>NC_141188.1:15492500-20292500 GCF_055505025.1 Bos grunniens | reverse complement strand
AATGCACACTAGGACAGCCACTATGGAGAACAGTGTGGAGATTCCTTTAAAAACTGAAAATAGAGCTGCCTTATGATCTAGCAAGCCCACTGCTGGGCATACACACCGAGGAAACCAGAACTGAAAGAGACACATGTACCTCAATGTTCATTGCCGCACTGTTTACAATAGCTAGGACATGGAAGCAACCTTGATGTCCATCAGCAGACGAATGGACAAGAACGATGTGGTACATATACACAAAGGAATATTACTCAGCTATTAAAAAGAATGTCTTTGAACCAGTTCTAATGAGGTGGATGAAACTGGAGCCTATTATATGGAGTGAAGTAGGTCAGAAAGAAAAACATCAATACAGTATATTAATGCATATACATGGAATTTAGAAAGGTGGTAATGATGACCCTATATGAGAGACAGCAAAAGAGACACAGATGTAAAGAACAGACTTTTGGACTCTGTGGGAGAAGGCGAGGGTGGGATGATTTGAGAGAATAACATTGAAACATGTATATTACCATATGTGAAACAGATCGCCAGTCCAGGTTCGATGCATGAGACAGGGTGCTCAGGGCTGGTGCCCTGGGATGACCCTGAGGGATGGGATGTGGAGGAGGTGGGAGGGGGGATTCAGGATGGGAGACATATGTATACCCATTGGCTGATTCATGTGAATGTATGGCAAAAATTACTACAATATGGTAAAGCAATTAGCCTCCAATTAAAATAAATTAATTAATTTTAAAAGGAGAAAAAAAAACTTAACTGAATAAACATACAAACAACATTGAACTGAACAAGTGAATAACACAGGTTTCTTTCCAATTAATTTGAAACTTTTATTAAAATTGATTCAAAATATACTTTAAAAAATATCTCAACATACATAAAAAATCTGGCATATTCTCTGATGACAATCCAATTAGTTAAATACTGGTAGTGAAAGAAAGCTAAAACCCCAAGACAGGAAAATAATACAATACTATTTAAAAATATTAAAATAAATTTCTAAATAATGAAAAATTCTAGGTAGAAAGCATACTGGATATTTAAAATACTTAGGGTAAAAAAAAAAACAGTAAAAAACTACATATCAGAACTGTGAGACAATAACTAATAATTACATAAAAATGACCCTACATGATTATATTACAAAAAAAGGCTGAACATCAATAATATACTTTACATATTAGAAGAAAAACAACTTTATAATAAACCCAAAGAAAATAAACAGAAGGAAATGTTTTTTTTTAAAGAAAGCAAAAATTAACAGCATAAAAATAGACATAACCAAGAAAAATCATAAAACTAACAGTGAATTCATTAAAAGATTTATACAATTTACAAACTTCTGGAAATGTTGATCAAGAAAATAAGATAAAAATAACACATGGGTGTTAGAAAGAAGAGCCATAGGAGGAATATTAGCAGAGATTAAAAATTTAATAGAATAATATTATGAGCAATAATCCAATCCATTGAAAGCCTTATAGGTAAAGCTTTGTAAAAAATTGCAAAAATATAAATAACCAAATCTGACCCTACTATAAATAGAAAACATTATTAATATCATTAATATTTTGAAATGGTTATGAATCATGCCAAAGATAAAACATATCTACATAGTTTTACATTTTTGAGTATCTTTGATTAGAATTTCCCAAAAGCTGACCTTAAGACAAGGATTTGAGTAAAGCAGTTTCTTTGGGCAATGATCCCAAGACTCACTTAAAGGAGTAGGAAAAGAAGACAGGAAGGGAAAAAAAAAATACAACAAAATATAAGTTGGTGAAGAGTTTGCCTGTAGGCCTGATTCCAGAAGAAACTTACAAAGGATTATATAATCACTGACTCCAAACTTTCCCATTGAGGAGAGGAAACTAGGATAATTATGTGTGCATGCTAAGTTGCTTCAGTTGTGTCTGACTCTTTCAGACCCTATAGAGTGTAGCCCACCAGGCTCCTCTGTCCATGGGATTCTCCAGACAAGAACGCTGGAGTAGGTTGCCATGCCCTCTTCCAGGAAATCTTCCTGACCCAGGGATTGAATCTGCCTCTCTCATATCTCCTGCATTGGCAGGAGGGTTCTTTACAACCAGTGTCACCTGGGAAGCCCCCAACTGACATCCACCTGTTACTAGTTGAGGGCAGGTCCCAATGGCATTACTCTCCAGCACTGCTGCTCTGTCTTGAGAGTAAACCTATTGGCTTCCAATAGTCAGAGAAAGTCCTGGGGCCGAGTCATTAGTGTTTGCAGTTAGAAAACAAAAACGAACAAACAAAAACCTGTCTATATATCAGGACTGAGTGCTGAGAGTAGGGTATTGAGACCATCTGCTGTGAATAACCAATATTTAAGGAGCAGATTATTCTGATTTCTCCAACATAGCTTTAGTACTGAAAAGAAGGGGAATTGCCACAAACACATTCTTAACTAGAGGCAAAATTGTTTAACTTAGATATTGGTAAATCAAGTTTGTTGTTAGTCAGTCACTAAGTTGTGTCCAACTTGTTGACACCCCATGGACTGGAGCATACCAGGCTTCCCTGTCCTTTACTATCTCCTGGAGTTTGCTAAAACTTGTGTCCATTGAGTTGGTGATGTCAACCAACCATCTCATGCTCTGTCACCCCCTTCTCCTCCTGCCCTCAATCTTTCCCAGAACCAGGGTCTTTTTCAATGAGTAGGCTCTTCGCATCAGGTGTCCAAAGTATTGGAGCTTCAGCATCAGTATTTCCAATGAATAGTCAGGGTTGATTTCCTTTAGGATTGATTGCTTTGATCTCCTTGCTGTCCAAGGGACTCCTAAGAGTCTTTTCCAGTACAACAACTTGAAAGCATCAGTTCTTCTGTGCTCAGCCTTCTTTGTTTAACTTGGGTTTGGAAGGTTTTCCAGGTGGCACTGGTGGTAAAGAATCTGCCTGCCAATATAGGAGATGGTAGAGACGCTGTTTCAACCCCTGGGCCTGGAAGATCTCCTGGAGTAGGGAAAAGCAACTCTCTCAGGTATTCTTGCCCAGAAAATACTATGGACAGAGGAAACTTGCAGGCTACAATCCATAGGAATACAAAGAGTCAGACATGACTGATTAACTGAGCACACATAACTTGGTTGTATCACAGAAATAAATGTTTAATTTAATAGTAAACTGTCTGTTAAAGTAGCACATTACATAATCAAATTAGAAAGAAATCAGACATAAGAATATCTCAACAAACACATTAAAATATTTAGTAGAATTTGATATCTGTATTTATTTCTCTCGCTATATATATATATATAAAACCCTATTAAACAATAAACAGAATGAAACTTTCTGATCACCAAATCTAATATGTGGATTCTTTCTGCACACCAAGCAATTCTCAGACACCAGTTGTGTGTCCTATAGTTCCAGTTAATTCTGATACAATTAACCTGTGATGCCACCAGATTTCACAGGTTAAGAGTTCAGTCATACAAGACTGCTCCCCCCACCCCCACTGCCACTAAGTCCAGGTTGTCAGTTGTGATTTTGACCAACCAACTATGGATTGAAAGTTTCCACAACTCCCCCACCTCAGTTCAGTTCAGTCTCTCAGTCATGTCTGAGGCTTTGTGACCCCATGGACTGCAGCATGCTAAGATTCCCTGTCCATCACCAACTTCTGGAACTTGCTCAGACTCATGTCCATCAAGTCAGTGATGCTATTCCAACAATCTCATCCTCTGTCGTCCCCTTCTCTTCCTGCCTTCAATCTTTCCCAGCATCAGCGTCTTTTCCAATGAGTCCGTTGTTCGCATCAGGTGGGCAAAGTACTGGAGTTTCAGCATCAGTCTTTCCAATGAATATTCAGGACTGATTTCCTTTAAGATTCACTGGTTTGATCTCCTTGTTGTCCAAAGGACTCTCAAGAGTCTTCTCCAACACCACATCAATTCTTTGTCACTCAGCTTTCTTTATGGTCCAACTTTCACAGCCATACATGACTACTGGAAAACCATAGCTTTGACTAGAGGGACCTTTGTTGGTAAAGTAATGTCTCTGCTCTTTAATATGCTGTCTAGGCTGGTCATAGCTTTTCTTCAAGGAACGAGTGTCTTTTGGTTTCATTACTACAGTCACCATCTGTTGTGATTTTGGAGCCCAAGAAAATAAAGTCTGTCACTATTTCCATTTTTTCTCCATTTGCCAGGAAGTGATGGTACCTGATGCCATGATCATTTTTGAATGTTGAATTTTAAGCCAGCTTTTTCACTCTCCTCTTTCACTTTCATCAAGAAGCTCTTCAGTTCCTCTTTGCTTTCTGACATAAGGGTGGTATCATCTGCATATCAAAGATTACTGATATATCCCCCACTGCAATCTTGATCCAGCTTGTGCTTCATCCAGCCCAGCGTTTCACAAGATATACTCAGCATAGAAGTTAAATAAGCAGTGTGACAATACACAGCCTTGACATATTCTTTCCCAAACTGGAGCCAGTACATCGTTCCATGTCCAGTTCTAACTGTTGCTTCTTGACCTTCATACAGGTTGCTCAGGAGGCAGGTAAGGTGGTCTGGTTTTCCCAAAACTTTAAGAATTTTCCACAGATTGTTGTGATCCACACAGTCAAAGGCTTTAGTGTAGTCAATGAAGCAAAAGTAGATGTTTTTCCAGAACTCTCTTACTTTTTTGATTATCCAGCTCATGTTGCCAATTTGATCTCTTGTTCTTCTGCCTTTTCTAAATCCAGCTTGAATATCTGAAATTTCTCAGTTCACCTACTATTGAAGCCTAGATTGGAGAATTTTGAGCATTACTTTGCTAGCATGTGAGATGAGTGCAATTGTAGAGTACTTTGAACATTCTTTGACATTGTCTTCCTTTGATATTGGAATGAAAATTGATGTTTTCTGGTCCGTAGCCACTGCTGTATTTTCCAGATTTGCTGGCGTATTGAGTGCAGCACAGCTCAGCTGGAATTCCATCACCTCCACTAGCTTTGTTCATAGTGATGTTTCCTAAGGCCCACTTGACTTCACATTCCAGGATATTTGGTTCTAGGTGACTGATCACACCATCGTGATTATTTGGGTCATTAAGATATTTTTCATATAGTTCTTTTGTGTATTCTTGACACCTCTTCTTAATATCTTCTGCTTCTGTTAGGTCCATACCATCTCTGTCTTTTATTGTGCCCATCTTTGTATGAAATCTTCCCTTGGTACCTCTAAGGAGATACCAGATAGGGAACACTGTCCCATCCACCAACAGAAAATTAATTTAAAGATTTATTGAGCATGGCCTTGCCAGACAAGTCCAGACACAGATTCTCTCAAAGCCAGTTCCTCCCATCAGGAAGCTTCTACAAGTCTCTTGTCTTTATCCATCAGAGGGCAGACAGAATGAAAACTACAATCACAGAAAACTAAACAAACTGATCATGTGGATCACAGCCTTGTATAACTCAAAGAAATTATGAGCCATATCATGTAGGGCCTCCCAGGAAAGACAGGTCATGGTGGAGAGTTCTGACAAAACATGGTCCACAGGAGAAGGAAATGCAAACCACTTCAGTGTTTTTGCCTTAAGAACCCCATGAACAGTATGAAAAGGCAGAAAGATATGACACTGAAAGATGAACTCCCTGGGTGGGTAGGTGCCCAATATGCTCCTGGAGAAGAGTGGAGGAATATCTCAGGAAAGAATGAAGAGGCTGAGCCAAAGCAAAAACAACACACACTTGTGAATGTGACTGGTGATGGAAGTAAGTCTGATGCTGTAAAGAACAATATTATATAGGAACCTGGAATGTTAGGTCCATTAATCAAAGTAAATTGGAAGTGGTCAAAGAGGCAATGCCAAGAGTGAAAAACAACATTTTAGGAATCAGTGAACTAAAATGGACCAGAACAGACAAATTTAATTCAGATGACCATTATATCTACCACTGTGGGCAAGAATCCCTTAGAAGAAATGGAGTAGTCCTCAAAGTTAGCAAAAAAGCCCAAAATGCAGTACTTGGGAACAATCTCAAAACAACAGAATGATCTCTGTTCATTTCCAAGACAAAGCATTCAATATAACAGTAATCCAAGTCATGCCCCAACTGCTAATGCTGAAGAAGCTGAAGTTGAATAGTTCTATGAAGAACTACATGGCCTTCTAGTAACACCAAAAAACAAAAAAAGATATTCTTTTCATCATAGGGGACTTGAATGCAACTGTAAAAAGTCAAGAGATACCTGGAATAACAGGCAAGTTTGGCCTTGAAATACAAAATGAAGCAGGGCAAAGGCTAACAGAGTTTTCCCAAGGAAATATAATGGTCATAGCAAACACTCTCTTTCAACAACACAAGAGATGACTCTATACATGGACATTACCAGATGGACATTACCAACATTAGACTAATTATATTCTTTGCAGCCAAAGATGGAGATCTACACAGTCAGCAAAAACAAGACCTGTTGATGATTGTACCTCAGATCATGGACTCTTTATGGAAAAATTCAGACTTAAATTGAAGAAAGTAGGCAAAACCACTAGACTGTTCAGGTATGACCTACATCAAACCCCTTACAGTGAAAGTTGCAAATAGATTCAAGGGATTAGAGCCGATAGACAGAGTGCCTGAAGAACCATGGACAGAGGTTGTAACATTGTACAGGAGGCTATGATCAAAACCATCCCTAAGAAAACTAAATGTAAAAAGGCAAAATGGTTGTCTGAGGAGGCCTTGTAGATAGCTGAGAAAGAAGATAAGCAAAAGATCAAGGTGAAAAGAAATGATATATCCATCTGAATGCACATTTCTCAAGGATAGCAAGTAGAAATAAGAAAGCCTTCCTAAGTGACCAATGTAAAGAAATAGAGGAAAAGGATAGAATGGGAAAGACTAGAGATCCCACTTGAAAGTGAAAGTGAAGTTGCTCAGTCGTGTCCGACTCTTTTCGACCCATGGACTGTAGTTGGCTAGGCTCCTCCATCCATGGGATTTTCCAGGCAAGAATACTGGACTGGGTTGCCATTTCCTTCTCCAGGGGATCTTCCTGACTCAGGGATCAAACCTGGGTCTCCTTCATTATAGGCAGACTCTTTACTGTCTGAGCCACCAGGAAGTTTAGATTAATTTGCTAGAGGGGCTTACTGAAGTCAGATAAAGAGTTTACTTATTAGATTATCAGTTTATTCTAAAATAATATATTTTATTATTATTGAAAGAAAGTGAAGTCACTCAGTCGTGTCCGACTCTTTGCAACCCCATGGACTGTAGCCTACCAGGCTCCTCCGTCCATGGGATTTTCCAAGGAAGAATACTGGAGTGGGTTTCCATTTCCTTCTCAAGGAGATCTTCCCCACCCAGGGATCAAACCCGGGTCTCCTGCATTTAAGACAGATGCTTTACCATCAGAGCCACAAGGGAAGTCTGAGCCACCAGGGAAGAATATATTATTATTAATATATTCTCAAATAATATAACTCAGGAACAGCTAGATGGAAATGAGTCATAAGCCAAGATATTAGGAAAGAGTGTGGAGCTTCCATGTCTTCTACAAGCCATCAGTCTTCCCAAATATGTATGTGATCATCACCCAGAAGCTATATGAACTCCATCCTTTGGAGTTTTTATGGAGGTTTTTGTTATATAAATATGATTGATTAAATTATTGGCCATTGATTTTTGAACACAATTTTTAGACCCTCATACCTCTTGAAGATCAAGGAGATGGGTCTGAAAGTTCCACATTTTAATCACATGGTTGATTCTCCTGGCAACCAGCTCCCATCCTTAGGTGTTTTCCAAACTCTCCTCATTAACATAACTTTTAAAGACACTTATTGCTTTCATCACAGAAAATTTCACATCTTAGTATCTCTGTGCCAGGTATAGGATGAAGACCAAATATATCTTTCTTATGATAAATCACAATATCTCATACTTTCTTATCCTGTTAAAAAGAAGCAATCAGTTCAGTTCAATCACTCAGTTGTGTCTGACTCTTTACGATCCCATGGACTGCAGCACACCAAATTTCCCTGTCTATCACCAACTCCTGGAGCTTGCTCAAACTCGTGTCCATCAAGTTGGTGATGCCATCCAACCATCTCATCCTCTGAAGGGAAACAAAAAACAGAGACGATAATCTACCTAATCTATCAAATGGATAAATATTTTAAAGCACTTTCTTTAAAATCAAGAATAAGACAACATTCCAATTATCATCATTTGCAGTAAGGGGTCAGCAGCATGTTAGACATCCCAGGACAACAAAGTAAGATTAGAAAAAAAGAAATTAAAGACATAGAATCAGAAAGATATAAACAAAACAACTTATTTTCAGATGTTATGATTGTTTACATAGAAATTCAGAAGGCATTTACAGGAAAATTATTAGTAATAATATGAGAGTTCAGCAATGCAGCTGTGTGTTTTAAGATCAATATATACAATCAATTGTATTTCTATATACCAGCATAATTCAGAAAAATATAATAAAAGAAAATGTTTCCTTTTATAATAACATCCAAAAATATAAAGTATCTGAGAACTAATAAAATAAATGATGTGCTAGACTTCTCAAGAAATTTATAAAAGAAAGCCCAACTAAAAGAAGAGACAAATAATGTTTATTGACAGTCATAAAAATGTGAGTATTCTCATTGTATTGATCTGTGCATCGATTCAATTACAATCAAGACACCAGTAGAATTTTAGTGGAATAGTTAAGCTGATTTCAAAATTTATGGAAAAGCAAATGACAAAATTCACAAGGCTTTTCTGAAGAAAAAGTTGAGACAATTTCACATTCCAGGTACAAAGACATAGTTCACAACTGAGCTAACTAGAAGAGTACAGAATTTGATTAAAGAATTAATTTGCTAATAAACAGGACTATATTATAGACTGTTTATGCTCCCTAAATGAATACATCAAAGCCCTAAGATGGACAGGTCATAGTGGAAAGTTCTGACAAAACATGGTCCACTAGAGAAGGGAATGACAAACCACTTCAGTATTCTTGCCTTGAGAACCCCATGAACAGAAAAGGCAAAAAGATAGGACACTGAAAGATGAACTTCCCAGGTCGGGAGGTGCCCAATATGCTACTGGAGATCAGTGGAGAAATAACCCCAAAAAGAATGAAGGGATGGAGCCAAAGCAAAAACAATACCCAACTGTGGGTGTGACTGGTGATAGAAGCAAGGTCTGATGCTGTAGAGAGCAATATTGTATAGGAACCTGGAATGTTAGGTCCATGAATCAAGGCAAATTTTAAGTGGTCAAACAGGAGATGGCAAGAGTGAACATTGACATATTGGGAATCAGCGAACTTAAATGGACTGGAATGGGTGAATTTAACTCAGATGACCATTATATCTACTACTGTGGGCAGGAATTCCTTAGAAGAAATGGAGTAGCCCTCATAGTCGACAAAGAGTCTGAAATGCAGTACTTGATTGCAATCTCAAAAATGACAGAATAATCTCTGTTCGTTTCCAAGGCAAACCATTCAATATCACAGTAATCCAAGTCTATGCCCCGACCAGTGACACTGAAGAAGCTGAAGTTGGATGGTTCTATGAAGACCTACAAGACCTTTAGAACTAACACCCAAAAATTATGTCCTTTTCATTATAGCAGACTGGAATGCAAAAGTAGGAAGTCAAGAAACACCTGGAGTAGCAGGCAAATTTGGCCTTGGAAAACAGAATGAATCAGGGCAAAGGCTAATAGAGTTTTGCTAAGAGAACATACTGGTCATAGCAAACACCTTCTTCCAACAACACAAGACTCTACACATGGACATCACCAGATGGCCAACATCGAAATCAGACTGAGTATATTCTTTGCAGCCAAAGATGGAGAAACGCTAACACTGGAAACTGACTGTGGCTCAGATCATGAACTCCTTATTGCCAAATTCAGACATAAATTGAAGAAAGTAGGGAAAACCACTAGGTTATTCAGTTATGACCTAAATCAAATCCCTTATGATTATACACTGGAAGTGACAAACAGAGTTATGGGACTAGATCTGATAGAGTGCTTGATGAACTATGAATGGGAGTTTATGACATTGTACAGGAGACAGGGATCCAGACCATCCCCAAGAAAAAGAAATTCAAAAAAGCAAAGTGGCTGTCTGAAGAAGCCTTACACATAGCTGTGAAAAGAAGAGAAGCAAAAAGCAAAGGAGAAAAGGAAAGATACACCCATTTGAATGCAGAGTTCCAAAGAATAACAAGGAGAGATAAGAAAGCCTTCCTCAGCAATCAATGCAAAGAAATAGAGGAAAACAATAGAATGGGAAAGGCTAGAGAACTCTTCAAGAAAATTAGAGATACCAAAGGAATATTTCATGCAAAGATGGGCTCAATAAGGGACAGAAATGGTTTGAACCTAACAGAAGCAGAAGATATTAAGATGAGGTGACAAGAATACACAGAAGAACTGTACAAAAAAGATCTTCATGACCCAGATAATCATGATGGTGTGATCACTCACCTAGAGCCAGATATCCTGGAATGTGAAGTCAAGTGGGCCTTAGGAAGCATCACTATGTACAAAGCTGGTGGAGTTGATGGAATTCCAGTGGAGCTCTTTCAAATCCTCAAAGATGATATTGTGAAAGTGCTGCACTCAATAAGCCAGTAAATTTGGAAAACTTAGCAGTGGCCATAGGACTGAAAAAGATCAGTTTTCATTCCAATCCCAAAGAAAGGCAATGCCAAAGAATGCTCAAACTATAACACAATTGCACTCATCTCACACACTAATAAAGTAATGCTCCATATTCTTCAAGCCAAGCTTCAATACTACACGAACCATAAACTTCCAGATGTTCAAGCTGGTTTTAGAAAAGGCAGAGGAACCAGAGATCAAATTGCCAACATCTGATGGATCATGGAAAAAACAAGAGAGTTTCAGAACAACATCTATTTTTGCTTTATTGACTATGCCAAAGCCCTTGACTGTGTGGATGACAACAAACTGTGGAAAATTCTTCAAGAGATGTGAATAAAAGACCACCTGACCTGCCTCTTGAGAAATCTGTATGAAGGTCAGGAAGCAACAGTTAGAACTGGACATGTAACAACAGACTGGTTCCAAATAGGAAAAAGAATACATCAAGGCTATATATTGTCACCCTACTTATTTAATTTATATGCAGAGTACATCATGAGAAATGCTGGGCTGGATGAACCACAAGCTGGAATCAATATTACCAGGAGAAATATCAGTAACCTCAGATATGCAGATGACATCACCCTTATGGCAGAAAGTGAAGAGGAACTAAAGAGCCTCTTGATGAAAGTGAAAGAGGAGAGTGAAAAATTTGGCTTAAAACCCAACATTCAGAAAACTAAGATCATGGCATCCGGTCCCATCACTTCATGGCAAATAGATGGGGAAACAGTGGCTGACTTTATTTTTTGGGGCTCCAAAATCACTGCAGATGCTGATTGCAGCCATGAAATTAAAAGATACTTACTCCTTGGGAGATAAGTTATGACCAACCTAGACAGCATATTAAAAAGAACATTACTTTGTCAACAAAAGTGAAAGTAAAGTCGCTTAGTTGTGTCCGACTCTTTATGACCCCATGGACTGTAGCCTACCAGGCTCCTCCGTCCATGGGATTTTTCCAGGCAAGAATACTGAAGTGGGTTGCCATTTCCTTCTCAAGGAGATCTTCCCCACCCAGGGATCGAATTGGGGTCTCCCGCATTGTAGGCAGACACTTTACCATCTGAGCCACTAGGGAAGTCTAAAGGTCCGTCTATTCAAGGCTATGGTTTTTCTAGTAGTCATATATGGATGTGACAGTTGGACTATAAAGAAAGCTGAGTGCCAATGAATTTATGCTTTTGAACTATGGTGTTGGAGAAGACTCTTGAGAGTCCCTTGAACTGCAAGGAGATCCAACCAGTCCATCCTAAAAGAGATCAGTCTTGGGTGTTCTTTGGAAGGACTGATGCTGAAGCTTAAACTCCAGCACTTTGGCCACCTGATTGGAAGAGCTGACTCATTTGAAAAGACTCTCATTCTGGGCAAGATTGAAGGCAGGAACAAAAGGGGCCGACAGAAGATGAGATTGTTGGATGGCATCACCTACTCAATGGACATGAGATTGGGTAAACTCTGGGAGTTGATGTTGAACAGGGAGGCCTGGTGTGCTGTGGTCCATGGGGTCACAAGTAGTTGGACATGACTGAGTGACTGAACTGAACTGACCTGAACCCCCAATGTGATAATATTTGGAAGTGGGGCCTTCCATTAATTAGGTTTAGGTAAGGCTATGGTTTTTCCAGTGGTCATGTATGGATGTGAGAGTTGGACTGTGAAGAAAGCTGAGTGCTGAAGAATTGATGCTTTTGAACTGTGGTGTTGGAGAAGACTCCTGAGAGTCTCTTGGACTGCAAGGAGATCCAACCAGTCCATTCTGAAGGAGATCAGCCCTGGCTGTTCCTTGGAAGGAATGATGCTAAAGCTGAAACTCCAGTTCTTTGGCCACCTCATGCGAAGAGTTGACTCATTGGAAAAGACTCTGATGCTGGGAGGGATTGGGGGCAGGAGGAAAAGGGGACAACAGAGAATGAGATGGCTGGATGGCATCACTGACTGGATGGACATGAGTTTGAGTGAACTCCGGGAGTTGGTGATGGACAGGGAGGCCTGGCGTACTGCAATTCATGGGGTCACAAAGAGTCTGACAGGACTGAGCGACTGAACTGAAGGTAATGAGAGGTGTGGTCTCTATGATGGAATTAGTGTCCTTATAAAAGGAAGAGACTCCAGAGAGCTCTGTCTCTTCATCATGTGTGGATATGGCAAAGTGGCTATCTGCAAACAAGGAAGGGGGATCTCACCGGGAACCAAATATGCTGGCACCTTGATCTTGAAGTTCCTAACCTCCGGAAGTGTACGAAATAAATGTCTGTTGTTTAAGCCACCCAGTTTATGGTATATTATTATAGTAGCCTGAGTTAAGACAGACTGGGGCAATTAGTCATTCATACTTAATGCATATGTATATAATAAAATATACATATAACAATAGATATGATAAACATTTTAAGTAACACACTACATATAGTTATGCATTTTATATAATATTATCTAATATAATATCACTATCACACATCATATAAATTATAATTCTTGAGGGAATAAATCCTTAAACATAAAAGGTAAAATTTAAATTGCATAAAATAAAATATAGTACATATGTTTATGAGATAGTGAAAAAATACACAGACTATTAATATAAAAAATTCATTGATGAATTTGACAGTATTAAATTAAAAAATGTTCATCTAGTTTACTTGGGCACCATAATAAGATATCACAGACTGGTGGCCTAAACAACTGGAGTTTAGTTTTTCATGGTTCTGGAGGCTAGAAGTCCATGGTCAAGGTACAAATGGTTTCTGGGGTGTTCTCTCTCCTTGACTTGAAGATGACACCTTACCTGGTCTTTTCTCTGTCTGTATGTGCAGGGAGAAAGCAAACTCTCTTCCTATTTTTATAAGGACAGCAGGAGTCCTGGACTAGATCTCCACTTTATATCCTCATTTAACTTTAATTACCTCCTTAATGGTGCTATGTCCAAGTACAGTCACATGGGGGATTAGAAATTCAATATATGAATTTTGGATGAAAAAATTCAGTCCATAACAGACGTTCTAGAGATATTAATTTCAAGAGTAAACAGAAGACATAAAGTTAAAAAAAATGCAAGACAAAAGACAAAGAAACCAAATTTAGAACACATAAACAACTTATTAATTGGTGAGAAGAGACAAATAAGACAATAGAAATCAGGCAAGATACTTGAAAGCATCTTCACAAAATAAGAAATACAAATGGCCAATTGATTTATTAACACATACTCAACCTCATTAGAAACCACAAAACTATAAATTAAACCAGAAGGAGATATCATTTTACACCACATGATTTATAAACATTGAAATGTTCACTAGCACTAATTTTGACAAGGATGTGGAGTGGTAGCAAGCCACTTTGCTAAACAGCTGGACAGAATGCTGCACACTTTCTTTGCACAGCAATTGGAGTCCTAGATACATGTCTAGAGGCAATATGTTACTTGAGAATCAGCAAGTGTGAGCCCCAATATTTGTAACAAAATAAAAATAAAATGGCTTACATATTAACATTTCTTTTCCAAATGTAAGATCAGATTTTTATTTCCCCCACAGGCACACAAGCCAAATTAAAGAGTCATAATGGCTTTCTAAGGGTTTTAGGGTTAAAGACCAAAATCTTTATTATAGTATCAATGTTTATGAACACTGTGGCTTTAGTCAATTTTGTGACATTATCATAAATCTTATCATCCTTTCATAAAGATTTCTGGGTCTACCTCAGAGCCAATTACCTCCCACCTCAGTACTTGCACTTGTTATTACTTTGCCTGGGACACTTTTCCCTTATATCATTATGGTGCTCATTCTTCATAACATTTGTGTTTAGTTAAAATATCTCCCTACAGAGGGCTTCCCTGCCCACACTATACCTCTTTTCCCTCCACCAGTCTCTATTCTTTATTCTGTTTAACTTTTCTTCCTAGCATTTATCATTAGCTGAAATTACATTTTTTAGATTATTTACTTCTTTTTTTCACAACTTTCATGAAACAGTCCCCTCTTAGCCATAAGGTCTGTTCCTATTAGTACACTTTCATAATGCAATGGGGCATCTTTGAAAACATTATTCACCCTTGAAATATTTACATGTATTGATAATCATCAAACAACTGTCTCATCAAGAACACGTAAGTTATTTAAGAGGGAGACTGTGATTTTTTTTCTTCATAAATGTATGACTAGGATGTGGCTAAGCCACACTAAGTCCATCTCGCCAACTTCATATTAGCCCCACAGTTCCACACACTCTCCTTTCTGCATAACTGGGCAGTAGCCTGCTCACAGAAAAGTGTACAGAGAAGTACCCTATCAACTTTTACCCTTGCCTTCATACGATTTGAAAACTGGAAGAGTGCCTTTTGCTAGTGCAAATGGCTAAAGATCATGAGATCCCTATGTGTGTGTGTGTGCTAAGTCATGTCAATCTTGCCTGACTCTTTGCAACTCTATGGACTGCAGCCTGGCAGGCTCCTCTGGCCATGGGATTTTCCAGGCAGTAATACTGGAGTGGCTTGCCATGCTCTGCTACAGGGCATTCTCACGATCTAGGGATCAAACTCACATCTCTTATGTCTCCTGCATTGGCTGGCAGATTCTTTATTACAAGTGTCATCTGATAAGCCCCATGAGACCCCTACAGGAAGGATAAACTGCCAGTTCCCATCGGCCTAAACAATTCTATCCTAGTTGTCAGATTCTATTTTTAACATTGGCCCCTTTAAATTCCCTGACACCCCTTTCTGTGGCACTGAAGTACAGCTGCAAATGCCTCTGGGTTGCTGTCCACCAGATTCTTTCTATCTGTATATACGTTCCCCACAATAAAATTTGTGGATTTGCTGGCTTCATTTTTCCATCTCAAAGCTCCTTCTCAGTTCAAAGGTTACTATTCAGTATCTTCACTTCACAAGAGTGAGCATGTTACAAAGTGCATTGTGGTAGAGTCTTAATAATTATTCTTTGAATTTGTTCAACTATGAACGCATGCACATTATTCAAGTTCTTCCTTTTGTCCTTTCTCACTGACCTCAGGTTCAAAGACAACTTCAAAGACTGGAGCATCTTCATTCTTCCTTTTCCTGTCATCTTTTGCCCGTGGTAGAGCAAGACTGAAAGATAATGATTAATACGTATACAGTACAGGGTGTAAGATACACCGAGTCTGAGATAATATGGCAACTGAAAATCAGAAAAACGTATCAGGAAGTAACATGAAAAAAGGAAAAATATAAAGAGAGGTATACATTTGATTTAAGGGAAAAGGTAAGATCCCTAGTAAATTTAGCTAGGAGAATGTTCTATGTACCATGTTCACAGTTTTGAGATCACAACATCTTGAAAGTCTTCAAAGAGGTATGATGGTTTGTCTCTGGCTTCAGATAGGGCAAGATCTTGGCAGCAGTCACATGCTCAGTGTGCAAGGTATGAGGTAGAGAACTGGGAATGCACAGCTGAAGAAGTCTATGTAAAAAAGATAAGGCACAGCACCTGGGACTTGGTAATTAGAGTGTGGGGTCCAGGCACGGATCATATGCCAGTCACCATCAACACTGATGGTGAGGTGGGTATTTCAGTATCACAGTCAAAGAAAGACAGTGGCATAAGAAAGGTGGGTCTATGGCAGCCAGAGTTCCAGGTGCCAGAATTATTTCCACAGGCTTTTGACAACACAATGTAAAAAGAGCAATGTGGGTGTGTAAGCAGCTTTGGTATGGAGATAAAATGTCTAGCTGGAACCAATACTTTAATACAAAATCTTGATTATTTTATTCATGGTATCATGGGGACTCTTTACTGAATTTTGACTACTCAGTTCCTATTAATAGAATGGAGCAAAAAAAGGAAAAATAAGTAAAGGAAGGGAAGCTAATAGATATTGGCCCCTTACTGTGTCTAGGGGGTTTCCCCAGTGGCTCAGCAGTAAAAGAATTTGTCTGCCCTGCACAAGTCGCTGGAGACATGGGTTTGATTCCTGAGTTGGGAAGACCCCTTGAGGAGGGCATGGCAACCCGCTCCAGTATTCATGCCGGGACAGAGGAGCCTGGCAGGCTACAGTCCATGAGGCTACAAAGAATCAGACATGACTGAATAAGCATGCACGCACTGTGTCAAGCTGTTTTTGCGAATTATCTCTTAATCTTCAGAGCTATTCTTCAAGATGGATAAGAATGTAGTGAAGAATGGTGTTCTTGACATCACTTGGGGAACACTTTATCAACAAGAAATCTTTCTGGATGTTTTAATCACCAGTTCCCTCCATCCTTTGAGCATCACTGAGATGAGTTAATTCAGGAAGATATACCATAATCTCAGATGTTCATTATACAGAAGAAGAGAATGAGGTTCAGAATGGACAAAATATTTCCTGAAAGTGAGTTAGCTAGTGTGGTAGGCATAATAATGCCCTCCCTCAAATCTCTACTTTTTAATTCTTGGGAATACACTATGATACATGGAAAATGGGAATTAAGGTAAAAGATGAAATTAAGGTTACTAATCAGCTGACTGGATTACCTAAGTGGGATCATTGTAATCATAAGAATCCTTAAAGAGGACAAAGGCAGAAGAGTCATTATCTGAGTGATGGGGTGTGAGAAAAAGACTTGATGGGCCACTGCTGCCTTTGAAGATTGACGTGATTCATGAGCTACGGCATGGGGACAGCCTCTGGCATCTGGAAAAGGCAAGAAAGTACGTGTCCCTTGAGAGCCTCCATAAAGAATCACAGTCTCTTGACACTGATTTTAAATGTGAGACCCAATCTGAAGTTCTGATCTCCAGAAATGTAAGAATTGTGTTGTTTTAAACCACTAAGTTTGTAGTAATTCTCCACAGCAACAGTAGGAAATGAATACGTAATTGCAAAGTTCTAACCCAGCTCTCTGACTCCAAACCCAATGCCATTACCATTTATGTGCTGCCTCAGTGACTATAACCCTGAAAGACAAGAGTACATATAGTTAAGTTCAGATACAAAAGTCCAAGGGTCAGGTTTGTGAAGGGCCAGATCTGTAGGGTGCAAAACCCCATCCTCCATGGACTGAGTTAGGCCATTGCCTTGTAATTACACCGTGCTTCAAGATAGGGTGCAGCTCAGTAGTTCTTAGTGCAAAAAAGTAAAAGTGTTAGTTGCTCAGTCATGTCTGACTCTTTGCGACCCCATGGACTATAGCCTGCCTGGTTCCTCTGTCCATGGAATTCTCCAGGTAAGAATACTGGAGTGGGTTGTCATTCCTGACCCAGGGATCAAGCCTGGGTCTCCTACATTGCAGGCAGACTCTTTACTGTTTGAGCCACCAGGGAAGCCCTCAATAGTTCTTAACTTCCAGATGAATATTGGAATCACATCTATGTTTGTAAAAATTCTTTATTCCCAGGCCACATCTTCCCTTAAATCCCCATATTCCAGAATCAAGAGGGTCAGCAATTAGCTACACTGAGAAGTAGCAGAATTTTTCTCCAGTGACCCCAGTTTCTCCTTCTTATTACACATACACTTCTGTCTTTTAGTCACGCACTCACTTTAATGCTGGTTTTCTCAGTTGAAAGCTACACTTCATAACTTCCCTGTATGAGTCAAACTCCAGAAATAATAGAGGAGGAAAATGGATATAAATGAATATATATATATATATAATATACTATAGTGTGTATACACATATACACATACACACATATATGCAAAGTTTAGTGAAAACCTCTAATTTAAAGCTTGAATTGGAGGGACTTCCTTGGTGGTCCTCAGTTAAGAATCTGCCTTGCAGTGCAGGAGGCTAGTTTTGATCGCTGGTCGGGGAACTAAGGGCCCACATGTTGAGCCACCACAACTACTGAGCCTGCGTATCGCAACGAATGATGCAGTGGAAATTGCAATACAGCCACCCGCCTCCTCCAAAAGTTTGAACTTGAAATGTTAGTGTGCATATGGGTTTTTAAAACAGTATTTCCATGTGTCTAAAAGAACTGGAAATAGCAACTAAACCACTAGCTATGAGCACATCTACAAGTCACATAATATTCTCAAAATAACCAATCCCACTGAAAGAAAATAGGGTTATTAGGTTTCAGATCTGTGACAGAAAATATTTACTATGAACTGGGATATGTTTTCATACCAGAAAACAAAGAAACTATCAAAAACTTCTGAGGTTGGGTCAGAGAGACAATGTGAATAACAAAGATAATAGTTAAATGAATTGGATACATAAAGTGTTTATATACCCATGACTTGGCAATGATACTAAAAAGTTGTTAATCACTGTTGGAAGACCCCAGGGAATCAGTCTGTTCTCAAGACTAGTAAATAAAGAAAGGGAAACATTTATAACACTCCGGTACATGGAAGTATGGACCCGATTCTTCACCCTTCCTCCATTTGTGCTGTAACTGCAGATTTCCCCAATTAGAGGCAAAATGTGCCCCCTATCCTCTGAATTTGTCTTAAGCAAAATGATGAATGGATCTAGGGGAAGGGCAGCAAAGTACACGTTTTGAAGTCCTCTTGCACTTCTAAATGGCCATGAGTAAAACGTGCTCCAGCTAGCCTGCTGGTCCAAGGAAGATGAAATACACATGGAACACACCCAGAGCTAACACGTCCGGTATAAAATCAACAAAGCCACCTCAGCTGACCAGCTTTCCACGTACTGTTTTGTGAGCCATTGTTGATTATTACCTAGATACAGAATTTTATTGGGCTTCGATAGCTCAGCAGGTAAAGAATCCACCAGCATGCAGGAGACACAGGAGTCGTGAGTTCAATCCCTGGGTTGGGAAGGTGCTCTGGAGAAGTAAATGGTAACCCACTCCAGTATTGTTGCTTGAGAAATCCCATGGACAGAGAAGCCTGGGTCCAGTGGGATCACAAAGAGTAAGACACGACTAAGTGACTAATCACACAAGCACACGCACAATTTTGTTATGGATTCCAAAATTATAAACATATAACATTCATTTTCACTTACTTGTCTGAACACTTTTATAAAGAACAAACATTCCTTAATCAATTATTCGGTTACCTTTATGTACTGTTATAACAAAGGAGTTAATATATTCTCAGTTTTGTCACAAATAGCCACAAAGTCCCAGTTACATTAAAAAATAATCAGGTATTACTCATATGTTTGGAAAGTTTATAATTAACTTGTAGGGTTGTCAGCACAAGAATGCCTTGTCAATTTTAGCATCAAAATATTAAGAAGAAAGAAAAGAAAAGTAAACCAGACTTTACGTACCTCCTGATGCAAATGCACACTACTTTTATGAAGAATCCCTGTCCAAGTACCCTGCCTGAATTTGACAAAGGCTGTACCTTGACCACCAGTTTATGGAGACAGTGGAAGTAAGAGCATGTCAAAAACCACAGGAGTGTAGTCCTCAAAATCCAAAACAGAGTAATGCCATGAGGCAGATATCTTGGTTTCTTTAAAAGACAGATTATAAGGATTTTCTAAAAAGAGGAAAAAATTTCTATGAAAAGGAGCGAGTCAAGGAATTTAAGAGATCTTTTGGATTCTTATTCAAATAAACCAGATATGAAGAAACACAAGTATAGGAAATTTAGCACTTGTTGGTATTTGATGATGTTAAGGAATACAAACTGTAGGTATGAAAATTATTTCTATATATGCATAGGTGTATGAGTCTATCCTAAAATGTTTAAGGGAAAACATGTTACAATGATTCAGGGAAGGGAAAATGATGGAGAAAGTATGTGTATTCAGTTGCTCATTCGTGTTTGATTCTTTGCAACCCTGTGGACTGTAGCCTGTCAGGCTCCTCTGTCCATGGAACTTTCCAGGCAAGAATACTGGAGTGGCGTACTATTTCCTACTCCAGGGGATCTTCCTGACCCAGGGATTGAATATTTCTTGCATCTCCTGCATTGGCAAGCAGATACTTTACCACTAAAATTAGCCATGAGTTAATACTAATAATGAAACTGGATGTTGAGTCTGTAGGTATTATTATATTGTTTCTCCTTTTATATATGTTTGAATGTTTTCATGATAAAAATTTTATGATCAAAATAAAATATAGTATATCCATACAATGGAATATTTGACAAAAATTAGGAATGAAGTACTGATACAGCTATACCATGGACATAGCTTGAAAACATTACGCTCAGTGAAAGAAGCCACCTAGTGTATAATACCATTTGTTGAATAGTCCAGAATAGACAAAGCCTATTCTTATGCTGAAGCTCTCATACTTTGGCCAGCTGATATGAAGAGATGACTCATTGGAAAAGACCCTGATGCTGGGAAAGGAGATGGGGGCGGCAGAGGATGAGAAGGTTAGATAGCATCACTGACTCAATGGACATGAATTTAATCATGCTCTGGGAGATAGTGGAGGGGGAAGAAGAGTCTGGTGTGATACACTTCTTGGCGTTGCAAAGAGTTGACTGAGGAGCCTCGTAGGCTACAGTCCATGGGGTTGCAAAGAGTTGGACATGACTGAATGACTTCACTTTCACTTCACTTTCACTAGCAATTGAACAGCAATAGGCAAAACTATGGAGACCGAAAGTATATTAGGGGTTGCCTCAGACTGGGGATTAAGAGGACTGAGGTGATGGCTAAAGGACAGTGGTTTTCTTTCTCTGTGCTGTGAAAATGTTCTAAAATTAAAGGTGATGGCAGTTGTACAACTCTCTGAATATAGTAGAAACCATTGACCTGTTTAAATGGGTAAATTGTATAGCATGTGAATTTATCTCAATAAAGCTGTTATGAACAAAAAAAGGGTTTTTGAAATTTTTTTTCTTTTCTTTTTAAAAGTAAAGAAAGGTCCTGGCATCAGCCTTCTAGACAGGCTTTGCAGCTTCAACCTCAGTACTGTTCTCCGCCGTTAACCCACTGATCTTGGTGTCTACTTACACTCTGACCAATTGTGTGTGTCTCCTACCTCTCACCTTGTGTGTGCTAAGTCATTTCAGTCGTGTCTGACTCTGGGCGGCCTTATGGACTATAGCCCACCAGGCTCCTCTGTCCTCGAGATTCTATAGGCAAGAATACTGGAGTGGGTTGCCATGCCCTTCTTCAGGGAAATCTTCCCAACCCAGAGACTGAACCATGCCTCTAATGTCTCCTGCGCTGGCAGGCAGGTTCTTTACCAGTAGTTCCACCTGAGAAGTCCACATGATGTTACTTGTTATAATAACCAAACCTGTTCAGTGCACCAGTTTGAATCTGCTTAGGCTTTACGTTGTTATTTCTCTGTTCTCCAATCTTCTCTAGATGGCTCTGTGTGCATATTCTGCCCATTATCACTCAAGTCCTGACTAATGAGAATTATGATCTTAGGGTAGGAACTGGAGGAGAAGGTAAACTTTTGCATTGTTACACTATATTACACACCAGGTTTGTAAGTACCTGTATATTATCCTGTCTCCATAATTCTCAGTTACCCTCAGTCCATTTTCTCCCATTTCATGTTTTAGGAAATAGAATACTTCAGCAAATATAAATAAAACAGACTTTTATTTTTCTGATACACATATTAGTAAGAAAGAGCACTTGAAAGTAAAAGCCCTGCTTTTGAAAACGAAACTCAAACTTTTTACCTAATAATTAATATATTCAATGAGAAGTTACAATGGCCTGAGAGTTAGTTTTACCTGCTGTGGAATTGATGATGAACCCATTGACTGGAAAAAGAATATATGAGTTGGAAAAAGAGTTTAAGTTGAATATTCTTGAGACACACATGATCCTGTTTACAGTCCAGGAATAAATGTGAATGTTGTGTTCCTGGATCTGTGAGCAGAGGGCACCCAGCATCTGCTTTCTGGCCTGAATTTTGGGAGGCTGGAGTCACATCGTATTCCCTGTGCCACTGTGGTATTGACTGGAACCAAGAATGTGTAAAAAGGTACCTGGTTCCTGTGGACTCCAAAAAGAAGATGAGGAAAGGAATCAACCTTTTTCATACCTCTGAGAATATCATGCAAGACTACAATTGTGATGGAGAAAATGTACAGTGGAAAGGAACAAGGAGGTCAGTCCAGAAATCAGGTAGGAAGAGGAAGTCTCAAGGAATGCCAACTGAAGGGAGATGGCATTCAAGACCCAGAAGAAATGATGGCTCCCCAGTGGATATGAACATGGATAAGCACTAATAACTTTGGGCCACACACCTGCTTCTGAAGGTGTGTGACAGGTTAGGTGACACCTCAGTGACTAAGCAGAAGAAAAGAAATCCCTGAACTGACTGAGTTTAAACCTGGAAAGATAATTTGAACAATGAAATAAATATGACTATATCTTCTGTGATCAAGTGGATTAGAAGACTCAGAGCAGAGATTAAACTGAATTATTAAAAATAAATAAAATTAAAGTTCCAGCACATTTGAGAGAATGATTGAGAAACTGCCAGTCATATTTTGGTTTACAGATTGGAAACTCTTGGGAGCTGTCACATTCTTATTTAGAAAACATGCATAAGATTCTTGTGTTCTGTGACCAAGAGGAAGGGGTGTTGCAGATATAGCATTCTCTTTTGTTTACTGTCTATTGTCTCCTCTCCTATCACTGTTTGCTAAACCAGATAACTTCTTGGGAAACATATTGAAAGTTTTGAAATTGAGAGGAAATAAATGGTTTTCTCCTTGTAAATAGAAATAAGCCAAGTGCTCTAAGTTCTACCTCATATAGCTGGATCCAATGTCTTCTCACTCAAACCAGATGAGAAACACTTTTCATTTCCCACTATGAATCAATCACAGTTGCCATCGCTTCTTGACATAAGTTGCCTTAGGTCCACACAGCACATTCCACTTCATCAATCTGATTTTCTCTTTTCATTAGGATGGTCATGGACCCTCTTCTTTCTCCCATTTCTTCCTTCAGGGTGTCATCTTCCTATTGATCCATTTCTACCACTTGCAACTAACTCATTTCCACCTACCAGCAGCCATCAAATTTAAACGTCACAAAAATAAAGTTAGAGGAAAAAAAAAAGTTTGGTTTACTGTTTCTTATTAGTCTTACTATTTTTCTCATTACTATTATTTTTAAAGTACAGGATTATACACTAAGGGCCCTGAAATTAACCCCAGTTCTGTTTTTCTCTAGTTCTATAACCCTGGCAAATTAAAAAACTTGGCTTGCGTGTTAGAATCACTAGAGGATATTTTAAACATTGCAATGTACATGTGATGTTGCATTGGTATTGTTTAGTCACTAAGTTGTGCCTGACTCTTTTATGACCTCATGGATTGTAGTCTGCCAGCTCCTCTGTCCATGGGATTTTCCAGGCAAGAATATTGGATCAGGTTGCCATTTCCTTCTCCACAGGATCTTCCTGACTCATGGGTCAAACCAGCATCTCCTGCGTCTCTTGCATTGGCAGGCAGATTCTTTACCATTGAGTCATCAGGAAAGCCCCAACAAGTGACACCCCAGAACAACTAAAGCACAGTTTCTGGACTGTAACATAGGCATCCATGCATTTTGACATTCCCCAGATGATTCTAATGTGCAGAATTTGGGAACCATTGCATTGACTTCTTTAAACCTTAGAATGCTAATCAATTTAATATTTATAATTTTACCTCAGATCTTGACTTTGTAGGGTTTCATTGGTTCTATACATGCTAAAGTTCTTTGTAATTTATAAATTAAGTATTCATTAGTATTTTTCATAAAGGACTATATTCTGATAATTAGGAGTAAATTAGGAGTGGAGAGTGAAAAAGTTGGCTTAAAGCTCAACATTCAGAAAATGAAGATCATGGCATCCGGTCCCACCACTTCATGGGAAATAGATGGGGAAACAGTGGAAACAGTGTCAGACTTTATTTTTTGGGGCTCCAAAATTACTGCAGATGGTGACTGCAGCCATGAAATTAAAAGACACTTACTCCTTGGAAGGAAAGTTATGACCAACCTAGATAGCATATTCAAAAGCAGAGACATTAACCTTTGCCAACAAAGGTTCGTCTAGTCAAGGCTATGGTTTTTCCAGTGGTCATGTATGGATGTGAGAGTTGGACTGTGAAGAAGGCTGAGCGCTGAAGAATTGATGCTTTTGAACTGTGGTGTTGGAGAAGACTCTTGAGAGTCCCTTGGACTGCAAGGAGGTCCAACCGGTCCATTCTGAAAGAGATCAGCCCTGGGATTTCTTTGGAAGGAATGATGCTAAAGCTGAAACTCCAGTACTTTGGCCACCTCATGGGAAGAGTTGACTCATTGGAAAAGACTTTGATGTTGGGAGGGATTGGGGGCAGGAGGAGAAGGGGACGACAGAGGATGAGATGGCTGGATGGCATCACTGACTCAATGGACATGAGTCTGGGTGAACTCCGGGAATTGGTGATGGACAGGGAGGCCTGGTGTGCTGCGATTCATGGGGTCGCAAAGAGTCGGACACGACTGAGTGACTGAACTGAACTGAACTGAGTCTTACAGTAGATAGGCTTGCATCAACAGGTGATGAAGTTCAGTGTACTTGAGTGTCATTAGTTCTAAACCCTCTTAAAGTATAAGCTTCCCTAGTGACTCAGTCTTCAAGAATCTGCCTGCCAATGTAGGAGACGCAGAAGATGTAGGTTCAATCCCTGGGTTGTGAAGATCCCCTGGAGAAGGAAATGGCAACGCATTCTAGTATTCTTGCCTGTGAAATCTCATGGATAGAGGAGCCTGGAAGACTACAGTCCATGGGATCTCAAAGAGTCAGACACGACTCAGTGACTGAGCACACATAATAATAGGATTTCATGAATAGGTAAAGGTGTTCACTGTACTTGAGCATTATAAACTCTAAGCCCTCTTAAAGTACAGAGCTTAGAAATATATATTATATATTTCCATAGCTATTTATATTTGTATTGAAAAACCAATATTTCATACCTCATATGTCTAATACCAACCCAGAGAATTCATTCTAGTTCTCTCTCTACTTATTTGTAATTCCTTTTTCAACTGTGAAAAAGCTCTCTCTCAACATCCACATAAATATGTTTACTGTTTTCCCAATCCTTTGATGCACATAAAGTACTTTCAACTGTTTTGGCCCATAGCACTGTGAAAAACAAATTTTCTAACGAGAGAATAATGTTTGTGTACAGCTTTTTAGTCTGAGGCATTATATTATATATCAAAATATATTTAAAAAAATAATTTTGGTTAGTTTTCTATCCCCTTCAGTATGGTCAGGTTATTTGGATTAAAATTATATTTTTTGGTTCCATTTTCAATTCTCTCAAATTTTGCTTGATAATTTTATTTATTTTTTGACCATGTGAAAATCAACATTGTTTACAATGTCAAAATGATACAAAAGGAATACTCAGGAAGGAGTTATTAACTACTCTTGTATACTAATCCCATTTATTCTTATGCCAACCTTGTTCCTCCATATACTCTATAGGAAATGAAATTCTTTAATCTCTTGTTTATAACTTCCATATTTTACTTTTGCATAAAGGATTACTGGGAATAAAGAGGTCACAGATACATGTTTCTTCCACTTTTTCTTTTTTAACTTAAAATAATACCCTGAGGATGTTCCTAGCAGTCTAATGGTTAGACTATGTGCTTCCAATGTGGGAGGCATGAGTCTGATCCCTGGTCGGGGAACCAGGAAGCTGCATGCCACACTGTGCAGTCAAAAAGTGAAACTTAAAAAAAAAAATATATATATATATATATATATATAGCTTGCATGTGGAATCTAAAAATTAAAATGAATGAAAATTGAATGAATACAACAAAATAGAAACACATTCACAAAACAAATTCATAGTTACAATATGAAGAGGGAAGGGGGAGGGGCATGATAGGGTAGGAGATTAACAGACACATACTACTATGAACTACTATAGGTAAAATGAATAAGCTAAAGGATATGTGGGCTTCCCAGGTGGCGCTAGTGGTTCAGTTCAGTTGCTCAGTTAGGTCCCACACATTGCGACCCCATGCACTATAGCACTTTGGCTTCCCTGGCCATCACCAGCTCCTGGAGCTTGCTCAAATTCATGCTCATCAAGTCAGTGATGCCATCCAACCATCTCATCCTCTGCCACCCCCTTCTCCTCCTGCTTTCAATCTTTCCCAGCCTCAGAGTCTTTTCAAATGAGTCCGTTCTTTGCATCAGGTGGCCAAAGTCTTGGAGCTTCAGCTTCAGCATCAGTCCTTCCAATGAATATTCAGGACTGATGTCCTTTAGGGTGGACTGGTTGGATCTCCTTGCAGTCCAAGGGACTCTCAAGAGTCTTCTCCAACACCACAGTTCAAAAGCATCAATTCTTTGGTGCTCAGCTTTCTTCACAGTCCAACTCTCACATCCATACATGACCACTGGAAAAACCATAGCTTTGACTAGATGGAGATTTGTTGGCAAAGTAATGTCCCTGCTTTTTAATATGCTGTCTAGGTTGGTCATGACTTTTCTTCTAAGGAGCAAGCATCTTTTAATTTCATGGCTGCAGCCACCATCTCACCATCTGCAGTGATTTTGGAGCCTGAGAAATAATCTGTCACTGTTTTCATTATTTCCCCATCTATTTGCCATGAAGTGATGGGACCAGATGCCGTGATCTTAGATATTTGGTTGTTGAATTTTAAGACAGCTTTTTCACTCTCCTCTTTCACTTTCATCAAGAGGCTCTTTACTTTTTCTTTACTTTCTGCCATAAGGGTGGTGTCATCTGCATATCTGAGGTTATTCATATGTCTCCAGGCAACCTTGATTCCAGCTTGTGCTTCATCCAGTCCATCATTTTGCATGATGTACTCTGTGTATAAGTTAAATAAGCAAGATGACAATATACAGCCTTGACATACTCCTTTCCTGATTTGGATCCAGTCTGTTCCATGTACAGTTCTAACTGTTGCTTCCTGACCTGCATACAGATTTCTTAGGACACAGGTAAGGTACTCTGGTATCCCTTCTGTTTAGGAATTTTCCACAGTTTTTTGTGGTCCACACAATCAAAGGCTTTGGCATAGTCAATAAAGCAGCAGTAGATATTTTTTCTGGAATGCTCTTGTTTTTTCGATGATTCAGCAGATGTTGGCAATTTGATCTCTGGTTCCTCTGCCTTTTCTAAATCCCGCTTGAACATCTGGAATTTCTTGGTTCACATATTGCTGAAGGCTGTCTTGGAGAATTTTGAGCATTACTTTACTAGCGTGTGAGATGAGTGCAATTGTGTGGTAGGTAGTTTGAGCATTCTTTGGCATTGCCTTTCTTTGGGATTGGAATGAAAACTGACGTTTTCCAGTTGTGTGGCCACTGCTGAGTTTTCCAAATTTGCTGGCATATTGAATGTAACACTTTTACAGCATCATCTTTTAGGATTTGAAATAGCTCAACTGGAATTCCATCACCTCCACTAGTTTTGTTCACAGTGATGCTTCCTAAAGCCCACTTGACTTCACACTCCAGGGTGTTTGGCTCTAGGTGAATGATCACACCATCGTGGCCATCTGGGTCCATTAAGATCTTTTTTGTATAGTTCTGTGTATTCTTGCCACCTCTTCTTAATATCTTCTGCTTCTATTATGTTCATACAATTTCTGTCCTTTATTGTGCCCATCTCCGCATGAAATGTTCCCTTGGCATCTGTAATTTTCTTGAAGATATCTCCAGTCTTTCCCATTCTATTGTTTTCCTCTATTGTTTTGCACTGAATATAACAAAACAGAAACACATTCACAGATTAAACTCATAGTTACACTAGGAAGAGCTAAGAGGGAGTGGCATGATAGGGTAGAAGATTAACAGATAAATGAATTAGCTATAAAGATATACAGACTTTCCAGATGATGCTGGTGGTACAGAACCCAAGTGCCAATGCAGGAGACAGAAAGGAGGGTTGGATCCCTGACCCCTGGCTTGGGAAGATCCCCTGGAGTAGGGAATGGCTGAACAGTCAATATATTTGACTGGAGAATCCCATAGACAGAGGAGACTGGTGGGCTATAGTCCATAGGGTGATAAAAAGTCAGACATGACTGAGTGACTTTACACACACATAAGGATACATTGTCTAGCACAGGGAATTACAGCCATTATTTTATAAGAACTTTAAAAGGAATATAATCTATAAAAATATTGAATAACTATTTTATACACCTGAAACTAACATAAAATTGCAAATCAACTATACTTCAATTTAAAAAGTACATGACCTGGATTCACTCCATATCAGTTCATAAAAATCATCTTCATCCTTTTTATAATAACTGAATAATACTTCACAGTATAGGTGCTCCATAGTTCTTCTTTCCAGGCTACTTTTTAAATATACCCATGGGCCCTTTCAATGTATAGATTCAGGTCTTCCGTTCTGACAACTTTCCTTGGGTTGTACATTTAAATAATAGTGCCATAATATTGTTCTGCTTTATTTTGTTTTCTTTAGGGACTCCAAGTATGTCACCATCATCCTTCTTTGCCTGTCCTTAATTTTTACCACTTTTTTAAACCACTTTTAAAAATTGCTTTCCTTTTTTTTTAGATCCATTTCATTCTTCTTCTTCTTCTTTTTTTTTTTTTTGGCTTTCTTCAATGACTTGTGATATTTTAAAATATTCTTTTGGCTATATTAGTCTTTGGGCATTTTGTAAGTTACTCTATTTCTGGTTTAAAGTTTTCCTTCCATTTCTTTCCTGAGTTCAAACAACCATTTTTGTTTGTTTGTTTGCTTTTCCTTTCTTTCTCCTTAGCTTTTTTTGTTGGCTGATATCTATTCCTCAGTGTGAATGTCTAATTCAAAGAAGTTTCTCTGTCCCAAAATTTTGCTTGGGCACATTTAACTTGAGTGTTGTCTGATGGTTTCTCATGGTATATAACTTCATGGAGAATCATCACTTGAGGTGTTATTGAATCTCATTTTCTGATTTTTAAATAATAATTCTACATGGCTTTATTAGCTTTTTCCTGTTCATTTTTTAGTATTAAAATAGTTTAAAGGATTGCTTGTGTTTTTTTTTGTTGTTGTTATTGTTTGTTTGTTTAAACTATATCAAAGTTCATATTCTTTAATGGATGTGTGTGTGTGTGTGTGTGGTGGGGATGACATATGTGTCCTCAGATTTTTTTTCATGCTGTTGTTCCCTTCATCTTACATGACCATTAATTTCTCTTTTTTGCATCTTTTAGTCTTCACCACTCCATTTCTAAAGTTCCTCTCTCTTTCTGTTTGTTTTAATTCTCCTAGAAATTAAGTATTTTGAAGACTATAACACAGTCATGCACATTTTTTAGTCCCTTTCCCATAGACTGTTAGACTGTGTTCTGACCTATCACAATTCTTTTTAATGTTTAATATTTTTACACATAGCGTGGACTTAAGCAATCTTGCCTTTCTTTTATGTCTACATAATCCCATGATTAGTTCTCTGTTCTCCTTTCCCCACAGTTTTTCCTGACTTGTATTCACCTTCCACAAGACCTTGCAGTAGGAAGTGAATGCTTGAGATCATTTGCTGAGATTTGTTGCTTTAAAAAATTACAATTATTTTGAAGCTGAGGTACTTCACTTCTTCAAGTTACTCTGAAGTTGTGATTTTTTTCTGTACTGTTTCCAATTATCCAGAATGCTCAAGTTATTAACTGGAAGGAAGTTTTGTCTTTGTCAAGGGTTCGGAAACACTACATTCCTTTGAAGCAGACTTCTGTTGCTACTTCCTTTGTGACTGTCATATCTCTCTGCAGTCCTCTAAGTGCCCCTGTTGCCTTTCATGGGTGCCAGAGCAATCAATTTATGATGGAAGAGAGGCCTCTGTCCCTAGAGATAGAGTGCGGCTTGATCTGCTCTTTCCTTTCCCCATGGCTTGTTTAAAAAGGTTTCATTGAATTTCTTGCATGTTGTGCTGCTTGGGTGTACAAAATATTGACAATGCTTTATAATAAGTAGCAAATCATTATTATGTGCTTTGGTGTTCATCGTATTACCATTAATCATCGTAAATTCACTGAGTGTATTCGCACAAATAAGGAAGGTAATTCCAAAGACAGTTTTATTCATGAAACTTTCAATTTATTAATGTATTTTCACCTTTGAAGATACAACACAAGAAGTTAAATCATGTTTTTCAATATCATCAGCATCAAAAGGACTTTTTGGTGTCTGTCAGTACACAGTTCTGCAAAGACCAACTTTTAGCAATTATAGAGGATGGGAAATTTACCTTTTGTGCTCCCTTATTTCCTTATTTTGGAATCACTGGAATACCCCAAATTTTCAGGTTGAACCACACCTGGTTATCCAGATTCACTGACCATCTTTGTCAGTCATTATGTGTGCACTCTGTATTTCTCCCTTTTTATTAAACTCTAACATCAAATAAAAAGCACTGATGCCCCTTGGAGACTTCTGTGTGTTCTTAGGGAATATTTTGACTTAACCCAAATATAGTGCTAACAATAAAAATGTGGGCACTATAGTAAAAATAATTGAGGAAATTTTATTAACACACTTCAGTTCATTTCACTTGAAAACACTCTCTTTTACTGTTTCAGAAACATATTTTCAGAAACTGGGTACCTTCAAAGCCTGGCTTCATTGTGTAACATCTGTGTGTCTCTGGCAAAAAATTAACTTTTGAGCTCATTGCCACTTCTGTAAAATGAGAAAAAATAATAGCTTCTTGATGGATCATGTTGAGGTTAGGGCAAAGAGGATGTGACATTTTAAAGACTGATCCTCATCTTTATAATAAAGATAAGATAAATGATTATTTGATGATTCAGTGAAAATTCATATGTAAAGAACTCTAACTTAATTTGGCACAAATGTTAGTTCTCCTTCCTTACTGACAGACTAGCCAACCAAATATTTTGAAACCAAGAAGGCAATCTTACCTGGGAAAGCATAAATTTGATGGTTTTAGGTATGTTTTTATTGTCATATGTGTTTACCAGAAAGGGAAAGAAGAAACCAGCATAGACAGTGGCTTCTAATGGGAATTTGCTATTCTCTATTTAACTTATATGCAGAGCACATCATGAGAAACACTGGGCTGGGAGAAGCACAAGCTGGAATCAAGATTGCTGGGAGAAATATCAATAACCTCAGATACACAGATGACACCACCCTTATGGCAGAAAATGAAGAGGAACTCAAAAGCCGCCTAATGAAAGTGAAAGTGGAGAGTGAAAAAGTTGGCTTAGAGCTCAACACTCAGAAAACGAAGATCATGGCATCTGGTCCATCACTTCATGGGAAATAGATGGGAAAACAGTGGAAACAGTGTCAGACTTTATTTTTCTGGGCTCCAAAATCACTGCAGATGGTGACTGCAGCCATGAAATTAAAAGACGCATACGCCTTGGAAGAAAAGTTATGACCAACCTAGATAGCATATTCAAAAGAAGAGACCTTACTTTGCCAAAAAAAGTCCATCTAGTCAAGGCTATGGTTTTTCCAGTGGTCATGTATGCATGTGAGAGTTGGACTGTGAAGAAGGCTGAGCGCTGAAGAATTGATGCTTTTGAACTGTGGTGTTGGAGAAGACTCTTGAGAGTCCCTTGGACTGCAAGGAGATCCAACCAGTCCATTCTGAAGGAGATCAGTACTGGAATTTCTTTGGAAGGAAGGATGCTAAAGCTGAAACTCCAGTACTTTGGCCACCTCATGTGAAAAGTTGACTCATTGGGAAAGACTCTGATGTTGGGAGGCATTAGGAGGGGGCAGGAGGAGAAAGGGACGACAGAGGCTGAGATGGCTGGATGGCATCACTGACTTGATGGACGTGAGTCTGAGTGAACTCCAGGAGTTGGTGATGGACAGGGAGGCCTGGAGTGCTGCGATTCATGGGACCACAAAGACTCGGACATGACTGAGCAACTGAACTGAACTGATTCCTAAATAAAGTCTCGGAGAGGAGATGGAATGCTGGAAGTGGAACATATAGAATTGGACAACGCAGCTTTGACAGTGCTGCAGAGCCTTGATAGTATCTATTATGTATGGTAAGGGAGTGACAGGAATAGGATAAATGATTACTTGTGTCACTCTACCTAAGCTTTCCTCAGTTGCTGAGCTGACTGAAGATCAGTCTCCCTTCATCCAGTGGACTCCTTCCACTGACATCTCATCATATAGATCATTCGTGTTTTCAGATTCTCTTTTGATAGTTGAGCCTTCTATTGTGCTAATGCATGCTTTGCTATGTATTTTAACACTTGGTATGAGTTTTGCCTTTGGGAACCAAAAACAATCAATCTATCAATCATATAACATCACTCAGATGTTTTTGGGCAGCCGTGTTGAAGCTCCAGTGCACCGCGTTCTACATACAGGATTCCATCTTTTCCTCACATCATGCCATTCTGTTTGTCCCTCTGTTTTGTCAGCTCTTCATCCTGCCTGTACAATGGAACTGTCAATTGAATGTCATGCTCCAAATATGCTCTACCCAACAGAATAAGCAGTGATTGGACTAATCAGGTCCCTTAACTCTTAAGCAAGTATTAACACTCTTGCTTTCTGGCAAATAGAATAAGCATCAGTCAAGGAAATCCCCAGAATCTATTTCATGGAAATTGTTGTTTTCTCAAACGCAAGCTTGCTATCCAGACTGTCATTTTCACTTGATCAATATCACCTTATTAATTTGATCCAGTGTTTTCAATCTTCATTTAATCATCCACCAATTGACTATCTTTTTGCTTCATATTAAATGTAAACATTTTAAAAAACATCCATTGATTTATTAAAAATGTGTTGAACCACTAATCTTAATACATATCATAGTTGATAATATGTTCATGGATTCTATTTTCAAATAGGGTGGATATTTATAGGTTAATAAGCTAGTTTTTTTTTTTTAAGCTCTTAAGTGCTATACAAGGGGATTTATATATCTGCTGTTCAAGTAGGAAAGAAAGACACTTAAGGAGAGAAAGGGTACTAAACATTAATCTTTTACAAATGTTAATTTCTTGATTAAGAAGTGTTTAGTATCATTTGTTTAGTATCATAAAAGGAAAGTACCTTTTATATAGAAAACATATGCTTAAGTATTTAGGAGTAATGGATCATCATACCTGCAACATACATTCACTTGGCTTAAAAACAACAATAAGGTATACAGATATGTACATATGAAGAGAACGGTTAGAAAAAAATACCAGTTGGGGAAACTGCGTGAAGAATAGTTTTCTTTCAGCATCTTTGGTATGTTCTTGTTAAGTTTGAAATTTTTCCAAAATAGTTAAACAGCAGATGGATACCTGTTGGTCTGAGATGGGAAGTGATACCTGTGGCAGAGTTGACAGAGTTGACTGTTGTGCTACTAACCACCCTTTTCATTGGATATTGATTTATATCACATATATATTACAATGTTCAAACAAAGGGAACCCTATGCCTGTGAGAATGTTGAAGGAGTACACTTGATTTTTTTTTAAAAAAAATGAAATGAGCCAGTAACAGCTAGTATTTGTGTAGATAGAGAGACTGGTAAAGATCTAAAGCCAGTATTTTGGAATTTAGCTTTAAAGAAAAGGGTGATTTTTCCTCTAACATTGCATTAAAAAAAAAAATCTCTCCTTCTCCCACTACCAACTTTAAATCCATTCCTCATTGGAGTTGCAGAATGTTCAGTCAGATCATCAAGTGAATTGACATGTTTCATTAGATGAAATAATTTGCAGGTAACTTTTAGAAAGTGGAACCTTTAAAAAGGTATTTGAGAGTTTCTTGTCCTTCCAGGTTCTGATCCATTCTAACAAATAGACATTTGCCCAGAGTACAAGCTCTGGAGAGGAAGAAGTGGTCTATACTATTCTTTTAGTTCCTAATCTAACACCTATGACCTTGTGAATTCACAGTCAGAAGACTTGGAACGTAGAATTGGTGCCATCAATGACTGTTTGGGTGACTATGTAAATCACTTCTCCCCTCAAAAGCTTTAAGTTCCCATTTGTAAAAGGAGGGTGCTGAATTTGATTTTCCGTCTCTGACATTTTATGGTTCTATGAGCATTTAGTGTTGCTGAATCCTTTCTGCTATGACAGTAATTAGTGGTTCCTTTCTGGATTACTTGGAGTTTTTTGAAAGGTTTATAGCTTATTCTTGATGTAGATAAATGTTTTTAGAATATTTGGTTTTGCCTTTCATGAATAAAAAGGTGATTGAACAAAGCATGCATTTATCATTTCCTTTATTGCCCTGAAACAACAAGTGTAATTTATAAACCAATAGTACTTTAGGGAGTGTTATACACATGTATGAAAAGAAAGCTTTAGATTAATGTGAGGCCAAGAAGACACCAATCCAGCATCCCCTGGAGGAAGAGATAGGAACTCAACCAGAGAAGAAGCTTAGATACATTTTATTAGATGATATAGGTGATGCTATATTACTTTTACTGGGGCACTAATAAAAGGAGAGAAAAGAAAAGATCAATGACTCTGGGTTGGTCTCCTCCCTGTTTTCAAAGATGAATGAGAATGAGAGGGTCAGGCTATCACAACAGCTTCCAACTGGACCTGGCAAATGCTGGAATGTATGCTAAAGGGCACATCTAAAAGTTACCAAAAAAAAAAAAAAAAAAGTCTTTATAAACCATTCACAGAGACCTGATTGATTTTTTTGTTGTTATTGTTAAATTTAAGAAATTGCTGGCAAAGCCGTAGGAATTAGGGAAAATCAGAGGTGCTCCACTTTAGTATGACCATGATCAACAAGGAAGAAAATCCTTTTAGAAAAAATAGAATTAATGAGAACTTTAACTATTGGCTGTGATTATTAAATGGCTCACTTTATAAACTTGTTATTTAGTGTGTAGCATCATAAAAGTGATTTCTTACTCAGAATGCCCTTCATTCTTGCATTGCAAAAGCAAATCTCCAATATCTCATTTGAACATGATTTATACTCTAACTTCCTTGCATTCTTAGTCTCAGTCACATAATTTTCCATGTTTATAGTCACAGCTAGAACTCAACTGTCTCTGAATATCTTACTTCTTTTATTTATATAAAGTATAGCTAAAAATCTAGGTGGATGCAAAAATTAAATTTTTGAGGAAATAAAAAAATAAATGTCAGTAAGTTCATGCACTAAAGCTTATAAAAATGGTACAAAAGAGAGCCATGTTATGATGTTTTGTAGGACCAATTTACTCTTAATTTACAAAGCATATTAATGAGTTCATAAAGATTAAATGAATTAATGTACGCAAGGCACTTAGAAAGTGCCTGGTACTTTGTAAGCATTAAATAATGATAATTATTATTTAATTTCCATGCCAATAAAATACTAATGATAACAAACAGAAAGGGAGAGAGGAGATGCTATGCATGGGTATACTCAAAATTGAGACAGGTGACATTGTAAAGTAAAGGAAAGAGCTAGCCACACAATCAAAATCAGACGTAAGAACTCAAAACAAATGCATCGTAATTCATTTGGTACAGATCCAAACACATTTCAGCAGTCAGAGGCATCACTGTTACAGTACATTCCAGCCGTAATAGCTGTTAATAACAATAACTTTGAGTCATCAGGAACAGTTGAAATAATATTCAGTATCATCTGTCTAAGGAAGCATGTGAATCTGCAATAAAATTTATATACTCCTATCCAAATCGATTATGATTTTAATGTTAATGCTTCATCTATAAACTCTCTATACTCTGGAAACCCTATTTTTTAGACCCTTGGAATAATACACATCTAGAGAGTACAGGCTTATGTCAATTTTGTTAATTAAACTTAGTTATTTCTGAACATAGGTTTAGCTACTCAAAGACAAGTCCTCTTTCTCAGGAACCAAAATATTTTTCTCAAAGTGCATGACATAAGAATGGGTATTTAGACTCATTCTTATAACATGCACTTTGATAAAAATACTTTTGTAAATATGCAATTTGGGAAAAATACTTTTGTATATATGCAATTTGGGAAAAATACTTTTGTATGTATGCACTTTGAGAAATATCTTTTTGTATGCAACAAATGATGGATTCCTCTTACATGTTTGGTGGTTAGAGAACAAAATCATCTAGGTTAAAAGAGTTGTCAACATTCAATTTCTGTCTTTGGATTTGTTTCAGTAAATGTATCTCTTAGGCTCAGTTCACAAGAAGCTATGCCCAGATGAGAATTCTAGTGAAAGAGGCTTAAGAAGAGGGCTACAAGACAAAGGATAGAGGAAGGGAAGAAATCTAAGCAGGGATGTGCTGTTTAGTGGAGATTTAGCCTGACTAATGGCAAACTCTGGAAGATGACTGGCACCACGGAGTTGGTCCAAGTTCAGTTCAGTTCAGTCACTCAGTCGTGTCCTACTCTTTGTGACCCCATGAATCGCAGCACGCCAGGCCTCCCTGTCCATCACCAACTCCCGGAGTTCACTCAGACTCACGTCCATCGAGTCAGTGATGCCATCCAGCCATCTCATCCTCTGTCGTCCTCTTCTCCTCCTGCCCCCTCTACTTCCATGTCAATCATTGCTAATGAATACAGCCTGGTGAGGATAGAGATGGGGTGGAGGTTACCTGCCAGACAAGGCTCCCAGGTGACAATTGACTCCTGTTCAGTAGAGGGGCAGGTATAAAAAAAAAATGTGGAAGCTACACTATCTATTGATACCATGGTTTCTGGGGGATGAACATGGGTGTGCTGTCAGATAAAGACAGTATTGGTGGAGAAAAAAAAAACAAAACAGGAAACACTAAAGTCTGCTTTATGGACTACTCATATTCACTTACTTTTCCCATTGGGTTCACATCATCCAGGAATAGCTAATCCAAGATTTTGATTGGTTGCAATTTCAGAGAAAGAGTTGCTTCTGCAGTTGGTCTTGAACACTAACAATGTCATCATGTCTTCCCATCTAGACTTCCCACATCCACATCCCCAGTCAGCTGTTCTAATGGGCCAGGTGGGTTGTCTAGTAGCATGATCCCTCACCCTAGTGGGATGTAATCCCCTGATACCTTGCCTTTCTCATAATACCATCATGTTCCCATCCACTTACAGTGATAGGCACAAGAGCACTAATATACACTCCAGTGAACCCCTTGCATGCCAGGCATTCTTCTCTTGCTCCTAGTATATATCAGCAGCCCACTTCCTTTTTATGCCTTCTACTCTAGTGACGGGAGAACAGTCAACTTGACACAGCCACTGCTTTAAAGTTAATAAATTCTTAGTGAATTCCCTGATGGAAACACCTTGTCCCCGGACCCCAGGATCCACAGTGACAGGGTTGAAAGCCCAAATTCCCAAAGTGGGTCACTGAAGGTCAGAGTAAGAAGCAGCACCTACTCTTACCCTTTGGCTTCCAAACTAGTGCATTCCTCTATCCAGGATACAGCACCAATGGCCACTGATGTAAAGGGTACCTTGGAATATAATCCAATTAAGCAATGGGCAGAGAACCTGTATAGAAATGTTTCCAAAGAAGACATACAGTTTGGCAACATGGATGTGAAAAGATGCTCAAACATGACTAATCATGTTTGATTAGTCATTATCTTATGACTAATCAATAAGATATCAACTCACATCTGTTAAAACAGCTATTACCAAAAAGACAAGAAATAGCAAGTGTTGGCAAGGATGTGGTAACTCTTATGGACTGTTGATGGGAATGTAAACTGGTATAGCCACTATGTATCTATCCTCAAAAAATTAAGGAAAGAACTACCACATGACCCAAGAATTCCACTTCTGGATGTTTTTTCAAAGAAGACAAAACTTGAAAAGATATATGTACCTCAATGTTCATCACATTATTATTTATAATAACAAAAATATGGAAGCAACCTATATATTGATAGATGAATATATAAGGAAGATATGTATATATATCTTACATATATATAATACTCATCATAAAAAGGGATGAAAGCTTTCCATTTGTGACAACATGGATGTGCCTAAATATATTATGTTAAGTGAAATAAGTCAGACAGAGAAAGAGAAATACTATACATTTTCACTTATATGTGGAATCTAAAAAATCAAAGAAAATAGACAAATATGACAAAACAGGAACAGACTCACATATAAAAGAACAAATTATCAGTTGCTAAGGGAGGATGGAGATGAAGGAGATGAAGTTCAAACTGCCAGTTATGAAGTAAAGTAAGTTACAGGGATGTAAGGTACAACATCAGTTCAGTTCAGTTCAGTTCATTTCAGTCACTCAGTCATGTCCGACTCTCTGCGACCCCATGAATCACAGCACTCCAGGCCTCCCTGTCCATCACCATCTCCCGGAGTTCACTCAAACTCACATGCATCGAGTCGGTGATGCCATCCAGCCATCTCATCCTCTGTTGTCCCCTTCTCCTCCTGCCCTCAATCCCTCCCATCATCAGAGTCTTTTCCAATGAGTCAACTCTTCCCATGAGGTGGCCAAAGTACTGGAGTTTCAGATTTAGCATCATTCCTTCCAAAGAAATCCCAGGGCTGATCTCCTTCAGAATGGACTTGTTGGATCTCCTTGCAGTCCAAGGGACTCTCAAGAGTCTTCTCCAACACCACAGTTCAAAAGCATCAATTCTTCGGTGCTCAGCCTTCTTCACAGTCCAACTCTCACATCCATACATGACCACAGGAAAAACCATAGCCTTGACCAGATGGACCTTTGTTGGCAAAGTAATGTCTCTGCTTTTCAAATTGCTATCTAGGTTGATCATAACTTTTCTTCATAGGGAATATAATTAATCATATTATAATAACTTTGTATCATGCATAATCTGTAAAACTTATTAAATCACTGTGTGAAACTACGTCTGAAATATACAATATTGTAAGGCAACAATATATTAATAAAAATAAATAAATAAATACATGGCCAGTTTCTACCATGGCATAGTTGCACACTAAGAACTGTTTTTCCAGTGGTGTATAGTTCTCTGCTGCTGATGGCATGGCTTGCTCCAGAATCCAGAGTCTGTCCTGTGATTTTGTTTGGGAGCTTGCCAGAGGCTTAACCAGGAATACTTACCAACTGTGCGTACCTCTAGTCATATAGGGCTTCCAAGTTGGCACTAGTGGTAAAGAACCCACCTGTCAATGCAGGACAAATAAGAGATGTGGGTTTGGAAGGTCCCTGGGTCAGGAAGATCCCCTGGAGGAAGAAATGGCAACCCATTCCAGTATACTTTCCTGAGGAATCCTATAGACAGAGGAGCCTGGAGGGCTACAATCCATGGGGTCGCAAAGAGTCAGACATGACTGAAGCATGCATGCACTAATCATATAGGTTCTTCTGGCTTATGGGTTACATGGCTCAAGTGACAAATCTTTACTAAGTCTGGATCTACTATACAATTCTCTCTTGCTCTCTACTCAAGAACAAGATCAGAGGAGGATCCCAAGTGAGAAATATGCTACTTCCAGAAGTTAAAGAGGTCTGCCAAATATTCTTTCTGGGCGCTTCTTTCTTGGTGGTAGAAGGTGCAAATTGAAAGATGCCAATACTTTAAAATGGATGCTACAAGATGTCCAATATTACTGTGCCCCCAAATATGTCATTGATGCATCAGGTCTCTTGGTAGGTTGTATATCCAACCATATGGAACACATATGCCTTTAAAAAAAAAAATCTAGCCTATTTCTTGGTTCATACTTTTCTGGTTTGATGAACACAATGTCATCAATATAGGGGACTATTGCAATGGTCTCCAGAAGGTCCAGACAGTCAAGTCTGCTCAGACTGTAAAAGAAAACCAGACAAATTACATAGCTTTGGGCCAAAGTACACCTGAATACAACCTACTTCTGATCCTCTTCTGATGAGTACTAAAAGGAGTCAAGTCATTATATTCTATTAATTGTCTTTGTAGAGAGAGTCGTTCCCATGTTGAGGCAAGGGCCAAACTTTGGTGTTCCAATCACTTCGCCATTGACTGCTGAGTGTCCAAAGAGGAGTGAGTGTAACTCTGGGACCAGGTGGATCCCCATTTAGACAAGGGCAATTTCTCAGAGGAGTAGCTGTGTGTTACTAACAGGGGATCTGGCAGGGACACTAACAAACTTACTACAATATATGATACAGAAACAGAAACATATGCCTTCCATGGAATTTTAGGGGAATTCCTCCAAAGTTGAATTGGAGTATGCTCAAAGCAAATCAAATTAATATTATAACCTGATAAACATCTTATTCACTTTAGACTAACACTTGCAGATTAATATGAAGCAGATAAATATGATTTATAAAGTATGTACTACTTTGATAATCAATGTTACTAATAATTCATTTATTTTCTAGTTTTAATAAATATTTTTGTTTTTTCATATATAAAAATTATACTAATGTGCTTCCCTGGTGGCTCAGACGTTAAAGAGTCTGCCTGCAATGCAGGAGACTCCAGTTCAATCCCTGGGTCAGGAAGATCCCCTGGAGAAGGAAATGGCAACCCACCCCAGTACTCTTGCCTGGAAAATCCCATGAATGGAGGAGCCTGGCGGGCTACAGTCCACAGGGTCACAAAGAGTCAGGCAAGAATGAGCAACTTCACTCACTCACTCACTGATACCGAAAATTATTCAGTCAACAAAATTGTATTGAGTACTTATTATTTGACAAACACTACTTAAGAGCTGGATTCTTAATCATTTAGAAAATATGTTGACATCTAGTATTTATTTCTATGCATCATAAAAATTAGGTTATTTCAAAAAATAATGTCAAATTAAAAAAATTTTTACTTTGTTTTGAAAATTTTATCTTTCAATATACAGTGAGCTCTTTTAGGTCTATCATAGTACAGACAGGTATCAAACTCACAGGTATAAGTAATTTCATCTCTCTTAAAGCACTTTGCACCTAAGTTCGCCAAACATGAATTAGGTGCTTATTAGATGAAACTCATGTTTTCAGCATTATGGGGAAAAACTAGTAATAATTCAGTCTTTTTCTCAAACAAATAATCTAATGATCTTATGGAAATTTTACATAATCCATGAAAAAGAGAATTAGGAAAAAATAAGCACTTTCTGGGAAAGGTGGGTTAGTGTATGTACGTCAAAACTCAAAACAGAGTGCCATGAGTAAGGGGTCTCATACAAGCCTTAGTCCACAATGGGCTCATTGTTTAGGGAGAGAGTATAGAAATATTTGATAGAACATCACCAAATTACTTGAAAGCTATAACATTTAACTATCTGCTTTTGGATTGAGAAAAACAGTACACCACTCTCTCTTTGTTTTTTTCCCCAGAAGCTTGCATGATGTTGTTCCATTTTCAAACAATGTACATAGGTTAGACCATGAAGAAAGTAGCCCTCACTTGAAAGGGAAGCTGAATAATTAAGTAGTTATAATTACACAAGTTGACTGAAGCCAGGCTGCCAAAAAAGACTATGCAGTGAATATGTGTTTTAATTGCATGACCCAATAAACTAAACATAAGCTCAATTTTATATATTTTGAATTAAGCATGTTGGTGAAGGGGTTTCTATAGTGTTCTGTAGTGTGGGGAGGGTTGAGGGCATGTCTGAGGGAAGTTGATGCAGAATGCCAAAGAGAAATGGGCTGTGAAAAAATAAAAGAGCCTTTAATTAGGTGTTGAGGTCTAAATGGCATCAGTGCTAACAGAATCTTGTCATAGAGAGGTTGCAGTGGGACTGACAGCATGACAAGAATTGATGGCTTAAGCACATTTTGGTCTTTGGTGAAGCTGCTATTATAGTGGGGTTTTATTATTTTATTGGGTGTTTGATCATCTCATTTCTATTATATATTTCTTCTTAACCAGATCATGTATTTTCTATTCATGTATTATGCATATTCTAATTCTTATGTTTAAATATATGTTAGAGAGGACAAATAGTTAGAATTTATATAGCCATATTTCATATATGAATAGTCTATCATTGCTTGTATTTGCTGGGGAAAAAATAAGCCTCATCTATGTACTTCTAGCTCTCCAAGTTCTAGGCCACTCAGTGCCATGTATCAGGACTCCAGGAATTTGGTCTGACACTGTGGCAGTAGGGATGTTGAGGAACTGATGATACCCTTTGGATCACTACACAGAACTAGTATGGCAACATTATAAGTAAGGCCTGTGATGAGATTTACAAGCAAAGAGTTCTGGGGTTCAAGGTCCAAAGCCAGGTCCATTCAATGAGTGATCACTGTGTAGAGCAAGCAGACTGTGTGGTTCAGGCCACCGGGGAGAAAATGGCAGGCACGTGGGCAGGAGGGGGACACAGGAGGAAAGCTGGGCTCCCTCCCGCTGTAACAAGGCTAGTCCAACTACAGAATCTGCCTATGAGTGCTGTCACCCTTTGCTTGTTGGAGCGGGGAGTCTGCCTTTGGACAGAGCTCCACCACCCTCCCCATCCCCCACTTGCCAGCATCTGAAATAAAGCAAACCTTCCTTTCCATCAACCTGGCCTGTTTACTGACTTTTGAGCAGTGATCAGTCAGACCCCCCCACATACCTTTTGGTAACAGAAGGAATAGGGTTTTGGTCTTAGCTCTGAATCAGAGAAGACTCCATAGACAGGGTAGAAGGAGAGAGGGATATTCCTTCTAGAGTTTCCACAAAGTGGTATGGAAACTATTTAGCAAAGAGTTCCTCATGCTTCATCCCAGGGGTTCTCATCTTGTAGGTCAGAACCAACATTTTAGACAAAGAGATTTGCGTGCTAGTGGCTAAGCTACCATACCTTGAAGCCAACTTTTGACTTCATCCTCCATATCAACAGCAGTATTCAATGTACAAAGTTAAGGACATGCAATGAAATGTTACAAAGTCCTGTTGAAATTCTTCCTTAAAATTTTATTATTTTTTAGCATAAGCTTAGATTTGTAAACAAAATCTTCATATCAGAACATATTTTCTATTTGACTCAAATGCATGAGGGAACCACTGCATTTAAATTTCATTACACAGAAATGCCTAACCACATACACTAAGGGATATAGGAAGAAAGGGACTGGGTGCTGCTTAGTTTTCTATACGCATAGCTGCCCTCCACACCTCCCCCCAAAAAAACCCTCTAAAATGACTTTCTGATGGGAGAATAAAGCTTTGTTGCATTTCTCCAATGTCAAAGAAAACAAATCAACATGAATTTCTGTCTTTACTGCTTTTTTCACATGTAGGAAGAATAATAAGGCTAAGACCAGGAAATATATCTAATACACTGTCTTCCCACCCTCCATGCTACCTCACTAATAAAAATTTTCCTCAGCTGATGAGGAAGTCAATTACAGAGCCAGGAATCCAGGCTGAGTCTATATTTGGGAAGAAAAACTTAGGACTATATTTTTCAGAGCAGGGGTTCTCCAAGAGTGATTCAAACCAGCAACATTGGCATTACCTGGAGTATAGTCAGAAACTCTGGGTGAAGTCCAGAAATTTGCCTTAAAAAGCTGCAATAAGTTTATAACCCAGTAAATTCAATGCTATTACTACTCATATAGTCCATAAAGGAGGCAGGGTGGAGATACTTCAAACAAAGAAGCAGGAGTGAAAATTAAATGTTTACTTTTGAAGGCATGAAATGAGAGATACAAAAGTAAATAAATAAATGCTAATGACAGCAAACAAGATCAATACAAAGTTGTTGTCTATATATTTTCTTCAAGCTTTGTTTTCAAAGAACTTCTAGCCTAATTAATGTTGGTATTCTGTTAGTATTTTAATGAAAATGAAGTCAATCTATACTACAAAATTTAAAAAGTATGTCCTGAGAGAGGAGCCAAGATGGCGGAGGAGTAGGATGGGGAGAACACTTTCTTCCCCACAAATTCATCAAAAGAGCATTTAAACGTCGAGTAAATTCCACAAAACAACTTCTGAATGCCGGCAGAGGACATCAGGCACCCAGAAAAGCAACCCAACTCTTCGAAAGGAGGTAGGAAAAAATATTAAAAACAAAACAAAAAAAGAGACAAAAGAGGGAGGGACGGAGGTCCGTCCCGGGAAGGGAATCTTAAAAAGAGAGAAGTTTCCAAACATCAGGAAACCTTCTCACTGCCGAATCTGTGCCGAGCTTTGGAAGCACAGAGGGCAACATAACAGGGAGAAAAAATAAATAAACAATTTAAAACTCGCAGATTGCGAGCCCTACGGTAACTCCCCCAGCAGAGAAGCAGCGCAGAGGCCTGCATCCGCCATTAGCAAATCGGGGCTGGGCAGGGAGGCGCGGCGTGGGCTGCATCGCTGAGAGTAAGAATCTGGCCTGAATACCCTGAGCGCTATCCGAGCGAAATAATTTGGGCTAGCAAACCAGACTGTGGGATACCTACCACGCGAAAAGCCAGCCCTAACCTAAGACCGCCAGGCCCGCGCACGGAACAAAGGACTGAACAGAGATAGCCGGCTGCAGACCTTCCCCCTCCGGTGACAGGCAGCCAGAGCCAGAAGGGGGCAATCGCAGCCCCAGAGAGACATTATCTATAAAATTGGAAGCAGGCTTCTTTGCTAACTAAAACTTCTTGGGGGTCTGGACGGTCAACATCTGCCTGAGAAGGTGCGCCGGTTTTACATCCAGATAACCGAGTGGCGGGGAGGCGATAAGTCGCAGCATTGGCGCTCGCCTGGGAAGAGCAAATTGGTGCTCGGACCTGGGAAGAGCACAAAACGCAGGCCCAACTGAGTCTGCGCCTCTGAGGACTACCCGAGTGCCTGAACCTGAGCGGCTTGGACCTGGGAGGTGCATGCAGCCCAGGGCCAGCCTCGGATTGTTCCCGGCGGAACAACCTAGAGTCCGAGCAGTGTGGACAGGGAGGCTACACGCGCCGTGAACGGGGGCAGACCCAGGGTGGCTGAGGCACTGCGAGCCCACGCCAGTGTTATTTGTTTGCAGCATCCCTCCCTCCATCCCCACAGCGCGACTGAACAAGTAAGCCTAAAAAAAAAAAAAAAAAGTGTCCTCCACCGTGCCCTTTGAGTCAGGGCAGAAACCAGATACTGAAGAGACTAGCAAACAGAAGAAGAAGATATAACAGAGGGAAACGCCTTGGAAGCTACAGGCAATAGATCAAAACCCTGTGGTTACTACGGACTACATAGGAAGGGGCCTATAGATCTTGAGAAATATAAATCTGACCAAGGAACTAGCCAAAAATGAACTGAACCCACAACACCCACAAAAAAAAAACAGAAAAGTCCTAGATATATTTTTATTATTTTTACGATCATTCTTTCTTTTTTTTTTTTAATTAAAAAAAAAATTTTAAGTCCTCTATTGTTCCTTTAATTTTCACTTTTATAACCTATTACTTTGCAAAAAAAAAAAAAAAAAGACCCTATTTTTTTCTTCTTCAAACTTCATATATATATATTTTATAATTTTTTGACCTTGTTTTTTTTTTGTTTTGTTTTGTTTTTGTTTTTTTCTTCTTTTCTTTAACATTGTATTTTTGAAATTCCAAACTCTACTCTAGATTTTTAATTTTCGCTTTTTGGTATATGTTATCAATTTTGTACCTATAGTTTTTTTTTATATAATTTCTGTGACTTTTTTTTTTTTTTCTTTTCTTCTTCTCTGTTTCTTTCTCTTCTTCTTTTATATAACATTGTATATCTGAAATTCCAAACTTTACTCTAGATTTTTAATTTATGCTTTTTGGTATTTGATATCAATTTTGTACCTGTATTTTCTTTATAATTTTTGTGACATTGTTCGTATTTGTTTGTTTGTTTTCTCTCTTTATTTTTCTTCTTCTTCTTTTTTTTTTTAACATTGTATTTTTGAAATTCCAAACTCTACTCTAGATTTTTAATTTTTGCTTTCTGGTATTAGTTATCAATTTTGTACCTGTACTTTCTTTATAATTTTCGTGACCTTGTTTGTTTTTGTTTGTTCGTTTTTTCTCTCTTTCTTTTCCTTCTTCTTTTCTTTAACATCGTATTTTTGAAATTCCAAACTCTACTCTAGATTTTTAATTTTCGTTTTCTGGTATTAGTTATCAATTTTGCACCTGTACTTTCTTTATAATTTTCGCGACCTTGTTTGTTTTTGTTTGTTCGTTCTTTCTCTCTTTCTTTTCCTTCTTCTTTTCTTTAACATCGTATTTTTGAAATTCCAAACTCTACTCTAGATTTTTAATTTTTGCTTTTATGTATTTGTTACCAATTTTGTACCTTTAAGGACCCAATCTTCAGGACCCATTTTTCACTAGGGAGTGAGATTACTGGCTTGACTGCTCTCTCTCCCTTTGGACCCTCCTTTTTCTCCACCAGGTCGCCTGTGTCTCCTCCCTAACCCCTCTCTACTCTACCGAACTCTGTGAATTTCTGTGTGTTCCAGACGGTGGAGAACACTTAGGGAACTGATTACTGGCTGGATCTGTCTCCCTCCTTTTCATTCCCCCCTTTTATCCTTCTGGCCACCTCTGTTACCTTCCTCCTTCTTCTCTTCTCTGTATAACCCCGTGAACATCTCTGAGTGGTCCAGTTGTGGAGTGCACATAAGGAAGTGACTACTGGCTAGCCCACTCTCTCCACTATTGATTCACCTCATCTCATTTGGGTCACCTCTAACTCCCTCCTCCCTCTTCTCTTCTCCATGTAACCCTGTGAACCTCTCTGAGTGACCCTCACTGTAGAGAAACTTATCATCTTTAATGTAGATGTTTTATCAATGGTGCTGTATAGAAGGAGAAGTTTTGAAACTACTGTAAAAATAAGACCGATAATCGGAAGCAGGAGACTTAAGTCCAAACCCTGACTCCAGGGAACTCCTGACTCCAAGGAACATTCATTGACAGGAGCTCATCAAATGCCTCCATACCGACACTGAAACCAAGCACCATACAAGGGCCAATAAGTTCCAGGGCAAGACATACCAAGCAAATTCTCCAGCAACAAAGGAACACAGCCCTGAGCTTCAAGATACAGGCTGCCCAAAGTCACCCCAAAACTATAGACATCTCATAACTCATTACTGGACATTTCATTGCACTCCAGAGAGAAGAAATACAGCTCCACCCACCAGAACACCGACACAAGCTTCCCTAACCAGGAAACCTTGACAAGCCACCTGTACAAACCCACACGCAGTGAGGAAACGCCATAATAAAGAGAACTCCACAAACTGCCAGAATACAGAAAGGACACCCCAAACTCAGCAATTTAAACAAGATGAAGAGACAGAGGAATACTCAGCAGATAAAGGAACAGGATAAATGCCCACCAAACCAAACAAAAGAGGAAGAGATAGGGAATCTACCTGATAAAGAATTCCGAATATTGATAGTGAAATTGATCCAAAATCTTGAAACTAAAATGGAATCACAGATAAATAGCCTGGAGACAAGGATTGAGAAGATGCAAGAAAGGTTTAACAAGGACCTAGAAGAAATAAAAAAGAGTCAATATATAATGAATAATGCAATAAGTGAAATTAAAAACACTCTGGAGGCAACAAATAGTAGAATAACAGAGGCAGAAGACAGGATTAGTGAATTAGAAGATAGAATGGTAGAAATAAATGAATCAGAGAGGATAAAAGAAAAACGAATTAAAAGAAATGAGGACAATCTCAGAGACCTCCAGGATAATATTAAACGCTACAACATTCGAATCATAGGGGTTCCAGAAGAAGAAGACAAAAAGAAAGACCATGAGAAAATACTTGAGGAGATAATAGTGGAAAACTTCCCTAAAATGGGGAAGGAAATAATCACCCAAGTCCAAGAAACCCAGAGAGTACCAAACAGGATAAACCCAAGGAGAAACACCCCAAGACACATATTAATCAAATTAACAAAGATCAAACACAAAGAACAAATATTAAAAGCAGCAAGGGAAAAACAACAAATAACACACAAGGGAATTCCCATAAGGATAACAGCTGATCTTTCAATAGAAACTCTTCAAGCCAGGAGGGAATGGCAAGACATACTTAAAATGATGAAAGAAAATAACCTACAGCCCAGATTATTGTACCCAGCAAGGATCTCATTCAAGTATGAAGGAGAAATCAAAAGCTTTTCAGACAAGCAAAAGCTGAGAGAATTCTGCACCACCAAACCAGCTCTCCAACAAATACTAAAGGATATTCTCTAGACAGGAAACACAAAAACGGTGTATAAACTCGAACCCAAAACAATAAAGTAAATGGCAACGGGAACATACTTATCAGTAATTACCTTAAATGTAAATGGGTTGAATGCCCCAACCAAAAGACAAAGACTGGCTGAATGGATACAAAAACAAGACCCCTACATATGTTGTCTACAAGAGACCCACCTCAAAACAGGGGACACATACAGACTGAAAGTGAAGGGCTGGAAAAAGATTTTCCATGCAAATAGGGACCAAAAGAAAGCAGGAGTAGCAATACTCATATCAGATAAAATAGACTTTAAAACAAAGGCTGTGAAAAGAGACAAAGAAGGTCACTACATAATGATCAAAGGATCAATCCAAGAAGAAGATATAACAATTATAAATATATATGCACCCAACACGGGAGCACCACAGTACGTAAGACAAATGCTAACAAGTATGAAAGGAGAAATTAACAATAACACAATAATAGTGGGAGACTTTAATACCCCACTTACACCTATGGATAGATCAACTAAACAGAAAATTAACAAGGAAACACAAACTTTAAACGATACAATAGACCAGTTAGACCTAATTGATATCTATAGGTCATTTCATCCCAAAACAATGAATTTCACCTTTTTCTCAAGCGCACATGGAACCTTCTCCAGGATAGATCACATCCTGGGCCATAAAGCTAGCCTTGGTAAATTAAAAAAAATAGAAATCATTCCAAGCATTTTTTCTGACCACAATGCAGTAAGATTAGATCTCAATTACAGGAGAAAAACTATTAAAAATTCCAACATATGGAGGCTGAACAACACGCTGCTGAATAACCAACAAATCACAGAAGAAATCAAAAAAGAAATCAAAATTTGCATAGAAACGAATGAAAATGAAAACACAACAACCCAAAACCTGTGGGACACGGTAAACGCAGTCCTAAGGGGAAAGTTCATAGCAATACAGGCACACCTCAAGAAACAAGAAAAAAGTCAAATAAATAACCTAACTCTACACCTAAAGCAACTAGAAAAGGAAGAAATGAAGAACCCCAGTGTTAGTAGAAGGAAAGAAATCTTAAAAATTAGAGCAGAAATAAATGCAAAAGAAACAAAAGAGACCATAGCAAAAATCAACAAAACCAAAAGCTGGTTCTTTGAAAGGATAAATAAAATTGACAAACCATTAGCCAGACTCATCAAGAAACAAAGGGAGAAAAATCAAATCAACAAAATTAGAAACAAAAATGGAGAGATCACAACAGACAACACAGAAATACAAAGGATCATAAGAGACTACTATCAACAATTATATGCCAATAAAATGGACAACGTGGAAGAAATGGACAAATTCTTAGAAAAGTACAACTTTCCAAAACTGGATCAGGAAGAAATAGAAAATCTTAACAGACACATCACAAGCATGGAAATTGAAACTGTAATCAAAAATCTTCCAGCAAACAAAAGCCCCGGTCCAGACGGCTTCACAGCTGAATTCTACCAAAAATTTAGAGAAGAGCTAACACCTATCCTGCTCAAACTCTTCCAGAAAATTGCAGAGGAAGGTAAACTTCCAAACTCATTCTATGAGGCCACCATCACCCTAATACCAAAACCTGACAAAGATCCCACAAAAAAAGAAAACTACAGGCCAATATCACTGATGAACATAGATGCAAAAATCCTTAACAAAATTCTAGCAATCAGAATCCAACAACACATTAAAAAGATCATACACCATGATCAAGTGGGCTTTATCCCAGGGATGCAAGGATTCTTCAATATCCGCAAATCAATCAGTGTAATACACCACATTAACAAATTGAAAAATAAAAACCATATGATTATCTCAATAGATGCAGAGAAAGCCTTTGACAAAATTCAACATCCATTTATGATAAAAACTCTCCAGAAAGCAGGAATAGAAGGAACATACCTCAACATAATAAAAGCTATATATGACAAACCCACTGCAAACATTATCCTCAATGGTGAAAAATTGAAAGCATTTCCTCTAAAGTCAGGAACAAGACAAGGGTGCCCACTTTCACCATTACTATTCAACATAGTTTTGGAAGTTTTGGCCACAGCAATCAGAGCAGAAAAAGAAATAAAAGGAATCCAAATTGGAAAAGAAGAAGTAAAACTCTCACTATTTGCAGATGACATGATCCTCTACATAGAAAACCCTAAAGAGTCCACCAGAAAATTACTAGAAATAATCAATGACTACAGTAAAGTTGCAGGATATAAAATCAACACACAGAAATCCCTTGCATTCCTATACACTAATAATGAGAAAACAGAAAGAGAAATTAAGGAAACAATTCCATTCACCATTGCAACGGAAAGAATAAAATACTTAGGAATATATCTACCTAAAGAAACTAAAGACCTATATATAGAAAACTATAAAACACTGGTGAAAGAAATCAAAGAGGACACTAATAGATGGAGAAATATACCATGTTCATGGATTGGAAGAATCAATATAGTGAAAATGAGTATACTACCCAAAGCAATTTATAGATTCAATGCAATCCCTATCAAGCTACCAACAGTATTCTTCACAGAGCTAGAACAAATAATTTCACAATTTGTATGGAAATACAAAAAACCTCGAATAGCCAAAGCGATCTTGAGAAAGAAGAATGGAACTGGAGGAATCAACCTACCTGACTTCAGGCTCTACTACAAAGCCACAGTTATCAAGACAGTATGGTACTGGCACAAAGACAGAAATATTGATCAATGGAATAAAATAGAAAGCCCAGAGATAAATCCACGCACATATGGACACCTTATCTTCGACAAAGGAGGCAAGAATATACAATGGATTAAAGACAATCTCTTTAACAAGTGGTGCTGGGAAATCTGGTCAACCACTTGTAAAAGAATGAAACTGGACCACTTTCTAACACCATACACAAAAATAAACTCAAAATGGATTAAAGATCTAAACGTAAGACCAGAAACTATAAAACTCCTAGAGGAGAACATAGGCAAAACACTCTCTGACATACATCACAGCAGGATCCTCTATGACCCACCTCCCAGAATATTGGAAATAAAAGCAAAAATAAACAAATGGGACCTAATTAACCTTAAAAGCTTCTGCACATCAAAGGAAACTATTAGCAAGGTGAAAAGACAGCCTTCAGAATGGGAGAAAATAATAGCAAATGAAGCAACTGACAAACAACTAATCTCAAAAATATACAAGCAACTCCTACAGCTCAACTCCAGAAAAGTAAACGACCCAATCAAAAAATGGGCCAAAGAACTAAATAGACATTTCTCCAAAAAAGACATACAGATGGCTAACAAACACATGAAAAGATGCTCAACATCACTCATTATCAGAGAAATGCAAATCAAAACCACTATGAGGTACCATTTCACACCAGTCAGAATGGCTGCGATCCAAAAGTCTACAAATAATAAATGCTGGAGAGGGTGTGGAGAAAAGGGAACCCTCCTACACTGTTGGTGGGAATGCAAACTAGTACAGCCACTATGGAGAACAGTGTGGAGATTCCTTAAAAAACTGGAAATAGAACTGCCTTATGATCCAGCAACCCCACTGCTAGGCATACACACTGAGGAAACCAAAAGGGAAAGAGACACGTGTACCCCAATGTTCATCGCAGCACTGTTTATAATAGCCAAGACATGGAAGCAACCTAGATGTCCATCAGCAGATGAATGGATAAGAAAGCTGTGGTACATATACACAATGGAGTATTACTCAGCCATTAAAAAGAATACATTTGAATCAGTTCTAATGAGGTGGATGAAACTGGAGCCTATTATACAGAGTGAAGTAAGCCAGAAGGAAAAACATAAATACAGTATACTAACGCATATATATGGAATTTAGAAAGATGGTAACAATAACCCGGTGTACGAGACAGCAAAAGAGACACTGATGTATAGAACAGTCTTATGGACTCTGTGGGAGAGGGAGAGGGTGGGAAGATTTGGGAGAATGGCAATGAAACATGTAAAATATCATGTAGGAAACGAGTTGCCAGTCCAGGTTCGATGCACGATGCTGGATGCTTGGGGCTGGTGCACTGGGACGGCCCAGAGGGATGGTATGGGGAGGGAGGAGGGAGGAGGGTTCGGGATGGGGAACACATGTATACCTGTGGTGGATTCATTTTGATATTTGGCAAAACTAATACAATTATGTAAAGTTTAAAAATAAAATAAAATTGGAAGAATAAAAAAAAAAAAAAAGAAAAAGTATGTCCTGTACCTCAAATACATGATAGAGAACCACATTTTCTGGTAATCCCTCAGAGTTCCTTCTTTTCTTATTTTCAAAATTGGATTTATACTTACTTACCAAATTAGCATGATCAGAAACGAAACACCCTCTATTGCTCTTACTTAGGGATCCTTCCCCTTTCCCCTCCCCCACACTTCCTTGTCTCACAATTAGCAGGCACTGCAATTTCTTACACCAATTATTGTATCAAAATGGTTGTTTTTCACATGAGTATCTTTCCCCTATAGTTATAATGCTTGAATTTCATGATACTTACTTAGTTGTAAATCCGTGAATAGACTGTTTCAGTTCCTCCTGCTGGTCTGCTCTCAAATAATCTCTCAATAGTTTTCTATGTTGAGCAATTGCTTGTGACTAAAATGTGTTTCTTCTCCCTTTCTCTTTTTCTCTTCTTGAGGGGATGGGAAGGGGAGTAAGAGTTTGTTAAGAAGTGTGACTGTGATATGCTTCCAGATACATTTTAGTCTGAGTGTATGTGTTGCTTTCAAGCTAATATTTAAAATTTTAGACTTTAGGTTTCTTTGTATTTCCATATATGTATTGGAAGGAAGGTTATGACCAACCTAGATAGCATATTGAAAAGCAGAGACATTACTTTGCCAACAAAGTACATAGCCAACGTAGCCAAGGCTATGGTTTTTCCAGTGGTCATGTATGGATGTGAGAGTTGGACTGTGAAGAAAGCTGAGTGCCGAAGAATTGATGCTTTTGAACTGTGGTGTTGGAGAAGACTCTTGAGAGTCCCTTGGACTGCAGGGAGATCCAACCAGTCCATTCTAAAGGAGATCAGCCCTGGGTGTACTTTGGAAGGAATGATGCTAAAGCTGAAACTCCAGTACTTTGGCTACCTCACGTGAAGAGTTGACTCATTGGAAAAGACTCTGATGCTGGGAGGGATTGGGGGCAGGAGGAGAAGGGGACGACAGAGGATGAGATGGCTGGATGGCATCACTGACTCATTGGATGTGAGTTTGAGTGAACTCCGGGAGTTGGTGATGGACAGGGAGGCCTGACGTGCTTCAATTCATGGGGTCGCAAGAATCAGACATGACTGAGTGACTGAACTGAGCTGAACTGATGTAGGTATGTATGAAAATATCTGTTTATCATTTATCATCTCTCTATCCACATACAAAAAATATCTTCATGACCAAGATAATCACGATGGTGTGATCACTCACCTAGAGCCAGACATCCTAAAAGTCAAGTGGGCCTTAGAAAGCATCAATATGAACAAAGCTAGTGGAGGTAATGGAATTCCAGTTGACCTATTTCAAATCCTGAAAGATGATGCTGTTAAAGTGCTGCACTCAATACGCCAGCACATTTGGAAAACTCAACAGTGTCCACAGGACTGGAAAAGATCAGTTTTCATTCCAATCCCAATTGCACTCATCTCAGATGCTAGTAAAGTAATGCCCAAAATTCTCCAAGCCAGGCTTCAGCAATATGTGAACCGTGAACTTCCAGATGTTCAAGCTGGTTTTAGAAAAGGCAGAGGAACCAGAGATCAAATTGCCAACATCCACTGGATCATGGAAAAAGAAAGAGAGTTCCAGAAAAAAACATCTATTTCTGCTTTATTGACTATGCCAAAGCCTTTGACTGTGTGGATCACAAGAAACTGTGGAAAATTCTTCAAGAGATGGGAATACCACACCACCTGATCTGCCTCTTGAGAAACCTGTATGCAGGTCAGGAAGCAATAGTTAGAATTGGACATGGAACAACAGACTTGTTCCAAATAGGAAAAGGAGTACGTCAAGGCTGTATATTGTCACCCTGCTTATTTAACTTATATATGAATAGTACATCACGGGAAATGCTGGGCTGGAAGAAGCACAAGCTGGAATCAAGAATGTTGGGAGAAATATCAATAACCTCAGATATGCAGATGACACCACCCTTATGGCAGAAAGTGAAGAACTGAAGAGCCTCTTGATGAAAGTGAAAGAGGAGAGTGAAAAAGTTGGCTTAAAACTCAACATTCAGAAAACGAAGATCATGGCATCTGGTCCCATCACTTCATGGGAAATAGATGGGGATACAGTGGAAACAGTGGCTGGCTTTATTTTTCTGGGCTCCAAAATCACTGCAGATGGTGACTGCAGCCATGAAATTAAAAGATGCATACTCCTTGGAAGGAAAGTTATGACCAACCCAGATAGCATATCAAAAAGTAGAGACATTACTTTGCCAACAAAGGTCCATCTAGTCAAGGCTATGGTTTTTCCAGTAGTCATGTATGGATGTGAGAGTTGGACTGTGAAGAAGGCTGAGCGCTGAAGAATTGATGCTTTTGAACTGTGGTGTTGGAGAAGATGCTTGAGAGTCCCTTGGACTGCAAAGAGATACAACCAGTGCATTGTGAAGGAGATCAGCCCTGGGATTTCTTTGGAAGGAATGATGCTAAAGCTGAAACTCCAGTACTTTGGCAACCTCATGCAAAGAGTTGACTCAATGGAAAAGACTCTGATGCTGGGAGGGATTGGGGGAAGGAGAAAAAGGGGATGACAGAGGATGAGATGGCTGGATAGTATCACCAACTCGGACATGAGTTTGAGTGAACTCCGGGAGTTGGTGATGGACAGGGAGGCCTGGCATGCTGCAGTTCATGGGGTCACAAAGAGTCGGACAGGACTGAGCGACTGAACTGAAACTGAACTGATCCACATACAGATAATTAGCAATTCAAACTATTCTTGTTGTTGCTATTCAGTCACTCAGTTGTGTCTGACTCTTCGCAACCCCATGAACTGCAGCACACCAGGCTTCCCTGTCCTTACCATCTCCTGGAGTTTGATCAAACTCATGTCCATTGAGTTGGCGATGCCATCTAACCATCTCATCCTCTGTCATCCCCTTCTCCTCCTGCCTTCAGTCTCTCCCAGCATCAGGATCTTTTCCAATGGTTCTGCTCTTTGCATTAGGTGGCCAAAGTATTGGATCTTTAGCTTCAGCATCAGTCCTCCCAATGAATATTCAGGATTGATTTCCTTTGGGATTGCCTGGTTTGATTTCCTTACAGTCCAAGGGACTCTCAAGAGTCTTCTATAGCACCACAGTTTGAAGGCATCAGTTCTTTGGTTCTCAGCCTTTTTTATGTCCAGCTCTCACATTCATACATGACTACTGGAAAAACTATAGTTTTGACTATTTAGATCTTTCTATTGTTTTCCAGGAGGAGGCAATGGCACCCACTCTAGTTCTCTTGCCTGGAAAATCCCATGGATGGCGAAGCCTGGTAGGCTGCAGTCCATGGAGTCACTAAGAGTCGGACGCGACTGAGCGACTTCACTTTCACTTTTCACTTTCATGCATTGGAGAAGGAAATGGCAACCCACTCCAGTGTTCTTACCTGGAGAATTCCAGGGACGGGGGAGCCTGGTGGGCACAGAGAGTCAGATACGACTGAAGCGACTTAGCAGTAGCAGCAGCATTGTTTTCCAATTGCAAATGCATATATCCTCTGCACAGTGAGGCCAAGCAACCAAAACATTGGATTTTAGAGCCGATAAAGCTTTATTGCAGAGCCAAGCAAGGAAAACAGGTTGCTTGTGCTCCAAAAATTCCTTTTAAAATGTTTCAACAAAACATTTTAAACCAAGGTGAAGGATGATGTTATAGGTATGTGATCAGCTCATGCACAGTTCTCTGATTAGCTGATGGTGTGGTAACAGGAAGGTAATGTTATCAATCCTTAGGTGCAAAAGGTCTGGGAATTACTGATCATAATCATCAAGTAGTTAATTCAATGATGGTTTTAGCATCTTAAAAATTCAGAAAATGTGCATGAGATACTATTATCTGAGTACTTTAGGAAAGAGCTCCAGCAGAGGATACAGGTGAGGGGAGTCTGTCCCAGGAAGGTCCCATATGGTCCTGCTAGACTATACTATGTCCTCATTATTAAACTGGACCTATCTCCTGCTATACTTTGAAAACTACGACATCAGATAATGAACCAGTTTTCACAGAAACTGCTCAAAGATTTCATCAACAAAAAGGAACAAAAACATTGACAGCAGGAAGGGGACATGCAGCTCAGGAAGATGAAAGATGTGTCTTATGTTTCTTTATAGGTGGGGTTTAAAAGAAATGAGACACAGGATATAAGGGAGAGCTGGAGAAGCAAAGTCATTGAGTAGCCAGGAAGGGATGAGAAGAATTCTAGAGAGATATTCTGAAGAATGGAACCAGTTCATCTATTGTATCAAGAAAAGAAGGTGGGACTTATTGAGACAGGTGAGGGCAGGATGGTGGTATTGGGGGTAGGAAGATAAAATAGTTTTCTTCTGATTTCTTCTGATTCTACCTCTTCAGAGGTATTGAAAATGAATAAGAAAAAATGTGAATTACCTGATGGGGGAGTATAGTACTGTTTTCTGGTAACAATGAGACCTGTCATCACTGATTGACCTCAGACTGACCAGAAGATTTCTTGTGGCCATACTACTGCTCCCCTGGAGGGAAGAGGAGTTGAGTTAAACCAGAGTTGAGGTTGGGACAGGAGAGTAAGAAGGGACAAGGAAGTCAGGAATATGCAAGGCATGATTATAGCAATGTACCATGGAATCAAGCTATAGAAAATAGGAAGTGAAATTAACAAAGCCCGATAGAGAAAAAGTAGTAAGCACAAGAAGAAAACAGTATCATTGGTTTTGAGTTATTTATAGTCACATGGACAGTACTTGTGAAATGTGGAGAGATATAAGGTGGTAGTCAGAGGAATACAACAGTTGAGAGTAGAGCTGTGGATGAGGGGTGAGGAGGTAAGGAGGGAGCCACTGTGGGAGTGGAGAACTCAAGTAACACAGAGGGTGGAGCCTATTCTAACAGCTTCATCTGTTGCTCTAGAGACTTAACGATGTCATTTTTCCAAATAAAACCTCTTCTCTGTTCTTCTAGTATTGTGGGCCTCTGAGACCTGGCTGTGAACCTCACTCATTGTCTGGCTTTGGTGGCCAGCCCTGAACATCTCAGCCGAATGGTCATTTTGCTCCTGTTGGTAGTCTTTTTTGACAAGCACCCTAAATCCTCACCTAACTCCAGGATCATTCTATGGGTAATTAAAGAACTTCTGAATCCTGTCAGAATAGCCTTGGAACCTGCCATTGCTCACTAATTACAAATGATCCCTCTGCAAAAGTGCCAGGCCATACAGGAGCCTCAAGATCAACTGAGCTCTAGATATCCTGCTGAGGAAACTCTTCTATCTAGAGTATTGTCTCCTCCTCCCATCTAATACAGCTTCATGAGAATTCTCTAGGACCTGGGTCTCTAGGCCTACTTCTTTGGATATTAATGAAGAAGAAAACAAACTTAGATAATCCTTTAGTTGTTTTTTTTTTTGTATAAAACCTTGCTTTGAAGATCATCTTTTACAAAGAAAGGTAAAAAAGTCATACTTGAGAGAAAGCTGATTTATTGGATTCTTTGTCATCTGAGAAATCACTCCCACATTTTCCTACTTCCATTAACCTTGAAGCTAAGTCTTAGAGATAAAGAAGTAAATAGAAATTAAGGGATAAATTAAAACCCATTGGAGAACATTTTCAAAACGCTACCCTGTTTTATTAATTTTGAGACACCTTGCCACAGTGGAAAGTGAACCAATGTCAAAATACATGAGTGTTAGCTGGACTCAGAGAGTGACTTTCTGTGTGACCTCGAGTAACTCACTTCATTTCTCCCAGGTTTAGGTTCCTCATCTGGAAAATGAGAGTGTTGGCTTAGGTGAACTCTAAGGGACCTTCTAGCTGCCGCAATACAGACCCTTAAATGAGGCTCAAAGGCAAAGGTAATATCATGATCTATTGATAAGTCAGTTTTTAAAAATATGTTCACTAATCTTAGCTTTTCTGTTATTCAAGGTCATTGGACAAAGATCACAGTGTGCATAAGAGTTTGAGGTTTCAGTTACTCCAAAAAGGAGTCATAGATATATATCTAATTGGTATTACTGATTCTGGAATAGTATAGACAAAAGCAAAATATGGCTTGAATTTTTCGATGAAAGATTGATAAACTAGCCTTTATTTATGCCCCCTTGTTAATGGACACTACATTGAATGAATCAAACAAAATGAGCAGAAAAAAAGTAAAAGATTTGGAGAGATCTTCTTACTAGTTCTTAATTTTTCTCCTTCATTAGCGCATGATGCCAGAGTGGAAACTAGCTTTTTTTTTTTTTTTTTAATTCTTTGCAAAACAATGGAATGAACTTCCTCCATGCATCTAATTGTGCAATGACCCCATTTGCTGCATTCACAAAATCTTCAAAAAAGGCACTTATCTGTATGTCTGTATACTGCAGCACATGGAAAATAACTGTCCATGATCAGTGACACAAAGGAGAAACTGAGATCCTAAAATATAACACCTGAGTTCCATTAACCTCTGCCAATAACTGTGCATTTAGGCAACTCACTATTAACTCTGGACCTTGAGTTCCTCCTGTGAGATCAACAAAGTTCTGGCTCGAGTTCTTTCCCATGTTATTTTGTTGTAGCAGCTCTAGCAGACTAATACATCACCAAAGTCCTAGGTGGATGCAGCTGGTATACCATTTCTCAAGTCACTAAGGATTTACATTCTCTTATTATTCAGCAGAGTTTACTTTGCTTGTACCTGAATCAGTAATTTAACATCAGGAAAAGGGAGATGGTAATTTAAGCTTATCTTTAAGAAGAATTTGACCTGAAAGAAGAAAAACAGCCCATTCCTTTCCTGACCAAAAAAACTCTTGGTGATAAGGAAGGAGGAACAATTAAGAATGGGTGTGGTCAGATATGAACTCAAACTTTCTGCTTAGAAGTTTTGAGATGAAAAGTGGGAAGAGACGTATTCCTGTTGAAGGAAAAACCCTAAGACTGAAGAAATTATAACTAAATTATTTTAGGAACTCTAAGAGGAAACACCAGATGGTATATCCAGAGCCAACATGAGACATTCCTAACAACATCATGAGGATGAAATTGTATGGACAGGGAGTAATCAACTAATACGCAACCTTGTTCTGCCCAGTTCCCATGTGGCACGGACACTAACTTGTAACACAACGGGACCATTTTTAGGGGTGAGGTGGTGAGGAGAATGCTCAGGGAGATGAGATGGGAACAGGGGTGGGTGTCCCTGTTGCTGCTGAGTGATCTGGGCTCTGGCATCGAGGAATATTATAGAACATCTGAGGACCAGTCAAAGGCTAGATTAGCTGGAAACAATTGCTAGTCCCTACTGGAACAAGAATGAGAGAGCCAAAATTTGTCATGTTTTTGTGTCTTCAAAGCAAAGGACACATAGAAGTTGAGGTTCTCCCCACTAAGGCTATGTGGCTTCATACAAATTTTCCCAGACTCTACCAGGAAAAGGATTGAGGCAGAGCTGTGAAAAATGTAGAAGCCATCCAGAAGTTGCTTTGCCTAATGAGACTCCTAAAATCATAGGGTGGTGTTAAAATATGCAGATTCAAATAAACATTATCCCCTGCCCCATTTCACCATATGAATGGGCTAAGGAGGAATTCCATTGCAGTTTTAGAGAAATTAAGGTGATGTATAGTCCTTTGCTCTTCAGAGCTGTAGTGTGTTGCTTGCAGACATGTGCCTATGTCATCACAGCACATCCATCCATCCATCCAGGCTGCTTCATCATCCAGGCTGCTCCTAATAGCACTTGGGACCTGCTTTGTTTTCATCTCTAGTACATGTTAGGGAAAGAGAAAAGAAAAGTTGGAGTATGATGCCAATTTTTCAAGTAGGAGTACAGAAGTTCAGTGAGTTTCTACAATCTACTCATGGTAGTAAGTAGTAAATTTGCAATGTATGTCCATATGGTAAGAATATCTATGGCAACACTGAGCACAGTTCCTAGCTCAGGGAAAGCCCTCAGTACATGTGAGTTTCATCCAACTTCACCCTTCCAGTTTGAACAATGCCATTTTGGTGACAATTTAAAACAATTGTAATAAGTAAAAGCCTCCCAGACCTGGTTGTGGGCACAGGTCAAGACCCTGGCATAAGAAAAGGGCTTCCCTGGTGGCTCAGATAGTAGAGAATTCGCCTGCAATGCAGGAGACCCAGATTCCATCCCTGGGTTGGGAAATTCCCTGGAGAAGAGAATGGCAAACCACTCCAGTATTCTTGCCTGGAGAATTCCATGGACAGAGGAGCCTGGCACAGTTCTTGGAGTCTCAAAGAGTCAGACACAACTGAGCAACTAACACACAGACACATATGTAAGAAAAATAGTGATATGCCACCTTTCCACTTTATGGAGATGCTATAGAAACAAAAGGATAAGATCAGTAATGTTAAAGTATTTAAATAGAAAATATTACATAAATTATTATTATTAAGCTTTAATCATTTTATTTATAAAGTTTTATTACATCCTACTTAAAACTAGATTTTTATATGCTGCTTTTTACTTAATGTAGAACACACTGGCAGTTTAGATAAGATTCTTCCCTTTGTTCATCAAGGTAAACTCTATACTTGCATATATCAAATAGTTGGCTATCTGCTGCTGCTGCGTCACTTCAGTCGTGTCCGACTCTGTGCGACCCCATAGACGGCAGCCCAACAGGCTCCCCCGTCCCTGGGATTCTCCAGGCAAGAACACTGGAGTGGGTTGCCATTTCCTTCTCCAACGCATGAAAGTGAAAAGTGAAAGTGAAGTCGCTCAGTCGTGTCCGACTCTTAGTGACCCCATGGACTGCTGCCTACCAGGCTCTTTCATCCATGGGATTTTCCAGGCAAGAGTACTGGAGTGGGGTGCCATTGTGTACATATAATTTTAAGGCCATGTAGAATGTTCTGTTTCTCCCCAAAGGTTTATATCCATTGATGCTTGATGCTCCTACTATTAAAATTTTTTCTTTTGTGACAAATTCTTATGTGAGATACCTTGATGTTACTTTACTCAGTCACTAAGTTTGTGTCACTCTTTGCAACCCCATGGACTGCAGCATGCCAGGCTCCTCTGTCCTCCACTATCTCCTGGAGTTTGCTCAAATTCATGTCTATTGAGTGAGATACCTAGAGTAGTCAAATTTATAGGCAGAAAATAGATGCTTGCTAGAGGCTGAAAAACAGGAAGTTACAGGTTAATGTGTACTGAACTTCAGTTTTGAAAAAGGAAAAGACTTCTAGAGGTGGACAGTAGTAATGTTTGTACAACAATGTGAATGTACTTAATACCACTGAGCTATACACTTGAAAATACTCAAGATGGCAAGAAAAAAAAGTATCCAAATTGCTAAGGAGATTGTAAAACTGTCACGATTTGTGTATAACACAGTATTATATACAGAAAACCTAGACTCCAAAAAACAGAACAAATAAACAAATTCAGTAATCTTGTGAAATACAAAATCAATACACAAAAAATCTGTTGTTCTATAAATTAATAATGAGCTATCCAAAATAGAAATTAGCAAAATAATCCCATTTATGATTGCATCAAAATGAATGAAACACCTTGGAATAAATTTAATCAAGGATGTGAAAGACCTGTGCACAGAAAACTAGAAGATATTGATTAATGAAATTGGAGAAGATTCAAACAAATGGAAAGACATCCAGTGCTCATGGATTGGAGGAACTGAGACTGTTAAAATGTCCATACTACCTAAAGCAATCCACAGATTCAATGCAATCCATATTAAAAATGTAACAGGCATTTTGAAATATAAATAGAACAAATGTTTATTTCACATGTTTCAAACAAGTAGAATAAATAGTCCTAAAGTTTGTATGGAACAAGAGAAGACCCCAAATAACGAATGTAATCTTGAGAAAAAAGAAAGCTGGAGGCATCATGAGCCCTGATTGCAAACTATATTACAAAATTATAGTAATTAAAGCGGTACAACACTGGCATAAGAAAGATACATATGGAACAAATAGAGAGCCCAGAAATATTTCCATGTATATAGGGTCAATTAATTTCTGACAAAGGAGCCAAGAAGATAAAACAGGTAGAGAACATCCTCTTCAATAAATGGTGTTTGGAAAACTGGACAGCCACATGCAAAGGAGGAAACTGGACCACTATCTTATGCATTACAAAAATTAATAAATAGCTAAAAATGGATTAAAGACTTGAACACAAGACCTAAAACCATAAAAGTCCTAGAAGAAAACATAGGCAGTACTTTCCTTGACATAGGTCTTGGTAATAATATCTTTTAATCTGACACTGAGAGCGAAAGCAGCAAAAAACACAAATAAATAAGTGGGACTAAATCATACTAAAAACTTCTGCACAACAAAGAAAATTATCGACAAAATTTAAAGACAATCTACTGAATGGGAGAAAATATTTTCAAATCATATGTCTGATAAGGAGCTACAAAATAAACAAAGTTCTATAACTCAATAGGAAAAAAGAAAGAAAAGACAAGCAACAAGGACAAAATATCTGATGGGCAAAAGATCCGATATACTTTTTTTCCAAAGAAGCCATGCAGGTGGCAATAGGTACATGAAAAGGTGTTCAATGTTACTAATCATCAGGGAAATGGAGATCAAAACCATGATGTGGAATCACCTCACACCTGTCATTATGATTATTATCAAAATGACAGCAAATAAAAGTGTTGGTGAGGATGTGGAGAAAAGGGGACCATTGTGAACTGTGGGTGGGAATGTAAATTAGTTCAGGCACTATGGAAAACAGTATGGAAGTTCCTCAAAAAATTAAAAATAAAATCGCCATATCATCTATCAATTCTACTTCTGGGTATATATTCAGAGAAAATGAAAGCACTAACTCAAAAAGACATATAAATTACAGTGTTTATTGCAACATTATTTATAATAGTCAAATATGGAAACAACCTAAGTATAATTAATGGATAAATAAAAATTAGTTATATATATATATGTGGGTACGTGTGTGTATATATATGTAGATGTGTGTATACATATACAATTATATAATTCAGCCATAAAAAGAGTGAAATCTTGCCATTTGTGATAATATTGATGGATCTCAAGGAAATTATACTAAATGAAATAATTCATACAGTGAAACACAAATACTGTATGATCTTTCTTAATGAGGAGTCTGTCAAAAACAAAAAACAAACAAAAAAAACCACGAAAACCCAAAATCTCATAGATAGTGAGATTGGTGGTTGCCAGAGGCAGGAGGATGGGGGACTGGGTGAGAGAAATGGGTGAGGAGATCATACACACCAACTCTCCATAACCACTCTATTTGAGTATATTTTATTTTCTCTGGTACCATGAGACTTTAATAGTGTTGCAAAATGCTCTAATAAAAATACTTTTAATATTGACAGTATTATAAAAGAAATACTTGATTACCGTAGAAAAGAGAAAACAAAAAATGAGCAAAAGTAACATCAGTTAATCAGTTATGAATTATATACCCAGTTAGAACCCTATCAGTATTTTAAAATACATGTTATTTATTAAAAATGTATTACATCTATAAAAAAGGAGAAAAAGGAATAATTGCAAATTCATATATCCATAATCAAGAGAAAGAAAAGCGGTTGCCAGGGGCTGGGTGGTTGGGGAGATGGGAAGAGATTGGTAAAAGGGTAAATCTTTCAGCTGTAAGACAGACATATAAGGATTGAGGACTTAAGGTTAAACATGATGAATATAGTTGACAACATTCACTGAGTAATTGAAATTTGCTGAATTTCACAGAGACTCAAAAGAGACTCATAGAGTCTCGAAAGAGACTAAAATTTAAACATTCTCACTAAAATTTAAATGTTCTCACTAAAATGTATTTATACACACACACGTGTGTGTATGTGTGACAAGTAGGGTTGTGAGATATTTAAGGTGTGTGTCATGTAGATGTGATGCATGTGTGCAGTGTGAAAGAATTCCTCACAGATGTGTTAATTAAGTAGATGAGAGGAATCCTTTCGCAATGTATTGACATATGCATTGGGTCATTGCAAAGTACATTTTGAATGTCTTACAATTTTATTTGTCAGTTACAAAAATGCTTAAGACAGTAACTTTTATGTTATGCATATTTTACCACAAATAAACATTTTAAAAAATTTCCTTTTGCTTTTTTTCCCTTTGGACTCTTGCAGCAGTGACTTATCATTCATTCACAATCCACATGACTGATTAAAACCTTGCACTGAGGCGGAAGAACCCAGGAGGTGATTATTATATTATGGGGGGCGGGGGTGGGGAAAGAGGTAAATGAGAAAGACTTGAGGAAGGAGGAGAAAGAAGACTGGAGATGGTCACGCACAGGGAGAGAGGACACAGGTGTGGAAAGCTCATGGCTGCTCTGATATTGTTACATTCACTCAGCAAATACTTTTTACACATTTTACATGTGCTGGGCACTTTTCTAGGTGCTAGAAAAACACAAGTCAAGCAAAAGTAAATTCTTGCCTTGAGGGGCTTAGGTTCTACCGAGAGGGGACTCGCAGAAGCAAATGAGCAAGGTAGTGTGTTGGGGGTGACGTGAGAGCAAAAAGAGGGAGATAAGAAATATAGGTAGTGAGCCCAGATTGTGATCAATGCAATCCCAGATAGAGTGGTCAGAGTAAGCCTCCTGAGAAGGCAACACCTAGGTGAAGAACTGAGGAGAGTTTTTCTTATATTAGGGTAAGTTACTAAAATTAGGAGAATTGTCTATGGATGAGGTTTATCTTTTTTGTATCAGAGACTAACCCTGGTATTTGTTTAAAACAGCAGTAATATTATTACTCATTATTTATTCTGGGGAACCAGCAAGCTTTTTCACAAAGGGATATCAGTACATCAGATCTGTTTACCTGGAGCCCATGAGCAGGGATGAGGTATTGGACTTCCAGGTTTTTCCCTCTAGAACTGAAACACTAAGTCAGCCAAAGGAAAAAGGCTGACCAGCCACACTGCCCCTGCTTTGTGCAAGACGTTTTTGTCTGATTTTTTTTTTCTTTTAATTAAAAAAAAAAGCACAGAGGAATAATTGGGTGTCTGCCTGGCTAGGGTTCTGACATGCTTGTCTGAGGCAGTTCTTTTCCTGCAGACATACACTATGTGCAATTTTGTCCAGCCAAAACTCCCATGGGAACCCAGCTGGGGAGCACTGCAGATTCAGGGCCCCAGCAAAGGGCAGAACAGTTTTGGAGGGTGGCAGCAGGTGCTGGCGAGTTCTGCTGCAGGCGCAGGAGTCCATCATGGTGTCTGTCATCAGCCCCAAGCCTGGCAGACTGCGGGGAGGACACAGGACAGGGAAGGGGACCCAGCATTGGCAGCAGCAGAGGCGGGCTGCCTCCTGGCCAGTGGCTTCCAGAAGAGGCACCCTCTCCACTGGCTTGTGCCCATATTCGGTGCCTCATTACTAGCCACTAACAAACGAGAAATCAATATCCACATCAGCTTCATGCCACTGGAGTTCTGGAAAGCAATTTAGTTCCAGGAAATCTAAATGGTTTTGTGGCTGTGGGTGCCAGTTAAAGAGTCATTGTGCAAAAAACTGAGAGTGCAGGGGGCGTATACTGATCAAATAAAGTCCAGGGAATGAGAGGACCCACTAAAGCAAATGTCAGCTTTATGTTAGTGTGGAAATGCGGATCCTGAGCCTGCTCAGTGGTGAGAACTCAAGAGGGCTGCACTGAGCCTTGGATTTAGACGGGGAGTTAGGCTAGGACCCAGAACAAGAGGGGTGTCTATGCTCACTGAGGTGTAGTGACGGCAATGAGGATTCTAGAAAAGGGTAGGGGACAGAAGTTGAAAGGGCAAAAATGAGAGAGTAGAGAGAGTGAGAGAGAGATTTTTACAACTTCAAAATTAGGAAGAAATCGTAAGTGACACTCCCCAAATTGTTAATAATGGTGTATTTCAATGCAGGGGAGATTAAATGGACTGAAGGAAATTTTTCTTACTTTATACAATTTTAAAGGTAGCAGGAATATGGGTAATTTTTTGTTCAGTGTTTTTCAAAGAAGCAATGCATATACAAACACATAGTAATAGTAGTGTTAATTGCTCAGTCATGTCCGACTCTTTGCCATCCCATGGACTGTAGCTCGCCAGGCTCTTCTGTCCATAGGATTCTCCAAGCAAGAGTACCGGAGCGGGTAGCCATTCCCTTCTCTAAGGGATCTTCCTGACCCAGGGATTGAACTCAGGTCTCCCAAATTGCAGGCAGATTTTTTAATGTCTGAGCCACCAGGGAATCCTGTATAAACACATACACACATACAAACATATATACATACCTACATCTTCCTGATCATTGAGTAGAGTGTGAATTATATTCCTAAAATTTTAGCTAAAGGAAACCTCATGTGGGAACCAAATGGAGTTACCCAGTGGACACACTGCTCCATAAACACACCTCAGTTCAGTTCAGTTCAGTTCAGTCACTCAGTCGTGTCCGACTCTTTGCAACCCCATGAATAGCAGCACGCCAGGACTCCCTGTCCATCACCAACTCCTGGAGTTCACTCAAACTCACGTCCATCAAGTCAGTGATGCCATCCAGCCATCTCATCCTCTGTCGTCCCCTTCTCCTCCTGCCCCCAATCCCTCCCAGCATCAATGTCTTTTCCAATGAGTCAACCCTTCGCATGAGGTGGCCAAAGTACTGGAGTTTCCATGTGCTTATTCAGTGCAAGTCCCTTCCTGAAGCAAAGACAATAAAGAAGTAACTCCTTGCTCTTGTAGTTTCTATATAAAAGGCATCCACATAGCATAAACAATGTCATGTTAATAAATTGAAATTGGCCATAATGGGATGTTTATACCATGGAAATTGGCAAATGCTACAAGTCAGGACTTTGTTGATTGCGGAGACACAAGAAAGTTACAGAAAGTGTTAATAAAACAGAATCAACTTAAAAGTATGTCACATCTGTAGCCATTACACTATGAACAGCAAAAAAAAAAAAAAAATTGAGGAAACACCTCCAGTATCTGAAAACAATTATCTGAGTGAAGATCACTTGCAACTCACTGAAAAACACATGCACATACCACATGCATCTCAGCTGTTTCACCACCGTCCACCTTAATTGTGACTATAAAACAAGGGTGGCAAACTACAACCTCTAGGTCAAATCCAGGTTGCCATACTTTTTGGTACAGCATGGGAGTAATAATGGTTTCTATATTTTAAGTGGTTAAAAACAAAGAAAAAAAAAGGAATGTTCCATGATACATGAAAATTACAGGAAGTTGGAAACACCCTTACACGAGGTCTTATTGGAGCACCACTCTGTTCATTCACTTAAGTATTGCCTATGACTGCTTTCACTTTTCAGTTGCAGACTTGAACAATTGTGACAGGAAATGTGTTCTGCACAGCTTTACATACTTACTGTCTAGTCCTTCACAGTGAAAGTTTTCCAACCACTGCTATAAAATGAAAAATCAACCAAAATTCATGTGAGAACTATATTTAGAGAGTCGGTTCTTAAACATTTACTGGGACAGCACTGGGCCAGATGGTCAATGAACTGAGGATGGTAATGTAACTGCAAGAGGGGTCTGGCTTCTTCTTGTTAAAAAACCAATAAAGAGGCCAGGTTAGTGGAAAGGAATGTTTGCTTTATGTTGGATGCTGGCTACCGGAGAGACAGACTCCTTTCCAAAGGCTGACTCCCCACCACTGACAATCACTGGGCAAGAGTTTTGAAGGCTGAGGGAGGGGGCTACACACAGAAACAGCACAGTCAGCTCTGACAGCTATGTTGAAATTGGTCATTGGTGGTCTGAACCCCATCATGTTGATTGTTAGCAGTTAGTCTTCAGTTCCAGGGTCATTTGTTCCCATTTCCTTGGGGCCAGTTCTCAGAATTGTGGCAGCTTATGTCATGGCTACAGTGTGGTCATCATGTAGTTAACTTCTTCCACCTGGTGGAGATTTCAGAAACTATAGGAGAGTTCACAGGATACGGAAGGCAGTATGCTCACCACTATACCAACAACACTGCACGTTCACAGCATGTTGTCTATAGCTCTTGAGAAGAACCTAAAATGTCTTGACTATGCTTAATGGCTAAACGATTATTATATTTAATTTTTTTGTACTGTTTTCCTTTGTTTATGCATTTTTTAAACATCTCTGATCAAACTTATTCCTTGGCTAAAGTCAGGCAGAAGACATGGGGGATAAGGACCACAGGGTCTTGGTCCATTTCAGGAATACAGATCTCAAGGGGAGCAGGGAGGAGAGAAGCATGCAGGTTGATGGTAGGACTAATGGCCTCCTGGCCTCTCCTATCTGATAACAGTTGGCGGTACCTGCTTCTCACCATCCTGTGCAGCTCCCTCTACCTTATTCCCAAAGCAGCACATGAGGCCCATAAGGTTCAGAGGCTGAGGTATTCACCTAATTACTCAGCATCTGGGGCAAAGAGGCCTCAGTCACAGACACTAAGCTCTTCTACCATGACTGGTAAGCACATTTGGATGGAAAGATTTGCTCCCACTTTTGTTCCATATTCCAAACAAAGGTGCTTTTTAGCTAGTGGAGGGTTTAACATCTTGCTTCCCAAAGTAATGATTTTCATCACTTATGCTTCTATTGTTCTTGGATTAATACTGACCATTTTTGAACAGGCAAATGGGTAACCAATTAGCTTGAATTCTTTACAGTCAGGATTTTCTCTGTGTCTCGATACACCTTTCTTAATCTTCCTTTTGAAACATGTTTTCTCATTTAGGCCAGAAGTAAATAGCACAAGTAACAGGGTGGTTTCTCCCCCTCTGCTTTTCTCTCTCCTTGAAAAATAATGCTGAAGGAATTGTTTTGCAGTTGAAAATTAATGTAACCTATTATGTCCAGGAAATTTCTTCAATATATTACTTGCCAAGCCCCTCGGCCGTTGTGAAGAAAATAATTTTAATTTATCTCATTTTTCACTGCTGAGTCAATGATTGTTTAACCTAAAATGCCATTGTGACTAAGTGCTCAAACCCCATGGTCCTTGGCTATTTTACGGGGACTCAGCTATTACATCCACAAACCTGGGCTTTTGAAGCACCAAAATTGTCATATTAAAAGGGTCGCTGTCAACTTGCTTTTGTTTTTATTGCTTTTAATTTCTGCTTTTCCTTTTTCTCTGCTATTTATAATGTCCTCTTTAAAAGTTCAAAAATAACATCTCTCTCTTTAGCCTCTTGGTTGTTTTCCACTAGTGAGTGTTTCTTTTTCAGCTTCTAGCATGTTTCCAAGGGACAGAGCAATGTCATCAGCTTGGGTGAATTTGGTTGTTGTGACTATGATCCCCATGTGATTCCTTTCAGTTTTACCCAACAGGCCAGGTCAGCCCAATATCCCAAAGGACTACAGAATCATGGTGATAATAAACAAAAGTCCTTTGAATCATCTCTAAGTGTTCTAGAAGATTCCACATCAAATTAAGTTCACTGTCATTTTCAAATCTTAAGGTGCTATTACCATATACATATCTTCTCCATATGTAGCTTCCTAGAGAAAATCAAAATTGCTATCATCTTATATTTTGCATCAAGAATGTTTCCTTTGTGCTGCCCATGTTATATGAGCAAGGTTAAGACTCAGTCTAGGCTCCCCAGAAAGCAGAGCCTGAGAACAAGGCATGTGCATGATGGTGTGGGGAGTATAGACCCAGGGAATAGAAATAAGGGGTTTGGGGCTAATAGAAGTAAGTCACAGATAGAAAGAGTCAAATATTAGGGCACATTACCAGCTGGCCATGGTTGTTTGTAACTCTTGGTTCAGTTCTAGGAAGGTGTATTTCAGGATCAACTCTCTGAGGTCAAAGATGAGGAAGAATTTTCTACAAGTACCTGACCTTGGTTGGTCATGGTTCACCCCATGGGTTGTTAAGCTAACTGTCCTACACATCTGGGATGTGCATGCCTAGACTTCAAGCTCAGTGGCTTATTGGAGCTTCTGACACCACATCCCAGACTTGAGGTACTGGTCTGAAGTTGGTTGATCAGACTGAACCAGCAAGAAGCTTCATGGAACCAGAGGAACTGGTCACCGCAGTAGTAGATGGGTAAAAGAGATGAATGAGACTGAGAGATTCTGAAATGGTGAATTAGAAGCATCTGATAAAAGTACTTAACTTCAGGGCAGATATTTTAATCCACATTTTACAAAGGAAAGACAGGGTTACAGAGGATTGAAGCTGCTTGCCTGGCTATGTGGTTATTGAGAGCTTCCTGGTTCCAGCCTATTCACATCCCATTAGGTTGTAATCCATGTGTCAGTGTCGGTGCTCCATGGTGCCAGATCCCAGGCTTTTCCCTCCATCCTACAAAACATTCCAGAACCTGGAGGAAGATCTCCCTTTTTCACTCTGAAGGCCAAGAGGAACTTTGTCTTCAAGTTATCCAAAATCTACATGTGTTGGCCACAGCCTAGACAGGAATACATCTATGTATGTATTATTTAAGATTCTTATTAAACAATAGGAAGTGACAAAGCTTCTATAGTTGGTTTGGAAAGGTCATTTACTCATTGAAGTCACTGATGAGGTTATTGATAAATTGCTACTTGATCTCTGTACAATGTTTCTTCATGACTCAATTATGTTTATAAGGTTTGGAAATGGTTATTTTACTCACTGGATATGAATATTAAATCAATCAACTTTTCATCAAGTGCATTCTGTAGTGAAGATATGAAGATGGGTGCTCTAGAAAATAGTACTAAAGCACAGTCTCCCTTGGAGGGTTTCTAATCTAATGAGAAAACATAAAACATAAAACTGTTACTGACTTAGGAGGTACACTCATTTGAGGTACAGAACTTGAATAGAAAGTAACTGAGTCAGACTCAGAGTTTAGAAGACAGTTTGTGAAGAAGGCTATATGTAAGTTTGACCTTGAAGGATGAGCAGGGTTTCACCAGTAAGGGGATAGTGAAGGATTAATATCATCCAAAACAAGCAACTCTGAAACTGCATAAAAATATAAAGATCTGTCTAATGACAGATGAGAATGTGGAATGGCTTCAGAGGTTAAAAAATATTGATAAAGGGAAAGAAATAGCAAAAAAAATCAAATTGGAAGGTTTTTCTGGTATCAGTCCAAGGAAAGCTTAAATGCCTGCTTGTTTTTGTTTGTTTGTTTGTTTTCTTTTATTGCTTTCTAAAGCAAAACTTGGATTTTATATCATTGAACATGGGACAGGAATTATTCATGGCATTTTAGAATGGAAGTGGGGGAGGGTATGAAAGATATCACCTAGGTTCTTTTTGTCTGATGCTTTTTGACCAACAGGGATGCTGAAAAGTAAAGCACATGGGGGAGCCCCTAACAGCCTCCCAATCACTGGAAACAACTTACTCTGGGCTCTGGGCTCATTGTCCCTAAGCCAGCACAGTGTCCCAGCTCCTTTTTGTAGGGGTGACTTGTTGACCCTTTCCTGGACATTAGGAATCCAAGGACCACCATTCTTCTTAGCCATTCATGAAAAGAACCCAATTCAAGTGTAGATTTCCATGTCTGCTACAGTCCTTTCCATTTCATCATGATAACTTTTGAGCTGCTATATCTCTTCCCACTGCTAGGATTTCATCCCAAGTCAACCAGGTGAGTAGGTTAACCTTTCCTTACACATTAAGTGCTATGTACAGACCACAGTGGGGTGGGGTGGGGGGAAGGTCTTGAAAAATTTTATCCTACTCTCCAGCAAATACTGTAATCTTTTAACCTCATAAAAATGACTACACTTCTAGGAACCTCAGCCGGTACTAGTTTGCTATCTAGAGAGAAGTCAAGCCTACTCTTCACATTGCTAAGACAGAGTTCCTCTCTGTTCATATTACTGGCATTGTCACCTCTCTTTGTGTATCTTTCAACCTTTCCACTTTCTGTGGTTCTTCCTTTCACCTCTTGTCCACTTCACTCTCTTGAAATCCCTTGCTTTCTAAGGAAACCATTCTGTGTTCTCAGAATCACCACAGAACACTGCTTCCTTTTACTTCTTAATGGTGATGAGATCGTCCCAATACCTTAATCTCCAAAAGTTCCTAGAGGCTCTGTTTCATTTGCTCAAAGTTTGGGAAATGTCACTCTGGAGAGGTCAAATCCCAAGCAGAGACTGTTTATTTTCTCCTGCATCTCAAGCGCTGCAAGGTCCCAGGGCCACGTCCGGACTATACTTTTATTTTTATGTAACACAATTCCTCTTTTGAGAACCAGCCAAGTGACTATACCAATTTCTTCAATGGCTTCTGCAAAACTCAGGTATTCATCCATATTTTGTGAAGACTTTGCAAACTGGTTCCAGTCTTTTTCGATATCATATCTTTTATTAGAGTAAATGATTAAAACACCCAAGTGGTAGATCCAATGGAGACCTTTGACTTCCTGGCCCTTTTGATGTCATGAACTCCGGGGCCCATCACCTGAGATACATGTCTGCCTAATCACTCCTTATAGATAAGCAAGTGTGGGTCATGCCTAGTGGGTAGTAGCAACATATCAGTGAGAGTCAGAATTTTGGGAAGAAGTTGATCAAAAAGATTAGCAATACTTATGGTTTCAAAAAATATATATGATAAAGTAAGAGAGACTCTTCTTCTCCTGAAAGTGATCGGTAGACAAAACTAAAAATTCTAGGTGAAAGAAGAGAGGAAAAGGTTCCAACCTGAAAGAACTGCTAGAACTAATTAGTGAAGGGATGCTGATCCTGTGTCTTGGGCTAGACTTGCCTTGACAGTGTGAAAAGGAAGATGGCAGGAACCACTTTAGAAATGTGCTCCCAGAACTACACCTGGAACATTACCCTCTGGATAGCTCTGCCCCTGAGTTCTCACAGCCCAAAACTCCAAGTGCTGGTCACAACCCTCCAGCTTCCTCTTTTATCACATAACTCTCATTTTAACAGTGCTTCATCTGAATGAAACCAACCCAGTCCAAAATCTCTCCCCCATCCTCATTTCCCCCATTCCCCTTGGCTTTGTTTTTTTATTTCTTGCTAAACCCAGAACCAACTGAGAAGAAATTTTAACCCATATATTGCCAGCTGCTCAAGGGTTTCCTTTTCCTTCTGCAAAGCAAAATCTTGGGTCAATTCAACCATCTACCCACATCGGGACTATTGAGAGTTTCTGAAGGAAATCATGTTATTGCACAAAAATTTTAAGACTGTAACAAAGGCCATTTGGGAGTGTGGGTGGGGGTTATAAACAAGTTGACTACAGATTACTCCAAGTATTTTCTGTCTCAGGAATCCAAGTTAGCCTCTCTGGGAATAAATGCAGTGGAAGCTGGAAGGCAGGAGGCGGGACCTGAAAAGTGGGAGAGAAGAGTTAAGAGTCAATAATCAACGACTCTGAGTCATAAAACCAGAAAGGCATTGAACATTTAGAAGGAGCTCTGGCCCCATAAAGAAAACAATGCCTCTTAGTAAGCATATTATCTGCAACAAAGCAAAACAAATTTTCAAGCATCTTACTGAAACTGCTGGGGAGGGAATTCGTGAAAAGTTTCTATTTAGCAAGGGAAATTAATAATACAGTGCCCATTATTACTAATTTAAGATGTATAGAATGTCACTGATGTGATCTTTTATACTGCAATGATGTTTTTCCTTTGTTTTGGGGAAGCACAGCAAGGCTGGGAAACAGAAGAGCAGGCTGGTTGAAGGTCTGGGCTTTGCAGTCAAAATGCTTGGGTTTAATTCTCAGGTCAGCCACTCATTAACTGTATGAACACTGGCAGCTTCCTAAATTCCTGTATACCTGTTAGGGTAACTTCTCTTTCTCACTTGAGAAGAAGAACTTCTATTATTATTTCTGAGCATTTATATATAGAGGGTTGACTATAAGTCATGTATGGCCCAAAGATTTCATTAATGCATTGAATTCTCAGAGTGACCCTATTAATTCTGTTAATAGTTTCATTATTTCAAAGATGAGGAAACCAAGACATGAGAGATGAAATAACTTGCCCAAGATCACACAGCTAGGGAGTACCAGTGTCAAATTCCAAACCCTGGCAATGTGACTCCACTCTGCCTTTTGGTCTACCTGCATTCTTGGAGGGCAGCATGTTAAATGAGTTTACTACCCATTCCAGCAATTGGGCAGCAACGTACCTGCCCCTCCTTTGTCCTCTTAACACCTTCAAGAAGGCCAGTGAGAAAGAGTAAGCTGTATTTGCCACAGACTGGGCTGGGACTCTAAGTAGAACCATCCTGTGATACACTTCTGAGAAGTTTATCTGGGACATGTATGAGTGAGGGGAGGCAAGAGGGTGAAAGATGTGCTATTATTTCATGTATGAAAAATATTGAACATAGTTTTCTTTGAGAAAAAGTAGCAAATAGAGAGTGAAGGACTGAACCAAGAGGCTAAGGGAGTAATTAGTGAGGAAAGGTCTGGAGGAGGCAGAAAACATCAATGTAAGAATATTAAAAAGTAGAGTTAATCTGTAGAAGTCTGAAAGCACCAAGGATTTGCAAAAATATAGATAAGTTTGAAGAAGAATGGAAGGTAAATGGAATTATTTCACTCCTATTGACCTTCATTACTCAGTAAATATTTGTTGAACCAATGAATAACTTGTATGTACCTGAAAGGAAAGCCTATGCCTTTTAACTTTTCAAGGATCCTGAACATAAATTTGACACTTAATTAGTATCTTTGGATAAGGCTGCTGCTGCTTCCATAAATGGTCTCAGACTAAACAATTAATTTTGTTGATTCCTCTCAAAACCATACTGACCCACAATCTTTAAACACAAAGTAATAGAGCTGGAAGGATCCCTAGAGATGTCCTAACAAGGTCAGCACAAAAAGAGCCATTGAAGTGAGGTATTTTGTCTGCAGTCAGTTTTGTTTGTTCTGTAGCCCCTTGTGTTACAAGGTTTTGAAAGAGTTTCCATATTGAAGAAATGAGAGATTTCCTATGAAAAAATGTACTCCCAGCATTGTTGAGACGTTGATTTTTCTTTTTCTCTGGGGAAGGTGGGTCTGCATTCCTGCATGTCAGCAATTAGCTGGAGCTGAGGGACCCCTGCCCTTCTAGACATGGTGGTTAGTCAGTTTTCAGAACTCCTTTCAAATCCTGTGTGCTGCTGCCTGATCATTTCCACCTTCCGTCCCAACCCTGCAGGATGTGTTTGTGTCAGGAACCAGGAAACTGAAGCCCCGGCAAGTAAAGGGCTATACCATGTAATGAACACAGTAGCCCCCTTACCCGATTTCCTTCTGGAATAATATCCCAGTGAGGCAATTCTGCTGGGTCTGATTGTGACATGGGGTAAGCTACAGAATGCAAACGAATCATAATCCAAACGGAAATCTTTGATTATACAATGCATTAGTCAGATCCACACTTAGATTACCATGATCAGTTTTGGTCATCACATTATAAAATAAAATATTGAAACACTTGACAATGCAAAGAGAAAGAGATGAGCTTGATCTTCTGCTGTGATTATATTGTATTAATGACTTCCTATCATATTACTGGTTTCTGTAGCCTATTAAAGAAAATAAAAGGTAATAATATGATGGCAAGAAAGCTAAGAGAGGAGCCATGTTGCTTTTCTAGAGATTTTGAAAGGCAATAGAAAGGTCTTTTTTTTTTTCCTTGAAAGTAGGTAGTGCTTTCCTAATCAGGGTGAAATTATTAATCAATAAAACTGTAAATTAGGGAATTATTTATTCAACAGATGATAAAATTATATCACTCAAAAATTATGCTGAAGGAAAAAAACGAATACAGAAGCTGGTATATTTATCAATCGGACATTGTATCCAGGATACAATTTCACATAATGACATAGTGTAGGGAGTAACATAGTTACCAAAGACAGTGATTCTCTTCACAAAGAAGTATGTTACTGAACTATTACAAAGATTCTTGCTGCTGCTGCTGCTGCTAAGTCGCTTTAGTCATGTCTGACTCTGTGTGACCCCATAGACGGCAGCCCACCAGGCTCCCTCGTCCCTGGGATTCTCCAGGCAAGAACACTGGAGTGGGTTGCCATTTCCTTCTCCAATGCATGAAAGTGAAAAGTGAAAGTGAAGTCGGTCAGTCATGTCCGACTCTTAGCAACCCCATGGACTGCAGCCTACCAGGTTCCTCTGTCCATGGGATTTTTCAGGCAAGAGTACTGGAGTGGGTTGCCATTCCCTTTTCCACAAGAATTCTTGGTAGCTGTCAAAATTTGCTGCTTCTCCAAGCTCATTGACTGTTGATTGGGGTGGTGAAGTTAAAACAGGATTCAGCTTCTTTAACCTTAGATCTTTTGGCACAAAAAAGACAAAATGAAGAGCTTCAAGCGACACTGGCCATTTGGCAGCTCTGATATAATTATATCCAATTTATCTGCTATTCCAATACCGTATTTGAGTTCAGACCTTTGTAGCTGCCAACTATTGATATCATTAACTCCTCTCAGAGAAAGAAGGATGCCATTCCACTCACTTTTGTGCTTCATTCCTGTCCTATCCCTTCCCTATATGTGAGGATATTAATGGTTTCTGACCCTTAGATTAGGTGGTCAGTTTATAAATGTTTATGTCATACAAAAAAAAACCACATAGAAAGTTGCATAAATAATTTTTATATATCAGATAATATTAATGAAACTTGGGAGCTTTCAGTTTCAGCTTGGAGAAGTAGAAGATGGGAAACAGCATCTTTCAGACATGAAAAAAGAAAAGAGTTGGATGGACTGCAAATTAATGACTTTTCCTAAATGCACTAGATAACTGACTTCATACACCAAATGTATGTGTGTGTGTACACTTATCATTGAAAAGGAAGAATACATAAAGATTAACACTACTTGCTTTTACAACTTCTTCACAACTCTAAAAATCAAAGGAATATGATATTGGTACAATGATAGGAAAATAGATCAATGAACAGTTCCAAAATAGACCAATATAAAGAAAACTGAATTTCAATAAAAGTGAAAAGGAAATTCACAAAAAAGGAATGGTCTTTTCACAAATCAGTCTACAACTGAGAATCAATATGCAAGCAAAATAAACTTTAATCCATACCTGGAACAAGATATAAAACTTTTAACTAGAAATAGATCATTGAAATCAATGTAGAATTTAAATTGCACAATGTCTAGACAAAAATTTAGGACCTTGGTTTAGACAGTTTTTTTTTTATTTGACACCTAAATCAAGACCTTTTAAAATAGAAAGATAGAATTTGTAAAAAAAAAAAAAAAATCTAATCCTCTCTTCAAATTTAGTAAAAAGAAAATGAAAATATAAATGCAGATTAGAAAATATTTGGAAGTCATTTACATGAGAAATAAATTTTATCCACAAAGTATAAAGAAAACCAAAATTTTCAAATATATGTACAATAAACTAATGAAAAAACACTCAACATCATTGAAAATTTAACTGCAGTAAAATATCACTATATATGTGTTACAGGGGCTAAAATGTTGCAAGGACATGAAGAAATTAGAATTCACCTGCACTAATCATGGTGATATAAGTTGGTACAACCATTTGGACAGCAGTTAGACAATTTCTTTAAAAAGTCATGCAGTATCCTTTGATCCAGGCATTCTATTTCTAGAAATTTACGAAAAAGTAATGAAAACATTTGACCACGCAAAGTCTTGTGACAAGAACGTTCAAAATAGTTTTATTTGAAATACCCCTAAACTGGAAGCAACTCCAATATCCATCAATATTTGAATGCAAAAATGAATTGTACCATATCTATAAAATAGAATCCTACTCAACAATGAAAAGAGTAAAGTATTGATAGGTGCAACAAGACTGACAGTTTTCGAAATAATTATGCAAGAGTAAAAGAAGTCAGACAAAAAAGAAGAGAGAGAGAGCATACAAAGTGGTTCAATTTATACAAATTACATAAAATGCTAATTAATCTACAGTAGCAAAAAACAGATCAGTAGTTGCCTGGGAATAATGATTTGGACCAGGGAGGAGTAAAAGAGACAGATTATTAAGGGAAGAAGGAAGTTTTGAAAGTGATGGGTATGTTCATGTTCTTGATTGTAGTGATGGTCTCATAAATGTATATGTATTTCAAAACATTAAATTATATAATTTATATCTATATAGTTTATTACATATAAATTATACCTCAATAGTTTATTTTTAGAATTTAATAATGTCCTTCTATCTCTGGGGATAGCCTAAGAAATGGGAGAAAAATATATTACATTATGTAATATATTTATAAATATATATCTACACATATATGTATACATACTATTTTCAGTAATGATAGTTATAAGACTGATAAAGATAGTCTATGCTAGGACCATTTGAGGTTTGTTATTTGTTCCTGTTTCATTTCAATTCTGCCCTAGGGGCCCATAGTTTTGATGCCCATTTTCTTGAAAAAGTACTCAGATTCTTTTGTTTCCTAAAGATATCCTCAAAGTGGATGATATTGAAAGCTCTACCAAATATAAGAACTTATTTTAAAATGTCTGAGAAGAGTATTGTTCTAAAGGATTATTTTCCTCAGACATGATGGTGAAAATGTAGGGCAAGGATTCTTACCAATAACACTGATCATCAATAATACTAAAGTTAATGAGGGTGCTGCTAAAAACATTAATTATGCTTAAAATGGCAATGATAATAGTTTAAATTTATTGGAAAGTCAGAGACTATTTCTAAGCACTTCAAATATGCCATCTGATTTTTATCTTCATAAAGGCTTATGCAGTAAGCACCATCACCATTTTCAGATGAACAAACCGTAGTACTGGGAGATTAGCATCTTGTTGAGGGGCACATGGAGAGTTTTTTTTTCTGTCCTCAATGCCTGATACATAGTAATTGTGTGTCAGTCAGGATACTGGCGGGAAGGAGATAACATATCCAAAGTGTTTAATTGAAGAGGAATTATTTATAGCTTTGTGGAAACTCCCAGAGACTAAAAAATGTGGGAACTAATAGCCATCAAAAACCTTGAAGGGGTAAAGAGTCTTCCTAAGGTCTGGAGAAAGCTTGGTGCCATAAGTGAGGGACATTTTTTTCTCAGTCAAGAGATTGAAAACACAATTTTCTGAAAATTGAGCTTGTACTTCCAATGGAGGTGTGAACAAGTTGACCTAATATTGATTCACTCTTCATTGTCATGAACTTCCAATGATTCCTTAGAAGTGTTCATGACTTTTACAGAGGCACAATAAGGTCATTTTTATAACTGATATTTAAAATTATGTATGATCTTGAATAAAGCATTTTAATAAAAATTTAAGCAAGGTTATTTGAACATAGATTTAAAGAGTTGAACAGAGAATCAAACTTATTCTGTGCATTGCAAAAAGTGGATGGAATATAAAAACACTTAATGTCTTTGTGCATTTTTGAAAACCTTATTTAAATGTCTGTTTGGAAAATATAATGTCAAGAATATATTGTAACCCCTCTCTTGCAGACAGACTACTTGTCCCTTGACTGACTGGAAATGTAGTAATTAAAACCTCAGCCATCATGAATGTCATATGACACTTCATGAACATAACACTAAATTATTGCAATGCCATCAGGAATATTTATCTTTTGTCTGTAGGATAATTTTAGTAAGTTTCATGTCTAGTTGGCTGAAATGTCTGAGTTTCATTTATAACAATATTTGCATCTCTGGTCATGGTCTTCCAGAGACCTGGGATCATGTCAGTTCTCAACCCACACCCTACTTTTCTGTACAGAGAGTCCTGTGGCAGCTTTGATCACAGTGATGCTATCCTCAACGACCTCACTTCACTAGCAATGCCAAATTGCTAATGAGAACAAATTTAGAGCTTTTATAATCATCTCATCTGCCCTCTGGACTTTGCCCATCTTTTTAGTCAAAGAGAACCCTTGGTAATAAGGATTACCCTGGTATATGTACCATTCATCAGTGAATTTGTTTAACAACCATTTACTGAATTATCTGTTATCTTCTGGAAGAATTATAACACAGGGTAGTCACAATGGTGACTGTGGCATTTTGTTTTGGAGGACATTAATGGTAGCAACAGTTGGAGCAACAATGGTTATTGTTATGTGATGGTGGTTTGGTCACTAAGTCGTGTCCAAATCTTTTGACCACATAGACTGTAGTCCTCCAGGCTCCTGTGTCTTTGGGAGTTCCAAGGCAAGAATCCTGGAACGGGTTGCCATTTCCTTCTCCAAGGGATCACCCCTACCCAGGGATCAAACACATCTCATAACTTGGCAGGCAGTCTTCTGCATTGCAGGTGGATTCCTCACCAACTAACCTACCAGGGAAGCCTACTGTTGTGTAGGCTAACTTTTTGTGGGAACAGAAATTATTATAATCTCTGGCACAACTACTGCTTTATATTTATAATTAGTGGCACATCAATTAAGATAAACTTTCCACTGTGGCTTTGTCAATAAATGTTGTGTAAAAAATAAATAAATTTAAAAATAATAATGCAGCCTCTTAGCAATTTGATCTTGGACTGCAAGGAGATCCAACCAGTCCTTCCTAAAGGAAATCAGTCTTGAATATTCATTGGAAGGACTGATGCTGAAGCTGAAGCTCCAATACTTTGGCTACCTGATGCAAAGAACTGACTCATTGGAAAAGACCCTGATGCTGGGAAAGATTGAAGGCAGGAGGAGAAGGGGACGACAGAGGATGAGATGGTTGGATGGCATCACTGACTCGATGGACATGAGTTTGAGCAAGCTCTGGGGGTTGGTGGTGGACAGGGAAGTGTGGCATGTTCCAGTCTGTGGGGTTGCAGAGAGTCAGACATGACTGAGGGACTGAACTGGACTGAATTGAAGGCAGTCTGTATTTCCTAGAGTTCAAGCTTTGCTCAAAGTTCAGTTAAGTCAATCACACATCCTGGACATTACCTGGATTTTCTGTAAACATACATTTTGTGGGATTATAGTTCTCTTTAAACATTCTCTGTGTGGAAAATTCCCCAGTATGTGAATTTAATTTCTAGTGCAATTTAGAGGGCAACATTTTTCTTCATGAAAATTTTGTTTGCCATTCTCTTACTTTTCTTGTCAAAATTGAAATATGGAAAAATTAGCCATTTCTGGATACTCATATTCATCAATATAAATATCAATTTCCTGCCATGACCCAAAAGAATACTACTCTGTTAGTATGTGTTTCCCAAAGAAAAGTTCTAAACTATGTTTTGCCTGCCTCTGTTGTTTTATCCCTTGCCATTAGCTCTACTTTTCACCTTTTGTGTGTGTGTGTCTTTATACGGGCATCCTAGGGCCTTCCCAGGTGGTGCTAGTGGTAAAGAATCCATCTGCCAATGCAGGAGATATAACAGACAAAGGTACCATCTCTGGGTCGGGAAGATCCCCTGGAGGAGGGCATGGCAACCCACTTCAGTATTCTTGCCTGGAAAATCCCATGGACAGAGGAGCCTGGCAGGTTATAGTCCATAGTGTCACAAAGAGTAGGACACGACTGAAGTGACTTAGCATGCACGCACAATGGGCATTCTGCCTGGAGCCAGTAGCTCTTAATACATTCTCAGTTTTTGGTGAAATAACAGCAGCATGAGTTTTGGCATTGAACAGCATGACTGGTAAGAGAACAGCCTTGAACAATTTGCTCAAATTCACTGAATTTTAATTTCCTCATTTTCTTTCAAGTTTCTTAACCTCTTTCACTATGAGCTTATTCATCAGTTAGAGAAAGTTATAAAATAAAAAGATATCACAGGACATTTTTAAGGGTAAGATGATGTAATAAATATAAAGTATTTTGCACATGCTTGTGACATGGTAAAAACTTTGTAAATGGTACATGATATTGACATGATCCCTAAGTGAGGCAATGGACATGAACTTCTTGGTGTGTAGAATGTGGTTGTTAACTATTATTTAGTTTCCTCTAAAAATGTATGATTTCCCATCTGTGTATGTGGATTAAAGTGCATGGGCTTTGTGATTCTCTTTTCTTTACTGCTATGGGGCCATCCTCACTTATTTCTGGGTTCATAGTTATGCTTCAATAGTTTATATGGCCGGATGTTTTCCTGTAAGGCAATGGTGCTACATATTTTACACTCAGGGAAACCAAAGAATATAATTATCTGCCTCACTTTTCACTGTATGCCAAGATTTAGTTAATTGACTCCAGTTCATTTTGCCCAGAGCATCTCCTCTGAGACAGATACCATGGTCACTGGTATTAGCTGATAGGAACTGTGGTCCTATAGAGAGAAAAGAGGGATGAGGCTCTCCCAGTCATAGAATTCCCAGTGACCACGAAACAGCCACTGGCTGGTAATAACTTCCTCTCCCCTCTGACTTGGAATGGATTGCAGGCACTGACCTAGAGGGGAAAGGCTTCATCTCCAAACATCAGCCAATCTCATCTCATTGCAAGGGAAAGGCCCCTGGAGACGTGCTCCTATCCATCATGTGGACAGCTTTGGCCAAAGTGCCCACTACATCACTGGGTTTAATAAAAAGTTGCTGGAGGCTGCAGTACTAGTGACAGATGTAAACCGCAGCATGGCCAGAACCTACGAGTTCTCCCAAGGTGGAGGTATACTTGAGGAGGAAGAGGAGGAAAGGAAAGAGAAGACAAAAAGAGGAGTGAAAAATGGTAAGGTAAACACTTCACAAGAGCCATTAATAGTGAATTTAATAAACTGAAATAAACCTCTAAAGGAGAAGCCTTTACTCTGAAAAGACAAAATCTGAGAAGATAAATGACGAAAGAGTACAAAAGATACAACAAAAGAAGTAAATCAGGAAATTGTGAAACTTTTCTATTAAATCCACACATGCCAGAATTAAGAGAGCAATAGATTACCCTAGAAATTTGAAAGAAATAAATCAAGAAAAAATGTTGAAAAGCATTAACTTTATGGCAATTGTTATCACACAATTTTATCACAAACATGTAAATATCCCATAATGCATGTATAGAACTTCAAGGCTGAGCACATATTAGGCATTTAAAAAAGTTGTATCAAGTGACTAATTACTCACCAATTAGCCAAATGTCCATACAAAGGACAATCATTACTATTTACACACTTGGTCAAATCACAAGGGTTCTGTTTATATTTTGCATCTCAATATTCTAATTTTTTTCTAACTGGTTATGACCAACCTAGATAGCATATTCAAAAGCAGAGACATTACTTTGCCAACAAAGGGCCATCTAGTCAAGGCTATGGTTTTTCCAGGGGTCATGTATGGATGTGAGAGTTGGACTGTGAAGAAAGCTGAGTGCCAAAGAATTGATGCTTTTGAACTGTGGTGTTGGAGAAGACTCTTGAAAGTCCCTTGGACTGCAAGGAGATCCAACCAGTCCATCCTAAAGGAGATCAGTCCTGGGTGTTCATTGGAAGGACTGATGCTGAAGCTGAAACTCCAATACTTTGGTCACCTCATGCGAAGAGTTGACTCTGAAGCTGGGAGGGATTGGGGGCAGGAGGAGAAGGGGACGACAGAAGATGAGATGGCTGGATGGCATCACTGACTCGATGGACATGAGTTTGGATAAACTTCAGGAGTTGGTGATGGACAGGGAAGCCTGGTGTGCTGTGATTCATGGGGTCACAAAGAGTCAGACATGACTGAGCGACTGAATTGAACTGAACTGAATGTCACTAAATTCAATAATATGAATAACCCAGCAGTTTTCTCATGAAATGGATAATTTTGAAAACTAAGGAGTCTTCCTAATATGTGTCATGCATATGCATATACATGTATGTTCATATGCTCAGTTGCTAAGTTGTGTCTGACTCTTTGCAACTGCATGGGCTATAGCCTGGCAGGCTCCTCTGTCCACGCAATTTTCCAAGCAGGAATGCTAAAGTGGGGTGCAATTTCCTCCTCCAAGGGATCTTCTCAACCCAAAGATCAAAATCGTATCTCTTGCATCTCCTGCATTGGCAGGCAAGTTCTTTTAGCACTGAGCCTGCACATAGATATGCAGGCTATGATGTATTCATACTAAACACAAAGATGCATTCGATGCTGAAAAAAATGGGTCAGATAGGGCCCAGGATTTCACAATACTTAAAGTCCTTTCTTTCCTAGCATATCATAGATCATAGGAAAATGGATCAACATGGGTATCAGAGAAGACATGGAAGACTTCAGATCCTGGACCTATGGAAGTCCTTATGTAGAATGTTCTCATTGACTCATAGTGAAGACTTCCTCACCCACATACCTTATTGCCTTGAACAATAATTCCAGAGACTCTCTAGGGCAAGAATCATTACTTCTGTTTTGTTCCCCCCAAAATATTTTATATATATAGCATGTAGAAGGCAAGAGGGATACAAATATAAAACTGCTCACAGTTGTATTCTTAACACTAGAATAGTGCCTGGCTTATCATGGATGTTTAAAAATAGGCATTAAATTAATAAATACACCCTGACTTCAAATACTATAAAATAATGTGGAATCTGGTTTAATTATAGTTGGTACAATAATGTAACAAATATGCAAAAAAAAAATGTAGTTTTTTTTTTTTTTTTCTCTAAGCTTTATACTAATGCTGTACCTGTCAGATAGGCCAAAGAATAACTATTAATAACAACTAACTATCTCAGTCACATCTAGCTTAACCAGTCTCTTTCAGCTAAGGACGTTCCAAGAGGCAGTGGACTTTTGTCTGCTTCCTGTTGCAGAGAATGGGAACTATTATATTTTAGATTCTTGATACATGTTTCTTGAATGAATGAATCCATCAGTGAACAAATCAATAAATGAGTACTGGAAAAACTCAATTTCTTTTGAAATTTAGCTAATTTTTAAAACATTTTTCCCATCCTCCCCTAGATGGGGTCCGGATGTATGTGACAGGGGAGCAAATTTGTGTCACAAAGAAGTCAGTGCCCCAAACCAAGTCTGTTCACTTAGTTGAATAAGGGTTTCCTCATCTTATTTCATTACTTTCATGCAGTCTCAGCTGCAAACCACTCTTAATTCCCAGATTAACTTTCACTCTTATGCTAGTTCTGGCTGCATACTTCTTGTTTGATGCTGCTAATGAGTCACTCAGTGTGTCCAACTCTTCCACCCCATGGAATGTAGCCCACCAAGCTCCTCTGTCCAAGGGACTTTTCAGGCAAGAATGCTGGAGTGGGTTACTATTTCCTTTTCTAAGGGATATTCCTGACTCAGGATTTGAACCCGAGTCTTCTGTGTCCCCTGCATTGCAGACAGATTCTTTACCTACTGAGCCATTGGGGAAGCCACATCTCTCTCAGTAGGTCTATTTTACTTGTTGCATTAATGTCTTTTATCTTCTTAATTGTTAAGAATCTTTGACACCCCATCACCAAACCCTAAATTTTTTAATTGAATTATGTTCAACTTTAAAATTTTGATCTGTTTGCTTAAATAGTTGATTTAAATATGACTTAATGTTAACATTTAAATTCAAATTTATAAGAATAAGATGTTGAATCTATAAATTGCTTTGGGTAGTATACTCATTTTCACTATATTGATTCTTCCAATCCATGAACATGGTATATTTCTCCATCTATTAGTGTCCTCTTTGATTTCTTTCACCAGTGTTTTATAGTTTTCTATATATAGGTCTTTAGTTTCTTTAGGTAGATATATTCCTAAGTATTTTATTCTTTCCGTTGCAATGGTGAATGGAATTGTTTCCTTAATTTCTCTTTCTGTTTTCTCATTATTAGTGTATAGGAATGCCAGGGATTTCTGTGTGTTGATTTTATATCCTGCAACTTTACTGTAGTCATTGATTATTTCTAGTAATTTTCTGGTGGACTCTTTAGGGTTTTCTATGTAGAGGATCATGTCATCTGCAAATAGTGAGAGTTTTACTTCTTCTTTTCCAATTTGGATTCCTTTTATTTCTTTTTCTGCTCTGATTGCTGTGGCCAAAACTTCCAAAACTATGTTGAATAGTAATGGTGAAAGTGGGCACCCTTGTCTTGTTCCTGACTTTAGAGGAAATGCTTTCAATTTTTCACCATTGAGGATAATGTTTGCAGTGGGTTTGTCATATATAGCTTTTATTATGTTGAGGTATGTTCCTTCTATTCCTGCTTTCTGGAGAGTTTTTATCATAAATGGAATAAAATAGAAAGCCCAGAGATAAATCCACGCACATATGGACACCTTATCTTCGACAAAGGAGGCAAGAATATACAATGGATTAAAGACAATCTCTTTAACAAGTGGTGCTGGGAAATCTGGTCAACCACTTGTAAAAGAATGAAACTGGACCACTTTCTAACACCATACACAAAAATAAACTCAAAATGGATTAAAGATCTAAACGTAAGACCAGAAACTATAAAACTCCTAGAGGAGAACATAGGCAAAACACTCTCCGACATACATCACAGCAGGATCCTCTATGACCCACCTCCCAGAATATTGGAAATAAAAGCAAAAATAAACAAATGGGACCTAATTAACCTTAAAAGCTTCTGCACATCAAAGGAAACTATTAGCAAGGTGAAAAGACAGCCTTCAGAATGGGAGAAAATAATAGCAAATCAAGCAACCGACAAACAACTAATCTCAAAAATATACGAGCAACTCCTACAGCTCAACTCCAGAAAAATAAACGACCCAATCAAAAAATGGGCCAAAGAACTAAATAGACATTTCTCCAAAAAAGACATACAGATGGCTAACAAACACATGAAAAGATGCTCAACATCACTCATTATCAGAGAAATGCAAATCAAAACCACTATGAGGTACCATTTCACACCAGTCAGAATGGCTGCTATCCAAAAGTCTACAAATAATAAATGCTGGAGAGGGTGTGGAGAAAAGGGAACCCTCTTACACTGTTGGTGGGAATGCAAACTAGTACAGCCACTATGGAGAACAGTGTGGAGATTCCTTAAAAAACTGGAAATAGAACTGCCTTATGATCCAGCAACCCCACTGCTGGGCATACACACTGAGGAAACCAGAAGGGAAAGAGACACATGTACCCCAATGTTCATCGCAGCACTGTTTATAATAGCCAAGACATGGAAGCAACCTAGATGTCCATCAGCAGATGAATGGATAAGAAAGCTGTGGTACATATACACAATGGAGTATTACTCAGCCATTAAAAAGAATACATTTGAATCAGTTCTAATGAGGTGGATGAAACTGGAGCCTATTATACAGAGTGAAGTAAGCCAGAAGGAAAAACATAAATACAGTATACTAACGCACATATATGGAATTTAGAAAGATGGTAACAATAACCCGGTGTACGAGACAGCAAAAGAGACACTGATGTATAGAACAGTCTTATGGACTCTGTGGGAGAGGGAGAGGGTGGGAAGATTTGGGAGAATGGCAATGAAACATGTAAAATATCATGTAGGAAACGAGTTGCCAGTCCAGGTTCGATGCACGATGCTGGATGCTTGGGGCTGGTGCACTGGGACGGCCCAGAGGGATGGTATGGGGAGGGAGGAGGGAGGAGGGTTCGGGATGGGGAACACATGTATACCTGTGGCGGATTCATTTTGATATTTGGCAAAACTAATACAATTATGTAAAGTTTAAAAATAAAATAAAATTGGAAAGAAAAAAAAAAAAAGAATAAGATGTTAAAATTGAATTAAATTTAAAATAATTTTTCCAACTAAAATGGTGATTTGTTTTTTGTTATTAATCAGAATTACAGCAGATGAATTTAAAATGATATAAATCCATACATAGATGATGTGAGAGGAGATAATAAGAGATGAGATGCATAATCAGTGAAATTTAGGAAGCTAGAGTTTGGAGTCTGGGTTGATAATCAAACAAGGTGCTAAAAACACAGACATTAAGTGCAAATCTACTTTTTGAACGATGACATCTTCCTGTTTCCTTATTTCAATTGACTTCAGAGTACTGGGAACCATCGTTGTCACCTCCTGATCAACATCAGGTATCAAGCTTCCCTCTTTGGAGAAGTATACATAGATACTGCACTTGTGGATTTCCAGTAAAATGGCCAAGTTTCTAATAGCCTTAGAATACAGTTCAGAATAAACAAAATTTTACCATCACTCCCACATATAGCTTCCAAGCTTTTTGTTGTCATGTTCTTAAGTATAAATCTCTATGTAAATATTATTAGAATTTTTTTTAAAAACTCTTCAACAAAAAGGAAAAAGAATATGAATTTAAGTAAAAAAGAAAAACACTGAGGGGAAAGTAGAGAGTGGATGAAATATCCCAAATATAAGTTAATATGTCATATGTTCAAGTAAATATCAAACACACAAGGAGAAAAAAAAAGATTTTGGGAGAGGGAAACTTTCAAAAAATACCTCATAGAATGAGGTTACTAGAGAGTGTCCTCTTGCCAACAGAGGTCCATCTAGTCAAAGCTATGGTTTTCCCAGTAGTCTTGTATGGATGTGAGAGTTTGACCATAAAGGAGGCTGAGCATCAAAGGATCGACGCTTTTGAACTGTGGTGCTGGAGAAGACTCTTGAGACAGCAAGGAGATCCAAACAGTCCATCTTAAAGGAAGTCAATCCTGAATATTCACTGGAAGGACTGTTGCTAAAGCTGAAGCTCTAATACTTTGGACACCTGATGCGAAGAGCTGACTGATTAAAAAAGACCCTGATGCTAGGAAAGATGGAAGGCAGGAGGAGAAGGGGACAACAGAAGAGAAGATGGTTGGATGGCATCAAAGACTCAATGAACATGAGTTTGAGCAAGCTCTGGGAGCTGGTGAAGGACAGCGAAGCCTGGGGTGCAGCAGTCCATGGAGTTGCAAAGTCTGTCACAACTGAGCAACTGAACAAGTCCTAGTATTCATTATCCTTTTGTATAAATATCCTAAACCCACACTTTAACTAAATTTCAGATTACATTTTTGTTATAACTCACAAATTCAAAAACTTAAATGGAATAGGCAGATAAAGCAAGATTAAGTAGAAATAATTCTGTATCTAGCCCTGATGGATAACACATTAGCCCTTCTGTCATGAGCAAATATAAAGCAGGATATAATTTATGTCAACGTTTTTCTGTGTTTGGTCACACAGTTATGTCTGACTCTTTGCAACCCCATTGACTGTAGCCCACCAGGCTCCTCTGTCCATGGAATTCTCCAGGCAAGAATACTCATGTGGGTTGTCATTTCCTACTCCAGATGATCTTCCAGACTCAGAGATCAAACCTGCATCTCTTGCATCTTCTGCATTAGCAGGCAGATTCTTTACCACTGCACCACCTAATTTATGTCTACAGTTTTCAGGAATTACACATGAGACAGTACAACTTTATAATTTCTGAGGGGAGGAAAAATCCATAGGTTAGCCCCGTAATCACTCCAGGTTTCTATTTTGTGAAAATTTCCTGATTGTGATACAGAGACCTGCACAGGGATCATAGGGAGCTGAAGAAGCAAAGGCCACAATTTAAAATTACTGCAGTATCTCAGTGAGGGGCCATAGCAAGGGAAAGAAGATAGATGCATGAGGTAGGGCAGGCAACTAAGTGGAAGGTCTCCACAAATGTTTGACTGAGAGCTGGGCTGTAACTCTATAGGGAAGACTGCATGAGAAATTCCAGAGACTGCTCTGGGTTTAACTGTGAACACAGGTATTTAAAATCAAGAAATGCTGTAAGATTTAATTCTAGCCTTTCTAGAACAGAGAAACATTTTAAATATCACAAGGCCTCCAGCTGAGAATTGCAAATGCATACCTTTGGAGTAAATTCCACATACCATGGTTGAGCCTACTCTAGACTGTTCTACAGCTTAAAATCAAACATTAATATAATCCACAGAAGAGGTTATTTGAAGGTAATGAGCCAGTAACTTAACTGCCTGCTAGAAAAGAACACACTTAGGATTGTTGTTGTTGTTCATTTGCTAAATCATGTCTGACTCTTTGCAACCTCGTGGACTGCAGCATGCCAGTTTCCCTGTCCTTCACTATCTTTTGGAGTTTCCACAAACTCATGTCCATTGAGTCAGTGATGCCATCTGACTGTCTCATCCTCTGTCACCCCCTTGTCCTCCTGCCCTCAATCTTTCCCATCATCAGGGTCCTTTCTAATGAGTCAGCTCTTCGCATCAGGTGGCCAAAGTATTGGAGCTTCAGCTTCAGCATCAGTCCTTCCAGTGAATATTCAGGGTTGATTTCCTTTAGGATTGACTGGCTTCTTCTCCTTGATGTCCAAGTAGATCCTTGCCATTTCTGACTTTTATCATTCCCATCTTGCTAGAAATGTTCCCTTGGTATCTTCAGTTTTCTTGAAGAGATCTCTACTCTTTCCCATTCTATTGTTTTTCTCTACTTCTCTGCGTTGTTCACTTAAGAAAGCTTTCTTACTGCTCCTTGCTATTCTTTGAAACTCTACATTCAGTTGGGTATATTTTTACTTTTCTCTTTTGCCTTTTGCTTCTCTTCTTTTCTGAGATATTTGTAAGGTCTCCTCAGACAACCATATTACCTTCTTTAATTTCTTTTCTTTGGGATGGTTTTGGTCACTGCTTTCTGTACAATGTTATGAACCTCTGTCCAGAGTCTCTAAATTTCAAGTCATGATACTCAGTATGGTGGTGGTGTTACTGTCTCAGTTGTGTCTGATTCTTTGTGATCGCATGGTCTGTAACTTTTGCCAGGCTCCTCTGTTCATGGAAATCTTCAGGCAAGAATATTGGAATGGATAGCCATTCCGTTCTCCAGGGCATCTTCATGATCCAGGGATAGAACCTGGGTCTCCTGCATTATAGGCAGATTCTTTACCATTTGAGCCACCAGGGAAGTCTGATATTTAGTATATGTCAAAATCATTAACATGCAAAGAAATAAGACTATGTAGGAATTGAGAAAAAAATGTCTATCAGTGGATACCAATCTCAAGCTATCAACTCTCTCAGATGCTGTGTGTAGTATACCAAGACTTTAAAGAATTATTAGAATGATTATCTAGGACTTGAAGGCAAATTTAGTGATAATAAGTGGATAGACAAAAAGTCTTGAGAGAGAAACGGCAAATTTAAAAAGAACTACATGACAAGGCACAAAAATTAAAATAAAGAATTCAATCTATGGCATAATAATTTGAAGATAAAAATCAGCAAACTTAAAGCAGATCAATAGAAATTATTCATTCTAAAAATAAATAAAAAGAATTAAAAGGTGAACAAAACTTTCTGAACGTTTAGCACAATATTAAGCAATCTAACAAGTAATTGCAATCACAAAAGGAAAAAAGAGAAAAAAAACTTAACAAATTAATAGCTGAAAATTTTCCAAATTTGATGAAGCATATGACTTCCACAACCAAGAGATGGTGAGAAACCCAAAAAGGATAAATGCAAACAGAATCACACCTAAGCCTATTATGGTCAAACTGCTGGAAACCAACAATAAAGAAAAAATCTTTTTTTTTTTTTTTTTTTTAATTTTATTTTATTTTTAAACTTTACACAGGTATAAGGTAGAAAAAACTCATTATGCAGAGGGAAAATAAAAAGAAATTATACTTTATTTTTTTTATCAGAAAGATACAAGCTAGAATCAAATAAAATTATATTTTAAATAGATAAAAGATTACTGTTCATCCAGCATTCTTCATCAGAAAAAAAAAAGTGCTTTTAAAACAAGAGTAAATATATATTTTCAAGTAAACAAAAGCTGGTAGATTTGTTGCCAACTGCCATGCTCTGTGGAAAAGATAATGGGTATTGTTTAGGCTGAAGGGAAACGATACCAAATGGAATCTCTCACCTACAGGAAAAAAGAGCACCAGAAATATGAGGTATGAAAATAGACACAGTAATTTTTATTTCTAATAATTTCTTAAAAATACTAGTATGTAGACCAATAATATTGGGTTGGCCAAAATGTTTGTTCGGGTTTTTTCCAGAAAATGGTATGGAAAAAACTGATGAACTTTTTGGCCAACCCAGTATTATTAGTTTTATATGAAATTACTTCAAGAGCATAAAGAACTATTTGTAAAGTCGGGGAGTGGGCATATTGGAAACATTGTTGTAAGATGATTACATTTGTGACATGAGATATGCCAACTGGAAAGTGTAAATTGTGAACTGTTAAGTATAACATGATAAAATATTGACTATAAATAGTTTTTATAAAATAACAATGCATATTTTACCACTAGAATTTGCTTAAACTATTGCCCACATTACAAGTCTAGCCTGCTTCTGTATAGTCCATGATAAGAATGTTATTTTCAAATTTTATATATTGTCAGAAAACAAACCTACAAACAAATGAAAGAAATATACAACAGGACTCAAATGTAATTCCCCAAATACTAAAAATATTTTCTACCTGACGCTTTGAAAAAAAAAAAAAAAAAAGTGTGCTCAATTCTGATATAGAGCAACCAACTAAAAATTAAACAGAGGGAAAAAATGGAATGCTAATTCAAAATCAGTAAATATAAAGGATGAACTAAAAATCAATTAACCTAAAAGAAGTTGATATATGAGGAGCAGATAGACAATAACAACAGCAACAACAAAACCTGGAAGGGATAAATTGACACAAAATCAAACCTATTAACAAGAACATGAAATGTAACTGTATTGAATACTCTAATGAAAAGACAGATATGGTCACAGTAAATGAAAATGCAAGACTTAAGTATGTACTATCTATAAGAAACCTGCTTTAAATGTAAAGACTATATGTTAAAAAAGAAAAGTTGAAAAAATATATACAATGTAAATAGTGATCACAATAAAGATTATATGGCTAAATTAATATCAGAAAAAATAAAAGACAGATTATTAGCAGAGAAAAGTGGATTTTATAATAATAAATAGAAAAATCCATTAACACATATAGCAATCAGAAATGTACATGTACTAAAGAACAAAGCTTTAAAATGAATGAAGCAAAAACAGAAATAACAGGAGAGTCACAATAATTGAACATTTTAACACTTCTCCACCAGAAATTGGTAGAAAACACAGATAAATATCAGTAAGAGTATAGAAGTTATTCACAATGCTTTCAAACAAATTGTGGTGTTTGATATTTATAAAACATCACATACAACTACTGTAAATTCACATACTTTTCAAATGTACAGAAAATTTTCCCCATGGTAAACCATAGGTCTGGCCATTAAGTTCAGTGTCTATAAATTTCAGAAAAGAAAATTGAAATTTTATGTCTATATTTTCTGATCAGAAAATAATTAAGTTAGAATTCAGTAAAATTAAAATATTTAGAAAGTCCCAAATATGTGGAAACTTGTGTGTTAGTTGCTCAGTCAAGTTCCACTTTTTGTGACCTCATGGGCTACAGCCCACCAAGCTCCTTTGAAAACTAAATATTTCCAAATAATATATATTTTTCTAATTACAAGGGGATTTAGAGAAAAATACACAAAAGACCTTGTAATGTATGACTTCATTTACATGGAATTCTCAAACAGGTGAAACCAATCTCTAATAATAGAAATCAGATCAGCATCAGCACCGTCCTTGGTCCTAGCATAGTGTGAGGGTTAATTGCAAAGTGGCACACAAGGGCTTTTGAAGTGATGCAGATGTTTTCTGTTTTGACTGGAGAGCTGGCCACAAGATTTATACATTTGTCAAACCTCATCAAACTACACACATAAATATGTGAACTTTATTGTATGTGAAGTTGATTTTTAAAGATAGCATAGATATAAAGTGCTACAGCCTGGAGTGAAGCCATTTGGAGAGAAAAACTTTATGGACACTAAGCACACCCAAGAAGCCATACCTGTCAACCCACTGGGGCCACTGCTAGCTTCTGAGTTCTGATTACGCTGGCATCAGCATTGTTTTTCCAAGTGATTGTTTACTCCACTTTCTTGGCCCTTTTGCTGTTGCTGAATAACCATTTTCACTTTACTTGAAATCCTATTCATGTTTCTAAGTCCAGAGAATATCCAAATATTTTTTAGGCTTTTTAAAGCACAACTCGATATTTGGCAAAACTAATACAATTATGTAAAGTTTAAAAATAAAATAAAATTAAAAGAAAGGAAAAAAAAAATAAAGCACAACTAAGAGATTGCCATTTCTTTGAGTTCCTAAGATATTGTCCATATATTATTTAGCTTCAAATACAGATGGAGATATAGATCTAGCAAGCCACTTCTGTGCATAGCTCTTAGAGAGCCAGTTTTTGTTTGTTTCATTTTATTATTATTGTTTTTTGAAAAAATTCCTTTTTTGGAATACCAAAAAGGACCATTCATATTTAGCTGGTGCCAATCAAAATTCTAAAGGTGTAATAAGAGAGAAAATAATTCAGCTTTGTGACTCTTCCCCTCAACTCATTTGGTGGATATTTACAAATATAGATAAATGGAAAGAACGGTATAATGGACATACATATTTACATATTTTGATCCTAGTTATTAACATTTGGTCATATTTGTGCTTTTCTCTTTATAAACAATGTTTAGAAAACCAGAAATCTAAACATTGTACCAATATATATTTCATCATTCCTCGCCAGAAACGAAGGACATTCCCTTGCTGCTGTAAATAACTGTAATACCACAAGCACCTAATAAAACTGACAGCAATATCCCCATATGGTATAATATTCAGTTCATATTCAAATTTATCCTACTGTCCCCCAAATCTTTTTGTTCAGACATCTTTTTGAAAAACCAGAACCAATTGAAAGCCGTTTGACCAACCAGATTTTGAAAATAGACCATAGTTTACGTATATTTAAACCATCTAACATTTACACATCTAACATTGCACACATTATGTATTACACATATAACACACAATATATTACAATGTCATACAATCACATTATATTACACACAACATATTACAATTCAAAGTAAGTCAAGAGGAGACGTGAACCAAAGCAAAAACAAGATTGATAGAAGGAGAGATAGGACCTAAATAAATGTTAAAGAAATATAAGCCCCTGCAGGAAGATTTTGAGGAGGGTATGGAAATGCACTCCAGTAAGCAATTAAGCCCAGTACAGGAAATTTCACTTTCACTTTCAAAGGAAGATGCTTCCCAGGTGGCTCAGGGCTAAAAACCCGACTGCCAATGCAGGAGACACAGGAAATGCAGATTTGGTCTCTGGGTCAAGAAGATCCCCTGGAGTAGGAAATGGCTACCGACTCCAGTATTCTTGCCAGGACAGTTCTACGGACAGAGGAGCCTGACTAGCTACAGTTGGACATGACCGAGCACACACACACTTCACACAGGAAGACGAGACTACCAAAGCCCTAGAATTGGAAATAATTCAACCACAAAACTGAGCTAAGAATAGAATCATGGACAAATAAATATTCCATGAAAGTACCACCAAGGTTACATGTATAACAGTTTTTCACTTTGTTGTCTGGCATTTGAATCTCTCCGAATGAGGACAGACACTTTTATAGCACTTTCTGCTTAGCATTGGACATTTGAAGTGGCACGCAGTACAAAAAAGAACACTTTTGGCTATAAATTGTGTTTTGCAAAATGAAAGCTGCATAATAATGAATACCAAGGTTTCTCCACCCCCCCCCCTCACCTATTTTCATTTTTCTTCTTTGCTCATGAAAAAACCAAATCATTCTGGGAAGGTGTTAGAAGTCAATGACAAAGTAGTAGAAAATGCTGACATGTGGAAATCCCTTCAGAGCAAATGAATATAATTTTTTTAGTGTTATGAGCAAGTTCTAACTTTAAGTCAGGTCTGGACAAGAGAGCTTCTAAGGACCCATTCTACCTGCAAGAACTTTTGGGGTGGAGAAGGTACAAGGGTATTTTATGGTCAGATCAGTCAAGGTGGCTATTCTCTTCCTCTCTGCACATCCTCTACCTGACCACTGTCTGCTTCACCTGTATCCTATGATCTTCCTGTGTACTTGCCCCAGGCCCCAGCTAGTGATTGTTCTTATCAAAGGGGCAGTGAGGGACAGGCTCCTCTACTGGTTTCCTTAGTAACTAATGAGGCCACCTGATGCAAATTCCTATATAACTGGTAATCTCTCTTTCCCTCTTACACCCAGTCCCAGAGCAAATACTGCTGCCATGTCCTGCCTGCTGTCTGCCACACACAGTGGACTCTATCTCCAGAACTTTGCTTCGGACATGTAAACTTGTGATGTATCTGTTGGTAACTCTAGGCTCTTTCTTAGGTCTTGGTGCTGGGCAAGTACAGGTCTTGCAAGGCCTGATGGGTATAGCCCAACAGGTTTCATGAAGTCAGTTACCATGACAATAACCTCATTCAGTTTCCTCATTGGAAATCTTGTCTCAGAGAAGTAAAATCCAGATCACATCAACCCTTGGGATAGAGTATAAATTAATGATTTGCTGACTTATTATGCAGGGCTGCTTTTTGAAAGCAAGAATTGGACTCTAGAGTTGGAGAAAGGGGTTGTTAAGCAAGTTCAGACCCAGGGCACTCTACACAAAAAAAGCGTGTCAGAAATAGACTAGCCAGCCAACAATCCCAAAGAGCACTAACGTACCTCGTGAAATCAGAGTCACAATAATGCCACTTCGGTACTGATAAGTGGGGAAATATAAAACAAAGAATCTGTTCCAAACTTCTCTGTATAACCTCAGAGACTCTCAACACAAAAGTCTCCTTTTAGGTAGAGAATACAATTGCTTAAATACATTGAGAAAGATGAGAATATGTATCCAGCCATATCTGATGGTAACTTCAAGGATAAGCATAAACTTTCTCCAATTGAATTCAAGGGAGTTGAGAATTAAGCACAAACATTTTACACACAAGGGTGTGGAAAGTATCTAATAGATTAAAAAAAATCAAATCTATCAGTCCACTAAACATTTTCAAGTATCTTAGACACATGACACTCTGCTTTATGTATGTTGTTTTTGTTAAACAAAACATATATTTCATATGCGCACATTGGCAGTTGTGTATTGATTCTCTCGTCTGTCTTATTAGACAATCATACTTTTTCAGGATACAATAAAGTATCTATATATCAGCAAGTAAGAACTGTAATTCTCTAAATACATACTAAAAATCATTCATTTATTAAATCCATTCATTTTACACACAAGAAAGCCACTCAGAGCCTGAAACTCATTCACCTAAATTCCCATGCCTAGGTTTCTGTTTCCTACTCCATCACAGATCAATAATAACAAATTAAAATATAGGACAGTGCATTAATATCAATAAAAAGTTACAAGTGAGAGCAGACAGCCTTATATATCTGAGAAATTCCTGTGGGCATCATATTACTGCAATATAATATGTAGTACATGTTCTTTTTTTACAAATATTTTTATTGAGGTAAATTTTTTTATACTACCAGGCACAGACTTAATGCATGAAACTCAATGAGTTTTGACAAACATATAAATCCATGCAACCACCACCACAATCAAGATAATAGAATATTTCCATCACAGGAAAATCTTGCTTTGATTCCTAACACAGCACATTAGTGTAGTCTATTTTTGCTCTTTACATGAATAAAATCACACATATTCATTATGTTTTGTCTAGCTTTTTTATTTAGCATAATTTATTTGAGATTCATCCATGTTGCAGGTATCAATATGTTTTTTCTTTTTTATGATGATTTAATTGTGTAAATATACTTGGATATACTTATTGAATCACCTGTTTATGGGCATTTTGTTTCTAGTGTTTGGCTATAGTGAGTAAACCCTCAAATTCACTCATGAAACAGAAAAAAAAGTAAATTAATGAGCTAAATGTCCATTTCAAAAATTGGAAAGAGAATGAGGAAACAGCTTAAATGTGATCAAATAGATAATGAAACTAATGACATATTTATGAAATAGAAAGAAATCATAAAAAGATTGAATTAACAAAGCAAAAGTTGGTCATTTGCAAAGATGTTATTGCTTAATTTCAAAGGGAAAAAAAGGCATAAAAATAGAGATCAGGACTGAAGATGTCACCACACATCCTGCTGATTATTAAACAATTAGGAGATTTTGTAAAAGAAAAAATATAAACAACTCCCCTTCCCCCCAAAAAAGCAAACAAAAACTATGCCAAAATTCCTAGAAATCCAGTTAAAATGGGACAAATTTCTAAAAACATAAACAGTATATCTGAGCAAAGGATAGTTATATGAATAATCCTATGACCATTAAAATAATTAATCCAGTAATTAAAAACATTCTCCAAAAGGAAACTGTTGTCTAGATGTTTCATGTAGTTTCTAACAAACATTTAAGAAATAAATAATTCTAATTTTACCAGGATTATTCATAATATAGAGAAAAACACATCCCAACAAATTTTGTAGGTCTAGAACTGATAGCAAAACAGAGAGGAACAGTATAAAAGAGGAAAATAATATGAATATAGATGTAGCAAACTGAGTGTAGCAAGACAAAAATTGATTTTTATTATCACTGAGCTGGTTTTAACCAGGAACATAAGTTTGGTTTAACATTAAATAAATTATCAAAGTTATTCCCTATATTAGCAATTTGCCGGAGCAAAATAAAACAGATACCGAAATAGATTTTAAAAGTTTTAAATAAATATCAAAATTCAGTCATGCTTAAAATGCATAGAAATCTAGGAATAGAAAGGAAGGAGGAGAACAAACATAATCTAACAAATTGTATCTAAGAAAAGGAAAGGCCAACTTCATAGTCTCTGGTAAAATGTAGAAAGCTTTCCTCTTAAGTTTGAGGGTAAAAGTAGCATGTCTCTTTCTATTACTTTAATTCAACACAAGTATAGGGATGCCCTAGCCAATACATATGGTAATACATTGATAGATTAAATAGATGATAAGGGGGAAAAAAGAGAGAGTACAAAAACTGCATTCTAGGGTAAGAGGAAAATTGCCATTATTCACAAGGGATATTTAGTTATAGATGATACTATATGTAGAAAATTCAAAGGACCTGCTGCTGCTGCTGCTGTTGCTTCAGTCGTGTCCGACTCTGTGCGACCCCATAGACAGCAGCTCACCAGGCTCCTCTGTCCATGGGATTCTCCAGGCAAGAACACTGGAGTGGGTTGCCATTTCCTCCTCCAACGCATGAAAGTGAAAAATCAAAGTGAAGTCGCTCAGTCGTGTCCAACTCTTAGCGACCCCTGGACTGCAGCCTACCAGGCTCCTCTGTCCATGGAATTTTCCAGGCAAGAGTACTGGAGTGGGGTGCCATTGGATGAACTATTAGGAATAATATAATAACATGACATGATTACTACATACAAACTCATACACAAAATCAATTTTATTTCTGAACATCAATGCAAATATTCAGAAAATAAAATTAATATACATACCATTTTTATAGATGAAAAAATTAAATTGCCTAGGAATAAGTCTAACAAAATGTGTTAAAAACACTTCCTCAGACTACCTCAAACTGAAAGACATTAGCAGAATTCTAAATAGATGGAGAAATATAATATGACTATGGATTAGAAGTGTAATGCTGTGCAAATGGCCGATTTTTCTTCCAATTCAGTACAATTCCTAATCAAATTCCAATATGATTTTTTTTGGAACAGAAAGGATTGATTTTGAAATTCATATGAAAAATGTGAAGGACCAAGACACGCTGGGAGAATAATGTAGAAAGTCTTGTTGAATAATAATTAAGACAGTATGATATTAGTATAGAGGTATATAATACAGTATGTCCAGAAAAGACCCAGGCACATATAAATTTTTTATTTTTGCCAGAGTGACATGTGAGAGCAAGAGAAAGAATAGTATTTTTTATAAAACTTGATAGAAAAAATTGAATCTTTATATATAAAAAAGACTCAGAATTTCTATTTCAATTTCACATCAATTAAAAAAAAATCACTTCCTTATGGATTATAGACCCAACCATGCAAGATATAACAATGAAGCTTTTAAAAAATGTCATAAGAAATAACATAAGAAAATAAATCTTTTAGAAAGTAACATAAGACATTTTCATGAATTCAGGATGAAAAAATTGTGTAAACAAAATACTGAAAGTACTGAATGTATAGAACATTATTAACCAATTTTACTACATTAAAGTTAAGAACTGTAGTTTTCTAGAAGATACTTTCAGAAAGGTCAAGCCACATAAAGTAAAAGGATTTTGCAATGCATATGGCTTACAAAGGTCTCACTCAAATATAAGATGAAGAAATTGACAAATTCTTAGAAAAGTATAACCTTACAAAACTGAACCAGGAAGAAATAGAAAATCTTAACAGACCCATCACAAGTATGGAAATCAAAACTGTAATAAAAAATCTTCCAACAAAATCCCAGGACCAGATGGCTTCACAGGTGAATTCTACCAAATATTTAGAGAAGAGCTAACACCTTTCCTACTCAAACTCTACCAGAAAATTGCAGAGGAAGGAAAACTGCCAAACTAATTCTATGAGGCCACCATCATCCTAATACCAAAATCAGACAAAGATGCCAAAAAAAAAAAAAAAAGAGAGAGAAAGAGAGAGAAAACTACAGGCCAATATTACTGATGAACATAGATGCAAAAATCCTCAACAAAATTCTAGCTACAGAATCCAACAACATATTAAAAAGATCATACATCATGACTAAGTGGGCTTTATCTTAGCGATGCAAGGATTCTTCAGTATTTGCAAATCAATCAATGTCACACACCACATTAACGAATTGAAAGATAAAAGCCATATGATTATCTTAATAGATGCAGAGAAATCCTTTGACAAAATTCAACATCCATTTTGATAAAAAACCCTCCAGAAAGCAGGCATAGAAAGAACATACCTCAACATAATAAAAGTCATATATGATAAACCCACAGCAAACATTATCCTCAATGGTGAAAAATTGAAAGCATTTCCTCTAAAGTCAGGAACAAGACAAGGGTGTGCACTCTCACCACCACTATTCAACATAACTTTGGAAGTTTTAGCCACAGCAATTAGAGAGGAAAAAGAAATAAAAGGAACCCAGATTGGAAAAGAAGAAGTAAAACTCTCACTGTTTGCAGATGACATGATCCTCTACATAGAAAACCCTAAAGATACCACCAGAAAATTACTAGAGCTAATCAATGAATATAGTAAAGTTGAAGGATATAAAATTAATATACAGAAATCCCTTGCACTCCTATACAATAACAATGAGAAAACAGAAAGAGAAATTAAGGAAACAATTCCATTCACCCTTGCAATGAAAAGAATGAAATACTTAGAAATAAATCTACCTAAAGAAACAAAACCTATATATGGAAAACTACAAAACACTGATGAAAGAAATCAAAGATGACACAAATAGATGGAAAATATACCATGTTCATGGATCGGAAGAATCAATATAGTGAAAATGAGTATACTACCCAAAGCAATCTATAGATTCAATGCAATCCCTATCAAGCTACCAATGGTATTTTTCAGAGAACTAGAATAAATAATTTCACTATTTGTATGGAAATAGAAAAAACCTCGAAAAGCCAAAACAACCTTGAGAAAGAAGAATGGAACTGGAGGAATCAACCTGCCTGACTTCAGACTATACTACAAAGCTACAGTCATCAAGACAGTATGGGACTGGCACAAAGACAGAAATCTAGATCAATGGAACAAAATAGAAAGCTCAGAGATAAATCTATGCACCTGTGGACACCTTATGTTTGACAAAGGAGTCAAGCGTACACAATGGAGAAAAGACAATCTCTTTAACAAGTGGTGCAGGGAAAACTGGTCAACAGCTTGTAAAAGAAATGTAACTTGAATACTTTCTAACACCATCCACAAAATTAAACTCAAAATGGATTAAATGTAAGATCAGAAACTATAAAACTCCTAGAGGAAAACATGTGCAAAACACTCTCTGACACAAATCACAGCAGGATCCTCTCTGACCCACCTCCCAGAGTAATGGAAATATAAGCAAAAATAAACAAATGGGACCTAATTAAACTTAAAAGCTTTTGCACAATGAAGGAAACTATAAGCAAAGTGAAAAGACAGCCTTCAGAATGGGAGAAAATATAGAGGATCATGTCATCTGCAAACAGTGAGAGTTTTACTTCTTCTTTTCCAATCTGAATTCCTTTTATTTCTTTTTCTGCTCTGATTGCTGTGGCCAAAACTTCCAAAACTATGTTGAATAGTATTGGTGAAAGTGGGCACCCTTGTCTTGTCCCTGACTTTAGGGGAAATGCTTTCGATTTTTCACCATTGAGGATAATGTTTGCTGTGGGTTTGTCATATATAGCTTTTATTATGTTGAGGTATGTTCCTTCTACTCCTGCTTTCAGCACATGCAGTTCAATATCAGAAAAATAAACAACCCAATCAAAAAGTGAGCCAAAGAACTAAGCAGATATTTCTCCAGTGAAGACATACAGGTGGCTAACAAACACATGAAAAGATTCTCAACATCACTCATTATCAGAGAAATGCAAATCAAAACCACAATGAGGTACCACCTCACACCAGTCAGAATGGCTGTTAACAAAAAATCTACAGACAATAAATGCTGGAGAGCATACAGAGAAAAGGGAACCCTCTTACACTGTGGGTGGGAGTACACACTAGTACAGCCACTATGGAGAACAGTGTGGAGATCCCTTAAAATACTGGAAATAGAACTGCCATGCAACCCAGAAGTCCTACTACTGGGCATACACACCGAGGAAACCAGAATTGAAAGAGACACATGTACCCCAATGTTCATTGCAGCACTGTTTACAATAAATAGGTCATGGAAGCAACCGAGATGTCCATCAGCAGACTAATGGGTAAGAAAGCCGTGGTACATATATACAATGGAATATTACTCAGCTATCAAAAAGAATGCATTTGAATCAGTTCTAGTGAGGTGGATGAAACTGAAGCCTATTGTACAGAGTGAAGTAAGTCAGAAAGAAAAACACCAATACAGTATAATAATGCATATGTATGGAATTTAGAAAGATGGTATGTGAGACAGACAGCAAAAGAGACAGATGTAAAGAATGGACTTTTGGACTCTGTGGGAGAAAGTGAGGGTGGAATGATTTGAGAGAATAGCATTGAAACATGTATATTACCATATGTGAAATAGATCGCCAGTCCATGTTCAATGCATGAGACAGGGCACTCAGGGCAGGTGCACTGGGACAACCCTGAGGGATGGGATGGGGAGGGAGGTGGGAGGGGGCTTCAGAATGGGGACACATGTACACCCATGGCTGATTCATGTCAATGTATGGTAGAAACCACTACAATATTGTAAAGTAATTTCCTTCCAATTAAAATAAATAAATTAATTTACAAAAAAAAAAAAAAAAAAGGATTTCTCCTTAGGATAAAAAAAGAGATGGCCAAACTAATACAAAAATGGGCAAAAGAACTGAACAGACACTCTACCAAAGAAAAAGTCTGACTGATCAATAAATATTTTAAAATCTGTTTCAACTTAATAATAAGGGAGTTCAATTTAAGTCACAGTGGCATACCACTCTACCATCTAAATTGACTAAAACAAAGAAGTGTGAAATTGCCAAATGTTGACTAGAATATATTATGATGAGAAGTCAAACTTCGTTGGTTGAAGTGAAAATTACTATAACTCCTTTGGAAAATCGTTAGTCAATGTCTAGCCTTTGAAGAAACAGTTCTCATAGGTATATACACTAAAATAACATCTATGCATGCACGCAAGGGTACATGAAAAAATATTCATAATAAACAGTATTTTTAATTAGGAAACCACAAAAGTGTCCATCAGCAGTATTGTGAATTAATTTAAATCATGATATTTCCATATAATGGATCACTATACTTGCAATAAAAAGAATAAAGTACAGTTATATATAAGGATGAATTCTAAAATTATAATGCTGATTGACAGAAATTAGACAGAAAGGAATATTTAATCTCTGAATACTTTTATAAAATACTAAAGGAATTGGTACACTAGAAGACGGCTTTTTTTTTTTTAATGCATGACTAAGTGGTTAAACAACAGCAAGGATGAGATTACAGTAAAAGTCAGAGTAGTCATTGTTTCAAGAGTTTTGCTGGCATTGTATTCTGTCCTGAATGGCAAGGGAAAGGCTTGTTAGAGGAGAATTTGCTTATAATATTGAACTGTGCATTTGTGCTGTATACATTCTGTTTAATTTCACAACAGAAGGAAACGAATAAAAATACAGGAATCATATGGCATGCTATAGTATGGCCTATTCCTCTTTCAATAATTAAGTGAAAAAAAGGCTGTTTTTTTTTTCTGAGACCATTTTTCTTATATCATTATCTTCCTTAATGACCTCAGATAAATGAGGCTCCTCTCTGTTATGTTTTCATATACACAATATATCATCAAAGATGTTGGAGAAAGATAAGGGTTTTCATTATTCTTGGATTTTATTTGAAAATTAAGTTGCATATAACATAGCCAAGAGCCATTTGCAAACTGATCTCAAAAGGTAGGTCATGATTCAGCCCCTCGCAGCCTTGATGGTGTGTCTTTAATTAACAAAGCAGAGGCTCTAATGGAGAGGCCTCTGAGTGCCACTGCAGTTAATGGTCTGTTAGCGTTTCATTTTAAAGGCCTGGGGATAGAGGGCTTAATGTAGGAAAGAGGACTTGGAAAACAAATTAAAAAACACCAAGTGATTAAGGCTCCTTAAAAACAGTTCCATGTAAACCAAAAAAAAAAAAAAAAAAGAAAAGAAAGAAAGAAAGAAAAAGAAAAAATACTGGAAAATACAGCATCTTCTCTAATATCATGTTTCCTCCTGCCTAACATGGTCAGTTCTTCTTAAAATCTCTAAAACAAATCAGTTTTGGTAATGCAAGGTCATTTCCACACCTGATAGTAATAAAACCCTTAGGATGAATGACCTTTAACTTCTTTTGAAGAATGTTATCTTTTTGATCAAATAACATTTCATTACAACTGTAGTTGAGTTTGCCCTTCTTTTTCAATTTTGGAGAATTATTTTAATGGGTACAAAAAATTAAAGACCAGAAAGCCATGATTTCAGTGTAGAATGAATTATATTCCAATTTATTCCAATTATATTCCAAGCCAATGGAATATAATGAATCGATGAAGAACAAGACCTCTCCAAAACAAAGATTGTGTTTGCTTGTTTGTTTCCTAGACAAATAGATCTCTTACAGGTGTACATGTACATATATGTTTGAGGATTAAATAGCAATATATTCTGTAAAATAAAAGCAGAGGAATGGGTGGTGCTTTCCTTGAAAAAGACAGGTATAAATTTTCCTTCTATTAAACATAATTATCCTCTAGCAACTACATATACCAGAATGTGTCTTTAGTGATGTTACCTTATGCCTCAGCCTTCTCTCCCTTCTTTAATCTCAACTGAGATTTAGATCCAGCTAACAAGACTGAAAAGACTGCCTTACAAGTCATTTTGACTCTTTAAGAATTAGAGATTTCTCTGGCAATGTGGGTAATGGACCAGAATAATGGATCATTATTAGTAATTTTTCTATACTAAGATCTCAAGTCTCAACTTCAAATCTCTGGGTATAAGCCTTTTGTACTCCCCATGTTTGCTTTCCATATGATATTCTTTAGTAGTCTTTTTGAATGTCATAATTTGTCTCAAGGGTGACCCAAGAGAAGTTTTGCTTTTTTACCTTGACTTGCATATGTTGATGTGATGATCATGGAACTATTTTAGGTGAGTATATAGTAAACACTGGGCTTCCCTGGTGGCTCAAATGGTAAAGAATCTGTCTGCAATGTGGGAGACCTGGGTTCAATCCCTGAGTTGGGAAGATCCCCTGGAGAAGGGAATGGTTACCCATTCCAGTATTCTGGGCTGGAGAATCCTGTGGACTCTATATTCCACAGAGTCACACAGAGACAGACATGACTGAGCGACTAAGACAGCATAGCATAGTAAACACACCCTCACCCTATTGCCTACCCACTACATAAATATCCTCTCTCTAATGCCAAACCAGCCTATTCTATACTTTGCTTTGATAAGAAATATGAATTCATTTAGTAGAATTTTTTTAGTTGTATGTTTCATGCCTTGCAAATGCATACACAATGCCTTGTGTGCAGCAGACACTTGTTGTCTATAGGTTTGGGTTTGGTGTCATTAGATCTTTTTTTAAAAAAACACAATCCTATCTAAATCTAAAATGCCAGTTCTTTGTTTTTTGCTTGTTTGTTTTTGGTGTTTTTTTTTTCTCCATTGTATTTGCTGTTTAGACATTTTTTGATCCATTGTCTTCTTTTATCAATAATGTCCTAAGAAAAACTAAGTCCTGGAAACTGAAGACTGAAGTACACAAGGTCAGGAAGAGAGAGTAAACCATTAACTTTTGAGGTTGATGTGAAATTTCTTCAGTGAGTAGCTAGGGCAGAGGAGTCCATGTTGGGGCGGGGAGTGGGGGAATACTCTCTAGGGCTAAGATATAAATCTCTAGCCTATAAAATTTAAAACCTTTGATGAACACTTTATCATGGAGCATCATCACAACACTAGGAGAAATAAAAACAACATTAAGAAAAAAATTACAGCAAGCGATGCATATTTACATATTTTAATGAAAACAAATTATCTCTCCTGAAAGTAATTAATTATCAAATTATTTAATTATGTGACAGTAGTGAGGGGAAAAAAGTGTTTGAGGTTTTTCAGTAAATTCCAGTTTTAAATAAACAGTTCTTTGAGTCTGGATTCTTTATTAAGTAAGTCTTTACCATAGTCTCAGGATGTCAAGCCATTTTTTTTTTCTATTAGTGCTACACCCAAATGCAGCAATTATACAATTAGACAGAGATTGCTCTTGTGGATTTCTTTCAACTTTGAATAGACATTTAGAAAGTGGTAGGGGAAAGATATACAATAGAATTCCTGAGAAACATAGGCTTGACTTTGAAAAATTTATTCAAGCAAAACCTCTCATTGATTGTCATGTCAATTTCTCAGCATGCCTGTGGAAAGATAAACATAGGAAAACAGAATTTAATATTTGAAAGGAAACCTACAGATTATCTAATCCAGGTCCCCACACAATGCAGAGCATTTATCCACTACAATTCTGTCAGCGGGTCATCAATTTTTACTAGCACAAAATGTGTGGTGTAGAATTTACCATCTTAGAGTTGTTGTGGAAGAGCTCAAAATTCTTAAAATTTTGCCTGTCAGATTAATTTCTGCTTTTTCACAGCACAAGATGTGTCTAATTACTACTCCACCTTTAGTCCATCAAATATTTATACATATTGTTTATTTTTGCTTTCGTGTGCCTTTTTGGATTCAGATTCAACCTCCCCTTACTCTCAAGAACCCAAGACATAGCATGATTTACCTACTAGTCACTGTTCTGGATCCTCTCATTTGAAGAGCTTGAGCAGGTAAATATCTTCCATGAAGTTTAATTTCCCAGATTTGACAAGATATTCTACAGTGGAACTGGCACCATCATCACAATAGATCAGTCCATCAAGTGCTAAAAAGTCAAGAATTTTCTTTCTTGTGTTCCTAAAATACATTTACAGTTAACAAAGGATACTGATTAACCACAAAGATGCTACAGCCAGACCACTCACATCATCGTGTTAGTCATGTGACCACAAATTATTTGACCTCTCTCTGTCATTTTCCTTATCAGTAAAATCAGAGTGATTAAAGTACCTACCTTGTAAGTTTACATGAAGATTAAATAAGTTAGCAATTGTAAAGTGCTTAGAAATATGTCTAGAACATAGTAAATGTTTTGCAAGTGTTTATTGGTTCCCAAATTGTCCCCTGCACATGAGGGTAAGGAGAAACCAATGAAAGAATCAGATCACATGAGATGGGTAGGTGGCAGGTTTGTTACACAAGGGACCTTGCATGTGAAGCTGATCTTGGGCATCACAAGATGAACAGATCCTAGCACCTGCCCACCAGAATCTTAAGATTTTATATAGAAGATTTAACTGAGTCAAGATGTTCGCAATGTCACATTTCTTACAAGTCATCCTTGAAAAGGATTCCTACTGTGGGCAGAAGTTATGTTTTAAGGACAAGACAGGAGGTGGGAGTGGCAAAGAACCTCCTATTACCTGGGTTTAGTTTGCCTGTTAGTTGGTGGTCATGTCTTCTCATGACTTCCTCCTGCTGCTGCTGCTAAGTCACTTCAGTCGTGTCCAACTCTATGTGACCCCAGAGACGTCAGCCCACGAGGCTCCCCCATCCCTGGGATTCTCCAGGCAAGAACACTGGAGTGGGTTGCCATTTCCTTCTCCAATGCAGGAAAGTGAAAAGTGAGAGTGAAGTCGCTCAGTCGTGTCCAACTCTTAGCGACCCCATGGACTGCAGCCCACCAGGCTCCTTCGTCCATGGGATTTTCCAGGCAAGAGTACTGGAGTGGGTTGCCATTGCCTTCTCCAACTTCCTCCTACTGTGTTTATTAAGTAAATGGCTGAATCCAGGTCTTTATGGATATTAAATTTCTTAAGTTTGCTTGGGGTCAATTATAGGCTTCAATTTTTCATATGTATTTGTTTAGTAGAGTAAGTCTTTTGTTATTTTTATTTGTATTATGCTTCTGGTATGGCCAGATATTGGAGAAGGAAATGGCAACCCACTCCAGTGTTCTTGCGTGGAGAATCCCAGGGATGGGGGAGCCTGGTGGGCTTCCGTCTATGGGGTCACACAGAGTCGGACACGACTGAAGTGACTTAGCAACAGCAGCAGCATGGCCAGATATTCAGCTCATTTCTCATAGCTCCTGATGCTTTCAGAAAAATCAAAATAAATTTGTTTCCACCAAAAGGAAATACTATATGGCACCAATACATAATATTATAAATAAAGGAAAAGTTATTCTGTGTGGCTCAATGGCATCCCACTCCAGTACTCTTGCTTGGAAAATCTCATGGATGGAGGAGCCTGGTGGGCTGCAGTCCATGGGGTCACTAAGAGTCGGACACGACTGAACGACTTCACTTTCACTTTTCACTTTCATGCATTGGAGAAGGAAATGGCAACCCACTCCAGTGTTCTTGCCTGGAGAATCCCAGGGACAGCGGAGCCTGGTGGCCTGCTGTCTATGGGGTCGCACAGAGTCGGACACGACTGAAGTGACTTAGCAGCAGCAGAGTAAAAGCCCAAATGTCTATCTGTAGCTGGAGTGAACCTCAGCAAATATACACCATGGCAGCCTGGAAGTATCTCCATAGATGCTGGGTTTTGAAAAAATGATGGGGATAAACTCTTTTAACCTATTGAGTTAAAACTATTTTTTGGTCTGGAAATGTGTTTTAATATGTGTAGCAATTGTTCCATTCTCTACACATTTCATAAACAGAAAAGTTTCAATCTACCCTTAGTTACAAAAATATGGTAAAAAGAGTCTAAGTTCAACATATAAGACAGTGATATTCCTGAAATATCTGTTCTTGCTTGCCGTTAATTAACATTTTCATCTTTGTGAATCACATAATCACTCAGTTCACCTCCTTGCATTTTCCCCCAAACAGTGCCTGCCCCAAATCAAGGTTTGTCCTATCTACAGCAACCCACATGACCAGAATGCTTATTAATCCTGTCAAGAAAAAAAACAATAAAGCTTATAAATACTTTATTTGCACTTTATGTTGCCTCCTAAGGATGACTTCTTTTCTTTGTGCTGAGAATCCTTCTGGTCTTTTACCCTTTTAAGAGATTAATCAATGAACTATGTTCAAATACAAATAAAGATTAGTAAATTTGACATCATTACTTAGTAAAAATTGGCTTTGTATTCTGAATATCAAGACCATTTTTGATCCTTTATTTAAACTGACAGATTACTTGATCATCAAAAATTCATACTGAAAATCAAAAGTGATTATTTAATAATGTTTTTAATTTTTTATCCCCTATATTTTAGGTATCAAGGTCTGTTGTACCTCCCTAGGACTTCTACAACAAGTTATCTAAAATTTGATGGTTTAAAATAGCAGATATTTATCTTCTCACAACTTCAGGGCTCAGAGCTTGGAAATCAAGATGTTAGGGAATGGAGCGTTCTCATGAAGCCCTAGGGAAGTGTCTGTTCATTGCTTTTTCCAGCCTCTGGTGGCTCCAGGTCGTTCTCAGCTTGCTGATGCATCACTCCAACTTCTGCCTTCATCTTCACATGGACTTCTCTCATGTGTCCCTTGTAAAGACACATATGGATGAATTTAGAGCCCACCCAGGCCTAATCCAGGATGAGTTTATTTTAGGATTCTTACACTTAATTATACCTACCAAGACCCATTTTCCAAATAAGGTAACATTCAGGTATTCTGAGAATTAGAAAGTCACATATATTTTTAGAGACCACATTCAATCCACGATAAGGCCCAAAGGCTTAAATTCAAACATACTTATTAATTCCCTTTATTATTTTTTTCTCTACTACGCAAAAAGGGTGATGTGTTCAGAAAACAAAGTTAGAAGTTTACAGAATGAAGAGGAGAGTGATGGTGAGGACATTTGAAACCATAGGGAAATGGTAAATGGAATAAACCTGTTTCTTTTTTGGGGAAAAAAAAAGATTTAAGCAGGGAAGTGGTGGTGTTTTAATAGCTCCCTGTGTATATTTGTATATTTAAAGATGTATATATTAAAGGTGAAAGGTAGAATTGACATCTATGTAGTTCCTAAGGGGTAGAATTTAAACTGATGGTCAGTAGTTACCAGAAGATAGATTATAGGCTCAATCTGAGACAAACGTTTCTAAAATAACTGTCCACAGTTAGGATGGATTGTCTCGAAAGATAGCAAATTACCTATTGCTGAGTGTATCCATATATAGTCACATAAAAAAGTTGTAAGATTAATTAAAACCTCTTAATGGTTTTTAAACTGATTCTTCTGTGATTTTAAATCACAATGCACATTAGAGACGCTGAAACCCTTTGAAATTTCACATGTTCTCTAAGAGTAGGGTCTGAGCGTGTGTATTTAATAAGCTTCCCAGGTAATTCCCCTTATAACTATTGGTTTAGATTGACTGATTCCAAAGTGTGATCCCAAACCAGATTGAGAGGCACTGGTTTAGAAGATCTTTAAAACCCTGAGATTTTTATTTCAAGAGATGGAAGAAAAGGACAAGGTATTTAATCAACAACAAATCTAAAATTGAATTGAAAATGTGAACAGAGATTCATGGGCAGGATTGCCAGCAAACTCCACAGAAGCCATATTGTTCTGTGTATTGTTCCTCTAAGCCTGGATAATCATGCTCAATGATGTATATTCACTTTAAGAGGATTTTTCAAGTGGAAAATGTCCCTGAAAGGTTTAAACACCGTGAATGAGCCCAAACTCATCATCGTGTCATGGGAGCAGGGGCCACTGAGAATACAATTACAGAGGGAAAATTAAAAAAAAAAAGAGAGATAAAGCCTAGGCAATTTGATGTAGATGAGACTGAGGTTATTATAGCAGGGTTAACTACCTAGTATGGAGGGAAAATGGACATTTTGTTATGTACTAATGTAAGTGGCTAACATTTGAGAACTGAAGTGAAGTCGTTCAGTCGTATCCAACTCTTCGCAATCCCATGGACTGTAGCCTACCAGGCTCCATCCATGGGATTTTCCAGGCAAGGATACTGGAGTGGGTTGCCATTTCCTTCTCCAGGGGAATCTTCCCGACCCAGGGATCACACCCGGGTCTCCCGCGCTGCAGACAGATGCTTTACCCTCCAAGCCACCAGGGAAGCCCTTTGAGAAGTAAACTCTAAAATACAAACTTTAAACTTTAAGTAATCATGAAAAGTGGGAAAAAATCACAGACTTTAAGAATCTGATTCCAGAAGAATATCAGGTGCAAACATTATCCTTTCAGTGAACATTTGGATATAGTTGTAGCATCTCTATCATGTGGAACAACAGGGTCTGCTCTTATGCTGCATGTAGAATAGCATGTGTACTTTGGATGTAGAAAGTTTTGTAACCAGTAAACCAGCACATATTTATTGCATAGATCTTGGGTGAGCAATAATACCTTAAGATTCTTCTGCTTGCAAGGAATGAGAAGATTAAAACCTCAAATTGATTTTAAAACAAAGAAAACAATTTATTGATTGATATATTGAGAAGCAAAGTTTTTAAGGTTTCAATAAAAAGTTGATCTGACAGCTAATTGATGATATACCTAAGAAATAGGGTTTTTTAATTGTTTGTTTTAACTGGAAGATAATTACTTTACAATATTGTAATGGTTTTTGCCACACTTCATCATGAAGTGGTCACAGTTATACATGTCTTCCCCCATCCTGAACCCCCCTCACACCTCCCTCCCCAACCATCCCTCTGGGTTGACCCAGAATATCAGCTTTGAGCGCCGCACTTCATGCGTAAAACTCGCACTGGTCATCTATTTTACATATGGTAATGTACATGTTTCAATGCTATTCTCACAAATCATCCCATCCTCACCTTCTCCCACTGTGTCCAAAAGTCTGTTTTTTACATCTTTATCTCCTTTGCTGCCCTGCATGTAGGATCATCAGTACTGTATTTCTAAAGGACATATATGTGTGTTAATATACAGTATATGTCTTTCTCTTTCTGACTTACTTCACTCTGCATAATAAGCTCCAGTTTCATCCACCTCATTAGAACTGAGACAAATGGGTTCCTTTTGCCTTTTTTTGGTTGTTTTTTTTTTTTTTTTTAGTTTCTCTGCTCTGATATCCTGGGTGCTGACTTTAGTTCAAGGTCGACTCTCCTTGTGATTGTGTCAGAATTTCATCTACCAAATGAAACTACTTCCCTTTCTGTTCAGGTTGGTGGCAGAAAGGATTTCTCTTCCCCTTCCTCATCTTAGGGCATATGTTCTTCCCTGAACTGATCACCACGTCAAGGACCTGGGATTGTCTTAGGCTAATTAGGGCTGATGCTTCCACTGAAGAGATAATATCAACGCCTCTTGAACTAACAGAAAGATTCCTTTTTAAAAGGAGAATAAAGGTGTGTATGCCAAGCAGGCAATGGGCGATAGAAAAGTCAGATGAGACCTTGCTGTAAGTATGGAATTTTTTCTGGAGATAATACTACTGATAAGTTTTTGCTTAAGTCTTATGAACACAAAGTTGTAAGTGATATCTCTACTCATAAAATGTTTTTATATTTGTCATCTTATTTTTATTTTTTACTTTCAATATAAAAACACAATAGACAAGCCAGAAAACCATTTTATTGTTTATCCACATGTGAAGTCTCAGGGCATACGTTTTACAATAAACCCAGACACTACAGTCTAAATTGAGTAAATGTGTAAAAGAGAAAGCAGTTTCTTTATAGTTAAAAATAAGAATGGACACCTCAGAGAAGGTAGCATGATAGGACATCAGAGGAGCAAGTAGGTTCAGACTCCATGTCTGCACAAATCTGAGCCAAATGTACAGACTTCCTTGGTCCTTAATTCACTTAATCACTTAAAATATGAACTTAAGAAAGTAGAACCATTCTCTCTTATTGCCTTAAGAGTTGACACCATAAGGTTCTTCTTTCAAGTACACCAATTTTTCTCTTATTATCTTACTTTGGACTTGAAACCAGTGGCTGAGAACAACCACAGAAAAGGAACCAGAGGGTTCTGAAAAACAAGAGATAATTGTTGGGTCAGTCTCAGGGCAAGGACGTTCAGTAATACAAGGAATTTTCCCTGAATTGCTAATTTCTTACCTTGGTAGGAAGACATGCCTATCTAAAGATCACCATGTAGTTAGCCAAGCAGGGTGGTACATTGGTCTTCTTTCAAGAGATAGTCCTTATGTACTGGTTTATTGTTTGTGTGAAGTGGAAGTTGAATGGTACACAAAACAAAGCAATCAAGGCATGGTTGCTGGCAGGCCCTATACCACGGGTCCATCAGTAGAGCAGATAATCAGAACCACTAACTTTGGAAGGCAGTCTGCTGCTGCTGCTGCTAAGTCGCTTCAGTCGTGTCCGACTCTGTGCGACCCCATAGACAGCAGCCCACCATGCTCCCCTGTCCCTGGGATTCTCCAGGCAAGAACACTGGAGTGGGTTGCCATTTCCTTCTCCAATGCAGGAAAGTGAAAAGTGAAAGTGAAGTCACTCAGTCGTGTCCGACTCTTAGCGACCCCATGGACTGCAGCCCACCAGGCTCCTCTGTCTATGGGATTTTCCAGGCAAGAGTACTAGAGTGGGTGCCATTGCTTTCTCCTGGAAGGCAGTCTAGATACCTGTAAATATGAGAGCCTGCTACACAAGGGTCTCGCCTTCATCTGTACACTCTTAGGCTGCTTATCAAAGCATTTGGGGGATTGCATTCAATCTTTCCTTGGTAAATATAATTTTCTCCATTGGTCACATTTATAGTGTTGATTTAGAGCCCTTATAGACAGCCACTTGGGGCAAATGGCTCAATGACTGGCTCCTTAATCATCTTCTGCAGCTTGCAGTTTTTACTGTGCCCGCCTTGGCTTCTTGCCTTGGCTCAAAAGCACAGCCCTACTAACGTGAGCATGATTTATAGGTGATCTCTTGTTAATAGGAGAGAGAATGTGATGTAATTGAGAAGACCCTGGACTGAGGGTCAAAAGAAGTCGATTTGCTTCCAAACCTGCTACAAATTAGCTTTGTGGCTGTCAGATTAGGTGTATCATCTACTCTTGGCCTCAGTTTCCTTCTCTGGAAGGTGAAGGGGTTGGATGATGGTTTGTCACCCATGAGTTCTTTTTTATCTTCGCATTTATTTATGCCTCCTCTGCTTATGCATTGTGATACCCCTGCCTGCATCCGAAGGCCATTCTTTCTTTCCTATTAAAAGAGATAAAGAAAGACTATGAATGCTTCTCATCTTCTTACCTAACTCACAGATATTTTGTAAAAGTAAATAGCATATTTAAAAAATGTATATGCTGAGTGCTGAGTGTGTGCACGCATTTTTCTGATTATTTTTTCCTGCTATTATTTCTTCCTATTGGTTGTAAACTTGGAAAAAAAAAGGCTTTTGTTTTGTTTCAGCAAGTGGCTATTCTAAGCAGTCACATCTCTGTGCCTGTAAAGTCCTTTGGCAACAGGAGCTGAGTATTTTGGGAAGAGTATCTGATATGACAATACCAATATGATAGCAATAACCCTCTGTTGATCTCAGTTTTCAAGGGAAAGCATTCATGTAAAAGTGTTTTTTTTTTTTTTTTAATACTGCATTGTTTCAAGAGACAATCATGAAGTGGTGTTATGAATTTATCTTCATGTGCATTATAATGAATATTCCTTAAAAACAGCAATTGTTATCTGATCTATTGACTATTGTGTCCTCAGCCCCTGGAACAGTCAGTCCTTGGCTCATAGAGAGAGTTCTACAAATATTGCTAAATTAGGATGTTGTTAAACCCAGTTTAGGGAAGAGAATGAAGAGAGGGGTAAGTGGTTGGTAAGTCTGCCAATCTTGACCTCAGATTCCTCGCTCAACTAAGAGTAGCCCAGCTGAAGCTTCCCTAACTACACCTAACACCGTCAATCATAGTATGCCCTCTGCTCTCCATTCACGTCCTGCATATCTGCTTCCTCCCTAATGCACCACCATACCACCATGAGATTTTCTCCCCCATTGTTGCATGATATGCTCTCTGATAATTCTGATATATCAGAGATTTTCTCCATTACCAGCTGTTTACTTAAGAAAAGTGCCTTTTAATAAGAGTTAGCAACTTGTGGAAACATTAGAAGAATAGTTGACTATTATACACCATCAAACTGACATGGAGTATGTAAGAAATGGAATTGACTATGGCAAGGTCTAAGGAGAAGATGGGGTCATAAAAGTTACTTCTACCGTGCACGTGTGTGTGTGCATATTAGTCACTCAGTTGTGTCAGACTCTTTGTGACTCCATGGACTGTTGCCCTCCAGGTTCCTCTGTCCATGGACTTCTCCAGGCAAGAATACTGGAGTGGATCATTTCTTTCTCCAGGGGCTCCCCCTGACCCAGGGATTAAACCTAGGTCTCCTGCATTGCAGGCAGGTTCATCATCATCACCAGGAAATCCCAAATACTCTATAAATATTAGTAATGAAACATTTCAAGAATGAAGAGCTATCTTGTCTGATGCTAGCAGCAGAAGGGAGACTTGTATGATCCTCAAGGAATATAAGCTGGTTAAGGGATGATAAGTGATGCATTATTTATTAGAGAGAAAGGCCCTCACACTCTATCTTCTCAATTGCTATTTACTGAGATTGGAATTAACATTCTGCTTAATAGAGATTGTCTGTAAGTAGATGGGAAAGCTAGTGTTTTAAATGATACATAAAAAATAAATTTAAGTAATTAAAATCTCCTGAGCATGCTTTAAACCTTTGATGGTTCTGCAATCACTACCTGATGTCCAAGCTACTTTGGGGTTATTTTATGAACATTTCTCCCAGCACTTTCTTTTGCAGATGACATATGCTCAATAAGTATTTGTTGGAAGAGTGGCTAGATATGAATGGACATCAATAATCTCTGCATTATTGTGGATGGGTAAAGTGAGAGTAGAAAGATATTCAGATATTTCACTGCCAGAATATTGTCATTAAAAGCTTTTCAATTTCAAAGAATATCATTTCTTTAGAGATGGTGAAGTGATTGCTTGGCATTACATGGCAGGGCAAGGATACTGTCCCTAGTGTATTAAACTGCAAAGTAGGATTGTCAGATAAAATATAGATGCCCACTTAAATTGGAATTTCAGGTAAGTGAATAATTTCCCAGCCCAGTTCGGATGCTGTAGTGTCTGACTCTTTGCAACCCCATGGACTGTAGCATGCCAACCTTCCCTGTCCATTACCAACTCCCACAGCTTGCTCAAACTCTTGTTCATCAAGTCAATAATACCATCCAACTATCTCATCCTCTGTTTCCCCTTCTCCTGTCTTCAGTCTTTCCCAGCATCAGGGTCTTTTCCAACGAGTCAGCTCTTCGCATCAGGTGCTCAAAGTATTGGAGCTTCAACTTCAACATCAGTCCTTTCAGTGAATATTCAGGGTTGATTTCCCTTAGGATTGACTGGTTTGAACTCCATGATGTCAAAGGGACTCTCAAGAGTCTTCTCCAACACCACAGTTCAAAAGCACCGATTCTTTGGTGCTCAGCTTTCTTTATGGTCCACCTCTTTCATCATTACATGACTACTGGAAAAACCATAGCTTTGGCTAGATGGACCTTTGTGGGTAAAATAATGTCTCTGCTTTTTAATATGCAGTCTAGGTTTGTCATACCCTTTCTTTCAAGGAGCAGGTGTCTTTTAATTTCATGACTGAAGTCACCATCTGCAGCGATTTTCAAGCCCCCCAAAATAAATTTTGTCACTGTTTCCATTGTTTCCCCATCTATTTGCCATGAAGTGATGAAACCAGATACCATGATCTTCACTTTTCAAATGTTGAATTTTAAGCCAGTTTTATTACTCTCCTCTTTCACTTTCATCAAGAGGCTCTTTAGTTCCTCTTTGCTTTCTGCCATAAGGGTGGAATCATCTGCATATCCAAGATTATTGCTATTTATCCCTGGAATCTTGATTCCAGCTTGTGCTCTATCCAGTCTGGCATTTCACATGATGTACTCTTCATGTAATTTAAATAAGCAGGTGACAATACACAGCCTTGAAGTACTCCTTTTCCTATTTGGAACCAGTCCATTGTTCTATGTCCAGTTCTAACTGTTGCTTTTTGACATGCATATAGATTTCTCAGAAGGCAGTTAAGGTGGTCCTGTATTCTCCTCTCTTTAAGAATTTTCCAGAGTTTGTTGTGATCCACACAGTAAAAGCCTTTGGCCTAGTCACTGAAGCAGAAGTAGATGTTTTTCTAGAATTCTCTTGCTTTTTCAATGACCCAATGGATGTTGGCAATTTGATTTCTGGTTCTTCTGCCTTTTCTAAATCCAACTTGAACATCTGGAAGTTCTTGGTTCACATACTGCTGAAGTCTCGCTTGGATAATTTTGAGCATTACTTTGCTAGTGTGTAAGATGAGTGCAATTGTAGTTTGAACATTCTTTTGCATTGCCTTTCTTTGGGATCAGAATGAAAACTGATCTTTTTGAGTCCTGTGGCCACTGCTGTGTTCTCCAAATTTGCTAGCATATTGAGTGAAGCACTTTCACAACATCATCTTTTAGGATTTGAAATAGTTCAGCTGGAATTCCATCACCTCCAATAGCTTTGTTCATAGTGATGCTTCCTAAGGCCCACTTGACTTCGCACTCCAGAGTGTCTGGCTCTAGGTGAGATATCACACCATTGTGGTTATCTTTGTCATGAAGATCTTTTTGTATAGTTCTTCTGTGTATTCTTGCTACCTCTTCTTAATATCTTCTGCTTCTGTTAGGTCCACACTGTTTCTGTCCTTTATTGTGCCCATTTCAAGTCAGTGTATATCTAATATTGAATATTTTAGGATATATATGTCCCAAGTATTGAATATATTGAATATGAGTGTGTCCCAGATATTGAATGGGACATACTTATCCTAAAATGTCATTCAATTATTATCTAAAATTCAAAGTTAACTGAGCAACCTGTATTTTTATTTGCTTAGTCTGGCAAACCAGTTCCAAAGTCTTACTGTTCTACACACAATTTCTGTGTGGCCTCCTCTTTAATCTGATATGATCTGGATCTTTAGGGCATATTTGGAAACCAGTTCTCTAAGATTTCATGTCTCCTTCTGCTCCCCATGACTGAGAAAAACAAAATCTCTGCCATGTTTGTCTCTTGCCTTAGTCTTTTTCACAGAGCTCTTCCATTTGCTTAAAAATCTCTGATCATTCTCCCAAATTCTACTCCCACAAATTCAGTTGCCATCAGGATGACTTACTACTACCTCAAACCCATCTCGTTTGTAAGCCAGACTCTTCTTTCCTGCCACTCTTGCTCCTCCTCTGAGTCCCCTGGTTTTTTAATGTAAGAGCCAATTTCCCAACGGTCAGACTTGCAAAACCACAAAATGTCTGTGATCTCTTCCCATCCTTCCTCACTGCAGCCACATCCAGTCAATTTCTTGGTCTGTCATTCCTTTTCAAAACATGTCCCCAGTTCTTTCTTTGCACTTCCAAGGACCCAAGCCTTAGAAGAGGCTCATATCACCTCATTTTCAGACCAAAGCGGTGGTTTCCGGATGGCTTCATCTCTCCCTCCCCCAGCAGTAGTGCCAAACTCCCGCCAAGGTTAATATCTCTAAATTGTAAGATTTTCAACAACAGAAAGACAAATATCCCAATAAAAATGAATAATGTATATGCGCAAATGATTGGCGGTAGAGAAATTGCAAATGACTAAGAAACAGATGAAAAGATGTTCAAATTCACCAATGATTCAAGGAAATCCACATTAAACAAATAACAAGATATCATTATATGACCAGAAAAAAGAAATGACAAGAAAAATAACAGCCAGTGCTGAGAGGAATGTAGCGAAAAAGTGTCCTTTCATATACAGCATTAGAAATGTGAGTGAAGCAATCTAGCATTATTCATAAAAATTAAAAATACATATGCTGGAGTAGGAAATGGCAACCACTCCAGTATTCTTGCCTGGAAAATTCCATGGGCAGAGAAGCCTGATGGGCTATATTTCCTGTTGCTGCAAAGAGTCAGACACAGCTGAACACAGTATACAAAAATGTATATGTTTTCTGACTGAGCAATACTACTCATAGGAATCTATCCAGTATAAGGAAACCCACCAGTACCTAAACACATATGCATAAAGGTATTTGCTGCAGAGGGCTTTGAAATAGAAAAGCAATTCAAGAAACAAACAAAAAATCCTTGAGGAGAAAATGAATACCAAGGAATTAGAAATGGTTGAATAACTTACGGTCTAATCACACCATAGACTATTATGCAGCCATTAGAAGAATAAATTAGTGTGTTAGCACAATAGAAGTTGATTAAGGGGGCTTTCCATGAGTGAGACAGGATATAGAAATGTATATGGATGATCCCATTTTCAATAGTGACCCGACTCATTTATGGATTTGTATCTTTATAATGTGTCTGAACACACACACACACATACTCATACATTCATATGAACATGAAAAACATTGAAAGATACATTCACAAAGTTGTTAACCTGAGTTACTCTGGGCAGCTAGTCATGGGGTTAGATGTGAATTGGCAGGGGCAGGAGAAAATGCCAAATATTAAATATTAGTTTTGCATCCCTTACCACAGCTTCTATTAGTCCCCACTGCCTATAAAATAATAATAAAGATTTAGTTTTTACTAGCTGACCTCAATCTATCTCCCTCGCCTTGCATAGCACTGTATCCTGTAAGAGCTTTCCATCTCAACCAAAATTATCATTTTTACTGATCTCTCCATTTTTCTTGGGTTTTCTCTTGCCCCTTTGTTTTGCCAAACCCCCATAATCACACAGATAATTGTGTCTCCTTTTTCAACCGTCCCTTTAAGAAATCACTTTAATTTCACTTGCTTTATGAAGTTTCCTCTTCACTCTGGCCTTCTTTTTGTATTCTTTCTGTAACGGTGCTGTTTCAAACTTTCACAGTGACCCTTCCTTCCAGACCTTCCTGATCATCTCACCAACTCAACTGTGCAGGGCACTTTCCACAGACCACAGAGCCTAACGGACCTGCTCCAAGACACCCCACCACTGATTGTCAGAATCGTCAGCCCCGCTCTTCCAACTCATATTTAAACCCAGCTTTCTGTGTCCAACACTGCATTATCTTCATTAAACCTGCTTGCTGTACTGTCTTCTTTTGAATGTGAAAGAATGTCATCTGTTGCCTGTCTTTCAAAGACTGGTATTATCTTATTTCTGGACCTTACCTTCTGTCTCTGGTTTCCTGGGCTCTTGACCTTGCCTTTCTTCAGGCATGCAGTGGAGGCAGTTGTCATAGCTCCTGAGAATTCTGACCTACACCCTCACATACATTTAAGGGTTAAACATATCCTATTGCCATTAGTGAAGCCCTGCCTTTGCTTAGGCATCAAGTTTAGAACTTTGTATGTAATAACCATACAAGTAGTGTTTCATGATTAGCCCTTTTACAGATGATATATAAAATGAGGCAAATTGTCCCGGGTGTGACAGATGAGTGGCAGAGCCAGGACTCATCTTGTGAAACCTGTGTTCCCTTCCACCACCCTCTGCTAGGCAGGTCTATCTTCAGCTTCAGAATCAGGACAGGGAACACCAGCAGGCTAGCATGGTAGGAAGAGCCATATCCTACCAGAAGGAACACAGAACTCTTGGCAAATGCAGTTGCAACTGGCAGGAGTCCACACACAGGCTAAGATGGGAGCCAGGCGACTGGGACTCATTATGGGAGGCCTTTCTTTGGCCTCACAGGTGATGTACTCTGCAATTGGCTCAACACCTACTTTCTAATCCCTGTCTGCACTTGCCCTATATGCATTTACCTTTTATCTCTAGTGTATCTTATTCAATGGTAAGGAATCCACCTGCCAATGCAGGAGCCACAGGAGATGTTTGATCCCTGAGTCAGGAAGATCCCCTGGAGAAGGAAATGGCAACCCACTCCAGTATTCATGCCTGGGAAATCCCATAGACAGGAGCTTGGCAGACTGCAGTCTATGGCATCACTAAGAGTCGGACACAACTGCACGACTGAGCATACTTGCATGCACACTGAATCTTGACACAATCAAATCGCTTTCTGGATGTTACCTATCCAGTTGCCTCCCAAGTCTAGTTGCTGCCTCCCTGAGTGACAGCAAACTCATCCTGGGAAATATGTATTAGTTCATGTCTGTCTGGTGCTTCAGGTGTGTGCAAGACTGTCAGCACATCCTTCGGGCAAATGAGTGAAACATAAGGCCCTCAGCGAGAAGGGGTACATCTCAACCTATGTAGGGTGTGCGCCTGACTTAACTCCCTGGGAATTTTAGAGGGGTGATCCCATGCTGAGGGGCCCAGGTTTCCTCTCCCTGTCCCATCAGCACAGTCTCCATGAGCTGCGATATTCCCACATGCCCAGCATGCTGCCAGCAGGGATCAAAGACAGTGTCAAAAGAGGCAGAAGTCCAATTCTGATGCCTTTGCAGCTCACAGTCATTTAGCATTTCATCTCCATGAATCTCCCAGGGTGCATGTGGGGGTTGTGCATACTTAAGTTTTGACTCTTAGCTGCCCATCGTCCCATTCCCTGCGTATTCGGAGATTCCCACTATTAGTCAAAGAAGATGCACATGGGGTAATAAAAAGACAATCAACTCTGTAACCCAATCACATTGTTTTAAATAATTCCTGACTCAGAATGACCATATCTCTACCCTTTAGCTGCCACTCCACGGCACCCTTTACCTCTCAGGAATTCTCACTTCCATTCTGGCCTGATGAGGTCGAAATATATCAAAAACCACCCATTTTTAACATGATTCTCATCCATTTCTTTTTCTCAAAACATCAAAGCAGTCAGGGTGTGCTCAGAAACACTGTATATCAAGAGGCTGGGTTCTCTGGTTCTCATTTGAACTTTCTGAGGTTCCTGCAACACTAGCTTAAAGTTCAGTCAGTTTGATGTTATGACTTTGAGTTTGGCGTTTAAGGCACTATGAAATAAACATCAATACAATGCTGGCTCTTGTTTCATTTGAACTATTTAGCCCTCTAGGGCAGACTCAGGCAAATCTAGAAATTTGAGTTTCACCGATTACTGAACTTTAAAGAAGGACTGAAGTTATGGATTAAGGGAGTCTGACTTTCAAAAAAAAAAAACTGCTTCTAATTTAAAGTAAACAGCTCGGGCTCCTCATCAGCATTTCCTGAGCCATCTCTGGTTAAAAGTTGGCCCCATTGGAAGTCAGTCTACAGCTTGTCTCTATTCTTCCAGAATTACAGGTTGCCATGGTTACAGTGGCTTCTGGAAATGAACTTCATAATTGCTGCATATTGCATATAAACAGCTGGATTCCCTCTTTCAATTTCACTCTGAAACAATGAAGGCCCAAGAAAATGTCCTTGTATTTGAATCATTGACATGCTAAAGATCATTATACTGGGAGTAAACCATCATGGCATAGGGAATCTTGAGGAAATGATGAAGTCAAATTCCCCAGGCTCTATATATGTAGATGAATGTAAAATGCATATGTGTGATTCCACAGACACAGAATCAGAACACCTGAAAAGCTGGAAAAATCCTCCCTTTCAAAAACGCATTAATCCAACTCCTGTTTTACAGGGTGTGAAACAGAAACTCAGAGATTGAGAATTTTCTGTGTAAATCTCATGGCAAGGCAGGTATAGAATGGGATTTAGAGAACAACCTGGCGCTGTGAATATGTCTTTAGTTTGAGACTCAAAACCTGGGCTTGAGTTCTGGCTACCAGTTGGCCATCTGGTCTCCAAGTGTCATTTAATCTGGCATTTCATCTATGTCTGGAAATTAATAGAGCTATTTAGAAATTTTCAGTGCATATAACTGCCAGTGTTGTCTTTGCTTATCAATAGTGGAGGCTGAGAAGCCATGATTAAGGGCTGTCTCTACTCTAAATGCCTTCTATACCGTCCCTCCACGGGCTCCTAAGAGTCTCACACTATATTTCCCTTTAGAGAAGCACATTGATGTGATTGTTAAAATCATATTGCTGTGCAAGTGGTGCAGTCTTTAATTGCATAGCAGTATCAAGGATGTGATGAACATGTGTGTGTGCTAAGTCACTTCAATCATGTCTGACTCTTTGCAACCCTATGGACTGTAGCCAACCAGGCCCCTCTGTCCATGGGATTCTCCAGGCTAGGGTATGGACTGGGTGGCCATACCCTCCTCCAGGGGATCTTTCTGACTCAGGCATGGAACCCGCATCTCCTGCAGCTCCTGCATTGCAAGTGGATTCTTTACTGCTGAGCCAGCAGGGAAACCCATGTGATGCCTGGATGGACAATAAGAAAGGGGCTCTTTTTAGACAGGAAGTTTGCTTGAAAAGGACGCATGTCTTGGAGGTTTGTGGGAAACCCAGCTCAACAATGAGTATTCACCCATTGGATAGAATAAAAAGAGGATGCAAAGGGGATGCCACACAGGAGATGAGGACAACTATTTCACAAAAATGAGAATTTCTTTTCTGTGTCTTTAAATCCATTCATGCAGTTGTCCCTCTCTGTGAGAAAATCTCAGAAAGCTGCCAAGGAAAGTTACACGTAGACAAGCAATGCTATAAGGTAATAATTAAAAAAAAAAAAAAAAGTTAAGAGCAATTGGCCACACACAACTCTTGATAGAGAATAATTTCTTTTTCCTACCTAGAGCTAGCACTGGTAACATCCTAGCTCTGCACATAAAATCTCAGAGGCCAGCCTCCTTGTTCTCCAGGACTGTGCAGCCTGCCCTCTCCCTTTGTCCTGTGAAGGACTGATGTTCCACAAGTTGAGCCCACTTTGGATTACAGCCTGTAATAAAGAGAGGATGTTTGGCCTCCTCCTTAGAACTCAACTTACTTTTCAGGCAGGAACTGACCAGGGTTTTTTAGGAGTTTTGAAAAGAGAAATATGCAATGCTGTGCAGCAAGTGCTCTAGGTCCCTTTGCTCCCCATATAGAGATCACAAACTACCTATTTTAAGAAAACAAGCAAACAATAAACAAACAACAAAACAAACACAAAAACCAATTTTAAAAAACAGTTCTGTAACTCCCAGGGCTACAACTAGGGCTGAGGAAGACCGCTGGCAGCCCTTCTATCATTCCTCAGCTGAAAGCAATCTTCCTGGTAATCTGTGGACATGGGTAGAGCCTGATCCATCTTCCATCCCCTCAAAAATGTTGCTTGTCCACTGAGGTTCTTCCTAGATACTTTCTTGATTTAGATCTTGTCCCGTGACTTCTCTTTTTTCCCACTTTCCTCATCTGTGTTTCCTGTTGTCCCTGTCACTGATGACATCTTTTCACCATCAAGTCCCTCGCTCCATGAAATCCTTGTCTTTCCCCTTGGGTACATATCTCCCCCAAAACACTAGATGTTCTTTGAGGAGAACAATTAGGCCCTTCATATTCTGGTTTTCTTTCAAAGGACATAGCTCTCAAAAGCTATTTGTTGATTTTTTTCTTGATAAGTTGATATGCCCTAGAAGTTTTATACTCCATATAATCAAAGCTATGGTTTTTCCAATAGTCATGTATGGATGTGAGAGGTGGACCATAAAGAAGGCTGAACATCAAAGAACTGATGTTTTTGAGTTCTGGTGCTGGAGAAGACTCTTGAGAGTCCTTTGGACAGCAAGGAGTTCAAACGGCCAATCCTACAGGAAATCAACCCTGAATATTCATTGTCAGGACTGCTGATGAAGTTGAAGCTCTGATATTTTGGCCACCTGATGTGAAAGAGCCAGCTCATTGTAAAAGACTCTGATACTGGGAAAGATTGAGGGCAGGAGGAGAAAGGGGTGACAGAGGATGAGATGGATGGCTAGTACCACCAACTCAATGAACATGAGTCTGAGCAAACTCTGGGAGATACTGAAGGACAGGGAAGCCTGGTGTGCTGCAGTCCATGGAGTCACAGGGAGTTGGATACAGTTTAGTGAATAAACAACAGCAAACAACAACAAAAAGTTTGATAGCCAGGAAGAATGAATACAGATCACTCATTTATCAATTTTTTGAGTGTCTACTATCTGTGCGAAATTTTAATAAATGATACCTTATTTCTTCAAACTTTTATTTAGGAACAAAGATAAAGTAAACTAAAAATGAGCCATAGAGAGAAGATGGAAGTTTCTGCTAAGAGAGGGAGTTTGAGTTTTTACCATTGCTGTTTAGAACCCCAGGCTTACAAGTTCTCTCTCTATTTTTATTTCTGTTCATGTGTGGGGAAAGCCAGAGGGATATTTCTGGGTTTGTTGAGGAAAAGATGGAGGTGTTGGAGACATTAAAATAAGTTTTTCTGGCCACTACTTCCAAGGTTGTACTGAAGACCAGAAAGATATATGGATACAGAGCCTCCGGCTAAAAAACTGTTTTGCAGAGTTCATTTTAGGAAAATAAAGCTTGCCTCTGTTCACAGACAAGTCAGAAGATTACTGAGTGGGGGTAGAAGTGGAGAGAAGTAGTATTAGCAGATAGAACTTTTTGTGGCAGAACTCTGTACTTCCTTGTCTTATGTAATCCTTATCCACTCACCCAGGGCTGTCATTCCTGCCTCCGTGCCCTCAAGAACAAACGCAGTCAGTATAGTGACATTTTAATAATAATACTTTGTACTTATACAGCACCTGTCAGCCAGTGATCTCAAAGTACTTCCCCTGAGATTAACTCATTAATCCCCACAAGGATAAGTGACTTTCCCAAGGTCACAGAAAAGTGAACATCAGGGATGGGTGGGAGCCTCAAGTTCCCTGCTCACATCAAAACTCAGAGGCTGTCCACTTGCCTGCCTGTCTGCCACAAAACTGCCTCTCACATAGCCCACACTCGCAAAGCCACCGTGCCTTTGTAACTGCATGCTTGGGTTTTCCATGGAAATTGTTTTGTTCAATCAATCTAGTAATAATCAAACCAGCTCTGTTTAGAAAGTCCCCCATCCATAGCTGGAAATGTAAACATTCTTGGAAGGGGGCAGAGATGATTAGAATGTACTACCCTGTAGAATGTGTCACCTCGTGTTTTAGATTTGGGGGTTAGCTGCACACATTTTGCTCATCCCAGCAGAGTGAAGTATGTGGGGGAAGGCATATTTAACTCAATCTGCTTAGCAAACTGCTTCATGAGCAGGCTGACTAAGAGCAAGATTCAGCACTCAAATGCGGCTAGATCCTCTCTTTCCCATGGAAGTAAATAATATCCAGTTTCAGGGGTTTAAGCTGGCACAGAAAGGATGCCCAGGGCAACAAGAACACAAAAACACAAGACACAGGGGCCTTGGACAGCTGTTGATCTTTGAGCATTGGGACAGCCCTGGGAAGAGTCTTTTTCTAGAAGGTGCAGTCCAGGCCCTCCAGCTGGGGTTTGTAGGTGGGATCTCACTCCTACACAGTGTCTGGATTACCACATAGGTGCCCAGGACCAGAGTCATATATATCAGCCTTGACTGAAGCTCATTTTTGCTAGAATTGGGGGATGTTGAATTTGAAGTTCCAACAAATTGTGAACGTGGAGGAAAGGAATTGGGAGCATATGGTTTAACCCATGTTTCGCCAGTTTGGAGTCATGGTCACAGAAAGCTTACCTGAAAATACTAAGGACATCCCTGGAAAATGTTACTGGGGAAAGTGGTGCATAAACAGAGGTTCAAAGTGTCTTCAGTATTTTCTGAATCACTTGGGACTGGCTCAAGAATCAGTGCAGGAAAATGCCTCTAGGTGAGCAGGGAGAAAAGACAGAGGTAGGGAACAGTCTCTATCAACCTTGTTCGATGTACAGACTCTATCTATGTGCTTGACAAGGTAATTAAGACAAATAAGTGAGTGCCAAGTATCTTATAAATACACTAAAAGATTTTAGAAGAGATAAAAGTTAACCAGAGTTAGTGCTATCAAAACAATTTCATGGTGTGACTAAAATTTACACAAGGCCCTTGAGACAGGTTGGCTGGAATTGAGGGGTTATGGAAGAGTAAAATCATCATAATAATTGCTATGTATTAAGCCCCTACTTTGGAGGGAATGATGCTAAAGCTGAAACTCCAGTACTTTGGCCACCTCATGCAAAGAGTTGACTCATTGGAAAAGACTCTGATGCTGGGAGGGATTGGGGGCAAAAGGAGAAGGGGACAACAGAGGATGAGATGGCTGGATGGCATCACTGACTCGATGGATGTGAGTCTCAGCGAACTCCAGGAGTTGGTGATGGACAGGAAGGCCTGGCATGCTGTGATTCATGGGGTCGCAAAGAGTTGTACACGACTGAGTGACTGATCTGATCTGATCTGAAGCTCCTACTATATGCCAGATACTTATATATACATATGCTTCTGAATACAACAACCTAATAAAAAATGAATGATTATACAGTACTTGAAGTTGAGGAAGAAGGATCAGAAAAATATTCAATAATTAAGTAAAGGGGACAGAGCAAGGAAGGGGAAGAAATAGTATCTAAATTCCTCTGTGCAACGCCTATCTGGTGATCATGCCACTATACCATACCTTCGTCTCTTTTACTCTCCAGGTCAGTTCAGTTGCTCATTCGTGTCCAACTCTTTGTGACCCCATGTACTGCAGCATGCCATGCCTCCCTGTCCATTACCAACTCCCAGAGTTTACTCACAGTTATGGCCATTGAGTCGGTGATGTCATTCAACCTTCTCATCCTCTGTCATCCCCTTCTCTTCCTACCTTCAATCTTCCTAGCATCAGGGTCTTTTCAAGTGAGTCAGTTCTTTGTCAGGTGGCCAAAGTATTGGAGTTTCAGCTTCATCATCAGTCCTTCCAATAAATATTCAGGTCCAATTTCCTTTAGGATGGATTGGTTGGATATCCTTGCAGTCCAAGGGACTCTCAAAAGTCTTCTGCAACATCACAGCTCAAAAGCATCAATTCTTCACTGCTCAGCTTTCTTTATAGTTCAGCTCTCACATCCATACATGACTACTGGAAAAACCATAGCTTTGATTAGATGGAACTTTGTTGGCAAGGTAATGTCTCTGCTTTTTAATATGCTGTCTAGGTTGGTTATAACTTTTCTTTCAAGGAGCAAACATATTTTAATTTCATGGATGCAGTCACCATCTGCAGTGATTTTGGAGCACAAAAAATATATATAAATTTTGTCACTGTTTCCATTGCATTCCCATCTATTTCCCATGAAGTGATGGGACCAGATGCCATGATCTTAGTTTTCTGAATGTTGAGTTTTAAGCCAACTTTTTCATTCTCCTCTTTCACTTTCATCAAGAGGCTCTTTAGTTCTTTGCTTTCTGCCATAAGGGTGGTGTGATCTGCATATCTGAGGTTATTGATGTTTCTCCCAGCAATCTCGATTCCAGCTTGTGCTTCATCCAGCCCAGCATTTCTCATAATGTGTACTGCATACAAGTAAATTAAGCAGGGTGACAATATATAGCCTTGACATACTCCTTTCTTGATTTGGAACCAGTCTGTTGTTCCATGTCCAGTTCTAACTGTTGCTTCCTGACTTGCATAGAGATTTCTCAGGAGGTGGGTCAGGTGGTTTGGTATTCCCATCTCTTGAAGAATTTTTCAGTTTTTTGTGATCTACACAGTCAAAGGCTTTGGCATAGTCAATAAAGCAGCAGTAGATATTTTTCTGGTACGCTCTTGCTTTTTTGATGATCCAATGGATGTTGGCAATTTAATCTCTGGTTCCTTACTCTTCAATGATGCATAAAAGCAGGAGGAAGGCCTGGGCCATGGCATGAGGTGGGATCCCTGCAGTGGTGTCTTATCAGGGATATATGAGGGAATAGAGGGAAGAAGTCTGCAGGTGGGAGTTGAGTCTATAGAGTTCCATGGCCTTGAATGCCTAACTCAGGAATTTGGACTCCCTCCAACAGACATGAGGATTCTGAAAGTGTTATAAGGGAGGATGTCTCCAGATGGCTATGGTAGGAATATTGTACAGGAGCATCATGGACAGGGCCAGGGAAGGGGAGAATCCTGTGAAGAGGCTATGGCAATTGTTCAGGCCTGGGATGGCGCTTCTCAGACCTTCAAGTACCCTTGGTGAGAAGAGATGGATGTAAGACTAATTTTAAAAGAATACTCAAGGGGATGTTGTAGCTGTCAGAGTCATCCTCTTGGATCAACTGAGGACCAGAATCATGAAAGCCTCAAGATGCCTGACTTGGCCTTTTAACAGAACACACCAGCTTGAACACAGGATGCTCAGTTTTGCTCTGGAGGAAGTCTGAGAGCAAAGACCCCACACCCTCCCTTCCTTGTCTTCCAACAGATCAGACCCTCTGTGGTCAGAAATATCTACCCTTATGCAACTATAAACTCTCCTGCTTTTATTTAAACAGTAATTTCCTGTAGCTAGAAGTTGGTCGATTAGGGCGCTTTAATATTGTATTAAGGAGTGATTTGTAATCCAGGGGTATGTGACTTCTCATAAAGAAGAGACTGTAAGCCTCGAGGAATCCACGTGTGTTTGGGAGAACAGATTCAGATCTGAATTGACTGCAGGAGAGAAGGTAGATTTTAGGCGAAGAACTTGGGGTAGAATACAGCTATATGACATTTTCTCACCAAGGGGCCTGCATATATCAATTGTCTTAATTCCATCTGGAATTGACAGCCCATTCTTTTTTTTTTTCCCCATGGACTGTTAACCTGGAAAAAAAAAAAAAGAATGGGCTGTCAATTCCAGATGACACTGGAATTTCTGCTTATTTCTGTCCACTCCCTCCCTAGAGAGAGGACAATATCACATAGAGGGGAAATGCAACTTCCTTACATTTCAGCTCTGTTTTCTCTGGGCTCTTATAAAATAGAAACAATAAAAGCTGACAAGCTCAAAGTGTGGATATGTGCTGAGTTCAATTCATTCCCCTCCAGAGACCCATTTATCACAGATTTAAACAAAGAACCACTTGACCATCGTTGCAAGTGTGGGCTTCATGGTGACTCTATGCCAGAGAAGATTGGGGTGCAGGATCCATGGCAGCTGGTGGCAGTGATAGGACCAAAGGGCCCAGTGGAGAGAGTCCATCTAAGTCCATGGTGGCCATAGAGTTTATGTTGGTGCCCCGTATGGGGCCAGGAGGAGCTTGAACTCCAGGTGTTGAAGTCCTGCAACACCGGGCATTGGAATAACCCAGGAGCCCCAACGGCAATATAATGTAGTGTTGTACTGAAACACTCTCCAGCAGCCAAAAGGTAACACACTCTTTTTTCCCATAATCACTGTTCCGCCCTCTTCTCATATAGGATTGGCAAGCAGGTGCAGCAGTGTAAATGTTTAATTAAATCACCCTTTATATTTTTAATGAGGAATTTCTATGAATAATGCCCCCCTCAGTATAAACTGTCTAACTTCTGATAAATACAAAGGTAGTATTTCAAGCATTTTCAGGGCAGTGAAAGATTAAAAAAGTGAAACCAGGAAACCCCCGCCAGATCATAGGATGCATGGGGTCAACCTCTGCCCTCTCCTTTCATGGAGATTGCAGCTGCCATTGAGGCTGCAGAGCTGTCACCAAAGTGTGCAATTGCCTCATTACAAGAGCGAGGAGCTGCACCCTGGGAACTTTCCCACCCCCCTGAGGCACAGAGACCCAGGATCACAGCAGGAGATGCACCCCCTGCCAGCTTTTATTGTATGCTAATGCAATGGGGCCATCAGTCTGAAGGCTGTCTGTGCATAGAAACGGGATTTCTTTGTGTCTAGTTGGAAGTCGTTTGAAATTCCAGCCAGTAGAAATGAGTATGAGTGTTGCAGGAGGGAGGGAAAGAAGAGGAGGACATAAAGTAGAAGGGGGGAGGTGAATGGGAGAGGGCAAAATAAGGATTAGTGAGGGAAAATGAGGGAAATTCAGAGCGCTTTCTGCTTTAATGAAGTATAACTTGAACAAAATGCAGAGTAACTGACGAGCAGATACTTCTCATTGCACATCACCAAAATGTATCCATGAGGCTGGGGTTGCACACAGCAGGGGAGCCCAAGGTCACCCAACTTTTGAAGAATGAGAACTGAGCCCAGGCATGTCTCCAGAGAGTGTTTTTCCTTGGGGAAGAACTGCCACTTACTGTGCCCCTTTCCTTCTTTCCAAAAGGGACAGAATCCTCCTAATGTAATGAGAAAGGCTTCCATGCTCCCTTCGGGATACCTTTCTTTCATAACTGCATCTATTACCACAAGTGACTTTGCAGACACTGTTATCAAGTTAGCAGGAAGAACAGAACAAAGGAGGGAGAGTATGGAGAAGGGGGAACCTATATACGCTATCATGTGTAAAACAGATGGATGATGGGAAGCAGCTGTATAGCACAGGGACCTCAGCTTGGAGCTCTCTGATGACTTAGAGGGGTGGGATGGGGTGGGAGTGGGGGAGGCTTAAGAGGGAGGGGATATATGTATACATATTCTGATTCACTTTGTTGTACAGCAGAAACTAACACACCATTGTAAAGCAATTGTCCTCCAATTAAAATAAAAGAAAGAAAAACAGAGGCAGGGAAGAGAAGATGAGGGAAAGAAGAAGGAAGACAGGGATGAAGGGAGAACAGTAAGGAAGGAAGGAAGGAAGGGAAGGAAAGAAGGAAGGGAAGGAAGAAAGAAAGGAGAAATATTTCCCTAATTGGTCTCATGCCATATATTAGATCTGGCACTGATCTTACTCATGGCAGTTTTATATATTCTTACCTCATTTCCCCTAATGGATAAGGACAAGGGGCTTGTGGACGCTTCCTGATGGGAGAGACTGACTGTGGGGGAATCTGGGTCTTGTTCTGATGGGCAGGGCCAAGCTTAGTAAATCTTTAATCCAATTTTCTGTTAATGGTCCAGCTGTGTTCCCTCCCTGATGGTTGGCCTGAGGCCAAACTATGGTAGGGGTAATGGTGACCTCCTTCAGAAGAATTAATGCCCTTACTGTTGTACTCAGTGCCACCGATCCTGCAGCAAGCCACTTTTGACCTATGCCTCCCCAAGAGACTCCTGGACATGCACAGGCAAGTCCGGCTCAGTCTCTTGTGCGGACACTGCACCTTTTTTCTAGGTCCTGGTGTGCACAGGGTTTTGTTTGTGCCCTCCAAGAGTCTGTTTCCCCAGTCCAGTGGAAGTTCTGTAATCAAATTCCACTGGTCTCCAAAGTCCAATTCCCTGGCCAGTCCCTTTGCTAGATCCCCACGTTGAGAAATCTGTTCTGCATCCTAGAACTTTCTTAACATTATGAGAATTTCTTTGGTGTAATTGTTCTGTAGTTTGTGAGTCCTCTGCTCAGTGGCTCTATAGTGGGGCTAATGGTGACCTCCTCCAAGAGCATTAATGCCACACACCAACAGACCAGGACACCTCTGGTCTGCAGCAACCAGAGCCCCTGTCCCTGCAGCAGGTCAGCACTGGCCTGAGCCTCTACAGGAGACATTCAAGATTTATACAGGATTAAAGATTTACTTAAAGTCAAAGATGAAGAAGCTCTATATAGTCAGCAAAAACAAGAGCAGGAGCTGACTGTTGCTCAGATCATGAACTCCTTATTGTCAAATTCAGACTCAAATTGAAGAAAGTAGGGAAAACCACTAGACCTTTCAGGTATGACCTAAATCTAATCCCTTACAATTATACAGTGGAAGTGTCAAATAGACTCAAGGAAGGGACTAGATATGATACACAGAGCAACTGATGAACTATGGATGGAGGTTCGTGACATTGTACAGGAGGCAGAGATCAAGACCATCCCCAAGAAAAAGAAATGCAAAAAGGCAAAATGGTTGTTTGAGAAGGCCTTAAAAATAGCTGAGAAAAGAAGAGAAGCTAAAGGCAACGGAGAAAAGGAAAGATACACCCATTTGAATGAAGAGTTCCAAAGAAAAGCAAGGAGAGATAAGAAAGCCTTCCTCAGTGAACAATGCAAAGTAACAGAGGAAAACTATACAATGCGAAAGACTAAAGATCTCTTCAAGAAAATAAGAGAAGCCATGGGAACATTTCATGCAAAGAAAGGCAAAATAAAGGACAGAAATGGTATGGACCTAACAGAAGCAGAAGATATTATAAAAAAGTGGAAAAAATACACAGAAGAACTGTACAAAAAAGATCTTCATGACCCAGATAACCATGATGACACTCACCTAGAGCCAGATATCCTGGAATGCGAAGTCAAGTGGGCCTTAGGAAGCATTACTATGAGCAGAGCTAGTGGAGGTGATGGAATTCCAGTTGAGTTATTTCAAATTCTAAAAGATGATGCTGTGAAAGTGCTGCACTCAGTATGCCAGCGAATTTGGAAAACTCAGCAGTGGCCACAGGACTGGAAAAGATCAGTTTTCATTCCAATCCCCAAGAAAGGCAATACCAAAGAATGTTCAAGCTACCCCACAATTGCAATCATCCCAAATGCTAACAAAGTAATGTTCAAAATTCCCAAGTGAGGTTCAACATAATGTGAACTGAGAACTTCCAAATATACAACCCAGATTTAGAAAAGGCAGAGCATACAAAGATCAAATTGCAAGAATTCTAGAAAAACATCTACCTCTGCTTTATTGACTATGCCAAAGCCTTTGACTGTGTGGATCACAACAAATTGAAAGATCAGAACAAACTTAGAACTGGACATGCAACAACAGACTGGTTCCAAATTGGGACAGGAGTACATCAAGGCTGTATATTGTCACCCCGTTTATTTAACTTATATCCAGAGTACATCATTCAAAATGTCAGGCTGGATTAATCACAAGCTGGAATCAAGATGGCCAGGAGAAATATCAATAACCTCAGATATGCAGATGACACCACCCTTATGGCAGAAAATTAAGAAGAATTAAAGAGCCTCTTGATGAAAGCAAAAGAGGAGAATGAAAAGCTGGCTTAAAACTCAATATTAAGAAAACTAAGATCATGGCATCCAGTTCCATCACTTCATGGCAAATAGAAGGGCAAACAGTGAAAACAATGACAGACTTTATTTTCTGGGCTCCAAAATATTGTGCATGGTGGCTTCAGCCATGAAATTAAAAGACATGTGCTCCTAGGAAGAAAAGCTATGACTACCCTACACAGCATATTAAAAAGCAGAGCCATTATTTGCCAACAAAAGTCTGTCTATTCAAAGCTCTGCTTTTTCCAGTAGTCATGTATAATCCATGTATGGATGTGAGATTTGGATCATAAAGAAAGCTGAGCATCAAAGAATTTATGCTTTTGAACTGTGGTGTTAGAGAAGACTCTTGAGAGTCCCTTGGACTGCAAGGAGATTAAACCAATCAGTCCTAAAGGAAATCAGTTCTAAATATTCATTGGAAGGACTGATGCTGAAGCTGAGGCTTCATTCATTTCTTTGGCCACGTAATGCGAAGAACTGACTCCTTGGAAGAGACCCTGATCCTGGGAAAGGTTGAATACAGGAGGAGAAGGGGATGACAAAGGATGAGATGGTTGGATGGCATCACTAACTGAAGGACATGAGTTTGAGCAAGCTCCAGACGTTGATGATGGACAGGGAAGCCTGGCAAGCATCAGTCTATAGGGTCACAAAGAGTTGGACACGACTGAGTAACTGAACTTAACTGAACCTCATTCCCAGATCATCCTTCAACAGTGGCTATAATGGGAGCTACATAACATGGTCCATGGGGTGAGCAGGCTCTACAGTCACTCTGTTCATCATTTCCTTCTTGCACATCTTCTCCACCTCCCAGCCCTTGAGGCACACAGCTTCACCCCATGGCTGGGTCCTTCATCTCCTCCTCCAGTTGAGATTGGGGCCCTTAAACAGAAAGATGAAGCTAACTTACCTCTGTTTTGTTACCTCATGAATAATATAATGAATAGTTGAGAAAACATCTAGTTTTCAATATACCTTTGTGGAGTCATTTCCTCTGATGTGGATTAAAAAAACACACAAATCCTTGCAATATCTAAATTTTAGCTCTGTCATAAAAAGAAGTGTCCCATTACATAATCTTTGGAAGGAAAGAAAAGTGTTCAGTAGCTTTTCATGTTGACACACCCCTCATATCAAATAGGATTGAAACCATTTGGTATTGGAGGTACAGGTCTCTGGGATGACCTCATGGCATTGTTGGGGCAAGAGGCTACCAACAAGCCCCTTTCTCTCTGTCAAAATCCAAGTACATCTTCTGTGAATTCACATAATCATTTTGCCCTATTTACAATTCCAAACTCTTTCAAGCACTCCTCTGGACCATTCATCTTGACTCATGGGCCACTGGAATGTGTGTGCTTAGTCACTCAGATGTGTCTAAGTCTTGTGACCCCATTGACTGTAGCCCACAGTCATGTGGGCTGTTCATGGGGATTCCCCAGGCAAGAATACTGAAGTGGGTTGACATGCCTTTCTCCAGGAGATCTTGCCAACCAAGGGATCAAACCCGGATCTCCCACATTGCAAGTGGATTGTTTACCATCTGAGCCACAAGGGAAGCCCACATAACTCTTATATTCATAGGAAGGTGGGATATTAAAGAGTTAGTGAGTTTGATTGGGAACAGCTCTGGGACATAAGTTCTGCTACTAGTGTGCTGTATAATAGTAGACAAGTGTCATCCCTTATTGTGCCTCAGTTTCTGTCTGCAAAGCGAAGTCAAACTGGAATGAGGTAAAAACTACTATATCACAGATGTCATACCCCAGGTTTAAGTCTCCAGCCCCACAGCAGGAATTCTGCAAAAAGTTCAGTTCCTGAACACTTCCAATGACTTTCTGCTTTAGAATCCATGGTTTTTCTGACTCTTGTAAAGCTGCCTTGTCTTACACAAGATTTTAATCCTAATGTCCAACAAGGTCAAAGAGAGTCAGCTTCTCAAATGAAAAGATTAATGTTGCTATGGATGGGAGAGAAACCAGAGGGAGATTGCTGCCCAAGCATGAGAATTCTATCTTGTAGGATTTTTTTTTTTCTTCACAGCAAATAAGGTTTATGGATTGCAATGAGGAGTCTGTCACATTAAAATAAGTCTTTTTACAGTATTTTCCCATTTAAGCCTCACATGGGCAGCATGCTGGATTGGGCCTGGAAAGGCAGACTCACTAGTTTTTCAATTTAGTTTGTTAATAGCCTGCCTTTCATAAAAGCATCAGGCACAATCACACCCATCCCTAAATCAATAGGATGATGCAGCAATGCCTCACAGAAATGATATTTTTGAAATAAATATATACCATTTCAGCCAGGCCCGTTTGACATCAAATTTATATACTCAATAAGAAAGCACAATTAATGGTCCCGAACTGTATTTTCCTTCACCTATTTCACATTTCAAGAAGCACAGGATTTCTTAAGAAAAAAAAATAATAGAAGAAGGAAAGAAAAAAAGCATCCCATTCATAAATGGAATGAAGGTATTAAAAAACAATGCTGGGTTGTTGCCGCCTCCCTTCAGCCCGTCTATCTTGCCTCTAATCTCATTTCTCACTTGGTTCTGGTCTTTCCACAGATATTACTTTTCAAGAGAAAATGTCTGTGAAACCCCATGTAAAACAGAACCCTTTTCTGTCCCTTTATTCTGCTCTTCATAACACTTCTTGCATTATACCTTTATTGTCACCCCGCCCCCCAAGATGTAAGCTCCTGGGTCAGGGGCTTTGTTTTTCTGTTCAAGATTGTAGCCCCAGTCTCCAGAAACATACTTGGCTTCTGGTAAGTATCCAAAAGAATTTTGTGAATAAATGAATGGATAGATGAATGAATAACTACCCCATTTCCTCTCCAAGTTGTATTGATCATGAAGCTGTGCAATCACATTCATACAGTAAAATAGCTATATGTAGAAGATGCACACCTTCCTCATTCACTAAACCAATCAATCAGTAAGGTGTATTATTTTTTATGACACTTCCCTCTGATGTGTGTGTGTGTATTTGTATATGTGTAGTATGAGCATGTGTTAGGAAAATATTCTGTTATTATAAATGATATAATATTATAACAAAGCTATGCTAATTAGGAATACTACCAATATTGTTGGGCTTACCTATATCCCTCCATGGTGTCCTCATTTGCTTTATCCTTACCTTCACAGGTTTTCTGTTTTCCTAACCCTTCACTTAACACTTGCATCCATTTATGCCAGTCTAAATTGTAGCAAAAGTGGAGGGAAAAGAATGCTGTGAAATATTACTATGAGTCACTAGAGAAAAACTATTTATGGTCTTTGAAAAGTTTAATGAAGAAAAGAACCTACATTTTAACTCCTTTAAAATTACATTTGGTTGCTGAGTTGTGTTGTATTTAGTCCAACACATATTAAAGCTGGACTGCAAGGGACCAAAGATCATGCTTGGGTTTTGTTTGATGATCTCTGCATGAGACTTGTGAAGGTACCTCTCCAGCTATAACTCGGGCAGAATCACCTTCCTAAACTAGTGCCAAGAGCACATTTTCACAGAGACTGCCTAGGTCTATTGCACTTATTTGTCAAGAAGCTTGAGTTGACCCAACAAAAGCCATCATTGTTGTTGGACTGCAAACACTAAGGAAGATTATGAAGATTTAAGTCAGTTCAGTTGCTCAGTCATGTCTGACTCTTTGCAACCCCATGGAGTGTAGCACCCCAGGCTTCCCTGTCCATCACCAACTCCCAGAGCTTGCTCAAAATCATGTCCATTGGGTCAGTGATGCAGCATCTCATCCTCTGCTGTCCCCTTCTCCTGCTGCCTCAGTCTTTCCAAGCATCAGGGTCTCTTCCAATTAGTCAGTTCTTTGCATCAATTGGCCAAAGTACTGGAGCTTGAGCTTCAGCATCAGTCCTTCCAATGAATATGCAGGGTTGATTTCCTTTAGGATTGACTAGTTTTATCTTGCAGTCCAAGGGACTCTCAAGAGTCTTCTCCAACACCACAGTCCAAAAGCATCAGTGTTTTGACACTCAGCCTTCTTTATCGTCTAACTCTCACATCTATACATGACTACTGGAAAAACCATAGCTTTGACTAGACAGACCTTTGTTGGCAAAGTGTGACTCTGCTTTTTAATATGCTATCTAGGTTGGTCATAATTTTTCTTCCAAGGAGAAAGTGTCTTTTAATTTCATGGCTGCAGTCACCATCTGCAGTGATTTTGAAGCACAAGAAAATAAAGTCTCTCTCTCTTTCTGTTGTTTCCTCATCTATTTGCCATGAAGTGATGGGACTGGATGCCATGATCTTAGTTTTCTGAATGCTGAGTTGTAAGCCAGCTTTTTCATCCTCCTCTTTCACTTTCATCAAGAGGCTCTTTAGTTCCTCTTCACTTTCTGCCATAAGGGTGGTGTGATCTGCGTATCTGAGGTTATTGATATTTCTCCCAGCAGTCTTGACCCCAGCTTGTGTTTCATACAGCCCGGAATTTCTCATGATGTACTCTGCATAAAAGTTAAATAAGCAGTGTGACAATACACTGCCTTGACGTACTCCTTTCCCAATTTGGAACCAGTCTGTTGTTTCATGTCCAGTAGACTACACTAATGACTGAATTTCAAATTTGAGGGAAAATATGCACAGAAATAAATACTTTAAGAATCAGCCTCACATGATCATAATCAATTAAAGTTGAAAAATTCCCTCAACGGTGTTTGATATTAGGTATTTTGTCCTAATTTCTACAGACATCCATTTTCTGAATAAATCAGTCATTTGGAGGCAAGGAAAAAGAAACAATGTCAAGTCAAATCAGATCCATGAGGAGCTTCACTGATAAACACAGGCCTTAGGAACTCGTCTCTGTCTTGAGACTAAAACGGCTTTTGAACTTCTGGTTCAAGCTCTTTGATTAAAAAAAAAAAAAAAAAAAAAAGCTTGAGGTATCTGAAGGCTATCTTTCTCATGTGCCCTTTCCATGTACCACTGAGAAGTTACTGAGCTCGTAACTGAAGGAAGAGGACTGTTAATCATGTTTAGAGCATGCCACTGAAACAGTAGCGGAATAAACAGCTACAGAGGAAGAAAATTGATGGCCTCTATGGGAGAATTTAAAGAACCAGTATCTATCTACCATGTTGTGGGACATTCTGCCAAATTGTGGGGCAAATAAAGAAAAAAAAAAAAAAAGGTATATACGATGGTCTCTTCCTTTCAGGAGAAATAAACTATATGCAAACCAATGCACCATAAGTCATTCACAAGCAGGATTATGGAAAACTGCAGGATTATGGAAAACTTGGTCAAGCAGGCTACAGATAAGATACATTTGAGCCAGACTTTGAAGTGTGTCATTACATCAGGTCTTTATGAAAATAATCACATAAATAAAATAACACTGATCGTTCTAAATGCTGATTTTGGATTCACCATGAAACGTCAGTCTAATTCATTAGTAAAAAGTAGTTACTCTCAATTATGAATATATGATGTGCTAAGCAATGTATTTCATCTAATCATCACAACTTCCCTATAGAAGTAGTGGGCATAATTATTGCTGCTCTTTTACAGATGAGAAAACTGAGGCATAGGGAGATTAATAACTTGCTCAGAGTCCCAGAGATGAAGGATCCAAAGCTCCAATCATAGTCTACCTGATGCCAAAAGCATTGAACTTAATCCTGCATTGATAATAAAAGCTAAATCTCGTTGCATACTTGCCATGAGCTGTTCCAAGCACCGTGTGAGTGCTATTCACTTAACATTTAACAACAACACTGTCCAGTAAATGCAAAAGTTTCTCTTTTTACATATAAAGAAACAAGCAAAGAGAGATCAAGCAATTTGTACAAGATCACACAGATAGAAAGTTACAGAGCTGAGATACAACCTTGGAAGTTGATTGGAAAGTCAAGTTCATCAGCCCTGCACCCTAATGCCTCTCAAGTGAAAATGAAAGTCCCTCAGTCATGTCCGATTCTTTGCAACCCCACTGACAGTCCATGGAATTCTCTAGGCCAGAATACTGGAGTGGGTAGCCGCTCCCTTCTCCAGGGGATTTTCTCACCCCAGGGATCAAACCCAGGTCTCCCACATTGCAGCTAGATTCTTTACCAGCTGAGCCACCAGGGAAGCAAGAGTCACATTAGACAAAATGTTCTCCATGTACCCAGTGCCCATTCTGCCCTCTAAGGTGATTTTTAAGGGGTAGAGATGGTGTTAAGTTTTATGTGCTGATTAGTTTTTCACTATTCATCTGATTAATTACCTAATTTAAAAAAATTTTATGTATAACCAGAACCAACTATCTTGACAATGAAAAAGTATATAGAGAATGATCAGAGAGATGTGAAAGTTCCCCTTGGCTCAAAACTTCTCTACAGATCCTAGTCAAGATTTGAAATTTCCAATGTGTTGGTGGTAAGAAGAGAGACCTTTGTTCGAAATAAAACTGAGTTGTGGTTAGACTGACTGACTTTCCTTGAAAGAATGAACCAGTGAACTCAGCAATTAGGACAGATGAGGAGAATGAGGGGTGCTACAGGCAGAATTTATGGTAGGCTGCCTTGGTACTCAGTAGCAACACTGTGGGCTCTGGATGCTATGGATGGAAAGAGCATCTGCTGAAGGAGGAGAGAATCTCTGATGGAAAGGGACACAAACCCTCAATGATCTCTGCATCATTTCCTGTGGCCTGACCTTTGTGTCAGGAACCAGGGCCAAGACTCACAGGGCAACAGAGGAATACCAGCTGCAGTGCAGCACATCAGAGGAATACCAGCTGCAGTGCACCCACATATGCAGTGGGTACAGACTGTAAGAGAGACCTGTGTTGTGTAAAACATGAGGTTCAAAATGTGAATGATAACGGCTAGTGTCAATGACTTCCTGCTTAGCATGAAGGCAAATCTCTCCTTTCTCTCTGTGGGGGCTTATCTGTTGTAACTGCCTCTGCTGCATGTGTACTCCTCATTCAGGGACTATGACCACGAGGTCAGTTCAGTTCAGCTCAGTTCAGTCCAGCTCACTTCAGTCACTCAGTCACGTCCGACTCTTTGAGACCCCATGGACTGCAGCATCCCAGGCCTCCCTGTCCATCACCAGCTCCTGGAGTTTACTCAGACTCATGTCCATTGAGGCAGTGATGACATCCAACCATCTCATCCTCTGTCATCCCCTTCTCCTCCTGCCTTCAATCTTTCCCAGCATCAGGGTCTTTTCAAATGAGTCAGTTCTTCATATCAGGTGGCCAAAGTATTGGAGTTTCAGCTTTAGCATCAGTCCTTCCAATGAATATCCAGGACTGATTTCCTTTACAATGGACTGGTTCAATCCCCTTGCAATCCAAGAGACTCTCAAGAGTCTTCTCCAGCACCAGAGTTCAGAAGCATCAACTCTTCGGGGCTCAGCATTCTTTCTGGTCCAACTCTCACAACCATACATGACTACTGGAAAAAAACATAGTTTTGACTAGATGGACCTTTGTTGGCAAGGTAAGTCTCTGCTTTTTAATATGCTATCTAGGTTGGTCATAACTTTTCTTCCAAGGAGTAAGCGTCTTTTAATTTCATGGCTGGAGTCACCATCTGCAGTGATTTTGGAGCACAAGAAAATAAAGTCTATTACTGTTTCCATTGTTTCCCCAACTATTTGCCATGAAGTGAGACCAGATGTCACGATCTTAGTTTTCTGAATGTTGAGTTTTAAGCCAACTTTTTCTCTCTCCTCTTCCACTTTCATCAGGAGGCTCTTTAGTTCTTCTTCACTTTCTATCATAAGGGTGGTGTCATCTGCACATCTGAAGTTATTGATATTTCTCCAGGCAATCTTGTTTACAGCTTGTGCTTTATCCAACCCAGTGTTTCTCATGATGTACTCTGTATATAAGTTAAATAAAAAGGGTGACAATATACAATATAATCTTGACGTACTCCATTCTTGATTTGAAAACAGTCTGTTGTTCCATGTCCTGTTCTAACTGTTCCTTCATGACCTGCATACAGATTTCTCAAGAAGCAGGTCAGGTGGTCTGGTTTTCCCATCTCTTAGAGAATTTTCCACAGTTTGGTATGGTCCACACAATCAAAGGCTTTGGCATAGTCAATAAACAGAAGTAGATATTTTCCTTGAATTCTCTGGCTTTTTCGATGATCCAATGGATGTTGGCAATTTGGTCTCTGTTCTTCTGCCTTTTCTAAATTCAGCTTGAACATCTGGAAGTTCACAGTACACGTGTTGTTGAAGCCTCGCTTGGAGAATTTTGAGCATTACTTTACTAAGAGTGTGAGATGAGTGCAATTGTGTGGTAGTTTTAGTATTCTTTGGCATTGTCTTTCTTTGGGACTGGAATGAAAACTGACCTTTTCTAGTCCTGTGGCCACCGCTGAGTTTTCCAAATTTGCTGGCATATTGAGTGTAGCACTTTTACAGCATCATCTTTTAGGATTTGAAATAGCTATACTGGAATTCCATCATCTCCACTAGCTTTGTTTGTAGTGATGCTGCCTAAGGCCCACTTGACTTCACATTCCAGAATGTCTGGCTGTAGGTTGGTGATCACACCACCATGACTATATGGGTCATGAAGATCTTTTTTGTATAGTTATTCAGTGTATTCTTGTACCTCTTCTTAATATCTTCTTCTGTTATGTCCATACCATTTCTGTCCTTTATTGTGCCAATCTTTTCATGAAATGTTCCCTTAGTATCTCTAATTTTCTTGAAACGATCTCTAGATTTTCCCATTCTATTGTTTTCCTCTATTTCTTTGCACTGATCACTGAGGAAGACTTTCTTATCTCTCCTTGCTATTCTTTGGAACTCTGCATTCAAATGGGTATATCTTTCCTTTTCTCCTTTGCCTTTCGCATCTCTTCTTTTCATAGCTATTTGTAATGCCTTTTCAGATAACAATTTTGCATTTTGTGTTTCTTTTTCTTGGGAATGATCTTGATCTCTGCCTCCTGTACAATGTCAGGAACCTCTGCCCATAGCTCTTCAGGCACTTTATCTATCAGATCTAATCCCTTGAATCTATTTGTCACTTCCACTGTATAATCATAAGGGATTAGATTTAGGTCATATCTGAAAGGTCTAGTGGTTTTCGCTACTTTCTTCAATTTAAGTCTGAATTTGGCAATAAGTTCATGAACTCAAGTTGAGTTCACAGTCAACTCCCAGTCTTGTTTTTGCTGACTGTATAGAGGCTTCTCCATCTTTGACTGCAAAGAATATAATCAATCTGATTTCGGTATTGAGCATTTGGTGATATCCCTGTGTAAAGTCTTCTCTTGTGATATTGGAAGAGGGTGTTTGCTATGACTAGTGCATTCTCTTCAGAGAAGGCAATGGCACCCCACTCCAGTACTCTTGCCTGGAAAATCCCATGGATGGAGGAGCCTGGTAGGCTGCAGTCCATGGGGTCGCGAAGAGTCAGACACGACTAAGCGACTTCACTTTCACTTTTCACTTTCATGCATTGGAGAAGGAAATGGCAACCCACTCCAGTGTTCTTTCCTGGAGAATCCCAGGGATGGGGGAGCCTGGTGGGCTGCCGTTTATGGGGTCACACAGAGTCGGACAGGACTGAAGTGACTTAGCAGCAGCAGCAGCAGTGCATTCTTTTGGCTAAACTCTATTAGCCTTAGCTTTGCTTCTTTCTGTACTCCAAGGCCAAATTTACCTGTTACTCCAGGTGTTTCTTGACTTCCTACTTTTGCATTCCAGTCCCCTATGATGAAAAGGACATTTTTGGGGGTGTTAGTTCTAGAAGATCTTGTAGGTTTTCATAGAACTGCTCAACTTCAGCTTCTTCAGCATTATTTGTCAGGGCATAGACTTGGATTACTGTGATATTGAATGGTTGCCTTGGAAACGAACAGAGATCATTCTGTCATTTTTGAGATTGCATCCAAGTACTGCATTTTGGACTCTTTTGTTGACTATGATGGCTATTCCATTTCTTCTAAGGGACTCTTGCCCACAGTAGTAGATATAATGGTCATCTGAGTTAAATTCACCCATTCCAGTCCATTTTAGTTCTCTGATTCCTAAAGTGTTGATGTTCACTCTTTCCATCTCCTGTTTGACCACTTCCAATTTGCCTTGATTCATGGACCTAACATGTTTGAGTGTTTAGAGGAACACACTTTACTTCCTGGGCCATCATATGTTCAGTTACTTACTATTGTGATAGCCTCCATTTGTCAAATGTAAATTATAGGTGCTGTTTATACAGACAATGTTTCCTACTCTGCCTCAGATGACATCCTAAGCAATACTATGAGGTGAATATTCTTTTTGTAATATAGTTTTTTAATGAAGTATAGTTGATTTATAATATTATATTAGTTACAGGTATAAAACATGATGATTCAGGATAGTTGTAGATTATATTTCATTTAAAGTTATTATAAAATATTGACTATATTTCCTGTTCTCTACAATATATCCTTGGGGCTTATTTATTTTATGCATAAGAGTTTGTACCTCTTAACTTGTCCTCCTCCTTTTCCTCTCCCCATTGGTAACCACTAGTCTGTTTTATATATTTGTGAACCTGTTTCTGTTTTTCTATATTCAGTTGTTTTATTTTTCAGATTCCACATACGATAAATAATAATGACAAATGACAAATAAAATGATAATGACAAATAATATTTGTCTTTTCCTGCTTAACATTTCATTAAGTGTAGTACTCACAATCCATTCATGTTGCAAATGGCAAGATTTCATTTTTTTCTATTATTGAGTAATATTCCATTGTGTAAATACATATATAGAACTTATGTTTTTTATCTGTTCATCTATTACTGGGCACTTGGGTTGCTTCTATGTCCTGGCTGTTGTAAATAATGCTGCTGTGAACATTTGGATTCATGTATCTTTTCAAATAAGAGTTTTCACTTTTTCAGATCTATGACCAGGGATAGAATTGTTGAAGCATATGATAGTTTTATTTCTCAGTGTTTTGAGGAATCTCCATCATATTTCTCATACAGGCTGCACCAATTTACATTCTTATCAAGAGTGTACAGGGTTCCCTTTTTTCCACAGCCTCACTGATATTTGTTATTTGTATCTTTTTTATGGTAGCCATTCTCACAGGTGTGAGGTGATATCTCACTATAATTTCGATTTGCATTTCCCTGATAATGAATGACATTGAGCATCTTTTCATGTGCCTGTCAGCCATCTGTATGTCTTCTTGGAAAAATGTCTCTTCAGGTCTTCTGCCCATTTTAGATTAGATTGTTTGTTTTTAGATACTGAATTGTATGAGCTGTTAATATATTTTTTATATTAACCCCTTATATGGCCATATCATTTGCAAATATTCTTTCCCATTCAGTAGGTTATCTTTCATTTTCTTGATGGTGTCCTCTGCTGTGCAAAGCTTTTAAGTTTAATTAGGTTCCATTTGTTTATTTATTGCTTTTGTTTACTTTGCTTTAGGAGAAAGATGGAAAAAATATAGCTATTATTTACATCAAAGAGTTTTATGCCTATGTTCTCTGAGTTTATAATTTCTAGTTTTACATTTAGGTCTTTAATAATGTTTCAGTTTATTTCTGTGTATCATGTGAGGAATTTTTCTAATTTCATTCTTTCACATATAGCTGTTCACTTTTCCCAACACTACTCATTGAAGAAACTGTTTTTTTCTCCATTATATATTCTTCCTTCCTTTGTTGTAGATTAAATGTTCATAAGTGCATGTATTTATTTTTGGGCTCTCTATTCTTTTCCATTGATCTACATGTCAATGCCAGTACCATACTGTTTTGATTATTGTATGTTTGTAGTGTACTCTGAAGTCAGAGAGCACGATACTTCTAATCTGTGTTCTTTCTCAAGATTGTTTTGTCCTTTCACAGTCTTTTAAATTTCCACATGATTTTTTTATTTATTCTAGTTTTGTGGAAAATGCCATTGATATTTTGATAGATAAGGTGAATGCTCTTAATCTCATCAGTGCTTGAAAAAATGGACAATCAGGCACCCGATAATTTACTCATAGTTAGAAAACTTGTGGGGACCAAGCCAGGATTTATTCTCAGTTCTGTTTGATTCCAGAAATGATGCATTTCACCACTTCTGCCTTTCTGTTTTCTTATATTGTGCCTAATCTTTTGTTGCAAAATGAAAAACTAAACAAACAATTAAATGATTAAACTGTATTCCTTTTCAAAGATATATTTCAGGCATCAGTATGCTGGAGGCCTCAGGTTTTGATGTAGATGGGGAGGCTGAAAGTTACCCCAGCTTCTATCTATTAAAAAGACTAGAACAATTTCTACTCCATGTTCCCATATGCCTGAGTATTCTCAACACTTGAAGTTTTGATTGTATCTCTGGTTTTATTTACTGCTATTTCAAGTGTGACTGATTTCTGATCTGGAGATATACATGCAGGGATTTTCTGTGTGGGTTGGGAGCTTGTGGGGAGGAATATAATTTAATTTAAATTGTGTTTTTGAACATAGCAGACACTTGGATATCATTCTTTATGCACTAGAATATGCCACTCAGCATATTTACCTGGGCATACTTAAACCTAAAATCCCCCACCTCTTGAGGCTGCATTTGTAGTCAATAGCATTACAATTTGGACAGAGGATGCAAATCTGAGATTTGTGAGTCCTGGGTGTTTACTGAGAGACAAGAGAGGCCAGAGGTCAATCCAACATGAACAGCATGTTCTTCACATGGCAATGACTATGAACTAGAGAAAACAGTCAAGAGGTCAGCTCTTCCATTGGCTACAGTAGCCTACCTGCCAACTCATTGCAGCAGAGCTAGAAAATAAAGAAGACTCTATAATGAAAAGGAAATATAAAGTAATGTTTAAAAAAATGACTATCTGTCATAATTTATTCACAAAAGATTGGTTGTGTCCATTAAGTGGACAAGGAGTTTGAAAATTCAGTCATTTAGACTCACATCTCTTTCATCTATGGAGATAGACATTACCAATGGTTGTAGGTCATAAGTCAAAGTCAGCATCTGGCATATCTATATTAGTTTTCCTGATTCCTTACTCAATCCAGCCAACTTAACCATCTGTCTTGGTGGACAGTAAGATTCTTTACAGTGAAGATCATTGTTCCCAAATCATTTATTCCAAACAGCCATCACTTGAATCTGGTGTTTAGTGCAATCACCTTAAAGATTAAGGTGCTTTTTTATGAACGCCTAGCACACAGGCCACAGATGTTACAAAGCTTTCAGGAGTTGGACATCATGTGTTCATTGGCCCTGCACTGTTTTCCTGCAGGCTACTAATTTGTGATTTGTTGAAGTTCACATCAGCATGGAAAAGTTAATCTACAAACCGTCCAGAATGGGATTTTTCAGGTTACCAGTTTAGGAGGCTGCTGATTATCTCATCAAGACTGAGAACTCACTGAAGTCTTAAACTCACCACTTTCTTGCCGGTCCTCATCATTCAAGAATTCTTGTCAACATCTGTACAGAACTTTACCCTCCCCAAATGACTTCCACACATAGTATCTAATTCCATCCACAAAATAACTGTTACCCCACCCCTTCATTACTAATTTTCTCACTTTAGAGTTGAAGAAACAGATTTAGATAGTCAGGATGTGGCTTGGACAGAAAGACACAGTAGAGCTAAAACCTAATCCAGGACTTCATGGCAGTAGGCTCTGTGTTCCATCCTCTCTTTCCCTTGCTTGGGTTCCTGACTTGAATCTGACCCTCCAGAACTTCCTTCAATTCTGTCACTCCTCCCAGTGACACTGCTTCCACAATGCATTATGCAGACACTCCCCGCCCCTCCCCCAGTCTTATAAGCTTCCCCCTTAGAGCTCCGTTTAAATATTAATATGTCAACCGATTGCTTTCTTTTGGTTTCTACTTTTCAGTGGAAAAAGCTTTTCAACTAACTTTCAGAGCCAATAAACAGTAATCTCATTCACAGTGCAGTGTAACTGATAATATCTAAAAGTACATGACCTTTCAGAATATTTGGATCCTGAGATAAAATTAATTGAAGAGGCCAAGAAATTAATTTCCAATAATTGAATTTTAGACATGATAACTGGGTTGGGATTGTTTATCATTTGACTCTGTGCACACTTACATCTACCAAACCTTTTTTTTTCAGGTCTGCTTTTGCTTTAGGGTCATTTTGACTAAAATTGGTGTTGGAAAACTGATTATGGAATAATGTGGTGGAAAATGAAATAGAAAGAATGACTTTTAGAAGCATCTTTGACCCCCAAATCTTTCTTTCACTACCTATTATAAGGCTTAAAATTCCACAGTCATTTATTCCTTTAGGTTACAGATTTCTCTACCCATATATCTTTTTAAAAGTGGAAAACGGTCTGAGAGCAGACTTCATTAAGCTATTTTCGATGTCTAATACTTCATGGTAAATGAGATAATTAGATACTTTTCTCAATCAGAAGAATAGCCATAGCACATGCCTGAAAAATGATAAGCACTCAGTGACTGTAACTATCATCATTTTATTATCATGAAAATGGGAACAGAGTATTACATCTGCATTTAGGGCCACTGTTAACACAGAGGTGTCAATGGATGTGTTTCCTTAACCACTGGTGCTGTTTTTTTACTGTAATCAAGAACAAAATATTTAATAATTCTGAGCCTCAATTTCTCTATTTAAAATGACATAATTCTACCTCATAAGTGATTGTATAGATTAAGTGACATAAAAATCAGTTGAGGTAGTGAAATATACTTGGATTTGAAATATAAGGTATTGATTTAAAATAAAGGCATCTTCCATGGGTGCCCAAGTGACAGGGATGACATAAACCCAGCTGCCCCATGAGCTCCTCAGCTTCCTGGTCTTATTCAGCCCGGAGGCTCGTGGCAAGATCACTGTGCCCAAGAGATTGTCCTGCATGGAGACAGTCACCAAACTATGGGTTTTATCAGAGACAGCTAACTTGCAAGCTTCTAGATTTTTCACTGTCAAGATTCCAAAAACACTTTTTGGAAATAATTGGGGAACGTTCTCTGAGAGCTCTATGAATTAAGGAGACTGAGATCTTGGAGTTTAAAAGAAATTGTACATCCTGCCCACCGCCATTTATAGAATGGCTCAGAATGGTCCCTCTGAGCAATTCAGGCTGGCAGATCCAAGGAAGTATGCCCCATAGACTGCATTCATTCACACCTTGGCTGAATTGATGTCACTCAAACTCATCTTCATGAGTTTGATGGATATAAACATGACCAGATCCTAGGCAGCCACACCTAGAGTTCTTGGTGAACCCTCCAGAAGCATGTAAACCCCATCAGGGAGGGAGGTCCCTCAATAAGACTAGTTACACTGTTTCAGTGCCATTCTGTTGTTGTTGATCTTATATAATTTTTAACAAAGTTATTTATATTTAAAGTGGAAATCACAATGATTTCATATAGATACACATACTGAAATAATTTCTATAGTCAAACTATTTAATACACCCATCTTTCCTTGTACGGAGGAGCCTGGTAGACTACAGTCCATGGGGTTGCAAAGAGTCAGACATGACTCATTTTGTGTTTGTGTGTATGTGTGTGGGGTATGTGAAACATCTGAAATCGCTCTTAGCAAGTTTCTGGGATTCAGTAACATATTAATAACTCTGTACATTAGATCTCTAGACTTTTTGTCTTTTAAAACTGCAACTTTGTAACCTTCGACCATCATCTCCCTGTTTCCCCAGCCTTCCTTCCCCTGGTAACCATTGTTCTATTCTCTGCTTCTCTATTTTCATCCCTATGGTGGTATAGTGTGAGAGACAGCCATCTAGTCATTCTTGAACACTATAAGTAAATAAGAATACCATCATTTAGCATTTCTTTGGCCATTTAACTGGATAGCCTTGATCTACATGCATGGTATCTCCACATAATTCCTTGAACTAACTTTCTGGGATATTTTACACTGTTAGCTACAACAGTAACACCTTTTGGCCACCTCTGTAAAATACACATTGAGAGTAAACTCCTGAGATAGAATTTCTGACTCATGTACTTTCCATCAATGGTGTCCATATAATGCTGAATATGGTATCAGCAATTCTATGGCAGGAACCCCCATTGACTGTCAACTATACTATAATTTGTGGCAGGGAGGAGGTTAAATGCTTGATTACTATGGGCTTTATCATGTTTCAATATTTCATTTTGCCCGAATACATTTTTTTCAGAATATGTATTAAAACAAAATAAAATAAAACAAAAATGACAAAACAAAATAAAACTTGAAATAAACCTATTTGGACCTTAGACCTGTGTTATGTCCCCTAAACCAGATTCTTACCTACAATACTAGCTCCATGTGTCAAAATTGAAGCCTCTTTCACTATTCTGAGAGATATCATGGGAGAAGACCAACTCCAGAGACTTTTCAAAATTGGCCCCAGTGAAAGTCTACTATTTCAGTTGGAGATGGAAAAAAAAAATCCTTACTTTGTTGTAGAGTCTTACAGTACACAGAAAGAGTGAGGGTGCCTAGTGGTAATGTGTCTGGAACAAACTTGGGCAAATGTAAGGAACACGGGTCCCCTCAGAGAGTGTTTGAGGGTCAAAGAGTGTATCTTGAATGTTCTTGACTCTAATAAACCTTCCTTGCCAAGCCCAGAAGTGCCTGAGATGAGCAGTTGTAGCCACAAATGGACAAAAAAGTGCAGCCACATTTTGTGCTTGAGGACTTTTTCATTTCTCAGGGTTCCAAACTTCTTGCTTTCATATGACACTCCCCGTCTCCATCCACATTCTTCAAATTTGGTTTCCGCCTTTTTGCTTCACCGCTTGAAAGGAAATTTATTCCAGATTTTTCCCTTAATCTTTTAAAAATGTTCTGTTTACTTTGAATTTATTAGATATTATTATAATTTTTTTTTTTTTACCATTCTGCATGGCATGCAGGGATCTAGTTCCCTGAGCAGGAATCAAACACATGCCCCTTGCATGCAGTGTTAATCACTGGACTGCCAGGGAATTCTTGTTTGGATTTCTTGTTTGGCTTCAGATATCGTTACTACCCCAGCCTGCTGTCACATGGATTGCTCTCGACCCTGTCCTCTCTGGCCATAAACCAGGTTTACTGACCATCCAAACCTCCAGCAACCCTCCCAAAACCTCAGCCTGGACCAGCTCTCAAGCAGGAGTACTTGGATAACTACTCCTTGGATAAGTACTGCTACTGCTGCTAAGTCACTTCAGTCGTGTCCGACTCTGTGCGACCCCATAGACGGCAGCCCACTAGGCTTCGCCGTCCCTGGGATTCTCCAGGCAAGAACACTGGAGTGGGTTGCCATTTCCTTCTCCAGTGCATGAAAGTGAAAAGTGAAAGTGAAGTCTTTCAGTTGTGTCCGACTCCTAGCAACCCCATGGACTGCAGCCCACCAGACTCCTCCGTCCATGGTTGTTTCCAGGCAAGAGTACTGGAGTGGGGAGCCAGGGCCTTCTCCGAGTACAAGGTACCATAAAACTCCATCTCAAAATCTCAAACTGATACCCACCATATCCTTAAATTTCTGCTTTTATATTCCCATGGCTTTGCCTGAAGTTTCTGATTCTGTTGGAAATACACACACACTTGGAGAAGGTAAATTTTGCACATTATCAAACATGTTTGCCTCCGTATAAATTAAGCATTCATATATTTTTAAAATGTGGTAAAAGGTAGTGTAAAAGATTGTGCATCCTAACCTCCAGACTGCAATTGTGGTAGAAAAGTTTGACTCTGAGGAAAAAATAATGTTTTCACTCCTAAAGATGAAATTTTCCACCCTCTCAATGTTCTGAGGTGCTGGCTTCTATGTAGCACTTTTCTCCATGAACTACAGCCACCCACCACAAAAGTTTTTGATAGGCACTCACCCCTGTTTGGATCTAAGCTGTAAATATTTGCCCAGACCCTAAAGCTGATGCCTGAACTTTACAATGCACATATTGCATAAATATATGTTGATAAATAAACTTGCAAGCTGGTGTATGCATTGCATGTAAACTCTTTTTTTAAGCAAAGATTTGAATTTTATAGACTGTAAAATATGGATATTGCTCTATTTATCTTGATGTACCTCTATGAAAAGGTGACTGCTGTGATTGGAAAGTCATGCCATATAACTAAAATAAGGTACTTTATTTGGAATTTTAAGATATCTCCTGCCCAATATGTATAACCATAACTACCTTGAAAAATTAGTTGTTTATTGCATAAATATTCTCAAGTGCTCTGGCTATAATCCTGAAGTGGTTTATAAGCATTGTGAGAGAGGAGGATCTGGCCACTGATATAAAAACAGGGTTCAAGAATTCGAGTTGGCCAACATAGATCAAGGAGGCTAATTAGGAGAGGCTACATGGTATGGAAGAACAATGCCAGCAAATATCAACCACAATGGCAAACTCTGGCCAAACTATTGGGAAAAGGATTAAAAAAAAAAAAAAGCTACTTTTATTTTTTAAGTATTTATGCTGGAAAAATTTATTCTTTAAAAGACCAGATTGTAAATGTTTAAGGCTTTCAGGGGGTCAAGCCTGGCCTTTGTTGCAAATATTTCTTCATTTTTCTTGTCCTTTAAAAAAAAGAAAAAAGAAACAAACTATGCTTTAAAAAGAAAAGTAAATGCCATTCCTAACTCATGGGCCATAGTTCGCTTACTTCAGCTCTAGAGCAAAGCTTTCAAGACATATTTGAACAGTAGAAAACTTCTGTTCAAGAGAGACCTTATGTCAACTGCGGTTATCAAATCAACCCTAGTGAGATCGCTGGGATGGTGGTCTCAGGACACTGGCTCCAGTACTGTTTCTTCTAGATCCTAGATATCTGTGGGGCAACTATGCAGAGTACAAGAGCTCTTGGGAATACAGTTTAAATAGTTAGGTATTGGTGCCCCAGAGAATGTGAAGGACCTTCAGCAAAGTAAAAAACCATATGCAGTTATAAAAACAAAAACAAACTCAGACTTTACATCAATAAGAAAGAAAGGACTTAACAGGCTGACAGTGATGGTCTGTGCATTTTTCCTATGCCACTACCATGTTCAGGAACCTAAGCAAAAACTTCATTCTTTATCTCTTACCTGCACCATGTCTTGGATAGAAATGCGTTCACAATTTACTCATTTCCTTCCTGTCCCAGTTCTTCCAGAGAAAGCGTACTTTTATCTCTTTTCACCAGAATCACTGTGCAAGTCTCTTAACTGGTTTCCCTGCAGGCTCCTTTCAGACTCTCCACTCTCAGGCCTCAGCCAGCCCAACTCAGAGAGGCTAAATTTTGTAACTACAATACTTTGATTTTGTCTCCTCATTTTCTCAATGACCTGAACCAATTCAATCCATTCAATCATTGATCAGATATTATAATGCCCAGTATTCATTGTGCTGGTGACTGCAGAATCCACAGATATACGTTATAATCTCTTACTTCTCGTAGAAGAGATAAGACAGTGACAAAATACCTGTGATAGAAGGTGGAATGAGACAAGAGTCATTTGAGTAGCACAAGCAAAGTTCAATAATAAGGTAGCTATAGAAAATTTCTGGGCTCGTGAGATTGGGAAAGACTTGAGAAAGCATTGAAATTTACAAGGAAGCAACTACAAGAGGAAGAAACTCGCAGGGCACTGTGATAGAGAGAAGGGCAACAGCAGAGACAGCAAGGCAGGAAGGGAAGCACATGAATGATTCAGGAAATTATAGGCATGAACTTTTAGTAGCTGAATGATGGAATACCCCTGGAGAATGAGTTAAGCCAAGTTTGTGGCAGCGCTGGAATGCCTAGCCATGTTGTTTGAACTGTATTCAGTAGACTTAGGAGGAAAGTCAGTATTTTTTGAAGTCCATAAGCCTTATGCCCTATTATTAGGTGAATGTATGTTTGGTTTACTCAGCCATGATGTAGTGAAAAGGCTTTACATTGAGATTAGGGAACATAGATTTAAATTTCTGTTATAGCTACTTCTATTTCGTCTTTCTAGGTTATCAATAAGTCAAAGGAAAATGAACAAAATAATCTCCATGTGTATTTTGAATGTGTGTATGAATGATGAAGTGCTGATGTTATATACAAAGTTAAGAAAGAGTTTGAAACAGTGGCAAGAAAGGTTGGCTGTAGAATTTCCAACAGCCAGTGGGTTTGTGTTTGGTAAAAAGGGAGAATAAGAAAATATTTGTCTTTAACCTTTCAACCTATTATGGCAGATCAAGTCTCCCTGCCAGCCTCACATTAGATCATGAAATCCTTGGGGAAAGAAGCATATTTTCTTTGATTCCTGTTTGTATTCCAAGAACAAAGTAGAAAACCTGGCTCATAACAACCACTCAGCAAATGTTTGAATGAATGATCCCTACAATCTCCATGAAAGCCTCCACACTGGAGGAAAATCTGTAACTAAATGCATGTTAACAAACAAATGATTATCCATATGTTAAAATTAATTTCCTTTATTAGAGATGAATATGGAATAGCCCATTGCCAAGTAAGTCTAATTTTAAAGGCAGCACTCAGAGAAGAGGAAGGTTGAAGGGCATCAAGGTCTATGCAGCTGAGTTCCCAATTGACTACTCCCTGCTTTTCTTCAATCAGGGCCCCTAGATTCCTATTTGAAAGCCTAACTTTTTCAAGTACAGCTGTCCTTAAGTTGTCATCTGAAAAGAAAAGGGCCTACAGAGAAACTTGAGTGAGTCAGACCCTCCAGATAACCCTTGTTTTTTGGTTTTGTTTTCAGATTGTGACGAACACTGGGATTCCATCCTCCACTGACTATCACCAAACTCTAAGTCAGCGCCCTGATTACTTAGCTCCCTGTCTGGAAAAAAGTTACTTATTCTTTCACATGGAAATCCTTTCCTTCCGCACCCAGGAGTTTTGACACGTCTTGAGTTTCTTTGATGACAAGCCTACTGCATACAGCCTAGACAAAATGAATGTCACTGGTCAAGGTGGTCATGTGTCTATTTAGAGTGGGAAGATGCTATGATGATGTAATTTCAGGCACCTAAGGTATCTGAAATGTCTGTACCCAGATACATCTTTTGCATTCATGTTAAATGTGCTATTTTTACTTCCATTTGAGATGATACCCATTCTACCCCCTATTTTCTGTAACATTCAGAACAGTTTTGGAGAGAATATAGCAAGAATACAAAAATTGCAATAGATACAAATGCCATTGTGGATTTAATCCAAATATATAACTTGTATGTGGTGACAAAATATTACCAGAACACTATGAACTAGTAGAAAACCTTGTTTAGGTTGCATATTTCATTTACTACAAACATATTGAAAAGATAGACCAACCACCTCTTTTTTTTTTTTTTCCAGGTACAGAAATTCAGCTCAAAGAACCACAAGCCAGGGGTTTGGCAAAGAAGGTTTTGTCTCAATAACTTCTTTCCACATATGGACGTGATGGTTTTCAGAACAAGATCGCAGCTGAGAGATAGCATTTCCTGGATAGGTGTATTTTTTTCCTATTGTTGCTATAACAAATTACCATGAACTTGATGACTTAAGATAAATTTATTATCTTACAGTTCTGAAGGTCAAATATCTGAAATAGGTTTCCTGGGGCTAAAATCAAGTTGTCTGCACGGCTGCATTCCTTTTGGGAGACTCTGAAAATTCATTTTCTTGACTTCTCTTGCTTCTAGAGACCACCTGCATTCTTTGGTTTGTGGATCCTTATTTCATCTTCAGAGGGAGCTATCACATCACTCTGAGTGAGCTTTCATTGTCACATCTTTAACTGTCCTGCCTCCCTCTTTCACTTATAAGACTGCTTGTGATTACATTAGACCTGCTCATATAATCCAGGGTAATCTTCCCATCCCCAGATCTTCAACCTAGTTCTATCTGCAAAGTCCCTTTTGCCATGTAAGGTAGACTATTCACAGGTTCTGGAGATTGGGACGTGGAGATGCTTAGGGGAGTCATATTCTGCGTGGTATAACAAGCTTGGCAAAAAAAAAAAAAAAAAAGAAACCTTGGAGAAGAGATGGCAAAAAGAGTAAAGGGGATCAACTGTATGGTGACAGATGGAAACAGAACTTTTGGTGGTGAGCATCCTGTAGCGTATACAGAAGTCAAAATATAATGTGGTACCTGTGATATGATACAGTGTTATAAACCAACTATGCCTCAATGAATAAATGTTTTAAAAAGTTCCAGGGGGAGAACTTTGAGTAATCTTGCTTCTGTGATATGCTTATGTCAAATCAATGTATGTGGCTATGAGGACTGTATACTCTGATGGGTTGACCTGGGTCATATGAGGCCAAGTTCTTTGTGGATACAGAGACAATAGTTTCATCAGTGTGCATGCAATGGTTTCACTGTAGGAAAAAAAAAAGATAATTTCTTATTAATGTAGGGCAAAGGGATGCTAGGAAAGGAAAACAATCACTGACATCCACTGCACAGACAGATAAATGGGGATATTTGCCTAGTTCCCAACCCTTGTGAGAAGGACACCAAAATTTAAGAATTAGCATAACTTTTAACATTTAAGAATTCTCCTTTAAAATATAAATATCAAAGTTTGAAGTGAAGTGAAATGAAAGTCACTCAGTCGTGTCTGACTCTTTGTGACCCCATGGACTATACAGTCCATGGAATACTGCAAGTCAGAATACTGGAGGAGGTAACTGTTCCCTTTTCCAGGGGATCTTCCCAACCCAGGGATTGAATCGAGGTCTCCCACACTTCAGGTGAATCCCTTACCAGCTGAGCTGCTGAGCCACCAGGAAAGCCCAAGATTTGGTCTCAGCTGGAGTGTGTGCTGTACTGAGTGAGTCAGTCATGTCTGACTCTTGTGACCCTGTGGGCTGTAGCCCGCCAGGCTCCTCTGTCCATGGGGATTCTCCAGGCAAGAATACTGCAGTGGGTTGCCATGCCCTCCTCCAGGGATCTTCCCAATTCAGGGAATCGAACTTTGGGCAGGGATAAATATTCATGTTGAATGATATATCTATGTGAAACTGTTTATCTAAATCTTATTCTTTATGCTAGAATTGGCTGAAGTAATAGGGTAACTTGGGGGATAAAGTTAGAGGACCTCAAAATGAGACATCTCAAAGAGGCTATAAGAGGTGGAAATTATGAAGTGTGTACCTAGCTTCTCACAGTACGATTGTGGACCAGTTCTCACTCTTCTCATGCCAACATATAAATGGACCCTTCTCATAAGTGGGGTCTTTAGTTCCCCATTTATCCACTCTCCTATCACCCTCCTTAGCATCTTCCCAATCTGGAAACTATTCAGAACTTTTTCCTCAGAACTCCCAACACTTATGCCTGCAAAATGGCGAGATATGCTCTGCCCCAGAGCCCCAGAGGAAAGGCAGTTGTTCATGGGCAGGGCCATCCCTCCACTGGCAGCAGCTTTTCTGCATTTGGGCATTAATTCATAATCAAACATTGATGAATCATGCTATTTTACTGAAAAGCACAGTCCTTAAGTCAACCACCTAATCTAAGGGAAGAAATTAAACTCTAAACCAACATAAACACATTACAAGTCATTAGTGTAATTAAAAAGGAATGTATAATTAAAACATTTGTGTATTTTAGCTCAAATTCATCTGCGGTCGGAAATTTTAATGAACTGTTCATCAAAGAAGTCTCGGGAGTCTGGGGATAAGTTTAGCATAACAAGAAACTGAATGTTTTCTTCCCTCTGCTTCAGGAGCCCCATTCCCTCTGGTTTCTAAAAAGCAACCTGTCATTGGTTCCGCCAAACTAATAATGATTCTAAGTGGTTATGATTGCTTCCGTGTTTTAAACTGATGTTATCTTTTTATCCCTTAAGAATCATGTTTTTCATAATTACTTCTCTTTTGTCCTTTCCTTAAGACAAATGATTTTGTAATTAGCGATGAAGGAAGGAGTCGTCATTCCAAGACATCTGTCAAGTTGTCAGGAAGGATGTCTCCCTGTAGCTATATTTAAACTTTCTGTTTAATAGCCTCTTGCTTTATTTCACAAGAACATCTCTGCGGAATCATGCCCAAGATCCCCTAATGATCAGGTTCTATAAAACATCGAGCAATTAGACTGTAAGAAATATAGCTCCCCAGAATGTCCTTTCTATTCCTAATGTACACCTTTCCCTCTTAACACTCCCTTCCCGCATCTCTCCATCCACCCGGACCTTCCCTCTCCAAGCTCTGTGACCTCTAGGGTTAGGCTTTCACTGGTGACATGGTGGAGCGTATCAACGATTCCTCAGATTTTAGTTGTAACAACGCTCTGTCTCCAAATGAATGGCAAGGTATTGTGAGTAACACAATACCCAACCCCCCGCCCCGCTTGGAGGGAGCACAGCCATATCAGTGCTGTGTATTTTGATGCTTCCTACAGAAACATGCACATGCTCACTTACATCTTTGCTGTTCATCTGTGGCTTTTATAGCAAGGAAAAGCCTCCCAGTGATTCCTAAAGCCTCATTCCTTAGGAACAGAATCCAGACTGACAGAAACATGCTGAGGGCTATGGAGAGCCCATCTTATCATAGGACTCAAGATTACTGCTGATCTCCAATGCCAGTGCCATTCTGTCAACAGCTAACACCCTAAATCTTGCAGGAATCTCAAGTTGCTCTAATCACTCACTCTCTTTATTCTTCCATAGCCCATTTAACCCATGACTCTGGTTCTTCATAAGAGAAAGATAGATAAAGGGAGTGCAGAGATTTTCCAAGAGTCATAGAGAAGTTTCCGACAAATCCAGGGAAAGCAAAATTTAGGGAACTACTGTCTGATTCTAACTTTTCATCTGGTCCCAGCAGAGACACAAACACAACTGAGGGCCTTGAGTTCATTCCATGTGTCGGAGAAGTCTCAGTTTACTTCTCCTTCCTTCTGAGCATCCTCCCAATTTCTCCCTTCAAAACGCCCATACTCTAGCTTGGGTCTTAGGGACCTGCCAAACCTTTAACTGCCCTGAAAATTAAGATAAAATTATTGCTTAGTATAGTTTTCCTCACAGGGTTAGTTACATTTAACAGCAGACTCTTGAAGATCAAAAAGACAATACAGAGAGATCAGGATGTTGAGGCTTCTATTTTCTGATATGGTTGGGAAATTGGTGTTGATTTCCTTCTCATGACATCCCATGGTGGTTTCTTACTCTTCCTGCCTGAGTTCTGTGCAGTGGTGGAGTGCAAGATATAGGCAGAAGTATGACACACTCAATGGCTAGGATGCTTAGAACAATAATCAAATCAGCCTGTTTACTTTCCTGGTTTGTTTCCCAATGGATTCCTCATGGAGTTGACAGACCATGATTATAGTTAAAATGAAATAAAACCACAAAATGCCATCAAGCTTGCAATTCTCTTTTTCTATTCCAAATAGCACTCCTCTCTTAAGGCTATTTCAAAAAGTCCCTTCACTCCTATTTCATCTTTTTAAAACCATTCTTCACATCAATGTCAGACCTAAAATACTGGTTGTAGCACTACCTTGTCTTTCTGCTGTCAAGAGGCTGAAAGGGCTCCTGGACACCTGTGGGTTAATGCAGGGCTTCATGTCACCTGCTCTCACCCTATCCATCCTGGATGCTCATCATTTCGAAGCAGTGGACTTTCTAAGCTCATTAAATCGGGCACTGCTCTTTGCTCCACCCACTTAGCTGATTTCCCATTGATCAAGTTTGTTGGCACTATTTCAGAAAGTAGAAATACTGAGAAGATCTGAAAATACCATGGAGCCACCATGCCAGCCCTCATCTCTCCACTTCTGGAGTTCTTTCACATGAAGGAAAAACAACAACAGCCTATCTTGTTTAAGCCACTGCCATGCCCATTGCTGATTACCAGCAACTGAATGCAGTTCTTGGGAATGATTATTTTCACCTATATCACCTGTTACTTACTCCCATTGAAGATTAGATGATACTTGTCCCCCAATAATTGTTGCTTTTTTGCTGTGTTTATTTATTTGTTTTACATGATGCCCTGAATATTCTGCAATTCTGAAAATATGTGCACTTACTTGGAAGGCAGCATCGACCAAACACCTCCAAGCTTCATCCCTGGGCTCTCCTCTGACATACTAGCAGTGCCCTGCCTGCCAAGGGGAAAACCATACAAACCTGCAATCATACCTCCTTCCCATCACTTCACTTGTCTCTGCTAAGTCGATTCAGTCGTGTCCAACTCTGTGCGACCCCATAGACGGCAGCCCACCAGGCTCCCCCGTCCCTGGGATTCTCCAGGCAAGAACACTGGAGTGGGTTGCTATTTCCTTCTCCAATGCATGAAAGTGAAAAGTGAAAGTGAAGTCGCTCAGTTGTGTCTGACTCCTAGTGACCCCACAGACTGCAGCCCACCAGGCCCCTCCATTCATGGGATTTTCCAGGCAAGAGTACTGGAGTGGGGTGCCATTGCCTTCTCCTCACTTGTCTCTAGTTGCTAACTAATAAGACTTTGGTTGATTACCAACTCTTTATGTGAACTTGCAAAACTATAGAGGTACAGCTTGAATGCAGAAAGGTACTTCCCTGGTGGCTCAGATGGTAAAGAGTCTGCCTGCAATGCGGGAGATCCAGGTTCAATTCCTCTGTCAGGAAGATCCCCTGGAGAAGGAAATGGCAACCCACTGTAGTATTCTTACCTGGGAAATACCATGGACAGAGGAGCCTGGCAGGCTACAGTCCATGGGGTCACAAAGAGTCGGACATGACTGAGAAACTAACACACAAAACGCTTTTTCTGAAATGCTTTTCAAACTGTAGAGGCTTAAACGTTGTGGGTGGAATTAATGAATGAATAATGGAATCATAGGTGGCAAAATTTGTATATTAAAAAAAAAAAAGAACAGGGACAGATAAAACACTGTAAGAGTATGACTGGCGAAAAGATTTGACCTAAAGAAGCTCCAAAGTTTCACATGCATTTCCATGATATGAACTAAGGAATATTTTTTAATGTTATGATGAAATTTAATGATTCTTGTTTGGAAATATTATAGTGTCACCTTTGGTCTTTCTCTTCTTAAAGCAATATTTATTGATATGTTAGGGATCTACTAGTGCTTGCATTTAAAATGTTTATGTTTTAAGGGAAAAGAGAAGACATTGAGCATAGATGGAATTGGGGGGTGGGGTGGGAAATACCACAAAAGAGAGCATAGATTTTGGTCTCCAAGAAGGGAAATGGTGAGAACAAAGACATCTTGATTATATGGAATCTGAACCCTGGGAAGAAACCTGAGAGTTAGAAAATGCCACGAGTTTGAAAGATGTAAGAGAAGATATAGACATTCCTCAAAAAATTAAAAATAGATCTACACGCAAACCAACAATTTCACTTCTAGGTGTATGCTCAAAAGAAATGAAGACAGAAATTCAATGAGATACATGTACTCCCATGTTTACTGCAACTTTGCACACAATACCCAACATAAGGCAACAACCCGAATGCCTATCAGTGGGTGAATGGATAACAAAGATATATACACAATGGGATATTATCCATCCATGAGAAAGGAGGCTATGCTAACATTTGCAACAACATGGACAGACCTTGAACATTTTATGCTAAACAAGGCAAATGAGACAGAAAATCTAAAATAGTCAAACCTGTACAAAAAATAGAGAGTAAAACAGTGGTCACCACGGGTGGAAAAATTAGCTTGACTATGTTTAAGGGTCCAAACTTGTAATGAGTACTAAATAAGCCATAGAGATCTAACATATAGTATATGGAATATAGAAGATACTGTTGTACTAAGTATATAATGTGATAAATATCATTAGAGCAGCAACCATATTACTATATATATATATATATATACATATATATATACACACCATACTATATGCCTTGTTATGTGTCATATTTATCCAATTGGAGAGAGAGAGAAAGAGACACTGAGAGAGAGGGAGAAAGAGAGTAGAAAAGAGCCATACCTCATTTTCTTGTTAGATTCTCAGTCTATGTATAAATAAGAAAATGCTGGAGAGAAATAGCCATATCAACCTGACTGTAATATTGAAGCCAAAGAAAACCTTTCATGACCAAAATGTATGATGTGGATGTGCTTATGTGCCATGTGTTTGCAGAAAGAATCATTGAACAAAAAGGAAAGACAGGCCAAGGAGAAACATGAAGCACAAGGCTATGGAGTTCACTTGACAGATGCCAAAAAGATAATTTCAAGTCATGCATCTAGCACTATTGTGCAAAAGCCCATCATGATTGAATCTTTAGGTTGGGAATGATCTTTACAAGGCTTTTCACCTCAGTGTGAACCCCTCTATGGAAAGTAAAACATTGGGTACAAAATTTTAATATGAAGATGTTTATGAGGTCACCATTTAGGGAGGCTGATAAGATTTTAGAAAAATGAGAATTTGAGGACATCAAGAAAGTATAAATAGGTTAAGAGACTGAAGCCCTGTTCCAAGATAACAGTGGAGTCAGTCGTACAGGTTGCTTCTTGTTTGCAAGTCCAGAATCAAGTTTAGAACTGCTCTCACATATATTTTGTTGACATGGTTGTCCACAGGTCCTACTTATACCTTGAGTTCAGTTCAGTCGCTTAATTGTGTCCACCTCTTTGTGACACCATGGACTGCAGCACTCCAGGCTTCCCTGTCCATCACCAACTCTCAGAGCTTACTCAAACTCACGTCCATCGTGTTGGTGATATCATCCAACTATCTCATCCTCTGTCATCACCTTCTCCTCCCACCTTAAATCTTTCTCAGAATCAGGGTCTTTTCCAATGAGTTGGTTCTTTGCATCAGGTGGCCAAAATATTGGAGCTTCAGCTTCAGCATCAGTCCTTCCAATGAATATTTAGTACTGATTTCCTTTAGGATGGACTAGTTGGTTCTCCTTTCAGTCCAAGGGATTCTCAAGAGTCTTCTCCAACACCACAGTTCAAAAGCATCAATTCTTCGGCATTCAGCTTTCTTTATAGTCCAACTCTTACATTCATACATGACTACTGGAAAATCATAGCCTTGACTAGACAGACCTCTAGACAGACCTCTGTTGGCAAAGTAATGTCTCTGCTTTTTAATATACTGTCTAAGTTGGCCATAGATTTTCTTCCAAGGAGAAAGTGTCTTTTAATTTCATGGCTGCAGTCACCATCTGGAGTGATTTTGGAGCCCCCCCCAAAATAAAGTCTCTTACTGTTTCCATTGTTTCCCCATCTATTTGCCATGAAGTGATGGGACTGGATGCCATGATCTTAGTTTTCTGAAGGTTGAGTTTTAAGCCAAATTTTTCACTCTCCTCTTCCACTTTCATCAAGAGGCTCTTTAGTTCTTTGCTTTCTGCCATGACGGTGGTGTCATCTGCATATCTGAGGTTATTGATATTCCTTCCCAAAAACTTGATTCCAGCTTGTGCTTCATCCAGCCTGGCATTTAGCATGATGTACTCTACACTCTGCATATAAGTTAAATAAACAGGATGACAATATACAGCCTTGACATACTCCTTTCCCAATTTGGAATGAGTCTGTTGTTCCATGTCCAGTTCTAACTGTTGCTTCTTGACCTGCGTACAGATTTCTCAGGAGGCAGGTCAGGTGGTCTGGTATTCCCATCTCTTTAAGAATTTTCCACAATTTATTGTGATCCACACAGTCAAAGGCTTTGACTTATTTTTTCTGTAACAAAATGAAACCAGTCGATTACACATTCACCCATTCATTCACACACTCACATATGTATGCCCCTTCACATATGCACACTAAATTTTGTGGTTTATACTGGGAGTACTAAATATTAAAGGAAATCTCAATGATATAAGTATCCCAAAGGTGCTAGCAGTCCATGGGCCTTTCCTGATAATCTTAATTTTTTTGTTTTGTTTTGTTTTACTGACATTGATCTATTAGAGATATTTGTTCATGGTCAGAACAATGACTTTTTAAATATGAGTATAAAAAGGAAAGAGGGAAAATAAATAATAAAAAATGAAAAGAAATCTAAAAGTAATGAATGAGACTGTTTTCATATTAAATACAATAAAAAATGTTTCCAACCATTTCTGTTGTTCAACAAAAGATTCATCTCTCAAATGAGTCAATTTCCTATCATTCTATGAATACTGGTGACAAAGAAAGGCTGTCAAAAGAGATCTTCTTAAATATCCTCAGCTAGATACAAAAACCATGAACTTCTTGGAACTTTTTCTAGCTTTTTTGACTTGATTCTTCTATTATCCCATGTGAAGGACCCTTTCTGATGGAAAGTATACATTACCAGCTCTGCTGCATCCATGAAATTTACATCTTCTCCAGACATGCATGTTTCAAGGTACACAATTCACACTGAGGCTTTTGAAAATTGTTGATGTTAGCAAGATGGGTATTTAGGTGAACTGGATCTGTCAGAGTAAATATTTTCAAGATGTCTCTGGTGATCATGTTTTTCATTAGGGTTTCCAGTTACACTTGGTATAATTAATCCTAACACATTTTTCTGTAATCTTATTCAGAAAAATGAAGTATCAGAGGATTCTGGTAAGTAAATTTCCTGGCTATGGAGATACTACTCCAGAGACTAAGAAGCAAACATGATGGCTACTATTGTCTTTGCAATGATTCTTGAAAATGTGTTAATAAATATCAGGTTTCACAATCCCTAGGCAAATAAATATTTAGTTATAATGATGAGTGTTCATCTTAAAATTCTAGGTTACATCTAACATATTACGACTTGACAAATTATACATAAAATGATTTAACCCTACAACATCTCCCACAATACACTGCCTTAGGGTCTGGAATGCAGCCATTTAAATCTTATCCTGATTTTCAGTTAGACATGATGTGTTAAGCACACTTGTTTATCTCTTATTCACTCTTGCTCTTGAAACTCTTCCACAGAGGGATGTCAAAAGAGGCAAATTACACACACACACACCCACACCCACACACATACACACACACACAGAAGAGCCAACAAAAGATACCAACAAAATTTGAGAAATTAGAATGAAATCAACAGGAGGCTACTGTCTAAGCATTTCAGAGGAACGAGAAATCTGAATGCCTCCAAGAAACACCCAAATATTGGCCAAATTGTTCATGGCAGAGACCTGGAAATGTTAGATTTAGAGACATGAGCACCTTGGCTAAAAGTGCTAGCTGCTGCTAAGTCGCTTCAATCGTGTCCGACTCTGTGCGACCCCATAGACGGCAGCCCATCAGGCTCCCCCGTCCCTGGGATTCTCCAGGCAAGAACACTGGAGTGGGTTGCCATTTCTTTCTCCAATGCATGAAAGTGAAAAATGAAAGTGAAGTCGCTCTCTCGTGCCTGACTCTTAGCAATCTCATGGACTGCAGCCTTTCAGGCTCCTCCGTCCATGGGATTTTCCAGGCAAGAGTACTGGAGTGGGGTGCCATTGCCTTCTCCATAAAAGTGCTAAGTAGGGGTTAAAACTGGATAGTAGGATGGAAGTCAGTATAGGAGCAAGTAATAACCTAAGTACCAGTCCTTGGGCTTTCCAGGTGGCACTAGTGGTAAATAACTTGTCTGCCAATGCAGGAGACATAAGAGACATGGGTTTGATCCTTGAGCTGGGAAGATCCCCTGGAGGAGAGCATGGCTACCCACTCCAGTATTCTTGCCTGGAGAAATCCATGGATGGAGGAGCCTGGGGGGCTACAGTTCATAGGGTCACAAAGAGTAGGATAGGCCTGAAGCAACTTAGCACACACACATGCACTAGTCCTTATCTTGAACAGCCAGGAGACTTAGTGAACCAGTGGGGTGAAAGACTGGAGGCTTGCTTTCTGGAGCAATGAGACCATAAACATAGTAACCTTAGCTAAAAGTCAAGGTGAAAGTGGTGTATCAAAAATGGATTATTAATACATATATGTGGAATCCAGGAAAATTGTATAGATGAACCTATTTTTAGGGAAGGAAAGGAGATACAGAGAATGAATGGACTTGAGGACACCATGAGGGAGGAAGTGAGTTGGACAAATGGGGAATGTAGAAGCAACATATATACACTATTGTATGTAAAATGGACAGAAGTGAGAAGTTGCTCTATGACACAGGGAGCCCAGTCTGTAGTTCTGAGATGACCTAGAAAGGTGGGAAGCAGGGAATGGAAGGAGGCTCTAGAAGGAGGGATATTTATAGCTGATTCACATTGTTGTTTAGAAGAAAACAACACAATATTATAAAAATAAAAAATTAATAATAATATAAAAGAGAAGAAACAGATTACTCATGAAAGTGTAGTTTTTATTAAACTAATCGGATCCTAGCCTACTCTTCCTTATCATCTTAAAGAATGCCAGAAAATTGAGCTTTTCCTTCTCAAATCAGCATTTGACTCAAGAGATAGTCTGGCCAAGGTGAATGAACTGTCACCCCCTGATTATACTAGAGTGACACCCACAATTTGGCAATCCCTGCTCATGAGCACAGAAATACAGATTAGTTTTTAGTGCCTTACTGAATATATATGAATATATCACAAGTCATCACCAGAGGGTTGCAGAAGGCCTGAAAAATAAGAAGAAAAAACACATTGAAGCAAAGGGATAAAATAAGACCAGAAGAAACAATGTAAGGAGCAAAAGAAACATTTCTGAAAGTCTAAAATTCAAAACAGAAGAGTGAAGACATTGCATTTTTGAAGTGAAATTGAGCACTTTACAAAAGGAATACACTCAAGAAAGGGATATTGACAATTAAAAATGTACATCAAAATTTTAATAGTTCAACCCAAGCAATAAAAGATAAAGAAAACTTTCAAAAAGCCAAACAAGAAGACAATAGAACATAAAAGAGTGAAAGTAAAATAAAGCTAGGACATCTGTACAAGATTATAGGACAAAAATAATAAGAGTTAGAGAAATGGAGAATGGATGAAATAGTTATTATTTTTATCATAGAAATAATGCAAGGGAACTCCCCAGATCCAAAGGATATATTTCCATATTTTATAAAAAAAAGTTCACCAAATATCATATAAAGTATCAGCAAAAGATGCCACTGTGAGATTCCAGAATTTGGGGGCTAAACAGAAGATCTTAATTTTCTATAGACAAAAAAGGAAGGGTGTTTGAAACAGAATCATATCTCATTTTTCAAGAGGAGGTATCTGAGGCTAAAGGGAATGGAGAAAATCTTTCAAATTCATAAATTCACCTTAGAATTTAACATCCAGCCAATCAGTTGTTTTACAGCCAAAACCTACAAAACATTGTAAAGCAATTACCCTCCAATTAATTTTTTTAATATAAAGGAAAAATAAATATGTGCTCAGACATTGAGTTCTTAAGAATGTATCTCTAAATTACTCTTTTTCGGAAAGCTGTTATAAAATGTTTTCATTTAAATAAGAAAAATGAAGACATGTGATTGAACAAATTGGGCTTATTAAATTCTCTGAATGATAGTGATGGGTAATCTTAACACTATAGATGTGTCTAGAGTGTACTCAGCCTAGACTGAAGCAAGGGGAAGGCAGATGCAGGCTCAGTTCAGTTCAGTCACTCACTTGTGTCTGACTATTTGTGACCCCATGACTGCAGCATGTCAGGCTTCCCTGTCCATCACCAAATCCTGGAGCTTACTCAAACTCATGTCCATCGAGTCAGTGATACCATCCAACCATCTCATCCTCTGTTGGCTCCTCCTCCTCCCGCCTGCCATCTTTCCCAGCATCAGGGTCTTTTCTAGTGAGTCAGTTCTTTGCATCAGGTGGCCAAAGTATTGGAGGTTCAGCTTCAGCATCAGTCCTTCCCATGAATATTCAGGACTGATTTCTTTTAGAATAGACTGGTTGGATCTCCTTGCTGTCTAAGGGACTCTTAAGAGTCTTCTCCAACACCACAGTTGATAGATAAATTCAAATAAAAATGAAAAAAGTGAAACTGATGACACTAGTAACTATATGACACTAGTGACTTAAATCACACTAGTTATTTAAAGATTAAAATATACTCTCAGAAAAAATTTGGGGTAGTTAGGAAACTAAACCCCCCCAAAATTATTAACTTCATAGAAAAAAAAAGTTGGGCAACAATTATGTTGTAATCAGAGTTCATGATGACATTATAGTGTTAACAGATTAGTTATATATAGTTGGGTTTTCATCATCTTGCTGCACAGAAGTGAAAATAGTCTTTTTAATCACATTCTGTGTGTACTGTGCTCTGTCATTACATACCACATGAATGTGTGTGTGTGTGGGTGCACACGCACTTGCATGTGTGTGCTGCTTGTCTTTCCATCTAAACTAGAAGCTCTTTCAAAAGAAACAGTGCCTTCTGTTTTTCTACTCCCCCCACAGTAGTGGGCTGATATCTCAGTGAAAAAAGCAAAGCAGTGAGCAAACCTTTAAATAACTAACATCTAGGTCTAAGAAAAAACAAACAAACAAAAAACTAGAGTTCACTCTTTCTTTTTTTTAGTTTTTAAAAAATTATTTCATTTATTTTAATTGGAAATTAATTACCTTACAATATTGTGGTGATTTTTGCCATACATTGACATAAATCAGCCATGGGTATACATGTGTCCCCCATCCCAAACCCCCCTCCCTCATCCCTCCTCATCCCATCCCTCCCCATCCCTCCCATCCCTCCTCATCCCTCCCATCCCAGTTGGCCCAGTGTACAAGTCTGAGTGTCCTGTTTCATGCATTGAACTTGGACTGGTGATCTATTTTTTATATGGTAATATACATGCTTCAATGCTATTCTCTCAAATCATCCCGCCCTTGTCTTTTCAGACAGAGGCCAAAAGTCTGTTCTTTATACCTATGTCTCTTTTACTGCCTCACATATAGGGTCATGATTACTATCTTTCTAAATTCCAAATATATATATTAATATACTGTGTTGGTGCTTTTCTTTCAGACTTACTTTACTCTGTATAATAGGCTTCAGTATCATCCACCTCATTCAGTTCAGTTCAGTCCAGTCACTCAGTCGTTTCTGACTCTTTGAGGCCCCATGAATTGCAGCATGCCAGGCCTCCCTGTCCATCACCATCTCCCGGAGTTCACTCAAACTTACTTCCATCAAGTCGGTGATGCCATCCAGCCATCTCTTCCTCTGTCGTCCCCTTTTCCTCCTTCCCCCAATCCCTCCCAGCATCAGAGTCTTTTCCAATGAGTCAACTCTTCAAATGAGGTGGCCAAAGTACTGGAGTTTCAGCCTTAGCATCATTCCTTCCAAAGAACACCCAGGGTTGATCTCCTTCAGAATGGACTGGTTGGATCTCCTTGCAGTCCAAGGGACTCTAAAGAGTCTTCTCCAACACCACAGTTCAAAAGCATTGATTCTTTGGTGCTCAGCTCTCTTCACACATTAGAACTGATTAAAATGTGTTCTTTTTAACAGCTGAGTAATATTCCATTGTGTGTATGTACCAGACTTATCCATTTGCCTGCCGATGGACTTGTATGTTGCTTCCATATCCTAGCTATTGTAAACAGTGCTGCAAAGAACATTGGGGTACATGTGTCTCTTTCAATTCTGGTTTCCTCAGTGTGTATGCCCAGCAGTGGGATTGCTGGGTCAGTTCAATTCAGTTCAGTTATTCAGTTGTGTTTGACTCTGTGACCCCATGGACTGCAGCATGCTAGGCCTCCTTGTCCATCATCAGCTCCCGAGTTTACTTAAATTCATGTCCATTGAGTCGGTGATGCCATCCAACCATCTCATCCTCTGTCGTCCCTTTCTCCTCCCACCTGCAATCTTTCCCAGCATCAGAGTCTTTTCTAGTGAGTCAGCTCTTCACATCAGGTGGCCAAAGTATTGGAGTTTCAACTTCAACATCATTCCTTCCAATGAACACTTTGGACTTATTTCCTTTAGGATGGACTGGTTGGATCTCCTTGCAGTCCAAGGGACTCTCAAGAGTCTTCTCCAACACCACAGTTTAAAAGAATCAATTCTTCAGCACTCAGCTCTTTATAGTCCAGCTCTCACATCCATAAATGACTACTGGAAAAACCATAGCCTTGACTAGATGGACCTTTGTTGGCAAAGTAATGTCTTTGCTTTTTAATATGCTGTCTAGGTTGGTCATAACTTTCCTTTCAAGGTGTAAATGTCTTTTAATTTCATGGCTATAGTCACCAACTCCAGTGATTTTGGAGCCCCCCAAAATAAAATCTGCCACTGGTGCCACTGTTTCCCCATCTATTTGCCATCAAGTGATGGGACTGGATGCCATGATCTTAGTTTTCTGAATTGCTGGGTCATATGGCAGATTTTCAGTTTTGTCAGGAACCTCCAAACTGTTCTCCATAGTGGCTGTACCAGTTTGCATTCCCACCAACAGTAAGAGGGTTCCCTTTTCTCCACACTGTCTCAAGCATTTATTGTTTGTAAACTTTCAGATAGCTGTCATTCTGACTGGCATGAGATGATACCTCATTGTGGTTTTGATTTGCATTTCTCTGATAATGAGTGATGTTGAACATTTTTTCATATGTTTGTTAGCTATCTGTATGTCTTCTTTGGAGAAATGTCTGTTTAGTTCTTTGGCCCATTTTTTGATTGGGTTTTTATTTTTCTGGTATTGAGCTGCTGCATGAGCTGTTTGTATATTTTTGAGATTATTTCTTTGTCAGTTGCTTCATTTGCTATTATTTTCTTCCACTATGAAGGCTGTCTTCTCACCTTGCTTATAGTTTCCTTCGTTGTGTGAAAGCAGTTAAGTTTAATTAGGTCCTGTTTGTTTATTTTTTCTTTTATTTCCATTACTCTGGCAGGTGGATCATAGAGGATCCTGCTGTGATTTATGTCAGAGAGTGTTTTGCATATGTTTTCCTCTAGGAGTTTTATAGTTTCTGGTCTTACATTTAAATCTTTAATCCATTTTGAGTTTATTTTTGTGTATGGTATTAGAAAGTGTTTTAGTTTTATTCTTTTACAGATGGTTGACGAGTTTTCTCAGCACTAATTGTTAAAGAGATTGTCTTTTCTCCATTGTATATTTTTGCTTCCTTTGTCAAAGATAAGGAGCCAACAGGTGTGGGGATTTGCCTCTGGGTTTTCTATTTTGTTCCATTGATCTATATTCTGTCTTTGTGCCAGTACCATATTTTCTTGATGACTGTAGCTTTGTAGTATAGTCTGAAGTCAGGCAGTTTGATTCCTCCAGTTCCTTTCTTCTTGCTCAAGATTGTTTTGGCTATTCAAGGTTTTTTGTATTTTCATACAAATTGTGAAATTATTTATTCTAGTTCTCTGAAAAATACCATTGGTAGTTTGATAAGGATTACATTGGGTCTATAGATTGCTTTGGGTAGTATACTCATTTTCACTATATTGATTCTTCCAATCTATAAACATGGTATATTTCTCCATCTACTTGTGTCATCTTTGATTTCTTTCATCAGTGTTTAATAGTTTTTTATATATAGGTCTTTTGTTTCTTTAAGTAGATTTATTCCTAAGTATTTTATTCTTTTCATTGCAATGGTGAATGTGATTGTTTCCTTAATTTCTCTTCCTATTTTCTCATTGTTAGTATATAGGAATTTAAGAGGTTTCTCTGTATTAATTTTATATCCTGCAACTTCACTGTATTCACTGATTAGCTCTAGTAAATTTCTGGTGATGTCTTTAGGGTTTTCTATGTAGAGGATCATGTCATCTGCAAACGGTGGGGGTTTTACTTCTTCTTTTCCCAATTTGATTCCTTTTATTTCTTTTTCTTCTCTGATTGTTGTGGCTAAAACTCCCAAAACTATGTTGAATAGTAGTGGTGAGAGTGGTCACCCTTGTCTTGTTCCTGACTTTAGGGGAAATGCTTTCAATTTTTAGCCATTGAGGATAATGTTTGCTGTGTGTTTATCATATATGGCTTTTATTATGTTGAGGCATGTTCTTTCTATGCCTGCTTTCTGGAGAGTTTTTATCAAAATGGATGTTGAATTTTTTCAAACGCTTTCTCTGCATTTATTGAGATAATCATATTGTTTTTATCCTTCACTTTTTTAATGTGGTATATCACTTTAATTGATTTGCAAATATTGAAGAATCCTTGCATCCCTGGGATAAATCCTTGCACCTCTTGGTCATGATGTATGATCTTTTTAATATGTTGTTGGTTTTCATTTGCTACAATTTTGTTGAGGATTTTTACATCTATGTTCATAAGTGATAGCGCTCTGTAGTTTTCTTTTTTATGTGGCATCTTTGTCTGGTTTTGGTATTAGCATGATGGTGGCCTCATATAATGATTTTGGGAGTTTACCTTCCTCTGAAATTTTCTGGAACAGTTTGAGTAGGATAGGTGTTATCTCTTCTCTAAATTTTTGGTAGAATTAACCTGTGAAGCCATCTGGTCTTGGGCTATTGTTTGTTGGAAGATTTTTGATTACAGTGTCGATTTCCATGCTTGTGATGGGTCTGTTAAGATTTTCTATTTCTTCCTGGTTCATTTTTGGAAGGTTATACTTTTCTAGGAGAAGGCAATGGCACCCCACTCCAGTACTATTGCCCGGAAAATCCCATGGATGGAGGAGCTTGGTAGGCTGCAGTCCATGTGGTCGTGAAGAGTCAGACACGACTGAGTGACTTCACTTTCACTTTCCACTTTCATGCATTGGAGAAGGAAATGGCAACCCACTCCAGTGTTCTTGCCTGGAGAATCTCATGGATGGAGAAGCCTGATAGGCCGCAGTCCATGGGGTTGCACAGAGTCGGACATGACTGAAGCGACTTGGCAGCAGCATACTTTTCTAAGAATTTTTCCATTTCTTCCAAGTTGTCCATTTTATTGGCATATAGTTGCTCATAGTAGTCTCTTATGCTCCTTTGTACTTCTGTGTTGTCTGTTGTGATTTCTCCATTTTCGTTTCTAATTTTGTTGATTTGATTCTTCTCCCTTTTTTTCTTGATGAGTCTGGCTAATGGTTTGTCTATTTTATTTATCTTCTCAAAGAACCAGCTTTTAGTTTTGTTGATTTTTGCTATGGTCTCCTTTGCTTCTTTTTCATTTATTTCTGCCCTAATTTTTATGATGTCTTTCCTTCTCCTAGAGTTGGTCGCTGATTCCTTCTCCCTGGTTGCTGAGATGGTAAAGCATCTACCTGCAATGTGGGAGACCCAGGTTCAATGCCTGGGTCTGGAAGATTCTCTGGAGAAGGAAATGGCAAGCCACTCCAGTACTCTTGAATGGAAAATTCCATGGATGGAGGAGCCTGGTAGACTATGGTCCATGGGGTCACAAAGAGTTGGAAATGAGTGAGCGACTTCACTTTCTTTCTTTCTTTCCTTCTACTAACCCTGGGGTTCTCCATTTCTTCTTTGTCTAGTTGCTTTAGGTGTAAAGTTAGGTTATTTATTTGATTTTTCTCTTTTTTCTTGAGGTAAGATTGTAATACTCTGAATGTTCCTCTTTGCACTGCTTTTACTGAGTCCTATAGGTTTTGGGTTGTCATTTTTTAATTTTCATTTCTTTATATGCACATTTTTATTTCCTTTTTGGTTTCTTCCATGATTTGTTGCTTATTCAGAAGCATGTTATTTAGCCTCTATATGTTTGTATTTTTAATTGTTTTTTTTTTTTTCCCCTGTAATTGACCAGTTAGACCTAACTGATATCTATAGGACATTTCACCCCAAAATAATGAATTTCACATTTTTCTCAAGTGCACATGGAACATTCTCCAGGATGGATCACATCCTGGGCCATAAATCTAGCCCTAGTAAATTTAAAAAAATTGAAATCATTTCCGGCCCTTCACTTTCAGTCTGTTTGTGTCCCCTGGCTTGAGGTGGATCTCTTGTAGACAGCATGTATAGGGGTCTTGTTTTTGTATCCATTCAGCCAGTATTTGTCTTTTGGTTGGGGCATTCAACCCATTTACATTTAAGGTAATTATTGATAAGTATGATCATGTTGCCATTTATTTTGTTGTTGTTTGGGGGTTCATGTTTATAAACCTTTTCTGTATTTCCTGTCTAGAAAAGATCCTTTGGCATTTGTTGAAGGGCTGGTTTGGTGGTGCTGAATTCTCTCAGTTTTTGTTTGTCTGTAAAGCTATTGATTGCTCCTTTTATATTTTAATGAGATCATTGCTGAGTATAGTAATCTAGGTTGAAGGTTTTCCTCTTTCATCACTTTAAATATGTCCTGCCATTCCCTTCTGGCCTGAAGAGTTTCTATCGAAAGATCAGCTATTATCCTTACGGGGATCCCCTTGTGTGTTATTTGTTGCTTTTCCCTTGCTGTTTTTAATATTTGCTCTTTATTTTTGATATTCATTAATTTGATTAATATGTGTCTTGGGATGTTTTGCCTTGTGTTTATCCTGTTTGGGACTCTCTGGGTTTCTTGGACTTGAGTGGCTATTTCCTTCCCCATTTTAGGAATGTTTTCAGCTATTATCTCCTCAAGTATTTTCTCATGGCCTTTCTTTTTGTCTTCTTCTTCTGGGACTCCTATGATTCGAATGTTGGGGTGTTTAACATTGTCCAAGAGGTCGCTGAGGTTGTTCTTATTTATTTGAATAATAAATAATTATTTGAATTATTTTTTCTTGTTTCCTTTCTGCTTCATTTATTTCCACCATTCTATCCTCCACCTCACTTATTCAATTTCTGCCTCAATTATTCTACTGTTGGTTTCCTTCAGAGTGCTTTTGATCTCAGTTATTACATTATTCATTATTGATTGACTCTTTATTTCTTCTAGATCCTTGTTAAACATTTCTTGCATCTTATCAATCCTGTCTCTAATCTATTTATCTGTAACTCCATTTTGTTTTCAAGATTTTGGATCATCTTTAATATCATTATTCTGGATTTTTTTTTTTTCAGGTAGACTCCTTATCTCCTCCTCTTTTGTTTAGTTTGGTGAGCATTTATCATGTTCCTTTACCTGCTGAACATTTCTCTGCCTTTTCATTTTGTTTAGGTTGCTGTATTTGGGGGTGCCCTTTCTGTAGGCTGGAAGGTTGTGGTTCCTCTTTATTGTGAAGCCTGCTCCCTGTGGGTAGGGTTGGATTAATAGCTTGTCAAGGTTTCCTGGCTAGGGGAGCTTATGTCTGTGTTCTGGTGGGTGGAGCTGGATCTTTTCTGTCTGTAGTGTGATGAAGTGTCCTGTAGTGGGTTTTGGGGTGTCTATGGGCTTGCTATGGCTTTGGACAGCCTGTCTTTTAATGCTCAAGGCTGTGTTCCTGCTTTACTGCAGAATTAGCGTGGTATGTTTTGCTCTGGAACTTGTTGGCTCTTGAGTGGAGCTTGGTTTCAGTGTAGGTATGGAGACTTTTGGATGAGCTCTTGTCTATTAATGTTCCCTGCAGTCAGGAGTTCTCTGATGTTCTCAAGTTTTGGAGTTAAGCCTCCTGCCTCTGGCTTTTAGTCTTATTCTCACAGTAGCCTCGGGACTTCTCCATCCATACAGCACAGATGATAAAACATCTAGGTTAATGGTGAAACAGTTCTCCACAGTGAGGGACACAGAGAGAGGTTCAAAGAGTTGCATGGAGAAGAGAAGAGGGAGGAGGGAGATAGAGGTGACCAGGAGGATAAGATTGGGGAGTCAATAGGGGAGAGACCAATCCAGCCAGTAATTAGTTCCCTAAGTGTTCTCCACAGCCCAGAACACCCAGAGAGATTCACAGAGTTAAGTAGAAAAGAGAAGGGGGAGGGAGGAGATAGAGGTGATCTGGGGGAGAAAAAGGAGAGTCAAAAGGGGAGAGAGCAATCAAGCCAGTAATCACACCCCTAAGTGAAAATGAATACTGAAAATTTGATTCTTAAAGGTACAAAACTGATAACAAATATCAAAGAGCAAAGATTAAAAATCTAGAGTAGAGGTTAGACTCTCAAAAATTCAATATTAAAAATATAAAACAAAATCAATCACAAAAATTATAAAATATATATATGAAATTTGCTTTAATGTAAGGTATTTTTTCAAGGTAATAGTAGGTTATAAAAATGAAAATTAAAGGACTAATAAAGAACTTAAATTAAAAAAAAATAAAAAGTGATAATAAAATATATCTAGGAATTTCTCTGGAGCTGTTGTGGGCAGTGTGGGGTCAGTTCAGTTTCAGATAGTTCCTTGTTCCAGCTTGTACTTGTTCTCAAGTTTTATAAGCCCCCTCCAATGCTTAGTTAGTGTTAACTACAGGGTTTTAATCTGTCGCACCTGTCACATCCAGAGCAGTTCCCTCTTCTGTGTTTATTTTGGCTTCCTCTGTTTGCAAGTCTCTTCGCTGTCTAATTTCTGCTCTGGCACAAGGGGGCGAAGGTGGTCACTTATTTAGGCTCACTTGTTCAGTGTGTTGGAGAAGGCAATGGCAACCTACTCCAGTGCTCTTGCCTTGGAAGTTCCCATGGACGGAGGAGCCTGGTGGGCTACAGTCCATGGGGTCGTGAAGAATCGGACACGACTGAACGACTTCACTTTCACTTTTCACTTTCATGCACTGGAGAAAGAAATGGCAACCCACTCCAGTATTCTTGCCTGGAGAATCCCAGGGACGGCAGCCTGGTGGGCTGCTGTCTATGGGGTCACACAGAGTCAGACATGACTGACGTGACTTGGCAGCAGCAGCAGCAGTTTAGTGTGTTGTGGGGAGGGAGAAACACTGTAAACAAATATCACTGGCATGTGTGGGGAGTCCTCACAGTGTATGGATCACACTGGGTTTGCCCTAGCTAATGGTGGCATCTACTTTCTGGGTCTACACTGCTCAGGCTCCAGGTTGCTCTGCAGGGCACTGTCCAAACCGGGCCCTGCATTTAGTGCACTTCCCAGGTCTAAGCCACTCAGGTTCAGTTTCTTGGGTACTCCACAAGGGGACAGACTCAGTTGGGCATGTGCTTTGTGCCCTTTCCAGGTCCGAGAAACTCAGGCGACCAGGTGCTTTGTGAGTGCACAGTCCCCGAGGGCCTTGCATCTTAATCACCTTCCTGGTTCCAGCCGCTTGAGCAAGAGCACCGTCTCAGGTGTGCTCTGTGTCTCCTCTGGGGAGCTGATCTCGGGCTGTGACCCTCCTGGCAGATGTCAACTGTCCAGGATCCCAGGAAGAAGTGGCTAGCAACTGGGAGCCTGCTCACAGTTTGGTGGAGGATGCCAGTCCCTGGGGCCAAGATTAGAGGAGCCCCTTGCCTTCTGGCTCTAGCTGTCGCTTGCCCGCCTCTCTGCCTCTGGAGCGGGAGAGGGGCCTGTACGCAGCTGGCTAGCTCTCTTTTGGTATTCGCTCAATCCTGTGTTCTGTGAGAGGGCCAGGCTGTGAGTTAGAGCCTTTCTCGGGGAAGTTCTCCCTCTTTCTATTTTTTTCCTCTCTGGCAATCCCACAGTTTGGGTTTCTATCTCACGTTATCTCCCTCAGATTGGCCTCAGGACATTCAGGCCCGGTCCTTACCGTAAGGACTGATGATGCCGCCCACGCCTCCCTGTCCAGCCCCCACTCAGTGGTGGTGAATGCAGGCTTATGGGCTACATCTCTACTGGCAGTTGCAGTTAGGCATATATTCTATGGGGTTTTTTGTTTTCCTCCTGGTTATGTTGCCTTCTGAGATTCCAAAACTCCCCACAGACCTACCTGTGAGAGGGTTTCCTACTGTTTGGAAACTTCTCCTTCACGACTCCCTCCCCAGGATGGGTCTCATCCCTAACTCTTTAGTCTCTCTTTTGGTCTTTTATATTTTGTCCTACCTCATTTTGAAGAGAATGGGCTGCCTTTCTGGGTGCCTGGTGTCCTCCACCAGCATTCAGAAATATTTCTGTGTAAGTTGCTCAGCATTCAAATGATATTTTGATTAATTTGTAGGGGAGAAAGTAGTCTCTCCATCCTATTCCTCCACCATCTTGGGACCGCCCCCTAGAGTTCATTCTTAAGGGAACTACATAATAATCACCACAGACAAGATATGTGGAATAATGCCGAGTATGATAGTTGTTTGTTTCCTGGATGCTAAAAAAGGGCTGGTCACTATCCATAGCTGCTTTATTTGCCTTAACTCATTTAAGCATCAAAACAAATCTACAAGTTGAATACCATCATAATTCTCATTTTACAGGAGAGAAAACTGAGTCACAGTGTTGAATGTGATGGGACCAAATGAAAGACGTATGCTTCTACTTACCCAGCCAGATCATGTATCGTTAATTTCACTGGCAGTACTCTCCAGAATTTTCTTACTTATCTTCATGTCTGGTTCCCCTCCAGAACCTAGGCTCTGGGGACAGGCAGACACCTTCTTTCACACTCTCCTGCAACTCAGACATTTCTAAGTGGAGCAGTTTGTGGGAGTGAGCACTCAGCACTTAGGCATGAGCTGAATACAAGAGAACACTGTGGTGGATGAGAGGCCTGCTGCACAACCGCAGACAGGATACAGACCAGCATGGCAGTGTGAGATTGGAGCAGACTGGGCTCTTTGACCATTAAATGATCCTAAAAAACTGTCCCCAAATGCAAAAGCTAGGCAAAATGTTTCATGTGATGTAAAAGGAAATATATCTGGGATGATTTTAAAAGTTCTCCAAAAATAAATCAGACCAATATTTATACCTTTTTTTTGTTAATTTATATTTCTAGTATGTTATCTTTGGGGGATTTGAATCAGTGTAGCTTAAAATGGCTTTAACATGTATTTTCATTCGTTTTGATACAGTAAATGGGATTGTTTCCTTAAATCCTTTCTGCTATTTGAAGTGAGTCAGACAGAAAAACACAAATATTATATGATATTGCTTTTATGTGGAATCTAAAAAATTATGTGAATGAACTTATTTACAAAACAGACTCAGAGACATAGCAAACAAACTTATGCTGCCAAAGGCAAAGTGGGGGAGTGACAAATTAGGGAGTTCAGAATAAAAATATTCATACTACTATATATGCAATAGATAATCAACAAGGATCTACTATTTAGCACTGGGAACTATATTCACTATTTTGTAATAATCTATACTGAAAAAACTCTAAAAAAGAATATCTATGAGTATATATGCATAACTGGATCACCTAGCTGTACACCTGAAACTAATACATTTTAAATCAACTATATTTCAACTAAAAATCAACTAAAAACTTTAAAAGCCATGTATTTTCAAAATAGGTACAAGTAAGGTACTTTCCTGATGGCTTAGTGATAAAGAATCCTTCAATGGAGGAGATGTGAGCTCAATCCCTGGGTCTGGAAGACCCCTTGGAGAAGTAAATGACAACCCAACTCCAGTATTCTTGCCTGGGAAATCACATGAACAGAGGAGCCTGGTGGGCTGCAGTCCATGAGGTCACAAAGAGTTGGACACGACTTCGTGACAACACACATGCATACACAAGTAAAATGATTTTGACTAAGTTTCAAAAGATTATACATAGAAGAAAAATGGCTCTGCTTAATCATCTCACATGATTTTGTTAATTTCTCACTTTGCCATGTATGAAAAAAGTTGAAGAAAGAGATTTCTTAAAGAGATGAGAGAGGCACTGGTTTTCTTAATTGAAGGCAGCAAAGTGATGCTGCACAGCCAAAAACTCTGCTTTGTTAAATTCTGATTAAATGAGGTTTCTGTTTTTGCTGTTTTGTTTGTTTTTCTGTAGAACATCACAGGCTTATCCTATAATCAATATATGCTTTTATTTATGTCTTTACCAAGCTAGGGGACTTTGAATAATTGTCTGAATTTTAGTCCCTCCGGTGCAAGACATTTCAGTCTGAAAGGATTTCTGAGCCCTTTGCTGTGTGTGTGTTAATTAGAGTTGGTTTCCTGATCTTTGCTGTCAGTTTTCTCCGCTTCACAATTTGAGAGACAGCAATGCTAAACCAATCCTCAAAGGTCTCTGGAGACCATTTCCAGTAGCATTACTGATTTATTTTTGTCTTGACCAGATGGCTCCAGGTTCCTGGGACTGTACGGGAGTCCTTTTGATTACCCTATTTATCTCTCCCAGTGCTCAATTTAAGGGTCAAATCTCATGTAACACATTTGCTAGCAGGATAAAGCATTCAAGCCCACTACTGCTTGGACACCAGTCTTCTGACATATGCTCTGTGTTTCATTACACACCAAAGTCATAAGATTTAGTACATGATTTTATAAATTCCTAAGCAAAAGCAGGCAGAGTTTTTTGGGGGGTTGTTTGCTGATCTTTGGAACATGCAGCCAGCAGAAGGTCATGAACCAGGAAGACTTTGCAGAAAAGAGGGGTCTCTGTGTGTCCCCCAAGTCTCCCTCACAGAAGCCTTACTTGCTTTATGGAGGTGGCCATGAAAAAGATGAACAGAACATTTTTAATGAAACCAATAAAAATGCAAAGGAAGATTTAATGTTTAAAGAAACAATAAATCAAAACTGACAACTGAAATGCAATATTTCACCATGAGATTGAGGAAATCAATTCATCCAAAGGGCACACTTGGCTTCTGTTAAAAAAAAAAAAAAATTCCCACATACTCACACAGTAAAAGCTATCATATCAGGCAAAGCTAAATAAGCTCTGGTTAATGGATTCTGAAACCTTGAAAAACATGCATGAAGCCAGAAAATACAAAGTCTCATGGTATTTGGATACACACACATGCACACATACACCACAACATAAATTATCATGATTAGGACCTTCTTTAAGTTAGGGCATCAAAAAAATTGTCCATTTTTCAAGATGCTCTATGGGCTGAAGACTGTCTAAGTGTCAGATTATTTATTTTGATTACTAAATTATTTCCCTTTAAGACTTCTTATGTAATGAAAAATATAAGTGCATCCTAAAAACAGAAATAATAACCTTGACTTCTATCTTCAAGAAGAAAACAAAGAGAATTGGATGCTTTAGGCACATGCCATCAAGCTTATGTAGAGTGACCCTGGGGAAAATTAAATCTGACAAAAAGTATTCCTGTCTCATAAGGGCTCACAAGTCAATGAGAAATTGTCACCTGCACTAGAAATTATAATACAATGCAGTTTATAGCAAGGGCTATAGTAGAGGTTAAAATGTGCACTAAAAATGGGCCCGTGCATCTTAGGATGGTTTTAAGAGAAGTTATGACTTGATATAGAGCTTGAAGGATGATGTGGAAGATAGGAAGCTGATATAAGTGCGGAAACAGAGAAGACATTGAAGGGTAGAGAATAATTTTAACAGTGCGTTTAGGGAGTTTTGGTTCAAGATGGTGACACCTGATGGCTAAGTTCCTAACCTCACCTCCTTCCTTGGAGATACTGAACTTACAGCTATACATGGGAAAATTTTCTTTGAAACAAACAAAATTAAACTAAAAACTGGCAAAGGAACTCATTCATATAGGGCAACTAAAGAGTGTAGGAAAGAGTGTAGGAAAGGCTGAGAAACAATCTTGCCATAAATTTCACCTCCCAGCACAGTGACCCACAGTTGAGAAGTAACTCAAAACCTGGAGCTTCTCCCAGGGGAGAAAAGTGTTTGGACACCAGACATTGGATGAAACTGGAGCCTATTATACAGAGTGAAGTAAGCCAGAAGGAAAAACACCAATATAGTATACTAACGCATATATATGGAATTTAGAAAGATGATAACAATAACCCTGTGTACGAGACAGCAAAAGAAACACTGATGTATGGAACAGTCTTATGGACTCTGTGGGAGAGGGAGAGGGTGGGAAGATTTGGGAGAATGGCATTGAAACATGTAAAATATCATGTATGAAACGAGATGCCAGTCCAGGTTCAATGCACAATACTGAATGCTTGGGGCTAGTGCACTGGGACGACGCAGAGGGATGGTATGGGGAGGGAGGAGGGAGGAGGGTTCAGGATGGGGAGCACATGTATACCTGTGGCGGATTCATTTTGATATTTGGCAAAACTAATACAATTATGTAAAGTTTAAAAATAAAATAAAATTAAAACTGATACCTGAGATAAATCCAAGTTCCCAACATATCTATCTTTGAAAACAATGGGACTCATGCTGGAGATCAGAAGGGCCATGGCAAACTGAGGAATGGCTCCTAAAGGACTGGCACACAGGCCCATTTTCTCTAGGGCTCAGTGAAGAAGCAGCTCATTGGAAGCTGTCCAGATTTTATGCGAATGTGAGACGTATTTCCTAATCTTAAAGCATTAAGGAGGAGGAGGAGTGGGCTACTGAGATGCTATCTGTGGACAGAGGCTGAAGGGTGCCACCTTCCTTCTCTCCCTCTGTCTTGCTGAAGCCAGCTAATATCATGTTGTTTTTTTTTCCTCCTCTTTCCCATTCTCTTAGTTTCTTTTCTTTCTTTTTCTCTTTATTTTCCTTTCTCTTTTTCTTTATATCTCTCTCTCTATTTTTCCTTTTCATGGCTCTAAGTATGTATTCCTGGAAAAGTAAATGGGAAACCACTGCAGTATATTCTTGCTGGGAAAATCCCATGGACAGAGGAATCTGACAGGCTACCATCCATCCATAGGGTCACAAAGAGTCAGACAAAACTGAGTGACTGAACACTTACTTAGCACATATACGTACCACCTCCTGCCTCATTATAGAGCATCTGCTGGAGGGAAGCATCTACATACATCTTGTGCCTGTTTTTTAAGGTACAGTGACCTGCTTTTATTAAAACTCAACATTCAAAAAACAAAGATCATGGCACCTGGTCCCATCATTTCATGGCAAATAGATGGGGAAACAATGGAAGCAGTGAGAGACTTTATTTGGGGGGGGGGCCTCCAAAATCACTGCAGATGGTGACTGCAGCCATGAAATTAAAAAAAAAAAATGCTTGCTGCTTGGAAGGAAAGCTATGACCAACCTAGATGGAAAATTAAAAAGCAGAGACATTACTTTGCCAACAAAGGTCCATCTAGTCAAAGCTATGGCTTTTCCAGTAGTCATGTATGGATGTGAGAGTTGGACCATAAAGAAAGCTGAGTGCTGAAGAGTGAATGCTTTTGAACTGTGGTGTTGGAGAAGACTCTTGAGAGTCCTTTGAACTGCAAGGAGATACAACCAGTCCATCCAAAAGGAAACCAATACTGAATATTCATTGGAAGGACTGATGCTGAAGCTCCAATATTTTGGCCACCTGAAGCGACTCACTGGAAAAGACCCTGATGCTGGGAAAGATTGAGGGCAGTAGGAGAAAGGGATGACAGAGGATGAAATGATTGGATGGCATCACTGACATGATGGACATGAGTTTGAGCAACTTCCAGGAGTTGGTGAAAGACAAGGAAACCTGTCATGCTGCAGTCCATGGGGTTGCAAAGAGTTGGGCATGACTGAGTGACTGAAGTGAACTGAACTGACCTCCTTTTCATGGCTGCCCTAAAAGGAGCACCCCTAAATCACTTGCCTCCAGAAGCCAGGAAGACTTGTGTTCTGGTCTCCTGTGGAACTGGAGCAATCAGATTCAGTTCTTGACAGACTGCTACTCTCAGAGCAATTCACAGATAGCAAACTGAAACAAACCCAGTCTTTCTGTGTCCAGAAACATTAGCCTGAGAATTGGCATGTACTAATAGGGGTCTGCAGAGATACTCTCAGGGAATGGAGGACAGTGAATGCAATCTTTGCATTCTCCCATTGCCTCTTTCCAGCTTGCCAGCATCTTCCAGAAAGAAGCTTATAAACTTCTTTGTTGCCCAGATGGCCATGCCTGCTTCCAGGGGATACCTCTACACCACCTGACTTTGATGGCTAGAGGAGCTTATGCTCAAGGAGTCCATAGGACTGTAACCAATGGATAAAGAGTTTTTAAACAACTATCACCCTGAAGGTACAACAAAAGGCAACACACCCAGAAGCCCAGTCTTTCTGTAAAAGAGATCTAGTAGTTTATAAGTATAGCTGCAGCCTGAGGGGCTGGTTTCTGATGAAACACACATCTAAGGGCTGACTGTAAGCCTTTTCTAAGACTGGGAGGGTGGGCCCTATATTTGCACTGTGTTTTCACTGTGCTTCAGAACATCAGTTTATTTTGGAAGGGAGCTCCCATGTGTGTCTGATGCCTAGTTTTTATATCTGCTACCATAGTTTTTATTGTTGCCACCCAGAGGATACCCCTTGATTGCCTAGCTCTATTGGCCAGGGGGCCTGTCTACAGGACTATAATAAATGGAGACACAATTCTTGGCAGATCACCAGCCTCAGGGCACTGCACAAACAAAAGATTCAAGCACATATCCAGTCTTTCTGTGAAAAAAATGCTAACATGTTAGTCTTTGAATTTTGGCCTTTGGGGCAGGCATCAGGTTTGGTACCCATCTAGAGGCCACAGAGGTGTTCTCGGGGAACACAGGCCAGGAAGGCGATCTTTGCACTCTCCCTCTGCCTTTCTACATCTAACCAAGAGCATTCAGCAAGAAGTTTATACACTTACCTGGAGTCCTGATTTTTGTGACTGCTGCCCAAAGGACACTTCCAGATCCCCTGACTATGGGGGTCAGTGGGGCTTATACTTGCAGTCCCACAGGACTGTATATATTTGCATTCTTAAAAGCTTTTACCTGAGAGTCTGGTTGATGAAGATTTTTCCAGACAAGCAAAAGCTAAAGAAACATGACACGAATTAGTAACAGGAAAACATATGAAAGTATAAATCTCATGGTAAATATATAGTAAAAGTAGTGGATGAAAGAAAAATTAAGACCCATCTATATGTGGCTTATGGGAGACACACTTCAGACGAAAAAATATACAAACTTAAGGTGTGGTAGTAGAGAAAGTTATTACATGCAAAAGGAAACCAAAAGAAAGTTGGGTAACTATACTTAGACAAAATATACTTGATAACAAGGATTATAGTAAGAGACAAAGGAAGGCATTGCATGATAAAAGGGTTCATCTGGTAAGATGACATAACATTTGTAAATGTTTATACCCACAACATATGTGCATGGTCAGTCTTTAAATCAGATATGACTCTTTGTTACCCCATGGACTATAGCCTGCCAGCCTCCTCTGTCATTAGGATTATCCAGGCAAGAATAATGGAGTGGGCTGCCATTGCTTCCTCCAGAAGATCTTCCTGACCTAGGGACTGAACGCATGACTCTGGCATCCCTGCATTGGCAAGCAGATATTTTATCACTGAGCCACCTAGGAAGCCCTGTGAACCCAACATGCTGTTGCTGCTGCTGCTAACTTGCTTCAGTCATGTCCGACTCTGTGTGTCCCCATAGATAGCAGCCCACCAGAATCCTCCATTTCCTTCTCTGGAACCCAACATGAGAGTGTCTATATATAAAAAGCAGATAGTAACAGATCTAAGAAGGCGATGGCACCCCATTCCAGTACTCCTGGAAAATCCCATGGATGGAGGAGCCTGGTGGGCTGCAGTTCATGGGGTTGTGAAGAGTCAGACACTACTGAGCAACTTCACTTTCACTTTTCACTTTCATGCATTGGAGAAGGAAATGGCAACCCACTCCAGTGTTCTTGCCTGGAGAATTCCCAGGGGAGCCTGGTGGGCTGCAGTCTCTGGGGTCACACAGAGTCAGACACGACTGAAGTGACTTAGCAGCAGCAGCAGCAGCAACAGATCTAAAAGGAAAAAGAGACAGCACTATAGTAATAACATGGGACTTTGATACCCTACTTACATCTATGGCTAGATTATTCAGTCAGATATGCAATAAGGAAACAAATTAAATGATATAGTAATTAAATGGGCTTAACCATTTTCATTCCAATTCCAAAGAAAGGAAGTGCCAAAGAACGCTCAAACTACCACACAATTGCACTCATCTCACACACTAGTGAAGTAATGGTCAAAATTCTCCAAGCCAGGCTTCAGCAATACATGAACCGTGAACTTCCAGATGTTCAAGCTGGTTTTAGAAAGAAAAGGCAAGGCAGAGGAACAAGAGATCAATTGCCAACATCTGCTGTATCATCAAAAAAGCAAGAGAGTTCCAGAAAAACATCTATTTCTGCTTTATTGACTATGCCAAAACCTTTGGCTGTGTGGATCACAATAAACTGTGGAAAATTCTAAAAGAGATGGGAATACCATACCATCTGACCTGCCTCTTGAGAAACGTGTATGCAGGTCGGGAAGCAACAATTAGAACTGGACATGCAACAACAGACTGGTTCCAAATGGGAAAAGGAGTATGTTAAGGCTGTATATTGTCACCCTGCTTATTTAATTTATATGCAGAGTACATCATGAGAAACGCTGGGCTGGAAGAAGCACAAGCTGGAATCAAGATTTCCAGGAGAAATATCAATAACCTCAGATATGCAGATGACACTACCCTATGGCAGAAAGTTAAGAGGAACTAAAAAGTCTCTTGATGAAAGTGAAAGAGGAGAGTGGAAAAGTTGGCTTAGGCTCAACATTCAGAAAACGAAGATCATGGCATCTGGTCCCATCATTTCATGGGAAATAGGTGGGGAAACAGTGGAAACAGTGTCAGACTTTAATTTTGGGGGCTCCAAAATCACTGCAGATAGTGATTGCAGCCATGAAATTAAAAGACGCTTACTCCTTGGAAGGAAAGTTATGACCAACCTAGATAGCATATTCAAAAGCAGAGATATTATTTTGCCAACACAGGTCCATCTAGTCAAAGCTATGGTTTTTCCAGTGGTCATGTATGGATGTGAGAGTTCGACTGTGAAGAAATCTGAGTGCCGAAGAATTGACGCTTTTGAATTGTGGTGTTGGAGAAGACTCTTGAGAGTCCCTTGGACTGCAAGGAGATCCAACCAGTCCATCCTAAAGGAGATCAGTCCTGGATGTTCATTGGAAGGACTGATGCTGAAGCTGAAACTCCAGTACTTTGGCCACCTCATGCAAAGAGTTGACTCATTGGAAAAGAGTCTGATGCTGGGAGGGATTGGGGACAGGAGGAGAAGGGGACAACAGAGGATGAGATGGCTGGATGGCATCACTGACTCGATGGACGTGAGTCTGGGTGAACTCCCAGAATTGGTGATGGTCAGGGAGGCCTGGCGTGCTGTGATTCATGGGGTCACAAAGGGTCGGACATGACTGAGCGACTGAACTGAACTGAACTGAACAGATATACACAGAACATTTCATCAAACAGCAACAAAATACAAATTCTTCTCAAGAGTGCATGGAACATTCTCCAGGATGGATCAAATGGTAAGCCACAGACCACATCTTAATACATTTAAGAGTGAAATCATATAAAGAATGTTTTATAACAATAACAGTATGAAACTAGAAATAATTTCAAGAATAAATCTGGAAAATTAAAAAATATATGGAGATAAAACAGCATGCCACTGAACACCAATGAGTCAACAAAGAAATCAAAGGCAAAATAAAAATCTTGATAGAAATGAAAATGAAAACTTATGCAGTGAAAGCAGTTCTATGAGGGAGGTTTCTAGAAATAAATGCCTACTTAAAGAAAGAAGAAAAATATTAAATAAGCAACCTAACTTTACACCTCAAGGAGCTAGAAAAAGTAGACAAAGCAAATCCCAAAGTTAGTAGAAGGAAAGAACCATCAAAGATGAGAAAAAAAAAAACAAAAACAAAAAACTAGAGACTAAAAGAGCAATAGAAAAGACCAAGAAAAGCAAGAGCTGATTATTTGACAAGATAAATAAAACTGACAAAACTTTAGTAGACTCACAAAGAGATAAAGAATTCAACCATTGATAAATTAAATCAGAAATTAAATAGTAGATATTACTTTTCATACCACCAAATACAAAGGATCGTAAGAGATCCTTTAAATTATTATGTATCAGTTGATTTGACAACCTGAAAAATGCATATATTTCTAGAAATATATCTAAGACTGAGTCATAAAGGACTAGAAAATCTGTACCAGTAAGGATATTTAATCAGCAATTTAAAACCTCATAACAAACAAACATCCAGGACCACACAACTTCACTGTTGAATTCTAGGAACAATTCAAAAAAGAATTCATAAGAATACATACCGATTCTTTTCAAACTCTTACAAAAAAATAGAAGAAAAGGAAATACTTGTAAACTCATTTTATGAGGCCAGCATTACCGTGATACCAAAACAGGACAAGGGCATCACAAGAAAGGAAAATTACAGACCAATATCCTGGGTGGACATAGATGCAAAAATAATGAACAAAACATTAGCAAGCAGAATTACACAATAAATTAAAAGGATCATACATCATGATCAACTGAAATTTATTCCAGGGATGTAAGAATGATTCAGCATTCACAAATCAATCTACATAATGAGCTACCTTAACAAAATAAAGGATAAAAATTATACAGTGAATTCAACAGATGCAGAAAAACATTTGATAAAATTAAACATCTATTTTTGATAATTTCAACAAAGTAAGTATAGAGGGAATATTTATCAACATAATAAATACCATGTACATAAGCCTATAGGCACTTCATAATCTGTGGTAAAATCTGAAAGCTTCTCATCTAAGACTAGGAATAAGAAAAGGATGCTCACTCTTACCACTTTTATGTAACATAATATTGGGTGTGCTGGCTAGAACAGTTAGGCAAGAAAAAGAAGCAAAGGACATTCAAATTGGAAAGAAAGATTCAAAACCATTACTATTCGTAGATGACGTGATGTACAAATGTACATCAGATGCACAGAAAAACCTAGACTCTATCAAAAAACTGCTTGAACTAATAAATAAATTTAATAAATTTGCAGGATAAAAATCCAAAAATCTATTGTATTTACACACACTAATATGAAACTATCAGAAACAGAAGTTTAAGAAAAAAATCTAATTTAAAACTGTATTATAAAAAAAAATCCTGGGAAAAAAATTTAACCAAGAAATAAAAGACCTATACACTGAAGACTATAAGAAATTTATGAATAAAACTGAAGAAAATATAAATAAATATTAATAAAAGGAGAGTCAATGCTCATGGACTGGAAAAATTAATACTGTTAAAATAGCCATACAGCCCAAAGCAATCTACAGATTCAATGAAATTCCTATCAAAATTCAATGCCTTTTTAAAAACAAAAATATAAAAAGCAAACTTAAAATCTATATTGGATCACCAAAGATTCCAAATAGCCCCCAAAATAATAAGTTAGAATAACAAAGCTAGACGGGCTTCCCTGGTAGCTCAGTTGGTAAAGAATCTGCCTTCAATGCAGGAGACCCAGGTTTGTTTCCTGGGTTGGGAAGATACCGAGGAGAAGGAAATGGCAACCCACTCCAGTATTCTTGCCTGGAGAATCCCATTGACAGAGGAGCCTCGCAGCTACTTGTGTCCACGGGGTCACAAGATTCAGACACAACTTAGTGACTAAACCACCATTACCAACAACAAAGTTAGATATCTCATGCTCCCTGATTTCAAATTATATTACAAAGCTATAGCAATCAAAACAGTATGGTTTTTTCACACACACACACAAAATCAATGGAACAGAATAGAGAGCCCAGATATACAAATCCAGATATATATGGTCACTTAATTTATGATGAAGGAGTCAAAAAATTACAACAAGGAGAGGAAAGTCTTTCAAATAAATGGTGTTGAGAAAATTAGATCACCAAAAGAATGTAAAAAATTTTCATGCAAAATAATGAAATTGGGCCACTATCTCATACCATAGCAAAAATTACCTCAAAATGGATCAAAGTTCTGCATGTAACACCTAAAGCCAGAAAACTTGGAGAAAACACAGGTGGTAATCTCCTTGACATAGGTCTTAGCAATCATTAATGTTTTGTTTTATTTTGTGTTTTTTTTTTTTAATTTGGCAGCAATAGCAACAAAAACAGACAACTAGGACTATATGAAACTAAAAGCTTTGCACAGCAAAGAAAAACCTAACAAAATGAAAGGCAACATCCTGAATGAGAGAAAATATGTGCATCTTATATGACAGATAAGGAGTTAATATCCAAAATATATAAAGAACTCACATGATTCAATTGCAAAAAAAAAATTCAAATAAAAAAAATGGCAGGTGTTCTGAATAGACATTTCTTTCCAAAAGAAAAGACCAGTCAGTACATGCAAAGATGCCCCACATCTCTAATTATTAGGGAAATGCAAATCAAACCATGAGATGTCACTTCATAGCTCTTAAAATTGCTATTATCAAAAAGACAAGAAATCAAAGTATTAGTAAGAATGTGGAGAAAAGGGAATCGTGTGAACTACTGTTGGGAATGTAAATTGGTGCAGTCACTATGGAAAGCAGTATGTGCATGCATGCACAGTTGCTCAGTCGTGTTCAACTCTGCAACTCCATGGACTATAGCCCACCAGGCTCCTTGTCCATGAGATAATCCAGGAAAGAGTATATTGCAGTGGGTTGCAATTTCCTCCTCCAAGGGATCTTCCTGACCCAGAGATTGAACCAGTGTCTCCTGTGGCTTCCACATTGGCAGGTGGATTCTTTACCACTGAGTCGCATGTCAGTTCAGTCACTTGGCCATGCCTGACTCTTTGTGACCCCATGGACTACAGCACTCCAGGCTTCCCTGTCCTTCACCAACTCCTGGAGCTTGCTCAAACTCATGTCCATCGAGTCGGTGATGCCACCCAATCATTTCATCCTCTATTGTTCCCTTCTCTTCCTGCCTTCAGTCTTTCCCAGCATCAGGGGCTCTTCCTATGAATCAGTTCTTCACATCAGGTAGCCAAAGTATTGGAGCTTCAGCTTGAGCATCAGTTCTTCCAATGAATATTCAGGACTGATTTCCTTTAGGATTGACTGGTTGGATCTCCTTGTAGTCCAAGGGACTCTCAAGAGTCTTCTCCAACACAACAGTTCAAAAGCATCAATTCTTTGGCACTCAGCTTTCTTTATAGCCACATGAGAAACCTGGAAAAGAGTATGAATATTTCTCAAAAAATTAAAAAAAGAACTTCTCTAAAATCCTTAAATTCTACTTCTGATTATTGTTCAAAGAAAATAAAAATACTGAGTTGAACAATACATGTTTATTGAAGCATCATTTATAATAGCCAAGAAATGGAAAATGCCTGTGTCTATTGGTGATGAATGAATAAAATGTGGTATGCATATACAATGAAATATTACTCAGCCATACAAACAAATGAAATCTTGTAATAACATGGGTGGACTTTGAGGACATTATGCAAAGTAAAATAATTCAGACAGAGGAAGATATAAATATTTGTATATTCTTACTTACATGTATAAATTAAAACAAAACAAAACAAAAACAAGCTCCTAGCTACAGAGAACAGATTGGTGGTTGCCAGAGATGAAGAGTGGGGGTTAGGTAAAATAATAAAGATAGTCAAAAGATATAAATTTCAGATTATAAGTGTTATAAGTATGCAGTACACAACATGATGGCTACAGTTAATAATACTGTATTTCATATTCAAAAATTGCTAAGAGAATAAATCTTAATTTTTTATCACAAAAATATGTTTCTAACTGTGGACAGTGACTGATGATAACTAGACTCATGTGACATTTGTTTTGCAATATATATCAATGTAAAATCATTACTTTGTATACCTGAAACTAATGTAATATGCTAATTGTATCTCAATTTAAAAATAAAATTAAAAAATTTTGTGACTAGATAAAGGTAGAAGAAAATTAGGACAAAGAATATATGAGAGACAGGTAGCATCTATGCTGCAGGTGATGTGAAAAAATATAGGATAGAAGGATACGATACACAATAGGTAACAATCGAACTAACAAAAATGGCTATATACAGGCTGCTCGTTCTTGGAACCATGCCAAGTGGTTATTAAGCATTTTCACATTTAATCTTCTTTGCAGCTCTTCATGGCAGATATTAACCTATTTTTAGAGATGAGTATAGTGAGGCTCTGCAATGTTATATTAGTTGCACAATGTCCCAGAGTTTATAAGTGGCAAAGTGAAGATTTCAAGCCTCTGTGTGACACTGCAACTTAGGGATGCTGCAAAACTATGCACTGGTGCCAGATAGGAAGCAGCAGGAGGCTCTGATTGCCTAGGCAGCTTACCAGTGCTTACTGTGCTACTGCCCACTCCTGCGTTTTCTCTCCCTCACTCCCACTTGCATTGCCCCTTGTACTCATCCCTAAACCATCCAGTCCCACAGTTGCCAAAACACCTCCATGGCATGTCCCACCCTCAGTGACTGACTTAACTTAGTAATTTCATTTCCCACTCCATACTCCATCATCTCCTTGCATTATTCTGGAAATTTTGGTCCATACATATGTCTTTTCTTCCTAAAGAAACAGCTATTCATTTAAGGAATCCAACATTTTTCTACCCCCCTTTTTTTAATCTTCCAGAGAATTAACTCCATATGCAAATCAATTACGCTTTTCCTTAAGATTCTGCTCAGCCCCACCCCAAACGCTTGTTCAAGTCTGTGTTGAGTGCTTCCCTAGACAACCAATTCCTGGAACACAACTTTTCTGCATGTAAGCCTGATGTGGGTCCTAGAACATATAAAATCTCACCTGTTTCTCACAGGTGTGACCTAGCAGATGTTGGAGAATCTGACCAGTGTCACACAATGCCGGAGCTGAGAAAGGAGGGGTAGGATTTGCACAAGAATTTGTCATTCTCTGGGACAAAGTTCCTCTTCTGTGTGGTCCTGCCTTACTCTGTATCTAAATATTTCCACCAGATCACTACATTATTAGGCATTTCTTGAACCTTGTGAACTTTTGTTAATGTCCATACATGGCTTCGGAGAAGGCAATGACACCCCACTCCAGTACTCTTGCCTGGAATATCTCATGGACGGAGCAGCCTGATAGGCTGCAGTCTACGGGGTCGCTAAGAGGCTGACATGACTGAAGCGACTTAGCAGCAGCAGCATACATGGCTTAATCACAAGAGTATTTCTTTCAATGGTCTTTAAATGAATAAAGAGGCACTGATTTTAAAATAATACAAACTGAACACTTGATTCTACCTGAAATACTTAAAATGAGTGGTGGGGGGGACTGTACACATAAATGTTATAAATTCCTGATGCATTTCGCTTTATAAAAAGAAATTTTAATCATTCTGTAGTACACTTTTCAATAATACATATATTTTGGATTTTAAAAGCAATTGTTGAATACCCTTGAAGATAAATTTTTATAGAAACCAGTTTTTACAATGTGAATCAATATGCTTGTTCATTGTTTTTGCTTTTTTTTTCTTTTGGTTTGTTTCTTCCTTGAGTTATATGTCAGCTGTCACATACCCTTCTGTCATCAGACGTATATCTAAGAGCCCACTTCTAGGTCACTGCTTCTAATTCCTGTGGGAAGAGACGTTAGAAAAGCAAGCTTGTTAATGAAATCACAATGTCTGAATGAGGCCCGATGGGAATAAAACGTATAGGCTTAATGCCTGGGCTTTGTCACAGCTGGTTTAGGAGCTTAAAGCCCTTTCATGACATCTTCCTTGTCCACATCTTTGGTTGAGCTCGCTGCATCCGATACCTTGGACGGATATTACGGCAAATATAAATTTTGTGTAGAGTCTCTTGCATGGTCTTTGTTTAGAGACAGTAACAAAGGGACACACAATGCTCTTGATTCTTAAACCTATAAACTAATTTTGGAGAGAAAAATCACATCACAGATACGTTACCCATGAAGCAGATAAGCATCAAAAAAGATATTATAGTGACATGAGTATGGAGCCAATGTTCCTTTGAAGAAGTTTGACAAGTATGGTCTGGAATAGGCACTCCCGGCTGGGCAAAACCACAAGGAGGCCACACAGGGGGTGGTTAATAACTCAGGAGGGTTTGCTATCTAACTAGCAGGAGATGCAATGATTTATTTCCAAGCAAGGGAGAAGGTGAGGTTTTAGATTCACTGGATCTTCAGTACACAGTTCCCTTGTGTTCGTGTGTACTCAGAATGTCTTTGGGATTCTTATCGGCTGCTTCTAATTTAGACCTCTGACTGCCCGCCTTTTCATAGAACCAGGCCCTCTCTGAAGTCACTCTTTATGAAGCTTTGTGAAAAAATTGGAGAGCTTAGGACACACACAAGTAGGGGGAGGAATACAGAGAAGCAGAGAGACAAGAAAGTGGGTAGATTTTATTTTTCTGCAGTTAGCCTTTATTTTTTAAATAACCTTGTACTCCTTTTCAATTTCCTCTCAGAACCGTTTTTCCTCTGCTTGCTCCCTTTTTCTTCATTATTTTAATGGCTACATCTTTGCTCTGATGTGTCAATGGGAGTGGAAAATCCTGTGAAGCCTGGGCTTAATGAAACGCCAGCTGGAACAGAGGGATAAAGTTTCTTTGGAGCAGCTTCAAAGGGATGCGGGCTGGGCAAGCTCTGGGACAATGGTGCCGGGCCTGAGGACAGGGACAGCCCGGCCAGCTGGCCCAGCCTGGCCCTAACGAGGCGTGAAGGGATGAGGACCCACGTCACTCAGCAGTGGGGGGTACAGGATGGGGGATTTAAAACGCACACTACACACAGGCTGCATCCTTAGATTTTCACAACAAATGGTATTCTCAGGAAATGAGGGGCCAAAATGTGACTCCTAGGGGAAGAAGCATGAGCTAATTTTGCTCAAAAGCCTTGGCTTCCTGAATGCTGCCAGGCACCGCTTCTCTCCACTGCCCCCCGCCCCCATTTTGGCATAAATTTTACATTTCTTTTTATAAGAGAATTACCACAGAAACCTTAGTTTTGATAGGAACTGAGAAAGATTTATGAACACTCATTGGTCATTTTTGGTCAGGGGGCATTTCTCTTTTCTTTTTTGTGAATACAGCAGGCAAAGTGACTTGGAAATAGGCTATAAATCTACAGCCTTTCAAACGCCATGTCTGGTTTTCGGCTCCATTCAGACCTCCGCTTCCGCAGGCCCTTGTACTTTGAATGACATCAAACATTATCAGCTCCAGCTTTCACTTTGCAAGGGATGTTTAGGAAACTACAAGGAACTTCAGCCTCTACCTAGTTAATTTTTTGTGTTGATATGCTTTGTATAAAACCTACTGTCTCACCTTTGGTATTTTGCTATTGAGGATATTTGATCAATGGTATTGACTGTCTCATTTTATTAAGTTAACTCTCAGAATTCTTTAAAGAAACATGGAGACGAGTGGTTAGGTCTTTACAAACTGAGTCCTCCAAAAGCTAAGATGCTTTAAGTCCAGAAAAATCATCAGAAAGATCATTTTCACTCATTTCTCTTGCTTATGAGAACTGACAAAAAAGGATTTGAGATGGTTTATATACCAAACAACAGATATTGAGATATCAAGCTTGATATAGTCTTTGCTCCTCATAGCCCAGAAAACATAAAATATGGACTTTCTTTCACTTCAGTTGCATATTCAGATGCAAATCACCCACCAACTGGAGCAGCTTCAGGTAGCTATTGAGCTACCTGACAAGGAATAAACCCTCCTAGGAGACTGTCCTGCCTTTAGGAGACTTTTCTATGGTCAAGAGAGATAGGACTCTTCATTTTGATATTCAGTCGCCAAGTCGTGTCCCACCCTTTGTGACCCCCATGGACTACAGCATGCCAGGCTCCTCTGTCCTCCACTATCCCCTGGAGTTTGCTCAGATTCACGTCCATTGAATCAGTGATGTCACCCAGCCATCTCATCCTCTGCCCACCCTCTTCTTTTGCCTTCAGCATCAAGCTCTTTTCTTTGCATCAAGTGGCCACAATATTGGAGTTTCAGCTTCAGCATCAGTCCTTCCAGTGAATATTTAGGATGAATTTCCTTTAGGACTGACTGGTTTGATCTCCTTGCAGTCCAATGGACTTTCAAGAGTCTTCTTCAGCACCACAATTCAAAAGCATTGTGATCCCTTCATGGGTCACAGCCTTGTCATGGCCAAGGGGCTTGTGTAACTCAGTGGAGCTCTGAGCCATGCTGTGCAGGGGCAACTGAGATGACAGATCATAGTGAAGCATTCTCACAAAGTGTGGTCCATGGGAGGAGGACATGGCAACCCACTTCAGCATTCTTGCCATGAGAACACCATAAACAGTATGAGAAGGACTCTAAATATCAGCTTCCTTTTTCATTAGTCAAAAACTGAAGATTAGCAGAAATCTCATATAGTCCAATCTAAGTATAGGGTTAATTCTAAAGAAAAAATACAGCTCACTCTTAAATGATGCAGCTTTGAACCGTGCAGACACACTAATGCCTGGATTTTTTTTTTTCCAGTAGTAAATACTACAGTACAGTCTGGCACCATCCACAGTTGGTTGACTTGGAGGATGTAGAACCTCCGATATAGAGGAACCATGGATACAGAGGGCAGACTGTGAAGTTAGATTCTAGACTGTGTGGGGATTAGTTTCCCTCACCTTCACATTATTCAAAGGTCAGCTTCATGTATAGGATTTTATAGCTTTGGCCAAGACTTTCAAAAGGAGATAACATTTGAGGTTGTTTGGTATATAGAGAGGAAATGATATTCCAGAGAAAATTCCATAAACAAAAGTCTAAAGGCAAGGAGTGACCTTGTCAGTGAGGAGAATTACAAAAATCCAATAAAATGGTTTAAAATAATTCAAGGAGTCAGAGTGTCTGGGGATGATGTCAGAGAGGTCAGCAGGACAAGAACAAACAGGACTTTGAGTATCAGGCTTGGGCTTGATTCTGTAGGTGAAAGGGGGAGAAAAGGGAGCATTTTGTTGACTGGAGGGATCAGCTAAGTAGAGCATGCTGGAGATGTGATTCTGGCTCATCTGTGGAGGATGGGTTTGCAGAGGTTGGCCCTCCTTGATTTGCTCCCTTCCACGCACACACACCTTCTCTGCACTTCTCTGTCTTGCACTGATCACCGTGTCCAGGCACCTTGTTGTCTCACTGCTGGTAGGGAATCAACAATGGATGGCATTGGCATAAAGCTGAGAACAGAGAGAGGAATAGTTTGCTATATTTATACTGCCCAGCCTCCCCACACATTTATCACTGTTTGTACTCTCCTATGGTCATACAATATCAGTCACTCCTTTTTGTATCCAGCCTTTTGGCATGAGACTCCTTCAGGGGTAGTCCTGGCTTTCTGCTCTTGCTAGTATAGGTCCTTCATTGAATCCTTTGGCTTCATTAGCCGACCACTCACCTCTGAGAATGTTTTTTTTACTTAACCTCCCTTCAGTTTATCCCCTTGAGCTTAGCATCTCAATTATTGGCAGGACTTTGATAGAGGGTCAGCGATGGAGAATACTATGATAGCTCAATGTAGAGAAATGGGGCGGGGGGTAACAGTACCAGGCATATTCTAGAGGAATTTGGGGTGTAAGAATTAGTAACTGGTTAGACTAGGCACTCTAAGACCTATTAATATGAGGTCATTCTTTAGAAGGCCAGTCAGAAGAGATCTCAAGGGGCAGAGGTTTGTGTTCAAGGAGTCATAAGTGGGGCTGTACGTACCGAGGTAAGTGTTGATCCTAAGGCAGGAAGAGTTTGGGTCCAGTCCTGTCTTCTTCAAAGACTTACAGTGTGGAGTATTACAAAGCACTAAACCTGGGTGAAGTCTAACATATAATAATTGTGCTTTTATTTCTAGATTAATCCATTTGGGTCATATATAGCAGCAAATCGGAAGCTTGCAAGTGGACAAAAGATGATAGAACTCTGAACTCTAGTTTAACAAGAGCCATCTTTCATTTAAAATCTTATTTCTCTTCAAAATACTCAGTCATGTGTCTCTGTCTATCCACTTCCAAAACTAACTGTTATTGACTTTTAGGAGTAGAAAATAGCATAATTTTCTACTCACCCATAGCATAAACTCACCCATAGCATTTTGTCATTGTCCCTGAAGCAGCTTTGCTTTTCATTGGTTTCCATGGGGTCGATGTTTCTCCTGAGTGATGGGGATGAGGCCATTTGGCAGTGCACACAGGAGGGAACACAGGTTGGTACAAGATAAAATCAAAGAGAAAGCTTAGAGATAAATGCTCCAATATAGTTGTCACCCATCTCTTTTTGAATCTAGTACATTTAATTTACAGAGCTGGTAATACTTGTATAATCAACCAGGCATTGATTGGACCTTAATACTTTTGGTGAAGCTACCACCATCCTAATGAATCAATGCTCAAAAAATAACCAGATAACTAAAGGGTCTCTACTCTCAAATGCATTCTTTTCTTACCTTAACTGTGGGTGCTTTTATAGGAGTCTGTAGACTGATGCAGTGTGCTAAGACCCTTCTCTGCCTTTGTCCAAGCCTAGGAGGGTTTGCCGAAGGCCAGAGTGCCCATGAGCAGTTTTCTTCCAGTTGTCACTATAGCAACAGCCACTCACCCTTGGTCAAAGGTGCCATAAACTGGCACATTCTGCCACAAAGCAGTAAAAGCCAATTTCAGAACTCTCAATCCTACCTGGCTTCATATAGGCTTTTCCAAAATTCAAGATCAAAGATGACCTGCACACCCATTCAAACCTAGTCCCAAAGCTCTACATCTCACCTAACCAGAATTTTCAGCAGGTACATGATTATTTGCTCTATCCAATCTTGCATGCCTCAGTGTTTCCAGAAAATGCACCAAGATGCTGAGATCCTGAACTTACATCACTGGAAGTACAGCAACACCTGTCTTCCTGTAGCCTTAGCTAGTAAGTCCAACATATCAGATGTTTCCTGCTGTTTTCTGTACATCTCCACCACTGTGATTGGCATCATTTATTTGTGATTCCATAGAGATTATTGTTGCTACAATAAAACAAGACCATAGTAAGGATGTTAGGAAAACCTAAGTTTCTGCTACAAAGAGAAGTCTCATGCATGCTTCCATTTATCAGTACACGTTTAGTGAATTCCACTGGCAAAACTGCTGGTGATAAGACAATGTTCATCTCTCAGATGGAGAAGGAAATGGCAACCCACTCCAGTATTCTTGCCTGGAAAATCCCATGGACGGAGGAGCCTGGTAGGCTGCAGTCCATGGGGTCGCGAAGAGTCAGATATGACTGAGTGACTTCACTTTCACTTTTCATTTTCACCCATTGGAGAAAGAAATGGCAACCCATTCCAGTGTTCTTGCCTGGAGAATCCCAGGGACGGAGGAGCCTGGTGGGCTGCCATCTATGGGGTCGCACAGAGTCGGACATGACTGAAGTGACTTAGTAGCAGCAGCAGCATCTCTCGGAAGAGCTGAAGATCCATCAGAAATCTCTAATAATACTGCTTACATCTTGCTGAGATACATTTATATAAAAGCAATTGTATAATTACTAGAGTTAAAACTGAATGAATTTCAGATCAGTTTTCAGTCTGTATTTCTGGGTTAATTTTTATAGATTGAGGTGTTTATGACCCAGGTTTTACCATGCCTGATGGATGTTCGCTTCTTCCTCATAGAGGAGGGAAGGGCACCACTTACAGTTTTCGAAGGACATTGCCAATTCACCTTTCCATTTCCCCCTTTACTTTTGATGTAAATGGATGCCTACTTCCCTGAAAAAATCACATTACATATTTTATTTTCATAATTTCTGGTTGTAGGAAATGGATGCTCAAGATAGCCTTATATTTCTTCCTAGATAAAAAGGAAGGTATGGAGATGTTTTTTAGGTCTGCTATCCTAGTAGCCTCAACTACTTGCGAAGTCCTTAAGAAAGGGTTATCTAAACTGAATTCATCACATTGAAACCTCACAAGCACTTGAAGATGTATTTGAACATTAAAGATGTTCCACCATATAGCAGAAGAGATTAATCTCAATGAAATAATAAGTGTAGTGTTTTCACATGAGTTAGGAAAAAAGCTATTTTAGCTGGATGCATTACTTGATGAATTCATATGTATTTTTATTTACACAGTCATTCTTAAGTGCCTACAGTCTGACTGGAACTGGGGCACTTGCAGAAGAAAGCCAGAGGAACAGTTGACATTTTTAAAATGTGGTAAACGCACACATACACACACACACTTGAAACACTATGACACAAAATTAAATATCATTAATTAGAATTGTCCCCAAATGCCATAACAATATGCAATTAAGTGATTCCTTATGGAACAAAGCTGCTATGTGCTTGGCCTTTCAGGACATTGGTCAGGATCTCTTTGGCTGTCTCATGTTTTATACCACCATAGGCAGCTAATAGAAAGCTAAGCCCAACCATGAGAACCACATTTGTATAACTCATATTAGGGAAGGGTGCCATGGATTCCCTAGACCACATCTATAAATCTTTCCCTGCCTGAGAATCTGTCGAACCTAGATTAAGGTATTTAACATTGCTAGGATTCTTCATGGCTCCAAATACTAGGAGGCTTTGGTTCTTCTAGTCTGTATTATTCTCAGTTTTGGTTGCAAGTTGCTTTCAAAGTTAACATCTCCTAAACTTCATGGTGAACTTTCTTCTGTCAGGAAGATAACCTGGCTTGTTCCCCTACAGTGACTCATTTTCACCTGCAGACCACTGCTCCATTCACACATGTTCATGGTGCCTCAACAAGGTAGCTGGCCCTGGGCCACATCAATGAACAAGACAGAACAACAGCCCATCCTCATGGAGGTTATAGTCTGCTTTACAGAAATGATGACTCCTTCTTCTTGCCCTTCTCTGTCCTACCAATTTGTCAGACCCATCTTTTCTATGAAAACTAAATTTCTTCCCTCTGAAACTTCGCATTTCTAAGATGTGCATCATGTATTAGTCTTTAATGAGCAACACTTTAATTGAGTGTAAGCTTGCCCATATATAGTTATCACACCTATTTCGCTTGAAGCACCCACTTAAATTCTGATGATTCTGCCATATTTCTTTGCCCTCTCTGTAGAACCTACTAGGTATATACTTATGACCTTTTCATTCATTGATGATTGCATATGCTCTCTTTTTCTATAATAGTCATCAGAGTAACCTGTTAAGAAAAATTTTGCTCTTATAAGACACTTTAACCTTTGTATTAGTATTTATGATTTCTAGTACATACACACATGGTCTTTTTACTTCTAAGGGAAGCAGGGAAACCAGTATGATTCTAGTTTTAAATGAAGGAAAGTTAAGGGAAATTCAGGGATTTGCTCAAAGTCACAGAGCAAATTCGTCCTTAAACTATGAAAAGTAGCTTCAAAGTATCTTAGGTCCTATCTTGTACCTAGTTCCTTCCACATTCCAAAGGGCTCCAGTATTATGAAACAACTTGCCATGAAGTGCAATCACACTTGAGGCAGAACAAAATGTGGTGTACAAGGGCTTTCATTACTGGTGAGAGGGTGGGAGACATACAACTATGATTGAATTCTACAGGTAATTCAAAGACTTGCCTTAGTTCAGCATCCTCCTCACAAAATGGAAACAAGTAGCTTAGTATAACACACTTCTTCATATCCTTTATGAAATTATGTTTATATTTGAAGAGTACAATTCTAATTCTACTGCCCATAGTTACAAATCCTATCTTTAAAAAATAGCTTGTTATGTGATCTTGAGCATGATTTTGAACTTACCTATATGGATTTCAAATTACCTAAAGGAAAAATAGGACTAATAACCTGTTCCCTGATGGTTCATGAAATACAAGGTTATAGGAGGTTATATACTGAGAATGTACAGTGTTATATTTGTTAGCATAAAAGTTAAGAGTACCGTATAAGCAAAAACTCTAATCCAAGACCCAATCTCAACACAAGGGTTATTTTCAACTACCAATGCAGATATGAATTTCTCCTTCTTGAGACTCACAGAGTTCATAACATTCATTCCATGGAGCTGGTGCTTAAATACAGCCTGTACTAATCACAGTCTTGTCTTCTTCCTTTAATAGAAAGATTATAGTAATTCATTCATAGAGTTCCTCAACATTTTCAGTCATTTCATTTACATGATCTCACTGGTTTCTAAATAAAACCCATTAGTGTTAGCCAAACGGGATATTACAGTTTCCTTTCCTCATGGGCACTGGTGATTTGCCTGGTTGGTGTAAAACCAGGATGGGAATCCTAGTCCTTTACACTCTTGGTATTGATCTTTCTCCACACGGCTTCCCCTCACTCATTCTTATGAGAAGTGCACTTCAATGGGAGCCTGAAATGCGATTGTCTTTCTATGGCACAGAACCATATGGGCTCATAGAAAGAGATTTAAATCACTTAATTGAATGAATGAATTCACGACTCACAATAGTATCATTGATCATTTGATTTTAAAAAAAAGAAAAAAATCTTTAGCCTCCTTTATATGTTTGTTTCCCAACCATCTATTGTCTGCTTTACCTAAGTGCAAAGAATTAGTTTATGACAGGAGAATATGTGACATTTAGGTAATGGACAAAATAAAAATTCATATGTAATCACTTCATTATTATACTAGCTTCAGACTATGATTTTCTATACCCAAAAGGAAAGAAATGTGTGATTATAAAGGTTATTATTTCTATTTAAAGTATAGATGTATTTAAGCAGCTGTAATCATTTTCTGTAATGGGTTGGGAGAAGGGGTAGCCTGGAGAACTGGAGGCTGGCTCTCAGCCTCAGGACTGAGGGCTGTGTGACATTTGTCAAACCAATTAACCTCTCTGTGTTTGAGAGCTTCCATGTTTTGAGGAGGTTAAAATAATACTTACTTCCTATAGCTGTCTACACCCACAACATGAAAGGCATGTCTTCAGGGAGTTAACACAGTTATTCAAATGATTCAGACCAAAATCAATCCTGCCATGAAATAAAAAGAAAAAAAGTGTGCATTTGGACCTCAGCTGTCCAGATTGCCTGTCGACATCAATCAAATTCACAGAATAAATGGTTCAATTCTCTGCTTTCCTTTGCTTGTGTTACCAAAGTACCTTTAAGGGCATATTAGTTTAAGACCAATGGGTGAATCATTAATGGCTTCAGGTCACTTAACTTACAGCCAAGAATACTTGAAACACAAGGAGGCTTTGGATTATTGGAAGGCTTGGGTGTTAAAGGATGAACTGAAAGTCACTCAGTCGTGTCCAGCTCTTTGTGACCCCATGGTCTATGCAGTCCATGGAATTCTCCAGGCCAGAATACTAGAATGGGTAGCCATTCCCTCCTCAAGGGGATCTTCCCGACCCAAGGATCAAACCCAGGTCTCCATCATTGCAGGCAGATTCTTTACCAGCTGAGCTACCAGGGAAGCCCATTAAAGGATATGTGTCTCTCAAAGTCACCTTCAAAATCAGTATCAAAGGGAAAGGGGAGAGAAAAAAGAAACCCAGCTTCAGCTTTGTGTCAGTATGTGTTAGACACTGTGGCAGAAGGAGTGGGGGATGTGGTTCATTAATCTTCTTACTTCATTCAGTCTTTGCAATGACAGTATTTGGTGGAAAGTTACAGAAGAAGAAAATGAGTCTCAGGAGAGTGAAAATCCCTTAATCATACAAACAAAAGCTGGCACTCTGGAGTCTGGACCCTCATTCTATGTCCATGAGCTGCCCACTGCATCATACTTGCCCTTAGTGAACTCTAGATTTGATTCAATAAAAATAAGTAAACATAAATGAGTCCCTACAGGGTGCCAAGCATAATGCTAGGACCATGCATAAACATGGTCCTATTATCACAGAATTTTGCCTGCACAAGTGAGAATGACACATGCTGTTGTTGCTGTTCAGTCACTAAGTCAGGTCCAGCTCTTTGTGGCCCCATGGACTGGAGCATGCCAGGTTTCCCTGCCCTTCACTATCTCCCAGAGTTTGCTCAAACTCGTGTCCATTGAGTTGGTGATGCCATCCAACCATCTCATCCTCTGTTGACCCCTTCTCCTCCTGCCTTCAACCTTTTCCAGCATCTTCATCTTTTCCAATGAGTTAGCTCTTCACATCAGGTGGCCAAAGTATTGGAGCTTCGGCATCAGCTTTTCCAATGAATATTCAGGGTTGATTTTCTTTAGGATTGACTGATTTGGTCTCCTTGAGGTCCAAAGGACTCTCAAGAGTCTTCTCCAGTATCACAATTTGAAAGGATCAATTCTTCGGCACTCAGCCTTCTTTATGGTCCAAATCTCATATCCATACATGACACACATTAGCCTGACAGTAATGGAGCACGAGCCATCTGTGTGGAAGCACAGAGATGGGGCTGCCACAGGCTCCTAGAAGCACCTCTAAGGGACACAGTAGGAGAATATTGCCCCATGAGCCCAAAATCACCATCAAGTGCCTGTTAGATTAGAATAAGTATCTGTAGAATTGTTAGAGGGCGATGGGAATGGTTCTCCTTTCTTTAAAGTTCTTGATGGTGGTAGAGTTTACAATTAAGAAGGTGTACTTAGTTATCAGATTCTCGCCAAAAATGTTAACCAGCCTCATTAGTAGTATCCATGATGGCATGTAATCATACTAACTAACTAAAGTGTAGGATGTTGATATTCACAAGATTTGGCTTGTTTAACTAGCAAACTGGAGATTCAGATTACCTGGTTCTATGCAAATCAAATCAGTGGAAAGCAAAGCTAAGTATCCTCAGGAACCTGATTTTAAATAAGACTCCTGACACAGGAAGCAGAATGGCAAAGGATGGTGAAATAAACCAGAAAAAAAGATCTGCACAGTATCTTGGCCAGGATAAGAATAAAACCCTCAGTGATATGTTAGATGAATGTAAATAGAAGGAAATTGTATTGGACAATGATAAAAAGTGCCTGCAGATGAGGAGAAACTGACTGGTGACATTTCAGTTGGAAAGACAAGCAAAGAAGTTTGAAAAGTCCTCCCCTCCTTGTTGAAAACTAGAGTCGTAACAAGGCATTTAGACTAGAGGCATGCTCCCCAAAGGCCCCAAGCAAAGAACTGCAATCAAAGGAGACAGATGCTTAACATGCAATGCTACAGCCAGAAAATAGGCTAATGAGATTCCAGGCTGCTTGTCCACAAGGCCAGCCATCACAGTGTCACAAGGCAGGGAGGCTGCTGTCCCTCTTATAACCACTCTTCTGAGACCGCATGTGTGACATGGCATCTGATCCTCCACAGCTTAATAGTGACGCTCTCTACTTAGTCTAGCCAGACTGCAGCGGGGGAACAGGGTGCTGATTAACTGGCTGGAAGGAGGTGCCTTCCTGGAAGTCTGCAGTGGGTTTGCGTGTGAGGCAAACTACAGTCGCATGAGCCATGGGGATGAGGAAACATACATTCAGAACTCTGTCACATTTGGGGTTGGGTTAATTAGGATAAGGGAGCTATCTGAATCATGCCATGCACATGCTGGCCGAGTTTCATGAAGTGAGCCCACCTTAAATAAGAGCAAAATATAGATCTAATCTTCCTTCTTTACTGGAGAAGTGAATTTGTTTGGCATTAATATTTTAACAAAGAATAAACAAATAAAAAATGTTTATATGGCTGTTTCTACTGGGCTGATGAAGGGAATGCATGGTTTTGTCAGGGCCAAGAGATGGTGAAAGGAAAACATAACAGATGAGGTCCAAGCAAATGTGGGGCATTGTCACAGCCCTGGTACTACTCGTGTGAATCAAAGATGAGTTTCCTAGTCCTCCGAACTCTCAGTCCTGTGATCTATCTCAAGAGCAATATTCACCCTTAAGTGAAGAGTCAAAAAATAATGTGTATTGAATTGATAAAGAAGTTACAAGTATTACATGTAAATGAAGCATCTATGATTAAAACGTTTTCATTCAGTTTTCCTGGTCAATAGTGTTCAAGAGAAGAAATCAATCAAGAACGCTGGAAAAAGTCAGTGATAATAATAAATACACAGTCCTCACATACAGAATACCAGTTGTATTCTTGAAAGGATGATTTGAAAACTTCCATACTTATTAAAAATCAGGGTGAAATCATAAAAAGTTGGAGAGGGTCTGTTGATACGCCCAGTGTTCACTGGCTATTTAAGAAGCCTACTTAACTAGCCATCTGCACTTGTTAACATCATTCTCTTTCAAAATTGCCTAGAGGTCCCATTTATGCTCATAGAGATATAGACGGTGCTGCCATGTACAGCTGCACAGGCTTAAACAACTTTGCTGCCACATTCACATAGACTGCAATGAGAATAGAATCTCTAGAGTTGTCTAACACAGAGACCCCAAATCTGGGAATAACTCTAGAATAATTTTTTTATATAAGTTTTTTAGTCTGTATTCAACCCAAGTTGTATTGAAAATAAGTTTCTCGTATGTCAGATGATTTTTTATTTCTTCCACACCCAACAAATTTGAAAAGTGTGTGCATGCTAAGTAGCTTCAGTCCAGTCTGACTCTTTGTGAACCTATGGACTTTAGCCCACAAGGCTCCTCTGTCCATGAGATTCTCCAGGCAAGATACTGGAGTGAGTTGCCATACCCTCCACCAGGGATCTTCCCAACCCAAGGATCGAATCCACTTCTTTTGTGTCTCCTACATTGCCAGGTGGGTTCTTTACCACTAGCGCCACCTGGGAAGCCCAATGTGAAAGGCAGTTTAATACAAATGTTGCTTGACATGGAACAACAGACTGGTTCCAAATAGGAAAAGGAGTACGTCAAGGCTGTATATTGTCACCCTGCTTATTTAACTTATATGCAGAGTACATCATGAGGAACACTGGACTGGAAGAAACACAAGCTGGAATCAAGATTGCCGGGAGAAATATCAATAACCTTAGATATGCAGATGACACCACCCTTATGGCAGAAAGTGAAGAGGAACTCAAAAGCCTCTTGATGAAAGTGAAAGTGGAGAGTGAAAAAGTTGGCTTAAAGCTCAACATTCAGAAAATGAAGATCATGGCATCGGGTCCCACCACTTCATGGGAAATAGATGGGGAAACAGTGGAAACAGTGTCAGACTTTATTTTTCTGGGCTCCAAAATCACTACAGATGGTGACTGCAACCATGAAATTAAAAGACACTTACTCCTTGGAAGGAAAGTTATGACCAACCTAGACAGCATATTCAAAAGCAGAGACATTACTTTGCCAACAAAGGTTCGTCTAGTCAAGGCTATGGTTTTTCCTGTGGTCATGTATGGATGTGAGAGTTGGACTGTGAAGAAGGCTCAGTGCCGAAGAATTGATGCTTTTGAAGTGTGGTGTTGGAGAAGACTCTTGAGAGTCCCTTGGACTGCAAGGAGATCCAAGCAGTCCATTCTGAAGGAAATCAGCCCTGGGATTTCTTTATAAGGAATGATGCTAAAGCTGAAACTCCAGTACTTTGGCCACCTCGTGCGAAGAGTTGACTCATTGGAAAAGACTCTGATGCTGGGAGGGATTGGGGGCCGGAGGAGAAGGGGACGACAGAGGATGAGATGGCTGGATGGCATCACTGACTCGATGGACGTGAGTCTGAGTGAACTCCGGGAGTTGGTGATGGACAGGGAGGCCTGGCATGCTGCGATTCATGGGGTCGGAAAGAGTCGAACACGACTGAGTGGCTGATCTGATCTGATCTGATCTGATGTTCATCCAGCGACTGAACTGAACTGAACTGATGTTCATCGTAACACGAAATTTATTTCCGAGCCTGTCTGTCTAAAATGGGGTTGGAAAAAGTGACTCTAACATATAGAAATTTAGGCATATGGCAAATAGGTAAGGGGTTACTTTGAGGAGATAGCTTAAACACTATACATGAACACCTTCCCTTCCCACAGAGCTGCCTGGCAATATAAAGGAAACTGTTTCTAATTTTCAAACTTAAAAAAAAAAGTTTCCAAGAGAATGAGAGTATTTCATTTTCCTTCTATGGCCTAACTTTCATCACTATCAATAGTTATGAGCTGATGACTCTGACATTATGATGGCAAACTGAAGGTTGATGGTGTACATTTTAACATTGCATACATTATTCGTAGGGGATAAAGTGCTTCCCAAAATGCAAACAAAGATACATTTATTTACAAAGCTATGGTTACCAAAGAGGAAATGGGGGGATAAATTAGGAACGTGGAATTAAAATATACACTCTGTTATAGAAAAAATAGATAACCAACAAGGGCCTACTGTAAATCACAGGGAATTATATGCAATATCTTATAATAACCTATAATGGAAGAGAATATAAAAACAAGACTATATATACACACACACACACATATATATGTATGCATATATATATATATATATATCACTGAATCACTTTGCTCTATACCTGAAAATAATGCAGCATTGTAAACCAATTATATATTAATAAAAATTAAATAGCTATTTTTAAAAAAATTTATTTCTTGTAAATACCTTCCAGGACGTATTCTTTAGTGGATTCTTATTATATTAACACTTTATATAAACAGTGTTTATACACTGTTTACATCAGCCATCCTGATCCCTCTCTGCCTCAAGTGTCCCCTTTTTTGAGGCCAGTTGAGAAGAGGATGACTGAATGCTATCCGGTAATTTTCACCTATGCTCTCCAAGCCTCACTTCTCTGGCCATTGCCAGTCATTTATTTTCAGGGAGCTAACTTGGCCATTTTGTTCTTTAAGTTTGATTGGAACCTTGGGGAGCAACAACAATGATGGTCTTTAATTTTCTCTACAAAATATTTGTCTTCAGGGGATGATATTCCCTGTGTAATTTGCAAAAAAAAAAAAGTGAGTTTGATTATAAAGAGCTAACAATATTTTAAAAACTTCTTGGGCATATATTTTTAAAAATAAGCTCATTCCCAAAGGATTTTATATTTTATGTTGGCTGTGTTGTTTAATAATTGTTATATTATCTTACTTGATTTTTGTACAAATTTGAAGATGTTATTTTCTCTCCTATTTTTTGGATCTTCTCTATTCCTCAGTTTGTATCATCCTGGTAATTGTAAAATTCCTTTGTGTCCATGTAGAACTAGCAAGTGGGCTATAGGAAAACAGCAAAGGTCAATTCTCTTTCTCCATGGGGGCCACTGAGAACTGGAGCTGCTAGAAGCCTGGGAACTTGAGAAATGCTCTGTTCACTTGAACTATGGTTATGTCCTTCACTACAAAATTTATGATGTCAAATGGGAAAAAAATAACTTGAATTCATCTTTGAGATTTTAGTTGATTATTAAACTATTATTAGTATTATTGATTATTAAACTATTGTTATTGATTATTATTATAATTATAAATTATTATTAACTTTAGTTGGTAATAATCCTTTATTAAAAGTTTACTTCCCATCAGATGCCATTTTGAGTAGATTTGTACATTTTTGTGGGACTAGAAGCTCAGTGGAAGGGAAGGTCAAGTCAATATATTAAAAAAATGAATATAAAATCAGCAGCTTAGTCATGTAACTGAGGGCCAATATGGTAGACTCTACAGAAATTTACTTTGTAAACAGTTTTGAGGAAACTTCTAATTCTGCCTATAAAGTTCAATCTTCTACTTGTTTTTCTCCTCTCTTCTCATCTTCATTTGAGGCTATTTCCCTAGGTCTTCCGTCTACTGACTATACAGCTATGGCCATCCTTAATTGAAGATATTAAAATTGGAACCTGTGAGCCACCTTCTTCATTATCTATCTTCATCTCCATTTCTACTGTCATCCCTTCATGTAGGACAGTGAGACAGATGTGCATCTATTATTTTGTTCTATATAGATATCATAAATTTTCCTCCTTTCCTGCCCGAACTACTTATAATTTATGTCCCTGTGATCACAATGGGGATGAGCAAACAAGGATAGCTGCATCGACACAGATGTCTTCCCTTATATCTGCATTTAAAACAAGTAAGCTTGATAAACTCATGCACTAAAGGGTGTGGATTTTACTGTAGGTAAGTTATAGCTCAACTCAGTAAGTACATTTTTTTATTTACTAAGATCTGGATTCGATTACCATGGAAAAAGTTACCAGCTTTGCTCTTCTGTGCTTTAATATTTTATCTCTAATGAATAGATTTTTCTGAAAGCAATCACTGATACAGTGACAGAAATAATATCATTTTCCAATATTCATAAGCATGAACTTGAGGCCATAATATTTTTAGGTCTACCTTCACTCTGATTTCTACCAATAAGCCTTCCCTGACCAGATCTTCCAACCAGTTCTTCAAAGAGGAGATGGTTTATATTTGGGAAGCACCTCCTAGTTAGAAGGGTGATTTCTCACATTTTAGCATCACTTGATTATCTCTAATTTTCAGATGAGGAATGTCAAGTCTGGAATGGCTAAAAAGCTTGTTGCACTGCACACAGTTAGGGAATAACTCAAAGTAACCGAAGCCCAGGGCTGCTGACTTGACCATTCTTTCTATCACATTATATCACCTCATGGATGCCCTCTCTTAGTTTGATTTAGTCTGAGGCACTTGGGGCTTCCCTGGTGACTCAGATAGTAAAGAATCTGCCTGCAACATAGGAGACCCAGGTTCAAACCCTGGGTCGTGAAGATCCCCTGGAAAAGGGAATGGCAACCTACTCCAGTATTCTTGCCTGGAGAATTCCATGGACAGAGGAGACTGGCCAGCTACAGTCCATGTGGTCACAAAGAGTCAGACATGACTGAATAACTAACACACACTGAGGCACCTGAAGACAGTGGTGCCTCTTTTTCAATCCTAAGTGGACCCTTACGTCTGCAAGACCTCAGAATAGTAACTTCTTCCCAATTTATAGTTTGATTTGAATATGAAATGATGATATGGACCCAATCATGGTAAGGGCCCATGATTATGAATATGAGCATCTCCATACCAAGGATGTGTGAATACAAATGTCTCCACATACTTTATCAATTTATCCTGCACTTTCTATCTCTTTCTCAACTTCTTCAAATCAAACTTTCTCTCTAGAATATCTTTACTATTCTTTATGAAATTTTCCTCCTTTAAGACCCTTTTCTGAAAGTCTTCCATTCTACTCAAACACTCATTCCCCATTTAAAAAATTCCTTTCTCCAAGAAATTGCCCTTAATGAAATCAGATTATTGTATCCTGCTTTCCTTTTGATGCTTCATTTATCTTTTAGTCATTCATTGGTTTCTATTTAAAGCATAGATTTCTGCTACTGTTACTATCAAGGGTGATATATTTTTCTGCTCTTTATACACAATTTCAACATACTCAAACACTTTTTCATAACCTGGTTGATTATAGCTCACTTAGATTCCTCTTTGGCATTATTCTTTGAAACTTAAAGCTAAATATTTATTTTTAAAGAAATTTCTGCTCAACTTGTAAACAACTCTGCCCTAAATATCTATTTTCTTGTTCATAACACCTACTGAATCCCACTGGGTGGGCCATAAGGGGCATGCACTGAATGTTTTCCAACATATCTAGAGTCAGATACTAATCCATTGATTCCACAAATCCATATTGACCTCCAAGTCTGTGAAGACCCTGTGCTGAGCCCTGTTGTTATGAAAGATTCAATTCTGCAGAAAGATGAGATCTGGCTTAAAAACACTTCGGATAAATTTTTACCAAATGATGTGTAATCTTTCTCACCAAAACCTTCACCTCTATATGCAGTATTTGTATTTACAAAGACTAGGAGTGTAATACTCCATTTTCCTTTCTTTTTTTAAATGCACTGAAAGTAAATTAAAGTGTAATGGAATAATGGTAAAATCAAAGGCAAAACCACATAGAGTTTCATTTTAAAAGCATGGGGTGTCCCTCTGCTGTGTTTCACCAACCTACTTTCATTGCAAACCAGCATAGTCTGATTGTCCTTAAATATAAATGCTTACATCCCTAAGGAACAGGAGGAAGCAGAGAGGCAGCAGAAGGGGAAATATGCTAAGAAAGGCATTGATACCCTAAGGGACAATTTTTATCTCAAGAGAACTGACCTTTTAGAGAAAGCAAATTGAATTATCTTTCTCATCCTTTATTTTTGCTGTGACATCATTAAAATGCATGTTACATACCAACACTCATTGTTTTGTATTCATAACCTTAAACTAAAATTAATCAGTTGTCACAAGGACTTAATACATGTGTTAATGGTTCCTAGCCAAAAATTCTGTATCGTTTCAAGAAAAGCAGTTTTATATATACACCCTTGAGAAAAACAACAGAGGAGAATTAAGTGGTGGACACTGAACATTCTTTTCTCTTGTTCAGAAGATAGCAATCTCTTCATTCTCTTCTGTTTGTTGAGCTAGCACTTCTGATTTGATGTTTGACATGACATTTATTGCCTCAAAAGGAGGAAACACTATTTTGCTTAAGTCTAATTAATATAAATTAGATCCTACAAAGTTTAATAAATACATGAATTTAGATAATAAGCAGTTATTAAGCTCTGATTTGGAACCCAGATCCTTACCATGGATTTTTTATTCAATACATATTCATTGAGAACTTGAAGAACTGTGAAAAATTGTTTATGAATAGCTCAAAGTTGTCTTTAAAAGATAAGTAAATGTAACAGACAACACAGAATAAACATATTCTCAAAAAAGAGGGTTAGGAGACAAAAGGGAGGGCTTCTCAAGGGGTCATCAAAACTGAATGTTGCATAGATTCAAGGAAAAAGAATTAAAGAGGAGCAAGATCAAAGGAGAAAACAAAAATGTAATTAGCTCATCCTTTTAGCATTCTACATGAAAGATTAGGCAATGTGGTTCTGTATGAAGATAGTGATATTGAGGATAATAAGAAGGTGTTGCATTGAACCCATGTTAAGGAGGGAAAAGAGTCAAAGTGATCCATTGGATGATCAGATGCAGAAGGCATTCAGGTGCAAGAAAGGCATAGCCTCCACCTTCCAGGACTTAATATTCTATCTGAGGAAATACAAGTTGGAAATATAAGCCTTGATATTTTGAAGCAATTGAATGTTGCAGAAGTAGCTGAACTTTGTGATGAGCAAATATTCTGCAATGTTTATTTGTTAACCATATGACTGGCAATAGTGACTTTCTACATTATGACCACTAATGTATGGAAAATATGTGGTACTAAGAGATAGTCTAAAAAACCAGTACATATTGTTGTAAAATAACTAGTACCACATTAGGAAAATACCACTGATTATATGTTAAACGGTTGAAGCAAAATGTTTAATTAATTTAAGACTTTTTTCCTTTTATACGTCTCTGAGGAAGAAAAGAATCATTTCATTGTGCAATTAGGGAATTGAACAGACATATTTGTTTCAGAATATCTTTAGGCAATGGATTACTCACCTCCCTAGGTCAATATTTGATCCCTTTCCATCAATAAGCTCTTTCTGCTATCTGACCATGATCCCTCCAATTTAGTTAAGGCCTTTTGCTTTTATTGGGTCTGCTCAGATTCCTTTTTGCTCTAAGAAATGGAAATGTAGTTATTCCCTCAGTGGGGAATGGCTTATCAGTACAATCTCATGTGTTCTTGCTATGCTGAAACTATGGTTATTTCCCTTTGTTTCCATGGTTCATTTTGAAGAATATGTTAACATATTTCCTTAATACTTATGTTTTCTAAATCTGCATCAGATAGTCACTGCTATATACAAGAGGAAAAATAGCAACTTATCTTTATTTTTCTGAAATTTTTATTCCTCCTTCGAAGTTTTCTCTCAGAGAAATGGTTATGAAAGTTTTTTCCATGCAACACATAAACATGAAGCATTTCCAGTGAAGTTGCTGAATCCCCTTAGTATACAGAAACGTCTGTCCCCATGTTCAGAATGGGACCTGGAGCAAAGGGAGGTCCTGACCCACTGACATCATATGGCACATAGATGTCCATATTCAATCATCAAATACTCAGAACATGTCTAGCCTAAAAAATTTTATGATGTATGTATATAAAAAGTTAGAATACTCCAGTCATTTCTTTCAGGGGAGACTTCCAGCCAGTCCATATTTTTCCTATATTTGTTATTCTCTGCTCAAATGTACTCCCAGGAAGGGATCTCATCTAATTGAGGTATGTATTACAGACTGTGCACTACAATTTTCTGGGAGGCTTTATTTTAAGCCTTCTTCACTTCTGTGAGATAGAAGGTGTTGTTCCCTGTTAAGAAATGCAGGCGCTAAGAAGCAGGTGGTGGAGTCTGGCGGGGGAATAGTAGGGGTCCTCCCCAGAGCCCTTTAAATGCTGCCATAGACCCAGTCTATTCTGAGTCTATATAAAGCAACTGTGCATCTGAATAATGACTCAGTTCTTTCCTCCACCTGTTAATGTTGGCGACCCACAGAGTCTGAATTTAGAATCCAGTGCAAACTGTGAGGTTCCATCCTTCACAGAAGATAACATGAATACAGTATCTGAGACTGTGTGGTCAGATCTGGACCGAAAATCTTGATTTGGGCCCACTAATTGCTGGGAGGCCTTGGTAAGCCACTCAGAGCTTCAGTACTCTTTTCTGTAGTGTGGACAGTGCAGTCTGTTCCACATGGTTGCTGTAAGGATCAAATATGTATATGTATAAAATCCTCAGCCTAACAAACTGTCCAGATCATATAATCTAAGTATCCTTTCCACTCAACTTCTTTCTAAATCCAAATCTTGGAGCTTTGCTCATGCCGTTCTACTTCCGTTCCAAATTCTTATTCTCTGAAGCATGAAACAATACTGGGTGGGGTAAGTAGGGTATGTAAAATAAAGTTATTATGGGTGACTGAAATATATGATGAATTCAACATACCACAGACTTTCCAGTAACCTGTAATTTATATTCAACTGTGATCACTTCCTGGGTTGGCCAAAAGAAGACACATATGCAGATACTTACATGTATGAAGCATCCAGTGTAAATGTTTACTAGTGCATTCATGGTTGTATATCCATAAAGCTTTAGTGTCTGCCAGGACTCTCTAGGTTCATCTGGTTTACCTCCCTGGTGCTAAGCAAAGCAGTGTGTGCTGCGTCCAATCTCTAGTCTGGATTAAACATGATAGAGGGATGGACTAGGATGCATTGCACCCGTGAATCTGTATACCTTTTCACATAGAGATATAAATAAACTTAGCTCTATAAATATAATCTCAGAAAAATAGATCCAAAAGCCAAATTGGAAGTACAGAAATTGCACTCACTCAGTTACAAGAACCACCAGCTATCACAACACTAAACAGCTACGGACTTTCCTCTTAGGCCAGAAGTTTCCTTGAAATGACTTAGGATAAACTATTATCAACACTAACTTTTTTGCAATATATTAAATCTATAAAATTAAATGGAAATTATAAAGTCATCATGAAGCTTTCATTTCAATTTTATATACATAAGGGTGTATTTTGTATAAGATTCGCAAATGAAAAGGATTCACGGGTAAAAAGGAATGGTTGAATTACCAAATGCAAATTGCACATATATCAAAGGTGCTCTTTCACTTTCTGAGTTCTATGTCTGTCTGCAAGGCTCTGTGTGTGTGTGTTTGTATGCACAAGTATGTATGCACAGTAGCCATCTATTCACAACCACCATCCTGTAAACATTTGCTTTTTAAGATCACTCACCTCATTCGAATAGAATTACTTAAATTATTTAGCATCTAAAAGCACTGAAATGCTCATGGGCCCAGTTGGCAGTTATTTTATGCCTATTAGGCCCTGCAGCCCACAATAAAGAAGGAAGGAGCTGGGCTTCTTCCAGCATCACAATGACACACTGTTCACACATCAAAAGCTATACAACAGAGGCAGTTGATGTTTATGGGATCCTGTTTGCATGATGCCACTTTGGTAGCTCAGCTCTAAGGTTTCTTTTGAAGAGAGAGGGGATAGAATGTATAGAAATGTTGATAGTGAATTCCACCCTTCCTCTTCAGCTGAGGTAAAGGGTATAATTTCCAAAATGACTTCATCTGAAATTCAGATAACATTTGACTCTTCCCATCCCTTTGTGAGACCTCTGTCCAAATCAAGGGGAATAGTCACAGAATCTCTTATTTTATTTCCTGCATGGGGCAATGAATACACTGGCCCTGAGCATGCTAGTGTTTAATGCCTTTTTATGGAAACAAATTTGCATTGGTAATAACTAGGATATAGATCTGTTATGTAGCGTGCTATTCTCTCTCGCCCAATGACATATTTCCAAAATCTCACCAAGATAAAAAGTTTGAAAGGATTGGGGCTGGGGATGGGCAATCCAGATTTCTCTGCAATTTTCCTTGTGTAAAATAAAAAGGTACTTGGATTTCTTTAGAGTTAATAACCCTGGGCATTGAATATATTAAGGTCCAGTGTGTGTTTGCAGTGTGTGCGCAAACCATGGATATGGTGAGTGTTTGAGTATTTACTATCATGTAGTCATTGACGTGTTGCAGAGAGTCAAATTCATCATTTATACAAATAATGCATTTATACAATGTGGGTAAACTACAGAGCCGCAAAAATGATCAAGGAGATGAAAGCCTTAACATATGAAGTGGGATTAAAAGGATATAGGGTGTGTAGTCCCATGAAGCTGCTGCCAAGGAACTATGGTATCACAGTCTCTGCCTCAGGGTTGTAAACCCCCAAAGAGGAATTTGCAGGCTAGTAAAAGGGGCATTACTGAGAAGGAAATGAGCAGAGAGGAGTTGTCTGCATATTAGGGAAAAAGTTTGTTGGAGTAGAAGCTATTAGGCAGCAGATTTACCTCCCCAGGGAGACAATGGAGTCTGTGACCCCATTACAGGAGAGTTAGAGCCTAGAGGATGGGCCAGTTCCCCAGTATGCTCTAGTGAGGGCTCCTTCCCAGCCTCTGGAGACTCAAAGGGACTGGAGGATGAAATATGATTCTCCACTTCTTATCATTAATGGTTCCAGCTTGGTGCTGATATGAATACGGAAGGCAGAATGCCCAAGCTACCTGGATCTGATGCTAAGGTTAGATTTTATAATTCTCTGATGCATATTTAGGTATTATCATCAGACTCTCTTTTCCTAAACCTTTGATATGTTTAAATGAAATAAAACCTCTAGGTTGCTTTGGAAACAGCATCAATTGATGCGTTCTTTAATCTAGAGGCATTCCCCCAAATATTTTTTAAAATGTGCATGTATGTCCTGTGGGGAGTTGGGTAGAAAATGAACCTGTTTGAACTGCAATTCATCTCAAAGTTAACTGTTTTATGCAGCCTATATTCTGTGTGCGTGCCAAATCGGCAGCCATGCTAATGGAATATTAATATATTCTTACTAGGCGGACAGATCGAGGTTTGAAAGGAAACAAAATAAAAAGAAAAGAACAAATGAAAGAAATTGAAGTCAGTTGGACTGTGGGGTCATAGCCCCAACCCCCGGGGGAAGGACGGGGGGAAAGAGAGGCAGTGTTTTCTCTTTATCTTGTGAGCAATTACTGACAATTTGTTCTGGCCAGTAAAACTTCTGATATTATCATGGTTGCTGAGTAATTTATCATCAAAGTTTAATGTGAAAACAGGTGACTGTGTAATCACCAATCTAGGAACAGAAATAGAATCGTTATTATTTCTGCCTGAAGAGAGAGATTTTTTTTTTCTGTCAATTGACTTAACGGCCAAAAGGCTGTTCATCATATCACCATGAATTATAAAACCTCTATTAAATATTCATAAAAGTTTTGAAATGAATGTGTGATAGAGATGAAAGCTGGGCTAATTTAAATACCTACCAGACCTGTCTTAATTACACAGGTAAAATGAGATATAAAAATTATAGCAGCAAGGAAAAAAAAAAAACTTGAAACAGTTCATTCCATACATTATAGGAAATGCCTTTGTAAACCACCAAACACAATGCCTGGAGCTCAGAGGGCAGCACAGATTTCCATCTCCCTTAAAGCATTACTGAAAAGGAGTTGGTGATATCTTTCTTCCACAGGAAATAGAAAGGAAACATCTTTGGGACTTTAGGCCAAATGATTTGTGCTGGCTTTTCAAAATGTAAGTAAAAATGCCTGCTTTGAGAACACACCATTTGCACCTGTTCAAGTCCTGAGGAAAATTTGCATGAGGCTGAATAAATGTCAGGATGTGACCAAGAGAAATCCAATGCAAACTTCCTCAATTTTTCTTACTATTACTGTATGGATTTCTTGTACTGGTGAAAATAACATATGATCTCTTTGGTTTTGTTTTTGTTTGAAGCTATTATAACCTCTTCTGACTTTTTAAGAGGGACAATTTCCACAGGAGGTAGACTGGTCCTGGAAGAATCAATCAGAAGCCAGGATATATTCACCTTCCCAAATAGCCTCAAACGTAATTTGCTAAGTAAAGAATTTCCTATTCCTCCCCAAATAAGGATAATAGAAATGCAGTTATAACTCTGATCTTCCATCTTTAGACAAATATTAAACCTGACATTAAGAGTTACAGTATTTGTGAATTGGTCATTAGTACATAATTGGCATATATCTCAAGGTGATCCTGTGCTATCAAATAGGTTTTACCTGAACACTGATGTTTTTATGGGCATACAGAGGAAAAAAGAAAAGGATACTTTTCAGGGGTATAGGTCTGTGTTATATCATGATGGACTTTTAGGCTTGGCCAGCTGGCTTGACCTTGAGTGAGGTACTTCACCTTGCTGAGTCCCAGCACCAACATCTTTAAAATGAGGGATTAATTTGGTGGTGGTTAAAACCCCATCCAATTCAAAATTCTGTGAGTCTACAATTATAAATAGGATGATAAGATGTTCTCTGTCTCTTAGGTTGCCACCCAAGTGAATGAACTCTAGTTTTAATTTCCTTTTTGGTAATAGGAAATCTGAAGACAGGCAAGGTTAAATGACCCACCTGGAGGCCCAGTGCAATCAGTGATGGAATCATAGCCTCATTCACAGCCCTGGTTCCTGGCTTCCAGTTTTGCCAACTTATTAAAACCAAGACTTTTAGGATGTTTGTTAGGATCTTATTGCCTTATTCATATTCACATCCTGGATGACACCATTGATTCAGTGTAAATGTTCTATTTCTTAAATATTTCATAAATACATATTATCTTTTCAATGAAATTGTAGACTCCTTAGCATACCTGTATAAGATGTATATGAATCTTTGTATTTAATGGTATTCAATGTCCTTTAAGATAATTTTTTGTATAGTTCTTCTGTGTATTCTTGTCACCTCTTCTTAATATCTTCTTAGTATATGCTTCTGTTAGGTCCATACCATTTCTGTCCTTTATTGTACCTATCTTTGCATGAAGTGTTCTATTTGTATCTCTAATTTTCTGGAAGAGATCTCTAGTCACTCCCATTCAAGAATACACTGAAGAACTATACAAAAAAGATTTTAATGACCCAGATAACCATGATGGTATGATCACTCACCTAGAGACAGACACCCTAGAGTTCAAAGTCAAGTGGGCCTTAGGAAGCATCGCTATGAACAAAGCTAGAGGAGGTGACAGAATTCCAGCTGAGCTATTTCAAATCCTAAAAGATGATGCTGTGAGAAGTGCTGTACTGAATATGCCAGCAAATCTGGAAAACCCAGTAACGGCCACAGGACTGGAAAAGGTCGGTTTTCATTCCAATCTCAAGAAAGGCAATGGCAAAGAATGTTCAAACTACCACACAATTGCACTCATCTCACATGCTAGGAAAATAATGCTCAAAATTCTCCAGGTCAGGCTTCAACAGTACGTGAACCAAGAACTTCCAGATGTTCTTAGAATCCTTAGTTCTAGGATTTAGAAAAGGCAGATCAAATTGTTAACATCATTGGATCATAGAAAAAGCACAAGAATTCCAGAAAAACATCTACTTTTGCTCATTGACTAGGCTAAAGCCTTTGACTGTGTGGATCACAACAAACTATGGAAAATTCTTAAGGTGATGGGAATACCAGACCACTTTACCTGCCTCCTGAAAAATATGTATGCAGGTCAAGAAGCAACAGTTAGAACAGGACAGGGAACAATGGACTGGTTCCAGATTGAAACAGGAGTATATCAAGGATGTTTATTGTTACCCTGCTTATTTAATTTGTATGCAGAGTACATCATGCAAAATGCCATGCTGGATGAAGCACAAGCTGGAATCATGATTGTAGTGAGAAATATCAATAATCTCAGGTATGCAGATGAGACCACCATTATGGCAGAAAGTGAAGAGGAAACAAAGAGCCTCTTGATGAAAGTGAAAAAGCGGGCTTGAAACTCAGCATTCAAAAAATGAAGATCATGACATCCAGTCCCATCACTTCATGGCAAATAGCCTGGAAACAATGGAAACAGTGACAGATTTTATTTACTTTGTCCCCAAAACCACTCAGATGGTGACTGCAGCCATGAATTTAAAAAAAAACAAAAACAAAACTTACTTCTTGGACGAAAAGCTATGACCAATCTAGACAGCATATTAAAAAAACAGAGACATTACTTTGCCAACAAAGGTCTGTCTAGTCAAAGCTATGTTTTTTCCAGTAGTCCTATATGGTTGTGAGACTTGGACAATAAAGAAAGCTGAGCACCAAAGAATTGACGATTTTGAACTGTGGTGTTGGAGAAGACTCTTGAGAGTGCCCTGGACTGCAAGGAGATCAAACCAGTCAATCCTAAAGGAAATCAGTCCTGAATATTCATTGAAAGGACTGATGCTGAAGCTGAAGCACCAATATTTTGGCCACCTGATGCAAAGAACTGACTCATTAAAAAAGACCCCGTTGCTGGGAAAGATTGAAGACAGGAGGACAAGGGGACAACAGATGGGTTGGATGGTGTCACCGACTCAATGGACATGAGTTTGCACAAGGGCTGGGAGTTGGTGATGGACAGGGAGGCCTGGCATGCTGCAGTCCATGGGTCACAAAGAGTCAGACACAACTGAGCGACTGATACATAACAAATATTGATAAATATACATAACAAATAGTGATAAATATACATAACAAATATTGATAAATATACATAACAAATAGTGATACATAACAAATATTCAATGCCTCTGTGATAAACATTAAAAAGACTAGGGAAATTGAAAGAGAAGAAAATGGAAAAACAAAAGAAAGCTCTAAAAGTTGTTTGAATTTGTACATGTGATATGTATTTTTCAAAATAAAGGGAATATCTCTATAATCAGAAAAATATAAGTAGATGAGGAAGAAAACATATATTCCAGTCAACCAGCTTGATACTTTGGCTTCATGAAACCAAATAATCATCCTGGGTGGACTGTCATGTAAATTTTCCTAATAAATTGATATATACTTCGTATTTGAATTTTTCTCTCAACTGGGTGCCCTGCCAGTGGTAGGGAGATACAATGTGTTTCTCTCTCCAGATTATAGAAGGGAATCTGGGACAAACTTTTTGAGCAAGTCACCTCCAGGCAAAATACCCACCAGAATGCATGTCCCATTTTTATAGCACTCCAGATCAGTTAAGAGACTACTCTCCATGAACATGTTGCATTTAACCAGAAGAACTTTAACAGGTCATTTATTGTTATTATTTCTTTCCTCTGTGGAGATGAAAAAGTCAGGTTAATGCCTTTCTTGTAATAGTTCTTTCTGTACTTAAAAACATAGGCTGTACCTATATGTATATTTGGTTTAGAAAAACATAGTTGAAAAAATGTATTTAGCCATAGGTTCCTAATTTTTAAAAAGAATAATGACCACTTTGCTATATTTTTTCTTTCTGCAAAACTCAACTTTTGAGAAAAGAATCTCTGATCATGTAAAGATTTGACTTGTTATTTAAATAACTTCTGAGTGTGTATTTAAAATTATTCAATAATGTAAGTTTGTCATCTCTGGCTCAATCTTTTACTTTATCCACAAATTTCTAAAACACGTATAAGCAGTGTTTTAAACTGCCCTCTCCCTGCAAAAAGCAGTTCCAGGGTCTACTTTGAAACACTAGCTTGGGTCATTTTATCACAGAAATGACGACACTTTGCTGAGGGCTCAGAACAGTAGAATGTCAGAATTTATGAGCACTCACTTTAACTACCTGTTCTATCCTTTGAGGTCTTTTATCAGCACACCTGAGGGTTTATAGCTCAGCCTCAGCTGAGATGACATCCACCTGTCCCAGGGAGGAAAGGCAGACATTGGGAGAACTTGCTGTGAACCCGCACTGTGCTATTTGCTTGGATATGATGGCTTAAGCCGTACAACCACCATATTGTTACATTGTGTGCAAGGTGAGGAAGCAGAGATGTGAGAGCTCTAGTGACTTGTCCAAGATCACACAGGCACTAGAGAAGGTCATCGTTTTTAGACTATTATCTTGTCCTAATACTAAACCCAGATTGCTCTTGCTATAATTTCCCCCCCATTATTCTTAATTCTACCATTTAGAGAGCAATTTTATTTTTTCACCTTACTACCTCCAATCACCATCCATTCTTATCTTATGATATTGCCTTGTGTTTCATGAAGAAATTAGCAATTTTTCAGGCAGGAATTTTCAGCTGTCAAAGCCACCACTCAGGTGCAATTGTGTAAACTCATGTGGACTGACTGCTATGCTAGATGACTGGTGCTACCTTGAACTCATGACAATCCAGAAATTGCCTCATTTTTCTGTTCCCCTTAAGGTAAAACCACTCATCTTTTCTATATCCATTGTAACAGATTCCTCACTTCTCAATATATCTTCAGTCATTGCAACTGAACTTCATCTTTCTCCTCACCCAAAGTCAACTAGCCAATGTCAGTAATCCACTCCATTGTGCCAAATTCAAGAACCACAGTCATGTTCGACTCTCTGCAACCCTACGGACCTGGTCTGCCGTGGGATTTTCCAGGCAAGGATACTGGAGTGGATTGTCGTGCCCTTCTCCAGGGAATCTTCCTGACCCAGGGATCTAACCCACGTCTCTTATGTCTCCTGCATTGGCAGGCGGGTTCTTTACCACTAGTATCAGCTGGAAAGACTTTAGTTATGTTATGAAGAGGACCAAAAAGTGTGATGATATTTGAGAGGATTTATTTTTTCTTTATAACCTGTTATTATTTTCCAAATAATTTTAATATGTACATATAAATCAAAGTTTTCTGGGAACACTAGTTCACGTTATTATATATTTATATGAACTATAAATTACATAGCTCATTAGCAGCTATTTATGAAATGTAAATATATATAAGCAATGCCCTTCACCTAATAATCAGTTTTACATGGTTCCCCTGTATCTGTGACCTGACTTAAGCAGAACCAAGCAGGGCTGCTGTAATGTGAGAGATCTACTTTATAAAGAGCTGGGAATGGTCCATGACAACTGGAATTAATTACCCAGAAGGCTGGGAAGACGATGGACTATTCAAGCACCAGTTTCTAAACTCCCCACCCCTCTCCCTCTAATGCTTCCTCTTGATATGACCAGCTTTATTGCTTCTCGGTTAAAAAGAGACTACTCTTTGTCTCCAGTGTGGTATTGAACAAAGAATAGAGGGATTCCTGGCTGTCATAACTTGACAACAAACAAAAGAGATAAACTCTGCAAAAGAACATTATGCTCAGACATGGTCAGAGTGGATTGTAATCCACTGCGATAACTTGAAATTCACCAAACATGCATGAGTATTTATGTCAAATTCCTGTGCTAGAGTGTGGATTTAAGAAGGAGAGGTGCTGAATATTGTGGAAAGAGTTAAAAGGGAGCCAGAATATCACAGCTCCAATGCATTCCCATATAATTGATGAGAAATGACAAATAAACATGAAATTGTAGGGAAAACCACACCAGTTTATATTATCAAGTGCTGGATGAATGATGTTCTCAAAAAATTAAGATGATGAGGGGTCAGCTGAGTTGAGTGTCAGAAAGAGGAAGAAAAGAATGATTTGTGAGAGAAGGAATGATTGTAGCTGGGTCTTGTGGACGGAGGGGTGGGCAAGAAGCACTCTAGCCAGAGGAATCTAGAAAGAAAAACTTAAGCAGAGAAAAGGAGCAATACTTGGTGAAGAAACGAAAGGAGAGTTTAAATGCAATGGAAAAGGCAACAGGAAGTAAGGAGTAATCAGATGGAGTCCAATTAAATGGCATGTCAAAGTTTGGATTTTAGTTCATAGGTGCTAGCAAGTCACCAGGAGAAGGTTACCAGACAGGCCCTACCCAGCTTGTGTCTGTCAAGGGTCCATGGGAAGTGACCTGTCCTCTGTGGTCACCATACCTACAACTCACCCTATACCTCTGCCCTTGACCTGGCAGTTCATGGACCCATGGACAATGGGAGTGGAAAGGATTGAGGGTGTCAGAGGACAAAATAAATGTGGAATGAGCATGTCTGCTTTTCTGAGAGGATAGAAACAGTACTTATATTGCATGGATGTAGACAGAGAAAACATTCACACTAGTTCTGGGGCATCTGTAAAAACATTTTTTTTTTAATTTACAATGATATTTTTTTGACTGTCTAAACTTAACTTTTTCTCTGTTCATAGATTTTCTTAAGAGCAAAAATAATCCTTTGATGAGGAGTTGGCAGCGCCAAAGTTTTTTTTTGCAAAAAACACATGTATACCTGTGGCGGATTCATTTTGATATTTGGCAAAACTAATACAATTATGTAAAGTTTAAAAATAAAATAAAATTTAAAAAAAATGATATAAAAAAAAACAAAAATCACTGAAAATCCTCTCTTGTTGTGGGTTTGTTTTTGTGTTGCTGTCCTTTCATTCTTTAAAAAGTGATGCAAGGTAAAAGGCTTCTCTTTCCAGAGTCCACTTGGTCATTTATAGCAATCAGCCAGCTATTGTTCAGTGAGTAGCCATTAACTGCATTGCATCAGGTCAGGAACTTTGGAAGAACATGTACAAACTCTAACTCCCAGCACCTTATGAATTCTTAGAAAACTGAGACTATCAATTTATATTATTAACTTTGTGCCATCATTCGAAAAGTATATATTAGAGAAAGTGCTATCAGAATCCTTAGAAAGAAGAGACTCCTTTCCATTTGAGGAAGTCAGAAAAAGAATCATAGAGATGATTTCGAAGATGGATGCCAAAGGCTACATGATGTGGTAAGCTCAGCAGGGTTAGATTCCATATATCAGATATAGCAGGTATGAAGAGATGTGGTGGGAAACAGCAATGAATATGCTGGTCCAGGTAGAGTGGGTGGGTACACTGATTAGGGACGGGGACTTATTATATGGTAGTAGTTTCCATTTTTTAAGTACTTAGTATTCCCAGGCCCTATGCTTCATGCTTTTAATACACTGTCAATTAATTTCCCAATAAATATATTAATTAAAAAATAATGTTGTTTAATACTCATCACCTCATAGATACTCCAGTTCCAGTCCTAAGTGGTCCCTTACTTGTACTGGATGTAGACTCCTGCCCAGATGAGTAGCCTAAATTGATTGAAATATACACATCCTCTATTTTTTGAAAGTTCACCACTTCATTTTTGCAAAAGAACTACATAAGTGCTTGTTTTCATTAACTGATAGAAATCCAAATAGAATTTTCACTTTTATGAAAAAAAAAAAAAAAGACAGAAAGTGAAAATAGCATTCAGCTTTGGTTTGCAGTGAGCCATTATAAAGGCAGGGGGCAACTCTAGCAGAGAGACTGGAACCACCAAACCCCTTCCCTGGAACTACACCCAGCATCTCAGCATCAACCTGCCATAACTCTGAACTACATCTGTGAGCATCTGTGCTCGATTTATTTTGTGCCTCCATTAGCAAGATGTGTCCTAAAGTAATTGCTTGTTTGCTTTACACCATTTCAGCTTATGAAAGGCTTCACAGAACACTCTACTTTCAGAAAGCAAGGGAAGCCTGTACTCCCTTTTCATACTTCTCAGTAATTGGTTTGACAATGCAAAGACCTCAGCTAATTTGCACCAATAATAAGGGGGAGGTCACATTTGGAAGCTTCCAGCAGTAAAGCGTTTTGCTGTCAGAGGAAATCAAGAGAGGCTTGCCTCTCTTCTCTAGAGGACGTGAATGAGAATCTATGCTGCTTGGGTGATGCTAAGAGCATTTGGGGATAAGAGAGGAAACCAGTGTGTGGTTAAAGCCTATACATATCAAAGGGATTCCCTGGTGACTCAGATGGTAACAGCTCTGCCTGCAATGCAGGATACCCGGATTGGATCCCTGAGTCAAGAAGATCCCCTGGCGGAGGTCGTAGCAACCCACTCCAGTATTCTTGCCTGGAGAATCGCATGGACAGAGGAGCCTGGCAGGCTATAGTTCATGGGGTCGCAAAGATTCAGATATGACTGAATGACTAACATGGAGACATATCAGACAGACACAGCAGAACAACAACAAAAACTAGGAGGGCGGGGCTGGAACTGAGCTCCAGTTACAGCAGGCATGAACCATACACTCAACTACCTTTCAGGAAACTATATATTCATGGTTTAAGGCTATTGGATCCAGATCCCTGAAACCAGAAGCTAAAAACATCCTAATACATAATTTAATTCTCATGGCAATACCATGAGGCATATACTAGCATAATACCCCACTTAACCCATAAAGACACTGAGGCATAAAGAGACTGAAAAACTCACCTAAAAGCAGATACCCAATAAATGTTAGAGCCAGGCTTTTAACCAAGAACATGTAAATCCCTCTTATTCCGTGCACTGTCCTGCCTCAGGAGGTACATATATAATGTGCTTCCAGAAAGGAGAAAGTGGAGATCTAACTTTAGTCCAATCGTGTCAAAACTGAAGATCTCAGACTGGACTTATAGAATGCCTCTGACAAAGCGGGTCACCACTGTGATCTCAGAAATTATGATAGCTGACATTTTAGAGACTATAGTATGTCAGGCATTGATCTAACCACTCTTTAAGGATTGACTTAGTCTTCCCCAAAACCTTAGAAGGTATTTCCTATTATTATCTCTATTTTAGCAATATTAATACACTGAGTCACAGCAAAATTAATTCTTACGTTCATCGGTATTCAGAAAGCTATATCCTGAACACTGTACCCAGAGTTTGTCAGGCATTATATTGAATTGTTTCCAGTCTAACATCAATGAAAAAAAAAGTTATTAGTACTTTTCAGACAAAACACCAAGTTCAGTAACTCGCTGGAGAAATACAATTGCCCAATGGGAAAGTTATGTTCAGTATCATTTATATATCATCCATCCTTACTGCAAGTTTCCATTCAAATGGAGCATAAAGTATGGGGATCTTGCAAGCATGGGCTTAGGATGTCTGAATTCTATGCTTGGAGAATATCCCACTTTTCCTGGTTTACCCGGGGTGGCAAGCACTCTGAGCTCCAGGGAGTGCCTCTGCTGCAACCAGCTGGTCTTTCCTTTTCTGGAGATCCCTGAAGGCCTGGCTCTCAGAGGGAGAGCCCTGGACCTGAGCCTCAGTTTTAATCAAGTTGGACATGTGGTGAAAGGAGCTTTCCTGGCGGTATTGCTATATTTCTTTGTCTGGCCGCAGGTTACACACAGAATCACAATGGAGCAAGGCAACATTTCTATAGATGGAAGAAAAAGAGGTCAGTGGAATTTCCTCTGCATTTCCAAAGGTCTATGGCTGGGCAAGTTTTTATTCTGGTGCTCATCTAATCTGTGTCAGCTCACCTTCTCTGTGGATGTGCTCTGGCAGGTTGGCGGCCGATATTTGCTTTGACAAGAGTAGGTTTCCCAGTGAGCGCAGTGGTTTAGCGCAGCAAAAGAAATCTGTGCTGCCAACCCCATGCTGATACTGTTTCCCACCCATAAAGCTTTCCAGCCTGGCAAGATCTGGGGGGTGAGCCTCAAAAGTTATCTGATGTGACTGATAAAGCTGGAATGTGCATCATTCTGTGATCTTAATTATTCTTTGATGGGTTTGGAGGATTTCACATAAAAAGGAAGAGTATATCTCAAAGAGTGGATTCCTTGAATATTAGCGCTGGAAGGAACCTTAGAGATGATTCAGTCTTTCACCCTAGATGCAGACAAAGTGAACCTCAGAGAAGTTAAGTATCTTGTTTGAAGTCACACAGGCAATTTTAATCACAATCAAGTGAAGACTCAATGTTTAACCACTGGTGATCCTCCTTTTAATGACATTTTTGTACTTGTTTCTGCTTCACAAATAATTATGTGTATAAGCCAAGTATCTACTTGTCTGTTCAATGGACAACATGATGAGCTCAGGTACCATGTGAAGCATAATGCACTGCAGGAGGGAACTGAGGTAGAAAAAAGGGCAAACGGGGGAATAACAGGGCATACACAATGGAAATGTAGCCAAATGCATTTTTTTCTCCTTCCTGTTTATAAGAATAATCTCAGTTATTTGTAAATGACTTACTCTGAAGTTTTAACAATAAAAACAAAATCAAATATTTAGAAAGAATTCCAATAATCCTAAATGCTATATATTAAAAATCAAACTTTCACTTAGGTCTATTTAATTTTGTTAAACCAATAAGGTAACTCTCTTGAGTATCTCATCTGCTTATCAAAGCCCGTTAGACTTCAATGTTTAGCCAGAAGGCTGAGGAGGTACAGGATGGTATAAGCTATTTGCCAGAAAAAAAAAAAAAAAAATTGAAGTAGTAGTGGGAAGCTTAACATTTGCAAAGGAGTCCACTACAGTACTAAATAAGCCTAAAATAAAGCTGTTCATCTCATGGACTATGTGGAGATAGCCAGTCCTTTATAAATAACAGACACAAAGGTATTTTATCATTACACAAAAACCTATGCTTGTAATATCAAGTATGGATCACCAAGAGTCAAATAGTGATGTCTGGATTAAAAAAAAAAAAAAAAAAGAAGAAAAGAAATGAGGAATATTTAAAGGCACTAATGCATTAATGTTAAAAATGCTCATTTTTGTTTTGTTTTGTTTCAGATCACTGAACTTTGGGTTACTGTTACACGGAACACTGTTGAGCTCTCAGACAAATCAGAAGACTGGAAAAGAGGGTGTCTGGTGAGAATATTTGTTTCCTGTATATGGAGGACAATGTGACTTAAGGCTCTTTATTGGTTAAATTTAAGGAAGAACATAGTTCACTTTCTTCAAGTTTTTACCTTTTCCTTCAGTGCCCTCTGACCCCATCCTGTCCCTACCTTAAATGCCTTTCTCTGCTGATTATTTCAACAGGCTCCGACTTGACAAAGCAGGTGGTAGGGATTTGTGAACACTGATTTAGAAAAGATTCTTAAAAATAAAACCAAAACAAAAATCCCTGATCTCAGGGAGAGATTTCCATTCTTCTACTGAAAAATCCTAAAGAAATATCACATTCCTTCTTTTGAAAAAGTTTGAACACATAGCTCAAGTGAATGTAAATTAAATGTTCATCATTTTATAACCTACTGTATGAAATACAATGATGTCCTATTGATAAAATATTAAACCTGTAATTTTGCATTGGATTCCCTTGGAATTTCTTGAAGTTGCCACCCCAACAGAATTGTGCAATTTTCTTAACCTCAGTCTTAAGTTTTGAGGGTGGAAAGGCAACAGCCTTCAGTTTTCTAAAGTTCCTACAGAGGACATAAGCTCATGAAGACATTCAATTGCTCCAATTCAGGCCAACGTCTAAAGTTTAACATTTCTTCTGATAAGAGCTTAAGGCTTTAAGAAGATTCTCGGAAGATGGTGCATAGGAAGCATCAGAAATCTGTTTCACCATCGACACAATTGCACAGGCAACATCTGTCTAATGTAATTACTTTGGAAATCTGGAATCTATTGAAGCCTTTCAACTTCCATGGGAAGCCTCCAGTGGTTAATTGTGGTTATTTTCAATCAATTTCAGCTGTTAGTTCAGAAGACCCTACCCTTTCCCATCCTCAGCCCCTCGGCAGATGGCTATGCATATATCCTTGGAACAGCTTGCACACAGGAGCCACGGTGGTCAGTATGAACACTCTCCAGCAAATATCAGGGACTTGTGTTCTGACCACTGAGTGCTGCTTCTGACCACAGAGGCACAGGCCTTGAAACAAGCCACCACTGTTGCCCTCATGCCCACTGTTGCAATCTCCTTCTCCTTGGTCTGAAGAAATTTCAAGGGAATTTAAAGAGATGGCATGTTTTATCTTCCTGCACTTTTTTTTCCTTTTCCCCTTTGTGGAAGCTAGACATTGAGGAATGGGACATTCAAAAGTGACCACGTAGATGAAGAAAATTAGATAATATTTCACATATGCAGGGGGAGCTGTAGGCTCAGAAAGAACCTGAGAAGACCTTGAATTTACACCCCAGGCTGACTCTGTACATGGAAACAGCCTACAACCATAAAAATAAGACAAACCAAACAAAACAACAAACACTGGGGGAGGAATTACCATATTAGTATAAATAATTCCTCAATTTTCAACAGAAAAAAAGTACAAGACATACAAAAAAACAGGGAGTTATAACCCAGTTGAAAGACAAAAAAGGAAACTGTTTCTGAGAAAGACCAAATGGTGGACTTATCAAACACTGCCTTTAAAACATCTGTCTTAAACATGCTCAAAGAACTAAAGTAAGATGTGCAAAAGTCAAGAAAAAACAAAGTAGAAGTATTAATGAAGAGACAGAATACCTTAAAAGCAACCAAAAAGAAATTCTTGTTCTAAAAAATACAGTACAATTAAAAAAAAAAAAAAATCACTAGAGGGAAAGAGATGAAGGTGAATTTGAGCAGGCAGAAGAGGATATCAGTGAACTTAAAGATATGACATTTGAAATTGAGTCTGAGGAACTGAAAAAAAGAAAAAAAAAATGAACACAGAAAACGAGACCTGTGAGATACCATCAAATGGGTCAATACACTAAGGGGACACCGTGAGGAGAATAGAGAGAGAAAGGGGCAGAGGGATTTTCTTGAAGAAATAATTGCTGAAAGTTTCCCAAGTTGGAATGACAGATACAAATTCTAAATAGTTCAATGAACTCTATGTAGGATGAACTCAAAGAGATTCACACTGAGACATATTATGATCAAACTTTGGAAAGCCAAAGACTAAGAGACAATCTTGAAAACATCAAGGGAGACATGACTCATCACATGCCAGGGATTCTCAAGATTATCAGCAGATTTCTTGTCAGAAACATTGAAGGCCAAAAGAGAGTGGATGGATATATTTAAAATCTAAAAGAAATAAATTGTCAATCCTACATCTAACAAAATCACCCTTCACAAGTGAGGAATAAATTAAGACATTTCCAGATAAACAAAAGCTAAGGGAGTTTGTTACCACTAGACTTGTTCTATATGAAAAGCTAAAGGAAGTCTAGGAGGTTAAGATGAAAGGACATTAGAGAGCAACTCAAAATCACGTGAAAAAAATTTTTTTTAAATCTTAGTAAAAATGAATAGATAGAAAATAATAAAAGCCAGTATTATTGTAATGATGGTTTGTAAGTCCACTTTTTCTTTTCTATGTGATCTAAGAGACTAATATATTCCTTTAAAAATGCAATTAGTCTAAAAGTTACTGTTGTTGTAACTGGTTCTGTAATTTGCACTTTGTTTCCTACATAATTTAAAAGATTACGCTAAACAAAAATTGCTAGATAATGCTCTTTGGACACACAATGCATAAAAATGCAATTTTGTGATGTTAATAACTAAAATGGTTGCAGATGAAATTTTAAAGGAATGGAGTCTTTGCATGCTATTAAACTGGTATAAATTCAAGTCACAGTATTATAACTTTAGGATGTTAAACGCAACCCTTATGGCAACTACAAAGAAAATATAGAATATCCACAAAGGAAAAGAAAAGGGAATTTAAACATGCCACTACAAAAAAAAAAAAAAAAAATCATCCAAGCACAAATGGAGATAGTAATGCAGGAAATGATAGAAAAAAAACTACAAGGCATATATAAAACAAATAATATAGTACCATAAGTAAATTTCTTCTTATTAGCAATTACTTTAAATGTAAGTGATTTCAAGTATTCAATCTGACAGAGATTTTAAAAAATAAAGATTCAACTCCATGTTGTTTACATGAGACTCAATTTAGATTGAATGATGTAAATAAGTTGTAAATTAAAGGATAGAAGAAGTAATTCTAAATAAATAGTAACCAAAGGAGATCTGGGATTGGCTTTAATAATTTAACAATAAACTTTAAATCAAAAGAAATTGTAAGGACTCGTTGGTTTTGCAGTGGAATGGAGTTACAGATTAAATAAAACTCCTAGAAGATCACATACTGTAAAAGTTTAATGACAGTGGATTTTACAACGATTTCTTGGATATGACAATAAAGACGCAGACGACAACAACGACAGACAAACTGAACTTCATGAAAATTAAAAGCTTTGTGCAAAAATTAAAAGCTCGGTGTCATCATATTGAAGAGGCAACCCTCGTAATGGAGAATACATTTCCAAATTATATGGCTAATAAATATACAGAATATATATAGAACTTCTAAGTCTCAGTAACAACAAAAAGCACAATATGAATTTAAAAATGGGTAAAAGTCTTAAGTAGATATTTCTCCAAAAAAGATGGAAAATGGCCAATAAACATTTGAAAGGATGCCATCACTGATCATTAAGAGAATAAAGATAAAAGTTACAATTAGGTTCTATTTTATACCCATTAAGATGGCTACTATTTAAAAAATTAAATAAGAAGTGTTGGTGAGAATGTGGAGAAACTGGAATCTTTGTCCTACATTGGTGGAAATGCAAAATAGTACAGTTGTTGTGGTCAGCAGTATGATGGTTTCCCAATATGTTAAAATAAAATTACCATATGAAACAATAATTCTGAATATATACCCAAAACAATTGAAAGCAGGATCTGGAAGAGATATTTTATACCATTGTTGATAACAGCATTATTTACAACAGCTAAATCATGGAAACACCTTAAATCCTCTCTGACAGATGAATGGATGACCAAACAGTAGTATATACATACACTGGGATGTTATTCAGCCTTAAAAAGGAAGGAAATTTTGACACTTGTCACTACTTGAATGAACCTTGAGGACATTATACTGAGTTAAATAAGCCAGTCACAAAAATACAAATGCTATATGATTCCACTTACATGCTTTTATAAAGTTTTGCTGAAACACAAGCACACCCATGCATTTATATATTGTCTATGGTTGCTTTTGTACTAAAACAAGAGTTGAGTAACTGCCACAGAGACATTTTCCCTATACTTTTAAAATATTTACTATGTGTCCCTTTACAGAAAAAGTTTTTGCAACTCTGATTTAGAGAATGTCAGTAAAGACTTTACTTAGAGAAGAGATGAAACCTAAAATCCAGTGTTTAAAGACTGACAGTACAGAGAGGGAAAAGGAAGACAAAGAGACACGCAACTGCTGAAGAAGGAAGCCATGTGAATGATGGCATGGGATGAAAAATAAGTGTAGGATGAAGATTTCTGGAGGGAAAGGGCTTATTTCTATTGGATGGGAGAGATACAGGAGTGGACAAATGTCATGAACCCAGATCAAGGAGAACCCTTGGAGAAAAGAGGAGACAGGAAGAAAAATATCAAATATACAGATGATAAATAAAAGCTGTGGAAGGATTTGGGGCATGAGAATGGTATGAGCAAAATCATATTCAAGAAGTTTATGATTTCCTCACCGACTCAACTGATAGGAGTTTGAGCAAATTCCTCCAGGAGATAGTGAAGGACAGGGAAGCCTGCCACGCTGTAGTCCATGGGATAGCAAAGAGTTGGACAGGACTTGGCAACTGAACAACAGAAACAAATATGCCTGAGACGGGAAGTGGATATGGAGCCGGAAGATTCTCTGATGGCTCAAAATGGCGATCACTGCAGGCTAAGAAGTCTTTCTCGGGTAAATTTTACATCTTTTCTCAATCTCTCTGATGCAACACTACTGTACTTGGATGGCCAAGGAAAATAGGAAATCAGGCAGAAACGTAAAACTCTGCTATATGACAAGAGGCAATCTCTGTCCTCTACCTTTTAATTTTTCAGAGTATTAGGTACCATTAATTGAGTATTTATAGTGAGCCAGGAATTTTCTTCTGCATTGGTCTTACAATATTTTGTTTTCTTTTTATGTGAGAAAAACAAGACTTAGAACTAAGGATCTTCCCAACTTCCCAAAGGACACAGGCCAGTACAGTGGAAGCTTCTAAATAGATGGATCATATCTGCTAACCAGCATGCTGCCTTGACAGCCTGTCCATGACCACATATCCCTTCTCTACTAGAACTGGAGGGTCTTGCGATGTCTATTCAAAACCCTCAACTTAATGATGAGAAGACAGGAACACAGAGAAGGGGAAAGGCAAACTAATTTGCCATCATTTGCTCTGTTACAATTTCTTGGCAGCTATTTTTCTTGCAGCTTTGTGTTTCATGATCTGGATTTGGGGTGGTTGGACCTGAACTAAAAGGCCATTTCTGTGACCTTGTGGGAACTCACCCTATAATTGTTGGTTAATTGTCTCCAGGGAGAGTCATTTGCAGGAGATAAAATCATCAACATTTGACCATGTCTGATGTGAAATTCCTTTTAGATCTGATTAGTAAAGGAGAGGGAGGGGGAATGAAGAATAAAAGAAAATAGTTTGCTGTAGCTGTGGCAAGAGAGAAGCTGTCTCTCAAACGATGATGTTGCCCTCAAGCCAGCTCTTCAGGGAATGGAGAGAATAAATTACTGGGATATGATTTTAGATATGATATCCCAGTTGAGCCAGGCAGTGTTTGCAATTAGAAGGTCATTTGTATGGTTAACAATGTTGCCACGGCCCCAATACTGCTTTCTCCTGAGCCACAGTAGAAAAAAATCATCCAAATAAGCGTGGGTTGTTATTTTTTTTAAAGGAAAGCTGAAGAGCATTTACTTAGTCCTTAGTGTGTAGCAGGCAATGGGGAATATCTTTCATCTAAATGAAAAATTGGAAACATAACTTTTATGCCTAGATACTATCAGGGAAATCAAGATATTAATATACAGGCTGAGAGGAAATGAAGCTGAAATGAATTCTCTCCTTTTATTTAATGGCTGAAGTTAGGATTTTCTTTTCCAGTGGAAAAGTAAACCAAATGCCATTTATTTTGGCTAATTGTAAGCTTCGTGGCCAGATTGTTCATGTTTCTTTTGCATTTCAGAGCACCTAGCTTTGTGCTGTGATATAAGAAGTGCTTTGAAATGCCAGCATTTTGTTAGATGGCTTATAATCTAGACTCTGTAATACTGTTGGCCAGATCAAGAGACTTTTATGAAATTCTCCTTATGGAAAAGTGTCTGCCCCACATGTTATCTATTAAGGAAATTCAAACGTATTTTAAACAAATATGAGCTGTGTTGTGGTGGAAAGATGTTGGACCAGATTCTCAGGCCCCCAAATTCTTTACTGCCCGCCTGAAGCCAGTACAGGTTTTACAGTGCGAGAAGCTGGGCAAATTTAATTGTTGTTTGCTTCCATAAGGCTCTGCACCCACAGCCTACTAGACTCTCCTTGGCTCCTCCAGTGATGTAACTTCTGGCATAGAAGAAAAGCAAAAAACAGAAAACCACTCCAAGAGGAAAATTTGGGCAGAGTTAGCATGCCACACTGGCTATTGAGTGATGGGTCTCAGAGGGAGAGCTATTCCAGAACTTGGTGACCAGGTTCACGGTTCTTGGAAGGATCCAGAATCAGGTTTGTGGAAGCATCCAGAGAGGCACGATCTTGGGGGGGCGGGGGGGGAATGCTTACTTAAATGAAAGAAATGCCTTCAGTATTTTACTTTGTCATACAGAAAGCACAACCCAACATTCAATATACACCAGGAATATCGGCATAATATCACTTCTTTTCGGTGACTAAGAGAGACAGATTCGCAAGTGGGAGGATGATACTGTACTTAGAGATGACTTGCAGAAAACTCTTGATGTGATGGACCATATATGTGTTTATCAGCTTCAATGACCTTTACATATCAGTGTCTCTCAGTCTTCACATAGCCCACGCTGAGCACTGGGGCAGCACTGCCTTAACCACTCGGACTTTCTCACTTGGCCATGGATTTGACTAAGAAAGTACACTAGTGTGCAATGAGGTGTGACTAAGTATTGTATATGAGTACAGAAAAAAAGAGGACTCAAAAGTGTCCTGGAAGAGCATACAGGTAAATGTTTCAAAACTTCAAAAGTAGAGGCACACAGGGTCAAACCTGAAAGAAAAAGGAAATTAACATACACATTCATTTACACAGTTGCATGACTGAATAGCTCATTCAGTTCAGAGCCACTACAAAATTCAGTGGCTCCTCTACCCAGCAATGATTAGAAAGAAGCATTTTGGTAGGAAAAGGACATGATTCCTCATGATTGCACATCTCTTCTACTCAGGAGGGGATGTAAGCAGTGTAGATGGGGAAAGGACACTCTCCCACCACCAAATCACACACTTCTTAGCATTTCTACTGAGTGTCTTCTGGTGCTGGTGATAGTTTTTTCACTAAGTTGTGTCTGACTCTTGAGGCACTGTGAGCTATAGCCCAACAAGCTCTTCTGTCTATGGGATTTCCCAGGTAAGAATGCTGGAATGGGTTGCCATTTCCTTTTCCAGAGTGTCTTCAAGAGTATCTTAAAGCCTGGCCTGTTGTATTTTGTTATTTCTATGCTGAATGGGCTTATTTTTTTTTTTTTTTCAGGAATATCTGGGTTTAAACCCAGTTTTGCTCCTTCACCAGTGAATGACTTTGGGCCAATGTCTTATCCTTTCTAAACTTAAGTATTCTTATGTGTCAAGAGAGTCTATTATAATACTTAATATTAGGGCTGTGGGTGTGAAAATGAAATAGGTTTAGTTAAGTAGATAAAGATGGCATTTAGTGTATGTTAATTATTTCCTTTTAATACTTTGGTAGGATAAAAAGCAAATGGTAGAGTGGCAAAATCTTTTGATTTGGTGTCAGAAGACCTTGAAGTTACAGACAGCATCTGACTTGGGTGTGGCCTTGCAAAAAGCAGGGAGCCTCTCTGCGCCTCAGTCTCCTGGCTAAAAAAAGAGAGGATTCATTTTAAACAGAACATGTGAATGTCTTCAGGAAAGTACATGTCACACAAAGCTGCGAGGGAGGCAGCATAGAAATTTTAAAAGTTGCTGAGAAGGGGGAAAGAATCTTTCAAAATCTATTTGAAATTTTTGTGAATACCAGGTTTTTATCTTACTGGTTTTGGGAAAAGAATATATGTATATACATATATTTTTTCATGGAGAACATAGCCTAATAATAATGTGACTACAAGCTCTAAATAATCTGGACACATGTTTCTTAATATCAAGGATACTGGTAATGCCTACCATTTATGAGTGCACATCATGAACAAAACTAAGTTGGTGCTTCATACAAAACATTTTTTTTCTCTCCCAAAGAGCCTGCATTAAGGTGAGGAAATCAATTGCAGATTGGCTAAGTTCAAGATCCCACAAATCAGAAATAGTGTAAATGGAATTTCAACCCATGTCTCCTTGGCTTTAATTGGAGTCTCCCCTAAACCAAAGCATTTATTGTACCCAAATTGATGCTGGATTTTCAATTTGATACAATCAAGAATCAACACCTATTCAATTCCTTCAGCCAGAATTTAAATCCTTCTTGGGATTTCTTTTCAGTTTGCTCCCAGAAGCACACCTCTCACTCCCTTTTACCTAAATTTTGATCCATACTATTGTTTTAATTGTGAAGAACCGAGCCTTGCTCAAATGCCACACTTTAATAATGACTGAGAATAACTGAAACAATATACTTTGGGGTCTGAAGGCATTTCCCAAAAGTGGTTCTAGAAATGGCTCAGATGACTAAAATATTAGTATGAACTCCTAGGCTGACTGTTTTGACTCTGAAAGGATCTTTTTAAAAATGAATTTTAAAAATTTAGCCTTAGTACCTCATTAAATTCCTGGCCATCCTCACTCCCAATGATCCATAACTAAAGTGTAGGAGCTCTATATTGGTGAGAAAGAAACCCCAACAGAGAAGGAAAGAACATATGGAACCTGTCCCATCTCTTATGTTACTTTTGTGAGTTACTTGCCTAAGAAGTAACTATAGCAATCATCAGTCTGTTTTCCTTCTAGGGAATCTGATCGCAAACTACTATGTTTATAACAGATAAATCTATGCTGCATATGTTTATGTGTAACTGAGGAACCCAGAACTTGACCTGCTAGTCTTTTTCTAGTTGTAAAAGGCAAACCGAAGAGAATATTCATGGTGACCAGAAGACTTTGTGTATACAGTTTTAAAACACTGTTGAAATCATTCTTGGATTTTTTTGAACAAAGATTTTTTGTATGCCATATTGTTTGGTGATGTCTCAGCCTATTGAGCACCAATGTTCTGGCTGGACTGGACCTTGTGGTTCTTATGATGATTGCAAGGAAAACTTTCATGATAACCCCGTTTGAAAACTTAAAACATGAAGATTTATTACTTACAATGCTTGGAATTACATAGTACACCTGGGGCCAAACAGAGAGGTGACCTGTAGAGAGAGAGAGAGAGAGAGAGAGAGGGGCTGGGGTTCCTCTTTTATCAGGGTCCAGGGTGGGGGCCTAGGGTTTCATAGGCTTACTCTTTATCATTAATTTAAAACAGAAGAGCAGAAATTTAAATCAAAGGAAAAGAAAATGTAAGTGACTGAAATGAGCAATTATTGAAATCTACTAAGAAGAATTGATGCTTTTGAACTGTGGTGTTGGAGAAGACTCTTGAGAGTCCCTTGGACTGCAAGGAGATCCAACCAGTCCATTCTAAAGGAGATCAGTCCTGGGTGTTATTTGGAAGGACTGATGCTAAAGCTGAAACTCCAGTACTTTGGCCACCTCATGCGAAGAGTTGACTCATTGGAAAAGACTCTGATGCTGGGAGGGATTGGGGACAGGAGCAGAAGGGGACAACAGAGGATGACATGGCTGGATGGCATCACTGACTTGATGGACGTGGGTTTGGGTGAACTCTGGGATGGACAGGGAGGCCTGGCGTGCTGCAATTCATGGGGTCGCAAAGAGTCGGACACGACTGAGCGACTGAACTGAACTGAACTGAAAATCTCTACAACAAAGGAAACTCAACTGGGGATGTTCTACTCTTTGTGTCCTCTAGTGGCTGGCAGTGTATTGATTGAGATTGCTTTCTTTTACGTGAATGCCAGTCTCCTTGGCAATCAAAGCTTATGTCAGGAACTTGCATTCCAAAAAGAAAAACAACAATGACAAAACAAACGTGAGGGCTTACATTAGTGAAAGTGAAAGTTGCTCAGTCATATCCAACTCTTTGCGACCCCAGACCTCATAGACTGTAGCCCACTAGGCTCCTCTGTCCATTGACTTCTCTAGGGAACAACACAGGAATGGGTACCCATTCCCTTCTCCATGGGATCTTCCCAACCCAGGATCAACCCAACCTGGATCAAACCCAGGTCTCCTGCATTGCAGGGAGATTCTAGACCATCTGAGCTACCAGGGAAGCCCGAGAGCTTACATTACACATATCCTAAACTGTTAGCTTCAGTTTCCTCAATCAAAATGAAGTGACAGCAACAAATGACTTATCTCTAAGATCTCTTCTAATTCTACTAAATTGGATCCCAGATTTCACCGATGACCACAAATAGAAAGTGAGGGGAAAATTTTTAGTAATGAGCTTTATTTCATTGGGAATGTGCTGATGGACATATTCTGTATAAGCTGGGATTCAGGAAACATTTTTTTTTCCTGCATTTTCTCCATACTATCTTCTTCAATGATGAATTGCTCTAATGTTCTTAAGAAAAATCTGTCATTACATTATAATGATATTGAATGTTTCAATGTATGTACAAGTTTCCTATCTTGGCTATTCCATCAAACATTGCAATTCCTACCAGGTGAAAAGTTGCATCCAAACATGAGGTCAATAATACAATTTATTCAACAAATATTTCTTGAGCAAACTGCATGTTTAAGAGCTAAAAGAAATGATTCTGTTAATATCTTGACCTTTAACCTTCTCTATGACTTGGAGCACTCTCTTGCATCAGTATTTTATTTTAGATGACCTGATTTGGAGAGACAAATCTTAAGGTCTTTTGCTGGCTCTAAAATCTTATTATTTTCTTCACTGTGCTAAGCAAAGTATATAAGAGAGTAACTTAGAGCATAGTCCTCCCCCAAAGAGATGTGGTAAATTGGGTTGAAAAAGCTCATTAGAACTCCCTTGTAGAAAGTCTTGCATAATGATTTGGGACATTTTGACTTGGAAATACTACTGATAGAAATTTTAGATGGAATAAGATAAAATTCTGAGGGAGGCTGAGTAATAGAATATAGATACTATGGTGCTAACCAGGGAACTCTTCATGGTAGAGAGAAAAATTGGGCAAACTTATGGAGAAAAGATGGACTAACCTATTATGTTACACCTTTGCACTGTTTAAACAGATTGATTTGTTCTTGTGTCAATATTGTAGCAGTGAATATTACTATTTTCAAATACTTATTTGAAAGCAGAAAATACTGAGAAATAGGTATATTTTTGTTTTCTATTTATATTTTTAAAATATTTATTTCTTAGATGTCATCTAAAATAAAACAGTATCATTAGGATACCCATACCTGCCTTGCTTTCATAAAGGGAAACGGAACACTTAAAGATAAAATTCTCTTAGCCCCTGTGGGAATCAATAAAGCTTGAATGATAAAAAACTCTGGTTAGAATTTTTATGAATAGGAGTGAATTTTTATTGAGGACTTCTAAATACATAATATAGTTTTAGTTTTATTACTTATTCTCTTGCCATGTCTTTCCCTCCATTGGTGAACACTCCGCCTGCAATGCAGGAGACCCCAGTTCAATTCCTGGATCAGGAAGATCTGCTGCAGAAGGGATAGGCTACCCACTCTAGTATTCTTGGGCTTCCCTTGTGACTCAGCTGGTAAAGAATCTGTCTGCAATGAGAGGGAGCTGGGTTCAATCCCTGGGTTGGGAAGATCCCCTGCAGAAGGGAAAGGCTACCCACTCCAGTATTCTGGCCTGGAGAATTCCATGGACTGTATAGTCCATGGCATCACAAAGAGCTGGACATTACAGAGTGACTTTCACTTTCACTTTCAAAGTTGCAATAATGATAGTAGTACTGAGTTCATTGATTCATGAAGCTTAAATACAATAAACGTTGAAAGTTATAAAAAACTGAATTTAAGAGAATATACACTCTCTAAAGTTGTGATTGCTCAAATTCATTTAGGATTCAGTTCACTTCAGTTCAGTTGCTCAGTCATGTCCAACTCTTTGCGACCCCATGAATTGTGGCACGCTGGGCCTCCCTGTCCATCACCAACTCCCAGAGTTCACTCAAACTCATGTCCATCTAGTCAGTGATGCCATCCAGCCATGTCATCCTCTGTTGTCCCCTTCTCCTCCTGCCCCCAATCCCTCCCAGCATCAGACTCTTCCAATGAGTCAACTCTTCACATGAGGTGGCCAAAGTATTGGAGTTTCAGCTTTAGCATCATTCCTTCCAAAGAACACCCAGGACTGATCTCCTTCAGAATGGACTGGTTGGATCTCCTTGCAGTCCAAGGGACTCTCAAGAGTCTTCTCCAACACCACGGTTCAAAAGCATCAATTCTTCGGTGCTCAGCTTTCTTCACAGTCCAACTCTCACATCCATACATGACCACTGGAAAAACCATAGCCTTGACTAGATGGACCTTTGTTGGCAAAGTAATGTCTCTGCTGTTCAATATGCTCTCTAGGTTGCTCATAACTTTCCTTCCAAGGAGTAAGCGTCTTTTAATTTCATGGCTGCAATCACCATCTGCAATGATTTTGGAGCCCCCCCAAAATAAAGCCTGACAGTGTTTCCCCATCTATTTGCCATGAAGTGATGGGACCAGATGCCATGATCTTCGTTTTGTGAATGTTGAGCTTTAAGCCAACTTTTTCACTCTCCTCTTTCACATTCATCAAGAGGCTTTTTAGTTCCTCTTCACTTTCTGCCGTAAGGGTGGTGTCATTTACATATCTGAGGTTATTGATATTTCTCCCAGCAATCTTGATTCCAGCTTGTACTTCCTCCAGTCCAGTGTTTCTCATTATGTACTCTGCATAGAAGTTAAATAAGCATGGTGACAATATACAGCTTTGACGTACTCCTTTTCCTATTTGGACCCAGTCTGTTGTTCCATGTCCAGTTATAACTGTTGCTTCCTGACCTGCATACAGGTTTCTCAAGAAGCAGGTCAGGTGGTCTGGTACCACTGCTTAAATCTGTTACCTATTTAATAGTCAAGCCTCAGTTTCCTTAGCTATAAAAATACAACACCAATGCCAACTCTTCCTTGGGATAATTGGGAGGAGTAACATAATGAGATCATAAGCATAAAAAGGAAGCAATGGCTGACACTGATTAACATCCTCCATAGCTCATAGTAGTTTGTTGTATCTATGACTTATGCACATTAAAATTTAGGATGGTTACAGGAAACAGGCAACAGCCAAGCTTTGATTCATTTTAGATGACCTTGAGTTGTAGAAAAAGAAATACTATTACTGACAACAAAATGACCTTAGTGCTGGATTAAGATATACAGAGGCAACAGAGTTTAAAAAGACACTTTAAGTACATCACCAGTTCTTTGTCAGAAAGGAAGTGCATTTAGATAGATAGATGGATATACTGATCAATTGACTGATTGATCAATAGATGCTCATACAGCATTTGAGTGACTATTCCAAATCATTTTACTAAATTCCCTAGCATACTTTGTCTTCTGTTTTTAGGAATGAAAAAAAAAATGACTCCTGTAATAATCAAAGTAGCACATGTAAAGGAAGATAATTTGGAGAACAGAATAAAATATAAAAGATGAATTTGAAAATTGCATAGAAACTTTCTATCAAGAGGTAAAAAGACTATTATTATATTAGCACATTTCCTTTCAGTCTTTTTATGGTTTTATTAGTTGAATTCATACTTCCTATGAAATGTTATATCCCTACTTTTACTTAAAAGCATATTATGAGCACAGTCGGACTTTATGAAAATTAAAAAAATATATTAAATAACTATAAAGTCCCTTCATGTTACCCCCAGATATCCAAGAATCTAGGTAATAGATACCTGTTTCACACGACTTTTGTTTTCCAAGCGGTGAAGGATTTGGGGAGTTAACCAAATAAGAATTTGTTGAGAACCAGTTGAGGTTCCTTGTATTGTGCGAGCCCTATGGGATGGAGAAATATAGAATATTTGGAGAAAATATAAATTCAGCTAAATACAAGGGATCAGAGCTTGGAACTTACAGTTGAGATGCTTAAATGAAAGGGAGAAAGGAGGAAAGAAGGCCCGTGAGCAGCAGGGAAAAGAAAAAGCAAAGGGCCATAAAACAATGATTTTCAAGCTGTGGGTTGTGATCCATTGGCAGTCATGATCAGCATTTATAAAGAAAATGAAAACTGATAGACTAGAAAACATCAGCGAGCATTGCACGTAGTTCTGGTAAATACTGTTTATAAAATGTAATTCAGTCTGTCATAATAGAAAATTTATTCTGACTACGGATCTTGGGAAGAGACTATTTAAACAGCATTATATTAGACTATTAAAACTTTAGTCATTGTATAGTTACTTTAGTCCATTAAACCCATTCCTTAGTTTTATAGAAGCTCAAGATCCAGAGTAGAAAAATGATTTGTTCAAGGGCACACAGAGTCAGAATCTGATTCCTCTCTGCTGCCCTTTTCACATGACAACAAATATTTAGTTATGGATTTTTTTATCCTGTCAAACTCACACTTTGTTCCATATCCAGCACCCCCTTGTTTCCCTTTCAGATTGTTTTTAGTTCTAGTGCAAGCCTGATGACTAATTGGAGCCATCTATGTCTTGTTTGTCACTCTGAATGGGGGACTTGGACAAAGCAATGGTGTGGAGACAGAATCAAAATTATAGTTCTTGATTCAATGGCATTTGCATTTCTAGCCCTACAGTGCTTTATAATCATGTTGTAAACATAGTCAATGCCAAATTGTATGGTGATTATACAAATAAACACTCCATGTGTCAACAGAACATTCTAAGGTATTATGCCTTTAAGTTAAAATTTATCAAAATAAAATGAGCAGGGGGTGGATATAGAAGTACAATGCAGTATGCATTCTTCAGAAGCCTTGCTCAATAAGTACTGAGTTTTGATCGATTGATACAGTGTCATATTTGACTAAAGAGGTGGGGAAGTTGCTGCTGTCGCTTTGTGCTGCATGGCAGCAGAATGCACTATTGATTTTATATGTTGGATGGGTTGTCAGAGTATAGTGCATTGTTGATTTTGACTTTTATAGCCAACATGTTTCCTTTAATTGGATCATTTGTAAAAGAGAGGAGGGGACCTGTTCTCCTTTGACAGTGACTGATTACAATCATTTCATGTTTGTCAATATTTGATAAACCCACCCTTACCCAACAACATGGCTGCCTTTGTTCATTCGGGTTCCACTTCTCTATTTACCTTAGTATCACTGCAACTGATATGCCCCAACTTTCACGAACAATCCACGACTATATTTACTCTTTCAGTAACAGACACTCAATATTTCCTTCAGTTTGCCAAACAAGTCCCTTCTGAAAATAACAACCAGTGCGTTCCCAGCATTCTCTTTGGTCTCCAGCCCTTACTGATCCAGTGTTACAAACTGTCAGATTATGTAGGGTATTACAGACATTCACCAGGAATCTCTAGTTGTTGTACATTGTGAACTATCCGATCTCAAGGTGGAGATGAGAGGATAGAGTAATCCATTGCCATTAATTATCTTTGCCTTCTCATGTTGGTATTTTTCCACACTTGTGGGCCATAGCCTGACTCATGGAGATCATGATTCTTAGAACTTTTCAGTCATTCCCAGAAAGTGAAAAATTTATATATAATTAAGAGGAATTGTTGACCCATGTCTTGCTTTTGTTCTAGATGTCCGTTATTTGACTGTTGCTGATTTTATTTTTTGTTCTCTACAATCCTCTAATTTCTACCCAAAAGGTGGGAAAGTTTACTGATTTGGCTGCTGTTCTTATTTTTCTATACAATAACTAAAATCCTCCTAGCCCCTGTTTTCACCTGAGTTCTTTATACTCAGAATTGGAAGTGTTTCTGAGGTAGATTAACAAATGTCTTTATGAATAGGAATCTTAGTGGGAAAAAAACAACCAAAAACTGGAGTTAGGAGATCTGAATAACAGTCCTCTGGACCTTGGGTTTGTCATTCAAGTTATCTCTTCTAGAATTTATTCACCTATAGATTATGAAGGTTAGATAGCTTTGGAGATATCTTCTACAATTCTTTGTAATTCCATGGTTCTTACCTCTCAGTCTTCTGTGCTCTAAGGCAGAAGCTTAAAAGGCAACCTGTCTTTTTCAGAAAGAGGCCACCTAAAATAGGTAGATGATTCAGAGGGACTGAGGTATCCCACTGTTCGCTCTCTGAACAAAAGCTGCCAGACTGCCTTCTAGATGTTCTACAAGTAATGATGGATGATGATACTGTTACTCTTTTTTTTTTTTCCTGTATTCTACAAATCATATGCTTTGTTGACAGATTTTTCTATTTGTGCCAAGAATGAGTGTTTTCAAAACCAATTCTTTTTAATTAGAGGATGCTGACAGCACTTAGTCAAATATAGCACATGGTTATTTGCAGGTACAAACATTCACTGTAACCTCATTGACTTGATAAAAAAATACAATTGGAATTAGTGAGATTCAGAGAAAGATATTATTGGCTATATGAAAAACAATAAATATCAAAATGCTGCTTTGTATGCATTTCTCACTTAACATATACAATGAGACATTGTCGTTTATTTAGAATATTTGAAATCCTGGTGTAATAATATTTAAAACAAGTTATGCAAACTCAGGATTTGTGACACATTGTAAGCGCTTTTATGTTTAATTCGTAAACCAACTTTACTAAAGATAGATTGAAGTCTGAACTGAGTGTAGTACAAATTTTAAATAGTTTTATTTGTGTTATCTAACCATTACTTTCAATGGTGCACTGTCTTACAGACTACTTCCTGGGGTTAACAGGTCACTTTTTCATAAATAAAACTCAATCCTCATCTTTAGAGACCTTTGTGATGGTGAATGGGGCCTGCTGTTCAACACCTCATCCACTTCTGCCTCCTATTTCTCTCCTCTGGTGAGTTGATTCTTGAGAAATTAGTGGAAGAGATCAAGTATTTCATACTTATTTGCAAAACTATAGAGATCCTCTGTGTGATGTGCATTCAAATCATGGCTTAGAGGGATGCATGGAATATCCTACAAGAGATAAATTTTTTCATGTAGAGAATATCCTCTGTGGTTGAGCTTCTCATCATTTCCTCTTAGTCTGAATCCTTTGTAATATACAAGGTATTTTACCACTGGGAGATCCTCTAGTATCAGATGCACCTTTTGGGTGAGGTATATGCAAATCATTTCAAGCCTGTCTGTGCCTAATGCATTCCGTTTTCCCAAGAGAAATTCATTTTTTTTTTATATCTTTGCTACTTCAATGATATGAGTGCATGGATTCCCCTTGTCTTTGTTCACAGATTCTCTCTAATTTCTTTTCTCTTGCTCAAAAAGGCCTAAGGTCAGATCAGTAAGAATGATTCCCTAGCAAGTGTTTAACCAGGAAATGAGAATCAGTTTTATGGTAGACATCATCAACCTCTACAAATAATTGGATACTGAACTCCCAACCCAAGGAAGAAAGAAAATAAAAAGTAATATAGTTAGCTCCCAAGATTGACATGTCACAGTTAAGTAAATTTCATTGAATTCTTCATCTTTCTTTTAGATAAGCTGAAGTTCTAAAGAAGAAAACTAGATCCTTCAAAAATATGCGTTACATGTACTTACGCTTTACAATTGTGGATACTCGGGACTTGTTTTCAGCTTTGTGACTTTGATTTTAATCAAATATTAATGGAAATTTCCTTTCAATATAATTCTACAATTATATTGTACAGGACCATCTGGATTTGTACTGTATCAAGAGAATATGAATATATTAAAAACTTGTGTTTGTTCTTGATATAGCCAAACCAATGAATAATATGATTCTTGAACTATTTGATAACATGAAAATATCACCCATTATTTGCTAATATGTTGACAGTTTCACTCACTATTCCTTTGGATTAGTGCGAATGTCAAGATAGTGAAAAATGCAAATGATACCTTAATATTATAATAAAAATAGGAGTCTCCACACACTTTGCAGACTGCCTGGACAGAGAATCCTATGGACAGAGGAGCCTGGGGGGCTGCTGTCTATGGGGCTGCACAGAGTCAGACATGCCTGAAGCGACTTAGCATGCATGCATGCATACATTAGATATTGTCCTGACTACAGTTGGCCAGATCAGGCAAACCTAAACATTAGCAACCACAGCATCTAGTTATTCAAAATTATATTTAACATTCTGCCTATGATTGGATTGGTTAAAGAAAGCAAGATCAGATGTTAAGACAATGTCCAACATTCTATGGTGCCCATAATATGCTGCAGACTTCTAGAGAGAGAACAGTAAAGGGAATTCAAGACGAGTACAAGAAATAGTTTCAACATTTCAGAGGGCAGAGGCCTATCAAAATATTCCCAGTACCACATATAACAAAGTTCACAAAGGAGTATTACAGAAGGTGTGTATCATACTCATTTAGGCTAAGGAGAGAGTGTGTAAACAGGTATAAGTCATGAAGTCCAGTGAATGGGTAAAATAGTTCCAATCAAAGAGACAGAAAATCATCCCCAAGTATGATGATTTCTACACCTGGGCTGCTCTTAGTACTATTAGATCTGTGAAGGACACATTAGCCACAGCTTGGTCCTCAAAACACAAGTCTGGTAACGAGTTCTCTCCAGCCTTATTGTGCAGTGTTGTTGGCTTTATTTTCCCCCTCCCCCTTTTTTTCTGCTTTTAAGGGTTTCAGTCATTTTTATTCATTTCAACAGCAGGTGTGAAATAGTAGGCTGTCATCTGCCTTTTTGTAGTACTGCAGGCCAAAATTATAAATGAGTTGACATTAATGGCAGTCCAGAATTTAGTGCTGCATTCGTAGATGGTATTGAAAATGTTTTGATATGACAGATGAAATGCCTGCTGCTGAAACTTCAGTTAGACTTTAGTTGGCTACATCTGGCAGGATTTTTTTTTTTTTTTTTAATGCTCTGCTGTTGGTATCTGGTTTTCCAGGCATTTCTTCACCTTTATACTCCATTCTTCTTTCTCTCTTTTTTCTGATGTTGAATTTCCTTATCTCTTTTTCCTTGCTTTCAGTCTTTGGCATGATTAAGAGCTAATGAAATTCAAAATAGTCTCACTAAACTAGAAAGATAAGGGCTTGAGTAAAAACTCTAACTGCTTATCTTTTATCAGACCTCCTCAGGAAGAATACACACACACACACACACACACACACACACACACAACCTGGTTAAAGTAAACAGCAGGTCAGCCTTGGCAGGCAGAACACTAAACTTAGCTGTATAGGTTACTTTATAGAAAAATAACAGTGTTATATGTTTAAATAAGTTTGTGAAATATTGGTTAAGCAAAGATGAATGACTTTCTTTTCCAAGCAACTCTTTAGAGTCTTTGAAGAGTAATCTTGAATGTGTGTTTTCTCTTGGTCACTGTGGTCCCCAAGGTTGTCACTTCTTAGGGTCCCTTAACTAATTTTACTTATATATGGTTAGACCAGATGAATGTTGACCTTAACTACTTTATGGGCAAACTCTTCCCTATATAACTTTTCTCAAGAGTCAGAGATAAAAACTATTTCTTTTTTAAAATTTTTATTTCCTTATGATCTCTGTTCTTATTCACCACATTTTTCTCAGTTGTATCAGGTGGGTTCAAGTGCAAATTTCCTATTACCTACGTTTTTGGAAACTTCAATTTGGAAGAGTCACAGTATTGATCTCATTTCTGAAAATTGAAGAAGACAGTCCATCTCATCCTTAAAAATAAGAAATACCTTTGCTTTAGCTTTTCAAATTTCTCTTTGAAAATTCACTCTATTGTTCTCTTGAAAGTGTGTTTACCTTTCTTCGGATTGTCATCAGGAAATATCTTTACATGTGAAATTTATCAATCCTTTAAATATTTCTAAATTTCAATATATGAAATATTTGGACATTGTTCAGAAAATCTCAGTGTTTATATTCAATATTGGTAGGTCACATGAAACTTAAAGAGCCTTTATTTTACAGGGATATAAAATATAATGTGGAACTTAGAAAATAAATTTAGCCCTTACCACCTCAATTGAGACTGGGGTCTGTAAATGGGGAGAGCAGGAAGAAGCCTCTGTGAAAATATCAGGTAGTACAGCATTTGATAAAATTAAAGAACAAAGATCTATGTGTACTGTTGTGACCGAATCCTATAACATGGATGAAGACTTAGGTTATTTTGCCTGTGGAGGCAGTGAAGAATTCATGAGGGTGGAATTTGGATTGGGTCCTAAGAATGAACAGATATGATCCCAGTGTAGTAGGGCATTTCAGACAGCAGAAATAGCTGAAATAAAATGAAACTCAGAGGCATGAAGAGATGTATGTTTCAAGAAGTTTAAGGAGTCCAGTTAGAGTAAAATATGTGTATAGGTAGATTTGGGTTGAGTTAAGGAGTCCCAATCCTAAAAGCTGGATTCAGAGCACAATGTGAAGGCAATGGGTTGTTAAGGGGATTGGGCCTTATTCTGCAGGTGAAGTTAAAAAGAAAATAAAAGTGTGGAAGCACGCAGATGTCATGTCCATGTACATGTTTGACTGAGGGTCCTTGTATGGCAGCAATAAAAAGAGAACTGGGAAAACTTACTAGAGCAAGAGCCAGGAGGATAAAGTTTTGGGGTGACTATACAAGCTGAGTTGACTTACTTGTGATTAGGGTTGTTCTGTTAATTGCATCATATTCTCTATTGTCTTGAGACATTTTCCTGTAATATCTATTTATTTAATATGTAGGTTTCATACAGTATTAGTTCTAATATGATATATTCATATTGGATATTTAGGAAAGGTTGCATGAATTTAAGCAACATATTGGGGTCCAGGATATCAGTAGCATGTTGTACATCTCAGAATTTTCCTAGGCAACTAATCCATAAGACAAAAGTAAAATAGCTTGGAGACCTGTTGAGAATAAGTGTCTTTGAATTGAGAGTGAACATCATGTCTGGCATGCATATTGTTTGTGAAAGTGAAAGTTGCTCAGTTGTGTACGACTCTTTGTGACCACATGGAATAGTCCATGGATTTCTCCAGGCTAGAGTACTGGAGTGGGTAGCTGTTCCTTTCTCCAGAGGATCTTCCAAATGCACAGATTGAACCCAGGTATCCTGCACTGCAGGCAGATTTTTTTACCAGCTGAGTCACAAGGGAGCCCAAGAATACCGGAGTGGGTAGCCTATCCCTTCTCCAGTGGATCTTCCCGACCTAGGGACCAAACCATGGTCTCCTGCATTGAAGGTAGATTCTTTACCAGTTGAGCTACCAGGGAAGTCCTATATTGTTTGTGAGATCTATAGAATATTCTCTCTAATTATCATGAAGTGGAGAAGTACAGAACTGGAGGAAGAAAGGAAATTAACTAATGTTGCAATGGAAAAAACTATCAGCTTATCTAAGATCAAAATGTGTGTTACAAAGATGAAAATCTTGCAATGAATTATGTTTTCTGTGAATCTGAAAGCCAGGCTAGTTTCAGTCTTCCTTGATGTCACACCTAACAGAGGAGAATCAGTGTATTATCTGTTTTAAGGAGGAAACATTTGGAGGCAATAAAGAGACAGAAGAGACCAAAGGTTATGATATCAATAGATTTGGGGGCAAGTCATCATTTTCTTCTACTAAATTACTTGACAATTGTTTCTTAGTAAGTGATGGTATGTTGTTATTGGCACTTCTTTGAGCTTTGCATGATTGGAATTTGTATGAAATTATAACACAGTGTGGGGAGTGTATATTCAGTGTCTATTCAGAGTGCTATGGAAAATAATGGGAATAACTGCATCATTCTCAAGCTTTCACAGAAAATATAACTTTTGGACTGAGTTTTAGGGTTCAATCCCTGGATTGGGAAGGTCGCCTGGAGAAGGGAAAGGCTACCCACTCCAGTATTCTGGCCTGGAGAATTCCATGGACTGTATAATCCATGGGGTCACAAAGAGTTGGACATGACTGAGCAACTTTGACCTTACTGAGTTTTAAAATAAGAATTGAGTTCTCTAGGTGAGCAAAGGAAGGGAATGGTGTATTTCTTGAAGGTTTAATGTGATATGTTCTAAGAAGGAGGCATGATGACTGTGGGACAGCCAAGCAAGGAAAACCATGTAGGGAATGCCATGACTAGCATGTCTGCCAATACAAAGACTTAGAATGTTTCTCTGGAAGCTGTAGAATGGCACTGTAGGTTTTAACCACTGATGTAACATGGAAGCAAGTTTTGTATGGAAGGTGGAAGAGCTATGCATGTTTATAGGAACACAGCTGTTTGACAGATACAACTGTAAATGTAGCCTCATCATTTACCTGGTAGAAACTTCTCTAATTTCAGACCTACTGTTTGATGAAGTAGTAAGATATTAACAGAGCAAATAAATATGTATGACAATTTTAATAGTCTATGGGCCCTTGATAGGAAAATCATGATTTAGAATATTTATCTAAAATCTACATTATTATCTTCCCCTACATTATTTTATTAAATTCACCATTTCTAAAAAACTGAATGTGTAACCACATGTAACAATGTGGGCATTGTGCTGCAAACATGCAACGTGTCCCACCAACAAGCTCCATTTTACTGGGGCAACCAAGTTAGTGGCAAGGATATCTTCAACCTAGTATATTAGGAGCTGCCATGAGGGTAAATAAAGGGAACCCAGGAACAACTGCTTATCCCTGTTTTTCTTTATTTTTTGTGGGGAAAGAGGGCTGACATAGTGAGACTTGCTAAAGAAAGTGCTACACTAAAAGTTGGTAACACTATTATATTGAAAAGAAACTGAAAATGTCCATTAGTGTTAGTTGCTTCATTGTGTCCGTCTCCTCATGACCCAGTGGACTATAACCTGCCAGGCTCCTCTGTCCATGGAATTCTCCAAGCAAGAATACTGGAGTGGGTTGCCATTTCCTACTCTAGGGGATCTTCCTGACCCAGGGATTGAACCTGGGTTGCCTGCATTGCAGGCAGATTCTTACCAGCTAAACCACCAGGGAATTTCACTTTAGTTTGCTAGGGGAGCCAAAACAAAATACTACTGGCTTGCTTAAACAATAGAAATGTATTTTCAGTTATAGAGTCTGGAAGCCTGCAATCAAGATGTCTATAGTTTGAATAGGTTCTCCTGAGTCCTTTTTTTTTTTTTGACTTGCAGTTAACTGCTTTCTCATTGTGTCCTCATATGGGCTTTCCTCTGCACACTCCTGGTGTCTCATTTTCCTCCCATAGGGATATCAGTCATATTGGGATAGAGATCAAATTTATGACCTATTTAATTTAATTAATTCTTTAATATTCATATCTCCAAATATAATCATGTTGATTATTAGGACTTCAACAGATAAATTCCAGGGGAACACACTGTAGACCATAATAAAGGGAATCAGATTTTTTGTTTGTTTGTTTTTAGATCCCACTTCACTGACTGCACAGTTAAGGTGATAAACTCATTCAAGACAAAATTATTAGAAAATAACACAATTTTAACCTAACTTTTTCTGAAAATATTTTCTAAATAATGGAGTTCTACAAAAACTGATGTCTAATGTGCAAGGTTTCAGTTTTAGGACAAACTGAGGCAGGAGGCAATTTAAGGCAATGGATAGATTCTGAGAGTGCTGTAATCACATCCACCATATGAGCAATCACTTTCATAGTCTGTTCAAAGAACCAGTCTTACAATACTGTGCTGTTCTGGCACAAAAGAAAGTTATAGTTCAAGGGCTCTGTGCTTCCCTTGTTATGTGGTGCTATTACTGTCTGTGCACTATTTATTCAGTTTTGAATTGGAGAAACACATACACACAAAGTACATAAACTGCACAAACAGCAAGAGCTGAAGGCAAATTCTCTGTGCTTCCTTCCAGGTGTTGGATTATGATGTGCTCACAGAAAATGGTCCTTGGTGAAGGAGTGCTTAGGCATGGCTGCAAAGATATGTGTAAGGAGAAGAGTGGAGAGAGAGAACAGGGTCCCTCATCTGCCTGTGGGTGGTAATGGTCCCTGGACTCCCTTGGGGAGCCCTTGAAACTCCAGGAATCTGCTCAGGGTGACTCATAGAGGCCCCCTAGTTTGTTTCAGTCAGAACAGCCTTGCTTCCATTGACCACCAGCTGGGGTTTTTGTTGTGATTTTATTTCAGTAAAGACCAATGTCTTTGCAATCATAGGTTATAAAACCAGGTTCTCAGGGACTGTGACTTTATGCAGTTAGGCAAATTCACAGGTGTTGGAGATATGTTCAGAGGTAAGGGAACAAATGGAAAGAAGAGAGTCCAGGGATGGTCCTTCTCTCGTTGTGATTTAAACCTATCCATCAGTCAGGATCAGTTAGGACCTTGGAAGAAAAGTTATGACCAACCTAGATAGCATATTGAAGAACAGAGACATTACTTTGCCAACAAAGGTCCATCTAATCAAGGCTATGGTTTTTCCAGTGGTCATGTATGGATGTTAGAGTTGGACTGTGAAGAAGGCTGAATGCCAAAGAATTGATGCTTTTGAACTGTGGTGTTGGAGAAGATTCTTGAGAGTCCCTTGGACTGCAAGGAGATCCAAGCAGTCCATTCTGAAGGAGATGAGCCCTGGGATTTCTTCGGAAGGAATGATGCTAAAGCTGAAACTCCAGTACTTTGGCCACCTCATGTGAAAAGTTGACTCATTGGAAAAGAGTCTGATGCTGGGAGGGATTGGGGGCAGGAGGAGAAGGGAACGACAGAGGATGAGATGGCTGGATGGCATCACTGACTCGATGGATGTGAGTCTGAGTGAACTCTGGGAGTTGGTGATGGACAGGGAGGCCTGGTGTGCTGCGATTCATGGGGTTGCAAAGAGTCAGACATGACTGAGTGACTGAACTGACCTGAACTGACTGATTGACATCATACGCTCATCCCTAGAACTTCAGAGTCGTGGTATAACTCTTAAACTCTTTTTATTTACAGACTGCTTAGTCTCCAGGAAAAATCTTGCCTCCCTCATGAGACATAGTTTTCTGTGGGGCAGGAGTTATATATTTCTTTTGTTAGCATCCCCATTGGGCATAATATTGTACCAGACACACAGCAATCCATTTATATATCCAGGCATTTAGCACATACCTATCAGGCATCTACTATTTGCCAGGGACTCTTTCAGATGCTTGGTTTACAATGTTGATTAAAATGTCCAAAATTCCCTACTCTCATGACACTTAACAGAAATTCTTGGCTAACTGATATATGAGATTTCCTTTAGGATAGCTCAGTGATGCATTCCTTAAGATCTAAAATTTTCTATTTACAGCTAAGAAATTAAACAAAGGATAGCAACAGACTCATTTTCTGATGTTTGTACAAGTCAATTCCTGTTTTCTTTCCATTAACAGGTGACACAACTACAGGGCCTCCCAGGGGTAGAAAAAAATACATCACAAGGGACCTGGAGTTATGTTGGAAAGAATTCCGACCTAAGAGATTTATGAGGCAGTATAGTCACTGCTCCGGTGAAGGGAAGGTAGTGTTATAGCTTAAGATGTTTAAAACCTGGCTGCAAGAGAAGCAGGAAAATGCACCATGGGGAACAATCCCTTGCCAGGTTCTGAGAGATGGAAAAATGACTTAATGGCACTTTCAGTGTCTTAACTTTTAATAGACTCATAAGATATAGATGTGCTTTTCTCTAACGTGCCTGACACAAACCACTGTTGTTGTTGGCTCCTAAGGGTGGGAAATTCATGATTAAGTGATAAAATAGATTTGATAGGCTAACCTGGAAATCATTTCTTTACTGAAGTCCTGAGTCAAATCATGCTCAACTCCAGAAGCCAAGAGACATTATGGGGCTTTAGATACTCAAAGGCTCAGAGGGTCAAAAATTGGAAGGGAGACTGCAAGTGATCTATTTGAACCTTTGGCATTGGATATCAGTAGGCTTGCGGTTTTCATTAAAACACCTATGGATGAAAATAGATTGTTGGAAGAATTGTACTTATTGCAATTTCCCTGGGCATCTGACTCTAATCTTTCCTTCTAACATTATATTCCTAATGTGCTTTCTTATTTCTGCCAGCATGCTCACTGGTGCTTCTAGCACAGAAGTCAATATCCCAAATAGTAGTTCATACTTACAGCTAAGGTGCTCTCAGAACTTCTCAGCTAGGCTATCCTGAGATTAAGACTAAATCCCTCCTCATTCAGAGAAAAACAAAATGGAAAAAAAACAAAACAAAAACAAAAACATAACCACACAAGGAATAACAGAAAACTTTCCAAGCCAAGTAGACCAAGACTATTATTAGTCGTTCTTTTTTTTTTTTTTTTGAATTCCAATGAAATGCATAATATGCTCCACATTTTGAGGCTTGGAAGTAATTGCTTTGTATTGTAGACCATCTTTTTGCTGTGGACCTACTTTAACCACTTCCAATGTCTCCCCCCTGCATCTAGCATAGTGGAGATTTGATGAATTCTTAGTGGATTTTAGGGAGAAAGTTACTTTTAATGCTTGAATAACTGGCACATGTAACACAATCTGGGTGATTGTGGGTTGATCTATCAAATCTTCCAGGGATGCTACATTTGCATGCAATCTAAATTGTTCCAGATCGTAGAAAAAGACAATTTTTTTTTGAGCACATTTTCTGTAGCTGGCATGAACTTGACACCATAATTAGTAAAGAACATTCATGATACAAACACATATGCCTATGCACACATTACAGAATAACCACATTTATAAATACAACTGCAAAAATGCCAAGTAAAATTTTAACAAATTAAAGTCTGTAATATATCAAAAGAATGATACATCATGGCCAAATAAAGTTTACTCCAGGTGTGCCAAATGGGCTCACCATTACAAAAGCAATAAATATAATGTGTCCCATCAAAAGATCAAAAGAGAAGGGAAAAAAGAATTATAGATGCTAATATGCATCTCATAAAGCTCAAATCTGTTTGTTATTAAAATAAACAGACTAAAGTGAAAATAAACTTTGGAATGAAATAGAACTATGGATAACATCTTGTTTTCCATGCTTACTATGCTACCTTGAATGACTACACAACTCCAGAGGCATACCTGATAAATTCCGGGAAAAAAGAGATATTGGCTACGACTGCTATTATTCAGCAAGTTTCTGAAGTTCTAACTGATGAAATAGGATAATGAAAACTTAGAGATATAAATTTTATAAAGAAAGTGACAAAATACTATTGCTTACAGATTATAAGATTTCATCTAAAAACTCAATGAATCAAAGGAAAAATTAGTTTGAGCTAACAATGAAATGTGGTAAGGCTCAGAGATGTAAAATAAATAGAAAACTAAAAGGCTTTCCTATAGCGAAGCAATAGCTTCCCAGGTGGTTCAGCGCTGGAGAAACTGCCTGCTAGCGCAGGAGATGTGGGCTCTGTCCCTGGGTAGAGGATCACCTGAGAAGGAAAATGGCAACTGGTTCTAGTACTCCTGCCTGGAAAAAGCAGAGGAGCCTGGCAGGCTACAGTCCATGGGGTCACAAAAGAAAAGGACATGACTCACTGGTATTGGAGACTAAACAACAACAGTAGCCATAGAGCAACAATAACCACTTAGAACATGTAAAACAAAAAGAAGATTATGTATTTGCCATAGCAGCCAAAATTTTTAAAAAATATATCAAGAAGTAAGCAAAAATGTGTTAGTGGAAGAAGTCTCTAAAACTCTACTTAGATAAATCTACTTACACATCTACATCTGTTCATGTGTTTGTATGTAGGTATATGTGTGGGGGAATTGTTCATGCTGTTCAGTTGCCCAGTCATGTCTGATTCTTTGGGACCCCATGGACTGCAGCATGCCAGGACTCCCTGTCCCTAACCATCTCCTGGAATTTGCCCAAGTTCATGTCCATTGCATCAGTGATGGGAATATATGCATACTAATAAATAAATAGATGTTAGGGCAATGTCCTATGACCCTGGATGGGAAGATAAAATATTGTGAAAATATTTATTCTTCAGAATTAAGCTAAGTTTAGTACAATCTCAATAAGTTGCCCAAATATTTATATAATAAAAACTATGCTATATTTCTTCTAAGAAAACTAAGTTAGTGAGTAGCTCATTTTTGAAAAAGAAGAAAGGATCCATCAGGTGTTCCTTGTCTTAAGTTTTACAGATTTAAAAATTAAAATAGCATGCTGTTGGTATAGAATAAACAGATATATCAGTGAAAAGCAGAAAGTCTAGAAACTAGACACGTGTCATTCAGATTTAATATAAGATGTAAGAAACTGTCTTGGGAATATATTGTTTAATAAATATGGATAAAAATGCAAAATGTTGAATTATACTTCACATATTATACTGAAATGAATAAAGTAATTTAAATACAGATTTTTTTATACTTCTAGTAATAGAAGAAATATTAGTGACTATTCATATAAGTTTGAGGTTTGGGAATGCTTTTAATATGATGCTAACATCAAAAAGAAAATCAAACAGGGAATATTGATAGATTTTCATCAAATAAAACTTTTACATCTGCAGAGAAAAAGAAGACAACTTCCAAAGGACATAAACAAACTAGCACAAATATTTTCAATATATACAACGATCACAGGATTAATGTTTTTGTTATATAAAGCATGTTTTCAAAGCAAGAAAAAAAGTAAGAAAAATAGGATATGGATATGAATACATAGTTCATTAAAGAAGATAACAAAACAGTCAACAATCTGAAGTATATAAGAATTTATCTCAGAACATCCACTTCTATGAATTTTTTTGAGAGAATACAGATGTATCAAGCTGTGCTCATAGGTGATGTAGATTTAGGACTTAGCAAAGTTTGTATCAGCTTCAGTCGTGTCCGACTCTGTGCGACCCCATAGACGGCAGCTCACCAGCCTCCCCCATCCCTGGGATTCTCCAGGCAAGAACACTGGAGTGGGTTGCCATTTCCTTCTCCAATGCATGAAAGTAAAAAGTGAAAGTGAAGTCACTCAGTCATGCACGACTCTTAGCGACCCCATGGACTGCAGCCTACCAGGTTCCTCCGCCCATGGGCTTTTCCAGGCAAGAGTACTGGAGTTGGGTGCCATTGCCTTCTCCGAAAGAAAACATAAATTCTATAGGCAAAAACAATTAAACAAATGATGAGTCATTCTGCAGTGGATTAATAATTATATTTTAGATTAAGAATTTGTGATATGGAAGTTGTCAATGATATATTTTTGAGTAAAAATGCAGGCAACAACAATCTGTGTGATATAATCATATACATTATCTGTGTAATTATATATATATAATTACATATTAATTAATTAATTAATATACAGCTGCTTCTTAAAGATTATTGTTAGTAATATTAACAGTGGCTAGATCTTTGTGGAATTACTGGAATTATGGAGGATTTTTATTTATTTTCATTATAAACTTATCATAGTGCTTGAGGCTTCCCTCATAGCTCAGTTGGTAAAGAATCTGCCTGCAATGCAGGAGACATGGGTTGGGAAGATCCCTTGGAGAAGGGAAAGGCTACCCTCTCCAGTATTCTGGCCTGGAGATTTCCATGGACTGTATATTCCACGATGTTGCAAAGAGTCAGACATGACTGAGCGACCTTAACTTTCACTTTCACTTTCATAGTGTTTGAAATCATATATTACCTGTATAAAATATATTTCTCCTTTAGAAAAGTAGTCCTGGACGAAGTGTTGAAAACAAAGAATATTCTATTTCTTGTCACACTTTGTGAATTCCATCTCTAAATCACCTCTTTCTTTTTCCAATCTAATTCCTTGTAAGATCCCTAAGGCTTAACCCTTAGCAACAGCAACTGCTGCTGTTCAGTCACTCAGTTGTGTGTGACTCTTTGTGACCCCATGGACTGCAGCATTCAAGGGCTTCCCTGTCCTATACCATCTCCTAGAGCTTGCTCAAACTCATGGCTATTCAGTTGGTGATGCCATTCAACTATCTCATCGTCTGTCTATCCCTTTTTGTCCTGCCTTCAATCTTTCCAAGCATCAAGGTCTTTTCCAATGGGTTGGCTCTTTGCATCAGGTGACCAAAGTATTGGAGCTTCAGCTTTAGCAACAGTCCTTCTAATGAATATTCAGGGTTGATTTCCTTTAGGATTGACTGGTTTGATCTTGTAGTCCAAGGAACTCTCAGAAGTCTTTTCCAACACCACAGTTTGAAAGCATCAATTCTTTGGTGCTCAGCCTTCTTTAAGGTCCAACTCTCACATCCATACATGACTACTGGAAAAACCATAGCTTTAACTAGATGGACCTTTGTTGGCAAAGCAATGTCTCTATTTTTTAATATGCTGTCTAGGTTTCTCATAGTCTTTCTTCCAATGAGCAAGTTGTCTTTTAATTTCATGGCTATAGTCACCATCTGCAGTGATTTTAGATCCCAAGAAAATGAAGTCTGTCACTGTTTCCCCATCTATTTGCCATGAAGTGATGGGACCAGATGCCTTTATCTTTGTTTTTTGAATGTTGAGTTTCAAACCAGCTTTTTCACTCTCCTCTTTCACCTTCATCAAAAGGCTCTTCAGTTCCTCTGCTCATTCTGTCATAAGTGTGGTGTCATCTGCATATATGGATTTATTGATATTTCTCCCAACAATCTTAATTCCAGTTTGTCCTTCTTCCAGCCTGGCATTTTGCATGATGTAATCTTCATATAAATTAAATAAGTAGGGTGACAATATACAGCCTTGATGTATTCCTTTTCCAGTTAGGAACCAGTCCATTGTTCATGTCAGGTTCTAACAGTTGCTTCTTGACCTGCACACAGGTTTCTCAAGAGGCAGGTGAAGTGGTCTGGCATTCTTATCTCCTTAAGAATTTTCCACAGTTTGTTGTGGTCCACACAGTCAAAGGCTTAACCCTGACCCTATGAATATACTGGTCTCCAGCTCAGTCCCAAATGGTTCTGCTATCCACAGCCACTATGGTATATTTAAAATATAACCTGCCACAAAATGTGTGCTATTAGCCAAAAAGTAGATGTAGGCATGCAAGTTAATCTCTATTATTCTAGAGATTATTTAGAACATGGTTTTTACTCATTAAAAAAAGGGTCATTTCTTTTACCTTTAAACTACAAAGTTTTTTTGTATTAAAATTGAAGGATTCTAGACAAACTATATTTTTCCAGCTGATAGGCACAGTGCCTGGGCCCTATAACACATTTAGAAGTTCACAAAATATTGGAGGAGGTCATGGAGAGATGGTGACCACCAGCTGACCCATGAGCTGGACAAGGCGGCAAAAGTTTCCCCACCCACTCCACTGTGTTTGGAATGTATGTTCCACCCACCATCATTCCCCCATTAGGAGCTGTTTCAAAGATACAGCCTTGAGAGAGTATGGTTTTGCTGAGACCACCTGGATTGAATATCTGAATGAACCTTTTAAAGGCCTCTCTATAAGCCTTTTGGGTTCTCCTTGTGGGTCCTGAGATCCCAAGGTAAGCCTCCTACGTAATTTCTCTTGCTATTATCAACACCAACATGGAGTGCTGCCTCTTTCTTCATTCTCCTCTTGACCATCATGTCTGGTGCCAAATTTTGAACAAACATGAAAATGTTTCCATAGTGATTTGTTTTAAAATCAGAAGAAGTAAAGCCGATTATAATAATGATGAATAGCAGTATTCCATTATAAATCCAGCACTGGTTATATTTGTATTTACACCAGTGCAGTAATAAAATAGTTTATTTTATTGAGAGACAGGCCTATGAAGAAAACTACCTAGGTCCCTCAATATTAAAATGCAGCCCTGAATGATTCATAGTCTGAAAAAAACTCAGAGCTTCCAGAGGACTTCAGAGCTAGGTGAAGCCCAATGGATGCCAATCCTTCCACAAGGCTCAGTAGCTACTCCTTTGGCAGACCTGAGTAATGGACTCCAGTATGCTTTCCAGTGGAGATCAGCCTTGGAATCCTTCCTGGCACTCACTGTTGCAGCCAGTAACAACTTCAGCTTCTATGATACAAAGCAGCATTTTCATCTAGCCTGTTTGAAGCCATTAGTTGTGAATTTAATTTAGTATCTCTTAAATGAATTAAAAATATTAGAATTTGACTCTAACAAGACCAAAGAGTGTTTACTTTTGTCTTTGTTCTTTGTTCATTGTTATTTATATTTTTGTGGTGCCTGCTTATGGTTTTTGAGAACTTAGAGGCAAAAAATGCTGTTTTGAGTTGAATAGAAAGAGTTGAAAAATCAGAAAGAATAAATCCTTATCTAAGGAAGAATATATACAGTATGACTCCATGCAAAATATTGCCTTTGCTTGCTAACAGGCAAATAAAGTTAGTATTTTAAAGTTAATATTTTGGAAGTGGGAGATGTCCAAAAGGAAAACATAATGTCCGGTAAAGGTGCAAACTTTTGTCAGAAGAAGAGTTTATGTGTGTGTTTCTTTGTGTTTACATGCTGGGTTTCATGTAAAACGTATTTCATGGCCTTAGTCAAACAAAGTCCCAAGCCATTGCCAAAGAACAATGAAAGGGAGAAGTCATTCAATCTCTGCTCTTTGTCCTGCCCAGAGAAAGAAAAGGCAGACGAGGGGCGTGGGGGAGAAGAGGAGAGAGGAAAAGATAAATGGTAAATGTTAGGGCTTCTTCTGTGCAAAACATCCTGTTTACAAAAAAAAGAAAAAAAAATTAATCCAATGCCATTTTTCTTGAGAACAAAACCAAAGCAGACCCTGAAATGGCACTGACTTTGGTGGCCCAAGTGTCCCCTACTGCTTTCTATTAAGTCTGAAAGAAGAGGAATAAAAGCTCCATGAGAGACTTCAGTTTCATTATGTTCCCTGCAGACTAAAAAGCAATGGTAAGTGGCGTCAAGGTCTTTAAAGAAATCTGAACAATCACAACAGCTTCCAGAATGTTTACTTTGAAGGAAGGAACATGTATTTTTCTCCACATGAAAACAACAACAAAAAGAGACTTCACTCCTAAATCTGAGTGCATAGATGACAAAGTGTGGGAAGTGGGCCTGGGAAGTCTTGATTCTTGTCCAGGGCCCCTTGGGAGGGTTGTGCTGGTGGTAAAACAGGTACAGCTTCACTTTCTCTGAAAATACCTGCCTTGTTTCACACCAGCTCCTGCATTACACATAAGTGCTTAAAAAGTGTGTGTGAATGTTTTTAATTCACCTATTTGAAATACATCCATGACAATCTCTTTGGAATTCCTGTTCATGTTTTATAGTTTTGTTTATAAGACATTATAGTTACCAGATTGTAAACTCTCAGAAAGATGAAGCTATTTATGGCTGACTTTCTTCAGCGAATGACACTATAATGTGAAGGCCCAAGAAATAGTATTGAATAAATGAATGGGGAGTCCATTGAAAACCATCACAATAATTCTTAGTCAATAATCCTAATGACTTATGTGGGTTAACTCCAGTTAAACGCTAGAGAGAGTCTTACCTTCCTGAATAAAATGGGAAGTGATAAATTTGATCATCTCTGGCCTCTCTATCAGGGGTGGCGGGCAGGAGGAGCTACCCCACATCCAAGGAGCCGTGGCTGCGCGGATACAGGAGGGCCTAGAGGAGCTATCCCACTTTGAAGGTCAGGAAGGGCAGCAGTGAGGAGATACCCCTAGTCCAAGGTAAGGATCAATGGCTGTGCTTTGCTGGAGCAGCCGTGAAGAGATACCCCACGCCCAAGGTAAGAGAAACCCAAGTAAGATGGTAGGTGTTGCAAGAGGGCATCAGAGGGCAAACACACTGAAACCATACTCACAGAAAACTGGTCAATCTAATCACAATAGGACCACAACCTTGTCTAACTCAATGAAACTAAGCCATGCCCGTGCGGCAACCCAAGATGGGCAGGTCATGGTGGAGAGATCTGACAGAATGTAGTCCACTGGAGAAGGGAATGGCAAACCACTTCAGTATTCTTGCCGTGAGAACCCCATGAACAGTATGAAAAGGCTAAATGATAGGATACTGAAAGAGAAACTCCCCAGGTCGGTAGGTGCCCAATATGCTACTGGATATCAGTGGAGAAATAACTCTAGAAAGAATGAAGGGATGGAGCCAAAGCAAAAAGAATACCCAGCTGAACATGTGACTGGTAATAGAAGCAAGGTCCGATGCTGTAAAGAGCAATATTGCATAGGAACCTGGAATGTCAGGTCCATGAATCAAGGCAAATTGGAAGTGGTCAAACAAGAGATGGCAAGAGTGAATGTCAACATTCTAGGAATCAGTGAACTGAAATGGACTGGAATGGGTTAATTTAACTGAGATGACCATTATATCTACTACTATGGCCAGGAATCCCTCAGAAGAAATGGAGTAGCCATCATGGTCAACAAAAGAGTCCAAAATGCAGTACTTGGATGCAATCTCAAAAATGACAGAATGATCTCTGTTCATTTCCAAGGCAAACCATTCAATATCACAGTAATCCAAGCCTATGACCCAACCAGTAATGCTGAAGAAGCTGAAGTTGAACGGTTCTATGAAGACCTACAAGACCTTTTAGAACTAACATCTAAAAAAGTGTCCTTTTCATTATAGGGGACTGGAATGCAAAAGTAGGAGGTCAAGAAACACCTGGAGTAACAGGCAAATTTGGCCTTGGAATACGGAATGAAGCAGGGCAAAGACTAATAGAGTTTTGCCAAGAAAATGCACTGGTCATAACAAACACCCTCTTCCAACAACATAAGAGAAGACTCTATACATGGACATCACCAGATGGTCAACACGGAAATCAGATTGATTATATTCTTTGCAGCCAAAGATGGAGAAGCTCTATACAGTCAGCAAAAACAAGACCAGGAGTTGATTGTGGCTCAGACCATGAACTCCTTATTGCCAAATTCAGACTTAAATTGAAGAACGTAGGGAAAACCACTAGACCATTCAGGTATGACCTAAATCAAATTCCTTATGATTATACAGTGGAAGTGAGAAATAGATTTAAGGGCCTAGATCCGATAGATAGAGTGCCTGATGAACTATGGAATGAGGTTTGTGCCATTGTACAGGAGACAGGGATTAAGACCATCCACATGGAAAAGAAATGAGAAAAAGCAAAATGGCTGTCTGGGGAGGCCTTACAAATAGCTGTGAAAAGAAGAGAAGCAAAAAGCAAAGGAGAAAAGGAAAGGTATAAACATCTGAATGCAGAGTTTCAAAGAATAGCAAGAAGAGATAAGAAAGCCTTCTTCAGTGATCAATGCAAAGAAATAGAGGAAAACAACAAAATGGGAAAGATTAGAGATCTCTTCAAGAAAATCAGAGATACCAAAGGAACATTTCTTGCAAAGATGGGCTCAATAAAGGACAGAAATGGTATGGACCTAACAGAAGCAGAAGATATTAAGAAGAGATGGCAAGAATACACAGAAGAACTGTACAAAAAAGATCTTCACCACCCAGGTAATCACGATGGTGTGATGACTCACCTAGAGCCAGACATCCTGGAATGTGAAGTCAAGTGGGCCTTAGAAAGCATCACTATGAACAAAGCTAGTGGAGGTGATAGAATTCCAGTTGAGCTATTCCAAATCCCTAAAGATGATGCTGTGAAAGTGATGCACTCAATATGCCAGCGAATTTGGAAAACTCAGCAGTGGCCACAGGACAGGAAAAGGTCAGTTTTTGTTCCAATCCCAAAGAAAGGCAATGCCAAAGAGTGCTCAAACTACTGCACAATTGCACTCATCTCACACGCTAATAAAGTCATGCTCAAAATTCTCCAAGCCAAGCTTCAGCAATACATGACCGTGAACTTCCTTATGTTCAAGCTGGTTTTAGAAAAGGCAGAGGAATCAGAGATCAAATTGCCAACATCCGCTGGATCATGGAAAGCAAGAGAGTTCCAGAAAAATATCTATTTCTGCTTTATTGACTATGCCAAAGACTATGACTGTGTGGATCACAATAAACTGTGGAAAATTCTTCAAGAGATGGGAATACCAGACCACCTGACCTGCCTCTTGAGAAATTTGTATGCAGGTCAGGAAGCAACAGTTATAACTGGACATGGAACAACAGACTGGTTCCAAATAGGAAAAGGAGTATGTCAAGGCTGTATATTGTCACCCTGCTTATTTAACTTCTATGCAGAGTACATCATGAGAAACGCTGGACTGGAAGAAGCACAAGCTGGAATCAAGATTGCTGGGAGAAATATCAGTAACCTTAGATATGCAGATGACACCACCCTTATGGCAGAAAGTGAAGAGGAACTCAAAAGCCTCTTGACAAAAGTGAAAGTGGAGAGTGAAAAAGTTGGCTTAAAGCTCAACATTCAGAAAATGAAGATCATGGCATCCGGTCCCATCACTTCATGGGAAATAGATGGGGAAACAGTGGAAACAGTGTCAGACTTTATTTTTCTGGGCTCCAAAATCACTGCAGATGGTGACGGCAGCCATGAAATTAAAAGACACTTACTCCTTGGAAGGACAGTTATGACCAACCTAGATAGCATATTGAAGAACAGAGACATTACTTTGCCAACAAAGGTCCGTCTAGTCAAAGCTATGGTTTTTCCAGTGGTCATGTATGGATGTGAGAGTTGGACTGTGAAGAAGGCTGAAGGCCAAAGAATGGATGCTTTTGAGCTGTGGTGTTGGAGAAGACTCTTGAGAGTCCCTTGGACTGCAAGGAGATCCAAGCAGTCCATTCTGAAGGAGATGAGCCCTGGGATTTCTTCGGAAGGAATGATGCTAAAGCTGAAACTCCAGTACTTTGGCCACCTCATGCGAAGAGTTGACTCATTGGAAAAGACCCTGATGCTGGGAGGGATTGGGGGCAGGTGGAGAAGGGGACAACAGAGGATGAGATGGCTGGATGGCATCACTAACTCGATGGACATGAGTCTGAGTGAACTCCGGGAGTTGGTGATGGACAGGGATGCCTGGCGTGCTGCGATTTATGGGGTCGCAAAAAGTCAGACACGACTGAGCGATTTATCTGATCTGAGCCTCTCTATCCTATAGAAGGTGGTGAATCTCACTTCATATCTCATGAAAAATTTGAGATCCCTACATGATTGAAGTGGTATAATCCCTAATACATTTGAACCTGAAAGTCTTTTATTTCTCAAAGCCTGCTCCATAGACAGATTTTATCAATATCACCTGGAACACTTGATACAATGAAACAGGGATCTGCATTTGGCAGCCTGGAAGACTGTTAAACACAATGGTTAATGAATGATCAGGGCACATATTTAGGAAAAACCTGGGCAGTGCTGGATATGGGGGGGAAATGGCAGTACGAGACTTTTAGTCTGGTTCTCTGAGATGCAATTAATTTATTGTCATACACTAATGGAATGGCTGAGCGCCAAAAATTGATGCTTCTGAACCGTGGTGTTGGAGAAGACTCGTGAGAGTCCCTTGGACTGCAAGGAGATCCAAGCAGTCTATTCTGAAGGAGATCAGCCCTGGGATTTCTTTGGAAGGAATGATGCTAAAGCTGAAACTCCAATACTTTGGGCACCTCATTTGAAGAGTTGACTCATTGGAAAAGACCCTGATGCTGGGAGGGATTGGGGGCAGGAGGAGAAGGGGATGACAGAGGATGAGATGGCTGGATGGCATCCCTGACTCGATGGAGGTGAGTCTGAGTGAACTCCAGGAGTTGATGATGGACAGGGAGGCCTGGCGTGCTGTAATTCATGGGGTTGCAAAGAGTCAGACACAACTGAGCGACTGAACTGAACTGAACTGAACTGAACTGAAAGAAATGGGGAAAGGGTCCCATGGTAGGACTGAGAGTGTGCTGTTTCTGTATCGAGTTTAATAAATTCTGTTATTTAGGACAGGCCAAGGAATAAATTCCTGAGTGTTCAAGAAAAATCATAAGCTTTGGAGTCAGACTGAATGCATGTACGTAACTTGTCCAGCCTCATCTACACAATAAGTATTTCAATACAAGACTTATAAGGTGATAGTGAGAATTCTGTTAAACAATCTATGAAAATGTCTGACAGATGGTTGATGCTACAGATTTAGTATCTACCTCCATGAACTACTAACTTCATTCATTTATTTAAGTACTTAAATACTTATGGATACAGTATCAAAATATTAAAATTTAAAATCTCATAAATTATAGTTGAAACTTAGAGCACTACAGAATTGTATAAAATGATCTTCATAATGCCCTGCAGAGAGAGATATCATCATACTCATTTTATGGACATGGGGTTTGGAACACTGATAGGTAACATAACTTTCCCAGTATTATCTGGATGTATATCTCACCACTTAACAGTGACCTGATTTCAGGCAGGACATGAAGATACATAAACAAGGCTTCAGCTTTAAGATTCTTTTAGGCCAGATGCAAGGTATACACATATAAGTAATTCAAAGTAATATTAATAAGTTCTGAGGGTTACAAATAGAAAGTTATAAAATTTCTGGGAAGGAAGAGGTCATTTTCAAGTACAGTAACAGGAAAGATTTCAAGAAGAAGCTTTTAAATTTAGCCTTGAAAAATATGAGGGTCTAGTAGGTAAAGATGCAGGAAAATCTATACAAGGAAAGGGCACAGGAAGAATAAGGTGGTGTAAATGGAAAAGTACAGAATATGATGGGAGAGTAATAAAATAAACCCAAAGTAGGAAATGTGTAGGCAACAAGGTGACTGACATTTAGTAGATACCCAGTAAATTTTTATGAAAGGAATACAGAGTTAGTTTAAGGCCAGTTAAAAAAGCCTTGAATATCAGGCCAGGGTTTGGACTTTCCTGACAGGCACTACGTAACTATTTCAGATTTTAGGATCAGGAATAACAGGCTGAGCGCACACTGCAGCTCTGAAAGCAGTTTCACAACATCCCCAAAAGCAGAGAGACAAGAGCAATGATAAATCAGAAAGCAACTGCAGTATCACAGTCAAAGGTAAGGCTCAGAAACACAATGGTACCATAGATCCCGGGGAGGAAAGAATAGAAGGTGACGGAAGATTTTTCTCACATTTAGCACACAGCCTTCTTCATATACAGTGACAAAGACAAACACGCACCTCATCTGTAGCCTCTTATCATCAAACCATATGTATTCACCCAAGAAGGCAAATATATTCTCCTCCAGGGAAAAAGGACCAATGCACACCATTTATTTTTTATTTTCCCATTAATTTTAATTATAGAAATGGAGTATATTCTGCTATCTTAAAAACTGCATATCATGAATGCATTCTGAGAGTGCTTTCAAACTGCATTTCAAACAATTCAACTTCTAAGGTCTTAAAGTAGATACAAAGAAAACGACAGGATAGTTGACATCACTGAATTTTAATATGAGTTTTCTTGAAGCTCTACCCTCTAACAAATGATATCTTTTTAATCCTTTAGACAAATTCTTTGGGGATTTGCATCGTAGGGGGAACTTTGTGTAGCTAGAAAGACGATAGACTGAAAGTCCCAGGCCTTACTGTCACCTTTCCAGTCTTCCCCACTGTTTGTAAAGTGTTGGGCCAATCCTCAACCAATATTTTAGTGGGTCTGGTTGTCATAAGCTGGGAAATGTGTTGTTCACCTTCCCTTTCCTGTTCCTGAACACCTTGTCCTGCAACACAGATTTCTTCAGTACCGACAGAAAATACAAAATGCATAAGTCTTGGTAATCATACAGAGGAAGGGCTTCATTTGCATACCCTTCATAATTCAATTTAATTTTTTTTTGTCAAGAGTTCTGAATGCTTTGTGTTTGCTTTAATCAGAATGTTGACATTTACACTGAAGCCAATTTCTCTTTTTCTCCTCCGTGTTTTGTTTAACCACGACAAGTGACAGCAAACTGGAAAGAACAGACTTTTTAAATTGGCTCCTTGCCCGGAATGCATCATTTCTCTTGTAGCTTTTCCCCCCTTCCTATGCATTGCAAGAGGAAATGTGAAAACACAGTCTGCGAACACAAGAGTGAGGTGTTAGTGCTTTTAGATAAAGATTTGTGTTGTATTTTAAAACTAGATTGCTATACAGTTTCAAGCTATTAGCAGGAGCCTATTACACTGTGACTCTGGTCCTTGGAGAGATATGCTTAGTATATTTCAGTAATTCAAGGCAAATCGAAAACTGTATATGAAAATATTTAATGGTGAAGCATCAACTGCTGAAAGCTGCCAGAAAGCAATAAGCAAGCATGGCACCTGCCATTAACTCTTTCCAACAATATTTTCTCTGAGCCTTCCCTGTCATGCCCCAAATGGTGGAGGGGGGCACCAATGTGAAAACAAACCCGCAGATATCAGGAATTCAGAAAAGCCTCAGCAGAGCAAACACTGTGTCCTCTTTAGCAGAACATGCTATTGTTGGGTTTCACGCTTGATGTCAAGCAATTCTATGAGAATGTAGCTTATATTTGAATTAGAATTTGTCTTTATATTTGATTCAATGGTAGAAACCAAAAATAAGTTCACAAATGGCTTTTATCAAACAGAAGAAAAATACAGCACCGAAGAACCACCTGGTGGAAATAAAATGTGTCCCTTCATGGAATTTAATTCTACTTCAACAAAGGGAGAGTAAATAGGAAAAGATTGGGTTTCAAATAAACCAGATGCTGAAATAACAGATTTCTCTGTTAGAACATAATTTGAGGAGTCTCTGTCCCCCCCACACTCCCCACCCACCTTCAGGCAAAGATGCCTTCAATAAAACCTTAAAAATATGTCTTCTTTCTGTGTATCAGGAATCTGAACTAAACAAATACATTTCAGAGAATTATATGAAGGGAATCAGAAGAAAGATCTAATGAGAGAGTGATGCATTCTTCCTGATCTTTCTTTAGCTTCACTACTGTGGGACCCCACATCGTGATCATCAGAAAGTACAGTCAGGCAAAAACCAGTCACCTCCCCAGTGATCTTCAAAGTGTGGATCATGATCTGTTATTGTGAATTCGTTTTTAGTTGTCCATGAATTGGATTTTGTTAACTATAAAAGCACAAAATTGAGCAGAAAACAGGAGATTTTTATCTTAGTAAGCTAAGGATTGTTGCATGCAAACATTTTTTTCTATTACATCTGTGTGTGAATGTGTGTGTGATTTTAAGCATTCTGTAAAAATGTTTCATACTGTTGGTCAGCAGACAAAAAATTTTCAAAAACATTGAAAATGTAAATGTACCCTATTACACCTGATCTGTTCACATCCTATGAGGTCCCATTTCCTTCTCCAGGGGATCTCCCCAACCCAGGGATCAAACCAGCATCTTTTGTGTCTAATCTGCATTGGCAGATGGGTACTTTACCACTAGCACCATCTGGGAAGCTCCCCTTAGCACACACCCTATTATACCTGATGTGTTTACATCCTGTTGTGTCTCACAATTTATCACTGCAGTTTGTTGAAAATGTAAGTACGCCTGAGAGAGGGAGTCTATTCCTGAAAACTAAACATAAGTTTACCAATTGCTTCTCTTGCCAACAGAAGCCCCTGAAAAAACATAATAGCCCTTGATACTTTAGCAAAGAGCTGAAGTAATCTCTGACATATCCAAAAGAAGAAGTACAGTTGTATTAAAGAATAAAAAGAATAAATGAAGAATGTTTACATGGGGAACAGATCAGAAAGGAAAGGTAACAGAAAGGAAAAGAAAATCACACATGTCACCAGTTGCAGACAAGGAATTTGTTAATGTGGATAAAAGGACTGTGAGAACAGAATGACTGAAAAGAGACCACAGTCAGTTTAGAAATGTAGAATTTTGAGAAATTATTGGGGTGAAGAGTAGGGTATATTAATTTCCTAGGGCTGTCATAACAAAGTACCACAAACTGGTTGTCATAAGACAACAGAAGTTTATTATTTCAAAATTTTGAATAAGTAAAAATCAAGGTGTCAGCAGGATTATGCTCTCTGAAGTTGATAGTAGAGAATCTATTCCATGCCTTTCTCTTAGCTCCTGGTATTCCTGGCAACTCTTTCCCTGTGTCTCTCTTTGTCTTTGTTTTTCCTTTTCTTATCAAGACATTAGTCTTATTGGAGTATGGCCCATCCTAATGGTTTTATATTCATTTTATTACAGCTGCAAAGATACTTTTTCCAAATAAAGTAACATTCAAAAGTATCAGGAATTAAGATTTCAACATATCTTTTCAAACCATAATAGAGGGTTGAATGAAATGTTTTCAGACCAAAACATTCTCTGAAATAATAATGAGGAAGAGAGAGAGGAGGAGATAAAGGACAGGTAGAGTGAGCTGTGCATTTGTTATGAAAATTATTTGTCAACACAAAAGCCTATGAAACAACAACTCAAGCCTATGAAAAACATAACATATACTAGGAGTGGAAGTCTAGATCAAGCCAACTTAAAACACATAAAGCTGGATGAACTATTGTAAATACAATACTTGAAATCATCTGACTATTTATAAGGAAATTAAGAGTTATAGGGACAAGACCTTGAAGAAGAGAAAATCCAGAGAGGTAAGACTGATATTTGATGCCATTTTCCCCCTCAGCATAATCTGTCAGTTCTAGAAGAGAAGCTGGGAAGCTGAGAGGATTAAAAGTTGCAGTTGGTTTATGATAGATGCACAGAGCTAAGGAAAATCAAAATTAAAAGCCTGTCATTGGAAGCATTGGTAAGTTAAAGGGACCAAGAATTTCAATGTGTTCTCAAGATACTTCCTAGGAATAGAAAGCAAATAGAATAGCATTTGTGAGTATCAGATCTCTTGAGGTCTGATTATATTAAGGTACTCTAGTGTCGTTCTACTACCAACAGCCAGAAGCAAATATAAAGCTCCATGGAAGAAAAACACATAATCCATGGTTTCAGTTATCTTTCAATTTTATAAACATAACATTCGAGGAAACCAGAATTGAAAGAGACACGTGTACCTCAATGTTCATCACAGCACTGTTTATAATAGCCAGGACATGGAAGCAACCTAGATTTCCATCAGCAGATTAATGGACAAGAAAGCTGTGGTACATATACACAATGGAGTACTACTCAGCCATTAAAAAGAATACATTTGAATCAGTTCTAATGAGGTGGATGAAACTGGAGCTAATTATACAGAATGAAGTAAGCCAGAAAAACACCAATACAGTATACTAACACATATATATGGAATTTAGAAAGATGGTAATGATAACCCTGTATGTGAGACAGCAAAAGAGACACAGATGTATAGAACAGTCTTTTGGACTCTGGGGGAGAGGGAGAGGGTGGGATGATTTGGGAGAATGGCATTGTAACATGTATAATATCATATAAGAAACAAATCGCAAGTCCAGGTTCGATGCAGGATAGAGGATGCTTGGGACTGGTGCACTGGGATGACTCAGAGGGATGGTATGGGGAGGGAGGTGGGAGGGGGGGTCAGGATGGGGAACACGTGTACACCCGTGGTGGATTCATGTTGATGTATGGCAAAAGCAATACAATATTGTAAAGTAATTAGCCTCCAATTAAAATAAATAAATTAAAAAAAAAAAAATAAACATAACATCCAACACTCAGTGGAAAATAACCAGGTATGAAAGAGTGCAGTAAAATGTGACTGAAAAATAAGAGATATGATATACAATAGAAAAGCCATAAATGTTCAATGAAAGTGAAAGTGAAAGTTGCTCAGTCATGTCCTACTCTTTGTGACCCCATGGACTATACAGTCCATGGAATTCTCCAGGCCAGAATCCTGGAGTGGGTAGCCTTTCCCTTCTCCAGGGGATCTTCCCAACCCAGGGCTTGAACCCAGGTCTCCTGCATTGCAGGCAGATTCTTTGCCAACTAAGCCACAAGCGAAGCCTAAATGTTCAATACAATGGAGGTATGACACATAAACTTTAAAATAGTTAAAGATAGTAGGTACAGATAAATAAAAGATGAAAAATTTAGATAGACAATAAGAAACCATAAAGGAAACAAACATTTTAGTTAAAAGAAATAAAAGCAAAATTAAGTACTCTGTAGATGGAAGATAGAAAAGAGAACTGGGAAAGACAAAATGAAATATTCAGAGACACAACAGTATAAATGTTTTCAGAAAGAGGTAAAAAAAAAAGTTAAAGATACATGTTAAACAGCAAAATATTCTACCAAAAGTAAAATTTGAAACCCAGAGAAAAAAAAAGGATAGAAAATTAAAACAAAAACAAGTTAAAAAAGACAATGATAGAGAATGTTCCAAATTGATGAAAAAAATCATCACACATGGTCCACATGTTCCAAAAGTACAACAGTAAGGTGTAATAAATAAAATCCTAATTATATACATTATAGTAAAGCGGCTTAAAACCAAGCATAAAAAGAGACTCTCAAAAGCACAAGGATGGAAGAAAGGATAGATTTTCATCAAAAGAGCAGTGACAAGCAATAAGGGTCTTTCTTCTACTTCGATGTTCCCATTATACATATGTTGCACCTTTTGTAATCACCTTAGAGTTCATGGATATTCTGTCCCATATTATTTTCCTATTTGTTTTTAGTTTGGGATGTTTTGGTCCACATATCATCAGGTATCCTGATTACTTATTTGATTATACCCAGTTCACCAAAAGGCTTGTAAGAGGCAATTTTTGCTTCTGTTAGATATACTGTTTTAATTTAAAACATTTCATTTTAATTTTTTCTTAATTTCTAACTCTATACTTACATTACCCATCTATTCTTCTATATTGTCTACTTATTCCATCAGACTCTTTAACACATTAATATAGTTATTTTGAATTCTCAGTTTGATAATTCCAATATCTCTGCTATATATGACTCTGGCTCTGATGCTTGCTTTAGCTCTTCAGATTGAATGTTTGTGTATTTCTTGTCTTTTGAAAGTGAAAGTGAAAGTCTCTCAGTCATGTCTAACTCTTTGCAACCCCATGGACTATACAGTCCATGAAATTCTCCAGGCCAGAATACTGGAGTGGGTAGCCTTTCCCTTCTCAGGTGATCGTCCCAATCCAGGGATCAAACCCAGTTCTCCTACCTTGCAGGCAGATTCTTTACCAGCTGAGCCATTTTCAGTTCAGTTCAGTCGCTCAGTCGTGTCCGACTCTTTGTGACCCCATGAACTGCAGCACGCCAGGCCTCCCTGTCCATCACCAACTCCCGGAGTTCACTCAAACTCACGTCCATCAAGTCGGTGATGCCATCCAACCATCTCATCCTCTGGCGTCCCCTTCTCCTCCTGCCCCCAATCCCTCCCAGCATCAGAGTCTTTTCCAGTGATTCAACTCTTCACATGAGGTGGCCAAAGTATTGGAGTTTCAGCTTTAGCATCAGTCCTTCCAAAGAACACCCATATTATAACTTTTGATGTTGTTCAAAGTGGAAAATAGGCACTAAAATGCATAAACTTTAGTTTGAGGTGTTTTGTTAATCTGGGTAGGAGCTATCCTGTGTTTATTTTTTGTTATAGATGTATGTGTTAAGAGGCTTCAATTTCCTCTATGCTCATGTTTATGTTCCCCCTGTTGTTTTAGGGTTTCCTTAACAACTGCTTCTTAAACTCGAAGTTCTTTAAGCTTAGTCCACTGTTGTATAGTAAGAAAACCCTGATTCTGGGAAAGATTGAAGGTGGGAGGAAAAGGAGACGACAGAGGATGGGATAGTTGGATGGCATCACCGACTCGCTGGACATGAGTTTGCGTAAGCCCCAGGAGGTGGTGATGGATAGGGAGACCTGGCATGCTGCAGTCCATGGGGTCGCAGAGTTGAACACAACTGAGAGACTGAACTGAAGTGAACTGAACTGCTGTATAGAGGCCCTACTGATGTGGTGGGGGATAAAAGAGTAAAGGGAAAGGAAGCATTTTATAGTAATAGGATTAGGTCCTTTAGTGAGCTTGTGCACCTGAACTGTGATTCTCACATCATTTTTTTTTTTTTCCTCCTTAAGTGAGACAGAAAGGCTAGAAGTGCCTGGAATTGTGTTATTTCCCTTCCTTCATTGCATGTAAGGTTGATGAATATTGCTGTGTAGGTCTTTGCTATATAGAATTATCTGGGCTTAATTCAAAAATGATTGTTATCATTGGGTATATTTCAAAAATTTTCCCCTTCCACTAGCAACACAGGTGTATTTCCCTTGTGGCTCAGGGGTAAAAAATCTGCCTTCCAGTGCAGGAGACACTGGTTCTGTCCCTAGGTCAAGAAGATCCCCTGGAGGAGGAAATGGCAACCTATTCCAGTATTTTTGCCTAGGAATTCACATGGACAGAGGAGGCTAGTGGGCTACAGTCCATGGGGTCACAAAGAGTTGGACATGACTTAGCAATGAAAACAACAACAACAAAGCAAACTAGGTGGAGATTTTTTCTCTAGTCTTCACCCTGAGAAACTGATGGGGCTCCCCTGGAGGTAAAACCAATGAATTTATGGAGGCTTTCCAACAGACTGAGTCCCTAGGAGCTTTTAACTCTCAAGCTACTATACACTGAACCTCTGGCAATTTATTGAAATTGACATTTAGATGCTCCCACCATTACTGGCTCTGGCAGCTTCTGCTTCAGCAATGGTGATCTATATCTCCATATTAGCCTGTCTCTTCACTTTTTAGGGTGTCTGTTGGTTCTATAACTTCAGTTTTCTGAAGAATCTTTATTTTTTTTTATTCATTTTTATTTTTTAATTTTATTTTATTTTTAAACTTTACAATATTGTATTAGTTTTGCCAAATATCGAAATGAATCCGCCACAGGTATACATGTGTTCCCCATCCTGAATCCTCCTCCCTCCTCCCTCCCCATGCCATCCCTCTGGGTCGTCACAGTGCACCAGCCCCAAGCATCCAGTATCGTGCATCAAACCTGGACTGGCAACTCATTTCATACATGATAGTATACATGTTTCAATGCCATTCTCCCAAATCTTCCCACCCTCTCCCTCTCCAACAGAGTCCATAAGACTGAAGAATCTTTAAAACGTCATTATTTTTCAGTTTCCTCAGCTTTTTATTCTTGTTGTGAGAGTTGAAATGATGACTTGCAGCTTTGTACTTGTTGAACCAAAAACTGGAAGCCCATATGTTTTTAATAATTATTGTTGATATTATATATATATTTAAACTTTTTATTTTGTATTGGGAAATAGCCAATTAACCATGTTTTAATGGTTTCAAGTGAACAGCAAAGAGACTCAATCATACATATACATATACATATACATGTATTCCTTCTCCTCCAAACCCCCCCTCCCATCCAGGCTGCCACATAACATTGAGCAGAGTTTCTTGTGCTATACAATAGGTTCTTATTGGTTATCTATTTTAAACATATCAGTATGTACATATTGCTCCCAAACTCCTAACTATCCCTTCCATCCAGCAACGATAAGTTCGTTCTCTAAGTCTGTGAGTCTCTTTCTGTTTTGTAAGTAAGTTCATTTCTATCATTTCTATTTACAGTCCACCTATAAGGGATGTCATACAATACTTCTCTTTTTTATCTGTCTTACTTCACTTGCTATGACTATCTGTATGTCTATCCATGTTGCTGCAAATGGCATTATTGCATTCTTTTTATTGGCTGCGTAGTATTCCATTGCATATATGTCCACATCTTCTTAATCCATTCCTCTAGGCTGCTTCCATGCCTTGGCTATTGCAAACAGTGCTGCAATGAATGTTGGGGTGCATGTATAACTTTTGGATCATGTTTTCCTCTGGATATATGCTCAGGTGTGGGATTGCAGAGTCATTTTTCATTTTTTAGGGAACTTCAATGCAGTTTTCCATAATAGCTCTATCAGTTAACATTCCCACCAACAGTGTAGAAAGGCTCCTTTGTCTCCACACACTGTTAAACATTTATCAATGGTGAATTTCTCACACCATTATGGCTGGTGTGAGATGGCATCTCGTAGTTTAATTTACATTTCTTACCTTTGCGTAATTAGCATTGGTGAACATCATTTCTTGTGCCTCTTGAATATCTGTATGTCTTCTTTAGAGAATATCTATTTACGTCATCTGTCCCTTTTTCATTGGGTTGTTTGATCTGATGCTATTAAATCTCATGAGCAGTTTGTAAATTTTGAAAATTAATCTTTTGTTGGTCACATCATTTTCAAATATTTTCTCCCAACTTGTGGGTTGTCTTTTTGTTTTGTTTATTGTTTACTTTGTTGTGCAAAGGTTTTGAGTTTGAGTATGTCCCATTTGTTTATTTTTGTTTTCAGGAAGTTGGATTGAAAAAAATTATTGCTGCATTTTATATCAGAGAGTGCTTTGCCTTTCTTTTTCTAGGAGTTTTGTAGTGTCTAGTCTCATTTAGGTCTCTAATACACTTTGAGCTTCTTTTTGTGTACGTCGTTAAAGAATCATCTAATATCATTGTTTTACATGTAGCCGCCCAATTTCCCAGTGTCATTTATTGAAGAGACTTTCTTTCCAACATTGTTTAGTCTTTCCTCCTTTGTCATAGATTAATTGACTGTAGGTACATGGGTTTATTTCTGGACTTTTTATCCTGTTTCATTGATTTATATTTCTATTTTGTGTCAATACCATACTGTTTTAGTGACTGTAGTCTTGTAGTATAGTCTGAAGTCAGGGAGCCTAATTCCTCCAGCTCCATTTTTCTTTCTCAAGATTGCTTTGACTCTTCAGGGTTTTCTGTGTCTCCATATAAGTTTTTTGTTCTAGTTCTGTGAAAAATGTCATTGTTAATTTGATAGATATTGCATTGAGCCTGTAGATTGCTTGAATAGTATAGTCAAATTCTTAGAAAGATACAGTCTCATATAACCGAACCAGGAAGAAATATAAAACATGAATAGACCTAGTATAAGCACTGAAATTGAATCTGATTTAAAAACTTCTAACAAAAAAAAAGTCCAGGACCTAATGGCTTCATAGGCAAATTCTATCAAACATTTGAGAAGAGTTAGCACCTATTCTTCTGAATTTGTTCCAAAAAAATTTTCAGAGCAAGGAAAACTTCCAAATTCATTCTATGAATCCACTATCACCCTGATATCAAAACCAGATAAAGATAACCCCAAAAAGAAAATTACAGGCCACTATCACTGGTAAACATAGATGCAAAAATAATCAACAAAATACTAGCAGTTGGAATCCAGTAATACATTAAAAGATCATACATGTTCAAGTGGGATTTATCCCAGGGATGGGAGGATTTTTCAATATCCACAAAGTAATCTATGTGATACACCACATCAATAAATAGAAAAATACAACTATATGATCAGATCACTTCAATAGATGCAGAAAAACCTTTTGACAAAATTCAGGACCTGTTGATGATAAAAAAGAAAGTGGGTGCAGAGGGAACATACCTCAATAAAGGCCATATATGACAAACCTACAGCTAACATCATACTCAATATTGAAAAGTTGAAAGAATTTCCTCTAAGATTAGGAACAAGACAAGGACATCCACTCTCACCACTTTTATTCAACATAGTTTAGAAGTCTCAGCTACAGCAATTAGCGAAAATAAATAAATAAATAAATAAATGGAATCCAAATTGGAAAAGAAAGAGTTTAACTGTCACTTTTGCAGATGACATGATACTATGCAAAGATCCTAAAGATTCTACCAGAAAACTACTAGAACTCATTAGTGAATTTAACAAAGTTGCAGGTTACAAAATAAATACACAGAATTCTGTTGCATTTCTATATATTAACAATGAAAGATCAGAAAGAGAAATTCAAGAAACCATTTATCATCACAACAAATAAAGTAAAATACCTAGGAATAAACCTAAGAGACAAAAGACCTGTGCTCCCAAAAGTGTAAGACACTGATGAAACAAATCAAAGAGGACACAAATCAAAGAAATGAAAAGATACATTGGATGACACATTAGATTTTATTATACTATATATTATAATATACCACATGTTGTATCATATTAGTATAAAACTTATCAGATTTTACTGGTGCCATTTTACAAATTAGAGTGAACTATATAAACCCTAAATTTCTTCATGTTCTTTTGTGCACCTCCACTCACGAAAGTGTTAGTTGCTCAGTCGTGTCTAACTCTTTCAGACCCCATGGACTGTAGCTCACCAGGTTCCTCTGTCCATGGAATTCTCCAAAAAAGAATAGTGGAGTGGATTGCCATTTCCTTCTACAAAGGATTTTCCCAACCAAGAAATAGAACTCAGGTCTCCTGAATTGCAAGCAGATTCTTTACCATCTGAGCCACCAGGGAAGCTCACATCCACTTATAATTGTCTTAAATATGTTCTCTACATACATTTAGAATCACATTGGACAGTGCTACAACATAATAGTTACTTTAACTGTTAAAGTTTAGAAGACTCCAAATGAGTAGGAAAGCCTATTATATTTACCCATAATATTGCTTAAGTTATCTTCTTTTTGTTCTAAGTTATCTTCTTTTTGTTCTGATATTCTAAATTTTCCTCTTTTATTATATCCTCTCCTTTTGAGAAGTTCCTTTAACTATTCCATTAGAAAAGGTCTTCTTGTGCTCAGCTGTTTAAATTTTCATATATCTGAGAATGCTTTTTTTTTCCCCATAATTTCAGAGGGATATTTCAATGGATATAGGACTTACGGTTTACAAATCTTTTCTTCTGGCACTTGAAAAATGTTACATTATTTAATTTTGTTCTCTATTATATCATGAGAAATTCACTTTCATGTGTATCACCATTCTCAGTTAAGGTGTCATTTACCCCTAGATAATTTAATGATTTTTAAAATATTTTTTTCTCTTTAACTTCAAACGTTTGCTTATGATGTATATCCTGTCTTAATTATTTGGGATTATCCACTGAGGAAGTGAAAAAGTTGGCTTAAAGCTCAACATTCAGAAAACTAAGATCATGGCATCTGGTCCCACCACTTCATGGGAAATAGATGGGGAAACAGTGGAAACAGTGTCAGACTTTATTTTTGGGGGCTCCAAAATCACTGAAGATGGTGACTGCAGCCATGAAATTACAAGACGCTTACTCCTTGGAAGGAAAGTTATGACCAACCTAAATAGCATATTCAAAAGCAGAGACACTTGCTGACCAAGGTCTGTCTTGTCAAAGCTATGGTTTTTCCAGTAGTCGTGTATGGATGTGAGAGTTGGACTGTGAAGAAAGCTGAGCACCAAAGAATTGATGCTTTTGAACTGTGGTGTTGGAGAAGACTCTTGAGAGTCCCTTGGACTGCAAGGAGATCCAACCAGTCCATTCTAATGGAGATCAGTCCTGGGTGTTCTTTGGAAGAAATGATGCTAAAGCTGAAACTCCAATACTTTGGGCACCTCATGCGAAGAGTTGACTCATTGGAAAAGACTCTGATGCTGGGAGGGATTGGGGGCAGGAGGAGAAGGAGACGATAGAGGATGAGATGGCTGGATGGCATCACTGACTCGATGGACGTGAGTTTGAGTGAACTCCGGGAGTTGGTGATGGACAGTGAGGTCTACTGCTACTGCTACTGCTAAGTCACTTCAGTCGTGTCCGACTCTGTGTGACCCCATAGACGGCAGCCCACCAGGCTCCCCATCCCTGGGATTCCCCAGGCAAGAACACTGGAGTGGGTTGCCATTTCCTTCTCCAATGCATGAAAGTGAAAAGTGAAAGGGAAGCCGCTCAGTCGTGTCCGACTCTTATCGACCCCATGGATTGCAGCCCACCAGGCTCCTCCATCCATGGGATTTTCCAGGCAAGAGTACTGGAGTGGGGTGCCAGAGGCCTGGCGTGCTGCAATTCATGGGGTCGCAAAGAGCTGGACACAACTGAGCAACTGAACTGAACTGAACTAAACTGAGGTTCACTAAACTGTCCTGCCAAATTTGTGAAAATTCCAACCATTATTTGTTCTAAAACTTTTTCAGCCACACTCTATTCTCCTCCGGTTTCAGAACTTTGATGAAGTGAATATTAAAACTTTGTAATACCACAGATCTTGGAATCTCTGTTCATTTTTCTTCTAGTATATTTTATTTCTGTTTTCTGACTAAGTAATTTTATTGTTCTATCTACCTATTTAATTATTTCCTCTCTCTTCTGCATTTCACTATAAATTCCACTGACTGAGCTTCTTTAGTCTTTATATTTTTCAGTTCTAAAATTTCCACTTGCTTCTTCAATTCTATCTCCTGCTTATTTGCAGACAATTTATATTTCTTTATGAGTCTAATGTCATTTGTTTCAAGTGTGTATGTAATTGTAAAAGTTTTTAAATAATGGCTACTATAAAATCTTCCTTGCATTATTCCTTTTTATTTTTCAAAAAAATTATTTTATGTTAGAGTATAGTTTATTTGACAAACCTACACAGTGTATGACAAAGCAAAGACATCACTTTGCTGACAAAGTTTCATATAGTCAAGGCTATGGTCTTTCCAGTAGTCATGTACAAATGCAAGAACTGGATTGTAAAGAAGGCAGAGCACTGAAGAATTGATGCTTTTTAACTGTGGTGCTGGAGAAGATTCTTGAGAGCTTCTTGGACAGCAATGAGATCAAGCCAGTCAATCCTAAAGGAAATCAATCCTGAATATTCATTGGAAGGACTGATGCTGAAGCTGAAGCTCCAATATTTTTGCCACCTGATGTGAAGAGCCAACTCACTGTAAAGGACCCAGATTCTGGCAAAGATTGAAGGCAAAAGGAAAAGGGGGCAGCAGAGGATGAGACTGTAAGCAGCATAGCCAATTCAATGTATATGAATTTGAGCAAATTCAGGAAGATAGTGGAGGACAGAGAACTCTGACATTCTACAGACTATCAGGTCACAGAGAGTAGGGCATGACTAGCAGCTTAACAACAACAATATCAGTTGTATCTTTTGCAAATATATTCTGCCAGCCTGTGGCTTGTCTATGGATTCTCTTGACTATGCCAAAACCTTTGACTGTGCGGATCACAATAAACTGTGGAAAATTCTGAAAGAGATGGGAATACCAGACCACCTGATCTGCCTCTTGAGAAATTTGCATGCAGGTCAGGAAGCAACAGTTAGGACTGGACATGGAACAATAGACTGGTTCCAAATAGGAAAAGGAGTACGTCAAGGCTGTATATTGTCACCCTGTTTATTTAACTTCTATGCAGAGTACATCATGAGAAACGCTGGACTGGAAGAAACACAAGCTGGAATCAAGATTGCTGGGAGACATATCAATAACCTCAGATATGCAGATGACACCACCCTTATGGCAGAAAGTGAAGAGGAACTCAAAAGCCTCTTGATGAAAGTGAAAGTGGAGAGTGAAAAAGTTGGCTTAAAGCTCAACATTCAGAAAATGAAGATCATGGCATCCAGTCCCATCACTTCATGGGAAATAGATGGGGAAACAGTGTCAGACTTTATTTTTTTGGGCTCCAAAATCACTGCAGATGGTGATTGCAGCCATGAAACTAAAAGACACTTACTCCTTGGAAGGACAGTTATGACCAACCTAGATAGCATATTCAAAATCATAGACATTACTTTGCTAACAAAGATCCATCTAGTCAAGGCTATGGTTTTTCCTGTGGTCATGTATGGATGTGAGAGTTGGACTGTGAAGAAGGCTGAGTGCCGAAGAATTGATGCTTTTGAACTGTGGTGTTGGAGAAGATTCTTGAGAGTCCCTTGGACTGCAAGGAGATCCAAGCAGTCCATTCTGAAGGAGATCAGCCCTGGGTGTTCTTTGGAAGGAATGATGCTAAAGCTGAAACTCTAGTACTTTGGCCACCTCATGAGAAGAGTTGATTCACTGGAAAAGACTCTGATGCTGGGAGGGATTGGGGGCAAGAGGAGAACGGGATGACAGAGGATGAGATGGCTGGATGGCATCACTGACTCGATGGACGTGAGTCTCAGTGAACTCTGGGAGTTGATGATGGACAGGGAGGCCTGGCGTGCTGGGATTCATGGGGTCGCAAAGAGTCGGACACGACTGAGTGACTGATCTGATCTGATCTGATATTGTATTTGGACCCACTGGAGCTGGGATGGCTGGTGCTGCATTGTTACTGCCAGTTGGAGGTTAAATCCAGATTCCCCCTGAGCCTACACTGGCAACTGAGGGAGAGAACTCCTCATAACTGCCTGCTGGGCAGGCTGGGATTTCCAGTCTCCATGTGCTCTCAACTGATAATGCATGTAGAGGTGGATGTGGCCTTGTTATTGCTCAGTAATGGTGAATATCTGCTCTACCCCCCAGACCTCCTTTGACCTCATCCCCTCATGGAAAGAAAGGGGCACATTATTAATGCTGAGTAGAAGTGAAGTCCAGCCTTCTCTTGTGGTTTCCACTGACTCTTTTTGGCAGTGGTGTCAGTTACTAACAAGTTAGAATAAAAATCCAAACTCCTTACTTATCTCCTCTGACAACTCAATAGGAAGTTTGGTTTGACTCATCAGATTGGAAATGTAAGTTTCCCATTCAGCCTTTGTTGATCTGGGTGAAGGTTCAGAAGCAGTTGTATCTGTGGTCCTTGGCTTGAGTAGAGAAGTGCTGTGTAGAAGTTTTCTTCCTTGCAAACCTTCTCTTTTTCTCATCTTTTGTCTACAGAGGGCATGCGTTTGTCAGGAATTTTGTTTCATTTTGTTTGTCGTTTTTTATGCTTCTGATTTATTAGCTTCTATTCAGCTCCAAGTCTGTAATGTATGAGGCAAAACGGAAAAATCAAGAAATTCATCGTTTTATTGTTACTCAAGTCCTGAGGTCCTTAATTTGTCTGTCTTATTCTATCCACACTTCAGAGCCATCTTATGTTCACTGTTCTTAAAAGGACTGCAGTTATTAGTCATACTTAGCAGGAATACGATGATAAACTGTGCTTACTCTATCTACTCAATATTTTGAAGTTAGAAATTTTACTAGTCCTTTTTTCATTTTCTTTCTTCTTTTTTTGGTTCTTCAAATAAACCAAACTTGTTCCTGTCTCATGGATTTCTATTTGATCTTTTCTCTGCCTGAAACTTTCTTTTCCACATCTTTATGGGAATGGACTTGTATCTCAGCTTAAATGTTACCTTTCTGGATGACCATACCAGACAAGCAATCTAATTTCCTCTTCTTCTTCAATGTAATTTTTTTTACTACATTGCATTGTTTAGTTTTTTGTTTTTTGTTTTTTTAAATAATGACTGACCTGATACTTTCTTGTTAGATTTATTTTTTGTTATTCTGTGCCTATTTCTTGTTACTGGAATATGATGAAGCAGAAACTTGTTTTATCTTTGTAACTACTGTCTCTACATATTTCTAGAAGAGTCCCTGACACCAGACTAAGTATTCAAAAAAGAAGAATAAGAAGCCTTGTATTTGAATAAATAATACAATTGTGTTCATCTTACGTTTTCCTAGTTTAGTCCCTCGTTACCTAGAATAAGAAATGTATTACGTCGTATTGATAATAGGAGCTTTTCTTTACCTTTCTTGATCATCAAAGCTACTGGCAAGCAGGAGCAAATGCCTGAGTGACAGCCTTATGGCTTTGTGGTTACATCCTGAGGATAATTAACTCTCCTAGGCCAGCTGTGACCCCTGCTGGGAGTCAGCCTGTGCCCAACATGATGAGAGAATTGGCCCCAAATGAGGCCAGTACACTGGAGGCTCTCTAGTGACTTCTGATATTTTAATGAACCTAAGTCTCTGCCAAATATGAAAACCAAGGCAGGATTTAGGGATCAGTTGATTTCTAGACAGCCTTACGAAAGACTTGAGAATCTCAGAAAGCGGGCCTGGTGGTCCCTCTTGCCACTTTGGATAATTCCCAAAAGTGAAAACACAGCACTTTCTGATTTCCTTGCCTTTTTTTTTTTTTCTTTCCCATATTTCTTCATGTCTGGGTTTAACAAATAGAAATTTAGTGTGTCCATTTTAGGTTTTTCTCACCCTTCAAAGCACAAATACTTCAGGGAAGGGGAACAGCTGGCCAGCCATTTTGATCTTAATGTAATGAGTTTATTAGAGCCGGCCTGGAAAGGGGATTCTGACACTGTGCCTACTGTCCCCCAAACATGTCTGTCTTTCGAAGCTTGCCAGTACTGGAAAGTTTCCCCAAAGGAGACCTTCTCATATATGCAGCAATGCAGTGAATCTAGTACATGCAGATGGAAGACACAGCATGGAAAATGAGAAATTGGATCTCAGAAGAAACTGCCACTATGGAAAGTTAAGTTATTTAGGGGGAGATAGAAGAATCTCAAATTTTATTTTTTTAATTTTTTAATTTTTTTTAGTGTGTCAGAGCAATTTTATCTATTTTTTATTAATTTTTACTGGCGTATAGTTGCTTTAAGGTGGAGAGGATGTGGAGAAAAGGGAACCTTTTAACGCTGTTGAAAGGAATGTAAATTGGTGCAGCCACTATGGAGTATAGTATGTATGTTTGTTAAAAAATGAAAAATAGAGTTATCATGTGATTCATCAATCCCACTCCTGGGTATATATTTTGAAAAAACCACAACTTGAAAAGATACATGCGCTCCAGTATTCATAGTGGCACTATGATACCCAAAGATACGGAAGCAACCTAAATGTCTGTTCTAAAGAAGATGCTTTACCATGTTATGTTAGTTTCTGCTGTACAGCAAAGTAAATAAGCTATACATATACATATATCCTCTCTTTTGTACTTCATTTCCATTTAGATCACCAGAGGGCATTGAGTATTTCCCTATAATATATAGCAGATTCTCAGGAATTACCTATTTTATGTATTTGTTGTTCAGTCACTAAGTCGTGTTGGACTCTTTGCAACCCCATGGACTGCAGCAAACCAGACTTCCCAGTCCTTCACTATCTCCCAGAGTTTGCTCAGATTTATGTTCATTAAGTAGGTGATGCTATCTAGCCATCTCATCCTCGGCCACCCCTTCTCCTTTTGCCTTTGATTTTTCCCAGCATCGGGGTCTTCTTCAATGAGTTGGCTCTTCATATCAGGTGGCCGAAATACTGGAGCTTCAATTTCAGCTTCAGTCCTTCCAATGAATATTCAGGGTTGATTTTCTTTAGAATTGATAGGTTTGATCTCCTTTTAACCCAAGGGACTTTCAAGAGTCTTCTCTAGCACCACAACTCTAAAGCATCAATTCTTTGGTGCTCAGCCTTCTTTGTATACATATTTTATTTTATCCATCTCCCAGTTCATCCAATCCTCCCCTCACTCCCAAGTATACATATGCCCATTCTCTGTCTGTGTCTCTTTTTCTGCTTTGCAATTGAGTTTATCTATATCATTTTTTTAGATTTCACATATAAGTAATATGATACTATTTTTACTTTTCTCTGACTTAATTCACTCTGTATGACAGTCTCTAGGTCCATCCATATCTCTGCAAATTGTACAATTTTGTTCCTTTTTATGGCTGACTAATAAGAATCCCAAATTTTAATCTTAGGCTTCCCTTATATCTCAGTCTGTAAAGAATCTACCTGCAATGCAGGAGACCCAGGTTCGATTCCTGGGTTGAAAAGACTCCCTGGAGGAGGAAATGGCAACCCACTCCAGTATTGTTGCCTGGAGAATCCCATGGACAGAGGAGCTTGGCAGGTTACAGTCCATGGGGTCAGAAGAGTCAAATACGACTTAGCGACTAAACCACCAATTTTAATCTTATTGGATTTCACAAAATAAATGATCAATATGTCCAGTGAAAATCCTGCTTAAAGTCTTATTATTTTAGATAGGATAATCACATTATAAATATTACATTAAACGTTATAAATAAAGGAAAACTGTACAATGCAATTGAAAATGAGACAGTAAGAGAAGAAATTAAATTGCTTATACTGGAATGGCCACCCAAAATGGTAACATTTGAGCTGTGATTCAAGGCCATTCCTACCAAGCTGTGGACCATGGAGATGGAAATGGCAACCTACTCTAGTATTCTTGCCTGGAAAATTCCATGGAACAGAGGAGCCTGGCAGGCTACAGTCCATGAACTCTCAAAGAGTAGGACATGACTGAGTAACTGAGAACAAGCTATGGAAAGGAGAGGTACAGACAGAGAAAACTTATTCAATGTAATAACTCGTTTAGTTTATTTAAGGCATAAAAAGAAAGACAAAATTATTGAATATAAGGTTTTTTATAGTTGTATGATCTTTAAACTATATTTTCCAAAAATAATAAGTACAAATAATAATTTGGAGTGATAACAGAATGTAAATAACTCAGGAATAAAATCACCATTATAAGATCTTCAACTTGGGGTTTTATAAATGACATTTTTGATATGAATATTGTAAATTTTGTGCTTAAAAATAACTATTTATTAAATAACTCTAACAAAAAATCCAGAATGATAGCCGAATTCAAGAACCATATCTAAAAATTTAAAATACAGTATAGATATCAGCTTTAATCAGTAAAAATAAGCAAATCCAATTTTTGTTGGGAAGAAATTACTGGTAAAAATAACCTTGATTTAAAATTAATCCCTCTCTTCTTATCTTTAAGTATTATTTTCTTGATAGCAGAACAGCTAAATGCTTTTCACCATACTGTTAACCTGGAGTTCTATCACAGTTATGAACCACAGATGACTTTCATTATTACAGCGGTATTGAAAGAAGCCTTCCTCCAAGGCTTTTGATGGGGTACCAACATGTAACTATGTGATACTTGAGTTTATGGAGAAGCAGATAAGATAACAATGTGAAAATTTCTCAGTAATTAGCCTGACCAATTGAAAGATGGCCACTGAAAGATTTAAGCATCTTTTTCCATTTGCTTAATACGGAAGAGGACATGAGCAGGTAGAATCTTACATGCCATTTCTGACTGTCTGATGGAAACTTTCATTTCAGTAGAAATATCGAGGTTCAAAAATAGAACTATTTTTTTGCCAGTATACTTCAAGTTGTATTATTGTAAGATCTACTTTAGTAAGTGTATAATAACATAAGAATAAGACTCAGGTTTCTCTCCCATCTCCCTCTCCAGAGGGTCTGGATGGAAGGATCAGTCCATTCTGAGCCTCAAGATGAGCCAGGTATATTGTAAGTTCTACTACAGGGTATAAATCAGGGTACCCAACAGACTGCTCAGAGGAAGTATAAGGAGGCCCTCTCCAACAAGTTGTCCCATGCTGGGGACTATGGTAGGTACCAGGAACCAGTAAGTAGAGCCCAGAGACTGAGTATAAGGGATGTGACTCACAATTGATGGACCACAGAAGACTGAGGCCAATGCGAGGCAATTGTTCCTTCCTTAGAGATTTGACATGGTGAACTAAATAGGCAAAAATATACAATATGGGAGATAAACTCCTATCCTTTCTTCTCTAACACCAGCTTCTCTCTATCCTTCCACTCAGACATAATGTACTCTGAGAGATTGCCAGAATGGCAGGAAGAGGAGGGATTATTTCTCAGGAAAACATTCAGTTCACACCAAGTCCTGATGTAGCCCAAGTATTTTTCTTTGCTCAGTAGGACTTCCATAAAGTACTCAGGTCCCTGAAGAGAGGGTACAGGAATACAGGGGTTCTGCTGTGCTTAGTTGCTCAGTTGTGTCCAACTCTTTACAATCCTATGGGGCTGTAACCCATCAGGCTCCTCTGCCTATGGGATTTCCCAGGCAAGAATACTGGAATGGTTTGCCATTTCTTCCTCTAGGGGATCTTCCTGACCCAGGGATCAAGCTCATGTCTCCTGCATTGCAAGTAAATTCTTTACCAGCTGAGCCATCAGGGAAGCCACTATGCCATAGTTGGGGGTACACAAAGCAGGGACTTGAACAAAATCTGTGATAAGATGAGTAAATGTCAAAGGTAAGAGCAGCCATGTATGGTAGGATGAAAGATAAGGTGCTATCTCCTTCATCAGTGGGCTTCTGTGATTGAGCATGACAGTCACTGCGTGTAGAACCGGAAGACACATTTCTGTGAAAATTGTCACACAAAGGGAAATCTTTAGTCACACAGAGTTCTGAGTCTATTTCACAAGCTCCCTCCTCTCCCCAGAGGCCCTACTGGCTGAAGACCCTAACCCTCCAATTCTGTATAGTCTTTCTGATGACCAGTATTCATCTTGAATAAACTCGTTTCTTAGCATAAAATCAAGTGTGATCCAAGTGGCTCAAGAATAACAAAGACATTTTTACAACTTGATAAATTTGAAGGATTTAGAGTCTCCATCATAGGAACCAGTGACAAAGTCTGAATTCTCTATTACATAAAAATTTGAAAGCAAGAAATGGGAACAGATTCCAGAACCATTGATCCCAGACTTATTCCAGATCACAAATTAGAAAAGAGTAAGAGAATTCCAGAAAAACATACACTCTGCTTCATTGACTATGCTAAAGCCTTTGATGATGGGACCACCTTATCTGTCTCCTGAGAAACCTGTATGCCGGTCAAGAAGCAAGAGATAGAACCAAACATAGAACAATGGACTGGTTCCAAATTGGGAAAGGAGTATGTCCCAATTACCTGCCCCATGAGAAACCTGTATGCAGCTCAAGAAGCAAGAGTTAGAACCAAACATAGAACAAAGGATTGGTTCCAAACTGGAAAGGAGTATGCCAAGGCTGTATACTGTTACTTTGCTTATTTAATTTATATACAGAGTACATCATGTGAAATGCCAGGCTGGATGAAGCACAAGCTGAAATCAAAATTGCAGGGAGAAATATCAATAACTTCACATATGCAGATGATACCATCCTTAGGGCAGAAAGCAAAGAGGAGCTGAAGAGCTTCTTGATGAAAGTGAAAGAGGAGAGTGAAAAAGATGGCTTAAAACTCAACATTCAAAAAATTAAGATCATGGCATCTGGACCCTTCAGTTCAGTTCAGTTCAGTCACTCAGTCATGTCCGACTTTTTGCAACCCCATGAATTACAGCACGCCAGGCCTCCCTATCCATCACCAACTACCGGAGTTCACTCAGAGTCATGTCCATCGAGTTGGTGATTCCATCCGGCCATCTCATCCTCTGTCGTCCCCTTCTCCTCCTGCCCCCAATCCCTTCCAGCATCAGAGTCTTTTCCAATGAGTCAACTCTTCGCATGAGGTGCCCAAAGTATTGGAGTTTCAGCTTTAGCATCATTCCTTCCAAAGAACACTCAGGACTGATCTCCTTTAGAATGGACTGGTTGGATCTCCTTGCAGTCCAAGGGACTCTCAAGAGTCTTCTCCAACACCACAGTTCAAAAGCATCAATTCTTTGGTGCTCAGCTTTCTTCACAGTCCAACTCACATCCATACATGACTACTTGAAAAACCATAGCCTTGACTAGACAGACCTTTGTTGGCAAAGTAATGTCTCTGCTTTTGAATATGCTGTCTAGGTCGGTCATAACTTTCCTTCCAAGGAGTAAGCGTCTTTTAATTTCATGACTGCAATCACCATCTGCAGTGATTTTGGAGCCCAAAAAATAAAGTCTGACACTGTTTCCACTGTTTCCCCATCTATTTCCCATGAAGTGGTGGGACCGGATGCCATGATCTTCATTTTCTGAATGTTGAGCTTTAAGCCAACTTTTTCACTCTCCACTTTCACTTTCATCAAGAGGCTTTTGAGTTCCTCTTCACTTTCTGCCATAAGGGTGGTGTCATCTGCATATCTGAGGTTATTGATATTTCTCCCGGCAATCTTGATTCCAGCTTGTGCTTCTTCCAGCCCAGTATTTCTCATGATGTACTCTGCATATAAGTTAAATAAGCAGGGTGACAATATATAGCCTTGACGTACTCCTTTTCCTATTTGGAACCAGTCTGTTGTTCCATGTCCAGTTCCAACTGTTGCTCCCTGACCTGCATACAGATTTCTCAAGAGGCAGGTCAGGTGGTCTGGTATTCCCATCTCTTTCAGAATTTTCCACAGTTTATTGTGATCCACACAGTCAAAGGCTTTGGCATAGCCAATAAAGCAGAAATAGATGTTTTTCTGGAACTCTCTTGCTTTTTTTATGATCCAGCAGATGTTGGCAATTTGATATCTGGTTCCTCTGCCTTTTCTAAAACCAGCTTGCATATCTGGAAGTTCATGGTTCACATACTGCTGAAGCCTGGCTTGGAGAATTTTGAGCATTACTTTACTAGCATGTGAGATGAGTGCAATTGTGCAGTAGTTTGAGCATTATTTGTTATTGCCTTTCTTTGGGATTGGAATGAAAACTGACCTTTTCCAGTCCTGTGGCCACTGCTGAGTTTTCCAAATTTGCTGGCATATTGAGTGCATCACTTTCACAGCATCATCTTTCAGGATTTGAAAGAGCTCAACTGGAATCCATAACCTCCACGAGCTTTGTTCGTAGTGATGCTTTCTTATGACCACTTAACTTCACATTCCAGGATGTCTGGCTCTGGGTGAGTCATCACACCATCATTATTATCTTGGTCATGAAGATCTTTTTTGTACAGTTCTTCTGTGTATTCTTGCCATCTCTTCTTAATATCTTCTGCTTCTGTTAAGTCCATACCATTTCTGTCCTTTATCAAGCCCATATTTGCGTGAAATGTTCCCTTGGTATCTCTAATTTTCTTGAAGAGATCTCTAGTCTTTCCCATTCTGTTGTTTTCCTCTATTTCCTTGCATTGATCGCTGAGGAAGGCCTTCTTATCTCTCCTTGCTATTCTTTGGAACTTTGCATTCAGATGCTTGTTATCTTTCCTTTTCTTCTTTGCTTTGGTCCCTTCACTTCATGGCAAATAGATGAGGAAACAATGGAAACAGTGAAAGACTTTATTTTCTTGGGCTCCAAAATCACTGCCGATGGTGACTGTAGCCATGAAATTAAAAGACACTTGGTCCTTGGAAGAAAAACTATGACAAACCTAGAAAGCATATTAAAGCAGAGAGATTTGCTGACCAAGGTCCGTCTTGTCAAAGCTATGGTTTTTCCAGTAGTCATGTATGGATATGAGAGTTGGACCATAACGAAAGCTGAGCGCTGAAGAATTGATGCTTTTGTGTGTGTGTTTTTTTTTAATTTAATTTAATTTTATTTTTTAACTTTACAATATTGTATTGATTTTGCCATACATCAAAATGAATCTGCCACAGGTATACATGTGTTCCCCATCCTGAACCCTCCTCCCACCTCCCTCCCCATACCATCCCTCTGGGTCATCCCAGCACATGAGCCCCAAGCATCCAGTATCGTGCGTCAAACCTGGACTGGCAACTCGTCTCATATATGATATTATACATGTTTCAATGCCATTCTCCCAAATCATCCCACCCTCTCCCTCTCCCACAGAGTCCAAAAGACTGTTCTATACATCAGTGTCTCTTTTGCTGTCTCGTATACAGGGTTATTGTTTCTAAATTCCATATATATGTGTTAGTATACTGTATTGGTGTTTTTCTTTCTGGCTTACTTCACTCTGTATAATAGGCTCCAGTTTCATCCACCTCATTAGAACTAACTCAAATGCATTATTTTTAATGGCTGAGTAATATTCCATTGTGTATATGTACCACAGCTTTCTTATCCATTCATCTGATGATGGACATTGATGCTTTTGAACTGTGGTGTTGGAGAAGATTCTTGAGAGTTCCTTAAATTGCAAGGACATCAAACCAGTTACTCCTAAAAGAAACCAATCCTGAATACTCATTGGAAGGACTGATGCTGAAACTGAAGCTCTAATACTTTGGCCACCTGATGCAAAGAGCTGACTCATTAGAAAAAATCCTGATGCTGGGAAAGACTGAAGACAGGAGGAGAAGGAGATGACAGAGGACGAGATGGTTTGATGGCATCACTGACTCAATGGACATGAGTTTGGACAAGCTCTGGCAGATGATGAAGGACAGGGAAACATGGCGTGCTGCAGTCCATGGGATCGCAAAGAGTCAGACACAACTGAGTGACTGAAAAGCAACAAACCAATTTTGGTTTATCAAGAAGTTAGAGATGAAAATTAGTTGTTTATAGAATTTAGTTTGGTTCATTTTCCCCTTTTGGGTCTCATGGATTTGAATTTGCAAACTTATACCTCCATCCCCATTGCACTGGAGTTATTTGAGTAACACTCTATTATTTGTATGACTTTCTTTTTGTTACCATTGTGTTCTCACATTTTGTAAATGTTTCTTTTTGTTTTCACAATCTTCTACAAAGTTAGTTAGTGAAGTAGTGTAGGTAAATAATTTTTGTGATATGTATATTGTCTAAAATCTCATGAGGGGTGAATAATAAATTTGGACCATACATTATTAATAGTTCAGGCTTCAGTTTTCACCCCAATTACATGTTATCAGCTCAAATTTAAATAGCCTTTCTGTACCTTGTTCTCGCATCTAAGGAGGGGGAAATTTCCCTCTCTATCTCTCTTGGGTTCTTATAGTGGCTGTATTAATAATAAAATTGACACAAAGACAAATTAACAGGAGAAAAATAAATATATTTAATTTGTGCACACAAAGGTGTTACAGAAATGGAACCTAAGAGGTGGCCAGAGTGGGTAGCTTTTATGTTTTTTAGGCAAAGAAGCAGTAAATTTGTGAGAAATTGACAGGACAAAGAAACTTAGGCTTTGGGTGCTTAATTAGTGAAGAATCTAAATGGATTTTAGGTTTGAGATAATAAAGGAGTAGCAAGATGTGTTTACATAAGCTTCTCAACCCCAAATTCTCTATGTTTAGTGATAAGGGTGTCCTGCTTCCAGATACACAGAGTGAAACTTTCATAGGAGATTCATTTCCTGCTTTCAGAAGGTCAGAATGTTCTTGCGTTGGCCATTTCTTAAGTAACTTTAATTCAAAATGATCAATATAACATTAAGGCATATTTGGGGACAGCCTGCCCTAGCCCCAGTGTCTTCAAAATGGGATACAATAATGTACCCAACCTTTCTTAATCTGCTATGAAGACCTCTGTGATACTTTGGCAAATACATCAAACATTTCACACAGGAATTGGCACAGAATAAACCTTCAAGAAGCACTGCAAATTAGCTAAAGATACTGATATTTAATAAAACCCACGGCAACTGATATCTGAACATCTTTCCCATTGTATCCCACTGCCAATAGAAGAAAAAGGAAATTGATTCTATTATTGAAGAATTACTGGGCTGAAAGGTTCTGGTTATTTTCTCTCTTTAAAAGATACGGAAATGTGAATATTCTTTTTAATCCCACAATTTCTCTACCTTAGGGCACTGTGTCAGAGAAAAGAATCAGCAAATAAGTGGGTTTTTTTTGTTTGTTTTTTCCTCAGACACCAGAATTGATGAAGGAGACAACTCAAAAACATCTCAGATAAGCTGCACATTAAATTTTCATTTTGAAACTTCTTGAGTCTTCTAATTTTCAGTTTATGCTATCTCATCACAGGAACTAATTCCAAATTCCCATGAGCTATAATAAAGTCCTACAGCCTTATGTTTTTTCTTCCTGCTTCAAGTTCTTGATACACTTGAGCTATTCTGAGATCTGGCCACCCAAATCTTTGGATTTTCTCTCTTAAGGATCTTATAAGCTTTTTGTTCTGTACCCTGCTAGCCATAAAAATATTTTTTTGATATTGCTTAACTTTTTATCTCGGAGAAGGCAATGGCACCCCACTCCAGTACTCTTGCCTGGAAAATCCCATGGATGGAGGAGCCTGGTGGGCTGCAGTCCATGGGGTCGCTAAGAGTCAGACACGACTGAGCAACTTTACTTTCACGTCTCACTTTCATGCATTGGAGAAGGAAATGGCAACCCACTCCAGTGTTCTTGCCTAGAGAATCCCAGGGACGGGGGAGCCTGGTGGGCTGCCATCTATGGGGTTGCACGGAGTCGGACACGACTGAAGCGATTTAGCAGCAGCAACTTTTTATCTCTTTCAAATATCTTTGAGGAGGTGCTTGGTCTGAATCCAGTATATGCAAATTCTTTGAAATAATTGCCAAATATATCAAATATCTATGAACAAGGTAATTCTTGTCATAGAGGCATGAAAAACTACTTTAAGTATATGAGAAGAAAACATAGCTGAATTATTTTTTACTTGAGTGAAAAAATTGTTATCTTGACATACAATGTAAAACCCCATAAAGAACCAACAAATTTGAAGATACGTAAGTTAGAAAAAAAAAGTATCATGATAACAAGCATCATTAGCAAACTAAAGATAAAAAAAGTACAATGTATAATATTCTAATAACAAAAAGTAATTTCTTAATAAGGAAAAATGGACTCTCTCTATATATATTTAGAAAATAAATGTAAATGGTTATAAATTTAAATTATGTAAAATAATGATAGACATGGCTTCTAATAGAGAAATGCAGACTAACAGCTTCGAGATACCATGCCAAAAAAAGAAAAAATCATGACAGACTGCATTGGTAAAGACATGAATGTGAATTCTTTGTAAGAGTACAAGTTGGTACAACCTGTGTGGAGATAAACTTGGCTATTACTATCAAAATTACAAATATACTTGCATTTTGAAGCACCAAATTCACTGACAAGATTGTATCCTACAGATTTTTTTAAGAAAATATTTGCAATTCACTTGCAATTTTAATTAGTTGCAACAACTTTAATGTACATTAATAGGAAACAAACATTTTTAAAATATGGTAGAGCTATACAGAAGAATATTACATAGCAGTCAAAAAAAGAATTAGAAAGTCTTTCTGTACTGATGGAAATTATCTCTAAACTACCTTGTTATATTAAGAAAGGAAGACACAGAAGTGTGTATAAAACAGCTATCTCTATGTAACAAGGTAGGAAATAGAAAATGTATATACATATATTTATATAAATTGCTTGAATTCTCATGGTATATCTCTGGAAGGAAGGCCAAGAACCTAATATTACAGGGTTTTGTGGGGAAGGGAACCAGTGTTTTAGTGCATGAGTAGACATGGAGACTCTTCAGTTCAGTTCAGTTCAGTCCAGTTACTAAGCAGTGTTCAACTCTTTGCATCCTCATGGACTATAGCACACCAGGCTTCCGGTCCTCACCATCTCCTGGACTTTGTTCAAAATTGTGTCCATTGAGTTGGTGATACCATCCAACCATTTCATCCTCTGTTGTCCCCTTCTCCTCTTACCTTCAATCTTTCCCATTATCAGAGTTTTTTTGAATGAGTCAGGTCTTCACATCAATTGGCCAAAATATTGGAGCTTGAGCTTCAGCATCAGTCCTTCCAAAGAGTATTCTGGATTGATTTATTTTAGGATTGACTAGTTTGATTGCCTTGCTGCCCAAGGGACTCTCAAGAGTCTTCTCCAACACCACAGTTTAAAAGCACCAATTCTTTGACCCTCAGCCTTCTTCACAGGCCAACTCTCACATCCATACATGACCACTGGAAAAACCATAGCTTTGACTATAAGGACCTTTGTCAGCAAAATGATGTCTCTGCTTTTTAATATGCTGTCTAGGTTTGTCACAGCATTTCTTCCAAGGAACAAGTGTCTTTTAATTTCACGGCTATAGTTACCATCTGCAGTGATTTTGGAGCCCAAGAAGATAAAGTCTGTCATTGTTTCCATTGTTTCCCCATCTATTTGCCATGAAATGATGGGGCCAGATGCCATGATCTTAGTTTTCTGAATGCTGAGTTTTAAGCCAGTTTTTTCACTTTCCCCTTTTACCCTCATGGAGAGGCTCTTTAGTTCTTCACTTTCTGCCATTAGAGTGGTATTATCTGCATATCTGAGGTTATTGATATTTCTCCCAGCAATCTTGTTTCCAGCTTTTGATTCATCTGACCTGGGATTTCACATGATGTTCTTGGCAGGAAAGCTATGACAAACCTAGACAGTATGCTGAAAAGCAGAGACATTACTCTGCCAACAAAAGTCCATATAATCAAGGCTATGGTCTTCCCAGTGGTCATCTATGGTTGTGAGAGCTGGGGATTGTAAAGAAGGCAGAGCACCAAAGAATCGGTGCTTTCAAACTGTGGTACTGGAGAAGACTTCTGAAAATCCCTTGGAGAGCAAGGACATCAAACCAGTCAATGTTAAGGAAAATCAACCCTTAATACTCATTGTTAAGTCTGATGCTGAAGCTCTGGTATTTTGGTCACCTCATGCGAAATGCTGCTGACTCATTAGAAAAGCCTCTGATGCTGGGAAAGATTGAGGGCAGAGGAGAGGAGGGTGTCATAGGATGAGATGGCTGAATGTCATCTCTAATGCAATAGATATGAACTTGCACAAACTTCAGGAGATGCTTAGGGGTAGGCAGTCCTGGTGTGCTACAGTCCATGGGGTCACAAAGAGTCAACTGGACAACTGCAAAACAACCAACTCTGCATAAGTTAAATAAACAGAGTAACAATATACAGCCTTGATGTACTCCTTTACCAATTTTGAACCAGTCTGTTATTCGATGACTGGTTCTAACTGTTGCTTCTTGACCTGCATACAGATTTCACAGGAGACAGGTAAAGGAGTATGATATTCCCAACTCTTTTTTTATTTTATTTTATTTTTAAACTTTACATAATTGTATTAGTTTTGCCAAATATCAAAATGAATCCATCACAGGTATACATGTGTTCCCCATCCTGAACCCTCCTCCCTCCTCCCTCCCCATACCATCCCTCTGGGTCGTCCCCGTGCACTAGCCCCAAGCATCCAGTATCGTGCATTGAACCTGGACTGGCATCTCATTTCATACATGATATTTTACATGTTTCAATGCCATTCTCCCAAATCTTCCCACCCTCTCCCTCTTCTTTAAGAATTTTCCACACTTTGTTGTGATCCACACACTCAATGCTTCAAAACAGTCAATAAAGCAGAAGTAGTTGTTTTTTTTTTTTTTTTTTTTCTGAAATTGTCTTGCTTTTTCTATGATCCAATGGATGTTGGCAATTTGATCTTTGGTTTATCTGCATTTTTTAAATCCAGCTTAAACATCTGGAATTTCTCAGTTCAGGTACTGTTGAAGCCTAGCTTGAAGGGTTTTGATCATTACCTTGCTAGCATGGAGATGAGCATGATTGTACAACTCTCTGGTAGTTTGAACATTCTTTGGCATTGCCCTCTTTGGGGTTGGTGTGTAAACTGACCTTTTCCAGTCCTATGGTCACAGCTTAGTTTTCCAAATTTGCTAGCATATTGACTGCAACACTTTAACAGCATCATCTCTTGGGATTTGAAATAGCTCAGCTTGAATGCCATCACCTCCACTAGCTTTGCTTGTAGTAGTACTTCCTAATATTTCACATTCCAGCATGTCTGGCTCTAGGTTAATGACCACACCATCAAGCTTATCTTGGCCATTAAGATATTTTTTGTGCAGTTTTTTTGTGTATTCTTGCCACCTCTTCTTCATCTCTTCTGCTTCTGTTACGTCCTTACTATTTTTGTCCTTTATCGTGCCCATCTTTGCATGCAATGTTCCCATGGTATCTCTAATTTTCTGGAAAAGATCTCTAGTCTTTCCCATTCAATTATTTTTGTCTATTTCTTTGAACTGTTCACTTAAGAAGGCTGTTTTCTCTATCCTTGCTATTCTTTGGAATTCTACATTCAATTGGGTATATCTTTCCCTTTCTACTTTGCTTTTTGCTTCTCTTCTATTCCCGGCTATTTGAGAGGCCTCCTCAGACAACAAGTTTGCCTTCTTGCATTTCTTTTTCTTTGGGACGGTTTTGTTCACTGCATCCTGTGCAATGTTATGAACCTCTGTCCATTAGATCTAATCCCTTGAATCTATTTGTCACTTTTACTATATAATCATAAGGGATTTAATAAGGTCATACCTGAATGGCCTAGTGGTTTTCACTATTTTCTTCAATTTAAGTCTGAATTTTGCAATAAGGAGCTTAAGATCTGAGCCACAGTCAGCTCCAGGTCTTATTTTTGCTGACTGTATAGAGCTTTTCCATCTTTTGCTTCAAAGAATATAAACAATCTGAAATCAGTATTGACCATCTGGTGATGTCCTTGTATAGAGTCATCTCTTGTGTTGTTGGAAAATGGTGTTTGCTATGACCAGTGCATTCTCTTGGCAAAACTCTGTTAGCCTTTGCCCTGCTTCATTTTGTACTTCAAGGCCAAACTTGCCTGTTAATTCAGGTATCTCTGGACTTTCTACTTTTGCCTTATGACAAAAAGGACACCATACTTTTATTTGGGCCTTTTGATTTTTGAGCCATTTGAGTTTCTTGCTTGTTCAAAGTATTAACTTTAATTAAATATTATAATAAACTATAAAGATATGTATAGTTTTTTTACATTTATCCAGTTAAAAATAATTTACTACATGATTCTGATGATTATTCTGATGAAAGAATAAAACTAGACACTGAGAGACATGGGGGCGGGTAAAAGAATACATAAATCAGCCTTAAAAGACAATCATTATAGTGTTGGTGGAAACAAATATCTATCAAAAGATGATCTAAATTAAAATGAGATTCCCTTGACCCATCTTCCGTGAAGCACAGCCTCCCTGCACAATGAAGAATTCAGGTGTGCTACTCCAGCACACCCAAGGAGGCGGACTCGGGGCTAGCTAGGAGCTGGTGCCCGGATAGCTCTCTGGTAACCAGGATGACTTTGAGCACTTTACATAATTTTCCTAATTTTCCACTTTATATTTCTAATGGGTATCTTTTATATGGGAAATTTCAACAGAAAAAAATAATAAACCCCATACTATTTGAGAGAAGACCTTTTTGTCACTTCACTGTTTCCTAAGGGAAGTGGGGTTTGTCCTTTAGAATAATAGGCAAGAACTCTCTGTAATACTTCATTCATTCACTTACTCTTTATTTGTCCATTTCAGGCATCTCCTTCCTTCCTGGGCTTTTGAGGGTTAGGGAAATAACACGTGTAAATCCTGGCACAGGTTTTCAAAGAGCTAGAGCTTTCTCTTCTTCTCTTTGTGAACAGCACAGCAACGCCAATGATAGTGTCCCTCTCCTAGGACAGTTTTCATTTCTCAGGTACCACAGGCAGGAGAATCAGTTTCAGTCTCCTAGGGCTTCACTTATTGCATCTAAATAATCAATTAAATGTTTTCCTTTTTTTTTTTTAACTTCATGGAGTAATAACTGGGAATAATTAGCATAATTTTTATATATTCAAATACATTTTCCATTTTATTATGTAAGAAGGAAGACAAAGAAAATACAACTGAGAGCAGTGTTTTGGAAGCTCCCTGGAGCAAATTGCTTTCTAAACATGGAGGAGAGAGCCATGGTGCCAAAGAATAGGACAGTAGAGTTACAAGGTGGCTGCCTGATTCATCTAGAAAAGTGAAGTGTGTTGGCAGTTGTACAGCTCATGAGTTGAGTAAAGGGCCAGTGTGAAAAGATGAAAATCCAGACCTCTTTTTCTGGAGATGGTGCTCAGGATTTAATTAAACAATAGGGGGAAAAATGTTTTGCTGATTTTGCAGAATATGTCTTAGCATTATAGAAGCATCTGGAATGATGGGTGTTACCAGTAAAATTTCCTCAAAATGCTACCTCTGAGACAGGATGGGCACAGAGTCCACTGGAGAGTGCTCTAACAAGCAACACCCTGTGAGGGAAACACAGGATGCAGGACCAGGTAGGAGGAAAAGTTGAGTTGCGATGCAGTAGAAACAGAGCCCTAATCTGATTCTTTGGGGGTCTGGAATTGGCAGTAAAAAGCTATCCCAAATTAGGACAAAGGGCCCAAATCTTTACCCCCCGCCCTCAGCATTTTAATGAGCCCCTAAAAAGGGGTATGATTTTGGACACAGCTGTTTTCTTTAACCAAAAACCAATTTTGGAAGAGTGGGGTGGGTGGCAGGGCTGAGAGCTGTCCACACTAATACTTCCAACATCTGGAAAAATTAATGCTTCAATCCTGATTGTGGGCATCTGGTCAATTACCATAGCATCCAGTACAAATGAGGATGATCATGTTAAGGATGGACTTTTACTCATAAATTGCCACATATACCAAAAATTCAGTTCAGACTAATCTTTGTCTAAGAGTGGTATGGATAAACCCATCGAATTTTTTCTTGGGAGGAAAAAAAAAAAAAACACCAGGTGCTTGCTTTCAGTTATTCAAACAATCACTTCCAGGATTTCTCCAAAACCTGAAAGAGGAGGATTTGTGTTTGGCAGTGGCATTAACCTATATTCCTGGCACAGGTCTTTATCCCCTCAAACACACACCTGAGAACTCAAATAGCTCACAGTTGGAACTGCCTGCAATCTAACTTGTGATGACAAAATGGAAAGGTTCAAGCCAAGAAAATTTAAAAAGACATAAGGCATGACAGATGATGCCTCACATGAAGAAAGCCAAGGGCAAGCTAATCCACCCTTACCTGAGGGCATTCAGATATGAAAAAAAATGTGTACAAAGCACAGCTGAGCGCTTCTCAGTCAGCAGGACCAGAAGCAGGGCTGTGTCACGTGTGTAGGTGAAGGAGGTGGCTGTACACACAGTGTGATTCTGAGTAGTGGGCAAAGCCCTGAGTTTTCAGTCCTGCCTCCAGAAGTAGTTTATTTCCTGAAATTCCACTGTGCCTTACTTACTGGCTCTGATTCTTGTTAAAGATGTAACAGGTTTAGAAGTAGGTTTATCCTGATCCTGCCAGGGACTAGCTGGTGAACTTGGATAGACACTTCTTTGGGACTTAAATTCTTGACTTGACAGAATGTCTGCAATTCTGATGCCTTTTGCTTTTTTCTAATGCATTTATGATGCAGCATTGGTGGCATAATGGTTAACACAGCTGATTTCCTAGGAGTTGATCTACGTCGGATTCCTAGCCAACTCACAGTGTTCTGGGCTTCTCCGGTGGCTAGACAGTAAAGAAGCTGCCTGCAATGCAGAGACCCAGGTTCGATCCCTGAGTTGAGAAGATCCCTGGAGAAGGGCATGGCAACCCACTCCGGTGTTGTTGCCTGGAGAATCCCGTGGACAGAGGAGCCTGGTGGTCTACAGTCCATGGGGTTCCAAAGAGTCAGACACAACTGAGCAACTAACACACACACAGTAGGTTGCAGACTTGGCCCTGTACAATCCTTTTCATGAACCTTTCTCACTGCACCTCAGTGTCTCACCATAGTGACTAATTTTAATTTTTGTGTTTTAATTTGAGCGGGTGGTTAAATGAATGGATAAATGGGCAAAAATAATGAACAAAAATAAAAAGGTAGCCAGCTTTCCAGCAGAAACCAACAGGGATGGGATTCTAAAGAAAATTATTTACTGAACAATACTTCAGAAATCAACAAAGGGTACTGATGCTCCTGGAAAGTAATAATACAAGATGTCATTGTTACCCCTCAGGCTGAAGGGGAAGAAAGCAAGCCACCTAGAAAGACAGAGGCACCCTTGCCAGACCATGGTGACAAAAGAGGGAGAAAACAGAAGACACATTCTGTTCTCTCCTTTCCTTTCATCTGCTGTTGGTGGCTCCCACTCACCAAACTCAAATGGAAGCCAGAGGTCAAGGGTCATCCAGGATTTAATCATTAAAGGTCAGTATCCAGAGTTCTAATAGTCAGAAAGGGATTTTGTAGATGAGGAGTACAAATGGAGAACACCAGCACAAATGATATGAGAGCAATTTCTTAAGGAGGGGAAAAAATGAATGCAAATATAAGATCCTAGAAAGAAAAGGATGGTTCACTAAAAGAAGAGTGAGGAAAAGGTCATAGGAAGTGACTTGGGACAATGATGACTAATCCCAGTTACGCAGCGTTTGACAATGCCTTTAAAGAGTTTTGATTCTCCCTCAATCCAAGATTCTCTTAAGTATTACTCTTGAGTGTCTGATGTATTCTCAAAATGGACAAGCTTAGACAGTATACTTTGTAGAATAAAACAATTAAAATAACTATATCTATTTCCAGACTACTTTGTCGGTTAGCAGGCACAGTGTTAAAAGTTATTCATAATTGATTTAATTTTATTCTCACAAAATCTATGAGAGAGATGTTACAATTTCTATTTCACAGTTGAAGAAATTGAAGATAATGTTGGTGGAGTGACTTATCCAAAATTGTACAGCTATGGAGTAAGAGAAACAGATTTGTATGACTTCATAGCCCACTCTCCTAAGTACTAGTTGATTACTTTGGTGTTCTGGTCTGTATGCTTCCCCGGTGGCTCTAGTGGTAAAGAACCTGCCTGCCAAAGCAAGAGATATAAGAGACACCGTTTCAGTCCCTGGGTCAGGAAGATCCCCTGGAGTAGGGCAGGGCAACCCACTCCTGTATTCTTGCCTAGAGAATCCCATGAACAGAGGAACCTAGTGGGTTACAGTCCATAGCGTAGCAAACAGTTGGACATGACTGAAGTGACTTACCATGCACACACATTGGTTTTTGTGAATCATGCCTGTAGAGTTTTTGTAAACTTGCATTTGAGCTGGAAGATTCAACAGGATTTTTTTTTTTTTTTGCTACTATAAACAATGAACAAGTAGTGTTGGTAAAGAATTAACAATTGGTGTTGCCATCTCCCTCTGAGTGCCAAGGAGGAAATGTAAGTGATTCAAATAACTGTTGAGAAGATCAATGTGATCAATCAATTGGAAAGCTAAATTTGTTTTTTCCCTATTTGTTGAAGACTACGCAGAGGCAGTGGTACACTAAGGAAATACACCGTATAAGTTAGGACCCTATGTCGTAAGTGAAATTAATTAGAACCTAAAGTATGCTAGTTGATCCCTGGGTTGGGAAGATCCCCTGGAGAAGGGAAAGGCTACCCATGCCAGCATTCTGGCCAGGAGAATTTGATGGACTGTATAGTCCATGGGGTCGCGAAGAGCTGGACACGACTGAGCAACTTTCACTCACTCACTCAGAACAAGGCTGTGTATTAGTGTCCAGGCCTTAGCAAGGGGAAGACACTGCCAAGGAAACTGAGGAGGGTAAGTGTCAGGGTATGCTTATTTCATCCAGAAAGATATCCTTTTCTCCATTCAACTTTCTCATTTCCCACATGTTACCTCCTTTGTTCTTCCTCTGTATTTCTCTATGCCTTTATGAGAGGTGTTAAAAGATTAACTGAGGTATATTAAAATTTTTAAGAGTTTATTTGGGCAAAAATTGATTTGAATCAGGCAGCAGCCAATCCAGGAAACACATAGGAACTCCTAGGAGTTGTACAAAATGAAAGCATTTTGCAGCCACAAGGCAAAGAGGAAAGGAAGTTATACCAGGCAAAAATTGGCTTGGTTATTGCAAAGTTGCTTTCCTTTAGGGGATGGCAGAGGTCTATCAGGCAGATTACCTAACTAGTGCTGATCAGGCAGTTCCTGAATGACTGGTTTAAGATTTCATTTCTGGAAGAGTTGAAAAGGTAATTAAGTTAAGTTTCGATTTGGTGATGTGAGGCTCAGCTTAAGCAACCATATTTTGGGATTGCTTATTTTCTTTTAAAAATTTTTCTTGTTGATCAAGATTCTTAGCTTGAGAGACGTGATTAAAAAAAAAAAATTGACATAATGGCTACTTCCAACCACCACTCTGGCACTGTTACAATTTTGTTTTTGTCTTTGTTTGTTTGTTTTTTCTGAATCTCTGTGTGGCATTCACAGGTCACAATGCCTTATTCACATTCTTTGAGTTGGTCATTCTCTTTGTATATTTTCCCAAAATTACGTTCCTAGGGAAATCATTTGCGAGGTGGCTAGCGAGTGCAAATATCACTTAAATCTTTTGAAAGAATTTACTGTGTCAGAAAGACTTAGCATATTTCCCAAGGTCTGGAGTATCAGTGCAAGTGCAGCAAGTACACCGCATTGCTCAGTTAAAAGATAATCAAGGACTAACTTACTAAGAGAAATGACCAGAGTGAGGGGTATTTGGGAGCAGCTATTGCTTTAGCAGCAGATTCCACAGTGTCTTCAAGAGCTAAGAAGAGATTCCTGATCACAGGCTCATTTGTACTTACTTCTAGGCAGAGGAGTAGAGATATACCAAAGGAAACAAATTTTGAACCATTAGTGTCTCCTTGTATTTCCATTTGAATGTGTGGCTTAGGACTGGAAAAGTAACTGCCATGGAGGGCAGTAAAATTTAAGGGTGTGTAGACTGCATCAGATCAGATCAGATCAGTCACTCAGTCGTGTCCAACTCTTTGCGACCCCATGAATCGCAGCATGCCAGGCCTTCCTGTCCATCACCAACTAGGTAGTTTTATTTTGGTTACCCTTGCTGTGTGTCCCTTTCTTTGTAGAGTCTGAATGAAAGAGTCTATGGAATTGTTAAATAGAGACTGGGAAATGGACCTCCAGGACTAGAGAATAGTCACAATAGAGAAGGGGGCTGAGTTTATGCCACTGAAACTGAGGCATTGAAAATAAGAATTTTGTGAAGGGCAGAACCATGGGATCTCTGGCAGTGTGACAACACCAACAGCTGTTTGGAGGTTGAATTACCCCCTTTTGCAATGTCCTGAGATATATGAACACCAGCATTATTTTTCTAATAATTCCAGAGCATGGTCAGATAGAGAGGGAAGTAAGAAAGTAAAGAAACATTCTCAATCTGACCCCTCAGGAGGAAGCAGCTTACCTTGATATTGGCTATTTCTCTTACTAGTCAATTTGATTTTGAGGTCTCCAGCATTTGCTCAGGACCAGATGTTAGGGAAAGCCTTCTGCAGTTGTAAAATATGCACCCAAGATTTGATATCTTGTAATCTGGCAGATGGTGACTGCAATCATGAAATTAAAAGACCCTTACTCCTTGGAAGGAAAGTTATGACCAACCTAGATAGCATATTCAAAAGCAGAGACATTACTTTGCCAACAAAGGTCCGTCTAGTCAAGGCTATGGTTTTTCCAGTGGTCATGTATGGATGTGAGAGTTGGACTGTGAAGAAAGCTGAGCACTGAAGAATTGATGCTTTTGAACTGTGGTGTTGGAGAAGACTCAAGAGTCCCTTGGACTGCAAGGTGACCCAACCAGTCCATTCTGAAGGAGATCAGTCCTGGGTGTTCATTGGAAGGAACGATGCTAAAGCTGAAACTCCAGTACTTTGGCCACCTCATGCGAAGAGTTGACTCATTGGAAAAGACTCTGATGCTGGGAGGGATTGGGGGCAGGAGGAGAAGGGGACGACAGAGGATGAGATGGCTGGATGGCATCACCGACTTGATGGACGTGAGTTTGAGTCAACTGCGGGAGATGGTGATGGACAAGGGAGGCCTGGCATGCTGCAATTCATGGGGTTGCAAAGAGTTGGACACGACTGAGTGACTGAACTGAACTGAACTTAACTGAATCTGGCAAGGGTACAGGGAGTCAAGTGTATCTGGTAGCATCTTTTCTATGACTTTCACTCTTAAGAAAGCATCAGAGTAAAACAATAACTGTCTGTAAATGACAGAAGACTTTAAAATGCCCATGATTAAATATTTGATGAGAGTTTATTACAATAGAATTGGCAAGGATATTTGTTTTTTTTCTGTGTCATATGACATTCTTATGTAAAACTAGAATTATGACTGATAACATTATACCACAAGACATATTTTAAAGAATCTCATACAATTTCTAGAACACATATTAATAATTGCATTCATAAAATATAACCAGATAAGTTTATAATCACTATTTGGCAATGCTTCCCATATAATTGTATGTATGCATGCTCAGTCATGTCTGACTCTTTGCGACCCCATAGACTATAGCCCACCTGGCTCCTCCATCCGTGGGATTTTCCAGGCAAGAATACTGGAATGGTTGCCATTTCCTCTTCCATGAGATTTTCTGGATCCAGGGATCACACTCCTGTCTCCTGAGTTTTTCTGCTTTTAATGCTGAGCCACCAAGGAAGCCCCTTCCCTTATAATTAACATACCAAATAAACACAATTAGTTTACATCTTCCTTCTACAAGGAAACAGACAAAACCTTTAAGAAGATGTTCCAGGGACCTCTGGAAAATCTTCAACTTAGTTTGAGATCAGAAAGATTCCATTTAGAATTTGATTTGGGGGAGTTGTCAAATGTTTTGAATATTTGACTAAATGAGATAATCGATCATTATAAAAACATGCTTAGTTATCTATTTAACCAAAGTGACAATAGAAGATTTTAAAGGCAAATAGAGAAATATTAATAGTTGTGAATAAATCTTTGCCTTTTTAATGTAGAGAGAACTGAGTTTTCTTAAGAAATGAAAGGCCTGATAAAGACACTGTGAAACAGGAAATTATTTTGGTATGGCACAAAACTGTTGCTTTCCAGGTGGCTCACCCAAAATGTGAAAACAAACCAACAAAAACAAACAACAACACGAATAGTTTCACAATGTCGTATCAGGAGAAGACCAATAGTTCAAGAAAATATTTTCTTATTTTATCAGAGAAAAGACCAGATTTTGTACCAGTGTATTTTCAATATTAAAACTCATGTTAAATATTAAAACTCATTCATTAATTATGGAAACAAACCCATTCAAATATTAGCCAACTTGACCACACATAAAATTTCTTTCCCAGGATTCCTTTTCCCCATTTACAACTACCTCTGTTCAGATTTTGTCCGATGTTTTTTGTCTTTTTCATTTTAGAACAATAAGCTTTTTTTTTTAACTTTCCTTATCTACTTTATATACACATTTATTTTACCATTATCATTTGTAAGTAGTGATAGTTATATATACATTGATTAAAACTCTTAACCTTTAGAATCCTTTATTCATAGTGAAAATTGAGAATTAGGCCATTGTGAATTGTTTATAACAACAGTACATTGGCAATTCTGTGCATTGGTAAATGTAAAAATACATTTCAAAATTTCTATAAGTATATTTTTGCTTGGAGTAAATATTTAAATGTCGTAAAACATATGAAGTAATGAACTCAAATGTCTTGAGTTCCTCTAGTAAAGGAAACAAAAAAATGAATAAATCTGTGTTCAGTAATTAATATTTCACTCTTCCATTGTATTTAAAAATGACCTAGATTTTCAATGAATTGTTGTTGTTGTTTTTCAGTTGCTAAATTTTGTCCGACTTTTGTTGACCACACAGACTGTAACATGCCAGGCTCCTCTGTCCTCCACTATCCCTCAGAGTTTGCTCAAGTTTATGTCCATTAAAAGTCAGTTATGCTATCTAACTATTTCATCCTCTGCCACCCCCTTTTAGTTTTGCCTACAATCTTTGCCAACGTTGGGTATTTTCTATTGAGTCAGCTCTTCCAATCAGGTGGTCAAAGTATTGAAGCTCCAATACTCGGGATGCTATCTGCAGGCTCTGGTGTGAGTGGGGTGTCTGGTCAGCAGAAACTGTGCATGAGAAAATTACTATATTCTCTGCCTTTGGTCGTGAGTGCTTGACTGAGACCTCTTTGTCTCTAGAGCACCTCAGAAATGGGCAAGCACATCTAGGCTAAAAGTTTTCCACTGTGGCCACTGTACTTTGAGATTGACTTTTGTAAGCTTAACTGGTTTGTTCAGCCTTAAAACAGCATTGTATTCACCTGGCCTCACTGGATCTAGTATCTAGTTTAAGTCTGACCCAGCCCCACCCCACATTCAGTTCACTTCCTATGTTGGATTCCATCCAATCCCAGACTGAGTTCAGTTTCTAAATCAGACATCGTCTGACACTGAAAGCAGTTCAACCAATGTCCACCTTCTAAGTTAAACCCCGTTCAACTCCAGTTGGCTTTCAGACTCAGTCCAAAATAATTGCTCAATGTAGGAACCCAAAATGGTGGGTCTAGAATCTGAGAGGGACCTGCTCACTCCCTCCAGAAGCAATGAGAAAGCAGGAACTAAGGGGCTCTAGAGGCAGCCACATCTGGTTGATAGCTGCTCCCGATGGCCATCGGGGGTCTCATTTGGTTCCCTCTTCTGAACCCAGAACTGCCAAAAGACAAACTGGGGCATGTTAAAATGTTGAGCTTATTTGAACAGAAATAGATTTTAGTCATGTGGGGCATCTAACCCTGAAGATAAAAAGGAGACCCAACAATCTATACACAATGAAAGACTTTTAGAAACCGAAGGGAAAGGGAAGAAGGAATGTGTAGCAGTCAAGAAAGTGGGTTAGTTATTGAAAAATCACATTTGTAATGGGGATGACAGGGATCTATCAGGTAGATTATCAAATAGTGCTGACCAGGCAATTCCTGAATGACTGATTTAAGATTCTGTTTGTGGAACAACTGAAACCGTACTTCAATTTTTGGTGAAGTGACTTCATTTTGGACCTGCTGTCTTATTTTTAATAGGCGGCATATCACACTGTGTTCTAAATATTTAACTGGCTGTCTCTGTCATTAGAACATAAGCTTCTTGAAAGCACAGTCTGTGTCTTATTATCTTTTATTCCCTAACCTAAGCACCCTGTTTTATCTTTAGAAGGTAATCATTTCTTCAATTGTAGTGATTGATAACAAAACTTTGAAAATAGAAATCATTATTCCCATGTAACTTATTTTCCTTGTCATTTATGCATATAATTGAACTCTCTCAACTTTCTTATGGACTGAATTTTTGTATGCCATACTATCATTTAAATGCAGAGGAGGCAGTAGCTATTTCTTAGAAACATTTTGGTGAATACTCTTGTAAAGGAAAGAATCACCTTGGAGTTTAAGAGAGTTCTGATTTCCATACATCAAGTTTGCTTCCAGCAGTGAGGATCTGTATGTGGTCGAATGGAGAAAAGCCAGGAAGCATAGCTTTGGGGGCTGGAATGAAGTTTAATATGTATTTTAAAATACAAATTGCATCTTCACATGGTGAGGTCCACGTTGTGATGATGGAAAGCAAATCTGTATTTTTGTGGGCAGGTTTCACTACAATAATCTTAAAATCACTATAAAATGGAGGTGCGGGTAACCATTTGGAAATAACAGGCAGAAAAAAAATCACACATAGCTTCTCATTTTCTTAATAATGGCGTCCTTATTTTCCTGAGTTTAGTCCACCTAAATTTGGCTTGAATAATAATAGAATATAATGCTTTAGGGGTGAGGTGTTTTTTTTTTTTTTCCCTTTCTTTTTCCCTCCACTATCCCTCACCAGACAAAAGAAGTGAGGTGATGGAAGGTGAGAGCTAATTAGTAAGGGCAAGGGAGTCAGAAATGGGGGAAGACAGATCAAAACAAGAACAAGAAAAATAACATTCAAGTCTAATGGAACAGACGTGCAATGCTGCTAGAAGAAGATGTCTGCATCATTTGTTTTTTGAGACAGAGGAATTTGAAGTTTGATAGGTAAGATAGTCAGTCAGTTCAGTCACTCAGTCGTGTTCGACTCTTTGCGACCCCATGGACTGCAGCATGCCAGGCCTCCCTGTCCGTCACCAACTCCCAGAGTTTACTCAAACTCATGTCCACTGACTCGGTGATGCAATCCAACCAGCTCATCCTCTGCCATCCCATTCTTCTCCTGCCTTCAATCTTTCCTAGCATCAGGGTCTTTTCTAATGAGTCAGTTCTTCACATCAGGTGGCCAAAGTATTGGAGTTTCAGCTTCAGCATCAGTCCTTCCAATGAATATTCAAGACTGATTTCCTTTAGGATGGACTGGTTGGATCTCCTTTCTGTCCAATAGGTAAGATAACTATTTTCTAATTCATTCATTGGACAATCATTTACCTGATAATCAGTTGTTTGGGGCTCATGAGATAGAGCAGTCAACAATGCTCAGTCATGATCTTGTAGTGTTTACGCTCAGCTTATAAAGGGAAACTCCTTCTCTCTGGTCGGTGCTGTATTTTAATTCTACAACATTGTCTAAAGAATGGATTCGATAACTGTATCTGTGAGTCCTCATACACATCTCATGAAGCATGATGTGGGGTCACTTTATATTTATAAATTAAATTGTAATTTAGATTTATAATAGATGAGAGGCTACTAATAAAAATTCTGAAAGAGAGGGAACCTGCACCTGGTCAGCTACCATAGCCAGAGTCCTTAAATCCAAGACAAGACGCAGGGACATTTTGGGAAACACACGTCCTGACTGATGTTTTAGTTTACTTCGCCTAATCTGTCTTCTCATATTTGATGGGTGGGAAAAAACAGAGTCAGCATTTTATTATATGACGGAGTCTTTTTGCTGATGTCGTCTAATTCTTTTTGAGTATTATGGATTGGTGTATTACATTTGCTTCTCTTTGATTACAGAAGTTCTAGAACACCTCAATCACAGTTCCGTAAAAACCCTTAAAATATGTAGGAGAACCACATTTCTTTACTCTGTTTTCCCTGTGGCTAGACCTGTGGTCTTAATCAAATGAGAATGTTCTGTAAAGGCATGCCTGGAAGTCTTGAGACTGATGGGCTCAGAGTGACAGGCTTTGGTTTGTGTTTTGCATGCTGAGCTAAGCCCACTGCTCTCTTCTGATGCCTGCCCCTGGGACATTCTCTTAACACCTCCCTTCTCCCACTCACAGTACTCACCCTCGTCTTTCTCAGGCTTACTGAAGAGTGGCTCAGATATAAGGCTACCCCTTTGCTGCCTTTCAGGTCCTGTTCCCAAGGTTCTCCAAATCAATCTGAGCACAAACTGAGCCAGTGCCTTGTCAGCCAGCATTTCCTTAGCAGCTATAAGAAGTTCCAGCCCTGTTTTCTCTCCAGCTAGTGACAAGTGCCATCATGAGAAGACCCCTTATATTTACAATGTTGGACTTGTCTTGGCTCTTAAAATACTGGTCAAGTATTGCTCTATTTTTCCTCATTAGGAAATTAGGAATTAGGCATCATTAGGAAATTAGGCATCATTAGGAATGACTCGATGCCCCATTGTTCTTAAGGGTGAGTGTATCCCGAGCCAGTGAGAGCTGTAATGGAGGGGAGGAGAGGGTAGCATCATCCCTCAGTGAAATTAGCATGCAGTGGGAAATTTGCTTTTTTCTGAGAATGATTGGGTATCTCCAGTTGACAAGGAGTTAGGGCAGGGTTCCTTTCCTTGCTGTCTTTTCTCTGGCTTTTCCTAGTCTCCTGACACTTTTGCAATACTGGTAAGTTACTTCAGTTGTGTCCGACTCTGTGCAACCCCATAGATGGCAGCCCACCAGGCTTCCACATCCCTGGGATTCTCCAGGCAAGAACACTGGAGTGAGTTGCCATTTCCTTCTCCAATAAAATATATGTAATTCCAAAGTCGTTTTGTTTGATCATGTTTGTTCCCATACACATCCAGTTCTTAAATATGGATAATTTCAACTTCTAACCAAATTCCCTATCACTCTCAAATCAATGCTGGTGGTTGACAAACAAGTAGGACTTTTCTAGTGGGGTGAAACACTCCCAGATTGTATTCTAAAGGAGATCATAAGAATCATATAATAAGAAAACCAATGGCTAGAGATGTTGACATATCAAACCAAGATCATGCAGCTCCTTAGTGGTATCCCCAAGAAAGCAAATCCCCAAACCCCTAAACCAGAACTTGTCCTATAGCTCTAACTCTCTTTCCAGGCATTTTTTTTTTAAATAACACTTTCAATTCAAACTGTCATATTCACCCACAATGACAGCAGCAGGCATGTGTGCTAAGCTGCTTCAGTCGTGTCCTACTCTCTGCGACTTTATGGACTGTAACCCTCCAGGTTCCTCTGTTTATGGGTTTCTCCAGACAAGAATACTGCAGTGGGTTCCCATACCTTCCTCCAGGGGATCTTTCCAGCCCAGAAATTGAACCTCAAATCTCTTACATCTTCTGCATTGGTAAGTATGTTCTTTATTACTAGTGCCAGCTGGGAAGCTCAATGACAGCAGAGGGAAGGGAAAAACATACATTTAGGATTCAGTTGAGAAATACTAACTTATGCCTCATCTGATTCACATATGAAAATATTATTTCCTTATATGCTTGTGTGCTCAGTCACTCTGTCATGTCTGACTGCGACCCCATGAACTATAGCCCTCCGGGCTGCTTTGTCCATGGGATTTCCCAGGCAAGAATACTGGAATGGGTTGCCATTTCCTACTCCAGGGGATCTTCTTGACCCAGGGATTGTACTGAGGTCCCCTGCACTGTATACCTAGGCCGTTGTAATTAGGACCACAGGCTTTGCTGTGAAGCTGCCTGGGATTGTGGTCCAGATCCCTCCCGTTACTAGCTATATAACCTTGGGCTAGGTGTTCACCTTTGCTGTTCCCTCATATGTAAAAGGGGGATAAAAATCATATTTTCCCCATAGGCTATAGCCAAGACTAATGTTAATGTATGTAAATTGAAAATAGTATTTGGCATATGGTAAGAGATAGGTAAGAATTTTTTATTATTATTATCTAAAGCTTACATATAGCACAATCACTCTACTGGCTACTTTAAAAATAAACTGTGCAAAGGATTTTGCCAGCAGCATCCCATTTAATGACATACCCTACATGGTAGATTGTCCTTTCCAAGATGAAAATTGCGGTATGTAGAGACTTGTAGTGGGATCAGGGATTCATATTCAGAGATGACTATCTCCACATTCTATATTCTTAACCATGAGTTCTTTCTGCCTCCTACGTTCTTTTAAATCACAGTCAATCATGGCCCTGGAAAAACTTTTACTTCCTATTTTGCAGCGATCTCCAACTTTGTTCCCTTAGCATGTTGAATTAGAGAAGGTTGGCAATGTTTACCCCATGCACACACTAACCTGGGGCAAATGTGAATGGAAACCAGATGTCAAGTCTCCAGGCATCTGTGTTGGCCTGACAAACTGATGTGAGCTACATGAATTGATATAGGCTATGCTGAGATTTTTCCCAAAGATAATACAGATCAATATTGCAAAGACAGGCTAAGACAAACTGAGGGCTTAGGGGCATATAAGTTTATCTTCCCCAGAGAGGACATCTCCATTTTAGATATATGTTTTTCTGTAAAATTAACTACTTGCTTAGAATTCAGAGGAGAGTATCCCATAGAAAAGATACTCAGTACTTGGTTGGGCATAGAAAGTCTAACTCACCATGTGCTGTAATAGCATTCACCTTGACTTTTTGAGACAAATTCTGTCTTCATTCCAAAATCGGTCTATTGTCAAGTAGATAATTTTTCTCATAAATATTCATTATTGAAGTATATTTTCTACTTTGTTTTTCTCCCATCTCTAATAGATACTAATTCCCTATTTGTAGGTGTTATTATTCTTATCTATGTTTTTAAAAAATTATTTTTTTCTTTCAATATCTTCTCACTTTAATGATTCTTAATAGGTACATTACTATAATAGATGATCATCCATTGGCAACAGGATTAAGTATGAAGCTAGTACAAACATTTTAATCTATGCCTTCTGGCTTATTATCTAGTCCTCTCTATATTCCTTTCATTTATTTTCTTCCTGATGAAAACTACTGTTCGTTTTTCAGCCTCTAAGCAGTGTCTGACTCTTTGTGACCCCATGGACGCCAGACTTCTCTGTCCTCCATCTACCTGAGTTTGCTCAAATTCACATCCATTGAGTTGGTAACACTATATAACCATCTCATTCTCTACCGCCCCATTCTCCTTTTGCCTTCAGTCTTTCCCAGAAGCAGGGTCTTTGCCAATGAGTCGGCTCTTTGCATCAGGTGGACAAACTATTGGAGATTCGGCTTCAGCGCCAGTCCTTCCAATGAATATTGAGGGCTGATTTCCTTTAGGATTGACTAGTTTGTTCTCCTTGCTGTCCAAGGGACTCTCAAAATAGCATCACAATTAAAAAACATCAATTCTTTGATGTTCAACCTTCTTTATGGTCCAATTCTCACATCCATATATGACTACTGGAAAAATCATAGCTTTGACTCTATGGACCTTGTTTGGCAAAGTTATGCCTCTCTCTCTCTCTCTTTTTAATTTTCTCCATTTCTTTGGAGAAGGAAATTACAACCCACTTCAGTATTCTTGCCTGAAAAATCCCATGGATGGAGGAGCTTGGCAAGCTACAGTCCATGGGTCTCAAAGAGTCAGACACGAGTGACTTCACTTCACTTCAGCATTCTTGATGGAAAAAAAAAAAAAAATCCAAGGACAGTATAAAATGAAAATTACATTTTTCTACTTTTATGATTTTGCCTATGCTTTTTTTTTTACTTCTACTATCCACTATCAAAATTATTTTATAAACCTCACAACACCTCTTCTGTTGTTTAAATCACAACAGGCTTGTACTTCAGATGAAATATTTAATGGCTTAACACAACAATTTACTCACTCATGAGAAGTTTTCTGTGGGTCTAGGCAACTGTATGGAGCACTGTTCTTGTGATGGCACAGTGTTCAGGGAAGAACGCATTGAAATAACACTTCTGTATCAATAATCAATTTCACCCACAGCCCACTGACCAGAGATAGCCACATGGCTCCAACAAATAATAAGATGACATGGTCTCAGAAATGAGCTCTGTTACGTATTTAGGAGAAAAAACCAGAGATGAGTGAGTAGAAGTTTCTATTTCATCCATGGAGGCTTTCCAAAACTTCCCTTTCACTTTTCACTTTCATGCACTGGAGAAGGAAATGGCAACCCACTCCAGTGTTCTTGCCTGGAGAATCCTAGGGACAGGGAAGCCTGGTGGGCTGCTGTCTATGGGATCGCACAAAGTCGGACACGACTGAAGTGACTTAGCTTAGCAAGGTTATTTGTGAATATATACTAATAGGAAGGAAATATCTTGTAATTACATCTAAATGAATCTCAAGGAGGCATATCCAGAGTCATTAGGAAGGGCCCACTTTTTCTCTTACTTGACCAGAGATTTAGTAATAGTCTGCAATTTGGCAGTTTCTGCTTCTAAATTCTGTTCTTACACCTGTTACCTGGAAAGGCTCATGACCTTAGAAACTGAAAAAGGAAATCTGATTAATGCTGGGTCATCCAGGGATTCTCAAAGATATTTGGTATTCAGAGAGATTGCTTATAGACTTTCATATGAAAATAAGAATATACCTTTCACTGATTTTTACCTTGATTATGATTTGTGAAAGAGCCTACCTCTCTATAATATGGTGGATAAACAGCCTTTCCTAAATTAGAACCCCAAATATTCACAGAAATAACAGAAAATAAGAAAGTTACCATAAATAACACCTTGGGAGATAACATCTCAAATTCCAGAATCCTTTGCTCTATGGAAAGCAGTGAGAGAAAGGCAACTTTCCTCTGACTGTTCCAGAAGGTACACATTCAATGTGGTGATTTTTGCAAGCGCTGTGCTGAGATTGTTTCTGACAAACTGGGTTTTTTAATATGAGAGGACAGTGAGAAAATATTGAACCCAGGCATCCCAGGCAAAATTTTAAATTGAAGCATGGAAGCATCCTTGTCCTCATAGCATCTTGAACAGAACTCCAGATAAGGTCATCTGAATCCCAGAGCATAAAATGTTTGAGTTTGTATTGGGTTCGTGTCATTAGGCCTAAGTTATAACTACCTGATATAACCTTCTTCCCAATTAACCAAAAACTATGGATCCTGAAGTCAATTTTACCTGTTGAGAGAAATTTTCAGGCAAAATAGCAATAAGGTATACATAGCAAGTACTTACTCAAGAAGGATTCTTCAATGTATTCTAGAAGCAGTAAAGATGGGGTGTGGGTCTATCCTGCTTCCACCTTACTCTGATCTATTAAAGAAAAGTACAATGGCTAGTGAAGAAAAATATGTGATCATAGACTCTTCATTTAATACTAATACCTATATCTTTACTTGACACAAATTCTCTTGTGTCTCATAAGAAGTAGTAGGTATTATCTCTGGAAAGAAAATATAAATTTCTGTGTCTGTACTAGTGGACTTTAAATATTCAGAGTTATGAAATTTAAAGAACTGATAAGATCTTCTTGGATCTTATGGATCTCCTGATAAGATCTCATAGGTCTTTTGCCTATAAATTTGCATACAATTTGAATATATTCTTAACAGGTTCATAACCATCTGAAGCACCAAATAATATCCATGGAACTGAGACTAAAGATTTTGATATCAAGCAATAGACAATCCTGAAATCACTTTTGTGTTAATGTAAACAGATACAGATCTATGCTGCAAATAATTTTGCTGGGGAAAATGAGCTGATCATCTTCCTAGGCTCTTCTTAAGATCCCAGAGGACTGGGCAATGTCATCCCCAAATCAACTGTTTCCCCAGCTTCTTACATCTAATACCCACTACCTGAGGGCTCAGAGCCTTTTCAAATCACTTATTTAAGATTCACTCAATCAGGAAATCCTCCAACAGAATTTAGTTAAGTTCTTTTGCTCTAGTTATGACTACTGATGGCTTATATCTTTTTCAAAATCAGTTTCTCTGCAATCAGTTCTTGGACTTGTCCTCTGAGGGCTTGAAATTATCTCTCGTATTTCCCTAAGCTATTGTTTTATTCTGACTCAGTTCATAAGATTGGGCTTTTGCTTTGGCTTAAAATTCTTCTATCTTGTACCATAAATTGAGCTTCAGATTGTCTCCAGATGCACAGTCAGTGGTGAGGTCCACCTAACTGCAGCTCCAATAAGGAGATGTCACCCCAGATCTAATAAGAACAAACTGCTTATTGTGCCTGAAACCCATCTCTCTGCCTTTGCCTATATTGTCTGAAACTCTTTGTTGAATGTCTTTCTCAGCAATCATACACTTTTCCCCCTCAATCACAGTCAGGATTTAAGCCACAGAACCATAAATTCATGAAAAAACTCAACAAATATTAAAAATATATTCCTCAGATTACCTCCTCCAAAGCAGGTTGAATCTACTTCTCCATTCTTATAATTTCTATACAGCTTGTCATAGCATTTGCAATGCTATATTTAAATGACCTCTTTATGAGTCTGTCATATCCCTAGAGGATGACCTCCAATATATAGAAATAGTGACTTCTTCTTTTTGTCCCCTGCATTTATAATACTGGACAATTCTAGGTACCAACAGGTCTGGATACTTACAGGCATCTGCTCCTACATCCCCAGTCTTAGTCCCTATCTACTTATATATGCTCCTGGATGATGCTGGCCCAGTTGGTAATGGAGATACTGTGATGCTTTATATACCGTGCCTTTTGTGGCCAGAACTCTCTACAGAGAGTACCTCAACTATAAATAATCAAAAGTGACTGCTTTGAGGAAATGATGGAAATGGATCAAGGGTAAGGAGATTGTGATTGGTTAACAATATCACCTGGGGCCTCTAAAGTATAAACCAACAAGCCACATATCAACATTGATCTTCCCACAAGTGAAAGGGTTTTATGATCATCTCAATGCTGCTTCTCTATTCATCTATGCTTTTCTGCTATGAGTAACCCAAACTATCCTATGTGAGAATTAGCTTCAGTTAGCCTGTAAGAAAGACAAAGTCAGAGCTGGCAGAACCAAAGCAGAATGTGGTGATGCCACATAGGTGACAAGAAAGCTCTATAGAGTTCTACTGTTTTGTTATGTTCTCACAAGAATGAGGCTTAAAACAACTTAAACTTTGGCCATCATCATGGAAGGTTGACAGCAGGCAGGGCCATCTCTGCCAGGTCTAGGAGGTATCATTGAAAATGTCACCTCCTAGACCTTCCATGATGATGGCCAAAGTTTAAGTAGTTTTAAGCCTCATTCTTGTGAGAACATAACAGCACAGTAGAACTCTATAGAGCTTTCTTGTCACCTATGTGGCATCACTACATTCTGCTTTGGTTCTGCCAGCTCTGACTTTGTCTATTAGAGTTTGCCAAGAAAATGCACTGGTCATAACAAACACCCTCTTCCAACAACACAAGAGAAGACTCTATACATGGATATCACCAAATGGTCAACACCAAAATCAGATTGATTATATTCTTTGCAGCCAAAGATGGAGAAGCTCTAAATAGTCAGCAAAAACAAGACCAGGAGCTGACTGTGGCTCAGACCATGAACTCCTTATTGCCAAATTCAGACTTAAATTGAAGAAAGTAGGGAAAACCATTAGACCATTCAGGTATGACCTAAATCAAATCCCTTATGATTATACAGTGGAAGTGAGAAATAGATTTAAGGGCCTAGATCTGATAGATAGAGTGCCTGATGAACTATGGAATGAGGTTTGTGCCATTGTACAGGAGACAGGGATTAAGACCATCCCCATGGAAAAGAAATGCAAGAAAGCAAAATGGCTGTCTGGGGAGGCCTTACAAATAGCTGTGAAAAGAAGAGAAATGAAAAGCAAAGGAGAAAAGGAAAGATATAAACATCTGAATGCAGAGTTCCAAAGAATAGCAAGAAGAGATAAGAAAGCTTTCTTAAGAGATCAATGCAAAGAAACAGAGGAAAACAACAGAATGGGAAAGACTAGAGATCTCTTCAAAAAAATCAGAGATACCAAAGGAACATTTCTTGCAAACATGGGCTTGATAAAGGACAGAAATGGTATGGACCTAAGAGAAGCAGAAGATTTTAAGAAGAGATGGCAAGAATACACAGAAGAACTGTACAAAAAAGATCTTCACGACCCAGATAATCACGATGGTGAGATCACTGACCTAGAGCCAGACATCCTGGAATGTGAAGTCAAGTGGGCCTTAGAAAGCGTCACTACGAACAAAGCTAGTGGAGGTGATAGAATTCCAGCTGAGCTGTTCCAAATCCTGAAAGATGATGCTGTGAAAGACTGTGTGGATCACAATAAACTGTGGAAAATTCTGAAAGAGATGGGAATACCAGACCGCCTGATCTGCCTCTTGAGAAATTTGTATGCAGGTCAGGAAGCAACAGTTAGAACTGGACATGGAACAACAGACTGGTTCCAAATAGGAAAAGGAGTTCTTCAAGGCTGTATATTGTCACCCTGTTTATTTAACTTATATGCAGAGTACATCATGAGAAACGCTGGACTGGAAGAAACACTAGTTGGAATCAGGATTGCCGAGAGAAATATCAATAACCTCAGATATGCAGATGACACCACCCTTATGGCAGAAATTGAATAGGAACTCAAAAGCCTCTTGATGAAAGTGAAAGTGGAGAGTGAAAAAGTTGGCTTAAAGCTCAACATTCAGAAAATGAAGATCATGGCATCCGGTCCCATCACTTCATGGAAAATAGATGGGGAAACAGTGTCAGACTTTATTTTTCTGGGATCCAAAATTACTGCAGATGGTGACTGCAGCCATGAAATTAAAAGACACTTACTCCTTGGAAGAAAAGTTATGACCAACCTGGATAGCATATTCAAAAGCAGAGACATTACTTTGCCAACAAAGGTCCGTCTAGTCAAGGCTATGGTTTTTCCTGTGGTCATGTATGGATGTGAGAGTTGGACTGTGAAGAAAGCTGAGCGCCGAAGAATTGATGCTTTTGAACTGTGGTGTTGGAGAAGACTCTTGAGAGTCCCTTGGACTGCAAGGAGATCCAACCAGTCCATTCTGAAGGAGATCAGCCCAGGGATTTCTTTGGAAGGGATGATGCTAAAGCTGAAACTCCAGTACTTTGGCCACCTCATGAGAAGTGTTGACTCATTGGAAAAGACTCTGATGCTGGGGGGGATTGGGGGCAGGAGGAGAAGGGGACGAGAGAGGATGAGATGGCTGGATGGCATCACTGACTCGATGGACGTGAGTCTGAGTGAACTCCGGGAGTTGGTGATGGACAGGGAGGCCTGGCGTGCTGCGATTCATGGGGTCACAAAGAGTCGGACACGCCTGAGCGACTGATCTGATCTGATCTGTAGGCCTATAAGATAGAGGGTTGTTAGGCAGGAGCTTTCCAAATTTAATAGATAAGAAAACACCATGGGGCCTGTGTCCCTTTCTTCTTTTCCTCCCCAATCCTCTTTGAGAATCCTATCTCATTGCATCATATCTAACCAATACCGAGAAAGTCAACAAGGATTCTCTAAATATTTGCTAATTATGAATATCAAGTATAGTATTTTTTAAAGACAAGGCCTGTAGTTCTTTGCTTGAAACAGCCTATAGTCTCATAAAGTTGGTAAGTACAAATAAAATCATTGCTATAACACAGTGGCAATATACAGTGACATTATAATTTTTGTTAGAGATTCTCTTTGCAATGTGAATTCCAAGGAAGAAGGGAAACTGTGTAATAGAGAAGGTTCCAGAAAAGTAGGTGAGGCTTGAATTGCAACTGGAATACATGAGACTGTTGGCCTGTCATGGAGCACTGCACTCTGTGCTGAGATTTCAAAGGTATATGGCCTATAAAACTGGGTTCCAATCCTGAATCTGCTCTGAAACATTAAACAAAAAACAAAAAGAATAAAGATATAGGTAGACATGTTGCACGAATATAAAAGTTAGCCTATGTAAGGTTTAGAACCCATTTTCAGACAAATCAAATTAGTACACTCTCATCATGTCCATTTTTTTTTAAACATATGGTAAAATGTCTCTGGCACAATCATTACGGAAAGCACCATGCCATGTGTGTGTGCTCACTCTTGTCCAACTCTTTGTGACCCCATGAACTGTAAACTGCCAGTTTCCTCTGTCCATGGGGTTATCTCAGCAATAAAACTGGGTGGGTTTGTATTTCCTCCACCAGGAGATCTTCCTGAACCAAGGATCAAACCTGCATCTCCTGCAACTCCTGCTGGGAAGCCTGAACTGTATGTATACAGAAAACAAAGAGAGCTACCATATAATCCAGCAATCTGATCTACTGGCCATATAACCAATTGTTTTTCATTTGCTAAATCATGTCCAACTCTGTGACCTTGTGAACTATATAGCATGCCAGGCTCCTCTGTTCTCCACTATCTCCTGGAGTTTGCTCAAATTCATGTTCATTAAATCAGTGATACTATCTAACCATCTCATTCTCTGCACCCCTCTTCTCCTTTTGCCTTCAGTCTTTCCCAACATCAGAGTCTTTTTCAATAAGTCAGCTCTTCGCATCAGGTGGCCAAACTATTGGAGCTTCAGCATCAGCAACAGTCCTTCTAATGAATATTCAGGGTTTATTTCCTTTAGGATTGACTGGTTTGATCTCTTTGCAGTCCAAAACACTTTCAAGAGTCTTCTTCCGCACCACAATATGAAAACTTCAATTCTTCTGCCATCAGCTTTCTTTTTGGTCCAACTTTCACATCTGTACATGACCACTGGATAAACTATAGCTTTGAGTGTATGAACTTTGTCAGTAAGTGATATCTCTGCATCCTAATACAATGTCTAGATTTGTTATAGCATTGCTTCCAAGAGGCAAAAGTTTTGTAATTTCATGGCTGCAGTGTTTTGGAGCCCAAGAAAGTAAAATCTGTCACTGCTTCCACTCTTTCTTCTTCTTTGACATCTTCTTAATTTGACATTAAGTGACAGGACTGGATGCCATGATCTCAGTTTTCTGATGCTGAGTTTCAGGCCAGTGTTTTCACTGTCTTCTTTCATCCTCATCAAGAGAGTCTTTAGTCCCTCTTCATTTTCTGCCTTTAGTGGTATCATTTACATATCTGAGATTGTTGATATTTCTTCTGGCAATCTTGACTCCAGTTTGTGATTCAGTCAGCCTAGCATTTTTCATGATCTACTCTACATATAAATTAAATACAGTCAATAAAGACAAGACTTGGAGCTGACTGTGGCTCAAATCGTTAGCTCCTTATTACATAATTCAGGCTTAAATTGAAGAAAGTAGGAACAACCACTAGGCCATTCAGTTCAGTTCAGTCACTCAGTCGTGTCTGACTCTTCACGACCCCATGAATTGCAGCATGCCAGGCATCCCTGTCCATCACCAACTCCCGGAGTTCACCCAAACCCATGTCCATCGAGTCAGTGATGCCATCCAGCCATCTCATCCTCTGTCGTCTCCTTTTCCTCCTGCCCCCAATCCCTCCCAGCATCAGAGTCTTTTCCAATTAATCAACTCTTCGCATGAGGTGGCCAAAGTACTGGAGTTTCAGCTTTAGCATCATTCCTTCCAAAGAAATCCAGGGCTGATCTCCTTCAGAATGGACTGGTTGGATCTCCTTGCAGTCCAAGGGACTCTCAAGAGTCTTCAATACCACAGTTCAAAAGCATCAATTCTTCGGCACTCAGCTTTCTTCACAGTCCAACTCTCACATCCATATATGACCACTGGAAAAACCATAGCTTTGACTAGACGAACCTTTGTTGGCAAAGTAATGTCTCTGCTTTTGAATATGCTATCTAGGTTGGTCATAACTTTTCTCCCAAGGAGTAAGCGTCTTTTAATTTCAAGGCCATTCAAGTATGACCTAATTCAAATCCCTTATGATTATACAGTGGAGTTGAAAAATAGATTCAAGGGCTTCAGTCTGGTAGAGAGAACCCTGGAGAACTATAGATAGAAGTTTCTAACACTGTACAGGAGGCAGTGATAAAAACCATTCCAAAGAAAAAGAAATGCAGGAAGGGAAACAGTTGTCTGAGAATGATTTACAAATAGCTATGGAAAGAAGCAAAAAGCAAAGGACAAAGGAAAGATATACTGAACTGAATGTGGAGTTCCAGAGAATAGCAGGGAGACATAAGAAGGTCTTCTTAAATGAACAATTCAAAGAAATAGAGGAAAACAAGAGAATGGGAAAGACTAGAGAGCTCTTCAAGAAAACTGTAGATATCAAGGGAATATTTTATGTAAGGATGGGCATGACAAAGGGACAGAAATGATTAAGAAAAGAGAAGAGATTAAGAAGAGGTGGCAAGAACACAGAGGAACTATGTCTTAATGACCCGGATAAACATGATATTGTGGTCACTCACCTAGAGAAGCACATCCTGGAGTGTAAAGTCAAGTGGGTCTTAGCAAGCATTGATATGAACAAAGCTATTGGAGGTGATGGAATTCCAGCTGGGCTATTTAAAATCCTAAAAGATGATACTGTTAAGGTGTTGCACTCAATATGTCTGTAAATTTGGAAAGCAGAAGTGGCCACAGGACTGGAAAAGGTCAGTTTCCATTCCAGTCCCAAAGAGAAGCAATAGCAAAGAATGTTCACACTGCCATAAAATTGTGCTCATTTCACATGCTAACAATATTATGTTCAAAATTCTTCAAGCTAGGCTTCAGTAGTACATGGACCAAGAACTTTCAGATGTACAAGTTGAGTTTCAAAAGGGCAAATGAACCAGAGATCAAATTGCCAGCATTTTTTGGATCATGGAATAAGCAATGGAGTTACAGGGAAACATCTACTTCTGCTTCATTTTCCTGTCATACATACATTTCCTGCCTATCTATTTTACACATGGCAATGTACATTATTAAAGTGAAAAGCCACTGATTAGAACCCAAGGGACGAAGGGTGAGATAGTTTGAATAAGGAAATTTAAAATCCCACTGGAAGACTCAGTAGTTTTTTTTAATATATTTACAAAGTTGGGTTGTGCAATGGTCATCTGAAATTAAGATCCAAAAATCCAAAAAGCCCATATCAGAAAACTCAAATAGAGAATTATAGTCCTTGAAAGGGAAAAAGAAAAACAAATAATAAAAAGGAAAAGAAGGAAAGAGAGAAAAAGAAGGGAAAGTGAAAGGAAAGGAAAGGGAAGAGAGATAGAGAGGTTTTTCAGGTACTGTAACTTGCCAGCACAGCTGTAAATATTTCTCTTGAGAAAGCCGAATTAGAAAGTCTAGAAAGCGCCTTTCCTTCTCCAGTATCTGAGAGTTGTGTGCCAGCCAATAAGCATCTCCCATTATGGAAGGAATTCTTGCCTTCATTCCTACAGAGTCACAGACTGACTTGATAGACAGCTGGGAACACAAACAAGGAGCCAGCATCTCCATAGCTCCAGCCTGTCCAGCCCTCAGTGCTCTAGCAGTCGCTGTGGACACTGATGATAAGGTCACAAGGGAACGTCCTGCCAGTGCTGAGCCATTGAACACCATGATGTAGGACAAGCAAATAAGGCTCATCTCTTGTTAGAAGATTGTATATGAACTAAACCACGGAGCAAGTGTTAGAATATGGCATTTCTCTCAGGCTCTGGCAATAGTCTGTACAACAACATGGCAGTTGTACAGGGGCTACTTGGGAGATTATATTGAGTGTCATGCCCATTGACAACACAAACAATGGCTCAAAAGAGGCCAAAGGCACAAGTCTGGTCAGCCTGGACCTGCAGGTATGGCAGATGCTAATAAAATGGGATGGAACAGGGACTTTCTGACCCTTATATAAACCATACTCTGACAAGTGAGGAAGAGAGAAGAGGCCATTGATCTTCTTAGTCTGCCATTTTAGATTCTCTGTCTTTGGCGTTTCCAGAAGATTCCTCAATTGCGAGATGTTCTGTGAATGCCTATTCTGTGATAAACATGATGTGAGGTTTTAGGATAATTTATGACTTATCATCCTCATAGTTTGGCTTATTTTTGCTTGCAAATTGTGGACTATAAGCAACTACACTTTCTGAAATGTTTTATGCTTTAAAAATTAATTTTATTCCTGATGCTTTTCTGCATACTATTTTCCACATTTTGAATTACATAATCAGGCAAGCGGCTATATATGAAGTACCTAAGTTGCTGCTCTATAGTGTTTTGCATCCTTAAGCCCAGACAAAACAAATTTGCTTTCTTAATTAAATAAAAGGAAAATTTGATTGATTGCATCTTTAGTTAAAACTCAGCCATTCCCCAAACAGAATTCATTGCCGCTATGGTTAAGAGCACAGTGTATGGCAGCAAGAGTGTCTGGATTTGAATTCTGAACCATTGGAGCATCTCCCTCACCTCTCTGTGCCTCAGTGTTCTCATCCATGAAACAGGAGTAAAAGCAGTATCTACTTTTTGGCTGTTCTCAACACACACTACATGTATAAAACTTAGAAGAACGGATGGCACCTAGACAATCCCACCTGAATGTTGCCACTAGTTTTATTTTTATTAGTTGCATGACAACCTCTCTTTTACACAAGCTTATATACACACAACTTGAGGTGCATGTTATCTATACATTTAATTTTCTAAGAGAAGTCTGTTTCAAATAACTTGTTCTTTTATCTCCTTATATGTGTGTGTGTGTGTGTATATATATATATATATATATATATATATATATATATATATACAAAAAATTTAATGTGCTTGACTGTATGGTTGAGGGTGTGTGATCATGGTAACTATGTTTCATAAGAACAGTGCCTTCTTCTAGACTGCATTGCCTTTTCTGCATGAATATTGACCAGCTTATAACTACATGAATATCTCCAAACCATATTTTGGGAAACTACAAGAAGAATTATAGCAAACATGACAAGTGATTGAATGGAAATTTTATATGTCATATTAAATAGTTGGGGATTTACCATTACTCTGGAGTTACCGTAACTTTAAGAAAAACAATTATTTTCATTTCATGGTTGGAGATATGAGGCATCCAAAGGCCATAAAGGGAATAAGTTCTAAAATTCTATTTTTTATGCAACATCAAAAGGTGTCTGTGCTTCCTTTTTAAAAGTCCTAACTGCAGAGAATTAAAAACATGGCCATAGGACAAAACTGATTATTACTATGGTGTTGATCCAAATCACATCAAAATAAATTTAATTCCAGTCTTCAACAATCAGATTTCATTTGGCCCAGAAGTGGTCCTGCCACTTTTGTGATTTAAACAGATACTAATTACAAGTTGGTAGATAGTGAATGATAATGGAAAGTTATATGTATGCTAAAAACTCTAGCTCTATTTCTTCAATCTTTGAAAATAAATCAGATTTTGTATTTCAACTCTCCATCCAGCAATAATAATAGAACACATCTTTGGGGCCAATAAGTACCTAAAGAAATGTGATTATAACTCAGATATAGGTGTTTCAGGCCACTTTCTATCGAGTCTTTCTAATTTATACTAATATTTCAAGATCATTCACCTACTTAAAACATATTAATACTTATCCTTACATTGAATTTATTATGTGCTGGATAATATTCTGAGAACTGTTGAACCCATTTAGCCATGTGATCTTCATAATGACCCTATGAAGTACATATTGGCACTATTATATTTTTTTGGATGAGGAGAGACTCAGAACAGTTTAGCAACATTTCCAAAGTCACACAGCTCCTAAGTGGAGAGCTCAGAGGCAAACTCTGGCCATCTGTCTCTGGATTCTGCTCTTTACAACTGTGCTTTATTACTTCTCAAAATGAAAATCTAGGTAATCATTAGCTATTGCATTTTCTAACAATTGTTTTCAATATATTTTAGTTTGGAAAAGTAGTTTTAAAGATTCAATTGAGCTAGCTTTCAAGTAACCTATAAATTGGATTCCTGGGTTGATAAGTTTACTTTTTGGGACAGCTGAGTTAAATTTAGTTTACTGCCCCTTATTTTATTTTACCAATCTGAATAATCTCTTTTTTCTTAAAATATTGCCTTCATTTCCCCTCAAGAGTTTCTTAGACTTCTTGCCTTCTTCATGAATGTCTACCGGTGTAGATTCCAGAGCTGTGGGTTAATTTCAACATTAGCTTACACAAACCACAACATGAATGGTAAACAAATTCAAGGGTATATATGATTAAAGCTCCAAAGTTACCAGTGTAATAAGAAACTTTACTTTTCAGAAAAAGGAGAGATGGCATAATCTGGCATGCTTTGGGAATGCTTCCTGAAGGAATACAAACTCACAATGAATTCTAAAAGTGTACAGGTTCTAGATTCTGGAAGAGTGAGAAAAGATACTCTTTCTATAGAGGAGGCAGATCCAAGGTTTGAAGACTTTCCTTTTCAGACACATTTATGACAACTGGGCTGCTAGGGCCAATTGCTACTGATGTAAAACACTGGATAACTCTAGTCTTTAATTTTTTTCTCTAATCTACTTTTTCTCTTCACAATGCAACCAAGAATTATATAGTCCACGTTCTCTATACCTACAATGTTCTTGCATTTTACTGTCAATAATGCTGTTAACTTAGGCCAGTGTCTTGTTTTCAAAATTAAATAATAAATTCATAAATTCTGGGTCACAGGAATTAGGAAACAAGAATGCAGTATACATTCAAATTTGCCATGGGCATGGGCAGTACTAATCAATTCACCCTTCGCTACACTGGCAATCAAAATTCACACCTCTAAATTTCAAAATAAATGATTGCTGCAGTAGGAAAAGGCTGACAAAATGTAGAATGCATGCAGGGAAATTCTGTTTTTCCCTGTTATAGAGAGACTTAGAGTCATCTTGAAGATGGATCCACATGCCAGATGATTTTCTGAAATATTGCCATGAAATGTTGGGGTTTTCTGGTGGCCCATTCTTCTCCATATCCTCCCTGGATTTGGATCAGGATTCTTTAGGATACTCTGGGCACAAAGAGTAAAGGAAGTTGGGAGCCTAATTTATTACAATAATGTATATGTTTCATCTTTCTTTATAAATGAACCCTGTGGTTCTATAACTAGTACATATGGTAATTATAAGTACGATTAATATAGTGTCCACTTTCTGGAGTGGGATCAAATAAAATAAGAAAAATAACATTAAGTAAATTAAAAGCAGTAGCCAGAGTCTCCAGTGAACTGTCTATGAATAACTGGAGCTCTGGTGCCCTCGTTCAATACCTGTATAGAATCAGAAAACCATGAGACCTTCATATCTTAACTGACCCACATCTGCATTTTGAGATAAGTGAATGTCTATCCCAGCAGCATACCCAGGAGTTCCAGTCACACAAATATGATAAATAATTTCAGATAAAGCTGACTTTCAGACATGCAAGAGATTATTTTTTACTCTCTACCTCTATGGGATTGAGTAGCACTATGGTGGGTGCTACGGTAGTGAATACTACAATTAGAACCAGACATGGAATAACTGAATGGTTCAAAATTTGGAAAGGAGTGTGACAAGGCTGTATGTTGTCAACCTGCCTATGTAGCTTCTATGCAGAGTACATCATGCAGAATATCAGGCAGGATGAATCACAAGCTGCAATCAAGTTTGCTATGAGAAATGTCAACAATCTCACATATGCTGACTCAGATGGCAAAGAATCCACGGGCGATGTGGGAGACATGGGTTTGATTCCTGGGTTGGGAAGAGGCACTGGAGGAGGGAATGACAGCTCACTCCAGTATTCTTGCCTGGACAATCCCCATGGACAGAGGAGCCTGGTGGACTAGAGTCCATGGATTGCCAAGGAGTTGGACACGACTGAGTGTCTAAGCACAGCACAGGACACATATGCAGATGATACCACTCTAATATCAGAGTGAAGGACTAAAGAGCTTTTGGATGAGGAGGAAAGAGGAGAGTGAAAAAGCTGGCTTGAAACTCAACATTCAAAAACTAAGATCATGGCATACAGTCACATCACTTCATGGCAAATAGAAGGGGGAAAAGGAAATAGTGACAGATTTTATTTTCTTGGGCTCCTAAATCACTGCAGATGCTGACTGCAGTCATGAAATTAAAAGACATTTGCTCCTTGGAAAGAAAGCTATGGTCAACCTAGACAGCGTATGCCAGAGCAGACAAAGGTTGGCATAGTCAAAATTATGGTTTTTCCAGTAGTCATGTATGGATATGAGAGTTGGACAACAAAGAAGGTGGAGCTCCAAAGAATTGATGCTTTTGAATTGTGGTTCTGGAAAAGACTCTTGAGAGTCCTTTGGACTACAAGGAGATCAAACCTGTCAGTCCTAAAGGAGATCAACCCTGAATATTCATTGGAAAGACTGATGCTGAAGCCAAAGTTCCAATACTTGGGCCACCTGATGCAAAGAGCTGACTCACTGGAAAAGACCCTGATGCTTGGAAAGATTGAAGGCAACAGAAGAGGGTGGTAGAAGATGAGATGGTTAGATAGTATCACTGACTCCATGGACATGAATTTGAACAGACCCTGGGAGATAGTGAAGGACAAAAGCATAAGATGCTACAGTCCATGGGGTCACAAAGAGTCAGATACAACTTAGTGACTAAAAAACAATAATTCATTGAATATCTGGGTCATTTTAAAATACAACGAAAGAGTGAAACATTAAAGACTGAGCATATGTTTATATACTTTTGGTTTCCTTTCCTAGAGGTTATCAAGATATTTGAGTCTATTAGCACACATGTTTTGTGGTACATTTAAAGATTTACTATGAAGTAGAAGAACAATGACAATGGTGGGTGAATGAGATTTTACATGCATCAACATGCTTTCTTTTGAGATACTTGAAACTCAGGGTGTGAAGTGTGGTGCAAACAGAATGTACACTTCCCTATTCCACCCAAAGCCAACAGAATATGACTTGTTCCCAGAATGACTAATAATATTACTTTTTCATATACGGAAAGGGCTGTAGGTGCTGATCTGGAGAAGGAGACAAACAGCAGGTGAGGGAAATTTGTCATCAACTCTCATTCTGGTGCAGTACAAATAAATCCCCAGACTCTACCCTGCACGCTTTCCAAGCAAGGACAGGTATCCTTTGACCTGAACTAGAAATATCTATTTTAAAACTACCTAGGTCAACACAGCTGAGTTTTAAGTGCCACAACAAGTACAAGGATTATAGGTGTAAAAAGAACAGAAGGAGGAGGAGAGGTGGATAATGTTGAGAGCTGGGCAAATCACATTCTTCATCTCCATCAGTCCGATTTATTCCAACATCTGGTCATCTTCAAGGGAAAAAAAAATAAAATCTTCATATAGAAGCTTGAAATATGTGTAATCAAATGTCAACATGAAGCTGATGTTTCACAAGGTGTACTTAGATAAAAAAGAAAGCTTTGAATGCCATCACTGATAACCATGAAAAATGTATCAATAGTCTTCCTAAAATATAAGTAAATAAATGGAATTTTATGAACAAGGTCCACTGGTTAATTTTGAAGCAGCTAGGCATAAATGTAAGCATTTTAATTTGATAACTGCCATTTCAGAAACAAGGAGACATCTATACCTGAATGTTGAATCCTTTAGAAATAGGATGCAGATTAAGTAGCCACCTATAAATGTAAATCTTGGAGGGATACACTGAATATCCAAATACCAAATTCCAAAACTCCAGTTATATGACAAGTAACACTCTTTTTTTTTTTTTCTTGACAAATGATCTTTCCACTATCTCACAACAATGAACTAAGAAGATCAACAGGGGGGAATTCAATGAAGTAAGAGTACTCTAATTTGGAAATTGAGAGGGAGTGGCCAGAATTCTTAAAGGATATCAACTTACTTTCTTTAAAATCATAAATAAATGGCCATTTATTGAGGATACAAACATCTTGACCAGATAGAAGGAAACGGTATAACTGGTTCTCCAAGTATGTGTCCAGAGCAGTTAAATTTAATCTTGCTTTTAAAAAGGTGAAAAACTGGTGGAACCATCAAGATTCTACCCAGTTCCAGTGAGATTGTGAGCTGGAAATAATGTGACCACATCGCCTTCATGAAAGTCTGTTTCCTTTCCCACTTTTCATTGACAATGGGACCCTGGGGGACCAGATTGCATGTTTTCCAACAGAGGTCATATGGATGACATTTCTATAGGATGTTTTCTCCGTCTCAAAGAGTCAGATACAATTACTAAAGAAGGCCTACTGCTCCTTTTCTCTGTTTCCCCAAGGCCTTATAGAATTGCTTCCAAAGTTATTTTTTGCTATGTCCAGTCAAGTTTCAAATAAACCAAGAAATTATATATGCTTCAGGCCTTTGGAAAACTCTGTACTCTGACAGATCTTCTGTTTAGAATATGCTCATCAAAGCAAACCCACTGCAAAAAAAATTATCCCATTCCTCTTACAATTCTTTAAGAGAGGAAAGCTCTTCTAGAATTGTTCAGTAACTTCTTCCTCTAAATCCTTGGTAACTGCTATCAAAGAAGCTTAATCATGTTGATAGTGTTGTCAACCAGCTGGTTCACAAATGGAGTTTGGTCCCTTCTGAATTTTCAACTGTGCTGTTCAGGTGGCTTCTTTGTCACCATTTCTCTGAAGTGTCTGGTTTCCCACAACTTAACAAATGCCCCAAAAGGTAACTCTGGGCTGCAACCTGGATGGATTATGAGAAGAGTCAGAGAGCTGCTGTACTAGGCATTAACTCATGTTTCAGTTTTCAGATAGAAGACATACAGAAGACTCTACCTTGGCCCCATCTACAGGGACTGGAGCTGCTGCTGGAAATGTGTCCTTCTTTAAATCAATATTTTGTAATGAAGAGAGAAAAGTCTTATTAATCTCTTTGTGCTCAGATGAACCTGGCTGATCATTACAGCCTGTGTGAGTGTGTATGTGTCCTTATACATATATATATATATGTGTGTGTGCGTGTGTGTGTGTGTGTGTGTGTATGTGTGTGTGTGCATATACATATTGTTTCTTACTAAAGGGACGGTTGAATAGAACTATCTGGTTTAAAGGATGAGCCTGACTGATTACAGTAATTCATAGGGCCTTAATTAGCTGCACAAACCATTAGCTACAATTAGACTATTATAAAACACTTGATGCGCTATGTCAACCATGGGGCCTCATTTATTCTGTGGCAGGGATCAGGAGGGGGGAGGGCAGGCACACTATACTGCCAAGCATGCTAATAAAGAATGATTTTTGATTTAAGATGTTGCCGATAGTGCCTCAAAATTAATCTCAATAGCTGTCTAATTTGTGTCGGTGGATGGTATATTTATTGTAAAATGACACCAAAGCTAAATGAGTTACCTGAAGCAGGAGTGTTAATGTCAGTATCTGGAGATTCAACTCCATATGCTGGGCTACTGCGCACGCTGGTGCCGAGTGCTCCCGGCGGATTGCTTGGTCTCATCTGTCTCCGAAAGCTCAGCAATCTGACTTCCACTTCATGATACTTAAATTGTAATAATACAAGAGAAAGAGGGTGAAATGGACAGACGCTGTCTAGGACAGGAAGAGACAAAAGAGAGGTGAGAAAAGGGGAGAGAGAAGAGAGAGCTGGGAAGAGGAACCTGCAGAAAGGTAGCCTCACAATAGGAGTTTCCTAGGGTAAAGCTTAGCTCAAGACAGCTATGGAAATGAAGACAATAGCAGAGCCCAAGGTGTCCTTCAGGAGGTTTTCCATTAAAGAAGAAATGAAAGAGACATGATAGTCAGTAATATTCTCCCAGGGGGCAGGAGAGCAGGAAATATCCTCTTCCTCTCAAAGACCATTTCATAGTCATCTTTCACATTTATAGGAGCTTTGAAGCTACAAATTTCATTCAGGTTCATTAGAGCTTCCAAATACAAATGGGAGTCACCAGTCACTGTGAGGAAATTTGATTCAGAGGACAGGAGAATCCTGTATACAGAATCATGTGATCAGTTATGAACAGTGGCAGGGCTAGAGTTCATTTCCTAAATTAGCATTTATATTTTCAGAAAATATTTTCTAATTGGTTCCCAAGTCTGGCCAGGAATAAAGGAAAAGATAAAGAAAGAAAGGTTGTTCTCAGCCTTCCTCAGACTTTCTAGATTAAAAAGTGGAAATTGGAGTGAAGCTGAGGAATTTCTATTTTCAGAGTTCTCCCCAAGATACCTATGATGATCAATCAGATTTGGAAACTAGTACCTAGACCAGCGGTTCTTAAACTGGGCATGTCTCGTATTCAGTCTCCATTGGCTGAAGCCCTCCCCAAGCATTTGCAATTTAGTGCCTAAGGGTCTGAGAATTTGCACCTGGTGGTTCAGACAGTAAAGCGTCTGCCCACAACGCGGGAGACCTGGGTTTGATCCCTGGGTCGGGAAGACCCCCTGGAGAAGGAAATGGCAACCCACTCCAGGATTCTTGCCTGGAAAATCCCATTGACAGAGGAATCTGGTTGGCTACTGTCCGTGGGGTCGCAAAGAGTCAGACATGACTGAGTAACTTTACTATCTATCTATCTAATACATTTTTAAGCAATGCTCAAACTGTTCATCTAAGAATCACATTTTGCAAGGTTCTAAACACTACACAGTAGAATTTTATAGGAATCTTTTAAAAGTCTGATGTCTAGACTGTGCCTCCACTGAATTAAGCCTAAAACTGGAATGTACTAATCAAAAATGTAATGTAATAATTCCATCTAAGAAAGAAATGGGATTTGTTTTTTAAAAACTAGGAATAAAACTACCATATAATTCAGCAATCTCACTACGTGGCATGTACCTTGACAAAACCATAATTGAAAAAGACGTGTGCCCCAGTGTTCATAGCAGCACTGTTTACAATAGTTGAGATATATAAGCAACCTAGATGTCCATCAACAGATGAATGGGTGAGAAAGATACGGTAAATGAGTACAATGGAATATCACTCAGCCATAAAAAGAATAAATTTGAGTCAATTCTAGTGAAATAGGTGAACTTAGAGCTGGTTATAAAGCCATAAAGAGAAAATAATATTGTATATTAATATATATGTAAAATCTAGAAAAATAGTATTGATGAATCTATTTGCAGGAGGAACAGAGACACAGATATAGAGAATGTACTTGTGAACACAGTTGGGGAGGGAGAGATGGGAACAAATGGAGCAAGTAGCCTTGACATATATACACTACAATGCATATAATAGATAGCTGGTGAGAAGTTGTTGCAGAATGCTAGAAGCCCAGCCAGGCACTCTGTGATGATCTAGAGGTATGGGATGTGGAGAAGGGAGGAAGGTAATATATATATTATATTTTATATATATATAATTATGGCTGATTTGTGACGTTGTACATCAGAAAGCATTACAGCATTGTAAAGTAATTTTCTTCAAATTAAAAAGTAAATTTGGAAAAAGAAAGAAATGGGAAATTTTATTCAAGCTATGTTGAAGACTATAACCCAAGAAGAACATCTCAGAAAGCTCTGAGAGCAGTCCTGCATATTAGAAGTGAAGGCACACTAAGTTTTTCAGAGACAAAGGGCTATCCATTACAGTCAGTGATAGTTTACACAATCCAGATCTAAGGTTCACTGTGGGTCTTACAAGATTAAGAAGGAATGTTATCATTTAAGGAGTAATCTTGCTGATGCTACGAGAATGTAGCTCTTTATGGCTGAGCTGGTATTTCTGCTGATGAAGGAGCTTTCAGCCAGTTCAGTCACTCAGTCATGTCCAGTTCTTTGCGAACTCATGGACTGAAAGCACGCTGGGCTTCCCTGTCCATCACCAACTCCCGGAGCTTGCTCAAGAGCATGTCCATAAAGTCAGTGATGCCGTCCAACCATCTCATATTCTGTCATCCCCTTCTCCTGCCTTCAATCTTTCCCAGCATCAGGGTCTTTTCTGATGAATCAGTTCTTCACATCAGGAGGGCAAAGTATTGGAGCTTTAGCTTCAGCATGACTCCTTCCAATGAATATTCAGGATTGCTTTCCTTTAGGATTGACTAATTTGATCTCCTTGCAGTCCAAGGGACTCTCAAGAGTCTTCTCCAACACCACAGTTCAAAAGCATCAATTCTTCAACACTCAGCTTTCTTTCTGGTCCAACTCTCACATCCATATATGACTACTGGAAAAACTGTAGTTTTGACTAGATGGAACTTTGTCAGCAATTTCCCTGCTTTTTTAATATGCAGTCTAGGTTTGACATAGCTTTTCTTTCAAGGAGCAAGCATCTTTTAATCTCATGGCTGCAGTCACCATCTGCAGTGACTTTGGAGCCCAGAAAATAAAGTCTGTCACTGTTTCTATTGTTTCCCCTTCTATTTGCCATGAAGTGATGGGACCAGATGTCATGAATCTTTGTTTTTTCGAATGTTGAGTTTTAAGCCAGTTTTTTTACTCTCCTCTTCCACTTTCATCAAGAGGCTCTTCACATATTCTTCGCTTTCTGCTATAAGGGTGATGTCATCTGCATGTCTGAGGTTACTGATATTTCTCCCAGCAATCTTAATTCCAGCTTGTGTTTCATCCAGCCCAGGATTTTGCATGATGTACTTTGCATATAAGTTAAATAAAAAGGGTGACAATGTACAACCCTAACGTACTCCTTTCCTGATTTGGAACCAGTCTGCTGTTCCATGTCTAGTTCTAATTGTTGCTTTTTGACCTGCATACAGATTCCTCAAGAGCCAGGTCAGGTACTCTGGTATTTCCATCTCTTTAAGAATTTTTCACAGTTTGTTGTGATCCACACAGTCAAAGACTTTGGCATAGTAAATCAAGCAGAAATAGATGTTTTTCTGGAACTCTCTTGCTTTCTCATTGATGCAACAGATGTTGGCAATTTGATCTCTTGTTCTTCTGCCTTTTCTAAATCCAGCTTGAATATCTGGAAGTTCTCAGTTCACGTACTGTTGAAGCTTGGTTTTGAGAATTTTGAGTATTAATAAGCTAGCGTATGAGATGAGTGCAGTTGTGCGGTAGTTTGAACATTCTTTGGCATTGCCTTTACTTGGGATTGGAATGAAAACTGACCTTTTCGATTCCTATGGCCACTGTTGAGTTTTCCAAATTTACTGGTATATTCAGGCATCATCTTTTAGGATTTGAAATAGCTCAGCTGGAATTCCATCACCTCCACTAGTTTTGTTCGCCGTGATGCTAACTAAGGCAAACTTGACTTCACATTCCAGGATGTCTGGCTCTCGGTAAGTGATCACACCATCATGATTATCTGGGTCATGCAAATATGTTTGTATAGTTCTTCTGTGTATTCTTGCCACCTCTTCTTAATATCTTCTATTTCTATTAGATCCATACCATTTCTGTCTTTTACTGTGCTCATTTTGCCTGAAATGTTACCTTGGTATCTCTAATTTTCTTGAAGAGATCTCTAGTCTTTCCCATTCTATTGTTTTCCTCTACTTCTTTGCATTGATCACTGAGGAAGGCATTTTTATCTCTTCTTGCTCTCCTTTGGAACTCTGCATTCAAACGGGTATATCTTTTCTTTTCTTACTTGCCTTTCACTTCTCTTCTTTTCTCAGCTATTTATAAGGCCTCCTTAGACAACCATCTTGCCTTTTTGCAATTCTTTTTCTTGGGGATGGTCTTGATCCCTGCCTCTGGTACAATATCACAAATCTCCATCCATAGTTCTTCAGGCACTCTATGTAACAGATCTAATCCCTTAAATCCATTAGTCACTTCTACTGTATAATTGTAAGGGATTTGATTTAGATCATACCTGAATGGTCTAGTGGTTTTCCCTACTTTCTTCAATTTAAGTCTGAATTTGGCAATAAGGACTTCATGATCTGAGCTACAGCCAGCTCACTGTCTTGTTTTTGCTGACTATACCAAGCTTCTCCATCTTTGGCTGCAAAGAATATAATCAATCTTATTTTGGTATTGACCATCTGGTGACATCCATGTGTAGAGTCTTCTCTTGTGTTGTTGGAAGAGAGTGTTTGCTATGACCAGTTTTTTCTCTTTGCATAACTCTGGGGGAGGTTTGGTTGATGCATAATACACATACACAAGGCACAGTGGAAGGGAGAGAGGGGGCCAAAGGGTAGAGAAAATTTTATATTTAAATTTCTATCTTGCCATAAAATATGAATTTTATTTGACATTGGACCTCAAGAATCTGCAGTTTGCAAATCTTCCCAGTTGATTTCTGTGAGCAGCTAGGGTTGATAACTGCCTTTGTACCAAACCATCTTTAATTAGTACAATTTAATTAGCATCTATTATGGACAAGAAAGGACTTCTCAGGTGGGACTAGTGGTAAAGAACCCATCTGCTAATGCAGGAGACATTCAGAATGAAAGTTTATTCCCTGTATTGGGACGATCTCCTGGAGAAGGAAATGGCAATCCACTCCAGTATTCTTTCTTGTCTAGAGAATTCCACAGATAAAGGAGCCTAGCCGGCTACAGCCCATGGGATCACACAGAGTCAGACATGACTGAAGCAACTTAGCACACACGCACACATGGGCAAGATATGTTTTGTATCTTCTGGGTAATGATCAATATTTTAAATTTTGCTTAAGTTTAGCTGGGGATATTATTTTAATTTTATTTTTTATGTATCTTTTCCCTATTAATAATAAATATTATTTCTTTCAACAGAAAATAAAACTCATAGAACTCAATGCCAGCCCCAGATCCTGAATCAGACTTTTTAATCAAAATAATTAGCTTTTTATTTTTTTATTTTTATTTTTTCTCATACTTTGGTCAATGGAACACTTGGCTCAGCGTCTCCTCTGGCAATTTCCAAATGCAGACTCCTAGGCTTTGCATCAAACCAAATGAATCAGAAACTGTGACATGTGGCCTAAGAGTCCGCATCTGAAGCAGGTTCCTGAACCACACTATTAGTTTAAATGTCAAATGATGTGTTTGATAACCTCAGAATCTGAAAACATCTTTTTTTTTTTTTTTTTGTATCTTTCAGATGTTTTTGTTCAAATTTATCTTTAAAATGCCTTGGTAATTGGTGTCTAAGCTAGCACCAAAGATATTCTTGTTCTTATGAATCATGGACCTGATGAGTAAGGAGTTTCTTATTGCCATATGTTACAGAGTAGTCACTGGGATCAGGACAGCTGATATAACAAAGACACCCCAAAACGGATAGTACTTTGAAAATGACTTATTAGTATCTTAATAGTTCAACAAGGCATTTCTAGTCAGCATGATGTTTCCCCCAATGATGATTAAGTAACTGAGATTCCTTTGTTCTTATAGTATCAACGGCCCCCTTGGGTTTCTGTCTTATCTTCCTTCAGAAGAAAGGGAGGCAAGAGAGCAAGCCTTGGTCTCTTGTACCATTTACAAGTCTTGGCCCAGAAATGGTATCAAAACTTCTGTTAATATTCCACAGGCCAGAATTCAATCACATACCACCCTCATCTACAGTAGGAGCAGAAAATGCCATGCCGCACTGTCCAAGAGGGTGGGACAGTAGAGTTTTGATGAAAACCTTTCAGTGATGGCTCCGATCAGCTGCTCAGAAGATATCATATGCACTTAGAGGGAAATGAGGCAAATGCACTGAAAGAAACTGAGAAGCAAGTAGGAAAGAAGGAGAAATAGCTCAGATGCAACCTTTAACCTCTACAGTCATCCTGGAGCCAGATCTACCTCAAACATCACAGTCACAAGGACCATATTCCTCTGTTTATGTAAGTTAGGTGGCCTTACATTTTCATCACCAAAATGAAAACCAATGAAGTAGGAGAAATAAACATTCAAGAATAGGACACGGAATTGGAGTCAACAATATAAAATAATAGTAAATTATTTACAGTTTCTTTTTCTGTCATTCACTGCTAATTATGATTAATGCTCATTATGAAAAAACTGCTGGATAAATAGTAAAATTTCTTGGAAATCTGTGTCAATATTAAGTCAAAATTTTTTCCACATCTTCTGAGGTCAGGAGGATATAACCCAAAGCCAAGATGAAGAACCCCATGAACAGTATGAAAAGGCAAAAAGATATGACACGGAAAGATGAACTCCCCAGGTCAGTAGGTACCCAATATGCTACTGGATAAGAGTGGAGAAATAACTCCAGAAAGAATGAAGAGACAGACCCAAAGCAAAAACAATGCCCAGTTGTAGATGTGACTGGTGATAGAAGTAAAGTCCATTTCTGTAAAGAACAATATTGCATAGAAACCTGGAATGTTAGATCTATGAATCAAGGTAAATTGGAAGTGGTCAAACAGGATATGGCAAGGTGAACATTGATATCTTAGGAATCAGTGAACTAAAATGGACTAGAATGGGCAAATTTAACTCAGATTAACACTACATCTATAAATGTGGGCAAGAATCCCTTAGAAGAAATGGAGTGGCCCTCATAGTCAACAGAAGAGTCCAAAATGTCATACTCGGGTGCAATCTCAAAAACAACAAAATGATCTCTCTTCATTTCCAAGGCAAATCATTCAATTTCACAGTAATCCAAGTCTATGCCCCAATTACTAATGCCAAAGAAGCTGAAGTTGAATGGCTCTATGAAGATATACAAAACTTTCTAGAACTAACTCCCCCAAAAGATGCCCTTTTCATTATAGGGGACTGGAATGCGAAAGTGGGAAGTCAAGAGGTCCCTGGCATAACAGGAAAATTGGGCCTTGGAGTACAGAATGAAGCAGGTCAAAGACTAACAGAGTTTTGCCAAGAGAACACACTGGTCATGGCAAATACCTTCTTCAAAAAACACAAGAGAAGACTCTACAAAAGGACGTCACCAGATGGTCAATATCGAAATCATATTGGTTACATTCTTTGCAGCCAAAGATGGAAAAGCACTATACAGTAAGCAAAAACAAGACAGGGACCTGACTGTGGCTCAGACCATGAACATCTTATTGCCAAATTCAGATATAAATTGAATAAATTCGGGAAAACCACTAGATCATTCAGTCAGTTCAGTTCAGTTCAGTCGCTCAGTCTTGTCCGACTCTTTGCAGCCCCATGAATCACAGCACGCCAGGCCTCCCTGTCCATCACCAACTCCCAGAGTTCACTCAAACTCATGTCCATCAAGTCGGTGATGCCATCCAGCCATCTCATCCTCTGTCGTCCCCTTCTCCTCCTGCCTCCAATCCCTCCCAGCATCAGAGTCTTTTCCAATGAGTCAGATCTTCGCATGAGGTGGCCAAAGTATTGGAGTTTCAACTTCAGCATCAGTCCTTCCAATGAACACCCAGGACTGATCTCCTTTAGGAGAGACTGGTTGGATTTCCTTGCAGTCCAAGGAACTCTCGAGAGCCTTCTCCAACACCACAGTTCAAAAGCATCAATTCTTCAGCACTCAGCTTTCTTCACAGTCCAACTCTCACATCTGTACATGACCACTGGAAAAACCATAGCCTTAACTAGACGGACCTTTGTTGGCAAAGTAATATCTCTGCTTTTCAATATGCTATCTAGGTTGGTCGTAATTTTCCTTCCCAGGAGTAAGCATCTTTTAATTTAATGGCAGCAATCACCATCTGCAGTGATTTTGGAGCCCCAAAAAATAAAGCCTGGCACTGTTTCCCCATCTATCTGCCATGAAGTGATGGGACCAGATGCCATGATCTTAGTTTTCTGAATGTTGAGTTTAAGCCACGTTTTTCACTCTCCTCTTTCACTTTCATCAAGAGGCTTTTTAGTTCCTCTTCACTTTCTGCCATAAGGGTGGTGTCATCTGCTATCTGAGGTTATTGATATTTCTCCCAGCAATCTTGATTCCAGCTTGTGCTTCTTCCAGCCCAGCATTTCTCATGATGTACTCTGCATATCAGTTAAATAAGCAGGGTGACAATAGACAGCCTTGACGTACTCCTTTTCCTATTTAGAACCAGTCTGTTGTTCTATGTCCAGTTCTAACCATTGCTTCTTGACCTGCAAATAGGTTTCTCAAGAGGCAGGTCAGGTGGTCTGGTATTCCCATCTCTTTCAGAATTTTCCACAGTTTATTGTGATCCACACAGTCAAAGGCTTTGGCATAGTCAATAAAGCAGAAGTAGATGTTTTTCTGGAACTCTCTTGCTTTTTTGATGATCTAGCAGATGTTGGCAATTTGATCTCTGGTTCCTCTACCTTTTCTAAAACCAGCTTGAACATCTGGAAGTTCATGGTTCATGTATTGCTGAAGTCTGGCCTGGAGAATTTTGAGCATTACTTTACTTGCGTGTGAGATGAGTGCAATTGTGCGGTAGTTTGAGCATTCTTTGGCATTGCCTTTCTTTGGGATTGAAATGAAAACTGACCTTTTCCAGTCCTGTAGGGTATGACCTAAATCAAGTCACTAATGATTGTACAGTGTAAGTGGCAAACTAGATTTAAGGGATTAGATCTGATAGAAAGAGTGCCTGAAGAACTGTAGACAGAAGTTTGTGACATTGTACAAGAGGCAGAGATCAAGACCATCCCCAAGAAAAAGAAATGCAAAAAGGCAAAATGGTTGTCTGAGGAGGCCTTACAAATAGCTGAGAAAAGAAGAGAAGTGAAAGGCAAATGGGAAAAGGAAAGATATACCCATTTGAATGCAGAGTTCCAAAGAAGAGCAACACGAAATAAGAAAGCCTTCTTCAGTGATCAGAGCAAAGAAGTAGAGGAAAACAATACAATGGAAAAGACTAGAAATCACTTCAAGAAAATTAGAGGTACCAAAGTAACATTTCATGCAAAGATGTGCACAATAAAGGACAAAAATGATATGGACCTAACAGAAATAGAAGATATTAAGAAGAGGTAGCAAGTATACACAGAAGAACTGCACAAAAAGATCTTCATGACCCAGATAACCATGACAGTGTGATCACTCACCTAGAGCCAGACATCCTGGAATGTGTGGTCACATGGGCCTTTGGAATTACTACCACCACCTAGTGGGGGTGATGGAATTCCAGTTGAGCTATATCAAATCCTAAAAGATGATGCTCTGAAAGTGATGCACTCAATATGCCAGCAAATTTGGGTAACTCAGCAGTGGCCAAAGGACTGGAAAAAAGTCAGTTTTCAATCCAATCCCAAAGAAAGTCTATGCCAAAGAATGTTCAAACTACCACACAATTGTACTCATCTCACACGTTAGCAAAATAATGCTCAAAATTTTCCAAGCCAGTCTTCAACAGTACATGAACTGAGAACTTCCAGATATTCAAGCTGGATTTAGAAAAGGCGGAGGAACCAGAGATCAAATTGCCAATATCTGATGGATCATTGAAAAAGCAAGAGAGTTCCAAAAAAACATCTACTTCTGTTTTATATACTATGCCAAACCCTTTAACTCTGTGGATCACAAGAAACTGTGGGAAATTCTTAAAAAGATGGGAATACCAGACCACCCTATCTGCCTCCTGAGAAATCAGTATGCATGTCAAGAAGCAACAGTTAGAACCTGATATGGAACAACAGACTGGTTCCAAATTAGGAAAAGACTATGTCAAGACTGTATATTGTCATCTGGCTTATTTAGCTTATATGCAGAGTGCATCTTGTAAAATGCCAGGCTGGATGAATCATAAACTGGAAACAAGATTGCCAGAAGAAATATCAATAGCCTAAGATATACAGATGACACCACCCTTATGCTCAAAAGCAAAGAACTAAAGAGCCTCTTGATGAAAGTGAAAGAAAAGAGTGAAAAAGTTGGCTTAAAACTCAACATTCAGAAAACCAAGATCATGGCATCTGGTCCCATCACTTCTCGGCAAATAGTTGGGGAAACAATGGAAACAATGATTTGGGGCTCCAAAATCACTGCAGATGGTAATTGAATCCATGAAATTAAAAGATTCTTGCTCTTTGGAAGAAAAGCTATGACCAACTTAGACAGCATATTGAAAAGCAGAGACATTACTTTGCCAACAAAGGTCTGTTTCGTCAAAACTATGGTTTTTCCAGTATTCAGGTATTGATGTGAGAGTTGGGCTATAAAGAAAGCTTAGTGCTGAAGATTTGACACTTTTGAACTGTGGTGTTGGAGAAGACTCTTGAGAGTCCCTTGGACTGCAAAGAGATCAAACCAGTCCATCCTAAAAGATATCAGTCCTGAATATTCATTGGAAGGATTGATGCTGAAGCTGAAGCTCCAATACTTTGGCCAACTGATGTAAAGAACGCACTCATTGGAAAAGTTCCTGTTGTTGGGAAAGATTGAAGGCATGAGGAGAAGGGGACATCAGAGTATGAGATGGTTGGATGGTATCACCAATTCAAAGGACATGAGTTTGAGCAAGCTCCATAGTTGGTGAGGAACAGAGAAGCTTGGCGTGCTGCAGTCCATGGGGTTGCAAAGAGTCAGACACAAATGAGTGGCTGAACTGAACTGAAGATGATATCCTGAATATCCTAGGATCCGCACACATTCTGGTCATGATACTAAAGATAAGCATAACCAAATAGAGAGGTTTTCAAAAACCAACATGAAGATGGCTAAGAGAAGTTTGAGGGAAGTGTTACTTGATGATGACTGAGATCTATAAGGAACAACTATATAAAAAAAAGAAAGACGAATGGAAAAGAGCAATACGTTTGGAAGCCATAGTCATGAAAGGAATGCCCTGCAGCTCACCCACAATTTGAAAATACTTATTGAACAACACTGGCTGCCAGGACCAGGCCAGGCACTGGAGGATACTCTGATGACTTCTCCATGGGCTCTTGCCTCAGACACTCCCATTTCCTGGGGAACATATCAGAGCACAGATCTTTGATGATTTTTCAAACAACCAGGCTACAATTTGAAATCTAACTCTACCCCCTGCTGGTTAATAAACTTAAGAAAGTTATTGCCAAGAGGAGACTTATTTTTTCATTTGTAATATGGGAACAAAAGCAAGCTTGTCAAATGGAACGTACGTCAAATAGTGTTATAAATGTTGATCCTTATAATAGGATTAATTCTTTTATAAGGATGACAGTAACCCTTGAAGCTCAAGATTCGTTTGATATAAATGAACCTCATTAAACAAAGGTAGAGATAAATGGAAGATAGGTGGTGTTCAAAATGATGAATAAGAAGGCAGACAAAATATCACTTTTTACATTATATAAATGGATGGATTCTTAAAAAACAGTTTGTCTTGTCCCATCATAGCACTTTAATGATGAGCCTGATAAAAGAGATTTGGGGAAAATAGTCATAGGGCCTATAAAAAGAAATTTAGGTTTTAATAATGTGTTGATAAAGCATAGTCATTTACAAACTTCATTAAACTGTATTCAGGTCCCTTTCCTCTTGTTTTAAAAAAAAAAAACAAAAACTGTGATAGAGGTAAGAGTCGACCGAGACCTCTGATGCCTGTTAACCTCAGCAAGATCAATGAAGACCCATGTGATCCTTCCATAGGGACCTATTTCCTCTAATTCAATTCACTTAACAGATTCATTAGATAATCTGTCTCTTTCTCTCTGAACATATATTTTGTTACATCATAAGTAACATGTATTTGCATACATAATAAATGCAATATATGTTTATATGCAATGCATACAATGAATATATGTGAAATATGTATTATATTTTAGACTTTGTTTAATCAGACAGTAGTAAAACCCATCTTTGGAAATGCAGTTATGGGATTGGCACATTGGCCTGGTTTGGGAAGATTTCTGTACTATGAAATAGTGGGAGAGTTCTGAAGGTATGCATGGTGTAAAGACAGTTTTCATGAAAAGATCCCAAAGAGGGAGTTAGGTGAATAAACTGAATTGACAGAAATAAAATATATATGATCATTTTGATCATTATATATGGGGATGTGTATGAGTTTAAAACACAGAATTTTGCCAGAATGCAATTGGAAAGTACCCTTGAAGAAATAAGCCAAAGAAATCAAAACTGGAAAGGAATTAAGAGGTTATCTAGTTGGCTACTGAATTTCAAAACTGAGAAAATAGAGATAGAACACTGAGCTGCTCTAAGGCTCGTTTCCTCAGGGAGTCAAGCAACACAGTAAATTAACACTGCAATTAGTGAGGATTAGAATAAAGAGTGACTTAGACATGTACATATAGTGGAAGAAATTTTCTGACCTCCTAACCCTTATACTGACCAGTTTTTATATGCATCACAGAAGCTTAGTAGTTCTTATTAATCAAAAATATTATTTATAAACCATAATTTATAAAAACAGATTAAAGAGCAATCATTTGTTTTACAAATTGACACATGCCATACTTTCTTTAGATAGCAAAGTCACCTCATGTATGTAGAACATTTGTTTACACAAAAACTTTCAGAAATGTAGCAATTCTGTAAAATTTAGTCTCAGGGATGTGGGAAGCAATTTATATTCTGTGAGGCACCAAGAAGGAATTCATGATATGAAATCGTCACTCTCTTGCTAATCTTTTAAGTATGAAAGCCACCACACTTCAAGAAATCCCAATTCTATAATATTTCCTTTCTCCTCTAATCACCCCAAATGAAAAAAAAAAAAAGAGAAAACACTAAACAAGATAGTAGAACGTGTCAAATAAGCCTTAATTTTGGCCTCTGCTTAGGAATGATGGCACCACTCTATAATTATGGCTAAGAACATAAGCCCGACTTCAAGAGATAACATTTAAAAATAATACTCCACTGGAAGAGGCCATCTCTGCTGTTAATCCAGGTTTATCGAAGGCCACCCCACAACCATCACACAATGTGGGAGCCTCTGTCGATGATCTACAGAGATATTGCCAAAGATGGGGAATTATCGGGTTTCTTATGTATAGAGACAGTCAGTCTGCTACTTTTAAGTTCTAATACCTGCAGCCTCTAAGCAAAGAAAGGGCAAGTAAAAAGACTACAGGAGGAAAATACTGATATTCTTTGTTTGTGAGACTGGGCTCAAAAATTCTCCTAAATTCCTTTAATGCAATATTTTCACTCCCTCTTTTTCTGAAAAAAAAAAAAAAAATCCCTTGGATCCAGATTTATCACAATTGAAATAAAAAATGTAAAAGATCAGTATAAAACATTTAACAGCAACAGTTAATAATGTATATGATAACATATTGCACTAATATATTGACAAATGTGGCAATAAAGTATTAATGTGATTATGTATCATCGAATATATCAGCCATTCATCCTCTCTTCTGCTCCAGTTTAAAAACAAAGAAAATCCTAAGACTATAAAGCAGAGAGAAAATCTCCAAGAGCGATTTCAATTAAGCACATCTCTGAGAAACTCTTCCCACAAGCTTCTAAGGGAGCAGGTTGTCAGTTTGATTATGACAAAGTGCTTTTAGGAATGGTGACAAAAGCCACAAGCAAATGACTTCTATATTTCAATCCAAATCTAGAAATCAGATCTGGTCAGATGTCAGTAAAGTTTGTTTTTCACAGCCCTCTTATCTCCATTTAGGGTCTGTTTTCTCTACCCTTTGGGTCACAGTGTGCCATGATCAGTTTCATGTACCAGTTTAGCTGGACTATAGTCCCATTACACAATCAAACACTAATCTAGATGTTACTGTGAAAGTATTTTGAAGATATGATTAAGTTCATCCTCAGCTGACTTTAAGTAGGAAAGATTGGCCTAGATAACCTGGGTGGGACTGATTCTATCAGTTGTAAAACCTTAAGTGCAGAAATGAATTTCCCTGGAAAAGAAGGAGAAATTGTGCCAGTGGTCTGTAGATTTAGTTCACACTTAAGAATTCTGGCTTGCCCTTCCTGACCCCCTGCTCTACTAATCCGAAGCTTGCCTAGCCAGTGCCCATAATCACATAAACCAATTCCTTGTAATAAGTCTCTAATGTATATCTTCTATTCGTTCTTACTCTTGTTGAACTTTCTGGATACACAATGTTTCAAAGCCCCTTTGTTATCCTCGGGAGTGTGTGTTAGTTGCTCAGTTATATCCGACTCTTTGCAACCCATAGACTGTAGCTCACCAAGCTTCTCTGTCCATGGAATTCTCCAGGCAAGAATATTGGAGTGGGTAGCCATTCCCTTCTCCAGGGGATGTTCCCAACCCAGGAGTTGAATCCAGGTGTCCTGTATTACAGACAGATTCTTTATCATCTGAGCCACCAGGGAAGCCCCCTTAACTGCCCCCAAAACTTCAATTATCAGGAAATAATTTATTCTCAATTACTTTGAATATCTGTGCATTTACGAAATCAAAAGTTTGGCTTGTGCAAAATATAATTGCAAGCATTCATCATTCTTCATGGTAGAAGTAAGAAGGTGCAAAGCTTTACATCATTCTACCTCCAATTTATGTCACATAGGCAGTACTGTAATTTTTTTATAGGTCAGGCTAGACCTAAAATCATACTTTAAAGAAGTTACCAATATTTTTTTTTTTCCTTTTTCTCCCTTCTGGGACTTTCTTCTTGCAGAAGTACATCATTGAGGACTCAGAGATATATAATGCTAACAGAATTATTTTATTATATATTCCTTTAGATTATAGTCAGAATGGCAACGCACTGATGGCCCTTGACCTATTTAAAAATATTTATGCTGAATCATATAAACTATAAAAATAATAAAGCAGTAAACATTATATAGTCTGTTTTTAAGATATAGGAGAGGAAAATTTCCAGGCTTACTATCTGGTTTGTTTCAAATTCTTCAATCCCTGTTATAGAATTAAATATCTACATACTTTGCCATGTGATTTTGTTGTATCTCCTACCAGGTGGGAACTTCCCTGGTGGCTCAGTTGGTAAAGAATCTGCCTGCAATGTGGGAGACCTGGGTTCAGTCCCTGGGTTGGGAAGATCCCCTGGAGAGAGGAATGGCTACCCGCTCCAGTATTCTGGACTAGAGAATTCCATGGACTGTGTAGTCCATGGTGTCGCAAAGAGTTGGACATGACTGACTGACTTTCACTTTCATCAGGTGAGCAGAGCATATTTTTCCAGTAGTTGTTGATGAGTTAGATACTGTGAATTGCTTTGGTTTATGGCCTATGGACTGTTAGCAGATTTGACAGGAACAGAGATATTAAATGGGTTTCTATGATTTACTTTGATCTCTGTGCTTCTCTGCAGCCCACTCTGAGGTTACGACCTGGGTCACTACTCATTTCAGTTCAGTTGTTCAGTCCTGTGCGACTCTTTGTGACCCCATGGACTGTAGCATGCCAGGCTTCCCTGTCCGTCACCGGCTCCCGGAGTTTGAGGTCACTACTGGTACAAAGAAAAGGAAACATATGTGGGTGTCTTTATATGGGAGTTGTTTAGCAGAATGAATTAATGATGCTGTTGTTATATTTGCTTAGACTTTTATGTTTTATTAAAACATGAACACATAAAATAAACACAAAGGCCCCCATCTTGAAAACTTGTTTCAAGTTACTCATTCTGTGTGGAAAGTAACCAAATAACCCAAAGCAATAGGTCCTTCTTTCATGTTATCTCTACCATTACCTCTTGTCACGGATGACCATATATATCATGACTGCCATTCACTGGTAAATGGTATACTGGGGTCAACAGAACATTACTTATAGGATCCAAAAAACACTTAATTCCAAGTTATGAATTAAATGAAAAACAACTGTTTGATATGCAATTGATTTTTTTCCCCTACTCTCTGAGCTTTAACATCAACATTTTTTGAGGAAACATTTGCAACAGTGGCAAGAAAAGCCTTAACAGCATAGTGAATTGAAAGTCCCTCAGTCATGTCTGACTCATTGCAACTCCATGGACAGTCCGTGGAATTCTCCAGGCTAAAATCCTGGAGTGGGTAGGCGTTCCCTTCTCTAGGGGATTTTCCCAACCCAGGGATTGAACCCAGGTCTCCTGTACTGCAGGGAAGACCAACTAAAAAAACGGGATGCAGTGAGTGTGTCTACTGTATGTCAGTTACTTCCATATATATGAATTAATTTAATGTCTGTAATAAGCTGTCATCTGCTCTTTGTAGATAAGCAAATTGAAGCTTGAGTGCATGTGTGTGTACTCAGTCACTATGTCATGTCTGATTCTTTGTCCAATTCTTGATGCCATATACTGTAGCCCGCCAGGTTCCTCTGTCCATGGGATTTTTCAGGCAAAGATACTGGAATAGGTTGCCACTTTCTTCTCCAGGGGATTTTCCCGACACAGGGATTGAACCTGTGTCTCCTGCATTGGCAGACAGATTCTTTACCACTGAGCCAACTGGAAAGCCCTCAAACTGAAGGTCAGTAACTGTTAAAAGACAATCATGAAGGGAGAGCCTGGGCCAGAGTTCAACCACACATCTGACTGAATCTTGTGAGCATGTTTTTCTATGATAACATTTTCATTATAATACAATAATAAGCTTTGCTCTCAATGTAATTCAAGGTATGAATAAGTGTTTAAGCAGAATTTGAATAAGAGTGGGAATCCTGAAGTTATTGAACATTAGGGAATCAGTAGCCACCTTAGCTGCCTCCTGAGAAATTTTTATATGTAGGTCAAGAAGCAACAGTTAGAACTGGGCATGGAACAACAGACTGGTTCCAAATCAGGAAAGGAGTATGTCAAGGCTGTATATTGTCACTCTGCTTATTTAATTTATATGCAGAGTACATCATGTGAAATGCTGGGCTGGATAAAGCACAAGCTGGAATCAAGATTGCTGGGAGAAATATCAATAACCTCAGATATGCAGATGACACCACCCTTATGGCAGAAAGGGAAGAAGAACTAAAGAGCCTCTTGATGAAAGTGAAAGCGGAGAGTGAAAAAGTTGGCTTAAAACTCAACATTCAGAAAATGAAGATCATGGCATCTGGTCCCATCACTTCAAGGCAAATAGATGGGAAAACATGGAAACAGTGAGAGACCTTATTTTGGGGGGCTCCAAATTCAATGCAGATGGTGACTGCAGCCATGAAATTAAAAGATGCTTAATCCTTAGAAGAAAAGTGATGACCAACCTAGATAGCATATTAAAAAGCAGAGACATTACTTTTCTAACAAAGGTCCATCTAGTCAAAGCTATGGATTTTTCAGTAGTCATGTATGGATGTGAGAGTTGGACCATAAATAAGGCTGAGTGGCGAAGAATTGATGCTTTTGAACTGTGGTGTTGGAGAAGACTCTTGAGAATTCCTTGGACTGCAAGGAGATCCAACCAGTCAATCCTAAAGTAAATCAGTCCTGAATATTCATTGGAAGGACTGATGCTAAAGCTGAAACTCCAATACTTTGGGCAGCTGATGAGAAGAACTGACTCATTGGAAAAGACCCTGATGCTGGGGAAGATCGAAGGCGGTAGGAGAAGGGGATGACAGAGGATGAGATGTTTGGATGGGATCACCCACTCAATGGACATGAGTTTGAGTGAGCTCTGGGAGTTGGTGATGGACAGGGAAGGCTGGCGTGCTGCAGTCCATGGGGTTGCAAAGAATCAGACATGTCTGAGCAACTGAACTGAACTCATACTTCTGTGGCCACTTGATTTTAATATCTATTGTGAATGACAGTTTCCAATTAAATACTGAAGAACCTACCACTTTGAAGTATGTCATATGTCTCAAGGACAGCATCTGGCTAATTCACCATCATTCAAATGAGAAGCAACAACAACGTAAAAGCTTTATCACCAATACATCCTTAGGCTGACCATACTTTCCCATCTACATGTTTATGTATTCTTTTCTGTGGACAATCTGATGGTTAAATTGCCTCCAAAATTGAGGCAGGGCATGTTTACCTGCTCTGGAAGGTTATCCATTACCTCTCACTTAAACTAAAAGTCCTGTCAACTAGAAAATTGAAAGCATATTCCAGCAATTTCGATCTTAACTTAAAGAGTTTAAGGGCTTGAAGAGGAGTAGCCTCATACCTCTGTAGCTACTAACTGTTTCTTTTTATTGGAAGATCTGAAATGTCAACAACTTTCAAATCTTTATTGAACCCAGAAATCAATAAAGTATAACTCATAAAAGGGAGTATGGTTTATAGAAAGACTAATTAATGGCAATTTTTTTTTAGTTCTAACAGTATCCATCTTTTCAGAATGTCCATCAATATTGTGAAGACTGTCATAATATAACAAGAAAACTGAACTCAGTGTTAGAAATCAAAATTTTTGTAAAGATCCTATCTCTTATTTTTCTACAAGATATTGGGAAAATATTACCCTCTCTCATTCCCAATCTGGGTATAATGGACAGCTTCTCATTTTTCTCAAAAACATTACGTGGAGAACAAATCATAAAAACACTTAATATCTGGGATTGTCTTTGGAAAATGCAATCATAAACAATGTTCCTAAAACAGCTCCAATTTTTTTTTTTTGGTTTCTGTTTCAGAAGAAATGTAACTCATAGAGATTCAAAAGTTTGCCCAAAACCTTACCCCAAAACAGTGATGTAAGTAGAACTAAACTCCAGACCAGTTTGTCTCCAATTTGGTGCTTGTTGCATACCCCATGCTTTTTTTCGCCCAACACACATTATTCCTTTCCTCTATATATGTTCCTAGTAGATTTAGTTCCTAACTGAATTATTCAATCAAAAGTGATTGGAGGAGGGCTTCATCCAAGAGTTTCATAGTATTAATTGGTGTATATTTTTTACCTACTAGTTTGCTCTTTGTCAGACCATTAAGATCATCAAATTAAAAGATGCAAAATGAAATTAAAAGACGCTTACTCCTTGGAAGGAAAGTTATGACCAACGTAGACAGCATATTAAAAAGCAGAGACTTTACTTTTCTAACAAAGGTCCATCTAGTCAAAGCTATGGTTTTTCCAGTAGTCATGTATGGATGTGAGAGTTGGACTATAAAGAAAGCTGAGTGCTGAAGAATTGATGCTTTTGAAGTGTGGTGTTGGAGAAGACTCTTGAGAGTCCCCTGGACTGCAAGGAGGTCCAACCAGTCCATCCTAAAGGAGATCAGTCCTGGGTGTTCATTGCAAGGACTGATGTTGAAACTGAAACTCCAACACTTTGGCCAGCTGATGCAAAGAGCTGACTCATTTGAAAAGACCCTAACGCTGGGAAAAATTGAAGGCAGGAGGATAAGGGGACAACAGAGGATGAGATGGTTGGATGGTATCACTGAGTCAATGGACACGAGTTTGGGTGAACTCTGTGAGTTGGTGATGGACAGGGAAGCCTGGTGTCCTGCGGTTCATGGGATCGCAAAGAGTCAGATATGACTGAGTGACTGAACTGAACTGAACTAAAGATCATCAAGGGTAATTTAACTCATATATTATGAAGTAACTCTCTCCATCATGAATCCATAATCTTGATTATTGGTTTTGTCCTTCTGACATGGATGTCTCCATGAAAAGATACTAAACCAATAGTTTATAGTTTTAAAGACATTTGGCTGGTTCTCTTTTTCACTATTGAAATAACCTGCAGATTAGTGCTTTTGCCAAAGAGCCAACCATAGATCTCCTCCAACATAAGGATGACTTGAATAATTTGTGGTCTCTTTTCTCTGTGTTGAGAAGATAAATAGAGTTTGTTAAGAGTTAAAAGAGGAAAAATTGCCAGGCAAGAACAATCTTTTTTCTTTTTTTAGTTTGGTAAATAGAGAGAATAGGAGCAACTTATATATACATTTTTATATGTTCAGGGCAGTTCAGTTCAGTCGCTCAGTCATATCTGACTCTTTGTGACCCAATGAATTGCAGCACGCCAGGCCTCCCTGTCCATCACCAAACCCGGAGTTTACCCAAACTCATGTCCATCGAGGTGGTGATGCCATCCAGCCATCTCATCCTCTGTCGTCCCCTTCTCCTCCTGCCCCCCAAACCTCCCAGCTTCAGGGTCTTTTCCAATGAGTCAACTCTTCGCATGAGGCGGCCAAAGTACTGGAGTTTCAGTTTCAGCATCAGTCCTTCCAATGAACACCCAGGACTGATCTCCTTTAGGATGGACTGGTTGGATCTCCTTGCAGTCCAAGGGACTCTCAAGAGTCTTCTCCAACACCACAGTTCAAAAGCATCAATTCTTCAGTGCTCAGCTTTCTTCACAATTGAACTCTCACATCCATACATGACCACAGGAAAAACCATAGCCTTGACTACATGGACTTTTGTTGGTAAAGTAATATCTCTGCTTTTGAATATGCTATCTAGGTTGGTCATAACTTTCCTTCCAAGGAGTAAGTGTCTTTTAATTTCATGGCTGCAATCACCATCTGCAGTGATTTTGTAGTCCAAAAAAATAAAGTCTGACACTATTTCCCCATCTATTTCCCATGAAGTGATGGGACCGGATGCCATGATCTTCATTTTCTGAATGTTGAGCTTTAAGCCAACTTTTTCACTCTCCACTTTCACTTTCATCAAGAGGCTTTTTAGTTCCTCTTCACTTTCTGCCATAAGGGTGGTGTCATCTGCATATCTGAGGTTATTGATATTTCTCCCGGCAATCTTGATTCCAGGTTGTGTTTCTTCCAGTCCAGCGTTTCTCATGATGTACTCTGCATATAAGTTAAATAATCAGGGTGACAATAGACAGCCTTGACGAACTCCTTTTCCTATTTGGAACCAGTCTGTTGTCCCATGTCCAGTTCTAACTGTTGCTTCCAGATCTGCATATAGGTTTCTCAAGAGGCAGGTCAGGTGGTCTGGTATTCCCATCTCTTTCAGAATTTTCCGCAGTTTGTTGTGATCCACACAGTCAAAGGCTTTGGCATAGTCAATAAAGCAGAAATAGATGTTTTTCTGGAACTCTCTTGCTTTTTCGATGATCCAGTGGATGTTGGCAATTTGATTTCCGGTTCCTCTGCCTTTTCTAAAACCAGCTTGAACATTTGGAAGTTCACGGTTCATGTATTGCTGAAGCCTGGCTTGGAGAATTTTGAGCATTACTTTACCAGCGTGTGAGATGAGTGCGGTAGTTTGAGCATTCTTTGGCATTGCCTTTCTTTGGGATTGGAATGAAAACTGAGCTTTTCCAATCCTGTGGCCACTGCTGAGTTTTCCAAATTTGCTTGCATATTGAGTCCAGCACTTTGACAGCGTCGTCTTTCAGGATTTGAAATAGCTCAACTGGAATTCCATCACCTCCACTAGCTTTGTTCGTAGTGATGCTTTCTAAGGCCCACTTGACTTCACATTCCAGGATGTCTGGCTCTAGGTGAGTCATCACACCATCGTGATTATCTGGGTCATGACGGTCTTTTTTGTACAGTTCTTCTGTGTATTCTTGCCACCTCTTCTTAATATCTTCTGCTTCCGTTAGGTCCATACCATTTCTGTCCTTTATCGAGCCCATCTTTGCATGACATGTTCCCTTGGTATCTCTAATTTTCTTGAAGAGATCTCTAGTCTTTCCTATTCTGTTGTTTTCCTCTATTTCTTTGCACTGATCCTTGAGGAAGGCTTTCTTATCTCTCCTTGCTATTCTTTGGGACTCTGTTTAAACATTGAAACACTCATTATCAAAATGAAGGAAGCATATATTTTATCATATTCCCTGAAACTGATGCAACCTTAATTCAACTTTTTTATTTAACAGGACCAAAATCATCTTGTTTTATTAGTAATAGGAAAATTATAATATAGTACACCACTCTTGGGAATTTGACATACAAGTATACAGATATCTCATATATTTTCAGTTTCTACTCAATATGTTTTAGGGGGAAAGACATTCAGAAATATTTTAGATAGTGTTAATTTTTCATTATATAAGAAAATAGAGATCAAGCAGATGGTTTGATTTACTTAAGACATTAGAAGGCAATATTGTGACCAATGTACCCTGGCCTTATCCCTCCAGGAAGCTTAACATTGGGGTTTTAAAGGTATAAATTTGAATCTTCCCATTTATGGGATGTTGAGCAAGATATACAACAACTCTTCATCTCAATTTCCTATATCTTTAAAGTTAGTGTAATATTGATACCTACCTTATAGGCAATGGAGTCTAAATAAGGGATAAAGTGTAACAGTTCAGTTCAGTTCAGTCGCTCAGTTGTGTCCAACTCTGTGACCCCATTGAACTGCAGCATGCCAGGCCTCCCTGTCCATCACCAACTTCCAGAGCTTACTCAAACTCATGTCCATTGAGTTGGTGATGCCATCCAACCACCTTATCTTCTGTCATCCCCTTCTCCTCCCACCTTCAGTCTTTCCCAGCATCAAGGTCTTTTCAAATGAATCAATTCTCCACATCAGGTGGCTAAAATATTGGAGTTTCAGTTTCAACATCAGTCCTTCCAGTGAATATTCAGGACTGATTTCCTTTAGGATGAACTGGTTGGATCTCCTTGCAGTCCAAGGAATTCTCAAGAGTCTTCTCCAACACCACAGTTCAAAGGCATCAATTCTTTGCTGCTCAGCTTTCTTTATAGTTCATCCATACATGACTACTGAAACAACCATAGCCTTGATTAGATGCAACTTTGTTGGCAAAGTAATGTCTCTGCTTTTTAATATGCTGTCTAGGTTGCTCACAACTTTTCTCCCAAGGAGTAAGCCTCTTTTAATTTCATGTCTGCAGTCACCATCTGCAGTGATTTTGAAGCCTCCCCCCACCCCACCAAAAGAAAATAGTCTGCCACTATTTCCACTGCTTCTTCATCTATTTGCCATGAAGGGACAAGGATCACACATAAGGGTTGACATCTCATAATGGCTCTTTGGGTGGTAGCACTTGAGATTGATTTTTGTTTCTCTGATGCCCAGGCCAACTCAGATGTTTCTAACTTATCGTTGCATCTAGCACATACAACCATCTTATTGGCTGTCCTTTCATTATGTTAGTGTCTATGTACTCAGTACTTTCCAGGTGTTCACTGAAGGCAGGGTCCACCTTTTTTGTTGTTTTTGTGCTGAAAAATAATGCAGTTCTAGGGTTGGATGTGTGAATGTAACATTGAGGCAAAGAATGCCTTTTTAGTGAATGACTCTCAACTTCAGATACATAGTAGAAGCTTGATGTAAGTATTAATATTTTTGTATATAAATCAAATATTTGAAAGTGATGTATGTGTCACTTAGCCCATCCAAGTGTGTTATTCTCTCAAGCATGTCCAACTCTTTGTGACCCCATGGACTGCAGCCCCCCAGGCTCCTCTGTCCAGGGGATTCTCCAGGCAAGAATAATGGAGTGGGTTGCCATTCTCTTCTCCAGGGTATATTCCCTACCCAGGGATTGAACCCAGGTCTCCCATATTGCAGGCAGATTCTTTACTTTCTGAGCCATGAGGGAAGCCCACTTAGCCCATACTTGTAATCTAATTTTATGTTATGTCTTTGAACCTCACAAAGTTGACACATAGTAGGGCCTTCATTAATGTTGACTGAAGCATATATGAATAAACTAATTAATGTATGGCATGCATAGGCACCTTTCATAGCTACCTTTAGAAAAAAATGCTAGACAGTAAATATTCTTAAGCAGAAAGAAAACTCAAGAAACAAATCGATACATCCTACAACTCATTCTGTTTCAATACTGACTTTACAGAACTTCAGGAAATGGGTAGTACATGAAGAATGAGGCAAAACAATTAGACAAATCTTTGTTTTAATAACTCAGTTGAATTAAGTGTTATTGTAACCATGGTTCTCAATCAGTCTATCTAATGGAAAAAATTCCAGTGTCCAAAATTTCCCTGTGGGGAACATTTCTGAAAGGTTTAAAATATTTCCGAGGGCCCTGGGTTGTCAGTGCCATAGAATATTTCATGCTGATGAATGGATATGTTAGAAATATTATTTAAAATTATTTAATCCTGTTTTACTCATTATTGATGACATTGCCACACAGAACCACAAAAGGCCTTAATTTAGCATAGAAAATGTGTATAGATACAGACATTGAGAACATCTTTTCTCTTTTATTTATGATCCTTGATGTACCCTTTCTTCTTTGCTACCACAATTTTGCCACTATGGCCAGCCATTGATTACAACAAGCGCTTTGCTTCTCCATAGTAATGAATTGAACCCTAATTCCTTACATTTTGGCTGTTTTTTTGTTTGTTTGTCTTTTGCATGCAATACAAACACCATTCATATTCAGAACAAGTAGAAGACTAGTGATAGAATTTGAAGGAACTGATTATGTCTATGACCATGACACTACTTCCAAATACACCAACTGGTTTTACAACATGAGACAAAGTCACTAGATTTCAAAGACTGCCCAGATGGGGAGATACTCTTGTTGAGAGGTGGCTACTCTGAGGTAGGTTAACATCAGAAGACATTTTAAAGCATTATCACCCCAGCCAAAACAATTTTAGCTAGTGCTTTCCACTGTAGGCACTTTCAGAGAAGAGCAAAGCCCTGCAGGAGAGCAAGGCAGAATAAATACCATGGTTACTTCCCATCAGTAGCTGGGCATAGGTTTTCTGAAGACTCTCTGTCTGGTTTGCAGTTATGCTGGGAGCTGGTTAGACGGTCAAGACTGTCCTTGGCCTCTCAGAAGAAGGGTGTATGAGTCATATCTTAAGTATAAGTTTAAAAAACACAAAGTCTTCTGATTTTTAGACTTATCCTTTCTAGGTTTCTAAATAAGAACTTAGATTTCATCTCCCCAAGAGGAAAAGGAAAAAAAAGAAAAATGATGGAGAGCTGAGGCAATCACACAGGTGAATAGAGGTCTACATTGCCTGAATGAAGGGGAGAATAAAATTAACTAAACCAAGGAAAACTGGCCAAATAACACTTTGGTTTAATTGGTGTAAAATATTACTTAGTCTGAATTATCTGGACAATCACTTCTCTGTTTTTCACTTAATTTGCCAATGCATACAAGGCCCGAGGATGGGTACATTTAGAGTCTCGATGATCCAATTTGGATGTCTTCCTTGATCAAATTCTCTGTGTAATTACTCAACTGTCCAACTCTTTTTGGCTTGAACATACTGCCTTTGCACTCCTCTGGGGCACAATTATCACACTGGAAATCTCTTCTGTAAGTTCTGGGCTCACTAAGAGAGAGTAAAAGGCAAAACGTATCTATTAGACTATAAAGACTTGCTCAGAGACATTTTAGAACAAAGCTACCTGTTTTTAAATCTCACGTGTATTCTCCAAATCAACATTAATTTTTCATTTAGTGATAGCCTAGGTTCTGTGTTTCAGAATGGAGACCACCCTCCTTTGACAAATAACTTATCTGTTCTTGTTTGGTTGAGTGAGACAAGCAAACTGAGCACAGATACTAGACAGAAGAGTTTCTCCCCACCAGAGAGGGAAATTTTTAGAGGGGATAGAGGATAAGTTTTAAGAGAAAGTCACATTGTTGGAGTACTTGAGTAATAGAGAACAGAGACATTGAAGGGTTGTATGAAATATTTGTTGCTTTCCCACCAGACCTTGGGTAAAATGCCCATTTCTCCTGAATTTCCACAGTCTTGGAACCATCAAGTGTTTAAGAACTGGACCTTGGTTCAGTGTGACCCCCTTATAGAGTAGAAGTTGCCATCTTGAGAGGTTGTGATAACTGGGTTGCGTATAGAACTGATTTAGCTCTGTGCTCTGCTCTGGGTCATTGTATCCTCTTTCATATGCCTCACTTAAAAGCATATATTTTATCTGTCTTTAAAATATATGCTTTTAAGTGAGGCATATGAAAGACCAGAGGGAAGGTACAGGGAGGGAGGTGGGAGGGGGGTTCAGGATGGGGAACATGTGTACACCCGTGGCGGATTCATGTTGATGTATGGCAAAACCAATACAATACTGTAAAGTAATTAGCCTCCAAATAAAATAAATAAATTTAAATTTTTTTTTAAAAAGCATATATTTTATCTGTCTTTATATAACTTCACTGTGCTTGGCACACTTCTTTTCAAAATTGTAAATATACAGTGGATTTTTTTTTTTTTTTACACAAATGAATATCTTAACAAAAACACCATTCTCTGGATATCAAAGCTTCAGTTATATGGAGATAATGGGACTTTCTTTCTAGGTAGAATTCTACATGTGGTAAGGGTTCAATAAAGTGATCTAATAAAAGTTGCCCTATTTATAGGTCTTTGATTACCTGTAAGAGGCTTCAACATCTGTCTCCTTTGCCAGTGCCACTGTGAAAGCCACGCAGACCACATCCTGCTCATTTCCAGGTGGCACCATTCTCAAAGACCATGGAGTCACCATTCACTCTATAACATGCTATCCCTGTACATCTAAAACATTCTTGGCATTCCCTTGCAGCTTCATCAATGTGTAGGGTTTCCCATTCCTTTCTAAAATGCACATAATCTATCTATGCACATAATCCTAGAACAGTGGTTTCTGAAGCAAAGCACTTGCCGGGCAGTAGATATACATGACTATCTAGCTGGGTGCAGAAAATAGAACCTCTCATTGTAAGCATTTCAGTGGACAAAAAGAAGCTTTTCAAATATTTACCACACAAATTGCCACTTACTCTCCTGAGTCTGTCCGTATGGAAGAAGGCCACCCATCAAGAGGTGTGTCCCAAGGGGAAGATGGAATTTTTGTAGCTCAGCAGAGATGATGGAGACCACCTCAGTGCCTCACCACCGTCGATCATACTATGATGGATTATAGTTTACATCTATCTGGCTATGTGTATTTAGGATTTTACTTTTGATATTAATTAAACTATGTTTCACAGAATAGATGAAAGACCTGAGATGATTCCAGAAAAGTAGCTGAAGCTATACCACTGATGAAGTACAAATGGAAATCTCCATGCCAAGTGTCCGGTCTTCTTGCTGCTGCTGCTGCTGCTGCTGCTGCTGCTGTTGCTAAGTCGCTTCAGTCGTGTCCGACTCTGTGCCACCCCATAGACGGCAGCCCACCAGGCTCCGCCATCCCTGGGATTCTCCAGGCAAGAACACTGGTGTGGGTTGCCATTTCCTTCTCCAATGCATGAAAGTGAAAAGTGAAAGTGAAGTCGCTCAGTCATGTCCGACTCTTAGCGACCCCATGGACTGCAGCCCACCAGGCTCTTCCATCCATGGGATTTTCCAGGCAAGAGGACTGGAGTGGGGTGCCATTTCCTTCTCCACTGGTCTTCTTGAAGAAGTAAATTGAAGTCGCTTAGTTGTGTCCGATTCTTTGCGACCCCATGGACTGTAGCCCACCAGGCTCCTTGGTCCATGGGATTTTCCAGGCATGAATACTGGAGTGGGTTGCCATTTCCTTCTCCAGGGTTTCTTCCCGACCCAGGGATTGAACCCAGGTCTCCCGCATTGTACGCAGACGCTTTACCGTCTGAGCTAGGAGGGAAGCAAAGGCATGACAGGAAGAGGCCAACCAAATATGATTTAAGCAAAGTCAAACATTAATATTGCCAGTGACTATTTAAAATACGGGCTTATTTCTAATTCCATGAACAAAGAACCTACTCTAGGTTATCTTGTTCCTTGAGAGACTAACAACTGATCAAAAACATGAGAAAATGAGTCATCTATAAGATGAAATCAAACTTCTATGATTCTCAGAAACATTTTAAATACACTGCTTCACAAAATTTGTTTTGAAGTATTTGTAAATAACAAATACATAAATGAATAAATATATTCAAATAAATCTGCAAATATTGGAACTGTGTTCTCAAAAACATCTTAAAATACTCTGTTTTGCTTTTGAACCAATTTCTTAAGTTCTCTTTCCCTTACGTGTGATAAGTCATGTTTAACAAACATTACCCGAACTACTTTTAATCCAGGTTGCCCCCTCTATAATAATGTTCCATTATGACTTTTTAATCTTGCACATTAAGGACTTTCATTAAAGTGAGTTCAGGTTAGCATTTTTTAACCTGCTCTAAAATGTTAACATGAGCCACAGTGGGCTACCAGCTCAATAATCTTCCAATTGTCCCAAGCTCCAAATAGCCCATTGAGGTTCTATTTGTTCCAGTCTATTGATTAAATATGTATTTGTGTGGCTTTTAAAAACATTTAGTTATTTACCTAAGAGGCCTGAACAGCTGGTCTACTAGGTAAAAGGCATTAGGAGATAGTTGAATGTTAGACCCATTCAATTTAAATACATTTTTTATAATGAAAAAAAAAATTAAGTCAAAAATCTCTTACCTCTGATTCTATTCTTCTCTATCATGTAAACATAGATAGTAATCACATGACCTGCATATTAAAGCCTGTTGTAAGAGACACCTGTAGAAAATCAGATTTGCTCATGCTGTGGGGCAGTGACTATATCCAAGAGATAAGATTTCAATGGTATTTCATTATTTCTTCTTCTTTTCTTTTAATATCACAGGTAGTTTGACCACACTATGGAGTCATGTCAAAATTATAGACCCTACTTTTTTGAGTTCAGTGGGTTTAATTACTTTTTAAAATATATACTGATAAAACTAGGACAATCTAATAACAGATATGTACTTTTTATATTTAATATGCTTCGCCAAGATATTCACTGCAGATATTTATTCCCTGCCCCCTCCCCGCCAGCCATCCCTTTTCAAATTCCTGAAATAACTTAGATTTCTATGTTAATACATACACACACCTACACACAAACTTAACACTGCATATTCTAAAGACATTATGTTGAACTAATCCTGGAATACTCTCAAAAGTAAACCAGGAGGAACTGGTCTTGTGAACAAAATATTCTTTCAGTACCTAAGAAAGCTACAACCAAGCTAATAATTCTTTGCAATCATGCATGCTAAATTGCTTCAGTTTTGTCCAGGTGTTTGTGACCCCATGGACTGTAGCCCTCCAGGCTCCTCTGTCCATGGGATTCTGCAGGCAAGAATATTGGAGTGGGTTGCCAAGCCCTTCTCCAGGGGATCTTCTCAACCCAAGAACAAAACCTGTATCTCTTACGTTTCCTGCTATGGCAGGGAGGTTCTTTACCACTAGGGCCTCCTAGGAAGGCAAAATAATTATTTACCTATGCTGAGAAAATAAAAATAAGTGGTATGTAATTGTCCAGGTTTAAAGAGTTCTGATTTTATGCTCCTTTATATGCATAATGAATATTTTATATGTTTTATTTCATCTCCTTAAATGTAAACTTCTTGCAGACAACGACAATGCATTTAGCTCATCCTGACCATTTTATTGATCAAGAACAAGTTCCACAAACCTAATATCTCCTATCCTTTTGTTGTTGGTCAGTTGATAGGTTGTGTCTGACTCTTTTGACCCCATGGACTGCAGCACATCGGTTTTCTCTGTCCTCCACTATCTCTAGAGTTTGCTCAAATTCATATCTGTTGAGTTGGTGATGCTATCTAACCATTTCATCCTCTGACACCACCTTCTCCTTCTGTCTTCAATGTTTCCCAGCATCAGGGTCTTTTCCAATGAGTCCACTCTTCACATTAGATGGCCAAAGTATTGGAGCTTCAGCTTCAGCATGTCTTTCCAATGAATATTCAGGGTTGATTTCTTTATACTTATAAGTTATAAATTAAAAATTAATTTTTATGTGTTACCTAGGCAAGTGTATCTTCATGACAACCCAGAGGCTAAGTTGAATTTAAAATTCTCAGAGTCCTCAAAGCTCTTTTTGATCATGAAGCTATCGAAAACCTAGCTTTTCACATGGGATCTCACCACACCTGGCTTTCTTGCCATCCTTGTATAGTTGCACTGTAAAGGAGTCCTCAGGTGTGTGTGCCTCACCTCTTAGAAACTTTCCCCTTAAATGTCCCTTGGCTTCCCTTCATGTCTAGGGGTTTGCACTCCCAATATCCTATTCAACCTCTGAAAACAAAAAAGGGGGAAAAGCCCATGCAGTTGCTAGGAGTACACTCAGAACCATTAATAAAGGGAATTCCAAGGTCTCTAGTATACAGAGCAGAATCTGGAAGTGACAGCCAACTCCTTGTTGGGGTGTCCCTTTAGCGCAAGGAATACCCTCCCCTGGCCCAACTGTAAGGTTACTGTTGTTTTTTGTTTGTTTTATGTGGCCCATCTTTAGACTGAAATTGTTAAAATATCATTTCTGTTTTATAGTTTGTCTTTTTTCTGTGAGGCTTGTGGCATCTTAGCTCTCTGACCAGAGATCAAACCCACAATCCGAGCACTGGCAGGTGAAATCTTAACCACTAGACTGCCAGGGAATCCCCGTGTGGAAGGTGTTTACTATACATTTGTATCCCTCCTGGTCTTGCAAAGTGCTGCTTGGTAAATGTTGATTGATTGAAGGTTATTTGATTAATGTTAAGTGAACTTTACAGTTTATTCACTCACCATAACCACTACTCTGGAAAATGAAATCCATGAGATAAATATTGTATTGATTAACCTCTCTGCAACCACAATCATCAAATAAAATGAATAATTCACTCGCTCTTATTTTCACATGCCAGCCTGAAATCTTGGTTTCCTTTTAGAACAAACTTGGAATTTTCATGCAGTAAATATAGAAAGTAACTCAAAATCTCCTAAATTTCAAATTTATAGACTGCTTGAGAGCATTCAAATATTGTTAATACTGCCGGCTATTTAGATAGCCAGAAGACGTGGAAGGGCCTCCATCATTAATGTCTCACGGTTTATTTGAAGTAGCTGGTGTCATATTGATTGTAATACCATTGCTTCTATGTTTCATTAGAAACATGACTTCTAAGAGAATAAAAGTATCCTTTAATTTTAAAAGTTACTGAATTTCATCATGTTTTTCTAAAAAGAAATGGAAAAAAACAAATTTCCAACTCTATCATCTCTTCTCTCTGTTTGGTCTAGCAGCTGCCTTGGACATTTTGCAAAAACATTTTTGAAAATATGATCTGCAATTTTAGACACTCGATTTTTCCTGTAGGAATTATAAACACTTTTTGAGTCCGGTTCTCTGTGCTTCAGTTTTTACTCAAACTTGATCAAAACCCAGGATGAGAGAGATGTGTGAAAACTCAAACTCAAGTTCCTCTACCAAAAAGTTAAAATGGATAATTCAAACAGCAAAAGTCTGTCGATTTGAATGTAATGTCTTTAAATCAATGGTTGCATTTTAATGTTTCATATGATTAGCACATTATTGATATGTCATGGATAAATAAATAAAACATTAATATCTATTTCTAGGAATTTCAAACAATTATTAACTTCATGCATGGTAATTTCTAATTTTGTTTACATTTATGTTACTAAGCCTGGTACTAAGGTATGGGGAAAATCAATAAACCTCTAGCACAGAGGTAGCATACCCGAAAGATATCATACAGGGAATGGCACCACCACCATGAGTGATTGACACAAAATAGGAACTTGCAAACTGGATGGAAATAAAACATAAATACACAAAATGAGAAGAAAATATTATTTAACTGTTGCTGCTGCTGCTGCTAAGTCGCTTCAGTCGCGTCCGACTCTGTGCGACCCCATAGACAGCAGCCCACCAGGCTCCGCCATCCCTGGGATTCTCCAGGCAAGAACACTGGAGTGGGTTGCCATTTCCTTCTCCAATGCATGAAGTGAAAAGTGAAAGGGAAGTCGTTCAGTTGTGTCCTACTCTTAGCGACCCCATGGACTGCAGCCTACCAGGATCCTCCGTCAGTGGGATTTTCCAGGCAAGAGTACTGGAGTGGGGTGCCATTGCTGCAAATCAATTAAGTTATATTAGTTTTTCACTATAATAAGATGTTAAGCTTCAAGTGGAACCATGGCATATTTTGATCTAACAAAGAGACCCAGTGTAACAACATTTAAGGAAAAATTCAAATCTTAATGATGCATGAATCAGTATTCTGCCTGAGTCTCATACTTGGGTAAATTAGAAAACTTGTATGAATTTGAAATTATTTAAATATTCTAATGGATGCATTACTGTTGTAATGTCTTTCTTCCACATAGTTTTTGTTTTGTTTTTAGGATTTTGAAAATAAGAACATGTATAAGTGTGATGCATTTGTTATCTATTTTTCTCCAGTAAAAATTATGAACAATGTTCATTTCACACAAAGCATTGTTTGAGTCCCTAATGATGTGCAAGGTATTGATAAACTACCTAAGGTTAAAAAAGAAAAAGGTAATCACTCCTACATCTTTAAAAAATGTCTAAGTGCTATTGGTTTTAGATTTCCTGTTGGCACGTGTTAATCCTCTCCTGTTTAATGTGGCTTTTTATGCATCTTACTTTCCTCAACATCCTGTGCAACATTTATAATAGCTAAATGGCTTCATACAATCCTTGGCATCTGAAAGAGGCGTTTCTTTCTTTCTTTTCCCCATCAGGTCAAGAAGCTCAAACATTTGACCATCTTCACACATTTCCCCCAGGGATGCTACAAGAAACAGGAGGATGCGATGGTTTTCTCTTTGTTGCCTGCAAGTGTGGCAACTCTTTCTGGCAAAGAAAATGAATGGAAAGGTAAATGAAATGTCAGGATAACTCATGGCTTAACTCAGGTCATCTGTTGAGAGAGAGAGAGGGAGAGAGAAACACACACAAACCTCTTTCCTGAGGTTTATATAAATCCTTATATAATTATTCCAATGCTTAATTAAAGCTGTTAGTGATATGCTTTTCCTGCAAATGAATGAAACAACTCGCACTCATATTTGGCTTCTATAGGGAATATATTTTACATTTTTCCAGGTCATAGAGGGTTTACTTGATGGTGCTCAAAGTGCAATTTGCTTGACCTGGAATCAAGAATAGCTGTTTGTCCGCCTTTTGTCCCACCCACAAATAAGTCAGTGATCCCTCCCTAGACGTTGTGGTATGGCTTCATCAGAGGGCAGGGCATGCAACAGTGTACTCCAACTCAGGTCCATTATTATGAATCTTTTCTTTGCAATCAAAAGACTTCAACTTAAAAGGTTATCTGCTGAGATGCTTCTCAAGGTATCCTTTGCTCAACGCTCATTCCAGCAAATGCTAATTTACCAGAAGTCCTAAATAATTTGGTTATTTTCTGTACACAATTACTCTTATGTTTGTAATGTTCTAAGAAAATTAAGGACTCAGTGTTATTTTTTTACATGTAAAATTTTAAAATGTAGTGCCATATGTGGTTCTGGGCATCAGTAAATTAGGTGAAGAGCCTGAGATGGGATTCCTGGCTTATCAAAGTTCTTAGTGACAAAAATGTCTCCATCCACTGACATTGAAGTTACATATGATTAAACTTTTGATTGTGGCACTATTTGGGGAAGACAACTCCTGTTAAGATGTAATCCTGTTACTTAGCAATTAACTTGTCACTGCCTTTAACACTCATGAAGAAATTAAAATGGATATGTTAAAAATACGGATATTCATCTAGAAAGTCCAATAAAAGGAAAGAAGTTGAATCTGCCTCACCCAGACTAAATCTACAGAGAGACTCACAATATGCTAACCAGAGTGCAGGAGAAAATGTTCAGGTGGATAGAAATGGTAGGAAGTGGGGAGACAAAAGAAAGAAAAGCAGCTCGGGGCAGAAGGGAACAATCCTGCCCTTTCTAGTGGAGGGTATTCAGCATTTCAGGAGTTCTGACCTTGGGCAAAGTGATCTCAGTGCAGGTCCCAAAGCTGTGGTGAGTCACTGGGACAGGATTGCTCTGTGGGACCTGCCTTTCCTAAGAGTAAGCACCTTGGTGGCACTGACTAGAGCAGAAGAAGTACCAAGAGACCAGTGACGATGACATCACAACACAAAACTCATGGGGATGAGGTACTCAGTGAAGTGTATGTACAAGGTAAAGAAAGCTGGGAGAAAAGTTCTGAGCATCCCCCACAGTCAATATTCTCTTGCAGAACAAATGGAATCTAGATTGGACTCCTTGGAGGAAAAGCTATGACAAATATAAACACTGTATTAAAAAACAGAGATATCCCTTTGCTAGTGAAGGTTCATAGGGTCAAAGCTAGTAGTAGTCCTGTAGGGATATGAGAGTTGGCTCATGAAGAAGGCTGAGCACCAAAGAATTGATATTTTCAAACTGCAGTGCTGGAAAAGACTCTTGAGAGTTGCTTGGACTGCAAGGAGATTAAACCAGTCAGTCTTAAAAGAAATCAACCTTGAATATTCATTGGAAGGATTGGTGCTGTAGCTGAACCTTCAGTACTTGGGCACCTGATGTGAAGAACTGACTACTTGGAAAACATCCTGACACTGGGAAAGATTGAGGGCAGGAGAACAAGTGGATGATAGAGTTTGAATGTTTGGATGGCATCACCGACTCAATAGGCATGAGTCTGAACAAACTCCAGGAGATGGTGAAGGACAGGAAAGCCTGGCTTGCTGCCAGTCCATGGGGTCACAAAGAGTCAGACATGACTGAGCGACTGAACAACAAGACTTCAGCAGTTCTGTCAAGGTCAGTTCAGTTCAGTCACTCAACTGTGTCTGACTCTTTGTGACCACACGGACTACACCACGCCAGGCTTCCCTGTCCATCACACCACAGTTCAAAAGCATCAGTTCTTCGGTGCTCAGCTTTCTTTGTAGTCCAACTCTCACATCCGTATATGACCACTGGAAAAACCATAGCTTTGACTACATGGACCTTTGTTGAAAAAGTAATGTCTCTGCTTTTTAATATGCTGTCTAGGTTGGTCATAGCTTTTCTTACAAGGAGCATGTGTCTTTTAATTTCATGGCTACAGTCACCATCTGAAGTGATTTTGGAGCCCCCCAAAATAAAGTCTGCCACTATTTCCACTGTCTCCCCATCTATTTGCCATTAAATGATGGGACCGGATGCCATGATCTTAGTTTTCTGAATGTTGAGTTTTAAGCCAACTTTTTCACTCTCCTCTTTTACTTTCATCAAGAGGCTCTTTAGTTCTTCTTTACTTTCAGCTGTAAGAGTGGTGTCATCTGCATATCTGAGGTTATTGATATTTCTCCCAGATATCTTGATTCCAACTTGTACTTCATCCAACCCAGAATTTTACAAGATGCACTCTGCATATAAGTTAAATAAGCAGGGTGACGATATACAGCCTTGACGTAGTCCTTTCCTGATTTCAATCCAGTCTGTTTTTCCATGTCCAGTCTAACTGTTGCTTCTTGACCTGCATACAGATTTTTCAGGAGGTCTGGTATTCCCATCTCTTGAAGAATTTTTCACAGTTTGTTGTGATCCACACAGTCAAAGGCTTTGGCATAGTCAATAAAGCAGAAGTAGATGCTTTTCTGGAACTGTTTTGCTTTTTTGACGATCCAGTGGATGTTAGCAATTTGATCTCTGGTTCCTCTGTCTTTTCTAAATCCAGCTTGAACATCTGGAATTTCATGGTTTACATACTGCTGAAGCCTGGCTTGGAGAATTTTGAGCATTTTTTTGCTAGTGTGTGAGATGAGTGCAATTGTGTGGTAGTTTGAGCATTCTTTGGCATTGCCTTTCTCGGGGATTGGAGTGAAAACTGACCTTTTTCCATTCCTCTGGTCAATGCTGAGTTTTCCAAATTTTCTGGCATATTGAGTGCAACACTTGAAATAGCTCAACTGGAATTTCATCTCCTCCATTAGCTTTGTTTGTAGTAATGCTTTCTAAGGCCCACTTGACTTCGCATTCCAGGATGTCTGGCTCTAGGTGAGTGATCACACCATTGTGCTTATCTGGGTCATGAAGCATGTGTCAAGGTGGCTCTCTCCATATAGAAAATAACTTCAAAAAGAGCCTTGTATCCATAAACATATAAGGAAAATCTAACAGAATCCCTCTCCTGTTAAAGCTCCCATTCTGGTGGATGAGACAGTCAAAAACCAAAGCAAATCAACCATTAAATAGTGAGAAAGGACTGCAGGTTGCACAAAAATGTAGACAATAATTAGATGGGATTGTCCAGAAAGTCTTCTCTGAGGAGGTGACAGTTATGAACCAAAGAATAGCAAACACAGGGAGAGAGCTTCTGAGTCTCTGAGTTAGGAAACAGCTTGACACAGGCAAGGATAGAAAAAGAAAACTATTAAAAGGGTATCCAGGAAGGGGGAGAATGCTTCTAGAAGAGTTGGTAGGAGATTTAGGATCATAACACTGGGAAGAGGTTTGGAGTCACACTAAATACAAAGTCTGCAGGTATGAAAGGGGTTTGGCAAGATCATATAATCAGCTACAAATGAACACTTTTGTGAGGACCCGGGGCAGAGCAAGGAAGGCACAGGTGAGTTGGAGCTATTGTCATTCAATGGAGATGTCCAGGACAAAAGTGGGGGAAGCATGGAAATAATCCGCATGCTTTGAAGAAGCATTTGCATCAGCAGGTGAATTCTTCACCACTGAGTCAAACAAGGAGATTAGTTGCTGTAATTCTGAAAGCAAAATTAAAGCACCTGAATGGTTGGCTTTGTTGATTAATGCATTCCACAGCAGGGCAGTGTTCAAACCAAGCTTGAATTATATTTAAGTGAAGGTGGAGGGTCAAATACTCATATAAGGAGAGGCTGAAAATGATGACTTCTTGGTTCTTTTACTTCCTAGTGCCACTGCTATCAAGGAGTTCATAATCTGCTAGAATATTTAAGATGTGTAAGAGAAGTAAGCCATCTTGCAGAGCAGTAAGTGGTACAGTGTTATAGAAATTTTCTTTCAAATGCAGCAAAAGTCTTTTTTTTTTTTTTTAAAGGAATTCCTTCAAAAAATCAATGTGCTAAATCTGAGCCCATTTGATAAAGTCTGGCTCATTCCAGATGTTTCTGGTCTGGTCTGGTTTAGTCACTAAGCCATGTCCAACTCTTACGACCCCATGGACTGTAGCCTACCAGGCTCCTCTGTCCATGGGACTCTCCAGGCAAGAATACTGGAGTGGGTTGCCATTTCCAGATGTTCAGTCAGGTCTAAATTGTGATTTAAATTTCTAAACCTTAGTATTGTTTCCCTTACTCAACTTTTATATTCAAGAAGGCTTAAATGATGGAAATAATTTAACCAGTTAATTTCTTTGAATTTGATATTTGGACACATCACCTGGTAAATGGTTTCTGTCCCTCCAGTGGCTAAAGGGGACTCTTGAGAGTGCATTATCATAATTAAATTGATAGGACATATCATAGTTTACAAAGTTTATAGGAAATAACATTGACATTGAGATAACTCAGGATATACGTCTTCCACTTTATGCTCAGTCACAGACAGACCGGTTATATGAACAAATCAAGTTGGAGTGTGTTTCCAATCTGGATAACATGCTATGAAATGAACTCCATGTCAGTTTTGTAGAAGGTTTTCCCATTTCCATGCTGCAGCAACTTACAAGAGGACCAACTTATAATGAAGTCCCAGTGCTGCTTTTTCGTGTCCTCTAGGAATTCAGATCCTGGGCAGAGGTCATTATCTTTCTGAACTATCACCCAACATTCAGAATGGAAGGTTCAGGGGACATGAATAATGCCACACTTAGCAGGGAGTGTCTGTGTTCCCAAGCTTACCAATTCCCACATGGCTTCCTGTCTACCTGTTGTGGCAGGGCTGCAGCAAGAAACCAATTATTTCAGAAAGCTTTTGTTTTGGAGTAAGACAGGTTCACTGACTGCTTGCACATTAATTCCTGGCTGTAGACATAATGACCACCTGGTTGCTTTTGCCTGCAAATGTCAGCTCACAGCAAAACAGCTCTCATCCACAAACTCGACCACTAGTAAGCAGAAAAGAGATTAAGCCTCATGTGGGAGTGATTATGATTTGGGGGATTTGAGAGTGATTACGATTTAACCTACCAGAAGCCTTCAAAATAAGATTGTCTGACTTGCTTCTATAGTGCAGATAGATGAAGCGTCTTGCATTACAAGAACACAAACAGACGTCAAAGCCAAAGATCCATGGAGAATCTCAATGATAGAAGAGAAAGGACTTCTGTTCAAATAACAGAAAGAATAACCATGGTGAAGGAGATGGGATCTCAGAACCCCAGGAAAGAAGAAGTATGGCTAGTTTGGAAAGACTTTTAATAGTATAAGTGTTCCAGTTTGTCTTCTGCCACTTAATTTATCAGGCTTCAATTAGGAAAGTCAAATGTTTACACCAGTTGTTTCAACTGTAGAATGTAATACTGGAAGTTAGTTAAATAAATACTGGAGGACTTAAAAGATAAAATCGACCACTGAGGTAACATGAAGTAGACACTAAAGAAGCAGCTTCCACTCTTCAGCCCCAGGAAAAGAGTGTGGAGTTGTTAGAATGTCAGCAATTGGAGGAACTGACAGAGCTGGAACCAGACATCTGAGGAGGGAATATCACCAAGCTGATGCCTCAAGAGCTGCAAAGAGGGCTCCTGTACAACTGGGGCATGGTCTTCTGAGGAACTACAAAACCTCTCAGGAGGAACAGTGGGGCTGGTCTGGGTAGTGGAGCTAACATTTTTCAAGTTGGAGTTAAGTGCTACTGAAATCAAACATTGCTGCCAGAGTAAGAAGCATCTACAAACAAAAATATAAGCACTAGTCTCTTCCTCTTCAAGCCTTTATATCCCTCTTTAGATACCACTTCATGGAGTAGGAAGATGCTTCAATACTTGGGAGACAGTGGCTTAATGACCAGCATACTCACTATGTTAAATTTACTCTGAAACTTCATATAATAGTAGCTGGGATATCTTCCAACACGGCTTACCACTTTACCATGTGGAAAACAAAGCAGGGAAAGCTACAGTGACTGGTTCAAACATCCAAAATTTGAGACAACAGTTCCTAACTCCAGCTTACAGCCCTCTCCTCATGTCCAAACATCTTTTCAGAATCTGGTTTTTCAGTGGGAATTCATGTGAGAAGATTCAGGAAAAAATAGTTCAGCTTGCATTTTGCAAGCAGTTGTCAAGTCCCCAAATCTTCAACTTCTTTTGCAGGTCCACTACACTCCTTGAACTAGCACCTTCCATCTAGCAAATGGTCAGTAAAAACTTGCTATCTCTTGAGAATTTATTTTTTTTTAATATTCCAGTATCATCATCAGTGTGCTTTCCTACCTGTCACCATCGGAACCTATGAGGCAAGAGGGTTGATTCCATTCAATTTGATAAGCAGGGAGCTTGGGTCTCTAACACTCTAGCCACTTACATGAATCACTTAACAAGTACATGAGCGGGAGATGGAAAGTAAATAGCCTATCAGAGGATCAATCCATACATTTAGTTCTCATGCCATTGTACTAAAATTATTCTTTTGTTTCTGACATTCTATTTAAAAAGTCTATTAAATCATAATGCTCAAAGTAGAGAAAAATATCCCTGTGCTCTTGTGTAAAGCACTGTAAGTCCAAAATGTGTTTGAGATATTGGACTAGATTTTTTTTTCCCATTTTTTGGAAGGAAACTGTAGTTAAAAAGTTGAGAGTTATTGAAAAGAATTTAGCAGGAAAAAAAAATGTGACACTTTGGAAAAGGAGTATGTGAATTCAATAACAAAGACAGCTTATTCCTTTTTTTTTTTTAAATCTGTCCTTTCTTTCAGGTTAGAACTATTTATATATTCACTGATTTTACAATGGAGACCTTTTAAATGTGTCAATAGATCAATAAATCCATGACTTTAATGGGGCGATTCTTCATTTAGTCTTTATGGGAGGGTTTCCTTGGATGGTCTATTATTCTGCTGCAAATGCTGCTACTGAAGATATTTTTACCTATTGATCAGAACTTTTAACGGTTGGTTTATCTGCAAAGCAAATGGTGAGACTTTGTAGACTTGGGTATGGTCTTTATCTATTCAAAGTAACAAATTAAATTAGATGAGCTTTCTTATTTCTTGAAATTCAAACCACATTTCTTGCTATTTGCCATCCCTTTCCACATTTTCTGAGGTACTGGTTCCCATCTCTGGGTCCTTTCTTTCTTTTTCTTCCACCTGGATCACCTGCACGGATATTTTCTGCCTACAACAAGTGTACCTTTTTTCTGAAAGTTCACCTGATACCTCAGTCCCTTTTCAATGTCCTCCTATATAATCAACTTCTCATTACTCTCTCCTTTCTTAGAAATCTTAGAAAGGTTTTCATCACATCTCTACCATCCACCCTTACTATACCAACTGACCAGATAATAAGCACTAATGTATTTTGAATGCCCCCTTGCTGAAATCATCGATGTGCATATTCATAACTAGAACGCTCTCCTACTTTTGTACATCAATTTACAAATGCCAAAGCAGTTCAACAAACATTATTTCTCTGAGTCATATGGGAACTATAAAAGCAAGATTCTGTCATTTTCCTATAATTAAAGAAACTGAGAATCTGATTGGTTAAGAGAATATCTCGCCGTACCCTTCAGGAAAGGAAGAGTTAGGGCTAGACACTGGAGTCTGAAAATGAATCCGAAGATCTTTTGGTTAGAAATTTTGAGATTTCCTTCGCTATATTTTATCTAAGGAGAAATTACTGAATCAACTCTAAGTGAAAGCAGCATAGAAGAAAGTATTTAAATATGCTGTGATTATACTCAAAGTGCATATAGATATAGATATTTTTCATCAGAGTATCCTAAATAATTTTGTTCCAAATTCAGATACTCAGATACCACTGAAACCTGATAAATCAGATTGTTTGGTGCAATCCCTTAGAATTACCATTCTATTTCAAAATTTACTAATAGAGATCATTCAACAATTGAGGCAAAGTGTCTGGGTGGTTATATTCTGTTACCTTTTGAGTCCAAAGAGTGAAAGAACACTCTCCTTTACAACTTTGTCACTTGAAGCAAACTTTCTGAATTTTTAGATTCTTAATACTCTCTTTCATCACTTGCAAGTGTCATTTTCATGGACTAGATATAAAGTAGGTATAAAAACTGGCTAACACATCCTTCAATACATTTAACTGTAGCTGTCAACCCCCGGGGTATGTTTAAAGGTGAGAGGTTGGGGCAGGAAGCCACAGGTGGCAGAATACAATATTTTTCCAACACTGTAGACAGGCAAAGAGCATTTCATTTTCAGGGCACATACTCATTTTTAGTGGCCACTGTTCTTGATTTTCCTTGGAATAAATGAATGCAAAGGTAATTTGGAACAAAACCAGCACTGTTACTAGAAATATAGTTTCTGAGATGTAGGTAGTCTTCTCTTTGAGAACGAGTTTGGAGATAATTTTCTGCTCCCATCATGGATGTTGGACGTGCCTCCATTTGACTGGAAGTAGCTCAGAGGGTGCATGGGATGGAGCACATGTAGAACGAAGAGTGTTGGGCAGCCACTGAAGTGCAAAGGAAGGACAATACCAGGAGAGAGAAGGACTCAGACTAACAGGAGTCTTTCGGCATCCTGGCCATCTCAGTGTAGGGCAATTCATCAATAACACACACTCTCAATATGAATGCATTTGTAATATCTCTTCTATGCCATTTTCCTGCATATCTGTATATATGTATGTATATACTTATGTGAATGCAATCTTACGTTTATTCCAAAAGTTATAATTCATTCAAAAACTATTAACTGAGTGCCTCTAAACAGCTAACAGATATACAATTTCCTTCATGTTTAGCCCATTCCCTTTCATTTATTTCCCTTTTCCTGTTTTGTTTCTGAGTCGTATGACACGCTGTATGGACTAAAGCCGGTTGTATTGGACTAAATAACTCATTCTAGTTCCAATCATGTGCACAATGCTTATTATTTGGGAAGGTTCCACCCACTAACAACTCTGGCTTCAGAATATATTGTTTTCAGAGCTCTCCTGACATCACTCAGGCATGCTGATTGTACACAAACAAATATGTCTGGGCTTGATAAGGCTAAATTGCGTATAAGCTCAAGTTCTTCTTTGCTATTATGTTTAAACAAAAATAACCATGTTATTTCCAGATCCAGTCAGACCACAAGAAAAGCTACCAGTTCCTGCCAAATAACAAAGGACAGATCGGTAAGAACAGAGGGGAAAAAGACAAAACTTATTTCCCTTCTTAGAACAAATGAAACGGAGAGTCCAATTGGAAGGCTGGAGGCATTGTTTGATGGACTGGGCTGGGGCTAAAGCCAGCTTCCGCATGCTTTGATCCCCTCTTGTCAGAGAGCAGCACTTTATAAAACAGACAACGCTGATTCTATTATTCAGAGTTGCCCAGAGAAAATGAATCAGTGGGATTTCTCACTCTCTCTGTTTCTATCTCTCTCTCTGTGTGTGTGTGTGTGTGTGTACATAGAGAGACAGAGAGAGAGAGAGGTAGATAGATACATACATACATATATGCACACGTGCATGCCAAGTCACTTCAGTCCTGTCTGACTCTTTGTGACCCCATGGACTGTATCCCACCAGCCTCCTTCTGTCCCTGGAATTCTCCAGGCAAGAATGCTGGAGTGGGTTGCCCTACCCTCCTCCAGGGGATCTTCCCCACCCAGGAATTGAACCCGTGTTTCTTAGGTCTCTTCATTGGTAGGCGGGTTCTTTACCACTAGTGCCACCTGAGAAACCCCATATACACATATACACACACACACACACACACTCTCTCTCTCATATATACACACAAACATACCTATGGAGAGAGTTTATTTTAAGGAATTGGTTCATATGATTATAGAGGCAGACAAGTCCTCAAGGTTGGTAGTCGGTAAGCTGAAGATCCAGGAGAGCCAGTGGTATAGTATTACTGGCTCAAGTCTGAAAGCCTGAGAACCAGGAGAGCTGATAAAAGACATTCTAGTGTAAAAGCATGTAAGTTGGAGACCCAAGAAATGCCAGTGTTTCAATCTGAGTTCAAAGGCCAGAAGGGGCCAGTTTCCCAGCTGATGAGTCAGGCTCCCTCTGCTGCTGCTGCCAAGTCGCTTCAATCATGTCCAACTCTGTGCGACCCCATGGACTGCAGCCTACCAGGCTTCTCCGTCCATGGGATTCTCCAGGCAAGAACACTGGAGTGGGTTGCCATTTCCTTCTCCAATGCATGAAAGTGGAAAGTTAAAGTGAAGTCACTCAGTCGTGTCTGACTCTTAGCGACCCCATGGACTGCAGCCTACCAGGCTCCTCCATCCATGGGATTTTCCGGGCAACAGTACTGGAGTGGGGTGTCATTGCCTTCTCCCCAGTCTCCCTCTAACTCCCTCTAATTCAGTCTTTTTGTTCTATTCCAGTCTTCCTTTGACTGGATGAGACCCACCCAAATTAAAGAGGGCAATCTGCTTCAGTCAGTCTACCTATTGAAATGTTAATCTCATCCAGAAACATCCTCATAGACACACCCAGAAAAATCTTTGGCCAAATGTTTGGGCTCCCATGATCCAGTCCTGTTGATAGATAAAATTAATCATCACACTGACTTTAAAATCAGGGTCTCCAACAGACTGTAGACTTGAAAGTTCAGGCAGTCTGAACCCCCACTCAGGACTGGTACACTTTCTCCACCTTCTCAAATGAGTTTCATCCTGATTCTTCATGTGCATCTTCAAGAGGTACTTTCCCCCGATGGACCACTCTGTTGTTGGAAATGCAGATTGAAATCATTATTAATTTCTGACTTAGTCATGTTCATATTTCTACATCTTGAGCAAGTCTTTCCTCAACTTGGAAGGCTTCCTCAAGCAGGTCTTTCCCTTTGAATCTTCTCTTACATTGGGAGGCAGATACCAAGGCCTCTGCATTCAGGAAGCCCACTCTAGTAAGTAAGGTCTAGCAGTTAGCACAGGGGAAAAGCTGTTAAATGTACAAAATTGCAAACAGCTGATGGAGGAAGATGGGGGTGGGGGGCAGGACATCCTGATCAGGGTGCCTATTCCTGGTTTTTGCCATAAGCAGATTGACTAGAGCTAATCAGGCATGCTCTTGTGTTGTTGGAAGAGGGTGTTTGCTATGACCAGTGTGTTCTCTTGGCAAAACTCTATTAGCCTTTGCCCTGCTTCACTCCGTATTCCAAGGCCAAATTTGCCTGTTACTCCAGGTGTTTCTTGACTTCCTACTTTTGCATTCCAGTCCCCTATAATGAAAAGGGCATCTTTTTTGGGTATTAGTTCTAAAAGGTCTTGTAGGTCTTCATAGAACCGTTCAACCTCAGCTTCTTCAGCATTACTGGTTAAGGCATAGGCTTGGATTACTGTGATATTGAATGGTTTGCCTTGGAAATGAACAGAGATCATTCTGTCGTTTTTGAGATTGCATCCAAGTACTGCATTTCGGACTCTTTTGTTGACCATGACGGCCACTCCATTTCTTCTGAGGAATTCCTGCCCGCAGTAGTAGATATAATGGTCATCTGAGTTAAATTCACCCATTCCAGTCCATTTTACTTTGCTGATTCCTAGAATGTCAACATTCACTCTTGCATCTCCTGTTTGACTACTTCCAATTTGCCTTGATTCATGGACCTGACATTCCAGGTTCCTATGCAATATTGCTCTTTACAGCATCGGACCTTGCTTCTATCACCAGTCACATCCATAACTGTGTATTGTTTTTGCTTTGGCTCCATCCCTTCATTTTTTCTGGAGTTATTTCTCCACCGATCTCCAGTAGCATATTGGGCACCTACCGACCCAGGGCATTCCCCTTTCAGTATCCTATCATTTTGCCTTTTCATACTGTTCATAGGGTTCTCAAGGCAAGAATACTGAAGTGGTTTGCCATTCCCTTCTCCAGTGGACCACATTCTGTCAGACCTCTCCACCATGACCCACCCATCTTGGGTGGCCCCACATGATATGGCTTAGTTTCATTGAGTTAGACAAGGCTGTGGTCCATGTGATCAGATTGACTAGTTTTCTGTGACTGGTCTCAGTGTGTCTGCCCTCTGATGTCCTCTCGCAACACCCACCATCTTACTTGGGTTTCTCTTACCTTGGATGTGGGGTATCTCTTCACGGCTGCTCCAGCAAAGTACAGCTGCTGTTCCTTACCTTGGATGAGGGGTATCTCCTCACAGCCACCCCTCCTGACCTTGAACTTGGAGTAGCTCCTCTTGGCCCTCCTGCTCCTGCCCAGCCACAGCTCCTTGGATGTGGGGTTGCTCCTCTCGGCCGCCGCCCCTGACCTTGGGCAAGGGGTAGCTCCTCTCAGCCACTCTTCTGCATGGTCCGTTGCAGCCAGGTCAATGCAAAGAAATAGAAGAGAACAACAGAATGGGAAAGACTAGAGATCTCTTCAAGAAAATTAGAGATACCAAGGGAACATTTAATGCAAAGATGGGCTCGATAAAGAACAGAAATGTTATGGACGTAACAGAAGCAAAAGATACTAAGAAGAGGTGGCAAGAATACACAGAAGAACTGATTCTCATTCCTCATTGACCACTGAGGAAGGCTTTCTTATCTCTCCTTGCTATTCTTTGGGACTCTGCATTAAGATGCTTATATCTTTCCTTTTCTCGTTTGCTTTTCACAACTATTTGTAAGGCCTCCCCAGACAGCCATTTTCTTTTTTTGCATTTCTTTTCCATGGGGATGGTCTTGATCCCTGTCTTCTATACAATGTTACTTTGCCAACAAAAGTCTGTCTAGTCAAGGCTATGGTTTTTCCAGTGGTCAGGTATGGATGTGAAAGTTGGACTGTGAAGAAAGCTGAGCGCCTAAGAATTGATGCTTTTGAACTGTGGTGTTGGAGAAGACTCTTGAGAGTCCCTTGGACTACAAGGAGATCCAACCAGTCCTTTCTAAAGGAGATCAGTCCTGGGTGTTCATTGTAAGGACTGATGCTAAAGCTGAAACTCCAGTACTTTGGCCACCTCATGCGAAGAGTTGACTCATTGGAAAAGACTGATGCTGGGAGGTTTGGGGGGCAGGAGGAGAAGGGGACGACAGAGGATGAGATGGCTGGATGGCATCACTGACTCGATAGACATGAGTCTGAGTGAACTCCAGGAGTTAGTGATGGACAGGGAGGCCTGGCATGCTGTGGTTCATGGGGTCACAAAGAGTCAGACACGACTGAGCGACTGAACTGAACTGAACTGAATCAGTCATGCTATGCACTAGCACCCTCAGTGTATCTAATATTGCACTAGACATGCTACGGAAACATGAATTCTGAACTGGAAGAACACAATGCAGACTGGGAAACAGAAAGGACATTTTCCAAGTCCAGCGGAAAGTACTAAGTGATGTATGAGAAGCAGGATCTCAGAGGAAGAAGTCCTTAGTGGAAACAGGTGGTTGAAAAGAGCTTTGTGCTTTGACTCTTACAGGATGGATATTATTTATCTTCTCCTAAAGGGAAAGTGAGGGTTCCTAGGAAGCAGAAGGAGTTCCTGTAAAGGGACTAAGGAGGAAATGAGCAATTCTCTTCCAGAATCCTTGAGTGGTCACGCTCCCTGAGATGCAGGCTCCTGAGCTTCCAAAGGTAAATTACTCACAATTAGAAAATGCCTTAGGCCCAGACACAATCAGGCTCCACGAGATTAGGAGAAAATCCTGAAGAAGTTTGCTGGCTCTAGGGATTTAAGGTATTTATTTACCCAGACTGCAGGAGCTGTTCAGACAGATATGAAACTTGCCTGCACACAGCTGTCCCCCTAATGGGCTGCATCGGGTCCCCAGCGGCTACCTCTTGGGATGAACAGAAATTTCAGTCTCTTTCACCACACCAATTTTCACACCCTGGCTGCCAAGAAGGGGGGCAATTAATGCTGCTGCTGACAGTTATTCCAGTTCGGGTCCAGGCCCCTGGGATGGAAAAAATCTCACCGGGATACCCTAAGAGTTGTATCTGGATTTGTTGCAGAAAGATTTGTTTAAAAAAAAAAGAAAAACAAAGCCAGAAAAGAAAAAAATAAAATAAAATAAAAGGCTGCTGAGCAATAGTATATTAGAAAACCATTATGATCCAAAAAACAAACAAACATATCTCTCTTTATTCTTTAATTTTTTGAATAATTATTGGATGTGTATCATGTGCCCAAGCATGTGCTTGTTGTGTAGAAAAATAAAAAAACAAATAACAAAAAAGACAGTATAGAATCTGGCTCTGGAGAATTAAAAGTCCAGTGTGAAGAATAAGTTACTAATGAAGTCAAACCAGGTAATTGCTCTAAAATCCTTTGTTGAATCAGTCATTGGGTAGAATACAAAAGAAGCAAAGGAGTATGGAGCTACTTAAAAGATAAAGAATTCCACAACAATTTAGTTAATGCCAAAATGCTAACATTTCGCACTGTCATATTTTTTCTCTTACTGTTTCTCTTTCATTCCGTGAACCTTTAAGAGAGCAAGACAGCATGAACATCCTTTTCCTTCCTGCTGCAGAAGCTCCATGCTCACAGTTTCGCTATGAGAAGTAGAGAACTAGATAAGTACAATTAGTTTGTGCCTCACGTCTAGTTATCACTCAACTGGGCTGGCTGCTGAAGCTTTACATTTCCACGTAGCACTCCTGTGCATATCTCCTTTTTTAATTATTTCTACAGGTTTTAATTTGTAAACTGTCATGTGAGATTTGGGGTTGCATTTTGCCAGAGTAACTGATATGATTGCAGAAGCAAATTACAGCTTTACCTGAAGCTTTTTTTCAGACAAAAAATTATTACATATTTCTAGTGTTGGAGTAGGGGGGAGTCTCTAGAACAAGCTTCTAAGCAAACACAACAATTCTGGTCTCCTGAAAATTGATATATTCAATTAAATGCTCACAGTCTGGTTAGCTTTCAATAAATACCATTTAAAACCAAAAGCCTCACTGCTATAAGCATGACACCAGATAATGAAGCTTATATCACTGTTGTTCTCAAGATTTTCAGCCAGTAACACACAGCTTCAAAACTCTCATCGTTGAGCTCAGAAAGAAATTTGGCTCACATTAGAGATCTCTTGCACCAAATAGCGTCTCTATTTTAACTTGATACTCCATGTAGTAAAATCTTTTAATTCAGATCCCACCGAATTGAGAAGAGATATGACTAAAATTTGATTTTTAAAAAATCCCATTTCTTTATCAAGAGATAGGGGAGTGAGAGTTATAAAGCACATGCTTAAAAGCACAAAGGAACAAAGTATTTTAATAGTTAATGAGCCATAAGATGTTAACAGTTAATAAGCTCTGAAAATCCAAAGTCACAAACACACATATATTTAAAAACTACTTCAACCAATAATGATAAATATAGACTTACTATAAACACAATGCATATATATATATGTATATGCATTTATATATATATGTGTATATATACATATATATTTTGCCAACTTACAAATGACTTTTTAGCTGATCAATATCATATGTGCTAAATGAAACTAATGATCTCTATGTCAGAAAGATTAAGACCTAGTTATCATAAGTACTTGAAAGTAATAGAATTGAATCAAACTGCCCACAAATCTGACTTCATTAATTCACAATGTCTTGCCCTCTAACGAGAGTGAATTGATGTTTTCATTCTAGTGTCTTTAATCAAATAGTGGAGGAGCAAGAAAGAGGAGAGGGTGGAGGAGAAAGGCATAGAGCAACTTTTACTTAATATTTTAAGTAAGAAGTCACAGTTGTCAATTCTCATTGACATTTTCTCATACTCTGCTTAATTAATGCCTTTATTGCTATAAACTGTTTCTGCTTGCTAAGTAAAACCTGGGAGAGGAAGCTATTTAATCTGAAGTTTTGCCTCACCAAGGAAGATGTTGGGCTTTACCATTGGCTCAGCTGTAAAGAAACCACCCACAGTGCAGGAGACCCGGTTATATCCCTGGGTCAGAAAGATACCCTGGAGAAGGAAATGGCAACCCATTCCAGTATTCTTGCCTGGATAATCCCATGGACAGAGAAATCTGGTGGACTACAGTCTATGGGGTCACAGAGTCGAACACAACTGAGCAACTGACAGAAGGAAGATGTTATATAGCAAGGTTAGTTATCTCTCCTTTCTGATCTCAATCTGGTAAGCATTTGGGAATGCGTATTCTGGGTAAGGTGTCATAAAAGACCTTGAATTTCATATTGTGGAATTGGCACCAAAAAAGAGTCATTTGTAGTTTCGAGCAGGTCTTTGGATCAATTTCATTGTCATTTTAACAAGGCATCTCTGGCTTCAACATGGTGGGAAGAGCATATTGACTGGAAAAGAACTGATGATTCAAACCAGGAGAGGATATTAGCTATGGTGATGAGGAAACATTGCGTAGGGAAAGAGCAGGTGAGCCAAGACAGAATATTCAGGCTTTCTCAGCCCATGTTTTCTAAATAATGACTGTGTAACAACTGAGATCATTTGAGTCACTGTGCATGCATGTCATGAGGTACTCGCTTGGTTGCAGTCTACTCTGTGGGGTATTCCTGTAAGAGCTTCACCAAGAAAGCCCTGCTGTTGGGTGTACATTGGAATGGCATCATGGTTATGTTATATGAGGTTACATCATGGCTATGTTATGGCTACATTATAGTGAGGTTGTGGCTGCTGCTACAGTTGCTGCGTCAGCCAGGAGAGAGGCTGTGTTATGGCTGCCATGCCCCCCAGGAGAGAAAAAACGTGTCTGCAGTTCCTATGGCTCCTGGAGTTTCCTTCCAGCCTCTCAACTCATGCCTTGGTACCCTGGGTTAAACAAACCATGTGAACAGCAAGACAATTGGTGCTATGAACAGAATGAAGAGCGATACACATAATTACTATGCTACTACTAAGTCACTTCAGTCATGTCCGACTCTGTGCCACCCCATAGATGGCAGCCCACCAGGCTCCCCCATCCCTGGGATTCTCCAGGCAAGAACACTGGAGTGGGTTGCCATTTCCTTCTCTAATGCATGAAAGTGAAAAGTGAAAGTGAAGTCGCTCAGTCGTGTCCGACTCTTAGCGACCCCATGGACTGCAGCCTACCAGTCTCCTCCGTTCATGGGATTTTCCAGGCAAGAGTACTGGAGTGGGATGCCATTGCCTTCTCCCCATAATCACTATAGATTTAGGATATTTAACTAACAAGATGATGCCTCAGTGCATACTAAGCATGAGATTTGTGAAATTATTTGTGATATTTCTGAGTGTTCTAGCTTGAGACACTGCACAGACATCAATGCATTACTCATATGAGGATTAAAGAGCAAGACCCTGCTCAAATTTGTCAGGAAAATGACCTAAGCCCTCTTAGGAAGACTTCGTGTAACCCCGCAAGGAAGTTCAAGTAGGGATTTCAATCACTTAGTACTTGCAATTTGCTAGGGGCTGTATTATGTAATTACTTACAAAGCAACAGTGACCAGAAAATGTAGATATTTAATTAGGTACTAAATTGTATGGCAGAAATGAAAAGAATTGGGGAAATTTGTTAGAGAATGTGCCAGAATCAGGATGAGTGACACTCAAGAGCTGAGACTTGAGTCCTCAGGATGCTTAAAAATGAAGAGCAGCTGCATCCTGGAGCCCACAAGCCCAGGTGAGTGAGGGTCAGAGGAGGAAGCAGAACCTTAGAACAGGGCGCCCCTGAGCTTGCAATCTCACCTTTCCCCTCTGGGTGACCCTGCCCTGGGGCCTGCTGTGAGTAGCAGCTCTCTAAATGGCTGTGGACAGCACAGCTGTTACTGTGGCTGTCACACAGAACACCCAGTCCAGATGGAAAAAAAGATAGGCTGGCCCTTCCAACAGACAGAGTGGTAACTCCATGAGCACAGAGAAAAATGGCATGAGGCTGTATAATTATGATATATGCACTTTGGGGTATGTAGATTATCTTTCAATAGAAAGATGAAAAAAGTATCCCCGTGAGGATGATGAATTACATGGTTTCTATGGAAAGCAGAGACTGACATATAGTTTAGTACATAATGGAATAGGCTAATTCTCCTACTGAATGAGTGCATTTTCCCATCGTTTCTGGTCTTTTCAAATGCCTTTTAATGTCCACTATGGTTCAAACCACATTCTATGACCAGAACTCAGTAAATGTTTGTTAAATTGAATTACTACTAGTTTAAAAAGAAAAAAATAAAAAATAAGATAAAAATACACTAAAAGGAAATTAATTTGCACATTAATCCATGGAGCTATTTTTTTTAAGTGCTGAATTCTGCGATTTTGCTAAAATGCCCATGGGGTAATGGTTTGCTTCTTATTCTATCCATGTTCCTCTGCCTATATCAACAGTGCTAGAAATGTCTCCAAAAAGAGCATTTTGTGAGTTTCCAATGACTTACTTGCTCACTCATCTCATTATCTGGCAGGCCGTTTGTCTTTCTTTCTTTTCTTTTTTTTCCTTCTGTCTAACAAATGTAAAACCTCCAGGGTTTTCTATACATATCCTTTTTGAAAATGTTTGTTTGTTTGTATGTGGGTGTGTGTTTCTCTAAAATATAGCCAGAACCCATTAGAATATGCTGTCAGAGTCAGTGGTAGGATTTTGTGTCATTTCCCTTTCGACTTGAAAAATAGCATTTTGAAAAAAATATTTTTCATACACGACATTTTTCTCCCTATTCACTTTGATAGCACCACCTGCTTCGGGAAATATATATTTTCCACAAACCACTCAAATGAACTAATCCATTTTCACTATGTGTCCTTTTTGGCAAAATATCTACAGAATTTGCTTTCATAAAGATAAATTCTGTTGCTTTGCTTCTGTCTTTCTCTCTCTCTCTTTATGAAAGGAAAATGATTCCTTGTTTTCTTCTTTGTGGGGAAATGCATACAGAAATGAAATTCTAGAAACAATTAAAACCAATGAGTGAAACTCTGATTTTGGACAAATTTATTTAAATCTCTCTGATTCTCACTTTTCTCATTTGTAAAATAACAATTTTTGAGGGAAAAGTCCCCTGAATTTTGTTTACTAAAGATTTCCTGATTCTTGCCCATGATACTTCACCTGGGATTTGACGTACATGTAATGTGGGCTTCTTGGTGTGCTGATGCTGGTGCAGTCAGGTCTCTACATGATCCGTGGAATTAGTGATGCTATCAAACTTGATAGTAATTTTTCATGTGGGATAGAGGAAGTTGGAATCACCTTTGGCATTGCATGTGCTCAGTCATAGGCAAGGAGAGAAATTACTCTGCCAACGAAAGTCCGTATAGTCAAGGCTATGATCTCCCTAGTGATCATGTATGATTGTGAGAGGTGGACCATAAAGAAGGTGGAAAGTGAAAGTGATGTCACTCAGTCGTGTCCGACTCTTTGCGACCCCATGGAATGTAGCCTACCAGTCTCCTCTGTCCATGGGATTTTCCAGACAAGAATACTGGAGTGGGTTGTCATTTCCTTCTCCAGGGGATCTTCCCAACCCAGGGACTGAACTCTGGTCTCCCACATTGCAAACAGACTCTTTACCATCTGAGCCACCAGGGAAGCCCCCAAAGAAGGCGGAGCACCAAAGAATCAATGCCTTTGAACTGTGGTGCTGGAGAAGACTACTGACAGTCCCTTGGACAACAAGGAGATTAAACCAATCAATCCTAAGGGAAATCAACCCTGAATACTCGTTGGAAGGACTGATGCTGAAGCTGAAATTACAGCATTTTGGTCATGTGCTGTGAACAGCTGACTCATTAGAAAAGTCTGTGATGCTGGGAAAGATTGAGGACAGAAGGAGAAGAGGGCATCAGAGGATGAGAGATGGTTGGATGGCATCACTGATGCAATGGACATGAACTTGGGCAAACTTCAGGAGATGGTGAGGAACAGAGAGGCCTGGTGTGCTGCAGTCCGTGGGGTTGCAAAGAGTCAGACATGACTGGGTGACTGAACAACAACAACAACCAAGGGCAAAGGGCCAAGAGAAGAAAGGAAGTGGCTCAAGTTGTTGTTGTTGACTAAACAACAACAACAGCCCTCTGCTTATAAGCTAAATAAGCAGGGTAACAGTATACAGCCTTGATGTACTCCTTTCCCATTTTTGAAGCAGCTATAAAACATCAGACCCAATCTTTAATCACAGGCAGCTTGACTGCCAAACCTGGGGATTTAACCACGTCTCTAAACAGCTTCTCTTTTCTCTATTTCCTGAGACAAATTCAGTGCAAGAGAGAGTGATTTCTAATCAGAATTTTAAAGCTACTTTTGACAGGAGTGCATTAATCCTTTCATTGGACAACTTCAAGACCACCTACTCGATGTTCTTGACAGTCAGGGAAGTCGGGGACCCAGTTGAGGTACAATGCAATGATTGGTGGTGGGGCTCTCTTTGACCATCACGACTGGTATATTTGAGAGGGTGCTGGCCCCAGCATCAGATGGCCAGAGATCAAGGCGCAGTGCCACCAGTGACTTCCACAAGAATAAACAATTCATCTCATCTCTCTAAGGTGTAGTCTTCTCATTTAGTGAACAAGGATAATACTATCAGCCCCATTGCTGTTTTTAAACAAGATACTGGAAAGTAACTTCAGAGAATGTGCATAATCGAAGATACCAATTACTATTAGTTATGATGTCTATTTTACCAAGAGGAGAACACATGGCTAGCGAGATAACTAACATAAAAATAACAAAGCTAAAGAACGGTGCAATCATGAGGAGCAGAGGTAGCGAGGACTGACAAAGATGAAGTCTTTCACTCCTGTGCTTTGCCACCACATCATACTGTTCCCTGAAGCCTGTTTTATTTCTGTGGGTTTAAATAAGAAAAATCACAAAACCTCTACACTCTAATCAATTATTATCTACTCCCTTCTCAAAACAGTTACCAGATATTAAGAGATGTAATCCTGTGTGTCTATCCAAAAAAAAAAAAAGCATGATTTAAATTCCTGTATGTGGCAAGGTCACACACAGAACTTCTCCTGAACCACTTCTTGCTGTTCATATTCTTTTGTTGAGGGTGGACTGAGGTTAGTTTCATTCTGAGATGAAGAAGCCATTGCTACTTGCTGTTCTTGAATGTCCCTCTAAGCGGAATATTCCCAAGAGATTTCTCTTCAAGAAGAATAGAGCAGAGGGCCAGTTTTAGAAGCAACAGCCACCTGGGAGATCACAGCCTCTGGGGAAAGGTCTCACCACAGACTGTTATTAGCACTGAGCTCTGAGAATACACTAACACAGGCCTGCGTACTTGTAGGTTCCCCGGGTGCCAGTGAGGGAAAGGACTCCCAGCTGCCTCCTCAGACAGCATCTGTCTTCCCGCATTCCCTAGGAAGGTGTGCAGTCACGCTCTTCTCAGCGCCAAGCTTGAGGAGGAAACTGTGTCTGAGCAGGCAGATGTCATGCCAAAGTTAGATGGGAGCAGCAGCACCTCCCAGGGTGAATTTCCACTACAGGGAAGCAGAAGAGGGGGGATCTGGCAAGAGCATTGAAGGGGCAGCTGGACAACCAGATTTTTGTCTTGGGGACCATGGCCATCCAACTAAGCCCCTGGGTCTGTAAATTCATCTGGATAATGAACAAAGTGGACTCACAGAACTCTTAAAATCCTTTTAGGGCTAAAATGACAAATGCAAAGACCCCCTCTCGACACGTCAGCATCTTTATACCCCTACCTAGCTGGTACCTACCAGTGGTTACCTGAGTAAGCCCCCTGATACAATACTCAGTAACCCAAATGTCTCACTGTCTGAACACTTATATCTTTTCAATGACTGGGAAAGTCCCTTCCAAATTTAGTGTTCTAAGATTCTTTAAACAACAACTGATCCACTGTGTATATATTCCATTTCAAGGCACAGTTAACTTTTTCTCCCTCCATATTCCTTAATTCATAACAATTGATCCCCTGGGTTTCTTCAACCACAGGCTCAAACATGTTTCCCTGAGCATCCAATCTCCCTATCAACACCCTCCAACTTCATTCCCATTAATGGTTTCTTTTGTAATACATTCTTTTTTAAATTACATCAAAAAATCACAGAGTATAAAACACTTCTTAAGGACTAAAAATTAATTAACACAAATCCAACAGTAATAATAATGGACATAATAATCTACATTTTTCAAATATTCCAAAATCTATTAAACTTGTTTGAATATCATCTCTGCTACATATCAACTATATGACCTTAGATAACTTATTTAGCCTCTCTAGACTTGTTTCCTTTTTCATAAAATAGCAATCATGAAAGAATGTGTACATACACACACACACACAATCATCACATCTGAATGCCTCTCTCCATCTCTCTTTTTTAAAATCATTTCTACACCTGTGAGCATGTGAACTTTCCCAGACATACCTGGGAGATAGAAAACTCTGTTACCATAAATGTGAAGCATAAGGTAATCCAAAAGCTGTATCATTATCACTAATAGTGTCTAGTTACTTTCAGTGACGCTAACTGTGAAACAAATACTAGAAAAAAATGGAAAAGTAATATATTCCAAGTAACATTAGAGGCCAAAGAAATGAGGAGAAAGTGAAAAACAAACAAAACACTAATCAAAATTGCCAGTGACTAACAATTATAAATTTAAGGAAATAAAAAAGGCCAAGGTAGAACTGCTTTCCTACAGACTACAAAAGCATCATCATAGATTCCCAGAGCTAAAACGGTCCCCAAAATCATCCGATTCAGTGATCAGCCATCATAAGAAAGTTGACTTGGAATGACAATGATTCATGATTACTGCTACTATTAATCAGGTTACTTTTTTCTTTTTTTTAATATTGATTGTCAACTTTCTAAAAAATCTGACCAAAAAACATTTTGATCAAGCAAATGTAAACTTATTAGACTTACTAAAGCAAAGAGAATCTTAATGCCAGCACTATACTCTCCAAAACCATCATCTTTTTGATGACTCAAAGCCCTTTCTGTAAAAGGGACTTGAATTTGAACCTTTCAGAGAAAGGAAGAATTTGTAATTCTAAAATAAGATCTGCCTTTAAGGGTCCTAAATATTTAAGTGCTGCATGTTCCCCAAGTGATAAGGAGGGGCAAGAGAATCACTTTTTGGATGGTTCTCCAAAGAAACACCCCATATCTAAATTTCATAGTATAAGATATGTGTTTCTTTTAAAAAGGTATAGAAATGTTCTAGGATGGCCATTTTAGATTCTCTTGAAATAAAGCTGAAACTTCTTTATTTCAGTCTCTTCTCCATGATGTCCAGGTCCCTACAGCCTGCCAACCCAGAATCTTTTTGATGACTCAAACCCAGGAATCTGTCGTGGAATCCAGGACCCAGAATCCTGGATTGAAGTAGGCTCATAATCTCAGGCTTCACAAGGGACTTGCCTCTCTTCTGCAAATGATAAGACTCTCTGGGGTATCTGATTCATGTCTAGCTTGTATGTTGATGGTAGTGATTCTGGAAGGAGGGACAATGAAAGAGAGGAGTCAGAATCCAGACCACAAAGACCAAGACCATGAAGCCTCCAAAGGCCCACGTCTTCCCATCTGACAGTTATGGAAGACCAGTGAGAACAATATGATCAGCATTACCTTCTTTCTCATCTGTTTCTGTCTTAAAATTGGAAGTATGTCCTGAACCAATGATGCTATTCAATACAAATCAGTATGATATTGAAATATATAGTACTATCATTAATTATTTCTAAAGATGCAAATCAGCTCTACTGAATTCAAATGTCTTCCAAAATAGGCACATTGAGAGGGTATATCAGTTCAGTAGCGCAGTCATGGTCGAATCTTTGTGAACCCATTGACTGCAGCAAACCACACTTCCCTGTCCATCACCAACTCTCAGAGCTTGCTCAAACTCACGTCCATCGAGTCAGTGATTTCATCCAACCATCTCATCCTCTGTCTTCGCCTTCTCCTCCTGCCTTCAATCTTTCCCAGCATCAGGGTCCTTTCCAATGAATCAGTTCTTCGCATCAGGTGGCCAAAGTATTGGAGCTTCAGGTTTAGCATCAGTCCTTCCTATGAATACTCAGGACTGATTTCCTTTGGGATTGACTGGTTGGATCTCCTTGCAGTCCAAGGGACTCTCAAGAGTCTTCTCCAACACCACAGTTCAAAAGCATCAATTCTCTGGTGCTCAGCTTTGTGTATGATCTAACTCTCACATCCATATATGACTACTGGAAAAATCATAGCTCTGACTAGACAGATCTTTGTCAGCATATGCTGAATTCCAAAGATATTGCCATCCTTAAAATATGTTTAGTACCTCTAAATATTTGGGAGCCTAGCATGCTGCTGTCCATGAGGTTGCAAAGAGTTGGACACTGACTTAGCAACTGAATAAAAACAGCTTGTATAAAAATGGTCTCAGAACTGTACTATAATCCAAAAGTAAGAGTTGTTCAGAATCACTCTTTCCTCAAAAAAAATTTTTTTTTACCTAAGTTCTCCAGATTTATCTCTAAAATGACTGTTTCTTAAAACATAAAACCATCCAATTGGATGAAGCTTTATTAGCATAGAAGATATTCCAGCAAATGTGACACATTTTTCCAGAGAGAAGTTTCTCTAAATGATTTTGCACAGGAGCAGCATCTTGGGAAACTTCATATAAATTTCCATAACAATTTTGTTCAGATTTACTTTTATCTATGTATAAGTACTTTTATAATTTTTAGATATTAGTCTTACCTTCTATCTCAATAAAGTAATTTGATAGTTTCTATTTTAGCAACTATAGTATGAGTTTTCTCATGAGAAGGGTTGAATATTATACATCTCTTACAGTATCTACTGTAGTATATAACATAAATAGAAACATTAAATATGTCTCATTTGGCTACTTAATAACCCAGTTCCTTTAAACTACTGGTTGTTTTCATGGGATACAAACTATTGGAGTCACCCAGATTCTGATTTAGTCAGTTTTAAGTGGAATCTCAGCATCAGTATTTTTTAAGAACTTCTCAAAGATGTTAATATGCATCCAGGGTTGAAAATTTTCAGTACCTTGGCCTTCAAAGGATTCCTCCTTAAATCTCTCAAGGATCTCAAGGGCTTTTAAAAACCTAGAGACCAAAATGATAACAACCACTCATCATTATTTTAAACATAAGAATACAGAAAGATAGAGTTTTATTGGACTTCTTAATCATTTTCAAAACAGGTATTCAATAAATACTTTTAAGATGTTGAATAAGCACGCAGGTAAATTAGGGCCAAAAGAAGGTGAAGCAACAGAACAAGTTATATTAATAGAGATGGAAAAAGATAGTAACAAAAAATAATACAAAAGTACAACTTTGGATTCTCTAGATAATATGCTATAACATAGTACTTACATCAGATCAGTTCAGTCGCTCAGTCGTGTCCTACTCTTTGCGACCCCATGAATTGCAGCACGCCAGGCCTCCCTGTCTATCACCAACTCCCGGAGTTCACTCAGACTCACGTCCATCGAGTCAGTGATGCCATCCAGCCATCTCATCCTCTGTCGTCCCCTTCTCCTCCTGCCCCCAATCCCTCCCAGCATCAGAGTCTTTTCCAATGAGTCAACTCTTCTCATGAGGTGGCCAAAGTACTGGAGTTTCAGCTTTAGCATCATTCCTTCTAAAGAAATCCCAGGGCTGATCTCCTTTAGGATGGACTGGTTGGATCTCCTTGCAGTCCAAGGGACTCTCAAGATTCTTCTCCAACACCACAGTACTTACATATGTACTTATATATACAAGTTATAAAAAATATTTATTACCTTTACATTTTCCTGAGCTGCAGTCTCACATGTTCATCTACTTTAGGCTTCCTATTTACATGTATAAAAGACATTTTAGCCTTAATGTGTCCTTAGCCACACTCTTGATTTAACTCTGTCTTCAGTGAGATCTTCCCAATGTCTTCTACTATTCATTCAGTTGTTTTAATCATAAAGACAAATGACAAGCCTTCCCTTCCCTTCATCCAACACATGAACAAGTAAGCACTCTCAACTCTGCCCTTAGAACATACACTGAATCAGACCATATTTCAGCACACTTCCTCCCTACCTCATCTCTATCACCTCTAGCCAGACTAACAAAGTAGTTCTATAACTCATCTCCCTACTTCTGTTCATGGTCATCTCTCCCTTTTCCTCACATAGTGATCAGCTATCATTTTAGGACCTACACCATTTCACCCTACCCCCTTGCTTAAACATTACCGTGCTTCCTATTGCACTTGGGATGACCCCACTCTGTCCCCTGCCTACCTCTGTGACTTGTGCTACACTCCCACTCTGTAAATTCATTATACTGCTCTTTATTTGTTGCTATTCCGTGATTAGGACAGCTGCCTCCTAGGGGGAAACTCTTACACTTTCTGTTGCCTCTTCCAAGGATAGCCTCCTCCAGATGGCTTCATGGCTTCCTTTCCTAAGCTCTAAGGTCACCACCTCTTTGGACAGTGTTCACTGAAATAGTTCTCTGGGCCCTGCCCCTTTCTCTATGTGCACGCTAAGTCACTTCAGTCGTGTCCAACTCTTTGCAACCCCTGGGACTGTAGCCTGCCAGGCTTCTCTGTCCATGGGATTCTTCAGGCAAGAATACTGGGAGTTGGTTGCCATGCCCCCCTCCAGGGATCTTCCCAACCTAGGAATTGGACCCACAGTTCCTGCGGCTCCTGCGTTGTAGGCATATTTTTTACTGCTGAACCACCAAGCCCCCCTCTTTCTCTATACCTTACTCATTTGTTTTCTTCTTGGCACTCATTATCACCTAAAATTTACCTGATTGTTAGTTTATGTTTGTCCATTTCCTCCCACTTCCTCTCTTGAGTAAAGTGTTGAGGGCAGAGATTCTCTGAAGAGCTCTCACTGAAAACCCCCTGCCCAGCACCAGCCTAGCACTTGGTAAGACCTGAAGGATGCTCACTGAAGTAAATAACAAAAGAAAGGATGAACATGTTTATTGTTTTAGAACTCAGATACTGAAGTCAGTATCTCCTGATACTCAGGAAGAAGTCTCCTGTCTTCCTTGAATACAGATCACCCCTAGAAGCTCTGCAGCCAAAACTAAACAGAGATGAATATAAAAGATGCCCCAGGGATATAACCTAGGTTCCTGCCTGGTCTTTTTTGCCGGGTTCCTATCTAGAACTGTTTCTTTCTTGTTTACACCTCTGCCAAAATATATATATATATATATATTTTTTTTTTTTTTTTACTCTTTGGCATTTGCATTGATATTCAGTCTCCCAGCTTTGGTTTTTAGTTTCTCCACATGGATTTAGCTCATTGACAATGAACTGTATTAGTTAGAATACAAGTCTCAGTTATAGCTTGAAACTAAAATCAACAGGGCCTCCCTGGTTTACCATTATGAGGATATACCAACACTCAAATTTTGGAAAATAGAGCAAGTTTTCTTAACTGGAATCCTTAATCTTCATAAGAATAGCATATCTCTAGTACATTCCAGGACTAGAGGCTTCAGGGAAACTACTTGGGTAATTCCAGCAACTCAGAACTGTCAAATTATCTCTCTGATATTGCCTTAGATTTAGTCATTTCCTTCCATATGCAATTTCTTTAGTTAAAAAGAGAACAGAAGGAAAATGCATATTAGATGAACAGGAAGAATTTAGACTATGCCTGGACCAACCAACCCAGGATATAATTATTTTTAATAAATACTTGTGAGATTAATCTCACTTCCCATCACATTAAGAGTGTTCTTCTATGTAAATTTATTTTTGCAATCTGGATATTCTGGGATTCTAATTAATTCGTATATAGGTTTTATTTTTCTTTACAGGATATATCCAGGGCTGATATTATGGCAGTATGCACAGGTATAACTTTATGGAATATTTATGACCAACATCTATTTTGATTGGTTGAATATCCCTTATGGCTACTAAGTGTTATGATTATTATCCCCAGGAATACCAATCAACAGGTATCTATTAAATATTATCATGTGTAGAATACTGGGATAGTTTCAGAATTGAATGAAAAAGAATTTAAAATCTGATGTCTGCACTGGATGAGATTACAAATGAGAACTAGACAATGGATACAACATCAGCAGACAGTGCTTACTGTATTAACTGGAGCATCTAAATACATTCCTCAACCTCCAGTGCTTGATCTCTCTCATTTAATGGGATTCCTCAGTGAGACAGTGATAAAGAGTCCAGGTGGCAGAGTGGTAAAGAATCTGCCTGCCAATACAGGACATACAGGAAATGTGGGTTAGATCCTTAGGTCAGGAAGATCCCTTGGAGGAGGAAGTGGCGACTCCCTCCAGTATTCTTGCCTAGAAAATCCCGTGAACAGGAGAGCCTGGTGAGCTATAGTCCATGGGGTTCCAAGAGTCAGACATGATGGAGTGACTGAGCATGCATGCATGCAACAGATATAAATGCTTATGAATATATCACGTGTGTGTGAGTGTATACAACACACGCAATGCAGTGAAAGACACGAAGCAAAGAGATATATCATCTAAATGGATGTGAAGACAAGATCAATTTAATGTTCTTCCAATCTAAAAATACTCTGTGAGTGCCCGCTAAGTGCAAGGCACTCAGGATAGCATTCCGAGGACCCTTGGATGCTAAGACCCAGTCCCTCTTGTCAAGGGCTCAGATTGCAATAGGGCATTAAGAAGTCAGAGACTACAGAATGAGCACAGGCCAGAGTGTCAAGGACAGCTGAATGAATGACAAGAAACTTTTCCATGGAAAAGACAATTATGCCCAAAGAGTGTCAGGCAAAGAATCACTTAGGAGTTAAATCAAAGGAGTTAAAATTAAAAAGTATAAAGTTTCATTGGATAAAGTGGCTATTATTAGAGAAGAGCAGGTTATGCTTTTGGTATCAGGTTGGAGATGGGAGGGAGGCCAGGGTTTGAGTTATAGAGGATCCTAAAATTAAGCTGAGTGAGCACCTGCAAAGGGAAACCTCCAAAAGTTAGAGAAGTAAGAGACAGACCTGAGATCAAAAACAAAGGTATTGCAAAATGGAAACAACCTCAACATCCATTAGTGGCAGGCTGGTTTAATAACTGGTGGTGTAGGCATAAAATGGATTATGAAGTTATAGAAAAGCTATAAAATGAATGAAAACACTGGGAAATTAAGGGATGAAATATAATCATTAAAAAATATCTTACAATAAATTTTAAGTGAACAAAAGCAAACTGCAGAAATTGGAGTTTATATAAAAATACCATTTCAAAAAGGTTGTACAAAAGTTAGTTTTAGCATCTTCTTTCACTAAATAGAGCCCTAGAACTCCTCACAGAATGATCACTGGAGTCGGCATGATGAGCTCCAGATGGCAAAAGTAGAGAGAGAGCAGTAAATGCTGTGAGACTTTCAAGTCTGGTTTTAGGATATTTGGCACATCACTGAATGTGCTAATGTATAACTCAATGTTTAAATTGTCATTTGCTATCCTTAATTTTTAAGGACAAAATGGGGATCTGAGGCGGAAGATTTTAGAAGTAATATGTGGAGTTGACAGACAAAGAAAGAGAACATTAGCCTGGCATGGATAACTTATGTATCACAAGTTACATATTTTAAGTAAATGTTCACTGGATCATTTAACTTGGCATTTATAACTTGTGTCAAAAATAGAAACTTTGTTCAGCATGTAAGGTACAAGACTTATCATCTTCTACAGAGAGATAGAGAAAAACCTCATCTAGGCAAGAGCAGAAATCTGCCAAACTTCTTTGACTTTGAGAAGGTTATAGACAAGGTTGACAGTGTCAATGCATGCGGCATGATTTATCATGAGCTTCAGAAGGCTCTCAATAAAGTTCCACATGACAGCCATCCATTGAAGGCAAGAGCTAAGGAGATCCAGGGAAGAGCATGGAGTGAATAAAGAACTAGGGGGGAAAAAGAAAGAGAAAAAAAAGTCTGAGGACAGAGATGCTGCCGACATGATGAGCTACATTTCCTTCCAGATAAGTTTGATAATGGCTAAGCTTTTTATATAATTGTGTTAGTTTTTGGAGTTGATAACAGCATCTCAAAATGTTTATTGTGATAGAATTGCAGAACCAGAGAAACTAGGTGCTTAATAGCCTAGATAAGATTAATTTCAAGTTAAACTGCCCCTAGCCTGGTTATGTTTTTACAGATTGCTGCAGTATTTGATCAGGAAGGAGGCAGAAAATAAACACTCCCAGTGAACCAGCAAGTTGGCTTTTTAAACAGTAGAAATAGCTTCAACAGCTAAGATGGAGCTAATGAACCTCAAGATATGGTGAGGCATATACTCAGCATATACTCAGGATACTTGAGTTCCATCCACCTGTGAGCATTTAAACAAATCACTTCACCACTTAAGGCCAACTTTTAATCTATAAATGAAAAAGTTGGAGCAAAAAATTTCTAAGATTTCTTGTAAAAATAACCTTATATGATACTGTGAAGGTAACTGTGACATAAAAGGTTGAGAATTTACCATGAGTGACCAGGAGATATAGAAATGACTAGATAACTTAGTTTCACACTTGAAGCAGAAAGAGATCCCCTCTGATCCCAAATCCATATGAACTGCATATAATAGAAGTAATAATGAAAGAAATGCCAAGCATTTTCTATAAATTAAAGTTGTTTTTGCTAAATTATTGAGCCATATTTTTTGGATGTGTGCTCTCAAACAAATTAATACTGCTTGCAAGGAGAAAAAAAGGAGATGCAAGTGTCTCAAATATATTGGATACATAAAAGCTGGAGTATGCATAATCGTCTTGCAAGAGTTCTTAAATCTCTGTATATAAACTGTTTAAAAGTAAATTAAAATTATTCCTTAATGAAATACAAATCTGAAGTCACTTGAATAACTAATCATTTTATGACCCATGCAGTGAATTTTTAATACCTACTTCTACCTGATTATTTTAGATATGTCTGTGTTGTAAATTAAAAGCTACATAAATCATTAATGTGTTGATACAGATCAGTGAACTGCTTACACTATATGTGATTCCTTAGGACATACAATGTCTGATTCACCTCCCTCCCTTTCAATTATATAGCTGCCAGGCTCCTTTCCTCTGTTCATCTTCTGCAAGGTCTTATTTGGTAGAACTGCATGCCAAAGCTTTTATCACCTTTCCAATACAGTCTGATGCTTCCAGTCAAAGGGGTCTCAGTACAAAAATGAATAGCCCCCAAATTCAAGAGCGTCAAGACAGAATATATGAGAGTTAAACTTTTTTATTTTAGTCTATGCTTCCAGGAAACTGTAGCAACAAGACATAATCCCTGGCATTTTTCTTAGGTCAGTGTACCTCTCTGCCTTCCTTAAAAATGCCATGTCCTTTCTGTGCCTTGAGTTATAGGATTCCTGTTGCCTAGTAAGGAAGGCAGTTATTCTCTGCCTCCATCAGTCCAATATTTATACTTTCTTTGGAGGCCAGATCAAGATCTATGATGCTAATTAAGCCTATCCATCATTAAAATAATTGTAATCCACTTTGGAACAACTCTATTGTATTAAGTTTATGAAATCTTTGCTTTGAGATATTCTTTCTATGAGATGCTGGAGATATGGAAAGATGAGCAAGACATGGCTACTGGCGTATAATGGTGAATAGCGCAATGCACACACACAAAAAAAACAGTCAAAAAGTAGTCTATGCCATAAGAGAACATCAAAGAAATATCTATAGGTATTTAAACAAGTCATAAGTAACACAGAATTCAAATGGTGAGTCAGAAATTGCAGATATAGGGAGAGTGAAATACAAACCAAAAAGAAAACATGTTCAAGATAGGTAGCCAAAAGGTCAAATGTGATTCTAGTGCAGGGTATAAATCAGAAAACAGAGAGGGTTTATATTTTTTAAAGTTGAGCTGACATATACTGAAAGATCAGTTATTGGCTTTACAAGATTTCCTAATCTGAAATGTAAAATAGTCATTCAAATTTTTTGAACAGAGAAGAAATTTGAATAACTGTGGCTCATAGGTGAAATGGATTAGATTACAGACTTGATGTGACAAGACCGTTTAGGCTTAGAAACACATAATCTATTCAATCTCTATTCAACAGTTGTCCACAGGTACCATATTCTAGACTTAGTGCTGAATAGTTTTTTTTTTTTTTTTAATGCCCTTATATTCAATGAAGAAGTTCTAGCAAATACAACTTTGCAGAAGATGACAAATAGATGTAAACCAATATTATAAACAAGCAATAAATAGATAATCATCTAGTGATAGTAAGAAGGAAAATATAGAGTGAAGGCAACATATTGCCCTGGGTTTTCTGTTTTAGTTAGGCTGCCCAGGAAGGTGTCCCTGAAATAATTTCATCTGAGCAGAGGCATAATTAAGTGTGGAGCTAAGTCACATAGATACTTAAAAACTTGTGGTCCTTGTTTAAGAGGTGTTCTTCCCCGGTACACTTCTAATTCTTTGAGACGGCATCCTGTGTTCCTTTTCCCTCCGTGTGTATGTGTGTGGGGGGTCGGGGAGGGAGTGTATGTGTGTGTCTTGGGGTGGGGGATAGGAAATGTTAAACAGAGTGATTAGCTCTCTTTTTGTCATGTAACAGGAAGCATATATTATGGTAAATAGAAACAATATTCCACCACAAATTCAAAATCTTTGCTGTAAAAAGGGAGTTCCCCAAAACCCCCTATAGCCCTTCCGTTCAGAACTGTAGAACTTTAGCTGTTGTGGAAAGCTGACTGATACCTTGAATAAAGGAAGTTGATGGCAAATAACTTTTCAATACAGTGAGAAAAGGTATAACCTCATTAATGAACAAAATGCAAAAGAAATATTTCTTTTAAATGAAGAAACGAGAAAGAAAGAAAAGTAAATTAGAAAACAAAAAAGGCAGAGGCAGGAAACAAAGTGTAGAAAATGCATGGAGTCAGGTGGGGAAAGAGAAAATTAGAAGAGGAGCAATGACAATGTAAAGGATGAGGAAGTGGAAGGCAAGCCATAGGACAGTAGAGTTTGAGTATTCTTTCTAGACACTGAAAGTGGTTTAAATAAGCAGTCTTGTTCATCTGAATACTGAACTTCGAGGAATACTGATGTGAAAGTATGAAAGATGTAGGGATCTTAGTTTGATAATACTGGAACTTTAACAGTAAATACTTCTACTAGGAATATTGTGCCTCAAAATCAAATATTAGGGATGTTTAGCACAGTGAGAGAAGATAAAAGGACATTGGCAACAAACTGCTGCCACAGAACAGAGTTCTGAATTTCCAGAGTAGCTAGGGAGTGGAGAAGAAATTCCAGAAAGGAGGAAGCCTCAGAGATGACAGTCCAAAAAGTTTCATATAAACTTTACCCAATAACTCATTTGATTTTTATACTATTATAGGCAAAGTATATTTCAGGTGGCCTAGCTAGCAGAAAGCAAAATCAAGAATACTGAAAGAGGGAAGAAAAAGAGGGGGGGAAATAGTGCAAAATGCTTCTGGCATGAATTACTAAGAGACAGACTTTGGAGTTTTAGTAAACAAAGTTTACTGTTATAAGAGCAAAAATAAATTCCATTCAGAAAATATAAGAGAAAATGGAAAAGCCTCCACAATTTATCAACCATAATGTCTACTATAAAACGAAAAAAATTACTAGACATAATAAAGAGAAAAAACAATCAATAGCAACCTAATACAAGATGATTCAGATGTTATTGTTAGCAGACAGAAATTTTAAAGCACTTATTATAAATATGTTAAAATCTTAAAGAAAATTTTTTTCCTTTCAAATCTTCAAAGAAAAGGAAAATGATAAAGAGATGGGGAAATATTGACAAAGAAATAAAAATAGTAAAAACAAGCATTAAAATTCTAGAAAGGAAAAGAGTATTGTCTAAAATAAAAATTTCACTCATAGACTTAACAGAATATTGAAAAAAAGAATAAAGAAAACCAAAATTAAAAATATAATAAATGTAATATAATAAAAATATAATAAACGCCACATGTATACCTGTGGCGGATTCATTTTGACATATGGCAAAACCAATACAATATTGTAAAGTTAAAAAATAAAATAAAAAAATATATATATAATAAAGTTAGCACTGTCTCAGTGACCCATGGGAAAAATGCCACCCAGTTTAATACAGAGCAGAGAGATTACACCAGGAAGTTAGAGGCAGACAAGAAGAGCAGCCAGTTGCATCCTTTTGAAATGCCTGACTTTGAGGACAAATTTAATTAAAATAAGTAGTAGTATAGCATTTGAAGGTAGGATCAAAGACCACTGCACAGAACAGAAAAGGGAAAGGAGAGTTCTGGTCAAATTTTCTTTTGAGCCATGCAAGCTGATAAATAAATTTCCAGAGACTGGACAAGATCTACTGCTTTTAAAGAGTTGTTTTTTGTTTTTTTGCTTTTTGTTTTCCCCTCTCATGGCTTCTTTCCCAGAGAGGAGCTAATCCCAACAACTACACTGCTGTCTTATTCCTCTTCCCTCTGCCATTCATCATGGAGCATTGTCCTTCAAATTCTACCTTGTATTGAGAAGAAAGTAGACAGCATTGTTTGGAGCTAAGATTTTCACAGCTTTTCCTTGAGTCATGGCATTTATTTTATATTATATTATACATTATATCACATTATATATTATTCCATATTATACATTGTTGTTGTTCAGTCTCTAATTCATGTCCAACTCTTTGCAACTCCACGAACTATAAATGCCAGACTCTGTCCTCCACGATCTCCTGGAATTTGCTCAAGTTCATGTCCATTGAGTCAATGATGCTATATAATCAATCATCCTCTTCTCCTTTTGCCTGGAAAGCTAGTAGAATTTAACTCATTAAAGGAAACAAATGTAAAAATATATTGCTTTTCCTCCATCCTTGCAGCCGGTTAGTAATGGCAAAAAATTTGAATACTGTTTGTCTCCAAAGACAATAAAAGAAAACCCTTCAAACATAATTTCAAAAGAGAATGGGAAAATATTAAAAAGAAAAATGCATCAAGAACTTTTGTGTGTCTATTTTACACCCAACCACTCTCAGAGACAGAGTGGGGGACAACCTTGAGCAAGGCCATGCTAATTTGTCAGAACAGTGATGTGAGAGGTGTACACACACGCATATAATTGATAAGGACAATGAAAAAGCTAAATAACAATAACATCACAATTAGTCAGTTTGCTGAAGACATTTTTTACAGAAAAAATATCTTTATTGTCTAGCCTAGTGAAAACCTCTTTAAACTCACATGTGTTCCTAGGTATAGAGTTGATAGCTGAAGATGAAAAATAAAAGCAGCCCTGAGAGTATTTTATTTATGATATTATTTCATCTACTGCCTAGTCATGGTTACCTACCCATAGTCAAAAGGTGGAATATGAAGCTCACACTGTCTGGTATCCAACAACCAAGAGATAGAAAGAGATGGAGAAAGAAAAGAGAGAAGGAAGGGAAAATTGGAAGGAAATAATAGAAGGAAAAAGAGATGAAGGAAGATGGAAAAGAAAAAAGGAGAGGAAGACAGGCAGAACAAAGATCTAAAGAAGCAAGAAATCAACAGGGAAAGAACAGAGACAAAAATATAAATCCAAGTGTATTCAAACAACACTTTTGGGTTATTTTATTGCATCTGTTTTGCAAGATAAGCAAGTTGTGAAGTACATTGTTTGCCCAAGTTTCATTGTAATCAAGAACAAATAGGCTGGAAACAGATATAAGAAATCTAAGTCAAAGTAAAGCTAGAAAGTGAGTAACAGGGTGCTGAGCTTTTGTTTGTTAGAAGTCAAGGTTGATCTTTTAGTTTGTTTGAGAACCACCTTGGATTCTACTTCTATTGTCCTGGGCAGGTCTGTGATATTTCTAGAAGGCCCTAGAGGGAGTGTTGAGTGTGGTTGACAGTGGCCAATTATGGTCTTCCCTTCACCTGGGGTTCCCCAGGTACCCCCCCTTCTCTGCTCCCCTTCCTCTTCCCACCTCACACCATCTCTGTTACCCCATCACAGCCTCCTGTAGCCCCTGAAGCCTATCTGTATTGGCACCCTGGTGGGTACTTGCCTTAAAGCCCAGATGGGTGAGGCTTCTGATGGCCTCCTGGATGTGAGAATGGCGTCCTGGATGTGCTTCCCCAGGAGGAAGGGTCATAGTGGCAACAGCCAGCACTGGAGGGAATCTGTTCTCCCCAGGCTGTGACCCTGTGACCTGATCAAGGATGCATTTCACCCACTCACAGGTAGTGTTTGCGTTGTCCAAGAGAATGGAAGCATTTCTCCCCCTTGAGTGTCTGGATTGTGAATAGTGAAGGGTAGTGGAGTGCAAGGGCATCGCTTTTATGGAGGAATACTGGGCTTTTCCTCACTCCTGAGAAACAGTGATTTGCTGGCCTAGCTTTCTGAGTACTGGACCCCAGGATAGATATGAGGGCTTCATGCAGAAAAGAATCAAGGAGGCCTGGATAGAAAGAAGAGCCACTGCCCTGATTTGGCTACTAACCTGGGGTGTGGGCCTTGGTGGTAGCCAGACTTGCCCTCCTCCATGTCTTAGTCTCATTTATGCTCAATTAATTTCCTTTTGCTCCTAAAATAGGAGCCCCTGCGACCTCTTCCTGAACAAGTTCTGCAGCTAGGATACACCTGTGTGATTGTTTGTTTCCTAAAAGCTTCAATAGGAACTGGGGAAAATGAGTTCCAACTCTGATAGAAATAAATCAAGTATTGCCAATTTTCCTCTTTCTTGGTTTCCCATTCTCTCCTTTATTCACTTTTGTTGAATCAATCAGTCGTATTTCTGTGGTTGTCTTTACAAACTGAAGACTGACCTAGACAATACACTAGAAAATGAATATTGAATTCTAAAGATATGAGTTTCTCTTAGTCTAAAATGAAGGGGTGGCATCAAACAGCAAAAACAAAAATTAAGCATAATTTGAGGGCAAACCTAGGAGCCTTCAGCAGACGGGCAACTAAAATAAAAGTAACTAGGGGAGGAGCCAAGATGGCGGAGGAGTAGGACGGGGAGAACACTTTCTCCCCCACAAATTCATCAAAAGAGCATTTAAACGTCGAGTAAATTCCACAAAACAACTTCTGAATGCCGGCAGAGGACATCAGGCACCCAGAAAAGCAACCCAACTCTTCGAAAGGAGGTAGGAAAAAATATTATAAACAAAAAAAAAGAGAGACAAAAGAGGGAGGGACGGAGTTCCGTCCCGGGAAGGGAATCTTAAAAAGAGAGAAGTTTCCAAACATCAGGAAACCTTCTCACTGCCGAATCTGTGCCGAGCTTTGGAAGCACAGAGGGCAACATAACAGGGAGAAAAAATAAATAAACAATTTAAAACTCACAGATTGCGAGCCCTACGGTAACTCCCCCAGCAGAGAAGCAGCGCAGACGCCTGCATCTGCCATTAGCAAACCGGGGCTGGGCAGGGAGGCGCGGCGTGGGCTGCATCGCTGAGAGTAAGAATCTGGCCTGAATACCCTGAGCGCTATCTGAGCGAAATAATTTGGGCTAGCAAACCAGACTGTGGGATACTTACCACGCGAAAAGCCAGCCCTAACCTAAGACCGCCAGGCCCGCGCACGGAACAAAGGACTGAACAGAGATAGCCGGCTGCAGACCTTCCCCCTCCGGTGACAGGCAGCCAGAGCCGGAAGGGGGCAATCGCAGCCCCAGAGAGACATTATCTATAAAACTGTAAGCAGGCTTCTTTGCTAACTAAAACTTCTTGGGGGTCTGGACGGTCAACATCTGACTGAGAAGGTGCGCCGGTTTTACATCCAGATAATCGAGTGGCGGGGAGGCGATAAGTCGCAGCATTGGCGCTCGCCTGGGAAGAGCAAATCGGCGCTCGGACCTGGGAAGAGCACAAAACGCAGGCCCAACTGAGTCTGCGCCTCTGAGGACTACCCGAGTGCCTGAACCTGAGTGGCTTGGACCTGGGAGGTGCATGCAGCCCAGGGCCAGCCTCGGATTGTTCCCGGCGGAACAACCTAGAGTCCGAGCAGTGTGGACAGGGAGGCTACACGCGCCGTGAGCGGGGGCAGACCCAGGGTGGCTGAGGTACTGCGAGCCCACGCCAGTGTTATTTGTTTGCAGCATCCCTCCCTCCCTCCCCACAGCGCGACTGAACAAGTAAGCCTAAAAAAAAAAAAAAAAAAAGAAGTGTCCTCCACCGTGCCCTTTGAGTCAGGGCAGAAACCAGATACTGAAGAGACTAGCAAACAGAAGAAGATATAACAGAGGGAAACGCCTTGGAAGCTACAGGCAATAGATCAAAACCCTGTGGTTACTACGGACTACATAGGAAGGGGCCTATAGATCTTGAGAAATATAAATCTGACCAAGGAACTAGCCAAAAATGAACTGAACCCACAACACCCACAAAAACAAAAAACAAAAAAGTCCTAGATATATTTTTATTATTTTTACGATCATTCTTTCTTTTTTTTTAATTAAAAAAAAAATTTTAAGTCCTCTATTGTTCCTTTAATTTTCACATTTATAACCTATTACTTTGCAAAACAAAAAAAAGACCCTATTTTTTTCTTCTTCAGCAAACTTCATATATATATATTTTATAATTTTTTGACCTTGTTTTTTTTTTGTTTGTTTTTGTTTTTTTCTTCTTTTCTTTAACATTGTATTTTTGAAATTCCAAACTCTACTCTAGATTTTTAATTTTCGCTTTTTGGTATATGTTATCAATTTTGTACCTATAGTTTTTTTTAATATAATTTCTGTGACTTTTTTTTTTTTTTCTTCTTCTCTGTTTCTTTCTCTTCTTTTATATAACATTGTATATCTGAAATTCCAAACTTTACTCTAGATTTTTAATTTATGCTTTTTGGTATTTGATATCAATTTTGTACCTGTATTTTCTTTATAATTTTTGTGACATTGTTCGTATTTGTTTGTTTGTTTTCTCTCTTTATTTTTCTTCTTCTTCTTTTTTTTTTTTTTTTTAACATTGTATTTTTGAAATTCCAAACTCTACTCTAGATTTTTAATTTTTGCTTTTTGGTATTAGTTATCAATTTTGTACCTGTACTTTCTTTATAATTTTCACGACCTTGTTTTTGTTTGTTCGTTTTTTCTCTTTCTTTTCCTTCTTCTTTTCTTTAACATCGTATTTTTGAAATTCCAAACTCTACTCTAGATTTTTAATTTTTGCTTTCTGGTATTAGTTATCAATTTTGTACCTGTACTTTCTTTATAATTTTCGCGACCTTGTTTGTTTTTGTTTGTTCGTTCTTTCTCTCTTTCTTTTCCTTCTTCTTTTTTTTAACATCGTATTTTTGAAATTCCAAACTCTACTCTAGATTTTTAATTTTTGCTTTTATGTATTTGTTACCAATTTTGTACCTTTAAGGACCCAAACTTCAGGACCCATTTTTCACTAGGGAGTGAGATTACTGGCTTGACTGCGCTCTCTCCCTTTGGACCCTCCTTTTTCTCCACCAGGTCGCCTGTGTCTCCTCCCTAACCCCTCTCTACTCTACCCAACTCTGTGAATTTCTGTGTGTTCCAGACGGTGGAGAACACTTAGGGAACTGATTACTGGCTGGATCTGTCTCCCTCCTTTTCATTCCCCCCTTTTATCCTTCTGGCCACCTCTGTTACCTTCCTCCTTCTTCTCTTCTCTGTATAACCCCATGAACATCTCTGAGTGGTCCAGTTGTGGAGTGCACATAAGGAAGTGACTACTGGCTAGCCCACTCTCTCCACTATTGATTCACCTCATCTCATTTGGGTCACCTCTAACTCCCTTCTCCCTCTTCTCTTCTCCATGTAACCCTGTGAACCTCTCTGAGTGACCCTCACTGTAGAGAAACTTATCATCTTTAATGTAGATGTTTTATCAATGGTGCTGTATAGAAGGAGAAGTTTTGAAACTACTGCAAAAATAAGACCGATAACCAGAAGTGGGAGACTTAAGTCCAAACCCTGACTCCAGGGAACTCCTGACTCCAAGGAACATTCATTGACAGGAGCTCATCAAATGCCTCCATACCGACACTGAAACCAAGCACCACACAAGGGCCAATAAGTTCCAGGGCAAGACATACCAAGCAAATTCTCCAGCAACAAAGGAACACAGCCCTGAGCTTCAAGATACAGGCTGCCCAAAGTAACCCCAAAACTATAGACATCTCATAACTCATTACTGGACATTTCACTGCACTCCAGAGAGAAGAAATACAGCTCCACCCACCAGAACACCGACACAAGCTTCCCTAACCAGGAAACCTTGACAAGCCACCTGTACAAACCCACACACAGTGAGGAAACGCCACAATAAAGAGAACTCCACAAACTGCCAGAATACAGAAAGGACACCCCAAACTCAGCAATTTAAACAAGATGAAGAGACAGAGGAATACTCAGCAGATAAAGGAACAGGATAAATGCCCACCAAACCAAACAAAAGAGGAAGAGATAGGGAATCTACCTGATAAAGAATTCCAAATAATGATAGTGAAATTGATCCAAAATCTTGAAACTAAAATGGAATCACAGATAAATAGCCTGGAGACAAGGATTGAGAAGATGCAAGAAAGGTTTAACAAGGACCTAGAAGAAATAAAAAAGAGTCAATATATAATGAATAATGCAATAAGTGAAATTAAAAACACTCTGGAGGCAACAAATAGTAGAATAACAGAGGCAGAAGACAGGATTAGTGAATTAGAAGATAGAATGGTAGAAATAAATGAATCAGAGAGGATAAAAGAAAAACGAATTAAAAGAAATGAGGACAATCTCAGAGACCTCCAGGACAATATTAAACGCTACAACATTCGAATCATAGGGGTTCCAGAAGAAGAAGACAAAAAGAAAGACCATGAGAAAATACTTGAGGAGATAATAGTGGAAAACTTCCCTAAACTGGGGAAGGAAATAATCACCCAAGTCCAAGAAACCCAGAGAGTACCAAACAGGATAAACCCAAGGAGAAACACCCCAAGACGCATATAAATCAAATTAACAAAGATCAAACACAAAGAACAAATATTAAAAGCAGCAAGGGAAAAACAACAAATAACACACAAGGGAATTCCCATAAGGATAACAGCTGATCTTTCAATAGAAACTCTTCAAGCCAGGAGGGAATGGCAAGACATACTTAAAATGATGAAAGAAAATAACCTACAGCCCAGATTATTGTACCCAGCAAGGATCTCATTCCAGTATGAAGGAGAAATCAAAAGCTTTTCAGACAAGCAAAAGCTGAGAGAATTCTGCACCACCAAACCAGCTCTCCAACAAATACTAAAGGATATTCTCTAGACAGGAAACACAAAAACAGTGTATAAACTCGAACCCAAAACAATAAAGTAAATGGCAACGGGAACATACTTATCAGTAATTACCTTAAATGTAAATGGGTTGAATGCCCCAACCAAAAGACAAAGACTGGCTGAATGGATACAAAAACAAGACCCCTACATATGTTGTCTACAAGAGACCCACCTCAAAACAGGGGACACATACAGACTGAAAGTGAAGGGCTGGAAAAAGATTTTCCATGCAAATAGGGACCAAAAGAAAGCAGGAGTAGCAATACTCATATCAGATAAAATAGACTTTAAAACAAAGGCTGTGAAAAGAGACAAAGAAGGTCACTACATAATGATCAAAGGATCAATCCAAGAAGAAGATATAACAATTATAAATATATATGCACCCAACACGGGAGCACCACAGTACGTAAGACAAATGCTAACAAGTATGAAAGGAGAAATTAACAATAACACAATAATAGTGGGAGACTTTAATACCCCACTTACACCTATGGATAGATCAACTAAACAGAAAATTAACAAGGAAACACAAACTTTAAACGATACAATAGACCAGTTAGACCTAATTGATATCTATAGGTCATTTCATCCCAAAACAATGAATTTCACCTTTTTCTCAAGCGCACATGGAACCTTCTCCAGGATAGATCACATCCTGGGCCATAAAGCTAGCCTTGGTAAATTCAAAAAAATAGAAATCATTCCAAGCATTTTTTCTGACCACAATGCAGATTAGATCTCAATTACAGGAGAAAAACTATTAAAAATTCCAACATATGGAGGCTGAACAACACGCTGCTGAATAACCAACAAATCACAGAAGAAATCAAAAAAGAAATCAAAATTTGCATAGAAACAAATGAAAATGAAAACACAACAACCCAAAACCTGTGGGACACGGTAAAAGCAGTCCTAAGGGGAAAGTTCATAGCAATACAGGCACACCTCAAGAAACAAGAAAAAAGTCAAATAAATAACCTAACTCTACACCTAAAGCAACTAGAAAAGGAAGAAATGAAGAACCCCAGGGTTAGTAGAAGGAAAGAAATCTTAAAAATTAGAGCAGAAATAAATGCAAAAGAAACAAAAGAGACCATAGCAAAAATCAACAAAACCAAAAGCTGGTTCTTTGAAAGGTTAAATAAAATTGACAAACCATTAGCCAGACTCATCAAGAAACAAAGGGAGAAAAATCAAATCAACAAAATTAGAAACGAAAATGGAGAGATCACAACAGACAACACAGAAATACAAAGGATCATAAGAGACTACTATCAACAATTATATGCCAATAAAATGGACAACGTGGAAGAAATGGACAAATTCTTAGAAAAGTACAACTTTCCAAAACTGGACCAGGAAGAAATAAAAAATCTTAACAGACCCATCACAAGCATGGAAATTGAAACTGTAATCAAAAATCTCCCAGCAAACAAAAGCCCCGGTCCAGACAGCTTCACAGCTGAATTCTACCAAAAATTTAGAGAAGAGCTAACACCTATCCTGCTCAAACTCTTCCAGAAAATTGCAGAGGAAGGTAAACTTCCAAACTCATTCTATGAGGCCACCATCACCCTAATACCAAAACCTGACAAAGATCCCACAAAAAAAGAAAACTACAGGCCAATATCACTGATGAACATAGATGCAAAAATCCTTAACAAAATTCTAGCAATCAGAATCCAACAACACATTAAAAAGATCATACACCATGATCAAGTGGGCTTTATCCCAGGGATGCAAGGATTCTTCAATATCCGAAAATCAATCAATGTAATACACCACATTAACAAATTGAAAAATAAAAACCATATGATTATTTCAATAGATGCAGAGAAAGCCTTTGACAAAATTCAACATCCATTTATGATAAAAACTCTCCAGAAAGCAGGAATAGAAGGAACATACCTCAACATAATAAAAGCTATATATGACAAACCCACAGCAAACATTATCCTCAATGGTGAAAAATTGAAAGCATTTCCTCTAAAGTCAGGAACAAGACAAGGGTGCCCACTTTCACCATTACTATTCAACATAGTTTTGGAAGTTTTGGCCACAGCAATCAGAGCAGAAAAAGAAATAAAAGGAATCCAAATTGGAAAAGAAGAAGTAAAACTCTCACTATTTGCAGATGACATGATCCTCTACATAGAAAACCCTAAAGAGTCCACCAGAAAATTACTAGAAATAATCAATGACTACAGTAAAGTTGCAGGATATAAAATCAACACACAGAAATCTCTTGCATTCCTATACACTAATAATGAGAAAACAGAAAGAGAAATCAAGGAAACAATTCCATTCACCATTGCAATGGAAAGAATAAAATACTTAGGAATATATCTACCTAAAGAAACTAAAGACCTATATATAGAAAACTATAAAACACTGGTGAAAGAAATCAAAGAGGACACTAATAGATGGAGAAATATACCATGTTCATGGATTGGAAGAATCAATATAGTGAAAATGAGTATACTACCCAAAGCAATTTACAGATTCAACGCAATCCCTATCAAGCTACCAACAGTATTCTTCACAGAGCTAGAACAAATAATTTCACAATTTGTATGGAAATACAAAAAACCTCGAATAGCCAAAGCGATCTTGAGAAAGAAGAATGGAACTGGAGGAATCAACCTACCTGACTTCAGGCTCTACTACAAAGCCACAGTTATCAAGACAGTATGGTACTGGCACAAAGACAGAAATATTGATCAATGGAATAAAATAGAAAGCCCAGAGATAAATCCACGCACATATGGACACCTTATCTTCGACAAAGGAGGCAAGAATATACAATGGATTAAAGACAATCTCTTTAACAAGTGGTGCTGGGAAATCTGGTCAACCACTTGTAAAAGAATGAAACTGGACCACTTTCTAACACCATACACAAAAATAAACTCAAAATGGATTAAAGATCTAAACGTAAGACCAGAAACTATAAAACTCCTAGAGGAGAACATAGGCAAAACACTCTCCGACATACATCACAGCAGGATCCTCTATGACCCACCTCCCAGAATATTGGAAATAAAAGCAAAAATAAACAAATGGGACCTAATTAACCTTAAAAGCTTCTGCACATCAAAGGAAACTATTAGCAAGGTGAAAAGACAGCCTTCAGAATGAGAGAAAATAATAGCAAATGAAGCAACCGACAAACAACTAATCTCAAAAATATACAAGCAACTCCTACAGCTCAACTCCAGAAAAATAAACGACCCAATCAAAAAATGGGCCAAAGAACTAAACAGACATTTCTCCAAAAAAGACATACAGATGGCTAACAAACACATGAAAAGATGCTCAACATCACTCATTATCAGAGAAATGCAAATCAAAACCACTATGAGGTACCATTTCACACCAGTCAGAATGGCTGCGATCCAAAAGTCTACAAATAATAAATGCTGGAGAGGGTGTGGAGAAAAGGGAACCCTCTTACACTGTTGGTGGGAATGCAAACTAGTACAGCCACTATGGAGAACAGTGTGGAGATTCCTTAAAAAACTGGAAATAGAACTGCCTTATGATCCAGCAACCCCACTGCTGGGCATACACACTGAGGAAACCAGAAGGGAAAGAGACACGTGTACCCCAATGTTCATCTCAGTACTGTTTATAATAGCCAGGACATGGAAGCAACCTAGATGTCCATCAGCAGATGAATGGATAAGAAAGCCGTGGTACATATACACAATGGAGTATTACTCAGCCATTAAAAAGAATACATTTGAATCAGTTCTAATGAGGTGGATGAAACTGGAGCCTATTATACAGAGTGAAGTAAGCCAGAAGGAAAAACATAAATACAGTATACTAACGCATATATATGGAATTTAGAAAGATGGTAACAATAACCCGGTGTATGAGACAGCAAAAGAGACACTGATGTATAGAACAGTCTTATGGACTCTGTGGGAGAGGGAGAGGGTGGGAAGATTTGGGAGAATGGCAATGAAACATGTAAAATATCATGTAGGAAACGAGTTGCCAGTCCAGGTTCGATGCATGATGCTGGATGCTTGGGGCTGGTGCACTGGCACGGCCCAGAGGGATGGTATGGGGAGGGAGGAGGGAGGAGGGTTCGGGATGGGGAACACATGTATACCTGTGGCGGATTCATTTTGATATTTGGCAAAACTAATACAATTATGTAAAGTTTAAAATAAAATAAAATTAGAGAAGAGTACTGGAAAAAAAATAAATAAAATAAAATAAAAGTAACTATAAAATATGATGTTACTCTCCTTCTCTTTTATCTCTGCCTCAGTCTTCTGAGTTCTTAGTCTACCAAATAAATTGTGCTGATGCTACATAATGTCCCATGATTGATGTTGATTTTTCTCTTTCTTTGAATTAAAAAGCATGTATAAATCTGTAGAAACACACCAAGCATAATGGAATTTCAGCCATGATGATAAGACATGCCTGGTTCTTATGAGAAGGTAGGTCTAATAGAATAGTTCTTGATGCATTTGTTTTTTCCTACAAATAAATGTGATTCCCAAGTCTTTACAAATTATAGTGATGTACACGTATTTCCTTTCACAGTGGATCCTGACACTAATGTCTATAAAATATTGTCTTCAATAGGCATGTTCATATCATGAAAGACAGAGCACAGTAGCCCTGAAACTGATGAGTATATTCTAGACTTCACAAACCAGATATGACGATTTTATGGAGGGTGGAGGTTTGTTGGCTTCAGGTATCCTAAACAAAGGAGTAGACAGTTTAATAGTTTCAATGGGACAGAAGTTTTATGTGATGAAGGAAATCAAAATAATTTCTTTAAAACGGGTATAGGTGGGAATCAGAATATGTAACATACCTCCAACCTTAAGAGTTAAATTGACATAAAACAGATTAATGAGAGAAAAGCAAACAAGGTTTGCTGCTGTTGCTGCTGCTGCTGCTAAGTCTCTTCAGTTGTGGTTTAGTAACATGTGTACCTGGGGAAGACGCTGTCTACATATCTAGTTTGCACTCTAATTACCTGTGGACTTCCTCGGCGGCTCAGAGGGTAAGGAATCCATCTGCAATGTGGGAGGCCTGGGTTCGATCCCTAGGTTGGGAAGATCCCCTGGGGGAGGGCCACTCCAGTATTCTTGCCTGGATAATCCTATGGACAGAGGAGCCTGGTGGGCTACAATCCATGGGGCCACAAAGAGTTATACATGACTAAGCAACTAAGCACAGCACATAATTATCTGTGGTGATAGACCCTTCCTGGAAAAGTTCTTATATTTACATCTTTAGGCTGTTAGGGCTATGGGCAAAGGTTACAGGGTCTTTTGGGCCTTGATCATTTCAGCTCAAAGTAATCTGGATTCCAAAGGGATATTTTGGGGTGGCATGTTTTGCTTCCCTACATCTGTGTTTCAATAATGTGAGAGGTATGGATGTGCCCAACATTCTGTCCAGAAAGTGTGTCAGTGAATGCTATTGTGTCAATGAATATTGAGTCAATGAGTTAGCCATTCAAAGAATGTAGACAGAGGACCTATTCTAGGAACAGAGTGCTCACTGTGAATTAGCTATAACATGAGTTAGCTGTGTAGATAGGGAGGAACATAGAAGAGTCTTTTGGTTAGAATTTCTCTGTGTTTCCCATTATCTCTGCCTGGTCCAGCAAACAGTTACCAAATGTTGAGTCAGTTCAGTTCAGTTGCTCAGTCACGTCCGACTCTTTGTGACCCCATGGACTGTAGCACGCCAGGCCTCCCTGTCCATCACTAACTCCCAGGGCTTACTTAAACTCATGTCCATTGTGCTGGTGATGCCATCCAACCATCTCATCCTCTGTTCAAATGTTAAACCAATGCAAAAAGAAAGAGTAGCCACAATGTGTGTTCCTCTCCATGTCCTACACTTGATCTTCTCATGCTAGGCTCTCTTAAAGGATGTCTGCGTGACTAGCAAGAGGAATCATGTAGTTCTATCTTTTCAGAGTAAACATTTTCCACAGAAAACAAAGGTACCAAAGATACAAAGCAGAAAAGAAAGGTACCATTCCAATATCATAGGTCAAATTGCTTATATCTGAAGGACTGTAGGATTTTGCTTTAGTTTGAAGTATGTACAGGTTGTTGTTAGTTGCTGTCATGTCCAACTCTTTGCAACCTCATGGACTGTAGTCCGCCAGGCTTCTCTGTCCATGAAATTCTCCAGGCAAGAATATTGGAGTGGATAACCATTTCCTTCTCCAGGGGACCTTCCCCGGCTTGATCTCTGGGTCTCTTGCATCGAAGGCAGATTCTTTACTCTCTGAACCACCAGGGAAGCCTCACATGGTTGCTGCTGCTGCTGCTGCTAAGTCGCTTCAGTCGTGTCCGACTGTGTGACCCCATAGACGGCAGCCCACGAGGCTCCCCCGTCCCTGGGATTCTCCAGGCAAGAATACTGGAGTGGGTTGCCATTTCCTTCTCCAGTGCATGAAAGTGAAAAGTCAAAGTGAAGTCACTCAGTCATGTCCGACTCTTAGTGGCCTCATGGACTGCAGCCTACCAGGCTCCTCCGTCCAGGGGATTTTCCAGGCAAGAGTTCTGGAGTGGGGTGCCATTGCCTTCTCTGCTCACATGGTTATGCACCTTGAAATAACTATTTGAAAGCTTATATGTGCACCTGTATATACAGAGTTTACACAAAATACTATAAGTCAGTTAGTTGACAACAGATGGAAATTATAAGTGTTCTAAGTTATTGGCATTAGTGATAGAACATTATACACTCTTCATTATAGATTTAAAATCTTCTCTGATTTTTCCATTTCCAGTCTTTCAAAATTCAAAATTGTATCATATTTTATGCTTACAGGACATTTTCTCAATAAATTCAGTCTTTCACTTTGGTTTCTTATTCTGTTACTTCACATATGGTTTGTTATATCCCCAATTAAATCATATTCCAATTTTTCTTATAATAGTAATAATAATACAACTTTTTCAGATCAAATAAAGCCTCCCCAAGGAGTTATTTCTCTTACATCCTGGCTAAAGTGCAGCTCTTCTGAACAGTCAATAATGATTTGGATCTACTATACTGTACTCACAAGGCCTAAAGCTCAGCTTTAAAAAAAGAAAAAAAGAAAAGGAGAAGAAAAAAAAAAAAAAAAAACTCTGACATTAAAAAATGTTCTCTATTAAGATATTGACAAAAATATCATTTCCAAGTAACATTTTAAAAAAATTTTTACTCATTCATTGAGCAAGCACTAAAATACCTTCTGTGCATGAAAACTTTTTTGCTATACTATACAGAATAGTAGTTTGGATCATATGATGATGGAATTTTCTTGGTATAGTTGATTTTGTTATTTTTAATGAACACAGGAGAACTTTTATATCGATGTGAATATTTTCCCTTTTAATCAGTCTTCACTTAAACAGGCTCATATTTTCCAACTCCCCCTCCCACATTTTTTATTCTGGAAACACTCAACTCTCAAGATTCACTTGATACCAAGCAGAGAAATAGTGACTTTAGATCTGCAAGAGACCTTAGAAGTGGTGTTGGTAAAATACTTGTTCATATTGTGGATAAATCCAAGATTTTGCCAGAAATCCAAATGAATATGAGCTGTATGAAAGAAGGAAGAGACAAAGTCAGGAGGGCTATTTAAAAAGAGTAGACTTGGCTGCAATTTGAAATTTGCCTAAGGAATAGATAGAGACTAAGTGAATAGGACTTTGTGAGCGAGGGAGGAACAAAGGGAAGAGGAAATATAATCGAAGAATGGGGAGACTTGGAGGCCCTTCCTGTGAATACTATTTTAAGTTTTGGGTTGGCTTTACTCATACTCTAGCAAGTACCAATATTAGTACCAAGTGGAAATGAATAGAAGAAGTAACAGACACGTGAACACACACTTGTCTCAGGAAATGGGTTGAGAAAACAGGAGTGGTCTGTGCAGGTACTTATTAAACACAGCCCCTTCTCTCTCCATTAGCCTTTACCACATCTGTAATGGTTAATTTAGGGCTTCTCTGGTGGCTTAAATGGTAAAGAATCTGTCTGCAATGCTGGAGATCCAGGGTTGATCCCTGGGTCAGGGAGGTCCCCTGGAGAAAGAAATGACAACCCACTCTAGTATTCTTGCCTGGAGAATTCCATAGACAGAGGAGCCTGCCGGCTACAGTCCATGGGGTTATAAAGAGTCAGACGTGACTGAGGACCAACACTTTCACTTTCACTGGTTAATTTTATGTGTCAACATGCCTGGGCTATGGTGCTCAATTGTTTGGTCAAATCCCAGTTTATATGTTGCTGTGAGATTTTTTTTTTTTAATGTGATTAACATTTAAATCAGTAAAATTTTAATAAAGTGGATTACCCTCCGTAATATGCATGGGCCTCAACCAAAGAGTTGAAGCCCTTGAAGCAAAGGCTGAGATCCCCCAAGGACAAAAGAATTTTGTCATTCTCTTTTTCTCTTTCCATACACAGACACAGACACACACAGACACACACACACACACACACACACACACACACACACACACAATATACACGATACATACACACATACATAGAGTTATACATACATACATACCTTGGCTGATACAGTATCTTAGCAGAGACATTTCCCAACAGGTAAAGAGGCAGAGGGTCAATACAGAGAATGACTGCTAATGAGATATGGGATTTCTTAATGGAATGATTAAACTTCTCTGAAATTGAAACTGAGCAGGGGCCTGTGGGGTCCTCCTGGGTACAAAAGCTTTTTGTGTCCCTTATTTCTTGTTTGTAGGAAAAAGGCTTTCAGCCTTCTGGACCTTCCCTGAGTTCCAAAGGGTAGATTCAATCACTTACTAAATGGGGGATAAAGGGATCCCAGAAAGAAAAGAATGGTGTTAAGTAACTGCGGTGCAGGCATGGGGCAGTGTCCAGGTTCCTCCTCAAGGAGGAGGTAGGTACTGAACCATTTGATACATATCTCTGAGTTCTTCTACAGGAACTAAGCGCCCACCCAGGTGGAGGATGGTAACTTCAGGCTGAGCACAAGTATGTGGACCCCAGAGGGAATGGGACCAATAAGTTGATGATTGAGATTCCTGAACCACCATCCTATCACCTCACCACCAACAAATCAAAGGAGAATCAAACACCCTGCAGCCCTCCCCGTAAATTTGCCTGAAACTCAATTAAGGAGCTTAGGTTTTCTGAGCATGAGCTACTGGTTCTCCTCACTTGGCCTTTGCAGTAGACCTTTCTCTGCTCCATACTCCAGGAGCAGTTTGCTTGTCACTGTGTGTGGGGCACATAAACTTGGGTTTGGCATCCCAATCCTATCTTTTCAAGGGAAACTGACTTCCGAGCAGAAAGTGGAACCTAGGTGCCTGTCCCTCCTACCCCTCCTTATGGAGACAAGACATGCCCTCTGGAGCCAGCAGTCTTCAGCGAGAAGCATCCCAGGAGTGATTTGAGAGCAGAGCACTAGCCCAGGTCTCTCTGTCCCTCCCCTGCTCAGCTTTCTCTGAGCAGAGTCTCAGCTGATTAACTCCCTTGTATAAAGCATTTTTCTCCTCAGTTATTACCCCTTTTCTGACCTCTTCCTTATTGAACTGAAAACCTATTTTTGAGTAAGCTGTTGGTTTTGGTTGTTAGAGAGGGAAGTGCTGACTGAAAAACAGACAAAACAGAAGTATTTCTGGAAGTATGTGAGAGAGTTAGGGTAGAGGGAGAGAAGGAGCATGCAAAGGGATGGGGGAATCTGGGACAATAAAAGGGGTTTAAGCAGCAGAAGCCTCTCAGCAGGAGGAATAAGCAGGGTTAACGTGGAGGTGGAGGCCATCCCTTGAAGAACCTTCTGCATGTGGTAAGCTGACCCACTTCTGTGAGAGTCATCAATGGACTTCCTTACCTAGGATTTTAGACATCAGTGGCTTCAGGTCAGTGGGCTGGAGAATTGAGTTGAAAATTGGATAGGAAAGGGGGAAATTTGGGATGTTTTGTTTGATTATATCTGAGGCATGGAAAATGAAAAGAAAGGGCTATAAAGCTGGCTTTTGTTACAGTGGTAGTAATAGAGGAACAGTGTAAAGCTTAGGATAAGAGAATGAACAAAGATGCCCCAGGTAATGGCCTGAATACTTTAGGTTCAGCATCAAACAAAGCAGCTGGGAGAACCTCAAAATTGGTTTGCTGATTGTAGAACAACAAAATTTGTTGATAACTGTTTTTTTTCATTTTCACATTTCAAGTAGTGATTTGTTTTCAAACAAGAATTGGTGATGATGTATAATCAACATGGACCAATGTAATAACCATAGTTAGTAATATTGTATTTCATATTTCAAAGTTGCTAAGACAGTAGATCCTACAAGTTCTCATCACAAGAAAAGCAATTTTTTTTAACTGTGTATAGTAGTGGATATTAGCTAGACTTACTGTGTTGATCATTTTGCAATATTCACAAATATCAAATCATTATGTCATACACCTCAAACTAATATAGTGTTATATATCAGTTCAGTTCAGTTCAGTCGTTAAGTTGTGTCCAACTGTTTGCAACCCCATGGACTGCAGCGCTCCAGGCCTCCCTGTTGGTCACAAGCTCCCAGAGTTTATTCAAATTCATGTCCTTTGAGCCGGTGATGCCAGCCAACAATCTCATCCTCCATCGTCCCCTTCTCCTCCCAACTTCAATTTTTCCCAGCATCAGGGTCTTTTCCAATGAGTCAGTTCTTCACTTCAGGTTGCCAAAGTATTTGAGCTTCAGCTTCAGCATCAGTCCTTCCAATGAATATTCAGGACCAATTTCCTTTAGGATGGATGGGTTGGATCTCCTTGCAGTACAAGGGACTCCCAAGAGTCTTTTCCAACAACACAGTTCAGAAGCATCAATTATTCAGTGCTCAGCTTTCTTTATAGTCCAACTAACATCCATACATGACTACTGGAAAAACCATAGCTTTGACTAGATGGACCTTTGTTGGAAAAGTAAAGTCCCTGCTTTTTAATATGTTTTCTAGGTTGGTCATAATTCCAAGGAGCAAGCATCTTTTAATTTCATGGCAGCAGTCACCGCTGCAGTGATTTTGGAGCCCCCCCCAACATAAAGTCTCTCACTGTTTCCATTGTTTCCCCATTTATTTGCCATAAGTGATGGGACCAGATGCCATGATCTTAGTTTTCTGAATGTTGGGTTTTAAGCCAACCTTTTCACTCACTTCTTTCAACTTTTATCAAGAGGCTCTTTAGTTCTTCTTCACTTTCTGCCATGAGGGTGGTGTCATCTGGATATCTGAGGTTATTGATATATCTACCAGCAATCTTGATTCCAGCTTGTGCTTCATCCAGTCCAGCATTTCTCATGATGTACACTGCGTATAAGTTAAATAAGCAGGGTGACAATATACAGCCTTGAAGTACTCCTTTCTTGATTTGTAAATAGTCTGTTGTTCCACGCTTCTTGACCTGCATACAGATTTCTCAGGAGACAGGTAAGGTGGTCTGGTATTCCCAGCTCTTTAAGAATTTTCCACAGTTTGTTGCGATCCACACAAAGGCTTTGGCATAGTCAGTAAAGCAGAAGTAGATGATTTCCTGGAACCCTCTTGCGATAGATGATTCAATGGATATTGGTAATTTGATCTCTGGTTCCTCTGCCTTTTCTAAATCCACCTTGAACATCTGGAAGTTCATGGTTCCCGTATGGTTAAAGTCTTGCTTGGAGTATTTGAGCATTACTTTGCTAGCGTGTGAGAAGAGTGCAACTGTGCGGTAAATTGAACATTCTTAGGCATTGCCCTTCTTTGGGATTGGAATGAAAGCTGACCTTTCCCAGTCCTGTGGCCATTGCTGAGTTTTCCAAATTTGCTGACATACTGAGTGCACCACTTTCACAACATTATCTTTTAGTATTTGGAATAGCTCAACTGGAATTCCTCCCCTCCACTAGCTTTGTTCATAGTGATGCTTCCTAAGGCCCACTCGACTTCACATTCCAGGATATTTTGCTCTAAGTGAGCAATCACACCATCGTGATTATCTGGTTCATGAGTATATTTTTTGTATAGTTCTTCTGTGTTTTCTTGCCACCTCTCCATAATATCTTCTGCTTCTGTTAGGTCTTACTATTTCTGTCCCTTATTGTGTCCATCTTTGCATGAAATATTCCCTTGGTATCTCTAATTTTCTTGAAGAGCTCTCTAGTCTTTCTCATTCTATTGTTTTCCTATATTTCTTTGCACTGATCACTGAAGAAGGCTTTCTTATCTCTCCTTGCTATTCTTTGGAACTCTGCATTCAATGGGTATATCTTTCCTTTTCTCCTTTGCCTTTTGTGCCTGTCTCATCTTTTCATAGCTATTTGTTAGGCCTTCTTAGACAACCATTTTGTCTTTTTGCATTTATTTTTCTTGGGGATGGTCCTGATCCCTGCAATGTCTGGAATCTCCATCCATAGTTCTTCAGGCACTCTGTCTAACAGATCTAATCCCTTAAATCTTTTTGTTATTTCTACTATATAATTGTAAGGGATTGGATTTAGGTCATACCTGAATGGTCTGGTGGTTTTCTCTAATTTCTTCAATTTAAGTCTGAATTTGGCAATAAGGACTTCATGATCTGAGCCACAGCCAGCTCCATGTCTTATTTTTGCTGACTATATAGAGCTTCTCCATCTTTGGCTGCAAAACATATAATCAATCTGATTTCAGTATTGACCATCTGATGATGTCCATGTGTAGAGTTTTCTCTTGTATTGTTGGAAGAGGGTGTTTACTATGACCAGTGCATTCTCTTGACAAAACTCTATTATCCTTTGTCCTGCTTCTTTCTGTACTCCAAGGCCCAATTTGCCTGTTACTCCAGGTATTTCTTGACTTCCTACTTTTGCATTCCAGTCCCCTATAATGAAAAGGACATCTTTTTTGGGTGTTAGTTCTAAAAGATCTTGTAGGTCTTCATAGAACTGTTCCACTTCAGCATCTTCAGCATTACTGGTCAGGGCATAGACTTGGATTACTGTGATATTGAATGGTTTGCCTTGGAAACAAACAGATTATTCTGTCATTTTTAAGATGCATCCAAGTACTGCATTTCGGACTCTCTTATTGACTATGATGGCTACTCCATTTCTTCTAAGGAATTTTTGCCCACAGTAATAGATATAATGGTCATCTGAGTTAAATTCACCCATTCCAGTCCATTTTAGTTTGCTAATTTCTAAAATGTCAATGTTCACTCTTGCCATCTCCTGTTTGATCCACAACTGCGTGTTGTCTTTGCTTTGGCTGCATCTCTTCATTTTTTCTGGAGTTATTTCTCCACTGATTTCCAGTAGTATAGTGGGCACCTACCTACCTGGGGAGTTCATCTTAGTTTCCTATCTATTTGCCTTTTCATACTGTTCATGGGGTTCTCAAGGCAAGAATACTGAAATGGTTTGCCATTCCCTTTTCCAGTGGACCTTGTTTTGTCAGAACTCTTCACCATGACCCATCCATCTTAAGTCCATTATATGTCAATTATAGCTCAATTTTAAAAAAGAGATGACTCATCAAAAATAAAAACAAACAGAAGAATTGATCATGGAAATGTGCCTGTTATCTTAGTTCATTAGGTTGTTCATGTAGTTATTCACTCAATAATGAGAATCCACTCTAAGATATGATTTATTTGAAAATTCTAAAAGACATTTCCTTCCTAGTCTACCCTTCTATTTGAAGACTTTACTGAATACTCAGAAGACTTTTATTGGATACTTTTTGGCTTGAGATCTCTGGTTATATAGGATTCATTAATGTATTAATTCATTCATTTATCTGTAAAACATTTACATATTGGTTGCTCTACACTCCAAACACTGTCCTGCTGCTGCTGCTGCTGCTAAGTCGCTTCAGTTGTGTACAACTCTGTGAGACCCCATAGACAGCAGCCCACCAGGCTCCCCCGTTCCTGGGATTTTCCAGGCAAGAACACTGGAGTGGGTTGCCATTTCCTTCTCCAATGCATGAAAGTGAAAAGTGAATGTGAAGTCACTCAGTCGTGTCCAACTCTTAGCGACCCCACGGACTGCAGCCCACCAGGCTTCTCCGTCCATGGGATTTTCCAGGCAAGAGTACTGGAGTGGGGTGCCATTGCCTTCTCCGAAACACTGTCCTAGGTTCTGTGAATTTGTGTGTAGCTGGGTACACGACATTATGTGGGTATTCCGATCTTTCCTTAATGAATATGTTTCTGAAAATTGATGTGTAAATCGAGTCATTTTTAAAAGAACTAAAGGAGCCTGATATTTATGGGAATTTCTGAGGAAAATCATTTTGTTATGTGGAAGACCTTTTTATAAGGGAAGTTATCATATTCTAATGTGTCTGCTCTGTAAACCTGTATTTCCATATGTTAGCTTTTCCTCAGTAGGAGTACCACCTGTATTTTAATCCCAGTTTGTTGGGGTAGTAACATTTCAGTTGGCTGCAGAATCTTAAACTAATCATTTTCTTTCTCAACATTAAAAAATGTTGAATGGCCAAACACTCATCAAAAATGTCAAAAATGTTTTCACTTTTGAAAAACTACTCTAAATTTTGAAGTGGCTTGATTAGGTTAGAGTGGTTTTTATATCATTTTTTATAACCACTTAACTTAAGGGTAACTTTTAATGACATCCTACCAAGAGCTTATAGAATTTTAAAGCAATCATGATTTTCTCCTTCCAATATAGCAAGAAGAAAATTAAACCAATTTATGCTACCTATACAGCCTGTTCTGTATTTATGTTATTAAGAATATGTAATATGATTTTCTTTAGCCATATGATGCTAACTTTTATTTGTGAATCACTGTAATGTTTTTTCAGAGTGTTTTAATGTGTTTCTATTTTGAACAATGTCTAGCAACATTATGGCCTATAATTTAGTTCCCTGTTCTTGAAAATTTAAGTATGAAGTACCCAAAGCCATTGAATTAGAACTCATTTTGATTTTCATTTTGTGTTTGTGCCTCTGTTCTCTTTACTTGTAGGAAGAATTAGAACTAGAAGGGAGCATAAAGATCTCAGCATTTAATTATTTGATATTTTTCAATTTAAGGAGTGAATTTAATTGACCACTTCTTCATAATATAATGCATATGATAAGTTCTATATGATACTTTTTTTTTTAGGAAGAGAGAAATCCTAAACAAATCCCTCTCAGTAGGAGATAATGGCATAATAACATATAAGGGTTCCTGTTTCTCCATATCCTCACCAATGTTTTTACTGTTATTTTTTGATTATAGCTATTCTCATAACTATAAAATGGTATCTCATTGTGGTTTTAATTTGCATTTCCCTAATGACTAATAATGTTAAGCATCTTTTCATTTGCATATTTGCATTCATATATCTCCCTTGGTAATGTGATAGAAGGTTCTCTGAAAGCCTTATCACTTTGTATAAATTATTTTTCATAATACAAAACATACTATCTGATCTAAGAAAGTCATCATTCTTGAGGAAGTTATGTAACCTCAGTTTCTTATCTACCTGTTGAACCATAAAAAACAGGTAAAAGCAACTGCAGATCTGTTAGAGTGGAGACACACGTGTTCCTTTTTTAACCTAAAATTATCTCTAACTCTTTTATCGTAAAGGTAAGAAAGAAACTGTGACCCACCCTGAGAAGACTCATGCTGTTGCTGTTGCTGTTAAGTCGCTTCAGTCATGTCCGACTCTGTGCGACCCCAAAGATGGCTGCCCACCAGGCTTCCCCGTCCCTGGGATTCTCCAGGCAAGAACACTGGAGTGGGTTGCCATTTCCTTCTCCAATACATGAAAGTGAAAAGTGAAAGTGAAGTCACTCAGTCGTGTCCAACTCTTAGCCACCCCATGGACTGCAGCCTACCAGGCTCCTCTGCAGTAGGATTTTCCAGGCAAGAGTACTGGAGTGGGTTGCCATATAAACTCTTTGGAAGATGGCAAAAAATGAAAGATGGTGGTTAATGGATTTCTAGGCAATTCATACCTTTCCAAAAGGGACAGCTGGTAGTACACAATGCATCACAATCTCAAACTCTCAAAGACACACTCATAAAAACCTGTACATTCCTGTCTGAGTGTGCATGGAATACCTCCATTTCATAGCCTTTTTCTGGCTTCTTCAGCAGGCTGTGGAGAGGACCAAGGTGGATAAAAGGCCTAACCCTGGAATTCCATGTGTCATCATTCTTTCTCCATGAAGTGCCCACAGACTGACAGGTACACTAGAGTGAGAATGACTTAAGTACCCATCTCTGAATTTACCACTTTATTATTCTTGCCTGTCGGGCAGAACAGAATATAATCCTCCCTGATGAGAAGATAATGTTCATACTCATTTAAGGAGAGGTCTCATCTCACACAAAACTGAGACCCAAGTTTCCCTGGAGCACTTTCTATGAAGAGACAGAAAAACCAACATATCAACTGTTTGATTTTATAGGACCCACCTTGAGCCTGGCCTGACCCTTTTTATTGACGATTAAAGCCACAGTATTTGCAGAGAACCAGTCCATGGGCTCCTCCAAGAGTCAGTGCCATTCCCCACAATCTGGCAAATCTTGAGATAACCAGGGCTTTCCCAATAAACTTTGCTTTAAAAATTGCCTAGTCCACTTTAAAAATCTAACTCCCCAAAGGTACCACTTGCATCTTAATCAGCTCCAAGGCAAACAGTGTGATTGGAAGCACATTCATAATTCAACAAGGTTAAATGCCAAGGGCCGAAGAGTTAGCACCTACTCCCTACTGTGGAATGGGATGCTATTTGTGGTCGATTCAGCTCCTTGCAGTAAGCTCTGTAATTGGAGAAACTGGGGAAGTGACCCCAGCTGCATGTTCTGCTGGTATCCAATTGCATTCTCATCTGTCTGACAAGTGGCCAGTTTGGAGACTTCTTTTAAAACAAAGTAAAGGTGATGTCATCATTTTCAAGATTTCTCAAAATATTAAATCTTAAGTGAAAATGAAAGAGTGGACTAGGAGACAAATATTTTTTGTCTATAATAACTCTAAACATAACTAGTATCTTTTTATAGTTTACAAAATTTTTTCCTCTGTATAATTGCATTTGAGTCCTATAGTATGTGAGGTAGAAGTGGTTACATGCATTTTCAGATGAGGAACTGAAGCAAGAAACCTTTTAGTGACTACTTCCATCTGGTGATATGAAACAGTGTTTGGTGTCAGACCTGTTAGGTATGGGCCCCAAAGTAGGAATGATTGTGACAAATGGTCTGATGTCTCAGTTTTCCAATCTGTAAAATGTTGATTACAATGGTCACTGCCATCAGGTTGTGTGGGGATTAAATAAAATGCTGCCTATAATCCACTCATTTCAGTGCACAGCACAGAATAAGCGCTCAGTACATTTCAGCCTCTTTAACCAACTGTTATGGTCATTCAAGCCAAAGGCAAACGTAAAATAGGACCCACCTACAATCAGGAACCCACGTTTACTGACTATGTTTCAGTCTTCTCTCCATCTCCTTCTGCCTACTATGTCAGATAGTACTCCTTATTTGAATAGTGAATATTCACCAACAAATACAACGATCCTCTGGTATAACCGCAGGATTATGAAGCAAACTTGGAAGATTTCAGATGTCTAGTATTTATTCCACAAAACCTTGGAACTCTGTATGGAGATAAGCCATATACATATGAGACAGATGCTATCCTAAAGCACACTGAAGCCTCAGGTGAATGAAATTGAGAGCAGATCTCAAGGTTCAAGAAAAGGAGACCTGTGGACTAAAATACGGAAGAGCAGTTTTTGTCACAGTTATTTTTATTGTTGTTCTTATTGATTGTTAAGGACAAGGATAGATTTGAGCTAAGCCTTGAAGTTGACGAATGAGGAAGATAGGAATGGCAGAATGAGCAGCATGAGAAAAGGAATAAACCAGAAATGAACATGGGAAGAAAGTTATGGAAAGAATTTAGTGGGGTTACCAGAGGCAATTTCATATTGTTGGGTTTTACAAGGCTGAGATCAGTGGATCAAAGGTGTTGATGCTAGTGGTGGGTGCTCTCCCCATGTGTCCCTCGTGGGAATGGACTGGCTCTGGGGTGAGTGATTTCTGTGGGCTTGGAAGAAGCTTTAACTTGTTCACTATTAACTGGCATGTAAGACAAAATCTATGGCCATGCCCAGCTCAATATCATATCTCTATTTGATGCTTAGCTAAAGATAAAACTTTTCCTTTATGTGTGGATGTGTATGTCTGTGTGTGCATGTCTCCTTCCAGGAACAGTTTTGACACTGATCCTCCCATTTCCTGCTATGCGTTGTTTATAGTGCTGGCCCCACTTTAAGGAACAGCTGGAAAGCTGGCTCCTTAGCCTTCAGGCCACTATAGACTACAAGTCTTCCAGCAGAACCAGATTAATGGGATTGGGTACAACTATAGTAGGTTGCACTAATTAATCAATTTTATTTTACTTTATATACTTGTAGTTGAAGCTTTTTATATTTAGTATGCAAATTTATGTAAATTAAAATTCAAATGCATGCAAACAGATATGCAAATATGTGTCCCTAGATTTGCTAGGGAAAAAAATCTGGTAGCCCTACTGTAAATTCCTAAAACTCAGTTGGGGGAAGGGAGAGAGAGCTTGAACTACTCTTGCCGCTCTGTCTGCTTTTAATTTGTTAATATATGCAAGTTGAAAATGAAAATAAAAACATGTTTTACTTAGCTGCTCCTTATGTTATAAAATAGAAAGCTGAAAATCTGCAACAATAACAGGAACAAAATCTGTGAGTCTCCTCATTGAGATAAGAATTCCAAAGTTTTATTTATTCCAGAATCATCTGCCTTTAGGCAGCAAGTCTCAGCAGTGTGGATTTCTTACTTTTAATTGATTGAATTGGAGCTATAACCAAACCCAGAGCAAGTGTTCTTAGAGCCCTAAAACACAAGACTTTTTAACAGAAGCTCTGAGCTGTATATAAACTGCTTGGGAATCCACAACGGAAACTGAACAAAAGTCAGACAAAAATTAAATAATGAAAAAAATTACAATTTTGACTTAATAACATTGAACAAATATTTTATTTAAAAGATTATTACTTCCAGGTGAGCGCAAGCTAAGGAATAGGAGCATTTTCTATGCAGATCCAGATGGAAACTTCCCAGAAAGAAAAGTATAGGCCAGCAGCCTACTTGAAAACATGCTATAATGCAGTAGAGGCGATAGGTACCTGATACTTACAATGTTTTATGTTGCAGTTACTTGCAAGCAGGTCTAATCATTGGGAAAATAGTAAATGAGGAGCAATAAATATTAGAATGAACCCTGGCCCAAGCATCTGAAGAATTGGATTTAGTGCTGTCTCTGCCGTGTCAGTACTATGACATTTGGCCACAAAAGCATTCTAGGCTTCAATTTTATCATTGGTAAAATAAGATAATAATAATTGCCTGACCTTCTCAAAAGCTTGCTATGCCTTTCAAATGAGAAACTGTAAAGTACTAAACAGATGTTAATTACTTTTTCAAAAGTTTATCTGTGGTCATTGCCAAGTTTTCCTTTCCGGAAGGCCTTTAAGCACTCATGACTTGGTTACAGATTCAATCTGATCAATTAAAGATTAGAAAACCTACATAAGGAACTTAATGTCTCAAGACAAAAGATTTTGGAGTAAACACAACTAGGAGTTATGCCAGTAAGGAGACACAGTGTAATGGAAAAGTGAAAAGAGGCTATTTCTTAAATTTGTGATCATGATCACAAATCATGATCTCCCCTGTACAATAAGACTCCACAATATATGGATTAAACTGTGTGAAATGAAAATATCTCGTGCCATATTATTAAAAAGGAAATGTCACAGCCATCAAAGATTTCTGGCCTCCAAATGTGAATGAAGAAGTGAAATGAAAGTCGTTCAGTCGTGTCTGACTCTTTGAGACCCCATGGACTAAACAGTCCACGGAATTGTCCAGGCCAGAATACTGGAGTGGGTAGCCGTTCCCTTCTCCAGGGGATCTTCCCAACCCAGGGATCAAACAAAGGTCTCCCGCATTGCAGGTGGATTCTTTACCAGCTGAGCCACCAGGGAAGCCCAAATGTGAACGGGGGCTCCCAAAAGTTATCCTGCAGATGCTGCCTGCCACCCACCGCACAGTGATTGCTAAAGAGCTGGGGGAATGCCAGAAGAAAGATGAACAAGGAAACAGGGTTGGCCCCAGATAACCAAGGTACATATGAAATGAATGAATTCAGTGAGTCCAGAGGCCTGCGTTTAGCATACATAGAATGCTAAATTCTTTAACTTGATACCTGATCCTTGAGGTTCAGACTGCCTGCTCCCTTTGTTGCAAACTTGTGTATAGCCTGACTCCCCCTCTTGGCTCCTTGGAGCAGTTTTCTCAGAGCTACTGAGATGCTGTCTCTCTGACTCAGAGTCCTAAATATCCCCACCAAGTATCTACTTTTATGTTGTGACTATATTTTTTTCAGTCGACAATGGTCCTTCAGACTCTCAGATTCTGTGAATCTAGTGACCATGTACCCCTATTTTGATGTGCACAGTCCTCCATTATTTTATCTCAAGCCAGGCTACACTGGGTGGCTTTTCATGACCCTAACATATGCCACTGCTTCTTAGCACCATAGTCATTCTGTCATTTGATTGATGAATCATTTGTACTAAAGGGTGGAAATTGTTGAAATTCACTTTTAAGACTTTTATTTATTTATTTAATGGTTAAATACTATGAGTAATGTTGGCTATGATTTGACATGATCAAACATGACCCTTGAATCTGAACATCTAGTCTGATGAGAGAAAGTGGATAGGCCTGCCTACAGAATCTAAAGTCCTCACCTACTGGGTGAAGATAGAAAAGTATTCTGCGATTAGAAAGGAAATTTCTCCAATGAGAATATTTAATTTGATTGGCAAGCACAAACACTAATGTTTCCTGGGGCAGACATTCAGGATCAGGGGATTGCTTTAAGGAATTCAATCTTGCAGCTCTTGCTTCCAGAACATGTGGGCCTGTGATGTGAGTGGGCACCTTTGCTATGCCTTAGGTGAGAAACAGTGAAAGAGTGTCAGTGACAATATCACACTTAGGAATGTCACTCATGAGGAGTCTTGGCAAGTGCTTTGTTATGGCAGACAAAGGAAAAACAAGAGACACGTATGAATTCAGAATTTTCAGCTCATGTTCATTAGTAGCATGGGGCTATATGTAGTTAACAGAGAAAAGCCCAGGGGATTCTGTGATACGGAAGTACTAAACCAGAGAAAATGGACACAGTTTAGTATCTATCTTGCTGCAGAGGTAATTGGCAGACATATTTTCTAGAAAATAGGGAAAGCTAAACTAGGATCTGGAGAAGAGGGAATGGCTTCGTTGACATAGAGGAGCAGCTGAAATCCTGGATGACAAGGAGTCCAGAGAGAAAAGAAGAGGTGGTCATTTAATGGCCTAAGAAAGAGGCAGGCACTTAGTGATCTGGGAGTAAACAAGACTCAGGAAGCCAAAGTGCTGAGGAAAGAGACGTTCAAGAAAGAAGAGCTGATGGGCAGCAGACAGCATTTTCATGAGAATCTAATACAACAGAAAAATCAAAGGCAAGCCAGTGGGTCCAGCAGTGAGCTGATGTTACTGATCTGTCCTTGACTGAATATTATATTTCCGCTAAAGTGATGTCATGAAAACTATGGACCAACATGATAACTGTGCGTATGGTATAAGCAAAAAAGATAAATATACCTGTGTTAAAGAAGGCTAGTTGGGAGACAGGATGAGTAGGGGGATATAAGGAAGACATGTATGTGAAGATATTTAACATAATTGTATACAATTAGTAGAAATATGAGTGACTTCAGCACCCTCATTTGCACTTTATATTTTTGATCACATTGGCTCTTCAACTCACTAAAACTAGTGCAAAGTATGGTGTTTTGATTTTTATTAATGAGAAGAGAACAGAAGTTTCAAGTGAGGCATCTGTTTTGGGAAAAGACTACAAGAAACCCAGGCAAGTCCCTGTGGGAAGGAAGATTTGCAGTGGGTCAAACCTAAAATCTTCACTTTATAATTTTTTTGTTGTTGTTTAGTAGCTAAGTCATGGCCAGTTCTTTGCAACCTCATGGACTGTAGTCTGTCAGGCTCCTCTGTCCATGGGATTTCCCAGGCAAGAATAACAGAGTGGGTTGCCATTTCCTTCTCCAGGGGATCTTCCTGACCCAGGAATTAAATCAGCTTCTGCTGCATTGGCAAGCAGAAGTCTTTACCAACTAAGCCACCAGGAAACCCATTATAGGGGATATATTGGTTAAATTATATACATATATATTATATACATATAGTATATTAATAAATTTGGTTTCATGTCTTTCTTTTTTTTCCTCTTTGTAAGTATGACTACCAAAATATTTACCAGTCCATGTGTGGCCTTCATGACTCTCCCACAGGATCACGTGGATCTGTAGTGTGTACCAGCTGGTGTCTGGGTCTACTGGTCACGAATAACAACACAGTGTCTGCTACCTGATGCTGCCTCTGTTTACTCGAGCCCCAGAGACCATGGCAGGAAGGGGCCCTCATGCTGAGATGTAGATGTGTGAGTGGCTTCTGTAGCCCTCTGGCTGCCATCTCTCAGAAAGCACCCTGTGCACAGATCCACTGAGGCTAATTTGGTAGTCCACAGAGTGCCCCTCAGCCGGGAAAGTAATAAAGTTATTTGTGAATAACAGATACAGAATATTATCTTAGAGGTTCATCATATGTGTTGGGACTAACACAAGGGAAAATATCAGACTCTTTACAAAACACATCTGAGAGTGTCGCATCCCCTTTCCATATTCAGATTATTGGTTGTTCCTCAGCTGAACTTGACCAGTCCTCTAAGTGATATCCAGTCTCATATTGCCCTGGAAAGCTTCACTCCACAATTCAGAGACTCAGCTGTCCTCTACACCAGCAATTCAGGCCTTGTATTTTATTTAAACACTGAGTATGTTGACTTCCTCATCGGCTCCTCTACCCCATGGCTGTGTGTCTGGTGCTTGAATCTTCTAGTCCAGGATTGCTTCTGTGTTTGTGATAGTCACTCAACAATTGAATTGTTCCAAAGTATAATCCTTAAACTGTGAGAATTAATGCACACACACTCACACACACACATATTCAGAGGCACAAACTTCACAAGGAAAAATATATGTGCATATGTAATATCAGTTGATATGCAAATGCCTATTAAGATAATCTACTTGAGAAACAGAAACGTTTAACTCTACTTTTAATCACTCAGATTAATTCCTCCACAGGCATTAATAAATATTCTACTTCCTATAGGATATAAAAAGTGCTAGTAAAACAAATTATCTTATCTGGGTCTTCCTTGGGTGGGTGGAAGGTGGTTACTTGCAGTGTACGACTTCCTTAGTTTTAGCATCCAGGGTCACCGCAGTTTACTCCAATGAAAAAAATTGATTTTAGACTAAAGCCAAGAGTAATTAAAAAAAAAAAAAAGCAATATAAAGTACAAACACAGTAGCAAATTTTAAAAACAGCAAAACACAGTATTAAAATCTGTTAATCTTCTCAAATATATTTTATTATATATTTGCTTTACAAATGGCATACCACCTTGGATAATTTTTCATAAAATTGACTAGAAGCACTTTCTCCAGGAAAGCTGATATTAAATAATATAATTCTTAAAATGCCTTTGTAAATAAATATCTCATGTTTTCTATGTACTCTAGAAGGAAAAGGCATACTTTGTGTCTTAGTCTACTAGGGTCCTTACAAAATCGCAATGCCTAGGTGGTTTAAACAATAGAAATTTCTTTTCTGACGGTTCTGGAAGCACAGCTTCCAGAAGGTGACAGCCAGTTCAGTTCCTGGTGAAAGTGTTCTTCCTGGTTTGCAGATACCCACCTTCTGACTGTGTCCTCCCAATATAGAGACAGAGTTCTCATAAGGGCACCAGCCATATCAGACTATGGTCTCTCCCTTATAACTTCCTTTAACCTTTATAACCTCCTCAGAGACTTTATTTTCCAATGTCACACTGAAGGTTAGGGCTTTAACATATGATTTTTGAGAGAACGCAAGCTTGGACTGCAAGGAGATCCAATGAGTCCATTCTGAAGGAGATCAGCCCTGGGATTTCTTTGGAGGGAATGATGCTAAAGCTGAAACTCCAGTACTTTGGCCACCTCATGCGAAGAGTTGACTCATTGGAAAAGACTCTGATGCTGGGAGGGATTGGGGGCAAGAGGAGAAGGGGACGACAGAGGATGAGATGGCTGGATGGCATCACTGACTCGATGGACGTGAGTCTGAGTGAACTCCAGGAGTTGGTGATGGACAGGGAGGCCTGGCATGCTGCGATTCATGGGGTCGCAAAGAGTTGGACATGACTGAGTGACCGATCTGATCTGATCTGAAGCAGTCAATCTATAACACCACACCATATCTGATGAAAATACTACCTACAAACATTCCAATTTAAAGAACAGATAGATGAGCAATCATTTGTGTTGTTAGAGATAGCTGGGGCTGTTGTTTGAATAGCATGTTCACAGAAGATGGCATGATATAGAAATATTGACAATCAGCTCTGGCTGATTAGACTTTACTCATGGCTTTGCCACCATTCTCTTTGTGAGCCTAGGAAAGTCCTTAAATTCTCTAGGTCTTAGTTCCCATTTCAGTAACTTAAACAAATTTTTGCTTTTCAATTGGCAAGCATAGTAAAGGAGAAGAGACATAGAATGAAGGAAAAGGGGATCTCTCTTTTATTCTGTGTTAGTTTATATATTTGACCCAAATTTTAAAGGAGAAATTTCTAAATCATGCCAACGTTCCAAATATTTACATAATACTGGAGTAGGTTGCCATTTCCCTCTGCAGGGTATCTTCCTGACTCACGGATGGAACCCAGGTCTCCTGCATTGCAGGCAGATTCTTTACAACATCTGATCCACTGGGGAAGCCTAGTCTATTAGCAAAAAATATGGTGTTCCTTAATACTGCTGCCCTTCCACAGTGACCAAATCAGTCTTCACTTGATTTTTGTCTTTCTAGTCTCTCTTTTTATCCCCTGAACTTGGAAAGACGATACAAGATTTAACTCAGTATTTACTAATGGGTTCATCATCTATTTCATGTTGGTAAACCTGGTTGACAACAGTGGAGAGAAAAAAAACAATGGAAACAAAAGATTAAAAAGTAAATAATAACAGAGTTACTAACTGAGGCTGACTTTATGGACATCAACATTTCTAATCCATTTTTTTTTTAATTGGCTTGAAGAAATACCAGTGGAAGAAGATCTTGAAGATATGCTCCAAGCAACCTGGTTTTCCTGGGCCATAAAGAAGACAACCGGTTCACATGCTTATACATAATCATTTCAAAAACAAAATAACCTCCATAGTGTTTTCCCACTTTTTATAGGAAGAAATTGCACCAAACCTTTCCACGGAATTAAAGATGGGTAATATACTCTCTAGTCCCTCCACATGTGTTTAGTTTCCTAGTGAAATGACCAAAGACTTTAGACTTCCCTGGGTGTGTTGACAATAATCTAGGCAAAGTCCGGTGAGTATGGCGAGAGTGGGTAGTCTCACTCAAAGGGAAAATAACTGGGTCATCCATGAAATCATATTTGAGACTCAGTACTACATGTGTCCCCAGCTCATTCTTTAGAAAGAGGAGTTCCATGTCATGAAATGGCTAACAAATAAGATCATAAAAGTAGTGTTGTGCCTAGAACTATCCAATGGAAGGGAGGGATTTTCAGGCCATTTGTAACCAATGAGAAGCATAAAACCATCTATCACAGTCTGTCAATTTAACCCCATGGATGAGTGTATCATATGTACCTTCTTAATATTGATATATCTCCAGAGCATAGCATAATGATTGGTGCACACATTTCTTTTTTGTCTAACTTAGCTTAATTTCTTTATGAAGGTACACTAGGCACACTGGGTTTTGTAAAGCACATTGAGTGCTATCTTGTGGTTAGTATGGTATTCAGCATCCATTCATTCCTTTTTCTTGTGTACTCTTCTGTATTACAGGTTCCAAAAACCTAAGAACATTATAGCCCGCATTTCCTTGAAGCTAAAGTTCTAGCTAGGGAAAACTAATGCCTTCTAATGAGATGCACTTGAGCAAGATTGGAAGTCAGAAGTGAGATGACGCTTTGGCTCTTTCTTTTAGCAAGACTGGAAAGGGGGAGCTTATCTCACTCAGCATCTGAGGAGTTAGTCTTTAATATCATCTGATGTTGAGACAGCTGGACTAATGGTGTGGCAGTATTATATCATCAGCCTCAGCCTTAGTGAGGTACATTCGTGGATGCACTGGCTTCTTTTTTTGGCTGATTCCTTGATTATCCCTGTGGAGAATATTCTTAAACTCAATATTGCCAATAGTACTCCATTATTGTCTTTCTTGCTGCTTTGTTTATTCAAATTCAATCCTACCTCCTGGCCAAGATTCACAAGCTAGTAAAGATAAATCCTTTCTTGGCCCCATGCTGAGAGTCTCCCAAAATAGTGACTTGTGTTCATAGATAATGCTGCTCAGCTATGCTCTAGTTCTACAGATTTATTTTCAGCACAAATTCATTCGGTGACACATTTTTCTGGGATGTCATTGAGATGGTTTTGAATAAGATGGGCAAGACCCTTGTTTTAATGCAGTTGCAGTGAGGAAAACAAAAATGTATTTATAAACAAAGAGGATAAAATTAGAGATAAACATAAAAATGAAAATTAGGCACCATAATATAAGATGGAGAAGGATTATTTAAATTGTGGGTGATTGAGCTGAGTTCTGAAGGATGAGCAAAAGTTAGATAAAGTACTAAGCAGAAAGCGTGTCACTTGAAGAACCAGTACATATGGACACTGTAAGATTCAAACAGACTTGGTATATTTGTACAAACAGAGCAGTCAATAAGACTGGAAAGTAGTGATTGAGGGAGAGAGTTTTACAAAGTGAAGTTCGAAAAATAGGTAAGGCCAGATGCCATAGATCTAAAAGGCTGTGACCAGAAGGAGAAACATTATTTCAAGACGGAAAGCTGTCCATTTCTCAGTAAAGGAAGTGATATAATGAGACTTAATTTTTAGTAAGATTTTAGGCTGCTGAATGAAAATGGACTGTGAATCTGTTCAGTAGTGGAAGAAGGGGTACACGTATTTAATAATGATCTTGCAGGAGTCTAGGCCATTTGTGACAGTGACCAAGGCCAGAGGTCTGCCTGTGGAGATATATATATATATATATATATATATATATATATATATATATAAAGAGTTATAGGTTACTTTACTTTAATCCAAGTAATTGGATGAATGTGGTGAGGTTTGTTGAGATATAAAGGATTCAAGAAGCAAAAGATTTGGGGAGATAAAGGAAACAAGACACTGTAGAGCAGGAAAAATAGACCAAAGAGCAAGCAGTAAAATGATGTAAGTGTTCTGGCAATGTCCCACTGTCTACAATTATGACAGACATGAGCTTGGGAACTAAGCAGGTATGAGTTAAAATCCTAAAACACCAATTATTCTCTTACCCTAGACAATTTACTTGTCTCTTCTAACCTTGATCCCTTCCTCTGGAAACTATAATAAGAATACCTACTGTACTGCATATAGATTCTTGAAGGATTTAATAACATAACAAATGTAAATCACATAGCAAATGTTAGGGAAATAATAGCTTTCTTGTTTGGGTCCACGACAAAGTAGTTACTCTGAAAAGGTATATTACCTAAAGCAACTAAAATTTCTAAATAAAATATATATTCTTCTCAAGTGCATTTTTCAAATGTGGTACTAAATTGACAAGTAGCTAAGACACATACAGAAGCCAAAACCTAAAATAAAAGCTGGACTCCAGTGAAATAAATTTGCTCCCAAATGGATTATTTGGGGACCTTAGTGATTTTGCTCTGCTGAGGAGGGCAACAGAAAGGAGACATTGCATATAGCCCATGAGACAAGGGTGATCTATGCCTTTTGCGTAAAACCAGACCCCAAAGAGTTAAGAGTTGCCCCATTCTATGGGAATGTGCAAGGAAACACTCTCAGTTTCACTTTGAGACTGTATTGAAGAGGGAAAAATAACTCTCCCCTGGGGTTTCTGATGCTAAACAAAATGTTCTGTTTCTGGATCATGATCAAATTTCACCTGTCACCTAAAATACCTCAGGTTAGACTTTATATTACAATAGTGTGCCATGTGGATTAAGTTAACCAGCAAAAACAAACAGGAATCCTCTGTGAGAGCATGGGCATTTAGCCAACTTCAGGATTTCTAGAGGTAAACATTCAATAAACAGGAGCCCCAGTCAAAAATTTTACTAGATCAGTAGTTATAATCATTATGACATCATGACAACAAAGAAGGATCTTGTCAAGTTTGGCTACAGGGTTCTGACCCATACATAGAAATACTTTCTTAACCTCATTTTTATTTATTTATTTTTTAATTTTTATGGAAATGTAGTTGATTTACAATGTTGTGTTAGTTTCAGGTATATAGCAAAGTTTTATATATACATACACACACACACACACACACACACACATATATATATAAAAAAAACATTTTCAATTTCAAAGGGGAAAATGGGGAGATGTAATTTAGAAATTTGGAATTAAAATATACACTCTATTATATATAAAATAGATACCCAACAAGGACATACTATATAGCACAGGGAACTGTATTCAATGTCTTGTAATAACTTATAAGAGAAAAAATCTAGAAAAAAGTATATGTTTATATAAGTATATATATTTGTTGTGCTTAGTTGCTCAGTCATGTCTGACTTTGTGACCCAATGAGCTGTTGCCTGCCAGGCTTCTCTGTCCTTAGGAATTCTCCAGGCAAGAATATTGAAGTAGGTAGCCATTCCCTTCTCTGTGGATCTTGCTGACTCAGGGATCGAGCCCAGGTCTCCTGCATTGTAGACAGAGTCTTTACTATCTGAGCCACCAAATTTATTTTCTTTGTCTGAGTCTGAGTCTATTTCTAAGTTCGTTTGTATCTTTTTTTTTTTTTTAATTTTATTTTATTTTTAAACTTTACATAATTGTATTAGTTTTGCCAAATATCAAAATGAATCCGCCACAGGTATACATGTGTTCCCCATCCTGAACCCTCCTCCCTCCTCCCTCCCCATACCATCCCTCTGGGTCGTCCCAGTGCACTAGCCCCAAGCATCCAGTATCGTGCATTGAACCTGGACTGGCATCTCGTTTCATACATGATATTTTACATGTTTCAATGCCATTCTCCCAAATCTTCCCACCCTCTCCCTCTCCCAGAGTCCATAAGACTGTTCTATACATCAGTGTCTCTCTTTTTTTTTTTTAGAGTTCACATGTAAGTGGTACCATGTGATACTTGATTTTCTCTATTTGACTTACTTCACTCAGTATGATAAACTCTAGGTCCATTCATGTTGCTACAAATGGCATTATTTCCTTTTTATTCCTGAGTAATATTCCACTGTGTATATAGACCATATCTTCTTTATCTATTCCTCAGTTGATGGACATTTAGGTTGCTTTTAGTTATTTCTTCATTACTGCAAATGCAAAATGATTAAAACCTAATCCATGAATCTTCCTTCCAGCCTGGTCTTCTGCTTGCTCGTCTTTTGAGTGAGTTCTACCTACAATCACTGAGTTACACAGTTCAGAAAGCTCAGCCTCAGAGCTCATGCAGCACCCACCACTACCTGCCTCTTTCTCCAGGGGATGTTATGAAATTCTCTCCAAAACTCTATTCCTTCACACTTGCTCTATTTGCCTTTGTATGCTCATCATGTATTGCGTGCTTCATAATAAGTTTTTAAGAAATATTTGCCAAAGATATGAAAAAAATTCCTGAAGTTGGCAAGCTGAAAAGCTAAATAAAATACAAATTAAGAATTTGTTTGTGACTATTCAGTGACTAAAACAGGTTTAATTAAAGACCAAGGTTCCTTTGTAAAACTATGGTAGTCCTAGCATTCATGAGACACTACCTTAAGGGAAGAACTTCATTTTGTGCCTCTAAATATTCATAAAACCTGAGTCAATGACTGAATTGATCCCTTATTTAGATTCTCTAGAGCACTACATTTCAATTTTTGATGAGAATTTGCCATGGATATTCTCTTATTTTGGAAGTAGCATCTTCTGACAACTACACCTTGAGTTATGATCTGTATTTTACTGACATGTTTATGAAAGGAAAGCTCCTTGGGGCAAGAACTTTGTTTTATTCAGCACTATTCAAGCTGATCTCTTTTGTGCTGGATATACTAGCAGCACCTTACAAAGAACAACAACAAAAATAGTATCAGCTCACCTTAGCTAATTCATCTATTCCATTAATAATTAATTTTAATTTTGTTTAATTAAAGTTATGAGGTGGGCTGAGCTGAAGACACACCGTGATTGTTTGAAACCAAAGGCACTTAGAGCACTGCAGAGTCCTACAGTGCCCACACCTGGAATCCCCAAATGTGTTCTTCCTTTATTAATTTCTCTGGCAATAATATTAAGCCATGTTTAATTTTATGACCGAAGTTGCAGAATTTCAAGGATTTTTGAACTTCAAGGAGTTCAAAAAATACGATATTGATCTGACCTAAAGATGAAAAATTTCTACCAGATACAGATGTCGAACTTTATCAATATTTTTCAGTGTCTGTGTCTAATTAAAAACAGGGTTACTCCAAAATCAAACTGGGTGAGGTAAGCAGTGGGCAGAACATGTGTCTGAATATGATGGACAGTTCACATTTTAAATGAGGTATGTAGGCCTCTGTTTATTTTCTTTTTTCCATTGAGAAGTCTGTCTCTGCAAATTTATTTTCAGACCAAACTGTACCAGTCTTCGCCATGAAGAAATGACATTACATGGAGAAACACTTTTACATTTATAAACACATTGTCCTTGCAGTCCAGATAATAGATGACCTCTATTTAATTATCCCTTATACTTTCAAAGGATTTTTCCTTTCTTACATCACCTGTTTCAAGAGCATCGTCATGTTGCCAATTCCAGCCTGTGTGCATACGTGGACAAAGAAGCATAAAGAAGGTAAATGGAACCCAGAAGGCAGTTACATTACTAATATGACTTCTCATTGTGTGAAACCCAGTCATCACTGCAGAACTGCCCATTCCTCTTCCCCAGGGGAGCCTCAGGCCAGGACATTTTTTTCCAAGGAGGCTTCTGTTCCCGTCCCTCAATCGGAGAGTCCTCATTTGTCTTCTTTCTCTTCTGTCAAGGGCCCTGTAGCCACGGGATACCAGGAAAATATGCTGTTTTCTTAGTTAAATGCCAAACTCAGTTAATTACCTTTACCTTCACCAGTCCTATGCGAACAAATGGAGATACACACACACACACACGCACACAATCTTGGATTACACATATAGAAGTTTAAGTATAAGCTCCATATTTACCTTTCACTCTCCAGATACTCAAACAGAATAAAGAAGTCCAGGAACTTCTGTTCCTCCAAAGCTGATATAGGAAAAAAAAAAATGCTTAGGCATAAAATTAGGTAGCATTTTGCCTTTGTGAGACCACTAATTTATTTAACTAACTACCTGGATAGGCCCCTTTAACACACAGGTGTGAACTTTTGCAGAAATCAACACCAGCAGAGGGTCCGAGGTGTGGCAGAGAATGAAGTTAGTGAAAATTGGTTGTGTGATTTCTCTTTATTCCCTTTGGTTTCTTCTCTAAGAGAAAAACAAAGAAAAAAACAAAAGGAAAAGCAAAATAAAATAAATTTAAACTAGATGACTTCTAATGATCATTCTAGTCCTAATATTCTCTGATCCAGTGAGGAAAAAGTTTCACTTCCCCACAGAACGGAGACACAATTATTTGAGAGGCCCTTAATGCATCTGAAAGTGTTTCTTGGAAAGAGAGTCAGTATATCTGCAGTCTCGCCCGAGGGCAAGATAAGTCCTTTACATCTGGAAGTAGGCGATTTTGGACTAAGCGGTCCTTGAAGTTGGCACAGCTACCACGCACTCAGGATGGTATGCAGTGGAAAACTCACCTTGTTTCAAGAAAAAATGATTCCTGGAGTGTTCTCTTTGTCCTGAAAGTCTTTTTATAAATTCCCAGATTTTTCAAACCTTGCCCTTTAAGGGAAGCAAAAATAAAACAATAGAACCATAACAGCTGTTTGCCAGAGTTGCATACTTTGGACAGCAAGGTCCTTTTCAAATGCTCGGCAACTCTGCTCATTTCCCGGTAGACTTGATCTTAATCACAAGCTTGATTTGACACGGTGGGTCCTGGATAAAGAGCAAATCTAATGCAATGTATGAAAAGAAGAAGCACCCTGTACATCTGCACAACCTCAACCTCTTCACTCCGAACCCATTTCAGCACAATCCTCTTCCTTCAGAGTTCTGTTCTTCTAATTAAATTAATCCAGATTTGTTTAGCAATTTATTGTTACTATGTGCAAAGGCCTGTGGGATACAAGGAAATTACGACCTCTGCCTTCAAGACGTGCGTAGTCTATTTGAGGGAAACAGCTTTATTACAATAACCAGAGTGTAAGGTGCTATCTGCAGTGGTAGAACGATCTATGTGTGTGCTTAGTCGCTCAGCCATGTCTGATTCTTTGCAACCCCATGGACTATAGCTCTCCAGGCTCCTGTGTCCATGAGGATTCTCCAGGCAAGAATACTGGAGTGGGTTGCTATGCCCTTCTCCAGGGGATCTTCCCAATCCAGGGATCGAACCCTGGTCTCCCACATGGCAGGCAGGTTCTTAACTATCTGAGCCACCAGGGAAGCAATCTATAAATCACATGATCATGGGACTACAGAGGAGAAATTGCTTTTCCCTGAGGGTAGTAAAAATTGGATTCTGGTATATGAAGACCACAGAAAAGAGATGATATTTGATCTCAGCCATGATATGTTTGATGAATCAATCAATTACAAGAAGGTATTAAAAACCTTTTAAACATGAGCCTAGTTTCAAAAATGTACCTTAACTAAATTCCTTGAAGAATGATTCCTAGTAGTTTATAATTATAGAACAGTCAAATTCTAAACACTCTGACACAAACTGTGGCATGGGTTTAAGCAGAGGAGGAATTCCAGGCTGGGAAAATTATGGAAGCCATTTTCAGTAGAGCTGAAATAAGAAATAAGACAAATTAAGAGAAACTGATATTTGCTATGTGTTTACCATTCTTTCTACTCTTACGCACTTGTGCATGTGTGAGTGTGTGTGTGCCTGTGCACGTGTGCCTCTGTGTGTGTGTATGCGTGTAGTGAGGAGCATGTCTACCTAAGGGCATTAGGAAGATGTGAGACGTGAGCGTGGCCAGGCTCAGGGGACAGTGATGAGATTTGTCTGACTGAGGGACAGGAATATGTTGGGAGGTTTGGGGAGGGCAAAGTGAAGCACAGGGGTTTGAAATTGGACCTAGTTGAAAGGAAGGGATTCCTTGGAAGCTCTTGGTGGGGCGGCAGGTAATATATTATCCAAAGGCTCTTCTGGCAACCTGGTGCAGGAAGGGCTGAAAGTAACAGAGAACATGGAAAGGCAGGGTGAGTGGCAATAATCCAAGACTGGTGGTCTGGCTAGGCTGTTAGACAGAGATGGGGTAGGAATAGAAGGGAGGTTTTTTTTTTTTTTCCTATTTGCCTCAAGTGAAATGTAGGTGACTTTTGGCTAGAGATATGAATACTAATGTATTTTTATCCTCACCACCTGCTCCTCTTTGTGAGTTTATAGCAATGAAAGATGACATACAAAAGACAATTCTGAAAAAGATGAACAGCTCAATTTTTATCAAGGCCTTTTCTCAGGCTTTAACATGGTGAAAGAGAGAGTTGTAAAAGTTGAAGTTATCACAGTGAAAAGAGAGTAATAACTAAAACAATATGCTTAAAATTAATAGTGAAAAATAAATAAACCATTAACCTCCAGGAAGCTGATTCTTGATGAACAATTCCTTCTTACAGCTAAGACCTGAATATCCTATTCTGTGCACAACGCCCCTGGCCTGGATACTCAGAGGAACAAGGGCCTCAGCAGGGTGTTGTGGTTAGGAATTCAGTCACCAAATCAGCTACCTGCATGCAAACACTGCCTCTGAGAAGCTGATTGACCTTTGATGAAACCCTTCTGTTAATAAATGATGGTAATAATATCTAACTCACAGGAGCATTGCAAGAGCTAAGGTATGAAAAGATCTGGGGAATAGTGCCTGGCACATAAAGAGCTATTAAATGATGGCTGTTATTTTTTCTTCTGTATCAGAGGTATTATTAGGTAGTGTTATGAATCGTTTCAAATCTTTTCATACCTTCACATGCTCCTACTCCTCTACTCCTAGTAAGATCACCTCTTGTTAAAATCAACCACTAGTATCTATCCCCAAGCACATGCTATTTGTATATCATTTAATTGTCTTCATACAGTCCTCTAGAATTCTTTGTCTCCATGAGTAAACTGACTACTAGGAATTTAAAATAATTTTCTCAAGATCACACCACTATTATGAGCTGGAGTATGATTTTGAGACCTTTGCTAAAATATTACAAAACATTCTGTTCTATTATTTTCTGAGGAGGAAACTTGCACCTGGAGAAGACATACAATAGCTTACTTCATTGTTGTAGAGAAGGGACAAGGGTACACCAGCCTCTAGTAAAGTATATTGCATACCCTGTGGGGGAAAGACTGAAGGGCAAAGTCCATAAAAGGAGACTGTATCCATATGTTCTGTGTCATATGTAACTTCAAGTACAATCTATCCAAATCACTGGGCATTGAAGTGACTGACCAAATATATCCCCAACAAAATCTGACAAGGAACATCAAATTCCAGCATCTTTTGCTTGATTGTAGACAGTGCACCTCCTCCCTGGGAGAGATGATAAAATCAGCTCACAGTACCCCAGGTTGAACTGTGTGATTAAATGAAATGACCAGGCATTTTCACAGGAAAAAAAAATTATGTGCTAATCTATGTTAATGATATATATTCAACAGCTGATGAATGGAAAAACAACATGTGGCATATCCATACAACAGAATAGTATTCAGCTATAAAAGGGAACAATGTACTGATTTATGCCATACCATGGATGAACCTTGAAAACATTATGCTAATTTAAAGAAGTTGGTCACAAAGAACCACATATTGTACATTCTATTTATATGAAATGTCCAGACTAGGAAAATCTATACAGCTAGAAATTAAGCTAGTGTTTTTGCTAGGGCTGGAGAAGGGGGAAACTTGGAGTTACAAACTTTTCACTCTGTGTGACAGAAGTTGTGAGGCATTAAAAGATGGAGGGAAATCAATTTACCCATAATTATAAGCTGCCTCTTGGATCTCAGTCAAAGTAATGATTGTATGATCATGACTTTAGTAGAGTCTTTTCATTTTTTACTGGACTTTGACCATACCTATTAATTTGTGGAGCTAAACACATTGCTGTGAGGATTTGGGGATGATAGCTAAGGGTGTGTGGTTCCTTTTTTAGTGAAATAAAAATATTCAAAATTGATTATGTTAAAAGTGGGCAGTAGATATGTTCTTATTAACCATACTCCCAATAGGGCAGAGAATAGGAAAGATAAACTTTGTTTCTTATGCCTCTTGTCCCAGGCCAGGTCAGCTTGTTTTCACATTCTTCTTTTTTATAGCTTTTAAATCTATGACTGGTCTTACAGCTGATGCTGTAAAATGCTCTTATTTTAAATCAACATTCTCTTAAGAAATGTTGACGACGACTAGACTCTAGTTTTCATCCTTATTTACTTCACTTTCCCAAGCCTCAGTGTTTCCTCTGGCTCCCGTGCCACTAATTCCTCGTGTGGACTTGTCGACACTTCAAATTATATCCAACTCTGCTGCCTCCAATACATTGCCTAGCCAATGTATACACACTTAGCTCTTTTAATCTCCCTCATAAGTAAATTCCTCAGCCCCTTAATCACCCCCACTCCTCTTCTCTGAATCCTTACCAATGTGTTGACATCTTTTTGGCACAATGGTGCCCACAGCCATATGCCTTTGGCACCCGCTCCCCTTGGCCTCCCACCAGAAATGGAACTTGGCTGATGTCAGAACAGAGAGTAAGACATATTTATTTGATTTAGCTTTTGATTATGTTCACTTCTTGGGATGATGGTTGATTACTAGGGATGAGGTTAGCCAGCTGTTGGAATTCAGGTCACGTTGATGACAAAGAGGGGTTATGTGTGAAGAACAACAGCATGTAACTTGTGTTTCTTCCAGGAGTATTTTCTTTCTAAAACAGATAAAATCAGGAGCTTTGGGAAATAGTCATATTTTAAATTAACATCCGAAAGATGGTTTCTATTTCTATAGCTTGAATTTCAAAATGCAATTTTCAATAATTCTAGAATTTTGAGATTAGAGAAATTTAAGATTCTTGTAGGGAGAAGACTGTCATAGCAAAATTAGCTGGGGCAGATGCTTTCAACATTAAATTTTTATGAATCATTTCTAGGTTAAAAATTCTTCATTCCATTCAATGGAAGTTGTGAGGAATTCAAAGTTGTGGGGAAATCAACTTATCTGTGTTTTAAAACAACCTTCTGTATCCCTTTCTGCAATACTGATTCTATGACTCATGATATTGATCATATGACCTTCACTTTAGGAAATATTTTCCATTTTTAGGTTCTTTGACAATATCTATAAGTTTGTAGAATGCATGCATAGTCACTCAGTTGTGTCCAACTCAGTGGTGACCTTTTGGACTTGCCAGGCTGCTCTGTCCATGGGAATTTTCAGGCAAGAATATTGGAGTGGGTTGCCATTTTCTTCCTCTAGGGGATCTTCCCAATGCAGGGATTGAACCCACATCTCCTGTGTATCCTGCATTACAGGCAAATTCTTTACCCACTGAGCTGTCAGGAAGCTCAAAGTTTGTAGAGTCAGTCTTACATTTTTGTGCCTAGTAGCATGGTTTCTCTAATGATAAATCATATGATATTTTACATTCTTTGAGAAAGAAAATACATGTGCAAATGAGGTATGTATTACTAAATTTATAATACTTATAAATTTAAGATGTCTGTGACAAAGTTCACTTATTCATTCAACCCATATCCATTGAGGGCCTACAAGATCCTTGGCACTGCCTTAGACACTGGGGCCACAATACACATAAGATCTGGTTTGACAACAGGAATCAAATACAAAAATAATCACTGATAGATTGTAAGGGGAATAAAAATGGCAAAATTCCCTGTGTCACAGGAAGACAAATATGAATAGTTTCCTTCTTAGGCATAGGAGAAGCCATCTATGTTGCTTCCAGAGTATCTCACTGAGGGCATTGAGAGACATGAATCTCCTTCATGAAAGGTTGCACGTTACCCAGAGCATTATGAAAAATACATATTCCTTTGGTATAACATGGTTTAGTTATCACAATTGGCAAGCCAAGTCCTGTCTCTGAGAGTGACACCAAGAGACCATATTGCATTTGCTCAAGTGGGATATATTAATCTTGCCAATGTACAAGGCAGATGTTCAGCCTGGGATTGGGAAAAATAAGAAAAAAGAAACTTGCTATTAGAGACAAATGGTGTCAGATCCAGCTGGAAGTGATGCAGTGCAGGCAGATGGGCATTCCCAGGGGTAGGAAGCATGGAAAGATCTTTCACCGGTCATCAGGAAAAAACGAATCTGAGGCTAAAGTTAGAAAAGAAAATAAATGAAGTACTCAGCTGCTATTGTTCCTTTTCTCCTTTTCAAACAGAAGATGATACTCAAAAGTCAAAAAGAAAACCTGCAGAAAACTGCTCAGAGTAACCTCTTGGGCTGTTGGAGTGTAAGTTCTGTATTCTAGATCCTACCAAAGGGGATCCTTAACTAACCTAGAAGCTTGGTTTTACTTTCTTTGCTATGGGCCAGCTCTTGTATTCTCAAGTTTTGGATTTTTCTCTGGATGTGGAAAGTCTTCTTGGGAACCCTCTAGAGGTCTGCCAGGAATTCAGCATTACCTTCTTTCCTGGAAACTCAGACCAACCCAGTGCTCCTTTGCCCATGTGGTCCCTTTAGCTTCTATCAGTCCAGGATATCCGAATGTGAGACCTGTCATTCCTAAAGGCTCAGCATGCTCTCAGAGAGGATGACAGCATACGAACAGAGGGTGAAAATCTAGTTAACTTAGACATTTCCTTACTTATAGTCCAGGAAGTTATTTTAAGGGTTAGCCTTTCAGAATGTGGGTGACTTTTGTGTGATCCCTTCACTCCTGATCTATTTATCAATCTCTCATCTCATAGACCAGCTTATACAAAACATTCCACTAGTCAGAATCTCTGTCAGAAGAAACTCAACCCTCCCTGCACCTGTCACCATCAGAAACACTGTACAAACTCTAAAGGTTCACATCATCATCTGGTTTCTTCCTCTACAAGTCCTAGAACAAACTAGTAGAATGTGGTACTATAAATTGTAGCTATTATATTATTCCAAGCAGTCCTCTGACATTCACTTCCGTCAGCTAGATTCTAAGGGAAAACCATATGGAAATGGCTTCTCAGATTTTAGTTCCCAGATAGATATATGGACACAATGCTTCTCTTATAGGATGACCTGTTAAATGAACATCACCCAAACATTACCTTTCCTCTAGTACTTTCCAAGCAATGTCATATTAGAGCAAAGAACTTTCCTACCCTTGTCCTGGAGGAACAATGAATTGTTTTTGTGTCCTTCTGCTCAAGCTGAGGGGTGACTCAACAACATCAATACACAAGCATGGAAATGGTCCACACACACCACCAGAACACCACTTGAACACTGAATGGCCTTGCCTTGTTTCCAATGTATGGTTCTGACTCTCGCTAACTTCTTTTGATTCTGGGCAATCTTGTGATGACAGGGAATGTGAGGAGATGACATTTCTGGGTTTGCCCTTCCTATCATGCCAGTGTTAAGGTGCTCACTCTCCATCTCATATTCCAGTCTTGAAGTCTTTATGATCTTTACTTCATCAATCACCCTCAAATGTTTCCACTAAATTCAAAGCCTGACTTAACTTTCAGATTATGCCTCTACATCCTCCTATACCAGCCTCTATGTTCTTACATGGGCCATTAAACTTCTGGCTACCCCTTAGGGATGACATTTTCTTCCTTATGCATGAAGCCAGTCTAGATCCCCTGTACCTGCACCATGGGATGGCTCTCATCCCAATCTAGACCTGTCAGATAGCAGAGCATTTTCCACGCTCAGACTGACCCACAATTGGGTCTGGGCATGCTTCTCTGGTAGTTCAGCTGGCAAAGGATCCATCTGCAATGCAGCAGACCCGGTTCAATTCCTGGGTTGGGAAGATCCACTGGAGAAGGGTTAGGCTACCCACCCCACTCCAGTATTCTTGGGCTTCCCCTGTGCCTCAGCTGGTAACGAATCCACCCACAATGAGGGAGACCTGGGTTCAATCCCTGGGATGGAAAGATTCCCTGGAGAAGGGAAAGGCTACCCACTCCAGTATTCTGGCCTGGAAAATTCCATGGACTGTATAGTTCATGGGGTCACAAAGAGTCGGAAACTACTGAGCAACTTTCACTTTCATGTTGATAAAACAGAACCAGGAAGGGAACATACGGGCGACTGACTGTGGTAAATCAGACACAGTGTAACCTGATGAGTTTTGCTGATGGATTTGTTACTGTGTTCACCAGTGGAGGTTCTTCTTGTTTAAGCACCTAATAAATGCAAATAATGACAAGGATTTTTCAAAAGTTCTGTGCTACTACCATTTATTACGGAGCTCATCACATCACTCTGAATGAAAGCGAAATCCATGCACTTGTATGTTTCAAGGTCAGTTTTGAGTCATCTGATGGATAAAGTCACATTAGAATTCCCATGATCTTTCATCTCTATCCCTTTCACAGGACTCCTAATAATATTAATTGGAACTGAAAAATATCTACAAATTTATAAATTCTCTATATGTGCAGAGTAGTTCATGGTTTACAAACTGCTTTCATGCACAATACTTCATTTGAGCTACACAAAACTCCCTATATGAGGGTTTTAATGTCCCCATTTTTCAGGTGAAGACAGTTTCAAATTGGTTTTTGTGATTTACCCAAGATCATTCAGAAATGCAGATGTGAGTCCATCACTTTTTATTATATATCTCCTACTTACAGTAGATTTTTAACTAAGAAAGTTGAAATGTAGTTATTTTTTTTAGTAAAAAGTAGAATCAATTAAAATATTTAATCAATAGTATCAGTTTTTCCTTTCTTACATGTTAGTACCATGTATTTTGTTTATTATTAGTTGATTTCTTCTTCATTATTACATACTTGTGAAGTTGTGGAGTATTCTCATTAGTATCTTATCTAAGGCCAATGATTTGTGAAAATTGAACTTTAAAAAAATATCCCCTTACCTGACTTTAAATCAATAACAGCTCTGTCTCACTTTTTCATTACCTCCCAAGTGTCCCAATTCTATCTCTTTATTTTTTCTAGTTAAAAACCAATTTAAAAAGCATTTCAGTAGCTCTACCATTGTAGAATTCTTGTTGTAATAAAATTAATAATTTAAATTTGTTGGCATCGAATGCTGGAAGTCCTCAGGGCACCTTAATGAAAATACAAAATGATACCAATAGTGCATCATGCCCTGATTACTACCCCAGAGCGAGATCAGGCAAACCTGCCAAATGACTGCAAAAAGAACAATTCCAAATTAAAATTAAAAACAACAATCACACAGGAAAGGCATTAGCTTTACTCTGAAGAGTAATGGATTTCAGGTCTCTAGCTACAGATGATGGATTCAGGGAAGGAAAAACAGCACCCAAGATGCTAAGATTTTCTGCTGTCAAAATGTTAGTCCTTGACTGGGTGTTAGAAAATATCTAATTCCGTTCTTTCAAATTTGTCACCAAGAAACTGACGCATGGAGAGGTGAAATGACTTTCTTAAGGTCCTGTGGCTAATTAGAGCAGGACTTGACTGGTACCTGTGCTGACACTGATACCAAGTTTGGCATTTTCCCACTGTTCTGTGCCATCTCTAGTCTGTTTGCAACATTTTGAAGATCTACTAATTTCAGACTACTAGATACTGGCCTTAAGACACACACACACACACATACATAAAGTAGGAAGTGGGGAAAGTATGAGAGAAGAGGGTCAGGGAAGGTTTAAGCAAACAAGGTGAGTGAGGCATTTGCTTTGGGTGCAAACTTTAAGGGGAGTAAAACAATTCAGTTTTCAACATACAGAATATTATAACCCAATATTTCTTAAAAATCAAAATGAATGCAAAGCAACCATTCTGTATTAATTTTGCACCCCTAATTTGTACCTGAAGCAAGTGTCTTATTAGTCTCTGGCCCCTCGCTTGCCTCCCCCCAGTACTGGGCCTGGGAATGACTATTCTTTCTCTTTACAGCCAGCAGTTCACTCCCCCAACTGGCAAGGCTTCCTTGTTGACACTAGTACTTTTATTATTGGAAATTCTACAGGGTAAGCCCCTCTCTCCATTTGCAAAGGTCAGAAACATGGAGCAGGTAGGGTCTTTCACTGTGTGTTGGTTTTAAAATATGTCAAAAAGTGCTCTGACACTCTTCTCTTCAAAAAAATGGAAGCTGATCTCTCTGTCCCGGAGTGTAGGCTATCCTTAGTGACTGGCTTCTAATGACTAGGATGTGGCAGGAGTAACCATGTGTGGTTTCTGATCCAAGGCTTCAGGAAACAGACAGCTTCATCCTGGCTTTCTCTGGGACCACCTGCCCAGGGGAAGCCTACTGCCTTGTCATGAGGACACTCAGGCAGCACGGTTGAGAGGTTCATGTGGTAAGAAACAGAGGCCTTCCACCAATAGCTACGTGAGCGAACCATCATAGAGGCAAATTCACCCAACATCTATGTAACACTATTATTTTTTATTCCTTTGAAAGATAATTGAAATAGTTTAGTTTTGCTTCTATTAAGTAGCTTTAGCATGTTTAAATTATTTTGTATTCTCTGTTTAATTACATGTATTCAGTCACTCAGTTGTGTCTGACTCTTTGAACCATGCCAGGCCTGTAGCATGCCAGGCTCCTCTGTCCTTGGAATTTTCCAGGCAAGAATACTGGAGTGGGTAGCCATGCCCTCCTCCAGGGAATCTTCCAAACCCAGGGGTCAAATCTGCACCTCTTTTGTCTCCTGCACTGGCAGGCAGATTCTTTTGCATGGTACTACCTGGGAAGCCCAATCACATAAATAACAATAGCTGATTTCCTTAATGAATAATAACAATATTTTTAATGTTTAGATTTTTGTCTTATAGATTCTATATTATTTACATGATGAGCAGATCACTTAATAAGTAGATATAGTTTACACACAGTAAAATGCAGATGGTTTCTGTATACAGTTAGATTGCAAATAAATTGATGTGTAAACAACACCCCTATGAAGATAAAGAACGCTTACATCACTGTATAAAATTCTCTCCTACCTCTTCTCTTGCTTACACCACAACTCCACCCTGAAGCAACAACTATTCTACTTTTTATCAGCATCAATTGAGTATACCTATTTTATAACTTCATGTAAATTAAAACATGTACAACATGTAGTGTGCACTTTTTAATGTTTAATTTGTTTTGAGATGTATCTATGTGCGTATTAGTAGCTCACTTTCTGTAATTGAGAAGTATTGAATACTGCCTCATATGTTTATTTAAGTTTTGCTTTTATGGATGTACGGGTTGCCTGCAATTTAGTGACACTGTGAATAAATCTGCTATGAACATGTTAACACAGTTCTTGGGGTGTGCATATGTTTTCATCTATCTTTGGCATATATATGGCTAGGAATAGACCTGATGGGCCTTAGGGTAGATAAAACAAATCTGCCAAATATTATTTCAGAGTAATTCCACTCCAACCATTGACAAAAAGGGCTCCAGTTGCTCTGCACCACAGAAAAGTTTGTTTAAAGTTTAAATTGGAGTTTTCATATTTATTTCAGCAGTTTGGGAAACTAAGATAAGAGAAGGAAAAAATACAGATAGAGTTTTTGAGAGGCTATGCACTTTGTTGAGAAAATTCCTTTACTAATTTGAAGGAACTGAAGAGGTGAAGAAAATAGTATAAAATAATTGGTTAATTGTGCTCTGTAAAAGAGATTATTATTAAGAAAGGACTTGTCCTATTGGTTTGAAAATCTCCCAGGAAGTCAATATATAATGTTCTCTTTCTTGGAAACTTATGGAAAATACACACAATTCAAATTTCCTATTGACTAGATCAATCAATATTCTAAAATGTATTTCAAATTATGGAAAATTTGGAGGAAGAAGGGAGATGAGAGACTGGAGTTTTGAAGAAAATAGAACTTGCAAGCCTTAATACTTTTTCTAAAAATTCCATGAAATAAGTTAGTCAACCAACCACTCGATCAAAGCCTCTAGCTACATTTATCATGTATTTTGTTTATTTTTTAATTGGAGGATAACTGCTTTACCATACTGTGTTGTTTTCTGCTGTACAAAAACATAAATCAGCCTATGTGTGCATGCTAAGTCTCTTCAGCCATGTCAGACTCTTGTGATCCTATGGACTGTAGTCCTCCAGGCTCCTCTGTCCATAGGGATACTCCAAGCAAGAATACTGGAGTAGGTTGCCATTTCCTCCTGCAGGGGATCTTCCTGATCTAAAGGTCGAACCCATGTTTCATGTCTGCTGCATGGGCAGGTGGGGTCTTTACCACTAGTACCATCTAGGAGGCCTATATACATATACATACATGTGTGACCTGGCTGTTCATAGAGAAACAAGTGTGAAAGTGTTCGTTGCTCAGTTGTGTCTAATTCTTTACGACCCCATGGACTATCACCCACCTGATTCTTCTGTCCATGGAATCCTCCATGCAAAAATAGTGGAGTGGGTAGCCATTCCCTCCAGGGGATGTTCCCAACCCAGGGATCGAAACTGGGTCTCTCACATTTCAGGCAGGTTCTTTACCATCTGAGCCACAAGGGAAGTCCGTATGGAAAGAGACCTTATACAAATAATTGTTAAGTACTAAAAGGTAGATGTTAAATATTATATCTGTTTTTCACTTGCTGTTGCAATATAAGACACTAACGGGTTAAAACAAGACAGAAGGGAAATTGAAAATAAATATAGAAAGTGACAGAGACCTTTTAGTCACAAGAATTTCTAAGATAAAAATATTCTTATGTTTGTTGATCAAGTAGCAGAAAGAAGGAAAATCAAGAAGTAATGGGAATGATGGAGATTAAGGTAGATTAACTGAGACATCCACTCTATTTAACAAAAGGTGTCAGGATAAAGAGGTGGGGAACAACTGTATTTATCCTCTAAGCAGGTGTATTAGAAACATGTAGGGTTATTGGGGCCCACTGATAATTTGGGGCAAACATCTGGCAAGCCTGAGAAGTGACCTCTGCACTGTGCTTATTCAACCCTGATTCCCAGAGGTCACAGAAACATACCACAGGTGCGCATATCACACTTTGCATAGTAACTTTCCTGAAATAGGGATATTAAAAGCAAATAGATGGTAAGGAAGGAAGGATGCAAGATGGATTGCCATTATATAAGCATTTTATCACGGGCGCAAGAGAAGACAGACCCATTCGATCTTTTGTAGTGACAGAGACGAAGAGGTGAAAGTATGAAACACAGAAGTTTAAACATCCAGCTTATTTATGGCCTTGTACATTCAAAGATAACCACAATTTTTAGAAAGCAGCATTATATTTTATGGGTGTCATCTTTGAAGAGTCGATATGCAATAAAAACAAAATAAACTGAAGTGCATATTGGGAATAAGAAATTTAAATAGTAGTAGTGTGGTGTGGAGTTCATTTCAAGGGAAAGTTCCTGTCCTGGGACCAGAAAAGGAGCTGAGGTAGTCACAAGAAAGAACTTATCCAGGAGTGTGTTCATCCTTGGCCTCTCCCTCTCCTATACCAGGCAAGTCTCCTTTCTCTGAAGCCAAATATTAATATGCCTAATTGGAAAAAAAATAGTATAAACACTACTAAGAAAAAAAAATTCCTGGGGTCTACAAGTAGGCAGTGAAAGCTGGTTACTAATGTGAGGAATACAGCACTCTGGCCCACCCACCAGGACTATATGGGAAAGGATCAAAACTAAGAGTGGACAGGGACAGGTGGGATGGCCCTCGTCCTTGGTATGAGCCACCTTTGATTCACAGGTTAAAATATACTGGGCAGACAATGCTACCCATTAATCCTCATTCAGAACACAAATCTAAATAAATCAGTCCCATGAGAGACGAGCAGGTTAACATTCATTTGTAGAGAACATACAGATGAACATGGGAATACGGATATCACTTGGAGATCCTGATTCCAATTTTTTTAACTGTATACTCAAAAGTAAGATTGCTGGATCATGTAGTGGTTCTATTTTAAATATTTTGAGGAAATTTCGTACTATTTTTCCATAGAGGCTGCACTATTTTTCATTCTCACCAACACCGTGCAAGTGTCTCCATATCCTTGCCTACACTATTGTTTTGCTTTGTTTTGTTTTAACAATAGCCATTCTGACAAGTGTGAAATGACAATTCATTGAGATTTATATTTGCATTTCCCTGAATTATTAGTGACCTTGAACATTTCTATGATGAATCTGTCATCATGTGTATGTCTTCTTTGGAGAAATATCCATCCAAGTCCTTGTTATCGTTGTTCAGTTGCTAAGGGATGTCAGACTCTGCAACCCCATGCGCTGTAGAATGCCAGGTTTCTCTATTCTCCACTGTCTCCCAGAGTTTGATCAAATTCCCGTCCACTGAATTGGTGATGCTATCTAACCATCTCATCCTCTGCCTCCCCCTTCTCCTTTTTCCCTCAATCTTTCCCAACATCAAGGTCTTTACCAATGATTTAGCTCTTCGCATCAGGGGGCCAAAGTATTAGAGTTTCAGCTTCATTATCAGTCCTTCCAATGAACATTCAGGGATGATTTCCAGTAGGATTTGCTGATTTATTCTTCTTATTGCCCAAGGGACTCTCAAGAGTCTTCTCTAGCATCACAATTCAAAGCATCAATTCTTCATCACTCAGCCTTCTTTATGGAACAACTCTTAACATCTGTACACGACTATTGGAAAAACCTTAGCTTTGCCTATATGGACCTTTGTCAGCAAAGTGATGTCTCTGCTTTTTAATATACTGTCCAGGTTTGTCATAACTTTCCTTACAAAGGGCAACTGTCTCTTAATTTCATGGCTGCAGTCACCAACTGCAGTGATTTTGGGGACCAGGAAAATAAAATTTGTAACTGCTTCTACTTTTTCCTCTTCTATTTGCCATGAAGTAATGGGACCAGATGTCATGATCTTAGATTTTTGAATGTTGAGTTTCAAGCCAGCTTTTTCACTCTCCTCTTTCACCTTCATCAAGAGGTCCTTTTGTTCCTCTTCATGTTCTGTCATTAGAGTGGTATCATCTACATATCTGAGGTTGTTGATATTTCTCCCAACAATGCTGATTAAAGCTTGTGATTCATCCAGTCTGGCATCCCTCATTGTGTACTCTGCAGAGAAGTTAAATAAACTGGTCGATAATATACAGCTTCGTTATACTCCTTTTCCAGTTTTAAACCAGTCAGTTGTTTTGTATCTGGTTTCAACAGTTATTTACTGACTCACATGCAAGTGTCTCAGGAGACAGGTATGGTGGTCAGGTATTCCCATCTCTTTAAGAATTTTCCACAGTTTGTTGTGATCTACAACGTCAAAGGCTTTAGTGTACTCAATGAAGCAGAAGTAGCTGTTTTTCTGGAACTTATTGCTTTCTCCATAATCTAATGAACATTAGCAATTTGATTGCTGGTTCCTCTGCGTCTTTGAAATCTAGATAATATATCTGGATGTTCTAAGTTCACATACTGCTGAAGCCTACCTTGAAAGATTTTGAGCATAAATTTGCTAGCATGTGAAATGAGTGCAAATTTATGGCAATTTGAATATTCTTTGGCATTGCCCTTCTTTGTGTTTGGAGTGATAACAGACCTTTTTCTGTCCTGCGGCCACTGTTGGGTTTTCCAAATTTCCAGTCCTGTGCCACTGTTGAGTTTTCCAAATTTGCTGAGTGCAGCACTTTAACAGCATCACCTTTTAGAATTTTAACTAGCTCAGCTTGAATTCCATCACCTCCACTAGCCTAGTTTGTAGAATTGCTTCCTAGGTCCACTTGACTTCACACTTCAGAATGTTCAACTGCAGGTGGGTGACCACACCATAATGGCTATCTGGGTCATTAAGACCTTTTACTGGAACTCTGCATTCAGTTGGTTTTATCTTTTTCTTTCTCCCTGCCTTTCACTTATCTTCTTTCCTCAGCTATTTGTAAAGCCTCCTGAGACATTTTGTCTTCTTGCATTTCTTTTTCTTTAAGGTGGTTTTGGTCTCTGCCTCCTGTACAACATTTCAAACTTCTGTCCATAGTTCTTTAGACATTCTGTCTTCCAGATCTGATCTCTTGAATTTATTCGTCACCTCTACTATCTAATCATAAGAGATTTGATTAGGTCATTCCTAAATGACATAGTGGTTTTCCCTACTTTATGCAATTTAAGCCTGAATTTTGCAATATGGAGCTTATGATATGAGCCACAGTCAGCTCCAGGTCTTGATTTTACTGACTGTATAGAGTTTCTCCATCTTTGGCTGCAAAGAACACAATCAACCTGACTACAGTACTGACCATCTAGTGATGTCTATCTGTAGAGATGTCTCTTGAGTTGTTTGAAAACATACTATGACCAGCATGTTCTCTTGACAAAACTCTGTTAGCCTTTGCCCCACTTCGTTTTGTACTCCAAGGCCAAACTTGCCCATTACTCCAGATATCTCTTGACTTCCTACTTTTGCATTCCAAATCCCTTTGATGAAAAGGACATTTTCGTTTCTTTTGGTATTAATTCTAAAAGATGTTGTATGTTTTCATAGAACTGGTGAACTTCAGCATCAGTGGTAGGGGCATAGACCTGAATTACAATGACACTGATGGTTTGCCTTTGAAATGAACTGAGATTGTTCTGTTGTTTTTGAGGTTTCACCCAAGTGCTACATTTCAGGGGCTTCCCTGGTAGCTCAGTTGGTCAAGAATCCACCTGCCATGCAGGTGACCATCTATAACACAGGAGACTCATGTTTGATCCCTGGGTCAGGAAGATCCTCTAGAGAAGGCAATGGCAACCCACTCCAATATTCTTGCCTGGAAAATCACGCGGATAGAGAATCCTAGTGAGCTACCTTCCATGGGGTCACAAGAGTTGGATATGACTTAGCTACTAAACCACCACCACCACCATTGTATTTTGAACTCTCGTTGACTACAAGGGCTGCTCCATTTCTTCCAAGGGACTCTGGCCCACAGTAGTAGATACGTGAAGAGTGAAAACGTTAGTCGCTCAGTTGTGTCTGACTCTTTGTGATCCTATGGGCTGGGATCAAACCTAGGTCTCTTATATCCTGCATTGGCAGACAGGTTCTTTACCACTAGTGCCGCCCAGAAAGCAATAGTAGATATAATGGTCATCTGAATTAAATTCACCCATTCTTGCCTATTTTTGTTCACTGATTCTTAAGATGTTGATTTCCATCTTACCATCTCCTGCTGGGCCACGTCCAATTTATGTTGATTCATAGACGTAACATTGCAGGTTCCTATGCAATATTGTTCTTTACAGCATCAGACTTTACTTTCACCACCAAACACATCCACAACTGATAGTCAAAAGTTTCCACTTTGGCCCAGCTACTTCATCCTTTCTGGAGCTATTAGTAATTCCCTTTCCTTCTTCCCCAGTAGCATATTGGCCATCTTCTGACCTGAGGGATCGTTTCTGGTGTCATATCTTTTTGCCTTTTCATACTGTCCATGGGGTTCTCCAGGCAAGAAGACTGATGTGGCTTGACATTTCTTTTCCAGTGGGCCACGTTTTGTCAGAACTCTTCACTATGACCTGTGTGTCTTGGGTGGTCCTGCATGACATGTTTCATAGCTTCATTGAGTTTTGTAAGCCCCTTCACTATAACAAGGCTATGATCCATGAGTGGTCCAAGTCCTTAGTTCATTTTAAATTTTATTACTATTTTGTTTGTTTGTCTTACTATTGATTTGTAGGAGTTCCTTTATATTTTGTAGATTACCCTCATTAGATATATGAATTGCATATGTTTTTCTCCCATTGGTTATCTTTTCACCCCATTGATTATTTTCTTTGCTGTGTAGAAGTCTTTTCAGCTTTAAGTATTCCCACTGTGTGTGTGTGTGTGTGTGTGTGTGTATGTGTGCATGCACGCATGTGCTTTTGGTGTCATATCCATAAAATCATTACCAAAACCAAAGTCATGAAGATTTTCCATTGTTTTCTTCTAAGCGTTTTATAATTTCAGGTCTTATGTTTGTCTTTTATCCATTTTGAGCTGATCTTTTGCTTATTGTATAAAATATAGCACCAGTTTTGTTCTTTTTCATGTGAATATCTAGTTTACCCAATGCCATTTGTCAAAGAGACTTTCAGATGTACCTTTTGCTCATACTTGGGTGAAGAAGAAAGGAGAACTGAGTAATATGTAACTAAGTAGTGAGGATCCCAGACAGGAAGCAGGTTACTTAAAAGCACTGTGTGATATGTAATGGCAGGCAGAAGCTGCCAGCATCTCAGAGAGCTCTGTCTAAGCTGTGGGTGAAATTCACAACCTTTCTCTCTGCAACAGTGGCTAACCTATTTAGATTTTTATTTACATGACATAGTAACATATAGAATTTTGTCTATATATTAGACTGGGATATATATAGATATATCTGGGATAAGTGAGTAGAATAATTAGAGGGTATGTAATAGTGAGGCAGGAGGTTTATGGGGCGCCCCTCAGTGTAAAGCAGTGGAGATTCATTCCCTATGGACCAAAACTTCAAGACAAGAATAGTGGGACAATTAAGGGAGAGGCTGAGCCCTGCCCAAACCATGTATTTCTTGTTCTCAAAGTCAGGACACCTCTTCAACCACACATGCACAGAAAAGGCTTTTGGAAGTTAAGGGGGGAGTTATGTCAAGGGATGTTCTCTACCTATATGCCTTTTTGATAAAATCCATCTTGACTAAGAGATGCTTACACACATGTAGAAGGATCCTGAGCTATACCAAATATGGACTATGAACCAGACAAACCAAAATGATTGGCCAAAATAAACCTGAAAGAAACACACCATAAAAATAAGTCAAACTGCTACAAGGACACGATTCAGAGACTCTCCCTCTGAGTCTGCCAGGGTGCCTATCCACATGTACTATACTCTTTTTCCTTTTAGCAAATACTTTACTTGCTTCACTACTTTCTGTCTTTGTGGAAATTCTTTTCTGCAAATCTGAAGACCGGAGCCATTGTTGCTCACCTCTGGTCTAAGGGCTAGGATCTGGTGTTCTCACCACCGAGACCCAGCCTCAATCTCCAACTGTGAACCCATACCCCACTCGAAGTCATTGCAGGCTGAGACCACCAAAGATCAATCATATCTGCTCCTGATCCAGCCTCTGGGCTGGGAGATGGTGAGCTGTCTGATATGGAAATAGTGATAAGAGGTAAAGAAACCCTGAGCTATTCTCAGCTTTGAGTTCAATGGGAGAGTCCTAGGCTGGGAGTAGCAGCAGCAGAGAAATGAAGCAAGTCCCTATGACTCTTGCAGGAAGGAATGGCTCCCCTCAAATCCTCAACCTACCTTTTGTCTGTTAAAAAACTTTGGTCAAAGAATAAATTTAACCAGAGAAGTGAGAAAATGCAGAAGCAAAGGAAAACAGTCAAATAAGACCAAATAATAATAGTTTAGTCTTTAAATGAAGTCAAGGACATTTAATTCTTCTTCAAGGATTATGGATAATAAGCTGAGCTACATCCTTTGAGCTGTTGTGTAGATACTGAAACCCCCACTAGGTGGAAGAAGTTAACCATATGATGACCAGACTGTAGCCATGATATGTTACTGCAATTTCAATAACTGGCCTCAAGAAGTTTATAACGAATGGACCCTGGAACTGGAGATTAACTCTACTTAAAGTAATCAAGATGATGCTGATCAAATCACCACATGACTAACTTCCAGCTGACTGTCAGACCTGACTGTGCTCTTTCTCCATGTAGCCTCCTCCCTCTGCCTGTACACCCCTGAAACTCCCCTTTAAAAGCTCTTATCCTCTGTTTGTAGGAGAGTTGACCTTTGAACATGGGTCTACCTTATTCCCCTGGCTACTGGCCTCTGGAATAAAGCAAACTTTCCTTCCCACCAATCTGGCCTCTCGTGTATTGGCTTTTGAGTGGTGAGCAGCTAGACCAGAGTTTCAGTAAGAGCAAAAACAGGTAGGTAGAATACCAACAAGTAAGTACCAAGGTCTAGAAAATCAGGACTTATCTCAGGGACCTGCCATTCCCAGAGGGAGAAAGCCAATTCTGGACCATAGTCATGATTCCCTTGACATCTTGAGAAATGCTTTAGAAAAGAGAGAGAGACATGCATGTTGAAGCTCAATACTTATGCAGATGGGAGCACAAGGGCAGCACCCTCTGTCAGTTAATGGTGATCTGTTTCATGTGATCAGTCATAACCTCATGAATGGGGTATTTTCAAATTAAATTATGGATAGTTATGGTATGCTATGATTTGTAAAATTCATACAACTCTTAAACAAGAGGCAGACATCTGGATTTTAGACATGAACAGGAACCGTTGACTCTGAAATAGTCATTTCCTTTCTCTAGATATCATATTTCTTCCCTACCAACCAGTCAGTCAAAATAGAGAAACTCTAAGCTTCTCTTTATTTTTACATTCATCTAAGTTTTATTCTCTCAATTTAGTGTACATGTGCAAAATTCAACACTATCAGTTAATGGGGCATTTTCCTACTGATTATTTATTTCTATTCATCTCCATACATGTAATATATCATACTGACACATATTCACTCGCACATATATCTTTAAAAATATACTGAGTTCAGTTACATATTGCTGGCCACTTTTCTCTAGGGTCTCAAGTTACAATATCTTTTCAGATACCATTTAGAGTCATTGCTGAAAATGGAGGTGGCAGGCATGACTGTCTCCTCATCCAGCAGCTTCAGCTTTTAATTTGAGAATATACAGGGTCCTACTCCCCTTGCTAATATCTTAGTGTCACCCTGACTCCTGGAAAATCTGAAACCTTCCTACAGTTTTTTTTCATAACTTAAAGGCATTAGCTGAATTATCATGGATCACATATCTGCACAATGTAAGATGAGGTTTCGTTTAACATAGATATTTACATTAAACATATCCAGAATAATTATTTTTGCTGGAGCATTGATGGATCAACCAGTGGAAATTTAATAAGAATATTGTCTGTCCTTGTAAGAGATATTCCCTCTCTGCTGCAAAGGTGGGACCAGAGCTCACTGTATCATTCAGTCTTGTCAGAGAAGATGTTCTGTCACTGATTAAAGACCTGCATGTCCTCTTTAGTCACAAAAACATTTCATGGGGTAACCTTGTTTCTGTCTTAATGGATTCAGGCAATGTAATGAGAGCTACCAAAGTGGACATGAAGAAACCCTTTGAGAGACAGAGCATGTCACTTCTCACTTACTCACTAATGGCAGTCCCTCCGGAGCTGAGTGAGCCCTTCTGGGCAGAGCTGGAAGAGTCATTATAATGCACCTGTGCTCCTTCCTTTCTTCAAATGCAGCAGAAAGGCACCAGAAGAGATTTTGTATTGTTGTAAGGAACATCAAATACAACTCACAGGCATCTTAGTCTCATCAGAACTGTCCGATAATATAGTATCAGAGAGAAAAATAATACCCCTGAAATGTGCAATGCATACTTTACCTTTCCAAAGTACATTTCTACTACTATATATAAAACAGATAACCAACAAGGACCTACTGTATAACACAGGGGACTACATTCAATATTTTGTACTAACCTACAGGGGAAAAACATCTGAAAAAAAAAAAAATGTTTGTATAGCTGAACCACTTTGCTGCACAAACTGAAGCTAACAAAATGCTGTGAGCCCAAATCAACTATGCTTCAATGAAAAAATTAAAAAAAATATATATATATATATATATATATTTCTATCTCTGAGTTTCCCAGATAGGTAAATATAGAGATATTTGACATTGTATATATCAAGCATATATGTGATATATATACATATATATGTTTTATATGTACATACATACTAATTGTTTTATATGCACATGTATAAAACAATTTAATACCTGAGATGATCAAGCTGTGATGGATGCAGAACAAATAATTTTATTTCTAAGTAGGAGGGAGGGTCAAGAAAAAAAAGACTGATTTACTGAGAGTGCAGTTTTATTCTATGGCTTTTACCAATTTGAAGAAGCAACTAATTCTTAAACTATATGGTAAGCACATTTAACTGTTCTAGGATTTTTCTCATGCTTCATGAAAACAGAGATCATAACTGGGAAACCAACTGTAAAATTAAAAGAACTAGATGTTGCCAATAAAGACCATCATTTCAGGAAAATAAATTTGTTTCTTGGAAGCTGTTCTTGAATATATGCTTGAGGTGCCCACAAGAAAATTAATTCAACCGAGAAACAAATTGATCTTGCTTCACTGGTTTATATGAACAGAGTAAAATACACACCAACAAGTTATACCACTTAATAACTTCTTGTTTCCTATAATGAATCAATGACAAGATCACCTTGAATTACTGTATTTTGAAATTGTATGTACAAAGTACCCTAGAACTATAGTTCACAAACCAGATTATGGATTTCATTAAGGACATCTTCAAAACTAATAGAATCAAGGTAATCAGTGTTTGTGTGGTATCCTTATCCATCTTATTTGAGAATTTTGGCTTTTGATGGTATATTACTATCATTTGTATGGAGATAAAATAAAATTGTACAATATGATATTGTTGTTGGTGTCTGGAAATGTGTTATTTTGTTCTCTGAAGACATTTTATTGGATCTTATAGAGTAAAAAGAAGCTCATCTTTGCAGGCCTTGAATTCTTCCTGATTATGGTTTCAAAAGTTGTTTGTAACTTTTTTACTAAAATTATATTTATATTATATATAATATACAAATATAAATATTATATATATAATACATATTATTATATGTATTATGTAAGGCAAGTTGTATTCTTCATTCTCTCAATTTGTAAAAGTTAACATTTAGTGCATTTCTGTCACATAAGCTTGGGGCCATCATAGAAGGTGACGAAATAAAGCTTAAGCAATCTTCCTGTTAAGGGTTTCTCTAAAGTTCTTTCTTCTTTGCTCTAGGGGAGCAAAGCAAATCTCCCTTGACCATGGCCAATGCAGAAGTAGACCTCCTTAAATAGGGATGTTATTTCCAAATAGTGAATGAAGTTGGGGGAGAGGCATAGATTAATCCTCAACATGTGAATCCAATAAATATATAACAAAAAGGGGAAATATATGCACTGTGTTACCAGATAAATGCATGTTGAGCATTATCCTTCCAGACTCCATTACTGGGAAATCGCAATAATTTAAAAAGTCTGCACTTTAATGTTCTAATATAAAAGATATACTGAGCAAATCAGTAATACAAATTCAATCCAAGAGAAATGTTTAGGTATCAAGGAATGACAATTTACAAACTCCCCAAAACAATAATTTCATTATTCAAAATATTAATGACTAATCATATTTTCAATAGCTTCCTCTAAATAAAAGTTATTTGAAAAAATACCTTTGCTATTTTTCTACTCTAGACTCTTTTCCTATAAGAAATATATTTTGAACTTATATTACAGATTTAAATTTTATAAATTCAAACTGGAATTTATGTTTGGCTTAATTACATTTTTAGAGTTATAACTGCATTTTCTAATTGTGTTAAATAAATCCCACTAAAGATGGTACTCTTTATGTCATATTTTTTTAAATAATGGAATTACAAATCTCCTATAAGCATAAAATTATAGAGATCAGAAGAGACCCCAAAGTTCATTTGTCAGGAGTTTTTTTTTTTTTTTTTAATATTTTATTGCAAAGTGAAAAGTGTGTTCTTTATATATTCTATGCTATGCTAAGTCACTTCAGTCATGTCCAACTCTGTGCGACCCCATGGACTGCAGTCCACCAGGCTCCTCCGTCCATGGTATTCTCCAGGCAAGAGTACTGGAGTGGGGTGCCATTGCCTTCTCCGTTATATATTCTAAAGACCCCTTATTTGAAATAGTTTGCATATTCCATATTTGGGAATTAGCTATCTAACTTACTAATGTTCAAAAATTAATATCACATGCATAATTAATTTAATGCATTAAAATGATATTATATAATATTTTTATTAGCTGTGCAGTCTCATTCCAATATTTATTTCTGTTGGTGATGGTGATTTAGTCGCTAAGTCATGCTGGACTCTTGTGACCCCATGGACTATGACCCACCAGGGTCCTCTGTTGATGGGATTTCCCAGGCAAGAATACTAGAGTGGGTTGCCATTTCCTTTTCCAGGGTAACTTCCCAACCCAGGAACCGAAACCTGGTTTTCTGGACTGCAGAAAGTCTTCTGCATTGCAGACAGTCTTCTGCATTGTAAGCAGATTCTTTACCAGCTGAGCTTAAGTCAGGTGAAAATGTTGCAGAGAATAAGCCAATTCTGACCTCACTCCAATTGTTCAGTCATTCAGTCATGTTCAACTCTTTGAGACCCCATGGAGTGCAACACACCAGCCTTCCAGGCTTCCCTGCACTTCACTATCTCCAGTAGTTTCCTCAAACTCATGACCATTGAGTTGGGGATGCCATCCAACCATTTGTCATCCTCCTTTCCTCCTGTCTGGAATCTTTCACAGCATCAGGATATTTTCCAGTGAGTCAGCTCTTTGCATTTTGGATTCTTATATTGACTATGATGGCTACTCCATTTCTTCTAAGGGATTCTTGCCCACAGTAGTAGATACAATGGTCATCTGAGTTAAATTCACCCATTCCAGTCCATTTTAGTTCATTGATTTCCTAAAACGTCGATGTTCACTCTTGCCATCTCCTGTTTGACCACTTCCTATTTGCCATTATTCATGGGCTTAACATTCCAGGTTCTTATGCAATATCGCTCTTTACAGCATCACACTTTACTATCATCAGTAGTCACATCCACAACTGGGTGTTGTTTTTGTTTTGGCTCCATCTCTTCATTCTTTCTGGAGTTATTTCACCAGATCTTCAGTAGCATGTTGGTTACCTACTGAACTGGGGAGTTCATCTTTCAGTGTCCTATCTTTTTGCCTTTCCATACTGTTCATGGGGTTCTTAAGGCAAGAATACTGAAGTGGTTTACCATTGCCTTCTTCAGTGGACCATGTTTTGTCAGATCTCTACACCATGATCCATCTGTCTTTGATGGCCCTACATGGCTTGGATCAAAGTTTCATTAAGTTAGACTAGGTGGTGATCCATGTGATCAAATTGGTTAGTTTTCCATGATTCTGGTTTTCAGTCTGTCTGTCTTTTGATGGAGAAGGATAAAAGGCTTATGGAAGCTTCCTGATGGGAGAGACTGACTGAGGGGTAAACTGGGTTTTGCTCTAGTAGGTGGGACCATGCTCAGTAAATCTTTAATCCAATTTTCTGTTGATGGGCAGAACTATGTTCCCTCCCTGTTATTTGATCTGAGGCTAAACTATGGTGGGGGTAATGAAGATAATGGAGACCTGCTTCAAAAGGTCCCACGCATGCACTGCTACTCTCAATGCTCCCAGCACTGCAGCAGGACACTGCCGACCCACACCTCTGCTGGAGACTCCTGGACACTCTGGGTCAGTCTCTTGTGGGGGTCACTGCTCTTTTCTCCTGGGACCTGGTGCAGGCAAGGTTTTGTCTGTACCATCCAAGAGTCTGTTTCTCCAGTACTGTGTATGTTCTGGCGGCTCTATGGTGGGGTTAATGGTGACCTCTTCCAAGAGGGCTTATTCCATCTCCTGGTCTACTGCCCCCAGAGCCCCTGCCCCTGCATCAGTCCACTGCTGACCTGTACCTCCTCAGACGACACTGAAACACAGTTCTGCCTCAGTCTCTGTGGGGTCTCTGGGTCCTGGTGCACACAAGGTATGTTTGAGCCCTCTCAGCATCTCTGATGGGTATGGGGTTTGATTCTAAATGCAATTTCGCCCATCCTACCATCTTGCTGGAGCTTCTTTGCTCTTGGACATGGGCTATCTCCTCAAAGTCGCTCCAGCTGCACAACTGCCACTTGAACATAGCCCAAGGACACAACATAAACTGATTAGTATCGAATGGAACCAAGATGGCAGACAAGACTAGACCTTGCTCCTCAGTCAGCAAGTGAAATGACACACACAGAGGTGTCTTGACAGTTCCATAGCACTGTTAAAATACCAAGGAGTGGGTGGTGGCCCAAATCCTGGAAATCTCCACCCCTTCCCCACAATAGTTGGAATAATCCTCCCTCTCATTAGCATATGAAACAACCCAGCCTATAAAAGCTAAATTTGCCAAATTTTGGGGCTGCACTCTGTGATGGCCCACAGTCTGTCTGTGGAGTGTGCTTCTCTCTGAATCTGAATAAATATACATCTTACCTATCACTTTGTCTCTTACTGAGTTCTTTTTGAGGTGAGACATCAAGAACCTGAGCTTCATTAAGCCCTGAAACCAGGTACCATGGGTTTTGGCTGGGTTTGAGTCCCAGCCACGTGGGTTCAAGTCCCAAGCAGAGTTTGGCTGCATTAGAGTCCCAAGCCAGGTTTTGGCTGGGTTCAATTCCAACTGAGTCCCAAACTGGGTTTTGGCTGGCTTCGAGTCCAGTAGCACATGGATTCAAGTCCCAATCTGTGGTAAATGGTTTCAACTTCATTACAAATAGAGGGAGAAACAATGGAACTAGTGACAGACTTTATTTTCTTGGGCTTCAAAATCACTGCAGATGGTGACTGCAGCCATGAAATTAATAGATGCTTGCTTCTTGGAAGAAAAGCTATGACTAACCTAGACAGCAGAGTAAAAAGCAGAGACTTTCCTTTACCAGCAAAGGTCTGTATAGTCAAAGCTGTGGTTTTTCCAGTAGTCATGTTTGGATGTGAGAGTTGGACCATAAAGTAGTCTAAGCACTGAAGAATTGATGCTTTTGAATTGTGATATTGGAGAAGACTCTTATGAGTCCCTTGAACAGCAAGGAGAAAAAAAAGACCTGACTCATTAGAAAAGACTCTGATGCAGGGAAAGATTGAAGGCAGGAGAAGAAGGGGACAACAGAGAATGAGATGGTGGATGGCATCACTAACTCAATGGACATGAGTTTGAGCAAGCTATGGAAGATGGTGAAAGACAGGGAAGCTTGGAGGCTTCATTCCATGAGGTTACAAAAAGTTGGACACAACTGAGCAGCAACAAGGTTTATCATAAGTTTTCTTTCAAGGAGTAAGTGTCTTTTAATTTCATGGCCACAGTAACCGATCTAAGTGATTTTGGAGCCAACAGAGTAGAAGCCAATTCTGACTCCACCTTGGAAACTGTTTCTTGACTTGCTTTTCATTTCTTTTGTAATTACAATATTATATATATTGGCCTGTCTCAGAGGACCCAGCCCCCTCTGCTTGACTGTAAAACTTCTCCCTTGTCTCATAGAGAGATAATCTGGCCCCACCTGTAGTGAATAGCAAGATTAACACACCTCTTACAAATGCTGACCCTTCTTGAAGATGTTTTGCAAGACTGAAGACACTTTTTACTTTAGTTCCTCACTGTCTCTCTCTCTGTACTCTGTCTTTTGACTTTAGTTCCTCATTACTTCTCTCTCTCTCTCTGCCTCTATAAAAGAACCTGGCATCCAGGCCTTGACAAGATGGTTACTTTGAGACATTAGTCTGCCATCTTTTAAAGCTTTTCAAATAAAGTCATATTCCCTGCCTCAACACCTCATCTTTCAGATTCATAGGTCTGTTGTGTGGCAAGCAGAGTGAGACTGGAGTTGGTAACAAAATGCTAAAATAATTAATGACATTCCCACAATTTTTATAAAGTCTAAATTCAAACTACAGATCTTCATCAGTTTACTTCAGTTCAGTCACTCAGTCGTGTCCGACTCTTTGCAACCCCATGAATCGCAGCACGCCAGACCTCCCTGTCCACCACCAACTCCCGGAGTTCACTCAGACTCACGTCCATCGAGTCAGTGATGCCATCCAGCCATCTCATCCTCTGTCGTCCCCTTCTCCTCTTGCCCCCAATCCCTCCCAGCCTCAGAGTCTTTTCCAATGAGTCAACTCTTCGTATGAGGTGGCCAAAGTACTGTAGTTTCAGCTTTAGCATCATTCCTTCCAAAGAAATCGCAGGGCTGATCTCCTTCAGAATGGACTGGTTGGATCTCCTTGCAGTCCAAGGGATTCTCAAGAGTCTTCTCCAACACCACAGTTCAAAAGCATCAATTCTTCGGTGTTCAGCCTTCTTCACAGTCCAACTCTCACGTCCATACATGACCATAGGAAAAACCATAGCCTTAACTAGATGGACCTTTGTTGGCAAAGTAATGTCTCTGCTTTTGAATATGCTATCTAGGTTGGACATAACTTTCCTTCCAAGGAGTAAGCGTCTTTTAATTTCATGGCTGCAGTCACCATCTGCAGTGATTTTGAAGCCCAACAGATCTTCATATTCATTACAAAATTTAAAAAATTAGGATTAAAAGAGGAAAATACTTAAGTAATATATTTTATAAGTAAGAGTCTGAAGGACTTTCTTAACATAGCATTGTTATTAACATGGCAGTGCAAATCCATTTACTTCCCTGGGGCTTTCTGAAATCTTTCCCTGCACACTATTTCCTTAGGAAAGACGACGGGATCGAATGAGGATGACTTCAGTTCAACTTTAATTTTGAGACCTGATACTGTGTTTTGTTTGGGAGGAAGTACAGGGATAGATGATTTTGAACAGGTCAGCTCTAGACTTCTGGGGCCCTTATTTCTTTTGCCACTGAGATGCTGAATATGTAAAAACCAGAAGCCTGGTTTTTACACCAGACCAAATGTAAAAACAGAAGTCTGACTCTCAAATTGCAGCAGCAAGCCCAGGAAACCAACCCATTATCTACAGTGGGTTGGTTTCTCGAGCTGATTGCTGCAGGTTGGGGGTCAGACTTCTGTTTTTACCAACCTAAGAAACCAGCCTGCTTTCTACCTTGTAAGTCAGACTTGCAGGAAGGCACACCACTCACTAACTCTAGTAACAATCCAGGAAGCCAAAAAATAATCTTTATCCAGTTGCCTCAGAATGACAAGGACTTGGTTAATAACTGACAGCTTCCATAATTTTTATCCTTACTTCCAGTTGGGAACCAACCAGACCAACTAGATAAAACAACTACGTACCCCAAGCAATCATATAGGATGCCCCACTTCTAATGCTACACCATGCCAACAGCTTCCAATCAGGGCATCATCTGAAACCTCCCCTTTATTCTACAATAATGTTTTACCACTCATATTCTTTCATTTAAGTCTTTGCTAAACAAGTGGAGCCTGATCCCATTGTTATTATTCTAAGTAGACTTTACTTGTTCTTATTTGATTAGTCTTCATTTACATCCATACCTTTGACCCACAGTGTAAAGTCACAATATAGTTAGATCAGAATCAGAAAAGGAAGCTAAGTTATCCAAGATGCAAAAGTAATAACTTCTTTCTGGTTAACGTTAGGGAAGCCTTCATGAAAGATTTTACATCTGAACTGGGATAAAGCAGTAAATTTGGCCTAGAGGCCAAATAACATTTTTGTTGTTGCTGTATGTTATTGTTGCTACTGCTTTTCCATCATTATCTAATTAATGTCATTTAAAATCCCATTATCCTAAGACTGTAATTGATCAACATTTTAATTGATCTGACTCTAAATTGGTTTCAATTTTAGAATTTGTCCCACATTTATTTAAATAGCTTTGCATATCTTTATATGTGAATCTTTGTAAGTGGTTCTTGTGTTGAATGGCCTTCTTTGGAAAACAGGATTGCTTGGGTAGTAAACATCCCTATTGAAACTAATTTTTCAAATGTTCATGGGTTCTCATAAAGTGAGAGCTATTTTAAGCTTTATTTTCTTTCCCTTTCTATACTGTCAAAGTACATCAAAGCCAAGACCTCATACTACTGGAATGAATTTGAAAAACCAAGTCTAAGAAAATTGACCTGAAGAGAATGATAAAACATTCAAACCTGTTCTTTCAAAAATAAACATTGAGCATGGTTGCAAGTGCATATACCTTTAAGTAATGTTTCTGGTGGTAAGCAGTAGGAATTTCCATTCAATTAGTTAAAGTAAAAGCACATTCTCAGGGGCTTCAGATTTCAGCATAAAGATGTAAAGAGCTGTGAATAACACTTTTCCCACCTTAGCAACTAAGAAAAACTGGAAGAATAGCAAATTAGTGACTTTTATGAAAGCCTTCAGAGAACTGAGGTTGTAGGGCAAGCAACTGACATAAAGTATAGACAGAAATGGACACCTGAGGGAAGCAGGGACACTTGAGCATTTGTATAACTGGGTCAAATTTCACCTAACAAAATACAAGCCTGTAAATCAATTTAAGTAGATATTTTGAAAAAATATAGCTAACAGTAGAGTGCGAGCTATTATAAGAGTGTGGAGCTCTGAAAGGACACAAATATAGATTCACACATTCTTGCAGGGTTTTCCTCCAAGAACCCCAACCAGGTACCTAAAGGAAAGATTTAAAAGAATTCTGAGATGTGGCTAAAGATGATAAAGTATAATATATATACATAACGGAACACTACTCAGCCATAAAAAATAATGAAATTTTCTCATTTGTAAAAACATGATGGCCCTCAAGGGTATTATACTGAATGAAATGTTAGAAAAAGACAAATACTGTGTGATATAATGTATATGTGAAATCTAAAAGTACACAAGCAACTAGTGAATATAACAAAAAAGAAGCAGACTCACCAATATATATTAGAGAACAACTGGTAGTTACCAGTAGAAAGAGGAACACAGGGAGGGCAACATAGGGGTAGGTTACTAAAAGGTACAAACTATTAGATATAAAAGAAGCTATAAGAATGGGCTTCCCTGGTAGCTCAGCTGGTAAAGAATCCACCTGCAATGCAGGAGACCCTGGTTTGATTCCTGGGATGGGAAGATCTCCTGGAGAAAGGATAGTCTACCCACTGCAGTATTCATTGGCTTCCCTGGTAGCTCAGACTGTAAAGAATCTGCCTGCAATGCAGGAGTTCAGTTCAGTTCAGTTCAGTCACTCAGTTGTGTCCGACTCTTTGAAGGAGACCTGGGTTCAATCCCTGGGTTGGGAATATCACCTGGAGGAGGGCATGACAACCCTCTCCAGTATTCTTGCCTGGAGAATCTCCATGGACAGAGGTGCCTGGTGGGCTACAGTCCACTGGGTTGCAAACAGTTGGACATGACTGAGTGACTAAGCCCAGCACAGCAAGCTACAAGAATATAATGCACAACACAAGGGACAGAGTGAATATTTATAATCACTATAAATGGAGTGCATGTGTGGGCAGTCTCTCAGTCGTGTCCAATTCTTTGCGACCCCATCCCATGGACCGTAGCCTGACAGGATCCTCTGTCCATGGAATTTTTCAGGTAAGAATGGTAGAGTCAGTTGCCATTTCCTACTCCAGGGGATCTTCCCAACCCAGGGATCAAACCACATCTCCTGTGTCTTAAGTTGGCAGAAGGATTCTTTATCACTGTGCCACCTGGTAAGCCATAAATGGAATACATTCTTTAGAAATTGTGAATCACTATGCTATACAGGCAATGGCACCTCACTCCAGTACTCTTGCCTGGAAAATCCCATGGACGGAGGAGCCTGGTAGGCTGCAGTCCATGGGGTCGCTAAGAGTCAACATGACTGAGCAACTTCACTTTCACTTTTCACTTTCATGCATTGGAGAAGGAAATGGCAACCCACTCCAGTATTCTTGCCTGGAGAATTCCAGGGACGGGGAAGCCTGGTGGGCTTCCGTCTATGGGGTTGCACAGAGTCGGACACGACTGAAGAGACTTAGCAGCAGTAGCAGCAGCAGCAGCATACTGTACATTTTTAAATCATATAATATTGTACAGTAACTACTCTTCAGTTTAAAAAGAAAATGAAAGAAAACCCCAGAAAGTTCCCTCTTGATGCCAGTAGTGAGAAAGAAGAGCAGATATTAGCAAACTCTGCCAAGTCCCAGCTTACCATTCTTTCCTATGGAATAAAATCACCTGGAAAGGGAGTGGCAACCAAAGCATCCAGAGACATGTATGGAACTTTATATCAGTTGGGGAAGGGAATGGAAGCTAGCATGAAAATTTTGCACTTTATTTCTTCTTTCTTCTCTAGGGAACAAAAGCCTTCATCTGCAAGGGAATAAGGATGTGGTATCAAAATATATAGCCTGAAAGCCCTGGTGGGGTCCAATAGAAGTGTTGGATAGCAATGAAAGCAAATTCTAAGCAAAATAACAACCAGAAAAATGTTTTCATCTTGACAAAGAATAAAACTTATCTTTTAAAATAACTTAAAAAATTATGAAACAGTGTCCCTAAAGACAGCAAGAGAAAAAGGTGCTGACTTAAGAAACTTTGGAAACTAGTAGGATATGTAGGAGTAAAAGCAAAAGAAACTGTTCATAAACACAATATTCTAGTTGATAAATTTATGTTCCCCAGGGGTAGAAGTTACCAATTGTAAAACCACTGTACAAGTATATTGGAATGGAACAATTAAACAGATGGATGACAGATGGTAGGATCTAGGTTTCTTACTGATAGAATGGAAAGTTACAGATAAGCAAGGAAAGATTGCTAGAATGAACCATCTGGTAAAGGACCGGAGTTACATTTACAGATATCACTATAATGATGAACTACTGTTTCACTTAATAGAAATAGATAGAAATAAATGGTTACATATAGAAATATATACATGTTTGCATATATATATATATACATATTCATTACTATATGTGTGTGTGTGTATGTGTGTGTATACAGTAAGGTTATGCTCAAAATCCTGCATGGTAGTCTTCATCATTACATGAACCGATGATTTCTTGATGTCCTAGCTAGATTTAGACAAGGCAGAGGAACCAAAGATCAAATTGCCAAAATTAGCTGGATCATAGAGAAAGCAAGGGTATTTCAAAAAAAAATCTACCTCTGTTTCATTGACTATGATAAAGACTTTGACTGTGTAGATCATAACAAACTGTGGAAAACTCTTAAAGAGATACAAATAAAGGACCATCTTACCTATGTCCTGAGAAACCTATATGCCAGTTAAGAAGCAATGGCTAGAACCTTGTATGGAACAGTTACTGGTTCAGGATTGAGAAATGAGTAAGTCAAGGCTGCTTATTGTCACTCTGTTTATTTAACTTATACTCAGAGCACACCATAAAAAATGCCAGGCTGGATGAATTACAAACTGGAATCAAGATTCCTGGGAGAAATATGAACAACCTCAGATGTGCAGATGGTACCACTCTAATGGTAGAAAGTCAAGAGGAACTAAAGAACTTCTTGATGAGTGTGAAAGAGGAGAGTGAAAAGCTGACCTGAAATTCAACATTAAAAAATTTAAGGTCGTGGCATCTGTTCCCATCACTTCATGGCACATAGAAAGGGAAAAAAGGGAAGCAGGGACAGATTTCCTTTTCTAGGGCTCTAAAATAACTGTGGATGGTGACTGCAGCCATGGAAGAGAAGACGAGTGCTTTTTGGAAGGAAAGCTATGACAAACCTAGACAATGTATTAAAAAGCAAAGACATCACTTTGACGACAAAGATCCATATAGTAAAGGCAATGTTCTTTCCAGTAGTCATGTAGGGTTGTGAGAGCTGGACAATAAGGAAGGCAGAACACTGAAGAATTGATGCTGGAGAAGACTCTTGAGAGTCCTTTGGACAGCAAGGAGATCACACCAGTAAATCTTAAGGGAAATCACCCTGAATACTCATGCAGTTCAGTTCAGTCACTCAGTCGTGTCTGACTCTTTGCGACCCCATGAATCACAGCACGCCAGGCCTCCCTGTCCATCACCAACTCCCGGAGTTCACTCAGACTCATGTCCATCGAGTCAGTGATGCCATCCAGCCATCTCATCCTCTGTCATCCCCTTCTGCTCCTGCCCCCAATCCCTCCCAGCATCAGAGTCTTTTCCAATGAGTCAACTCTTCGCATGAGGTGGCCAAAGTACTGGAGTTTCAGCTTTAGCATCATTCCTTCCAAAGAAATCCCAGGGCTGATCTCCTTTAGAATGGACTGGTTGGATCTTCTTGCAGTCCAAGGGAGTCTCAAGAGTCTTCTCCAACACCACAGTTCAAAAGCATCAATTCTTCGGTGCTCAGCTTTCTTCATAGTCCAACTCTCACGTCCATACATGACCACAGGAAAAACCATAGCCTTGACTAGATGGACCTTTGTTGGCAAAGTAATGTCTCTGCTTTGAATATGCTATCTAGGTTGGTCATAACTTTCCTTCCAAGGAGTAAGCGTCTTTTAATTTCATGGCTGCAGTTAGCATCTGCAGTGTTTTTGGGGCCCCCAAAAATAAAGTCTGACACTGTTTCCACTGTTTCCCCATCTATTTCTCATGAAGTGATGGGACCACATGCCATGATCTTCGTTTTTTGAATGTTGAAAAAACCAACTTTTTCACTCTCCTCTTTCACCTTCATCAAGAGATTTTTTAGTTCTTCACTTTCTGCCATAACGGTGGTGTCATCTGCATATATGAGGTTGTTGATATTTCTCCTGGCAATCTTGATTCCAGCTTGTGCTTCTTCCAGCCCAGTGTTTCTCATAATGTACTCTGCATATAAGTTAAGTAAGCAGGGTGACAATATACAGCCTTGACATACTCCTTTTCCTATTTGGAACCAGTCTGTTGTTCCATGTCCAGTTCTAACTGTTGCTTCCTGACCTGATAACAAATTTCTCAAGAGGCAGATCAGGTGGTCTGGTATTCCCATATCTTTCAGAATTTTCCTCAGTTTATTGTGATCCACATAGTCAAAGGCTTTGGCATAGTCAATAAAGCAGAAATAGATGTTTTTTTTGAACTCTCTTGCTTTTTTGATGATCCAGCAGATGTCCAGTGAATACTCGTTGGAAGGACTAAAGATGAAGCTGAAGCTCCAATACTTTGGCCACTTGATGTGAACAGCTGACTTATTGGAAAAGACCTGATGTTAGGGAAAGACTGAAGGCAGAGAATAAGAGGGCAATAGAAAATGACATGGTTGGATGGCATCACCAATGCAATGAACATGAACTTGGGCAAACTCCAGGAGATGGTAAGGGACAGGGAAGCCTGGCATGCTACAGCCCATGTGGCTGCAAAGAGTCAGACAAGACTTGGTGACTGAACAATGGAAACAAACATAATATGCACACAAATGTGTGTATATTTCCCTGCTGCATCAGGTAAGAGGGCTTAAGAGTAAAGACACTCCAGTAGCAGTGTGACACTCAGCATTCAGATCTTAGTTTCCAAAATAATTCTTTAATAAAAGGAACCAGGACTTCTTGAAAAAAAAAATGTCTGATACTAGCACTTGGGTAAGAAGTATGCAAGATGTACCTGGACCATCTTATAATACTAGGAAAGAAGAAAGTGAGAGGTGAGAATATATCAAAAGAACATTTGAAAAACCTCCCAGTTGTCAAAGCTGAAAATAATATATTTCTACATAAAGCCACCTTTAATACAAAGAAATAGATAATCTAAAAGTTAAAAGATGAAGAAAGATACGCCACAGAAGCATTCATTAAAAGATAGAGGGATGAATGTTGTTTCCAGTTCCATGTACAAGAAGCCTGGAAGTCATTTCCTCTTCTTGTTGTCCAGTCCCTTAGTTGTGTCCAATGTTTTGCTGCCCCGTGGGCTGTATGTAGCATGCCAGGCTTACCTGGCCTTCACCAACTCCCTGAGTTTGCTCAAACTCATGTCAATTGACTGGTGATGCTATCTAACCACATCATTCTTTGCCACCCATTTCTCCTTTTACTTCTGATCTTTCCCTGCAGCAGGGTCTTTTCCAAGGAGTTGGCACTTTGCAATAGACGGCCAAAGTGTTGGAGCTTCACTTTCATCTTCAGTCCTTCTGCTGAATATACAGGGTTGATTTCCCTTAGGATTGACTACTTTGACCTCCTTGCTGTCCAATGTACTCTCAAGGGTCTTCTCCAGCATCACAATTTGAAAGTATAAATTCTTCCATGCTCATCCTTCTTTATGGCCCAACTCTCACATCCATACATGCCTACTGGAAAAAACCATAGCTTTGACTATATGAACCTTGTTAGAAAAGCAAGAGTCTTTTAATTTCATGGCTGCAGTCACAGTCCATGTGACTGTGGATGTCTAGCTCTGTGGATGTCTAGCTCCAAGATGTCTAGCTCTAGGTGAGTGATCACACCTTTGCAGTTATTTTGGTCATTAACATCTTTTTTGTGTAGTTTTTCTATATATTCTTGCTACCTTTTCTAAATATCTTCTGCTTCTATTCGGTCCATAGTTTCTGTTCTTTATTGTGCCCCTCTTTGCATGATATGTTCCCTTATTATCTCCAATTACTTGAAGAGAGCTCTAGACTTTCCTATTCTATTGCTTTCTTCAATTTCTTTGTACTGTTCACATAGGAATGCCTTCTTATCTCTCCTTGCTATTCTTTGGAATTCTGCATTCAGATGGGTGTATCTTTCCTTTTCTCCTTTGCCTTTTGCTTCTCTTCTTTTCTCAGCTATTCGTAAGGTCTCATGAGACAACCATTTTGTTTTTTGCATATCTTTTTCTTGGGGATGGTTTTGATCACCGCCTCCTTTACAATGTTACAATCTCCATCCATAATTCTTCAGGCATTCTTTCTCTCTCAGATCTATTCCCTTGAATCTATTTGTCACCTCCACTGTATAATCATAAGGAATTTCAATTCAATTCAGTGCAGTTCAATTCAGTTGCTCAGTCGTGTCCAATTCTTTGTGACCCCATGGACCGCAGCATGCCAGGCTTCCCTGTCCATCACCAACTCCCAGAATTTGCTCTAACTTGTGTCCATCGAGTTGGTGATGCCATCCCACCATCTCATCCTCTGTTGTTCCCTTCTCTTACCTTCAGTCTTTCCCAGCACCAGGGTCTTTTCAAATGAGTTATCTCTTCACATCAGGTGGCCAAAGTATTGGAGTTTCAGCTTCTGATGAATACTCAGCACTGATTTCCTTTAGGATGGACGGGTTGGATCTCCTTGCAGTCCAAGGGACTCTCAAGAGTCTTCTCCAACACCACAGTTCAAAAGCATCCATTCTTCAGTGCTCAGCTTTCTTTATAGTCCAACTCTCACATCCATACCTGAATACTGGAAAAACCATAGCTTTGACCAGATGGACCTTTGTTGGCAAAGTAATGTCCCTGCTTTTTAATATGCTGTCTAGTTTGGTCATAGCTTTTCTTCCAAGGAGCAAGCATCTTTTAATTTCATGGCTTCAGTTACACATCTGCAGTGATTTTTGAGCCCCCTCAAAATAAAGTCTCCCACTTTTCCATTGTTTCCCTATCTATTTGATATGAAGTGATGGGACCCAATGCCATGATCTTAGTTTTCTGAATGTTGAGCTTTAAGCCAACTTTTTCACTCTTCTCTTTCAACTTTAATCAAGAGGCTCTTTACTTTCTCTTTGCTTTCTGCTATAAGGGTGGTGTTACCTGCATATCTGAGGTTATTGGTATTTCTCCTGGCAGTCTTGATTCCAACTTGTGCATCATCCAGTCCAACATTTCTCATGATGTACTCTGCATATAAGTTAAATAAGCTGGGTGACAATATGCTCCTTTCCTGATTTGGAAGCGGTCTGTTGTTCTATGTCCAGTTCTTACTGTTGCTTCTTGACCTGCATAGAAATGTCTCAAGGCAAATAAGGTGGTGTGGCATTCCCATTAAGAATTTTCCACAGTTTGTTGTGATCCACACAGTGAAAGGCTTTGATGTAGTCAATAAAGCTGAAGTAGGTGTTTTCTGGAATTCTCTTGCTCTTTTGATGATCCAGCAGATGTTGGCAGTTTGATCTAGTTCTTCTGCCTTTTCTAAATCCAGCTTGAACATCTGGAAGTTCACAGTTCATGCACTATTTAAGCCTGACTTGGAGAATTTTGAGCATTACTTTGCTAACGTGTGAGATGAGTGCAATTGTGTAGTAGTTTGAACATTCTTTTGCATTGCCTTTCTTTGGGATTGGAATGAAAACTGATCTTTTCTAGTCCTGTGGCCACTGCTGAGTTTTCCAAATTTTTCTGGCATATTGAGTGCACTCCATTTCTTCTCAGGGATACTTTCCCACAGTACTAGATATAATGGTCATCTGAATTAAATTCACCCATTCCAATCCATTTCATTTCACTGATTCCTAAAATGTCGATTTTCACTTTTGCCATCTCCTGTTTGACTATTTGCAATTTACCTTGATTAATGGACCTAACATTCCATCTTCCTATGCAAGACTGTTCTTTACACCATCAGACTTTACTTCCATCAGCAATCACATCCACAACTGTGCTTTGTTTTTGCTTTGGCTCCATCTCTTCATTCTTTCTGGAGTTATTTCTCCACTATCTCCAGTAGCATATTGGGCACCTACCGACCTGGGAAGTTCATCTTTTGGTGTCATATCTTTTTGCCTTTTCATACTATTCATGGGGTTCTCAAGGCAAGAATACTGAAATGGTTTTCCATTGCCTTCTCCAGTGGACCACGTTTTGTTAGAATTCTCTATCATGACCCGTGCATGTTGGGTGGCCCTACAAGACATGGCTCATAGTTTCATTGAGTAAGATAAGGCTGTGGTCCATGTGATCAGTTTAATTAGTTTTCTGTGACTGTGGTTTTCACTCTGTCTTCCCTCTAAGGGATAATGATAAGAGTATTATGGAAGCTTCCTGATGAGAGAGACTGGCTGTAGGGGAAATTGGTTTTTATTCTGATGGGCAGGGCCATGCTCAGTAAATCTTTAATCCAATTTTCTGTTGATGGGCAGGGCTGTGTTCCCCCCCTGCTGTTTCACCTGAGACCAAACTATGGTGGAGGTAATGAAGACAATGGTGACCTCCTTCAAAAGATCCCGTGCAGACACTGCTGCACTCAGTGCCCCTGACCCTGCAGCAGGCCACTGCAGACCCACGCCTCCACCTAAGACTCCTGGATACTCACAGACAAGGCTGGGTTAGTTTCTTTTGGGGTCACTGGTCCTTTCTCCTGGGTCCTGGTGCACATAAGATTTTCTTTGTGTCCTCCAAAAGTCTGTTTCCCCAGTCCTGTGTAAGTTCTGGTGGCTCTATGGTGAGGTTAATGGTGACCTCCTCCAAAAGGGCTTATGCCACAGCCAGGTCTGCTGCATCCAGAGCCCCTGCCCCTGCAGCAGGCCACTGCTGACCCGTACTTCCATAGGAGACACTCAAACACTCAAAGGCCGGTCTGGTTCAGTCCCTGTGGGGTCTCATGGTATGAAACGGTTTTGTTTGAGCCCTCTGAGTGTCTCTGGTGGGTGTGGGGTTTGATTCTAAATGTGATTTTGTCCCTCCTCCCATCTTGCTTGGGCTTCTCCTTTGCCCTTGGATGAGGGGTATCTTTTTATGGTGCGATCCAACATTCTCCTGTTGATGGTTGTTCAGAAGCAAGTTGTAATTTTGCACTTCTTGCAGGAGAAGATGAGTGCATATCTTTCTACTTTGCCATCTCGATCCAGGGAAACCATAACAGATTTAATCTAGGTCAAATAAGGATATATATACATACTTCACACACTGCTGAAGTCTAGCTTGATGGATTTTGAGCATAACCTTGCCAGCATGTGAAATGAGCACAACCGTATGGTAGTTTGGGCATTCTTTGGCATTGCCCTTCTTTGGCATTGGAGTGAAAACTGACTTTTTCTAATCCTGTAGCTACTGCTGAGTTTTCCAAATTTGCTGGCATTTTGACTGCAGCACTTTAACAGCACCATCTGTTAGGATTTGAAATAGCTCATCAGGAATTCCATCACCTCCACTAACTTTCCTTAGGAATGCTTCATGCTCCAGGATGTCTGATTCTAGGTGTGATCATACCATCGTGGTTATCTAGATCATTAAGACCTTTTTAATATAGTTCTTCTGTATATTCTTCCCCTCTTTTCTTAATCTCTTCTGCTTTTGTTAGATCCCTACCATTTTTTTCCTTTATCAGGCCATCCTTGCATGAAATATTCCCTTGATATCTCCAATTTTCTTGAAAAGATCTCTTGTCTTTCTTATTCTCTTTTTCTCCTCTATTTCTTTGCATTGTTCATTTAAGCAGACCCTTCTTATCTCTCCTTGCTATTCTCTGGAAGTCTGCATTCAGTTGGTTATATCTTTCCCTTTCTCCCTTGCCTTTCACTTCTCTTCTTTCCTCAGTTATTTATAAAGCCTTCTCAGATAGCCACTTTGCTGTCTTGCATTTCTTTTTCTTTGTGATGGATTTAGTCACTGCTTCCTGTCCAAGGTTACAAACATCTATCCATAGTTCTTCAGCCACTTTGTCTATTAGATCTAATCCCTTGAATCTATTCATCACTTTCACTGTATAATCATATGGGATTTGATTTAGATCATACCTGCCTGGCCTAGTGATTTTCCCTACTTTCTTCAATTTAAGTCTGAATTTTGCAATAAGAAACTCATGATTTCAGGAGCAGTCAGCTCCTGTTCTTGTTTTTGCTCACTGATAGAGTTCTTCTTCATAACATGCAAAGATTTGAAAAGATTGAAAAATCAACAATTTTCCTTGAATATTTAAGAGAGAGAAGGACACAGAGTAAACCTTGCCTCCAAAATGGAGAGACAGAAAAGTTAATACAGGAATCACTGCTTACCAGAGAGCAGATTAGAAACAGAAACCACTGTAGGAACTAGTGGCAGAGTAGGAAAACCTTAGCTGTAATTGAAGAATTGCTGGAGTCTCCATCTGAATGAGTCTGAGACTGAAAAACCCAAGGGAAATGGAGTCATGGAAGGCCTGCACAATATTTTGAAATTTATCTTCATGAATTTGACCAGTTGCCTATAGTGAACCCTGGAGAAAAATTCCTTCATGCTTCCAGCAGTCAAAAAGGAATCATTTTGAAACACACCAGAGCACTTATGGCTTCCCTGGTAGCTCAGCTGGTAAAGAATCTGCCTGCAATGCAGAAGACCACAGATCTTCCTGGGTCAAAAAGATCTCCCAGAGAAGGGTTGGGCTAACCACTCCAGTATTCTTGGGTTTCTCTGGTGGCTCAGATGGTATGTAATCTGCCTGCACTGTGGAAGACCTAGGTTCAAACCCTGGGTTGGGAAGATCCCCTGGAGAAGGGAACCCACTTCAGTATTCTTGCCTAGAGAATTCTACCCATGGGGTCACAAAGAGTTTAACAGTATTGATCAACTTTCACTTCAAGAAAAGAGCACTTCTTTCTTCTTAATAAGGAAGAAGGCCTACCTTCAGGGAAAAACTAGTTAACTAGAGCCTAACCTCTTGGGATACTCTCAGATCCTAACTGTCCTGGGGGAAGGGAAATATTCAATGCCAGTCAACAATAGCCTCCCATGTTGGAAAATGGAAATATCCAATCTCAGCCCACTCTAATCATCTGTACCATTTCATAAAAAGAAAACTGAGAAACACCTGTGAAATTTACAATCCTGAAGCATAGCATCAACTGAAGAACTGAGAGCTAATTATAGGACGGTAGAATACTTCTTTCCCTCTTACACTTCACCAATACATTACTAAAGACATATTTATAGAAGTTCTTTTACCTGGTATATCATGTCTATCTATCAAGAAAACATTGCAAGATATACCAAAAGGTTATATATATATATATATATATATATATATACAAAATTTGAAAATCAGAATCAGACACAACAAACATGTTGGAAAGATCAGACTGACAATTTAGGCCAACTATGATTATATAGCTGGATGAGATGATTGAATGGTATCACGGACTCAATGGACATGAGTTTGAGCAAACTCCAGGAGATGGTAAAAGACAGAGAAGCCTGGTTTGCTGCAGTCCGTGGAGTCACAAAGACTCTGACATGACTGAGGAACTGAACACCAAGAATGATAAATATGCTTGGAGCTATAATGGATAAAGTAGACAGCATGCAAAAATAGATGTGCAGCATATGCAGAGATAGAAATACAAAGGAAAAAAGCAAAAACAAAAGTTAGAGGCAAAAACACTGTAACAGAAATGAAGAATGGATTTAATGTATTCAAGTAATCAAAGCTATGGTTTTTCCAGTAGTCATGTATGTATGCAAGAGTTGGACCATAAGAAAGGCTGGGTGTCGAAGAATTGGTGCTTTTGAACTGTGGTTTTGGAGAAGACTCTTGAGAGTCCCTTGGAATGCAAGGATATTAAATCAGTTAATCCTAAAGGAAATCAACCCTGCTTGTTCACTGGAAGGACTGATGCTGAAACTGAAGCTCCAATACTTTGGCCACCTGATATGAAAGGCTGACTCACTAGAAAAAAGACCCTGATGCTGGTAAAGATTGAAAGCAGGAGAAGAAGGGGATGACAGAGGATGAAATGGTTGGATGCCATCAATGACTCAATGGACATGAGTTTGAGCAAGCTCCAGAAGATGGTAAAGGACAGGGAAGCCTGGCATGATGCTTTCTATGGAGTCACAAAGAGTTGGGCATGATTGAGTGACTGAACAACAATAGCAAATTCATAGAAAGGACACAGTTGAGGAAAGAAACTGTGAACCTGAAGAATATAAATAAAATCCTCAAAAAACAAAAAGCAAAGAGAACAAAACCTAAAAAGAACACATAGAATATCCAATTACTGTGGGAAAACTGTAATTGTCTGCAATGGGAATATCAAAAGAAGAAGCAAGAGAGAAAGAAACAGAATAAACATTTGAAAAAATAATGACTGAAATTTTACCCAAATCAAAGTCAGACACAAAACCACTGATCCAGGAAGCTCAGAAAACACCAAGAGGATAAATGCCAAAACAATTACAGAAAGAAAAACTATACCTAGGAATATAATTTTCAAGATGCAAAGACAAAGGAAATCAAAGATAAAGGGGGGAAAAAAAATCCTGAAAGAAGCCAGAGGGAAAGGTGTTTATCTTACCTACTGAGGAACAAAGGGACAAAGATAATAATTATATCCAATGTCTTCAGGAACATGCAAGCAGGAAGAAAATGGAAAGAAATATTTAGTGTTTAGAGAAAAGCCCCATCAACACAGATTTCTGTACCATGTAATATTATTCTTCAAAAGCGAAGGAGAAATAGGCTCTAGAGGAAACAATAATTGTAGGAATCTGTTGCCACCAGACCTGCACTGCAAATAATGTTCAAAGAAGTATATTACAGAGAAAAAAAGTAATATACCTCAGAAATTCACTCTAAAAAAATTAAGGAAAAATTACGGAACAACATCAAAGAAAGAATAAATGAATATAAAATTAAAACTTTTATTTTTTGTATTCTAAAAGCAAGCAAAAATATAGAGGGAATGTTTATTCTGGAAACTTTGACTTCAAGACAAGAAAGAGTATCACAGATAGAGAAAGATTTATGTAATTATAATGGGATAGTCTTCAAGATGGCATAATAATCCTAAATGCCCATGAAACAAGCAGAGCTTCAAAGTACATAAGGAAAAAACAGATAGGCCTGAAAAAAGAAATAGACAACTTCACAATTACAGATGAAGTTTTCAACATTTCTTTCTCCATAATTGACAGAATAGGCAGAAAATTCATAAATGATATATATGTAACCTAAAAAACTCAAGTAATTTGATCTAATTGTACTTATAGAACACTTAAACAATAGAAGAATACACATTCTTCTCAAGTGACCATGGAATATCCATCAAGATAGAACTGAAACCATGCAACTCAGATTTGGGCTTGAACCCATGGTCTTTTAATTGAGATCACACAGATGGTCTCAGGACTTAATGAGGCTCAGGTTCTTGATGTCTTATCGTGGTAAGAATCCAGTGAGAAACATTGATGGGTAAGAAGTGGATTTATAATCTTGAGAGAGAAACACAATGCACAGATAGAGTGTGGATCATCTCTGAAGGCTGTGCTGTGCTCAGTTGTGTCCAGCTCTTTATGATCCTGTGGACTGCAGCCCACCAGGTTCCTCTGTCCATGGGTATTCTCCAGGCAAGAATACTGCAGTGGGCTGCCATGCCCTCCTCCAGGGGATCTTCCCAACCCAATGATTGAACCCAGGACTCCCACATTGCAGGCAGATTCTTTACTGTCTAGTTAGTTTTTATGTACTGGGTAATCTTATAGGCTAATAAGTGGGAGGATTATTTCAACTATTTCAGAGAAGGGATATGGATTTCCATGAATTGGGCCACTGCTCACTTTTTGACCTCTAATGGTTGGGCTCAGAACTGTCAAGGTTCTGGTGGATAAGTCATTTAGTTTACACATTACAGTGAGCACATAATAAGGCTTAAGGCTACTTGAAGCTGAATTTTCCAACATCTTGGACCTAGTTGGTACTAATCAGTTTTTATCATGTCCTATGGCTATGTCACTCTTTTAAAAACTGTGCTCTACTTCCTTCCCTCCTGTTTCAGAACAAATAGAATTTAGAAGCAGAAATAATGCAAAGTATCTTCTCAGATCATAACACAATTAAATTAGAAGTTGATAACAAGTGTCTATAAAATCTCCAAATATCTTAAATTAAACAATATAGTACTACATAATCAGAGCACAAAGAGGAAATTTCAAATAAAATTTGTAAAACAAACAAAAAAATTGAATTAAATATAAACTAAAATACAAATCATTGAAATTCATTTAGCAGCAAAATTATAGCCTTAAGAGCACATGATAGAAAAGAAGAAAGGTCTGTTATCAGTCATCCAAGCTTCTTCATTAAGAAATTAAAGAATAACAAAGTAAACCTAAAGCAAGCAGAAAGAATGTAATACTGTAATAAGAGTAGAAATAACTGAACTTGTAAACAGAAAAACAAAAGGGAAAATCACTTTTTAAAAAGCCAATAATTTGAAAACAATAAAATTGATTAATTTTTAGTTAGCATAATCTTTTAAAAAGTAGAGATGCATGTTGCTAATATAGATGAATGCACAAGTAAAGAGTTCGCATGTTGTAACTAAAAATTGTGCATGTCGCAAAGAAAACTGAAGATCCCAAGTGTTGCAACTAACACCCAGTTCAGACATATAAATAAATATAAATAATAAAGGGTAGTGAGAGAACATTATGAGCAATTTCATGTTCATAAATTGAACAACTTAGGTGACATGGCCACTTCATTGAAAGTCACAACTATCCGAATTCACTCAAACACAAAAATATCACTTGAATGTCTTCTATCCATTAAAGCAATTGAATTTGTAATTAAAATCATTTAAAAATACACCTTAGAACCTAATAATTTTGCTGGCAGAATGGAATGGGGCAGAGCTTTCCCAAGGACCCAAGTGAAGGAGGTCAGGTAAGGACCCTGAGCAACTTTAAACTTGCAATGTAGGCAAGACACAGTAGAGCTTGCTTCTGGCCTGATTATGCTTTCAATTACCCCGGGGCTAAGTATTTCTCAAGTGTGGAGCCTAGGGAGATTTGGAATCTCAAACCTATCCTCTGCAATAGCATTCCTCAGGAATCCTCTAAAGAGAAAGTGACATTGCCAGGATAATTTTGAAGAACATTTTATTTAGCTACAATTCTGCTGTCATTTTCTATATGTTTGGTATTTCACTCCCCTTTTGATTAATAGAGACATTCTCATAAATAAAAGATCTTGGTCTCTTGAAACTGTCTGTCTTGCTCTCTTATTTCTCCTGTGAAGTCATAATCCCCCATTTGTGACATCACTGTCTTCACTGCAATCAACAGTGATGCTTCAAGCTGGGGATTAAATGCTCCAGAAGAGGAAGGCTTTATAAGAGCAGAGGGACTCTCAAGGAAAAAAGGTTCAATTAGCATGGAAATGGCTCTTAAAAAAACAAAAGATGTAGGGGTAGAGGGGCTGGAGCAAGGGATGAGTAGACAGTCCCAGTGACTGGAGTGGTTTACTTTGAAATAATTACTTTGGTCTTCCTCTTAACTCTAGCTAAAATAGAAATCATCACCCTCTTGAATGAATAAATATTCAATATTAAGGAAACACTAAAAATTATAACCAACTAAAGGCTGTGGGTTATAAATATGGATATTGTTCCTCCATCATAATTTCCATAAGGGCCTGTTAAATTGACCATGGTCAAAGAAACATTAGAGAATGCGGTGGTACAAGAATCAGTTGTGTTTCTAAATATACGTAATTTGTCCTGTCCTCCCACTTCAGTATCGCTTTGTAGCAACCTTCAACCCCATCTTTAATTCCTCTAGGGTTTATTAGCCTTCTTTTAGTTTGTTAAAATTTCTAAGCTCTTTTCCACTTCAGTGTTTCACTCTCTGTTGCCCTTCATCCAGGAATACTCTTCCTCCACCCTCATTCCAAGCCTTGTTCTGTTAATCATTCAAGTCCAAACAATAATGATACTTCCCCCGAGAGTTCTGCACTGAACCCTTGTCACTCTCATCTACATTTGTTGTTGTTCGGTCACTCAGTTATGTCCAGCTCTTTGCGACCCCATGGACTGCAGCACACCAGGCTTCCCTGTCCTTCACCATCTCCTGGAGCTTGATCAAACTCCTGTCCATTGGATAAGTGGATCCATCCAACCATCTCATCCTCTGTCATCCCCTTCTCCTGCCTTCAATCCTTCCCAGCATCAGGGTCTTTTTCTAATGAGTCAGCCCTTCTCATCAGGTGGCCAAAGTATTGAAGTTTCAGCTTCAGCATCAGTCCTGCCAATAAATACTCAGGATTGATTTCATTTAGGATTGACTGTTTGATCTCCTTGCAGTCCATCTCAAGAGTCTTCTCCAACACAACAGTTCAAAAGCATCAATTCTTTGACCCTCAGCCTTCTTTATAGTCCAATTGTCACATCCATAGGTGACTCCTGGAAAACAAAAAACAAAAAAACCCAAAAACATAGCTTTGACTATATGGACCTTTGTTTGATCTCAATGAACCTTTATATTTCCTAGTAACCATCATGATTCTAATATATGTTTATGTGTTTGATGTTTCTGTATACTGTCTCCTTTAAATAAGTTCTATTTTTCATGAATGCAAGAAACATATCCGCTCTAGTAGTGTTACAATTCAGTACTAAGGACAAAACCTGGCACACACATATAGTTGTACCACATTCATAAAGAAACCAAGATTGTACGGCTTCCTTCAGGGATTCTGGAGAAAAATCTCTTCACTGAATGAAGATTAAATGGCCTCCAAATTCATATCAAGCTATACATCTATGTGGGACATCCCAGGTGGCACTAATGGTAAAAAACCCACTTCCCAATGCAGGAGACATAAGAGACATGGCTTTGATCCCTGGGTTAGGAAGATCCCCTGGTAAGGGGCATGACAACTCACTCCAGTATTCTCGCCTGGAGAATTCTGTGGACAGAGGAGACTGGTGGGCTACAGTCCTTAGGGTTGCAAAGAGTCGGACACGACTGAAGGGACTTAGTACGTAGCATGCATACGTCTTTATAGTTCCCAAAGTAATTCTCCTAGTTGCTCTCATCACATGTCTTCTGTTCTCTAGTGTTTCACAATGAAAATGAGCATAGATATAGAACCCAATAAAAGGAGAGGGTTTCATTCTGGGAATTATTTATATAAATATTTATAGGGAATATATATGTATAAGTAGGTTGACCAAATAATCTATCAACTAATAAGAACTATGTCATGTGTAAAGGGGAGTACTATCTATAATTATGATACAACAATAAACCAGAATTGTCTTATGCTAATTGGACATATGGTCACCTTATGTATCAGGTATTTTGGTAAACCTTAGAGAAGATATATATAGAAGATAAAATGTTTATCTTTAAATGTCACATAGTATATTGGAAAGGTGGTATACATAAACTCATAACTATAAAGTGATACATTTATCTTCTCAAGAGGGTTATAGATAAAGTGCTGTAGATATGCAGAGTAAATATCTCTGAAGAGATCAATGACTGTTTCCAAAGAGTACAAATTATGTTAATCATATACTGACAGACTAATTCTTCAAATAATCCCATATAACATGATACAAACATATTAGACTATTCCACATCAATGCCTTAAACCAATTTAACTTATGGCTACAAGATACACTTGCAATGTAAAGAAAGAGAAGAGAGTTCTAGACTATATATATATATTCATATATTTGAGGCTTATCTCTCAAACAAGATACCCCATAGGAAAAGACTTGCTTCTTTTCTTGTCACCTTTACACACTATCAACAATGTTTTGGTTCCCTGAACATCCACAGTCACATTGTGTTGATTAATTCGTTGTTTAACTGGGCTAACCACAAAAGATTGTTTGTCATGTCTAGTGATATAGACAAATGTCTAGTGATATAGAGTGTTCCCTGGTGGCTCAGAGGATAAAGCATCTGCCTGCCATGCGGGAGACTCGGGTTTGATCCCTGGGTTGGGAAGATACCCTGGAGAAGGAAATGGCAACCCACTCCAGTATTCTTGCCTGGAGAATCCCATGGAGAGGAGCCTGGCATGCTACAGTCCACGGGGTCGCAAAGAATCAGACATGACTGAGCAACTTCACTTCACTTCACTTTAGTGATATAGAATTAGACCAGTAAGATAATATATCCTCCCTCCTTGTTTTTTATGAAATATGATTATCACAGAATTTATAATTCTGAGTATGATGTTGATGAAACAAAAACATTGTTCCATTACTGGAAGCATCAATGGTCCCAAGCAGCACAAAGTTGCCCCTTACTGGGTCTGAAATAGGGCTGTTAAATCTTACCCAAAGATATTACATTTTTAGAATTTCAAACTTAAACTAAGTCAAGTTGGACTCAAGAAGATCACGGATAAAGAAGCTTCAGCTTGGAAACAAGAAATAACTTGTCTTTCAGATACCAAGTAGTAGAATGTGGCAAAACTCTAATACCCTGAGTCCCAGTTGAGAATATCTTTCATGCTGCCTTTCATTAGCGAGTCCCCCCATTGTAACAAGACACATGACGTGTGGCTGCTAATTTAGCATGTACTTTTCCAGCAGCTCTAGGTATAAATATATTTCTGTTACCATTGTCTAATGAAAAAGAAAGCATGTATCCTACCCCCTACAATTTCTCCCCACCTTATCTACGCATGTAGAAGTCTTTAAAATTTATGGGGATCAAATACTTAAAAAAAATATCTAGAAATGTCACCAATCTTCAACTTTCATTACCTTTGAATCAAAGGTATAAGAAATCGGAACCCTAAGGCAAGGCAATGAAAGCTTAATTGCTCTAGAAATATACATCCTATTGTATTGTCAATTTGGCTCTAAGAAATTCAGGCAATCTCAAGTACTCAGGGAATTGAGAAATAGAATTCTCTTTAAAGAAGGATGAAGAAACACTTAGCTTAATTATTTCTTTACTTTTCAGCTTGTCGTTATTAGAAGTGGTGTTTGGGAATTTGGTCAGTACTTCTGCAGAAGACAATGTTTTGCTTCCCCAAAGCATCATCATTGTCATCCTCATCAACAATAAATAGTAATATAACAATTACCAAGATGGATATAGATATCAAAAGCTGATCTAAGTTGATATGCATGTATAACATTTAATCTTCACAAATGTCTTATGAAAGAGGTGATACTATTATTCTCCTTTTACATATCAGGAAATTATGGCTGAATGCACAGTTCTAGCTGCTGAGAACACAACGAAGTAGGCAAGTTCCCCTAGACAGCTTGTATTATTCATTGATTTTGTCAGTGGATGGCTTAAGTGATAGAGCTATTAGATGAAGTGCAGTCCCAAATGAGAAGGTGTTATGTTTGCAAGGGCAGTCAGGGAAAACGACAGGACGAGGATGCCCTTGGTTTGCTCATGACGTTGCTAGGTAGACGTTTTAGAGATTTCTAAAATAGTAGCCATTTGTGGGGAAATAAATTAAAAGTGTGATGTTGGTGGCTGGAGTAAGAATGAGTGGACTGAATTTATAGGAGTGAAAGATTTATACAAAGCAAAAGTGATGATGGCAACAATGTGTAAAGCGTATAGGTCAGTCATTAGGACAGTTGGATTCTCATTAAAAATGTTCCATCAACCAACTGTGTGACCTGTAACTTTCTCATCTGTAAAATGAAATACATTAACTAAATGACTTCTAAAATTTCTTAAGTATTAACAAATTCTATGACTATGTTACTATAGAAATATTTTCTCACTTTACTGATAGAAAAAATAAGCTCTTCTAGAAATGACTTTTCAAGTTTAACACAAACCAATAAGCAACAGAACTATGTCTAGAACTTAGACCTTCTGACATCTACCTCTCAAATAGAGAAAAAGGAAGACACAGTTTGGGATACATTATTTACCATATTCATTTATTTTAAGAGGTAGTCAATTAACAATGTAAATATATTCAATAAACATTTAGATAAATTTAATAAGTAATAATTTCATATAAAACCACTCATTTAAAAGTGGTTTATTGTTTGTTTGTTCATTTTTTAGTAAATGTAACATATTCCCTGGCAACTCAGTGGTAAAGAATCCTCCTGCCAATGAAGGAGACTTGGGTTCTATCCTTGGGTTGGGAAGATCCCCTGGAGAAGGAAATGGAGACCCACTGCAGTATTCTTGCCCGGGAAATCCCATGGACAGAGGACCCTGGCAGGCTACAGTCCATGGAGTTGCTAAAGACTAGTTAGTACTAGTTCAAGACTTAGCACTAAACAACAACATATCAACAGCTATTTTTAGACTGTTTGTCCCTCAGTTTTGTTTTTTTTTTTCCTTTGAGACAAAATTTGAGACTGGCTAGACAAATTGGAAAACTAAGGCTCAGAATTCATTATTTATCCTAAATGGCATTTTTCTTTCTTACTGTTTCTTTCATGCTATTTGAAAGCAGAATCATATCCCCCAAAGTTGATGTGGCTTTGAAAAAAAGAAAAACAAAAGGAAGGGGGAAAAAAGATTCCAACACTGATCCTGCAGTTGTTCTCACAGTGCGATTTACCCATCAGAGCTGAAAATAACCTATATTTTATTTCCCTTATTTTTAGAAAACTGCCATGGACACAGGGGTGGCCGAGTGGCCAGCTGTGCCCTGAAATGCCTGAAGCCATCACAATCAGCGCTCCACTGTCTGAGGCTCTCAAAATGAAACACTTTGAACACTCATTCAAAGGTGTGAAAGCATGAAATTGGCACAATGGTCAGCTACTGCGGCACTTCCCATATTTTTGCACTGCCTTCTGCTTCCCTTGTCTGCCCTTTCCACTCTCTGTCCCTTGATTCTGACAGTTCTTCAAATATCTGCTTAAACAGCTGTGGCAGCCTGGGAGAGAGAACTGGAACATTCTTAGACAGTCTCTGTCTTGAAGAATACTGAGGGGGAAAAATACTGCATTCAAATTCCCCGAAAATGTTTCCTTAGACAATGGATGGAATAGATCTGAGAAAGGCACTACATACACATCGATACATTAGTGTACAGGTTACTTATTGGTTCAAAGAACCTCCACCTTAACCCATCTTCTTGAGTGCTGAGTTGCTTCAGTTGTGTCTAAGTCTTTAGGACCCTATGGATTCAATCCATGGGATTTTCCAGGCAAAAATACTGGAATGGTTTGTCATGCCCTTCTCCAGGGGATCTTCCCAACACAAGCATAGAACTAGTGTGTCTTATGTTTCCTGCATTGGTGGGTGGGTTCTTTACCACTAAAGTGAAAGTGAAGTTGCTCAGTCATGTCTCTTTGCAACCCGTGGACTATAGCCCACCAAGCTCCTCCATCCATGGGATTCTCCAGGCAAGAATACTGGAGTGGGTTTACCACTAGGGTCACCTGAAAAGCAATGTTCTCATTGTCTTTCCAATCCCATTACTCATGCCCCGCCTTTCAACTTGATTCAATTAGGATATTCTGTCTAGGGCTTTGGGATGATCTCACCTACCTTGTTTCTATAGTAGAATCTAGCCCAGTCCATGCCATGATGTGTCTTCAATATGTTTACCTCAGTATATTGTTGCATAAATTAAAGTCCAGTATTTCACTCAGCAACTATTTTTGGAAAAGTTGCTCCAAATGAGCCTGTACATCATTGACTTTCCAGAGATTGCCATAGGAAATGCACCCTCATCTTGCCTTTACCCATTATTCCAAGAATATACTCTGTCTTCTTTTATATCAGTCTTCATTCCAGAATTTACTAAACACAATTCCTACAGGATGCTTCTATCACTAGTTCAATATTCTTTAGTGCATTTTCATTTGTATAGACATGTTTTTTTTTTTTTAATTGTCCTATGTTGTTTTTAATTCTCACAAAATTCTTGTTTCTTCATAATCCATTTTCATGCATGCATGCTTAGGCACTCAGTCATGTCCAACTCTGCATTTTCACACCACTTCAGTTTCTTGCAGTAACCAAGACCATCTAGGTTTTCTTCCTCAGGCACGAGAGGTTCCTGGAGAACAATGGAAGACAAAGATTCAATTCTCAGCTTTAAATTAGAAAAAAAATTTTTTCCCCCAAATTCAATGTGGAAAAAGAGGGTTTTGAATATCAAAACTACATCTACACAATAAACAACTATTATAGGAAGAAATATTGGGAGGGAAAAGACAATATATTTTTTCTGGACTTGATAAATATTAAATGAGCTGCAGGAAAAATGAACATCAGAGGGGAAATAAGAATTACATGTTGAAAACTGTTCCCAGGAAGAGACAACATTTCTATTAGAGAAAATCTACTAATTATTTGTTGTTTAGTCCCTAAGTCATGTCTGACTTTTGTGACCCCATGGATTATAGCCTTCCAGGCTCCTCAGTTGATGAGATTTCCCAGGTAATTATAATCCAAATAAAAAGAACATCGATGCACATTATTTAAAATACAAATGAATCCTTCCACTGTCAGAAAGCTATAATTTACCTCATGTGTTCTCTCCTTTTTTTGACTTTTGGAGTTACTTAGCCACTAAGTTTTGTCCAACTTTTTGAAATCCCATGGACTTCATCACATCAGGCTCCCTTTCCCTTCACTATCTCCCAGAGTTTGCTCAAATTTATATCCACTGAGTTGGTGATGCCGGCATCCTTTGCCACTCCCTTCTCCTTTTCCCTTCTATCTTTCCCAGCATTAGGGTTTTTTCTAATGAGTCAGCCCCTCACATCAGGTGGCCAAAGGATTTGAGCTTCAGCTTCAGAATCAGTCCTTCCAATGAATATTCAGAGTTGATTTTCTTTAGAATTAAGTGGTTTGATCTCCTTGCAGTCCAAGGCATTTTCAAGAGTCTTCCCCAGCATTACATTTCAAAAGCATCAGTTCTTCCATACTCAGCTTTCTTTATGGTCCAGTTCCCACATCTGTACCTGACTACTGGAAAAACCATAGTTTTGATTATATGGACCTTTGTGGGCAAAGTGATGTCTCTGCTTTTTAACACACTAAGTTTGTTAAAACTTTCCTTCCAAGGAGCAAGCATTTTTTAATTTCATGGCTGCAGTCACCATCTGCAGTGATTTTGGAGCCCAAGAAAATAAAATCTGCCTTTGCTCCCATTTTCCCCCCTTCTAATTGCCATGAAGTGCTGGGACTAGATGACATGATCTTAGTTTTTTGGTTTTATTTTTCCTTTTAATATTGAGTTTTTGTTTTTTGTTTTTTCCCTTAAATATTGAGTTTTAAACCAGCTTTTTCACTTTCTTCTTTCACTTTCATCAAGAGGCTTTTTAGTTCCTCTTCATTTAACGCCATTTAGAGTGATATCAACTGCATATCTGAAGTTGTTGATCGTTTTCCCAGCAATCTTGATTCAAGCTTATGCTTTATCCAGCCTGGCATTTTGCATGATGTACTCTGGATATAAGATAAATAAGCAGGGTGATGATATATAGTCTTACCATATTCCTTTTCCAATTTGGAACCAGTCCATTATTCCATGTTGAATTCTAACTATTGCTTCTTGACCCACATATAGATTTCTTAAAAGACATATAAGGTGGTCTGGTATTCCTATTTCTTTAAGAATTTTCCAGTTTGTTGTGATCCACACAGGCAGAGGCTTTAGTGTAATTAATGAAGCAGAGGTAGATTTTTCTTTTTCTTTATTTTTTACAATTCCCTTGCTTTCTCTATGATCCAGGCAATGTTGGCAATTTGTTCTCTGGTTCCTCTGCCTTTTCTAAACTCAGCTTGTACATCTGGAAGTTCTCAGTGTACATACTGCTGAAGCCTAGCTTGAAGGATTTTGTCACAACCTTACTAGCATGCGGAAATAAGACGAGTGCTACAGCCAGCCTTGGATGATATTTGGTTATGTGTTTGTTATCTGTGCTTGATTATAAGTCAGTTGGAAATAACAGAGTGTCTTATTCATCTTTGTACAATCCATAATCACTTACCATAGCAGGCTCCAAGTCAATCATACACAAATAAAATTGAACTTGTGTTCAATACCCTGATCACTCACTAGGCTCAGATATGTGAATAGCCTTCCTGTGTGTCGCCTTTGTTTTTCATATATCTGTCTATGTATGTATGTATGTGTATATACACACAAATATGACTCTGTGTGTATAAGTATGTGTGTGTGTGTGTGTTTATGTGGCGAAGGGATAGGGCCAGGAGAATAAAATAAAAAATAAAGTTGTTTAATAATGTACCATTTAAGATGCTTAAGAGTTCAGGGTGCAGAAAATATGCTTGAAATTAGAATTTGAAATAAAGAAAATTAAAAATAAAGAAACTCAGTAAGTATTTAGTAAGTAAATACTTACTAAAAGCAGTTTATTTTTTTAATTTAAATTTGTTTATTTTAATTGGAGGCTAATTACTTTATAATATTGTATTGGTTTTGCCATATATCAACATGAATCCACCATGGGTGTACAAAAGCAGTTTAGCTTCTGTTAATTCAGTGGCTCCATATTGACATATGAATCACATTCCTTCTGTCTTTTACATGTTTCTGATTTTACATAGTTCTTTCTCTATATGTTGCCCTTGTCTTTTTCCTATGTCATTCATTGTTACATATGAGCATCATACTCCTTGGTGTCACAGACAGCAGGACAACATGCAAGAGAAGAGGGAATATTTCTTCCACATGTCCCTTTGTAGGAGTAAAAGAACCTTTCAGAGACATTCCCCAGTAAGATCTCCCCTCACTCTTTCATTGATAATAGGCAAATGTTATAGCAGTCTCTGACAAAGTCACTGGGACCACCACAAATTTCTTCAATTATGAGGATTTTTGCAAGTCTCCCTGAGGAGGGTTGAAGGGTTGAACTCTCCAGGAAAATGGGGCTTTGCCTTCAAGGAAGAAAGTGTAATGGCAACAGTGTCTGATAAACGTACCAACAACAGCAACGATAGTGACACTAATGGTAACTAACATTCTTTGAGTTGTTACTCTATTTGAGACTATGTGCTAAACAGTTGAGTATATTGCTGCATTCAATAAACATGGCAACCTTGTAACAGATAAGTATACTGAAACTCAAAGTACTGAATAGATATGTCCAAGGTTACAGAGATAATAAATGACAAGGGAGAGAGTAGAGATTTAAAGCCAAGGCTGTCTGTCTCCAAAGCTATCACTGCTTCTGGTGTTCTACAGTGAAGACTATGAAAAAGCACATACTTTTGAAGCCTCGTTAGAGATGTGCTTCACAAATTCTGTCAACTATTTGCTGGAGCCACCACAGCCACTTTTTAAAGCATGTAATAGGCTTATCTAAACATAGTACTTGCTGATTGTAAACTTTCTTCTAATAGAAATATAAAAGCCGCTTTCAAGTCTCTCTCCAAGCCTACCCATTAATGATCTGTTTTAGGGTCACTCGAAATCTGGATGTCTTTGTCAATTAAACTGAGTTAGAGGAGGCTAGAAAGTGGACAGAGAGGATGGTTCAATCTAATGCATGAACTTGTGAAATTTGACCATGACTCATTTCTTCTCCTGAAAGACAAACATTACCATTAGGGAATAGCAACACTGTATCCTCACACAGTTCTTTGCAAATTGCTGAAGGCAGCTTCCACTAAATTACCCATCCTTGGAGCTTCAAACCAGGGCTTAGATCTCATTTGAAGAGGAAACAATCATTATATGTGGGTGTTATCTTTTTAATGACCAAACTCACATGGCTTCATAAAATGTTTGAGACTTTCAAGCTGATCTTTCCTCCATACCCCTCCCTCCAGATCCAAATGCTTATCTTTCTACTTATCCATGCTTTGTGTTTAGTAGCTGAGAGCTACTAAGTTTCCTGAATGTTTCTTTCCTGACCTCTTCTATCTCAAAGTCATCTTGCAATTCCAGAATTTTGTGTAAAGACACAAGTCAGTTCTTGGCTCTATACTGACAAGTTGTCCAATGACTGTTTAAGGTATGGAAGCTAATGCTTATGTAAACCCCAAGAACACTGAGGGGAGGGGTCAGATGGCAATTCCCTTCCATTATTACCAACTATATCCTGGTAAATGACCTGGCCCACGATAGATGTTCTGTAGATAATATTTTCTCATTTGCATTAATTTATCTATTACTTAATTCAATTATCTATCTTTATCTTGGAATAAATTTTGAGGTAGGCTATAAAGCAGTTTGGGAGGGGGTGGGGGGCCTTGGTGGGGGCAAGTGTGAGGAGTGGGTTGGAAACATTCAATACTTCTAGATAATCAATAGTCTAGAAGTAGCAATAATTAAACATTTACCAATCCTGTAGAATAAAATTTTGCCCACTATTTTCACTTGTCTGATATCCTGACTGTTTTTTCTCCCTTTTCTTGACTTATTTAATGTTAGCCAAATGATAGACATTGTCCCCTATTCGAAAGAAAAACTAATAAAGATTTTTAAATGCAAGGAAAACTATCAAAATGTCCACATTATTTTACTGAACTAAAATACTAAAAGATGCAAGTGATGAATATATCCATCAGCTACTGGATGCATTGATGAGATAAAAAATTTCAACATATTCACTTGCCTGCATTTACTCTTTTCTCTGGTACTGTGGCCTCAAGCTGCTTACTGCAAATTAGATTTTGCCTTAATATGCTAATGTTGAATAAGGGAATTGGGCTCTAAATAATTAAGTTGTGAAAAGTACAAAACTAAAGCAATCTATTAATGCAATATGAACATCCCTTGATTATATTTGCAGAATGAATTTACCTGGTTTAAATGGTGAATTAGAATTGAAAGATAAATTGAAATTTAGAAGAAAATATAATAAACCACCACTGTCCTTGTTTTCTTTTCCTTTCTTTCTTTTTTCCCCCCCTTTGGCTGCTTTGGATATCAGAGTATACACTCTGTCATACTACTCGCAGAAGAAAGCATACTACTCACAGGCTGCAAGTGGTGTCTCTTGTTTGATTTCTACCACCATTACCCATTCTTGCTCCTTTTTGTACACCCACCAGAGAAGAAATGCAACAATTCTGTTGCAGCTAATGAGGGTTGCTTTGTTTGTAATTGTTCTTGTATAATTGTAGACTGATGTTTTATTAAATGGATTTTTACATCATAGAAATGGTTTTGTGTAATATTTAGGTATTTATTCTGGAGGTGTTCACGCAGTAGCCAAGCAAAACTGGAAGGAGTCTGTCTCTTCCTTTCACAATTCTCTGATGGAAATTAACCCAGATATACAATGTTTCATCCATTGTCCCAATAAGGAGTTTTATGAGAAATGTTCTGCTCCCTAGGAAAGTAATTTAGAAAAAATAAAGAACACTATCCTTTGTTAGAATAGGATCCCTTGGTATCAGATCAGATCAGTCGCTCAGTCATGTCCGACTCTTTGCGACCCCATGAATCACAGCACGCCAGGCCTCCCTGTCCATCACCAACTCCCAGAGTTCACTCAGACTCATGTCCATTGAGTCAGTGATGCCATCCAGCCATCTCATCCTCTGTCATCCCCTTCTCCTCCTGCCCCCAATCCCTCCCAGCATCAGAGTCTTTTCCAATGAGTCAACTCTTCGCATGAGGTGGCCAAAGTACTGGAGTTTCAGCTTTAGCATCATTCCTTCCAAAGAAATCCCAGGGCTGATCTTCAGAATGGACTGGTTGGATCTCCTTGCAGTCCAAGGGACTCTCAAGAGTCTTCTCCAACACCACAGTTCAAAAGCACCAATTCTTTGCTTGGTATAAACTGAAGCAAAAGGTCAATCCAAGCATGAAGACCATGGAGGGCATCTGACTTGGGCCCTTAGGATCAGGAATTCCATTCTCAGATCCAGGACACTGCAGGGTAAGGTTTAACAGAACCTGAGAAATAGTATGGGAATTCATGGGTTAGGTCTTTGTCTACTAATTCCCAGGTTTACCTTATGGTAATGATAGCTCTGTCTTGAAGATTACCGAACAGGGTCCCCTAAGGCTCCTGACTCTTATTGTCTATGGGCTGAGATTGTGGGTGGGAAGATTGACAGGCAGGTGGTGAGTGGAGCTAGGGGAAGGAGGGACCTTAAAGAAAAGTTAAATAGACAGAAAAGCACACAATGCAGTGGCATCAAAGACCAGCTCTTGGGAAGGCAAGTTAGTCCTCCTCTGGTAGGCATATGAATATATATACCCTGAACAACCCTGACTGTGAGAAGGTTAAGGCAGGGGACAGCAAAGTGAAAAACAACCAAATAAATAAAAGTCAACCAAATAAAGAGTCATAAATATGTTCTGAATTTCTCATAGTCTCCACACTATCTATTCTGTTTCCTTGAAAAATTGAATTATGATTCTTGAAAATCACAGCCTTATTGTATTTTTCCACGGCCTTGCCTTAATGGGTGATGAATCATTAAGTAGGACCTGTCACAGACAAAACTCCAGAGCTGGCACAGCCCATTTTCACCCTGCTCACTGCAATTAAGCCCCTATTTTTGCTTCCCCATCTATCTCATTAGTACAGATTCAAAACACAACTAACAACACCAAGTTTCATATTTGCATATAAAGACTTACTAAATGTATCTTTCCTGACTTGAAAATTGGAATTGTGAGTGCAAAGGATTTGATTCATGAAATCTGAATACCTGGGTTTGAGGGCCACCCCTGCAGCTGTTTGATTTGCTTTCATTTCTTTAAGTTGAGCAACAGGATCACCTTATCCATGCCTGCAAAATGGAGTTAATGTTGCACATTTCACAGAGTTAAAAGAGTAAAATAAAATACACGAAAGGCTTCCTAATGTCTGAAAGACACATACATGCACATCAGTGTTTACATATACCCTTCATGTCATGTTTTGAAGAGTCCTCTAATGGCAGATACTCAGAGTACCTTGTGCGTCTTTTTGGAGTACTCACCCTCAGTTCTCAGTTGGTACTATGCTTTATGATTTCAGACTCAGCTAGTCTTATAATCTAAGAGGATATCACACATCCTTGTTCTTAAGAAGCCAGCCTTCCAGAAATCTCCATAATGTCCCTTCTCCTCCTGGGAACTCAAACTCAACTCCAAATTACTCTCACTGAATTACTGTTTCTAACATTTTCCTCTACTGAACAACTTTTATTACTTACCAGGTGGCGCTAGTGGTAAAGAACCTGACTGCCAATACAGGAGACGTTAAGAGACTTGGGTTTGATCCCTGGGTTGGGAAGATCCCCTGGAATAGGAAATGGAACCCACTCCAGCATTCTTGCCTGGAGAATCCCATGGACAGAGGAGACTGTATGAGGAGACCCCATACCGTCTATGGGGTCACAGAGAGTTAGACACGGACTGAAGTGACTTAGCACAGCACAACACTAGACAGCTTCCATTACTTTCCAGTTTCTACAGTACAAAAGTCTGGACAGAGATCTCACTCATTCCATGAAATCATCAAGTATCCCGAATGTTATTTTTTTCTACTATAAATTCATATTTGTACAACTCCAATGATGCCATCATGCTTTCTTCTTTACTCTAGTGATGTTTTCCTATGTGTTTCCTATGTGTTTCCTTCAGGAGCTGGAGGAGAAGCTGCAGATATTGTGTGTTTCACTCATGCATTTCAACGGCACCTACGTTACTGCCCTGCAAATAAAAGTTACTCTCCCATTTTTACTGATATTAATATTAATGATAATTCCGTGTGAGTCTGAAGCTATACCTAGTTATGTGCACCTATCTCAGATGCTTAATTAATCCTATTATATCACTGAATGCTGAATAAGTCATTTAGGTAAATTGTCCATAGAGCAAACACAAATCATTTTCTCTTCCAAACATGGATACGTAGGTTCATGAATTTATTTCAGAAATATTTCAGAGAGAGACAGAGACAGAAAAAAATATATATGTATATATAAAGACACACATATGTGTATATACACACATATACACAGAGACAGAGAGACAGACACAGACAGACAAACACAGAGAGAGACAGAGACAAAGGGTTAGAGCCAAATAGACAGAGGTGGTGGGGAGAGATTATACCTTAACAAAGGTTCCTGCTGTGCTGGCCTTATCATCTGTAAAATGAAGGGATGCCATTTCAGCTAATAAAGGTTTTTCTTTTTTAATTTAATGTCATTGTTACCAGCTTATGCTCTGTTAAGACTTTCTTATTCACAAGTAAATGAGGGAAACAAGTATCTAATAATCTCAAACCCACATACATTGATGCCTAATATTTTCCACCCTGGAATCGGTGAAATGGTCTGAATATGCAACCCGAAAAGGTCAGATTGTCCACGAATATAATTGGACCCACCATCACATTGTAATTAAAGCCGCAGAAGGTTCTTACATGCCACCTTTCTGTCTCTCAAATGCAGAGGGAAACATGGGCTTCACAGACCACAGGAAAATGCACTGATTAATTACACGGTGATGTGATATTATTCCTGCCAGGATAGTCCCTCTGAAATGTCAGAAGGATTAGAAGTGCCACATCTTCCTCCCAGACTCTAATCTTAAAGGGCCCTAGGATGAAAACACAGCAATTACGTTCATAGACTGTGTCAATTTTACAATAGAAAAAAGAGTGTTCCCAACAGCAAATAATTATAGCACTGCTTAATGATTGATTTAACATAGAAAACCCATCTAATTCCTTTTGTCATTACAATCTACAGTACTAACAATCTAACAATGCTGCCTTCGTGGATAGACATTACATTAGCATTAAGAATAATGCTAATACAACACGCAGTTTAACTTGTTATATTGTGAGTCGGCACTGCTCCCTCATACACAGTTATTAGTGTAGCACACCTTCTGAGTGAGACCAACCAGCTGAGAATTTGCTTTTCAGCATCTGTGCTAATGCAGAAGAGCATTGTAACCTAAAACCATCTCCTGCATATTTCATACAGCAGGAGAGAATGTGTTCTCTGTTTTCCTAGAATATAATTCCAAAGTCTAAAAAAAACAACACGTAAGCTCTAGCAAATAGATCCATGATGATTCTGAAGGGATCCCTATGTGGATGACATGCACATGCAACTCTTACAAAAGATTACCTATGGACATTTAAGTCGTCCAGGAGTCAATAAGCGCACTGCAGTCTAAAGAAAAACACAAGAAAACAAAGCAGTCCTGGGAGCTCTGAGGCTTTCTTGTGCTGAGTGATACAGGGACCATAAGATCATTCCAGAACATTTAGAAAAGCATTAGGAAAAATAAAGAGAAGAGTTAGCTTTCTTTACAGTATTTTTCAGGAAGTTAGTTGTATGCGTGATTAAGGATTTTCCAAATGCTTTTTTTGTCACTACTTCAGGAAATACCTTCATGTGTACTCAGCTGCTTAAAGATCTTATTCAATCAGTGGCATTACTGATTCATCTACTCCAGAAACTACAAATATTTCCTGAAGGCCTACCTGTGCGAGGTGATGGGCAAGAAAAAACAGACACAAGAGGCAGGCTTCTTGTTTGACAAGATAGGGACTGTGGACGGACACATGTCCCGTGGATCTTGATATGCACACCCATCATTGTGTTGGCTCCATAGGGAATATGTTAACCCTGGACCTTTGTGAAGGTGTGAAGTTCCAGGTTTCATTTTGTCCAGTTGAGGCTCAGTTTTTCCATTGGCACAAAGATGAGAGTGCTTCTAGAATGCTCAGGTAGTCAGACTATCTACTTTAAATCCAGGCTCACCCACTTAATAGACGTGTCTCCTTCTGCAAGAGAGCTAATCTCTCTATACCTCATTTACTCATGTGTAAAATGCGGATAACATCTGGGCCCCCCAAGTAGGCTGTTTATGAAAGATAAGTGAGTTAATTCATGGAAAGACCTTAGACACTTAGACACTCGGTACTCACTACTACTCCTATCACCGGTGGTAAGTCTAATCTTCTAGTGCTTTAGTGTATTTAAATCTCTTTATTCTGACTTTATTTAGCAAGAGTCTTCTGACTTTCAGTACATCAATCCTTTATGTTTTCCTTTGAGAACAGAAGGAGTAGATGTATAAACACATTTATTAATTCCATTAGACTGCTATCTTTTATTGAAAGTATGTAATTCAGAATTCTGCTTTCCATTTTGTGCTTCAGTGAAAATAATTGATGATAGACAGCCTGTTCCTGATAAATCAATAGTCTCTGGATGTATCCAGATTTCGGATCTCTTGAATATGGAACATGAATACAGACTATAAAGTCATGACCACTGAAAAAGCGTGACTCAGTCTCCAGCCAAATCTCCTAGTACTACTCTTAAATTTCAAATTGACCTTTAGCATTGTTAATATGAATAGAAATAATAACATATTGAGGTAGAGCCCTCTTCTCATGTCTCAGAGGGAGCTACTTGGTAGTAACTTGGGGAGGGATCACTGATGGAATCAGAAAATCAAACCTTCCTAAGGCTGCCTTATGCTAAGCAGTTATCTCTTACTGCAGAAATCCACCTAGATTCTTCCACATAGAAATCCACATAAATTCTTCTTCATTTTATCTGTATGTCACTTTCTCTCCTTCAATTTCCCTCTTTTTCTTTTGCACATAAACTTAAAAACAAAATCTACTCAGTCTCCTCTGAGAAACTTCACATGGTCTCACAGTGGGGAGGGAAGCTAGTGCATAGGTGCCTCCCTGCATCTTAAAAACTTGGTCTCAAATTTTTGCCAAAATCTAATGGAGCAATTTGGAAGTTGGTAGAATTAGGTTCTGTATCTTGGAAACTCTTATTCAAGAAGGTAGTGTAGGTGTTACAATTTCAGTGCTTCCTCTACATCAGAAAAATCAATGGGCGACTTAATTTACTCGATTGTTTTTTCTCTGAATATATCAATTTGATGTAAATATTGTCCCCTATTAGCGCAACTTTTCTACTGTCACTTTCAATAAACTGAGAAAGATGAGAGGGGGGAAAAACTCCATCATATGGAGAATTTGATTCTTTATGTCTTTCCAACTAGTTTTATTTTCACTCTGAGTGGTGATGCCGCTTTGATTATATTATTTAGAAACCCACATTCTCTCACTTCCTTGAAGAGACGTACAAGTATGGATTCACACTTCATGCTACCCTTCTCTCTACATTGAAATTAATAATTTCACAAATATAATTATGTTACAATCCTTATCACAACCCTATATATAACAGAGTTTGGACAGGGCTGGTGAGTCATTATATGGACCCTACCTCCCATTCCCATCTTCACCATCTTAGTTGAATTATTTTGAAAAACATTGTTTTAGATTCTAGAATAGACAGAACTAGAATAGGGACCAAGGGATTTTTATGGTAGGTAACCTTTTCTCCACTCAACACACATATACTGTGTCAACTCAGCAAAGTAGAGCTGTCAACTAGAGAGGGAAACTGGGATATTAGGTGGGGGTTTTCAGAATAAGCAATGAAGGTGCCCATTTCTGGACTAGACTAGTGTTGCTGCTGGGTTTGGGGGTGATGCTCTGACTTCCCAGTGCATAGAAATTACATATAGAGTAGAGAGAATGAAAAATATATATAATGAAGGTTTTCGACTTGAACTTTGAAATTTGTTTTTCTCTTTTATAGATCAGTGATGGTGATGAAAGTATAAGCTTCTGTTGACATGCATTCCTTATCACATGGGTTTTGTTTTCCTCTCTGAGTATTAGATTCTGAGTTTGGTCATCTGCATTCAGTCCCAAGTCTGTGTAAATAATGATTCTCTTTTTTCTCTCCCCCCACCCAAATAAGTTATTTTCCCAAGGCTTATTTAGATGACAGGATGAATAATGTACTGAATGTACATTATGTCAAAATATGCCCTTTGAGAGAGTAAAGATGCTCCATGTATTATTAGCAACAATAACTGTTAATAATATCATTATGTCACTTCAAATCACCGATGTAAAGGCAAACTAGGTACAAAGTTGACTTCAGAGAAGATTCTGATAAGGTAAATGCAGGATTTTACTGAGACAAGCATCCAGGATAAGATCTTCTGCAATAATATTCTGACTTCTTATGTACCTCTTGGTCATATCAATCATTTATTCTCCAGTCAGGCCATTCTCCAATTCCATTTCACTGATCAGTTCCAACATGTACAATCTATTTCCATGGTTCTGTTCACCTGAAAAGCTCTCCTCACTCTATTACCAGCTAACCAAGTGATACGCATCTTTCAAGACCCACTGTACAGACCCACCTTCATTCTTGAGGACTTACACTGCATCTCTTTTTATTGGTACCACTACAGTGCCAAACACACTGCCTGGAGCACAGAATTGTGACATTCTTCTCAAATAAATAAACAGAAACCTAGTTTCCCAGACTCTTGGTATCTTGGAGTATCTAAAGAACTTATTTTTCCTACTTTGGATTTAGTGATTAATTTAGTTCTTCTATTATGTTTGAGTCTTCTCTCTCAGATGACAGTATGTCCATGAATTCATCAAGATATGAAAATCTGTATGTTCACCTGACACTTCCCAGGCATTTTTACTTACAACCTTTGTCTAAAATGCTCAAGGATGGAATTTCATATATTACTAGTTTCCTTTATAATTCCTTTCTTCAATTTAAAGTTGGTATGTATTAAAGATTAAGTATTTCCAGAAGAATAAAGGAATAGGTGTGTGTGTGTGTGTGTGTGTGTGTGTTTATGCATGACTTGAAGACTAGTCCCTTAGACACCAACTCTAATGAATCCAAGTTGCTCATTTCTTCAAGTTATTTTTCTGATAGGAAATATCTAAGCAACATTCATTCTTTCTGTATTTTAACCAATCACTCCATTTCACAGATAAAATGGCCACAACTTTAAAGAGAGTTAGGCTGTACTTATAGTTGTATTCAGACTTGATTATTTGAAAAACTTGAATTTAGTTGAAGCATACTTTAGCTGTATTTCTCAGACAGAGCACTCTGCAGACAGGCTAAGCACAGAGGTGCAAAATCATGAGGTTTTATGTTTCAGTGTGGCCAGAAGGCTTGGATTGATTTTTTTCCTGAAGTTGCTACTACTTCCTGTTTCACACATCAACTTGTGTGTTTAGCTCTTGCCAGTACAACTGGATTTTTGCTGAATTTATACTTCAGGAGGGACACTAAGTAATATATATTCCCTTGGACTGAACCCTTCTACAGACTCAAATTTACTGGAAAGTTTAGGAACATGGAAAACCCATGTCAATACTTGTAATCAATTCTACTTTGTCAGTACATAGGCACACATTTTGAAAATGAATTATTCTTAAAAATTGCTAATATGAACAAAGAATTTTTGTGATGAGCAACACAGTCATTTCAATGAACAAGAGAGAGAAAGAATAGCAGAAGAAGAGAGGGAGGAAATGGGTAAGCCTTCAACTAGAACCACACCCAACTATGGGGAAAATGAATCATTTCCTAAGAGGCCTGAATACCAGGGTGAGAAAAGCATCAGATCACGGGTCAAATACAACCCGCAGACATACTTCAGCCAACAAAGTGCTGCTTTGATTTGTCTTCTGTTTCTAATGGATTGTGTGCCCTAAATTGTGAGGCTCTCACTCTTCAGTTCACCATAGGTCCCTCCATTCCCTGCCTTTCATCCTTTGAGAAGCACATTTACATCACTTGGTGGGCCCTGTGGGCTAAGGCTTGTGCTCCATTAACTTGTTAGGATTGGAACTGAATTGTGAAATCTGAAGGTGGTTCAGTGCAGAGAGTCTAAACAGCATCTCTAAATTCTTGTCTCAGGCTGCTATTAATTGAGTCAGTTTGGGTGAAAATCCTTGAGTTTTACTTTCTTCTTCTGATACAGTGTGTATTTGATAAACGCCTAGGACTGAGCTAAGATCTCACCTGGCAAAGTGAAAATCTGGAACCCACCTGACCCACATGGATTTGTCTTCATTCACTAAAACACATGGGCTTTCTAGGTTAGATCCAGTTATGTTACCTCTTAGCTGACAACATTTTTCTGTGAGTCAATAGGAGAAAGGATTAGGAGTTTTGTTTGAGGTCATTGCTGAGGGGCTAACTTGAATGGTGCCTGCATGCTTCAATTAGAGACAGTCATTGAATTCAGGGTGACTAAGCTTTTTAGAATTTAATTGTCTTAGCCATGGAAATAGATGAAAGGTACTCATTACTTTAATCAAAAGCCAGGTAAGAACAATTTTCTCTTATTTTTAATGTCTCAATGTGCTTTAAATACAGCAAATTTTGCGTGAGGAAAAAAAAAAAAACAGTTAACATGAAAGTTGTAACTGGGAAAAGTGCTATGAAACCATCCGATCTATTCATCTCCACTGCGATCTCTTTCAAAAGTGCTTATCTCTGCTGCTATTATTACAATCGCAGAACACGACAGCAAGCTGCCTATCAGAGATAAAGCCCAAGGCTTCAGAGGCAGCTGGAAATAACACAGCTTACAGTGTCGCAGTATCTATGCACCTTCCCCTCGCCTTGCCTCAGCTAGCTCTAGAAAACACTGTGAGCAGAGAAAATGATGTTTACTTTTGGTTTCTCTTCCAATTCTTTCATACTCCTTCTCAATGCCCATTTACAGTCCTCGCTCCCTTCTTCCCAGTGATCCAAGATTATTTTTCATCAGACTCCATCTGACTCTCCATCAGATTCCACGTCCTTTCTGTTACATACAGGATAACATCTACATTGTAAGTATCAGGGGTGATATTTTAAATGCCACATGCTTTGCTCCTTGTTTGTACAGAGTATTTTCCATTTATCCTTTTATCTACTCTCTTTCACTTCTCTCTGTCCAGGGCTCCATTGCCTACTGGTTTTTAGTTAGGTTAGACCAATGGGAGGCACCAGAAAAAGATCAGAATATAAGAGAAAGAAGAAGATTGGATGTCTATTTGTTCCCTTGATCCCTTCCCGCTGTGCCACCAGTTGGCAGCAGTTCCACCCCTCTAATTAGAGGCCACAGCCTCTAATCCAGCAGTCCCCCTTCTTTCCCAATTTTAATAACTCTTCCCCTTCCCAGACCCTGCAGACCAGAGGGTGGTGTGGCTCCTACTGTTACTGATCCTGTCATAGTCAATGCCTGGTTGGCTGTCCTGAATCCACTCTACGTGTTCATCAGTAGCCCCTTCATTAAATGAGCTTTCAGTACACTTTTAAAGGTGCTATATTCTTTCTGCCAGGCTAATGACACATGTAACTGCATATCTCTTCATCGGTTCTGGATTTGGGTAGGTAAGAAGTTCTGGCTGTCTTGAACACCAGAAGTTTGTGCCCCAGTTTTATTCAGCCCTTCACATAAATGTCACTTCCTCTGATGAGACTTCCCTGACCACCCTCACCAGTTATAATCTGCTCGTCCTGCTGTGATTTCTTCATAGCACTTATCATCAGTAGTCCCTCCCACTAGCATATCTGCCATAAGAAGGCAAATCCATGTCCACTTGTTGCTTCATGGAAGCTCATCTTCAGCATCTAAGACAAGATCAAGAATGCAGTAAGCATTTAATTAAGGACCTCTGGTGCTTCTTCCTTCCGCAAGCATTATTTACTCCCTTGAAAATGGCTCTTTTCAAGAGAAGCTCCACTTAGGCAATGCTTGCTGGAAGTCATAATCCAAGATGGGGCTGTACCATGCTTCTGGTTGTGTTGGGTGCAGGTCAGAGTTCTAGAACCCCAGCTTCATGTATATGGCTCCAACATAGGCAAGTAAGGCCAGAACTGCTACTGCCACTTCCTATAAATGCTAAAACCTTAATCTCCACAATCCTGAAGAAAGTCAATTTTCCATTAATTCACCTTTAAAATGACTGTGAATGTAAAATGGGAAAAGAAAAACAATTCTAATGTATTTCAGAGAGTAAGGTGAAAAGTGGTCGTGTTTCACATGTAGTCACTTGTACTAAGATTGGTTCACTCTCCCCTTTTCCCAAATCCTTTAACATTTTCACCAATTGTCTCACCAGCGCTGACGTTCAGCTTCATTGTCTCCTCCTCTGCCTCTGCTTCCTCCTCCACATTGCCCTTCCTGGCCCACCCCCCCACTCCACACAAATGTGATTTTCCCTCTCCTTGTCTTAAACTGTAAACTAAACAGTTTAGTGTGAGGCTAAAATCAGTCTCATACTTTTCATTTCCTTCTTCCTTTTCCTTACATTCCCTGTGCAGTCAGAGAAAGGAGAGTACAGTCTGTAATCTGAGAACAACGTCTTCAAGGCAAGGCAGGCGCACGTCTGGATAATAGCCCTGTGAGTGACTAGAGGCAGGGTCTGTGTATTTATAAGAGTCCCGTGTATTTTTAACCAGCAGGCATCAAGGTCTATAACCACATTTTTCTAGGAGCTGTACTCAGCCCCGTGCCGGCCACACTAAAAAGCTCATAAATAACTTGGATCAGAGGAAATTGGAAAATGATAACTGCACAAATACAAAGAGAATTTTTATGTTTTCCAACCCCCAAATGGCATTCACAGTTAGTTTCTCCTTGGCCATAAGTCACCATTGCTCAGAGAGTTATTAGAACTTTCCAAAGGGGGTAAGAGCAGTCAGATTTGGGAAAGGCAAGGCTTACAGCCCAGATCAAAGTGGTGCTCCTTTATCTAATTTTTAATACTCCTCTTATAAGCCAACATTTTTTCCTCCACCTTCAGTTCCTCGATGCTAACTTCTGCTGGCCTGCAGAAAGCCTCCCTCCAGGAACTGAAGTTCCTAGGTGGTATCCAGAAGGGTTGCAATCTTCAAAGTAAAGTCTCCTCCCCAATTCCACCAGCAATGCACTAATTGCCTGGTATTTAGCAAACAGGTGATCAAGTGAGTTCCCAGTATAACTAGTGACTAATGGATGTACTGTATCAGACTAGAATGGGTAATGATGTAAAAGGGAGACTGGTAAAAACAAATACATCTCTAATTCACATTTTCATGAAGATACAAGGAAAGAAATGTATATTTTGGAAGAAATAAACTTTCCCACAAGGGCATGTATTTCACATCATGAGGGCAGGTGACTCCTTGCCTCTGCATGAAGCTTGCATTGGTACTGGGTGGAGTGATGTTACATTACCCATGTAAGAGTGATGAACAGTCCCAATGTATGGAATTCTTGATTTGGTGGGGATGGAAGAAACAAGAAATATTTTCATTAAAATGGAAAAGTCAGCAATTTTGAACACAAATCAATAGATACGGGCTATGGAAACCTTAGAAGGATCATGTTTCCTCCAATCCCCTCACCTCACTCCGCACTGACTTTGTCATTGCAAATCTCCTGGCCAGTGGCTACAAATGACAGAATAACCTTATCATGTGGGTGAAGAAATTTTGAAAACACTGTTAGGGCAATTCTTTGAATGAAAGTGTTAGTCTCTCAGTTGTGTCTGACTCTTTGCAACCTGATGGACTGTAGCCTGCCAGACTCCTCTGTTCATGGAATTTTCCAAGCAAGAATACTGGAGCATGCAGTCATTCCCTTCTCCAGGGGATCTTCCCAACTCAGGGATCGAGCTTGGGTCACCTGCATCGCAGGCAGATTCTTTACCATCTGAGCCACCAGAGAAGCCAATAGAGATTCTTTTTTGTTGTTGTTCTCACAGGTTTATCAGTTCAGATCAGTTCAGTTCAGTCGCTCAGTCGTGTCTGACTCTTTGCAACCCCATGAATCGCAGCATGCCAGGCCTCCCTGTCCATCACCAACTCCCAGAGTTCACTCAGACTCACATCCATCGAGTCAGTGATGCCATCCAGCCATCTCATCCTCTGTCGTCCCCTTCTCCTTCTGCCCCCAATCCCTCCCAACATCAGAGTCTTTTCCAATGAGTCAACTCTTCGCATGAGGTGGCCAAAGTACTGGAGTTTCAGCTTTAACATCATTCCTTCCAAAGAAATCCCAGAGCTGATCTCCTTCAGAATGGACTGGTTGGATCTCCTTGCAGTCCAAGTGTTTATAGGGGCTCCATATTATTTATTTAACACATTAACCTATTTGTTATCTACATTTTCCCTAAACTGTTATTTGTGTATTGGTATCATTTATGATATCTTGAAATATACACAATTTTAATTGTTATATAGCCCAATATGTTTTACTTCTTTATAGTTTCTGGGTTCACTTTTTATGTCAGTTTGGTTCAGTTCAGTTCAGTTGCTCAGTTGTCTCCGACTCTTTGCCACCCCATGGACTGTAGTACACCAGGCTTCCCTGTCCATCACCAACTCCTGGAGCCTACTCAGACTCATGTCCATTGAGTCGGTGATGGCAGCCAACCATCTCATCCTCTGTCATCCCCTTTTCCTCCTGCCTTCAATCTTTTCCAGCATCAGGGTCTTTTTCTAATGAGTCAGTTCTTCGCATCAGGTGGCCAAGGTATTGGAGTTTCAGCTTTAGCATCAGTCCTTCCAATGCATATTCAGGATTGATTTCATTTAAGATAGACTGGTTGGATCTCCTTGCAGTCCAAGGGACTCTCAAGAGTCTTCTCCAACACCACAGACCAAATGCATCAATTCTTCAGTGCTCAGCTTTCTTTATAGTTCAACTCTCACATCCATGCATGACTACTGGAAAAGTCATAGCTTTGACTCAGTTCAGTTCAGTTGCTCAGTTGGGTCCGACTCTTTGCAACCTCATGGAACACAGCAGGCAGGCCTCCCTGTCCATCACCAAATCCTGGAGTTTACTCAAACTCATGTCCATTGAGTCGGTGATGCCATCCAACCATCTTATCCTCTGTCATCCCCTTCTCCTCCTATCTTCAATATTTCCCAGCATCAAGGTCTTTTCCAATGAATCAACTCTTCGCATGAAGTGGCCAAAGTATTGGAGTTTCAGCTTCAACATCAGTCCTTCCAATGAATATTTAGGACTGATTTCCTTTAGGATGGACTAGTTGGATCTCCTTGCTGTCCGAGGGACTCTCAAGAGTCTTCTCCAACACTACAGTTCAAAAGCATCAATTCTTCAGGGCTCAGCTTTCTTTATAGTCCAACTCTCACATCCATACCTGACTATGGAAAAAACATAACTTTGATTAGACAGATCTTTGTTGGCAAAGTAATGTCTCTGCCTTTTAATCTGGTTGTCTAGATTGGTCATAACTTTTCTTCCAAGGAGCAAGTGTCTTAATTTCATGGCTGCAGTTACCATCTGCAGTGATTTTAGAGCCCCCCCAAATAAAGTCTATCACTGTTTCCACTGTTTCCCCATCTATTTGCCATGAAGTGATGGGACCAATTGCTATGATCTTAGTTTTCTTAATGTTGAGTTTTAAGCCAATTTTTTTACTCTCTTTTTTCACTTTCATCAAGAGTCTCCTAAATTCTTCTTTGCTTTCTGCCGTAAGTGGTGTCATCTGTATATCTGAGGTTATTGTTATTCCTCCTGGCAATTTTTTATGTCAAGGCGAGCTTTAATCCATCTGGATATTACTTTTGTAATGATCTTCTATTAAAATTCGAAATTATTTAAGCATTTTTTGAGACTTTCTTATTCTTATTTGTCATGTTTACCTCTTTTAGTAGCTGTTACTGGATCCAGTGTGTGCTGAGAATGAGTGAATTAGTGAAGGAAGGGTGAAGGGCTTAATAAGAGCACAGCTTGGAAACAGTATAGATATATGGACAGAAACCTGGACCTTGGCATTTATCTGTGATCATTTTTAAGATATATGGTGAAAAGTTTGATAGCTGTTTCTGTTAAGAATACTATACTTTCTTTATTCCACGAAAAAAAAAAAAAAAAAGGCAAGGATTAACCTCAGTCAAAATGATTTCTTTAAATTTTGAAACAAAATGGGTGCAGTCATGTGTGACTAAGTCTGTGCGATATTCTTAGGATTAAAAATATTCATTAATAATGGGAAAAAAGACTTCCTTGCATAGGAATGAATTAGTGCCCCTTCATGAGATATAGAGCCTGCCTTCTATAATATGCCTTTTTTATAGTCCAGTGCTGTTCAGGGCTGGGACGAGGCTATGCTTTCTGAACCCCCACATTCTCAAATCACATTGAACACTTAAAAATGGTTTTTCAAGTAGGGATTAAAAAGAAATCAATCTTAGACACTGAATTCATTAGCAAACTTAAATGCCAACAGAGCATTTTATAACTTGGGTACCCCTCTACCCAAAAAAATAAACAATAAAACCTCAGAAAACAACAACCTCGATCTCCACCCCTTTAGGTTTTTTAAGGTGTTTGGAATTCCACCATTAAAATCCAATATGTGGGGGGTTAAGAACCGAAATCCTTTCAAACTCCCCTGAGAGATGCCAAATTTTACACCAGAATCATTTAATAAAAATGATAATGGTAGCTAACACTTATTGAGGGCTTAAGATGTGCACGAAACTCTACTAAGCATTAGTATTATCTCCTTTAATCCTTACAATAGCCCAATGAGGTAGGTATTATTATCATCCTATTTTATAGATAAGGAAATGGGAATTTTCTTCTTGTGGTTCAATGACTGCCCAGTGTCACAGCTGGAGTGTGATAGAGCAAGGACTCCATCCTGACATTTTACTCACTTAAATGCCTATGTTGGTATAATCAAGAGTTCACACCATGGGCACCGTGTAGTAGGCACTCTTACCCTGCTCATCGTGGGCCATTTGAGGAAGCAGGGTATTGAAGAGCCAGGGGTAGAGCCTGGATGAAAGTTTCTGGGCAGTTTCAGGTCCCAAAATAGCAGAGACAGGCATACAAAACATGGTTTCTACCATCCAGTTGGTTTTATTCCAATATAGCCTTAGTAGGCCCAGTAGAATTTCAGAAAGTGCATCTCATCTGTAGCTGTCTCTTGCACATGTTGTCTCCTTAAATACTCATCTCCTTAAATACTCAGGAGTCTGTCTGTAGTTTGTTGCTCTGCCCACAGAAGACATGGATGTTTATTGGTGGGAAACTGCATTTTTTTCTTCCCCCTGTTTTCCCTTTTTAATTTGGGTGATGCTGAGTTTGGTCATTTGGTCATTGTGTCTTTCCGCTTGGAAAGTGTTCTAGGCTGTGCAAGTAACTTTTTCTTGTCAAGCAAGAAGATGGCACTTACTAGATATCAAAGTATCAGTGACTTCAGACCTCAAGAGCCACAAGCAAATTAGAAGGTAGCCAAGAGGGTTTAGTTGATTTGTTCTCAGAAGCTTAAGAAAAAATAGCTAAAAATTAATTTTGGGAAAAAATAGTTAATGAACTTTTTTTTCATAGCATTTTCTCTCCTTGTCTCTGCAGATAAAGACAGTCACATGGTTTATTTTCTCCATCATTGCAGAATGAAGTAGAGGTGTGTGTTCTGCAAGGTGGAGGCTTGTGTTTCTTCCCAGGTTGGACTTGAACAAAACCCATAGACCTGTCCCTGCTCCCTGTGCAGCTGTGTAGCTATTATTTCCTGAGAGGACATGGTGCCTGGTCAAGCCCAGCCCACCAGAACTTGGCCTCAAGACTTACAATATATGCCAATTATTTTGGTGGTAGTAGTAATTTTCCATGGGCTTGACAAGTTTATAGAAGGAGATATCAGCAAGGAGATGGAGGTCATCCTAAGAAATTCCCTGATGGAGCAAAAGCAATCCTTCATAACTGATTGTTGGAGAGAGAGAAGGAGGAAGCATTGCATCAAAGGAAAGCTATGAGCTCACAGGGATGGGGGGAGATGTAGAAGTTGAATACCAGGGAGTGCTGGGCACTCTCAAACTTCCACACTGAAGGGTCAATCCAGAGTTTAGATATGATTGGGGCTGGGTGCTGAAAGCAAAGTTGTGTTACCCTCTACCACTTCATAGAGTAGGTGGAAGTGGTGTCTTACTGCTTTTTTTTTTTTCATGTATGGAGCAATATGGAAAAAACAAAGAAAGAGTATGTCTATGGCTTGATTTATGTGCTCTGTACATCCAAAACATGGCCTGTCTGGATTAGTTGACTGTTAACAGCATATACTATAGTCAAATACATCCTTTTGTTGCACAGAGAAATGGAAGCTTGAACTGGCTCGTTAAAATAGCCCAGAGCTTCAGGGGCCCTAAACAGCTCCCACCAAACAACAATTTGATGGGCTAAGGGTAAATGAATCTGCAACGAATAGATTATATTGCCCCTAATAAAGATGCAAGTTTACAGAAGTTCACTGGGCAGTGATGTTTTGGGGCATTTCCAAGCCAGGCACACTTGCAAAATTAATCAGGATATTTAGAAATAAAAAGCCTATCTGGGTGTCTGCAGCAGCCATGCAAAGCACTTCTTTTGTTTGGGGAGCCTTGGATGTAAAGACTGGAGTCTGTTTATTATATTTTGCTATTTGCCATGTCTATCCAATGACCCAAATGCTCCATTTCATGCAGTTTAATCTCGGACCAAATGCCGTTAACTATCTGAGAATGACTTCTGATTTTTCCACAGTTTCCAATTGAAGCTGTAATAGCTCCTTATTCTAAGTCTCTGACCAGGTACTGTGAGAAATCACCACGCTTCACTGTGGGAGACAGAATTGAGGGAAGGGCCGACGCAGTGACTTTAGAAGCTTCCATCAATGAAAAGAGATGATAAAAACGGGCAGTGATGGGAAGCAGCATAAAGTGCATTAAAAAAGGAACAGTGGTCATTGCAATTCAATAGCCAAACCCACAGAAAAAAAGGAGAATAACAAAAAGCTTATCCTCAGTATTCAGTGAGTTTGTTTATGGCTTTGTAGATGACTGCTCCCTTGGAGCATTCCAACACACAGCAAAGCCCAAATTCAGGAATATGTGTGTGCTGGGCTTTACAGTAAAGAGACTGACTTTTATTTTAGGGAAATGAAGTTACTGCTCCTAAGATAAAGGAAAGTTTTACAATTTCTATTTGCTTTGAGTGAGTTTACAACTGCATCAAGAAATTAAACAAACAGAATGACAGAGGGTCAGCAGGCCTTTTCTTCCTTTTTTTTTAATTCGAAGAGGAATTTATGGTTTTACACACAATACTAAGGTCATAGGTCCCAAGCAATTGGAAACCAAGGATGTGGTTCTCAGAAAGTAATATATAATATCAACCTCTTAGTATGGTCCTCTGTACAAATGTCGAGATGGGGGATGCTACTGGCTACTGACTCCTGCAATGGGTCCATTCAAATCAGCATCCACCCACCCAGTGATAAACAGGGTTGAGCGATGAGCTGGCCTTCCTTGCTCATGACTTGTTCTAAATAGACAAACAGCTATTTGATACTCATGATCAGCCACAGAATCTTACTTGTCCAAAGTTTCCAAAACCCCTCTTTTTGTGATCTGTGGCTTAGATGCAGGAGGACAGTGAATTGAAGGTAAGATCTGGCTGTCCCTTTTCCTCTTCCCTGTGCTGAGTCAGCCCAGTAGTCCCCCAGTGGTTAGCTTGACTTCTTACACTTTGAGATTCTACCCACAAAAGGACTTAACTGGCTACATAGAGATACAATTGTCTGCTTACCCCAACTCTTGGTGGCCATAGGACACACAATATGGGTAGCTGAAGAGATTCCTTTGTTTACTCACAGGTCACAGGATCCTCCATGGTCACCTCAGGCAGAGATTTGTCCTAAGCCAGGTCCAGCCATGTATGTAGGTTTTACACCTCGTATGCTAGAGACCTCAGCCATTGCAACTCTTCTTTGCCATGGAACCCCCAGTAGTTCTAGAGTTCCCAATGTGTTCACAATAGAATTAAAATTTGAAAGCAACAGTTTTCCTTGGCAATTCTCTTCATTTATTTCAGGCATTTTGAGGCATTATTTCAAGATGAGGTTACAAACTGCCAGAGGGTGAATGTTGAAACTCAACATGGGCCTTCCTGGTTTGGGGCCCACATGACCAGCTTTTCCATGGAAGCTGTTGCATGAGGTCATGGGGTGCAGTGCACAGGGATGTTACTCCTGCCCCCGTGAAGCTGGTGAATCCCAGTGTTAGAAATACGCTGGTGGCAGGACTATGAGGTGGGTCGTGCAAGGCATTCAGGAATCAGCTGTAATTCTTATTCTTTTATTTTTTTTTAATTTTTAAAGATTTATCTATCTATGGCTTGTTGGGTCTTTGTTGCTTTGTGGGCTTTCTCTAGTTGCAGAGAATGGGAGCTACTCTCTATTGTGGTATTGTTATTTAGTTACTAACTTGTTTTGTTTTCTTAATATAAATGTATTTATTTTAATTGGAGGCTAATTACTTTACAATATTGTATTGATTTTGTCATACATCAACATGAATCCACCACGGGTGTTCACATGTTCCCCATCCTGAACCCCCCTTCCACCTCCCTCTCCATACTTTCCCTCGGGGTCATCCCAGTGCACCAGCCCCAAGCATCCTCTATCATGCATCGAACCTGGACTGGCAATTCATTTGACATATGATATTATACATATTTCAATGCCATTCTCCCAAATCATCACACCCTCACCTTCTCCCACAGAGTCCATAAAACTGTTCTATACATCTGTGTCTCCTTTGCTGTCTCGTATACAGGGTTATTGTTACCATCTTTCTAAATTCCATATATATGCGTTGCTGCTGCTACTCCTGCTAAGTCACTTCAGTCGTGTCCGACTCTGTGCGACCCCATAGATGGAAGCCCACCAGGCTCCACCATCCCTGGGATTCTCCAGGCAAGAACACTGGAGTGGGTTGCCATTTCCTTCTCCAATGCATGAAAGTGAAAAGTGAAAGTGAAGTCGCTCAGTCATGTCTGACTCTTAGCGACCCCATGGACTGCAGCTCACCAGGCTCCTCCGTCCATGGGATTTTTCAGGCAAGAGTGCTGGAGTGGGGTGGCATTGCCTTCTCCGTATATTTGCGTTAGTATACTGTATTGGTGTTTTTCGTTCTGGCTTACTTCACTCTATAAAATAGGCTCCCAGTTTCATCCACTTCATTAGAACTGATTCAAATGTATTCTTTTTAATGGCTGAATAATACTCCATCGTGTATATGTACCACATCTTTCTTATCCATTTCTCTTCTGATGGATATCCAGGTTGCCTCCATGTTCTGGCTATTACAAACAGTGCTGTGATGAACTGCGATGGGCGTGCTAAAGTGCAGGCGGCTGCAACGGGCACGCTAAGTGCGGCCGAGAGGAGCTACCCCACGTTGGAGGTCAGGGGCAGAAGCCGGGAGGACCCCATGCCCGAAGGTCAGCGGCCAAGAGGAGTTACCCCACGTCCGAGGTCGGGGCAGTGGCCGAGAGCGCCAGACTGTGACGGCACAGGAACAGCCGAGAGGAGTTACCCCACGTCCGGGATTAGGGGCGGCAGCCGGGAGGAGATACCCCACGCCATTAAGCCCGAGGCCAGGGGCGGTGGCCGGGAGGACCAACCCCAGGCCGTGGCTGCTCGGGCACAGGAGGGCCTAGAGGAGCTATCCCACGTTGAAGGTCAGGAAGGGCGGCAGTGAGGAGATACCCCTCGTCCAAGGTAAGGAGCATTGGCTATGCTTTACTGGAGCAGCTGTGAAGACATATCCCACGCCCAAGGTAAGAGAAACCCAAGTAAGATGGTAGGTGTTGCAAGAGGGCATCAGAGGGCAGACACACTGAAACCATAATCACAGAAAACTAGTCAATCTAATCACACTAGGACCACAGCCTTGTCTAACTCAAAGAAACTAAGCCATGCCCGTGGGGCAACCCAAGATGGGTGGGTCATGGTGGGGAGATCTGACAGAATGTGCTCCACTGGAGAAGGGAATGGCAAACCACTTCAGTATTCTTGCCTTGAGAACACCATGAACAGTATGAAAAGGCAAAATGATAGGATACTGAAAGAGAAACTCCCCAGGTCAGTAGGTACCCAATATGCTACTGGAGATCAGTGGAGAAATAACTCCAGAAAGAATGAAGGGATGGAGCCAAAGCAAAAACAATACCCAGCTGTAGATGTGACTGGTGATAGAAGCAAGGTCCAATGCTGTAAGAGCAATATTGCATAGGAACCTGGAATGTCAGGTCCGTGAATCAAGACAAATTGGAAGTGGTCAAACAAGAAATGGCAAGAGTGAATGTCGACATTCTAGGAATTAGCGAACTGAAATGGACTGGAATGGGTAAATTTAACTCAGATGACTATTACATCTACTAGTGCAGACAGGAGTCCCTCAGAAGAAATGGAGTAGCCATCACGGTCAACAAGAGTCCGAAATGCAGTACTTGGATGCAATCTCAAAAACGACAGAATGATCTCTGTTCATTTCCAAGGCAAACCATTCAATATCACAGTAATCCAAGTCTATGCCCCAACCAGTAATGCTGAAGAAGCTGACCTACAAGACCTTTTAGAACTAACACCCAAAAAAGATGTCCTTTTCATTATAGGGGACTGGAATGCAAAAGTAGGAAGCCAAGAAACACCTGGAGTAACAGGCAAATTTGGTCTTGGAATAAGGAATGAAGCAGGGCAAAGACTAATAGAGTTTTAACAAGAAAATGCACTAGTCATAACAAACACCCTCTTCCAACAACACAAGAGAAGACTCTATACATAGACATCACCAGATGGTCAACACCGAAATCAGATTTATTATATTCTTTGCAGCCAAAGATGGAGAAGCTCTATACAGTCAACAAAAACAAGACCAGGAGCTGACAGTGGCTCAGACCATGAACTCCTTATTGCCAAATTCAAACTTAAATTGAAGAATGTAGGGAAAACCACTAGACCATTCAGGTATGACCTAAATCAAATCCATTATGATTGTACGGTGGAAGTGAGAAATAGATTTAAGGGCCTAGATCTGATAGATAGAGTGCCTGATGAACTATGGACTGAGGTTCGTGACATTGTACAGGAGACAGGATCAAGACCATCCCCGTGGAAAAGAAATGCAAAAAAGCAAAATGGCTGTCTGAGGAGGCCTTACAAATAGCTGTGAAAAGAAGAGAAGTGAAAAGCAAAGGAGAAAAGGAAAGATATAAGCATCTGAATGCAGAGTTCCAAAGAATAGCAAGAAGAGATAAGAAAGCCTTCTTCAGCGATCAATGCAAAGAAATAGAGGAAAACAACAGAATGGGAAAGACTAGAGATCTCTTCAAGAAAATCAGAGATACCAAAGGAACATTTCATGCAAAGATGAGCTCGATAAAGGACAGAAATGGTATGGACCTAACAGAAGCAGAAGATATTAAGAAGAGATGGCAAGAATACACAGAAGAACTGTACAGAAAAGATCTTCACGACCCAGATAATCATGATGGTGTGATCAATGACCTAGAGCCAGACATCCTGGAATGTGAAGTCAAGTGGGCCTTAGAAAGCATCACTACGAACAAAGCTGGTGGAGGTGATTGAATTCCAGTTGAGCTGTTCCAGGTCCTGAAAGATGATGCTGTGAAAGTGCTGCACTTAATATGCCAGCAAATTTGGAAAACTCAGAAATGGCCACAGGACTGAAAAAGGTCAGTTTGCATTCCAATCCCAAAGAAAGGCAATCCCAAAGAATGCTCAAACTACCGCACAATTGCACTCATCTCACACGATAGTAAGGTAATGCTTAAAATTCTCCAAGCCAGTCTTCAGCAATATGTGAACTGTGAACTTCCTGATGTTCAAGCTGGTTTTAGAAAAGGCAGAGGAACCAGAGATCAAATTGCCAACATCTGCTGGATCATGGAAAAAGCAAGAGAGTTCCGGAAAAGCTTCTATTTCTGCTTTATGGACTATGCCAAAGCCTTTGACTGTGTGGATCACAATAACCTGTGGAAAATTCTGAAAGAGATGGGAATACCAGACCACCTGATCTGCCTCTTGAGAAATTTGTATGCAGGTCAGGAATCAACAGTTAGAACTGGACATGGAACAACAGACTGGTTCCAAATAGGAAAGGGAGTACGTCAAGGCTGTATATTGTCACCCTGTTTATTTAACTTATATGCAGAGTACATCATGAGAAATGCTGGGCTGGAAGAAACACAAGCTGGAATCAAGATTGCCAGGAGAAATACCAATAACCTCAGATATGCAGATGACACCACCCTTATGGCAGAAAGTGAAGGGGTACTAAAAAGCCTCTTGATGAAGGTGAAAGTGGAGAGTCAAAAAGTTGGCTTAAAGCTCAACATTTAGAAAATGAAGATCATGGCATCCGGTCCCATCACTTCATGGGAAATAGATGGGGAAACAGTGGAAACAGTGTCAGACTTTATTTTTCTGGTCTCCAAAATCACTGCAGATGGTGACTGCAGCCATGAAACTAAAATACACTTACCCCTTGGAAGGAAAGTTATGACCAACCTAGATAGCATATTGAAAAGCAGAGACATTACTTTGCCAACAAAGGTCCATCCAGTCAAGGCTATGGTTTTTCCTGTGGTCATGTATGGATGTGAGAGTTGGACTGTGAAGAAGGCTGAGTGCCAAAGAATTGATGTTTTTGAACCGTGGTGCTGGAGAAGACTCCTGAGAGTCCCTTGGACTGCAAGGAGATCCAACCAGTCCATTCTGAAGGAGATCAGCCCTGGGATTTCTTTGGAAGGAATGATGCTAAAGCTGAAACTCCAGTACTTTGTCCATCTCATGTGAAGAGTTAACTCATTGGAAAAGACTCTGATGCTGGGAGGGATTGGGGGCAAGAGGAGAAGGGGATGACAGAGGATGAGATGGCTGGATGGCATCACTGACTCGATGGACATGAGTCTGAATGAACTCCGGGAGTTGGTGGACAGGGAGGCTTGGTGTGCTGCGATTCATGGGGTCATGAAGAGTCGGACATGACTGAGCGACTGATCTGATCTGATCGGATCTGTAATCAACATTGGGGTACACATGTCTCTTTCAATTCTTGTTTCCTCAGTGTGTATGCCCAGCAGTGGGATTGCTGGGTCGTATGGCAGTTCTATTTCCAGTTTTTTTAATGAATCTACATACTGTTCTCCATAGTGGCTGAACTAGTTTGCACTCCCACCAAGTGTAAGAGGGTTCCCTTTTCTCCACACCCTTTCCAGAATTTATTGCTTGTATGCTTTTGGATAGCAGCCATTCTCACTGATGTAAAATGGTACCTCATTGTGGTTTTGATTTGCATTACTCTGATAATGAGTGATGTTCAGCATCTTTTCATGTGTTTGTTAGCCATCTGTATGGAGAAAGCAATGGCAACCCACTCCAGTACTCTTGCCTGGAAAATCCCATGGATGGAGGAGCCTGGTAGGCTGCAGTCCATGGGGTCGCTAAGAGTCGGACACAACTGGGTGACTTTACTTTCACTATTCACTTTCATGCATTGGAGGAGGAAATGGCAACCCACTCCAGTATTCTTGCCTGGAGAATACCAGGGACGGTGGGGCCTGGTGGGCTGCCGTCTATGGGATCGTACAGAGTCGGACACGACTGAAGCGAATTAGCAGCAGCAGTATCAGCAGCCATCTATATGTTTTCTTTGGAGAAAAGTCTGTTTAGTTCTTTGGCCCATGTTTTAATTGGGTCGTTTATTTTTCTGAAATTGAGCTGCAGGAGTTGCTTGCATATGTTTGAGATTAATTCTTTGTCAGTTGCTTCATTTGCTATTATTTTCTCCCACTCTGAAGGCTGTCTCTTCACCTTGCTTAGTGTTTTCTTTGTTGTACATTAGCTTTTAATTTTAATTTGGTCCCATTTGTTTATTTTTTCTTTTATTTCCAATGTTCTGGGAGGTGGGTCATAGAGGATCCTGTTGTGATTTATGTTGGAGAGTGTTTTGCCTATGTTCTCCTCTAGGAGTTTTATAGTTTCTGGTCTTATGTTTAGATCTTTATCCATTTTGTGTTTATTTTTCTGTATGGTGTTAGAAAGTGTTCTAGTTTCATTCTTTTACAAGTGGTTGACCAGTTTTCCCAGCACCACTTGTTAAAGAGATTGTCTTTTCTCCATTGTATGTTCTTGCCTCCTTTGTAATAGATAAGTTGTCCATAGGTGCATGGATTTATCTCTGGGCTTTCTATTTTGTTCCATTGATCTATATTTCTGTCTTTGTGCCAGTACCATACTGTCTTGATGACTGTGGCTTTGTAGTAGAGCCTTAAGTCAGGCAGATTGATTCCTCCAGTTCCATTTTTCTTTCTCAAGATTGCTTTGGCTATTCGAGTTTTTTTTTTTTTTTGTATTTCCATACAAATTGTGAAATTATTTGTTCTAGCTCTGTGAAAAATACCATTGGTAGCTTGATAGAGATGGCACTGAATCTATAGATTGCTTTGGGTAGTATACTCATTTTCACTATATTGACTCTTCTGATCCATGAACATGGTATATTTCTCCATCTATTAGTGTCCTCTTCACTTTCTTTCACCAGTGTTTTATAGTTTTCTATATATAGGTCTTTAGTTTCTTTAGGTAGATACATTCCTAAGTATTTTATTCTTTTTGTTGCAATGGTGAATGGAATTGTTTTCTTAATTTCTCTTTATATTTTCTCATTATTAGTGTATAGGAATGCAAGGGATTTCTGCATGTTGATTTTATATCCTGCACCTTTCCTATATTCATTGATTAGCTCTAGTAATTTTCTGGTGGAGTCTTTAGGGTTTTTTATGTAGTGGGTCATGTCATCTGCAAACAGTGAGAGTTTTACTTCTTTTCCAATTTGGATTCTTTTATTTCTCTTTCTGCTCTGATTGCTGTGGCCAAAACTTTCAAAACTATGTTGAATACTACTGGTGAAAGTGGGCACCCTTGTCTTGTTTCTGACTTTAGGGGAAAGGCTTTCAATTTTTCACCATTGAGGATAATGTTTGCCATGGGTTTGTCATATATAGCTTTTATTATGTTGAGGTATTTTCCTTCTATTCCTGCGTTCTGGATAGTTTTTAACATAAATGGATGCTGAATTTTGTCAAAGGCTTTCTCTGCATCTATTGAGATAGTCGTTGCTAATTTGCTAAGTCACTTCAGTCGTGTCGGACTCTGTGCGACCCCATAGATGGCAGCCCACAAGGCTCCGCTGTCCCTGGGATTCTCCAGGCAAGAACACTGGAGTGGGTTGCCATTTCCTTCTCCAATGCATGAAAGTGAAAAGTGAAAGTGAAAATGAAGTCACCCAGTCGTGTCTGACTCTTAGCAACCCCATGGACTGGAGCCCACCAGGCTCCTCCATCCTTGGGATTTTCCAGGCAAGGGTACTGGAGTGGGGTGCCATTGCCTTCTCCGATTGAGATAATCATATGGTTTTTATTTTCAATTTGTTAATGTGGTGTATTACACTGATTTATTTGCAGATATTGAAGAATCCTTGCATCCTTGGGATAAAGCCCACTTGGTCATGATGTATGATTTTAGTTGCTAACTTGTGTCTGACTCTTTGCGACTCCAGGGACTGTAGCCTGCCAGGCTCCTCTGTCCATGGGATTTCCTAGGATAGATGATGGGAGTGGGCTGCCATTTCCTCCTCCAGGGGATGTTTCTGATTCAGGAAACAAACCCACTTCTGCGTTGCAGTGTAGACTTCTCATTGCTGTGGTTTCTCTTGTGGCAGAGCATGGATTCACGGGCATGTGGGCTTCAGTAGTTTAAGGTCAAAGGCTCTAGAGTGCTGGTTCAGTAATTGTGGCTGCATACAGGCTTAGTTGATCTGTTGCATGTGGGATCTTCCTGCAGCAGGGACCAAATCTATGTCTCTTGCATTGTCAGACAGACTCTCAACTACTGGGCCACCAGGGAAGTCCCGTAATTCCAGTTTTTAAGGGGCCCTCTCAGAAGTAAAATGGTGTCTTGTCATTGCTTGACCCCTCTGATCTCAAGAGACTGGGACTTTTACTTCTTCCTGGGAGTAGACTCTTCTCTGAACTGTGGGCCCCAGTCTCATCATATAACTACATCTGTGGAGGGAAATTTGGTGGATGTCAAGTTCACCTATCTTTTAGGAGCCAGAAGAGCAGGTCCAAGGTAAGATGAGTGTTTATAGCATCAAACCCTCTTCCTGGTCTCTGCTAGTATCCTTTAACCCTGAGCGCTGGTGTTCTAACATCACCTCTTTAGGCTTTTCTCTTTTCCTATTCTTTGAATATTCAAGATGTTGCAGTCTAAACAGTTCAACAGTTGTTGGCCTCATGGGCTACCTGTATTGTTTTGCATTCTCCTCAGCCCCAAGTGCTACACTGGGGCTACAAGTGCTACAAGCAAATAATAACAGAGTGAAATAAAGCTCCACTTGGTGTTTCTTTCAGTGGTATGAACTCCCAAACTTCATCACCTCTGAGATATGAGGGGCTCACACTAACCTTTAATTGGGTTGAGAGTTCAAAATCCCTTATATAATTTCCTATTTACAAACATTTTTGTAAATCTCAGAAGCAAGAGAAATACATGTTAGATTTTTAATTGAACTACAAGTCTCTATTTTTACATGTATTATAACAGAACCCTAATGTGTTTATCAAGGCTGGCCCACCCAAACAGGAATGGTCCTTGTAGAAATTCCATCAGGCTGTGATTCTGAAGCCAGTTGACTAGGATGGGTGAGTTATCAGAAACCTACTCTGAGCTTCCTCAAACTTTATTTTTTCCCCGATTTTTAAATTTCTGCCTGTTTGTGGTGGAAAATACATTTGTAAGGCATTGAGAAGGTCTTTTTTTAAAATTAATTAATTTATTTTAATTGGAGGCTAATGACTTTACAATATTGTGGTGGTTTTTGCCATACATTGACATGAGTCAGCCATGGGTGTACATGTGTTCCCCATCCTGAAGCCCCCTCCCACCTCCCTCTCTATCCCATCCCTCAGGGTCATCCCAGTGCACCAGCCCTGAGCACCCTGTCTCATGCATCAAACCTGGGCTGGAGATCTGTTTCACATATAATATATATGTTTCAATGCTATTCTCTCAAATTATCCCACCCTTGCCTTCTCCCACGAGAAGGTTTATTCACCAGGACAGGTGGTCAGTGGAATGCAGGTGAAAGTAAGAGAGATTAAGGGTGTCATTCAGGTGTCTGGGGAGCAATATGAAAGATAATGCCAGTGACTGAGATGTGGAAAGCTGAGGAGGAAGCCAGCTCTAGGGCACACGTATGAAATGGTTTGGTAATGTCCACCTGAAGAATATTCTAGCTCATCTGCCTGCTGGGCAGTCTGTTTACTTTCTTATGTCTGAGCTGATATACTCAGCAGGGACAGTCTCATTCAGTTAGTAATCACAGAAATTTCCATTTCCTGATTCAGAAAATGTGCTCCTGGTACCATTTCTACTCCTAACTGCTACTATATAACTCCAAGCAATACTGGCACTGCAGGCTATGACCTTTGTGAAACACACTTCAAATAACAATTCAATCTGCAAATTATAAAGTGATGAGGATGTTGAACAGGTCAAGGCCAAGGGCAGAACTCATTGTCAGGCCACTAGAGATCTATCTTCAGGTTAATGCTGATCTGTTGATTAGCTGCCCTTGTGTGTGGTCATCTAGCTGGCTACAAGCCAGTTCACATTTATACAAAATAATCTAAGAAGTCTAGCCAAGTACTGAATTGAAATCCAGATACTGTGTATTTAGGGCATCCCCCTTTTGACACACCTATCTGGTATCTATGTCCAAAACCATGTCACAGGGCAATATTGGGGACTAGAATTGGATTCTCATGGCAAAGGCAAAATGACAGGAAAGTCAGAGAGGCATGGGATGTGAAGTTGAAATCAAGCATGATGTACATATCTCTGTAGCCTTGAGAACATGAGAGGCAGGAAGTTCCTTGAAACAACCTTCTAGGAACTGAATACAGGCACATTGGGGCGGCAGAGGGACTAACAGTGACCAGGGGAAATGATGCTGAGTCCACTGGAAGGTCACTGGCAAGAGGAAGTCTCATTTCCCCAGACTTCTAATCAGTGTCAGTCAAAGCACACTGGGACTGAACTTTTCTATGTGAGAAGCACTGTGAGCACTGCTGTGGAGAAAAGAAGCTTGTTCTCAACACTTCCTGTCCAGCAAGGGGAGGACAGGAAAGGCTACTATTCCCTGACATGTGGGGAGTCTACATGTAAGAGTGCCTGGGGAAAATTAGAGTCCCTCTTATGGGGAAGGGGTTCATGGAAAGGCCAGCTAAGGGAGGGGACACTTCTGATGGGCAGTTAGGATTCACTTAAGAGACAGGGCAGATGTAATGAACTGTGCTTTCTTCAGTCTACTGACTAATTAAAATCCTATTAAATTTCTATGTTCTTCCCCACCCATAAATATTTCATAGATGGTTAGAAAGATGAAGTATAAAAAACTGAAAGACTGGAAACAAGGTCCCCAGGGAGCTTCTAGTTCTCTTAGTCCCTTGAGTCAGTCACTAAACTTCCTTGAACTCAAGTTCCCTCATTTGTCAATAGGTGTTCTGGGTCCCACTATGCTCATATAAAAAGAATGTTAGTGGGATCCAGCTGCTCATTTAATTGGCAGTACTGCACAAAGCTGAAAGTATCTATGATTACAAAGTATTTGATCATCCCTCTTAGCTGCCTGAAATTCCCCAGTTCCCAATGAATATACAGCTCCTGTTTTCAGATCCATAAACACTGAATGTTACTATCTATTTTCTCACCAAGGATCTGGGAAAAAATTCTGTCCCCCAGTGGACCATCTAAAAACATCTGAGTAACTTCCTTTCTTATTATGACTTCCTGTCTGCACAAGGCCCTGCATGTAGCAGGCATTCAAAACCTTTTTATTGAGATGTCATGAACTGAGACAACTCTAAGGATCTGGTAGTACTTTTAAACTTCTGTGCCATTCATGGGAGAATCAGAGGGGTGTGTGTGTGTGTGTGTGTGTGTGTGAGAGAGAGAGAGAGAGAGAGAAACACATAGAGAGAGAGGTTTATTCTTCCATATAGTAGAAAATTCTTTGTCCTTTGCTTTTCTTCTATTTTGGAAATATTTGATATCTGTTATTGTTCAGAATCCTTGGTTAAAGTGGGGATGTGAAAAATTATAAAAGAGACAGTTATAGAGCTATTCATAGTAAAGGAAAAATGACTACAACCACTGATGTGTTGATGAAATCTCAGAATTGGTCCAATAGGTAAACCAAGTAGGTTCAGTTCAGTTCAGTTCAGTCGCTCAGTCGTGTCCGACTCTTTGTGACCCCTTAATCGCAGCACGCCAGGCCTCCCTGTCCATCACCAACTCTTGGAGTTCACTCAAACCCACGTCCATCGAGTCAGTGATGCCATCCAGCCATCTCATCCTCCGTCGTCCCCTTCTCCTGCCCCAATCCCTCCCAGCATCAAAGTCTTTTCCAATGAGTCAACTCTCCACATGAGATGGACAAAGTACTGGAGTTTCAGCTTTAGCATCATTCCTTCCAAAGAAATCCCAGGGCTGATCTCCTTCAGAATGGACTGGTTGGATCTCCTTGCAGTCCAAGGGACTCTCAAGAGTCTTCTCCAACACCACAGTTCAAAAGCATCAATTCTTTGATGCTCAGCCTTCTTCACAGTCCAACTCTCACATCCATACATGACCACTGGAAAAACCATAGCCTTGACTAGACACACCTTTGTTGGCAAAGGAATGTCTCTGCTTTTGAATATGCTATCTAGATTGGTCATAACTTTCCTTCCAAGGAGTAAGAGTCTTTTAATTTCATGGCTGCAATCCACAATCAGCAAAAATAAGACCAGGAGCTGACTGTGGCTCAGATCATGAATTCCTTATTGCCAAATTCAGACTTAAATTGAAGAAAGTAGGAAAAACCACTAGGCCATTCAGGTATGACCTAAATCAAATCCCTTATGATTATACAGTGGAAGTGAGAAATAGATTTAAGGGCCTAGATCTGATAGAGTGCCTGATGAACTATGGAATGAGGTTCGTGACATTGTGCAGGAGACAGGGATCAAGACCATTCCCATGGAAAAGAAATGCAAAAAAGCAAAATGGCTGTCTGGGGAGGCCTTACAAATAGCTGTGAAAAGAAGAGAAGTGAAAGCAAAGGAGAAAAGGAAAGATATAAGTATCTGAATGCAGAGTTCCAAATAATAGCGAGAAGAGATAAGAAAACAAGTAGGTTAAACAAAATAAATTTAAAAATACAACAAAAAAGCAAACAAATCAGACTCCAGCATTTCTTCCATTAGAAGCTATTATCTGAAAATTGTGTTGTCCAGCAGAGTAAAATTTGGCCCCAAGAGGATGTGGACAACACAGAACATGGACAGTCCTAACCTGACCTTGCTATAAGTGTAAAAAAGGACTGGATTTTGAAGGTTTTGCATTAAAAAAGAATACAATATATTTTATTGATTTTTTCCCCTAATTGCACACTGATATTAAAATATTTTGCATATACTGGACTAAAAATGTATTTATTAAAATTAATTTTACCTTTTTTAATTTTAAAATGTGACTATGAGAAAATATAAAATTAAAAATAAAGCTGACTTTATATTACTACTGAGCAGAGCTAATTTAAAACATCCCAACTATGACCTTCATAGCTCTAGTAATACAAATGCCCTTCTTATTACAAGGGAGATACAAAGGTCAGAGATGCAACCTTGGATCACTAGCTGCTTTAAAAACATTGCAGATAGAGCTATGGGCTTGAAGATTAAGGGTAGTTAAGTAGCAAAGAAAAAGTGAAAAACTACCAAACAGTTTGAAAGAACCTTTTCAAAAAGTCACTTTGTCATGATGTATGACATGGGACACTTTTACATATTGTGTGAAATTTTAAATTTTATACAAAAAATGTGTGCTTGCCTTAGAGAATTGAAATGCTTGTGTGTGTTTTTTTAAATAATAGAAGCTAAAATTATATTTTAAATTGCATCATTATTTTTACTTTATAAAATAGAACTGGTAAGATGAACAGCTATTTTAATTGCATTCTGCTCCAGTGAAATCCAGAATTTAAATATGTGTATATATATATGTATATATTAAAGTCATAGCTCTAGCATTTTTATTGGTCTGACTAGTGAAAAATGATGTTTTTTGCTTTTTGCAGGAATATCTTGAGCAGAGCAATAATGATCAATCCCTGATGAATGTAACAATGGCTCCAGGCCATCACTGAGGAATGGCAAGAACCTCATTTTTATAACTTTGTTTAAACACAATAGAGGGGATTTTGTTTGTTGGCTTTTCATAAAAAATAACTCCAGTAAGCCTAATGAAAAATTGAGGCAGATTCATCAAATGTATTTTTCTGACTGAGAGTCAGGATTTTATAGCTCTTATTTTCTTTGCAACTTCCTCATCCTCTAATTTAACAAAAATTTCTTGAGCACCTCTGTCTGGTTTGTACTAGATAGGGAAGACACCAAGGTGGAGAAGTTATGGACTGTAAATTTTAGAAAGAGTGAATTTCTATTCCTAAACCACTTCAAGGACCTTAAAAACATGTCTAATTTTATTACCTTACTTTACATGTGGAAGAACAGAGATCCAGAGTGTGAAATGACTTGCTCAGTGTCACAGAGACTGTTTTGATGAAACCCAGTGCTAGAAGACATGTATTTTGATCCCCAGTCTCTCTTCTATTAAAATATGTTGTTTTAGTTTAGAGAGTAACTTGTACAAAGACCAGTCCTCTTTCTTCTTCTTTTTTTTTTTTCTATCTCATGCTCTTCTGATGCATATCACTTACTTTTTTCCAAGAAATGCCTCTTCACAGTGAAGGCAATAATTGTATTTGGAGGATTACTCTAAACAGAACAAATCCAAGCAGAGAGCAGCCCTGGGCCCTCTCCATAGATCACAGCTTATGGCAGCTCCCCCAGGGAACACAGAAGCGCTTGGACCGGCTTTAAGTTTAACTGCATGTCACCATGATGTACGGTGTCTTTGGTGTTCGTATATCATGGAGTGGAAGGGGTGTCGCCCATGGACGGAGAGCATCCATTCTCCTCTCCTGACACTGTGCCTTTTCCCCAAACAAGACATATCTGTGCGATTATAATCTTATCCAGCCTGGCTTGCTCCCTCCAGAGCTCATCTGCAGTTAGGGGCAGAGTCAGTCAGCATTTTGTGGAGATAAGTTTTAGGGGGCATGCTTTGGGAAACAATGAAAGAGATGTAGCACTGAGAATATAGAAGGGTCTCCTGCGTGCACTGCTTTCAGCTTCTTGTTTCCATCCCAAATGGCTTAATTTTTATTTGCAAGGAAATGTAGCAATTAAGAACAAGTCCTCAAAATCATTCTTTTCTGGGTTCGAATCCCTCATCAACGACTTCCTAGATGTGTCACTTAGGTAAGTTACTGAACACTGCTTTAGTTTCCATACTGCAAAATGAAGACTAATGAAAACATTATTTACTTCACGCAATTACTGAGAAGAATAAGTGAATATATACAAATGAAACCCAAGTCTAGAACACAAAACTTACATTGGCTTGGTAGGTGTTGTCATTATCATCCTTTCGTACTTAGGACTTGGCCAAGATATCCTCAGTACAGGCATAAAATTGAAGAATCATCTTTTTAGTAAAGAGCTGGTACTTCAGAACTCATCTTTCCATATTAGCTGGAGAAGAGATAGTAAATTTCCCAAAGAGATAATCCAGGAAGAAATTAATCCGTTCAGTCCTTTCCCCATTCATTCAGTCATCTAGCCAGCCATCCAATCATCTCCTAATTGTCTTATTGCCTTGGAGTTTTACCAAATTGAATGTGCTTTAGGACTTACTGTTTGTTGGCTTAATAATAGATCTCTTGCTTCCTAATGTGCTTAGTCACTCAGTCTTGTTCAATGATTTGTGACCCCATAGACTATAACCCACCAAGCTCCTCTATGGGGATTCTCCAGGCAAGAATTCTGGAGTAGGTTGCCGTGCCCTTTTCCAGGGGATCTTCCTGACCCAGGGATCCATCCTAGGTCTCGTGCATTGCAGGCAGATTCTTTATCGTCTGAGCCAACAGGGAAGCCCATGGTCAAGGCTTAAGGGCAAAGGCAAGACTGGCTTGTTCTCAAAGGCATAACCTGTGAAGAGACAGCCTAAATGCTGATGGACATCTGGTCAGAACTTGTGTTTCATCTGACCTTTTCTATATTATATATTATAAATAATATTACAGCCTGTACGGGTCTTCATTTTACCCAGGAAGAATATGATCATGTGGTTATCAAGCGGTTTGAGTGGGTATTTCATCACAGAAGGGTAACTCTTCTCTAGCCATGCTGGGTTTCAAAAAGAACACTTTGAACACACTACTCTAAGTTTAGTTTCCTGCAAAGAGCAAAAAAGTTTGACATCATCTCCTTTTCACTGTCTCTTTGTTAAATAAACCCTTTGACAATATAACTGTTGCCTAGAAATAACCCTGAAAGACTTTTAAGGGGTCTCTAGGTGAGCAAAGCCCTTGAGTCCTCCCTCTTCTCTGGTTTGCCACCCTTGGAGACTTTCTAAAGATGAGGTATTACCCACTTTCATCAGTGGAACAGAAACATCTTAGATGACCCTTGTCCTTCTTTCTTTATACAATGTTCAAAATCATAATATCTATGGTTTCTATACCACAAAGTTCTGGCTTGGGGGCTTCCCTGGTGGCTCAGTCTGTACAGAATCCTCCTGCAATGCAGGAGAACCAGGTTCAATCCTTGGGTCTGGAAGATCCCCTGTAGAGGAAATGGCAACCCACTCCAGTGTTCTTGCCTGGAGAATCCTGTGGGCAGAGGAGCCTGGTGGCTACAGTCCATGGAGTTGCAAGAGTCGTATACAGCTTAGGGACCAAACCACAACCACCTACCACACCCAGGTTTCCTTGGTGGATCAGATGGTAAAGGATGTGCCTGCATTTCAGGAGACCCAGGTTCAATCCCTGTGTCAGGAAGATCCCTTGAGAAGGGAATGGCTCCTCAGTCCAATACTCTGACCTGGAGAATTCCATGCACAGGAATCTGGCAGGCTACAGTCAATGCGGTCATAAAGAGTCAGATATGGCTGAGTTACTAACACATACACTTAGATACTACCCTAAATTGAACAGTATTCTTCAGGTATAGTGGTCTTCTTTGCCTGCCAGAACTGTAAATCCCAAAGTTGGAGTACTACTTCTTCCTAATTATATGTTTAATCCAGTGACTAGCACAGACTAAGTATACAATAAAGATTTACTCAATGGTAGAATAATAGATTGTTAAAATCAGAAATTTTAAAAATCAAGATAATTACCTAATCTTTATCCTAGGTCCAATTTATATTATGATTCTCATTACCAAAATAATTGCCAGAATAGCCTCTCTTCCTAGCATGTGGAAATAGTGCTCTGTGTGGAATCTACCAGTGTCTTTCCTTGAGATTCCTACATCACTTCCTGGTGACTCCATCCACCTGCAAACATTCTGAATAACAAATACAGCACATAAACTAAGCTATCACACATAGTAAAATGCCAACTGTTCTCTGCAGGATAGACTCAAGGGAGTGAACCAACAATTACTCATGCTATAGAGTCACCCAAACAATCTTTCACCTACTTTATTCCTTTTGTAAGAGAAAGAGAAAAAAGATGGCTCATCTAAATATGCTGATGCTGAAAAGAGCACTGATGTTTGTTTTCCGAATGATGTTTGACTGTGAGTGCTCAATAATTAGAAATATTTAATGCAGTCAAATATCAGCAAGTTAAAATTGTTTTCTGCTTAAGTCTTGTCATTTGCCAGAAAAGAAATGATATGTTAGACATGTTGCACTCGTTCTCAGTATGATAGCAACTAAAGTGGCTTAAAATTGGATTCATTTATAAAGCTGGACACTATTAATATCATTCCCTGCATGACGGTAATTCATTTTACTCTGCTTTGTCTCAGAAGCAGTAGGGGCTCCATTCCTTATATTCGGTTTGCAGTCCTAATTAAGTATTCATTATAGAATACATATTTTTTCATTTAGGACTGAGTATCAAACATTTATGTGCTGTTTTGTACTTGTTTACTATGAGGTCAAGGTAGTGAGGTGCTGCACATCTAGCAGTTGTGTGTCTTCAACCTGTAAGATTAAAGCTCAGAAGGAACTCAGAGCAGCGATGTGTCTCTCTCTCAGTTCTTATTTCACTGGTATTTCACTAATAGGCTGAAAATCTAACTGAATGTTACTAAACCGGTTCCTTCACTGAAAATTAGAAGATGATGCATGGGTTCAATGAAAAGTTGCCTGATACGTGCAGAAGTTGAATGTGAGATTCTACAGGTACCTGCCTCTGAAAACTTTCACTATTGGTTGTTGAAGTGGCTAAGCATCAAAAAAGAAAAATATAGCATGGAGAGGTTTAATTGAATAAAATTAAGCCAAATAAAATGTAACTAGAATGTGTGGGACACTGCCATCTCATGAGATGTTAAATTATGATGGCATGTTATAGCAGGAAGAGATTACAACCATCATAATCTAATCTTTGACTTGATAAGCAATGGACTATGTATACATAATAATAGTACAAATTTGGTATTTACATTATGCTTTCTCTTTGGGAGCTCAAATGACCCTAGATAATTTGGTCTATTCAAGATCACATTCTCGTCATCATCAGTAACGGAAAGCCAACATTTTCAAAGACTGAGCTTAAAATGTCCACATAATCAAAAACAATCACAGCCACAAAGAAATTGAGATCACTTGAAAACTGATTCTCCTTCAAATTCATATGGCAATGGCCCAAATGAAATCATAATGGAAACTTGATCCCATAACACTTCTTAAACAATTGTCAGATATTTCCTGAGAGTCCATTATGTACAAAGTTCTTTGTAGTTGTGAAAGAAGAAGGAAGAAGGAAAGGAAGAAAGGGAAAAGTCATTCTTAGTTGTAAGTTAATCACAATCCTATTAGAGGGATAAGTTACAAACATAAAGTTAGTTAAATAATAATAGAAGATATCCATATATGATGCCACAAGGCAAGATATGTTCTGTTGGTAAGGACAATGGTTGTTATAATTGTATAGGTGGAAGAGACTACAGTTATCAAGAGGGAACTGAGAGGGCTGCTTAGAAAAGGGAGTTCCTTGTCTGGGCCTTAAGGATTGTTAGAAATGAGAGCAAATGCCCTTAGGCCAGAAGGTAAGTATGAAGAAAGGAAGGTCTACAATATAATGCAATAATTGTTGGGGCACTAAATCTAGATTGGCTTACTAACTGCAAAGGGCACAAGATGAGTAAAAGAGAAGATGGACTGGTAGGATTGTCGAAAGTCTGAATAACGTGCGAAGAATTTAAGAGTTTATCTTCTAGGAAATGAAAAGAAATTGATAGTTTTGCAGACAGAATTAAAGTGTTATATTCAAAAGACTTAGCTTGCTGCAGATGTAATTAATTTGATAAGGAAGAGACGGAAGGAAAGAAGATGTCAGATTGTTGCTGGAGCACTGAATGGGATAGTAAGAGCCCAGGGTGAATCTGCGACAATGTCAAAAACAAGAACCACTGCCTTACACAGAAGGAAGAACCTGCTGGGCTCAGAGACTCAAGGATTTTTATAGGTCAAGGCACCAAAAGTCCAAAATTGATACTCAAAGGAAAATAACTGGGTAATACTCATTTATTTACTTCTTTGCTAATTACTGGTTTATTGACATAGCTTTTCCAATTAATATCCTGGTTCCAATCTGTGAGGCTGAAATATGAATATTTCCACATGAAATCTTTAGAGTTTTCCCATCACTGAAAATTCCTGGTATAGATACATTACAAAGTAATTCATGCAGTGGAACAAGGTTTCTATATCTGAAAACACTACCTATAGTTGGGGTCATCTACTTTAGGACTTCTAATATTCCATTTCTTCACTCCAGAATTGAGTCAATGTATGTATCTTTCAAAAGCTTGCAATATCTTCCAATTGGCCTTTTAATTATTTTAGTTTGTTTGTTTCAATGTTTCTGATTTTCTTCTAGCTTTAAATTTTTTTTTGAAATTGCAAATGAGTAAATATGGGCCATTACAGAAGTATCTCATCTGAGCGACTGCTTGGCATCATATATGATGCTACGCAATTTTCTTACAGAGCCTCCTTCTTTCTTGGTCATGGAAGAAATGCTCCTGTTTAATTCATGGAAGATTCCCAAACACTGCCTAGAAAGTCCCTCTGGCATCACTGACTGTCCTGCCCCATTTTTCACCTTTGGAGGTCTTTACACACATCAGCTAAATTCATTCTCTGGGGCCTCTGTGAAGATGGTGACTTTACAAATTCCTCCTTTGACAAATTCCTCCCTGGGGAGACGTTATGGATGTTGATGGGGAAAATGCATCTTGCCAAGATTATAGCCCACTCAGAATGTGGAGCCTAAGAGTTTGGAAGCTCAGCAGTGCCTTTTAGTGTAGAGATTTACTTAAGATTCAACAGCAAATGGTTAGCTAATGTTTACAGCATGGATACACAATTAATAAATGCAAAAATTGTGTGCTTCACTTTTATTTCCAAAGTGAATAGCGTGTTTGTCAAAGTGAGAAACTTTGCTTTGATTATAAGCTACAGGTAATGAAAATCTGTTTGTGTTTCACAAATACATTTGATTCTAGTGGATTGTATTTCCCATCAGGGAATCAGGTTCAGCAAATATTTTCACATGCTAGCTCTTCAAATCAGGCAGAAGGTTATAGTGGCCTAGAAATACAATAAGCTTAGAGAATAGAGGTTTGAGCAGACACTAACTGGTAGAGTTCATAATTGTTCTTCACTGGAATTTATAAGGACCCAACATTAGAGTGCTAACTGTAGAACATGCATATTGTCTACATTTGGGGGAGGGGTAATTTCATGAAAATATCTCCATATCCTTTTAACCTTCTTCAAATATCATAGTAATAGCTCTAAAATTATCATGGCCTTTATGTTGAACATGAAGGACCCATTTTGAAATATTTTGACCCCACCCCAAAAAAATGGAATTGCAAATAGAATATAGCAGGGAGGGTTTTGAACATGTTTTCAGGAACACAGGCTCTGCAAAGGAATTGTAGCTAGGAATCCAGGCACATGGGAATTAAAAGCTTGTTATTCAGCCCCTTGAAGCATATCTTTCTACAGAGTCAAGAAGAAATTGGCTACCAGAACTAGCAAGATATATTTTACCCTTGATAGGGGAGTGAGATGAATTTTCCAGGGTTAGACTCTAGAATGAGCTAAAATATCCTACTTATATAAACCAAAGAGAAAGAGGGTCTGCTTGAAAGAAGGCTGAATAAGAATGAGGGCTCCTTTTTCAGTGAAGGCAAGATATATTAAAGGCAAAGCTTAGTATTAATGGTCATAGTCTTAATTCATGAGGATCTGCTACTGAATATTCTCACATTGTGAGGGTTGTAATTAAAACAGAGAAAGCAGAAACATTTGTATATTTTGGCTACCATATTTTTAAAAATCTTTCCTTGAGCTGATTCATTAAAAAAGAAGGAATAATCTAGAAACCAAAACTCCTAGCAGCACGCCCTCTCAACAGAGAAAGGGTTGAGGGGGTGATGAAGGATGATAAACAGGGCTGGTTGATAAACACTGATCTTAACTCATTTCTCTTCTGGTTTGTTTGGTGTTGCTTGTTTGTTCTACTCGGCCTGTTAAACAGAAGTGTAAAAGTTCACCTTGTCTTATAAAATTTCAACTCAACTTTATACTTTGACCAGGGAAACTTGTCTAAGATTTTGATTTAGGAAACCTCAGAAAAACGAAACACAAAGAAATAAGCTGTTTGTCCACTTACACCTTAAGATCACACCTCATAACTGATACAAAAACACTTCTTTTCCTTTGCAACTAGCAGTCTGAGATCTTGAGTAAGTCCTGTTTTTATTGATATGTTGGGACAAAGAAGGAAAAATCTCTGTTAATCTATGACTCTCCCCTGATACTCCCAGATTCACAGGCTGTTTGTTTATAAGCCCTCATTGTTATTATTCATATCATTTGATAAACTATAGTCTGAAAGACATGGTATTCTTTAATTTTTATTCCTTACCCCAAAGGTATTTTCCCCTAAATCTCTTTCTCTTCTTCTATTGTTCTGCCAATATTAATGTATTATTTATTCCTACAGATTCTTTCAACTTTTTATCTAGAGTTCCATATTCCATGGTTGGATGCAATCATTTCTTGAATTTCATTCCCATGATTATTTTAAGATCCTTCCCAAATTCTCTAAGAGTGTTATTATTTTAAACCAGCAGGAAATGTAGAGCATGGTTCATTGCAGTTTCCTCTCAAATACATGTTGCCAAAGTTAATCTTCCTAGAACTCCTCTCAGCTCTAAAGGAGTAGACCGTGATGCCTGCCATTCAGGAAGCCTGAGAGCACTTAGTCTAGAAGCTTTCCTAGAACTTGCTGTTAATAGTCCAATTTCTTCTCCATTCACTAGGCAAAGTGGAATTTTGAAAATATTTGTCAAAAAACAACAAAAAAAGACGTGAAAAGGACAGTTTTGTAGAGTCTCTCTCCCTCGTTAGTGAACTGGAAGTGTGAACTCTGAGACATTAGAATTGCGTGCTTCTCAGAGTTTGTATTTGGTGAAAAACAACCCAGGTGGGCCTCAAACTGACCCTTACCTATAAAGTAAGTGAGAAATAAACTTTTACTGTGTTAAGCTTGTGTCGATTTGTTATCACAGCGAAGCCTAGCCCAGCCTCACTAACACAGATTTTAAATATTTGGTTGGAAATTGGGAAATGTTTCTAAAACACGAGATGTTGTCTATATACAGATGAATAGATGTGAGTCTATGCATGGGTATCTGTGCTTACACACCACTGACCTACTCTTTGACCCCTTCCCACAGCCTCAGTAACTTCATCTCTAAGATAAGGGTGGAGTTAGAAGTTTCTTTAGCTTGAAATTTCTTTGAAGATTGCCTGATGCTTATCCAAAACAATCTTGCGTTTATTCAAGTCTTAACATTTTCTGAAGTCTTTTTAACCTAAGAACAAAGCTCAGGGCTTGGAAGACTCTGATTTTAAGTTCATCCAAACCATCTCTTTGTTGCCTTTGCCCCCTTTAAGAAAATTCCAGATGAAAGCATAAATCTGCCACATGAACTGATTTGCTGCACAGCAAGATAATTCTTTTAAGTAGTTTCTATTATAGGAAAATTAATTTCAAGGCACTTCATACAGTTCTGGTAAAATCCTTCCGCTCCACGGGGGTCCATGAGCAATATTAACTGTGCAGCATTTGCTGGGTATGCCTCGTTATGACTTGGTGCAGTGAAGGATGTTTTTAAAATTTTTTTTTTAAGTTGAGCTCTTTGAAAATGCACTATTTTTGTTCTTATCCCTGCATGAACATTTAAGGGAAACTAGAATTTGAGATATTTTTAACAAGGACAAAATATTTTTCCTACTTCATGTAAAGGAACAGGAAAAATTTCTCCTGATAAAACTTTGTAGCTTACTATTTTTACATAGACATTGGTATAGCACTGGTTCACTTGAGGGGGTTATGAAAAGCAAATACAGAATCCCATGTGCTAAGGAACACACAAAGTTTGAATGGTTGATAACGAAGAACACCACCTTCATCCAGCTCTCACTTGTCTAGCTCCCTTCATTCTCTCAGAGGTGTTCTCGAGAGAACTACATACAGAGTCTGCACACAAGTTTTTATCTAGAGGCTGTTTCCTGGAGAATCAGACGTAGGAGCTAGAACATACAAAATGATCTGGCATGCAAAAGGTTTAGTGGCTTGACCCCATTAGATGTATTCTCTGTCTAAGCGTCTTTCCTAATGCACTCTCATCCAAATGCTTTTGGCTTCTCCTGTACATCTCGCTTTTTCACAATATTCCCTTTGCTTACGGCATCCTTCTTTGCCTCTTCTTCTAGCTCACAGGAAGAGCTGTGAACTCCATCTCCATATTTTAAGGATCAGTAATATCCCACATGTTATGTATCACCTCTGAATGCTATTGGAACTGATATTAGTATTATTTTACTTTATCATAAGCTGCTTTTTGATACAGACTATAAGCTCCTTGGGGCAGAGACTCTGAACTTTTTCTTGCTTTTCTCCCTTACAGCCTCTTTCACAGTGCTGATATATAGTGGTTTTTCAACATGTAGTTTTTCTTGTTTGTTTCCATAGGGCTTATCAAATTCTGCTATATCTCATGAGGTACTGTACTCTCATTACATGACCAGAGTTGGATATAGTTTTCAGGGAGAGGTAATTATAATGGGCATATGTGAATAGAAGATACATTCCCATATTGTGCATTATTTATATTAACAAGCCATGCATTTATGTTCTACAAACCAATTAATACACTGTAGATACAGCAGTCATTTTTACCCAATCAATGACATTAGACATTCAACAATAGTCATCTCTTGTGAGAAATCTCCCCATGAAATTTTGTAATCTCTGGTGGCCTTCCACATGCTATGGCATTTGGTATGCCTCTAGACTTGTTTAATATCAAATCCAAATTTCTATGGGATACATTGATTTTACTTTCTGATGAAATATGAAGTAAAAGTAAATATTTTATTAAAAATTTAACATTTAAAAAGTACTTCTACAATCTTTTATTCTGATGATTCAATTTGGCAGAAACCAGAAAATATCCTTTGTATTCCATTGAGAAACCAAAGTAAAGGCAAGGGAGCACCATTGTTTTTGGAAGAACCCCTATTGTTTCAAATACACCCCATTTACCATCCCGTCTGAAACCTAGAAAATATCAGCTAGTTTGAGCCAACGACTATTCTTTTCTTAATGGCCAAGATGTTTCCATCTCACTCAACATTGCTTTCACTGCCAATATCTCCCTCTCAATGACCAGTGGCAGAGAAGATATTTAGAGTTCTCTTAAAAAGACAAAAAAAAAAAAAAAAAAACAAAAAAAAAACAAAATAAAAAAAAACTTGTTTTATTTGGAGGTACTGCCTCTGAGTCTCAGGTCCTTCTGACATGGGAAACATTTTAAACAGCTCTGACTGCTGCAGTATCATCAAAATCTTTACAAAACAAATTGTTGTTAGAATTAAGTGATTGATATAAGAGGTTGGGAACCTAGATTTTATGAACTAAGTCACAAATACCAACCTGGAAATATTTACAAATAGCCTGTCTTTGTTTCTGCTCAAAGTGGAGCCAGCAATTATAACTTGGAGAGCAAGCTTCATTTGCTCCAAAGCAGATTCAGGGGGGCCTAAAGTTGTCTTTTTTTCCATGGATTTGAGTCCAGATTGGCTTATTGAGGCAACACTATTGCTGTGTATCAACTGGATGTGTCATGTTGACCAGATACTTGACTAGTCTTTTGATTTATATGTTAAGCAAAAGTGTGATTTACACTTTTTAATAAGAACTCTTTCAATTTTATGCTTCATTTTTCTATATCTGAGGGCTCAAGAAGAGTGAAATCATATGACCCAAGTGGGATATTGGTCTTAATCTATTAATCTGCACTGATATATTATCCCCACTCCAATCTCACACTTATCTTTTTCATCCCAAGTAAGTGAGTTAGACAAAAGAAATGTCTCCTCCTGTTTGTAGAATTTATTTCTGATTAGGTTTTTCAGTTCCTTCTACCACATGCAAATGTATGTGTTCCAGTCTGGTGCAGTTTGTTGAATGAAGATAATCTGATGTTCTCGGTAGGTCATCTAGGAACAGGTCATACTTTTAAGCTTCCCCCTATTGCCTCTACCTGTTCATCCTTCTTAAGAAAAAGAAAACAAATTCTTTAAAGGGTTAACTTACATAAATAGCCGCGCTCTGTGCTAGAGAGGCACCCCAGGTGGCACTGGTGGTAAAAAAAAAAAAAAAAAACTCTTGCCAATGCAGGAGACACAAGAGGTGCAGGTTTGATCCCTGGGTCAGGAAGACCCCTGGAGTAGGGCATGACAACCTGTTCCTATATTCTTGTCTGGAGAATCCCATGAGCAGAGGAGCATGACAGGCTAAAGTCCATAGAGTTGCACAGAGTTGGACATGACTGAAGTGACTTAGCAAGCACACACATGCTAGAAAGGCAGGAAATCTTCCAAACCAGGAAACATGACCCAGAAACAAGAAAAAAATAAGAAAGATAAATGGAAACTTCTCTTAGTTAGATGAACTTACGGGACTTTTCTCTTACATTTTTTTTCTCCTTCCTATGGGCCATGAACTAAAACTTGCTTGAAAACAAGCCAAACTGTAATTTCATGAAGTATATGTTTGTTTTTTCCCTTAACTTTTAAATGAGGAAAACAATAATAAAATTGTCAGAACCTTTATTTTCATCACCAGAAGTTCAAGCAAAGATCACAAGTACGTTTAAGGAAACAATCATGATTAAAGCAAAGAGCAATGGACTAGAAGTCAAAGACAAGAAATCTAGTTTCAAGGGTCACTAATCAGGTATGGCCAGGGCAAGCCATTCTCCATTTCTTCTCTTGACCTCAAATTCCTTAACTGCACAAAGAAGGGCTTTGGGGCTAAAACTCTTTCCAACTTTTACTGGGCTATAATTGTGGTCTCATTCCAGTTCTTCAGACTGGTGAATCATCAGAAGTATTTCTGAGTTTGTGGTGCTCAGTCTTGACTTTCCCAGCCTCTGGTTTCTCACTGAATTCCTTCCTCAGGAGTATGTCTTTTTCCAAGGCTGGAATATAGGGCCCTGACATCAGCTTTTGGATTTAGGGAAGTATGTGACATACAATAATTTCACCTGAGATGAATCTTGGGTAACCTGTTCCTTCCCACTGGGTTCTCTGCCTTTTATACTCTCAGTGTAATAAGAAAGAAAAATAGATGAATATAACTTTGCCATAATTCTATGTAAAAGGCATTACCAACTCAATGGATATGAGTTTGAGCAAGCTCTGGGAGATGGTGAAAGACAGCAAAGTCTGACATGCTGTATGCAGTTCATGGGGTAGCAAAGAGTCAGACATGGCTGAGTGACTGAAGAACAACAAAAGAGACTCTCGTATAAGAGTATATTTCTGTGCTTTGGGTTAGGTCCTTCTCTCTAGGCTTCTGACAACATTCTATGCTTACATGCTCATACTTTGCCTCTGATGTGTGTAATTCTATTCATAGCCCAGGTTTCTTGCAGTTACATCCATCCGACACCCTAACTCTGAAAAAAAAAAAGTTTAATATTCAACCAGGAACTACATTCTTAAAATCCTTGATGTTTGCAGTTGTGTCTGTCAAAACAATTGGCCATTCACCAACTGTGATATTTCTCTCCTTTCTCCTAACTCTCATGCTGTTTCTGAATTTGATGATTCTCATTCCACTTTAAGTTAGATGTAGAATTTAGAGAAAGCAAGGGATACAGGGATAGAGGATCACACTGCACACCTTTGGGAGGTCCTTATACCTCTGTGGAGGAGGAGAGTCATGCACTCCTACAGCCCCACTTTTCAATGCTCCCTATTTTTGACATTTATAAATACATCAAATGACCACTCCCAATCAGGCTATCCTTTTTTATTCAGAAGCATTCTTTCAGACAATGTGCTGTATTCAGGGTTTCTCTCTTCACCTTCCTGTACATCAGAATCAGACCCATTGTCTGGCATATTTTGGAAATGTTCAATTGCATGACTCCTGCACTCATGCATAATGGCAGCAGCTAAATGATTTGTTCTGTGCAAGATTCCATCCTCCTTCCTTCTCTTGTTTTCCTCCTTCACCCCACTCTCCACCTCTTTTTAAAATTTTCCTTCTTTTTTCCTTCCTTTTCCTTTATTTGTTTCCTCTTCTCTACAATCATAATTTGCCCATCTACTTTGAGCAAGATGCTATGGGAATGCTCACTGTAGCAGCAACATGACTCTATCTTGAGCTTCTTCCTTGGGGAAATGGCTGTGCAGTGGAGACGTGGATGTGGCACAGGGCATCGGGCTGTAGGATGGTACCAGGTGTGAGAGCTGTGGTGGCAGCCAGGAGGAAGCAGATCTATAGGTGAGAAAACAGGAAAAGATTCCCAGAAGTGACACTTGAACTGACTCCTGGAACAGCAGAACTTTGGTAGATGAACAAGTTGACAAAAGTATTCCCCAAGGAGGGAATGCCCAGTTTAGAGAAGCAAAAGGGAAAATATCATGATCTAGGAGAACAGGTGGTTTTGCATTGCTAGAGCAACACTGTAGTAGTAGAACAGAGCAAATGAGATTGAAAGACTCTACTTAGGGCACACATTTGTTTTTGAATAGGTGCTTCCAAAGGGATGAACAGAAAAGCCTTCCAGAAAAGAATTCAAATTAGGGTCCCTATTGCTTTTCTATTCACCCCACAGAAATGACTATAAGTCCAAACAGAAGGCCAAATGTGATAAAAGGACACTCTCAGTCATCTTATTTATGACAGAATCCTTGTCTCTGTTTGACACAAACTAGACCCAAGCTGGTTATTATATGCCAATTCATTTCTGTTTTATGAAATATAGAATCTCTGTGTATGTTCATATTTACAAAATATATCATTTATATAAAAGATTCTGTGCATGCTTCGTTGCTCGAAAGTGTCTGATTCTTTATGACCACATGGACTGCAGCCCACCAGGCTCTTCTGTCCATGGAATTTTCCAGGCACAAATACTGAAATGGGTTGCCATTTCCTCCGCCAGAGGATCTTCCTGACCCAGGGGTGAAACCTACATCTCCTGCAACTCCTGCTTTGCATGTGGATTCTTTACCACTGAGCCACTGGGGAAGCCCAAAATGGGCTTCTGTTGTGGGAAAGATTTCAATCTTCCATTAAAAGATTTTACACAATGATATATATGTTTCAAAAAGAAATTGATACAAAGAACATTCATGTAACCATTGCCAATTTGGTTTAATATCATATTATTATTAATAATATTTAGTGGAAGTTGTTTTTAAACCATATTTAGCAAAGAGGTCACTAATGAGAACAAAGGTCCAGATGAGAAAACAGCCACATAGCAGACTCTCTGTATATCCACAGAGCACCTCATTAAGACACAAAATCAGTAACTTAGAAATAATCATCTATTCACCAACACGCATATAAGGAATGTGTGTTAAATGTCTGGTAGCATGTATAGTGTTGAGCTCACAAAGGTGGTTAAAACATTCAGAAACCCATACTAGTAGCATCCATGGGTAGAATGTCTGTAATAAGGTTCTCGTACAGAAACCATTCAAGTCTTTTGCTTCTGCAAGATTTTTTAAAATTCAGTTCAGTCTCTCAGTCGTGTCTGACTCTTTTCAACCTCATGAACTGCAGCACGCCAGGCCTCCATGTCCATCACCAACTCCCAGAGTTCACTCAAACTCACCTCCATCAAGTCGGTGATGCCATCCAGCCATCTCATCCTCTGTCGTCCCCTTCTCCTCCTGCCCCCAATCCCTCCCAGCATCAGAGTCTTTTCCAATGAGTCAACTCTTCGCACGAGGTGGCCAAAGTATTGGAGTTTCAGCTTCAGCATCAGTCCTTCCAAAGAACACCCAGAACTGATCTCTTTTAGAATGGACTGATTGGATCTCCTTGCAGTCCAAGGGACTCCAAGGAGTCCAAGGAGATCCAACCAGTCCATTCTAAAGGAGATCAGCCCTGGGTGTTCTTTGGAAGGATTGATGCTAAAGCTGAAACTCCAGTACTTTGGCCACCTCGTGCGAAGAGTTGACTCATTGGAAAAGACTCTGATGCTGGGAGGGATTGGGGGCAGGAGGAGAAGGGGATGACAGAGGATGAGATGGCTGGATGGCATATCTGACCCAATGGACGTGAGTTTGAGTGAACTCCGTGAGTTGGTAATGGACAGGGAAGCCTGGTGTGCTGCAGTTCATTGGGTCGCAAAGAGTTGAACATGACTGAGTGACTGAACTGAACTGAACTGATGAGGGTTTTAACTCAACATTCAGAAAACTAAGATAATGGCATCTGGGCCAATCAGTTCATGGCAAATAGATGGGGAAACAATGGAAACAGTGACAGACTTTATTTTTTGCAGCTCCAAAATCACTGCTGATGGTGACTGCAGTCATGAAATTAAGACACCAGCTCCTTGGAAGAAAAGCTATAGCCTAGACAGCATCTTATAAGGCAGAGGCATTACTTTGCTGACAAAGGTCCATCTAGTCAAAGCTATGATTTTTTCTGTAGTCATGTATGGATGTCGGAATTGGACCATAAAGAAAGCTGAGCGCTGAAGAATTGATGCTTTTGAACTGTGGTGTTGGAGAAGATTCTTGAGAGTCCCTTGGGCTGCACGGAGACCAAACCAGTAAATCCTAAAGGAAATCAGTCCTGAATATTCATTGAAAGGACTGATGCTGAAGCTGAAACGCCAATACTTTGGCCACCTGATGCAAAGAACCAACTCACTAGAAGACCCTGGTTCTGGGAAAGATTGAAGGCAGGAGGAGAAGGGGACGACAGAGGATGAGATGGTTGGATGGCATCACTGACTTGGTGGGCAAGAGTTTGAGCAAGCTCCAGGAGTTGGTGATGGACAGGGAAGCCTGGTGTGCTGCATGCAGTCCATGGGGTCGCAAAGAGTCAGACATGACTGAGCGACTGAAGTGAACTGAACCAGGGGTGATTTGGTAACCTGTCCTACCCCTTGGAATGATGAGTCAACAACATCAACCTCCTTATGTACTTTATAGTAACTGAATGTGGCAGCAACTACACTAGAGAGGTAAAGTTCCAAATGTGACCCTTAAGACAGCCCTTCAGTTAATACATGGATGTCAAAAGTACTAATTCTCCTTGGCTTGAGGAAGAGATACCCCAATAATATTCCATGAAGTGTGTCAGCTTGAGGTCCACTCTCTGTTTCTTAATTCTGGTTCTTGGTGGGAAACCCATCATAAATACCTCCCAAAGGGAAGGGGGCTTGAGAACCTAGATGGATATAGAAAGTGAAGTTGAAAGTGTTAGTCTGCTCAGTAGTGTTCCACTCTTTGCAGCCCCAGGGACTGTAGCCAACCAGGATCTTCTCTCCATGGAATTCTCCAGGCAAGAATACTGGAGTGGGGTTGCCATTCCCTTCGCTAGGGGATCTTCCCAACTGAACCAGGGGTGATTTGGTAACCTGTCTTACTCCTTGGAATGGTGATCAAACCCATGTCTCATGCCTTGAGACGTGTTCTTTACAGTCTGAGCCACCAGGGAAGTTTGAGCCACTAGGGAAGCCCATCATGGAAGAAAATTTTAAATATTTCATCTTACTGTGCGATGGCTACTTAATTGCTCTTTTGATTTTTTCAACCCGCTGATAGTCAGCTGGATCCAATTCATTTATTCAAAAGTCTGCTGTCTGAGAGTCTCAGGTCCTCTCTGCGGCCTTGGCTAGAACTTCCCTGGAAAAGCTGCCATTTCCCCCTTGATTCTGTTTTCTACCAGTAATGCCAAGCTGTTGTTGGTATTTGGAAGACTATAGCTGACAAACCCCTGTTTGCTGGCTTTTCTGGCTAAGTGCTGGGTGAGGCCTGTGGACATCCTGTGGGCTGTGTCTCTGAGGAGGGCAGTAGGCATGCGGACGGGATCATAGCCAGTGCACGTGGCACAGCGAGGTTGTGCTGGTGCAGCATGGCCCCCACCCGCAGGAAGGCAAGTTGACAGCAGCAGGATCTTCATATATAAAAAGCACGACTCCCCATCCCCTAGGTCTCTGTGTTAAAAGGTATGTGTGTGAATCTTGTAAAGGTGCTCAGTCCTTACATTCCTCTGTGGGCATGCACGATGTTCCCCACATGGGTGTCTTACAACAGAATTTGTGATGATGGGGACTGTGGCAGCAAGAGTGTAGGTGTTAGCATATGACTATCAGTGCTAAGGAGCCAGCAGGATGGACCCCAGTGTTCGATCAGAGCAGAAAAGTCTGACATGTGTATCAACCAGTCATCAGAGTAGGCTGACCACAAATACAGAAGTTTGTTTCTATAGCCTATTTGCTTAAAGGGTTAACATAGAAAGAGCTATAGAAAAATTCACTTCAGTTCCCAGGAACAGAAAAAAAAAATGATAAATTTCCCCATAAAAAGATGCCTCATATGAATATTCCTGACTCTAAATATGGAGTGCTGTCCATGCACAAATCCTCATGAGAATGACTGTAGGAGGGGAAATGTTAGCTACGAACTTTCCTATTTTCAATGAGCAGCTTCCCTTGGAACTAGATTGCTGTTATTAATGGTGATGATTTTCGTTTACAACAAAATGTTGGACTGTAATTATTTCCTGGTATGAATTGCTTACTCACTTCATCCCCCCAATTAGTTGACCTTTTGCTTCCTACATATTTTTGTTGTTACTTCAATATTCTGGATAAATAGCTTGCTTGTGGATAGAACTGTTCTTCAGCAATTCTGATAGATTTTTTTCTTTCTCTTATAAATTGCTCAATAAAATTCAGGAACATAAAAAGGGCACCAGAAGTTATTAAGGGTGATATTTTCTCAAACTATATTTGATTGCCTAGTGGTTCATATCAAGATAAAAGGGTTTGTACTAGCTTAACAAACAACAAGCTTGATTGCTTGCTGTTTTGAGAGACTGGTTGTGGCATGCTCAGAGGCTCAATATGGAATTTGTTGGGAAGAGAGTAAGGGTACCTATCCTGTACTCTCCCTAAGTGACTATTGATGATTTTCTCAGAGTTAAGGAAATATGTTTTCAACGTTCCCTTCTCTAGTTTCTACAAGTACGCCTGTAGGCAGAATGGGTAGAGTGAGAGGTGCTAAAACAATAAGGCCACACATGTTCGTGTTCAATCAGCCAAGCCATAAAACATTAATTAAACATTGCTAATTAAACATTAATTAACTTGGTGTGTGCCCCATTTCTGCCAGTCACTGTGCAAACAATTGAAGAAAAACACAAAATCCAACCAAAGAAGAGAGATCAAAGTATATGGCAGGATGCTATCAAACAATAATATTGTTTAGTCATTAAGTCATGTCCAATTTTTCGCAGCCCCATAGACTGTAGCCTGCCATGCTCCTTTGTCCATGGGATTTCCCAGTCAAGAATACTAGAGTGGGTTGCCATTTTCTCCTCCAGATAAAACAATATAGGGTATTGTAATTTAGAACCAGGCTATTTCAGGTTTAAAGTGCTAAGGAGGTTTGCACAAGCACAAAGGAAGAAAAAAAGAAGTCTTCCTGGAGGAGAGGGTCCATGAAAGACAGGTGGGATTTAGTCACACAAAAGAGGAAAGGATAGTCAACTCATACAGGCAGGAAAGCATGAGCAAACTTGTACCACCTACTTCTGACTGATGGCACTGCCATAGTTAAATCATATCTCCATTACTTTCTCCTTGTTCTTACTTCAAGTCCTCCTTGTGCTGGGTGAGTGAACAGGTTTCTATTTGCTGAATTCATTCTATGTAATAATAAAATAATCTTGATCCTTAATGTGAATTTAAAAAAAAAAGAAATTGATTTTTAGCTTCAGAAATCTCGATTAATTGAGATCACTTACAACTGCCTGGCAGTTTGAGATTTAAAAAGCCCTCAGGCAAAAATGTGCAGGGACATTAGAAGGTGGTATTGCATCCATTCTTCCATCTCAGGGCATAATCTTTCTCCTTGACCCACCCACCCAATTCTACCACTTGTCAAAATCAATCAATGCTTCCCTGAATTGTGCATTAACAGAGAAGGAGAAAATAAAAACTCAAAGGGCAGGAAATAAGTCAGGGTACCACTGAAGTCCTGAGCTAAGAATAAACCAGCAAATCATAAAAACAAACAATAAAGAATAGAAACCATGGCGTAGACTGTGAAATTAGGGTCCTCCTAACTGTTGTTTTTTAGGTTTTGATCATAGTTACAGGTGGAAATAAAACCCATAATGGAAAGAAGATGGAGTATGGTTTTGTGTCTGACAGATTGCAGTGCATACAAACTCACACACTTGCTACTATTTACTTATGCATATGTGCTATCATTCATTCAAGAAAATATTATTGAATATTTACTATGCATCAGATAATGTTCCAGATATATTTTGAATACAAAAATAAATCTGGCAGAGACACTGTGTAACAAGGAGGCTATAACTGCAATTCATTTTTTAAGATCTATGAAAATCATGGGTATGGGGATACAGAAAGAGCATAAAGGAAACAGTGATGCATCTTAATACAGCTTACAGAAGGTTGATGACAGAGCAGGTCCAAGAAACTTTAAGGTGGTCAAATGAGTAGACTTTCAACCTACTGGGAGAAGGTAGAAGAAAAGGACTACAGAATAAATCTCCCATAAGGTGTATCATGAACAGAGGCAAAGAAGTCTCAAACAGAAAAATATGCAGGGAACACTGCAAGTGGTCAGGATGGCTGACCTCTGTGATATGCTCCAACTTGCAAAATCAAGTTAAAGCAGATAGTTAAAGGAAGTTAATATCATACTTAAGAAGCCAGTTATTCTCAAACCTCTTCAAAGTAAGTATTTGATGAGATCCAATGAATAAAAGAGATAATAGGAAACATGATAGGATTTAGGCTGGAGGAGTATTAGAAGACCTTCCTCTACTTATCCCCTTGTTCACTGTCTCATGGCTGCCTTAGAAGTATAAGCATGTTTTAAAAATAATAGATTTGTACCCATTTATGTACTGGCCAATCTACTCACCTATTACTATTATATCTGAAAGCTCTTTATATTTTTAAACAATAATAACTTTATGATAATAATGCTTAACCTTGGGAACTCCTTCTATGCAGCTGCAGAAACAAGGACTAGATTTAGCCTAATAGATGAAACAATCCCCCTACAAAAGACAGAAAAATTATATGCAACAACAGTGTTTGAGTCACTGGATATTAGACAACAAAAAAGAGTGATCCCTGAACACTGGAAACAAAGCGGTGAGTGCTATAATCATCCTAGCTGACTGACTTAGGAGAGTTTTCAGGCCATGCATTGGGGAAAGAGAAACGAGCTGATCCTAGAAACAAGTCTGAGATATGCAGAGAGAATTGAGAATTGAACTTGGGAGGCCAATGCAGCTAAAATTCAGAGAAGAGAATAGTGATAAGGACATAGCAATACAGAGAGAATCCTGACGGTCTGTAAGGGGTTGGCCTGGAATAGCCAACTGAGTATTGACAAGCAAATGAATGTGGGAAAACTGCTTGAAACAAGAGAAACAAGCATCCAAAAATAAATAAATAAATAAATCAGAGGCCATAATACTCATCCAGGACAGAGAATAGTCTGTCTAACCAGTTCAATGGAAAATCTTGAAATTCATTGGATATTGAGGAAAATATCCAGAAGGGTGTGGCTCTGTAGTAAGGAATAGCACCTCAATATTGAACACTACCCTTAACTCACATTAAAAAACCATAGAAACAATAACTGAGAGGCTCCAAATATTTTTGAGTGATATACTTTAGTCTCAGATCAAAGTACATTTATAAAATTGCATTATGTCCAGCACCTAACAAGATGAAATTCACAAAGTCTGGTAGCCAACCCAAAATACCCAGGCATGCAAAAGAGCATGAATATAGGACTAATGATGAGAAAATCAATCAATTAAAATCAACCCAGAACTGACATAAATGATAATAATTAGCAGACATTAAATGATTTATGTTCAAAAGTTAAAGACATGGATAATCTTACAAAATGTCTCAAATCAAACTTTGTTTTGTGAGATGGAAACTGTCTTGGATGGGTTTTATGGCCTGAGCCAGACATCCTGGAATGTGAAGTCAAGTGGGCCTTAGAAAGCATCACTATGAACAAAGCTAGTGGAGGTGATAGAATTCCAGTTGAGCTATTCCAAATCCTGAAAGATGATGCTGTGAAAGTGCTACACTCTATATGCCAGCAAATTTGGAAAACTCAGCAGTGGCCACAGGACTGGAAAAGGTCAGTTTGCATTCCAATCCCAAAGAAAGGCAATCCCAAAGAATGCTCAAACTACCACACAATTTCACTCATCTCACATGTTAGTAAAGTAATGCTCAAAATTCTCCAATCCAGGCTTCAGCAATACGTGAACCATGAACTTCCAGATGTTCAGGCTGGTTTTAGAAAAGGCAGAGGAATCAGAGATCAAATTGCCAACATCCGCTGGATCATGGAAAAAGCAAGAGAGTTCCAGAAAAACATTTATTTCTGCTTTCTTGACTATGCCAAAGCCTTTGACTGTGTGGATCACAATAAACTGGGTAATTCTGAAAGAGATGGGAATCCCAGACCACCTGACCTGTGTCTTGAGAAATTTGTATGCAAGTCTGGAAGCAACAGTTAGAACTGGACATGGAACAACAGACTGGTTCCAAATAGGAAAAGGAGTATGTCAAGGCTGTATATTGTCACCCTGTTTATTTAACTTATGTGCAGAGTACAACATGAGAAACGCTGGACTGGAAGAAACATAAGGTGGAATCAAGATTGCTGGGAGAAATATCAATAACCTCAGACAGGCAGATGACACCACCCTTATGGCAGAAAGTGAAGAGGAACTCAAAAGCCTCTTGATGAAGGTGAAAGTGGAGAGTGAAAAAGTTGGCTCAAAGCTCAACATGCAGAAAACGAAGATCATGGCATCCGGTCCCATCACTTCATGGGAAATAGATGGGGAAACAGTGGAAACAGTGTCATACTTTATTTTTCTGGGTTCCAAAATTACTGCAGATGGTGACTGCAGCCATGAAATCAAGAGACGCTTACTCCTCGGAAGGAAAGTTATGACCAACCTAGATAGCATATTCAAAAGCAGAGACATTACTTTGCCAATAAATGTTTGTCTAGTCAAGGCTATGGTTTTTCCTGTGGTCATGTATGGATGTGAGAGTTGGACTGTGGAGAAGGCTGAGCACTGAAGAACTGATGCTTTTGAACTATGGTGTTGGAGAAAACTCTTGAGAGTCCCTTGGACTGCAAGGAGATCCAACCAGTCCATTCTGAAGGAGATCAGCCCTGGGATTTCTTTGGAAGGAATGATGCTAAAGCTGAAACTCCAGTACTTTGGCTACCTCATGCGAAGAGTTGACTCATTGGAAAAGACTCTAATGCGGGGTGGGATTGGGGGCAAGAGGAGAAGGGGATGACAGAGGATGAGATGGCTGGATGGCATCACTGACTCGATGGACATGAGTCTGAGTGAACTCCGGGAGTTGGTGATGGACAGGGAGGCCTGGCGTGCTGCGATTCATGGGGTCGCAAAAAGTCAGACACGACTGAGCGACCGATCTCATCTGCTCTGATCTGATACATTATAGAGGAAAAAAAATAGTGAACCTGAAGAAAACAATTTTCAAATGAATCATAAAATATGATTTTAAAAATGCAGACACTTTGTTATAAAACTCAACATTCAGAAAACTAAGATCATGGCATCTGGTCCTATCACTTCACAGCAAAGAGATGGGGAAAAAATGGAAAGAGTGACAGACTTTATTGTTTTGGGCTCCAAAATCGCTGCAGATGGTGACTGCAGCCATGAAATTAAAAGACACTTGCTCCTTGGAAGAAAAGTTATGACCAACCTAGACAGCATATTAAAAAGCAGAGACATTACTTTGCCAACAAAGGTCTGTCTAGTCAAAGCTATAGTTATCCAGTAGTCATGTATCGATGTGAATATTGGACTATAAAGAAATCTGAGAAGAATTGACGCTTTTGAACTGTTGTGTTGGAAAAGACTCTTGAGAGTCCCTTGGACTGCAAGGAGATCAAACCATTCAATCCTAAAGGAAATCAGTCCTAAATATTCTTTGGAAAGACTGATGCTAAATCTGAAACTCCAATACTTTGGCCATCTGATGTGAAGAACTGACTCATTTGAAAAGACCCTGATGCTGGGAAAGCTTGAAGGTGGGAAGAGAAGGGGATGACAAAGGATAAGATGGTTGAATAGCATCACCAACTCAATGGACATGAGTTTGAGTAGGTTATAGGTATTGGTGATAGACAGGGAAGCCTGGTGTGCTGCAGTCCATGGGGTCGCAGAGTCAGACATGACTGTGTGACTGAACTGAACTGAACTATTTTAGGTCTAATGGAAGTCTTCAAAGAAGAGGAAAAACAGAGGGAATAGAAAAGCAGATTTCGAAAAATGATGGTAAATAATTTCTGGAGTTGATAAAAAGTATAAACCCACAGAATCAAAAAGCTCAATAAATTGCAATCAAAAGAAACATGAAGAAAATGACACCAAACCACATTATAACTAAACTGTTCAAAATCAGGAATGAAGATTAAATCCTTAGCTGGAATAAGAAGATATGGTACATATAAAACAGCAAATATAAGGGTGGCAGATATCTCATCAAAGACAATACAATGGAGGAGATCTTGGAGAAAAACATTAGATCATTAAAAGGAAAAAAAATCAACCTACTATATAATTCACTTGAATTCTATACCAAGTGAAAAATATTTTCCAAAACTGAAGGTGAAGTAAATAATTTTTAAGATTGCAAATGTTGAACCAATTCATCAGTACTACACCCATATTACAAAGCATGTAAAAGGAAGTTGTTTAAGAAGACAGAAAGTAATACTACAAGGAAGTACAGATCTGCACCAAAAAAGTGCCCCTGAAATGATAACTATGAACTAATCATAATTTTCCTTTTATTTAAACCTCTTTAAAAATAATTGTTTTTTGTGAATATAGATGGCATGATTTTTTTAGAAAGCAGTTTAGCAGCTTCTTAAAAACTTCACATATATCTATTACATGACTCTACCATTCTACTCCTAAGTATTTACCTAAGAGAAAATAAAGCTTATGTACTAACTTGTACACAAATATCTGTACACTAGCACTCAGAACATTTTCCTCTATAATATCTAAAACTTGGAAATTGCCCAAATGACCTTTAAAAAATGAATGGATAAACAGTTTGTGGAGTATTAATACACAGATTGTTGTTGTTTAGTCGCTAAGTCATGTCTGACTCTTTGGCATGGACTGTAGCCCACCGGGCTTCTTTGTCCATGGGATTTCCCAGACAAGAAAACTGGAGTGCGTTCCCATTTCTTTCTCCAGGAGATCTTCCCGACCCAGGGATCAAACCTGTGTCTCCTGCATTGGCAAGTGGATTCTTTACCATTAGTGCCACCTGGGAAGCCCACATAAAATACTACTTAACAATAAAAATGAGTGAACTGAAAATTAATGAATACACAATCAACTGGAAGAATCTTAAAATAATTACCCTGAGCAAAATAAGTTAGATGAAAAAAAGAAAAAGAGTACATGTTGTGTGAGCTTCCATTTACAGAAAGCTCTGGAAAATACAAACTAATCCATAGTGACAGGAATCATAGTGGTTGCTCGGGGAGGTGTGTGGAGGAACGACAAGAAAGAGAAATTACAAAGGGGTACAAGGAGACCTTGTGATGTGATAAACATGTTCACTACATTGATGGGGTTGATGAATTCATGGGTGTATGTATCAAAATGTATCAAGCTGTACTTATAAAATATATACAGTTGATTTTATGTAAATTATAACTAAATAAGCTGTTAAAAATAATACCTGAGTGTTGCCTTTTACTTGTTGTTTAGTCGCTCAAGTCATGTCCGACTCTGAGACCCCATGAACTGCAGCACGCCAGGCTTCCCCGTCCTTCACCATCTCCTAGAGTTTGCTCAAATTCCTGTCCACTGAACCACAGTATCTCATCTAATCATTTCATGGACTTTGATAGCATTTAGAGAAGTTACTATGATTTTGGCTCTTCAGAAAAGGAAACAAAGTCAGACTAGTGTTAGCTGATGAAACCACATGACTTACAAGTATCAGGCAGAGGCAGATCCTCATATTCTGAACTCCGGTGTTCACTGCCATGTTTCTACTACAGACTGAAGTGCCTACAGAAAACCTTGGCCAGTGATCTGGTGATACTGGTCATTTCTCACGTCCATCTTTCCATACAGTTTGTGAAGATTAGCAAGCTACATCAAATGATTCCAAATTGCATATGCTACCTAACTTTAAGAGTATTTGTCTTTTTTGCTGCTGCACGTTTTCATGATATTTGCAGCAAGTCAGATATCTAGGATTTGTTAAGAGATGGCGTCTGGCTTGAGTTTCCTCAGATCTCCCCAGGCCTCTAAACTTATAGCTCTTGTCACTGCTTTTCATTTAACAGTTAATTATCTATTTCCCCAGATGTGTCTCATATTGCCACTCTTATGATTATATAACTCCTTTTGTTTGGCTTTTTAATCCCAACAACATCAACTCAGTTTTACATTCCTTTAAAATAGAGATAGTGGATATGCTGGTTTGCTTCCCTGCAAAACATGTCAATGGGCCTCTGTGCAGTCTTTAACTTTTAGTATATGAGCAAATAATTTTTGTTGATGTGGACACTGATTTTTTCCTTCATGTGCAGATATTTCATGAACACTTTATATAGTCTTTAGCTTTTCCTTGCCTCACTCCTGCACTATGAAATCCCAAGCTGCTACTTACACTTTCCACAAAATAATTAACATTTTCAGCTATAAGTTTAATTTTTATCTCACACTCCATTTTTTAAAAGTAGAAATTTCAAGCAAACTCATAAACGTAAGAGCAAGGTGAGATAATTTTGTGGAATAAGGCTAAACTGATATCTATCAGAAAGGGATAAGAAGAGAATAAATACATGGAGCAATTCTTCTAATCAACACAAGGACTAGAAATTCACCCCACTCCAGTACTCTTGCCTGGAAAATCCCATGGATGGAGGAGCCTGGTAGGCTGCAGTCCATGGGGTCACTAGAGTCAGACATGACTGAGTGACATCACTTTCACTTTTCACTTTCATGCATTGGAGAAGGAAATGGCAACCCACTCCAGTGTTCTTGCCTGGAGAATCCCAGGGACGGGGGAGCCTGGTGGGCTTCCATCTATGGGGTAGCACAGAGTCGGACACGACTGAAGTGACTTAGCAGTAGCAGAGGTTATTATGAAAAAAAACTGGAAATTTTTGTCCATCCAGTTTTGGTCCTTTTATTTTTGAGTTTTTATTTTTATCTGGAATTTAGGAAACTGTTTCAAAATATTTACCATGAAGAAATTTAAGCTTTGTTTAAGCTTTCAAATTGGATAGTTGGTAGCATTCACAATAGCACAAGCAAGTCAGAATGATCGGGTTCACTAGTCAAGATGCTCAGCTGGGGGTCAGGGTTAGAAGGGATGAACCAAACCCCTTTTCCACATCATTAAATCCTGGGCCAGCAGTGGGGAGGTGCCTTGTCAGTCTCCCTCTGCCTTCATTAACCCTTGCACACTTAGAAACTGTGCTCTGTTGCTCAAGTCTCTTAGCTCAAGTCCTTTAGAGAAAACTCCATGAAGGAACAACATGGATTTATCATTTATGAATTATTCATCATTATCATTATTAGCTCTCATAATTCCAGCCACACTGCTCATGTGGCTCTGTCTTTTTGCTTAAGTCATATAAAACTCAGCTGACAAAACATTAACAGGCATACCGTGGGGAATTGTTGGGGCCTGGTTCAGCTGATTAGAGATGTCTCCAATTCTACTTCCAGTGGTTTTGTGTACATATAACTTTGTCTGCATCTTTAAAGCACAAAGTTTACAAAACAGTGAAGAGGATCAAGGAGGTAGCTTGAAGACAATGAGTGTTCTCACGCGAAAACCATAACATCCAGGCAGGATCAGCTTCATGAGCGGCAACAACACCCACCACTCACCTTCGGCCTGTGGTGCAGCGGAGACAGGAAGGGTGGCCAATGTGCAGTAGGATGATAGGCCATTTCCTTTTTCTTATGACCTCTCAAGCAGTCAAAGGTTTATGGTGTAAAATCCTCAGTTCCTTTGTTATCCTAAATGTCATTGACACCGATCCATTGGTTCAATTAGTTCTAGCCTCATAAAATTTCAAATATTTATGTTAAAGTTTCCCTCCCAGCCTCTGGCCCCTTATTACAAGTGTTCATCAAATTATTTTCTCCAAGTCAACTGGAAAGGGGATGAACTGAGAGTGTAGCTTGGGAAGAGAGGAACTGTCAGACCAAGGGATCCAGAAGAGCTATCCTGCTTGTAACCCACTGCTCCGTGTTCCTACCTCCAGGAGCCCCACTGGGATTCTTACAGATTTTGGAACTGATGTGTCAGGTTTCAGTGAGAAGCAAGTTTCTGCACTATAGTGTAAGCTTAACCTTATGGCTATTTCTTTTTCTACCAGTACATGCTAAAAATCTAGGAAGAACTATTTCCAGGGGTACTATTAAAAGGGAAAATATTTTTCCTCGGGCCTTTTGTTTTAGAAGATGAAGAAAGAAGGTAGTGCCTATTTATAGACCTTCAAGTTTGCTTTATCCCATTTAAGTACACAACAAGCTTGCAAAGGGAATATTATTGAACTCTTTTTTACGTGTGAGTGAACAGGAGGAAAAAGTTGTTTGCACTCTCTTAGGGTCCCTGGCTGAGTTTGAAAATGAAACTGGCAACAACAGTTTTACAGGAGAAAAGATACAATTATATTTAATGTAAATTTTACATAAGAGAGCAGACTTTATAAGGAAATGATGACCCCAATAAACAGTTAGACCTGAATATTTTATGAGGAGTTGGCAGTCATGGAGGCACATGACGGGTTAAGGAGTATGAGATGTAATAAACTGGGGGAAACTTCACAGGGCCTGTCTGAATTCTCCTTGCTATCCTTTTGTTTCCAGAGATGAGGGCTCTTTCTTCTTGGTTTAGGGAAGTCACGCCTCACCAGAAAGTTCTAGGACCTGATCCAAGGAAGAACAGCAATAGGGTGGGGAAGAGAATAGGGACAAAGTCAGAGTGAAGACTTTTTCAGTTTCAATATGCCAGGAGCTGCGTACTGAGGTAACGTATCCTGAACTCCCTCAGAAGAAACAGACTCAGTTTGGTGGTCCATGCATTCATTTGACAAATATTTAACGTGTCCTTACTAAGTGCCAAGCACTGTTACACGTGGAATACACCAGTGGAGGAGGGGGTGAGGGAGATTGAATTCTCTTTTGTAAGAATCTTGCACTGTCATGGAGAAAGTCACCAATTACAGTCAGCGGCAGAGAGAGGTTTTGAACTGTTTTGTCCCCCACGTTCGCTCGTTGTTAAGTTACCAATCAGTGATGCAAAGTCAGGAAGTTCATTTACTATAAAGCCAAGGTCTTTCTACAAAAATGGCCCAAAGGTCGATGATTCTAGTAATGTAGGATGGAGGAGGAACCACATACATCTGTTTTCCCTGGCTCTGTAGGTCTATTTCCTTAGGCCCGGGTTTCCTCTGGAATCTGGTTAGTTTGCAACCGAAAGCGAAGGGGATTGCCAGGTCAATGCGCATGTGCTAATGGTCCAAGTGCTGTAGTGTTTGGGCTGATGGGAGGGCTCTAGCTGGAAGGGTCTGGTTTCCCCCACTCAAAGGACGCCTCAGCCTTGAACTTCACTGTAACTGATGTGCTGCAGGGACTGTATTTTCTTCTGCTTCTGAGCAGCAGCACTGTGTGCCCTCCGGCATGGCTGCCATGCCAGGGCAAGGGAAAACTGTGTCCTGCCCCATCGTAAGGCTTTCATGAGGAACTTCCAAATACTGAATTTCCTCTGAATTGGGGTGAAGCAGAATGGAGATTATTAGTAAATCAGGGAGGGATTGGAGTCTTGGAGCTGAATATTGGTGAGCCTGCTGGTAGGTTTTACAGACACAGGTGTGTCCAACTCACTCACACCTATACATACACACATACACACACACACACACACAACCCTGGGTGGAGTGGGAAATTAGTCAGCGGAGGCCTGACAAAGTGCTTCCTACACATGCTGTTCTGTCAGGCGGCACAGCTTCTTGGGCTTCAGAGGTAATTACATGGATTTTCTGTCTTGTACTTGCAAAAACACAGCCCAGCACAGCACTGCCGCTGCTGGCTCGTCACTGATGAGGCCTTCGGCGGCGCTGGCAGGCAGCAGGCTGCAGGAGAATGTTTACATGCTCTCTCTTAAGAATTGAAACCCTGAGAAAACACAGCAGGTACCAGTGGAAGGAAGAGGGCAAGAGTCAACACAGTGGGAAGGATGTGAAGTTTATTTTGGATAACCAAGAAGGACACTCCAGACGAGGTGGGGGTGTACAAAAATGGGGAGATTGCTAGAGAGAAGGCTGTGGTCATGAGTGTATTGATGAGTTTTATTTTCTTTCCTTTCATCCATCAGCATAATTAGTTGGCCAGTAATATCCATTTTGCTTTCAATGGATATATCCATCAATCTAACACTTATTAGTCCTGCATGTCCCAAATTCCAGGCTGGGCAATCTGTGTTTTCCTGGGATGGGGATCAGGCATAAACCACAGCCGCTACTCACAAGGACCTTACATGGAAATGGGAAAATGGTCACTCACTTCAGGAAAACCGAAGAGAAGGTGGTCAGGGATTTGTGAGGAATTGGAAATGGAGTGCAGACCTGATATCAAGTCTCTACCTACTATATGGAGATGTTTGCTCTACTAGTCTTTTTACACAGATTATAACTAAGAAATGGAATGCAGAATCAGGGATAAATAGGAGGCAAAGGTACGAGGGTATTTCACCTTATCATGAGCAAAAAGGAACAAGGTGTAGATGACAGTAAGTAGAAAAACATCCTGAAGATCTCTTGTGTGTCTGAGAGATGGTCAGCATAATGCAGTGAGGAGCATCAGAACCAGCATGCAGTCTTCCATGCCCACCTTCCCTGTATATTGCATGGGGGCTGACACATAAGCTGAGTGAATGGAAAATCCCAGATCTGAAGCAGACCCATCTTCTGCCTGCAGAGATGACTCTGGCGATTATATCAGGATAAGATCATAGCTACCAATGTTGACCACGCATGGATTTCTGAATTTCCTATTCCTATTGAGTTAAGTTTGGGGGCTTCTATGTATCCCTGCTTATCCTTGGAATGCTGATCCAAGTCCTGTGGAAACCTTGATATCATACATAGCATAAAGAGTTAGAGGCTTGGACTTAAGGATGGGTTTATGACTTTGCTAGTAATTGGGTCTGTGATTTTGAATAAGACACTTCACTCTCTGAACTTTTATGTTCTCAAATCATTTAGGCATTCTTAGGCCCACATCGCATGTTTGCCATGATTGGTAGTTTCCTCTGACTTAAACAACTTGTCAGTCTCTTGAATTTCCAAGTTCATACCTCTCTCTGGGTCTTCTCTTAAAGCATTCTCCTCAAATGCTTCCCACTCTTTCTTAGTCTATCAAAGCCTGGACATGTCTCTGGGCTTGACTTACGGCCACTCCCTACTTGCAGCTTCACCATCTCTTCCAGTTTGTATTTCTTTTCCTCCTCTGAACCCCTAAAGTGATGCCTTAGTCCAAGTACTGAAGTCTCCTGCATACGAACCTTCAAATTAGGAACTTTCAAAGCTGCGAATGTGCATTTGCATGTCCAATTGTGTAAGTTACTTTACATATTTGATGAACAATGTCCTGTGTGTACATCCTCTACAAGTCACTCTGCTTTTATGTACTTTACTGAACAGAACTATATAGAATACAGTATAGTACAGTATGGCTTCCCTGGTGGCTCAGAGGTTAAAGCGTCTGCCTGCAATGTGGGAGACCTGGGTTCGATCCCTGGGTGGGGAAGATTCCCCTGGAGAAGGAAATGGCAACCCACTCCAGTATTCTTGCCTGGAGAATCCCATGGACAAAGGAGCCTGGTGGGCTACAGTCCACGGGGTTGCAAAGAGTTGGGTATGACTGAGCGGCTTCACTCACTCACAGTATCTTTATTTCAAACCCAGGATATTTGGAAGCAAACATGAAAGCTGGTGGTGATGTAGCTGGTACTGTACCATACCTTTCAAGGTACTATACTGTAAGAGTAAAACTGTTTTCTTTATTTTTTGTTTTTTATGTATTATTTATATGAAGCGTATTATAAACCTACTACAGTATAGTACTAAAAGCTGATTGTTCTGATTGTGCTAGTTGGGTACCTAGGCTAACTTTGTTGGATTTTCAAACAAATTGGACTTACAACACAGTCTTGAAATGGAACACGTTCATATGTAGGTGATGTACTATAGTTAAGGCCTGGAGGCTACATGATATTATACTGTTATACTTTAATAGTTATATTTGTGCTTTTTTCTCCATGTTTCTAAGAGTACATGGTATATTAAGGCACTGGATAGAGACTTAGAAAATTGTTATTGATGTTTTTTACTGCATCTCTCAGGGGACTGGATATGATTAGGAATAGCAACCAGATTTAGATTAGGAGATATGTGTACTGAACCAGGAAAAAAAAATAAAAATGAAACAATGACAGGAGTCAATATGAATACTTGTTAAAATGATTCTTCCCCAACCAGTCTAACAAATTCAGACTTCTTATTCATTCTGTTTCTCTGCTGATTATCTTGTCTTTCTGCTTAAAGATTTCTCAGCTTTATCAGTAACATAATTTAAAAAAAAATAATTGAACCTCAAAGTTCATCAAAAGATAAATGTCTTACCTTTTGATAATTCATCTATCTATCTATCTTTGCAAATTGAGTCCTGAAAAACAGATTACTATTTCAACTTATCAAACTTTGTGGATCATGATTACTTAATGAAATAGTTGCTATTTTACTCCCACTTTAAGTATTATACAACTGATGCACAGGAAGCTTAGGTAACAGCTTCAAGTTTATGTGGTTAATAGGGTTTGTTTAACTAAAATCTAGGTCTTTCTTACTTCAGTCTCTTCATCACTCAAAGTTCATCAGTTTAATAAATGTAAAAAGCAGAATTAAGTATCCCCTGAAATTAAAAACAAAAAAATCAGAGATACCATGGGAACATTTTATGCAAAGATGGACACATTAAAGGACAGAAATGGCAAAGACCTACCAGAAGCAGAAGACATCATTCAAGATGCTCCTATTGTTACTTTTTCTGCCCTTGATAAAATATTCTCAGATAAATGTTAATATATCTCACTATGATTATATATTTATTTTCCTTTATGTTTCTTCTGATTTTCACCTTACATATCTTTGTTTCTTGGTTGTTAGATGTTTAATGGTTTACAGTGTTTATCTTCTTTGTGAATTGTACCTTAAATCATTAAAATATTCATCTTTGTTTTATTTAAAGATAAAGGTTTTTTAAAAAAAAAATAGGATACCAAAAAGAGAGAAGAAAAAGAAGAAGCTGAAGCGCCAATACGTTGGCCACCTGATGTGAAGAACTGATTCATTGGAATAGTCCTGATGCTGGGAAAGATTGAAGACAGGAGGAGAAGTGGATGAGAGAGGATGAGATGGTTGGATAGCATTGCCAAATCAATGGACGTGAGTTTGAGCAAGCTCTGGGAGTTGAAGTTGGACAGGGAAGCCTGGTTTGCTGCAGTCTATGGGATTGCAAAGAGTTGGACATGACTGAGTGACTGAACTAAACTGAACACTCACCTAGAACCAGACATGCTGAAGTGTGAAGTCAGGTGGGTTGTAGGAAGCATCACTACAAACAAAGCTAGTGGAGTAATGGAATTCCAGTTGAGTTATTTCAAATCTTAAAAGATGGTGCCCTTAGTGCTGCACTCAATATGCCAGCAAATTTGGAAAACTCAGCAGTGGCCACAGGACTGGAAAAGATCAGTTTTCATTCCAATCCCAAAGAAGGGCAATGTGAAAGAATGTTCAAACCAGTATAAAATTGCACTCATTTCTCATGCTAACAAGGTAATACTCAAAAAATCCTTCCAGCTACCTTTTAGCAGTATGTGAACCAAGAATTTCTAGATGTACAACCTGGATTTAGAAAAGGCAGAGGAACCCAATATCAAATTGCCAACCATTATTGGAAAAGAAAAAGAAAAGGAATTCCAAGAAACATCTATTTATGCTTCACTGACTACGCTAAAGTTTTTGGCTGTGTGGACCACAATAAACTATGGAAAATTCTTAAAGGGATGGCAATACCAGACCACCTTACTTGTCTCCTGAGAAAGCTTATGCAGGTAAGAAGCAACAGTTAGAACCAAACATGGAACAATGGACTGGCTTAAAATTGGGGAAGGAGTCCATCAAGATTGTATATGGTCACTGTACTTATTTAACCTCTATGCAGAGTACATCATATGAAATGCTAGGCTGGATGAATCCCAAACTGGAACCTTGATTGCCAGGAGAAATATCAACAACCTTAGATATGCAGATGATACGACTCTAATGGCAGAAAGTGAAGAGAAACTAAAGAGCCTCTTGATGAAGGTGAAAGAGGAGAGTAGAAAAAGCTGGCTTAAAACTCAGCATTCAAAAAAATGAAAATCATGGTATGTGTTCCCATCTTTTCATGGCAAATAGGGAAAAAGTGGAAACAATGACAAATTTTATTTTCTTGGGTTCCAAAATCACTGTGGATGGTGACTGCAGTCATGAAATTAAAAGACATTTGTTCTTTGGAAGAAAAGCTATGACAAACCTAGATAGTATATTAAAGAGCAGAGACATTACTTTGCTTATAGAGGTCCCTGTAGTTAAAGAGCCTGGTGGGCTATGGTCCATGGGATTGCAAAGTCTGACATGACTCAGTGACTAAGCCAACACCACCATGGTTTATATAGTAGTAATGTATGGGTGTGAAAGTTGGATCATAAAGAAGGCTGAGCACTGAAGAATGGATGCTTTTGAACTGTGGTGCTGGAGAAAACTCTTGAGAGCCCCTTGGACATTGAGGAGATTAAGCAAGTCAATCCTAAAGAAAGTCAACCCTGAATATTCATTGGAAGGACTGATGCTGAAGTTGAAACTCGAATACCTGATGGAAAGAGCTGACTCACTGGAAAAGACTCTGATGCTGGGAAATATTAAGGGCAAGAGGAGAAGGGAGCGGTTGAGGATGAGATGGTTGAATAGCATCACTGACTCAATTGATATGAATTTGAACAAATGCCAGGAGATAGTGAAGGACAGGGAACCTTGGTGTGCTGCATTCCATGGGGTCATAAAGAGTCAGACATGACTTAGCAACTGAACAACAACAACAGTAAGCAAAATTAAATAATTTATTAAATGTACAAAAACATGAGTAGAGGAATTAGTGGTTTGGAGTTCAGAAAATGAAGTAGAAACAATGATTTGAGTGATTTGGGAAGAGTTTTGCAGAAGTGAGAAGTAGGTTTCTATACTACCTAAACAATTATATAAACAGTACATTTTTGTAGTATAAAGACGTTTAGTATATTTAAGGTACAAAAGAAAGTTCCTCAAGTTAAAAATAACAACAACGAAATAGAAACTGCAGAAAGTTTCAAGTGGACACAGAGAATGTAAAGTTTTACAAAGAGGAAAAGATTCCCTTTGGGTGCTGTGATCACTCTTTGCAGTCACTAGAGTCCCATTTGTAGTACTGAAGAAGTAACCTGACATAGACTGCAATGGTAAATGACTCTGCTACAGAGCAATAATTTACAGCTATGTTCATTGCTTGCAATAGCAGTGTTCGAAGCAATTGTGTTTCAGATTGTCTATCCCTCTCTCCCCTCCCCTCTCCCTGTCTCTCACGCTCTCTTTCCCTTCCCTCTCTATCTCTCCCTTGTCTTTCCTCTCAGTCTCTTTTGGTTTAAAATAGTTTCCCTGTAAGGGTGGTAGCTAAAATGCAAACATTTATTTCTTCTCTTTGTTCAAAGTCCATTAAAGTGACAATTCAGGAATAAGTCCACAAACCCAAAGAAAATTAGGCAGGATGAAACACCAGACTAGAACTGTCAACAAGATTTTTTGAATAAACAGATTGGAAGATACTGCTACTACTGCTGCTAAGTCGCTTCAGTTGTGTCTGACTCTGTGCGACCCCATAGACGGCAGCCCGCCAGGCTCCCCCGTCCCTGGGATTCTCCAGGCAAGAACACTGGAGTGGGTTGCCATTTTCTTCTTCAATGCAGGAAAGTGAAAAGTGAAGGGGAAGTCGCTCAGTCGTGTCCGACTCTTCGCGACACCATGGACTGCAGCCCACCAGGCTCCTCCGTTCATGGTATTTTCCAGGCAGGAGTACTGGAGTGGGGTGCCATCGCCTTAACAGTACATTTAATAGATTTAGAGAATAAGAAGTCTGATTACCCGTATGTATTGTGCAATGCTTAGTCACTCACTCGCTTCAGTCATGTCTGACTCTTTGTGACCCCTTGGACTGTAGCCCACCAGGCTTCTCTGTCCATGGGAATTCTCCAGGTGAGAATACTGAAGTGGGTTTCCATGCCCTCCTCCAGGGGATCTTCCCAAACCAGAGACTGAACCCAGGTCTCCCATATTGCTGGTGGATTCTTTACCAGTAGAGCCACCAGGGAAGCCCATGAATACTGGAACAGATGGTTTATCTGTTCTCCAGGGGATCTTCCCAACCCAGCAATCAAACCAGGGTCTCCGGCATTGCAGGAAGATTCTTTACCAACTGAGCTACCAGGGAAGCCCAGTTACTAGTACAGGGGGGAAAAGACGTAGAAAGAAATTTGATTCACTCTGCAAAGCCCAGTTAGTAACTGGAGTCACCAGATACTTTTGAGGTTGAAGATTTCAGGCTGGATTTGAAAACTCAGTGGATGTTTTTGGAATTTATAAAGTGAGTAGTTAGAAACCAAGATTCCATCTCAAAATCCATTCTCTCAGGAGAATCTGCCTCCTCTAGCCAGAAGAATAAAGGAAGTTTACTCTTGATAGAAGATGCATAACAGTACACTTGACTCAGAGATAACAGGCAAAGTTGAAGGATAAGGTAACAGTCTATCCTGAAAATTAAAAAAAAAAATCTTTTTAATCTCAAATGTACTGGGGTATTTCCCATGTCTATAGTTCTCTTCCTTTAATAAACTTTCCAAATTGTGAAAGCCAGGCTTCTAGTCCACAGAATAAGACTAGACTATTATTCTAAAAGGAAAAGAATGCAATCCTAAAGGAATATTATTATAAAGAGGCTCTCCAGCCCAAGAGAAAAGGTTTATAGATACTGACCAAGACAATGGGACAGAAAGCTCCCCATCATATTATATGGTGGTGATAGCCACATCCAACAAGCCCTAACCATGTCATTGATAGTTTTGATCAGGTGATTTTGAGTATAGATAATATCCAAGTTTCACCATATACTTGTTTTATTTCGATTTTAAGTAAAACATATTACATGAAAGACAAGGACAAAGAGAGAAAACAAGCATCAAGACAAACTAAATGAAATAGAGACAAACCAGGAATCAGCAGAAAACTTCACTGAACTCTAATTGAGTCTTCCAGGAAGCATAATTTATTTATTCATTCAACAAATATTCATTAAATGGGAGCATAAAGCGTCTATGCTGGTCAGTGTTCTCAGTACTTGGAATATGCAGATGAATAGCTCTTGCTCTTTTGTACCTTATATTTGGTAGGTGAGAGATAATATGAAAACCCATGAAAACAGGAATCAGATGTTATAAATAGAATTATTTAGAAAACAGTTACATATGTTTGAAAATGCCTATGTTATATAAGAACAATAAATAGAAGAGTTGGAATCAAAGTTAAAAAAATCTCTTTTTAGACACTTAAAATTATAATGAGACAGAAAATATAGAAAGATGAAAGATAATGAAACATTTAAACCAGAAGGCCAAATATTCAATGAGAATACAGAAAAAGAGAAAAGAAAGTAAAATATGGGTGGGAAAGAGGAGTTATTAAAATGAAAATAAGTTAAATTTTCCTAGAACGGAGGGACGTGCTTCCAGATTGTAAGGAGTCATTATATCCAAGACAGGGCATATTTTAATGAATTTTCTGAATACTGTGTATGGATTTTCTGAATACAGATCCTGTAAGCTATCAGCAAGTAACAGTTGGTCCCATGCAAAGGACTGGGAGTTAGAAAATATGAGATTTTGCAAATGCAGCATCAGAACTGGGAAGGCAAGAGACATGCTTTCAAAAGTCTGAGGGAATACTGTGTATAACTGGAATTTACTCCTGGCTAAGCAATACATCAAAAGTGAGAATGGAATGAAGATTCAAATGTGAAAAAACTCAAGTAATTTATTTCCCATATACCCTTTCCTAACAGGAAAATGAAGCATGTGCTCATCTAATCTAAAGAAATGAAAACAGATGGAAGAAGATATGAGGACTGTTAAAAAGTAGACAATTAACAATTTTAAAATATTTTAAACTATTTAATTATAAAATAGTGGAATATGGCTCAGATGGTAAAGAATCTGCCTGCAAAGCAGGAGACTGGGATTCAATCCCTGGATTGGGAAGATCCCCTGGAGAAGGAAATGGCAATCCATACCAATATTTTTGCTTGGCAAATCCCACGGACAGAGGAGGCTGGCAGGCTACAGTCCATGGGGTTGCAAAGAGTAGAACGTGACCGAATAACTAACACACACACATTTATCCTGTAAGACATGCCTCAGATCAAACCACAGTTTTAATATTGTATATACTCTTATTTTCTGTCAAATTAATCTTTCAAAGAAAATCTCCTACTCAAAATCCTTACTTGTGCAGTGTTTAAGGATGAATCTAAATTCATCAAGGTGATTTTATAAAGTTTATAATTATAAAAATTTATGGTTCACCTCTCTTTCTTTCATATCACCCAGTGACTACCTTTTGTTTAGTTGCTAAGTCATGTCAGACTCTTTGCGACGCCATGGACTGTAGCCTGCGAGGCTTCTCTGTCCATGGGATTTCCCAGGCAAGAATACTGGAATATGGAATTATTAATACTTGTGGCTCCTGAAAATCACTATGCTTCCTTCCTTGCAGTTGCTGGTTCCTCTGTCTGGAGCAACTGCTCTCCTTCCTGAGTGGCATCTTCATATCTGTTAGGTTCAAGACAAACTCCATCTCTCCCTGAAGCCCTCTCTCACCCTCAGCCTTACTTAGCCCTGACACTGGCAGGTGTCCTTTCTTGGCTCTCATGACACATGTGTTTCTTTTGTCGAGGCATGCACTCACTTGATGTTAGTTTATTTTTCTTCCTCTTCCAAAAGAATGTGATCTTCTCAAAGGTGAGACCCATGTTTTATTAGTTGATAAATTCTCTTTTCTCAGCATGTTATCTAAGCTCCTAATAGTTTCTTATTTAATCTTCAAAATGATCTTGAGAAGGAGGAATCCTTTACCACACAAGGATCCTGAAGCTCAGAGAGAATTAGTGCCTTGCATGATATCAAATTCTAATAAGTGATAAGATCAGATTTAAATGCAGATCAGGACCCTATAGTTTTTCCTTCACCTTGCTAGGACGTACTGGATGCCTGAGTAATGAATCTTTACAAAAGGTCCCCGGGGTGGAATACCTTGGGCCTAGTTTTGATTTGACAACAGCCAACTATATCATATTCAGCAGATCATTTTGTTTTCCTTTCACAGACTCCCCACCGGGACTGAGGGCCATGTTTCTCTAGCTTAGATGCCTATTTCTTGTCAGTGGCAGGCTACTCAACACAATAATTGTGAAAGCTCTGTGAAGTGTCCAAAGTACACAATATGAGGTGGTGGGTTTTAATTGCACCCTGATCTATATTTGGATGCTTGAAAAGGAATTATCTTTAATATGGGCCTTCATGCTTATATTCTTCCAAACAATTCATACTTTCTCTCTTTGACATCTTCCTTCTAGCCTGCCATATACTTCATTTTCACAAAGATAATGTTATGTTTCTGTGTTATTACTTCTTGACAGTTTGGATGAAAATAAAGGAAGACTACTATTAATATTATTAAAGCCGTTTAAATTACATCTCCATCTTAAACAGTGCACAGAGTTAGTAGAGACAATCAATATTAGAAGATGGCAAGAAGCAAAATTAGGCAGGCGAGATGTTTTATTTGAAAACTTTTAACAAAGAATCTTTAATAGGTGGGAACTGAAAAAAATTAAATCATGTTTTGACAGTATTCATTTAATACAAAGAAATATGTTGGAGTATATAGAAAAGTCATTTTTAAAGACAAAAGAAATTTGACACAATATAGTTTAAAAAGATTTATTTTTGTTGAAAAATGGAATTCTCTCTATATTATAGCTCTACATCCTATTACTTCCATTTGATACTGAAAAATGGAAAAAGATAACTCATATCTAAAGAAACATTGATTCCAATGCATTTTCCATTCAAACAAACAGTCTTCTCTCAACAATGAAATTCATATAAAAAAGTGCATTTTTTCTGTTTTCCTCCTTTTATTTATACATCCACAATCGGACAAGCCATAACACTATCTAAACAACTGTATGCATTAACAAACAAACATGGATCAATAGCCATAATTTGACACACATGCACCGTTCTCTATGAAAACATCAATAGTCTGAAAGCTGAGTGGGCATAGCTGGAAAAAATATGCTTCACAGACACAATGTTGGCAGAAGATTAAATAACCAGATGTCAGGGAGAAAAAAAAAATTCAATGAAACTAAACGCATATTGGAAATGTACAAGTATTCTGTAGAGCTAAACTGTTCGGTATTAATAATAAGAAAATTATCTTCTACTTGCAGTCATTCAATTACTGTGTGTGCAAATATTTTGGATTGGATGTTTCCTATTCAAATATATTATTATCTACCTAAGGAGCCCTGTTGGGAGTCTAGGCGGAACTAGGATATGAGCTGCACAATGCAGTCCAATCTGAAAACAATATCTTAAGCTGCTATAGAGTCTTTCATAAGCAAAACCACAGATGACTTGTGTCATTCAAATCTATAGCACTGTGATGGAGCAATGAAAAGGGAATATATAACTTAGTAACGGGCTCAGGCAGCTGAAAGAAGCCAAGTTTATGTAGAGCATTTGATTGAAAATAGATGAAATTCAAGAGTGTGTCAACTCAGCCAGCACCTACACAAACCAAAAAGCAAATAAGCCATTTGCCATTTTATTATAAGGCAGTATGGATGTGGATAGGGCAGTGCACCAGGAACAGGAGCCATACAGCATTTTTATCATTTTCCAATGTTATTATATGGAATAATTCATTGTAATTACACGTGACAGAAGACAGTGTAACTCCTATGACAATTTTATTTTAAGGGTTGACTCTTAGCTTTCCAGCATGCTGAAATTGTCAGAAGTGACCATAGCAGGTGAAAATACCTATTTATCTTAGAAAACTTTTAACTCACTCTTAAACAATTGCTGTATTGTAGGTCTATAAGCATTTGCTTCATGCACATCTATAGTTCTATGATTCCTGAAGTTGTTTAAAAAATGCAATCTCATTGTTTTCATAAACTTCATACATATAAGGAGGGAACACAATACATTAAGCTGACCCACTTGCTTATGTACATGCTAGATGTCAGAGTCTGTCTAGAAAATCAGAGAATGAGGAGAGGAAATGGACTGTGGGATGCGATTTAATATTGGATGAAATTTCATAGGTAGAAGAAGACATGAATAGAGAGGTTATCTTCCCAGAGAAAAACAACTGAGAGGAAAACAAACCATCATTTAGGATAGAGACATTAAGATAGATATGAGGGATTCGGACCAGAACATAGAAACAAGGGTAGATGTCTAGGAATGCATCAGAAAATCAAGGTTTCATACTGATAATACAGATTTAAGAATGGATACCAAGATAGAAAAATGGAAGGCAAAGATCATTCAGTTCAGTTCAGGTCAGTTATTCAGTCGTGTCTGAGACTCTTTGCGACCCCATGGACTGCAGCACATTAGGCCTCCCTGCCCATCACCAACTCCCGGAGCTTGCTCAAACTCATGTCCATTGAGTCTGTGATGCCATCTAATCCTCTCATCCTCTGTTGTCCCCTTCTCCTCCTGCCTCCAATCTTTCCCAGCCTCAAGGTCTTCTTCAGTGAGTCAGTTCTTCTCATCAGGTGGCTAAATTACTGGAGTTTCAACTTCAGCATCAATCCTTCCAATAAATATTGAGGATTGATTTCCTTTAGGATGGACTGGTTTGATCTCCATGCAGTCCAAGGGATTTTCAAGAGTCTTCTCCAACACCACAGTTCAAAAGCACCAATTCATTAGTGCTCAGCTTTCTCTGTATTCCAACTCTCACATCCATACATGACTACTGGAAAAACCATAGGTTTGACTAGACAGACCTTTGTTGGCAAAGTAATGTCTCTGCTTTTTAATATGCTGTCTAGGTTGGTCATGGCTTTTCTTCCAAGGAGTAAGCATCTTTTAATTTCTTGGCTGCAGTCACCATCTGTAGTGATTTTGGAGCCCAAGAAAATAAAGTTTGTCACTGTTTCCATTGTTCCCCTATATATTTGCCATGAAATGATGGGACAGGATGCCATGATCTTAGTCTTTTGAAAGTTGAGTTTTAGGCTTTAAACTTTTTCACTCTCCTCTTTCACTTTCATCAAGAGGCTCTTCAGTCCAAACTACCACACAATTGCACTCATCTCACATGCTAGCAAAGTAATGCCTAGAGCATTAGGATTGGCATAATGTAAAAGGGGAATACAAGGACTAGAGTGTATTTTAAAAGTTACCCAAATGTGTAATTCCCCTTGCCTAACAGGTATCATGAGCAAGGACGTCCCTGGGCATCCAGTGGTTAGAATCCACCTTGTAGTGCAGGGGACATGGGGTTGAATCCCTTAGTTAGTCACTAAGACCCTGCATGCCTCAACTACTGAGGTCCACAAGCTCTGGAGCCTTTGTGCCACAGCTGAAGAGTCTCTGCACCACAGTGAAAGATCCTGCATGATATAAGGAAGATCCCACATGCTGTAACTAAGACTCCACACAGCCAAACACATAAATAATATATAAAGGAACACACATACACACACACACACACACACACACACACGTATGGATATGGGCTTCCTAGGGGACTCAGTGGATAAAGAGTCCACCTGCAATGCATGAGATTCAGGCAGATGTGGGTTTGATCCTCAGGTTGGAAAGATCCTTTGGAGGAGGGCGTGGCAACCCACTACAGTATTCTTGTCTGGAGAATCCCATGGACAGGGGAGCCTGGCGGGCTACTGTCCATAGAGTCACAAAGAGTCAGGCATGACTGAAGCAACTGACACATGCACCCATAAAAGTATATATATATATATATATATATATATATATATATATATATATAAAAGAATATCAGCAAAAGATTGATAGATTTAGGTAGATAGAGGATGACAGTGGTGGTGGTTGTGGTGATGTAGAAGAAGAAAGACAAATAAAAAATTTTAACATAAATCAGTAAGAAAAGCATACCAATAAAATTAACAAAGGACAGGTACAGAATGCAACTATACAATAACCACGCTTAACAGTATTCAACCTCACTAGTAGTAAACAAAGAAATCCTAAATAAGGTAAGCTAATTTGTTATCCATCATTTTGGGTAATACTCTCTAAAGATACACCTGCACTCTCCCTATCAGTATGATACATTAGGACATTTACAGAGGAAAAAAACGTAGACTTTTGCATCCTTATTATCTATTTCAAGAAATTCATTCTATGTAAATAATTGTGGGCTTATGCAAAAATTTAACTATATATTTTAATTTTACAATACACACGAGGCACACCCTAACCTCTCAACTGTTCGTATATATTTAGCAGGGTGTTTCACGGAATTAACCTGACATTTAGGTCTCTTTGCAGACAATTGGTGAAGTGACATCTGCTCCCAGCCCTCTTCATCTTCTTCACAAGTTTTAAGTACATGGACAGATAGAGAATTAGAGGTAGGCGCCACAGACCCGGACTGCGTGCCAGCAGAAAGAGGCTGTAGAGAAACGTCAAGACATTGATCTGAAGAAGACTGTGTGAGACCCTAACTTAGCTGCACTTCTTGGGGTTTCTGGAGACAAAGTTCAATTAGTATTTAGATCAAATGTGAGAACTGGCTATAGTATAGTGATACTTTTACACAGCTTGAGGTTTTAGAAATGTTGAGGAACTTAGGAGAAAAGCAGTCCCAGGAAAGGGGGGCTATGTTGACAGGGGAAGGCTGGTAGCCGTGGCAGCAGTAAGACATTACCTTGTGAAGCCTTCAAAAAACAGGTATCACCTGAGACTGAAATGACGAACACATGAAAGACCTTTCTGGGTGGACATGAATGACACATCTGGGAATCCAGATAGCCTTTGGGATTGAGGATACTCTTGTAGGTAATAGTGACAAAGAAAGAAAAAAAAAAAAAAAGCATTGACTGAAAACATTGTCAAAATCAGCAAACGACATTTCTCATAGCAACCCCAAATAGAGGCCATAGCCTAATGCCATGCAATTCCAAAGTTGAGGTCAAAGAAAGAAATAGTATTTCTGGAATAGTGAAAAGCAGTAACTTTGAGATTTCTCATGAATATCCTCCAATAGGGACTTAACAGACTATATGGCATTTTTCCCCCTGTTTTTAACAGACATGTTGTAGAAAATAGGGAATATGAATGTGTCTCTAATGGAGATGTGGAGAAGGCAATGGCACCCCATTCCAGTACTCTTGCCTGGAAAATCCCATGGGCAGAGGAGCCTGGTAGGCTGCAGTCCATGGAGTCACTAAGAGTCGGACACGACTGAGCGACTCCACTTTCACTTTTCACTTTCATGCATTGAAGAAGGAAATGGCAACCTACTCCAGTGTTCTTGCCTGGAGGGAGCCTGGTGGGCTGCCGTCTATGGGGTCACACAGAGTCGGACACAACCAAAGCGACTTAGCAGCAGCAGCAGCTAATGGAGATGAAAGCTCTGGCTCTAAACGTCCAGTGGGACAAACAACTCAGTTTGCAGAAAGGATGAATACTCACTTAGTAGATTAAGTGAACCCACCTAAAGAAACTATAGCATCCTGAAGGCAGAGGAGGAGATGAATGAGGGAATCGTGATAAACCTACTGGGCCCAGCAGACTGGAGTCGAGCCATGGCTACACTAAGAACTCATATGGTTTTTTAGCTGGCTCACTCCTGCTGATACTGATAAACATTTTTTTCCCCACATATAGGAGGAACCAGAACTTGGTCCCTTACAGAGCATAATAAACATCACTCTGTATGAACCCATGCCTGTCCCCGGATATGTCCTCAAGGTATAAACAAAGTTAGTTAAGAAAATAAATACTCAAATTTCAAGTTCTAGCTCAAGGGAGAAACCAATGAGTTCTCCGATCTTTGGGGAAGTAGTAAATTTCTCTCTCTCTTATACACACACACACACACACACGCACACACACACACAGGAACACATACTATATGAGAGAAAATGGAAAATATTGACAACCTGCCCAAGTAAGAAGCTGCAAAAGAATAGACAGAAAAGAAAGGGGAGATTGTGGGGTTAAGAAATAATAGAAAAGTAGCAAGGAGATGAAAACACATTTTAAAAGTTCAGATTACAGACATAGAAAGAAATTTTGAGAAATTTACAGGGATGACAAATGAAAAAAAGCAAAATGCAAGATTATAGCAGAAGGAGAGCTGATATCTGATTTATTGGTGAGAGAGGTGAAGACACTCTGTATCCTTGAAGTGTATCCTTAACAAACATAACAAAAGACACTCAAAAATACTGGAAAATTAGTTCCTTAACCTGAAGAAAATGACTCTTTAAATCAAAATATGCATAATCAGGGATAATTTAAACAGAATATTCAATAATGTGAAATATCTTAGATCAGTAATTCTTAAAATTCAAGCATAAAGGTAAGAGTATTTTGACTATCCAGAGAAGATAAGCAAATTATAGACAAAAAAAGCAATACTGGGCTGGCCTCATGCACCTTGACTGTCAAACATTTGTGATGAGAAGCCAGGGGAACAAAGCTGCCAAATTTTGAAGGAAAAGAAGTAATATACACTGAGATTTAGTTCAGAAAGGAGAGAAACAGGCAGTCTTTCAGAGAGTTTAACACACATGATCTCTTCTTGAAAACACAAACAATGACAGTCACAAAAAGAAAATGTCCTAAATATTAATTTCAGCAAGTTGAAAGATGAATCAAAGATTTCAGTAATTACAGAAGGCATGCTTTTTAAAAGATGTCAAGGTTTCATTAAAGTTATTTAAATATAGAAATAATAGTGGGAGCTTTTTGAATTAAAAAAAATATTCAAAATGACAGAAAGAAATTACCCTAAATCTCAGTAAACATAATCAAAATTAATACATCACATTATTATTTAGAAGCTGGAGAAGAAAAGTGTGATAAGTGAGACTGTTACTGCCCTTTTCTTTCTTGGCATGGAGGAAATCAATAAAACCATAAACTGAAATGTGAAATTTTATTTTATATTTTTAAAATTTATTTATTTTAATTGAAGGCTAATTACTTTACAATATTGTGGCTATTTTTGCCATACATTGACATGAATCCGCCATGGGTGTACCTGTGTTCCCCATCCTGAACTCCCCTCCCACCTCCCTCCCCATCCCATCCCTCTGGGTCATCCCAGTACACCAGCCCTGAGCAGCCTGTCTCATGCATCAAACCTGGACTGGCACTCTATTTCACATATGATAATATACATGTTTTGATGCTATTCTCTCAAATCATCCCACCCTTGCCTTCTCCTATACAGTCCAAAAGTCTGTTCTTTACCTCTGTGTCTCTTTTGCTGTCTCACATATAGGGTCATTGTTACCATCTTTCTAAATCCCATATATATGCATTAATATACTGTATTGGTGTTTTTCTTTCTGATTTATTCCACTCTGTATAATAGGCTCCAGTTTCATCCACCTCATTAGAACTGATTCAAATGCATTCTTTTTAATGGCTGAGTAATACTCCATTGTGTATATGTACCACAGCTTTCTTATCCATTCATCTGCTGATGGACATCTAGGCTTCTTCCATGTCCTGGCTATTGTAAATAGTGCTGTGATGAATGTTGGGGTACATGTGTCTCTTTCAGTTCTGGTTTCCTTGGTATGTATGCCCAGCAGTGGGATTGCTGGGTCGTATGGCAGTTCTATTTCCAGTTTGTTAAGGAATCTCCACACTATTCTCCATAGTGGCTGTACTAGTTTGCATTCCCACCAACAGTGTAAGAGAGTTCCCTTTTCTCCACACCCTCTTCAGCCTTTATTGCTTGTAGACTTTTGGATCGCAGCCATTCTGAATGGCATGAGATGGTACCTCATTGTGGTTTTGATTTGCATTTCTCTGATAATGAGTGACGTTGAGAATCTTTTCATGTGTTTGTTAGCCATCTGTATGTCTTCTTTGGAGAAATGTCTGTTTAGTTCTTTGGCCCATTTTTTTGATTGAGTCTCTTATTTTTCTGGAATTGAGCTGCAGGAGTTGCTTGTATATTTTTGAGATTAATTTTTTGTCAGTTGCTTCATTTGCTATTATTTTCTCCCATTCTGAAGGCTGTCTTTTCACCTTGCTTATAGTTTCCTTCATTGTGCAAAAGCTTTTAAGTTTAATTAGGTCCCTTTTGTTTATTTTGCTTTTATTTCCATTACTCTGGGAGGTAGGTCACAGTGGATCCTGCTATGATTTACATCAGAGAGTGTTTTGCCTATGTTTTCCTCTAGGAGTTTTATAGTTTCTGGTCTTACATTTAGATCTTCAAACTATTTTTAGTTTATTTTTCTGTATGGTGTTAGAAAGTGTCCTGCTGCTGCTGCTAAGTCACTTCTGTCGTGTCCAACTTTGTGTGACCCCATAGACGGCAGCCCACCAGGCTCCCCCTTCCCTGGGATTCTCCAGGCAAGAACACTGGAGTGGGTTGCCATTTCTTTTTCCAATGCATGAAAGTGAAAAGTGAAAGTGAAGTTGCTCAGTCGTGTCCGACCCTCAGCGACCCCATGGATTGCAGCTTTCCAGGCTCCTCCACCCATGGGATTTTCCGGGCAAGAGTCCTGAAGAGAGGTGCCAGTTCTAGCTTCATGGTGGTTGACCAATTTTCCCAGCACCACTTGTTAAAGAGCTTATCTTTTCTCCGTTGTATATTCTTGCCTCCTTTGTCAAAGATAAGGTGTCCATAGGTGCGAAAGCCTATCTCTGGGCTTCCTATTTTGTTCCATTGATCTATATTTCTGTTTTTGTGCTAGTACCATACTGTCTTGACAACTGTAGCTTTGTAGTATAGCCTGAAATCAGGCAGATTAATTCCTCCAGTTCCATTCTTCTTTTTCAAGATTGCTTTGGCTATTTGAGGTTTTGTATTTCCATACAAGTTGTGAAATTATTTGTTCTAGTTCTCAAAATTTCTGTTTTTCTTAAACTTATGTTGTCGTACAGTTGCTCAGTTGAGTCGATTCGTTGTGATCCCATGGACTGTAGTATGCCAGGCCTCCCTGTCCTTCACTGTTTCCTGGAGTTTGCTCAGACTCGTGGCCTTTGAGTTGATGATGCCATCCAACCATCTCATCCTCTGTTGCCCCTTCTCCTCCTGCCCTCAGTCTTTCCCAGCATCAAGTCTTTTCCAAATAATCAGCTCCACATTGGAGCTTCAGCTTCAGCATTAGTCCTTTAAATGAATATTCAGGGTTGATTTCCTTTAGGATAGACAGGTTTGATCTCCTTGCTGTCCAAGAGACTGTCAAGAGTCTTCTCCAGTACCACAGTTCAGAAGCATCAATTCTTAAGTGCTCAGCTTTCTTTATGGTCCAGCTCTCACAGCTGTACATGACTATGGATGGGAAAAGATGCTATGATCTTAGTTTTCTGAATGTTGAGTTTTAAGCCAGCTTTTTCACTCTCCTCTTTCACCTTCATCAAAAGAATCTTTAGTTCTCTTTCACTTTCTGCCATTAGGGTGGTGTCATCTGCATATCTGAGGCTAATGATATTTCTTCTGACAATCTTGATTCCAGCTTGAACTTCATCCAGCTTGGCATTTCATATGATGTACTCTGCATAGAAGCTAAATAATCAGAGTGACAATATACAGCCTTGACATCAGTTCAGTTCAGTTTCTCAGTCATGTCTGAGTCTTTGTGACCCCATGGACTGCAACATGCTAGGCTTCACTGTCTATCACCAACACCCAGAGCCTACTCAAATTCATGTCCCTTGAGTCAGTGATGCCACCCAACCATCTCATCCTCTATCATCCCCTTCTCCTCTCTCTTTCAATCTTTGCCATCATCAGGATCTTGGAGTACAAAATGAAGCAGGTCAAAGACTAACAGAGTTTTGCCAAGAGAACACACTGGTCATAGCAAACACCCTCTTCCAACAACACAAAAGAAGACTCTAAACATAGACATCATCAGATGGTCAATACTTAAATCAGACTGATTATATTCTTTGCAGCCAAAGATGGAGAAGCTTTATACAGTCAGCAAAAACCAGACTGGGAGCCAACTATGGCTCAGATCATGAACTCCTTATGGTCAAATTCAGACTTAAATTGAAGAAAGTAGGGGAAACCACTAGACCATTCAGGTATGACCTAAATCAAATCCCTCACAATTATACAGTGGAAGTGACAAATAGATTCAAGGGATTATATCTGATAGACAGAGTGCCTGATGAACTATGCATGGAGGTTCATGACACTGTACAGGAGGTAGTGATCAAGACCATACCCAAGAAAAAGTAGTGCAAAAAAGGGAAACTGGTTCTCTTACAAGGCCTTACAAATAGCTGAGAAAGAAGAGAAGCTAAAGGCAAAGGAGAAAAGGAAAGATATACCCATTTGAATACAGAGTTCCAAAGAATGGCAAGGAGAGATAAGAAAGCCTTCCTTAGTGATCAATGCAAATAAATAGAGTAAAACAATAGAATGGGAAAGACTAGAGATCTCTTCTAGAAAATTAGAGATACCAAGGGAACATTTCATGCAAAGATAGGCACAATAATGGACAGAAATGGCATGGACCTAACAGAAGCAGAAGATATTAAGAAGTGGCAAGAATACACAGAAGAACTATACAAAAAAGATTGTCATGACCCAGATAACCATGATGGTGTGATCACTCACATAGAGCCAGACATCCTGGAATGCGAAGTCAAGTGGGCCTTAGGAAGCATCACTAGGAACAAAGCTAGTGGAGGTGATGGAACTCCATTTGAGATATTTCAAATCCTAAAAAATGATGCTGTGAAAGTGCTGCACTCAATATGCCAGAAAATTTGGAATACTCAGCAGTGGCCACAGGATTGGAGGAGGTCAGTTTGCATTCCAATCTCAAAGAAAGGCAATATCAAAGGACGTTTGAACTACAACACATTTGCACTCATCTCACACACTAGCAAAGTAATGCTCAAAATTCTCCAAGCCAGGCTTTGATAGTACATGAAGCATGAACTTCCAGTTGTTCAAACTGGATTTAGAAAAGGTAGAGGATCCAGAGATCAAATTGCCAACATCCACTGGATCATTGAAAAAGCAAGAGAGTTCCAGAAAAAACATCTATTTTTGCTTTATTGACTACACCAAAACCTTGACATACTCAAGTCCTGGGCCACTACTGAGTTTTCCAAATTTGCTGGATATTGAGTGCAGCACTTTAACAACATCACCTTAACAGTATTGTTTAAAAAAGTAGTATATCTTTCATCAATTTTTTAACTTAATCATCATTGCAGTTTCAATTATACACTTTGTTTCTGCTAAATTCATATGAAAGAAGATTAAATATTTTTTTGTTTTTAAAAATCATGCATTTATAAGGTCCCAGATTAATGAAACCAGAACTCCCTTATCCATTCTATCCCTGTCTTTCTCTCTGTCTTTGTCTCTTATCTCCTCCCTTCACATATTCGGTGAGTACTTGGACATTTACTGTTTTTTTTTATTATTTTATCTTTCTTTATTATTTGACTTTTACAGTATGTATGTACATGTATGCTTGGCATGTGTGTGTGTGTGTGGTTATAACAATCAAACTTGAATCTCTTAAGGAGCAACTTCATTGGGAAGGATTATGGGAGAAGGGCCTTGTCACAGAGGATGGAGACTATTGCAATGGGAAGAGTTCTGACCATGAGATCTGGCATTACCCCAATTGTTCACCAAGAAGAGTTTCTCTTTTTCAAATAGGTGCAAACAAAGGAAGAAGGAACTGGATGTGGGGAAGCATAAAACAGGGTGAAGTGAAATTGGACAGTAGATCAGAGAACACTTTGCCCTGAGGCTAGCCCATATCTGGAGGGGCTGGCTGTATTTGCTGTCCACTTTGAGAGTGGGTTAAATTCAGGAATGTGGGAAAGAGAAAATCTTAACCAGAGTTTGGTTAACAAACTTTAGTTAGCAAGTTGGTTAACGAGCTTGTGGGGCAAGCAGTTCAATTAATCTTTTATGAAGCAAAGAGTGGCAATTTGGAAGGTCTCTACCTGGCCTTGACATAGGTAAATGAGGAGACATCCATTAGTTTTATCAGCTCATGTGAGGAAGAGTGGTATGTTACCATTTTTCTGAAACACAAAGTGATGGATGTATTTCTTAACGTTCTTTATTTTCCAGTATCACAAGGTTCAAATAAAATGTAACACTGTCCATATGTGGTGAGTATGTGTGTCTGTGTTTGTGTTATATGTGTGTGTGTGTGTGTGCGTTCAGTTCAGTTCAGTCACTCAGTCAGATCCTGCAAGGCCTCCCTGTTCATCGCCAACTCCCGGAGTTTACTCAAATTCATGTCCATTGAGTTGGTGATACCATCCAACCATCTCATCCTCTGTCTTCCCCTTCTCCTCCTGCCTTCAATCTTTCCCAGTATCAGGGTCTTTTCAGATGAGTCAGTTCTTCACATCAGGTTGTCAAAGTATTGGAGTTTCAGCTTCAGCATCAGTCCTTCCAATGAATATTCAGGACTGATTTCCTTTAGGATGGTCGGGTTGTATCTCCTTGCAGTCTAAGGGACTCTCAAGACTCTTCTCCAACACCACAGTTCAAAAGCATCAATTCTTCAGTGCTCAGCTTTCTTTATAGTCCACTTCTCACATCCATATGTGACTACTGGAAAAATCATAGTTTTGACTAGATGGACCTCTGTTGACAAAGTAATGTCTCCGCTTTTTAATATGCTGTCTAGGTTGGTATATGTGTGTATATATTTGTTATTAATTATATATATATATACATATATACACATATATATATAATATATATTTTATATATATACCCATATATGTATGTGTATATAATCTTACTAGATTATATAAATATAAAACAAAACTTACACAATAAAAACTACTTTAAAAGAATGTGAAAATTAAGTCACATAAACAGTTACAGAGTCAATAAAATCAAAGCAGACTTCTGTTTCTGGGTAATTTTGAACATATAATACCCAACAATCAATCTCACAGGTGAAATTCAGCTAAAGAGTTGATATGGATATTGTTTAAGTATTTCTATTAATAACTTAAAAAAAATAAAGGTATAACTAAAAATGCTACATCATGAAATTCTCAGTGTCCAGAAACATGGCCTCTGGCAGCAACCCATCTTAGGAGTTAACCATGCCTACATATTTATGGCACTGCCATAGGATAAAAAATAAAATATTGACACATTTATTTTTTAATTCATGTTTCTACTCTTTGAAGAGATATTTATAAAATATCCTTTTCTCTTGTGTCCAGTGGAGAGTATAGGAATGAACATGATATATGCTATGCTCTCTAGGGGTCTTTGACCTCCTCTTTGATTATAAGCTCCTGATGTGTTAATGATTTAAATAAGAATACAAGACGGTAACATAAAAATGCCACAGGAGAAACAAGTGTACAGGACAAACTAAGTGTAAAGAAATTATTTACTATTAGGTTGGGGTAATAAAAAGAATAGTGCACTGTGAGGCAAACCAGTGCAGATTCTGCTTCCTCTATTGAGATGCATGTGGAGATTCACTTGAGAGAACAAATGCACGTGCAATATCTGATTGGTGGCAGGTAGAATAAAAAAAAAAAAATGAAGGAGGAGCAGAAAATATAATAGGTAAGGGATGAAGTTGTCTCCTATAATAGAAGGGATCTCAGACTATGGCCCACATTGGGGCATACCTTTACTGACCCCAGTGTGTTGTTTCCTTCCAGTGATTCAGACATGCCGCCATGACTGTCCATGGCTGGAGGCAATTGCATGCCCATTAATCTCAGCCAGTATTTTCCTTTCTTCTCTCTCACAAGCGCCAGGATAGACTCATTATCAGTAGGGATCCACAGACATTTTATCACAATGTGGCCCTGCCAACTGCTGCCTGTATCATATTCATTGTGTAACTGTATCTATTTCAAATGAAGTTTGAACTGTTATTCTTTACTTTGTCATTTGGCTGAGCCTTGATGCCTTTTACCTTGGCTTTCCAGCTAGTCCATTCTTCATTGTCTTGGTAAGACCTCTTACTTGTATTTACTGCTACAACTCTATGTATGTTCGCATGGCAGATTGGAGTCAACCACAAATAAAAATGCACAGCTTCTACAGATAAAACCTCTAAAACAATGAATATCTGGTTAAACGTATCTCCTGATACTAGTTATTCATTTACACAGAATTTTATATCAAGCAAACTGATTATAATCATATTTTTTCCTTCTTCCAGCCTAGCCTCAAGGATAATTAACCCAAAGCACAGAGACATTTGGTGACTGACATTTAGCTTCATACAGGAAAGAAAATTATCTCTATGTCATTCATCTATCTCTCCTTCTACGCGTTTACATTTATACTATTCCTGTCTTTACTGCAGAATGTCCCTTCCCTGCCACACTATTAACATATTTAAGTTTCCTCAATTTTAAAGCATCATTGACCTTTAAATGCTGAATTTATTGAAATATAGCTTTTAGATGCTAATGGAAGATATAAATATACTGACTAAGTTTTATTTTTCTTTTAATTAGAGTGTAGTTGCTTTACAATGTTGTATTGTTTTCTACTGTACAACAAAATGAATCAGACAGACATATACATTTATTCCCTCCTTTTTGGATTTCCTTCCCATTCAGATCACCACAGTACATTGATTAGAGTTTTCAGTATTATCCAGTATGTTCTCAATAGTTATCTATCTTATATGTACCATCAATAGTGTATATATGTCAATTTCTTAAATATACACTTTAGATAGTCATACATATGTAGATTCATATAATGTTAAGTGTCAAAACTCAGTAGTTTGTAATGTTACAATCGCAAAACAGTATATCCTCATCCTCATAACTACCAGTCTTTCTAGGTCAAATTCAAATGTCTGCATATCTAGGAAGCATTTCCTTTTAGCCTCACCTGGAAATGATTTCTCTCTCCTTAAAAATGCAATCACACTTGTTTATTTATTCCTTACATGACATTTAAGTGTACTGCTTATCTAACCAAGCTATGCTCTTTTCAGAGGAACATTAGCATAGAAAATAGAATAGCTTACATCCCCAAGCATTTTTACATGAATGTGATAGATACTCAATAAATATCTCTTGCCTGTCTAAATAGAACCACAATGGCAAATTAATTTCTGCCAGTTAAGTAAACAAATGTTTTGCTTACACAATGTCATAGGTCTTTTCTACTGATGTGACTCTTTGGGTGTTGTAAATATTTGGTCATACCAAAGTCTTTTTTTTTTTTTATCAGTTACTGTTCATTATGTTCTCACAATACATTTGGGTTCTCACAAGTAAGCAGTAATTATAAACTTAGAGTTAGCTCTAATCAGAATCCTTTCCATCAGAAGGTACCATATATCTTCCTTTCAGAGGGCTTTCAAGACCAAGACCAAGTGAAGTCACTCAGTCATGTCCGACTCTTTGTGACCCCATGGACTGTAGCCTACCATGCTCCTCCATCCATGGGATTTTGCAGGCCAGAGTACTGGAGTGGGTTGCCATTTCCTTCTCCAGAGGATCTTCCCGACCCAGGGATCGAACCCAGTCTCCTGCATTATAGGCAGATGCTTTACCGTTTGACCTAGAGGGCTTCACTTTACTCTAATCCCAGGGGACTAGTGAGCAAGGGGGAAAAATTATATCTTCTACTGCAGCCTCAGAAGGAAAGTGGAAACAGAAAAGGAAATTTGTAGTCCTGGTTCACAGAACTATATTTAGATGGGGAAAAATTGTCTGGTACACTCTTAAGGTGACTGATCTCCCTTTGGCCCCACAAATGGACTAGATCACTTGACTTTCCAAGTCTCTACATCTGGTTTTAGAAGTTTGATGTCATATTCTTTTAGAATCTCTACTAGTAACTACTCTGTGAAGTTGTTATTGTAACTTTCCTGAGTATCATACTTTCACTTGGGCAGTTTAAATGGAAAAAGATAACTGAGTGTTTTTAATGGGGAAAAAAAAAAAGAGTAAATGAAAATTCTAAAACCTGAATTAAAAGATACATGAAACTTTCCTCTGGGTTTGGTGGGTGCATTTAGCTCATGATTTGTATCATGTGGTATTTACTTTCCTCTTTCTTTGTGATACCCTCTGTTCCACACCAACCCTATCCTGACAGCCCCCAGTGCTCCTGCTGTAACTGATATTCTCAGTACCTCTGGCGACCTTGTTGTTTAGTAGCTAGAAGAGCATTTGCCAGTAAGTATCTAAGAGTCAGAAGATGTTCTCCGTTTTTCACTACTCATTAAGTCTGTTCCCTGTGTCCCAGACCATCTGCACCCCTGGCCAGCTAATATAATAAGTATATTCTTGTAAATGATACTGATAGTTAGTGAAATGACACCCATAGTGCATTGTAGGAGTCTTCAGTGTATTCACGTGAGGATGGACTTCAGAGAGCATCATCTTGGGTAAAGAGTTAATTCTCTTTGCTTTCAGTTTCCACTTCATCCAGCAGTCCATGGATCCATCCTGTTACAAATAGAGTAGAAGGGGAAATACAGCTCAGACCTAGTCTTTAGAGATGTTATTTATAAAGCTACAATTTTTTCACCTTCTTAATTAGTCATTGCCCAGCCCCTCGCCAAGTACAGTAGTTGTCCACTATGCATTCCTTGGTGCAAACTGATACAAATACATTCCTAATTTGCTATTTTCTTAAAAATAAATCATAATTTCTAATTTTTGTCTTTTTAGTGTTTTGTGTCTCTTACTTCCATTCATATTCATTGACTCATGGAATTTTACAGCTGGAAGGGACCTATAGATCACTTGGTTCAACTTCTTTCTTTCATAAGCTAAAAAAAACAGACATATTAAGTGGTTTATTTCAAGATCACCTACTAATCAAATAAACAAATCCAAATGAAACGTAGTGAATAGAATGCTGGGTCCAATAGAATTACTTGAGATCATTTTCTTTTGAAGTATGTTTTCTTTAAGAAGTTGCCTTTAATGATTCCATATACAATATTACTGCAAATATTTGAATAACTTTCTGCTTCTTAGCCTTCTAAAATTTACAGGTTATTGCAAATATTAATGGAAAAGAATTCCAAACTTGGGTACCAGCTTATTTGAAGGCAAAACGATCTACATATTCATGCTGGCTTTGATAGCCTGGCATGTCTCCAGCACACAGTAAACAGATGATACCGAAGACCTTTATTCCAGATGCTGCATTTAGCAGGGTGGTATCTAATACATTAGAGATGTTTTCCCAAGTTTCTCCCTGTTAAAATAATTCATAATGATATCAAGGTCAGTGCAAGCTGAGGCTATTTGTTCTGAAGATACCAGACATGCAAGGTAAACCTCCTAGGAGACTATTACAAGCCATCAACAAAACGCCCGCTAAGGATGTAAATTTTCATTCTCTCTGTAAATCTTCTGCTTACATCTCTCATGGCAACCTCTGTCCATTCATACTCAATACTTCCTGACTCGGTCCTTGCATGGACTTCAAGACAGAACATTTACTGTATAATTTACAAAGCTGTTTAGGACTCAGATCCACCTAGGAATTTCTATAAAGCTAGAAAATAAATATTTCTTCCATTATCCAAATATGAGATGCCAGACTCAAGGCATCAGACCTTTTCACTCAGAAGTGTCAAAGCAAAGGATGTGAAATAATTGGAGTATGTGTACTAAAAGCTGTTATCCAATCTCCTTGAGGAAATTAATTTTTATGTCCTTCTAAGTTGAAGAAAATTAAATCCATTTGATAAACTTCATGGGATATGCCCTTGTTCCAGGGTCAGATTCTCCAGGGTTGTATTTATTATAAAACTTTAAAAATCAACTATAACCACTGGAAATGTGATAAGCATTTGACATTGCATGTGGCAATATAATTCCTATAAGAATAAAATATATATGCACTTCTTTTAAAAATATCATATATATGTAGTTTATATATGAGTGTGCATTATGCATATGTGATGGAGTTATCTATTCAGTTGTCTCTGTAGATAAGGCCATATACATGGCACTAAGTTATCTGTGAGCTTCTGAGAGGATGGTCAGGGAGGTGTGAATAGTGGTGAGGATAGCTTGGTATCCATTCTATGACCAACCTTATGTAGAGAACAGTCCAGCTAAAATGAACAGTAGGTAGTGGGTAGAAGAACTGTTTTCATGATGGTTTCATAAGGCCAAGGAGAGTTCATGGCAAAGTAGAGCACACTTGGATTCTAGAAGGCTTTGCTGCCCTGCTGCTGTTCCATTATGTGATGCCTGCCGAATGAGTGATGACTGAATTTTTGCAGTGTTGACTTACCTCAGTCACCTTGCAGTTAGTGGGGCAGAGATGCACCCCAAGGAGGAGCAGGATGGGCAGAGGCAGCCCAGCTGAGGCTCCACCCCCAACTGTGGGCAAGCAGACACATGAATAAGAGGCAAGGGCAGGTATTTGAGAGGGAAGCTTGTGAATGTACTTGAGACACATCTGTGGAGTCCCCAGAATGACTGGAGAACATTTTGACTGTGTTGGGCCATGTATCCATGACCTGACTAATAATATGCTGGCACTGCAAGGAGGCTGGATAGATTGTTTCCAATAATTCCAGTCCTTATTCTTCCTTTCTTTGACTAGTGCCTCGAAACTATATGAGTAATGGTGTTTGGCATGCTCTCTGAGACCTCTCTCCAACTGTTTTCTGCCTATAAAACTTCACCCCCAAATCATCTTTAAATTGTAACTTTTAGTTTTATTTTCAGTGGATAAATCAAGCACATTCCACAAGTCCAAATATTAACAAAAGGGAAAGAATGAAAAGTAAATCACCCCTTCTTCCCCTTAACCTTCTCAGAAGTACGTATTATTATCAGTTTCACACATGTCCTTCTAGAGAAAGTCTATGACTATCACAGACTTTAAAACATCTCTTGAGTGTACTGTGTACCATATTGGTTAAAAATGACCCAAGCACATATACGGTGGTCAATATATACATATTGATTAATTGAAAGGAGAGATTATCTCTGTGTTTATCAGGATCATAGAATCCCAAGGACAGTTAAAACTGCAGAGGTGATAACACTGATGGCAGACTCTCAGGGAATGTATATAGCTAAGCACAGTAACACACAGCTTCTATGCTCCTAAAGGTAAAGAGTTAACTGTTGGGAAATTCAAGATAAATTATGCTATGGAGAGTAACAGACCCTGAAAAAGGAAGCTGAGCTCTGGCATTTTACACCTTGCGGAGACAAATGCTTTGCAATGTGTATTAAAAGCAGTCTTTGCGATCAAGATTTGGCAAGTCACCCAGAATCCTTAACTTGCCCACCATGGCAGAAATCTCATTATGTATAACCTTTTAAATGGGACCAGAGAAACATTTTCAACTTGATTCTCATTGAGCACAACCTCTACCTGGAAGTGCAGTCCAAATGGAGACAAAGTGTATATTATTTTTGCATTGGACATGTAGTGCCAAGAACACTGTTTCCACTGTTCCTTGTTTTTTGAGAGCCAAGTAGCTAGCACACACTCTCTCTTTCTCTATCCCTCCCTCCCTTACACACACACACACACACATATATCCTAGAGGCTTTTTATACACTAGCTGGGCGATGATTTTTGCAAGCATGGCCCCAACATGAAGGTCTGCCACTCAGTTTGACCACAGTAGATGTGGTAAATTTTAGTTTTTATCTCCTAGGGGCCCTATCTGGCAGGTATACTTAAGAACATGCAGAGACAACTTCTATTTTGTGGTGATAATTTTCATAGTTGTTTGTGAATTTATCTTGTCTACCACCCCAGATTATCTCATTTGCTCATGCTCACTTATTGATAGATCATGCTTTCTGTTCTAATGCTTGAACCTCTATTGCGCTCTTTCACTTAAAACAGTCTTACAAACCACTGCTAGCTACTTTGTCCAGGCTTAGTGTTAGGTGTTGTGAATTAATATTCTAGTCATCATCACAAAAGTCCCATAAGAGGCCTGATTATGACCATTTTACAAACAAAGAAATGAAGAAACAAATAAAGCCATTTGATAAGATGTTGTACACAAGTTGAAATCTGTATTCAATCCTTGCAACTCCAAGAAGGAAATTTCAGTCCAGTTCAGTTGCTCAGTAATGTCCAACTCTTTGCAACTCCATGGACTGCAGCATGCTGGGCCTCCCCGTCCATCACCAACTCCTGGAGCCTATTCAAACTCATGTCCATTGAGTTGGTGATGCCATCCAATCATCTCATCCTCTGTCTTCCCCTTCTCCTCCTGCCTTCAATCTTTCCCAGCATCAGGGTCTTTTCCAATGAATCAGTTCTTCACATCAGGTAGCCAAAGTATTGGAGTTTCAATTTCAGAATCAGTCCTTCCAACTAATATTCAAGACTGATTTCCTTTTAAGACAGATTGGTTGGATCTCCTTTCAGTCCAAAGGGCTTTCAAAAGTCTTCTCCAACACCACAGTTCAAAGGCGTCAATTCTTTGTCGCTCAGCTTTCTTTATAGTCCAACTCTCATATCCATACCTGACTACTGGAAAAACCAAAGTTTTGACTAGACAGACCTTAGTCAGCAAGGTAATGTCTCTGCTTCTTAATATGCTGTCTAGGTTGGTCATAGCTTCCAAGGAGCAAGTGTCTTTTAATTTCATGGCTGCAGTCACTATCTGCAGTGATTTTGGAGCCCCCCAAAAATAAGGTCTCTCACCATTTCCAATGTGTTTCCCCATCTAATTTGCCATGAAGTGATGGGATCAGATGTCATGATCTTAGTTTTATGAATGTTGAGTTTTAAGCCAACTTTTTCACTGTCCTCTTTCACTTTCATCAAGAGGCTCCTTAGTTCTTCTTCGCTTTCTGCCATAAGGGTCGTGTCATTTGCATATCTGAGGTTATTGATATTTCTCTTGGCAATTTTAATTCCAGCTTGTGCTTCATACAGTATTTCTCATGATGTTCTCTGCATATAAGTTAAATAAGCAGGGTGACAATACACAGCCTTGAAGTACCCCTTTCCTGATTTGGAAATAGTCTTTTGTTCCATGCTTCTTGACCAGCATACAGATTTCTCGGGAGACAGGTAAGGTGGTCTGGTATTTCCATCTCTTGAAGAATTTTCTACAGTTTGTTGTGATCCACACAGTCAAAGGCTTTGGCATTCAATAAAGCAGAAGTAGATGTTTTTCTGGAACTGTCTTGCTTTTTGGATGATCTAACAGATGTTGGCAATTTGATCTCTGGTTCCTCTGCCTTTTCTAAATCCACCTTGAACATCTGGAAGTTCACGGTTCACATACTGTTGACAAGGAAAAGGACCTGATAAAACTAAATCCCTATTATGTGTGAAGTGATTGTATGAATACATCTCTTCATATGCAGACAGGCACGTAAACATATGATTTCTTTTAACGGATGCAATGTTAGGCATCTTTGCACCTTAAACTTTTGTACTGATTTAATATAGAGAGATAGAGGTTTTCACTTGTTTCCATAAATAACCATTTGCATTAGTAGGTAAATAAAGGATGAAAGAACTCTTGGATTGGTTGACTTCAGGATTATATAATCAATATATTCTATAGCAAATTTTTATTTAGTGTGCACCATGCTGCTACTAGGCAGCTAATAGTGGGGAATGCTGAAGATTCAGGGATGAATAAAGAAACAAACATCTGTCCTTATGGAGCTTCTGGTCTTGAAGGGCTGAATCAGGAATTGGCAAATGTTTTTGTAAAAAGCCAGATAACAAATATTTTTGGCTTTGTGGGTCATATGATCTTTACTGCAGTTAACTCTGCCCTTGTAGTGCAAAAACAGTCTTAGAAAGTATGGAAAAGAATGGGTATGGCTGGGTTCCAATAAATAGATAGTTATGAACATTGCATCTTAGTTTCATGCAGTTTTCATGGGCTACAAAACATGATTTGTCTTTGATTTTTTCAAACATTTTAAAATATAAAATGCAAGCATACTTTCCCAACATGATGAAGTCCACTTATGAAAAACTCCATACATGTACAGTGTATGTAATGTTAGTCATAATGACATTAGCTAACATTCTCAATGGTGAAAGATGGAAAGATTCCCCACTAATATCTGACAGGGATACCCATTTCATTACTGCTATTCAGCAATGTACTGAAATTCCACTCAGAGCAATTAGACAACATAAAGAAATCAAAAAGTATTCAAATTGGAAAGAAAGAAGTAAAATTATATCTCTTCTCAGATGCCATGATTCCATATATAGAAAATCCCAAATGATACATACATTAAAATCTGCTAAAATTGATACACAAATTCAGTAAAGTTTCAGGGTACAAGATCAACACACTAAAACTAATTATGTTTTCATATACCGGTAATGAACAATTCTAAAGAGAACTTAAGAAAACAATTACATGTGTAACAACAGTCTGAAAAATAAAATACCTAAGAAAAAATTTAACCAAGGAGGTAAAAGATTTACACGATGAAAAAAACCACAAAACTGATAGTATAACAAAAACTGCTGACAGTAATAGAAGATCAGTGGAAAGATAGCCCATGCTCCTGGATTGAAAGGTCTACTATTAAGAAGTCAAATCTACCAAAATTTATCTACAGATTCAAAACAATTTCTATGAAAATTCCAGTGGCCCTTTTTGGGAGAATTAGAAACTTCCAATTCATTTTAGAATTTTAAGTTGTCCGAAATAGCCAACAAATTTGAAAAGAACAAAAATCACCCTTTTTTATTTCAAAAAAATCACAAAATGACAGTAACTATGTATGGTACTGGCGTTAGAATAGATATTCAACCAGACCAATTTAATAAAATGAGAGTCCAGAATAATTCCATATGTCTATGACTGATCAAACCAATAACTCAATAACAAAATGATAAGCAACCCAACTAAAAATGGGAAAAGAACTTGAAGGGCCAAAGGAATTCTTTATCCAAAAACAATATACAATGGACCAATAAGCACATGATAAAATGCCAACATCATCAGTCATCTGGGTTCACAAGGCAAGAATGCTGATGTGGTTTGCCATTCCCTTCTTCAGTGGACCAGTGAAGTTTTGTCATGACCCACCATCTTGGGTGGCCCTACATGACATGGTTCACATGACCCATCCATCTTGGGTGACTCTACAGACCATGGCTCATATAGTTTCATTGAGTCATACAAGGCTGTGATCTTTGTGATCAATTTGGTTAGTTTCCTATGATTGTGGTTTTCATTCTGTCTGCCCTGTGATGGATTAGGATAAAACTTTTCTAAATCTGGATTTCTAAAAGTCAGAGGAACCAGATATCAAATTGCAAACACCTGTTGAATCATAGAAAAAGCAAGAGAGTTCCAGAAAAACATCTACTCTGCTTCATTGACTACACTAAATCCTTTGACTGTGCAGGTCACAACAAATTTTGGAGAATTCTTCAAGAGATGGGAATATCAGACCACCTTACCTGCTTCCTGAAAAACCTGTATGCAGGTCAAGGAGTAACGGTTAGAGTCATACATGGAACAACAGACTGGTTCCAAATTGGGAAATGAGTATGTCAAGGCTGTATATTGTTACCCTGCTTATTTAACTAATATGAAGAGTACATCATGAGAAACACCAGGATAGATAAAGCACAAGCTGGAATCAAGATTTTCAGGAGAAATATCAATAACCTCAGATATGCAGATGACACCACCATTGTGGCAGAAACTGAAGAGGAACTAAAGAGCCTCTTGATGAAGCTGAAAGAAGAGAGTGAAAAAGTTGGCTTAAAACTCAACATTCAGAAAACTAAGATCATGGCATCTGGTCCCATCATTTCAAGGCAAATAGATGAGGAAATAATGGAAACAATGAAATACTTTATTTCCCTGAGCTCCAAAATCACTGGAGATGGTGATGGCAGCCATGAAATTAAAAGATGCTTGCTCCTTGGAAGAAAAACGATGACAAACCTAGACAGCATTTTAAAAAGCAGACATTATTTTGCCAAAAAAGTCTGTCTAGTCAAAGCTATGGTTTTTCCAGTAGTCAGGTATGGATATAAGAGTTGGACTATAAAGAAGGCTGAACACCGAAGAATTGATACTTTAGAACTCTGGTGTTGGAGAAGACTTTTGAGAGTTCCATGGACTGCAAGGAGATCAAACCAGTCAATCCCAAAGGAAACCAACACTGAATATTCACTGGAAGGACTGATGCTGAAGCTGAAGCTCCAATATTTTGGCCACCTGATGCAAAGAGCCAACTCATTAGAAAAGACCCTAATGCTGAAAAAGATTGAAGAAAGGAGGAGAAAGGGTTGATAGAGGATGAGATGATTGAATGGCATCATTGATTCAATGGACATGAGTTTAAGCAACCTCCAGGAGATAGTGAAGGACATGGAAGCCTGGCATTCTGCAATTCATGGGGTCACAAAGAATAGGACATGACTGAGTGACTGAACAACAGCATCAGTCATTTAGGTAATGCAAAACAAAACTTCAATGAACTTCACAGTCATTTAGATGGCTGTAATATACATATATATATACATATATAAATATACATGTAAAATAACAAATATTTGAGAGTGTATGGTGAAATTGGAACTTTTGTATATTTCTGAATAAAACATAAGATGATTCATCTGTTGTCGAAAACAGTTTGGCAGTTCCTCTAATCAGATCAGATCAAATCAGTTGCTCAGTCATGTCCGACTCTTTGTGACCCCATGAATCACAGCACGCCAGGCCTCCCTGTCCATCACCAACTCCCAGAGTTCACTCAGACTCATGTCCATTGAGTCAGTGATGCCATCCAGCCAGCTCATCCTCTGTCGTCCCCTTCTCCTCCTGCCCCCAATCCCTCCCAGCATCAGAGTCTTTTCCAATGAGTCAACTCTTCGCATGAGGTAGCCAAAGTACTGGAGTTTCAGCTTCAGCATCATTCCTTCCAAAGAAATCCCAGGGCTGATCTCCTTCCGAATGGACTGATTGGATCTCCTTGCAGTCAAAAGGACTCTCAAGAGTCTTCTCCAACACCACAGTTCAAAAGCATCAGTTCTTCGGTGCTCAGCCTTCTTCACAGTCCAACTCTCATAATTCGCCATATGATCTCATAATTTTAGAATTAAAACTAAATATTCAACTCTATGTATATTCATGTTCACAGCAGCACTATTCATGATAGCCAAAAGATGGAAATAGCTAAAACATCCATGACTGAATGAATAGGTAAATAAATTGTAAATATACATTTAATAGTGAAATAATTTAATAATGTGTGCTCATAAGTCACTTCAGTCATATCAGACTCTTTGCAACTCTATGGACTATAGCCTGCCAGGTTCCTCTGTCCATGGGATTCTTCAGGCAAGAATACTAGAGTGGATTGCCATTCCCTCCTCCTGTGGATCTCCCTGACTCAGGGATTGAACCCGTGTCTGTTGTGTCTCCTGCCTTGGCAGGCAGGTCCTTAACCACTAGTGCTAACTGGGAAGCCATATATAAATATCAAAATAATATGATTTAATAATAATATATTAACATTTAGATTTAGATTTATAAATAATATATTAATATGATATACATATTAAAATAAATAATAAAATTTTCTCTATATATTATTTCATAATAAAAAGGAAAGAGGTCCTGATATACTACAATATGGATGAAATTTCAAAGTAATATGCTAAGTGAAAGAAGTCAGACATAATAGGTAGCACATAGTGTGACTCCATTTTTATGAAATATCCAGAATAGATCATCTATAGAGACAAGCTGCAGGTCAGTGGTTACCAGGGGCCAGGGAGAGAGGAGAACAAGGTCAAACAACTTAATAGGTAGTACTTCAGAATGCTGGAAATGTTTCAGAACTAGACGGAGGTGGTGGTTACACAGCTCTGTACATTTATTAGATACTACCAAATTGTCCATTCATGTTATATGAATTTCACCTCAATTAATCATTTTTTTAAGTGTGCTGACCTCTGAGTATACCAATGGTTCTTAATTCCACTACATATTAAAATTACCAGGAAAGCTTTTAAAAATGCCAATGGCAAGGCTATATCTGAAACCAATTATGTCAGAATCTCTAGATTTGGGACACAGAGATCAGCATTTCTCTTTTTAAGATGCCTGCATTATTGCAGTGTGGGATCAAGTTTGGAAACAAGTGGTCTAGACCTGTGATTCTGAAATATTGTTCTGGGACCAGTTACATCAGCATAAACTGGTAACATGTTAGAAATTCAGACTCAGAGGCCATTCCAGAGCCATTGAATCAAAAACTCTGAGGAAAGAGCCAAGCAAATTGATATTTTCACAAGATTTTCAGATAATTCTGATGCAAAGTCAAGTTTGAAAACTACTAGTCATGCTAGAGTCTGTCTTATCTTGGCCTTTGATGTGTATAGAAATCATCTTCCAGTGGTCATGTATGGATGTGAGAGTTGGACTGTGAAGAAAGCTGAGTGCCGAAGAATGGATGCTTTTGAATTGTGGTGTTGGAGAAGACTCTTGAGAGTCCCTTGGACTGCAAGGAGATCCAACCAGTCCATTCTGAAGGAGATCAGCCCTAGGATTTCTTTGGAAGGAATGATGTTGAAGCTGAAACTCCAGTACTCTGGCCACTCATGCAAAGAGTTGACTCATTGGAAAAGACTCTGATGCTGGGAAGGATTGGGGGCAGGAGGAAAAGGGGATGACAGAGGATGAGCTGGCTGGATGGCATCACTGACTCAATGGACATGAGTTTGAGTGAACTCCGGGAGTTGGTGATGGATAGGGAGGCCTGGCATGCTGTGATTCATGGGGTCACAAAGAGTCGGACACAACTGAGCGACTGAACTGAACTGAACTGAGGGATCTTTTAAAAGTGGAATCGAGATTCAGTTATTGTAACAGGACCTGAGATTCTATGCTTCAAGTGAAGTCTCAGGTAATAGAATATTTTTTTATGACTCTCTAATTGCTTCCAATATGTACCCAAGATTGGAAACCACTAGTCTAGAAAGAGAAATGACCATTAAACAAATAACAGCACAATTCATCAGTTAATCATAATTGTGCAGTAGTTTTCACTTATTTTTCTATTTTGTAATCAGCAATTGAATCAGAGTTACTAAGTGCCTATTTAAAGCATGTGCCAGCTTTTGGAAGTAACATTTTGGGAGTAGCTCATATTGCCCTCAAGGGTTTACAGTCTCCTCAGTGAAACTTCAAAGTGAGCACAGAGTGATGACTGCAAAGGCATAGGAATGCACCAGATAAGCCTGCTGTGGTGGAAAGGGGATTCCACACAGCTCTCAGGTAGCATTTTGTCATAGTATTGTTTAATGAGCTTTTATGCTATGGTAATCCCTGGTGGCTCAGCGGTTAAGACTCTGCCTGCAATGAAGGAGATGCAGAAGATGATGATTCAATCCCTGGGTCAGGAAGATCCCCTGGAGGAGGGCATGGAAACCCACTCCAGTATTTTTGCCTGGAGAATCCCTTGGACAGAGGAGCCTGGTGAGGTTCAGTTCATAGGGTCACAGAGTCAGACACGACTGAAGTGACTGAGCGCGCGCGCACACACACACACACACACACACACACAGTCACATGTAGATATGTAAGTATACCACAGTCAAAGTCAAAACACATTTTATAGACTATTGGATATAAAACTGTATTCTGTGGTATCTTCGGGTAGGATTAGAGGGACTTATTGGTGCTTCAGTGGCTGTTGGAGAGGAAGAAAAGAGGCAGACCAAAAAAAAAAAAAAAGTGCAGAGCAAAAGAAAAGAGACAAGACGTGAGACTCTGGGTCCTTTACACCAATTTGTGTTAACTCTCTGGCCCTAGGTAACGTAGGGGATCCTTGCTGAGATCTGCTTTCTTTTTTCCTTGTCAAGTAAAATATATGTGAGTGTGTGTATGTGTACATCTTAAATATATATGTATACATTATAACAATTATCTCAACTTATATGTGGGTACAAAGATTTAGTATGAAACAATGGATTTCAGTAGATTCTCAGTCATTTTGCTCAGCATTGGTGCATTTGAAACATATTGAAAAATAATGTTCCAGCCCTACCTATTTGGTCCATGTTGGCCTAAGCATCATGCGTGCATTTCTTATGTGATTCTCATGTGCACTCTTGGGTAGAGACTCCTAGCAGAAGCCATGACATTCTCTGGAGTATGAATGGACATGGTTGTGGAATGCATTCCTGGACCCTCAGAATACCAAGAGGCCTCAAGTAAGCAGTTTTGTAGACAGACTAGGAAAGAAAAAAGAGGGAGTATGGACAGAGCCTTTTAAACAAAGAAACAGATCTGGCAACACAAAAGATTCATTTGAAGAATCAAGCCAGGGATTTTGACCAAAGGTGAGCAATAGCAAAAGGAAGAAATACTGGTTTGAATAATAGATAGGGGTGGTATTTTCTAAACAGCATTTTAAAATTATACCCATAATACTACTCTCTTCAAAAGCCTGTGCCATGAAATTCTCATGGAGCAACTGTTCTGCCACTGGAACCTCTGATTTCCATTTTCTTCCAATGTTTTTGACAGAACCAAGTACCTGTGGATGACTTTCCTCGAGTCCCATGGTGATTTAGGGACTTAGAATAAACACAGGACTTTAGTTTCCTGTCTGGCACTTTTCATAGACATGACATCCATTTTGAGATCTAAAAAGAAAAGCAAAATAATAAGAGCTATAAATTAAACTCTTCCAGAAAACTTTCTTGAAAGGCGCATACAACTGATAAATATGTCAGGGTATAAACATTATTATTTTGCCTTCAAATGAAGCAAAAATTATAGAATTTATTCAGTGATTTCTAAAATGAGAGTAAATATGTATTTTTTGCTATGCCTTTCAGTACTCTAAAGGAGCTTTCACATTAAAAATTCACTCATTTTGTTCAATGCACCTATAGATTGTCTTCCTAACTTAGAGCTGCTGGATCCTTCAAGATAATTCCCTCTTAATGGATAGGAAGAGGGTCTTTTTCATGGATTACTTCTGATAAATCTAATTTTTAATAGTATAACAGAAATCATAATTCCTTATAAGTCTTCATTTTTAGAAACTTTAGTATGTAAATTCTTAGATTTATGTGCTGGTCTTACAGTAACAAATTGTAAGAACTTCACCATAGAAGATACCTATGGGCACCATGGGAACCGCAGGAAATACCTAGCACAAAACTCCTCTAGGCCATAGTCAATCACTGACCTACTCATTCCTTCTGAACACGCTTCAGCCCCTTCCAGTTCATAGTTATTTTTCTATGCTCTCTATGGGCAAGGATTGCAAGACACATTGGCTGTCCTTGAGTTCACAGCCTCTAGAAAGTCTGATACTGCTCATTTAGCTCACATATCACACTCTTCAAATTTTGTTGACATGAGTTACTAGAGCTTAAGGATGGCAAGTTTCACTAAAGCAAAGCAGAATTTGAATCTTAAAGGAAATGGGAGACTAGAAAACCAATTGGAGTAGAAACTCATACATGGATTGCAAAAATTCATCAGAAAGACTGAATCAAGAATTTCCAGATCAAAAAAATCACATCCTATCTGTCTCTGACTAGTCAGCATCTCTGACAGTACTTAGATTTTGAATTTTGATTTGTTGTTCCAAAACTCTTTATTATTAATATAGTATGCTGAATTTTTCTAGAACCTGTAATGGAACTATACCTAAACTTATTCACTAAACAAAAAACACACCATGAAAAGTTAGATATGGCATACAGAACACCAGGGTAATGTGCCAGAAGAGAGGTATGCAGTATTAGGTTTGTGCCATGGTTTAGCAACTTCACCCTGCATGGCCTGAGTTGAACTTTAGTTTAACTGAATGTTCTCTAAAATTGCATGTACTTTATCCAGTGAAGGTAGAAACAGTAGAAAAGATTGACTGATTATTCCAAATGCAAATCTGATTACAAGATTGATGTTCAATAAATGTGAATTATTATTACACAGTTGTGAGTATGTAGAGGCATTATATAAGATTAATTATGTAAGATGAACAAACAAAATGTTTCAGTTCTAGATCCTGAATCTAGTAGAAGTGTTGTCAGCTCCTTGAACAGTAAAATAATATTCCATTTGCCTACTAAATTTGACTACTTTCAGGAAAATGACCTTAAATATTTTAGAAAACTTGAAAGAGCAAAAAACAAACAAACAAATTCTGGTTTGAGATACATTTATATTTGACTATTAAACCAGCCAGAGAAGGCAATGGCACCCCACTCCAGTACTCTTGCCTGGAAAACCCCATGGATGGAGGAGCCTACTAGGCTGCAGTCCATGGGGTCGATAAGAGTCGGACACGACTGAGCGACTTCACTTTCACTTTTCACTTTCATGCATTGGAGAAGGAAATGGCAACCCACTCCAGTGTTCTTGCCTGGAGAATCCCAGGGGCGGGGGAGCCTGGTGGGCTGCCATCTATGGGGTTGCACAGAGTCCGACACGACTGAAGTGACTTAGCAGCAGCATTAAACCAGCCAGAAGTCTCATTTCTGGGTCATTCTAATTATGTGAGTTTTAGTTCATTTAGGTAACTTATGCTTAACTCTGCTCTGATAAAAGTAGAACATTTTGTTATTGTGTGAGAAGGTAAATTAATTGATAGAGACTTGACTCTATGAACTAATTGTGGAAGCAAATTCTTCAGTAGGGAGTTCAATGTATTTCCTATTTGCCAAGGCAGATGAAGCATACGGGTAAGTAACCAATTAATAACCATTTAATAATCAATTAATTAATTAATAACCTCTCTCACCATTTAATAAAATTGGAACATTTTTCATTCATAGCTGAGACAATTTTGTGAATGTTTGCACTGTTAGGAATGTATTTCCAGAGACTACTCCTATGTACCTCTGGATTCAGTAGAACTCTACTCTGTTTCAGGGCTGGAGTTAAAAAAATTACTTCTTGGGGTGGGGCTTATAGGTATCAGGGCAGACATATGGACCAGGCCCATCACTTTGCAGTCAGACCAGATGTGGTGCCAGCCCCCTGTCATCTTTCACTTTGACAGTGTGGAGGGCGCTTTTGCACTTGATCTTTGGAGAAAATTCAGTTGGTGCCACTACCCTCTATTTCTCTCTAGTGCTCTGCTCAAGACCACTGTTTGAAGAAACAGGAAGTGTAAAGGAATAGAGTTTATCTAACATCTAATGAAAGAGAAATGTAAACAAACAAGCCTTGTGTCACCATTTCAGATGAGGAAAACAAGTAGAGGTATTTCCTGCAGTGGCAAGAGCAAAGCCAGGTGAAGGTCCCGCCCCAGATCTTACTTTTGCTTTAAAAGCTGTGTTTAATTGTTAGTCACGATGCACTGTGGGCAGAACAATTAGTTGTATCTATATTACATCTAAGCTGTAATTATTTGTTACATTAATCATGGCTAGAGTGAGAATTTAATTAGTCACGAACATTAAGAGAATTTTTCTGAAGTGAAAGAAAAATGTTTTCTGTTGTTTGGCGATCTGATTAGAGGGCACCGTAGCCAGCTGGTAGAGCTGGAAGGGCCAGGACCTTCAGGGTTTGCTCTCTATTTACTAAGAAATCTGAATCCAGCTGACCTCCTGTCACTTTGTGTTATGCATCCAAGGGGCAAATCCCTGTGCAGTTTCCTCAGTACAAGTAAGGGACTTGGGATGTCATCTCGCATTTCAGATGGGCTATCTACTCAGTTCTTCTTCTACTCAGTTCTTATTGGTCTCCTTTGTTTATTGTATATCTCTGTTTTCATGATGACTAAGATGTTATCAGAGAAATTCCTAGAAATGGGGAAGGAAATGCCCAGAGACAAGTCCACGTGGATGTAGATTAGTATTTATCTCTGTGTAGTATTCTGAAAGGAGTAACTGGACTTTTGGCATTCATCTAATCACACATAGCTAACATCCAGTGTCTCAAAGCTCTGCAATCTGTCCCTGCTATTCAAATTAGAAATATACAGACTCTGGTGGGGGGTCCGTAGGGGAGGAAACAAAGTGTAAATGTGGTGGCTGTGATAGTGTGGGCCACGATGTTTGATAATGTGGCACATTTAATGAGTCACATACGTAGAGCTGTTATCACCCCAAACAGCTCTACCCTGCTGATTCCAGTGAAAACTTTTAGACAAACTCAGCGTTCTTTTGCTCATTACACTGACCTGTCAGAAATGACAACTTGGCCCAGTCTGGTTATTCCATGCTGACAAGGTACCATTCAGGCTTCAAGGCAATAATGTCAGCTTTTAAAGGTGCAATGTACTTAAGGAAGCTCATTTCTATGATTTGGCCAAAAAGAGCCATTTTCCTTGTCAGTGGTGAGGAATGCCTTAGTTTTCTTTAAATTAGGAGTCGTTTTCATGGAGATTGTTCCTGGGAAAACCTGCAGAAAGGAGAAAAGCTATTTTTTGAAAGGTTTAAAATAATTTAGCCTACTGAGCAATGGTGTGATTACCTGGTGGTGTGTTGAAGATAGCCAGGGATGCTCTGCTCTGTCTAAAGCATGCTTCAAAACTACCAATAATGCAAAAAATAAAACTTCAATTTGGACTTGAAGAGTATGCAGTGTTCCCTGCAAGCCGAGAGTGGTGAGTTGGAAACTTTTTTCTATGCAGTTTGGGGCATATGCAGATTCTATTCAGAACCTGGAGCAAGGCCAAAGTGACAGTATGACAAAGTGCTATACTTCTGGTCTGGAAGCATATTTCTCCTTAGTTTTCCCCAGGAAGAAGGGACAGAGACAATATTAAAGTTAGCATTGAGCTTTATTTTTACAACAGATCCAGAGTAAATGTAAAGAAAATTGGCAATGAGCTACCAAATTGGAATAGGAGACAGGAAAACAGAAATAAACTGACAATGCCTTCTTTGATTTTTCCCATCAATGCAATGTTGTTTTTGAGTCCACTCGTATGCCAAGTCCTTGGCAGAACTGGAATTATATTTTGACATTTAAATTTGAATTGTCTTTATTAGTTTAACATAAGTAGATAGGTAGATAGATGGAAAGAATTGCTTTTGTATCAAGGGTGCCTAAGCCTTCACCAACACTAGTGGATTCAAAAATTCAACTCTAGTGCCTCATGTTTTGTTTTTGATTTTGCTCCCTGTTTCAAGTTCCATGATTCATTCTAGAACTGATTGATGTCTGTCTAACCAACTCCTATGGTGAGCTACACTGAGGGTTCAAAGAAAACTCCAGAAACAACATTTAGATTTTGGTTAGGGATTTTGTTTGTTGGTTGGTATCTTTTTAAATATCCATTCTCTATTTTAATATAAGAAAATTTGGGATGGTCTCTACATTCACGTCATACTCAGACTCTAAGTTTCTGAGTATGGCCACCCAAATATTTTCATGTGAGGAAACATGGGATGACCCAAAACACCTTTCCAATCCCCATACTTTCTTCTATTTTTCAGTTCAGAAACTAGAGTCTTCCCAAATATTCATGACCAAAGTATATGAGTCAAAACTTCTACAAATATGCATGGTAAGATTGCATTCATTACCTGGATAACTGAAGGTACATTGGATCTGTAGAATTAGGTTCTGTAATTATACTTTTTATTATTTGGACCTAGTAGTCAGTCAACCAATACACTTATATTAAGAAGTTAGTACTCCTGTGCTGTAGAAAAGAGTATATTATCTTCAAAATCTTATTACATAGGGGAGGCTATACTGAAACATAACAAATAACAAGAGGAAAACACTATTTGATGAACAGGTGCCTATGCCTGTTTTAGACATCTAGGTACAGGAGGTTAAAAAATGTGGAGGAAGATAATGGTGTTCGTGACTGCCTTAAAAACACAAACAAATTTGCAAATGTGTACTCAGAAGACATTCCAGGAAAGTGCTACTGTGAGTAAAAGTTCATATGACTTGTATCTGAGCTTCTCTTGTGGCTCAGTTGGTAAAGAATCCACCTGCAATGTGGGAGACCTGGGTTTGATCCCTGGGTTGGGAAGATCTCCTGGAGAAGGGAAAGGCTACCCACTCCAGTATCCTGGCTTAGAGACTATACTATCCTGTATAGTCCATGGGGTCACAAAGAGTCGGACACGACAGCGAGTTTCACACATGTATCTGGGGAGAGGGAATTTTGGTTGAATGGGCTATTTCAATTTTGAAATAAACAATATTGAAAGGAAAATGTGGAGCTTCCATGGAGGCAGCATTGAATGACAGAAAAAAGATTTCCTTGGGAAGTATGGTGATTTTTAACAATATTAATTTTTCAACCAATAAATATTATATGTATTTCCATTTGTTTGTCATCTTCACTTTCTTTCCTCAATGTCTTATAGTTGTCCAACTACAAGTCTTCTTGTACTCCTTAGCTAGATTTTTTCCTAGGTATTGTATTCTTTTTGATGCACTGGTAAGTAGAATTGTTAACTTAGTTTATCTTTCTGACAGTTTCTTATTAGTATATAAAAATAAAGTAGACTTTGGTATATTAATATTAGATCCTTCAACTTTACTGAACTAACTTATTCTAATAATTTTTGGTGGCACATTTAGGAATTTCTATATGTATAGCATCGGAGAAGGGAATGGCACCCCACTCCAGTACTCTTGTCTGGAAAATCCCATGGATGGAGGAGCCTGGTAGGCTGCAGTCCATGGGGTCGCTAAGCGTCGGACACGACTGAGCGACTTCGCTTTCACTTTTCACTTTCATGCATTGGAGAAGGAAATGGCAACCCACTCCAGTGTTCTTGCCTGGAGAATCCCAGGGACAGGGGGGGGCTGGTGGCTGCCGTCTATGGGGTCACACAGAGTCGGACACGACTGAAGTGACTTAGCATAGCATAGCATAGCATATGTAGAGCATCATGTCATCTGCAAACCATGACAGTTATACTTCTTCCTTCCCAGTTTAGTCCTTATAGTACTTTTTTCAGTCTGTTGCCCCTACTAGGATTTTTAATACTATATTGAATAAAAGTGATGAGAATGGGCATCCCTGTCTTATTCCTGATCTTAGAGCAAAAGCTTTCAGGTTTTCACTATTGAGGACAATGTTTTCTCTAGTTTTCTCATACATGGTCTTTATTAAATGAGGCATGACCCTCTATAACCATAGAGAGTTGAGAGTTTTATCATAAGTGAAAGTTGAATTTTGTCAAAATTTTTCCTGTATCTTTTGAGATATTCTTATATTTTTTTTTCAATTTGTTAATGTGGCATATCAAATTCTGTTGATTTGTGGAAATTAAACCATCTGCAGCTCTAGGATAAATCCAATCTGATCATTGTGGATGTTCCTTCTAGTGTATTGTTGCTTTGTTAATATTGTCTTTTAGATGTTCACATCTATGCTTATCAGTGATACTTGACATTTACCTATCGTGTGGTATCTTTGTCTGGTTTTGGTAACAAGCTAATCCTGGCCTCATATAATGAGGTTGGAAGTGTTCCTTCCTCTTCAGTTTTTTTGAAATATTTTGGAAAAACAAGTGTTAACTCTTCCTTAATTATTATTATTATTTTTTTTTTTTTCAGAATTCACATGTGAAGCCATCCGATCCTGAACTCTGGTCTGCTTGGAGATTTTTATTTTTAGCTGATTCAATTTTTACTGATAATTGGCCTGTTCATATCTTCTATTTCTCTTGGCTCAGTCTTTAGAGATTTCACATTTCTGGGACTTTGTCCATTTCTTCTAGGTTGTACATTTTATTAACATACAGTTATTCATAATAATGAGCTTCCAGGCTGCACTAGTGGTAAAGAAACTGCCTGGAGAGGTAAGAGATGCAGGTTTGATCCCCAGGTCAGGAAGATCCCCTGAAGGAAGGCATGGGAACCCACTCCAGTATTCTTGCTTTGAGACTCCCATGGACAGAAGCCCCTAGAGGTCTATGGTCCATAGGGTCGCAGAGTCAGACACAACTGAAGCGACTTAGTACGCATGCATTTATAGTAATATCTTATGATCCTTTGTATTTTTGTGATGTAGGTTGTAGCATCTTTCTCATTTTTGATTTAGGTCTTCTCTCTTTTTTTCTTGATGAATCTGGCTAAAGGTTTATCAATTTTGTTTATAATTTTAAAGAATCATCCTTTATTTTTATTGATCTTTTCTATTGTTTTATAGTCTCTATTTCATGAATTTCTGTTCTGACTTTATTATTTATTCCCTCTACTAACTTTGAATTTTCTTCTTCTTTTCTCTTCTTTTTATATTTCCTTTACGTTAAGTAAAATTAAATTACTTGAGGTTTCTCTTATTTACTGAGGTAGGTTTGTATAGCTATTAACTCTGCCCTTAAAACTACTTTGTCCTATAGATTTTGAGCCATTTTGCTTCTGTTTTCATTTGTCTCCAGCTATTATTAATTTTCTCTTTGATTTCTTCAGTTCACTATTAATTGTTGAGTGGCATATTTTATCGGAGAAGGCAATGGAAACCCACTCCAGTATTCTTGCCTGGAAAAATCCCATGGACGGAGGAGCCTGGTGGGCTGCAGTCCATGGGGTTGCGAAGAGTCCGACACGACTGAATGACTTCCCTTTCACTTTTCACTTTCCTGTATTGGAGATGGAAATGGCAACCCACTCCAGTGTTATTGCCTGGAGAATCCCAAGGACGGCAGAGCCTGGTGGGCTGCTGTCTATGGGGTCGCACAGAGTTGGACATGACTGAAGCGATTTAGTAGCAGCAGCAGTAGCATATTTTAAAAACCTCTATATGTTTGTATATTTTGAAGGGTTTTTTGTTTTAATATTTTATTGCTAGTCCCACGTTTTTGTGGTTAGAGAAGGTGCTTCATTATTGTTTTAGTTTTTTAACTTTATTGAGACTTAGTTTGTAGCCCAGCATGTGATCTATCCTATAAAATATTCCATGTGCTCTTAGAATGTGTATACTGCTTCTTTTGAATAGAATATTCTTTTTATCAATAGATAAATAGATACATAAATTCTGCCTATCTAATGTATCATTTAAGGACAATTTCTTGATTTACTTTCTGTCTGGATGACTTGTCCACTGATCTGAGTGAGAATTAAAGTCTCCTAAAAGTGAAAGTCACTCAATTGTGTCTGACTCTTCATAACCCCATGGACTAAACAGTCCATGGAATTCTCCAGGCCAGAATACTGGATTGGGTAGCCTTTCCCTTCTCCAGGGGCTCTTCCCAACCCAGGGATTGAACCCAGATCTCCTGCATTGCAGGTGGATTCTTCAGCTGAGCCACAAGGGAAGCATAAGAATACTGGAGTGGGTTGCCTATCCCTTCTCCAGCAAATCTTCCCAACCCAGGAATTGAACAAGGGTCTCCTGCATTGCAGGCAGATTCTTTACCAACTGAGCTATCAGGGAAGCACTAAAGTCTCCTACTATTTTGTAATGGGCTTCCCTGATGGCTCAGTGGTTAAGAATCTCCCTGCTAATGCAGGAGCTGCAGGAGACACCAGTTTGATCTCTGGGTCTGGAAGATTCCTGTGAGGAGGAAATGGCAATCAACTTCAGTTGATAAATGCCAGGATAATCCCATGAACAAAAGAACTTGTTGGGTTAGAGGCCATGGGATTGCAAAGAGTCAGACATCACTAAAAGACTGAGCATGCACATACTATCATGTAGTCAACTTTCCCCTTTATGTTTTTGTTAATATTTGCTTTATGTCAATAAATGCTTGAGAGAATTTGGAGACAAGGGAAACTACATACATTATGGGAATGTAAATTGGTACAGCCACTAGGGAGAACGATATGGAAGTTCCTTAAAAAGTAAAACTAGAGCTACCACATAACCCTGCAATCCCACACCTGAGTGTATACCCAGAGAAAAACATGGTCTGAAAGGATTCATGCATCTCAATGTTCACTGCAGCACTGTTTACAATAGGTAAGACATGGAAGCAACCTAAATGTCCATGGACATAGCAATATATAAAGAAGATGTGGTACATATATATAATGAAGTATTACTCAGCTATTAAAAAATAATTAAATAATGCCATTTACAGCAACATGGATGGGCCTAGAGATTGTTGTCCTGAGTGAACTAAGTCAGAGAGAGAAAGATAAATACTGTATGGTACCCCTTATATGTGGAATCTAAAAGAAATGTTACAAATGAACTTGCTTACAAAGTAGAAAGAGATTCATAGACTTAGAGAATGACTTATGGTTGCTGAGGGGAAAGAATTTTCAAATACTTTGGGATGATCATGTACACACTGCTACATTTAAAATGTATAATCGACAAGGACCTAATGTATAGTACATAGAACTCTGCCAGTGTTATGTGGCAGCCTGGATGGGAGGGGAGTTTGGGCGAGAATGGATACATTTATATGTATGGCTGAGTCCCTTTGCTGTTCACTTGAAACTATCACAACATTGTTAATTGGTTTAACCTAATACAAAATAAATGCTGGAAGGGATTGGGGGCAGGAGGAAAAGGGGATGACAGAGGATGAGATGGCTGGATGGCATCACCGACTCAATGGACGTGAGTTTGAGTGAACTCCGGGAGTTGGTGATGGACAGGGAGGCCTGGCGTGCTGCAATTCATGGGGTCGAAAAGAGTTGGACATGACTGAGTGACTGAACTGAACTGAATACAAAATAAAAAGTTTTAGAGAATATTTGCTTTATGTATTTAGGCTCCTATATTGGGTGCATGTGTATTTACAATTATTATATCTACTTGTTGGACTGATACCTTTATCACTATATACAGTCATTCTTTGTCTCTTGTTACAGTCTTTGCTTTAAAGTCAGTTTTGTCTGTCAGTTTTTCCATTTCCATGAGATATGTTTTTTTTTTTCTAATTCTTCACTTCTAGACTATGGATGTCTTTAGATCTGTATTTAGTCATTTATAGGCAGCCCATATATAGAATTTGTTTTATTTTATCCAGTCAGCCACTCTATGACTTTTGATTGAAGCATTTACTTTACATTTAAAGCAATTATTAATAGGTGTGCATTCATTGCCATTCTGTTGATTGTTCTCTGTTTCACAGCTCTTTTTCATTCCTTTCTTCTTCTTTTACTCTCCCTTTCTGATTGATGACTATCTTTAGTGTTATGTTTGGATTCCTTTAGACTATGTTTTTGTAGTCATTATAGGTTTTTGCTTTATGGTTAATATGACATTCATACATATTTTACTCATGATTATTTTAAGATGAAGAGCTCTTAAGTTTGAACACAATCTAACAGCCCTGCATATTTGTTTCCCTCCCTCTAAGTTCAATGCTTTTGCCACCATATTTTATATTTTGGTTTTGTGTATCCCTTAACTACTTACTGCAGATGGACTGCAGCAGGCCAGGCCTCCCTGCCCATCACCAGCTCTCAGAGTTTACTCAAACTCATGTCCATATCTATAAGACTGTTTATATTTCTGCTTCCAATCCGAGTGAAATCCTTGCCAGGTAGATTATTCATAGTTGCTTTTTTCCCCCTCCTTTTATCACTTTGAATATATTGTCTCACTCCCTCCTGGCCTGTAGTTTTTACTAAAAAGTCAACTGATGGTCCAACGGCAGTTCCTTGTGTGATGCTGTTCAGTCACTAAGTTGTGTCTGACTCTTTTGCCACCCCACGAACTGCAGCATGCCAAGTTTCCCTGTCCTTCACTATCTCCTGGAGTTTGCTAAGACTCATGTCCATTGAGTTCATGATGCTGTCCAACCATCTCATTCCCTGATGCCACCTTCTCCTCCTGCCCTCAAACTTTAACAGCATCAGGATCTTTTCCAGTGAGTCAGCACTTCGCATTAGGTGGCCAAAATACTGGAGCTTCAATTTCAGCATCAGTCCTTCCAAAGAATACTCAGGATTAATTTCCTTTAGTATTGACTGGTTTGATCTCCTTGCAGTCCAAGAGACTCTCAAGAGTCTTCTCCAACACTACAGTTCTAAAGCATAAATTCTTTGGTGCTCAGCCTTCTTTATGGTCCAACTCTCACATCTGTTTATGACTCCTGGAAAAACTGTAGATTTGACTACACAGACCTTTATCAGCAAAGTGATGTCTCTGCCTTTTAATGTGCTATCTAGGTTTGTCATAGCTTTTCTTTCAAGGAGCAAGCTTTTTTTTTTTTTTTTTTTTCATGGCTGCAGTCACTGTCTGCAGTGATTTTGGTGGACAAGAAAATAAAATCTGTCACTGTTTCCATTTTTTCACCATCAACAGAATATGCCATGAAATGATGGGACCAGATGCCATGATCTTAGTTTTATGAATGTTGCTTTAATCCAGCTTTTACGCTCTCCTCTTTCATCTTTATCAAGAGACTCTTTAGTTCCTCTTTTCTTTCCACCATAAGAATGGTGTTATCTGCATACGTTTGTTATTGATAATTCTCTAGGCAATCTTGGTTCCAGCTTGTGATTCATCCAGCCTAGAATTCATACACCCTTTGTATGTCACTAGCTGTTCTTCTCTTGTTGCTTTTAAGATTATCTATCTTGAATTTTTCCATTTTAAATATAATTTGTCTTGGCATGGTACACATGCTCAGTTGCTCCAAGGCATGCGGGATCTTCCCAGACCAGGGATTAATTCCATGTCTCCTGCATGGAAGGCGGATTCTTAATGACTGAGCCACCAGGGAAGCCCCGCTGTGTATTTTTTGGCTTCCCTGGTGGTTCTAGGTGGTAAGGAGTCCACTTATGATGTGGGACACCCAAGTTCCATCCCAGGGTTGGGAAGATCCACTGGAGAAGGGAATGGCAACCCACTCCACTATTCTTGCCTGGAGAATTCCATGGACAGAGGAGCCTGGTGGGCTACAGACCATGGGGTTGCAAAAAAGTCAGACACAACTGAGTGACTAACACTTTCTTTCTTCTCTATCTTGAATTTTTCCATTTTAATTATAAGTTGTCTTTGTGTGGACCTCTTTAAATTTATCTGTTTGAGAATCTTTGTGTTTCCTAGACCTGAAACTCTATTTTCTTCCTCAGGTCAGAGAAGTTTAAAACTATTATTTCTTCAAATAAATTTTCTGCCCTTTTCTCTCTTCTTCCTCCTGGAACCCCTATAATGTGAATGCTGCCCCAGTGATCCCTTAAACTCTCCTCATTTTTAAAAAATATTGTTTCTTTTATTCTGTTTAGTTTAGAGATTTTTACTACTCTTCCTTATCTTCCAGTTTGTCTATCCATTCCTCTGTATCATCTAATCTACTGTTGATTCATTCGAGTGTGTGTGTGTGTGTGTGTGTGTTAAGTTCAGTTATTTTATTCTTCAGTTCTATTTTGTTTTTCCTTATATTTTCTAACTTTTCAATGTGCTGAACCATTCCTATCCAGTCTTTATAATTATTATCTTGAACTCTTTTAAATAGATTGTTTACATCCACTTTGTTTAGTTTTTTGGTGGTTTTTTTTTTTTTTTCCCTCCATTAGGAACATACTCCTCTGTCTCTTCATTTTGTCTAATTCTCTGTGTATTTCTGTGTATTACAGTAGCTCAGTTACATTTCCTGACTGTGGAGAAGTGGCCTTATATAGGAGATGTCCTGTGATGCACAGAAGCTCATCCCCCTCTGGTCATCAGAGCCTTAGGGGTACTCCTTATGTAAGCTGCACGGGCCCTGATGTTGTAGTGAGGCCAACTATTTTGTGTGTTCTGCTAAGCGGGTCTGACTTCTTCTGACTTCTCATTGGCTTCTAAATCATGCTCATGAGGTGGTTACTGACCCACCAGGGGCAGAGCTGGTTCTAGCCTATCTGATTGCACTGCTCAAGGGTTTCTGGGGCTCAGGCTGGGTCACTAATGGGTAGTAAGTCCTCAACATTAATTGGATAGAAGGAGCACTCCAAAATGATTTTGTCAGGAGGACATTTGTTTTCTTGTAGATAAATGGCTGTCCCAAGCATTTATGTCCTCAGGGGAGTTCCACGGACCTTTTGTTTTTCAGGAGGCTCTCCAAGATCTGTAAGTGGTTCTGACCCAGGCTTATTTCAAATTACTGCCTTTGTGCTGGAATTTGGAGTATGTGAGATTCTGTGTGCACCCTTTAAAATTGGAGTTTTTCTTTCCTACAACACTCCAGCTCTAGCTTATTCAAGCCTCACTGGCCTTCAAAGTCAGAGCTTCTGGTAACTTGTCTTCCTCCTGCAGTAACCTGTGGTGTTGCTCAGACCCTTTGTTCCTTGGGGAGAACCTTTCCTATTATGATTACTGTCTTATTTTTAGGTCACCTACCTGGGAATGTGGATCTTGACTATGGTGTGTCTCTGCCTCCAATACATCTCCTTGTAGTTCCTTCTTTATATCTTTTGTTGTGGAGAGCCTTTTCTGCCAGTCTTCAGGTCATACTCATAGAGAGTTGTTCTGTAAATAGTTGCAATTTTCTGTTCCTATGAAAGGAAGTGAGCTCAGAGTTTTTCTACTCTACAGGCTTGGCCACATCGCTTTAGCACTGCCATTTTACTATACTGTCTGTTTACTTTCCCTTACATTGTTGAGAATATTGAGAGTTTATGTTTAATTATTTTTAATACAAACACAATTCTGTGGCTCAATACAGTTTCAACTTTCATTATGTGTCTTTGTTTCTCATCTTTTTAAAGCCATTGATTTCTATTCAATTATTTTTTATTTTTAATATAAATTTATTTATTTTAATTGGAGGCTAATTACTTTACAATATTTTATTGGCTTTGCCATACATGAACATGAATCCTCCACAGATGTACACATGTTCCCCATCCTGAACCCGCCTCCCACCTCCCTCCTCATACCATCCCTCTGGGTCATCCCAGTACACCAGCCCTGAGCATCCTGTATCATGCACTGAACCTGGACTGGTGATTCATTTCACATATGGTATTATACTTGTTTCAATGCCATATTCAATCTTTTTATTCAAAACCACTGAATGACTGTGTTGTTGTAAGATGCAATTGTGATGCTGAAGTAAAATGGTTAATTTCTATTCACTGGGGACTTATAATCTAGGTGACTTGCAAAAGTCTGTCTCTATTTAGTGTTTGCTTAGAGCTGCCATCAGACATACAAGTCAAGATAGCAAAGTCAGTGATCAATTTGTAATCTCCAAAAGGTGTTCCACCTCTTTTGTGTAAGATCATGAAGTTAATATTACTTGTTAGTACTATCATTAATAATAGCAGTGCTCCTTTATTGCATGTAGGGATTCACAGGTAAGAAAATATTTTCACATATTTTACTTCATTGAGTGGCCTTATTTAAAATTGTCACTAGACATCTCTAGGCCTTGTTCTGTCCCAGTCTTCATCTGGGACACATGAATGCATTATATATGACCCATGGCTGTGGAAAAGAGTGTTCAAAAATTTTAAAGAAAGAGTTAGGGTTTCAGATCACAGTATATTCCCTTTTTAAATCATGTATTTAACTTTTTCAGCATCCTTCCATGTATTTTCTCCCATTTGATCCTCATAAGTTTATTTTTGTCATGAAGTATATTTACATATTATTCATATTTCCAGTTTTTCTCTCATCAAATGAAACCAACAAAACTTCCACAGGCATTGCATATCAATTTCTTATAACCCAATACTGTCAAAATCATTGCTCCACCTAACCTACCTCACCTACAGTTCTGTAATAATAGTTCACCATTCCAGAGCCTTCCTTGGATTCTTACTCATGGATATGCATCAGTAATTTTCAAATAATCTGTCTCAAAGATGGTGCTTTTCCCTTTTCTCTTTTAGTGAGAAATAAAAAGAGTTTTTTCCCCTACTTATATCTTGAGAGTTTCCTATTTTTTAAAAAAAATAATTTTTGCTAGTTAATTTTAAGCTTAAAAAATATGCCATGTGGAGACTAAGTATGCATTTATTTTCCAGTGGACAGGCACAAGCTTTCCTTACATGGAAAGTTCTTTAGCTAGTTATGGTATCTCTGCTGTGTTTACTTTATTTTGCTTCCTTCATTCTTAAAGAAATTTATGTTTTTTAATATCTCTTCATGAGATAGGTCCAGTGACTTGGAATCTTCCCTGCAGTGTGGAGGACACTGGTTTGATCCCTGGTCCAGCAAGATCCTACAAGCCGTAGAGTAACTAAACCCACGTGTCGGGCCACAACTACTGAAGCCCATGTGCCTCGAGCCCATGTGTCATAACAAGAGAAGCCACTGTGACAGGAAGCCCACACACCACAAGGAAGACCCAACACAGTCAAAAATAAATTAAATAAATTTAAAAAAAGAGTTCACTAAACTGACATAAAAAAATCTCTTCTCCTGGAGACAGCATGATCATTCCATCAGGGATAGAAGACCTCCTAGGTATTATACTCTTCCATCTTCAGTTAAAACACAAAATATTAAATAACTCTGAATACTATGCTTTGTTCTTTTTCTCCTGTATGTGATTCATATGATTCTTTCTGAATGTATCCCTGTGTTCCAGGGAGCCTTACATATTGGATGAACTCTTTTATGAACTACACTAAAACCAGTGGAGTCATGATATGCATTTAAAAATAACAATTCCATTGATACCACATATAATATTATTATATAATATCTCTATATGGTTTTCTGTTTATGCTTTATTCTTTAAGTTTAATTTATCATTTTTTCTTTCTAATTTTATATTTGAAACTATATCCAAGAAGTTCTGATTTATCTTACATATTCTTTTTTGCCTTAAGTCCTAGGCATATATTCTATTTTATTCCTTCCTTTCTTTCTTCTTCCTGTCCCTCTTCCTTCTCCTTTTTGTTTATTTCTCTTTTTTTGTTATTTTTTCATTATTATGAAATTATGCTTTTATTCCCTCTACTCTTTACTTCTTTATCACTTTATCATGGTTTCATGGTGATTTCTTTTCCTCTACCCCAGTGATTCTCAACAACTTTGACCTCAAATGATATTTGGTGGTATCTAGTGACTTTTTGAAGTTCCCAGATGGCACTAGTGGAGAAGAGCCCTCCTGTCAATACAGGAAACAAAAGAGACACAGGTTTGATCCCTGGGTTGGGAAGATCCCCTGGAGAATCCCACAAATAAAGAAACCTGGCAGGCTACATGGTCCATAGGGTCTCAAAAATTTGGATCATAACTGAAGTGACCTAGCACTGACACTGAGACTTATTAGGATTTCTCTGGTGCCTCAGAGGTAAAGAATCTGTCTGCAGTGCAGGAGACCTGGTTTTGATCCCTGGGTCGGAAAGATCTCCCAGAGAAGGGAATGGCTAACCATTCCAGTATTCTTGCCTGGAGAATTCCATGGACAGAGGAGCCTGGTGGTTTGCAGTCCATGGGCTCACAAAGAGTTGGACATGACCAATTGACTAATACACACACAGTCACATTTTTGTTTGTCACGATTGGAAGAGGGGTACTACTGGCATCTAATGTATAAAGACAAGGGAACCACCAGAACAAAGGATTATCCAGTTCAAAATGTTGGTAAAGTCAAGATTGAGAAATACATCTTAATCTTATCACCATTCTAGTGTCCTATCCACAAACCACAGCTGCTTCTAGCTAATACTCCACTACTCCTTTTTAAACATTTTCAGTGTAGTTTTCTCAAATGTAGCATCCATTTGATGAGTGTTTCTATACATAACACATAAAATGAAAGCTTCCATAAAACATTCAGGTTGGCATAAAGGTTTTATTTTTATGTATCATATCTGCTGTCCTGAATCTATCCAGATACCAATTTTAATGTGGTTGTGCCACTGATTATTGGTATAGGACATAAAAGAAGACTGTTACACCATAAAATAAATATGCAAAAGTAAAATGAAGAGTATAGAAAATTCATGCTTAGCCTCTGATTCACTCCCTTTGCCCCTGAGTTATAAAACTCTTATGGTGGTATTTTGGGAGGATAAACCTGTCTGTCTCCCTATCTATAAGACTGCCTTTGAGCCCTAGATCTCATTTATCTTTTCATCCTCTGGCTGAGTAGGACTTTATAGTAGTAATTCTGAGTAAACATGTTTTCAAATAATATACCATGATAATCTCTGACTTATTATTCTTATGACTTAATCCCTTTCCCAGTCAACTACTGATTATGGTGGTTTAGTTGCTAAGTCATGTCCAACTCTTGCAACCCCATGGACTAGCCTTCCAGGCTCCTCTGTCCATGGGATTCTCCAGGCAAAAATACTTGAGTGGGTTGCCATTTCCTTCTCCAGGGAATCATTCTGACCCAGTTATCAAACCTGAGTCTCCTGCACTGCAGGCAGATTCTTTACGACTGAGCTACGAGGGAAGCCCTGAGACATTTTACATGAACTTGTCTGACACACCACATAATTACAAGGTCTTTATGGGAAAATTACCTAGACAAATAAAAATTTGTCTTTTTTTTTCCTAATAAATATCCACATCACTTCTCTCTTTTATCATCTTCCATTATTTATCTTGTGACCAATAGAAATTTTCCACTTCTTTTTGACTTACAGCTGGGTCTTCTCAGTATTTCCAGAATTTTTATTAGTATTTGTTGTCTCAAATCTCTAACACTTTCTTCACTGTAAAATATAATTGTTAAGTCTATTTATTTTAATGTTCTAGTCATTTCATTTCTTTCCCATGCACAGCTGCAAAGAAGTATTCACTTTTTTTCTCTATGTTCTTTCAAAAATGTCTCAAATCACCAACACTTTCCCTTAATCAACTATATAATACTTGAATTTTAATGATGATTTTTGAAATTTCTCAGATAGGTTTTCTAGTGTGAATCCATAATTTTATACTTCTCCATAATGGTTTTCCTTCCTTCTATAAATATACCATTTCAGCAGTGTTTTAACCTAGAATTTTTTTATTCCCAAACCAACAATCCTTTGTTCAATTATGATTGCATTCTCTAAACATCTAGTGCTTTGCTTTTTCTTTTCTTTTCTTGATTTTTTCTTCTTTTTAAATCTTGACACTATCTACATAAATTTCTCTTACGCTTTATTGTTTCATCCCCCACATCTATGTTTTATCTATGTGCTCTGTGCAATATTTCTATACTTTGGAATGTTTATTTTTTCAGTAAAAACTGTTTTAATCCCTGATGTTTGCAAGTTACTTACATGTTCAACACAAACTTATTTAAGTATCTTCTCAATTCCTTAAAAAAGAAAAGCTATTATAAAATACCATAGCTTTCATTTTATATTATAAAATATTATAGACTTGCTGCTTGTCAATTCAAAAATTATTTCCATCATCTTCCCCCTTAATGACAGAATTTATCTTCCAAAATGGTACAGAAAATGCCAAATGCTAGCCATTCCAATCTTCAGATCTTCATTACAGCTAAGGATGCTTCATAAGTCATTTCTAGCCAGAGACGGTTATGAGGGAGTCAGCTGAGAAGATTCTTGAAAAGGCCATCTTTTATAAAAATAGCAGAGAGATTTTGAGGAACCCCTTCTCACTGTCAGTCTTCTAATCTTGGATATTATCTTGTGAAGAAATGATGCTTGGCACTAATGCTCCTTTGGCTACAGGGAGATTTTTGTACTCCAGAGCAGCAGAATACAGTGTTGTGGGGGAAAAAAAAAAGCTTGGTTCTTACTAACATTGTTATGCCTCAGAACAAATAATTTATGATGATACTTATGATGCTGATAATAATGGCTGACAATTTTTGGAGGGTTGACTAAATGTCAAGCATTTTATAGTCTTTACACATATTATCTAATTCTCTACATAACCCTAAGTGCTTTTAAAATCTATTTTACATCAGAGGAAAATAAAGAACAGAGGGGTTAAGTAGCTTGCCCATGGTCACAGACCTAGTCAGTGGCACAGCTGGAATTTGAGCCCTGACAGGCTGGCTCCATAGTTTATATTCATACCATTAAGTTGCACTTTCTCATCAATCCAGGGGTCATCTGTTCCCAGACTTTGTAGTATGTGAGATAATTGTGTCTAGGCTGTATAAGGCACTGTCATCTAACACTCTTCTTTTAAGTGAAAGCTCCTTAACATAATGGTTCTTCAGTCTATTGCAGATGTCAGTTTTCCTACTCTACACCCTTTAACTAATTAGTTCATTGGAAATCATATTCCCTAACACAGCTTGTATAAATGAGCCATCTTAAAGTCTGTCTTTCTACCTCTTTCTGTTATGTATACTGTCTGCTACTTACCCATTCTTCTACTATTCCTCCTTCTGTTACCCATTTCCACCTACTTTTGTACAATTGCTTTTGTTTTCTTTCTCTCTACAACATGTTACTTTCTGACTATTTTCCTTATTTCCTCATTCTTAAAATTCAGACCAACTATCTCCTTGGGGGGATATCTGGAAGGACTCTCTCTTCATTGCTGGCTCTTTTCAGGTTCTTACATTTGTTTGTCTCTGACTACTCTGACTTTCCCCCAACTTTCCCTTCACAACTTCATCCTCATTACCCTTCATTATATTTTCTGAAACTCTCATCAATCGTTTTCAGTAGTATGCTATTAATAACTGGTGACATCCTTAAATGCAGGGACTATCTTATGTACTTACTACTTTATTATTTAGGGGGGAGGGTTTGCATCCCTAGAGAAGCCAACATCTGCTAGGAGCTCAGTGATGCCTATGGAGAAGGCAGTGGTAACCCACTCCAGTACTCTTGCTTGGAAAATCCCATGGACAGAGGAGCCTGGTAGGCTGCAGTCTATGGGGTTGCAAAGAGTTGGACATGACTGAGCGACTTCACTTTCACTTTCATTTTTCACTTTCATGCATTGGAGAAGGAAATGGCAACCCACTCCAGTGTTCTTGCCTGGAGAATCCCAGGGACGGTGGAGCCTGGTGGGCTGCAGTCTATGGGATCACACAGTGTCAGACACGACTGAAGCGACTTAGCAGCAGCAGCAGCAATGCCCATTAAAAGGAAAAACAAATGAGTGGACAAGTTAATGAGACTAAGAAATTTCCCTGCATTAATTTTAGCACATGCTACCAACTCCCATGGCACCCCACTCCAGTACTCCTGCCTGGAAAATCCCATGGACGGAAGAGCCTGGTAGGCTGCAGTCCATGGGGTTGCTAAGAGTCGGACACGACTGCGCGACTTCACTTTCACTTTTCACTTTCATGCGTTGGAGAAGGAAATGGCAACCCACTCCAGTGTTCTTGCCTGGAGAATCCCAAGGATGGGTGGGCTGCCGTCTCTGGGGTCGCACAGAGTCAGACACGACTGAAGCGACTTAGTAGCAGCAGCAACCAACTCCCAGACTTTCTCTCTCCCACGAAGAGCCCTAGCGTCCATCTATCGTCCTTAGTTCTTTCTTATAATTTTATTTTCTTGTGAAGTTTCAGTAGATGTGTTCTTTTTGTTCTCAGAAGCTATCCAGAGTTACCTTTACAAATGATTCTTATTCTCTGGACCTAAAACCTTTTACTTGATTGTACCTTTTACTTAAATGATTTCCTGAGCTTCATCAGTAGCTGATCGTTAGATGTCCTCAGTGCAGCTATAATTCATCTCGGTTCTTAAATGAAAAGTGCCCATAGGCACTGCTTCATCCTCAAGCCAGTGAACAGGGTCTGTAGCCTTGGCCATTGAGTGGAATCATCACCAAGTTCTCCAAACAGTACTGGTCCTTTTACTTCTGATGCTGTCTCTACAAGAAATTCAATTTATCTTCTCATCTAATGCTCATATCAAATTTCTTGTGTCCTAGATTTTGAATTATAGCAAATATGTGCTTTGGTATATCTAATAGAATTAGTAATCAGAGTCCCCACCAAGTGACCTCTTGCCAGGCCTCTCCTCGTGTCACTATTTTTCACAAATCTTCCCACAACATGATTCCTCTCTATGCTAGAAATATTTTTGTATGTTGATCTTTTCCTCTTCCTCTTTTAAAGGACACTCATTAAGCCTGTTTTCTTTCTTTCACTATCATCTTTTCCTTTTTTTTACTTCCTCTCCACTTTTATTTCTATCACAATTGTTTGATTTTTCTGTTTGTATTTTTTCTAACATTATCAATAGTTTTATTATGTAATAATGATAACTAATGTTGTTACTGTTATTTATGAAAACCCAATAGTAAGCCAGGTTTTTTTTTTTTGTATGTATATATTTGTATGTGTGTTTGTGTATTTTAAACTTAGAATGGCTAAATAAAATTTTAAAATGAGAAAACTAAGATTTAATATTTAAGTAACCGACTTCAGACCATATCTGATGATAAATATGTATGAATGTATATATTTCACTTAGTTCTCATATTTAATGTACCTCATAAATGACCAATGAGATGTGTTATTTTTTTAATGAGAAAACTGAGATTTGGTGAGACTGACCTGTAGACAGCATACTGAACATTGTGTGTTTAGTTGCTCAGTTGTGCTCAATTCTGCAATCCCATGGACTATAGCCCTCCGGGCTCCTCTGTCCATGGGGATTCTCCAGGCAAGGAAACTAGATTGAGTTACCATTTCCTCTCCAGGGGATCTTCCCAACCCAGGGATCGAACCCAAGTGTCCTGCATTACAGGTGCGTTCTTTACCATATGAGGCAATAGGGAAGACCATACTTAACACTGGATAAATGTAAACATGTGGACACATGGAGTCCAGGAAAGAGTTTCTGGCTGAAGCTTGAGGCTACAGATAATAGACATCCACTCCCATCTTGCATGTCTCTACCCATTATGAACCTGAAAGTCAGATGTGTAAACTTTGTATTTGGTACTACCTGCAATTCTGAAAAGTGAAGAAATTCTACTCAGCTCTTTAGGTGAATTTTGAACTGACAGGGTGTGAGCATAAGCATAATTATACATTAGTGTTCATTTTCTAAGAAGAGATTCCAAGAGTGTCTTTTCTAAGGGTGTCACTTGCTCTGGGGTTTGGGGTAGTGGTTGTTAGATGGTAATTTAGGGGATTTAGGTGCTTCTTCACAAAATGCAACAGTGAAATTATAAATAGTGACTTACTGAAGAGGCCAAATGTATTGCTGATTCTGTTCATGACACCAATTGTCTTGCAGTATCTCACTGTGCACACTGTTAACTTAATTCATGATAAGCAAGGCTTGAGCTAAGAGGCTGGAAGAAGACTCAAGGGACGATAGGAACTGAAGATGCATTTATTCTCTCCTGGATGGTGCAGCAGCTATAGCAGCAGACATAACACAACATAACATAAGTGCACACAACTCTTCAGCACTTTTCCAGACGAAGCTTATACAGGCGTACCGCACAAAGTAACCTGCAACCAAGTGAGTACCTCGTGATGTGCATGTGCAGTGCCACAAGTGATCTCAGCTATTACACAATCATGTGACATCATTGTTTACAGAACATGGAGCAACAGGCTATGACAGTGTGGGGTGAGAGAGCCTGACTGGCATCATCTTGGTAATTTCCCCACATTCCACCCTTTCAGGGTCCCTTGCCTCACAGTCTGCACACAGTCCATCTTCCATGATATATCCTCAGCGAGTAGCACTAACACTTGAAGCTACATCTTGCAACAGCAGTAGATGCTATGACAACAGTCCATCCCCATCACATAGCAAAACCAACCCAGTGCCAGGTATCACCTGGAACTCATGTCACAGTACTGGCCTCACAGGGCTAGAAGAGACACCCACTGCATGCGGAATGCCTTTATCTTTCATAGCCAAGTGCAGTCCACCCTCTGTCCTTGTGAAATTGCAGGAAAACCTCCACAAGGGCAACTCCACCCCTTTGGGGTTTTTTATTAAGGACCTGAAAACCCCCCTAGAGGTGCTGGGCCCACCCCTTCGAGGAGGGGATTTTTGTGGCATTCACAGCCCACCCACATGATCCCAAATGTGTTCACACTGTTCTAAATCTGCAAGAGAATCAGAGGTTAGAAGCACATCATAGGATACAGACTTCATATACTATTCTACCCAGTCTACATGACAAGACACAGACTAAATCTATATTATTTGGCTGTCCTAGCCATCAATGTATGCACTAGGACTGGGAAACTGCTCTGGCTTGCCATAACCAAAGCTGCATTCAGGACCAATGTCAACCAAGGCCATTACTCTCTGTACATTAGCTAGTGACCAGCAAATCGCAAGTTCTACATGCAGCCTTCAGTCCCTGCTTGGGCTTTTCAGAGGGGCATTTTGGTCTGAGCCAAAGATGCAGAAAAGGGAAACATCTAAAGGAACATCCTTGGGCACCATGTAATCTTTTAGCTGAACCACCCATATTTCTTGCTGTAGGTGCTTCCCAAACCTGGTAAACTGCTGCCTCCATAGCTCTAGGAGCAGAGCAGTGGGCTATTTGTAAATTTTATTCCTGTTAACTCTCACTGCCAGCAAACCAGCCTACATTTGCATTCTCGTCACCTGGATGGGGCCATTACCAGCTCGGGCCCTCTTCAGGGTCTTCACACTTCGAATCTGTTTACCTGCTGCCATCCCTCTATTTCTTCCAAGCTAGCCACCATCAAGGTCACCTCATAGATGGGGTGCTCCTCATGGGATGAAAGAAGAGCAATCTGGGATCCAAAAGTGGTAGATGGGGCATTGTTCAAATGGTATCTCGAATGCCTCCAGTAAAACGCTTGTCATCTCTGCCTCGGGTACCTGGGTTATATAGCAACTGCTCGAGGCCCAGTTCTCTCACCACTTGGATCAACTCAACTTAGGTATGCCATTTACTTACAGTATCTAGGAGCTCTCTGGTGTTTGACCACATATTGCAGATGGCAGTGTTAATCCATTCCACTGGGGTGTATGTTTGGTTACGTAGGCCTTGCATGGGTCACTTCACATTCTGCAAACTTTGTCTCAATGAGGGGTGAATGGTTATAGATGCCAACCATTCTATTTGATCCCTAGAATATAGGGTACTGTCCACCCCTGTGTCCCAAAGTCTCAAGAGCCATGCTGCCAAGCTTCCCCTTTCTTTTTCTGAAATTGCATACCCAAGTTGACCAACTTCACCGGAGTATATGGTTGATGTGTCGTGAACTCAGTCACCTTGGGGGCCCTTGAGGATGTCTCCCCTGGACCATAGGCTGCTCATACTTCACTTTCTGCTGCACAATGAGCCTTGCTGCCAAGCGGGGACCTGCAGTCTGATAACATCCACCATCACTGTTAATAACCGCCTCACTGTCAGAGTCACTGGATTCTTCAGGGCCATAGGGTTCTTCTCTAATGCCACTATACATTGCTCTAGTTCTTCCAAGCATCTCTGCACATTGTGCACTGGTGTGGCATCACAAAGAACAAGATCCATATTCACCTTTAGGGCAGTCAGGAAAATCCACCCCACGGTGCCAGTGGCAGTCTGAGCCGCCTTGTTTGGCAAATGGGAACTCACCATCTGTAACATCTTCCACTGGAGCCCATGCCAAGAGAATCACGGCCACATGGTATCACATGCTATATGGCAGCCACTGGCTTCCTCAATCCAGTGGAGCCTCAGGCTTCTCTGCCTGCCTGGTATCCTGAGGACTATGAAATTATATTTCTAATCCTGTTTGTGACACCAATTGTCTTGCTGTATCTCACTGTGCATACTGTTGGCTGAACCCACGGTAGGCAAGGCATGAGCTAAGATGCTGGAAGAAGTCTTGAGGAACCGTAGGAACTACAGGCATGTTTATTCTCTCCTGGTTGGTGTATAGCCATAGCAGCAGACATAACATAACACAACATATCCCTTCAGGACTTTTCCAGGTGAAGAGTATGCAGATGACTGCACAAAGTAGTCTGAGACCAAGCAAGCACCTCATGACACACATGCGCAGTGCCATAAAGTCATTATTTACAGAACATGGGGCAAGAGGTCAAGAGAGTGTGTGGTGAGAGAGCCTGCCTGGCGCCAGCTTGTTGATGTCCCCACACCATAGTATAAAATTTGACCTGTTCAGCAGTTAAAACAGTGCAAAAAAAAAAAAAGCTTATAGGAACAAAAGGTTGCAGAAGGAAAATCAGGCCTGAAGTCAGCATGAAGGTTTCTGTATGGTTTACTTTCTCATTAATAGGAGAGATGAGTGTCTGGGATCATGAATGGATCTATAATCTATATGGCATCTGACCTCCACTTAATACAAAGTAGCACTCTAATACTTAATACAAAGTAGCACACATAACCATTTCTGAGATTATTTTAACCCTATATTATGAATCATTAAAAACTGTTGCTAACTGACATGCATTAGTATATTTCTGAGACAGGAAAAACCCTATTGTGGAATACATACTGCAGTATATATATATATATGTGTGTGTGTGTGTGTGTGTGTGTGTGCATTTGGCTTCGCATGCCAGTTTTCTCTAGTTATGGAGAGTGGGGACGGCTTTTTGTTCTGGTGCAAAGTCTCTAAGGTGTGAAGGCTTCAGTAATTGCAGCACACAATTAGTTGCTCCATGGCATGTGGGATCTTCCCTGACTAGAGATCAAACCCATGTCCCCTGAGTTGGCAGGAGGATTCTTAACCAGTGCACTGCCATAAAAGTTCCCAAAATAAAAATTTTGAGTCTAGAATTTCATCTGAAACAACATCCACTATGAAACCATTCATCTGAATATTTGGCAAAATGTACTTCCAGTGCCTTTTGTACCATAATGTGTTTTTCCTGGATTTAGAAATATCTAGATGCAACACTGACCCTGATACAGAGCCTGGAACACTTGGTTTGGCATCCAAAAATTAGCCCAGTAGCTTGTGATTGAACATCATTATTACCCTATCACATGGGTTGCTCTGAAGTTGTCCTCTAAAGTTATGTTTCTTCACATGACATTTTCAATAGAAGAGTATCTCCTCAGTTCAGTTCAGTTCAGTCATTCAGTCATCTCTGACTCTTTGCGACCCCATGAATTGCAGCACACCAGGCCTCCCTATCCATCACCAACTCCCAGAGTTCACTCAAACTCATGTCCATCAAGTCGGTGATGCCATCCAGCCATCTCATCCTCTGTCATCCCCTTCTCCTCCTGCCCCCAATCCCTTCCAGCATCAGGGTCTTTTCCAATGAGTCAACTCTTCGCATGAGGTGGCCAAAGTACTGGTGTTTCAGCTTTAGCATCATTCCTTCCAAAGAAATCTCAGGGCTGATCTCCTTCAGAATGGACTTGTTGAATCTCCTTGCGGTCCAAGGGACTCTCAGGAGTCTTCTCCAAAACCACAGTTCAAAAGCATCAATTCTTCGGCACTCAGCTTTCTTCACAGTACAACTCTCACATCCACACACGACTACTGGAAAAACCATAGCCTTGACTAGACGGACCTTTGTTGGCAAAGACATGTCTCTGCTTTTGAATATGCTATCTAGGTTGGTTATAACTTTTCTTCCAAGGAGTAAGTATCTCCTAAATGTGGTTAAATGTGTGATGTTTCTCTAAAGACTATCTTAATAGTTAGGATTCACATAATTTAAAAGCATGGTGAAGACTTAATGATTTTTTGCCCTTTCCTACTGTAACATATATAGGAAATGAAAAATTCAAGGAGACATTATGTACTAAAAGACATATAAAATGTTGGTAGAAGTCTGCTCAACAGGGTTAAGGAGCTCTTTCAGTCTTCAATTGGTAAATTTACCCTCATTTCTTTAACAGTTGGAAAAGTTCAGTTTTTCTCTTAAAGAGAAGCTACTATTGATTTCTCCAAAATCTGAGTTGTTTCCTATCAGAGAGATATGAGGAAAAGGTGAAAAAATGAACAGAGTTCAAAAGATAATCACAGCCATCAAATTATCTGTTTATCAGAAATTCCTGGTTATAACATGGAATGGCAATGATGATAGTATTCAGCTTGGACATAGAGGAGAACAGCTTCAAAGTTTATAGAAATAAGGCAGCTAGCCAAAACAACTAAAACTCTTGGGATTGATCTGCATATATATCTCTCTATCATCTATCTATCTATTTATTATCTATCCATCCATCTATGTTTGTATCTAATGACCTACTAATAACTATCTATATTCTTAATACATTTATGAACTAACAAGCAAGAGAGTCTTCAGATGATGAAAGATAGCAGTACACAAATTAAAGACATCAAAAGAATATCCAGCAATATATATATATATATATATATATAAGAAGAAATCTCCTAAACACTTCCTAATTAAACTACAAAACACAAAAAAGAAGAGAAAATCAAGGAGTAAGCATAAAGGGGAGAGAGAGAGAGAGTATGACTACTTTCAAAGAAACAAGAATGGCAGGTGACTTATCACCACCAAAGAGAAGCAAGAAAAGAAGAGAATGAGGTACTGGGGGAATATAACTCTAACATATCTGACAAATGCAATGACTTGAATAGAGGAAGTCTTGAGTTCAAAGTCCTTGAATTAAGCCACGGTGCTATTATGCCTTGATTTCAGCCAAAGTCAACTAAATATGGAATTTACTGATGAAGGAAAGAAGGATGATGACTTTCATCATTGGCTATAAGACTAACACTGCATTTATTCTCTTTCCCTCAGGATTAACACTTCTCCCACCTTCATCATTTTTGCCTGTATCAAATTTCTTCTCAATTTCCCTTAGTTTGGATTTTGAGTAATCATTCATTTATTTTTATTTGTCACCATCTTCTTCCTTTGTTTCAATAACTTATTAGCAATTATTTCTCATAATGTCAATAAGGGGTGATCTCTGCTCTTCAAGTCAACAGTGATTAACACATGCCAATGTCACTATTTGTCATCTTATCACTAGAAAAATAAATTCCATGTATTACATTTCATATTTCCTAGAATCTCACTACAGATTCTCAGAAAAAAAAACCTAAATTTATTCTTTTAACCTCCAAAAGGAAAATATAAATTAATAACTAAAACAGCTTTTTCCCCCATGCAATGCTTTTAGGGACATTACCTAACTTGATCCTCATAATGATCTATCTTGTGAACCATATGTTTTCTAACTTTCATTTTATCTGTTAAAACATTGACTTCAGAGAGTTACATAATTATCCCAAGTCACACAATAATTGAATTAAAGCTAAAACTTAAGCCATTTGAGTAAAAATCCCATATACATTTTAACCTACCAGTGAAACTCTTCCTATCATACCTGATTTATGTTCAAGGAGTTGGTTTTCTAAGGAACAGTCAACATATAAAAGCTACAAGCTTCAGTAGTTTTTTCCAGAAACTTAGAAATGGAACTTGTAAAGGTATTAATATTATACCTCTCCCCCTCCTACTTATAAATGCAACAAGCTGATTATTATGATGATACTTCATTCCACTAAGATCTGAAATAGGACAATGAAATCATGATACTTAGCACTTGTATAGCACTATTCATCTTTTGAGCTCCTTACAAACAGTAATTAATTAAATCAGGGCAACAGAGAGTTCACTGTTCAGGTGATGCACATGCACACTAAAAAAAAAAACCACAGAAAAAAACAACTTCAGAATTAAGATGTAGAAGAAAAGTGACAACTTGATATCCAGATGGAAATTGTACAAGGGGTGGTAGTGAGGGATGAGAAGACATTTTAAGAAATCAAAACCTCTTCTCCTTCTGAGTTGTCAATATGATCAGCCTTTGAATACAAGCTGCTGTCTTGTAAGGGAATTTCAAATAGGGCAAAAAATGGAAGCTAGTGGAGTGAAAAGAAAGATCAGATAAGAAAACTAAACTCCATGTTGAATTCCACTGCTAGTAGATAGTCCTTAAGATGGGAAAAATAATGATTTGATTATCAAAGAAGGAGAAAATGCAGCTCATTTGCTTTTGTGTTACCTAAAGTTTCTCCCTTGAATCTATTGTTCAGCAAAATGTGTCCTGGTGGCTGAATAGAGCTGCTGATTACTCTCTTCTTAGGAAGACATGTTGGGACAGGTACGGACAAAGAAAAAAAAAATTCAGCCTTGTATGATTTTTTCCTTTCCTTTGATTCAGACTACTCTGAAAAGTAGCCATGAGGCCAGGTCCTGTGCCTTCAGAATTACTAAATGATACTCATTCCTCATCATGCTCTATAACAACAAAATAGAAGGCTCATCATGATTGGCATTTATAAAAAGATATACCTTTTTTCCCTTCTCAACTAGTTGACTCTAGTTTTATGCATTTATCTCCTGGGTTCAATACCAGAGGCATCATAAAAATACAGAAACAATCAAAATTCTCATCTCTATTGCAGAATCTGTCAGTAATTAGTAGGAATTCCGATAGTGATAGTGTTTTTGTCTCCACAATTGTCACAGAAGAATGGGATTTTGGTATTGGAACTTCTGTCTCTCTGCCCAGGTCTGAGCAACTAAGACTCATAATATAGTTCAAATTCTAGCTCTGTAATTTGCTAACCGAATGGTGATAGTAGGCAAGTATTCTGATTTTTCTGATATTCATTTTTTCCAAATGCAAACTGGAGACCAGGTTTAATTTAATTATGACATTTATTTAAAGCTCTGCATTACATGTGACAGTACAAACATGGAAGACAATTTCTCCTCTTTCAGTTCAGTTCAATTCAGTCACTCAGTCGTGTCCGACTCTTTGCGACCCCATGAATTGCAGCACGCCAGGTCTCCCTGTTCATCACCAACTCCCGGAGTTCACTCAAACTCGGGGCTCACAATTTGATGGAAATGACAAATAAACAAACACATCAAAATATGGTTCATTAAACTTTTACTGGGTTCTACAAAGCCCAGGGGAGGGAACTCTGAACTGAAGTAGAAGGTGAGCTAAAGGTATGCCAATAGATATTTAACAATCAGATCATGATTTATATACGTTTGCTTTTATTATGATTCTTACTGATACAAAAGTTATACAGTAAACCATAAGGAAAAAATTAAATTACCAAAAATTCCTTAAAGTTCTTTGATTCTAGGAGGAGAACCTACCACCCAAAATGAACCTCTTTGGCATTAGGATTACCTTGTCTGTTAACTGCAGGTTTAAAACAAGAGTAAAAGAATGAGGACTAGAGTAATAAGAAGACTAAAGGAAGAATGGTAGAGCTGTGTATAACCAAGATTCTAAGAAAGATACGAAAGTGATAGCATAGGAAGAGAAGAGAAAAAATAGAGAAGAGACATGTGCCTGTGGAACGGAACCCAGAGGAAAAAGGAGATTGTATGAGCAGACATCTATCTGTTCTGGGGAGTACGCAGTTAGAAGCACAAATAGGTTGCTTCAACCCTGGGGTACTATGTGGGGCAAATGAGCACCCCTGGCTGTTAGAGTACTATTTGGACAATCTGAATGCTGCGGGAAACCTGAATTCCACACATGAGGAACTCACACACATGCTTGGCCTTAAGGCAGGGCAGAAAGAGGTATACTCTAGCAGCTGCCAAGTGAACCCAAACAGACCCACATCAAGACATATCATAATCAAAATGACAAAAGTTAAAGAGGAAATTCAAAAATCAGAAAGATAAAAATAAAGTCACATGAGGGAACCCCTAGGAGGCTATCAGTTGATTTCTCTGGAGAAACTTAGCAGAACAGAAAAGAGTGCCATGATACATGCATCATATATGCAAAGTCCTGAAAGGGGAAACATATGCAACCTTGGATATTCTACCTAGAACAATTATTATTTAGAATAGAGGGAGAGACAAAGAACTTCTCAGGCAACAAAAATTAAAACAGTTCATCAATAATAGATAAATGATAAATGGCCTTCTCTAGATGGAAAAGAAGGAAGAATCTATAGGAAAGGAGACTTCCACTAGCAAAGGCAAATGTATAGTAAGGAATGAAGATCAACTACTTATATAAGTCATTACAAATATTAAAAGATAAAACAATTGTAAAAAGCAATCATAACTACAATAAATAAATAGGTTTAAGCATAAGGATGTAAAATATTACATTAAAAGCACAAAATATAGAGGAGTTAGGTAAAAAAATACAGATATTTTACAATGTGTCTGAACTTAAAGGACTATCCATATAAAATGAGTAGATAGGGCAATATATATATAAACCCCATAGTAACCAGAAATCAAAAACCTACAATAAATACACACACACACACACACACACACACACACAAGAAACAGAAAAAAAGGAAAATCATCAAACTTCAAAGAAAGAAAATTTTTAAAAAATGAACAAAGAACTACTAAAATAAGGAAAACAAGTAATAAAATGGCATCAAGTGCATACCTATTAGGGCTTCCCTGTTGGCTCAGTGATAAAGAATCTACCTGCCTTTTCAAACATCACTCATTATCAGAGAAATGCAAATCAAAACCACTATGAGGTACCATTTCACACCAGTCAGAATGGCTGCGATCCAAAAGTCTACAAATAATAAATGCTAGAGAGGGTGTGGAGAAAAGGGAACCCTCTTACACTGTTGGTGGGAATGCAAACTAGTACAGTCACTATGGAGAACAGTGTGGAGATTCCTTAAAAAACTGGAAATAGAACTGCCTTATGATCCAGCAACCCCACTGCTGGGCATACACACTGAGGAAACCAGAAGGGAAAGAGACACGTGTACCCCAATGTTCATCGCAGCACTGTTTATAATAGCCAGAACATGGAAGCAACCTAGATGTCCATCAGCAGATGAATGGATAAGAAAGCTGTGGTACATATACACAATGGAATATTACTCAGCCATTAAAAAGAATACATTTGAATCAGTTCTAATGAGGTGGATGAAACTGGAGCCTATTATACAGAGTGAAGTAAGCCAGAAGGAAAAACATAAATACAGTATACTAACGCATATATATGGAATTTAGAAAGATGGTAACAATAACCCGGTGTACGAGACAGCAAAAGAGACACTGATGTATAGAACAGTCTTATGGACTCTGTGGGAGAGGGAGAGGGTGGGAAGATTTGGGAGAATGGCAATGAAACATGTAAAATATTATGTAGGAAACGAGTTGCCAGTCCAGGTTCGATGCACGATGCTGGATGCTTGGGGCTGGTGCACTGGGACGGCCCAGAGGGATGGTATGGGGAGGGAGGAGGGAGGAGGGTTCGGGATGGGGAACACATGTATACCTGTGGCGGATTCATTTTGATATTTGGCAAAACTAATACAATTATGTAAAGTTTAAAAATAAAATAAAATTAGAAAAAAAAAAAAAAGAACAAGTTATACTAAAAAAAAAAAAAAAATGAATCTACCTGCCAATTCAGGAGACACAAATTTGATCCTTGGGTCAGGGAGATTCCCTGGAGAAGGAAATGGCAATCCACTCCAGTATTCTTGCCTGAGAAATCCAATGCACAGAGGAGCCTAGAGGATTATGGTCCACGGGGTTGCAAAAGAGTCAGACAGGATGTAGTGCCTAAACAGCAACAACGTACCTATTAATTGTTACTTTAAATGTCAGCAGGCTAGATGCTCAAGTCAAAATCAAAATGGGTGGCTGATTAGATAAAATGAAAGCAAAACCAAAACAAAAAACAAGAAAAATTGTACTGCTGTATACTGCTTAGAGGAAACTCACTTCAGAGATAGACACACATAGACTGAGAGTGTTGATAAAGATGTTTGATGCTTGAAATGACAATGAAGTGAAGGTAGTGATACTCATATTAGGCAAAACAGACTTTAAAATAAAAGTAACAACAAAAGAAAAGATATTATATAAAAATAAAGGGTTCGTATAAAAAGAAGATATCACTCTCACTAATGCATATGCTCCCAATGCATAGACAAATAATATATAAAACAAATACTAACAGACAAAAAAGAAAAAAAAATGAAAGTAATACAATAGTAATAAGGGAATTTAATACCTTACTTACATAGATGGAAAGATCACTCAGATAGAAAATCAATAAGGTGACAGTGGTTTTAAATGACACAATAGACCAATTAGACTTAATAGATATCTGCAGGATATTTCACCCAAAACCAGTAAAAAATATATCTTTTAAAGAGTAAATAGAACTTTCTCCAGGATATACACCTTCTAGGCCACAAAATAAGCCTTAATAAATTTAAAAAAATAAGAATTACATCAAGCAATTTTTTCTCAACCACAACTGTATGAAACAATAAATCAGGTTAAAAAATAAGACTGGGAAAATAATATATGGAGATTAAACTACGTGCTGCAAAAGCAAACAAAACCAACCAACCAACCAACCAACCAATAGGTCAATGAAGAAAGCAAAGAGAAAATCAGCACAGCAGTTCAGTTCAGTTCAGCTCAATTGCTTAGTCATGCCTGACTCTTTGTGACCCCATGGACTGCAGAATGTGATGGCTTCCCTGTCCTTCACCAACTCCTGGAGCTTGCTCAAACTAATGTCCATTGAGACGGTGATGCCATCCAGCCATCTCATGCTGTTGTCCCCTTTTCCTCCTGCCTTCAATCTTTCTCAGCATCAGGGTCTCTTCAAATGAGTCAGTTATTTGCATCAGGTGGCCAAAGTATTGGAGTTTCAGCTTCAGCATCAGTCCTTTCAGTGGAAAGATTGACTGCTTTGATCTCCATACAATCCAAGAGGTTCCTAAGAGTCTTCTCTGACACCACAGTTCAAAAGCATCAATCCTTTGGCACTCAGCTTTCTTTATAGTCCAACTCTTACATCCATACATGACTACTGGAAAAACCAGAGATTTGACTAGATGGACCTTTGTTAGCAAGGTAATGTCTCTGCTTTTTAATATGCTGCCTAGACTATACCAAAGCCTTTGACTGTGTGGATCACAATAAACTGTGGAAAATTCTGAAAGAGATGGGAATACCAGACCACCTGACCTGCCTCTTGAGAAACCTATATGCAGGTCAGGAAGCAACAGTTAGAACTGTACATGGAACAACAGACTGGTTCCAAATAGGAAAAGGAGTATGTCAAGGCTGTATATTGTTACCCTGCTTATTAGCTTCTATGCAGAGTACATCATGAGAAATGCTGGGCTGGAAGAAGCACAAGCTGGAATCAAGATTGCCGGGAGAAAGATCAATAACCTCAGATATGCAGATGACATCACCCTTATGGCAGAAAGTGAAGATGAACTAAAAAGCCTCTTGATGAAAGTGAAAGTGGAGAAAGAAAATGTTGGCTTAAAGCTCAACATTCAGAAAATGAAGATCATGGCATCTGGTCCCATCACTTCATGGCAAATAGATGGCGAAACAGTGGAAACAGTGTCAGACTTTATTTTTCTGGGCTCCAAAATCACTGCAGATGGTGATTGCAGCCATGAAATTAAAAGACACTTACTCCTTGGAAGAAAAGTTATGACCAACCTAGATAGCATATTGAAAAGCAGAGACACTACTTTGGCAACAAAGGTCCATCCAGTCAAGGCTATGGTTTTTCCTGTGGTCATGTATGGATGTGAGAGTTGGACTGTGAAGAAGGCTGAGTGCCAAAGAACTGATGCTTTTGAACTGTGGTATTGGACAAGACTCTTGAGAGTCCATTGGACTGCAAGGAGATCCAACAAGTCCATTCTGAAGGAGATCAGCCCTGGGATTTCTTTGGAAGGGATTATGCTAAGGCTGAAACTTCAGTACTTTGGTTACCTCATGCAAAGATTTGACTCACAGGAAAAGACTCTGATGTTGGGAGGGATTGGGGGCAGGAAGAGAAGGGGACGACAGAGGTTGAGATGGCTGGATGGCATCACTGACTCGATGGACGTTGAGTCTGAGTGAACTCTGGGAGTTGGTGATGGACAGGGAAGCCTGGCGTGCTGCGATTCATGGGGTTGCAAAGAGTTGGATGTGACTGAGTGACTGAGCTGAATTGGACTGAGGTTGGTCATATCTTTTCTTCCAAGGAGCAAGCATCTTTTAATTTCATGGCTGCAGTGATTTTGTAGCCCCAGAAAATAAAGTCTACCACTCTTTCCATTGTTTCCCCATCTATTTGCCATGAAGTGATAGGACCAGATGGCATGATCTTAGTTTTTTGAATGTTGATGACCTGCATACAGATTTCTCAAGAGGCAGGTAATGTGGTCTGATATTCCCATCTCTTGAAGAATTTTCCACAGTTTGTTGTAATCTACACATCAAAGGCTTTGGCATAATCAGTAGAGCAGAAGTATATATTTTTTGGAATGTTCTTGCTTTTGTTTTTATGATCCAGTGGATGTTGGCAATTTGATCTCTTGTTCCTCTGCCTCTTCTAAATCCAGCTTGAATATCTGGAAATTCTCAATTCATGTATTGTTAAAGCCTGGCTTGGAGAATTTTGAGCATTGCTTTGCTAGTGTGTGAGATGAGTGCAATTGTGCAGTAGTTTGAACACTGCTTGCAATTGCCCTTCTTTGGGATTGGAATGAAAGCTGATGCTTTCCAGCCCTGTAGCCACTGCACAGTTTTCCAAATTTGCTAGCGTACTGAGTACAGCACTTTAACAGTATCATCTTTTAGGATTTGAAATAGCTCAACTGGAATTCCATCATCTCCACTAGCTTTGTTTGTAGTGATGCTTCCTAAGGCCAACTTGACTCCACATTCATGTTGTTTTCTTTTTTTTCAATCAGTATGAAAAATCAGAAAGTACTTCCAAATAAATGACAGTGGAAACATGAGACTCAGAAGTTTGTGGAATGAAACAAAAACAAGTAAAGGAAAGAAGTTTGTAGAGATACAAGCCGTCTTCTTCCTTAAGAAACAAGAAAAATTTCAACTAAACCACATACCATGTACAGGAATTAGAAAGATAGCAATTAAATTTAAGAGTCCATAGAAGGAAGGAAACATTAAATATCAGAGATAAAATAAATAGAGATAAAAACTGTAGGAATGATAAATGAAACTACAATCTGGTTTTTGAACATAATAAACAAATTTGATAAGGCTGTAGTCTAGTTCATCAAGAAAAAAGAAGACCCAAAATTAAAAATGAAAGAAGAAAAATAACAATTGATGCTACAGAAATATAAAAAATCATGACAATATTATGAACATTTATTCTGACAAAAAACTGGATAACTTAGAAGAAATAGACAAGTTCTAGAAACATAACAGTGCCAAGACATAAGAAACAGAGAATTTTACTACATTTATAATAAAAGAAACTCTCAGGAAACAAAACTCTATGACAGACGACTTCATAAGGAATTATACCAAACATATAAGGAAGAACTAGTAACTAACCTTCTCGGGGTATTTCAAAAAATTGAAGACAATGGAACACTTCATAATTCATTCTAGGAGGCACCATTACCCTGATACCAAAACCAGAAAAAGACACTAAAAAACAAAAAAGAAAATTCCAAGCCAATATCTGATGAATATAGATGCAAAAATTTTCATTAAAATATTATCAGCTTAAATCCAATAACATATTAGAAGGATCAAACACAATAATCAAATTGGGTTTATACCAAGGAATCTAACAATGGTTCACAATTCACAAATCAAACAATGTGGTACACTACATTGATAAGAGCAAGGATAAAAATTGCATGATCCACTCAATAGATTAAGAAAAAGCTTTTGAAAAATTTAGAATCCATTTAGGGTAAATACTGTCATCAAATTTGGTACAGAGAAAACATATCTCCAAACACATGCATGCATTGTAAGACACTTCAGTTGTGTCTGACTCTTTGAGACCTCATGGACTGTAGTCATCCATGCTTCTCTGTCCACGGGGATTCTCCAGTCAAGAATATTGGAGTGGGTTTCTATGCTCTTATGCAGGGATCTTCCCAATGAAGCCACAGGTCTTATTTCTCCTGGACTGGCAGGCAGGTTCTTTACTGCTAGTGCCACCTGTTATCTCAACATAATAAAGACCATTTATGAAAAATCCAACTCTTATATCATTTGCTATTATTATTTAGTTGATAAGTCTTGTCTGACTCTTTTGCAGTCCCATGGACTGGAGCCTGCCAGGATCCACTCACTCTCCATGGGATTCCCAGGCAAGAATACTGAAGTGGCTTGCATTTCCTTCTCTAGGATATCTTCCTAACCCAGGGATAGAGCCCATAAGTCCTTCATTAGTAGGCAGGTTCTTTATCAATGAGCCACCACAGAATATCATATTCAATGGTAAAAACCTGGAGGGCTTTCCTATAAATTCAGAAACAAGACAAGGATGCCCACTTTCAATATTTCTATTTAACATTGTATTGGAAGTCATAACCATGGTGATTTGATAAGAAAAAAAGTAATAAAAGGAATTCAAATTAGAAAGGAGGAATGCAAACTGTCACTATTTGCAGATGACCTGATATTATATATATATAAAAAACCCTAAAATTTACTTTATATATAAAACCCTAAAAGTTTAGTCTTAGAACTAAAAATGAATTCATCAAAGTTGCAGGATAAAAGATTAATATAGAGAAATTAGTTGTTTTCCTATAAAATAAATATGAAATATCAGAAAGATAAGTTAAAAAAAAATCTTGTTTAGAATCACATCGAAAAGGGTAAACTACCTAGAAATAAACTTAACTCACTGATGATAAAAAGGCCTGTAGTCTGAAATCTATAAAATATTGATGGGTGATATTGATAATCATACTTAAATGGAAAATTATTCCATGTTCATGAATTGGAAGCATTAACAGATTTAATGCAATATTTATCAAAATACCCATATCATTTTGCACTGAACTAGAACAAATAGCCATTAAATTCATAGAGAACTACAAAATACTGCAAATTGTCAATCCACATAAAATAGAACAAAACTGATGATATCACCCTCTCAAGCTTCAGAATATACTACAAAGCCACAGAAACAAAACAGCATGGTGCTGGCAGAAATAAAGGCAAATAGATCAATCAAACAGAAAAGCAAGCCCAGAAATAAGTCCACATATCTGTATTAAGTTAATCTACAGCAAAGAAGGCAAGAATATACAATGTAGAATAGATAATCTGCTGAATACGTGGTACTGAGAATTCTAGACAGTTATAGGGAAAACAATAGATTAGAATATTTCCCCTCACTGTATACAAGCTAAACTCAATGTGGATTAAAGACCTAAATGTAGGACCTGAAACTCTAGAATTCCTAGAAGAGAACACAGGTCAAACACTCTTTGTCATAAATTGCATCCATATGGATAAGTTCAGACTGACACTGGAAAAATTAGGAATACCTTATTTATAACAGTACTTAAATGTGAATATGTATTCATGAAACAAATTATTCAATAAGCTGAGTAATTTCAATGATAGTTATGATCTTATAAATAAATATATCAAAAATATGACTCAGTGAGAAGCATAAATTTGAGTACAGGTATTAGAACACTGTCAAAAAAGTTCGGTCTTAGTTTAGACTGAACTGGAGAAATAAACTAAAAATGAGATGCCTTTTTAAAAAAATCCTAATTGGAATGGTCAGTATTTGTAATCTTTTAAAAATAATACTAATTTATAAATCTCTGCATGTAACAAAGTGGGTATTTTAAGGATTAAGTTTTCTCTCTCCTGAGCTGCAAAAAGAAATGAGTGGGCTGCTGAACTACACAGCCTAGGGTGCTGTCCCTTCAGTGAGGGCATAGACACACAATGTTCAGTGAGTACGGTAGGCACAGTTCAGAGATTACAGAGCACTCGAGCACCTCAGATCACTGTCTATGCATGCTAAACCTTTGTGCTTTACTCTGAAAAAAACTGGTAAAGTAAAAAAAAAAAAAAAAAGGAAAGAAAAAAGAAGAGAGAGAAAGAGAAGAAAAAGAAACAAAAATAGGATCTAATTAAATCTAAAAGATTTTGCACAATGAATACAACCATAGGCAAAATGAAAAGACAACCTGTAGAATGGGAGAGAACAGTCATAAGTGATATGACTTTTAACAAGGAGTTAAAATCTAAAATATATAAACAGATCACACAATTCAATATAAAAAAATCAAACAAACAATCCAATAAAAAAATTGGCCAAAGATTTGGATGGACATTTTTCCAAAGAAGATATACAGATTGCTAACAAGCACATGAAAAAATGCTCAGCATCACTAATCAACCAAGAAATTCAAATCAAAGCACCACTGAGATATTACCTCATACCTTTTGTATTAGCTATCATCAAAAAAGACCACAAATAACAATTGCTAATGAGAATGTTGAGAAAAGGGAACAATTATAAACTATTGGTGGAAGTGTAAATTGGGGCAACCATGGTGAAAAAAATATATATTTTTTGAGATTCCTCAAAACATTAAAAATAGAATGCCATATGATCAAGTAATTACCCTCATGGTTATATATCCAGAAAAAATGAAAGCACTAATTCATAAAGATACATATACAAAAATATCCATAATAGCACTAATTGCAATAGTCAAACTTATATGCAGAGTACATCATGAGAAAAGCTGAGCTGGAGGAAGCAGAAACTGGAATCAAGATTACTGGGAGAAATATCAACAACCTCAGATATGCAGATGACACCACTCTTATGGCAGAAAGTGAAGAAGAACTAAAGAATCACTTGATGTTCTTTGGAAGGACTGATGTTGAAGCTAAAACTCCAATACTTTGGCCACCTGATGAGAAGATCTGACTCATTTGAAAAGACCCTGATGCTGGGAAAGATTGAGGGCAGAAGGAGAATGGGACGACAGAGGATGAGACGGTTGGATGGCATCACTGACTCAATGGACATGGGTTTGGGTGGACTCCAGGAGTTGGTGATGGACAGGGAGGCCTGGCATGCTGCAGTTCATGGTGTTGCAAAGAGTTGGACATGACTGAGCAACTGAACTGAGCGGAATTGAAACCACAGAAGCAACCCAAGTGTCCATTAATAGATGGATGATTTAAAAGATGTGGTGTATATGCAAAATGCAATGTTACTCTGGCATAAAAGGACAGAATTTCTGCTATTTGCAGCAATGTGACTGCATATAGGGAATATTATGCTTACTGAAATGTCAGACAGAGAGAGACATTGTACAATATCACTTATATGTAAAATCTATATGTTATTGTTAAAGTGTTGCACTCAATCATGTCAGCAAATTTGGAAAACTCAGCAGTGGTCACAGGACTAAAAGAAGTCAATTTTCCTTCAAATCCCAAAGAAGGGCAATGTCAGAGAATGTTCAAACTACTGTACAATTGTACTCATTTCATATGCTAGCAAGGTTATGCTCAAAATCCTTCAAGCTAGGCTTCACCAGTATGCGAAACTGAGAATTTTCAGATGTACAAACTGGGTTTCAAAGAGACAGTAGAAGCAGAGCTCAAACTGCCAATATTTTCTGGATCATTGAGAAAGCAAGGGAGTTCCAGAAAAATATCTGCTGCTACACTGACTATGCTAAAAACTTTGACTGTGTGAATCACAACAAACTGGAAAATTCTTAGAGAGATGTGAGTACCAGACCACCTTAACCTGTCTCCTATGAAGCCTGTATGTGGGTCAAGAAGCAACACTTAGAATCAAACATGAAACAACAGACTTGTTCAAAATTGGGAAAGGAATACCACAAGGCTGTATATTGTCACCCTGCTTATTTAACTTATATGCAGAGTGCATTGTGTGAAATACTGGGCTGGATGAATCACAAGCTGGAATCGTTTGCCTGCAGAAATATCAACAACTTCAGATACGCAGATGAAAGCACTCTAATGGCAGAAAGTAAAGAGGAACTAAAGAGCCTCTTAAGAATGAAAGAGTAGAGTGAAAAAGTTTGCTTGAAACTCAACATTCAAAAAACAAAGATCATGGTATCTGGTCCCATCACTTCATGGCAAAAATAAGGGGGAAAAGTGGAAGCAGTGATAGATTTTCTTGGGCTAAAATCACTGCAGATAGTGACTACAGCCTGAAATTTAAAAAAAATAACAATAATAAATAAAATGAAACACTTGCTCCTTGGAAGGAAAGCTATAATAACCCTAGAAAGCATATTGAAAACCAGAGACATCACTTTGCCAACAAAGGTTCATGTAGTCAAAGCTATGGTTTCTCCAGCTGGCTGAGACAGTAAAGAATCTGCCTGTAGTGCAGGAGACCCAGGTTCCATCCCTGGGTCGTGAAGATCCCCCAGAATGTAATGGCAGCCCATTCCAGTATTCTTGCCTGGAGAATCCCGTAGAGCCTGACAGGCTATAGTTCATGGGGTCGCAGAGTTGGACATGAGTGAACAACTAACACACGTGGTTTTTCCAATAGTCATGTATGGATGTGAGAGTTGGACCCCTAAAGAAGGCTGAGTATGGTGGAATTGATGCTTTTGAACTATGGTGCTGGGGAAGAATCTTGAGAGTCCATTGGACAGCAAGAAGGTCAAACCAGTCAATCCTAAAGGTAACCAATCCTGAATATTCATTGGAAGAACTGTTGCTAAGGCAGAAGCTCCAATACTTTAGCCACCTGATGTGAAGAGCCCACTCATTGGAAAGGACCTTGTTGCTGGGAAAGGTTAAAGGAGAAGGAGGTGGCAGGGGATGAGACTGTTACATAGCCTCACCAACTCAATAGATATGAATTTGAGCAAACTCTGGGAGATAGTAGAGGACAGGAGTCTGGCATGCTACAGTACATGGGGTAGCAAAGAGTTGAACATGGCTTAGTGACTGAGCAACAATTCCTTCTCTGTACTAAAGTAAGAGTGGCCAAGTCAAAAGAATCTCATCAATGGAGAAATCAAGGACTTAAATCTGCACAATGACCTTAACTTGGTTTACTGCGCTTTTCCTTTTTATCTCCAGCAACAGGCCTCCAAACACACCCCTCCCCTAACCTTAAGAACCTAGATAATTGTATAATGTCAAGTATTTTAAAAGCTATGAGTTCATATATTTATTACTGTGGTTTAAGTATAGTTTTGGCTTCCCTGTGGCTCAGCTGTAAAGAATCTGCCTGCAATGCACAAGGCATAGGATACACAGGTTAAATTCCTAGAGGAGGGCATGGTAACTAATTCCAGGGTGCTTGTTTGGAGAATCCCATGGACAGAGGAGTTTGGCAGTCAAAAATCCATAGGGTCACAAATGTCAGACATGACTGAAGCAACTGAAGCAATTAAAAGACAGTATGTTTTTAATTTCATTTTTTTAAATAATAATTGTGCTGAACAATGGATTTATAGACTCACAAATTTCTAAAGATGTAACAGTTGGCTATAACAAACTAGTGTGGACTGACTAATTGACTTCATTATACCACTGAAGATGAGGAAAATTTTTGAATCCATAAGGTAGCTGCTGAACAGCCCACATGAAGATGATGGTGAAGAGCGTTTCTCCAACAGAAAACGAATATGTGCAAAGAATGAGAGGTGAAAGATAGCATGAAACCTATGGATAACAACAAATAAGGTAGGGCTTACTATGTTATCTGTCAGTCCTCACAAGGATCAGTGATATGAAGTATGTGAAAGTGACTCTTCCACAATAAGTATTTGGAGTTTAATGATAATATTTTTAACTATACCTATAATACACAAAAGACCTCATCACAAAAACACTATTAATATTATACATGATTCAAATGTATTTAATTTTTTAAGAAAAGATAGCAAGGCCACTTCATCTACCTGACTCATTTTAGCATAATTTGAAATGGAGACTATCTTCTATTTCTCTGAAGAGTGTATGGGTTTTGGGTTTGTTGATATTTTCAATGCTAGTGAGAGTGAAATAGATTGAGAGAATCACAAATTACTCAGTTACAAGGCATAGTAACTGGGACCCTACATCTGCCTGGGAGAGGGTCAGTAGTGCTCAAGCTGGAAATTAAAAAAAAAATTCTTCCTAGATAAATGGTGATTTGAGAGAGCAGTAGAGATCATAGGGTGGGGAAAGGACAGAAGAAAACACAATGTATGCCAGAAATTTGGTTCCTGGTGATCTCATTAGATGTTAGAATTTTTTGATAATTGAAATTTTTGCAATAGTTGGAAACACACACACAAGCACATGTTTAAATATTTATGTGTTATTTATATGTCCACAGTGCACTAAAATTTAGATTAAGAAAATACCATTGATTAGCTACCTAAAATTTATTCCTAATATTGTTCTCCTTTGTTTTCCTCCCACTATAGATATTAAAATGTTTTACAGACTCTTGAAGATAACAATGACTCTGTGACCCAGTGTGGCCCATAGAGCATAGGCAGATATCTGTTAGAATGGGGGAAAGACATCTGGAAACGGTTTATTTTCCCGATCAAAAAAGGGACACATAGAACTTGTATGGATGTTCTTATTTATCCTCTTTCTCCCTTCAGTAGAAATGTGATATCTGACACTGAGGGCAATTGTACTGCAATGCTGACATAGTCAAGTATAAGGGAAATGCAAAACAAACTCACCTTGACCATGAGCTACCAAACCAGAACCAACAGTCACCTCCTCTCAACTTCCTATAATGTGAGAAATAGAGCACCATGCCTTCAACTAACAAGATTTGGGGTTAACCATATGATAAGGTGCAGATGAAACAGGTACTGGAGGTTCATGGCATATGTCAGTGTTAACTTCTTTTCCACCTCTACCCTCAGTGGATTTCTTAGCCCAAATTATTGGTTGTGAGTTCAAAAACCAAAGCCAACCAAACAAAAAGCTTTAACTTTCTTGGTAAGAAGATTTCCTGAGTCAATCAGTGGTCAGTCACTGGAACTCAGGAGAAGGAAATTTGGCCAGAATTCAAAAAGATTTGGAACAAAGGAACTTCTTTTCATATGCCACATGACTTGATCTTTCATTTCTGCTTCTTCCTAAACACCTGCTTCATTTCTTTCTCCTCTCTCTCTCTCTCTTCCCAAAGTCCATTTTCATCTGCTTCTTGATTGTTATCATTTTGAGCACAATAAATCAAATAGATGACAAGGCTTGCCCCTGGATATCTTACGTGCCACTTTGGTATCAAAGCCAACGTTTATCACTTTATCTCAGAAAATAGATTCTCTAATGTCTGAGCCTATGGCTATGGCTGCCATAAAAGGAAAAAGTATCACACACTGGATGGCTTAACTAACAGAAATTCATTATCTTACAGTTCTTAAGGTCCATGATCCAAGTGTTGGAAGAACTGGTTTCTTCTGAAGCCTCCCTCTTTGGCTTGTAGATGGCTACCTTCTTGCTGTGTGTTCACTGGTCTTTCTTCTGTGGGACTACTATTCCTGGTATCTATTTTTATGTCCAAATTTCCTCCTCTTATATGGACATCAGTCAGGTGGGATTATGATGCATCCCCACAGTCTCTTTCTAACTTTGTCCACTTTAAAGAACTTATCTCCAAATACAGTCACATTCTGAAGCACAGGGATTAGGGCTTCAACATTTGGATTCTGGGGGAATACAATTCAGCTTATAAAAAACAATATTAACTATTTTCACTTTTGGGTAAAAGGCCCATCCTGTGACTTAAGTTGGAAGGAATGTGGCACGTAGGCAGCAAAGAAAATAAAGCAAAAAAGCATTTGGGACAAAATGAAGGAAAGGATCAGCAACTACTTCACTTGCTTCTTGCTTACTTCTTTCTTTTAAAAATTGCTACCCTCGGCAGAGAGAGAAATCAAATTATTAATTAGTTTATTAGATGGATAAGATGGATAAATTTAACTTTAGGTATATATTATAAAGTTAGACACTATGATGAGGTTGACCTGGAAAGAATGATTATTAACTTAACAAATGGCTAGAGGAGGGGGTACTTTAGTGGTCTGGAACAACATCAGTAAAGGCAAGAGGCAGAAAGAAAGAATGACTTCTTCCAAGAAAAGCAAGTATATTATTTTGACACAAGGGAATTTGTGCAGAGGAATGACAAGCAAAGTTGGAAATATAGTTTGGGATAAGATTGTCAAGACTTTTAGATATCATTGTAATGTGTATGTGCTCATGCAGTCTTGCAAGAGTTAAGCTGAACACTTTTCTGTTGGAATTTTCTGATGTCTCTGAGTTGGCCATCTAAGCTCTCCTCCTGAATTAATACCGGGTTTGCGGTGACCTGGAAGGTCAACGCTTAAGATAATTAGTACCAAAGAGCTGCACTCTTGCCATGCTGCCATTTCAGCCTTCTCACAATCTAGCAATTTTTCATGATAAATTGAATCTAATAACATATTTTTGCAGCCAAGATACATGGTGGATCATTGTCTTGTCACTTTGATAAAATGTTTGTGGGTTTTTTTTCCCCCACTCTGGTCCAGACTTCACGATAGAGCAGGTGAAAAATCTACAGTTATGTCAAATCAAACACAAATATAACAGTTTTCTGAAACATGGACTTGAAAAAAAATCATTAATTTTCTGAGAAAAATAATCCGTGGACATCACCTGTGCTTCATGATTTAAAATTTATTTATTTGTGTATTTCAATTTTTAGGGTTCTTTTAGAGATAAATTGCTGCGGCTGTGAAATATGTAAATGAGAAGCAACACTGACTATGCATGGTACCCAAAATTTATTCAAGTGTATTGAAAGTATACTTAGGGTATTCTTAGCATAAACCTATGCCCTATATAAATATAGGTCTTCTGTGATTCCAAAGAGAGTTTTGTATAGTGAAATGGATCACAGAATAGAGTGCACAATCCAGCAAATGGGAGGAGTCTTGGCTCTGTCAGTTAACTCATGTGATCAGGGTCCAGTCATCTAGCCTCTCTACACTCAATTTTTGTCTCTGTATGTGTACTATAATGCTGAAACTAGAAGTGAACATAAAACATAAAATGAGCTTAGCACAGTGTCTGACACATAGCAAGTGCCCATAAATTTATGTATTTATAAAATGTCTTTTCTCTCTACATTCAAGATATCCAGTTTAAAATGGGTGATGACTTTAGCTTTTGTTTTTAATGAGTAGAATGAGACATTTTCATTTTTCTCTTTGAAGATAAATACTATATAATTTAAAATCATTTTAAAAAATGTCTTCTTGGTCATAGGCACTTCTGTTGCAGAATTTAGGTATGCAGAAGAGCTAGCAGGGAATGGCAGCAGTTAGCTGAGATATGCTTGAGGCCTTGGGCATCACCACTGCCATCCTTGAGCCAGCTGTCTTTGCAGCTCACACTCCAACTCTAGCTGTTGCCTGGTATTGAGATGTCCTCTCCTACCAACAAGACCACGTGCTTGTTACATTGCAATTTTTAACTCAGCACCTTCCTCACTGAGGCTCCCTCCTGCTGTGTACGTGTGTATGTTAGTTACTCAGTTGTGTTTGACTCTTTGTGACCCCACAGAATGTAACCCACCAGGCTCCTCTGTCCATGGAATTCTCCAAGCAAGAATACTGGAGTGGGTTGCCATTCCCTTCTCCAGGGGATCTTCCCAACCCAGGTATTGACCCTAGGTCTCCTCTACAGGTAGAGGAACAAGCAAGAATCTTGCAGCAAGTAAGACTCTACAGGTAGATTCTTTACCATTTGAGCCACCAGGGAAGCCCTGTTGGTGGATTGTATTAGCAAAAGAGGGATAGACAGGGCTAAGCTGTTCCTATCCTGACCGTTAGCTTCGTAGAGTGTCTGTAGGGTTTCTTCTCGTTGCCATCTCCTGCTCCCATGCATGTTGCCGACTGTGCATCCAAAAGCTACTGGAATTATTCTTACGATGAAATTTCAGATTTGATGTGTAACTCCCAGCTCAAACCCGATGAAGAGTCAAAGCTAGGATTGAGTTCAGTTTAAACACGGTACGGAAACTATAGCTAAAAACTAAGAAATTCTGTAGTTTGCGTATGTTTAACAGAACAATGGAAAACAATGTTCATTTTATGGGAAAGTAGGAGGTCATTTTATAATATAAAATGCCACTGCCACCACCCTTTCTTAGTGTCAAGTGTATCTTCTATAAAGTCATCAATGTCAATCTCTTCTTTTGGCAAATGGAAACATAGAATTTCAAATTTCTCATTACTAATTTATCTTTATAATATCTAGTATCTTACGCCTTACATTCATCTCTAACTTTGTGTTCTTATGGGAGACTTTAGCAAAATGATGCATCACTTTGGGTAAATTTGCATTGTTTTTTATTTTGTTTCTTATTAACAGATTGAAAAATCTATACTATTTGAAATTCTAAACTATGAAATCAGTCTTTTATATAAATATAGGACTATTCAGGTAACCCTGGATGATTATTGGTAGTCTGTGTCTCTTAAATGATTCATCCACTTTACCTATATTGTCAAATTTATGGATAACTTTTTCATAGTTCTTTCTATTATCTCTTAAATAAATGTGACGTGATGATATTCTGTTTATGATATTGGTAAATGTCATGGGTAATTTGATAAGGATCACATTAAATCTCTATAAGACTGCTTTGTTAAAATGGCCATTTTAACAATATTAATTCTTCCAATTCAAGAGCATTTCTTTGAATTATCTTCAATTTCTTTTATCAGTGCTTTGTAGTTCTTAGGGCATAAGTCTGTCACCTCCTTGGTAGGTTTATTCCTAGGGTTTTGTGTTTTTTATGTGATTTTAAGTAGGACTTTAGTTTTACTTTTTGTTTTTTTATATTTCATTGTTAGTGTAAAGAAATGCAACAGATAGCTGTTTATTAATCTTGCACACCACTACCTTGTTGAATTCATTTGTTAAATTCTAATAGTGTTTGTAAGGTTTCTATGTTGAGTATTATATGATTTGCATATAATGACAGTTTTACCGCTTCCTTTCTGATTTGGATATTTTGTATTTCTTTTTACTATCTGATTGCTATAGCTAGGACTTCCAATTCTATGTTGAATAGAAGCAGTGAGACTGGGCATTCTTGTCTTGTTCCAGAATTTAGAGGAAGGCTTTCAGCTTTTCACCATTTAGTATTATGAGGCTGTGGGGTTGTCGTAAATAGATTTTTATAACCTATTTATAGCTTATTTCTCTTCTCTATTTATTTTAACATTTCTTGCAAAGCACGTTTACTGGCAATGGGTCCCTTTAGTTTTTTATTTTCCAAGAAAGTCTTCATTTCTCCTTCATTCTTAAATAAGTTATAAGAAGAGAAAAATAATATAGATTAGAAAACTGAATGTATGCAAGAAAGGAAGAACATCAGAGAAGTAATTTAAGAAGTTAAAATATCTTTTATTTTCTTACTTTTAATTTATGGAAATAATTAATTCTTGCCTAAAGTAACAATAGTAAAAATGTACTGAGTGATTGTAACCATGGGTAAGTGAAATTGGTAATAGAAACATCATAGTGAAAGTTGCTCAGTCGTGTCTGACTCTGCAAGCCCATGGACTATACAGTTCATGGAATTCTCCAGGCCAGAATACTGGAGTGGGTAGCCTTTCCCTTCTCCAGGGGATCTTCAAAGCCCAGGGATTGAACCCAGGTCTCCTGCATTGCAGGCGGTTTCTTCACCAGCTGAGCCACAAGGAAAGCCTGAAACATCATAAGGGATGGGGAAAAAAGAACTTGGGAATATGGAATGCTCTGTTCTAAAATATCTGCATTCCCTGTGAAGCAGTAATTATTTGAAGACAATGTGGATTAGTTAAAAATATATATTGCAAATTCTAGTCAAAAAACAAAATACTTTTAAAATATGTATATTGATATCCTTAGAGTGGATATAATCTAGAATCATAGTTAATAATCAATTAAACCAGAAAAGGAAGAAATATAGAAGAAGAAAATAAAAAGAACAAGTTCAAGACATTAAAAAATAAAGCAGCTACAAATACGATAGATATTATAATAGCTTTATCAATAATTACTTTCCATGGGAGTGGTCTAAATATGCCCCCTTCAAAATAAAATAAAATAAAACAGAGATTATCAGAAAGGATATAAAAACAACAGATGACTATTTGTTACCTATATAAAAGAAAAAGAAACACCTCCTTTATAGGCGTGGATGAAGATTTGCCGTGCTAAAACTGATCAGTATAACATTGGTATCAGTTCAGTTCAGTTCAGTTGCTCAGTCATGTCTGACTCTTTGTGACCCCATGAACCGCAGCACGCCAGGTCTTCCTGTCCATCACCAACTCCTGGAGTGTATCCAAACTCATGTCCATTGAGTTGGTGATGCCATCCAACCATCTCATCCTCTGTTGTCCCCTTCTCCTCCTGCCTTACATCGTTGCCTACAACATTGGTATAGGTATTAATTTTAGACAAAGCAAACCAGATCAAGGAAACTAATTAGAGATTAAAAAAAATTGCATAATGAAAGGTTCAGTTCACTGAGAAAATATAAAAATTCTACACATGTATGCACCACACAACAGTGTTGAAATACTATAGCATAGACAAAATTGAAAGCAGAGTAAAGGGAAATTTTTATAAAGTTTAAAACTAAAGCTGAAAATTTCAATCTCCTTCTTTCAGTTATTGATGGGTCAAACAGATAATGTCTATCCTTTATTCAGCCTCTTAGTTATGTCCAACTCTTTGCAACACCATGGACTACAGTATACCAGGCTTCCCTGTCCTTCATTTTCTCCCAGAGTTTGCTCAAACTCATGTCCATTGAGTCAGTGATGCCATCCAACTATCTCATCCTCTGTCGCTCCCTTCTCCTCCTGCCCTCAATCTTCCCTAGCATCAGAGTCTTTTCCAATGAGTCAGGCCTTCATGTCAGGTGCCAAAGTATTGGAGCTTCAGCATCAGTCCTTCAAATGAATATTCAGGGTTAATTTCCTTTGGGATTGACTGGTTTGATTTCCTTGCTGTGCAAGGGGCTCTCGGGACTCTTGGCTAACACCACAGTTTGAATCATCAATTCTTTTTCATTCAGCCTTCTTTATGGTCCAGATCACACATCCATTCATGACTACTGGAAAAACCATAGCTTTGACTATATAGACCTTTGTTGGCAAAGTGATATTTCTGCTTTTTAATATGCTGTCTAGATTTGTCATAGCATTTATTCGAAGGATCAAGTGTCTTTGAATTTCATGGCTGTAGTCATCATCTGCAATGATTTTGGAGCTCAAGAAAAGAAAATCTGTCACTACTTCCATTTTTTTCTGCTTCTTTTTGCCATGAACTGACGGGACTCAATGCCATGAGGCAGAAACATTTGACAAAATTCAACATTCATTCATAAGAAACACAAAACAAAGCAAAAACATTATTTATATACATAATCCCAAGTTAATATTAAATGGGACAGGAAATAAGGGGATGGCACTGGATGACTTCTCTAGATGTCTCAAGAACTTAATGGCAAATTCAGCAATTGGTGAACAGATGATGGTGAAAGACAGGATTGTGATGGATTTGGGGAATGAACCCCAAGCAAATTCTAACCCTTTCCTTGGAATTCTTTAGATTAAGGGATAAATTTGTCAAGGATTTAAAAAGTTATGGTTCATCTGTGTCTCCATTGCTGCCCTTCAATAAGTTCATCAGTACCTTCTTTCTAGATTCTACCAGTATGTGTTACCATACAATGTTTATTTTTCTCATTTTGACCTACTTCACTCTGTATAACAGGCTCTAGGTTCATCCACCTAATTATGACTGATCTAAATATGTTGCTTTTATGGCTGAGTAATATTCCATTGTACATACATGTACCACAGCTTCTTTATCCATTTATCTGTTCATGGACATCTAGGTTGCTTCCTTGTCCTAGCTATTGTAAACAGTGCTGCAATGAAAATTTGGGCCATGTGTCTTTTTGAATTATGGTTCCTTCAGGGTATATTCCCAGTCTATGACAGTCTAGAGTGGTGGATTGGGCTGGGAGGTTGGGGGGAGAGTCAAGATGGGGGTGGGATGCATATACCTATTGCTGATTCATATTGATGTATGACAGAAATCAACACAACATTGTAAAGCAATTATCCTCCAATATTGTAAAGTTTAAAAATAAATAAATAAATAATAAAAATAAAAATACTTACCCCCCCAAAAAAAATTAATAAATTTTTTAAAAAGTAAAAGACAAAAAAAAGTTATGGTACAAAACAAATGACAAAGATAAATGTAAAATCAATGATGTTTGCCCAGAATCACTCATTTTACTAATAAGGAAATGTAAAGATAGGGGAATTAACTAACAGCTGCTTTAACGAACACTGTGTTTGACCAAGGCTGAATTACACTCTTCTAGACTTACTTCATCAAGCGTCCACTCACTTCCTCACATCACTGCATCATAAATCTTCAGTCATCTCTCTGGTTGAAAGCAACTTACAGGATAATTTCAAGTTATCAGGGGCAGTACAACAAGCACTAAATAGAAAATCAAATAAACTTTCTTATTTCTTATTTTCTGCATGTGTTTCAAGAAATAGCATGAGGAAACCATTGAAAAGACCCATAAGTGTACTGTTCATCCTGCTAATTATGGAGCTTATCATACTTCTCAGTAAACATGTAATTATAGCAATCATTATTTATTAAAATACTCCCTCTCTCTCTCATGTTTTGCTACAGCTAGAGATTCTGGGAAAAGTATACAGTTAATCCTAATTATTTATAGAGTAAAAAGCAAAAACTCTGGATTTTTAAAGTGCTTCAGTGCTTTTGAGTAGAGACTAACCATGACATAGGAAAAATGGTCAATAGAATAGGGTTTCATTCTGTCTCTGTAATTTTTTCACTCTGATCAAGTCATTTCATTTGACCCTCAGTTTTATTTTCTGTCAAATGGAGGTAAAAATTCATGCCAAAATCTATCAGGTAGCATAAAACGATGAATATAATGAGCTATTTGGACAAGTATAAAAGTTGCATGGAATTTACAAGGAAATGAGTAAGGATTAAGTTACAATACTTGTTAACACTATTATAGTTCTCCAAAAGGGAACTACAGTTACACTGCTTTTATGCATGTCTAGACTCTTCAGATCAATGTCCCATAATTTATAGTATTATATACTAGCTTGAATTGATTGTGTTTCATTCTTTATATCCAACCAATATTGAAAACACCTAACTTTCTCATATCTTGCTGATTTTACACAAGACTCTCTGCCTGATTTGAAATGCTCTTGATCTATCTATTTACTTGGAAATTTTCTATTTATACCTTAAGTCTCAGTTCTGTGAATCCTCTGCAGACTCATCCAAACCAACTCTGTGACTTTACCCTCCTGCCATTAACAGTATTCTTCAACTATATGTTCCTTCAGCACAGGAAATATGCCTTTTCATCATTATATGCTTGTGAAACTCATTGTAAATCTCATGTAACATAACAGGTCATCTATATATAGATTTAATTTTTTATTGAGGAATAATTGATACATGATAAATTGCATGTGTTTAAATGGTAGGTGTTGCGAGAGGGCATCAGAAGGCAGATACATTGCAACCATAATCACAGAAAACTAGTCAATCTGATCACAGGGACCACAACTTTGTCTAACTCAATGAAACTAAGCCATGCTGTGTGGGGCCACCCAAGACGGACGAATCATGGTGGAGAGGTCTGACAGAATGTGGTCCACTGGAGAAGGGAATGGCAAACAACTTCAGTATTCTTGCCTTGAGAACCCCATGAACAGTATGAAAAGGAAAAATGATAGGATAGTGAAAGAGGAACTCCCCAGGTCAGTAGGTGTCCAATATGCTGCTGGAGATCAATGGAGAAATAACTCCAGAAAGAATGAAGGGATGGAGCCAAAGCAAAAACAAAACCCAGTTGTGGATGTGACTGGTGATAGAAGCAAGGTCCGATGCTGTAAAGAGCAATATTGCATAGGAACCTCAAATGTTAGGTCCATGAATCAAGACAAATTGGAAGTGGTCAAACAGGAGATGGCAAGAGTGAACGTCGACATTCTAGGAATCAGTGAACTAAAATGGACTAGAATGGGTGAATTTAACTCAGATGACCATTATATCTACTTCTGTGGGCAGGAATATCTTAGGAGAAATGGAGTGGCCATCATGGTCAACAAAAGAGTACAAAATGCCATACTTGGATGCAGTCTCAAAAACGACAGTATGATTACTGTTCGTTTCCAAGGCAAACCATTCAATATAACATATAATCATAGGTTTGTGATCCAAACCTATGCCCCAACCAGTAATGCTGAAAAAGCTGAATTTGAATGGTTCTATGAAGACCTACATGACTCTTAGAACTAACACCCAAGAAAGATGTCCTTTTCATTATAGGGGACTGGAATGCAAAAGTAGGAAGTCGAGAAACACCTGAAATAACAGGCAAGTTTGGCCTTGGAGTACGGAATGAAGCAGGCAAAGGCTAATAGAATTTTGCCAAGAGAATGCACTGGTCATAGCAAACACCCTCTTCCAACAACACAAGAGAAGACTCTACACATGGACATCACCAGATGGTCAACACTGAAATCAGATTGATTATATTCTGTGCAGCCAAAGATGGAGAAGGTTTATACAGTCAGCAAAAACAAGACCGGGAGCTGACTGTGGATAAGATCATGAACTTCTTATTGCCAAATTCAGACTTAAATTGAGGAAAGTAGGGAAAACCACTAGACCATTCAGGTATGACCTAAATAAAATTGCTTATGATTATACAGTGGAAGTGAGAAATAGATTTAAGCGACTAGATCTGATAGAGTTCCTGATGAACTATGGACAGAGGTTCACGACATTTTACAGGAGACAAGGATCAAGACCATCCCCATGGAAAAGAAATGCAAAAAAGCAAAATCGCTGACTGAGGAGGCCTTACAAATAACTGTGAAAAGAAGAGAAGTGAAAAGCAAAGGAGAAAAAGGAAAGATACAAGCATTTGAATACAGAGTTCCAAAGAATAGCAAGGAGAGAAAAGAAAGCCTTCCTCAGAGATCAATGCAAAGAAATAGAGGAAAACAGCAGAATGGGAAAGACTAGAGATGTCTTCAAAAAAACTAGAAATACCAACGGAACATTTCATGGAAAGATGGGTTCAATAAAGAACAGAAATGGTATGGACCTAACAGAAGCAGAAGATATTAAGAAGAGGTGGCAAGAATACACAGAAGAACTGTACATAAAAGATCTTCACGACCAAGATAATAATGATGGTGTGATCACTCACCTAGAGCCAGACATCCTGGAATGTGAAGTCAAGTGGGCCTTAGAAAGCATCACTACGAACAAAGCTAGTGGAGGTGATGGGATTCCAGTTGAGTTATTCCAAATCCTGAAAGATGATGCTGTGAAAGTGCTGCACTCAATATGCCAGCATATTTGGAAAACTCAGCAGTGGCCACAGGACTGGAAAAGGTCAGTTTTCATTCCAATCCCAAAGAAAGGCAACGCCGAAGAATGCTCAAACTACCGCACAATTGCACTTATCTCACATGCTAGTAAAGTAATGCTCAAAATTCTCCAAGCCAGGCTTCAGCAATACGTGAACCGTGAACTTCCAGATGTTCAAGCTGGTTTTAGAAAAGGGAGAGGAACCAGAGATCAAATTGCCAACATCCGCTGGATCATGGAAAAAGCAAGAGAGTTCCATAAAAACATCTATTTGTGCTTCACTGACTATGCCAAAGCCTTTGACTGTGTGGATCACAATAAACTGCGGAAAATTCTGAAAAAGATGGGAATACCAGACCACCTGACCTGCCTCTTGAGAAACCTATATGCAAGTCAGCAAGCAACAGTTAGAACTGGACATGGAACAACAGACCGGTTCCAAATAAGAAAAGGAGTACATCAAGGCTATATATTGTTACCCTGCTTATTTAGCTTATATGCAGAGTACTACATGAGAAACCCTGGGCTGGGAGAAGCACAAGGTGGAATCAGGATTGCTGGGAGAAGTATCAATAACCTCAGATATGCAGATGACACCACCATTATGGCAGAAAGTGAAGAGGAACTAAAAAGCCTCTTGATAAAGGTGAAAGAGGAGAGTGAAAAAGTTGGTTTAAAGCTCAACTTTCAGAAGACGAAGATCATAGCATCCGGTCCCATCACTTCATGGCAAATAGATGGGGAAACAGTGGAAACAGTGTCAGACTTTATTTATCTGGGCTCCAAAATCATTGCAGATGGTGATTGCAGCCATGAAATTAAATGATGCTTACTCCTTGGAAGGAAAGTTATGACCAACCTAGACAGCATATTCAAAAGCAGAGATATTACTTTGCCAACAGTGGTCCGTCTAGTCAAGTCTATGGTTTTTCCTCTGGTCATGTATGGATGTGAGTGTTGGACTGTGAAGAAAGCTGAGCACTGAAGAATTTATGCTTTTGAACTGTGGTGTTGGAGAAGACTCTTGAGAGTCCCTTGGACCACAAGGAGGTCCAATCAGTCCATCCTAAAGGAAATCAGTCCTGGCTGTTCACTGGAAGGACTAATGCTGAGGCTGAAACTCCAATACTTCGGCCACCTCATGCAAAGATTTGACTCCTTGGAAAAGGCCCTGATGCTTGGAGGGATTGGGGGCAGGAGGAGAAGGGGATGACAGAGGATGAGATGGCTGGATGGCATCACCAACTCGATGTACATGAGTGTGGGTGAACTCCAGGAGTTGGTGATGGACAGGGAGGCTTGTCGTGCTGTGATTCATGGGGTTGCAAAGAGTTGAACACGACTGAGTGACTGAACTGAAACTGCATATTTAAATGAATTCTGGTGTATATGTATGCAACCGTGAAGTCATCACCACACTTAAAATTGTGAACATATTCATTATGTAGGTCTAGTTCTGAAATATATATGTTGAGTATGTACTCCATGCCAGTGATAGCAGACTTTGTGTGCACAAAGATGGACAGGATGCAATCCCTATTCTTAACAGGCTTGTTCTCTGGTCCTGATTCTAGAATAGAAATGACTTTTCATATTCATCAAATATAGTCTATTGTATGTCAAATTGTCACTTCAGTTCAGTTGAGTTCAGTTACTCAGTTGTTTCTGACTCTTTGAGACCCTAAGGACTGCAGTATGCCAGGCCTTCCTGTTCATCACCAACTCCTGGAGCTCACTCAAACTCATGTCCATAGAGTTGGTGATGCCATCCAACCATCTCATCCTCTGTTGTCCCCTTCCCCACTGCCTTAAATCTTTCCCAGCACCATGGTCTTTTCCAATGAGCAAGTTCTTCACATCAAATGGCCAAATATTTGAGCTTCAGCTTCAACATCAGTCCTTCCAATGAATATTCAGGACTGATTTCCTTTAGGATGGACTGGTTGTATCTCCTTGCTGTCCAAGGGACTCTCAAGAATTTTCGTCAGCACCACAGTTCACAAACATCAGTTATTTGGTGCTCAGCTTTCTTTATAGTCCAACTCTCCCATCCATACATAACTATTGGAAAAACATTAGCTTTGACTAGATGGACCTTTGTCAGCAAAGTTATGTCTCTGTTTTTTAATATGCTGTCTAAGTTGGTCATAGCTTTTCTTCCAAGGAGCAAGTATCTTTTAATTTCATGACTGCAGTCACCATCTACAGTGTTTTTTGAGCACAAGAAAATAATGTTTATTACTGTTTATGTTGTTTCTCCAGGTATTTACCCTGGGGTGAAGGGACTGGATGCATGATCTTAGTTTTTTGAATGTTGAGTATTAAGCCAGCTTTTTCAATCTTCTCTCTCACTTTCATCAAGAGGCTCTTTAGTTCCTCATGACTTTCTGCCATAAGGGTGTTGTGATCTGCATCTCTGAGGTTATTGGTATTTCTTCCAGTAATCTTGATTCCAGCTTGTACTTCATCCAGATGACCTATAATGTACTCTGCATATAAGTTAAATAAGCAAGGTGACAATATACAGCCTTGACGTACTTGTTTCCCAATTTGGAACCAGTCTGTTATTCCCTATCTGGTTCTAACTGTTGTTTATTGACCGGCATACAGATTTCTCAGAAGGCAGGTCAGGTGATCTGGAATTCCCATCTATTGAAAATTTTACTCTACTCACTCCAGTATTCATGGCTTCCCTTGTGGCTCAGCTGGTAAAGAATCCTCCTGCCATGCAGGAGACCTGGGTTCTATCCCTGGGTTGGGAAGATCCCCTGGAGAAGGGAAAGGCTGCCCACTTCAGTATTCTGGCCTGGAGAATTCCATGGACTGTATAGTCCACGGGGTCTCAAAGTGTTGGGTGCAACTGAGTGACTTTCACTTATCACACAGTGAAAGGCTTTGGTGTAATCAATAAAGCAGAAATAGATGTTTTTCTGGAACTCTCTTGCTTTTTCTATGATCCAAGGGATCCAGGTCAAATCCTGGATGTGTGTATATTTCTAGATAAATGGCAGGCTATCCTCAGAAGCACTTCATAGAATGAGGAGCAGGAGATCCCAGAAACCCAGAAATGAGGCCAGGGGTAGAATCAAGGTTATATCTGCAAATCATGATGAAGTACTATGTTGAAATGGATTAACAGTGGAGAAATTAGGCTATTAGTCAGAATGAAAATAATAAAGATGCAACAAATGGAATTGATTGAAAAACTCATAAAATCGAATCCAGAAATACTGCTGAAAAGATAGTATGCACTTTCACGTGTAGACTTCCATACACTTCTGGGCCAAGCCTTGGGTAGATAAGATTTCATGGGGCTTCATAATAGCATCTGAATGATTTCTCTGCCTAATATCTATATCTAACTGATTTTAACTTCAACCTACAACTTTGTGCAACTGAAAAATATATGTAACTTTTACTCTATGCTTCTATTCAACTGATTATCTTCTATTTTCTTTACCTACTGAAGCTCATAATATTTTAATTGCATTCTCAAATTGCTGTCTCAGAATGTTCTTTCCATTCTGATTACATTCACCACTCTTTGTTTCTTTTCAGTATCTTAGCTATCATTCAAAGAATAATATTGATCTGAGCTCTCTGTTGATACCTTCTACACTCTAATCACCATTTCCCCCTCTTTTCTTTCTTCCCAAACATAATATTGAGTATTTGGACTACCCAATTTATCTCCTTGTTATTGTCAGTTTATTCCAAAGGCTGTTCATTTCAAACCATCTTGCTTTGGTTTCAGTTGAATTCTTGTATATAAGTTTCCTCTACAACAGGATTTATGAGCACCTACTGTACAGAAAAAGCATATCAACAGTGTCTTACAGAACAGTTAATTATATGCTTACAAGATCCCTGTTTATTATGGATATTTACAATCTCATATCATTTCTCATATGTATTAAGAGTAGTTTAGCGACAGGCCTCAAGCATTCTCATGGCTTCCAAACAAGGAGTTGTCTCCCTCCTGAGAGAGGTGAATCATTGAAAGCAATGGGCAAGGAATACAAGTTAAAGCAATGTGGATAGACCTTGAGTGAAAACAGGAAGATTTAGGATACCTGTAGAAAGACAAGTCAGCATTATATAGAGACGAATTAATACTTTGGGATTAAACTGTCTGTGAAGGATAGAAGCATGGCAGACTAAAAATAGGCACGGAGTAATTCAGAGGCTAATCAGGCTCTGTCACAGATAAAATTAATAAGTAAAAAAAGTTTTAACAAGACATTAGCCATCTGAGCAGCCCAGAAGGCTTGGGGAGGGAGATGGGAGCACTATGGCTGAAGCATTAACATCACTGTTATTAGCTTGGTGATGATTAACAGGATGTGGCCCCAGAGGGAGCAAGGTGAGCCTTCATAGGACAGCACTATGTCAGAGGATGATGGTCTCAAATTAGATAGCAAAGGTGAACTGTCTGTCAGGAGGGACATCAGGCCCAAGGACACAAAAATGGAACTGGATGAGCCAGAGCAGGAATTAGAGTTGTATCAGAGAAAAATACAAGTCATACAAAATTAAAGCAAAACATAAAATTTGTGACAGCTACACCTGTTAGTCTTTGCTTTCCATTCCATTTCATTTTGAGACTATTGGGCCAATATTTCTTTTGGGTCCACCTTATTCATATTTTATAATAATGAGTGAATTGAATCTATGAAGAAGAAATCCTAAGAACTTCATAATTGATTCATCTAGGTAACAAGAGGAATGTTTGATATCATCTATCATCAGGAGAAATTGATCAAAAATCTTTGAGCTTCGAGTCTGGTGCTAGGTGCCATGGGAAATGAAAAGGAAATCTCAAGCCTAGCTTTTCACAGTAGCTTACAAGGCAGTGGAAGCGGAAACACCAACACAGATTAAAAATACTGTTAAGTACATTAATAACTGCTGACAGTTCTATGAAATTTGAAAATACAGCCTTTTGGAATATGAGTATATTCTGGTATATTTAGAATATCCAAAGTGGGATTAATTGGTATGGAAATTTTTCTCACAAATGAAGATTTATAAGTATTAAGGAGAAGGGACATGATTTGATGGAAAGGAAATAGTAAACTGTAAAAGGCTGGTGAAAGACTTAAAATTCAGAGGTATTATGTGGATGGATTAAATTTGTTTGCATTTAATCAAACTTCTCTTTGTGTTTTGTAAAGTTGGACATAAATTCTTAGAAACAAAATACTGTATTATTATATCAGGTTTCTGTAACTTGTATCAAAAAAAAACCTTACATGTATAATATCATATATGAAATGAATCGCCAGTCCAGGTTCGATGCACAATACTGGATGCTTGGGGCTGGTGCACTGGGACAACCCAGAGGGATGGTATGGGGAGGGAGGAGGGAGGAGGGTTCAGGATGGGGAACACATGTATACCTGTGGTGGATTCATTTTGATATATGGCAAAACCAATACAATATTGTAAAGTTAAAAAAGAAAAAAAAAACCTTTCTAATAAAATACACATTTTATCAACCAGCATAATTTCTCTGAAACTCCAGAAACATTTTAAAATACAAGTTATAGAAAGCTGTTTAAAATGGGCTTCAGTTCAGTTCAGTTCAGTCGCTCAGTTGTGTCTGACTCTTTGCGACTTCCATGGACTACACACAGCATGCTAGGCTTCCCTGTCCAATACCAACTCCTGGAGCTTACTCAAACTCATGTCCATTGAACTGGTGATGCCGCCCTACCATCTCATCCTCTGTAATCGGCTTCTCCTCCTGCCTCCAATCTTTCCCAGCATCAAGGTCTTTTCCAATGAGCCAGTTCTTCACATCAGGTGGCCAAAGTAATAGAGTTTCAGCTTCAGTATCAGTCCTTCCAATGAATATTAAGGACTGATTTCCTTTACGATGAACTGGTTGGATCTCCTTGCAGTCCAAGGGACTCTCAAGAGTCTGCTCCAACACCACAGTTCAAAAGCATCAATTCTTCAGTGCTCAACTTTCTTTATAGTCCAACTCTCACATCCATACATGACTACAGGAAAAACCGTAGCCTTGACTACACGGACCTTTGTTGGCAAAGTAATGTCTCTGCTTTTTGATATGCTGTCTAGGTTGGTCAATAACTTTCCTTCCAAGGAGTAAGTGTCTTTTAATTTCATGGCTGCAGTTACCATCTGCAGTGATTTTAGAGCCCAAGAAAATAAAGTCTCTCACTGTTTCCATTGTTTCCCCATCTATTTGCCATGAAATGATGGGACCAGATGCCATGATCTTAGTTTTCTGAATGTTGAGCTTTAAGCCAACTTTTTCACTCTCCTCTTACACTTTCATCAAGAGGCTCTTTAGTTCTTCTTTGCTTTCAGCTGTAAGGGTGGTGTCATCCGCATATCTGAGGTTGTTGATATTTCTCCCGGCAATCTTGATTCCAGCTTGTGCTTCATCCAGCCCCACATTTCACACAATTAACCCTGCATATAAGTTAATGGGCTTAGAGTATGAACTAAAATGGGCTTAGGGTATGAGAAATAGTATAATATATAGTTACATAACACATCTAGAAATGGAGAATCTTCAGATCTCACACAAGATTCTAACTCTGTTCCTCTGTGAATTTATCTCAGCAATGCCTCATTCTATGTATTCATTTAGTCTTCTATCATGCTTTCAAGATTGCTGCCAAAAGCACATATTGTAAGAGAGCAAGAACCTTACTTCCCAAGTATGGTTCCTAAGAGAAAGAAAATATAATTGACTTTTGAAAAAAGTGGGTTTGTACTATACAGGTCCATTTATACATAAATTCTTCTCAATATAAATAGTACTGGAGAAGTGGAGGAATTGTGATATAGTTGAGACCCACATCCACACGTGGGGGACCCAATAGCAGGGGAATAATTTTAATTCCAGAGATTCTGCCAAAGAAGCGAGAAATCTGAGACCCACATCAGGCTCCCCAGTCCAGGGTTCCTGCACCAGGAATTAAGCCCCTAGAATGTTTGTCTTTCAAGGCCAATGGTACTTACTTTCAGGAGTCCCAGAGGGCTGGGGAAATTAGAAACTCCCAACTCTTAAAGGACACATATACACTATGTGTGCATGCTCAGTCGTGCCCAGCTCTTTGTGACCCCATGGACTATAGCCTGCCAAGCTCTTCTGTCCATGGAATTTTCAGGAAAGAATACTGGAATGGGTTGCCATTTCCTCCTCTAGGGGATCTTCCAGACCCAGGGACTGAACCTGCTTCTCTTGTGTCTCATACATTGGCAGGTAGATTCTTTGCCACAAGCCACCTGGAAAGTCCTAAAGGACACATGCTGTGTCACTTGAGTTGTGTCTGACTCTCTGCGATCTGTGTACTATAGCCCACCAGGCTGCTCCGTCCATGGGATTCTCCAGGCAAGAGTACTGGAGTGAATTATCATTTCCTTCTCTAGGGATCTTCCTGACAGTAGGATAGAATCCCTGTCTCTTATGTCTCCTGCATTGGCAGGTGAGTTTTTTACCACTGCCACCACCTGTGAAGTGACACACCCCTTCCCCCCCACCCCTCCCACACACAAACGACAGGTACAAAATCTCAAATGCTTTAGGACCCAGGGCCAAAGCAGAAGTTTGGAGAGAGTTTGGGTTGGACCTACCTGCTATTCTAGAGTCTGGAGAGGCAAGAGGCAACTGCCAGGTCACCCTGGGGCACAGACACTGGCAGAAGTCACTTTTGGGGGATCGTTCTACCATGTGAGACTGCTGCTGACAAGCATATTTTGGAATGCACATTCTAGTTTATTAGACTCAGGGCCCAGCTCTGCCTCTATCCAGTATCTCATAGACACCAGCAAGGGGACATCTCAAGCCAAACAACCAACTTGGAGAGGAAAGAGCCCCACTCACCAACAGAGAGACTGCCTTAAGAACCCCCTGAGTCCCTTTGATGTGGCCTTTCCTGTAAGAGGGCATAGAACCTGATCCCATAAACTAGTGCAAGGCACTAGACCCAGGACCCCTAGATGCCTTTAGCTAGAGACCCCTGGGCTCAGATTCACCCACCAGTGGGAAGTACCAGGCCCAGAATCCCTGCCCCTGTCCACCAAGAAGCCTACTCTAGTCTGGGGACCATCTTGACCCACCAGCAGATGGACACCAGTCACAGGACAGCCACAGTCCCATAGCCAGTGAACTCAGCCCACTTACCAGCAGGCCAGCACTTGCCTTGTGACTGGCTGGATCCTGATCCCCACCTATCAGAGAGCCTGCTCTAGCCTAGGACCAGACTCGTCTACCAGCAGGGCAACCACAGTCCCACAGTCAGTGGACCCAAGTCACCCACTAGCAGGCTGATAGCTTCTCTGGGACTGGTTGACACTGCCCTACCCACTGGAGGCCAATAAAAGCTTTAGGAAACCTTGGACACTTCAGCCAGCTGTGTCAGTTGGGACCAGTTCCATTCACTAGTGGTCTGACACCAGTATTCTTGCCTGGAGAATCGTGTGGACAGGGGAACCTGGTGGGCTGCAGTCTATGGGGTCGCACAGAGTCAGATGCGACTCAGGTGACTTAGCATGCGTACATGCATTGGAGAAGGAAATGGCAACCCACTCCAGTATTCTTGCCTGGAGAATTCCAGGGACGAGGACCTGGTAGGCTGCCATCTATGGGGTCATACAGAGTCGGACACGACTGAAGTGACTTAGCAGCAGCAGCAGCAGCAGACACCAGCTCTAGACCCCTGAGCTCTGTAGCCAAATCCCAGGACCCAGCACAACTTACCAGTCATCTGGCACTAGCCCCAGTAACTGACTTCACCCACCAGTGGGTAGACATTCACCAAAGGGTCTCCTGAATTCTGAGTCTGCCCCAAAATGAGTCAGTCTGAACCCCAAAAAACCACTATCCGCCCCCAACCCCACCACAGTGTTCTATAGCCAGTTTCCTCCATGGTTTGGCTGCCTCAACCAGAAACTGGAAGCATCTGCACAGTTCAGGGCCTGGCAACCAACTGGACTAGGGTCCAATCAAGCCCTGACCAGGGTAGTCAGCTACCATAATAGTAAGATCCATGTGAGAACAGTGAGCTGGAAGTAGAATAATGGAAATCACTGATGCTGAAAAAAAAAAAAAAAAAAAAGATAGTTTGATAATACCTCTGGGACAACACTGAGTGTGAGAATATTTGCATTTTAGAGGTCCCAGAAAGATAAAAGAGACAGAGAAGGGCTGAGAAGATATTTGGAGGTATAAGTGATGAAAGCCTCCCTAAACCTAGAGGCTTTCCTCATGGCTCAGCTGGTAAAGAATCTGGCAGCAATGCTGGAGGCCTGGGTTCGATCCCTGGGTTGGGAAAATCCCCTGGAGAAGGGAAAGGCTATCCACTCCAGTATTCTGGAATGGAGAATGTATGAACTGTATAATCGAGGGAGTAGCAAAAAGTTGGACATAACTGAGTGACTTTCACTTTCCCTTAGTCTGAGAAAAGAAATTTACATCCAAGCCCAAGAAGCACAGAGCATTGCAAACAGGATTAATCCAAAGAAGACCACACAAAGATAGACTGTAATTAAAATGTCAAAAAATTAAAGCTAAAGAGACATATTAAAAGCAGTAAGGAAAAAGCAACAGGTTGCATACTAGGGAATTCCTATAAAACAATCAGCTGATGTTTTAGCAGAAACTGTAGCCAAGAACACTTTACCTTGCGAAGCTCTCATTCAGATTTGATGGAAATATAAAAAGCATTACAGATAAACCAAAGCTAAAAGGGTTCGGTACCACTAAACTGACCTTATAAGAAATGCAAAAGAAACTTATGAAAGTGAAAAATAAAAGTCTACAATTAAATGTATGAAAGCTATAAAGGAAAAACTCATCAGTAAAGGAAAATATATAGTAAAGGCAATAAATTATCCTTGCACAAAGCTAGTAGAAAAGCTAAAAAGATAAAAGCAATATAATTATCTACACCAACAATAAGCAGTTAAGAGATACATAAAATATTTAGATATATAATATGATTGCAAAAAAAGTTATCATGAGGGTCAGAGAGAACAAATGCATCTCTGTTAAAATACATTTGAAATTAAGGTATCAGCAAGCTAAAGCAATCAGATAGATAGGTTGGTAGGTAGATAGAGAGAGAGAAACTTCATGATAACCACAAACCAGAAATCTATAATAGTTTCAGTACAGAGAGAAAGGGGTCTAGACATAACACTAAAGATAGTCATCAAATCACAAGAGAGCAAAAGAAAGAATAAAAAAGAATTACAAAAGAAACTGAAAACAAATTACAGAAAGGCAATGAGAACATAAATATGAGCAATCTGTTTACATGTAAAGAGACGAAATGTTCCAGTCAAAAGATTGAGTGGCTGAATGGATACCAAAAAATCACCTGTTTACATGTTGTCTATAAGAGAGTTACTTCAGACTTAAAGACAACCACAGACTGAAAGGGAGGAATTGGAAAAAGGTATTCTATGGAAATGGAAATCAAAGGAAAGCTGAGGTAACAATACTTGTATCACACAAAATAGGTTTCAAAAAATAAAGAAGACATGGCAATTGTAAATATGTATGTAACCAGCATTCTATGTGTGCCATGCTTAGTCACTCAGTCATGTCTGACTCTTTGCGACCCCATGGACTGTAGCCTGTCATGTTCCTCTGTCCATGGGGATTCTCCAGGGATTCTCCATACTGGAGTGGGTAGTCATGCCCTGCTCCAGGGGATCTTATCAACCCAGGAATAGAACCCAGGTCTCCCACATTGCAGGAGGATTCTTTACTATCTGAGCCACCAGGGAAGCCCAAGGATACTGGAGTGAGTAGCCTATTCCTTCTCCAGGGGATTTTTCTGACCCAGGAATTGAACTGGGGTCTCCTGTATTGTAAGCAGATTCCTTACCAGCTGTGCTACCAGGGAAACCCATGTGCCCATCATACTACTACTACTAAGTTGCTTCAGTCATGTCTGACTCTGTGTGACCCCATAGACGGCAGCCCACCAGGCTCCGCCATTCCTGGGATTCTCCAGGCAAGAACACTGGAGTGGGTTGCCATTTCCTTCTCCAATGCGTGAAAGTGAAAACTGAAAGTGAAGTTGCTCAGTCATGTCCGACTCTTCGTGACCCCATGGACTGCAGCCTACCAGGCTCCTCTGTCCATGGGATTTTCCAGGCAAGAGTACTAGAGTGGGTTGCCATTGCCTTCTCCATGTGCCCATCAAAGGAACACTTACAAAAATAAAGTAAATATTAGCAGAAATAAAGGGTGAAACTTACAGTAACACGATAGTAGGGGACTGCAATACCCCACTTAAACGAATGGACAGATCTGCCACACAAAAAATCAGTAAAGAAACACCGGTCATATATGACACATTAAAATGTATATATTAATATTTTTAAAATCAATCAATGTGATATACCACATTAACAAATTGAAGAATAGAAAGCACATGATCATCTCAGTACATGCAGAAAAATCTTTTGACAAAATTCAGCATCAATTTATTATTAAAAACACTCCAGAATATGTCTATAGAGGAGAGATTCCTTAAAATAATAAAAGCCATATATAATAGGGCCACAACTAACATCATTCTCAATGGTAAAAAGTTGAAAGTATTTCCTCTAAAATCATTAGCAAGACAAAGATTTCCACTTTTGCCACTTTTATTCAACATTGTTTTGGAAGTCCTAGCCATCAGACAAGAAAAAGAAATAAAAATAATTCAAATTTAAAAGGAAAAACTTAAGCAGTCATTATTTGCAAATGATGTGATCCTATACATAGAAAATCTGAAAGACACCATCAAAAAAAAAAAAAAATACTACAGATCATAATGAACTTGGTAAAGTTACAGGATACGAAAGAAATCTGTTGCCTTTCTCTACAGTGTAAACAACCTATAAGAAACAGAAATGAAGGAAACAGTTTCATTTGCAATTGCATTAAAAAGAATAAAATACCTAGAAATAAACCTATCTAATGATGCAAAAGATTGATAGTCAGAAAACAGTAAGACAATGATAAAAGCAATTGGAGATGTTGCAAACAGATGGAAAGATAGACCATATTTCTTAACTGGAAGAATTAATACTGTTAAAATAACCATATGAGCCAAGGCAATCTACAGATTTAACACAATCCCTTCAAAACACCAATGAAATTTTTCACAGAAATAGAACAAGTAATTTTAAAATTTGTATGGAAACAAAAAAGACCCAAAATAACCTAAATAATCTTGAGAAAGAAAAACTGAGCTTGAGGTATCAGACTCCCTGACTTCAGACTATACTACTAAGCTACAGCAATCAAGTCAGTACAGTGTAAAGTGCTGGCACAGAACAGATATATAAATCAATGAAACAAAATATAGAGAGCCCAGAAATAAACCCATGCTCTTCTGGTCAATTAATCTACTACAAAGGTAGCAAGAACATACAATGAAGAAAAGACAATCTCCTCAATAAGTGGTGCTGGGAATACCAGATAGCTACATGTAAAAAAAAAAAAAAATTAAATTAGAATATTTTCTCACATCTACAAAAATAAACTCTAAATGTATTATAAACCTCAATGTAAGACCAGAAGCTTTAAAACTTATGGAAGCAAACAGGTAGAACACTCTTTGACATATGTTGTAGCAATATTTATTTTTTATCTGTCAAAGCAAAAATATACAAAAGCAAATATAAGCATATGAGATCTAATGTAACTTCAAGTTATGTGTAGCAAAGAACACCATTGACAAAATGAAAAGAAAGACTATCAAATGGGATAAACTATTTGCAAATGATATTATTTATAAGAATTTAATATCCAACATATATATGAAGATCATATAACTCAATATCAAAAAGCAAACAACCTGATTGACACAAATGAGGAGACCTGAATAGACTTTTTTTAAAGAAGACACACAGATGGTCAAGATGAAGACGCTCACCATTGCTAATCATCAGAGAAATGTAAATCAAAACCATAGTGAAGTATCACCTCACACTTGTCAGATTGGCTATCATCAAAAAGACCAAAAATAAAAAGTGTTGTTAAGAAAGCAGACAAAATTGAATTCTACTACACTTTTGGAGAAGGAAATGGCAACCCACTTCAGTATTCTTGCCTGGAGAATTGCATGAACAGAGGAGTCTGGCAGGCTACAGTCCATGGGGTCGCAGAGAGTCAGACATGACTAAGCGCCTAAAGCACCACCACACTTGTGGTGGGAATTTCAATTGCTGCAGCTACCATTGGAAACATTATGGAGACTCCTCAAAAAGCTACAAATATAACTACATATGATCCAGTAATTCCACTCCTGGGTATGTATCCAAAGAAAACAAAAACACTAATTAAAAAAGATACACAAAGTAAGCCAGAAAGAAAAACACTAATACAGTATACTAACACATATATATGGAATTTACAAAGATGGTAACGATAGCCCTGTATACGAGACAGCAAAAGAGACACTGATGTATAGAACAGTCTTTTGGACTCTGTGGGAGAGGAAGAGGGTGGGAAGATTTGGGAGAATGGCATTGAAACATGTATAATATCATGTATGAAACGAGTTGCCAGTCCAGGTTCGATGCACGATACTGGATGCTTGAGGCTGGTGCACTGGGACGACCCAGAGGGATGGTACGGGGAGGGAGGAGGGAGGAGGGTTCAGGATGGGGAATACGTGTATACCTGTGGCAGATTCATGTTGATATATGGCAAAACCAATACAATATTGTAAAGTTAAAAAATAAAATTAAAAAAAAAGATATATGTACTTTAATGTTCATTGTAGCATTATTTAATATAGCCAAAATATGGAAGCAATCTAAGTGTCCATCAATATAGGAATGGATAAAAGAAATGAGCTTTATGTATACATAGAATGAAATAATTACTCAGTCATAAAAATAATGGAATTTTACTATTTGCATCAATGTGGTTGAACTTGAAGGGTATTACACTTAGTGAAATAATTCAGACAGAGAAAGGCAAATGCTATATATCACGTACGTGTGGGAAAAAAACAAACAAACTAGTGAATATAACAAAAAAGAAACAGACTCAGATATAGAGAACAAAATAATGATTACTGGTGGGGCAAGTATAGGGAAAAAAGTACAAGGTAAGGATAGGGGATTAAGAGGTACAAACCATTGTGTATAAAATAAATGAGCTAAAACTACATATTTTCCAGCACAAGTAGCCAATATTTTTAATAACTTTAAATATAGTATAATCTATAAAATATTGATTCACTTTGTTGTACACATGAAATTAATACAATATTGTAAATAGGCTATAGCTGCATTAAAAACAATTGGAGAAGGAAACAGCAACCCACTCCAGAATTCTTGCCTGGAGAATCCCAGGGATGGGGGAGCCTGGTGGGCTGCCATCTATGGGGTCGCACAGAGTCGGACAGAACTGAAGTGACTTAGCAGCAGAAGCAGCAGCATTAAAAACAAATAAAGCTATACATATAATGTTTGTTATAAGAGGATAATAATGAGTCTAGTTTATATGCATAACTATGGTTGACTGAATTATGATATAATCACATTATGGATTACTGTGCAATTATTGTTTATGGTATCCTGATATTAAAATAAATCTAAGGTATCATAAGAGATACTAATACTCACTAAATATTATATTTACTCTGGTTTCTAATATTCTTTGCAGTTAGGTGAGTCCACATGATTTGTTCTGGCCAATGAACTTAGAAGCAGAGTGGCATGTCTCTTCTTGGCTGAGATAGTATAAAGTCCATTTCTAACTCTGGTTGCATTCCTATAACAGCAAATAAGGATGGTGCAATAAGAGGATAGGTTTCTGAATAACTCTGGAGCAGACATGGTACCTTCTCCCAATCCCTGAAATATGAATGAAAAATTGATTTTATTGGGTTAAGCTACTTAATTTGTTACTGCAGTATGACTTAGTCACTTCTAATTAATATTTACTGGCAAGAGAAAGGAGAAGGCAATGGCACCCCACTCCAGTACTCTTGCCTGGAAAATCCCATGGATGGAGGAGCCTGGTGGGCTGCAGTCCATGGGGTTGCGAAGAGTCGGACATGACTGAGCATCTTCACTTTCACTTTTCACTTTCATGCATTGGAGAAGGAAATGGCAACCCACTCCAGTGTTCTTGCCTGGAGAATCCCAGGGACGGGGGAGCCTGGTGGGCTGCCGTCAGTGGAGTCGCACAGAGTCGGACATGACTGAAGCGACTTAGCAGCAGCAACAGAAGGCAAGAGAAAAAAAGAAAAGATAAATCTCAGGACAAAATTTCAAGAATATTTTTCTAAATATTTTAAGTTATAGATGTGTGTGTGTTTACTTATACATGAATAGAAACATATCAAGGGCTAATAATTTTTATCTCTAAGGATGGGAAGTGAGAATTTCAGGAAAAGAAGATAGAACATGACAAGAGATGTTATGGTTCTACATTGCCTGAATTTTTCAAAAACATATATTCATGTATTGTGTATGTAAAAGTTTTCTTAAAAAATAAGATCAAATTGTTTCTTAAATATAAAAAAATAATTTTTATATACGTGTGCCTAATATTTCTCATGTTTTAACCAAAAATAATTCTGGTTAGCAGCTGTGATTGGTAGTTATGAAAGTAAAAGGGGGTCAAATATGAGGAATACTTCAAAATATGTTCAGTTTTGCAAGGCTCTATTTCCTTCACGCCTGTATGCTGTTAGGATACCTAGATGGCCTTTTAGAGAGTGGGGAGTTGATTGCAATTATACGTGCCTGCCTTTGTCCTTTACTTGTCACATTTTTATATAAAATGTAGGGGCCCAAACCACTCCATCTTCACTGGGTGATTGTTCCAGGCCAAATCTATGTTATTTCTGAAAAGCTGCAAGAAATGTAAGGTATAAGATAGCTGCTGTATCTGGGTAATATCTTGCCCATGAGACATGTGCAACTGTTGACGTGCGTTACTCTGTCAAAGCAACCAAAGTAGATACTGATAATGAAAGAAACAGATACCAAGAACTCTCACAATTTACTTGTGTCTTGGAAAATTTGCCATTAAAATATTTGCTAGTAGAGTGCTGTCAATGTGCTTCTAAAGTGTCTGATTTTCTAAACCCTGATAGAAGAAAAACTAGGCAACTCAGCAGCTTCAAACAAAAAAATGACTTATTTAGGTATTTACAGTACTGACTGAGGTATCCCATGCTGAGGTAGAGCAGGTACTTGTCCTACAGGATGGTTGCATAATGGATTTTAAATTTCCTGCTTGAAATTTTATGAATAGCATTATCATTATTTTAAAAAGCTTAGTTTAATATTATCTTTTGTTTATATCTATATAAGCATATTTAATTTCTATTAATAAAATCAAGCTCAGATACTTGAAAATATGAACTAATGATCGAATTTTCTACATGATGGAGAAAGGAATTGGATTGTGTGGCCTTCCTGTGACAATTCTACTATTGGGTTTGATTGTTTTGAATTTTGTAATAGTTTGGAAAAATTTGATGTTTCTAAGAGAGTATTTTGGAAGAACTTCATTCATTTTCTTTTTATTTCAGTCTGTCAAACTCACTTTTCAAGAAAGATGAATACTATCCTCTATAAAATATACCTAAAGTGATGTGGTGCAAGACTGGACTTTACAAAGATTTTGGAATGATATAATGCAAAGAGAGAGTGTATAATAAATTGCCCATAACTTCTGATGGGATTCCCTGGGAGTTCAGCTGGTAAAGAATCCACCTGCAATGCAGGAGACCCTTATTTGATCTGCTGGAGAAGGGATGGATAGGCTACCCAATCCAGTATTCTTGGGCTTTCCTGGTGGCTCAGCTGGTAAAGAATCTTCCTGCAGTGCAGGAGACTTGAGTCTGATCCCTGGGTTGGGAATATCCCCTGGAGAAGGGAATGGCTACCCAATCCAGTATTCTGGCCTGGAGAATTCCAAGGACTGGGGTCACAAAGAGTTGGACACAACTGGGCGACTTTCACTTTCTGATCTTTGATGAAAGATGAAACACAGATAGTTTGTGTCTTTTAGGGTACAGTAGCTTTTTTGCATCAGTATATTCAGTTCAGTTCAGTTCAGTCAGTAAGTCATGTCTGACTCTGCAACTTCATGGATTGTAGCACACCAGACTTCCCTGTCCATCACCAACACCAGGAGTTTGCTCAAACTCATGGCCATTGAGTCAGTGATGCCATCCAACCACCTCATTCCCTGTCATTCCCTTCTCCTCCTGCCTTTAATCTTTCCCAGCATCAGCATCTTTTCCAATGAGTCAGTTCTTCACATCAGGTGGCCAAAGTATTGGAGCTTCAGCTTCAGCATCAGCAACAGTCCTTCCAATGAATATTCAGGACTGATTTCCTTGAGGATTGACTGATTTGGACTCCTTGCAGCCCAAGGGACTCTCAAGAGTCTTTTCCAACACCACAGTTCAAAAGCATCAATTCTATGGAGTTCAGCTTTCTTTAAGGTCCAACTCTCACATCCATATAATACTATTGGAAAAACTATAGCTTTCAGTATAATGACTTTTGTCAGCAAAGTAATCTCTTGGATTTTTAATATTCTGTCTAGGTTTGTCATAGCTTTTCTTCCAAGGAGCAAGTGTCTTTTAATTTCATGGCTAGTCACCATCTGCAGTGATTTTGGAGCCCAAGGAAATAAAGTCTGTCACTGTTTCCATTGTTTTCCCATCTATTTGCCATGAAGTCATGGGATCTGGTGCAATGATCTTAGTTTTTTGAATGTTGAGTTTTAAGTCAACTTTTTCACTCTTTTCTTTCACTTTCACAAAGAGGCTCTTCAGTTCCTCTTCGCTTTCTGCCATAAGGGTGGTGTCATCTGCTTATCTGAGGTTTTTGATATTTCTCCCGGCAATCTTGATTCCAGCTTGTGCTTCATCCAGCCTGGCCTTTCTCACGATGTACTCTGCATGTAAGTTAAATAAGCAGGGTGATGATATACAGCCTTCACATACTGCTTTCCCAATTTGGAACCAGTCCACTGTTCCATGTTCGCTTCTAACCGTTGCTTCTTGACCTGCATACAGTTTTCTCAAGAGGCAGGTTAAGGTGGTCTGGTATTTCCACAGTTTGTTGTGATCCACACAGTCAAAGGCTTTGGCATAGTGAATAAAGCAGAAGTATCAGAAAAACCAGTGTATTAGAAGAATACTTGAGATTTTTAATAAAAAGCAAGCGATTATTAATTTTAGGCTATTTAAAGTATCAGAAGGCATTTTTTTAATATGGCACCCAAGTAACTGTTGCTTTCAAAAGCACTGCTGATGCCTAAAGGAAAAAAAATGTGAAATTAATAGCTAAAAGAGCTACTTGGGACTAAATGTAAACTGACAAAGAGTACAAACTCTTTACTTCACAAGTGATTTTGTTTTCATCCCACAAACAGAGGAAGGTTTACATATAAAGGAAACCTGTCTATTCAACTAATCAAGTCAGTCTTTCTGGGTTTAATATTCATTTCAATGATTCTAGATCCTTCAATTCATTTCTAGAACTTATATATTTCCACTAGAGTCAATTTATAAATTATAAAGAAATCAACACAGGTATCATAAAGTTATACCTGCCCTCCCCATATGTATTTTGTCAAATATTTGAAAATCCTTTATCTTTCTCTGAAGTTTTACACTAGATTTAGAGTAGACTTAACTCCAAAAGTGTTTCCCATAAAAATGTGTCCTCAATTTAAAGATTATCCTGAACCTTGATTTAGCTGAGACTGAAGAATATTTACACTAAATTGCTACTCATTCTATTATGATAAAAGCCAATAATGATGTTTAAAAAAAAAAAAAAACAGTTGTGTGTCTGTATCTGTTTTATTTTCTTAAGAACCATTGTTAATTTGGAATATTTATTTAGTCCACATTATTTGTGAAGCAATCATTTCAGCTTATAGTTATATTCTGCTAAAAGGTAAGATTGAAACTATGTGTATTATTTCAGCTCTCACACAAAATGAGCTTGGAAGTAACCCTTACCACACACAAAGAGACACACCAAAAAAAAAAAAAAGGAGCTGAATTAACCCCAAACCAGTGACACTTCTTGGATCCACGAGAGAATTGAGGTTGCAAGGCCAATTGCCACAGCAAAACTTGAAGAGACAGGTGAATAAAGACAGATAGTTGAAGTCAACTCACCTAAATGCAGAAACCACTGGAGACACAAACTGGTAGAAATGCTTAGAAAGTAATTTTGAGGAATTATTGACGGCTCAGTGCATATAAGCTTAAGAATGAAAAACTCTTGGTGACTGCAGATACAGAGGGCTTCCCAGGTAGCACTAGTGGTAAAGAAACAACCTCCAATGCAGGAGACATAAGAGACATGGCTTCAGTCTCTAGATGGGGAGGATCCACTTGAATAGGAATTGGCAACCTATTCCAGGATTCTTGCCTGGAGAATCCCTTGGACAGAAGAACTTATGGACTGCAGGGTTGCAAAGAGTCAGACATGACTGAGGGACTTAGGGCACACACAGATATAGAAGGGTCCCACACTTTTGTGGATTTTACTCCCAAGTATCTCACGAGGTTATCATGGTGAAGAGTCAAGGAAAAATCCTGTATTTATTTGGTGGGGGGGGCCTCAGGGGGAGAGGAAAAGTAATCATTTTGAAATACATCCTGCATAGTCTTCATAATAAATACATACTTTCTAGTGAGAAACACTTTACCAGAGACTTATCTAAAATAGATGGGAAGTCCAAGTACCTAACTATAGTCCGTATAAACTTTCTGTCTTACCTAAGGAAGGTAGAAAGAAATTTTTGTGGAAATTCAAGCAATACAAGTTCACTAAAGATTAATCATAAGATTATAGGATGCCTCCCTCCACCACTTCTTATTACAATATTAACATGACTTCAGTAAGAGTGAATTACAACTAATACGGCCGTAAGGCTCAGACTCAAAGAAGATGATATTCTTTATAAAGACAAAAGCTAGAATATTAAGTGTATTTAAGATCCGTGACACTTACAACTATAGTTAACATTAAACACAGCTCAATTTCTAGCTAGATTAACATAAAACTCCATACTAAAGGCCTATTTAACTTCAATCAGTTCAGTTCAACCAGGCATGTCTGACTCTTTGTGAACCCATGGACAGCAGCATGACAGTCTTTCCTGTCCATCACCAACTCCCATAGCTTACTCAAACTTATGTCCATTGAGTCATTGATGTCATCAAACCATCTAATTCTCTGCCATCCCTTTCTCCTCCTGCCTTCAATCTTTCCCAGAATTAGGGTCTTTGCTAATGAGTTGGCTCTTGGCATCAGGTGGCCAAAGTATTAGAGTTTCAGCTTCAGCATCAGTCCTTCCAATGAATACTCAGGACTGATTTCCTTTAGGATTCACTGATTTGATCTCCTTGTTATCTAAGGGACTTTCAAGAGTCTTCTCCAATACCACAGTTCAAAATCATAAATTCTTCGGCCCTCAGCTTGCTTTATGGTCCAACTCTTACATCCATACATGACTACTTGAAAAACCATAGTTTTGACTAGATGGAATTTGTAGCACAGTACTGTCTCTGCTTTTTAATATACTGTCTAGGTTGGTCATAGCTTTTCTTCCAAGGACCAAGCGTCTTTTAATTTCATGGCTGCAGTCACCATCTGCAGTGATTTTGGAGCTCCAAAAAATAATGTCTGTCACTGTTCCCATTGTTTATCCATCTAAATGGGGAACTGTTTTCATTGTTTCCCCTATTTAAATAGCTAAATAAAGACTACTTAGTTCCTATTATTCAATATATCATATCTATCTTTCAACAAAAATTTAGTGGTAGTAAAGAAATACCATCTGAAAGGACAAAGGTTAGAACTAATCTCAGAAATGATAAAGATGTTGGGATTATCAGGCAGATAATTTTAAATGTCTCGGGTGAATCTATTGAGTGCTCTAATTGGAAAAGTAAATAACAGGTGAAACATGTGTACTATACCAGAAAGATGGAAATTCTAAAAAAGAATTTAAAGGAAATGCTAAAAACACTGCAAGAGAAATAAAGAATACTCTTACTCTTGATGGGCTTATCAATGACCTTAGTACAACTAAGTAAAGAATCAAAGAACATGTAGATATATCATCAGAAACCTCCCAAATTTAAACAAAACTTTTTTTAAAATAATTAAAAAAAAAAAAAAAACAGAATAGAACATACAAGAACTGTGACACAGTTTCCAAAAGAGTAACATAATTTTAATTGGTATACTAGAAGGAAAATAAAGAAGAAATGAAGCAGATGAACTTATTGCTCAGAACTTTGTAAAGTTAAGAATAAAAATTTAATAAATTATTTAGAAGATGTACAGAACATCAAGCAAAATAAGTAGCAAATAAAGGACTCCTAGGCATTTAATACTCAAACTGCAAAGTAAAAACAGAAAGAAAATATTGAAAGAGGCCAGAGGGAAAGATCTCTTAACCCACAGAGAAAATGGATATACATTACAGAGGGTTTTTCTCACAAATCTTGAAAACAAGAAGTAAATTGAGTAAAATATTTAAAGTGTTAAGAATGCCAATGCAGCATTCTATAACCAGAAATGCAAAAGTACAAAATCAAGAGATACCTGGAGTAATAAGCAGGTTTGGCCTTGGAGTACAAAATGAAGCAGGGCAAAGGCTAATGGAGTTTTGCCAAAAGAATGCACTGGTCATGGCAAACATCCTCTTCCAACAACATAAGAGACAACTCTAAACATGGACATCATCAGATGGTCAATAATGAAACCAGATTGATTATATTCTTGGCAGTTGAAGATGGAGAAGCTCTATACAGTCAGCAAAAACAAGACCAGAAGCCACAGTTGAGTGTGGCTTAGATCATGAACTTCTTATTGCAAAATTCAGACTTAAACTGAAGAAAGTAGGGAAAACCACTAAGCCATTAAGATATGATCGATTATACAATGGAAGTGACAAGTAGATTCAAGGGATTAGGTCTGTTAGACAGAGTGTCTAAAGAACTATGGACAGAGGTTCATAACACTGTACAGGAGTCAGAGATCAAAACCATCCCCAAGAAAAAGAAATACAAAAAGACAAAATGGCTTTCTGAGGAGACTTTACAAAAAGCTGCAAAAAGAAGAGAAGCTAAAGGCAAAGGAGAAAAGGAAAGCTATACCCATCTGAATGCAGAGTTCCAAAGAATATAAAGGAGAGATAAGACAACCTTTCTAAAGGATCACTGTAAATAAACAGAGGAAAACAATAGAATGGGAAAAGCTAGAGATTGCTTCAAGAAAATTAGAGATACCAAGGGAACATTTCATGCAAAAATGGGCACAATAAAGGACAGAAATGGTATGGACTTAACAGAAGAAGAAGATATTAAGAAGAGATGGCAAGATACACAGAAGAACTATACAAAAAATATCTTAATGACCCAGATAACCACGATGGTGTGATCAGTCACCTAGAGCCAGATATCTTGAAATGTGAAGTCAAGTGGGCCTTAGGAAGCAATATTGTGAATAAAGATAATGGAAGTGATGGAATTCCAGATGATCTATTTTAAATCCTAAAAGATGATGTTATGAAAGTGCTGCACTTAATATGTCAGCATATATGGAAAACTCAGCAGTGGCCACAGGACTAGAAAAGGTCAGTTTTCATTCCAATCCCAAAGAAGGGCAATGCCAAAGAATGTTCAAACGACTGCACAATTGCATTCATTTCACATGCTAGCAAAGTAATGCTCAAAATTCTCAAAAGCAGGCTTCAAGGGTATGTGAACTGAGAATTTCCAGATGTTCAACCTTGATTTAGAAAAGGCAGAGGAACCAGAGATCAAATTGCCATCATCTTTTGGAACATAGAAAAAAATAAGAGAATTCCAGAAAAACATCTACTTCTTCTTCATTGACTGTACTAAAGCCTTTGACTGTGTGGATCACAACATACTGTGAAAATTCTTAAAGAAGTGGGAATACCAGACCACCTTATCTGCCTCCTGAGACACCTGTATGTAGGTCAGGAAGCAACAGTTAGAACTGAACATGGAACAATGGATTGGTTCAAAATTGGGAAAGGAGCTCGTCATGATTGTATATTGTCACCTTGCTTATTTAACTTATAGGCAGAGTACATCAGGTGAAATGCTGGGATAGATGAAACACAAGCTGAAATCAAGATTGCTGGGAATAATATCAATTACATCAGATAGGCAGTTGACATCACCTTTATGGCAGAAAGTGAAGAGGAACTAAAGAGCCTTTTCATGAAAGCAAAAGAGGAGAGTGAAAAAGTTGGCTCAACATTCAAAAAACTTAGGTCATAGCATCAGATTCCATCACTTCATGGCAAATAGATGGGGATACAATGGAAACAGTGACAGAATTTATTTTTATGGGCTTCAAAATCACTGCAGATGGTGAATACAGCCATGAAATTAATACACGCTTGCCCCTTGGAAGAAAAACTATGACCAACCTAGACAGCAAATCAAAAAGCAGAGACATTACTTTGCTGACAAAGGTCTGTCTAGTCAAAGCTATGGTTTTTCCTGTAGACATGTATGAGTGGGAGAGTTGGACTATACAGAAAGCTGAGCTTGGAAGAATTGATGCTTTTGAACTGTGGTGTTGGAGAAGACTCTTGAGAGTCCCCTGGACTGCAAGGAGATCCAATCAGTCCATCCTAAAGGAAATCAGTTGTGAATATTCATTGGAAGAACTGCTGCTGAAGCTGAAGCTCCAATGCTTTGGCCACATGTTCTGAAGAGCCAACTTATTAGAAAAGACACTGATGCTGGGAAACACTGAAGGCAGGAGGAGAAGGGAATGACAGAGGGTGAAATGGTTGGGTGGCATCACTGACTCAGTGGACATGAGTTTGAGCAAGCTCCAGGAGTTGTTGATGGACACGGAAGCCTGGTGTGCTGAAGTCTATGCGTTTGCAGAGATGAGCAGCAATAGTCAGAGAAGTATCTTTCAAAAGTGAATAAGAAATACAGACTTTTTTCAGACAAGCAAAAGCCGAGGAAATTAATTGTCAGCAGATCTGCCCTGTAAGAAGGATTAAAATGTAGACATTCAAAGATAAGGAAATTCCATAGATTAGACAGCTGTATTTGCATATAAAAGAAAAACTTTGGAAAAGGAATTGTTGTTATTCAGTGGCTAAGCTGTATTCAACTCTTTGCAACCCCATAAACTGCAACACACCAGGCCTCCCTGTCCCTCACTGAAGACAAAATAAAAAAATATTCTTTCTGATTGTCCATGATATAATAGGAAAATAATGCTAGCTTAACAGTAAACACATCCATCATTTCACATATTTGTATCTGTGTGTGTGTGAACATTTAAGTTATCCTCTTCACCAAAAAAGCTTATTTAAAGTAATAAAAGTATTAAAGTATTTTATTACTATAGCACAAGAGGAAATGAAATGAATAAAAATGATTTTATATGCACTAGGAATTATCTATCTTAATGTATTAGCACTATCCCTGAATAGTATAGTATTATTAGAGAATAAACTTAGATTGGTTGCAAAAGGTATATTTCAAACTCCAGGGAATCCACTAAAAAAGTTATATAAAACAAGCACAACAGATATGCTACGGGGAGGGGGGGATATATATATATATATATATATATATATATATATATATATATATATATAAATTTATCAGTTAAAACCAGAAAGGGGGAGAAAAGGAAAAGGAAAATAAAAGAACAAGTGCAATGAAGAAAAACAGTTATAAAAGTTAAAAACATTGTAGATTTAAATCCAGCTATATCAATAATTACTTTCATTGTGAATGGTCTAAATCCATCAATTAAAAAAAAATGACTGGGGGGAAGGTATAGTTAGAAGTTTGGGATGGACGTGTACACACTGCTATATTTAAAATGAGTAACCAACAAGGACCTACTGTACAACACATGGAGCTCTGCTCAATGTTTTGTGGCAGTCTGAATGGAAGGGGAGTTAGGGGGAGAATGGATACAAGTATATGTATGCCTGAGTCCCTTCGTTGTTTGCCTAAATTATCACAACACTGTTTTTTAATCAAGTATATCCCAATACAAGAAGAAAAAAAAAAAGACCTAACCATTGCATGGTAACAGTATCTATATCTATATTTAATGTGTGTGTTACTTAGTTATCTCATTAAAGACTGTTTACTGTGTGCTAAGTCACTTCAGTCATGTCCAGCTCTTTGCGACCCCATGGAGTATAGCCTGCCAGCCTCCTCTGTCCATGGAATTCTTCAGGCAAGACTATTGGAGTGGGTCGCCATTTCCTCCTCCAGGGGATCTTCCCAACTCAGGGACTGAACCCATGTCTTGGATTGGCAGGTGTTTTCTTTACCACTAGCACCACCTGGGAAGTGCCAGCAAAGAGTAAGAATGCTTAATGAAACAAATTCATGTATTCACTACTGAAATACTTCTTTATAGCTTTGTTATCCTTTTTTTCTCTTTTAGGTAAAAAAGTACAACCACTAAAATAAATCAAAATATTAATGTTAAAAAAGTGAAAACTGACAGAGTGGACTAAAAAACAAGATCCAACTACATATTGTCTGTGAAGAGGCCTACTTTAAATGTGAAGACACAGATTACTATCTAAGCAAAATAAAGCTAGAATGGTTCAGAGGTCAGAAAAAACAAACTTCAGAACAAGAGATAAGAAGGGATAAAGATGAACATTGTGAATTGATAAAGGTGTCAGACACCTAAGAAAATATAGCAATCCTTAATGTGTATACATGTAATGAAATATCTTCAAAATACTTGAGGCAAAAAAATATATATTACTGGAAAGAAAAATGAATAAACCTATCATCTTAACTGGACATTTCTATACTTTTCTTTCAGTAACTGATAAATCAATCAGGAAGAAAATCAGTAAGGATGTAATTTATCTAAATGACTTAATCAACTTATTGACATTTATAGAATACTCCAAACAACAACAGCAGAACATTCTTATTAAACTCACATAGAACATTCACCAATAGAGAGCACTTCCTGTTCTGTAAAACACATCTTAACCTTAAAAAAATAGATCATACAAAGTATGTTCTCATACCATGATGGAAACAAACTAGAAATTAATGACAGAAATATCCCTGGGAAGTCTCCAAATACTTGAAAGTTGATCAACACTCTTCTAAACAACACATCTGAATAAGGAGTCTTTAGAAAAATTAGAAGTTATTTTAACTAAATAAAAATAAAGATAAAACTTACCAAATTTTAAGGAATTCAGAGATTGCAATCTTTAGAAGGAAATTTATCACAATAATTTCACAAATCAGGAAAGAAAAAAGACCTCAATTATGTAAGAGAGAGAGAGAAACGATTTAAGCAAATGGCATACATAGGAAAAATAATACAAAGTAGAGCAGAAAGCAATGAAATTGAAATCAGGAAAACAATACAGGAAATTAATGGAACCAAAAGTTGATTCTTTGGAAAGATAAAACATTTTGTAAATCTCTATACAGGCTGGCAAAATTAAACAGAAAAATCATAGATGTGTAATAGAAGAAATGAATGAGGTATTGTCACTATTGAGGTCATGGGCAAAAAGAATAATAAAGCAATATTTGGAACAATTCTAAGCCCACAGATTTGATAATATATGTGAAATAGACCAATTATTTGTAAGGGAGAGCTACCAAAACTAAAACAAAGACAATTTTCATAATCCCATATCTATATGAAAGATATTGAATCAATAATCAGTTAACATTCAGATCAGAAATCTTCCAGCAAAGAAAATCCCAGGTCCAGGGGGCTTCACAGCTGAATTCTATAAAAAATTTAGAGAAGAGCTGACACCTATCCTACTCAAACTCTTCCAGAAAATTGCAGAGGAAGGTAAACTTCCAAACTGATTCTATGAGGCCAACATCACACTAATACCAAAATCTGACAAAGATGCCACAAAAAAAGAAAACTGCAGGCCAATATCACTGATGAACATAGATGCAAAAATCTTTAACAAAATTCTAGCAATCAGAATCCAACAACACATTAAAAAGATCATACACAATGATCAAGTGGGCTTTATCCCAAGGTTGCAAGGATTCTTCAAATCCACAAATCAATCAATGTAATACACCACATTAACAAATTTAAAAATAAAAGCCATATGATTATCTCAATAGATGCAGAGAAAGCCTTTGACAAAATCAACATCCGTTTATGATAAAAGCTCTCCAGAAAGCAGGAATAGAAGGAACATACCTCAACATAATAAAAGCTATATATGACAAACCCACAGCAAACATTATCCTCAATGGTGAAAAACTGAAAACATTTCCCCTAAAGTCAGGAACAAGACAAGGGTGCCCATTTTCACCATTACTATTCAACGTAGTTTTGGAAGTGTTGGCCACAGCAATCAGAGCAGAAAAAGAAATAAAAGAATCCAAATTGGAAAAGAAGAAGTAAAACTCTCACTGTTTGCAGATGACATGATCCTCTACATAGAAAACCCTAAAGAATCCACTAGAAAATTACTAGAGCTAATCAATGAATATAGTAAAGTTGCAGGATATAAAATCAACACAGAGAAATCTCTTGCATTCCTATACACTAATAATGAGAAAATAGAAAGAGAAATTAAGGAAACAATCCCATTCACCAATGCAACAAAAAGAATAAAATACTTAGGAATATATTTACCTAAAGAAACTAAAGACCTATATATCAGATCAGATCAGATCAGTTGCTCAGTCGTGTCCGACTCTTTGCAACCCCATGAATCGCAGCACACCAGGCCTCCCTGTCCATCACCAACTCCCGGAGTTCACTCTGACTCATGTCCATAGAGTCAGTGATGCCATCCAGCCATCTCATCCTCTGTCGTCCCCTTCTCCTCTTGCCCACAATCCCTCCCAGCATCAGAGTCTTTTCCAATGAGTCAATTCTTCGCATGAGGTGGCCAAAGTACTGGAGTTTCAGCTTTGGCATCATTCCTTCCAAAGAAATCCCAGGGCTGATCTCCTTTAGAATGGACTGGTTGTATCTCTTTGCAGTCCAAGGGACTCTTAAGAGTCTTCTCCAACACCACAGTTCAAAAGCATCAGTTCTCTGGCACTCAGCTTTCTTCACAGTCCAACACTCACATCCATACATGACCACAGGAAAAACCATAGCCTTGACTAGATGAACCTTTGTTGGCAAAGTAATGTCTCTGCTTTTGAATATGCTATCTAGGTTGGTCATAACTTTCCTTCCAAGGAGTAAGCGTCTTTTAATTTCATGGCTGTGGTCACCATCTGCAGTGATTTTGGAGCCCCCCAAAATAAAGTCTGCCACTGTTTCCACTGTTTCCCCACTATTTCCCATGAAGTGATGGGACCAGATGCCATGATCTTCATTTTCTGAATGTTGAGCTTTAAGCCAACTTTTTCACTCTCCTCTTTCACTTTCATCAAGAGGCTTTTGAGTTCCTCTTCACTTTCTGCCATAAGGGTGGTGTCATCTGCATATCTGAGGTTATTGATATTTCTCCCGGCAATCTTGATTCCAGCTTGTGTTTCTTCCAGTCCAGCATTTCTCATGATGTACTCTGCATATAAGTTAAATAAACAGGGCGACAATATACAGCCTTGATGTACTTCTTTTCATATTTGGAACCAGTCTGTTGTTCCATGTCCAGTTCTAACTGTTGCTTCCTGACCTGCATACAAATTTCTCAAGAGGCAGATCAGGTGGTCTGGTATTCCTATCTCTTTCAGAATTTTCTACAGTTTATTGTGATCCACACAGTCAAAGACTTTGGCATAGTCAATAAAGCAGAAATAGATGTTTTTTTGGAACTCTCTTGCTTTTTCAATGATCCAGTGGATGCTGGCAATTTGATCTCTGGTTCCTCTGCCTTTTCTAAAACCAGCTTGAACATCTGGAAGTTCATGGTTCACATATTGCTGAAGCCTGGCTTGGAGAATTTTGAGCATTACTTTACTAGTGTGTGAGATGAGTGCAATTGTGTGGTAGTTTGAGCATTCTTTGGCATTGCCTTTCTTTGGGATTGGAATGAAAACTGACCTATATATAGAAAACTATAAAACACTGGTGAAAGAAATCAAAGAGGACACTAATAGATGGAGAAATACACCATGTTTATGGATTGGAAGTATCAATATAGTGAAAATGAGTATACTACCCAAAGTAATGTATAGATTCAATGCAATCCCTATCAAGCTACCAATGGTATTTTTCACAGAGCTAAAACAAATAATCTCACAATTTGTATGGAAATACAAAAAAAACTCAAATAGCCAAAACAATCTTGAGAAAAAAGAACGGAACTGGAGGAATCAACCTGCCTGACTTCAGGCTCTACTACAAAGCCACAGTCATCAAGACAGTATGGTACTGGCACAAAGACAGAAATATAGACCATTGGAACAAAATAGAAAGCCCAGAGATAAATCCACGCACCTATGGACACCTTATCTTTGACAAAGGAGGCAAGAGTATACAATGGGGAAAAGACAATCTCTTTAACAAGTGGTGTTGGGAAAACTGGTCAACCACTTGTAAAAGAATGAAACTAGAACACTTTCTAACACCACACACAAAAATAAACTCTAAATGGATTAAAGATCTAAATGTACAACCAGAAACTGTAAAACTCTTAGAGGAGAACATAGGCAAAACACTCTGCGATATAAATCACAGAAGGATCCTCTATGACCCACCTCCCAGAATATTGGAAATAAAAGCAAAAGTAAACAAATGTGATCTAATTAAAATTAAAAGCTTCTGCACAACAAAAGAAACTATAAGCAAGGTGAAAAGACAGCCTTCATAATGGGAGAACATAATAGCAAATGAAGCAACCGACAAACAACTAATCTCAAAAATATACAAGCAACTCCTGCAGCTCAATTCCAGAAAAATAAATGACCCAATCAAAAAATGGGCCAAAGAACTAAATAGACATTTCTCCAAAGAAGACATACAGATGGCTAACAAACACATGAAAGATGCTCAACATCACTCATTATCAGAGAAATGCAAATCAAAACCACAATGAGGTACCATTTCACGCCAGTCAGAAGGGCTGTGATCCAAAAGTATACAAGCAATAAATGCTGGAGAGGATGTGGAGAAAAGGGAATCCTCTTAACACTGATGGTGGGAATGCAAACTAGTACAGCCACTATGGAGAACAGTGTGGAGATTCCTTAAAAAACTGGAAATAGAACTGACATATGACCCAGCAATCCCACTACTGGGCATACATACCAAGGAAACCAGAATTGAAAGATACACATGTACCTCAATGGTCATCGCAGCACTGTTTATAATAGCCAGGACATGAAAGCAGCCTAGATGTCCATCAGCAGATGAATGGATAAGAAAGCTGTGGTACATATACACAATGGAGTATTACTCAGCCATTAAAAAGAATACATTTGAATCAGTTCTAATGAGGTGGAAGAAACTGGAGCCTATTTTACAGAGCAGAATAAGCCAGAAAGAAAAACACCAATACAGTATACTAACACATATATATGGAACTTAGACAGATGGTAAAGATAACCCTGTGTGCGAGACAGCAAAAGAGACATAGATGTATAGAACAGCCTTATGGACTCTGTGGGAGAGGGAGAGGGTGGGATGATTTGGGAGAATGTCATTGAAACATGTATAATATCATATAAGAAACAAATCGCCAGTCCAGGTTCGATGCATGATAGTGGATGCTTGGGGCTGGTGCACTGGGATGACCCAGAGGGATGGTATGGGGAGGGAGGTGGGAGGGGGTTTCAGGATTGGGAACACGTGTACACCCGTTGGCGGATTCATGTTGATGTATGGCAAAACCAATACAATATTGTAAAGTAATTAGCCTCCAATTAAAATAAATTAAAAAAGAAAGAAAGAAAAAGAAAGCACCATGCCTAGTTTGTTTCACTAGTGAATTCTAACAATTATTTAAGGGAGAAACACCAATTATTAATAATATTCTTCAGAAAATAGAAACAGAGGGAAGCCTTCTTATTTTATAAGGTCAGCATTACCTTAACACCAAAACTAGACAAAGATATTATAAGAAAGGAAACTATAGGTGATTATGTTTCAAGAATCTAAATTAAAAATCTTCAGAATATTGGAAGTTGAATTTAGTAATTTATTTAAAATTATATAGCTCAACTAAGTTGGATTTATCCTAGGAATGGCACTATTTGAATATAAATTAGTATTATCCACCATATCAACAGGATGAAGCAGAAAACCATATGATCATTCCAATTAATACCAAAGCAACTTCTGGTAATGGATTAGACTTGAAGATATCAGTATGAACTCGTGTTTATACAGTTGGTTACATTTATAGAAATGTTTATAAATATGAGCTTGTATACACACATATGTTTTCTTCTTCTATCAGATGAGAGGGCCTGGATGCAAAGGTGATCTGATATCAACAAGCTCACCAAGGGCTCAGATCTTGGTTTCTAATACCATTTTCCATTAAAAGGAACCGGGGCTTCTTAAAGAAATGGCTTATTCTAGGACTAAGGCAATAAATACATAAGATGAGCCTGGAACATTTTGCATTATCAGAAAGTAAGACGGTAACTGCAGCCATGAAATTAAAAGATGCTTACTCCTTGGAAGGAAAGTTATGACCAACCTAGATAAAATATTCAAAAGCAGAGACATTACTTTGCCAACAAAGGTCCATCTAGTCAAGGCTATGGTTTTTCCAGTGGTCATGTATGGATGTGAGAGTTGGACTGTGAAGAAAGCTGAGCGCTGAAGAATTGATGCTTTTGAACTGTGGTGTGGAGAAGACTCTTGAGAGTCCCTTGGACTGCAAGGAGATCCAACTAGTCCATTCTAAAGGAGATCAGCCCTGGGTGTTCTTTGGAAGGAATGATGCTAAAGCTGAAACTCCAGTACTTTGGCCACCTCATGTGAAGAGTTGACTCATTGGAAAAGACTCTGATGCTGGGAGGGATTGGGGGCAGGAGGGAAAGGGGATGACAGAGGATGAGATGGCTGGATGGCATCACCAACTTGATGGATGTGAGTTTGAGTGAACTCTGAGAGATGGTGATGGACAGGGAGGCCTGGCATGCTGTGATTCATGGGGTCGCAAACAGTCGGACATGACTGAGCGACTGAACTGAACTGAAGAAAGTGCTATTAAAAAAGAAGAATGATAGTATTATCTCTGAAGGCATAGGACCAAATTGAAAAGGTTCCCAATAGTCACAGCTGGAAAAATATGAGAAGCAAAGTCAAATAGTAGTATTGGATTATAACTCAAAGTGTAAAATAAATATCCACAAATCATAATTATATACATAAATGATTGAATTAATAAATCATTAATATTAATGGGGGAGAAGATCTGAACCCCCCTGCTGAGGAATTCCAAGTAACTTATGTAGATACTATGTCCAGAGAAGGCAACGGCACCCCACTCCAGTACTCTTGCCTGGAAAATCCCATAGACGGAGGAGCCTGGTAGGATGCAGTCCATGGGGTCACAAAGAGTCGGACACGACTGAAGTGACTTAGCAGCAGCAGCAGATACTATGTCCTTAATGAAGGGAACAAAAATTCTAACCCCTTTAGTGTGAGCTCTGCATGGTAACTTCCTTCCGAAGAATAAAGTGTGGAAAGGCTTGAAAAAAAAAAAAAAAAAAGTTTCCAGTGGAGAAATTTCTTAAACCACTTCATCCATCATGTGATTAGAATCAGTATTGGTCATGGTAATTAATGTTGATAGTATGTACTTTGCTATTATGTGATGAAAATGGCACTTCTATGTCCTTTAAAAAAATACATAATCTCAATTTAGTCATGAGAAAAGCATCAGAAAAATGCCAAATGAATGGCGTGCATCCCAGAAAATACCTAGCTAGTACATTTGAAAACTGTCTTGAAAATATGGAAATTCTGAGAAATTATCCCCAGCCAAGAGGAGCCTAAGGAGCCATGACAAGTAAATGGAATGTGATATCCTGGACAGGATCCTGGAAAAGGAAGAGATATTGGGTAAAAACTAAGAAACTCTGAAAAGAAGTATGGACTTTAGATAATAATGTATCAATTTTGGGTGATTATTTGTAATAAATATAACTTGCCAGTGTATTATATTAATAATCCTTCCTGCTATTACAGTTTTACCCCTTTGTTTCTATGGGGTTCTACTGGCCCTGAAAAAGTTATCCATATTTGTTTGTTGCTTATTAAATATTATAAAGGGACATCTATTATTCACCAGATAGGCCCTAGATAGGAGGATACCCAACTTTATCCACCTGTGATGGTTGATGATTATGTTCAGCATGAGATGTAAGGAGAGAGGCAATGCCCTATCAATTATTATTTATTTCCAACTTACCTATGTTTCAGCAAACAGCCCAAATACAGGGGCACACTCAGCTGGGCACTTTTAGGATAACTTCCTGTCTCTTTTGCTCCTGCCTTTATATGTCTGAAAACAGTCTATTCCCGAACACTGTGTCTTATCTACAGGTGTGACTCAAGACTCTTCCGACATAATGTGATTGAAGGTTTCTCGTGTCAATGACTGTTATTCTGTTATTGTCATCTTTCTAAATCAGTTCAAGTCTCCCAGGGAAATGGAACCATTGACCAAAAGCCATGTTAACAATGATTTAATGAAATTGCCTGGTTTCTTCTCAGCTCACCATTCCCCAGTGCCAGCGCCCAGCCTTTCCCCAACCTTCTTTTCTTCAGAATACCTTCCTGTGTATGCTCAATATTGTGCTCAATGGGTTCAGTGCTGGAGTTTTATTCTATGCTTTTAATTACACTTAAATATTCACAACACTGAGGTTGCCGTAGCAATACCAGCCAGGGAAATATTATAGTTATTTAGTGCATAGTTCACAAATCTTACATCACTTCTCCATTCCCTTCCTGCTGAAGGTTGAAAGTTCATCATATAATGTTGCTTTGAGTGAATGAGCTAAGATCCTCTGTTTTCTAAATATGGGGCTTTATGTGGTAGGAAGGTCAAAGATTTATCTCAAGCTTATGAGATTTGGAGGACTTTAGGAGAAGAGGAAACTACCCCATTCCTCTTATTTATGAGTGTCTTTGAACCTAAGAAAGGTCTCATTTGTATACATCTAGATAATCTATCTATATATTTAAGGAGTTTCCAAAGCAAGGCAGGGGAATGTAACCTTGAAAATAATATAAAATAGCTGTATTGCAAAATGTTGTAAATATTAGTTGAACACAATGAGACATTTGCTAGGGGCTGAGGAACCAGAAAATTGCAAGCATTTAAGAGAAATATCTCTTACTTTAAATTCACTTGCAGTTCCTGGTGACTGAAAGCTGCTAAAGGAAAAGAGAAAACAATAACGGCAGCAACAAAATCCCTCATAAGTTTAATAGCCACCCACTGATTGTAAATGTGAAGAGAGAGGACCTCTCCAAGCACAAAGCTGAAATGTAGAGGGATCCACCTTTATTAAAGTCCCTGACCTCCTGCCCACTAATGGACAGGCTCTAAAAATCACACACAGCAACACTTTGCAATGTTGTTTTTAGAACTTAATTTTCACTTCCTGGAATCAAGCCTTTGTCCTAGCCTCCAAAATGTTTTCATTGTGTTTTTCCTAATCCTGATTGCCTTCAGTCAAAATTATGTTATTATTCAAAAACAAACAAACAAAAAAGCTCATAAAGAAAATTTTGATAATCCAAGATTGAGTATCCTGGCCAATCTGACCCTAGAAATACTTGTTATCCATTTTCCTTCCTTTCTGGAAAGCCTGATTTTTCAGGTGTTAAAAAATAAAGTATTTTGCAATGATATGAAGCAGAAGTCAGAATTTGTTTTTGAGATGACTTTACAACTGCAGCTGCATTTATAAAGGAACCTAGTAGAGTATGCAGAAAAGATGGAGGAGCATGTCATACAATAAATTTGGAAATTAAGTCCTCTTGGCACCTGTTTCAAGAAATATACACTTGTAGTTGTTTACTCATATGTATATAGGCTGTGTCTTACTAGGACATAGTATATACGTTGAAAAGGAGGATAAAAGCAGAATTGAGTTGGTTTATCAAATGCACAATGTCCAACTAAATCTTCATATTAAACAATGCTCTTTGTTTGTTTCTTTAAGTATTAGGATGTCTCATGCAATATTTAGGACATTCTTATACCCCAAAAAGTTGGAGAAGGAAATGGCAACCCACTCCAGTGTCCTTGCCTGGAGAATTCCATGAATAGAGGAGCCTGGGAGGCTACAGTCCATGGAGTTGCAAAGTATCAGGCATAATTGAATGACTACTACTACTAACACCATGGACAGTAGCCCACCAGGCTCCGCCATCCATGGGATTTTCCAGGCAAGAGTACTGGAGTGGGCTGCCATTTCCTTCTCCAGGGGATCTTCCCAACCCAGGGATCAAACTCGGGTCTCCTACATTGCAGACAGACGCTTTTACCCTCTGAGCCACCAGGGAAGCCCAATGCTACTAACACCACAACACAACAGGTAACTGTTTATATAAATCCAAATTTAACTGGGTATACTGTATTTTATTTGTTGAGTCTGACAATCAAAATCTATGGGGAAGGCTTCACAGAGGAGGTGCCATTGAAACTATATTGGTGGGAAGATAAGTGCCCTGAGGCCAGAGAAATCAATATGAGCAGATCCCTAGAAAATTTTCAATAACTTTCCCCACTGTGTTTATACTATCGCAAGTGTTTATACTATTGCAATCTTTTTAGTATTTAAAAATGACAATTTAATTAGATATGGAAAAAAAATAATTAGATATGGAAGACCTAGCTATCATCTATCATTCAATGATTTCTAAACCTGGGAGCTTTAAAAAGTACATCAGTTTTGGGGAGCTTACCTAGAGTGATGGATCATTAGTTTAATGTGACTAAAAACAGGTAATTAGCTCAATTGAAACACATCTTACACCCATAAACCAAACTGAACAGACCGAGATCTGTTCCCTGGATGGTCTCTTTACATGAATCTGAAACCTTGATAAACCCTCTGCTGAAGAGAAGGCCATGTTATAATGGCCCCCTAGGAATCATATCTATACCTTTATTTTTTTAAATAAAACTGCATCAGAAATTTTTAACATTTTCTTAATAGGCTGAATTTAAATAAGGATGTATATATATATGATAACATATTTTCCCTTAGCCAAATTTTAGAATAATCTCATAATGCTCTATCCATTTTGTTAGGGAGGTAAACATAAACAGAAAAGCTTGAATTTTTGCTTACAAGTTTAAAACTATTGTTCCTTCATAGTGGAGGAACCCTTTAATCTTGATAGAGCCACATGTTACAGACATGGGACACTATTCAAAATGAATGTTATACAACTCAGTGTCTGTTCAACTATTGCTTGCAGAATTTACTCTGTCTGAAAGATATTTTACAGCTTATATATTAAAATTCAGAAGAGGTCAGTTGGTAGGAAAGGAAATGTGAGTAACTGTTCCTGTTGGAAGATAAAGAAATTGGCCGACAGTAATGAACATCTATGTCTATTTTTTCAAAGACACTGGGCTGAGAGGGGAATATTACAATTCACCATCATAGAGGATAAGTAACAGCAGAAATGACAAGTTGAGACCAGGAAGACAGTATGTAAGAGAAAATCCACGTTGAGTATAAGACTTAAAGGGATCTACATAGTCAGACACACACATTAAGACTGGATACATTGGGGCCATTCCCATTACCCTGACACTTAGAAGTCTCCCTTCCTTTAGTAAATAAATTTATTACCTTTGAAGGAGACTTCTTGACTCAAATGAGGCTACTGGGACTTCTAATCTCAATGGTTTCTCCTTTAGCCCTAAGAATGGGTGTGAGAAACAAGCAAGCCAATCAGAATAACACATCTTTGTGGCCAGTTTGGCTCAAGGATGGCAAAGGATATATGCCAGGTCAATTAAACATCTCCTGGGAATTTTTTATATGGCCCCTCAGATAAAGAAGGCATTTCCCCCATGAATAGCCAGGTGTAAGGCTGTGACCTCAGAGCTGTCAGTGACTATGCTCCTTGCAATGTGCAGAGGCCCCCAAAATTGAGGCCAACATGCATTCAGAATATGGGTAAAGAAAGGCATATAGTCTATGCCATGTATCTTCTTCTCCCTCTCTCTGTCCCTGTATCTTCTTATAAGCACACACAGACACACACAGATAAACACACCTGCACATGCACAATTGGTGAATCTATTTGGTTGACCTTCTTGAGGGCTCTCTTGCAGCTCAGTTGGTAAAGAATCTGTCTGCAATGCAGGAGACCCCAGTTCGATTCCTGAGTTGGGAAGATCTGCTGTAGAAGGGATAGGCTACCCACTCCAGTATTCTTGGGCTTCCCATGTGGCTTAGCTGGTAAAGAATCTGCCTGCAATGTGGGAGAACTGGGTTCAATCCCTGGGTTGAGAAGATCTGAGAAGGGAAAGGCTACCCAATCCAGTATTCTGGCCTGGAGAATTCCATGGACAGTATAGTCCATGGGGTTGCGAAGAGTCAGACACAACTGAGTAAATTTCACTTTCACTTTTCTCGAGGGCTCTCCTTGTGAGTGGGTGTGTGTGTGTGTGTAAACATGCTTGCTCATACGTGGTCCAGTTAAATGGGCCAACTGATTATCCTTTTTGCTTGAATGGGTTTGTATTTGATTCTGACACTGACAACCAAGAAAAGTCTTGACTGATTCTGAGGATTGGCTTTACATTTATGTAGTCATAAATTTATTTGAATCCTGCCACATGACATTCTAGTTGACCTCCAGTTATTACAAGGAAGGAAAGGTTTACCTCAATAGCTTTCCTTCTGTATATGGAGTCATTTTTCCTTGAGCTTCTACCTTTAGTTCCAGTAAAACAGAACCTAATGTTGCAAGGATCGGATGAGGAATGGATATTCAATGAACTGCAGATTGTTCTTTCTAAAACATTATCATGCATGACTGAGCCTGCCTGTTTGTGGTCTCTTAAGGATGCTTGGAATATTACTATATTTGGATCATTGCTCAAGCTTCAGTTACTACCTTGAAATTTACTCTTTCCTCCTCTCCTCTTGACTGAATTCTTTCTAGTTTACAGTACTTTTCCTAGGGCTTCTCAAAATAAGGAATTCTTTTCAATCTATATCCAGTTGTTTATCTTTGAGGATATTGTATTCTTATACATCTTCTTCAATTAAGTATGTACCATTTTTCATAAACCGAGGAAAGGATAAATTGTCTTTTAAAACTAGCCTCTAATTTTTTTCCTTCATGGGGAATTATTGTGAATTTGAAATTTAAGTGAAAATTTCATGTTGGAGGAATAGTCACATAGACCATAAAAAACAGCAGTCCAGGAGGATCAGAAGCTCTAACATCCTGATTTTCTTTTGGAGAGACAAGCCATTGAAGTAGAAGGTGAGAAGAAGGAGAGAAGACTGCACACTTATTTATAACCATTTCCTAAATTCTACATGACTTACAGAATTCCATATTTCCTTTACTCTTCACTCTGCATGAGCTTGGCCTTTGACTGAAACACTGCCTTCTTTTAAAAATTTTTAATTTAGCTTAATTTTTAAAAGGATTTCTGCCTTTCAGAAATCCAATTAGATTTTTCCAGGACATCTGTCAGTCAAGAAGGAAAACAGCATTTCCAGTGCACATTCACGGAACTGGAATCTTAATCTAAGGCGGAACCTTGGGGGGTTCCACAGAAACAACACGCCATGCTCATCTGGGCTTCGTAATTCAAGAGAACTGGTCATTCAGCTGCAGTTAGAAGAAATTTCTCATCCAGATATCAGCAGTTATCCTCTCAGTCCAAGTGACAGATGGTAGGAATGCAGTCTTCTCAGCCCAGGATCTTGGCTTCTACATCTATGAAGATATTTCCCATCAGGCTTCTTGGAGTATTCATAGTTCTGCAGGCTTCAATGTTATTGAGAGGATTGGAACCCTTTTGCCTCTGTCAGGCCTTGCTCCTTTCTTATTCAATGCATCTTTAATCTCCTTTCACCAAGCTCTGTTCAATTAAACAAGTAGAATATAGAGTTAAACAAAGAGGATATATGTATTCCATTGTTTCAGATACACACACATATTTAGACTATTGCTAGGCTCTGAGGGAATAAAGCAAAGAAGGCAATGGCACCCCACTCTAGTACTCTTGCTCGGAAAATCCCATGGATGGAGGAGCCTGGTGGGCTACAGTCCATGGGGTCGCACAGAGTCGGACATGACTGAGCTACTTCACATTCACTTTTCACTTTCATGCACTGGAGATGGAAATGGCAACCCACTCCAGTGTTCTTGCCCAGAGAATCCCAGGGACAGGGGAGCCTGGTGGGCTGCTGTCTATGGGGTCGCACAGAGTCAGACACAACTGAAGTGACTTAGCAGCAGCAGTAGCAGAGGGAATAAAGTAGTGCAGAAAATCCTGTAAACTTAGGAAAAGAGAAATAAACAAAACTTGCTTATAATTAAGGCATAAAAAAGCTCTTTAACCAAGCTGACCTCTGGAGTACTATTTTCACGTTGGTCTTTCTCACTAAACTCTGAGTTCCTTGAGGTCAGGGGCTTTGTTTTATTCACATGGTCATTCTAAACAGACTTGTAATACATGCTTGCCAAACGAATGAATAAATTAACCAATTATTGGAATAATTGGCTGATAAAATATTACTGACATACTCTAAAGGTACAGCCTCATGATTGAAAGAAGAGAGAACTTCAAAAAATTTTTTATTTATTTTTTAACTGGAGGATTATTACATTACAATATTGTGATGGCTTTTGCCATATATCAGCATGAATCAGCTATAGGGATACATGTGTCCCCCTCTCCTGAACTGCCCTGCACCTCCCTCCAAACCCCATCCCTCCAGGTTGTCACAGAGCACTGGCTCTGGGTGTCCTGCTTCATGCTTCAAACTTGCACTGGTCATCCATTCTATATATGGTAATGTCCATGTTTTAATGCTATTCTCTCAAATCTCCTTCTCCCATAGAGTCCAGAAGTCTATTCTTTACCTCTGTGCCCTCTTTGCTGCCCTGTACATAGGATCGTTGGTACCATCCTTCTAGATTCCATGTATATGCATTATTATACAGTATTTGTCTTTCTCTTTCTGACTTAACTCTGTACAATAGGCTCTAGGTTCATCCATGTCATCAGAACTGATTCAAATGTGTTTATTTTTGTAGTTGAGAAATATTCCACTGCTTATATGTACCACCACTTCCTTATTTTTTCATCTGCCAATGGCCATCTAGGTTGCTTCCATGTCCTAGCTATTGTAAATAGTGCTGCAGTGAACATTAGGGTACATGTGTCTCTTTCAATTCTGGTTTCCTCGGTGTATATGCTGAGCAATGGGATTGCTGGGTCATATGGCAGTTCTATTCCCAGTTTTAAATGAATCTCTGCACTGTTCTCCATAGTGACTGTACCAATTTGCATTCCCACCAACAGTGTAAGAGGATCCCCGTTTCTCCACACCTTGAAAGAAGAGGGAACTTTTAATTGATGAGGACCCTCTGGATTCTTAAAGGCATAAAATAGTGTTGAGGGAAATTCTGGGCTATTTCAATGTAAAGAATGTGTTAGAGGCATAGCTACTAACCCAGACTAAACAGTTTGCCTGGATTTCAGGTTCTGTTGTGACCCAAGGCCTGGAGGATTCTTTTTTTCCCCACAAAGTCTCCACAAGCACCTCTCCCCATGCACCTCTTTGTAAGACCCTAATCCCAGAGCATTTTTTATCCTGGTTGTTATTGTGCTAAGTCTTAACTTCAAGGTTTTTACTGCCGAGTTGGAGCTCTGTTGACATTATACAGACTTAGCCTTCATAGGAAGGAGACATTCTTATCTTGCTTGTATTACATGCCTGACCATACACTGCAAAGACCTCAGCTGTAAGGAAGAACTCCTACAGTTTGTGACAATTGCATATAACATGACAGGAATCCTACAAACACATACACACACTCACTATATTTCATCAAAATTGAAAATTTATATTTTTATGAGTTGCATAAAAGTAAAATAAATTTAAATTTTAAATATACATTTCCCATCTTTTTAAATAAGCTGTAGTATAAATTTATCCATAAAATAGCATTTGAGTTCTATGTGACAATCTACATTTTAGTAGAAACCTCTTGACATCCAAAGACTAAAGTGTCTTGGGAAGTTGACATTTATGGGCAGCATCACAGGGACACACGGCTTCTCATAACCCACAAGATTCGTGTTTGACAGCTTTATGATGGACATAATTTTGAGGCACATAGAACACCAGTGCTTTATTTGCATTTCTTTTTTGGTTAAACTTGTAGTTATCTTTTTCCCTCAATAATTGAAATACCTACCAATGAAAGTATTAAAAAATATCTGAAATATTAAATAAAATCTCATAATATATTTGGTGTATAGCCCTCCACAAAGTATTGATTAGGCATAACATCCCTTATGGCCTATTGGAAATATGATATATTCCTGAGATTTGTCAGTTTCTATCCCCTGAATTGTTTTGAAAGATTGTGAAAGTTTGTGTTCTGTTCTGTTACATACTAACATAATAAATTTTTGTCTCAATGCAATAACCACTAAGTGTCTTTTGAAGACAGTAGGGATATAAGCATTTAACTTTAAGTAGCTAGTTTTAAGTAGCAACCTTGCAATAAGTGGGTGGATGTGTTCAAGCAAATCTAAGTTGGTAAATTCCCAGGCAATGATGAATTTATCTGAACTCATTCCCCATCCAACAGTTGGCATGTGTGCTGTAATGTAGATTGTAAAAGGCATCATTTTTTTTTTAAGTTTCAGTATGAAAAAAAAAAAAAACAGAAATATGTGTCATAGAATCAAAGAAATGATAGATCAAAGAAATGCTTGTGTTATTAATATTAACCTAAGTATCCCCAAATCCTCCTAGTCTATAACTATCAACTGGGGGATTTTGGCATGTATAACTAGGGAATGTCTATGGGATTAAGATGGTCAGCAAAGGCAAAGGCACAGGTGAGAAAGTGACCTGCAAGCAGAGAATCATTAACTGAGTGCAAGCCATTGAAGTGAAAGTGAAAGTTGCTCAGTCATGTCCGACTCTTTGTAACCCCATGGACTATACAGTCCCTGGAATTCTCCAGGCCAGAATACTAGAGTGGGAAGCCATTCCCTTCACCAGGGGATCTTCCCAACCCAGGGATCAAACCCAGGTCTCCCACATTGCAGGTGGATTATTTTCCAGTACAGCCACAAGGGGAGCCCCGAGGAGGAGCCAAGCAGTGTATATTCTAAGCAGAGAATCATCAGGGTAAAGGCTATGGAGTGGAAATGAATGTGGAATTTTCCAGAAATGAAAGAAAGACCCTGTGGTGAAGACTCTCTGGAGCAAAGATGAGAGAGACACTGATTTAAGTTATAAAGAAGGAATTATGAGTTTGAAGGCCATATTCTACATATTCTAATCTCCATAAGGCATTATTGAGCATACTCAACTTGATCAGATTTATTAAAAGGAACAATAATCCTCAAGAAAGTTGGGAAGGCCAATATCAAGATTTATTGCTGTGTGCATTTTCTTTTCTCTACTTCAGTACTCAGGTCCCAGGAAGATTACTTTTGTGAATTAGACTCAGACATCACAAAAGGATGATCTAGAGTAAGCTCACCTTGTGAACCCAGGCTAATTCATGTAATCTTTGACTAGAAGCTTTTTAAGTGCATTCATACTCATGTTTCATTTAGTTTCAAGTCTTTCCTTTGAAATTGTGATTATGTTATTGCTAAGTCTGAGCATGCCTTCTAAAGGAGAGCAACATGGAGAAATACAACATCAGTACTTGAGGAGTAAGGAACCAGTATCATTACTGGATAAATTATTTGAGGATGGACTCAAGTGATACTTTCTGGAATAACATGTCTTTGCTGGCAAATACTGCACAACTGATCAATCAATCCCATGGTCAAAATTCAACTGAGTTTCTTGCTTTCAGAAGGCGCATTTCCAACTTCTGGGAAAATACATGAGGATTTCCTGACTTCAGTATGTTGAGGCTAATCATGCACTTACTCTGAAAAGAACGTGTGCTATGGTGGTATCTATGCCTCCAAACATCTTATGCCAAAAGTGAGGTGCCAATGCTTCAGTGTTCAGCCTCCAGTGATGCTACCTGTGGACTCACTGTGTCCTTATTTTCTCTATGCTATAAAATTCCAAGGCAAGGACCACACGCATATCTTGAATCCTAATTTTTTTATTAAAATTTACTTCTTCCCTAACATTATGTCATAAATCTGACTACTTAGTAGTTATTAGCCATTACTAACATGTTTGTTAAAAGAAATCTCACCTTGAGTCAAGACATAAAGAAATACAAATATCTAAATGCAATATAGTGTTTTCTCATTAAATTTAAATGGTTTTAAATAACTTTTTGACTTAATCTTGATTTTCTTTCCAATGCTGAGGAGCAAAACACCTTCAACTACTTTTTCATGAGGACAATTATTCAGGATCTCATAGTACATGCTGCTGTAAGAACATGAAGAGAGTTAAATAGGCACTCACACTGACCTTGAGTAGTTTATGATCTAAGTAGAACATTATGATGCAGAAATATATCTTCAGGGAATGCATTAGAGACCTTACATTACTTATGTGTCTAAATTATGTGTGAGCAAAAAGGTAAGGGAATTTAATTCAGTGATGAAGAAGGGAAGAACTTCAGTTTGAGGGAAAGCATCAAAGATTTGCAATGAGCTTGGGAAGACTTTTTGAAGGATAAGCTGTTTTAGAAGTGTCTTTCTAGAAAGAAAACAGTTTCAATGAATTGAATCTAGAAATTTCAAGCATGAACATTTATCTTAGGACAAATCTTGGTGGCAGATAGCAGATAGCTGAAGGATGTTGTTCATGAATATATTGGCCGAGAAAACAATGTGATGGAACTGTATGAGTTTGGGTCAGCTGTGGACATATTTACCAGGGAGGCTAGACTCAAACTATATGTTAAAAGATATACAGAAAATGGACCATTGTAGAAAATAAAGAGGGGTCATTAAATAAGATAATTAAAAAGCAGATGTATTTAGAGAGACTTAGCGAAATATAGAACTTTAAACTGGGTGATTGAGATTCATAAAGGCTACAGATAGGTCTGTGTAATTTTCCATTTTAAAGCAAAAATTCTGGTAAGAAGCTAGGAAGTATGCCACTGGAGCATACTTCTGGTCTGGGTGCCTATCGCCTGCAAGCCCATATTATTGCCAACTTCCTTTTTGTCCCTCTCATCCCTTCTTCCATGTAGTGTGTCTTCTTCAAGATGAATGTAACACTCCCATGTTCTGAATTACAGAATGTGCTCTGGTTTGTACCTTGTTTCCAAAACACTGTCATACGCAAATTCAACCAGTGACAGTTATCAGCTAGTACCCTACATGCATGCCTGCTAAGTTGCTTCAGCTGTGTCTGACTCTTCTTGACCCTATGGACTGTAGCCCACCATGCTCCTCTGTTCATGGGATTCTTCAGGCAAGAATACTTGAGTGGGTTGCCATTTCCTCCTCCAGGAGATCTCCCCTACCCAGGGATTGAACTGTGTCTCTTACATTTCCTGCATTGGCAGATGGCTTTTTTTTTTTTTTTTTTTTTTTACCACAAACAGCACCTGGGAAGCCCCTGAGACCATAAGATTCACCCAAATAAAACTAGGTGAACAGGCTGAGGTCAAAATTACTGTTTTCACAATGATTGGTCTTGTTCTGCTGCTGCTACTGCTAAGTCACTTCAGTCATGTCTGACTCTTAGCGACCCCATGGACTGCAGCCTACCAGGCTCCTCCATCCATGGGATTTTCCAGGCAGGAGTACTGGAGTGGGGTGCCATTGCCTTCTCCGGGTTTCATTCTACCCAAAGATAAATACATTGTGATTTGTAGTTGGAATTCTTACAGCCTAGTCAGATCATCCAAACTTAAAGAACAAACAAATTCAAATGCTGTTTCTAATCCTTTACATTTAAGAAATTATCTTTGTTTTAAAAGCCCAACTCATCCTTTCATACAGAGCTTCCATTGAATATTTTATTTGACAATTACAAATCCCTCCTCTGAAAACCCCTCCTCTAGCTGCCTGAGTCTGTTCTTCTTAAAACTTTGAATTAAATTCTGCTCAACAAATAGTTCACATGAAACTTTATATAGGTATCTGAGCCTTAATCTTTACTATCTCTTCCCTAGAAGTAGTCTGCACATAGCAAGGGGATTGTTCATATTTAATCAGTTTAATTCATTCAGATATGTGAGCTGTCTGTCTCAGATTTTACTAATTGGAGTTATCTTGGCATGAGCTCTGAGCCAAATCAGTCCATAGATAAAGTGCAATGAACATCTTCCTCCAACTTACTGCCATTGGGAAAATGGCATCAAGTTTTCTGCCTTATGAATGAGGATGACAACTTTTTGTTGCTTTCCCCTTTCATTCATTTCAGGAAAAAAAAAATGAGGCTAAGAAATGAAACTCTTTGAACTGCTTGGAAGAAAAATCTTACTTAAATCCTCCATGTTATCAACCAAACTACAAACTTGAAAAGCTTAGTTGTGCTTTGAAACTTCAAATCCACCACATTGATGAGTAGTTTCAGCTTCACAAATCATATCTTCCTCCATCTCTCATTCTCAACATCTCCTGATCCTGCTGAGGTTGTGGGGAGTATCACAGGAACAGACTTGAGGAAGGAGATGAGATGAATGCCATGGGGGAACGTTCAAATTCCTCAAATATTCTAGAACTTCAGTTACATCTTAGAAAATAAATGAACAGTTGAACAGAGAAAATGATTGGTGTACTCTATCAAGAATAAAACTATTAATACTACTTTATCAACTTGTCCTCAACTGTTGTTGCTGTTGTTCAGTTGCTAAATCACGTCTGATTCTTTGAAACCCCATGGACTGTAGCATACCAGCTCCCTGTCCTTCACTCTTTCCTGGAGTTTGCTCAGATTCATTTCCATTGAATTGGTGATACTCTCTAACCATTTGATCCTCTGCCATTCCCTTCTTCTTTTGCCTTCAATCTTTCCCAGTATCAGTGTCTTCTGTCGGAGCTATTTTATTCCCTTTGTGGAACATCAGAAAATGAGTACCAAACAAGTTTTCACCTCTAAATGTTATGTTTTTGTCTCTTTCCCCTGGCACTCTGTTTTTTCCAATCCAAATTAGTAGTACATTTATATTATTTCAACCTAACAAAGGAATCAAATGAATGTGCAACCAGAAATTAAAAAAAAAAAATCCTGGAGAAATAAAAGTAAAGTTGTATTATTCCATATACGAAATGATTGATCCTGTTGATCTCCACAATTAAACACAAATTCAGGTTTTTTTTAAAAACAAATTCAGTGTTTGCTTGTGCTACAATATTAACTTCCTACCTCTACCATCTCCTCTCAGAGTTTTAAAGACGAGCAAAGGTGCCATTTACAAAAATGACAGTGAACATTATGTCCATCTTCCCCTTCAGCTTACACATGGAGAAGTAGGCAGAATCACTCTGAAGGTTTACTCACGACAGGAGAAGAGACATAAAAGTTTGATGACAAAGTAATTTTAAGAAATTAACTTTGGTTAATTTATTTGACCTTGCTTTAAGAGGTGCAGCTATGCTGAGTCCACAGAGAGCTGCAGCCAAGCAGTGCCTTGACTAAGTGATGCTTTAGCAAGTGCAGTGGTTTACTATGATTGTTCTTTCCTTCCTCTACATAGGATGGTGCGTCTTTTTTCTTACATTTCCTTTCTCAGAGTGTAAGTCTGCTATTTTCCTGGAAATATTGATGTTTAGTCTCTTTCTGATAGGAAAATTAACATGTTAAGAGTCAGTTCAACCACAGATTTTGCCACCATCTGAAATCATTTTTATCAATTCAGCTGTCATGCATGGGTGTGAGTACATTAAGGAATACATACTCAAATATTAAAAGTGGAATGACCTTCTATTATATAACACTGACCTCTGATAAGAATAGCTACATCATGTTGCTGAGCAAAGATTTTCCTATTCTAACATGCTCTAAGGAAATAATTTTTTAATCCAACTGTGCAGTTCAGTTCAGTCGCTCAGTCGTGTCTGACTTTTGTGACCCTATGAACTGCAGCACACCAGGCTTCCCTGTCCATCACCAACTTCTGGAGCTTGCTCAAACCCATGTCCATTGAGTTGGTGATACCATCCAACCATTTCATCCTCTGTCATCCCCTTCTCCTCCTGCCTTCAATCTTTCCCAGTATCAGGGTCTTTTCTAAAATGTTGGCTTTTTACATCAGCATCAGTCCTTCTAATGAATATTCAGGACTGATTTACTTTAGGATTGACTGGTTTGATTGCCTTGCAGTCCAAGGGATTTTCAAGCATCATCTCCAACACCAAAGTTCAGAAGCGTCACTTCTTCGGTGCTCAGCTTTCTTTATGATCCAAATCTCATGTCCATACATGACTACTGGAAAAAACATAGCTTTGAGTAGACAGTTTTTTTGACAAAGTAATGTCTTTTTTTTTTTTAATGCTGTCTAGGTTTGTCATCGTTTTTCTTCCAAGGAGCAGTGCCTTTTAATTTCATGGCTGCCGTCACCATCTGCAGTGATGTTGGAGCCCAAAAAATTGAAGTCTCTCACTGTTTCCTTAATTTCCCAATCTATTTCCCAGAAAATTATGGGACTGGATACCGTGATCTTAGTTGATTGAATGTTGAGTTTTAAGCCAAGTTTTTCACTCTCCTTTTTCACTTTCATCAAGAGGCTCTTTAGTTCTTCTTCAGTTTCTGCCATAAAGGTGGTGTCATCTGCATATCTGAAGTTATTGATATTTCTCCTGGCAATCTTCATCCCAGTATGTGCTTCATTGAGCCCAGCATTTCACATGGTGCAATCTGCATATGCAGATGACACCACCCTTATGGCAGAAAGTGAATAGGAACTAAAGAGCCTCTTGATGAAAGTGAAAGAGGAGAGTAAAAAAACTGGCTTACAGCTCAATATTTAGAAAACTAAGATCATGGCATCTAGTCCCATCACCTCATGGCAAATAGATGGGGAAACAATGGAAACAGTGGCTGGCTTTATTTTTGGGGGGCTCCAAAATCACTGCAGATGGTGATTGCAGCCATGAAATTAAAAGACACTTACTCCTTGGAAGGAAAGTTATGACCAACCTAGATAGCATATTCAAAAGCAGAGATATTAGTATGTCAACAAAGGTCCATCTAGTCAAGGCTATGGTTTTTCCAGTAGTCACGTATGGATGTGAGAGCTGGACTATGAAGAAAGCTGAGCACCAAAGAATTGATGCTTTTAAACTGTGGTGTTGGAGAAGACCCTTGAGAGTCCCTTGGACTGCAAGGAGATCCAACCAGTCCATTCTGAAGGAGATCAGCCCTGGGTGTTCATTGGAAGGACTCATGGTGAAGCTGAAACTCCAATACTTTGACCACCTGATGCGAAGAGCTGACTCATTTGAAAAGACCCTGATCCTGGGAAAGATTGAAGGCAGAAGGAGAAGGGGACGACAGAGGATGAGATGGTTGGATGGCATCACCAACCCAATGGACATGAATTTGAGTGAACTCCGGGAGTTGGTGATGGACAGGGAGCCCTGGCATGCTGTGGTTCATGGGGTTGCAAAAAGTTGGACATGACTGAGAGGCTGAACTGAACTGAATCTGTGTATAAGTTAAATAAGCAGGGTGACAACATACAACCTTGATATACTCCATTCCAATTTGGACCCAGTCCACTTTTCCATGTCCAGTTCTAACTGTTGCTTCCTGACGTGCATACAGGTTTCTCAGGAAGCAGGTAAGGAGGTCTGGTACTCCCATCTCTTTAAGAATTTTCCACAGTTTGTTGTGATGCACACAGTCAAAGACTTTAGCATAGTCAATGAAGCATAAATAGATGTTTTCCTGGAATTCTCTTGCTTTTTCTATGATCCAAATGATGTAGGCAATTTGATCTGTGGTTCGTCTGCCTTTCCTAATCCAGATTGAATATCTGGAAGTTCTTGGTTTATGCACTGTTGAAGCCTAGCTTGGAGAATTTTGAGCATTACTTTGCTAAGAGTGTGAGGTGAGTGCAATTGTGCAGTAGTTTGAACATTCTTTGGCATTGTCTTTCTTTGGGATTGGAATGAAAACTGACCTTTTCCAGTTCTGTGGCCACTGCTTTATTTCTCAAATTTGCTGATATATTATGTGTAGCACTTTAACAACATCACTTTTTGTAACTGAAATAGCTCAACTGGAATTCCATCACCTCCACTAACTTTGTTCCTAGTGATGCTTCCTAAGGTCCACTTGACTTTACACTCCAGGATGTTTGACTCTAGTTGAGTGATCACACCATCATGTTTATCTATAGTCACTTTCTGACATTCCCAATCAACTGGATTTTCCTTAATATTCTAAATGACCTTTGTTGATATTTATTATTATTAACATTTAATTGTTCAAAGAATAACGTGATGAGTTCCTTGAGCTTACTTATCTCATGCATACAGTTTTTAGTTCTGAAGAGCACAGAAACCTGGAAATGCCAATAGCCTATTCTGTCTACCCCCAAAACCAGGAAAGGGACTGGCTAGGAAGTGAAAAACATTTAAAGAATAACTGCTCTATTGCAGCCATAGAAAAATAGGGTGTTCTACTCATCTAGTCTATGGGCTTCCTTGGTGGCTCAGACAGTAAAGAGTCTGCCTGCGGTGTGGGAAACCAGGGTTCAATCCCTTGGTCGGGAAGATCCCTTGGAGAAGGAAATGGCAACCCACTCCAGTATCCTTGCCTGGGAAATCCCATGGGTGGAGGAGCCTTGAAGGCTACAGTCCGTGGGGTTGCAAAGGGTCAGACACGACTGAGTGACTTCTCTTTCACTTTCACTCATCTAATTAGAAAAGGCTGATTAACAAGTCTAGACTTCTTCTTCTTTTTTCTTTTTTAATATAAATTTATTTATTTTAATTGGAGGCTAATTACTTTACAATATTGTATTGGTTTTGCCATACATGAACATGAATCCACCACGGGTGTACACTAGACTTCTTCTTGACTTCTATTTTTTTTAGCAAGTTTAAGAACATTTTATTTGAGTAAAACTTATTTGCAATGTTGTATTAATTTCAGCTGTACAACAAAGAGAGTCAATTATACATATACGTATATATCCACTCATTTTAGATTCTTTTCCCTTACAGGAAATCACAGAGAATTGAGTAGAGTTCCCTATGCTATATAGTAGGTCCTTATTCAGTTCAGTCACTCAGTCACGTCTGACTCTTTGCGACCCCATGAATTGCAGCATGCCAGGGCTCCCTGTCCATCACCAACTCCCAGAGTTCAAACTCATGTCCATTGAGTAGGTGATGCCATCCAGCCATCTCATCTTCTGTTGTCCCCTTCTCCTCCTGCCCCCAGTCCTTCCCAGCATCAGAGTATTTTCCAATGAGTCAACTCTTTGCATGAGGTGGCCAAAGTACTGGAGTTTCAGCTTCAGCATCAGTTCTTCCAAAGAACACCCAGGACCGATCTCTTTTAGAATGGACTGGTTGGATCTCCTTGCAGTCCAAGGGACTCTCAAGAGTCTTCTCCAACACCACAGTTCAAAAGGATCAATTCTTTGGTGTTCAGTTTTCTTCACAGTCCAACTCTCATATCCATACATGACCACTGGAAAAACCATAACCTTGACTAGATGGACCTTTGTTGGCAAAGGAATGTCTCTGCTTTTGAATATGCTATCTAGGTTAGTCATATGTTTCCTTCCAAGGAGTAAGCATCTTTTAATTTTACGGCTGCAATCACCATCTGCAGTGATTTTGGAGCCCCAAAAAATAGTCTGACATGGTTCCCAGTGTTTCCCCATGTATTTCCCATGAAGTGATGGGACCAGATGCCATGATCTTATTAGTTATCTATTTTATATATCACAGTCTATATGGCAATACCAAACTTTCAGTTTATCCCTTTCCACCCCTTACAAACTCCAGAAGGTGGTAAGGGACAGGGAAGCCTGGTGTGCTACAGTCCATGGGGTCACAAAGTGTCAGAAATGGTGACTGAACAAAAATAACAACACCCCTTGCATCCTGGTAACGATGTTTGTTTTTTATATCTGTAACTCTTTTTCACAATAACTCTGTTTCACAATAACTCTGGATCACAATAAACTGTAGAAAATTCTGAAAGAGATGGGAATACCAGACCACCTGACCTGCCTCTTGAGAAATCTGTATGCAGGTCAGGAAGCAACAGTTAGAACTGGACATGGAACAACAGACTGGTTCCAAATAGGAAAAGGAGTACATCAAGGCTGTATATTATCACCCTGCTTATTTAACTTATATGAAGAGTACATCATGAGAAACACTGGACTGGAAGAAACACAAGCTGGAATCAAGATTGCCAGGAGAAATACCAATAACCTCAGATATGCAGATGACACCACCCTTATGGCAGAAAGTGAAGAGGAACTAAAAAGCTTCTTGATGAAAGTGAAAGTGGAGAGTGAAAAAGTTGGCTTAAAGCTCAACATCCAGAAACGAAGATCATGGCTTCTGGTCCCATCATTACATGGGAAATAGATGGGGAAACAGTGGAAACAGTGTCAGACTTTATTTTTCTGGGCTCCAAAATAACTACAGATGGTGACTGCAGCCATGAAATTAAAAGACGCTTACTCCTTGGAAGGAAAGCTATGACCAACCTAGATAGCATATTCAAAAGTGGAGACATTACTTTGCCAACAAAGGTCTGTCTAGTCAAGGCTATGGTTTTTCCTGTGGTCATGTATGGATGTGAGAGTTGGACTGTGAAGAAGGCTGAGTGCCGAAGAATTGATGCTTTTGAACTGTGGTGTTGGAGAAGATTCTTGAGAGTCCCTTGGACTGCAAGGAGATCCAACCAGTCCATTCTGAAGGAGATCAGCCCTAGGATTTCTTTGGAGGGAATGATGCTGAAGCTGAAACTCCAGTACTTTGGCCACCTCATGCGAAGAGTTGACTCATTGGAAAAGACTCTGATGCTGGGAGGGATTGGGGGCAGGAGGAGAAGGGAATGACAGAAGATGAGATGGCTGGATGGCATCACTGACTCAATGGACGTGAGTTTGAGTGAACTCCGGGAGTTGGTGAGGGACAGGGAGGCCTGGCATGCTGCAATTCATGGGGTCGCAAAGAGTCGGTCACGACTGAGTGACTGAACTGAACTGAACTCTGTTTCTGTTTTGTATATAAGTTCACATGTAAGAGTTTACTCATGGGAAAAGACTCTGATGCTGGGAGGGATTGGAGGCAGGAGGAGAAGGGGACGACAGAAGATGAGATGGCTGGATTGCATCAATGACTCGAAGGACGTGAGTTTGAGTGAACTCCGGGAGTTGGTGATGGACAACAAGTTGGAGATGGTGAGGCCTGGCGTGCTGCAATTTATGCGGTCTCAAAGAGTCGGACACGACTGAGCGACTGAACTGAACTGAACTGAACCCGTTTTTAAGATTCCACATGAAAGTGATATCATGTGATGTTTGTCTTTCCCTGTCTGGCTTGCTTCACTAACTATGACAATCTCTAGGTTTATTCATGTTGCTGCAAATGGTGTTCATTTGTTCTCGTTATGGCTGGGTCATATTACACTCTATATATGTACCACATTATTTTATCCATTCCTCTGTTGATGGATAATTAGGTTGCTTCCATGTCCTATCTATTGTAAATAATGTTCCAATGAACATTGGGGTGCATGTAGCATTTTTGAATTACTGTTTTCTCTGATACACACCAGGAGTGGGATTGCTGGAACATATCGTAACTCTGTTTTTTTAGATTTTTAAGCAGTCTCCATGCTATTCTCCTTAGTGGCTGTACAAATTTGCATTCCCACCCACAGTATAAGAAGGTCCCCTTTTCTCTACACCCTGTCCAGTATTTATTGTTTGTAGATTTTTGATGATGGCCATTCTAACTTATGTGAGGTGATACCTCATTATAGTTTTGCTTGGCATTTCTTTGATATTTGGTGATACTGAGCATATTTTCATTTGTCTCCTGGCCATCTGTATGTATTCTTTGGAAAAATGTTTACTTAGGTTTGTCATCCATTTTTTAATTTTATTTTTTAATTTTTTTATTGAGCTGTATGAGCTGTTTTTATATTTGTTGTTTTCTACATATGCAAATATTTTATCCCATTCTAAGGGCTGCTTTTCATCTTGTTTATGATTTCCTTTGCTATGCAAAAGCTTTTTAAGTTTAATTATGTCTCATCTATTTATCTCTGTTCTTAATTTTTGTTACTCTAGGAGGTGAGTCAAAAAGATATTGCTGCAATTTCTGTCAAAGAGTGTTATGCCTATATTTTCCACTAAGAGTTTTGTAGTTTTTGGCCTTACATTCAGGTCTTTAATCCGTTTTGAATTTATTTTTGTGTACGTTATTAAAGAGTTTTCTATTTTTTTTTTCATTTACCTGTAGTTGTCCAGTTTTCCAAGCACCACTTTTTAAAGAGGTTGTCTTTTTTTGCATTGTATATTCTTGCCTCCTTTGTCATAGATAAGATGTCCATAGGTGTGTGGGTTTATCCTCAGGCTTTCTACCCTGTTCCATTGATCTATATTTATATTTTCTGTATGTTTTGTTTTGATTACTGTAGCTTTGTAGCAGAGTCTGAAGTAAGGAAGCCTGATTCCTCCAGCTCCATTTTCCTTTTTCAATTTTTCCTTTTTCAGTATTGCTTTGCTATTTGTAGTCTTTTGTGTTTCCATGCAAACTGCAATTTTTTAAATTCTAATTCTATGAAAAATGCCATTTTCAATTTGAGAGGATTTCATTGAATCTGTAGATTGCTATGGATATTATAGTCATTTTCACAGTATTGATTCTTCCAATTAAACACAAGAACATGTTATAGTTTTCCATCTGTTTGTGTCCTCTGATTTACTTCATCAGGTTCTTACAGTTTTCTGAGTACAGGTCTTTTGCCTCCCTATGCAGCGTCATTCCTAGATGTTTTCTTATTTTTGTTGTGATGGTAAATAAGGTTGCTTCCTTGATTTTTCTTCATGGTCTTTCATTATTAGTACATAGGAATGCAAGAGATTCTTATATATTAATTTTGTAACTTACAACTGTACCAAATACACTGATGAGCTCTAGTAGTTTTCTGGTTGCATCTTTAGGGTTTTATATGTATAGTATTATGTCATTTGCAAGCAGCAACAGTTTTAATTATTATTTCAAATTTGGATTTTTTCGATTTATTTTTCTTCCCTGACTGCTATGTCTAGGACTTTCAAAACTATGCTGAATAATAGTACTAAGAGTGGGCATTCTTGTCTTTTTCCTGATCTTAGAGGAAACGCTTTCAGGTTTTCACCTAAAACATTGAGAATAATGTTTGCTGTGAGTGTGTCCTATATGACTTTTATTATGTTAAAGTAGGTTCCCTCTATGCCCACTTCCTGGAAAGGTTGTTTTTTTTTTTTTTATCATTAATGGGTCTTGAATTTTGCTAAAGGCTTTTTATTCATCTATTGAGTTGATCATATGGTTTTTATTCTTCAATTTGTTGATGTGATGTATCGCAGTGATTACTTTGTGGATATTGAACAATCCTTGAATCCCTAGGGTCAGTCCCATTTGAATATGGTTTATGATCCTTTGTTTTGTTGGATTCAGCTTGTTAGTATTTTGGTGAAGATTTTTACATCTATGATAATCAGTGATGTTGGCTATAATTTTCTTTTTTGTCATATCTTTGTCTGGTTTTGGTATCAGGGTGATGGTGGCCTCATAAAATGAACTTCAAAATTTTCCTTCCTCTACAATTTTTTTTTGAAGAATTTTAGAAGGGCAGGTATTAATTTTAATCATTTTTTTTAATTTATTACTTTTTTAAATTGAAGGATAATTGCTTCCCAGACTTTTGTTAGTTTCTTCCAAATATCAACATGAATCAGTAATAGGTATACATATATCTTCTCCCTCTTGAACGTCCCTCTCATCTCCTTTCCTATTCCACCCTCCTAAGTTGTTACATAGCCTGAGTCATACAGCGAATTCACATTTGCTATCTATTTTACCTATGGCAATATAAGTTTCCATGTTACTTTCTCCATGCATCTCACCCGCTCCTTCCTCCCCCAGCCCCACCATGTCCATAAGTCTGTTCTCTATGTCTGCTTCTCCATTGCTGGCCTGCAAATAAATTCATCATTACCATCTTTCTAGATTCCATATGTATGTGCTGCTGCTGCTAAGTCACTTCAGTCGTGTCTGACTCTCTGCGACCCCATACAGGGCAGCCCACCAGGCTCCCCTGTCCCTGGGATTCTCCAGGCAAGAGCACTGGAGTGGGTGGCCATTTCCTTTTCCAATGTATGTGCTAGTATATGATATTTATCTTTCTCTTTCTGACTTACTTCACTTTGTATAGTAGGCTCCAGGTTCATCCACCTCATTATAACTGATTAAAATTAATACCTTTTTATGGTTGAACAATAATCCATTGTGCATATGTACCACAGCTTCTTTAACCATTCATCTGTCAGTGGTTGCTTCCATGTTCTAGCTATTGTAGATAGTGCTGCAGTGAACATTGGAGTACATGTGTCTTTTTCAATTTTGGTTTCCTCAGGGTATATGCCTAGTAGTGGGATTACTGGGTCATGTGGTGGTTTTATTCCTACTTTTTAAAGGAATCTTCGTACCATCTTCATAGTGGCTGTATCAGTTTATATTCCCACCAATGCTGCAAGAGGGTTCCCTTTTCCCCACACCCTCTCCAGCATTTATTGTTTGTAGACATTTTGATGATAACCATTCCGACTGGTGTGAAGTGATATTTTATTGTAGTTTTGATTTGTCTTTCCCTGTTAATAAGTGATGTTGAGCATCTTTTCATGTGTTTGTTAGCCATCTGTATGTTTTCTTTGGAGAAATGTCTGTTCAGGTCTTTTTCCTATATTTTGATTGGGTTGTTTGTTTTGCTGGTACTGACATGCATGAACTGTTTAATATATTTTGGAAATTAATCCTTTATCAGTTGTTTCATTTGCTATTATTCTCCCATTCTGAGGGTTGTGTTTTCACCTTGTTTATAGGGATCAAGATCATCCCCAAGAAAAAGAAATGCAAAAAAGCAAAATGGCTGTCTGAGGAGGCCTTACAAATAGCTGTGAAAAGAAGAGAGGTGAAAATCAAAGGGGAAAAGGAAAGATGTAACATCTGAATGCAGAGCTCCAAAGAATAGCAAGGAGAGATAAGAAAGCCTTCCTCAGTGATCAACGCAAAGAAATAGAGGAAAACAACAGAATGGGAAAGACTAGAGATCTCGTCAAGAAAATTAGAGATACTAAGGGAACATATGATGCAAAAATGGGCTCGGTAAAGGACAGAAATTATATAGACCTAACAGAAGCAGAAGATATTAAGAAGAGGTGGCAAGAATACACAGAAGAACTGTACAAAAAAGATCTTCATGACCCAGGTAATCACTATGGTGTGATCACTCACCTAGAACCAGACATCCTGGAATGTGAAGTCAAGTGGGCCTTAGAAAGCTCGTGGACGTGATGGAATCCCAGTTGAGCTATTTCAAATCCTGAAAGATGATGTTGTGAAAGTGCTGCACTCAATATGCCAACAAATTTAGAAAACTCAGCAGTGGCCACAGGACTGGAAAAGGTCAGTCTTCATTCCAATCCCAAAGAAAGGCAATGCCAAAGAATGCTCAAACTACCACAAAATTGCACTCATCTCACACGCTAGTAAAGTAATGCTCAAAATTCTCCAAGCCAGGCTTCAGCAATACGTGAATGTTGAACTTCCAGATGCTCAAGCTGGTTTTAGAAAAGGCAGAGGAACCAGAGATCAAATTGCCAACATCCGCTGGATCATCGAAAAAGCAAGAGAGTTCCAGAAAAACATCTATTTCTGCTTTATTGACTATGCCAAAGCCTTTGACTGTGTGGATCAAAATCAACTGTGGAAAATTCTGAAAGAGATGGACATACCAGACCACCTGACCCGCCTCTTGAGAAATCTGTATGCAGGTCAGGAAGCAACAGTTAGAACTGGACATGGAACAACAGCCTGGTTCCAAATAGGAAAAGGAGTACATCAAGGCTATATATTGCCACCCTGCTTATTTAACTTATATGAAGAGTACATCATGAGAAACGCAGGGCTAGAAGAAGCACAAGCTGGAGTCAGGATTGCCGGGAGAAATATCAATAACCTCAGATATGCAGATGACACCACCCTTATGGCAGAAAGTGAAGAGGAATTAAAAAGCCTCTTGATGAAAGTGAAAGAGGAGAGTGAAAAAGTTGGCTTAAAGCTCAACATTCAGAAAACGAAGATCATAGCTTCCGGTCCCATCACTTCATAGGAAATAGTGGGGAAACACTGGAAACAGTAACAGACTTTTTTTTTGGGGGGGGCGCTCCAAAATTACTGCATATGGTGATTGCAGCCATGAAATTAAAAGATACTTACTCCTTGGAAGGAAAGTTATGACCCACCTAGATAGCATATTAAAAAGCAAAGACATTATTTTGCCAACAAAGGTCCATCCAGTCAAGGCTATGGTTTTTCCAGTTGTCATGTATGGATATGAGAGTTGGACTGTGAAGAAAGCTGAGCACTGAAGAATTGATCCTTTTGAACTGTGGTGTTGGAGAAGACTCTTGAGAGTCCTTTGGACTGCAAAGAGGTCCAACCAGTCCACCCTAAAGGAGATCAGTCCTGGGTGTTCATTGGAAGGACTGATGCTAAAGCTGAAACTCCAATACTTTGGCCACCCATGTGAAGAGTTGACTCATTGGAAAAGACTCTGATCCTGGGAAGGATTGGGGGCAGGAGGGTTAGGGGATGACAGAGGATGAGATGTCTGGATGGCATCACCTACTCAATGGACATGAGTTTGAGTAAACTCCAGGAGTTGGTGATGGACAGGGAGGCCTGGCATGCTGCACTAATGGGGTCGCAAAGAGTCAGACACGACTCAGCAACTGAATTGACTGACTGATAGTTTCCTTTGCTGTGCAAAAGCTTTTAAGTTTAATTAGGTCCCACTTGTTTATTTTTATTCCTATGTCCATTACTCTAGGAGATGTGTCTTAGAGGATGTTGCTTTGATTTATGTCATTGAGTGTTCTAAGTTTATTGAAGAGGCTATCTTTGCTGCATCGTATATACTTGCCTCTTTTGGCAAATAAAGGCACCCATAGGTGCATGGTTTTATCTCTGGGCTCTCTATCTTGATCCATTGATCTATATTTCTGTTTTTGTGCTAGTCCCATACTGTCTTTGTGACAGTAGCTTTGGAGTATAGTCTGAAGTCAGGAAGATTGATTCCCCCAGCTCCATTCTTCTTTCTCATGACTTCTTTGGCTGTTTGGGGTCTTTTGTGTTTCCATATGAATGTGGAATTTTTTGTTCTAGTTATTTGAAAAATGTCATTGGTAATTTCATAGGTTGCATTGAACCTGTAGATTGCATTTGATAGTATAGTCATTTTCACAATATTGATTCTTCCATTCCAGGAACATGGAATATCTCTTCATTTATTTATGTCACCTTTGATTTCTTTCATCAGTGTCTTATATAATTTTCTGTATACAGTTCTTTTGTCTCCTTAGGGAGGTTTATTCCTAGACAGTTTCTTATTTTTTTTGCAATGGTGAAAGGGATTGATTTCTTAATTTCTCTTTCTGATTTTTCATTGCTAGTATATAGGAATGCAAGTGATATCTGTGCATTGATTTTGAATCCTGTGACTTTGCTAAATTCACTGATTAGTTCTAGTAATTTTCTGATAGTATCTCTAGGGTTTTCTATGTATAAAGTGAAAATCGCTCAGTCATGTCTGACTTTTTGCGACCCCATGCAGTATACAATCCACAGAATTCTCTAAGTGAGAATACTGGAGTGGGTAGCCTTTCCCTTCTCCAGGGGATCTTCCCAACCCAAGGATAGAACCCAGGTCTCCCACATTGCATGTGGATTGTTTACCAGCTGAGCCACAAGGGAAGCCCACCAATACTGGAGTGGGTAGCCTATCCCTTCTCCAGTGAATCTTCCTAACCCAGGAATTGAACCAGTCTTCTGCACTGCAGGTGGATTCTTTACCAACTGAGATATTAGGGAAGCCCTTTCTATGTATAATAGCATGTCATCTGCAAACAGTGAGAGTTGTACTTCTTTTCTGATCTGGATTACTCTTTTTTTTTTTCTTTCTTTCTTTCTTTCTTTCTCTTATTGCCATAGCTAGGACTTTCAAAACTATGTCAAATAATGGTGGTGAGAGTGGATGCCCTTGTTTTGCTCCTGATCTTAAAGAGAATGTTTTCCGTTTTTCACCATTGAGAATAATGTTTGCTTTGGGTTTATCATATATGGCCTTTACTATGTTGAAATAGATTTTTCTATGCCCATTTTTTGAAGAGTTTTTATCATGAATGCATGCTGAATTTTGTCAAAGGCTTTTTCTACATCTATTGAGATTATCATATTTTTTAATCTATTAATTTGTTAATATGGTGTATCACATTGATTGACTTGCATATACTGAGGAATCTCTGCACCTCTGGAATAAACCTGAGTTGATCATGGTGCATGAGCTTTTTAAAGTATTGTTGAATTCTGTTCACTAGAATTTTGTTGAGGATATTTGCATTTATGTTCATCAGTGATACTGTCCTGTAATTTTTGTTGTTGCTGTTGTTATTGTTGTCTTTGCCTGGGTTTGACATCAGGGTGATGGTGGCCTCATAGAGTGAGTTTGGAAGTGTTTCTTGCTCTGCAATTTTTTGAGAGAGTTTTAAAAGGATAGTCATTAGATCTTCTCTAAATGTTTGATAGATTTCACCTGTGAAGCCATCTGGCCTTGGGGTTTTGTTTTTCCGGGAGATTTTTGATCAGTTTCCATTTCAGTGCTTGTAATTGGGTTGCTCATAATTTATTTTTCTTCCTGGAAGGTTGAGCTTTTCTAAGAATCTCTCCATTTCTTTTGGATTATCCACTTTATTGCCATATAGTTGCTCATAATAGTCTCTTATAAGCCTTTGTATTTCTGCATTGTCTGTTATAACCTCTCCTTTTTCATTTCTATTTTTTTTATTTGATTCTTCTCTCTGTTTTTCTTGATGAGTCTAAAACTTTGCCAATTTTCTTCAAGAAACCAACTTCTTGAAGAACCAACTTTTAGTTTTATTAATCCTTACTATTTATTGTTTCTTTTATTTCTTTCTATTTTATATCTGGTCTGATGTTTATGATTTATTTCCTTCTGCTAATTTTGAGATTTCTTTGTTCTTTTTCCAGTTGCTTTAGGTGTAAAGTTAGGTTGTCTATTTGATGTTTTTCTTGTTTCTTGAGGTAGGATTGTATTGCAATAAACTTCTCTCTTGGAACTGCTTTAGCTGCATCCAATAGGTTTTGAGATGTCGTTTGCTTCTAGAATTTTTTGATTCCTAGAAGGAATTTTTTTTTTCCTTTTGATTTCTTCAGTAATCTATTTGTTATTTAGAAAAATATTGTTTAATCTCCATGTGTTTGTGATTTTTACAGTTTTTTTTTCTTGTATGATTTCAATTTTCTTAAATTTACTGAAGTTTGATTTGTGACCCAACATGTGGTCTATCCTCGAGAATGTTCCATGTGCACTTAAGAAGAAAGTGTATTTTCCTACATTTGGATGCAATGTCCTGAAGATATCAATGAGATCCATCTAGACTAATCTGCCATTTAAAGCTCATGTTTGCTTATTAATTTTCTATTTTAATGATCTGTCCATTGCTGTAAGTGGGGTGTTAAAGTCTCCTACTATTATTGTGTATTGTCAATTTCTCCTTTTATGTGAGAGTTTGTCTTATGTATGGAGGTTCTCCTATGTTGAATGAATAGGTATTTACAATTGTTATGTCTTTCTCTTTAATTGATCCCTTCATCATTATTCAGCCAGTCTTTTCCTTTTGGCTGGAGCATTTAATTCATTTACATTTAAAGCAATTATTGATATATATGTTCCTATTGTGGGTTGGTGGTAGCACAGACAATAAAGCATCTGCCTGCTATGCAGGAAACCTGGGTTCAAACCCTGGGTTGGGAAGATCCCCTGGAGAAGGAAATGGCAACTCACCCTAGTTCTCTTGCCTAGAAAATCTTAGGGATGAAGGAGTCTTATAGGCTACAGTCCACGGGGTCGCAAAGACTTGAACATGGCTGAGCGACTTCACTTTCACTTTCATTTTCCTTTTGCCATTTTGTTAATCGTTTGAGTTTGTTTTCGTAGATCTTTTTCTTCTCTTGTATTTCCTGACTATATAAGTTCCTTTAACATTTGTTGTAAAGCTGGTTTGGTAGTACTAAATTCTCTTAAATTTTGCTTGATTGTAAAGCTCCTGATTTCTCCATCAATTTTGAATGAGATCCTTGTTGGGTAGAGTAATCTTGGTTGTTGATTTTCCCTTTCAGTACTTTAAATGTGTCTTGCCATTCCCTTCTGACCTGCAGACATTTCTGCTGAGACATCCACTGTTAAACATATGAGGCTTCTGTTATATGTTACTTCTTGCTTTTCCTTTGCTGTTTTTAATATTTTTTCTTTGTGTTTAATCTTTGTTACTTTGATTAGTATATGTCTTGGCATGTTTCTTCTTTGGTTTATCCTGTAAGGGACTCTTTGTAGTTCTTGGATTTGATTGACTATTAACTCTCCTACGTTGGGTAAATTTTCAATTATAATCACTTCAAAAAATTTGCATACATTTTTTTTTCTCTTCTTCTTCCAGGACCCCTATAATTCGAATGTTGGTGTGTTTAATATTTTCCCAGAGGTCTCTGATACTATCCACAGTTCTTTTCATTCTTTTTACTTTACTTTGCTCTTCAGCAGTTTTCCACCATTCTGTCTTCCAGCTCACTTATCTGTTCTTCCGCCTCACATACTCTACTATTGTTTCCTTTTAGAGACTTTTTAATTTCAGTAATTGTGTTGTTTGCCTCTTTATGCTTATTCTTTATTTCTTCTAGGCTTTGTTAATTGATTCTTGCATTTTCTCCATTTTACTTTTGAGGTTTTAGTGTCATTTTTTACTATCATTATTCTGAATCTTATAAAGGTAGTTTTCCTATTTCCTCTTCATTTATTTGGACTTGTGTGTTTCAAGGTTGTTCCTTCATTTGCAAAGTATTTCTCTGCCTTTTCATTATTATTTTTTTTTAACTTATTGTGTTTGAGGTCTCCTTTTCCCAGGTTTCAAGGTTGACCTCTTTCTTTCTTTTGCTTTCTTCCCTCATAAGTTTGGTCTAGTGGTTTGTGCAAGCTTCATGTAGGGTGTGACTTGTGCTTGTGTTCTCTTGGGAGGAAGTGATGGGCTTTTTTTCCCCCTCTGATGGGCAGGGGTGAGTGAGGAGGTAATCCTTTTTGTTGATGATTTGGTTTGTGTTTTCATTTGTTGTTTGAATGAGGTGTCTTGCACAGGATGTTACTGGCAGTTGGGTGATACCAGGTCTTGTATACAGTGGTTGCCTTTGTGGGAGTTCTCACTATCTGATACTCCCTAAGGTTAGGGATTCTCTGGTATTCTAGGGTCAGGACTTCCACTCCAAAGGCTCAGGGCTTTATCTTTGGCCACAGAATAGAGATTCCAAAGGTGTTTTTTTTTTTTTTATGACATTAAATGGAATTAAAATAAGTACACAAAAACAAGAAACAAAAGAGTCACCCCAGACAAATGGCAATTACAAAATCAGGGAAATAATAACTAAAATAATGGAATATACACACATACATATACACACATAAACAAAGCCAAAGCTGTCCAAAAAATATAAAGTACAGTAGATTGATCTGGCAAACAAAGGAAACCAAAAATGATGTCCACCAGTTAAGAACAAAACTAACTAAGGCACAAGATGGAAAACAAAACCAAAGTAAGGTGCCATCTGGGGAGTAAAAGAATAAAAATAAATTAAACTAACAAATATGATGATAAAAAGAAAGAAAGGAAAAAAGAATATAAATTCAAAGTTAAATATGAGTAGATAAAGATTTATATACATTAAGGATTAATTGCAATGGGAAAAGAGCAGTAGGAAAAGAAAACAAAGGAATAAATGTAGAAAAGTAATTTTTAAAATTTTATTATTATTTTTCTACATTTATTCCTTTGTTTGCTTTTCCTACTGCTCTTTTCCCATTGCAATTAATCCTTAATGTATATAAATCTTTACTTACCCATAATAAAAATATGAAAAGATCTAATAGTACTAATGAAATCAACAACTACAACAGAGGGAAAAATAAGGGGGAAAAAGGAAGGAAAAATAAGGAAGAAAAAAATCAAAAAGAATCTACAAAACTAGTCAAAATATAGAATAATAAATGTTTTTCTTGAGTCTCCACTGTTAGCGCCCTTTCCCTTGCTGGGAGTCACAGTCCACCTCACCTTCCTAGGACGTCCTCCAACACTGGACTGGTCTCTAGACCTGCTGTGGGGGCAGCTCAGACTCTAATCTGGTTCTTTTCCTGTCTGTTCTTGCCTCCAATGTTGACAGATGTCAGAACTAGTGTGTTTTCTTTTGTGGGAACTCTCATTGTTCTTTTATATATTCCATAGACACTGAGTCGACCTAGTTGATCATGTGGATTTAATCTGCAGTTTGTATAGCTGGTGGGAAGGTTTTGGGTCCTCAGAAGGCAATGGCACCCCACTCCAGTACTCTTGCCTGGAAAATCCCATGGATGGAGGAGCCTGGTGGGCTGCAGTCCAGGGGGTTGTGAAGAGTTGGACATGACCAAGTGACTTCACTTTAACTTTTCACTTTCATGCATTGGAGAAGGAAATGGCAACCCACTCCAGTGTTCTTGCCTGAAGAATCTCAGGGACGGGGGAGCCTGGTGGGCTGCCGTCTAAGGGGTCACACAGAGTTGGACACGACTGAAGTGACTTAGCAGTAGCAGCAGCAGCAACCCTGCCTGTGGGTTTCAATTGTGGTTTTATCTCCACCTCTTCATGTGGGTCGTCAACAGGGGTTTGCTCCTAAGGCTGCTCTGGAGGACTTGGCCTGCCCCAGTGAGGGCCGGGTGTAAAGGTAGAACAGTTGCTTGGTTTGCAGGGCCCTGGCAGCACCAGGTACTCAGCGGGGTTGGCTTAGGGCAGCAAGAAATACGGTGCTCTGCAAAGGCATGGCAACCCATTCCAACATTCTTTCCTGGAGAATCCTCTGGACAGACAACCTTGGCAGGCCACAGTTCACAGGATCACAAAGAGTTGGATACAACTGAAGTGACCCTGTATGCACAGGCCTGGGACTTTCTTTAGCCTCTGGCAGTTCTGCCCCAGTGGGGATCATGCATGGAGATGACACTGTTGCTTGGATCATGGGGACCCTGGCAATGCCAGCTACATAGGATTGCCTGTGGCTATTGTCACAGGAGATGTGGTGCTATTAAGGATTTTTCTAGCCTGTAACAGTTCTGCTCCAGTGAGGATTGGGCATGAAGGTGGCTCAGCTGCTTAGGTTGTGTGACCTTGGAGGTGCCAAGTGTTCAGGGACACTGACTGCCTCAGCTACAGAAGCTATGGCCTTATCAGAGCCTTTTTCTAGCCTCTGTCAACTGACAAGAAGAAGATCTCTTTGGCTGGTCCATCTCCATTGCTCTGCCTGTTCATGCACTTAAAGTGTTCCCCCGACTGGGCTCCTTCTCTGCTGCCTTGCCCATCAGACCCTTAAAGGGGCCCACTGACTGGAGTCCCACTCTGTTTTTCCACATGTCAGGTGCTTGAAGGGCCAGCCTCTCTATTCTTCAGTTGCCAGTTCTGGCATGTGAGGAGAAAGAGGCTATGGTGATGCCTACACCTCCTACACATAACTCAGAAGTATCACCTTGCCTCTATGACTGCCTGGTTTTCCTCCACAGGCATTTCCCACCACAATCTCCTCTCTCACATCCCCTTGGGCCATTTCCTCACAGTCAGTAGCAGACCTCACCCTGAGATTGCTCCACAGTTCCTACACTTCAGCTCCCAGCTGTTGTGCCTTCTAGGGGACTTACATCACTGTTTAGGGTATGTATGACTATGGAAAGGACTGTCTGATTCTCATTCCATTTAGCCTGTCACAGATCAGCTGCTTCACTCTCAGCCTCAAATGTTTCTCTCTGTTCCAAACAATTGCCCCCATGTGATGAACACACCCCTGCTTCAGTTCCCCCACCCACCAAGGGCAGGCACACTCCTACTAATTCTCTTCTTTTACCCCCTACTTCCTTCGTCCTACCAAGTTCTGCATGGTTCTATATATTCTCTGCTTGTGGTCAGGAACTTCTGCCCACTCTCAGCTGGTATTCTGCAAGCACTTCTGTCTGAAAGTGTATTCCTGATGTATCTGTGGAGAGAGATGTATTCCACATCCACCTAGTCCTCTGCCATCTCCCAAGTAGGTATTGTGTGACTGAGTGAAAGTCACTCAGTTATGTCTGACTCTTTGTGACCCCATGGACTGTATAGTCCATGGAATTCTCCAGGCCAGAATACTGGAGTGGGTAGCCTTTCCCTTCTCCAGGAGATCTTCCCCACCTAGGGATAGAACCCAGGTCTCCCACATTGCATGCGGATTGTTTACCAGCTGAGCCACAAGGGAAGCCCGAGAATACTGGAGTGGGTAGCCTATCCCTTCTCCAGCAGATCTTCCCAATCCAGGAATTGAACCAGGATCTCCTGCATTGCAGGTGGATTCTTTACCAACTGAGCTATGAGGGAAGCAAGTAGGTATTAATTCTTCACTAAATATTTGATCTAATCTGTCTGTGAAGCAATCTGGTTTGTGATTTTTCTTTGATGGAAGAACTTTAATCATAGTTTCAGTTTCAGTGCTCATATTTTCTTGTTCATTTCTTTTAGGTTATCCATTTTATTGGCATATAGTTGCTTGTAGTAGTCTAATAATCCTTTGTATGTCTGTGATGTCATAACTTTTCCTTCTTCATTTTCAATCTTATTGATTTGAATCCTCTCTCTTTTTTCTTGATAAGTCTGACTAAATGGTTTTTAATTTTGTTAATCTTCTCAAAGAACCAGCATTTAGTCTAATTGATCTCTGCTATTGTTTATTCCTATTTCATTTATTTTTGTTCTGGTCTTTGTGATTTCTTTCTTTCTACTAACTTTAGGTTTTGTTTGTTCTTCTTTCTCTAGTTGTTTTAGGTGTAAGGTTAGGTTGTCTATTTGAGATTTTTCTTGTTTCTTGAGGTAAGATTACATTACTATAAACTTCCTTTTTATAATTGCTTTTGTTGCATCCCATATGTTTTGATCACTGTGTTTCCATTGTCATTGTGTCTATGTATGTTTTGAGTTCTCTATTTATCCATTGATTGTTTAGCATCATAATGTTTAGCCTCTATGTGGTTTTTTTTTGGAAGTTTTGTTTTTTTTTTTCTTCCTGTAATTGATTTCTAATTTCATAATGTTGTGGTCAGAAAAGATGCTTGGTATGATTTCAAATTTTTTTTAAAATTTTACTGAGACTTGATTTGTGACACAAAATGTGATCTTACTGAAAATTTTGTGTGCACTTGAGAAGGAAGTTTATTCTGCTGCTTTTGGATGAAATATCCTGTAAATATTAATTAAGTCTCTCTGTATAATGTATCATTTAAGGCTTTTCTTTCCTTGCTAATCCTCTGTCTGGATGATCTGTCTATTGGTGTAAGTTACAGTACTCCACTATCATTGTGTTACTGTTGAAATCCCCTTTTGTGGCTGTTTGCATTTGCTTTACATATTGAGGTGCTCCTATGTTGGATGCATATATATTTAAAGTTGTTATATATTTTTCTTGAATTGGTCCCTTTATCAATGTAGTAACCTCCCTTGTCTCTTTATTTTAAACTCTATTTTAATATAAAGTCTTTTGTTGAAAAGTAATTTTGCCTGATATGAGTATTGCTATCCTAGCTTTGATTTGATATCTATATACATAGAATATCTTTCTCCATCCCCTCGCTTTCAGTCTGTATGTGTCCCTATTGCTGAAATGGGTTTCTTTAAGACAGCATTTATATGGGCCTTCTTTTTGTATACATTTAGCCAGTCTGTGTCTTTGGTTGGAGCATTTATTCTATCTACATTTAAGGTAATTATCCATATGTATGTTCCTATTACTATTTTCTTTATTGTTTTGGATTTGGTTTTGTAGGTATGTTTTCTTCCTTTCCTTTTTGCTCTCTTTTCTTGTGTTTCCTGCATAGAGAAGTTGCATTAGCATTTGTTGTAAAGCTGGTTTGGTGGTGCTGAATTCTTACCTTTTACTTTTGCTCATCTATAAAGCTTTTGATTGGGGCTTTTCTCCTGCCCCAATCTTTTCTTCCCAGGTAAAGAACCTTCCTGCAATGCAGGAGACCCAGGTTCAGTTGCTGGGTTGGGAAGATCCCCTTGAGAAGGAAATGGCTACTGACTCTGATATTCTTGCCTGGAGAATTCCATGGACAGAGGAATCTGGTGGGCTATAGTCTATGGGGTCTCAAAGACTTGGACACAACTGAGCAACTTTCACACACATATGCATAGCTTTTGATTACTCTGTCAAATGTAGATGAGAGCCTTGGGTAGAGAATTCTTAGTTATTGAATTTTTTTTTTCTTTCATTGCTTTAAATATATCATTCCACTCCCTTCTGACCTGCAGAGTCTCTGCTAAAAAATAAGCTGATAACCTTATGGGAATTGCTTTGTATATTATTTGTTGCTTTTCTCTTGTTGGTTTTAATTTTTTTGTATTTAATTTTTTAATGTGATTAATATTTGTCTTAGCATGTTTCTCCTTGAGTTTATCTTGAATGGGACTCTCTGTATTTCCTGGACTTGGGTGATTATTTCTGATTATTAGGGAAGTTTTCAACTATAATCTCTTCAAATATTTTCTCAGGCCATTTCTCTTTTTCTTTTTCTGGACCCCTATAATTTCAATGTTGGTACATTTAATGTTGTCCCATAAGTCTCTGAAATGGTCCTCTTTTCTTTCTATTCTTCTTTCTTTATTCTGTTCTGCAGCAGAGGCTTCTACCATTCTGTCTTGTAGGTCACATATCCATTCTTCTACCTCAGTTATTCTACTACCAACTTCTTCTAGTGTATTTTTCATTTCTTTTACTGTGTTTTCCATCTTTGTGTGCTGTTTAGTTCTTCACGGATTTTGTTAGACATTTTTTGCATCTACTTGATCCATGCCTCCATTCTCTTTCCAAGATCTTAGATATTTACTAACATTACTCAGATTTCTTTTTAAAGTAAATTGATTATGTCCTCTTCATTTTGTTGTTCTTGTAGGTTCTTAACTTGCTCATTCATCTGGAAGATCGTCTCTTTTTTTTTTTTTTCAGACTTACTGTGTTTATGGACTTCTTTATGCAGGCTGCAGGGTCATAGTTTCTATTGCTTCTGGTGTCTTCCCCCAGTAGGTGAGTTTGGCCCAGAGACTTGTGCCATCACCCCCTTGGTAGGGGGTTTGATTGGTGTTGTGGCAACCAGAACTTGTCTTGGATACTGACTGGGGCTTCCTCTTTGCTTTGTGGCTCTCACTGCCCTGCAGGGGCAGGGTCTACTCCCTACTTGTTAGAACATAGTCCACCTAGATCTGTTTCTTAGCTTATTTTCTGATTTGTGATGTGAGGTAGGTGGTACTAGAGCACTCCCACTGGGAAAGAAGTCCCTGAGTAGTCCTCCTCTGGAGCTGTTTGCTATGGATGTGCTCTGTTTTGTCCATCTGTACCCAGGCTCACAAAATACACTATAGTTGGCACTGCTCTCAGTTTGACTTAGCTGTGGGTATGCAGGCAAGTGGCCCTGGTGACTTTCAGGAGTTGTTTTCACCAGGCTACTGGCACGGATCCACTAAGGTCAGGTCCTGAGAATAATTCTCTTGGACCCGCTTTAGGAGCTATGGAGAAAGTTCAGACTGTCGCCCGGCCCAATCCTCACATGTATGTGTCTGCAAAGTCCACAGCTGCTAGGGTAGTGATTTCCAAATTTTTTGCACCAGGGACCAGTTTCATGGAAGACAATTTTTCCAAAGACTGGAAGCTGGGGGAGAATTTTCAGGTGGTGCTAGTGGTAAAGAACCCACCTGCCAATGCAGGAGACATAAGAGACACAGGTTCAATCCCTGAGTCAGAAGATCTCCTGGAGATGGAAATATACAACCCACTCCAGTATTCTTACCTGGAGAATCCCATGAACAGAGGAGCCTGGCTATGCATGGGGTTGCAAAGAGTCGGACACAACTGAAGCAACTGACAATGGGAGGATGGGGGATGATTTTAGGATGATTCAAGAATAGTAAGGTCTGTGCTCCTATGATAATCTAATATTGCTGCTGATCTGACAGGAGGTGGAGCTCAGGTGGTAATGTGAGCATTAGGGAGCGGCTGTAAACACAGTAATACAGATGAAACTTCTCTCACTCGCCTGCTTCTCACTTCCTGTGGTGTGATCTAGTTTCTAACAGGCCATGGACTGATTCTGATCTGTGGCTTGGGGGTTGGGGACCCCTGTGCTAAAGAGAGGACACAAATTCCCAATGTCAGGGGTGAACTGCTCTATCATTGCAGATACTTCAGTCATCAAAAATATAATAAAGGATAACTATAAAATATTTTATACACATACATTTTAAAACAAATAGATCTTTACTTTGAAAACACAAACTACCACAATTCACTCAATATGAAATAGATCATTCAATTAGTCCTACTAATCAAATTGATCTCAGAACTTTGCAGCTCCACAAGGAGAAATCTCCTGACCTACATGATTTCTTTGGAGAATTATACCAAATGATTAAGGAGGAAATGATATGAACATTTTACTAAGTAGAGACATCACTTTGCCAACAGAGGCCCATATAGTCAAAGGCCTATACAGTTTTTCCAGTAGTCTGCTACAAATGTGAGAAGTGAACCATAAAGAAGGCTGAGCACCAAAGAACTGATGCTTTTGAATGGTGATGCTGGAGGAGACTACTGAGAGTCCCTCAAATAGCAAGCAGATGAAACCAGTCCATCCTAAAGGAGAACAACACAGAATATTCATTGGAAGGACTGATGCCGAAGCTAATGCTCTAATACTTTGGCCATATGATGTGAAGAGCTGACTCATTGGAAAAGACACTGAATCTGGGAAAGACTGAGGGCAGAAGAAGAAGAGGGCAACCAAGGATGAGATGTTTGGATGGCATCATTGACTCAATGGACATGAGTTTGAACAAACTCTGGGAGAAAGTGAAGGACAAAGAAGCCTGGCTTGCTGCAGTCCATGTGGTAGCAAAGAGTCAGACACAACTAAGTCACTGAACAACAAAAAGTAGATGCTGAAGGAATGTTTTCAAACTAAGTCTATGAGGCTAGCATTGCTCTGACATAAAAACCAGATAATGACATTCAGATCAGATCAGATCAGATCAGTCGCTCAGTCGTGTCCGACTCTTTGCGACCCCATAAATCCGCAGCACGCCAGGCCTCCCTGTCCATCACCAACTCCCAAAGTTCATTGAGACTCACGTCCATCAAGTCAGTGATGCCATCCAGCCACCTCATCCTCTGTCGTCCCCTTCTTCTCTTGCCCCCAATCCCTCCCAACATCAGAGTCTTTTCCAATGAGTAAACTCTTCACATGAGGTGGCCAAAGTACTGGAGTTTCAGCTTTAGAGAAAGGGAAAACTATAAATCAGTATCTCTCATGAATATTGATGCAAACAAAAATCTTCAAAAAAAGTAGCAAATTAGATCCAACAATGTATAAAATAATTATCGATCATGAGGAAGTAAAGTTTATTCCATGGATATAAGGCTGATTGGGTGTTCAGAAATATGTGTAATCTACCATACTGGTAGGCTGAAGATGAAATATTTATAATCATATCAACTGATGCATGAAAAGCTTTTGACAAAATTCAACATCCATTTATGATAAAAACTTTCAGAAATGTAGGAATAAAGGAAAATTTTCATAACTTGATAAAGAAAACCTATGGAATAGCTGTAGCTAACATTATACTTATAATAAAAGACTAAGTACTTTCTCCCTAAGATCAGGAACAGGCAGGGATATTCAGTCTCACCACTTTTATTCCACATAATTCTGGAAGTTCTAGGCAGTGCAATGAGGCAAATACACAAATATATAAATAAAGCTAATAAAGAAGACACAAAATGTCCCTATTTACAGACAGCATGATTATTTATACAGAAAATGATGAGTTCTACAAAAGAGCAAAAAAAGAGAAGGAAACATGAAAAAAATAGAAGAAATGAATCCTAGAACTATTAAGAGGTTCAACAAGGTCGCAAGATGCAAGATAAGTTTAAAATAACTGATGCTTACAAGCTTACCATAAGATATCATTTGTCTGAAATTTCAGATTTAACTGGGTCTTCTACATTTTAATCTGGAGTCATTTGGCAGAAGACATGTCCTATGCAATGTTTCTGTGGCATGGAGCCCATGGTACATTGAGGAGTAAAAATGTGGGCATATACAAGGCACAGCAAACAAAATAAGGTGTATTTATCCCAGTTGTTTAGTCTTATAAACACAACCTCTGCTTTGAGACTGGAGTATGTGAGCCCACACACCTTACTAGTGTTCTTTCCATGACAATTCTTCACAGAGAAGGAAGAGATACGTGTGTGTTTATGCAAAAGCAGCATTTCTTTCAATGCATTACTTGGCATACAGACTTCTTACTCTTCCTTTTTCTTTCCCTCTCATTTTTGCTCTTACTTTCTCTCTCTCTCTTTTTTTTAGTTCTATAATGCAATATTCTATGTGCTAGTGAAACTTAGAATTGAAGTAAAATCTGGGTTTCAAAAAGTAAACACATGTATACCTGTGGCGGATTCATTTTGATATTTGGCAAAACTAATACAATTATGTAAAGTTTAAAAATAAAATAAAATAAAAAAAGTAATAATTTCTATTTATTCTAAAGTATGCCTTATAAATTATTTATTTCTATTATAATATTCCAAGAGCTCTTTCTTCCCTCAGTTGTTCATAAACACCCCTTTCAGAGCTTTAGCTTGACCCCAAGCATACTGGAAGATGAGTCATCTGAACTCCCTCTCGAACTTGTTTGCACAAATCTGTCCCTCCATTCCATGAATTCTAGAGATCATATACTCAAGGGTTGCTAGTCTTTGAAAGCCCTACAGAAAATAGAATATTATTTAGAGTTTTTTTTCCTCTAAGAAATGGAGCAGGGTTTGCATACCAAAGGACATTGTAAAGCACATATTGGAATCTGCAGAGGCATCTTCAGATGCTGTTCATGTTGGAGGTAGCTGAGCTATTCCTGCCCTCCCAGTGGTGCAAGGCACAAAATGTCATGTAGACATCATCAAGAATGAGACTTTGGCTTATCAGTCATCTCTGCCACTCTTAAGTCTGCTCTGGGTATTGTATGTATCAGGTATCTCTCCTATCAATTCATCTGAGTCTTTCTTTTGTAAGAGCGACTTTCTTTTCTCTGAGCTATTGCTCGCCTAGAATTTTCATAATAAAATTGAATCAAAATGAACAATCTGCAAAATAATATAGAATGACAATGCACTGTACCCTCTCATCTTGGCATCACACAAATAATGAAAGTGAGTGATAACATAGTCTGTGCAGTACTAGGCACTGCACTGTTACAGACTCATACAAAGGAGCCCCACAGAACTTGTGAAGCAGGAGGCCAGTGGCAGCTGTGAACATTTTGTGTTACTTGACACCATAACCATTCTTTAAAGTTTAGAGCAGGGTGACCAGAAGTCTATGCCTATTGCACATGCTCACAAACAAAACTAGAGGCTAGATTGAAACATCTTCCTTTCCTCATCTTTCCAGCTGGTGACAAGGACGAAATCTTCTATCCTTGTTGTCTCTTGATATGAACCTTATGGTGTATATTTTTAATCTGAGTGAAAAGGACTTTACCAGATACTAGCAACTTTTATGAAACTAAAACCTTCACATTTATTTCTCATGTAGGAGGCAGGAGGCATTGGTCATAAAAAAAAAAAAAAAAAGATGAATAGGTACAACTTTGAAACTTACTCAAGAGAGCCACTGCATTGCCAAAAATAATGAGAGTGGTGCCTGATGCTGGGATTGGCATGTGGTATGGACGCTTAATAAACATTTATTGAGTGAATAAGCCAGAAAGTAAGTGGAAAGCTCTCAAAACAAGCTTTCCCCATTTTATGATTTTGCCAACATGAAGCATTCATGAACTCATGAATACTTTCAGCTGAAGATGATGTTTTACAGTATCAGGAAGTTCTGCTTTTTTACATCTGTGTTCCCTTTTCCAGTGCTCTGAGCTATCCACAGTACCTCATTATTTTATATATGGATGACTTGATAATGTGTTAGAAATTTCCCCTACTCAATTGCTTCCTCTTTTCAGGCTATCTGCTCTGAAGTTGGCCTTCACAAAAGCTAGCTTCTTATTTCTAGTACAATTTCCCATAAACATCAAGTACTCTTTATTGCCTATAGGATATAGTCCAAACTCTTTAGGAGAGTTTTTGACCCAAACTACAATATAACTATGTACTTTGTCCACACATTGCTTCTAATGCAATATTACTAGTCTGTTCACTGTGCTCAAATGTATCCATTCTCACAACTTTGTCCTAAACTTTCTTTAAATTTCATCATTAGCTCATCGCTCTTCTCCATTAGATCTCTACTTCCAGTTTTCAGTGCCTTGTGATCCCTTTCCCTTAGAAATCCCACAGGATTTATATTTGCACTGCTGATGTGGCATGTTTCACACCTTATCTTTCACTGCCATGTACCTAGATTGCAAGCACCTGCTTTGGGACTCTGCTTTATAATTTTTTAAAAATATTTCAACTCTCAGAATAATTTTGTTCATTTAATGGGGTCTCAAGAAAATGTTTGCTTTTCACTCCCTACCCCCAAAGTCTTACATCTCATGATTTCAGTGCGACATATTTCCAGAACATTATTGCAAATGCATGGCCCACTCTTGGCAGAGAAATGATTTCATCTTTGGATGTGCTGATAGATGGTCAGCTCTCAGGACTTGCCATGTCTATTACCAACCGATAGTCACAAATCTTATTTCTTATGCCTGCTTGCACTTTATGCACATGGAAGAAGAGGCACCAGCTCAGAAGGCCTAAGTCTCCATATACCAAATTATATCTTAAGTGTTGCAGTTAGCAACAGGGCTCAGCAGGGGGATTTTGCTCCCATCTGAAAGCTTGACAGCAAAGAAATCCTGTATGCTTGTGCATGTGATACAGACCAGCGAAGCTTTAGCTGAGGTATTTACTTTCCTCTTGGAAGCCACTGTGGTTAGACTGAATAATGTAGAAGTGTCTTGGTGGCCTCTGTACTGATAGAAAAGTATGTTATTGTTTGTATTCTATAACTGAAAATAAAAAGGGTGCCAAAAAGAGACGGCAGAAACACTAGACTTCTTTTTCTTTTCGTTAGTATATTTTTTAACTTGTACGTGAATTGCCTAATTTTTTTAAATTTTGTTATTGATTTAGTCAGTAAACCAACATATGCCCCAGATACTCTATGTATAAAGCTATATGCTAGACAGTAAAGAATGGAGGAAGATTCAGAGGAGAAAAATGTTTCCCATATTTCAAAAAAGTTGTCAATACAAATACATAATTATGAGACAAATTTCACAGATAACTGAATTGATAACCTCAAGATCTATGCTCTAGAATCAAGAGTCTAAATCATGTTGTGATTTGAACTTATGGGGAGGCATTGGGAAAACCATTCATTTTCCCTGAGTCTCAGTTTTCTCAGTTTTAAAACAACATGATATTAGCCTTTTTGACAAATACATAGGATAGTTATATACTATTTGGTAGGTGAATACTTTATAAATTATTAAATGTAAAATGAAAATAAAATGTGTTTCTTGTACCTGTTATAATAGATACTGAGGACCAAAACTGGGAGTTGCCCAAGCCAAGAAGTGTGGGTAAGAAAGGATTTTTATAAATAACATTATTTAGAAAGAGTTACTGAAGATGCAAATGGTTATTACTTCAATAAAGTGGAAGAAGAAAGATATTTTAAGTTGTAATGTATATCACAGAATTGTCCTAAAATTCTATATTTAAGCAAAATAGTGGTGATGCATCTTAGGTATCAGAAAAAGTTAAAATATCTTTATTTGGCTCAGTTTAGTGTTATGTGCTAAGGATATGCTAATGATAAACCATGCACCATTTGGTCTCTAGTTTTCAAAGTGAGGGAGATCATTACATTAAATAAGAGTTTGACCAGAGGGGTGAAAACTTGAGGCTGTGCACATTTTAACTGGTTTTTCCCTGTCTCTAATCAGATATCTCTCTTTCCCTTTTAACTTCACTTAGCATTTTTTTAATTCCAACTATATTTTTCTGTCTCCCTTCTTCCATTTTTACCAGGAGATTTTGCACTGAAAATTATCCAGTCTATGTGAATCATTATAATAATAATAATAATAAATAAAAGAAGGCTTATTTAGAACCTAAAATCTTAAACACAGTTTTGAGTTTTATAAAACATGCTAACAAATATTACTGCCAGGCCTTGGGTCATGCCATAGAATGAACTCCAGCATTATGGGGTGGAAAGGGAAAGATCATGATCTGAAATAAATGTGTGTCATATGTAAAGGAGACTTTGTCAAAATAGGGTGTTCTATAATCAGCACCTGCAAGATCAATTAGAGGAGGTGGGCATGTCTAAATAAGTCAGCCGAGCACCACAGTGGACAACCTGGCACGTTTATCTCAATATTTAGAGTCAAATAGGATAGTAGGCTGGTACAGTGGGGAAAGCATTTCTATCGTTAGGAAGTTCAGTGAAGTCAGAGTTTAAATGCTAGAAGAACCAAGGTGCTGGCTGTTCCTCAGGATCCAAGCCAAGCACAAGATATAGTGAATTACTAAACACTCAGATTCATTTCCTTCTGTGCCTTTTTTATGCTCTTTTCTGTCTCCCATGCTGATGCTCACCTCCCACTGCTACCTTGTCTAACACATTGTTCGAGAAGCCTCTCAGAACATCTGCCAGGCTGACTCAGCGCTTCTAGTTCTGGGACCTCATAGCATCTTTTAAACATGCCATTTCTATATTGCCTTTCTCACTAGGCTGTGTCTCCTTCCTCCACATCTCAGGACCTGGTACTATGTCTTGCACACCATAATATCATTCAATGTTTGAAGAGTAAGATGCATGGAAATATGGATGGAAGGCTGGATGGATGGACAGAGAGACTGATGGATAGAGACAACTCCAACTTAAGATAAGTGGGTGGGAATAAAAGCTGGGCATAACATGCCATTAGAGGATGACATTAGAATTGGAATTTAGGTTAAGCTTAGGAAGTTTGCTTGAAACTCAACATTAAAAACATAAGATCATGGCATCCAGTCCCATCACTTCATGGCAAATACAAGAGGAAAAATGGAAGCAGTGACGGATTTTCTTTTCCTGGGCTCCAAAATCACTGTGGACAGTAACTGAAGACATGAAATTAAAAGACACTAGCTCACTGGAAGAAAAGCTATTACAAACCTACATAACATATTAAAAAGCAGAGACATCACTTTGCCAACAAATATCTGTATTGTCAAAGTTATGTTTTTTTTCAGTAGCCATGTATGGATGTGAGAGTTGGAACGTAGAGAAGGCTGAGGGCTGAAGAACTGATGCTTTCAAACTGTAGGGCTGGATAAGACTCTTATGAGTCCCTTGGACTTAAAGAACACCAAACCAGTAAATCCTAAAGGAAATCAATATTCACTGGAAATGTTGATACTGAAGCTGAAGCTCCAATACTTTGGTCATCTGATGAGAAGAGCCAACGTATTGGAAAAGACTGTGATGCTGGGAAAGACTGAAGGCAAAAAGAGAAGGAGCAGCAGAGGATGAGATGGTTAGATAGCATCATGACTAGGTGGACATGAATTGGAAGAAACTCCAAAGATAGTAGAGGACAGAGGAGCCTGGCAGGCTGTAGTCCACGGTGTTACAAAGACTTGGACATAAATTAGCGACTGAAAAACAAACAGGAAACATCAAAAATGGTGTTATGATGACTTTCAAAATGTAGTAAGTCTCAGTACATTTATAGTTCCTGGATCAAGATTGGTTCAAAGGCACAGCTGAGAAGGTTAAATGAGTTTTCAAAGCCCCAGAACTAGTAGATGGCAGAGATGAATTAAAATACAAGTCAATCTGACTCTGCATATGCATGACTTTTATTTATCATCCATGTCATTTCCCTAGGACAGAGGAAATAAAGCACATTCACAATTAAAAAACCTCAAAGTATACAAACTTGTAATTGATGATGCCAAGAAATCATAATTTTAAGAAACATTCCTTTCTGAAAATAATAAACAAGCATAATATTAATCACCAAGTCAATGGACATGAGTTTGAGCAAACTCTGGGAGATAGTGAAGGACAAGTAATCCCAGTGTGATGCAGATCATGGGATCACAAAGAGTTGGACACGACTTAGTGACTGAACAACAATAACAAAACAACCAAGGTGTCCATCGGTAGATGAATGATAAACAAACTGTAGTGCATCCAGACAATGAATATTACTCAGTGTGATGGAACACGGTTTGGTCAAATAAATACAATGGAACAAATGGAAGCTGAATTTCTTACTGTTGGAGAAATTTGAATAATGAAAATGGAAAAAAAATTGTATGAATTTATTGTTACACTTGGAGGTATCAGTGCAAATTAATGAAGAATGGGTAGATAGATAGGTTGATAGATAATGTGTGTGCACATGTGTCGGGCAGATAAATTCTCTAGTTCTGTCCATTGAAAAGGTCTGTGGAAAGCAATAATGCAGTAGCATTGAGAACACCTACAGCCAAGATTTTGACTTCTATTATTCTCCTACTAGAAGAACCAGGGATCTTCATAGAAATTCCTGATTCTAGGGTTGGGGTAAGAACAGTGTAAAAGGTGGCTTCTGTCACAATGAAAAGATGTACTCAAAGATGGATGGGAACTGGTCATAAAGATACAGATATCAACTTCTGTGATCTGCTGTTAGGCTATCTGGAGCAATTTAAATATCAAATTAAGTGATTTTGTTGTTCATTCGCTAAGTTGTGTCTGACTTTTTGTGACTCCATGAACTGCAGCTGATGAGATGGCTGGATGGCATCACCGACTCAATGGACATGAGTTTGAGTAAGTGACAGGAGTTGGTGATGGACAGGGAGGCCTGGTGTACTGCATTCCACGGGGTTGCAAAGAGCTGGACACAACTGAGCAACTTAACTGAACTGAACTGAACTGCAGGATGCCAGGCTTCCCTATCCTACACTATCTCCTGGAGTTTGCTCAGACTCATGTCTATTGAGTCAATGATTTCATCCAACTATCTCCTCTATTGACCCCTTCTCCTCCTGCCCTGAATCTTTCCAATCACTAGGATCTTTTCCAATGAGGCAGCTCTTCGCATCAGGTGGCCAAAGTATTGATAGTATGAGATTAACTCTTAAAAAGGTAAGCATGAGTTCATAGGGATATAAACAAATTAATCAATAGAAAGTTTTCTGTGAGATAAAATATTAACAGAGTTTCAAATAACCTTCCCTCAAAATCACTTCTATTTACAAAGGGAAAATAATATACTCATGGTGCAGAAGCTTGGCAGACACCCTAATTTTGGGGTCAACATGAATAAAATCATCAATGGTGCAAATTGAAATCGTACGTTATACCTGATATGATGTAGTGAAAGTATGATCTGATAGTGACAAACTTCAAATATAATCTGGAGAATATTCTACAAAATATCTGTCCTAAAGTGTAACATGTAATTCAGAACTAGATCCTTTTGCTATAAAAGACTATTAAGACAACTGATGAAAGTTGAATGAGGTCTGAGTATGAGAAACATTGTATCCATTTTAATTCTCTCTTTTTTTTTCTTTTGAGCTCAAAGCAGCAAGATGAGAGCACTTTAATAAGGTTTCCTGACCTAACTCTAACTTTACTTTCTTATTTATTTATTTTAAATTAATTAATTAATTTTAATTGGAGCATAATTACTTTACAAAATTGGAATGGCTTTTGCCATACATAGATATGAATCAATGTCAGTGCACATGTGTCCCCCCATCCTGAACCCCCTCCCGCCTCCCTCCCTACTCCACCCCTCTGGGTTGCCCCAGAGCACCAGCTCTGAGTGCCCTGCTTCATGCATCGAACTTGCACTGATCATCTACTTTACATATGGTAATATATATGTTTCAGTGCTGTTTTCTCAAATCATCCCACTCTCACTTTCTCCCACATAGTCCAATTCTCTGGTTTTTATTGCTGTATTGGTTTGTATAGGTGAATTTCCTTGTAAGAAATAAATAATAACATATCCAGGGCTGAAGCAGCATCTGTTTCGCAACTCATTACAGGAAAATCTTCTCAGTAATCCACTTGCAAATGTCTGTAAATTTGAAATTATTAATATTTTATTTTTATAATTATTATTATTTTTTTTTTTTAGCAAAAACTAATTTCCTTTAGTCTCCAAACCCAGACACATTTAAAATTTTGACAGTTTTGAGCAGTTCATTATCCATTTAACTGGCTCTGGTCTACATTTGTAAAGTTTATATTTTGTTTTGGAACTTCTCATTTGTACCTGATATCTTAAGATCTTGAAAGGAATTACATTTAACATGCATTTTTGCAATTTAATAATGAATCAAAAACTTAATAAATCCTGACATAAATTAAAATCATTAAAATCACCAGGGATCTTAAAAGATCTTCTTCTCAATCAGTCAATTACTGGACTTTTGCTTGGCAACTATGTATTCAATTGTGAGTTACTAGTACACAGTAAAGAATGTGTACACAGTTCTTGGAATGTAACACTTAATGACTAGATCTAACCGATACGATTATCTCAAAATTTTATGGTAGTTTTCAACGTTCTCTGCTACCAGTGAAAGTGATCGGTAGCAGAAAAAGTTGAAAACTATTAATTACATAAATTTGTTTAACTTGAAGCTATTCAATGTTTTCTATTTTTTCACGTAAATATGATAAAAAAATTTAAAATGAAACACTATTTCTAGAAAAATGGAGTTCTGTTTTCCCTAGAAATAAGTATATTTCAGCCATTTGAGTTTTAGACCAAAGAAATACGATTACACTTACATTTGGCTATTTTTGTGTTCCAGAAATTCAAACCTTCTGCTCAGATAAAGAAACCATGTTTAGGTCAATGTATCTCCTCGATACTTTTCTCCTAAGGGTACATAAGCTACTTTTCATATGAAGATTATAAATGTGATAAAAAACAAACAAACAAAAACAAAACAAAAACTTTCCCACTGAATCCTGCTGTTTAGTACTAAAACATTCAGGTTTCAGTTTAAAATTGTCAACTTTGATAAATAAATGGCCAAAGCCTCTGTAGTCATAAAAGAGAAGGAAAATAAAGACCTGAGTTCAATCCTTGGTTTGGAAAGATTCCATGGGGAAGGGAATGGCTACCCACTCCAGTATTCTTGCCTGGAGAATTCCATGGACAACGGATCCTGGAGGGCTTTATCCATGGAGTCCTAAAGAAGTGGACATGGCTGAGCAACTAACACTTCCAAAGGAATGAAATGGGTACGAAGATACTAAGAAAAAGTGAAGTATAAAGAATGATATTTTCTCTGATTTCTGTAAGTTTATAAATATCACAAATTCATAAATATAAAACAAGTTTAGATAACTGAATCTTAGACATTTCATCAAATTTCCGAAAGTCAAAAATCAGTGTAATTGCCTATTACAGTCAGAAAATTCTCTATATCCAAATGCAAATTTTTCCTTGAACTTCAAATTAACTGCCACATTCTTCTATTCAAATGAGGCACAGAAAATTCAAGGTTATCATAACTAGAGGACCATAAATTAAAACCACAATTAAATAGCACTACAGATCCATTAAATGCGTAATATTAAGCAAACAACAAAAACAGACAACAAAGTCAACTATTACCATATAGGCAATGATGTGAAGGTACTGGAAATTTTATGTTAAATTGCAAAAGAATATAAAATTGTACATTTTCTTTTTTTGTGTCTAAGAGAAAACAAAGCATAAGTCCATACAAAGATTTCTACACATATGGCCACAGGAATCATATTTTTTAATAGCCTCTGCTAGAGAAAAAACATTGTCCATCTGCTGGTAAACAAACAATTTATGATGTATACATGCAATGGAATACTACTTAGTAATGAAAATTAAATAAAATTACATAAATTAAATTATACAAAATTTTAAAAGAATGCTAAATGTATCCATGGGCTTCTGTATAAGGAAAAACACGTTGACAAATGGGAGGATTACAAGGAAGGATTACAAATGAGGAACCTTTAGGGATGATGAGTGTTTATTATCTTGATTGTGGTGTTATTTCATAAGTATGTACACATATCAAAACTCAGCATATTGTGCATTCAGTTCAGTTCAGTCTCAGTCGTGTCTGACTCTTTGTGACCCCGTGAATCGCATCACGCCAGGCCTCCCTGTCCATCACCATCTCCCGGAGTTCACCCAGACACCTCCATCAAGTCAGTGATGCCATCCAGCCATCTCATCCTCTGGCGTCCCCTTCTCCTCTTGCCCCCAATCCCTCCCAGCATCAGAGTCTTTTCCAATGAGTCAACTCTTCGCATGAGGTGACCCAAGTACTGGAGTTTCAGCTTTAACATCATTCTTTCCAAAGAAATCCCAGGGCTGATCTCCTTCAGAATGGACTGGTTGGATCTCCTTGCAGTCCAAGGGACTCTCAAGAGTCTTCTCCAACACCACACTTCAAAAGCATCAATTCTTCAGCGCTCAGCCTTCTTCACAGTCCAACTCTCACATCCATACATGATCACAGGAAAAACCATAGCCTTGACTAGATGAACATTTGTTGGCAAAGTAATGTCTGTGCTTTTCAATATGCTATCTAGGTTGGTCATAACTTTCCTTCCAAGGAGTAAGCATCTTTTAATTTTATGGCTGCAGTCACCATCTACAGTGATTTTGGAGCCCCCAAAAAATAAAGTCTGACACTGTTTCCACTGTTTCCCCATCTATTTCCCATGAAGTGATGGGACTGGATGCCATGATCTTTGTTTTCTGAATGTTGAGCTTTAAGCCAACTTTTTCACTCTCCACTTTCACCTTCATCAAGAGGCTTTTTAGTTCCTCTTCACTTTCTGCCATAAGGGTGGTGTCATCTGCATATCTGAGGTTATTGATATTTCTCCCGGAAATCTTGATTCCAGCTTGTGTTTCTTCCAGTCCAGCGTTTCTCATGATGTACTCTGCATCTAAGTTAAATAAGCAGGGTGGCAATATACAGCGTTGACGTACTCCTTTTCCTATTTGGAACCAGTCTGTTGTTCCATGTCCAGTTCTACCTGTTGCTTTCTGACCTTCATGCAAATTTCTCCAGAGGCAGATCACGTGGTCTGGTATTCCCATCTCTTTTAGAATTTCCCACAGTTTATTGTGATCCACACAGTCAAAAGCTTTGTCATAGTCAAGAAAGCAGAAATAGATGTTTTTCTGGAACTCTCTTGCTTTTTCCATGATCCAGCGGATGTTGGCAATTTGATCTCTGGTTCCTCTGCCTCTTTTAAAACCAGCTTGAACATCAGGAAGTTCACGGTTCACATATTGCTGAAGCCTGGCTTGGATAATTTTGAGCATTACTTTACTAGCGTGTGAGATGAGTGAAATTATGTGGTAGTTTGAGCAATCTTTGGCATTGCCTTTCTTTGGGATTGGAATGAAGACTGACCTTTTCCAGTCCTGTGGCCACTGCTGAGTTTTTCAAATTTGCTGACATATTGAGTGCAGCACTTTCACAACATCATCTTTCAGGATTTGAAATAGCTCAACTGGGATTCCATCACCTCCACTAGCTTTGTTTGTAGTGATGCTTTCTAAGGCCCATTTGACTTCTCATTCCAGGATGTCTGGCTCTAGGTGAGTGATAACACCATTGTGGTTATCTGGGTTGTGAAGTTCTTTTTTGTACAGTTCTTCTGTGTATTCTTGCCATCTCTTCTTAATATCTTCTGTTTCTGTTAGGTCCATACCATTTCTGCCTTTATCGAGCCTGTCTTTGCATGAAATGTTCCCTTGGTATCTCTACAAAAGAGTCCGAAATGCAGTACTTGGGTGCAATCTCAAAAACGACAGAATGATCTCTGTTCATTTCCAAGGCAAACCATTCAATATCACAGTAATACAAGTCTATGCCCCAACCAGTAACGCTGAAGAAGCTGAAGTTGAATGGTTCTATGAAGACCTACAAGACCTTTTAGAACTAACACCCAAAAAAGATGTCCTTTTCATTATAGGGGACTGGAATGCAAAAGTAGGAAGTCAAGAAACACCTTAGTAACAGGAAAATTTGGCCTTGGAATACAGAATGAAGCAGGGCAAAGACTAATAGAGTTTTGCCAAGAAAATGCACTGGTCATAACAAACACCCTATTCCAACAACACAAGAGAAGGTTCTATACATGGACATCACCAGATGGTCAACACCAAAATCAGATTAATTATATTCTTTGCAGCCAAAGATGGAGAAGCTATACAGTTAGCAAAAACAAGACCAGGAGCTGACTGTGGCTCAGACCATGAACTCCTTATTGCCAAATTCAGACTCAAATTGAAGAAAGTAGGGAAAACCACTAGACCATTCAGGTATGACCTAAATCAAACCCCTTATGATTATACAGTGGAAGTGAAAAATAGATTTAAGGGCCTAGATCTGATAGATAGAGTGCCTGATGAACTATGGAATGAGGTTCCTGACACTGTACAGGAGACAGGGATCAAGACCATCCCCATGGAAAAGAAATGCAAAAAAGCAAAATGGCTGTCTGAGGAGGCCTTACAAATATTGTACATTATAAACATGTAAAGTTTATTTAAGATAAATAAAGTAAAATAAATACATAATACTACAGAAACAAAATGAATAAAGCTAAAGCTTAGCTTCTCCCGCTCACAAGGCATTTATGCTTATATTTCCTTTCAGTTCAGTTCAGTTGTTCACTTGTATCTGACTCTTTGTGACTCCATCGTCTGAAACATGCCAAGCCTCCCTGTCCATCACCAACTCCCTGAGTTTACTCAAATTCACGTCCATTGAGTCAGTGGTACCATCCAACCATCTCACCCTCTGTCGTCCCCTTCTCCTCCCGCCTTCAAACTTTCCCAGTATCAGGGTCTTTTCCAACAAGTCAGTTCTTCACATCAGGTGGCCAAAGTATTGGAGTTTCTGCTTCAGCATCAGTCCTTCTAATGAATATTCAGGGTTGATTTCTTTAGGATTGACTGGTATAATCTCCTTGCTGTCTAAGGGACTGTCAAGAGTCTTCTCCAGCACTACAGTTCAAAGTGTCAATTCTTTGGTGTTCAGCCTTCTTTCTGGTCCAACTCTCACATCCATACATAACTACTGATAAAACATAGCTTTGATTATACAGACCTTTTCCAGCAACGTGATGACTGTGCTTTTTAATATGCCATCTAGGTTGGTCATAGCTTTTCTTCCAAGGAGCAAGCATATTTTAATTTCATGGCTACAGTCACCGTTTGCAATGATTTTGGAGCCCCCTCAAAAATAAAGTCTTTCACTGTTTCCATTGTTTCCCCATCTATTTGCCATGAAGTGATGGGACGAGATGCCATGATCTTAGTTTTCTGAATGTTGAGTTTTAAGCCTATCTCCCTAATACATGATCATAAAAGGTTTCAAGGGTGCAAAGTATGGTTTTTATTTGGGAGACCATGACCTGAGCACAAAAATTGTGATGGTGTAAATGTAGAAAAAGTGGGGGACAAAACTTGGGAAACAATAGAAGTTAGTGGATAGAAACAGCAGTAGTTTTCTTGGTTTGAGTGCACTGATTTCAGATTAATTTTGCCTCAGTTTTGGCGAGTGTAAAGATCCATCTTAATTCTTAAATCTAAATTTCAAGTTCCAAACCAGTTTTCTTCCATAGAGACCAGTGCTTGGGATGGTATTGCTATTTCCTTTCTTCTGATCCTTGTTTGTTCTGCCTCAGGAAACCCTATTGGAAGAATTATGACTGAAAAATTAAGATATAGGCATTTTTGAGTTGCAAGTAATAATATCATCAGAATGGCCATAAAAGTTACACTCTAATTCCTAGTATGTGATACATCATTGGAGATCCAACTGATCGCTAAAGCAGAATTCACTGCTTTGGCTTTTGAGTTTTCATTTAGGTTCATAAGACTTCTGTATATTCAACATCAATCAGCTGATAAACTATAAAAATTACTTAAAACACATACAATTATAAATTATTTTTTTCTTTTTATTAACATTTGTTTGCTTTTTTAAAAATTTATTTTAATTAAAGGGTAATTACTTTGCAATATTGTATTGGTTTTGCCATACATCAACATGAATCCACCACGGGTGTACATGTGTTCCCAATCCTGATCCCCCCTCCCACCACCCTCCCCATACCATCCCTCTGGGTCATCCCAGTGCACCAGCCCCAAGCATCCTGTATCCTGCATCAAACCTGGACTGGTGATTCATTTCTTATATGATATACATGTTTCAATGCCATTCTCCCAAATCATCCCTCCCCTCCCTCTCCCAGAGTCCAAAAGACTGTTCTAAACAAAAGGATGCCTGGTATCATTGAAAAATGTGATCCTTGCGTATGTAAATAATAGAATGTATGGGTTCTAAGAGGTCCTTGGTAAAGGAAGATAACTTTAAATCAAATAAATAAATGTAGCTGCTTGTTGAGATGTCTGGAAGGAAATAGCCTGAGAGTCACTTTGCTCAGAAATCTGGTGTGGAGTTAGAACATGTGGAGTTGGCGCACAACTGCCTTCATGTTTGAAATGGTTCGTGTTCTGTTATCTCTGGTCTAGTCTAGCACAGATGGGAATTGTGGAAACCCAAAATATCATAACAGATACCACAGTGCCCCAAACTAATATATTGTGATATTGGCAGAAGAGTTAATAAATTATTTTATTGTTTACTGCCATCTAGTTAAATTTAAGTATATGTCACAAACTGTACTCCCCTTCTCCCAATTCTTATCAAGATTACTTTGTCTTGGAAAGCTGTCAGTATTTAAACTCATAGCTTTTACTATCAGATGAAAACTTAATGGCTGTCAAGCCCTAATTATTCATTTTATAGATGCTTTTTGCTTTGCTTTATGTAAATGAAATAAAATTATTTGTTTGTCCCTTTCTCATTCAAATATAACAAGTTTAAAATGTAAATAACCAGAACAGAACTTGAAATTCAGGGTGCCTCCATAAATGTATCCCATAGAAGATTGAAATAATGACCTCAATCAGTCTTAGCAACATGCCTGAGAAGGTTGCAGAAGGTTCTTGGCAAAATTCATCTTATATTTGGTAAGCTTTGCTTTCTCTTCTCCCTATTTTTGTGTTGATATAGTTTCAAATCCTTTCACATTCCCCACTATTCAATTTGGAAGGTACTTTAATTCATGTTTATCTTTCAAAATATTGTGTCCATGACTCAGAACAGTATAGTGGGCATAGTTGGATCTAAAAAGAAGAGATGGGTTCTGTGCTTGGCTCTCAAAAGAGAATATGAGGTACCCATTTAGTCTTCTGCCTCAAAATCATATTGTTTCAATGACATTGATTCATTTCCAATGAATTAAACAACTCAGCACAGACTCACATCTGCCTGAAAAGGATATCTTATGTGTGGTGTGATTCCAAAGAATGAATTTTAATGCCACAGAGGTTGTAATTTTCAGGGATGCATGTTTCCTAGCTGGTCTGTTTCATCCTATGGGTTTGTTTCAGTAGTATAGGAGGGGCTTGTCAAGTCTGATATAAAATTTAACAATGCAAGACAAGGTCTTCCAGAGTCATTCTCATGTTAAATCTAACACAGAACTTGTTTATAAATGGATGCAATTGGCTTTTGCAACTTTGTTCTCCTAGATATCAACATAAACTGATTAGGGCCAAATCCTCCAAAGGAGCATCTTTTATTTTCAACATAGAGTGGGCAACATGACTGCATTTGTGTGATTCTTTCTAGAAACTAAATGTATTTTCCTTTGCCTCCCAATCCCCAGGGTAGGAGTTTAGTGTCTGCTGAGTTTTTAACATAGATCTTCCCCTGATTTAACAAAAAACTACCTCTTTCACATTTCAACAGGTTCCTCTGAGACCCAGCATTGTAGATTTGTTGAGAAAGCCTGTGTTTAATCTTCTGTCCAATTCCTGATGTTTTAGATTTTAATTTTAGATTCTATTCCTTTTCTACTTTTGATTCCCACCCTTTCTCTCTCTCTCTCCTCTCTCTCTCTCTCTCTCTTTTTTTTTTTTTTTTTTGACCCCTCTTTGTCTCTTTTCCATTCCATCCAAAGGGCACTGCACATAATATTACAGGAACAAACATACAAATTTTAATGCAGTGCATACACCTGCCTGTTTTCAGATTTAAAGCATCCCCTGGGCCTTAACTGTGTCAAGCTGTGCAGGTTCCCCCAGACCACCAGAGCTAAGGCATCTGTTTTACTGTTTCCTGATTCAGGACCATGGAGAGTTCCCAACCTCTTGACCTCCTGTCCTGGGTTAAATGAAATCACTTCAAGGCTTGACAATTTCTTCACCTATGACCAAATATAAACTGTGATATTAAAAAGCAAGCAGATAATTTGGAAAAAAAAAAAAAAAAGCTATAACAGTTTTGTTCTTTGTCCTTGTGGTTATTTGCAGCCTATAAGACTTGTGAATGTGTCAGATGGATCTGTTCTCTTGTTTTTTAATAAGTGTACTCTGAGTCTTTCCTTATCTTTTATATATATATATATATATATATATATATATATATATATATATATATATATATAATCAGCAGCTACTCCTCAAGAATGCTTAATTCACGCTCTAAAGAATACTGCCTGTCTTTCTCTGTATCATCACACCAGGTTAGAGGGCATGTTTCAGAGCTGCAGAAGGTATGCATTTTGAAAAATATTTTTCCTCATCCCCTAATACCAGAGGTTCTGATATTCCCATGAATACACGAACACACTTGTCTCGAAACTTCATTGATTTGGGTTAAGAATTAATACTTTAAAACCACAAAATACTAAGATGTTAGAGAGCAATAGAGGACCTCTTTCTCTCTCTCTCTCTTTTTTTTTTTTTTCTGTACATTGCTGTGATGAAATAAGAAGTGGGTTTAAATTTTGAAGTTTACAACCCCTTAACTATTTTTAATCTCAGCTTATGAATTACAGACTGTTATAAAGGAATTATTTACATTAGTGTAGAAGTTTAGAAAGACTTACAGGAGGCTGAGGAACAAAAATTTCTTCATTTCTATTAAGCAGTGATTAGTAAGCACTTAGGATTGATTTTATCATAATTAGGGAGATGTTTTTGAGGAATATTTCTCTATTTATTTGTGTACCTTTTCTCTGGCCTCAGATAAAAGACAATTTTTCAGACTTTATTCCTAGAAGGAGAGAATTGTCACACTAGAAGGAGCCTTAGAGTTAATTTCACCAGTAATGAGCCTGAGACCCCAAAGATCTTCCTAGGTCACATGGAACTATAACCTTCTTCTTCTTCCAGGCTCCTGGTCTTCCATTCTGCACCATCACCTAACTGCCCTGAAGAAAGTGGCCTGGAGACAAAGGGGAGTATCACTTTCACTATGAATTCATCTAATTCCTTGATTTTAGGCTACCTTCATTTTGTAAAGGAAGGTAGAGCAAGTAAGCAAAGAGTTATCTCAGTATTTCAGAAGCTTATACAAAATTTAGGGTTAAGTACAGTTATAAAAATGGATTAACATTTGAGAGCTCTCTTATGCAAACCTTTCCTGTTTTTGCAACACTTGCCTGCTGACAGTGGCAGAAAAAATGAGTTTTGCTCTGTGGCGGTGTTGTTCCAGCCTAGTAAAAGGTCTTATGCCTCAAAAGTGCACAGACTCGACCTGTACTTGGCATTTTTCACTGCCAGCAAAACCAGCAAAACATCAGATCGTGCTTGGGAGATGTCACTTGAGAAAGAAAAGGCACAATGGGCTTCATTTTTTCATCAAAATTTCCTTGGAAATGAAAGACGAGTTTCCAGAGGCAGAGATTCTCAGTTTGTATAGCTGTGAGGCTGCTTAGGGTAAAGTCACCAAAGGATAAGACTTGGTACTTATTGGACATTTGGTGATTTCTCTTTAAGCCTTTTTGCTTTGTAATCATCTCTCCCCAGCACTAATCTACCCCATTCCACTCTGACCAGGCACACACACAGTGAGGGGCTTCAAAAGGAGGGCAGGAGGGCAGGAATGCAGGATGAAAAATGTGGCTTTAGGGCATGGGCAGAAAAAAGGAAGAATCTTATCAAGGCAGGGACTGAGGAGATCACATATGCGTCTGGTCAGAGCAGGCAGATAAGGTGTTGGCCAACAGCAGCACCCCAGTCCCCTGTTGGAGATGAAGCTGATGAGGGCTTCTGCTATGTTTTACACCAGAGAGCAGCAGGTCTGCGTGACCGATGGAGGCATGCGGTGGGCCTGTGAACCACAATTAAATGGTGCAGAGTTGATTCAAATGCTTGCATCCATGTGAGCTTTCACCTAGACTACAAGATGCTTTCTTCATTAAATTGTTTTTATACATTTAAATGCTATCTGATACTTAAGAAAACAGCTTTTTCAAAGAAAGGGCTTTAAAGTGTTATCTTTAGTGTACAATATGAAGGGTGTTGTGCTATGCAAAGAAATGGGCAAATGTTTATAATCCTTATGTAGGCACAATTGGATAGGAACAAACAAAAACTTGATTAAAAATACACATGTCTAAGCAATTTTTACATAAAAGAAAAAAAGACCATTTGTTTTGGATTACCTCACAATTATAATATCTGGGTAATTAGAGGGACTTCTTATAAACAGAATAGACCTGTGGCGGATTCATTTCGATATTTGGCAAAACTAATACAATATTGTAAAGTTTAAAAATAAAATAAAATTAAAAAAAAAAACAGAATAGAAAAATAAAGGATACACAGCCAAGGAAAATAGAGATAAATAACAGTTTATAGAAGTTACGCACCATGGGCCAGGAACATTGACATTATTTGGGAATTCTTTAGAATCTCTGGCCCCACCTAAGACCCACTGAATAAGAGTCTGCATTTGAAAAAGATCCAAGATGATTCATACAGACATTAAAACTTGAGAAACAGTTGTTTAAATGACCAAATGAATCAAAGAAATGCTGAAATTACAAAATCACTTTATCTTTTTAATAATTTTATTAAAAATTATTAATGATTTTATGAATGATTTTAATTATTTTTTATTTATTTTAATGAATTATTATTGATTTTATCATGGCTCAATTCTAACTGAATTATGCACGTGACTTCAGAGAGCTGTATACAGATCTACCTTGAAGTCCCATGGGGAATGAGATAGTGACCACTTGGGGAAGAATTGTTTGCAAGGCTGTTTATAACATCACAATTCACAATCACAATATCAAAAAAATGGATTCTAGACTGGTGGCCAGTAGTACTAAGCAAGACACAGACTCAGATAGAGGGTCCAAAACTGAAGTAGGTATAATTGTTGAAAAGGTGATCAATCAGAAGGATCATAGAATTGGCTTGGAGTCCGTCTAATTCACTGTCCACAGCTTTGAAACCCAGACACATGATGAGATCTTCATGGTGAAAGTAGTGATCCTTAAACAAGGCCAAGCAGAACCAAAGTCACCAGACAGTTGCCTAACTCTCAACTATGAAAGCTGTGCTGAAATTGATGGGATAATAAGCAATATCTGTGATTTGGGGAAAAAATAATATTGTCTAGCTTTGAGAATCAGAATTGACTCTAAAGTTCATGCTGCAAAGTCTGTGGTAGAAAATTAGTATAGAGGCCAAATTGCTTATTCCAGGACTAGGATTCTGAGGTAGAATTTATTACATTAGATGTTCACAAAGCAAACCACAGGTGGGTCTCAGAGTCTATACCCAAAACAACAACAACAACAAACAAACAAAGAAGAATGTCAAGGTTGTAGGAGATAAAAGAGTAGAAAGGAGTTGAGAACTCTTCTTGGATGCAATAGTAGAGGTTGATGAGACTGAAAGTGAGTTGAAAGAGGAAACTTTGTGCAACTATGCTAGGCCATTCTGTGGAGAGAGAGAGAGACAGAGAGATTATAGGATTTGGCTCATGTGTTATTGTTGTTGGTTGGTTCATTTGGATCATGCTGTTCAGCCACTCAACTGTGTCCAACTCTGCAATCCCACAGACTGCAGCATGTCAGGCTTTCCTGTCCTTCACTATCTTCTGGAGTTCGCTCAAATTTATGTTCATTGAGTCAGTGATGACATCCAACCTTTTCATTCTCTGTCACCTTCTTCTCCTGATTTCAGTCTTTCCCAGCATCAGGGTCTTTTCCAATGAGTTGTCTCTTTGCATCAGTTTGCCAAAGTATTGGAATTTCAGCTTCAGTATCGGTACTTCCAATGAATATTCAGGACTAATTTCCTGTAGGATTGACTGGTTTGATCTCCTTACAGTCCAAGGAACTCTCAAGAGTCTTCTCCAGCACCACAATTCAAAAGCAGCAATTCTTCAGTGCTCAGCCCTTCTTTACAGTCCAACACTCACATCCATATATAACTACTGGAAAGACCATAGCTTTGACTATATGGACCTTTGTCAGCAAAGTGGTCTCTGCTTTTTAATAGGCTGTCCAGATTTGTCATAGCTTTTCTTCCAAGGAACAAGTGTCTTTTAATTTTATGGCTGCAGTCATCATCCACAGTGATTTTGGAACCCAAGAAAATAAAATCTGCAGTGTTTTCATTTTTTCCCCATCAATGTTGTATGGAGGTCTATAAATCCCATAATTTGTAAACTGGGGAACAGGGAAATCCAAAGGTATAATTCTGCCTGAGTTCAGAGGCCCAAGAACCAAGAGCTCCAATGTCTCTAGGAAGGAAAAATGAATATTCCAGCTCAAGAAGAGGGAGAAAATTGGCCCTTCTTCTGCCATTTTGTTCCATTTGGGTTTTTGACAGATTGGATGATGCATGCCTACACTAATAAAGGTGATCTCTCTACTCAGTCTGCTAAATCAAATGCTAATCTCTTCCAGAAACACCCTCCTCACAGACACAACTCCATTTTTTTTTTTTTTTAACCAGCTATCTGGGCATCCTTTAGCCCAATCAGGTTGACACATAAAATTAACCATCACAGACCCTTTGAACATCATGTACATCCTTGTTTTTTTCAGGTGATATTTACAGATATCTAGCTCCATAAAATGATTGCCATGAACAGAAGGGTAGACCAAGCAGGTGGGTTGCTGCTTAATCTTCCTTCCTCTTGATCTTATAATAATTCATTTCCTTAGTGCCAGAAAACCTCAAATCTTCTCACATTACTACCTTGTTTGTGTGTGGCTCATGTCTGACAGCTCCTTAGTGTCAGAGGTAAGCCTGATAGCTGTGTTTCTTCCCCTCATCCAATGCTTTATACACTTCATTGTATAGTCTGCTGGAATTGGCACCTACTGGGACAGCACCACTGAGAGTTATTTTTGAGAATCTTATATCTTCATGCAGATAACTCCAAGTGTTGCAAACTGACTGTTTCTTATGCTGACCCTGTCCTCTGACCCACAGCACCACCACTCTGGGGGCATGACTGCTGGGTCAGCCTCCTCAGCCCAGGATCTAAATACCAGCTCTCACTGGGATATATGCTCACTTGGAAATTAATTTTCAGGATCTCTACCCATCAAAAAATACCTAATGACAAGTCAAAAATAGAGCCTGGTATCACTGAACTGAATGTGTCCACAGAATTTAAAATTCTGTCATCTTTTACTCCTCAAGACCTTAGGTCTCTATGGGGTCTGCAAAGACAATAGGTCTGTATTCCATGGTGACTAGAATGACTTAGAGGTTAGAACACAATTGTAAAGGAGTGGAAGAGGTATGTGCAGGGAATGAGTAAAAGAAAGAGCAAGATGAAGTTGAAGTCATGGGAATTAATTTCACAGGAAGGTTGTTATTGCCCCCTTTAGCAGCTAAAATTCACATACAGGCACATCTTAAGTAATGTGTCGAGCTGTCCGGAAGATAATTTGAATCCTGTCAAGGCAAACAAGAATATGCTCACAAATTCAAGAGCAATATATGTGCAATTTGCACAACATCAATTTCTTTGGTTGTTTTTGGATGGAGCCATCACCATCAATTAAGTTAGTGACTCTTTGATTCAAATTACTTTTTGACATGTAGTCAACTAAATGGCTCACACAAGCATTATTTTCTGCAGGGTTCCCTAGGCAGTCATATAGTAAATGTAAACAGGTGGGAAGGCAGAACAGCACTGCTGTAGAAGCAGCCTCCTCCCTGCTGCAGCAGAGAGAATAATAACATGAAGAAATATGGAGGCATTATTAGATGGCCTGGAATAAGGCTTCTGAAAGGAGAGATTTGCATATTTATTACATCGTGCTACTGATTCAATATTTCTCCACTTGAGGTTGTCTCTTAACCCCACATCAGGCTGTTATAATCAGGTATCAGAGGTGAAGCAAAGGTAAGGCTGCCTCTCCAGTCATAGAAGGAGAGCATGCCACAGTAAAAGCTTGACTTGGTAGAAGGGTGATGGAGAGGAGTGATATTACTAACAATATCAGTGAAACAAAGCTTCAGGGAGTCAACGTGTATTTAGAGTCCTGGAGGTGAGAGAGGATTATTTCAGAGGATAAAGACAGTGCTCAATAAAGAAATGCATGAAATGCGAGATTGGCTTCCAGCATCATTTTCATTATCAGGATCAACATCAGTATTACAAACAAGGCCAGTGTCATCCATATTCAACATAGGCCTGGCCAGGGATTTCAAAAGACTGAACAAATTCTCAGATATTAGGAATTACTCAGTCCCATGCTTAGATGAGCCCACCTTGAGATTAAGCAGGGACTCCATATATTTTGTTCATAGCACATTCCCAGAACCTACACATATCTGATACACAGTAGGTAAAAAGTATATAACAAAACAAGGCTCTAATGGATAAAGTCTGAAAAAATCAAAGAATGAATTAACTCTCTATCTGGTTGTCAGCACAAAGGAAACCTAAATTCTGATCATTCTGATTTTGCATTAATCAGCTGTATGACCTTCAGCACCTCTTAAGTTCTGTGAGGCTCTCTTGTACCTCTCTTTAAAATGGCATGGGAACACAAACCTTGACCACCTTGGGCCATTGGAAGGGTAACATCACAGAATCCAGGTGAGAATAGCTTGACAATCTGGGAACACTGAACAAAGTAAATCGCTGTTTTTGTTTTATCATCACTTTCCACAGACACTGGTTCTTAAAAAAGAACATTTCTAAAGGGAGGAAGCAGTGCAAATCCCTTAGCTGCCTGCACCACAGTCCAATTTGATATTTCTTATGCACAAGATAAAATGCTTCATGCTAAGATATACAATTCCAATACCTTTGTGTTTACTGGTTTATAAAATTCAGGAGCATAAAATCCCAAGTTTCCCTGGGTTTTTGTCAAGCACAGAATACAGATGGAAAGCTGAACATTAAGCCTGTTATGCCAAACTTAAATTTGACCATAAATTGCCAGATAGTTTCAGTTCAAAGGAACATGGCAGTATTATCTTTAAAGCAAATTACAACTGAAAACCAGAAACCAGGGCAGGAAAAAAAAAAAAAGAAAAGAAAACTGACAGGGAGGAAAGTGTTGCAAAAGAAACAGGGACAAGGCAGTGTCCATTTTCAGCTCAATCCAAATGTTCATTTATGTTATCTCATCTTTTCTCTTACATTAAAATAACTTTTACTTACTCACTCATTAAATAAACATTTACACTATGCCCCCTAGGCCCATGGCCTATGGAGGTCATAATTAAAAAGGCAGACTTATTGCTCTGTATTAGAGTTCTTAAACAGAAAGTAAACTCAGCTAACTTACGCAGAAAGAAAACTTGCTGTTAGGTTAGAGGAAAGCTCTGGAATTTTCTAAAAGGCTATGAGGAAGCTCAAGATTTTGCAGCAGATACACACAGTGTATTCGGAACAGATGGGATCCTGGACGCCTGGCAGTTGAAATTCTCTCCATTTGCACCAAATCCTACTGTTGGATTGAATACATCAAAATCACGGCCTCCATTTGTGTGACACGATGCTTAAAATCTACAGTCATGAGAAAGAGAGTCAGACTGAAAGCTTCAATGTCTTCATCCCTTGTCTGAACCTGGGTAGTGAGCAGAGGAGTCTGGTGGAAAGGGCCAGAAAGAATCCAGCTTTTATGCAGAAAGACAGCCTTTGGATGGACAGATGCGCTGAGCACTCATGTAAAAGCAGGAGGGTAATTCCTAAGGAGACCAATGTGCTGTCGGGATCAGGGCGGTGCCCAAGCAGTGAACGCAACTGCTCATCTTCACATTTCCTGTGCCTTACTCAAACACGAGTGTACCACACCAGCAGGGACAGGCATGAGTAAGTAGTGCCAGAAATCTGAAGTGTAGAGAGAGAATGGAGTTCAGAGAAAAGAGCAATGAAGGAAAGTGTTACATGAAGGATGATATTTAACATCAGAAAAAATTTAGCCTTGACACTGAAAATCATCCTTGTTTACTGTTCTCATTTTGCTGGTTCTCTGAGTTGTAATGGTCTGTGAATATCATTCTGCTCACTATCAGGAGTGACTCACTTTTACCAGTCAAACGGGAAACAGGATCCTTCTGGGGCTCTGTCCTCCACAGTTCTCCCCTCATTCATTCCCTTTGGTGGGGTCTAACATGTAACCAGGTGGTCACAGAACAGAAGCATAAGTGTTGATGAGGAACACTCATTTCAGTTGAATTTTGCTCTATCTTTCCCTAAAATGTAGAACAAATATTAAGCTCCAGAGAATTTTAAAATTCAGAATGCTCATGTTGGACCAATAAAATTTGACAAGAGAAGTAGAAAAATAGACTGGAAATGATGCCTTTTAAAACCAGTGAAGTCAAATAATACAGCTAAGGAGTAAGAAGAATCCCTAATATAAATTCTGATACCATCCACAATGAACCCAAAGTCTTTGAATGTGAAGATTCATTTATTCCACAGATGTGTAGTGGCCTCTGCCAAGTGCAAAGCCCTTTGGGAAAAAAGTGAAGAGAGAGACAGTTGATACCATCCAAGGCCTCTCCACCTACAGGTGGGGAATCACATATTGAAGGTATTCATGAAAGTAGCAGTGTTTTCTAGAGCTTACTTGCATCAACACAGAACACTGGGGATGGGAGAAATTTTAAAGAAAGTTCTTGAGTTTTGTGATTTTGTTTTTCAGTTTCATTTCAGAGTTCCTGATAAGCTGACTGAACCACCTTTGTTTGAGGAAATGAGGCAAAGAGCAATTCAGTTGTAAAATGGTTCGAGTGAAAATTGCCCAGTCATGTCTGACTCTTTGCAACCCCATGGACTGTAGCCCTGGACCTCTGACCATGGAATTTTCCATAATTCCATGGAATTTTGCCAGAATAATGAAGTGGGTAGCTGTTCCCTTCTCCAGTGTATCTTCCCAACCCAGGGATCGAACCCAGGTCTCCCATATTGCAGGCAGATTCTTTAACATCTGAGCCACCAGGGAAGCCCAAATGGTTCAAGGAAGTGTCATTATTAGCAGTAAGTCAGGTAGAAGGAGGTATAAAGAAGGTAGCAAGAAGGTATAAAGAAAAATCCACATGAAGAAATTATAAATGAGCAGGTAAGGTGTAGGTACGGGAGATGGAAGAGATTTGGAGGAAATGGTGCATCCAGGAAGCGACAGCAGGGAGAGGGTGAGGATAGATACTGAACATCCATTACCTCACTGAGTTCTCCCAACAAGCATATCAAGTAGAATGTGTTACTTTTACATTTTACACATGAGAAAACTTAGACCCTATGTTTATTAACATATCTATTCTCTTAGAATGAATAAATAGTAGTATTTCTTCATTTAGGGCTACACAGCATTTTTCTTCATCCCAATATCATATTGCATTAAAATCATTGACTTATGTTTCTCTCCTAATGCATATGATCTTCTGGGGTGGGGGAACCTGCTTGTGTATATTTGAATAAATGAAATAAATTAAACTGTTATTAATTTATTTAGAATATAGTATAGCATTATTTCCCATCCCCCCAAAAAAAAACAAGTTTCAGTAGTGATCTAAAAGACCTCTGACTTTTCTTCCAAATGTATCCTTATTCTAAAACTTTTGCCCTTCAGTCTCTTCTTAACCATTTAGAGTTGCCCTTACTCTCCTCAGTCTTATATACCATACCCAACCCACTATGACCTTTGGGACCTTCTGATGCAAGTTAGCACCATCCTTCTTCTGATTACTGGACAGATTTTCTAAACTCATCTCCCTTCTCTCGGGTGAGTCTCTCAACATCAAGAATGATCCAAATGAAACTGATCAAATCATGGGACGCCCCTGCTCAAAACACTGCAATGACTCCTCAAGGCCCTCAAGGTAAAAGTCTGTACACTGGCTAAGAAGGTAAATGGTACATCATTTACCCTCCCCCTGTCTCTCTACTCTTCTCCCCTAGTCTGCTCCGGGTACACTAGGCACAGTCCTGCTCCATGGCATTGCACTGCCTCTTCCACCCACCTGGACTTCTCACCCTAGGTATCCATGAATCTAATTCCTTGCCTCCTTTGGGCTTTTACCTGATTTCAGGTGAATGAATGAATGGATTCTCCCTTTGAAATAAAATAAAAATTTACTCTTCTCTAAATTACAGCCTTGAAGATTCTGAGGAAGACGTCATAGACTCTATATTCTGTCTAAGCTCTCTGTCTCAACTGCTCTTCCTAGGGTGTGGTTTTCAGGTCCTCTTATCTGAAGATTCACTCTAGATTTCTCATGTCCCTCTCAAAATGTGACTCTTCACCTTGAATACTTCATCTGTGAGATAACCATTCCCAAACTCATCAGATCTTGACTGACTGAGTAAACCAATCATAAACCATACCAAGATCACTAAGATTGACAATCGAATTTGTTAATTAATTTTGAATCCTTTGTGCATTAGTTCCACAAAATTATGATTTTCAGAAGTAGTTTAGTTGTCAGTCAGATACTGACTGGAGCCTATATGCTATAATTTTTTTAAATATATATATATAATTTTATTTATTTATTTTTGACTGTGCTGGGTCTTGGTTGCTGCAGGGGCTACTCTTCATTGCAGTGCACTGACTTCTAATTGTGGTGGCTTCTTCTGTTGTGGAGCCACGGGCTCTCGGGCACACGGGCTTCAGTAGTTGTGGCATATGGGCTCAACAGTTGCAGTTCTCAGGCTCTAGAGCACATGCTCAATAATTGTGGCACACAAACTTAGTTGCTCCTTGTCATGTGGTATCTTCCTGGACCAGGGATCAAATCCATGTGCAGATTCTTTACCACTGAGCCACCAGAGAAACCCTGCTTTAAATATTTTACTTCTTTATGGGGAAGAAGGCCTTGTTGTACAGATACCAATTCATGTATGGGTACTGGTTCTTTCTGTTCCTTGTTGCAGCATGCTGCAGTCATGCCTAGTGTGTTTCAACAAAGTAGTATCTACATGAGGCTGCAGGTCAGGCCTTGCAGGGCTAGGGTAGATATTTTAAGACTTCTGAGGAGTGAAGGCCCTTAGGGAAACCTAGCCACTGTCAAAGGAGCCACTCATCAGCCAGACCTTTGGAGGCTGATGGCCAGTTTGCTTATGACAAGTGACTGACAGGCTGTGAAACTACAGGGAAGATATATACAGTACACACATGGACGCAGATTGATTAAATCAAATGGATGAGAAAGGGCATGATGGTTGAAAAAGCAGTGTATGCAGTTCTACCCCCTCCACAAAGATGGCCTAGATTAAAATAAATGATAGATGTGTAAATGATAAGTGATCTCACACCACTGGCATGAGGCTATGTGCACGAGAAGCAGAGGAGATGAAAACCTTTTTAATTTTTTTTCCCCAGCTATGATGAACTAATCAAAGGAGAGAGCATTAATTAAAAAGGAAATGTAAATTGCCTTTATAAGGGCAAGACACCAAATCTGGAGTCACTGAAGCATAGTATACGCATGTTGTGAGAGAATAGTTTCCTTTACATCTTGCCCTTAGCAACCAAGGAAGACAGAAGTTATTCCGGACCTTGTTAAGGATAGAGCCGTTCTCCATGTAAGAAAGAAATCAACAAACATCTAGGATTGATTTATCATAATATATTCAGATAAAAAATGTTCCTTAGGGTATATGTGGGGGAATAGCATCTCAAGAAGCTAATATTCTTTTTAAAAAGTCTAGCTTTAAGAATGCAAATTATGCAATAAATTGAAGCTTCTAAAATGTTATTAACAATAGTCATAAAACCCTACTACTATGAAAAATCAGAGGATATTGTATTTAATTGAAAGATGTAAGGAATGAATGCTGACTATAGTCATCCTGATAGAAGTCTGGGATTCAAAACCAGACAAAGACTGGAGGTGATGGAGTGAAAATACTAAGATGTACTCTCAAGTGTTTGAAAAGTTCAGAGGACATGTTAACTGGGTAGCTAGAAATATACGAAGGAGAGCTAACATTTGCAGAAATAAATGAAATAAAATTACATAAAAATTAAAAATTCTTCCATCCATCACAATTCTTGACATCTTTACACAATTGAAGATCATGTGATGATGAAGTTGACTATGAAGAGAATGATTTCAATGGTAACACAAGTAGATTATGGCCATTAACAAAATATTTTTCCCTTTGGTAGAAATTTGGTCACTTCTGGAGGAATCACAGCATGGAAGCATGGAATCACTAAATCTCTTTAGTTCAAGAGGAAAAGAAAGAAAAGGATGTTAAACCTCATGTTCAATAGGAAATCCATTATCTTGGTCTTTATCCAAATTGTAATTCAAGGTACACACTAAAATCCCTACCTCCTCTGAAAGCCTTTCCAATATTAAGTAATATGGCACATGTTCATAAAATAAACTCACACACATGTACACACACAATGCATCTACACACTAATCCATATGTTAATGAGCATCATATGCCTACTCCTTATATCTTTTTACCCTCATCATTCTCTTTCCATTCATTTCTCATGCTCCACATTGCGTATTCTTATGGGAGTTTCTATTGACAGTACTAAAACATAATTCTTTTTGCACAAACCCTCCAGTGCTTCTCATTTCACTCTGAGGAAGGCTCTTCCAGTGACCCATAAGACTCAATTCAACCTCTGCATTTACCACTCTGCATCCCCCTCTCCTGTTCTTTTCCTGTCTCTTATTCTGGCCTTTTTCGTATTCCTCAAACACCCTAGACTTGTCCTTGTTTCAGAGTCTCTGCTTTGAACACTGTTTTAAAACTTTTCTTCTCTGTTTTAGGTATTTGCACAAACATCACCTTCTTGGTGAAAATGTCCCTGACAAACTACTTAAATATAATCTGACTCCCAACCTTCCAAACCCTCCTTTTTTACTTCATCTCTCTCCGTAGCACTTCCTAACATTCCAGATTTCTTCATATATATATATATATATATATATAGAGAGAGAGAGAGAGAGAGAGAGAGAGAGAGAGAGAGCACAAAGAAAATAGAAAATAAAACAGAAAATAAAAAATGAATATATATATTCATTTTTTATTTTCTGTTTATTCTCTTTTCTTATCTTCTTCTACCTGTTCCCGCTTCTTTGTGCTACTAGAATTCAGCTTCATATTGACATACACTTATCTACTATGCGGATGGCTGCATCCCCAGTGCCTAGATGAATGTACATTCATTGAGTTGATAAAGCACAGCCCCCTCCCACACACATAGTCTTACACACACACACACACACACACAGATACACAACCTTATGAGAAGGTGATATAGCCTGTCTTTTTATGGATTAGGAAAGGTGACCTAGAAGATAAGCAACTGGCCTCAGATAACAAAGGGATAGTTGAGACTGAATCCAGGGAAATCCAGCTTTGAAAGTGAACCTATAGGTTTGCCAACATACATGTTCTAGAATGTTTCCAGTGACAGTATTTATAATAACACTAAAATGTCTATCAACAGTAGAGTGGAAATATTCACACAATGGGATGCTATGCAGTATGAGCTTACTTTGAGGAAAAGAAACCAGAGCTCAAAAGTCCACATTGTATGATTCAGTTTATGCATAAATGTACATGTGCAAATAAGCAAAGAGCAAAGGACAAAGCGGATTCATTTTGTTAGGGTCAGGATGGTGCTCACTCTCCCTGAGGATGGTGGTAATGGTAGGGAGCAAAAGGGAACAGAGATGAGCCTTTCAGTTCAGTTCAGTTCAGTTCAGTCGCTCAGTCGTGTCTGGTTCTTTGCAACCCCATGAATCACAGCACACTGGGCCTCCCTGTCCATCACCAACTCCCAGAGTTCACTCAGACTCACATCCATTGAGTCAGTGATGCCATCCAGCCATCTCATGCCTTTGGGTACTATTAACATTCTCTTTTTGATCTGGATAGAGGTACATATGTTTAGTTTGTAAAACTTTATTGATTTTTACCCTTATGATATGTGCATAATACCATGTGTGTGTGTGTGTTAGTGACAAAAAGGCTCCTGTTACGCATACTGTTTATAATTATCTCCAAATGAATGCAGGTGAGACTTATGGACAAGGTGAGATCAGCCTACCTAATCACTGGACAAAAGTGATGGGGCAGTTACTCCTATGACTGTGCTTCCTTTTGTAAGACTGTATTACAGGTTATAGCAGATTGGAAATTCTCCTACTGACTCTGAAGAAGTAGCTGCCCCCCTGGAAGAGAGCTGTGTGCCTAGTTCTGAAGATGATCTAGAAGCTTTGAGTGACCCTGGACAATTGCCAGTGTGAAAACGGGACTTCAGTCCCACAGCTGAGTAATTTAATCCTGAAATAGCCTGTATGAGTGATAATTCAAGAAAGTCAAGCCTGTAAGAGTCAGGTATTAACAATGGGAAAGAAGCATCACTGTCTTATCTCTCCCACATTGAAATTTTTGTATAAGATCCTTTCAATTTGGATAGAGTGAGTCATTGAATATAGGAAGACAAATGAACTTGGCTTTGCGACAAAAAAAGAGGTAATTTTTAATAAGCAAAATTAGTATTTGATTTTATTATTCAATATTTAAGACTTAGTAAAAATGTGACTTTATTCTGTACTCCAAATTACTGAATGCAAGCACATCAGTTATATATTTTTATATATATATATATATATATATATGCTGCTACTGCTGCTGCTAAGTCACTTCAGTCGTGTCCGACTCTGTGCAACCCCATAGACGGCAGCCACCAGGCTCCCCCATCCCTGGGATTCTCCAGGCAAGAACACTGGAGTGGGTTGCCATTTCCTTCTCCAATGCAGGAAAGTGAAAAGTGAAAGTGAAGTCGCTCAGTCGTGTCTGACTCTTAGCGACCCCATGGACTGCAGCCTACCAGGCTCCTCCAGGCAAGAGTACTGGAGAGGGGTGCCATTGCCTTCTCCTATATATATATATATATTTTATAACTGAATGTAAACATCAGTTATATATGTGTGTGTGTGTGTGTATACACACATACATTTGTCTTCATGAATATAACACTTCCACAACCCAATAAAATAGTTTGAGAATTTTATATAGTTAATGAGAATCAGAGTTAAATTTTGTATTCAGAAATGGTATTATTGTCCATTACAAGTTTTATGATTCTAATGAGAAATAAATAAACTTAAGCCATTAACATGAGCAAGATGGACTTCAACCTTTTGTTCATAATCACAAAAGCTCGGACTAGACCTGACAAGAGTCCCTTAAACAGCACGTGCCTGGGTAAGGAGACAGCCCTGTTCACTTCTGACTGCTCAAACTGAAGCTCTGGGCCTTTCTATTGCGTGTTGTCCTATGTTAATTCTCTGCCTATAAATTAATATTATTCCATGCCTCGTCCCGTCTCTTCCTTCTCTTTTCTCTTTGCTTCTTTTTCCCTTCCTTCCTCCTTCCTGCTCTTTGTCCTCTGTGTCATCCCTCGTAGAATGAGGTGCTTTAGGGGAAGTTTCAAAATATGGGACCCTTTTCTGTGTCATCCTCTATGGTGGGAATAGTACCGATGGGACCTGACAAATTACTCTCTGTGGAATGGACGAAGGAAAGGATGAGCAAACAAATGAGCGAATGACCTGTGTCCTCTGCTAACAAGACTTGGACCTGTTCTCAGGGGCAGTGGCTCCATCCAATGCCGCCCATCTGTTCAGAGTCCAGGTAGCCGCCAGGTCTCCCCTCCTCGTTGCTTTACTCCAGACCCAGGTGACAGTGATGGAGCTGACAAGATGTCAGCCGACCCTTATTGATTATGCATGATCTCATTAGTAAAACCTTGGCCCAGTGTGACCTAATCCTTGCTGGGAAAGACTGTGATATACGAGGACCAGCACTTTGTCATTTGAGGTTAGGCAAACAGGAAGACCGCTTAGGACCTGGGGTGCTGAAAGACACAACCCCTCCTGCTCTGGGAAGGCGGCAAGGAGCATAAAGCACACAGGCCCTATGTGGGTCAGACAAGTCACTGAGAGCCCATCCTGGCTGCGAAGCTAGTTATTTATTTATGTTTGTTTGCTAAAAATGCATCTGCTCTGGCAGCCCTGGGACACTTGTCCTAGTAAATAGCTAAATCAGAAATGGGGCAGAGAGAAGCGTGGCTGGACCAAACGTGCTGAGATCCTTGAGGTCTGAGGCTGTTATTCCCTTTGGTACAAGGGACGTGTTCTAACGTGTCCCTTCCCCCACCCCTGCTCTCTATCCCTCAAAAAGGCAGCCTACCACCATAGGCTGGAGAGATGAAGCACTTCACATGTGAGAACACTGAGCCCTAAGGAACAGAAGCCGAATGGAGCTCAGCATCTGACCAGATCAGGGCCACTACCAGCACCAATGGCTCCACTGTGTGAATTACATTTAAAAAAAAGTAAAATAAAAAAATAATATATAACTCTTCTTCCACGAGGAAGATCTGTCAAAAGGTACCGCCTTTGTGCATTACATGAACTGTGCAACTTTGTTCCTGAGTTCTGACCACAATGGGACTGACCCAGTCTTGTTCTGGGGAACTCCAGTCATAAACAGGCCATCCAAATGAACAGCCTGAGCTCGCTGAACCATTGCACACAGTGACTACGGAGGCATAGTATTTTGAAACTGTGGCATATTTATTTCATCTGGAAGCAAGCATGTGGTTCCATTCCTGCTGAGCGAGGGACAAAGTCTTAGAGATAACCAGTGCTATAATCACCCCAGTTAAGTTCCTGAAAGAAGAGTAGGGTGACCTGAAGGAATTCACCCCAAAGTGTTTGTCTACACTAAAGAGAAAACATAATTTGTGTCTAGAAATAGGTGGCTCTCCCACTTGAAGCACAATCACTTACTCTTAGCAGGGAAAAAAAAAAAGTCCCTCCCTTGTTTCAATCACCCTCTTTATTAGGTCTCTCCCTTGACTGAGCCAGTCAGGGAAGAATCATCAGTAAATATTGCTTATTAAATGCTTGGGTCAGGTTATCTGCCTGTCAAGCAGAGGGGGTGGGCGTGCACTGGGGCCATGGCTGCTGAGTGAGCATTCTTGGACTCCCCACACACACCTCAGCAGAACCCAGTCTTTAATAAGCATTGTGTGTTGCTGCCCTTTTTAAAATGATTGAATTATGGCTTTTTATGGCTCTATAAAAGCCTTTATTAATTTGGGGAAGCTTCTGCATCTTCCAATCCTGTCCAGTCTCTGCCGGGAGGTTAAATTATTTATGCAGCTTCCAATTGCTGTGTTGATGGTGTTCTTTAAAGAACAACGAGCAGGACTCTCTGTTTTCCATGAAGTTTGTGGGGGGAGGTTATAGAGGGAGGGGCAAGAAGGACATGGGTATCTTGAAAGGTGTCACCTCAAAGACCTCATGGGGAGACAAGGGAGGAGACCTCATGATGGTCAGTGGAATTGTTGGGACAACATTTCAGCCCAGGGGGAAGGGACAACGAACTTTAACAGTATCCTCTCTTGAGACATGCCCACATGTGTTTTCATGCACGAGTGTGTGTGTGTTAGTTCTTCCACCATGGTTTTCTGCTGATGCTTCTTAATAAAAGAATAAAATATGGTTTGTATAGAACTCATTCTACCTATAGTGTGCTTTCAAACATACTATCTCATTTTTATTTTTAACCCCCTATCATTGTGCCTGCTGCTGAAGCAGCTATTTTACCATGTTCATTTCATGGGTCACGAGCCTCAGAATGGTAGTGTCACCAAGTACTGCGTCGCTCCCACCTGACCTCTCTGAAAAGCAACCAGACCTTGTGGTCCCAAGTCTGGCTCTGTTTCCATGATAGCTCTGTTCTTCTAGCTGTTGGCAGCTGAAGGGACACTTATACCTGCCATCACCCATCAAACTCTCTCCCACCTTGTACACATGTACATACACACACGTGCAATAACATACACACACGTGCAATAACATACACAGGCACACAAGTACTTATAGGCCAAATTTATCCATCCTCCTGTCTTACTATTTGCCCAATTATCCCAAGTTCCTGGAGCTTGCCCCCCCCACCACACACACACCTGTTGTTTTCAGACAAGAAAGCCTGCTGATTATTCCCTTTCCTTAGTCTACACAGTTCTTTTGCGCAGGTTGATCTACTGATTCCTTCAAGGCCTGGCTTAAAAGCCACCTCTCCCAGGATCCCTCCCTAGATAACCCCACTCTATGCTGCCACCTTTTCTGAATCAGAAGGGATAGAGTAGAGGAGAACATGGGTGCCACCCAAGATCAGAAAATCCACTTGCAAAAGCTAATCAAGTCACTTCCTCACCAGGAACCTCTAACCCATGAACGGGAATACCAGCCCTGCCCTGTCCATTTCACAAAGATGATCTTAGGGACAAATGGGAGAGTGCATCAAGAAAGGACTATAGGACTTGCAGACCGCTATGCATGTTTTATACACTCGTGACCCTTGCTATGAGAAATAGAAAATAAATAAGAGTGATTAAGAAAGGCTGAGTTTGTCAGAGAAGGCTCTAACAGTCCTGTTAGCTTTGAACTGGTGAAGGGCTGTGGGAAAAGTCTAAGAGGGAGGAGGCCGTGAGTGAGGAGGCAGAGACAGGAGGCAGCGTGACTTTTTACCAAGAGACTGGCCATAACAGGAGCAGCTGATGAGAGTAACAGCTGGTCTGACTCTTTCTTCAAAAGGAGAAACTTCTGAGAAAAAGATTTGAGTGGTGAACAGTAAAACAAGGGACAAGGCAGGGTAAACTGAACAGCCCATGTGCTGGGGACTAGGAAAAATCTTATTACTAAGATTATCAGCATAAAAACGGCAAGGCTGGCTTGATGCTGACTATTGAGATGCTTTATATGAGAATATATAGGGCTCCCCAGATATTATGACAACCTGAGAGGAGGATTGACTTTAGAAAGCTGTACAGATGGGGCCAATTTATAGTGAATGGGCAGAGGAATGACCAGCCCATAGGGCAGCACCAGACCCTCTATTACTGCAGTTCCGAAAAGATCACGGCACAAAGAGAGCCCCTTTACCTGAGTGTGTTCTCCTCAACCTTACACACACACACACACACACACACACACACACACACACTCGCGCTCTCTCTCTCTCTCTGTCTCTTTCATCAGGACCAGCTCCACAGAGTCAAAGAAAATCTGTGCACATGAAGGCTTTGAAGAACACAGGGTCAATTTAAATATACAGGACATTTTCAATGCTCACTAAGGTGATAATTTTAAAAGTTTTCAGGCTTCTTAAATTTCACTGAATCTGTATAATACTCTATCATGTAGCCACTCAGAGGGACTAATTTCTACTAACACAGTTGAGTCCTGTATTTTCTCCTTTTGTTTCCATTCAACTCCTCTCCATCTTCCCCACCTTAGTTCATGGTTACACTTTATCTGTTATTTCCCATGTATAGCATTTCAACTGGTCAACCTGCTTTTTAACCCCTACCTTTATATGACTTGAATACCACTCAGAAGCTCCTGCCTTCCTCAGTGACCCTGTCTCTGCCATCTGCCACTAGCTGTGACCTGTAACCCCTCCTCAGATTTCTGCTCCATCCTATGGCAGCAGCCCAGGTCTCACCTGCAGAGATGAAAGGTGTAGAACCAACCTCTTCACACCAGAGTATTTGATACAAAGAGGTGTTATTCAGAGATAATTATCATATGAAAAACTCTTCATATTCCCCTCCAATATTTATTCAAATCTATGTTATGTGAGGCGCCAGAGACACAGAAACAGCACAGAGCTCACATTTTCACATGTTCAGATTCTAGTGTGAGAAGACAGACACTAAAATGACACATCCATCAAATCTCAAGTGATGGCATTTCTGATGTCAGGGCAGAAATCAAGCATTTTTAGCTTGGGTAGAGATTCTTTTTTATGTGCTTAATGGTATTCTTCATATTGTCAAAGTTGAGTGAGGACGTGAAGGGAATATTGGGCCAAAGACTTTACTAAGATTGAGAACAGAAGCTACCCCCATCATCTTCCTGCCCCTCAGATGTTTCTGCTGGTTATTCATTTGTGGATGTGTTTTATGTCAAATTGAGCCCTGAGAGAAGGCAAAAGCTTCAGCTTAAAGCATGTGTGTAGAATCACAGGAGTAATGTATCAAGTTTGTGAATTCCAGAATGATTATATGTACAACTGGCCAGGCAAATGGTGCAATTGATCTAGCCACGACCACTTGGAGATTTCTCTTTATGTCCTTCTCATGTGCCTGAAATTTGGAAGGAAACAGGAAGCTTGGCAAATCGGGACTTGGCAAATTTTCCCAGTCTGTTTACCAAAATCTTGTTCTAGGTCCTTTTGTGAAACAGTCATGCAGGGGACCATGTGGCTATAGATGTGAAAGTAGGACCTGAGAGACACGTGTTGTGTCTGAGTTGACTTTACGTGAACACTGAGCAACGGCTAACTGAAACCAAAAGAAAATATTTTTTTTCTAAAAATGATATAAGTCCCTGGGGAAAAAGGCATTCATTTAAGAGTCATGCCATTCAAAATACTCAGTTTTAAAATGAATAGACATTTTGAGGGAAGACTCCTCAGATAGTTACTGTCTCCATTCTCCAGAAAGTCTCTGTTTAGACACAGAAAGGCTACTGAGAGCTGGTCCAGAGCTGAACAAGGTCTGTTGGCAACACATTTCAGAGGAGATACCAGAAGGAAAGGCACATTGAGAAAAAGCAAAGGACACAACCCCTTCCTCTTTACGCATGGCAAATCAATTCAGGGTCTTTCATTACCACCTGAAAACCGAATGCACATGTGAACAATAAACTTTAATCTGGTTGACAACACTTTTTTAAAAAATGCACTGAAAGCAAGTTTCAGCAGCCTGACATACTTTATGACACTTATTAAAAAGACACACTTGTAAGTCAATTAACCTGGCCAATGGTATCTTTTAACTTGTTTTCTAAGAGGAAAGGCAACAGCAAAAGGGCAAAGTTTCCATCTAGAATGTTCTAAGTTGATTTCTTTTCCCTTACAATAAAGGCCACTGACCTGAGTTCCAACTAATATTTGTGAGCCCGCAGTTCACCTGCCTGCAACAACTGTAAAGTTCAAAAGAGGAGCTTATGGGTGTCCTTTCTTGAATTTTACATTTTATTCAAAGAAGAATTGAGACTTAACGTATAAAGAAATCAATTTATGACAAAATAGGTATAATATGGGATTTAAAATAGAAGCACAATGTATAATATTTAGTTAGCAAACATTTCTTTAGTTCATACTAGAAATGTTTGTATTGAGAGGAAAAAAATCTATGTACTTAAAAAAAAATTGTTTCTAAGGATATGATACACCCACCCCAGCCAAAGAACTCCCAAGCACCAGTAAATAAGTAAATTAGCAATTAAATAAATAAGACTTTTTTTGATTCCTTGTATTTTTGTTTTGCTTTTCATTTCCTTAAATTTTGTAATGGATAAAATATTACAAATTTACTATGTAGTCTTTACTCTCTGAAAATTGTATTATAAGTGTAATTATCTTAGAAATAAATTCATTATAATTATTTAAATTCCATAAATTTAGCACAACAAAAATCATAGCTGCCCCAAAATGCTTGCTAAGAGTATTTTAGTTGCATATAGCTCTTTACTGCAAAGTCAAGTACAGTTGGCCTTCAGGGAGCACTGCAATTTTTTTTTTTTGGACACAGATGAGAACAAGTGTTTTAGACTTTCTTTGCTAGTGAGCTTCCTGCTCTTGACTGTTGATATATTCGGGTCCTTCTGGCTAAGCCTTAAGGCCTTGGGATTGGAAAGGCTCAGGAAGGGAAAACAGCTTATTCATATAGAGATTAAAAACATGGGGAGTATTGACCTATTTACTTAATAGTCCAGGCCTAAAACTGAATAAGAACAAATTTCAACAATTTAGAATTGGAGGAGAAATTGGGTCCCAACTCCTCGTGGCCCTATGAGATTGAGATTCACAGATATAGATGTTGAAATGCACACTTCCTGGGTGTAAGGTCATTGCACTCCCTACTACGTTTACATTTATCTGAATTGAGACTATGAAATAACTTTGCTGCGTTCATTTTTTTTTTTTTTCCACATAAACTTTGCAAGCTATAATTGAATTCCTACTAAGGTAGGATTTTGTGACAAAATCAGTTGCCTGCAGGGATGCAGCGCTATGCACAGTTAACCCTGAGGGGAGGAAGACACCAAACGCCTTAAATGCCTTCATCCTGTAGCCTAATTTTTGTATTCAAGTCAGTCACTAAATGATATCTCTCTTTCTACCCCACCTCCCAGTCAGTAAAATAAACGATCTATTGCTAGAGTCAAGCAAGCTTTCAGTTACAAACTATTTTCAATTTTTAGTGAATAAAAATACGTTCTTGTAGACTTCAAATAATTGTGAAAGAAAAAAACAGTTTTTGTAATTGTTTCTCAAAATGTGTATTTTAATAAGTTACTAGGATTATCTCTACTTGTACATTTTCTGCAGAAGTTATAAGGAAAAAGTTTGACAAATCCAAATAGCCACTTCAGACTGGCAATGTTTAAAAACAAATTCAAGAACAAATGACATATTTTGAGAAAATGTATGCGATAGTTTTAATAGGCAAATGATGAATATCCATAATACACAAAGAGCTTACTCAAATAAACTACAGAAAGAAAACCTCAAGGAATAACAACAAATAATATGAAGTTGGTATTTTAAAGAAAAAATAAAAACAAATGTGCATTAAATATATGGCTACCGCTATTTAGTTCCTAAGTCATATCCAACTCTTTGCAAGCCCGTGGGCTATAGCCCATCAGGCTTGTCTGTCTATGGGATTTCCCAGGCAAGAATCCTGCAGTGGGTTGCCATTTCCTCCTCCAGGGTATCTTCCTGACCCAGAGATCGAAGCCACATCTCCTGTGTGTCTCCTGCTTGGCAGGCAAATTCTTTACCACTGAGCCACCTGGGAAGCTGATAAATATATTAAGATACTCACAAAACATGGTAACACTTTAAATCTATTAGACTGCCAAAAATTAAAAGAACAAGAATATTGAACTTTATCAAACACATATCTTCTACATTATTGGCAGGACAGTAAATTATCAAGACTTGTTTTGAAAATCATTGGTAGACTATGCATGCTCAGTCACTTCAGTCATGTCCAGCTCTGTGATCACATGGACTGTAGCCCACCAGGCTCCTCTGTGCATGGGATTCTCCAGGCAAGAATACTGGAGTGGGTTGCCATTTCCTTCTCCAGGGGATCTTCCTGACCCATTAATTGAACCCACATTTTTTATGTCTCTTGCATTGGCAGGAGATTCTTTACCTCTATTGTCACCTGGGAAGCCTGTCTATGAAAATCTTAAATTTAAATGTGAAAATTGGTCACATTATGCTACTTTCAGATATCTACCTTATGTAAATATCTACGCAAATGAGCAAGAGTGATTGACTGACTATTCATTCTTTTAAAAAGCAAGATTGAGACCCTCTATGTGTCCATCAACAATAAAAAGGAAAACTGAGTTATAGAATATCCAGTAGGTGTAGGGTCTGGAGTCATTTACCAAAAGGAGGACAGTTTTGTGTGTGGTCGTGAAAGACTGTCATTCAGTTCAGTTCAGTCGCTCAGTCGTGTCCGACTCTTTGTGACCCCATGAATCGCAGCACGCCAGGCCTCCCTGTCGATCACCAACTCCCGGAGTTCACTCAAACTCATGTCCATCAAGTCGGTGATGCCATCCAGCCATCTCATCCTCTGTCATCTCCTTCTCCTCCTGCCCCCAATCCCTCCCAGCATCAGAGTCTTTTCCAATGAGTCAACTCTTCGCATGAGGTGGCCAAACTGTCATTACATTCCAACAATTCTGAAAATTGAAAAGACAAATTTTTCAGCACTATGAATAATATGAACTATTTTCTTTAGAAAAACATTAGTGAATAAATGTGCCTGAAAAACCATAGATGATACCACTAATACTTGTCAGGGCTTCCCTGGTAGCTCAGTGGTAAAGAATCCACTCACAAAGCAGGAGATGCCGGAAATGTGGGTTTGCTCCCTGGATTGGAAATGTGGGTTTGATCCCTGGATTGGGAAGACCCCTTAGAGGAGGGCATGGCAACCCACTCCATTATTCTTGCCTGAGAATTCCATGGATAGAAGAGCCTGGAGGGCTACAGTCCATGGGGTCACAGAGAGTTAGAAATGACTGAAGAAACTGAGCACAATACTTGTCACTTCAAATAAAGTGTCAGTGGGGATTTCTGCATTTCTCTATTGTTTGACTGCATTATTGAGCCCAGGGCTTCCTGGTGGCTCAGTGGTAAAGAATCTGCCTGCAATGCAGGAGACACGTTTCCATCCCTGGGTCAGGAAGATTCCCTGGAGAAGGAAACAGCAATCCACTCCAGTATTCTTGTCTGGGAAATACCATGGACAGAGGAGACTGGTGGGCTATACTCCATGGGGTCACAAAAGAGTTGGACACGACTTAGAGACTGAACAAATATTGAGCCTATCCTGTATTTATAATTAGAAACTACTGTTAAACTTTATTTCTTTATTCAAGGATGCACAAATAACTGTGGAAAATATCTTAGTAACTAACTCTCCTGTTCTTAAATCCAAATGCCTCCTTCTAGAGCTGCTTCTGTTATTGTAGCAGTCCAAATATCCATCTCATCAAGCTCTTCAGTGCTCAAATGTTATCCATTCTGCAGCTGGAAGAGCTCTCATTATTTTTGCATGTAGAAAATATGACACCTGAAGATGAAAAGAAAAAAAAAATCTCATTCAGCTTTTGCAGCATTATAGGTTTTGGAACATCGTTATCAATAACTGTAATATAAACTAAGCAGATGTTTCTATAACTCTACAAACTTTCTTATCGTTTTCCAGCAGACATTCTGCAGGGCATGCTTTTTAGATACAAAATATTAATTGATAAAGGAATCTGGCCAAAGAAACTCAATGAAGCACCATGTCCTACAGTCTTTAAATATGGATGGACAAAATGCAGACAAAAGAAATAAAAACTGCTATAAACACCTCACAAAGTTGCAACAGAAAAATTGGCTCAGGAGAGTACAAACATTACATAATTTTTAAATTAATTTTTATTTGATCATAGTTTCTTAACAATGTTGCTAGTTTCTGCTATACAACAAAGTGAACCAGTTATACATAAGGCTTTAATATAATTTTATTCAAATCTCTGATATATTTTTGCAAAACATGTTTTGTTGCCTAGTGATGGTGATAAGTCATTTGTTTTTTGACTAGCTCAGTGAAAGAAGCATGACAGAACTCTTCTAGACAGTAATAGATAAATATCTGTATGCTATTCCCCAAAAAAATGTTTACATATATTTCCTCATGATACCGTTAGATGCCTTTTCAAAGAACTGAAGAAAAGCTAAAAAGAAAAGTACCCTGTATTGAAGCTGATGCTTTAAAGAAGAAGACAGAAAATAAAAAATATAGCACAGGATAGTGAGGTTGAAACTACAGAATTATTGGCTAGGATAGAGTGATATCTTTTGAACATTTCTTGTTTTTTAAATCTACAGAATCGATTGCTAACAGAAGTATGAAGAAGTGAAAAGTGTCTAGAGTTGTAGATAACATTATACATACCCTCCAGAAATCCCTGAATAATAAGAAGCCAGGTTCTGAATCAGACAATGTATATAAACTCTTTTTCCCTCCTCAGAATGTTTACTTACAACTACAGAAGAAAATAAATTGGAAATCTTTACTTTCAAATGGAAAGAATTTTGTTGTCAGTCAGTTCATGCTGTTGCACATATCCAGATCAGAAGGCAAAAAAGTCTGCAAGCTGGGAGCACTATTATAGTATTTGACTAAACTGAAAAATAAAGTGCTCAATTAGAATTTGATGTAAGGACAGGTTGTAGAAATGCTGCAGCCTACAGATTATTATTAGTACTCCGTCCAGCCTGTCACTATTTTAAGCATCCCTATGCAACTTCAATAAGAAGGCATCTTTGCTGACATACTTTGTTTTTCTTGTCACAAAGTTTGATTCCTCTAAATTCAATGGCATGTAAGTTTTTGGCTATTTTGAAATATATACAAATCATACACAAATATATTCTTACAAATAGTTGCAATATATTGGGGTTTCCTTGATAGCTCAGTTGGTAAAAAACCTGCCTGCAATGCAGGAGACCCTGGTTTGATTCCTGGGTCAGGAAGATCCACTGGAGAAGAGATAGGCTACCCACTCCAGTATTCTTGTGCTTCCCTTGTGGCTGAGCTGGGAAAGAATCTGCTTGCAATGGGAGAGACCTGGGTTCAATCCCTGGGTTGAGAAGATCCCCCTAGAGAAGGGAAAGGCTATTCACTCCAGTATTCTGGCCTGGAGAATTCCACGGACTGTATGGGGTCGCAAAGAGTTGGACATGACTGTGCAACTTTCACTTTCATACTTTAATTTTTTCTAAATAAGGATTTTCTACATCTCCTTGGTGGTATGAAATATCAGAAGCCCCTATAATGCGGGTTTTTTTTTATTTTAAACTATACTGATGAGAGTTGAATTGGGAGCCCTTTCCTGATCCTGAGGCTTTTGTTCCCCCATGGCTGGAGGCTTTCACTGGCCACTCTGATGCTGATGGGCCATGTCTTCCTGCCAAAGATGCTGAAACAGCATATTTTGTGAGATCATCTAATGAGCCAGAGCCAACTGTGGGCTGTGAACCACTTTGAAAGGGTGGGGGTGATTCACTAGGACAGTCTCATTGAGTAGCCCTGGAAAATGCATAAAGAAATGAATTTGCACACATATTTAGATGCTTTTCTGTGATGCTCAATATGACCAACTTGCCAGATGCTCATAAGCCTATAGTGATCTGAACCTCTGAACTTTAGGAACAGGTAAATTACAGTCAACCACATTTATTGCTGGAAAAAATAAGTGATGATGTCATTTGAAAGCAGAGCCCCTAAAGAAGAATGGTTGCATCAGGACTGGAGCAGGTGTGAAGAAAAATGACAGGCCTGATTTCTAACTTCTCCTAAGCTTAGAAAGCCTTTCTTCCCTTAGAAAGAAGAAACAGCTCGCCAGGTGGATTTGCTAAGTTCTAGTTTAGGGGGAAATAACCACAAACAAACAGCACCAAACATTTCTGACAAATGGATGGCTTTGGCACCTGAGGTGCATAAGAAGGGAAGGGAAGGATAAAAATGGACACAAAGGTAGAAAGGGACCCAAAATGAATAATGAAGAATGAAAGCAATCTGAAAAGAACACCTGCTAGACTGACAACAGAAGAGGAACAGGAGAGCAAAGTAAGATAAATGCTCATCTTGGAGATATGCAAGATGGAAGGAAGGGGAGAAAAGGCAAGTATGAGCCAGTGATATAAATGAATTACACAGGAGCAGGCTTGTTTCAACACACACTTGAATCAACACTATGCAAAGATCTATGATAACCACCCCACCGTTTTGTCGATGCTCAAAATAAGCCAGAGTAATCAGGAGAAGTGATGGCAAGGCCTAGGAGTTGGATCCATCTGTCTTTTCCTTTGCTGGCACTGTGGTTATTATTATTATAGTAAACCTGTCACTATTCAATGTCCACAGCTGTAAGTCATTCTGCATAGTTGAGTTTCCCAATAAATGAAGCTTTGCCAATTTAAGGACTGAGAATTTATGTTAATTCTTTAAACTGAATCTTTTGTTTTAATAGATTACAATCTATTTCATTGCTATTAATGTTAGTCAGTTTTCCTTGGGCCCTGGCCAAAGTAGACCCCAACAGCTAAAATGTAGCTTTGTGTTAGACGTCTGTTTACTAAATCACTGCAGCTTTTTTGCCTTTCTATTTTAGTTTTCATTCAAAGATGACTCAAGATTCATCTGTCCTAAATTTTATTTTTCTAATAACTCCACTTAGGTTTCTTTGTAGGTTTAATTTTATAAGCTTTTATCAGCCCTTAGCTATACAACATACTATTATTGTTGTTTTTGCTAAACCTTACCTATCTTTGTGGATCATTACATGTTTGAGGAAAGATATTAATTTATAGGATTTCATGAAAGAAAGGGGAATTCAGCAGTCATAGAAACAGTTTTACAAATGAGGAAAATGGGCTCACTGAGTTATTTTCTTTGCTGAATGCCACAGAGCTAAGTAGGGACAGATAGGAAACTAGTACACAGGCACCCCAAAATCTTCCCTAGTGGCCTCTTTTTAATGCAAAATATTAGTTCATATTCTGAACCTTTTCTGCTTTACTTTAGAAGGAAGGTAGTATGAAGTATAGAAGTGATCTTGAGGTATGGAGAAGTGTTCAGAGCCTTCATTATCCCTGACTATAAGATGCATATGGTAGTACATGATTCATAAGATCTGTAATGCATTTACCACAAGCTTAGTTTGAACTAATCTGTGTTCATCTAATCTGTGTTCACCCCTAGATTCCTCTACAGGATTAGCAAGGGATATAGTTGCTTTAAAAAAGAATGAGAATGTATTTTCATTTCAGACCTGGCATCATCCTAGTAAAGACTCACTTTAGGAAAACAACCATAGAGTCTTCAAAAGAGGTACAAGTGTCACTAGGAGGAGAAATGATCTGCAAATTAATAATTTTACTTCTGCCAGTCTGCTATTCTCTATCCCAGGTCCCACTGGCTTATGTCTGATTTATAAGGAGATGGGCAAACAGGGGGATAAAACACAAAAGTTCTATTTCAAGTCTTCTGAGGAGGGTCCTCATGTACCAGACAACATGAACAGATTTCCAGCTCAGTGTCCACTGCAAAGGTTGAGGAACCATCAGCTTTGCAGATGTTTCACAATCAATCAACCCTGGGTATTTATGTCCCCAGTGCTGACATCAGTGGCATAATTGTCCTCCAGGGAATATCACTGACATTGGTAGCAGTATTGGCGGCCTGGGAAGTAAATACCATCACTTTTCACTGTTCACTAATACTTCTGATATTAACTAAGCATCTTTCATAGTCCAGGCATTTGAAAGATATTGCTGATAACTCATCCTCATTATTTTACTATATTGGGGTAGTGGAGGAAAAAGCCAAATAAACCGTTGAGAACAGTGCTGTGTAGATAATGGTAATGCATGTACTGGGTGCTGTGGGAGTATACAGGAAGCACATCTTATGCCCATTTGGAGGTGTACGGTGGGAGTGGGACACTTCCTTGAATAACTCAGCTTAAGGTGAAACCTAAGGATGATGGCCGACATTCTACAGGGAAGGTTATTCTAGAATGAGGAAGAAACTGAACATTGGTATGGAATGAAGAGAGAACATAGCATCTGTAGGCAACATAAGAAAATTTAGTTGGGCTAACAAGTGATCTGCCTGATAAGGATGTGATGATAAGGCTGGAAGGAAAGGAAGGGGCAAAATATTGGATCTCTATCCTCAGAAAAACAGGGCATCACTAAAAAGCTTTAAGGAAGTATGGCGTGATCATATTTGCTTTTTAAAAATTAGTGTTGATATCATACAGATAAAATAGATTGGAAAACTATCTATGAGGGCCATTTCAGTCATCAAATTGAAAGATGTCTATTTAGGAGGCTGTTTTCATGGTTGGAGACAGAAAATGTTGATTGGGGCAGAATTGTGGTGAAGATGGTTTGGGGAAATAATTGTGATAGTAGGTAGATTTACAGTCATAGTTGGTAAGATTGGCTGACTAGTTGGATGTAGGGTATGAGGGAAAGCTAGAAGTCAAAGAAGAGGCTGAAAATTGAAATCAGCCTCTTAGATAAGGTTATTGAGATGATACGAGGTGGGATGGTGGAATAACCAGATCAGGAGGGAAAGTAATGACGAGAGGCATATTGCAGGCCTGGTGGATGTAATGGGCATAGTTAGAATAGTCAGAAGTCTTGTTGTAAAGAGGTTGTCAGAGGTACAGGAGGAAACTGAGAAGACAGAAGTAGAGTGGGATGATGGGCCATGCACAAAGTGCTCGCCCAGAAGATGGGGCAGGTCAGCACATGTTGTTCACTCATCAGGAATTCTCAAAAGTAACTGGAGTGGATTTAAGGGAGGAGATTTGAAGTTCTTCTATTTGTGCATTGAGGCAGAGCCATAGAAAACTTATTCTTGTTATCATGGCCTTATTATAACCCTCTTCTAGAATGGCCCATGGAGCACAGTGATCCATAAGTCAATGTTCTGGAATAGGTGATCAATAATTGTTAGCTTCTTCATTCTCACTCTTCACCTCACAAAACAAAGTTCAAGCCTAAGAATTCAATAGGCAGTCAACAGAGCATTTTGATATAAAATTGATTGGTTGATTTAGAGACAAAAATTAATCTGTATTTCTACAGCTTGAAAAAATGACAAGCTTTCTTAGTCCACTATTTTCTTTGGTTGTTTAGTATCAAAGTAGTTTGATGGCTTCTTTTAGTCCTTTTAGGAAATTGCACTTTGGGGACTGGTAAAAAAAATATAGACTTGGTAAGATAAGCAAAACTGAACAGATCTTGATTTTTCATTTGGAGATTTCCATGTCAAACATGTCTCTGTCTGCAGATTGAACGACAAAGCCACTGAAACAGAAACCAACTCAGATTTGCTGCCATTGCATCTTGAGAAGCACAGGATTCAAGACCACTCAAAACAAACCAAAAAGAGAGAAAAGCCTCTAAGCCTTTTTTAAAGGTTTTAGAAAGGAAAAGGAATGCTAAGCGCATGTGAATAAATACAGACATACATAGACATACACATCTTTTCTAAAACACATACAAAAAATTTTAAAAGAACCTCCAATTTCTAATGCTTTGGGAAAGTTCAATGAAAAGGAAGATCCATTTTTGTCTCCATCTCTAGCCAGATTCACCAAGAGAGGGAACTGACTCCAGGTATAGATTCTGAGGCCGTGTTTGGCACTGCTTTGAAAGTTTCTTTTTGTTTTCTGTGTCTGGCAGATTCACTCCTGGGTCCTCCAGCAAATCCTGCCTTGTCACTTCAGGATATTTACATAGAACAGTTAATAAACAATAGATGATAACCAGCTATTCAATCCCTCCATTGCAGAAGTTAGGTGATCGTCTCCAATGTCCAGAAAATAATGACGATGGTTAATATTCTGATTACTTACTTGTTAGGCACAGTTCTAGCTGCCTGACATAGATTTTCTCATTTAATCCTCACAACAACATAAACAACCCATTCTTATTGTTGTTCTTCAATCACTCAGTCATGTCTGACTTGTTGCAACCTCATGGACTGCAGCATGCCGGGCTTCCCTTTCCTTCACCAACTCCTTGCTCAAACTCATGTCCATTGAGTCAGTGATGCCATCCATCTACCTCATCCTCTGTCATCCCCTTCTCCTCCTGCCTTCAATCTTTCCGAGCATCAGGGTCTTTTCCAATGAATTGGTTCTTCGCATCAGGTGGCAAGAGTATTGTAGCTTCAGCCTCAACGTTTGTCCCTCCAATGAATATTCAGGACTGATTTTCTTTCAGGATTGACTGATTGGATCTCCTTGCAGTCCAGGTGATTCTCAGAAGTCTTCTCCAATCAGATCAGATCAGTCGCTTGGTCATGTCCGACTCTTTGTGACCCCATGAATCGCAGCATGCCAGGCCTCCCTGTCCATCACCAACTCCCGGAGTTCACTCAGACTCACGTCCATCGAGTCAGTGATGCCATCCAGCCATCTCATCCTCTGTCATCCCCTTCTCCTCCTGCCCCCAATCCCTCCCAGCATCAGAGTCTTTTCCAATGAGTCAACTCTTCGCATGAGGTGGCCAAAGTACTGGAGTTTCAGCTTTAGCATCATTCCTTCCAAAGAACACCCAGGGCTGATCTCCTTCAGAATGGACTGGTTGGATCTCCTTGCAGTCCAAGGGACTCTCAAGAGTCTTCTCCAACACCACAATTCAAAAGCATCAATTCTTTGGCGCTCAGCCTTCTTCACAGTCCAACTCTCACATCCATACATGACCACAAGAAAAACCATAGCCTTGACTAGACGAACCTTTGTTGGCAAAGTAATGTCTCTGCTTTTGAATATGCTATCTAGGTTGGTCATAACTTTCCTTCCAAGGAGTAAGCATCTTTTAATTTCATGGCTGCAGTCACCATCTGTAGTGATTTTGGAACCCAGAAAAATAAAGTCTGACACTGTTTCCACTGTTTCCCCATCCATTTCCCATGAAGTGGTGGGACCGGATGCCATGATCTTCGTTTCTGAATGTTGAGCTTTAAGCCAACTTTTTCACTCTCCACTTTCACTTTCATTAAGGCTTTTGAGTTCCTCTTCACTTTCTGCCAGTTCAAAAGAACCAGTTCTTCAGTGTTCACCCTTCTTCATGGTCCAACTCTCGCATCCATACATGACTCTTGGAAAAATAATAGTTTTGAGTGTATGGACCTTTGTTAGCAACGTAATCTCTCTGTTTTTTAATAAACTGTCTAGATTTGTCATAGATTTTCTTTCAAGGAGCAAACATCTTTTAATTTCAAGTCTGTAGTCACTGCCTGCAGTGATTTTGGAGATTTTGGAGAAAATGAACTCTGTCACTGTTTCCACTATTTCCCTGTCTATTTGCCATGAAGGGATGGGACGAGATGCCATGATTTTAGTTTTTTGAATGTTGAGTTTTAAGCCATATTTTTCACTCTCCTCTTTTACCTTCATCAAAATGCTCGTTAGTTCCTGTTAACTTCCTGCCATAAGGGTGGTGTCATCTGCATATCTGAGGATATAGATATTTCTCCCAGCAATCTTGATTCCAGCTTGTGCTTCATCCAGGCTGACATTTCACATGACATACTCTGCATATAAGTTAATAAGCAGGGTGACAATATATAGCCTTGACATACTCCTTTCCCGTTCTGAACCAGTCCATTGTTCCTTGTCTAGTTCTAGCTGTTGCTTCTTGACCTGCATACAGGCTTCTCAGGAGGCAGGTAAGGTGGTCTGGTAGTTCCATCTCTTTAAGACTTTCCCACAGTCAGTGGTATTATTATCTCCTTCATTGTACAGATGAAAACCTAAGACATGGAGCATGTAAATCCCTTCCCGAAAGTCTCATAAGAAGGATGGATTAGAAACAGGGTCAGTACCCACGTTGTCAGTTTCTAGAACCAGAAAATTCGAATTCACTCTGCTAAAAGAACATCTAATTTGAGAAGCCAGTAATTCAACTCAGGTATCCTTGAAGTGTGATTTCTTAAAATCCTAATTATTTCTTGGTGGACTAATAATAGAGTTACTCAGTATAAGACTCAATTTTCAGGTTCAAACTCAGTCTCTCTGAGGATTACCAGAACACAGAGGCGTTGCCTCTGCCGTCAAGAATTTATCTTCTAGCTCTACAACTCCAGAGCTCAGCGGTTAAGGTTGAAAAAATCAGTGTCGGTGTCACAGACTTTGGCATAAGACACACACAGTGACATAACACATACTTTGACTTCGTGGATCTATTATCAGCAAGCTATGTTACGCCATTTCTTTTTAGAATTAGGCCAAAACTCCTCACACAGTTAAATAGGATTTAGAAATTCTAACTACCAAATAGCGACACAGAAATTGGAAAAAAAAAAAAAAAAGATGATGTATATAGAACACTTTGCATTACACTTGGTTTTTTTAAACTGTAGCTATTATTATCATCATTATTGTATTATTTGGGCTTCTCTGATAGTTCAGTTGGTAAAGAATCTGCCTGCAATGCTGAGCAACTTTTACTTATTGCATTATTTACACTTCTAACAACATAAGCAGTAGTACAAGACATTCTATAATAAATTCCAAGCTAGTGACATGTACAGTGCATATTCCAGGAAGTTGGCCACTAACCTTCTTTCTTCCACAAAATTCTCCCCAAGCAAGAATTTTCAGAGGGATACAATTTTAAGAGGCAGTCACAAAGTGAGGACGAACTGAACACTATCTGAAATGATTTTTCCCACCTCTGAACTTATACCTGTTTAATGCCCATAGTGTCTTTTTCTTTAAGACTTAGAGTCAAATTGTACTTTATAACATTTCTTATATAATTATTTAATCTCTTAATACTATTTAACTGTTCACCTGTTTAGGTGTTGGCTACCAAATGATTGATTAGTTCCCAAGGGAAGGGACTGTATTATTTTTATATCTGTTTTGCACTGTCTGATACATGACACTGCACATTGAAGGCACTAGAAAATGTATTTGTTACTTTTGATTCTATTTAATTTGCTTAGATTTGATTTTATAGTAGGTACTGGAGAATTTTCATAGGCAGTTAATGCCTTCCATTCTTCTGTAACTACATGATTCCATTACATTTTTCATACTGAAAACTTAGAGAAAGTGAATTGTTTAGCACTGAGCTAGTTGGCCTTTAGAAAAGAAAGACTATTTAAAAAGATTATTTAAAAGACTATTACTAAAAAAAAAAAAAAAAAACTCAGAAAAATCTAACATTTTATTGTTTTTCTAAAATATTCTAAGATACTGTTAAGAATATATAATTTTGAGGCTTTTTAAAAACTTCTCAAATAGTAAAGTTTAAAAATAAAATAAAATTAAAAAAAATAAAATAAAAAATAAAAATAAAATAAATAAAAACTTCTCAAATAAAGTTGATGGTAGAAATAAGTATCTTATGTTTTGTTCACAGTTTCACATTTGAAGTCAACTATTCTGGAGGGAAAAGCATATCACTGTGTTCATGTATCAGATGCGAAAGCCTTGAGGCATCATCTACATGAAGAAGAAAAACAGAAAAATAACTTATCCAGCAGAATAACAGTGATGGCTACTCATCTCTGTTGGTTAAGTCCAAATAAGCTTAGTTTTATTTGATTATTTTTACTGCTGGCATTGTTTTGGCATTAGCAACCATTTAAAAAAATATTTTGCTTTGTCAATATCTATAATAATTCTATTAAAGACAGTGAAGTGGAGGTGGGCAGAGAGTAGATGCAAGAGGCATGGAACCTGGAGCTGCCCTCAGAGCTTTCAGTTAACTGAGGAAGGGGCTTTGGGGACAGAGCCATGTATGCCCACAATTGACGAGGAGACAGCTCTCATGTGGATTATGCTTGTAGTGATTGTTGGGAATATCTACAAACTGTTAAGATATTAAATGATCTTCATTTAAATAGTTTGTCAACTTGTCTAACTAATTATCTTACTAGACTTGTCAAAAGAGACTGAAATCATATAGACCAGAAAGATTACTCCATCTCCTATATGGTCTATGACATGATCTAAGAACTCAGTTTTTACCATTTCTTTGCTGTGAAAACCATTTACAACAAATTGAATAGAAGGAAAGTTTTAATTCTTTATCCAATTTATCCAAACTACTTAGCTTTTCAGAGTAATAATTTCTTAGTCTATTTCATTAATTCCAAAGGGTACTAAGCTGTTTCAGGACAAACCTGGGGAGCAGTTATGTTGCTTAGGGGAATCTTCTATAAACAAGGAAAACAAAAATGACCAGACCTCACTGGTGATCGGTGACATTACAGATATCCACAAGTTCATGCAATCCAAGGTGCTCAGTGTCAACAGCTCGACTGTCTTTGCAATGCAGAGTCATATGGCGAAGAGTTTACATAGCCCTGCTGTATGGAAAGTTTTCCAAGAATTAGATTTTCGAAAAAGAACAAAGTATTCAGTGTAGAATACACACACAAACACATAAAAAAGACACTTATTTGAAATGACTGCATGTATTTTTTAAGGAGTTGGCAAAAGACATCTACGTTTTAATGAGCATTTACCCTATCCAACCTCAAGATACTAACTTGTTTTAAGCACTGAGTCAAGGAGCATAGTGGCTTGCTTGAGGCTCCTTCGTTAGTTTGTGCTGGAGCTGCGATTTGTACCTAAATGGTTGTACTCTTCCTATGTTTCTCAGATTACTTACAATTAAAGTGAGGAGGCTAAAATGCAACAAAAATACAAATTACAGTAGCCTGTGGAACTGCTTATAGTCTTTCAAAAAGCAAGAAGAAGATATGTGATTTGATACTGGAGATCTTGAAAAAGTGTGAGCTGAAGGCTTGGATTGTGAAACCCAAATCTCAAAACAGGCCAGCACATCAGAAAATATAATTATCTTTCCTTTTTCTCACCTTTTTGGGGGGCACTATTAGCAGATATAGAATTTATTATACATACCGTAAGTGATTTGCCATCAAGTGGTTTACTAATGGAAAAGACAAATGTGAATATACATTAGGATGAGAGAAGTTGATAGGAATTTGGACACTGGGATCAGCATTTTATACGTTCTCTATTGAGATCATATAAAAATGAGTAAGCACATCCTGCTTTCCTCTTTCTCTGCATCCTGTCTTAGCAACATAAATACTAATTGGTTGCTATGGTGATCTCAAGCTTGTAACTAAAACTGAGGTATCTAGGTAACAGTGTCTAAAGGTGAGAATGATAAATGCTTCAACTCTGGGGTTTTGTAAGGAGATAGTGCTGGCATATAAAAACTGGCAGATGTAGCCTCAGCTCCAAAAGACTGGTAAATTTGTTAATTTTATCCTCATCATTTCTGACTACATCAATTCATCTACCTACAGAGGCTGGATTGCCTTCATATAAGTTAGTCTCTGAAGTTGACAACTTCCATAAACTTGCAGTCAATGAGAAATACCAGTTATGGGCAGAATTTAGCACTTAATACACTTTTTATTTTATTGCTGAAAAGGGTTCAGCAGCACTAAGATGATTTAAGCCATCAATGAGATGCAGTGGAAACAGCCTAGTAAAATCATAGTCAGTCTGTGCCTCCTCTCTATGACTCACAGGTTTATTAAGAAATCTCATTTTTTTAGGGTCCAAAGGATGAACAACATCTCTCCCAGTCAAGGCCTTTGTGCTTTAATCGGTGGTGGCCACCAATCAGCTGCATAATGTGTCACCAACCTTTCCAGGTCTCTGTTTCCTCATTTATAAAGGGATGATAACTGGCCTCCCTCCCAGGACTGTTATGAGGATTAAGGACTGAATTCTTCTAAAGTACTATTCTAATACAAGTGCTATATAAATGCTAAATACTAACCTATGCTTTTCATTTTATTCACTCTTCACATTTGAAAATTATAAAGAGAGTTCTGTGGTTACAAGGGTTCAAAAGAGAATGCTTTTCTGTAGAAAATAAATGTATATATGTGACCCCATGGACTATACAGTCCATGGAATTCTCCAGGCCAGAATACTGGAGTGGGTAGCCTTTCCCTTCTCCAGGGGATCTTCCCAACCCAGGGATCAAACCCAGTTCTCCCATATTGCAGCTGAGTCACAAGGGTTGCCCATATATATTTATATACACATATAAACAGGTATACTTATATATATCTATTGATACATAGAATGTTATATCTGCTTGCTTATTTAATTAGTTATGAAGATATACAGTGGGGCTTTTTTATTGGCTAGTGGCTTTAAAAGTACTGACAGAATTATCATGTAACAATTAGGAAATTGGAAAGTTTCCTATATCTTATTTAGAAATGGAACAAGGTCAAATAACCCTATCACACCTCCTGCTCTCTCCTCAGCCTATGATCAAAGGAGGACATGTGGATCGTCTGCTATGTGAGTAAGAAGGAGAGTGCAGTGATCCTTCTGTCTCTATCTCAAATCAAGACAAAGGGGAGGGCACGTATCTACCCCACTGAAACAAATACAGTGCTCGAAGCATCAAAGGAAATCACTTAAAACAGCACATAAACAAGGAAAGGATGCTTATTTTTCTTTATGCTTTGTTGGATGTATGTGTAAGCTGCGTCTACTTTGATTATTTAAACAATGGAAAATAAAATTGGAAAGGACAGAGTGGAGAGAAGGAACCTCACTGAACAACCTCTACTCCTACTGTTTGGCTTGGCAAAAGCATATGAGTTTTTCTTAGCTAAAGCAGCTATATGGAATCATGTTTTAGCCATCTTGCCAGTATGTGACCCCAAACAGGTACTATTGGCCAAGGGAATTTGAACAGCAAAGTGCTAGCAGGCAGACCCACAGGGCAAGGGAATAAGGAAGTCTAGTGGGGTTACATCACATGGGTTCATCTCTAACAGAGAACTACATAGTGAAGAATTCTTGCAGAATCTCCCAAAGGTATAAGAAAAAAAAAAAAAAGAAAAAAACTTCAAATAAGAGTTTAGTCCCAGTAACTACGCTCCAATAAAAAATAACCAAAATAATAATAATAATAAGCTTAAGCTTATTTTTTAAATCAAAATACATACTACAGAACTCAATAAACAAAATGTATATATAACCTAAAAACTAGCTGTGGTATATTAGGCAGCTGGGTTTATTAGGTAAAGTAGGGGATGATCAAAGCAATGTTACTATAGAGTTGGAGTGAATTATAACATAGAAACTTAAAAGAATGAACAGAGTCCTGTAAGAAAATAAATATTACAAATCAGTAAATCAGATATATGATTTTTAAAAATTTCTAATACAATGAAACAAATATTTTTTTTATTTAATTTTATTTTATTTTTAAACTTTACATAATTGTATTAGTTTTGCCAAATATCAAAATGAATCCACCTGAAACAAATATTTTGAACATGGTTCTAACCAATTCTTTAGACCGACCCCGTCATATCTTAATATTTAACTAATTTGATAGCCTTCATATCACTGATAAATAAAATGAACAGTATCTGCCTATAAATATTTTAAGTGGTAATAATGTGACAGATGTTACATGAAGACCTTGTCACAGATCATGTTATTTAATGCTCACAAAAATTTTATGGGATGTACACTATTATTCCTGTCATACTTGCGGAAACTGAATTCCTGAAACCTTAACTCACTTATTGAAGTAGAGCCAAGGTAAGTATAATAGGTTTAGTTGTTTTGCTGTCTAAATGAATAGACCTTTTTGAATTCCATTGTCTATGTGTGCCTAGTCCCTCAGTCATATCTGACTCTTTGTGACTCCTTGGACTGTAGCCTGCCAGGTTCCTCTGTCCATGGGGATTCTCCAGGCAAGAATATTGAAGTGGGTTGCCACATCCTCCTCCAGGAGATCTCTCCAACTCAGGGATTGAACTCAAGTATCCCACATTACAGGGGGATTCTCAACCATCTGGGCCACCAGGGAAGCCCAAACATTTTTCTAAGGCAGGGTCCACAGGTAACCCGGGGATCGAACCCAGGTCTCACTCTGCAGGTAGATTCTTTACCAGCTGAGCCACCAGGGAAGCTCTGGAGGAAGCCCTCCAAGAATACTGGAGTGGGTAGCCTATCCCTTCTCCAGTGTCTAAGAGCAGATCATTAAGATGGAAATATTGTTTTGCTTTCTCATAAGATTATATCTTTTGATCTTGCTCACAATAAATTTCTTTGTTGTTGTTCAGTCACTGCGACTCTTTGAGATCCCATGAACTGCAGAAGAAAGCCTTCCGCAGTGATCAGTACAAAGAAATAGAGGAAAACAATAGAGTGGGAAAAACTAGAGATCTCTTCAAGAAAATTAAAGATACCAAGGGAACATTTCATGCAAAGATGGACTCAATTAAGGACAAAAATTATACAGGCCTGACAGAAGCAAAATCTATTAAGAACAGGTGGCAATAATACTCAGAAGAACTACACAAAAAAAGATCTTCATGACCCAGATAATCACGATGGTATGATCACTCACCTAGAGCCAGACATCCTGGAATGCTAAGTCAAGTGGGCCTTAGGAAGCATCACTATGAACAAAGTTAGTGGAGGTGATGGAATTCCAGTTGAGCTATTTCACATCCTAAAAGATAATGCTGTGAAAGTGCTGCACTCAATATGCCAGCAGATTTGGAAAACTCATCCATGGCCACAGGACTGGAAAAAGTTAGTTTTCATTCCAAAACCAAACAAGACAATGCCAAAGAATGCTCAAACTACAACACAATTGCACTCATCTCACATGCTAGTAAAGTAATGCTCAAAATTTCCCAAGCCAGGCTTCAACAATATGTGAACCATGAACTTCCAGATGTTCAAGCTGATTTTAGAAAAGGCAGAGGAACCAGAGATCAAATTGCCAACATCCCTTGGATCATAGAAAAAGCAAGGGAGTTCCAGAAAAACATCTATTTCTGCTTTACTGACTATAGCAAAGCCTTTGACTATGTGGATCACAACAAACTGGAAAATTCTGAAAGAGATGGGAATACTAGACCACCTGACCTGCCTCTTGAGAAATCTGTATGCAGGTCAGGAAGCAACAGTTAGAAGTGGACGTGAAATAACAGACCGATTCCAAACAGGGAAAGGATTATGTCAAGGCTGTAATTTGTCACCCTGTTTATTTAACTTAAATATAGAGTACATCATGCGAAATGACAGGGTGGATGAAGCACAAGTTGGAGTCAAGATTGCCAGGAGAAATATCAATAACCTCAGATATGCAGATAATACCATCATTATGGCAGAAAGCGAAGAGGAACTAAAGAGCCTCTTGATGAAAGTGAAACTGGAGAGTGAAAAAGTTGGCTTAAAGCTCAACATTCAGAAAACTAAGATCATGGCATCTGGTCCTATCACCTCATGGCAAACAGATGGGGAAACAGTGGAAACAGTGACAGACTTTATTTTGGGGGGCTCCAAAATCACTGCAGATGGTGAGTGCAGCCTTGAAATTAAAAGACGCTTGCTCCTTTGGATAAATTTATGACCAACCTAGACAGCATATTAAAAAACAAAGACATTGCTTTGCCAACAAAGTTCCGTCTAGTCAAGGCTATGGTTTCTCCAGTAGTCATGTATGTATGTAAGAGTTTGATTTAAAGAAAGCTGAGCATCAAAGAATTGATGCTTTTGAACTGTGGTGTTGGAGAAGACTCTTGAGAGTCCCTTGGACTGCAAGGAGATCCAACCAGTCCATCCTAAAGGAATTCAGTCCTGAATCTTCGTTGGAGGGAATGATGCTGAAGTTGAAATTCCAATACTTTGGCCACCTGATGAAAAGAACTGACTCACTGGAAAAGACCCTTTTGCTGGGAAAGATTTAAGGCAGGAGGAGAAGGGGTAGACAGATGATGAGATGGTTGGATGGCATCACCAACTCAATGGACATGAGTTTGAGTGAATTCCAGGTGTTGGTGGTGGACAGGGAGGCCTGGCCTGCTGCGGTCCATGGGGTTGCAAAGAGTTGGACATGACTGACCAACTGAACTGAACTGACTGAACTACAGAACTGCAGGCTTCCCTGTCCTTCACTATCTCCTGGAGTTTGCTCAAACTCATGTCCATCATGTCCATGATGCCATCCAAGCATCTCATCCTCTGTTGTCCCCTTGTCCTCCTTCCCTCAATCTTTCCAGCATCAGGGTCTTTCTCAATGAGTCTACTCATCACATCACTTGGCCAAAGTATTGGAGTTTCAGCTTCAGCATCAGTGCTACCAATGAATATTCAGGATTGATTTCCTTTAGGATTGACAGGTTTGATCTCTTCGCTGTCCAAGGGGCTCACAAGAGCACCACTGTTTGAAAGCATCAATTCCTCGGCACTCAGGCTCTTCCTTAATCCTGAGGCAGAGATGTGGCTGAAAAAAATTGACATCACACATCAAAGCAGTTTGAGACCACTACAAATATGTGATTATAAAACCTCATCTAGGCCCTGAATGCTGCTAGAAAGACTTAGTAAGGCATTTAAAATAATTTAAGTCCTTTTGTAAAATAGCACTTTTTAAAATTGACACATGGTTTTTAAAGTTCTTCAACACATTTCCCCTCAAACTTAAGAAGATGCAACCAGTCTTTTTTGCTGAAGGAGCTATCAGTTGGAAATTGTGTTTTCTCTTTATATCAATGATAAGGATTTTGAGCAGAGTTTTTCAGGAAGGATAAATGAAAGAGCAGGAAAATATCTACAGACCTTCCTTCTACAATGGAGTTATTCTGTCTTCTCTTGTATTGCATAATGTGTATGGGTTGGGCAACACTGAATCTATAGCTTTAATTTATCGTCCAGAGATATATAACAGTTATTTCTTTTTAAATGATTTAAATCAGTGCTTACTAATTGTGGAGCACAGAGCAAAAATATGTAAAAGAAAATAAGTGTGCCATCACAAACCAGATGTTCGGTGACAATCATTAGGTGCTACAGGCAGCACGATGGATAAGGTACCTACTTTCAGTTACAGAAGCCTGGGTCTGATACAAAAGCTACATGAACAAACATGGATGAGTAGAGTAGACAATTTGACTTTTTGGCTGATACAAGCATTGCATTTCAAGTGATTGTAAGATAAGTGAGTTTCCTTTTTCTTTTTGTTTGCATCCAAATGCAACTGATTGCAATGCACTTCTTTAGTAAACTAAAATGGCAATATCATACCATAATTGGAAATATAGTATTTGGTATTTCATAACATGCTTCCCTGAATTATAACCACAAACAGTGGGAAACAATCATTTGGTGATACCACCTTTACATAAACTAAGCAGGCTTCTTTTACTGCAGGCCTTCTCAGGGCATTTAGAAGGCTGATGTGAATTTCACATCTGTTAGATGGGATATAATGCTTCCCAGTGTGCTTCTTGTTCACTTATTATTCGTTCAGCTAATATTGTTGAGTGCCTGTGTTAGGTGACACACTGTGTTTGGGAGTACAGAGAAAAGGGGACAGACAGACAGACAGCCTCATAAACCTGGTAAGATGCTTGACCTACAGGAAAAGGAATAAGACAACTGCTACCTTTCTGTATTGTTTCAAGGCAAGGAAAATGTTAACTAGAGAAACGTTTGTGAGATGAAGAGTGGGATTATCAGCAGGAAGCAGACATCTGCCTACCTTTCTTGTTTCTGATAATTAGCCATCATCTGCACACTTTCTCATCTTCTCTGTATTGATCTTTCATCATATAATGGCCACAAATAGCAAAAGGAAGGCTTAATAACAAACATTAAAATGAATAAATAATTACAGACACTAATCTTCCTCAACCAACTGATTATTTGTTCAGTGACACTGTTCCATAAACGAGGTTTACATAATTTAAAAGGACATTGTCATGCCATTTTTATAGCTATTTTTCTATTTGTCCTTGCTTCTGATACCCTTTAAAAGGAATATAAAGATATAATTATTGCTGCATATGTAGGGACAGAGGCAATGGCTTTATAAAGATAGAGGAGGAGTAATTTAAGCCCCAAATACACATCAATTTGGAATTTCAGATGCAATTTTTACTTTATATTCCAATGTTTTGACCCATTTTATAATGAATGTGATATTACCTCCTTAACAAGTCTGATGTTATCACAAAATATCCCATTTCTGTCTTCATTTGATGCTGTTTTATAATCTATCTTTAGTCACCATATGGGTATTTTTGATACTCATTGCCTACACATATACTTCATTTTTAAAGTTTATTTTTTGGTATTTTGAGAATAAATTTTTATGATGTTCTTGCAGTATACTTTAGAAAAAATAATTTCTAATGACTGGCCTTCAAGAATTGTTTGCTTGTCCTCTGAAGCAGAGCCTGGGTGGACAGAAACAACAGCCTGCAGCCCCCATGCTCAGCCTGTTCTGGCCATGGTTATGAGAGCAGGATCAGGAAGAAATCTTGTTAATCCAGAGGCCAACTTTAGAAATATTTGCTAAAGCAAAGTAGGAACCACAGTTTTGAACAAACTGTCTTAAGACCCCAGAGTTCATTTTTACAATATACATAAAATACACTGTGAAGAAGATATAAACAACTGGCACTTACTATTAAATACTAACATACTTATGGAGTACCTACTATGTGCCAGGAAAATTCTCTCTTATGTCTCTCTTCCTGTGAATCAGCGCTGCCACTTCTCGTTCCTCCTCTTCTGACCTGTCATCATTAGCTTTTTGAGAGTTTTCATTTCTTTGTTGACATTCATTTTTGGCTGTGCTGGGTCATCGTTGCTGCGTGAGCTTTTCGAGTTGCGGCAAGCGGTGGCTGTTTTCCGTTGCGGTGTGCAGGTGTCTCATTGCAGCGCTGTGGTGGAGCACAGTCTTTAAGGCCGTCTCCAGGAGTTGCGGCTCCTCGACTCCAGAGCACAGACTCAGTAGTTGTGGCCCATGGCTTCGTTGCTCCATGGCACATGGGATTGTCCTGAATCAGGGACCAAACTCTCCTCTCCTTCATTGACAGGTGGATTCTTTACCACTGAGCCATCAGAGAATCCCCATCTTTGATTTTTCTAGCCTGCGATTTCACATAACTCGAGTATGAACAAGGGCAGTCTATCTTGGATCTCTTAGCCCCAAATTTACATAACATTTCAGAAGAACCTTAGAGCTGAACATGCTGATTTTCCCAATTCTAAATTCCTATCAGCGAATTTGATTGGAAGAGTGCAATTTTTTTTTTTTTTTTGACTCTGTTCGTGGGCCCCAAGTATGGTGATATACATATATAGATATTGACACTGATTGGATAGATAGAGACAGCAATAGAGAGATGAACATACATATCAACTACTGATCGTGGCAGAACTCTGAACAGGAATTCTCCCCGAAGAGTTTCCGAAGAGTTAATACCGATAAATTAGGGTACTTGGACTGAAAGGTAGAGAAAGACTAGAGGCAGATTCCTGTGCCTTCACGCCAAGTAGCAAAACGACTTTTTTCCAAGCTTTACATCTACAAGTCAACAAAGAAATGAAAACTCTCAAAAAGCTAATGATGACAGGTCAGAAGAGGAGGAAAGAGAAGTGGCAGCGCTGATTCACAGGAAGAGAGACATAAGAGAGAATTTTCCTGGCACATAGTAGGTACTTTTACATCTACATTTTTTTAGCTTGACGTCTAAAACCAGCAACCAGCAGAGAAATCATCTCTTTCAAGTCACTTTTTTTTAGGGACAAGTACAGCTTTGCCAAAAACAACTTGGATTTCTTCTGGTGTGTAATTGGCCAGGGGTGGGTCAGAAGTGCATTTTTAACCAGACCATAGATACGAAAGTAACATTTCCTGTGACAAATACCATGGTTGGCTGATGAGTCAAAATATGTTCCTGGGTTGAGAAACAGGTTTCATTCCCCTTCATCATTTGATGAATACCGATAACACTGGAAGTCTGTTAGAATAGGCAGCTTAAAATCTAGTACTCCTTACCATGTTATTCTGCCATTAACTTTTCTCCTGCTTGGACTTAACAAAAGTAATACTTGGTGGATTCCTTAGGTGGACTGAGAGCCATGGAATGACAGCCCGGTCAGTGATCAGCCCAAGATTCATAATGTTATAGTGGGTGTCTGGTTTCATTGTAAATAGCGCTTACTATGAGTGTGTGTGAATTTGCATATGCATAACTTTATGTACAAATATAGGGCATTTTCAAGCCCCTTTCTCATGAGCACTCTAAAATACCTCATGCAGCTACAAAATGTCCACAGGAAAAAGTATTTTCATACAAATAAATAAAAATATGTAAAAGGATGTTTTGAATAAAAATCCCTTCATGGCTTGAGATTTGGTCTTATTTTGAAATGAGGTCAGCCTGGTTGGGTTTTGAATTTCAATAGAGACATTTTGCATGGCTCTCTGAGTTACACAAAGATATTTTAAATGTTGGGAAGAAGAAAGCCCCTCACAGATAGCAGCAGGAATCACACTGGCAGAGTTGAAGGAAGTTGAGAAACAAATGTAAAATGAGGAGAACAAATACATATTTTCTCTCAGGGTGTTCAAAGAACAGGAGAATAAAAGAAACACGGGGAGATGGTCACAAAGGGAGCTAATACTGCACCTCCAGAGACAGTGGGGCTCCTGGTGAAACATAAGAAACATAAGGCACTGGGTGTAGAAGGGTGTTCAGGTATTCATTGGCCCAGTGTGGAGCAGTGGCAAGAACACTGTGCTGATAACTTGATCTCCTGGGGTTTCATTCTATCTCTGCTAGTATTGAATCTTTTGACTTTGGGCATGTCATGGCATATATCTAGGAGCCAAGTTTTCTCATCTATGAAATGAGAGTTTGAAGTGAGCATAAGATGCATCTCATGGGCTTCCCAGGTCGTGCTAGTGGTAAAGAACCAGGCTGCAAATGCAGGACACATAAGAGACATGGGTTCAAACCCTTGGTTGGGAAGATCCCCTGGAGGAGAGTATGGCAACCCACTGCACAATTATTGTCTGGAGAGTCCCATGGACAGAGGATCCTGGCAGGTTATAGCCCATATGGTTGCACAGAGTCGGACATGACTGAAGCGACTTAGCACCTGCACAGGCAAGATGCCTCTCAGAGCAAACTCAGTTCATGAAAGAGATTGGGTCAGGGAACATGTATGCCTTCCGTTCCAGTCATACCACCTTTGCATTAAGAGAATGGCACTGAGGCTGTGGCATACACCAAATGGGCTCATGGACACCAAGTTGATTGATTGAAAGGGGTACCAGCAAAATTGTTGAAGACCAAGGCCTTTGATAAACAAATGGAACAAACAAATAGAACATCACAAGGCAAGGCAGTTGGGCAAAAACATATCATGGTGGTTCAGATTGCAAAGAATTTTCCTGCAATGCCAGAGACCCAAGTTTGACCCGTAGGTCAGGAAGATCCCCTTGAGAAAAGAATATCAACCCATTCCAGTATTCTTGCCTGGAGAATCCCAGGAACAGAGGAGACTGGCAGACTACAGTCCGTGGGGTTGCAAAGAGTTGGACATGAGTAGCGACTAGTGCATTTTCACTTTATTGAAGTGATGATTTTCAAAAACTTCCAGAAATATACTTGAAATTACTTATGAAAGTATGCGTGTGTGTGTGTGTGTGTGTGTGTGTACGCGTGCGTGTGTGTTAGTTGCTCAATCGTGTCTGACTCTTTGCTACTCCACAGACTGTAGCCAGCCAGGCTCTTCAGTCCATGGGATTCTTTAGGCAAGAATACTGCAGTGGGTTGCCATTCCCTTCTTCAGGGGATCTTCCTGACCCAGGGGTCAAATCTGGGTCTCTTACATTGCAGGCAGTCACCAGGGACACCCATGATCCTTTCTAAAGATTGTGATTCAATAAGATCTAGATTGGAGCCTGAAATCTGTCTGTAAAGATCTCCCCATGCAATTCTTTTGAGCTCCCCAAATGATAATCCAAACCCTAAACAAAAGATTTTTTAATGAAAAATCTATTGTATTTCTCTTTTACACATATACACATTCTTTTTTTATATTATTTTCCATTATGGTTTATCACAAGACATTGGATACAATTCCCTGTGATATACAATAGGACCTTGTTTATCCATTCTAAATGTAGTGCTTTGCATCAACCAGCCCAAACTACCAGTCCATTCCTTTCCCTCCCCACTCTTCCTTACCAACCACAAATCTGTTTTCTATGTCTATAATCTGTTTCTATTTGTTCAGTTCAGTTCAGTTCAGTCACTCACTCATTTCTAACTCTTTGTGACTCCATGAACTGCAGCATGCCAGGCCTCCTTGTCCATCACCAATTGATGGAATCTACCCAAACCAATGTCCATTGAATAGGTGATGCCATCCAACCATCTCATCCTCTGCCATCCCCTTCTCCTCCTGCCCTCAATCTTTCCCAGCATCAGGGTCTTTTCAAATGAGTCAGCTCTTCACATCAGGTGGCCAAAGTATTGGACTTTCAGCTTCAACATCAGTCCTTCAATGAACACCCAAGACTGATCTCCTTTAGAATGGACTGGTTGGATCTCCTTGCAGTCCAAGGGACTCTCAAGAGTCTTCTCCAACACCACTTTTCAAAAGCATCAATTCTTGGTGCTCAGCTTTCTTTATAGTCCAACTCTCAAATCCATATGTGACTACTAGAAAAACCATAGCCTTGAAAAGATGGACCTTTGTGGAAAAAGTAATGTCTCTGCTTTTTAACATGCTGTCTAGGTTGGTCATAACTTTCCTTCCAAGGACTAAGCATCTTTTAATTTCATGACTGCAAACACCATCTGCAGTGATCTTGGAGCCCCCCAAAGTAAAGTCAGCCACTGTTTCCACTGTTTCCCCATCTATTTGCCACGAAGTAATGGGACCGGAAGCCATGATCTTAGTTTTCTGAATGTTGAGCTTCATGTCAACTTTTTCACTCTCCTCTTTCACTTTCATCAAGAGGGTCTTTAGTTCTTCACTTTCTGCTATAAAGGTGGTGTCATCTGCATATCTGAGGTTATTGATATTTTTCCTGGCAATCTTTGATTCCAGCTTGTGGTTCCTCCAGCCTAGCGTTTCCATGATGTACTCTGCATATAAGTTAAATAAGCAGGGTGACAATATACAGCCTTGATGTACTCCTTTTCCTATTTGGAACCAGTCTGTTGTTCCATGTCCAGTTCTAACTGTTGCTTCTTGAGACCTGCATACAGGTTTCTCAAGATGCAGGTCAGGTGGTCTGGTATTCCCATCTCCTTCAGAATTTTCCACAGTTTATTGTGATCCACACAATCAAAGGCTTTGGCATAGTCAATAAAGCAGAAATAGATGTTTTTCTGGAACTCTCTTGCTTTTTCCATGATCCAGCGGATGTTGGCAATTTGATCTCTGGTTCCTCTGCCTTTTCTAAAACCAGCTTGAACATCTGGAAGTTCACGGTTCACATATTGCTGAAGCCTGGCTTGGAGAATTTTGAGCATTACTTTACTAGCGTGTGAGATGAGTGCAATTGTGTGGTAGTTTGAGCATTCTTTGGCATTGCCTTTCTTTGGGATTGGAATGAAAACAGACCTTTTCCAGTCCTGTGGCCACTGCTGAGTTTTCCAAATTTCCTGACATATTGAGTGCAGAACTCTCAGAGCATCATCTTTTAGAATTTGAAATAGCTCAACTGGAATTCCATCACCTCCACTAGCTTTGTTTGTAGTGATGCTTGCTAAGACCCACTTGACTGCACATTCCAGGATGTCTGGTTCTAGGTGAATGTGAGTGATTACACCATCGTGATTATCTGGGTTTTGAAAATATTTTTTGTACAGTTCCTTTGTGTATTCTCCCACCTCTTCTTAATATCTTTTGCTTCTATTAGGTCCATACCATTTCTGTCCTTTATTGAGCCCATCTATGCATGAAATGTTCCCTTGGTATCTCTAATTTTCTTGAAGAAATCTCTAGTCTTTCCCATTCTATTGTTTTCTTCTAGATAGGTTCATTTGTGCTGTATTTTAGATTCCACATATAAGTGATATCATGTGATAATTGTCTTTCTCTTTCTGACTTGCTTCTCTTAGTATGATACTTTTAGTATGATAATCTCCAGTTACATCCATGTTGCTGCAGATGACATTATTTTGTTCCTTTGTAATGACTGAGTAGTATTCCATATATATATATCAGATCAGATCAGTTGCTCTATTGTGTCCGACTCTTTGCGACCCCATGAATCGAAGCACACCAGGCTTCCCTGTCCATCACAAACTCCCGGAGTTCACTCAGACTCATGTCCATCGAGTCAGTGATGCCATCCAGCCATCTCATCCTCTGTTGTCCCCTTCTCCTCTTGCCCCCAATCCCTCCCAGCATCAGAGTCTTTTCCAATGAGTCAACTCTTCGCGTGAGGTGGCCAAAGTACTGGAGTTTTGCTTTAGCATCATTCATTCCAAAGAAATCCCAGGGCTGACCTCCTTCAGAATGGACTGGTTGGATCTCCTTGCAGTCCAAGGGACTCTCAAGAGTCTTCTCCAACACCACAGTTCAAAAGCATCAATTCTTCAGTGTTCAGCCTTCTTCACAGTCCAACTCTCACATCCATACATGACCACAGGAAAAACCATAGCCTTGACTAGACGGACCTTTGTTGGCAAAGTAATGTCTGTGCTTTTCAATATGCTATCTAGGTTGATCATAACTTTCCTTCCAAGGAGTAAGCATCTTTTAATTTTATGGCTGCAGTCACCATCTGCAGTGATTTTGGAGCCCACAAAAATAAAGTCTGACACTGTTTCCACTGTTTCCGCATCTATTTCCCATGAAGTGATGGGACCAGATGCCATGATCTTCGTTTTCTGAATGTTGAGCTTTAAGCCAACTTTTTCACTCTCCACTTTCACCTTCATCAAGAGGCTTTTGAGTTCCTCTTCACTTTCTGCCATAAGAGTGGTGTCATCTGCATATCTGAGGTTATTAATATTTCTCCCAGAAATCTAGATTCCAGCTTGTGTTCTTCCAGTCCAGCATTTCTCATGATGTACTCTGCATATAAGTTAAATAAGCAGGGTGACAATATACAGCCTTGACGTATTCCTTTTCCTATTTGGAACCAGTCTGTTCCATGTCCAGTTCTAACTGTTGCTTCCTGACCTGCATACAAATTTCTCAAGAGGCAGGTCAGGTGGTCTGGTATTCCCATCTCTTTCAGAATTTTCCACAGTTTATTGTGTTCCACACAGTCAAAGGCTATATATATATATATATATATATATATATATATATATATATATATACTATGCTAAGTCACTTCAGTCATGTCCAACTCAGTGCGACCCCATAGACAGCAGCCCACCAGGCTCCCCCGTCCCTGGGATTCTCCAGGCAAGAAAACTGGAGTGGGTTGCCATTTCCTTCTCCAAGGCATGAAAGTGAAAAGAGAAAGTGAAGTCGCTCAGTCGTGTCCGACTCTTAGCGACTCCATTGACTGCAGCCTACCTGGCTAGAGTACTGGAGTGGGGTGCCATTGCCTTCTCCAATATCTTCTTTATCCATTCTATTGTTGATGGACATTTGTGTTGTTTCCATGTTTTGGTTACTGTGAACAGTGCTGTTTTGAACATAGGGACACATGTATCTTTTTGAATTATAGTTTTGTTTGAGTATATGCCCAGGAAGGGGATTACTGTATCATATGGTAATTCTATTTTTTTGTTTCTGAGGCACTTCCATACTGCTTTCCATAGAGTCTGTACCAACTTATATATCTACCAACAACGCAGGAGAGTTCCCTTTTCTTCACACACTCTCCAGCATTTGTTATATGTAGACTTTTTACTGATGGCCATTCTGACTGGTACAAGGTGGTACTTCACTGTAGTTTTGATTTGGATTTCTCTTAAATAGTGATGTTGAGCATTTCTCCATGTTTCTACTGGTCATCCTTAGGTCTTCTTGGAGACAAGTGTCTGTTAAGGTCTGCTGCCCATTTTTTGATTGGGTTGTTTTTGTTGTTGTTGAGTTGTATGAGCTGTTTGTATATTTTGGAGATTGAGTTCTTGTCTGTTGCATATGCAGATATTTTCTCCCTTTCTGTATGTTGTCTTTTAATTTGTTTATGGTTTCCTTCACTATGCAAATGCTTGTAAGTTTGATTAGGTCCTATTTGCTTATTTTTTTATTTTATTTCTATTACCTAGGGAGACAGACCCCAAAACATTGGTACAATTTATGTCAGAGAATATTTTGCCTTTGCTCTCTTCTAGGAGTGTTATGATGTCATGATTTATGCTTAATATCTTAAGCCATTTTTAATTTATTTTTGCATATGGTGTGACACTCTGTTCTAACTTCATTGATTTACATGCAGCTGTCCAACTTTCCCAGCACCACTTGATGAAGAGGCTATCTTTTTCCCATTTTATATTACTGCCTTCCTTGTCAAAGATTAATTGACCATAGGTGTGGGTTTATTTATGGCCTCTTTATTCTGTTCCATTGATCCTTATGCCTATTTTTGTACCAATACTCCACTGTTTTCCTTGCTGTAGCTTTGTAGTATTGTCTAAATACTGGTGGAGTTATACCTCCTGCTTTTCTTTGTTGTTGTTGTTCCTTTGTTCACTCCCCTGTCCAGGATAGTTTTAGCAATTTTGGGTCCTTTATGGCCCCATAAAGAAAATATGACTAACATGATTCAAACTAAAAAAAAAAAAAAAAAATCATGCCTTTGTCATCATCTATCTCTTTGTTCCATAAAGCCACAGTGAAAATTCTGTATAATTTGAGGCTGTGTTGCAATACATTATGTATTTTGTTATTATTCAGTTGCTCAGTCATCTTTGCAACCCTATTGACTGCAGCACACCAGGCTTCCCTGTCCTTCACCATCTTCCAGAGCTTTCTCAAACTCATATCCATTGAGACAGTGATACCATCCAACCATCTCATCCTCTGTCATCTCCTTCTCCTCCTGCCTTCTATCTTTCCCAGCAACAGGGTCTTTTTTTTCCAATGAGCCAGGTCTTCAAAACAGGTGGCTGAAGTGTTGGAAGCTTCAGCATCAGTCCTTCCAATGAATATGCAGTGTTGATTTTCCTTAGGATTGACTGGTTTGATCTCCTTGCTGTACAAGGGATTCTCAACATTATTCTCCACCACCACTGTTCAAAAGCATCAATTCGGTGCTCACCCTCATTTACGGTCCAACTCTCACATACATACAGGACTACTGGAAAAACGATAGCTTTAACTATACGGACCTTTGCCAGCAAAGTAATATCTCTGCTTTTTAATATACTGTTTAGGTTTGTCATAGCTTTTCTTCCAAGGAGCAAGCATCTTTTAATTTCATGGCTGTAGTCACTGCCAGCAGTGATTTTGGAGTCCAGAAAGTAAAGTCTGTCACTGTTTCCTTTGTTTCCCCATCTATTTGCCATGAAGTGATGGGATCAGATGACCCAATTCATTTTTTTGAATTTTGAGTTTTAAGCCAGTTTTTTCACTCTCCTCTTTCACCTTCATCAAGAGGCTCTTGTCATCTGGATATCTGAGGTTGTTGATCTTGTCATCTGCCTGTCTGAGGTTGTTGATATTTCTCTGGGCAATCTTGATTCCACTTCGTGCTTCATCTAGGCTGGCATTTCACATGATGTGCTCCACACATAAGTTAAATAAACAGGGTGACAATATACAGCCTTGACTTACTCCTTTCCCAATTTGGAACCAGTCTTTTGTTCCATGTTTGGTTCTAACTGTTGCTTCTTGATCTGCATACAGGTTTTTCATGAGACAGGAGAGGTGATCTGATATTTCCATCTCTTGAAGAATTTTTCACAGTTTGTTGTGATTCACATTGTCAAAAGGTGGCTTCCCTTGTAGCTCAGTTGGTAAAGAATCCGCCTGAAAAGCAGGAGACCTGGGTCTGATTCCTAGGTCAGGAAGATCCCCAGGAGAAGGAAATGGCAACCTACTCCAATATTCTTGCCTGGAGAATCCTATGGACAGAGGAACCTGGAGGGCTACAGTCCATGCTGTCACAAGAGTCGGACATAACTTAGTGACTAAACCACCACCACCACACAGACAAAGGCTTTAGCATAGACAGTGAAGCAGAAGTAAATGTTTTTGTTTTTGTTTTTTCCTGGAATTTTCTTGCTTTCTTTATGATCCAAAGGATGTTGGCAATTTGATCTCTGGTTCCTCTGCCTTTTCTAAATCCAGCTTGTATATCTGTAAGTTCTCGGTTCACATGCTGTTGAAGCCTAGCTTGGTGGATTTTGAGCATTACTTTGCGTATCTGAGGTTATTGATATTTCTCCCAGCAATCTTGATTCCAGCTTGTGCTTCTTCCAGCCCAGCGTTTCTCATGATGTCCTCTGCATAGAAGTTAAATAAGCAGGGTGACAGTATACAGCCTTGACATACTCCTTTCCCTATTTGGAACCAGTCTGTTGTTTCATGTCCAGTTCTTAGTGTTGCTTCCTGACATGCATATAGGTTTCTCAAGAGGCAGGTCAGGTGGTCTGGTGCTCCCATCTCTTTCAGAATTTTCCACAGTTTATTGTGATCCACACAGTCAAAGGCTTTGGCATAGTCCATAAAGCAGAAGTAGATGTTTTTCTGGAACTCTCTTGCTTTTTCGATGATCCAATGGATGTTGGAAATTTGATCTCTGGTTCCTCTGCCTTTTCTAAAACCAGCTCAGATATGCAGATGACACCACGCTTATGGCAGAAAGTGAAGAGGAACTAAAAAGCCTCTTGATGAAGGTGAAAGAGGAGAGTGAAAATGTTGGCTTAAAGCTCAACATTCAGAAAACAAAGATCATGGCATATAGTCCCATCACTTCATGGGAAGTAGATGGGGAAACAGTGGGAACAGTGTCAGACTTTATTTTTGTGGGCTCCAAAATCACTGCAGATGGTGACTGCAGCCATGAAATTAAAAGACACTTACTCCTTGGAAGGAAAGTTATGATCAACCTAGATAGCATATTGAAAAGCAGAGACTATTCTTTGCCAACAAAGATCCATCTAGTCAAGGCTATGGTTTTTCCAATGGTCATATATGGATGTGAGAGTTGGACTGTGAAGAAAGCTGAGAGCTGAAGAATTGATGCTTTTGAACTGTGGTGTTGGAGAAGACTCTTGAGAGTCCCTTGGACTGCAAGGAGATCCAACCAGTCCATTCTAAAGGAGATCAGCCCTGGGTGTTCTTTGGAAGGAATGATGCTAAAGCTGAAACTCCAGTACTTTGGCCACCTCATGCGAAGAGTTGACTCATTGGAAAAGACTCTGATACTGGGAGGGATTGGGGGCAGGAGGAAAAGGTGACAACAGAGGATGAGATGGCTGGATGGCATCACCGCCTTGATGGATGGGAGTTTGAGTGAACTCTGGGAGTTTGTGATGGACAGGGAGGCCTGGCATGCTGCAATTCATGGGGTCGCAAAGAGTCAGACACAACTGAGCAACTGAACTGAACTGAACTGAACTTGCTATTATTTGGAATGAGTGAAATTGGATGATAGTTTGAACATTCTTTGGAATTGCATTGCCCTTCTTTGGTATTCAAATGAAAACTGACCTTTTCTAGTTTTTGGCCACTGCTGAGTTTTCCAAATTTGCTGGCATATTGAGTGCAGCACTTTAAAGCATCAGCTTTAGGATTTGAAATAGCTTAGCTAAAATTCTATCACCTCCACTAGCTTTGTATAAGGCCCACTTGACTTCACTCTGCATGATGTCTGGCTCTAGGTAAGTGACCACACCATGATGGTTATCCGAGTCATTAAGATCTTTTCTGTATAGTTCTTTTGTGTATTCTTGCCACCTCTTCTTAGTATCTTCTGCTTCTGTTAGTTGCATACTGCTTCTGTCCTTTATTGTGCTTATCTTTGCATGAAACTATATATATATTATGTATAGCTTTTGTATTACACTATCTACCATACATAATTAAACATTATAAACTCAAGCAACATAAAACCAATATATATATATGTAAATGAGTTTCACTGATCTTAAGATGATGAGTGATTTTAAAATTATTTCTTCATATTTACCTTTGTTCTAAAATATCTCAAAGGCTAATCTGACTTAGGGCATGGCAACTAGGTAGATAAGTTTGGCTTCATATCTTGTCTTTTCTCTTTCCTATGGGCTAGTTTTATTAGTAGTAATATAGTATATTACTATTTCAAATGTACATTTTACTGTATTCTTCTTTAGTGCCTTAGTGGAAATCACAGGAGGAAAAAGGTTTAAGTGAAAAGTGTTAAGGCAATGAATGAAGGGGAGACAAGACAAGATGCATTCAAAAGGGGAGAAAGAAAAAGAGAAAAGGAAGACAGAAAAGCTAGAAGGCAAGAAGTCAAAAAAGAAACAGACTCATTTGAAGAGGAACTCTTCTGATCCTGGTGCAATAATGCATTTGGAAACACATCTGTCTGGGAAAGGAAAATAACACATCATTTTAGTCCAAAGTTTGCAGAGGTTTGTGGATGGCAACCAGAATATAGCATCAGAGGACACTTCATGTTCTAAGTTGTGAAGTTGTCACATGCTAAGTTGTCTCCGTAAGAAACACTCCAATCAAGAAACACAATATCTTCTAAATCTAGATAAGGCAGAGTTTAAGAAACACACAAGTTGCTGTGATGACACAATTGTTTCCTAGAAACATGTCTTCCATTTGGTGAAATGATTTTGAATTAGACCTGGTAGCTGCTTATCAACAAAATCTCCTGAAGCTCAACATCAATATTACTTTACTTTAATTTTTTTTTTTTTGCACAGAAAAGTTGAAAATCAGATTCTCTAATATCATATAAGTAATGACCCCAAAATGGCTTGATTTGCAGGAGACCAGATTGTAGAAATGTTCATAACACCTCCCAGCCGTGTAGTTTCCCCAAATCAGTTTTACATAAATATAAAAATTTGCAATCTGCCTGTTAATATTAATGTGCTAATTTGTGGATGAGTTTGAAATAACATGTCACATCTGGGACTGGCCTCATTGACCCCTTTGGTAGTGGTGATTCATTAAGTGGTCACTCCTTGAGACAGCAATATCTGCTTGAACAGCTATTAACATTTTGAGACCTTACCTAATTATTTATTGCTTTTGAGTAGAAATATGCATCATGGTTAAATAAAGGCAGATTTTTCCTGTGTTTCTCTGTGTCTGTATGAGCGTAAAGCATAGACAGAGAGGCCAGGTGGGCTGCCCTCTATGGGGTCACACAGAGCTGGACATGACTGAAGTGACTTAGCAGCAGCTGCAGCAAAACATAGATGTGGGAGTGACTTGAGCTGAAATAGATAAATCTGGAATAATCCATCTGATGTAATAATGTAGGGGAGTTGGAATGGATGGATTTACAAATGACTTGTTAAAAGAGGTCTTGTGCAGAACTTGAATCCACTCCATATTCATCCATTCAATACATTTTGGGGGACATGTGCCACATTCTATTATTTTAGGCATTGACACCATCATCCAGAGAACAAAAGAGAAAAATCCTTGATTTCTTAGAGACAGAAAGTAAATAGTTGAGCAAATAACTGCAGAAAGTATCTGGTGATTAGAAGGTGATGGGTCATGGGAGAGAGGGGTGAGAAAAAGGTGATTCAGGTACTTTCAACCAGATTCTCAGGGTAGCCATCTTGAATAGGAGAAATTTGAGTAAAGACCTAAGAACATGAAGGATATTATGTGATACAGATATTTGAGAAAGAAAATCCACTGAATCCTTGATGTATTTTAGAGATAATGCCAAAGGGTTTTTTGATAGATTGGATGTGGGATGTGAGATAAAGTATAAAGATAAGGATAATTGGATAACTCCAAATTTTTGCCTCTTTTTGATGACCCAGTGGCTAAACAGTAAAGATATTGGACCAAAGCTTTGTCCTTTTTAGGCTACTTTATTAGAATTGAGATGCAAATAACCATTCATGTTTCATACAAGCATTTTTTCCTTGTGAAATATTTTGATAATCATTTGGATATATTTCTACTCAACACAGGTGTCCTCACTTATACACTCTTGATAGACATTCGTCCAAACATGTGCTTGACGGAATTAACCAGATTGTAAAGCATAACAAACGAAACCTAGATCTTATCTATGTTTAGGCATGTAATTTAACTCATCTCTTTTCCCTTTTATTTTAATAAACTGAAGAATTTTCACCTTTACGAAAGACCTACTTTTTTAAACAGTTGAGTGTTTAGTCTGTGTTGAGTAATTATCTCAACTCACATGTCCTAGAAGCTTTGAGTAGTAAACCTTCTGATCACTTTATTATATATGAAGAATCCAAGGCTTATGGACCCTTCCACCATATAGATATTATATATATATATATATATATATATATATATATGATTTAAATGTTTGTGCATGTGTGAATTATAATGCACACAGAAACTGGATAGTTTGCAAAACATGGATAGTTTTATCACAATTTGATAGATGTATCACAATATAAACACCTATGTAACCACTGCCAAGATTAAATGAAGAAAATGAACAGTACTCATCCCCTAAAAGCACCACATCCCTTTCAGTCAGTGCATTTTACTTCTTCCAGGATTGTCAGTAGTTGCACAAAATTATTTTTCTTCATCATTTTATCACAGAAGCGTAGATTAGCAAAGAATACAGTTAAGATCTATATGCTTTGACATTTACACAGATCGTATCTTGCAACATGAACTATTTTCTACTTGATATCTTTCCTTAATATAATTTTTCTGAGGGGGTTCATCCATGTTGTTAGACATAGTTGTATTGTAGTTCATTTATTTTCTGTGCTTCCTGTTACTGCATTGTGCAACTTCAATCACAAGGTATTATTTCATTCTACCATTAAACGATGTTTGGATGTTTTCCTGTTTTCAACTACTGTGAAAAATGCTGCTCCAAACATTTTTGGTACTTGTGTTTTGATGCAAATTGCAGTGATTTCTGCTGGATGTATGCTTAGCAGTAGAGCTGCCAAGATAAAAAAATGTGTATTTCCAATTTTGCTGGATGATGCCAAAGAGTTTGATAAAAGATTTTCACTAAACTATGCTCTCACTAACACTGTAGGAGAAGGCAATGGCACCCCACTCCAGTACTCTTGCCTGGAAAATCCCATGGATGGAGGAGCCTGGTAGGCTGCAGTCCATGGGGTCGCTAGGAGTCGGACAAGACTGAGCAACTTCACTTTCACTTTTCACTTTCATGCATTGGAGAAGGAAATGGCAACCCACTCCAGTGTTCTTGCCTGGAGAATCCCAGGGACGGGGGAGCCTAGTGGGCTGCCATCTCTGGGGTCACACAGAGTCGGACACTACTGAAGCGACTTAGCAGCAGCACTGTAGGAGACTTCCTTGTGCAACAAATCCTTCCTAATATCTTATATTGCTATTATTTTCAGTTTTAGGTACTGACACAAGATCATAGCAGTAATTTTTATTTTAACTCTCATTTCCCTGATAGTAGTAAGGTTGAATAATTTTTCCTACCTTCTACATTCTCTTACCTGAAATACCAATTTTAATCCTTAGCTAACCTTTCTTTTAGATGGTTAGTATTGTTCCTATTGATTTGTAGAATATACTCTGGATTTTTAAATACATTCTAAATCAAGATCTCCTTCAAGTGTCATTTTCCATGCAGTGAATTGCCTTTTTAAATATCTGAATACCTCTTTTTAATCAAATTCATCCATTTTTTCTTCTAGGGTATCATTTTTTGACTCCTATTAAGAATTCAGACTTTATTTCTTCATTAAGGGTTTAGGTAGAATTAAGTCATGAAACCATCTAGGTTTTGAATTTTCTTAAAATATTGCATGTGTCCATTTGGATGAGTTGTGTTTTTCTGTTTTTTTTTAATTTTTATTTTATCTAACTTCTAAAATGTATTGACAATAATGTATTTGGAATATCTTCATATGATTATTTTAATGTTCTAGAGTCTGTACTGATGTTCTGTGCCTTATTCCTGATATTGATTATTGGTGTCCTCTCTTTGTCTTAATCAGATTCTCAAGGTATTTATTGATTGTTCTGTTAGTTTTGTCTCTAACACACACACACACACACACACACACACACACACACACACACACACAGCTTTGTGCTGTCCTGAGAGGCTGTCAAAAGTTTAGCTCTACCTCCCAAATTTTTGGTCATTCCTTGCTGCTGCTTCTGCTGCTAAGTCGCTTCAGTCATGTCCGACTCTGTGCGACCCCATAGACGGCAGCCCACCAGGCTCCCCCATCCTTGGATTCTCCAGGCAAGAACACTGGAGTGGGTTGCCATTTCCTCCTCCAATGCATTGAAAGTGAAAAGTGAAAGTGAAGTCACTCCTTAGGGACCTGATAAATGCCTTTAATGAAAGAGCGACTCTAAATGCCAAGTTCAGCCTTCCCCTAGATTCTCCCTGGTAATTCTGCAATTTCTTATTATCTCACTACTTTTGAGTGCACTAAAAATTTTGTTAAGGCAACCTAGCCTTCTCAGTGGAAGCACAATTTTTTAAAACTAATAATTAATCCTAAATCAGTTCACTCCAAAATTTGTTCACTTTCTACCCTATACCAACACCAAGATAAAATCAATACCAAAATCAAATGCCTATCATATGCTGGCTGGTATCTTTTCTCATTATTTTGTATCTATTTATCTTATCTCTCAATATATTCCTTGTGGTTCTCTGGGTGATGTAAGCCTTATTCTCTTGGACCATGCCCAAACTCCTTCACACACACACACACACACACACACACACACACACAGAGCACGAAGCTGTGCAGAGAGTATTCAGTAACCCTTATTGAATAAAAATGGGTCAAACTTAATAAAGAGGGGAGTTTTTAAAGGTTATTTCTGGCTATTCAAACCAATCAACTGCTCCACAACCTAATTCTCCAACAGTCAACTGATTTTTGTATGGTGTGAACAATGCTTGAAAATCCAGCCCAAGAAAATAGTACATATTGACAATTTGAAAAATTCTTCCAACCTTAATCCACAAGCCCCCTCAAAACCACCAGCCCAAACAACCTGAAATGAATGGAGAATGTGGATTGAGGAGAAAGCACTGTTCTCCGCCGTGATGTACTTTGCAGAACTTGTGTGAATATTATCAGTAAAGAGCAGTCCTAAATGTCCTCCTTTTAATAGACAGCTTCTTCTTTTTGCCGTGTTACATCCTTTCTGACTAGGTTTCTAAGCTACAGCATTGGTTTCTGATGATTATTCATATCATCATTATTCCAGACTAAAAGCCTTTAAGTAAATAACCACGACTTGAAACATTGTAGAGGATAATTCTTACATAACACAAACTTCATTATATGGATCTGTCATTCTCCCCTCCCTTCTCCAATTCCTTTCAATCCAATTTTTTTGTCTACTTAGTAACGTTACTTCTTGTATACTTTTACACCATGTTCAGTATAAATGGTATAATTAGCAGTGGAAAATATTTTGTTGTCTTCCTACATTTATTTATGTTCAAAGGATCATGTAAAGTTCTGCTACATTAAAATTTAATTTGAAGGAAAATGAGTTTTGTTCATTTCTCAATGTAAAGCCCATTTCTGTTCAGCTTGTATGAATGATAAAATATTATCAGCCCATGTTTTTTCTATTTGGTTTCTAGGCATTTGTGTAAACTAGTTAAGAAAAGCAAGTGTTGCTTTGTTAGGAATGTGTTCAAAGAAGTATTGTAGAGACATATTTTATTCTGGGCACCCTGTCACCATGTCGACAGGGCCCAATCCATTATTTAACAGTTAATTTGTTAATCGATTGACCAATTGGTTCAGGGATTTTTTTTTTTTTTTTTTACACTCTTAGGTTACAAAAAAAAAAAAAAAAAAAACAAGGAAAGAGAGAAAACAACAACAGCAAAAAAGCCTCTTCTGTAGGGCAAATTTAAGGAAATTGCATCAGAATCGAAAATGTACTTGTGTTTACAGATCTAGATTAAATCTGACACAGATTGGCAAACAATGAAAAAGGTTCTCGCTTGGAGCATAAACATTTTGAATTTCACCAGCCTGTTGTGAAATCTCAGAAATAAAGTAAACCGAATTGCCCTTCTGGGGTGGATGTGAGGGCACGAGAAGAGAAGGGTGAAAGTAACCCTGCATTTTCTATAAGTCCAGATTTTTCTCTCCAAGGTCAGAGAAAGGCCAGGATGTTTTCTGTTCTTCCAGGTCCTCTTACAGGTTCCACTTTGCCCTTCTTTCTTTCAATCTTTAGCTGAAAGTGGTAAAGAGTGAAGAAATGCCCTGTGAGTACATATACACTCATACCAAGGGTGCTTGTAGCATCTTAAGAAGGGAAGGATTGTGAAATTCACAATTGAAATTCATTTATATGGGTGATCAGATGATTGTGTGTGCAAAACAATAAATCAGTTGGTTGCAATTGCTATTAATGATTTTAATAAAAAATGCAAATTGAGTCAATTAATTTTTATGTTGTAAATTCATTTTTTGTCTTTAGGTTCATTTGCATTTATTTTTAACTATATACTTTCAAGTACTATGAGGGATGTGTGTGTGTGTGTGTATATAAAAGAGCAAAGTTCTTTTTCTTTCCTCCCCTAATTTTTCCCCTCAGTTCTTACTCTGTATCTTTTCCATGCCATTCCTTCTTTGTCCACTTTGTTAGTTTGAGGGAATCTAATTTGTGAGATATTCTGTCACTTTTCCTCAAGATTTGGTATTATGCCAAACATAAAACTGGAAACCTAGCTACTTGAAAACACACACACACACACACACACACACACACACGTTCTTTTAGCCCTTGGTGATGGTCCAGATGTTCACCCCTGTGCCTTATCTGTTCTTCACTCATCTCTCTATAAAGACAAAGTTAAGGTTGCCTTGAGTTCACCTCCACTTTCAAGCTCCATCCAGACTACATCCCCCACTGCCTATAGAGGAACTCCAGAGAAAATGTTTCCATAATTACAGAAGATAAAGCTCAGCACTTGCTTAGTGTCCCTTAAATCAAAATTCACCCAAGGGAACAAAGTTACTGAGCTGATGCTAAGTAGAAGAATTCATTTCACCCTGCAACTACATTGCATTCTAAAGACCCCAAAGACCCTCAGGGCCAAAAACACTCCATCCACCTATAGTTGCACAACTAATCTCTGATAAGGGTAGTGTTGAACGTTAGGAAGTATAACCAGGATAGGAGTGTGAACAGTAGGGCATCCTGTTGAAAAGTAAAAAGTGTGTTTAGTGTAATTTTCAAGAAAGATGATCAAGGCCTTTGTCATTTGAGCCCATTAATGTCAGCAACTACCTCTCTAGAAACATTACTGTAGCTTTCAAATATCATTTAAAAATTATATTCCTCTGCTCACCCTGTTCCTGCTTTCTGGAATGAAGCCCAATCCCTGAAGTCAGTTTGACTTCTACTCACTGCTCTGTGCTTCACAGATGTCAGCTTTTCTGGGAAGCCTCTCTGAACTGTTCCCCACAGTCCTATATACACATTCCTATTATCGATGGCATTATGCTATAATTTAACTCTTACCATGTATGTTTGTTATCCCCTTTCTGCAGCATTTGTCTCAGCACCAAGTTAAAGAGTTATTTGAAGCTAGGGCTCAACATTTCATCTCTATAGTTTTAACCACCTTGAGCTCCCAGTGTGCAGTAGAGCCAAATTTTCAGAGAGAAATGACAAAATTCAGTATTTGAAGAATTACCTTACATCAGTAAAGAGTAATATTTGCAAATGCAAGTTACACTCATTCATCAAGTTCAGGGCATCCACTTAATCCTATTCTTTCCTGATAACGCTCAAATTTCTTTAGGTGACTTGAATTTCAGGACCAACAACAGCCTCTTGGTTCTAGAATCTAGAAGAATGGTGAACAAAGTTTGACATGCATTCAAGTCTCCTGAGGCCTTGTTAAAGCACAGGTTGCTGGGTTAAGCCCCAGAAGTTCTCATTCAGTGACCTGAGGTTGTGTGTGTGTGTGTGTGTGTATGTTAGTTGCTCAGTCATGTCCAACTCTTTGTGACCCCATGGCCTGTAGCCCTTCAAGTTCCTCTGTCTGTGGAATTCTCCAGGCAAAAATACTGGAGTGGGTAGCTATTCTCTTCTCTAGGGGGTCTTCCTGACTGAGGGATCTAACCTGGGTCAATGCAGGAGCATTGAAGGCAGATTCAAGAAGGCCCAATTTGAAATTAGGGTCTGAGAATTTACATTGCAGATGGTGTAAGATGACTCAGGTTCAGAATCACTGTTCTAGAATGCAATTAGCTGCAGCTTCTAGCTATGGGCAGGCATTAGAGTTGGCCTCAGTCCTTAGAGCCTGGAGGTTTTAATTCACTCCTCACACTCTGGCTTCATGATGGTCCCAATTATTATTTTATTTTTCTAGAATGCAGGAGTGGTGAGATGGTCAAATAGCAGTAGGGAAGGGTCTTTGTTTTGTTAGCCTTATGCGAGTTAAGGGTATAAGAGAATATTTGTTTTCTTAGGCATTCTTCTCTTGGGACTTATCTATCAACCCTAATCCATGTAGTTACAGCAGAAGGACTCTTTGTGGCTTTATATATATGCTATGCTATGCTAAGTCACTTCAGTCGTGTCCGACTCTGTGTGACCCCATAGATGGCAGCCCACCAGGCTCCCCCGTCCCTGGGATTCTCCAGGCAAGAACACTGGAGTGGGTTGCCATTTCCTTCTCCAATGCATGAAAGTGAAAAGTGAAAGTGAAGTTGCTCAGTCGTGTCCGACTCTTAGCGACCCCATGGACTGCAGCCTACCAGGCTCCTCCGTCCATGGGATTTTCCAGGCAAGAGTACTGGAGTGGGGTGTTATATATATATATATATATATACATATATATATATATATATACACACACACGCACACACATATATATATATAAAATATATGACATGATTCCCAGGAATGTGGTTGATTGGTCCAGGAATGAACATCTGGATACAACTAATGCAATCACTCTCTTCTGAGAGAATATGAAATTGTCCTCTGAGGCTCACCTTCTTGTGGCTCTATTTTGAACAAAGAAGATAAAACAGTACAGCATTTACCAGCCATTTTCTATTTGATGACCTGAGATACAATCCAGACTATTGGAGGGAGAAAGGTGAGGAAGGCTAATTCGAGCAGAGCAGATATAAGAGGAGACCAGAGGGTAGTGATGAAATCTCAGACCCAAACCCATGCCTGCGCTTGTGCCCTATGGCACATTCTGACCAATTATGACAAACTCTGCATTTCACTTAATTGATCTTAATTTATTTTTCAATGAACAAACTAAATAATTTACCATCCCAGGACATCCTTCTGTCATAAGCCAGAATACACAAGAAAATCCTTTGTTAACTTTCATATTTAGCAACATTTGTACAAAGTATCCATTTATTTCATTTTTAAAATATAATTGGTTACTTTGTGATAGGAGAGCTCTGTGATATTTGTGAACTTTCTCTAGAATTTCTTAGGCCATTCTCATGATTCTATTCTGTTAGGAATTTTACTACGTAACAATATATTACTTAGATATGTTCAATTAAACAAATGTCTTCTACTTCATGACTTACTCTGAGAAAGATTATTTTGACATACAGTCTGGATTTAACTATGGGAACAAAAAACCATGAATGGATCAGACACAGTGTAACTCAGAGTAAGAAGGAGAAAGAGAATAAAAGGTTAAAGAGACAGGAGAATTTACCCAATAGCATTTGAGGAAAGTGGGAGCGTGGGAGAAGTGTGTGGATGTCAACCTGAGTCAGCAGCTCAATGATGAGCAGATGACATAGTCCAACTCTCAAAATTGCCCTGGAATGGATTAGCATAACTAAAAGACATTGAATGCATGTCTTATGTGTAGGACCACTCATTCCATTTGATCTCCAAGACCTAGTTTTCATCCCACATCCTCTGAGAAGTGTTCCTTCATTTCCCCAATTCAGGCTGATTACTAGCCCAAATATCCGCATTAGTTATTGCATGTAACTGCCATTAGGTTGGGAGTTCTAGCCATCTCATAACATTTTCACAATTTTTTCAGCTGACATTTTGTGTTTTTTATTTTAGATTCACTTGTTTTTGTGTGCTCAATAAGTTAGCAAACACATAAAAATCAAAGTACCAGTACTTTACTATGTCTATCATTGCAAACTTCACAGATATCACCAACCCAGAAGAATAAATGCTTGAATTATGGAAGAACTGAAATGATGCAATCTTAGAATCTAATGTTGAAAGCTAGAAGTTATCTACTGTAGCATTTCACCTCCAAACTCTTTATTGAATATTTATGTGCTCTTTACTATATCCAGTTTGGCTGAATTGATTAAGGGACTTAGTTACAAAATTGTTCAGGATAATTTTACAGTTGGCTAGCTATTTTGAAAATGTGTTAACATTTTTAAAACACCCAGACTAGTAACTAGTAGTTCTCTTGGGCATGTAACTAATAGAATAGCAACTTCTAGCCTGGTGGGCTACAGTCCATAGGGTCGCAAAGAGTCAGGCATGACTGAAGTGACTGAGCTCACACAAGCACGCTCATAGTAACTTGTAGGGCTTGCCAGATGGTTCTAGTGCTAAAGAATTTATCTGCCAATGCAGGAGATGCAAGACACACAGGTCGATTCCTGGGTCAGGAAGATCCCTTGGAGAGGGAAATGGCAACCCACTCCATGTATTCTTGCTTGAAAAATTCCATGGACAAAGGAGCCTGGCAAGCTACAGTCAATGGGGTCACAAAGAGTCAGACATAGCTGAGCACACATGCAGGCAAGCCATAGTAACTTATAATATATAAGGACATAACTCTATCCTTATAAATATAAACACACACACATTCCTTCTGGGAAGGAATATATAGACAGGGGACACATATATACTATGACAGTTTAGAGCATTATTTTCACATAAGTATATATACACACATATGTATATGTGTATATGTGTGTGTTTGTATATATGAGCATATGTATATGCACACATGTATATATATGAAAGAGTAGAGTGAAAAAGCTGGCTTAAAACTCAACATTCAACAAAACTAAGATCACGGCATTCAGTGCCATCACTTAATGGCAAATAGGTGGGGAAAAAATGGAAATAGTGACAGACATTATTTTCTTGGGCTCCAAAATCACTGTGGATAGTGACTGCAGCCTTGAAACTAAGACACTTGCTCCTTGGAAGCAAAGCTATAACAAACCTAGACAGTGTATTAAAAAGCAGAGACATCACTTTGCCAACAAAGGTCCATGTAGTCAAAGCTATGGTTTTTCCAGTATTCACATATGGATCGACATAAGGATTTGAACCATAAAAAAGTCTGAGAGCCGAAGAATTGATGTTTTCGAACTGTGATGCTGGAGAAGACTCTTGAGAGTCCATTGGACAGCCAGGTTTTGTCCCTTGGACAAACCAGTCAATCCTGAAGGAAATCAGTCCTGAGTATTCATTGGAAGGACTGATGCTGAAGCTCTAATACTTTGGCCACCTGATGTGAAAAGCTGACTCATTGGAAAAGACCCTGATGTTAGGAAAGACTGAAGGCAGGAGGAGAAGAGGGAGACAGAGGATGAGATGATTGGATGGTATCAGTGACTCAATGGACACAAGTTTGAGCACTTCATGGGATAGTGAAGAAAAAGTAAGCTTGGCGTACTGTAGTCCATGGGGTCACAAAGAGTAGAACATAACTGAGACTGAACAACAAAAAAATGAATTACTGGGAGGTGTTGAAGTCATATATGCACACAATATTAAACATACACCCACACAGACTCATCTTTCACTCATTATTTTCAAGATCTTGGATCACATAGTTTCACTTGTCCCCATATACAGATAATGCAGCAAGACAAATACAACTATAATAACCTGAAAACACTACAACCAATTCCAAACAGTGAATAAAATATATGAAAAATGGTTATTTTAGACTCATTATTACAGAGACACAAAATCTCCAGTAAAGAAACATTTATCCCAACAACTTGTTTCTTACCATAGAGGAAACTTGAACTGAGTTTCACAAACTTTGCATCAAAGTTGAGTCTCTCTTCTAAAGTGAATAGAAAACAGTAGTCAATCCTTATCTATCCTCAGCTCCTGGGAAGTCAGAAATTACAATATCCATTTTCAGCAGTGCAAATTGAGTGCACTCATGACCCGAATGTCATACCGAGCCATGAATTGACCTCTTTCTTGACCTGGGCCTTTGTGTTTTCCTTCAGGCAAAAAGAGAATCTGCCAGACATCATTAAGCATGATTTCTTCCTCCAACAGGCTTTCAATCTAAGCTGTATTTTACTTAGAATCCACACACAGGGGAAAGCAACAGCTCAGAGCCCCGCTAGAAATGAGCAATAACATTCAAACGAAAATTGGAAGCTGAAGATCTAATCATTAACAACAGATGGTTCAACTTGAATCCAATAAACAAGTTTTGTTGTTTGCTTTCCTTTCCCTCCATATCCCCTTGAACTTCGTGTAAGCGTGTGTGCATGTAAGAGTGCTGGGCCCTACGTCAGCAGCATGGATGACTCACCTGATGCAAGGAAAGCTTTTATGGCCCAGCTGGAATCTTTTCAACTTGAAACACACTTGATAGTCTAATGTAGAAAGCAAGTCCAAGTCTGTAGCATGTCTGCTCTATTTGTTTTCTTTATGAGAGTTTAGTGACTATAGTGTCCCTTAATGTGCTTTGACAAAGCCTCTTTATCTGGTCGTATTCCTGTTCTTTGTTTGGTCTCCAGCCAGGGCACTTGCTTTCCTGAAATCACAAACGCAGAGGGCATTTGTCATGCCTGCCTTGGCTTTATATTCTATTTTAAAGAAGAACTTGAGGATGCTATATGAAGAATACCACACTAAATAATATGATGAACATTGGAATTCTATATTAGAAAACATCAAAATCAAAATAGGTGAATGTGGTCCCTAAAGTGTAGCTTCTGGTAAGCAGATAATCAAGTTTTAGATTTTTTTTTTGTTACTAGGCATGGTTCAGTTTAGTTCAGTTCAGTTGCTCAGTCATGTCTGAATCTTTGTAACAGCATGGACTGCAGCACGCCAGGTTTCCCTGTTCTTCACCAACTCCTGGAGCTTGCTCAAACTCATGTCCATTGAGTCAATGATGGCACCCAACCATCTCATTCTCTGTCATCCCCTTCTCCTCCTGCCTTCAATCTTTCACAGCATCAGGGTCTTTTCCAATGACTCAGTTCTTTGTATCAGGTGGCCAAAATATTGGAGTTTCAGCTTCAGCATCAATCCTTCCAATGAATATTCAGTATTGATTTCCTTTAGGATTGACTGGTTGGATTTCCTTGCTGTCCAAGGAACTCTAAAGAGATTTCTCAAATACCACAGTTCAAAAACATCAATTCTTTGGCACTCAGCTTTCTCTATAGACAACTCTACGTCCATACATGACTACTGGATAAACCATAGCTTTGACTACACAGATCTTTGTTGGCAAAGTAATGTCCCTGGTTTTAAAAGTGCTGTTGTTCATAGCTTTTCTTCCAAGGAGCTCCTTTTCTTCCAAGGATCAAGCATCTTTTAATTTCATGGCTGCAGTCACCATGTGCAGTGATTTTGGAGCCCCCAAAATAAAGTATCTCACTGTTTCCATTGTTTCCCCATCTATTTGCCATGAAGCTATGGGACTGGATGCCATGATCTTAGTTTTCAAATGTTAAGTTTTAAGTCAACTTTTTCATTTTCCTCTTTCACTTTCATCAAGAGGCTCTTTAGTTCTTCAATTTCTGCCTTAAGGGTTGTGTCATCTGAGTATCTGAGATTATTGTTATTTCTCCCAGCAATCTTGATTCCAGCTTATGCTTCATCCAGCCTGGCATTTCAAATGATGTACTCTGCATATAAGTTAAGTAAGCAGGGTGACAATATCCAGCCTTGGTGGACTCCTTTCCCAATTTGGAACCAGTCTGTGGTTCAATGTCCTGGTCTAAATGTTGCTTTTTTACCTGCATATAAATTTCTCAGGAGGCAGGTCAGATGGTCTGGTATCCCCATCTCTTTAAGAATTTTCCACAGTTTGTTGTGATTCACACAGTCAAAGACTTCGGCATATTCAATAAAAAAGTAGATGTTTTTCTGGAGCTTTCTTGCTTTTTAGATGATCCAACGGCATTTGGCAGTTTGATCTCTGGTTCCTCTGCCTTTTCTAAATCCAGCTTGAACATCTGGAAGTTCAAGGTTCATGTACTATTGAAGCCTGGCTTGGAAAATTTTGAAGAAAACCTTGTGTGCAACAGGACCCAGGAGAGAGAATCAGTAACCCCACAACACTGATCCAGACTTGCCTGTGAGTGTCCAGGGGCCTTTGGCAGAGGCACAGGTCAGCAGTGGACTACTGCAGGGTTGGGGGCACTGAGCACTGCAGTGCATGCATGGGACCTTCTGAAGGAGGTCGCCATTTTCTTCATTACCTCCACCATAGTTTGGTCTCAGGTCAAACAACAGGGAGGGAACACAACCCCACCCATCAACAGAAAATTGGATTAAAGGTTTACTGAGCGTGGCCCATCCCATCAGAACAAGACCCAGTTTTCCCCACAGTCAGTCTCTCCCATCAGGAATCTTCCGTAACAATCAGATAAAACTAATCGAACTGATCACATGGACTACATCCTTGTCTAACTCAATGAAACTATGAGCCATGCCCTGTAGGGCCACTGAAGATGGACGGGTCATGGTGAAGAGCTCTGACAAAATGTGGTCCACTGGAGAAGGGACTGGCAAACCACTTCAGTATTCTTGCCTTGAGAACCCCATGAACAGTAGGAAAAGGCAAAAAGATATGACACTGAAAGATAAACTCCCCAGATCAGGAGGTGTCCAATATGCTACTGGAGAAGAGTGGAGAAATAACTAAGAAAGAATGAAGAGACTGAGTCAAAGCACAAACAACGCCCAATTGTGGGTGTGACTAATAATGGAAGAAAAGTCCGATGCCGTAAAGAACAGTATTGCACAGGGACCTGCGACGTTACGTCCATGAATCAGGGTAAATCGAATGTGGTCAGACAGGTGTGGCAAGAGTGAACATTGACATTTAAAGAATCAGCGAACTAAAATGGACTGGAATGGGCAAAATTAACTCAGATAATCATTTATCTACTACTGTGGGCAAGAATCCCTTAGAAGAAATGGAGTAGTCCTCATTGTCAGCAAAAGAGTCTGAAATTCAGTTCTTGGGTACAATCTCAAAAATGACAGAACAGTCTCTGTTCGTTTCCAAGGCAAACCATTCAATATCACAGTAATCCAAGTCTATGCCCCAACCAGTGATGCTGAAGAAGCTGAAGTTTAACAGTTCTATGAAGACCTATAAGACCTTCTAGAACTAACAGCCAAAATAGATGTCCTTTTCATCATAGGGGACTGGAATGGAAAAGTAGGAAGTCAAGAGATAACCAGAAATAACAGGAAAATTTGGCCTTGGAGTACAAAATGAACCAGGGCAAAGGCTAGCATAGTTTTTCCAAGAAAATGCACAGGTCATAGCAAACACCCTCTTCCAAAAACACAAGAGATGATTCTACACATGGACATCACTAGATGGTCAATACCAGAATCAGATTGATTATATTCTTTGCAGCCAAAAGTGGAGAAACTCTATACAGTCAGCAAAAACAAGACTGGGAGCTGACTGTTGTTCAAATCATGAACTCCTTATTTCAAATTCAGACTTAAACTGAAAAAAGTAGGGAAAACCACTAGACCATTCAGGTATGACCTAAATCAAATCCCTTACAATTATACTATGGAAGTGACAAATAGATTCAAGGGATTAAATCTGATAGATAGAGTACCTGAAGAACTTTGGACAGAGGTTCATGACATTGTATAGGAGACAAGACCATCTGCCAGAAAAAGAAATATAAAAAGGCAAAATAGTTGTCTTAGGATGTCTTACAAATAGCTGAGGAAAGAAAAGAAGCTAAAGGCAAAGGAGAAGAGGAAAGATATACCCATTTGAATGCAGTTCCAAAGAATAGCAAGGAGAGATAAGAAAGCCTTCCTCAGTGATCAGTGCTAATAAAGAGAGAAAAACAATAGAATGGGAAAGACTAGAGATCTCTTCAAGAAAATTAGAGATGCCAAGGGAACCTTTCATGCACAGAAGGGCACAATAAAGGACAGAAATCGTACGGACCTAGCAGAAGCAGAAGATATTAAGAAGAGGTGGCAAGAATACACAGAAGAACTGTACAGAAAAGATCTTCATGACCCAGATAACCTTGATGGTGCCATCACCCACCTAGAGCCAGACATGTTGGAATGAGAAGTTAAGTGGTCCTTAGGAATTATCACTATGAACAAAGCTAGTGCAGGTGATGGAATTCCAGTTGAGCTATTTAAAATCCTAAAAGATAAAGCTGTAAATGTGCTCTTCTCAATATGCCAGCAAATTTGGAATACTCAGCAGTGGCCACAGGATTAGAAAAGGTCAGTTTTCATTCCAATCCCAAAACAAGGCAATGTCAAAGAATGTTCCAATTACCTCACAATTGCACTCATCTCACACACTAGCAAAGTAATGTATGGTGGGTATATCTTTAATGAATGACTTATCCTTTAAATCATGTATATAAAATAGTTTCAATGTTATTTTATGTATAGTCTATTACTATATCCTTAATATCCAAATTAGTGAGAGCAAGTGGTTGCATAAACACTGCAGTTTATTTAAAAAATAAGTCTTATTATTAATTAATCATTTGCACAAAAGTATAGAAAACAATGAGGTACAATTCCTTTCTAAACGTTGTTGTTACTCTCTACAGCTCCTTTAGGTGAGAAATCAGCTGAGTGAACTTTTGCTGTATTTGTGTATGCCTGCTCAGTTGCTTCAGTCATGTCCAACTCTTTGCAACCCTGTGGACAGTAGACCATCAGTCTCTGTTCTCTGTGGGATTCTCCAGGCAAGAATACTGGAGTGTGTTTCCATGCCCTCCTCCAGGGGATCTTTCCAACCCAGGGATCAAACCCGTGTCTCCTGCATTGCAGGCTGATTCTTTACCTACTGAGAAAACTGGGAAATCCTTGCTTTATTTAGATGAACCCAAATCTTAGTCTGCTTAGCTTAAAAAGTGTTACCTAAGCCTCAGTCCAAACCTTCTATTTGCCCAGTGGTCATATATCCAGAGCCCCTCAGAGTCCTTTCTACATTATGGAATCTTCCTCTAGTCATTATTTATCCACAGGATATGGAGGATTTTTCAAAATCTTCTATTGGCTATTTTTTAGCTCTTATGGATTTCATCCCTGATTGCCAGGCATTTATTTACACAAGGATTTTCTCCCTCTAAATCATAAAGGTGCATGAGGCCAAAGAAACATGAAAACTGAAGCTTTCTCTGTCTAAACTCATTATCATAACAAATAAGAAATAACATAATTTACATTGCCCAATTTAGTTAATCTTGGTTTAGTGTTTATGCTGTGTTATTCAGAAAATGTGTTGTTTCCTTTTTACTTAACTTAAATCATATTGCAAAATTAAATTCAGTAAGTCACAGACAAGGAGGAAATCCTCACAATACATACACCCAATAAAAGATGTATATTCCTAACATATGTAGAAATCTTCAAATTAGCAAAAAGACAACCCAATTAAAATAGGTAAAAAACATAAGCAATCATTTGACCAAAATAAGTTAATTAATTAATGCATGCATGCATACATAATGCAACAAGTATGTGACAAAAGTCATGAGGAAAATCCACTCTAAATTTGTCAAATGGCTAAAATGAAAAGACCAGCAACATCAAAGATTGGCAAGAACGTGAAGCAAGTGGAAATCTTTTACATTGCTAATGTGAGTGTCGAACATGTTAGATGACTGGTGATTATCTAAACTTATGATTTCTTTATCACTGAGCAATACCATTTCTAGGTGTATTTTGACAAATTGTAATTTATAATGCCTTTCTTCCAGTCACTTCACTTACGAAATTGTTTGCATGAAAGTCAAGTGTCAATGACTTCACAATCCTGGACTGAGATATTCTTGGAGCTCTAGTTTTTATTATTATTATTATTATTATTTTTACTTTACAATATTGTATTGGTTTTGCCATACATCAACACGCATCAAAAGGAGCAATGTATGGTCATTGAGGTAAAAGGGAAAAGAGAAGAGAACTGATTCAGACAGAGGCCCTTTCCTTTCCAAATGATTAATTAGGATTTAGGATTTGATGGGGGGAGGCAGAAAATAGGAGTCATTCTGGCCTTCTGTCAAAAGTTGAGGGGACCAGCATTTGGAAAAAGTGGGAAGCACAGACGAGGATTTCTGGGAAGTTCTCAATATCAAAAAAGACTTCTTTGTCCCATTGCAGAGAAGTAGACCAGAATTAACATCCAGCTGCAAAGAGAAGAAAGTAAGAGAAGTGACACACGCTATTTCAAGATCCAGGACGTGCCACCTTGCCTTCAAGGCCAAGCTCTGACAGCAGTCGACTGCTAACTATTAAGTTCATGGTAGTCACAGGTAGACGCTCCTGAGAAGGCAGACCGTGAAGCCAAACAAAAACTCAGGCGTCTTTTGGAGGGAGTTTACCCCAGACTCTCCAAAACTTAGGAATGGAAACAGCAGACCATCATTTCTTCTCTCACAAATGCGTAAGAAGAGTTCTCAACTTCAGAAGACAAACTAGAACTTTTGTGTCAGAAGAACTCAATGGTTGGAATTTTTTACATTCTACGTATATTTCTGCTGATTATTAATCTCAGTAAATTTCATTCCCAGGGATACTAAGGTTAGCTGCCATATTTTTTAAAACAAAGTTTTGAAAATCTCTGCCTCAATAATGAAGCTTGGATATTGTCAGTCACTTGCTGATCAATGATACTAGTCATCAATGATTAAGAAAGAGGAGTACTGATTGGGAGAAAACTCAGAGGGTTTCTTGGTTTGACTGTTTTATTTTATTTTCCTCCCATTTCTTCCTAATAGCAATCAAGGTATCAAACTTCAATTTTAAATAATGACATAATTATGAGCAATAATCAACTGTTGCAAACCTATCATGCTGTTGCTGCTGCTAAGTCACTTCAGTCGTGTCTGACTCTGTGTGACCCCATAGACAGCAGCCCACCAGGCTCCCCCGTCCCTGGGATTCTCCAGGCAGGAACACTGGAGTGGGTTGCCATTTCCTTCTCCACAAACCTATCATATTGGTGGCTAATTTCCAATGGCTTATTAAAATCAATATTTTTTTTCCCATAGATAGTTGGATGATCATAATGCTAATGTTAAGCCCCTTGAGGAAAGGAGGCAAGTTTTACCCATGGATTTACTTGTAACCCTAACATGTTGACTGAAACATCATTGGCTCTCAGCAATAATGAAAAGAATAAATGACTACTTAAAGCTGACTGTGTTGCTGTTTCTGACTCTTCCTGTTGTTTTTAAGCAAGAAGATTATGCATTCCTGCTTTCAATACTTTGAATGAACTTGTAATACTTATATTTGACATAAATCTAGCTTTGACCCATAAAATGTAGAGAGACATGATACTGAGCAGAATCTCTGCCAGACACTGTGTGACTTCAGTGACCTTGTTCCTGGGAAGGAAGCACTCAGAACCCAACATGATCCCAAGCAACATGCACTGAGAGATCTGCGGCTGGTATGTAACTTGAGCAGCAACTAGATCTTCACTGTTGAAGTAACTATGATTCTATAGGGCTGATGTATGTATTCCATTCATTAGCTGAATAGGCAGGGAAAGTGTGTCATCGGTTGAATGCCTGACTTAACTCAAAGCTGTGTTTATTGGTGATAGATTTTATGAAACTGTTTAAGCAGTTCAATAGCCTTCCCCCACTTACAGCAAATTTAGGATAGGGTCTTTTGTACTCAAGCAAGTAAAAAAATATGACTGAACATCTAGATTCAGGTCAATCATCAAGGCATAGAACAGAGTAGATTTTCACACAAAAGGTAAGAAAAAGCATCAGGCCTAAGACAATTGTGCCAACCAAAAATTCTGGTTAGAGTTTTGTTGTTATAGAGGAATAAAACTGTGTAATATGCTATGAAAATTTATTAGTGTTTGTTTCTTTTTGCCTAGTTGATTTCCTTATTGACTTAATCTGTATTTTTTCATAGTTTCTTAACAAAGTTACTGTAGGAAAGTGTTGTATACTCTCCTGCCAGTTTGATTGAACTACAGGGATAAGAAGCTTTTCATTCTGACCTGATTTACTGCTGACAGTGGTAGTTACAATTTTTATTGGAAATTTTTTTCTGAATAATTTTGTTCCTAAAAAAGACATTTGTCCACACGTAACTTTTGCTCAACTCAGACAGCATAAGGTGGTATATAAGCTTATGGGAGTTGGTGTTGGACAGGGAGGCCTGGCGTGCTGTGATTCATGGGGTCGCAAAGAGTCAGACACGACTGAGCGACTGATCTGATCTGATCTGATCTGAAGCTTATGTGAGTGGGTCCACATTTCTTTTTTATTTTATACCTTCAGTTATCCTACATTTTTTCTGTATTTTGAGGGGTTGAAACTTTCATCTATTTTTTAAAAAGTGGGACAAAACAAGGACTAGGACAATATCCTTTGTAATAAATTGAAAAGGAAAAAAAGATACTATCCTTAAATTTTGGAATAGAATCTCTCCCTCAATCTGATTGGTATAATTTTGGTCAACTTTCCTCTCAGGATCATCATGTGTGGAAACATCATGACCTGAGTGGCTCAAACCTGGATGCCTGAGCCCATCACTAATAAGAGGGATGGGATTTTGGTCAGCTTTTTCTGAACTGATGAACCATGAGGGTGATCTGTCATTACTGGGGGTTCATTGGTCTAGGAGAAGGGGCCATGTACGTGAGTAGGTAACCTGAATAGGGTTCATTTTACTGATGGTGGTTGTGGTTTAATAACTAAGTTTTGTCTGATTATTACTGACACCATGGACTGTAGTCCAACAGGCTCCTCTGTCCATGGGATTTCCCAGGCAAGAATACTAGAGTGGTAGCCATTTTCTTCTCTAGGAGATCTTCATGACCCAAGGATCCAACCCACATCCCCTGCATTGCAGGCAGTCTCCTGCACTGCAGGCAGATTCTTTACTGACTGAGCCACCAGGGAACTTTACTGATATGGAGCCTAAATGCTGAGGAATACAAAATCAAATGAGTGTGGTAATCATTTTTATTATTTTCTTCCAAAGTTTTTCTACTTGTCTTCATAATAAATTGCATATTCACTAAATACTTGTCTCTTTACTATCCCTCTTGAGTATGTCTGCTTTTTAATATTTATATGTGTATATTTTTCCCTCTGCCAAAGATATGGTTTTATAACAGATCTGCTTATTAAAGTTCTAGTGAGTGAAGTGAAAGTCGCTCTGTGGTGTCTGGCTCTTTGCAAACCCATGGACTTTCACCCGCCAGACTCCTCTGTCCATAGAATTCTCCAGGCAAGAATACTGGGGTGGGTTGCCATTTCCTTCTCCATGGGATCTTCCCAAACCAGGGATTGAACCCGGGTCTCCTGCATTGCATGCAGACTCTTTACCATCTGAGCCACCAGGGAAGTACACAAAAATGACACAGGGCAAGCGGGTTATGCGAATGGCATAGTAGTAGTCGCTCAGTCCTGTCTGACTCTCTGTGACCCCGTGGACTGTAACCTGCCAGGCTCCTCTGTCCATGGGATTCTCCAGGCAAGAATACTAGAGTGGATTGCCATTCCCTTCTCCAGAGATTAAAGTTCTAAATATCCTTCAAGTCCCAGTTAAATTATCTTCTCCTTGGAATCTGTCCTGATCATTTCAGCCCACAGTGATCTCATCTTCCCATGACCTGTATAGTACTTGTTGTCAAAACTATGAATTTATTAATTAATTATTTACTGTCTTATGACATAATCAGTACCTGACATTGCTATGGCTTACCATTTCATTAACCTTTATGTGTGTTCTAGTCTTGCATTCCATATTTTCCTACAATATTTGACTTCCAAGGGAAAAAACAAAAAGACTATCTTTTTCATTTAAGATCATTTTTGAAATTCTCCACTAAAGAGCTTGCAAAGTCATATGCATAATTTGTTTTTTCAATAAATAGAGTGATAGAATTGCTAACTAAAGAGGTGGGAAAACACTACTTAAAAATTCTAATAGTACTAGAACTTCTATAAGTACAAATTTCACACACACATACAAAGCTTTTTTTATGACAGCCTGCACAAACAAAATTTGAAAATGAAATGATTATCCTTCATCTTCTAAGATGGTTTGAACAAGCAATGCCCACTTATAGAAAAGCTCTATCCTTGTAATAAAGGGTTCATTTAAACATTCGCTCAGGTTTGGTTATTTCTACAACTAAGGTTCATTCTAATCATATATAATAGATCAGGTTTTGGGGACTGATATTAAAAAACACTAGGGTTTCCTTCACTGAGATTTTTCCTCTGGCCCTGTTTGCAAGAATCACAGTTGAGTCCTAGAAATGCTTACTAGAGAACAGTGAATAAAACAACAACAACAACAAAATGAGATTGCATTTGTTTTTCATACATGAAGAAGAGATAAATTGAACTTCATTAATTCATCAAATATTTATTGAGTACTTACCATTTTCTAGGCTTCCCTGGAAGCTAAGATGCTAAAAGAGTCAGCCTACAATGCGGAAGACTCAGGTTTCATCCTTAGGTCCAGAAGATCCCCTGGAGAAAGGAATGGCTACCCACTCCAGTATTCTTGCCTGGAGAACTCCATGGACAGAGAAGCTTAGCAGGTTATAGTCCATGGAGTCACAAAGAGTCAGACACAACTGAGCATCTAGTACTACCATTTTCCTATTTGAAAATTAAACAAGTAACATTCTAAGTTTATACTTAGCTTTAAATCAGTGGCTTTCCCAAGATTATACAAAGAAGCAATATCAAGGAAAAGCCTGAATTTCAGAATTTTATTGTCTTTATGTACACTACCTCGAGAGTCCCCTTGGCCCCTCACACATTTTCCCGTATTTTCTGATGACCTTAGGCGTGAATGCTCATGATGGCTGGTGGGGACATTGGGTTGTCCGTGGTCATGAACTTCAGCGAGGGTAGCTGCTCCACCTGCCTTGTCTCCCTCCTGTATACAATCATTGGATGGAAACGCATACCCGACTTCCTTAGCTGAGGGTCTCCAGCCAGTGCTCATCCTACTAACTCATACAACTCTTCGATCTGCCAGTTAGTATAGCCCACCCTCCAGCCAAAGTTTCTTCTGGGTACTGTTTGAATCCAGGGACCCATTCTGGGAGGGCTCTGGAGTTTATTTCCAGTCTGTTTCCAGTCTTAATTTCATATAATTGATCTTAGAAAACGCAATTAGACAACATAAATTATTCTTTTTTGATTAAATATTTAAGCACAACAGAAACAATGAATATCCTAAATGCATTAATTTAAAATATTTCTCTAAGAAATGTGAGATTATTTTTTCCCAGAAGTGAAAAATTATCTGTAAAGAATGCAATAAAAATAAGAAATATTTTAAGTTAATTTGTGAACAGAATAATAGAAATGGCTGTATTACTGTGTTACAAATCAATTATATTAATAATGAAACCTTATACAAGTTTACTTTTATTTAATTAGTTGCATCAGTATGTGCTGTAATTGTTAATGCATCACAGTATAAAAGATGAAATAAGGTTAAATGGCAGTTCCCAAAACATGTATATTTTACAATGTGAGGAAAAATCACAGCAAAATATCATAAATAATGTAAACGATCTTCTAAATTGTTATGTTTGTTAGAAATCATTTGTGGGTGAGGAGAGTGAAAATAATAATAATTATAATAATTTCCAGAAATATTTTCTCCTCCTCCTCCCGGTTAATATTTAGATCATAAATGATCAGACTGAAAGTTCTCATGCAATAACTAATTTACCTCCCCCATTTTTAAAAATAGAAAATGAGGATTCTGATGCCTTCAAGGAGTGAAGAGATTTGCTCAAAGCCATCCCAGTACTTAATTTATTAGAGAATAGAATTAGAACCCTGATTTTATGAACTCTCAGACAACACAGGGTTCTTCAACTTTATAATGCTTTCTTCCATTCTCCAGTAATGATTATGAAACATACATTTCTCTTTGATTCTCAGAAATTTCCCCCTATGGCTAACACAATTTACTTGAAATGTGAGAACATAGTACAAAATAAAAGTTGCATTGAGTCACAGGGAAATAAAATCTTACCCTATTTTCTGCTACTAAGTACAGCTGATACTTTGGATGCTGAAGGGCGATAATTTAAACAAAATTGACACTGTGCTGTTTTTATGGATTTCTAATGCATTTCATCTTGGGTGCATTGGACATATTGTTGTCTTGGCTTAATGCTGCACCTAATAGTGCAGTTTGGAAATTTACACAAATTGAGAACTGCAGAGCTCCTTCTTCAAACGGCAGACGGCACAAAAATGGTTATTTCCCTCCCATATTTAGTTAGCTTGTTTACCAAAAATGTGTTTAAGGAAACAGAGAGCAATAGTTAATTAAAATTGACTTAATACTCTTTTCCTCTTTATAGATAGTTTATTGGCTGATTTGTTTTCTTAATTTTTTGACATTTTGATTAAATCATTTTCTCTATATTTGTAAACTTTATCAAATGGGCCTGTCTTCTACTGGAACTTAAGACCACATTCTGTGGAAAGTTATACACACACACGCATATACACACACAAGCTCACAACCAAAGAACAACAAAACAAAACCTATAATCACTAAAACAAAGATGAAAAGAATAAAAACTCCATAAGCACAATATAAATAATATTAAAGGGAAACATTGGACTTTCTTCAAGTTTTCTTGGATCATCTGAATATCCTGCCCACTGTATTTTGTGCTTATATTTTCTTTTAAGTAGGAAAAAAAGAAAAAGACCCAATTATTCCTTTGCCGGTTAGTATAGAGGAGGTAAGTATATGTGTATCCCTTCATTTCTGTCCCCATCTCTGTTTTCTGTCCTGCTATGTTATTGCTTTTATCTTCTAGAAAACTATATTTTCTCCAGAATAGGCAGGGTAAAAATGTGTCTATCTTTGGGATTTTACGAACAATGAAATGACAATGTTCTTAGGATCCCAATATGTGTGATCTGGGTACAGATTTGTTTTTCATAATTTGTCAATCTAGTTACATGAAAATTCCCCCAAACATATAAACACTAAGAGCTAGAGTCATAGTGACTTGCATATATTGGATGAAATTAAAAATAACTCTCCTGTCTCCTGTATAGGTAACTGGTTCAGCAGGTATTCTCTGGGTGGAGCAGACATGTTTAGGCTCTGCATCTCTCATGGCAGGAGAATCCCAAAATGCACATAAAAGGACTTCAGATCCAGCATCAGGTAGCAGGGCTTCTGCTTGCAATGAACGTACACAGGGCACTCTCGCAGGGTCTCAGTTGTATGAAAAAGTCAGATCTTGGTTTTGGCCTATAAGTAATTCCATGTCTTTTGTGACTTTTGATATAGAGAAACGAATGTAAATTTTAACACGTACTGTCATGATTCATTTAATTATTTATAAAATAGTGGCCTGCCATAAATATATATATATATATATATATATATATATATATATATATATATTTTTTTTTTTACCCTGTAAAGGAAAATGGGGTGGAATATTTTACTGAGATTGGCTCGGGAAAATCTGAGTCACTAATTTTATATAACAACAACAAAAAAAGGATATTAACCTAGTTATACTAAGGATCTGAGGCAGCTAACAAAAATTGAGAAGTTTAAATAAATACAAATAAATAAGATAGTTGAAATAAGTGGGAAATACATATGCACAATGTCCTAGTAATATTTGTGTAGAAGATTGTCAGGTTTGGTTGTAAGCATCCTTGCAGTTCAAGCAAAGAGACTATAGGCACAGTGTACCTAATGCACATTCAGGTATTTGTTGACTTGATGGAGTGGCTGTTTCGTAAATTATTAGCAGCTTTGTAACAAAAGTTAATAAATCACATCAAATACTTTTACATGATGTTTGAACATTTCAAATATGGTGCATTCCATGATCTGTCCTCAGAGTATTGAATGCAATACTGAATGTAAGAAACTAGCTCTGTCTTTTCAAAAGTTATTTTTTGCATTAAAATATGAGACCTGTAGCCTAAAATTAATGGCTTCTCAAAATAAAGGATTTATCTAAGATCATAAAAGTCCATCTTTAAAAATAATTTTAAAGTAAAAATAAAATGTATACAGCTAAATATAAACCAATTATAACTTGCAAGTAGATTTTCTGTTTGCCTTTTCATACTGTTCATGGGGTTCTCGAGGGAAAAATACTGAAGTGGTTTGACAGTCCCTTCTCCAGTGGATCATGTTTGTCAGAACTCTCCAGCATAACCTGTCCATCTTGGGTGGCACTACAAGGCATGGCTCATAGATGCACTGAGTTAGACAAGGCTGTGATCCATGTGATAAGTTTGGTTAGTTTTCTGTAATTGTGGTTTTCATTCTGTCTGCACTCTGATGGATAAGGATAAGAGGCTTGTGAAAACTTCTTAATTGGAGGGACTAGCTGTGGGGGAGTTTGGATCATGCCCTGATGGTCCAGGCCATGCTCAGTCAATCTTTAATCCAATTTCCTGTTGATGGGTGGGGCTGTGTTCCCTTCCTGTAGTTTGGCCAAACTATGGTAGGGGTAATGGCTATATGTTAGGGGTTATGGTGGTAAAGGCAAGCTCCTTCAAAAAGACTTACACCAGCATGCCACATCATAATTAGGAAAGGAGTACGTCAAGATTGTATATTGTCACCCTGCTTATTTAACTTATATGCAGAGTGCCTCATGCAAAATGCTGGGCTGGATGAAGAACAAGCTGGAATTAAGATTGCCAGGGGAAATATCAACAAACTCAGATATGCAGATGACACCACCATTATGGCAGAAAGTGAAGAGGAACAAAAGAACTGCTGACGAAAGTGAGAGAGGAGAGTGAAAAAGCTGGCTTAAAACTCAACATTCAATTAAAATAAATAAATTTATATTATAAAAAAAAAAAAAAAAAACAACCTAAGATCATGGCTTCCGGTCCTATCATTTCATGACAAATAGATGGGGAAACAATGGAAACAGTGACAAACTTTATTTTTTGAGCTCCAAAATCACTGCAGATGGTGACTGCAACCATGAAATTAAAAGATGCTTGCTCTTGGAAGAAAAGCTATGACAAACCTAAACAGCATATTAAACAGCAGAGACAAGAATCAAATGGAATCAAGATGGCAGACAAGACTAGACCTTGATCCTCAACCAGCAAGCAAAATGATACACCCAGAGATGTCATGACAGTTCTAAGGCACTGTCAAAAGACAAAGGACTGGGCAGTAGCCCAAATCCTGGAAATCACCCCTTCCCCAAAATAATTGGAATAATTCTCCCACTCATTCAGTTCAATTCAGTTCAGTTCAGTTGCTCAGTCATGTCCGACTCTTTGCAACACCATGAATTGCAGCACACCAGGCCTCCTTGTCCATCACCAACTCCCGGAGTTCACTCAAACTCATGTCCATGGAGACAGTGATGCCATCCAGCCATCTCATCCTCTGTCATCCCCTTTTTCTCCTGCCCTCAATCCCTTCCAGCATCAGAGTCTTTTCCAATGATTCAATTCTTCGCATGAGGTAGCCAAAGTACTGGAGTTTCAGCTTTAGTATCATTCCTTCCAAAGAACATCCAGGACTGATCTCTTTTAGAATGTACTGGGTGGATCCCCTTGCAGTCCAAGGGACTCTCAAGAGTCTTCTCCAATACCACAGTTCAAAAGCATCAATTCTTCGATGCTCAACTTTCTTCACAGTCCAATTCTCACATCCATACATGACTACTGGAAAAACCATAGCCTTAGCATATGAAAGTACCCAGCCTATAAAAGTTAACTGTGGCACATTTTGCAGCCACACTTGCCCTCTGAAATGGCCCAAACTGTCTGTGGAGTGTGCTTCTCTCTGAATCTGAATAAATCCATTTCTTATGTATCACTTTGTCTCTCACTGAATTATTTTTGCAATGAGACATCAAAAATCTGAGCTTTAATAGGCCCTAAAACCAGGTACCATGGGTTTTGACAGGGTTTGAGTCTGAGTCATGTGTGCTTGATTCCCAGGTGGGGTTTTGGCTGGGTCTGAGTCCCAGGCATGTGGGTTCAAGTACAAGGCAGGGTTTTGAATGGGTTCAAGCACATGGTTTCAAGTCCCAATCTGAGGCAAACAGTTTCAAAACCAGTTGATCCTAAAGGAAATCAATCCTCAATATTCAACAGAAGGACTGATGCTGAAGCTGAAACTCCAATGCTTTGACCACCTGATGCAAAGAACTGACTTATTACAAAAGACCCTGATTCTGGGAAGGATTGAAGGCAGGAGGAGGAGGAGATGACAGAGGATTAGATGGTTGGATGGCATCACTGACTCTATGGATTTGAGTTTGAGCAATCTCTGGGAATTGGTGATGAACAAGGAGGCCTGGCGTGCTGCAGTCCACTGGGTCGCAAAGAGTCGGACATGACTGAGCAACTAAACTAAGATTTTCTTTTGCTGATTGTCTCCTTATTCTAAAATGGATTGAATATTTTGACTGAATCAAAATATTCAGTAATGTCAGGATATTACAAAGACCTGATATTTCCCTGTGGTTAGGCAAAGCTTACTTGAAATTGATAAACTAATTTTTATATGTATTGGCATGCGGTCTTCCTTACATGAAATACTGCAATTTTTTATCTGGGTGACCTAAACTATCAGATAAAAGTGGAAAAGAAGGAAACAAGAGAGGACTTCAGGAAAACAAAAAGCTAATTGTCAGTGATGACATCTCAAAAGAATTCTCTATTTTCTGATCTAATTTGCTCTTAAAAAATTAAAGTGACTGGAACAATACCATGTGCTTGGGAACTCAGAAACTGATTAGCTCCCACAAACTTGTGTTTTGGTTTCAACCTGTCCATTAACCAACCTGACACATGTAGGTAATCAACAATTATCGGTCTTTCTCTTTGAGAAATACTCTCATTATCTCAGAATTTTTATTTCCATTTTTGTAAACGTGGGATTTAGTGAAGAAGCTAAATTTTCTTCCAATAACCACATCATTCAGTAGAAGAATGCAGTTGTAGAAGTGGAATTACCAATACATGTGATCACAGACTGTTTGGAGAGGTCTGTATTCTAGAAACTAGGAACCTGTTTTTAAAGAGTTTGTGATATTTAAGAACATCCCATTTGTGAGTAAGTTTACTTTTTCCTAATGCTAGTTCAATTGGCTCCAAAAACATTGAATGGTGACACATTTTAAAGGGCATCTCAGAATGACTTTATCAAAAATTTGTAAACTGATTATATACAGATCCCTTTTAGTTTTTCTATTTAATTAGTGCTTATAGAGGAAGAACTATGCTCAGAGCACTCTGCTTAGTGCTAGAACAGGGGAGTGAAGGAAATGAAGTTGTAGGGCACATGGCCACATAGGCTTTTAACAAATAATTAGTTTATTGATTATTTAATTACAGTTGGGATCATAAAGAGAAAATACAGGGTGTTATGAAAATGAATAATAGAGTACTATGATAAAGTCTCAGGTCAAGGAGAGCTTTTTAAGACATAATATTAAATCAGAATCAGTTCATTTCAGTTTAGTCGCTCAGTCATGTCTGACTCTTTGCAATCCCATGAATTGCAGCACACCAGGCCTCCCTGTCCATCATCAACTCCCGGAGTTCACTCAAACTCACATCCATCGAGTCAGTGATGCCATCCAGCCATCTCATCCACTGTCATCCCCTTCTCCTTCTGCCCCCAATCCCTCCCAGCATTAGAGTTTTTCCAATGAGTCAACTCTTCACATGAGATGGCCAAAGTACTGGAGTTTCAGCTTTAGCATCATTCCTTCCAAAGAATACCCAGGACAGTAGAACTCAAAGCTTCATCAAGACAAGTCCTGGCAAGAGTGTCCTTTTCTTCTACCATTGTGAGAGGCACTTCACTACTTTGTTGTAGTTGTTGGGGTGGGGGTGGGGGGAAGTGAGGCATACCAACTTACTTTCCCAGGTTTTCTTCCTGATTCTTTCCTTCCAGCCTAGCAAGGAAAGGAAAAAAAAAATCATATTTCTGTATATTTCATGAATTTCCAGAATTTCAGCTCCCTGCCAAATAGAATGGCATTCAGCACATCAGGTACTACGCCAAAGTATTTGTTCCACAGCCTTTGCCTTAAAGGGTGCTCATTCAATGATTATTGAGTGTATGTTGCTGCTGCTGCTGCTAAGTCGCTTCAGTCGTGTCCGACTCTGTGCGACCCCATAGACGGCATCCCACTAGGCTCCCCCATCCCTGGGATTCTCCAGGCAAGAACACTGGAGTGGGTTGCCATTTCCTTCTCCAGTGCATGAAAGTGAAAAGTCAAAGTGAAGTTGCTCAGTCGTATCCGACTCTTCACGACCCCATGGATTGCAGCCCACCAGGCTCCTCTGTCCATGGGATTTTCCAGGCGAGAGTACTGGAGTAGGGTGCCATTGCCTTCTCCGATTGACTGTATGAGTTTTCTTACAAAATTTTGGATAATCCTGTCTACCAAATCATACAAGATAGGGCTATCAGATCCAAAGAAATTAAAGGATAGGAAGTTTTATTGGTGCTGTTTAAACATTAGTATGGGAGAGTGAGGAATGTGGCAAATCCTTTTTGGAGGATGATTATGATCTCATCCATCTAGATTTCCTAATTTATAAATCGATCCATAACTTGTTTGGTGTGTATTAGTTCATGTGCATTTGATCTCTCTAACTAGATTAACTAAAAATATTTTAAACACAGGGATCATATCCACCATTATTGTATCTAACATAGAACCAACTGTCTATTGATATACAGGCTTGGGAAGACCCGGAAAGTGACTTGAATGGTCCTTGACAGTTGAGACTTCTTTTTCCCTAGTTTTTGTACTACTTTCTTTTTTTTAATCACATGAGATCAGAAATGAATTATCAGTAGGTTGCTATGTCTTTGTAAAAATCCTGAAAACGGTGGAGCTGTGTGTGTCCTAGATGTTCATTTGCTAGTTCAAAATCGTGAAGCTCTCAGTTGCAAATGTCATCAATATGCATGAGTGGCCCAACTGTTGCTCCTACCTCCTACGTCCCTTCCTTCCTGGTGGGTGTCTCCTTCTGAGAGAGCTACATCTGCCTTTGGAACCCTTCTGGAGTAGATGGGGTGGGGGGAAAATAAAGATGTGTGCTGTTGTTTTGCATTGTCAGATAGCAGGATTCGTGTGTGTGTGTGTGTGAATCTTAGGAAAGTACCAGTTTCCCTCTTTCTGTCTGCCTCCTTCTCTCTCAGTTCTTTCACCTCTTTTCCCCACCACCATGTAAGTGCACACTGCCTTTCTTTTTTTTAAAAGTGAACAAATATGAGAATGAGAGGCAGGAATTTACTGTGGCAGATTTTTGAAAGAATACATTTCTCCACTTTCTTACTTGCTACACTCCAAAGACAGCCCACATACACAGATGTGACAACTTTTTTGTAAAGCTAATTTGAGCGAATGCCTGTCTGGCAACTTACTCTGGGAATAGTTACAATTGCCCAAACTGAAATTCTGCCTTTGTAGAGGTGACACTGATGGCGTGTTATTACTGGATACCCAGAAAAGAGACACTAGGAGAAGAAAAAAAAATTAAAAAAATAAAAGACATGAAAGTGAAATACACGTAGTTTTGTTTTTGAGGATCTTTGTTAATGGGACTAGAATAGAGGTGCTTGCCCAAATGTGACTCTGCTCTTGTAAAAATAGCTGTCTGGGAGGCATCTGGCATTGACTGGATTAATTTGTGAGCTTCTTTGTTTTCCTTGATAAAGACCTTCCACAAATACAGCAAAAAAAAGAGGTAGATATAAGGGTCTCCACTAAAGATATGAGTGAGGGGGAAAGAAAAGAGGTGCCTCTCATTGCCAAATTCATTTTTAATGCTTTTCTTTTCCCCTTTGTGTATAATTATTTTTATCTAATTTGTCACATTGGTCATTCAAAATAGAGGGTGTGCAAGCAAACTCATAATATATTGGGTGAAAGATAAGGCTATTGCCAAACTATTTGATAAAGGAAGGTGGGGCATTTGCAGAGGGAGAAGAAAGAACCCTTTCTCTGTCCTGATTGTACATTCTAATTGGACACCATTCACTGAACAACTGCACTCCTTTCTTCCTTTCCACCCCTTCTCTGCATTTTCTCTTCCTTTCTTTCCTTTATCTCCTTGTGCTTGTTCTTTACTCAATGCAGCTTATATTTATATTTCTACTTATTTAATGCATTGGGGGATGTGGGGAATGCATAATGCATTTGTGGAGAACATAAAGAATATTATATGCTGCTCTTGCCCTCAGGAGTTTGCTGCTATTTGGGAAGACATGATATATATGCATGAAATGTTGAATAAAGATTCAAGATTTGAATGGCAATATAAGAATATAAATCAGATGAGCAATAGTTACTATCAGCTTTTAGTTAAGAGATCAGTGGAGACTGGATGGTCAGAATAAGCTTTGTTAACTTCATCCCCTTTTCTGGAACACTCACTGTTAATATATACACTTTGAGGTTTTATCTATTTAACTTATAATTCTTTGCCAAATTATCTTTCCAAAGATTTCCCAAATATTCCTCAGCCTTCCAATTTTGAATAACTTTATCTTCTTCTGTGAAGAATCCTGTAGTCTTTGCAGCCCCCCAGCATATCCTGCTTCCCTGAATTACTCTACATCAGAACCTCTCGACCACATAATAAACAATGGACAGCACGTCATCTACCCTGTACTTTGTTTCTTATTATATATTTAGTCCCAACTTTTCCCTCAAAATTTCTATTGTTTTGAGAGTAGGACTCCATTTTGTACTTCCTGTACTACTCATAGCACAAAATATATCATCTGGTCTACCCTGTTTTCCAATATGAATTTACTCGGTTGATTTTTAACCTGGAGAATTTGAACAAATTCCCCTCTTTGAGGCTATCCCATGCCCTTTCCACATCTAATATTCAATGTGGTTTTGTTTCTATTCCTTGAAGCCTAATCATTCTTACAGATGTTTAAGGAACACTTCTTATTTGTAATGATCACATGAGGCATAAAAGCAGTCTGGGGAGATGAGTGAAGTTCTCATGAAGTTTAATGACCCCAAAAGGTTACCACTTGCTGACAGCAGCAGGATTGCTATGTAGGATACATTTTCAGGAGGGTTAACTTCTTTTACAGCTTTTAAGACCACCTCAGCTCTCTGAATCAGATGGAGCCTTTAATATTCATTTTTCACTATTTTATTTAAAGCCACTTTAAAAAGCTAGTCAATAGAGGGCATGACAAAATGATCTCAATGCTCCGCCAGACTCTGTCACTCTAGAATTCCAAATATCAACACACACATATATATGTACAACACATATACTCACATATACGCAAACACACTGGATTCAGTGGAAGGTGACTAAGTTCAACATTTCCTTACAGGCACCCTATCTCTCAGATCAGCACCCCAATTTTATCCTTCTCTGTGCCTCATAGGCTCAAGTTCTGTTTGGCAAAAGAACCGGAACAATTGTGATTCCTGGGAGAGTATCTAAAACGACAGTTGCTGAAAGGTTACAGCAAAATCTATTAGAAAAGTGGAGGGAAATCAGGTGAGCTCATAGAAGAAAATAAGGAAAGATTGGCTCCCTTTTGGGATTAGGTCTAATTAAGGTGAGCAAGCAGCTGGGCCTGTTTGGAATAACAATTGTGCTAGCATGTCACTTTTTTCTGCTTAGTTGAAATTTATATAGTTTGGGAATGGTGGATATAAGAAAATTAGAGCTCATTTAGAATCTGTTGAAAGGACACTGTGCCTTCATTATTAGTTTTGCATCTGAATTTTCCTGGGGCAGTCCTCTCTCTGTTATAGGTAATGGATTTTTCCCCAGATGTAATTGGATGAGTTTAATTTTTTCTTTCATTACCTGTCGAGGAGGCCTATGCCCCTACTTCCCTTTGTGTTTTATTAGGACTGTAACCCCTATTTAAATAAAGGCTTTGATTGTGCTTATATACGTTCAATCAGCACTTTCTGATTGAATAGTTCTGGTCACACAATGCTCTCGCCTAGCATTTTTTACTAATTACATTTTCGCCCTGGCTGGGTATGGAGAAACCTCTGATGATGTTTGTTTGCTGCTTTTGATTATGCTGGTGATTTGGTCTGCCCAGAGTGCCACAGGACTGAGAAAACAGATCTTCAGACTACAGTCCTACTGGTCTTGGATGGTGACTTGATCTGATCTTGTCTTTTACTGAAGGGATAGAAAGCTAAGTCATATGCTGATAAATGCTTAACAAGCAGTTCTAAATAAATAAAGAAGACAAATCTCTATCATAGCTTTCACTGATTTCCATGGTGTAAATATTCCCACCATGGCTGATTTCAACATGATATAATCGAATGTGGAGCTGAGAAGAGAAGCACACAATCTGATATCCAGGTCTGGTGTGTGCAGCTCCAGCACATGATGAAAAGTCTCAGTTACACACCTGTCATTGAGGCCATGTACCTCATCATCTTCATATCACAATTAAGATGGATACTGGTTGTTAAGCCAATTTAATTAGAGTATAATTTCAATGATTTATATATTTTGTCACTAAAGGCATTTTAAGGTGATTCTTCTGCCTGTGCTGAAAAGTCAGAAATATGGTTAAATCGTATCATCTTAAATCAAATGTACATGTTTCCTGAGAAATTTTTATTTATTTATATATTTCATTCTTTTCTAATATATTAGCAAGCATCTTAGTAGATGTATTGTACCAGGAGTTTAAAGACCTTAAATTTAGCTCAAGCCATGATTAAAATCATCTGTATCCTTGAGAAGGAACTCATTTAATATTAGGGCATCACCAATTTACTCATCATTTTAGGAAAGAGAACAATAGTTCAATTACAACCTCTCATAGAAAGCTGCTCATTTTCACCTGGATAGTATTATAAATTCTTTTGAATAGATGCCTGATATTTTGTCTTTATCTGTCCTAAAGCAAACTTTTAACCAGAAACTCAAGTGATAACATGTTTATATATATATTATGTCTGTAATATAACATGTTGATAGATTTTACTGGAAGGCAGAAATCAAGCTTTGTTCATCTTACATATCCCTCAAAATTTAGCCCAGGAAACTGAACAGAGTGAGTACTCAGCATGAGTGGAATGACTTAGTGACTGATCCTTTCCTGTTAGACAAAAATTGGTGTGGAAACAGGAAATAATTCAAACTACAATCTTAAAAAAATTAAAAGTGCGCCACCAATGATAAACATTTGATTCTTGACAGTACATATTTTCTAATGCTAGCTAAGGACTAGAATGGAAAAAAAATAGTTTTTAATAGGTTTAAAAGCAGGATTAAACTTTATGTTAGGTCTATATACCTTACAAATGCATTTTCTTTGACAATATCCCAAATAGCTAAACTCACATCAATTAAGTTTAGTTAATATTCATCTTTAACTATGCTATAAATGCAATGACTTTTCTTCAAAGTGGGAGGGATATCCCAGTGAGCTGAGATTTTTCTTTTTTGCTTCCAGGTAAGCCCCCGACCCCATTGCATCAGGCCCTCCAGGCTTTGTGGAATAGACAGACTTATGGTTCAATCTTAAATGAAGTGGAGTGTAATATGTTGGCTATGCTGTCTGGTGAGGACATCTATGGCTAAGAATCTCGAAACTAGGCCTTTCCTTCTGAATCTTGTCAGTCCACCTTTTTGTTTCCTTACTTTCTTTCATAAAATAGAACAGATAATAACTACTTTGCCAGTATTAAGTACAGTATGGAAAAGAAAAAAGGCTTTAAAATATAAAAAATGCTGTAACATAAAATAGCCTTAAATATAATATTATATGTAATAATATAATATAAGATAAAATATTATAATTAATCCAATGACTAATCTTCAGGCAACAAATCTAATTATATATGGTCAGTATAATTTAAAAGATTCTTGTGTTCAATTGCTAAGTCCTGTTCAACTCTTTGTGATCCCATGGACTGTAGCATGCCAGGCTTCCCTGTCCTTCACTACTTTCTAGAGTTTGTTCAGACTCGTGTCCATTGAGTTGGTGTTTCTATCTAGCTATCTCTTCCTTTGCTACCCCCTTCTCCTTTTGCTTTCAACCTTTCCCAGCATCAGGGTCTTTTCCAGTGAGTCGGCTCTTCACATCAGCCAGAGTTCTGGAGCTTCAGTTTCAGCATAAGTCCTTCCAATGAACATTCAGAGTTGATTTCCTTTAAGATTGACTGATTTGATCTCCTTGAGTCTCCAAGGGACTCTCAAGAGTCTTCTCCAGTACCATAGTTCAAAAGCATCAATTCTTCAGTGCTCAGCCTTCTTTACGCTCCAAGTCTCATGTCTGTATAAGACTACTGAAAAATCTTACTTTGACTATACAGACCTTTGTCCGCAAATTGATGTCTCTGCTTTTTAATATGCTGTCTGGTTTTTCATAGCTTTTCTTCCGAGGAGCAAATGTCTTTAGTTTCCTGGCTGCGCTCATAGCCCACAGTGATTTTAGAGTCCAAGAAACTAAAATCTGCCACTGTTTCCATTTTTTTCCCCATCTATTTGCTTTGAAGTGATGGACCAGATGCCATAATCTTAGGCTTTTGAATGTTGAGTTTTAAGCAGGCTTTTAAAAGGCAATGAATGAGTTGAAAATGGAACTGGGTCTGGAGTTGTCAGTTTCTAGCAAATGGTGGACTAAAATAGTGCTGACAGCCTTCCACTACATGCATGTCAATAAAGTGAAAGGAAATAAAATATGACCATAAGATCCTCAACAAATGGCCGAGTTTGTAAGAAAGAGAAATAATCACTTCCCCAAAGCTAAGAGACAAAGGTGAAGATAAGAAGGCCAGTAGCAGCACAGATCTTGAATTTTAATCTACCTACAGAAAGATGGAACTATATCATGGGCCTGAGATAAGTGAGAAATAAAAGCTGAGCCTTTCTAAGTTGAAACTAGAGCCTGCCTGCCACAACCCAGGGAAGAATGTTCTTTGTGCTGTTTATATAGTGAAGTGAAAGTTGTTCAGTCATGTTCGATTCTTTGCGACCTCATGGACTGTAGCCTGCCAGCTTCTTCTGTCCATGGAATTCTCCAGGCCAAAATAATGGAGTGGGTAACCATTCCTTTCTCAAGGGGATTTTTCCAACCCAGGGATCGAAACCAGGTCTCCTGCACTGCACGCGGATTCTTTACAGTCTGACCCACCAGGAAATCCCACGTATTTATATAAGTGAAATGTAAAACATAAGTAAGCAAGAAACAGTTTTAAATTAAAAGAATCCAAAGGTATAAATTGGTAAATAGTGGCCAAAGTAAATCTCATGTAACTTTCTTAATATTAATTGAAATATTTTATAGTAAAAGAAAAGTAAAATAAAACAACATTGTTGGGTTAAAAAAGGCTATTAATTTTATGACTTTCAGGTCATAAGAAATATATTACAATCCTGAAAAACAGCTTCAAAATATGTTGATCAAAGACTGACAGAAATATAAGGAAAATCCAAAATTAAATTTGGAGATATTAAACATAATTCTCTGAGGAATTAGTAGGTCATCAGACTGAAAATAAATAAAGATTATTTGTATTAAGAGGTTTTTGAGTTGATGGAAATAACTGAAACATGCCAGGTTTCTATTTATTTAAATGGATCACTTAGCCAGTACAAGAGAATTATTTGTAAAATAAAAATTTTAAGTAATTGATGACAAAACAACATATTCGTTATTTATAGATGCTATCATTGTTAGCATACAATAATCAAGGAATGAGAATGTACAAGTAATTTGCTATAACTAATAAGATATTTCAGCATAATTATGCAAACTAAATTACACGAATATCCAAAAATGGTGGTGTTTCTATATGTTAGTAGTGATTAGATACTTTAGTTTCTAAAAAGATATAATCTATAAAGGATTCTATAAAGTACTTAGAATTAAATCAAATAAGAGATATATAAAAATTAAAAAAAATTAAAAGGTTAATAAAGAAAATAAATTAATATGATATTATAAGAGAGATATACCAAGTTCAATATTGGAAAATTTTAATAAGACAAAGATGGAGATTTTCCATAAATTAATCCACAAGTAGCATGCAGTTTCTAACACTCTGAAATATTCTTCCAGTGATATCAGACAAGCTGATCGTAGACTGTATTTATAAATGGAAAGGACAAACAACAATTGAAACAATTGAAAAATTAAAAACAAAATAATGGGAGCTTAATCCACAAAGACTTAAGCTAAAGCAATAGTTATTAAGAGTTTGGTTGACAATTAGTAGAAAATAACAGAGAGTGCCAAAGTATAACCACCTATAGATTGGAAACTAGTTATACCACAAAGGAGGCATTACCAGTCAGTGGGGAAATGTTAAACAGTTGGGAAATAGTGGATAAGTTATTAACTGGGTTGTAAACACTGACTTTCCAATTGAAAACTTTAATTCAGTTCAGATGGGTTAAAATACAAAATGTAAAAACTAAAATAAAAAGAAAATCTAGAACATCTTTATGATATCAATATATGATAATATTTAAAATAAAATGAAAATTATACATTGAAAAGGAACATATTGATACTTTGTCCCATTAAAATAATAACAGATTATTCCTATGACTATCCAATGAATTGATGTGATGTGATGCTGTCTATACCTAGAACACAGAAAAATGTTCCAAACCCTTAATAAAGTGTTCTATTTGAATAAAAATTTGAACAAATAATTCGAAGAAAAACACTATCTGCAAACAAGAGCAACAAAAAAGATACTTAACTCTACTACTTAGAAGGGGGGTTCAAATCAAAAGAAATTTAAAATTTCTGACCTTCCAGATAAACAAAATTAGACAAATATGTGTTGGTGAACATAAATTAGGAATATAAATTACTACAAATTGCAAGTCCAGCCACATAAATTTTAAGTCCTGTCATACCTGTGCAGTGTAATTTGATACCACCATTTTGAAGAGTATGTGGATAAAATTGAAAACAGTCAAAACTACCTATACTTTATGGTATATCCATTCCACTTCCTAGTATCTTACCCCAGAAAACATCTGTCTGGTCTTGGAATAAAGGAGATTCATGGAAACATAATGCTGTGAGACTATGTAAGACTGGGAAGAAGGGTGTTGTTTTGCTTATCACTCTTACAAGAGCAGAATATCAAACATTATTCTTACAATGAAGGAGTATGTGGGAAACTTATATCAACTTGTTTCAACATGAATAAGCATGAAAAACATAATATTGAGTAACTTCAGTTGAAAGTTTAAATACATTTTTAAACCAAATGAAACAATAATCTATATTGTTTATGGAAATACACATAAGAAGGAAAACTATAAGAGCATGCATGATTATATATAGATAGTGGTAGTGTTAGAGAGATTTCCAGAATAGTGATTACTTTCAGAGAATGAAGAAGAGGAAATTGATGGCGTAGTGGTTGGATTTACTTTTTTTTTTCATTAAAACTGAAAAGGGAAATTCTATTTTGGACCTTAAAACTGAAGTTATTTTACATGTAGCACCATGCAAAGTTTAGCAATGACTAAATTTGCTTTTGTTTTCCCTTTCATGAAGAATGGTCTTAAGAATGTCCAATGACCATGGACAACACTGGCATCCTTCAGACACATTACATTACATTACAAAATGCTGGACTGTGGGCTTCCTTATTGGAAGAAAGGATTATTCTATAGCTTATATGTCAAGAGATCATATCTGGGAGACATTTGAATACTGAATATCTCAAATAACAGGGGACTTAGCATTCAGATAGCACCCACTCAGTCCTTTTTTTTTTTTTTTTTGAAAGCAGAGACATATTTAATTGCCATAACTCAAAGACTTTTTGGAGACTAGTGTGGGGAAGAATGTCAGACATCCCTCCAAGTCATCACCAGGGGCAGCTAACATAGACCTACAGAACTAATCAAAAGAGCTCTTCCGATCACTATCCAGTTGATGTCTAACACTGAACAAAACGCTTTCATTTATACAAACAAGGACAGGAAGTACACATGTACGAGATACTGTGAAAAAATAAATTCCCTAGGAAAAAAGAGACCTAGCTAACAGCAAAGAGTCCCCTCGAAGATTCCATGTGGCTTGTAGAACATACATTTCATCGGGAACTTCTGATAAAACAAAATATTGTAAAACATACTGTTTTCAGAATTTGCTTTTTAATATTTAACCATATACTGAACACCCACTCAGTCTTGAGTGGGTAGTCTGTTATAAATATATTTTGCTGACAGAATATCTGACTTGTATATGAGCTTCTCTACAGGCTTTCTGGAAAAACAAGGTTAAATATTGTATGTGGCAGCTTTTCTGATATCTGAAGTTCTCCACTTAGTGTTTTCTTCAACCTGCTTTTCAACAGAATCACACCTCTGCTTGCAGATCCCTCATGGCCCTCTGCCCTCTACTTATGCTATTTGTTACAAGCACTTTCTAGAATAAGGAAGAATCCCTATGTAGAGGGGTGGATGACACTAGACTTTGTAAGTCAGTCCCTTCCTATACTTTACCATTTAAAGCAATGTCCTGGGAGATCAAGTCGGTATTTTGGTTGTTGTTTTTTCACTGGTTATGTTATTACAAGATGACGCAGCAGTAGGTGGCTATGGCAGATCTCTACAAGGAAAGCTCTAGCCGTGGCTGTCCTATTGTACTTAAAACAACCTACATCCCTCCATACATATGTATATAGGCAGGAGACATGGGCAATTTTTTTTCTCATATCATGAATAATTTTAACAGTACAGACGTCTGACTTTGAGTCAACAACCAGTTTCAGACGAACGCAGTTGCAGCCAAAGAAAGTTTCTAACTAAAATTAGCCACTTTTCATATTTAACAAACTACTGCCTGCTGTATTTCCTGTGATCTCAGCTTTCCTCTTCCTCTCATATGGTCACATGTAACATTGACTCCTTCACTTCCGTCTCTATTTTCTTCTTGGCTTCTCTAAGTGTAAAACTTGCAGTTCCTCCTGCCAAATGACTTTCCAAGGCTGCATCTAGGATATGCCAAGCCAACTCAGGCTCACATTCCTTCCCATATTATCCTCAGATTTCAGTGACCATAAGTCCCTTTGCCCTTAACACGTATCCAAGAAACTGGAATGGGAGCCTCACATAAAAACAAACAAACAAATAAAAACACATTGAGGGCAAGAATTCAAAAAAGATCTCTGGGCACAGCCTCAGGCAGATGATAAGTTGAATGTTTTAAGAACTATATCTCATTTAATCTTTATAAAACATTCTGCGATATCTGTAATTATTCATATATTACAGATGAGGAGCCTAAGCAATTTTTTCATGACGTCAATAAACCCTCAACTATGTTCATTTTGTTTGACTCCTTGGAAATTAGACCACTGTCTTTTTCAGCTTGACTGGTGTTAAAAATACCATACACTGAATGGCTTAGTTGACATATGTTTAATGTTCAAAGTTCTTGAGGCTGAGAAGTCAAAGATCAAGAAGGCAGCAGATCCGGCTCTGATTAGGACCTTCTTTCCTTCTAATGATGCTCACCATCTTGCTGTATCTTCACAGAGTGAAGAGAGGAAGCTCTGATATCACTTCTTCTTATGAGTGCTACTCTCGTTATGGTGGCTTCAACCTCAAAGTGAAAGAAAGTGAAGTTGCTCAGTCATGCCCGACTCTTTGCAACCCCATGGACTGTAGCCTACCAGGTTCCTCCATCCATGGAAATTTCCAAGCAAGAGTACTGGAGTGGGTTGCCATTTCATTGCCACCTACAGGACCCACATCCTAATATCATCATATTGGGAGTTAAAGTTTCAACATATGAATTTGGAGGAGTCACATTCAGTCCATGGCAACTGTGCTCTGCTTATTTTAAGTTCAGTCGTGGCTGTGCTGCTTTGACTAACCCTGTTCTTGAGCAGTTTGCTTGCCCTTCACAGGAATTGTCCTAGTTTACATGAATCATCTATCACTGAAGATACAGAGTAAGCCCTGGACTAACTGAACTGATGGCATCCTGCTCTATAGATAAGCTTTTCCATGACTGTGGTTGATGGATGAGAGAGAGACTTTGGGAATTTTATTAAGGAAACATTTATTTTGGACTGCAGTCCTCCATCTTCTGTCTTATTATCCAGCCTCAGAACTCTTGTGTTCTCAGCATCAGATGGCCCTCAGTCAAGAATTTTCATTCAAGGTTTTAATTGATTTTGGAGGCTGTGTGGCACTTGGGTGTAAAGTATAACTTCTGGGATCTAAGAGTCTGGCTTCAAGTTCCATTTCTATGATCTATTAGATCCATGAGTTTACATAGTACCTCATCTCAGGCCATTGTTTCCTCATCTGTTACCTGAAGATACTAATACCATCTACTCCACAAAGTTGCAGGGAGGATAAAATGTATAAAACTCATAATTTAGTTTGAAATAACAATTTACTCTGAGTAGAGGCTACAGTTTCTCAAGGTTCTCACAAGACCATACGTTTTGGCATTTGATGAATCTCATTTTATTTATTTGAATATTAAGCAGTAGACAAGTTTCCCACACAGTTGTATGCTATTGAAATGCTTCTTTTATCTCTAGAAAGCAATTCTAATTATAGTAAATTTATAGACTACATGGGAATTATGATCAGAAATGCTTAAATAGTTAACTGGTCTGGTATGTTCTGCCTTGTTTCCTCCTCCAATGTGCAAAATTGTATCCTATAGAGCTTGGGAGTAGGCAAACAAACAAACTGACAAATATCCTGTTACTTTCCAGACCCCAATCTTCTCATTTGTGTCTGAGGGACTTGAACTAGACCCTTAGTAGAATATAACAAATGTAGCTTCTGCTTTAAAATTCTTACATATCTATGAAGATGATTATGTTCCCAATTATGTTCATATTTAACAAACATATCTTTATATACTTGTTATCACTTAAAAAAAACCTAAAATGTGTATATAGTTAATTGGGCTTAATTTTTAAAGTGCTTTCAAAGACAAAAGTTAAAAGTGTTTCACTTTAGGCTTGAGTCATTTTACATTGTAAATCATAGTTTCTGGTGAATTTAACTTTGGTGCCAAGACCATGTCCTTGGATCAGTTTCACAGAAGCATGTGAGAAGGCTGATGTGTGGGAGTGACTGAAGGTTTTGCACATAGAAGAAACTGATTCCTGGGTGTGCTTAGAGATGTTGCAAAGTATCTATTGTGCAGTGGGGCTTGCTGAGAAAGAGTACAAGGGCTCGTACCATTCTTGGGGCCACAAGGGTTTATGCACTGCTGCAGACATTGGGTCTTATTCTCTCATGGAGTCTTAAATTCTCTCTTTTAAATCTAAATATTTGCATGGCTCTTCAATTATGCCATTTTTCTTAATTTATTGGCCTGCCTATTTTTAACATATGATAAAAAATATTTTAAAAATATGTATCCTATTCTGCTACAACCACCAGCTACTGTACTCTCTCTTTCTCTCACCATCAAAGCTCTTGCATGCACTGTAGCACTAGAGTTCACTGCTGAAGAGGCAACATGTTCTCCCAAACTTTCATTCTTACAACTTGCATGCTAGGAACTTTCTTCCCACCATAAGTATTGAGAAGACAACTTCTGCTTCCATCCTTTCACTCCCCTTTCCTTAGCAGAGTAAAAGTTAGAACTCCAGATATCTGTTGGGTAGAATTAATCCATCAGCTGATTGATGCTCACCTTAACCCTTCACCTTGCATGGGCAGAAGTAGAGTAGAGGTGTGGAGGAGGGGGTCAATATTCGATCCACAGATTCACTGTCCTCATTAAAAGGATCCCGAGATTTAGACTGGAAACTTCCCAGAGACTGGACAAGGAGTACTCAGACTGATATTTCAGAATCTCCATGAAATGGTCCTGAACTGCATTAAAATCTAGCACACAGTGTTCTTTAAAGAGTTCTGTGTTTGAATAAGTAAACTCTTGTGCTTCAAATACACCCAATGCTTTCCTTGAATTTTACCTTTATTTAAGGTATTTCTTCTCAAAAAGTTTCACTTCTAAGTTATTTAGACATTACATTTCTGTCTTTTCTAAACTACAGTGGCATAAACTCTTTATCAATCAAAATTATTATCTTTATTCTATATTTTAATTCACGTAACTATTTTTTACCTACAAGCCTAAAAGCTTCTTTTGGTTTTGTGTTTGTTTTATAAGCTTCTTGAATATACCGGACCTACAATTTGTTCATTTTATCCTTAAACGTGCCTGACTTAGCGCCTTGAAGACAGTAAAAACTCATCATTCACTTCTTAATTGTTATCTGGGAATTAAATTTTAATGTCTGAGAGTCCATTCAATTCTAGCTGAGAAAGATGTGGATCAAGAAATACCACCTTTCTTTAGACCAGACAGTCCAAGTTTTGATTATTTATCTCATTTTTTCCTGACCAGTCTTTCTGCTAATGAATAACCAATATTTATCAATCTCCACATCCTCAGACTGGAACATCATTTTCATATGTAGTGAAATTGTCAATAGATTTACAAAAACTCAAAGATTTTGCCAAGTTGCCATACTAACTTTTTTTTTTTTTTTTTTTACATTCAGGGACAAGAAAGGGCTTCGGTCAGAAAAATTACTACTAGTCTAAGTTCCCTGCCTTCTCCATTCTTCCTTTCCCCTCAGTGTTTTCTTTCCATTCCCTTGATGCTTTAATTCCACTTATTGGCCCTTGCTTTTCAGAGTCTCTCACTGTATTATTATTTAATCCAGAAAGAGAAACACCAATGCAGTATATTAGCACATATATATGGAATTTAGAAAGACAGTAACAACAACCCTATATACAAGACAGCAAAAGAGACACAGATATAAAGAACAGACTTTTTGACTATGTAGAAAAGGCGAGGGTGGGATGATATGAGAGAATAGCATTGAAACATGTATATTACCATATGTAAAACAGATGACCAGTGCAAGTTTGATGCATGAAGCAGGGCACTCAAAGCTGGTGCTCTGGGACAACCCAGAGGGATGAGGTGGGGAAGAAGGTAGGAGGGGGTTCAGGATGGGGGACACACGTACAACCAAGACTGATGCATCTCAATGTATGGCAAAAACCAGGACAATATTGTAAAGTAATTAGCCTCCAATTAAAATGAATAAAAAAAGAAAAAACAACTCTCAAGGGCCATACTTCCCAGGTGTGCTCTTTTATTACTGTCACCTATTGAAATCATTTTAGCCTGGGGAGAATTTTTTGTTGTTACATAAATTAACCCATTTATTATAGGCTAGCAACATTATCAAATGATGGCACTTCTACTGGTCCTTCAGTTCCTTCAGTCTTCTGATGGCAGGCTTCAAAGTGCTACAGAAGTGGTGCTGTAGGTCCAGGCACCTCCAGCTACTGTTTTCATGCAGGAACCACAGTGCCAAATGCCCATACTTCATCTCTTCATCTTCGTTTTGCCACAGAAGAAGCAAGTGTATTTGGCGTGCTATCTGATTTCAATTTTCTTCACCATTTTCCCAAGAGAGGTATTATAACAGGTCTTGTCTTTGCCCATAATCCAACTTTCTTAATGCATTTTGCCAGGTCTGAACCCAGAGAACTGTAGAGCATTTTCATTTCAATATATCATGCTATGTTTATCCTGCAGAATCTCTTCCCCATGCTTCATCTGTAGAAATAGTTGAAGAGATCAATAAAAATAAAAATGAATCCAAAACATATTAAAATTAGTGTAATATTCTTAGGGAAGTGGAAACCGTGTGAGATCCTTTCTGAAAGGAGGAAAGCAGAGGATAGGACTATAGGGCAAGCCACAGCCTTGGGTCAGTGGTGGAGGAGTCTCTATAGGAAATATGGAGTGAGCTGTTTCCTAAGTGGTGGGATTTGGAGCAGGGGAAGGACAAGAGCAGACAGCCATGCCATGAGTTGTGGTACTAGAGTAGAAGATGTCACACATCTGTCACTGATCTCTTCCATTGCCACAGTTCTGTGATAGCAACGTGGCTGGTTGCCTGAAGGAGACAGTATACACTCTAAGATATCTAATTGATAACAAAGCAGCTCACCAGGTGCTGGTGATGTTTGTGAGAAATAAAAGGGCAACAAAATCAAATCTTTATTATTGAGTTTAACCTGCTATTCCCCTTTTTGACTGTATTACAGAATGCAAGGCAAAGCAGAGCCTCTGGATCATTTTCCCAAGAAAGCAGCCTGATCCAAAGATGTAGTAAATAGATGTACAGGGTATTTCAACTACAAAAGTGGTGAAAAAATCAAGGCTCACTACAGTTTGTGAAAGAAGGAAAATGCACTTCCACAAATAAAATAGATTTTAGCCAAGGTAAAAAAGTCAACAACTAATAGACACAACATCTGGGAGGTATCAGAGATAATATTTCATCTAAAAAACTGGGATCAAGAAAATAGATCTAAGTAAAGAACTTGGATATAAAATATAATTGATTAAAAAAATATTCAGTGAGTATCATGATACAAAAAATGAGCACAGCAGACAAGAAAGTTAATGGTGTGGAATGCTTTACCTAGTAATTGTTAAAGGAAGTTTCCCGTGATGTTAAAGAGATTATGATTGTGTAAATAAGAGTAACAAGAGCTAGGAAGGAGCCATTATCATTAAGCTAGGTCATTACTCACATTTAGGAAAAATAAAAGTCGGGAAACTATACACACATATTTAGTGATTCTTCTTTCTCGTTATTTAAATATATATTTAAATAGATTATTTATTTTACCATATATTTAAGTAACAAGGTAGCAGAGTATTACTGGGGCTTCCCTGAGAGCTCAGCAGGTAAAGAATCTGCCTTATAATGCAGGAGACACAGGAGATACAGTTTCCATTTCTGGGTTGGGAAGATCCCCTGGAAGAGGAAATGGCAACACATTCCAGTACTCTTGCCTGAAAAACCCCATGGACAGAGGAGCAGATCAAGAACCAAAAGAAGAAAATTATTCAGGGATGTGGACCTCCATCTTCCACTGGTGAAAATGTTTGCCAGTTTTGAAATCACCAGCAGAGAGTTTGAAAAGTTCTTTTGACATTCATGGGAGGCTATATGATCAAAACATTAACAGTTGGCATGCAAAGCTCACCATGGGTAGAATTCTTGGTAAAATCCCAATACATTAAATTATCCAAAGAACAAATCTCAAGAAATTCTAAAGGGCTGAAATCATAAACAATATGTTCTCTATCATAATAAAATTAAGCTGTAAACCAACATGAAATAAATAAATAGATATGCTTCAAATTAAGATATATACACTGAAGTATCAAAAAATCATTGAATAACTCAAAATGGATGCCAGAAAACACTTTGAGCTGAATGATAATAAAAATATTACATGCCTTAACTTGCTCATTCAGTGATTAAGGAAAATTTTATAGAATGAATTGTGTACATTTTTTTAATATTCTCATTTTCCCCTAGATTTATTGAGATATAATTGACATATAGTATTTAGTAAGTTTAATTTTATATAATGTGTTTATTTCATATATTTATATATCATGAAATGATTGACACTATAATATTAGCTATCACCTTCATCATGTTAATAAATTTTTTGTGGTGAGAATATTTAAGATTTGCTCTCTTAACAAATTTCAAATACATACTACAGTATTGTTGAGTATAACCACCATACTATACATTAGATCCTCAAAGTATTTGTCTTATAATTGAAAGTTTATACCCTTTCAGCAGCATATCCCATTTCCCCATTTCTCAGCCTCTGATAATCACCATTCTACTGTCTATTTGAACTTAATTATTTTAGATTCTATATAAAAGTTATATCATACACTATTTGTCTTTCTCTGACAGACTTATGAAGGTCCATCCATGTAGTCAAAAATGGCACTGTGTGTGTGTGTGTGTGTGTGCATCCATCACATCTTCTGATTCCTTTCATCTGATGTTGGACACTTGGGTTGTTTCCATATCCTGACAATGGCTATTGTGAACAATGCTGTGGTGGACACAGAGATACCTATAGCTCTTTGACATCTTAATTTCATTTTCTTTGGGTGTATACTCACATGTAGGACTGCAGGGTTACATAGTAGTTCTATTTTTTAACATTTTGAGGTGTCTCTATACTAGAGATGACATTTCATTGTGGTTTAAATTTACATTTTTCTGATGATTAGTAATTTGAGCAACATTTATATTAGTTTAAAAAAAATCAGGGAAAGCTATAGTTCATTTATTAGAATTAATGCATAAGTTTAGACGAGTTGCTGGATACAAGGCTAATATACAAAACATAATTGTATTTCTATAATTGCAATAGAGTTATATAACCAAATTAACAATAAACATTGAGAAATAGTAAAGACTGGAAATAAATCTAACAAAAGATAGGTAAAGTTTCCACCCAGAAAGTAAAACATTACTAAGACAAATTAGATATCCTACTTAAATAAAAGCAGAGATCACACATCTTTATGGGCTAGAAACTCTAAATATTGTAGAAATGTTGAATTTTTCCCAATAATGAAAATTTCTTAGATTTTGAAAAGAACTTGAGAATCTGATTTTTTATTAATTTTAACCTTTTTATTTTGTATTGGGTATAGCTGATAAACAATATTGTGAGTTTCAGGTGAAAAGTGAAGTGACTCAGCCATATATATATATATATATATATATATATATATATGTATATGTATATATGTATATGTATATGTATGTATCTACACACATATATCCATTCTCCCCCAAACTTCCCTCCCATCCAGGCTGCCACATTATAGTAAGCAGAGTTCCATGTGCTATATATTAGGTCTTTGTTGATTATCCATTTTAAATATAGCAGTGTATACATGCCTATCCCCAATTCCCTAAGTATCCCTTCCCCCTGGCAACTGTGTTTCCATTTTGCAGACCAATCCTTGTTAGTCATGTCATTTGCAAACATTTTCTCCCAATTTGTGGATCACTTTTATGTTTTGTTTATTGTTTCCTTTTATGATCAAAATCTTTTGAGTTTAAGTAAGTCCCATTTGTTTATTTTTTTTTAATTTCCATTATTTTGGGAGATGGGTTGAAAAAGATACTGCTGCAATTTGTGTCAGAGAGTGTTCTGCCTACATATTCGGCTAGGAATTTTACAGCGTTCAGTCTCACATTTAGGTTTTTAATCCATTTTGAGCTTATTATGAGCTTGTATCTGACTCAAGATGGTAGAGTATAAGGAAGGATATGTGTTCATCTTCTCCTGTGAGAACTCCAAAATTGCAATTAACCATCGACAGGATAATTCTGGATCCCACCAAAAAAAGGTACCCCTCATCCAAGGGCAAAGGAGAGGCCACAACAGGGTAGTAGGAGGGGAAAAATTGAGTTTAGAATCAAACCCCATACCCACTAATGATGCTTGGAGGGCTCAGACAAAACCTTGTGCACATCAAGACTAGAACCCAGGGACCCCACAAGAGACTGAGCCAGACATGCTTTGAGTATCTGAGTATCTTCTGTGGAGGCATGGGTCAGCAGTGGTCTGCCATGGGGACAGGGACTCTTGCTACAGCAGATCTGGGAGACATGGTGTGAGTCCCACCAGAGAACCATTGAGCAGAAAACCTGCTCAATCTGAAGAACAGTTACACCAAAAAAGGTCTCTCACTGTTGCAAAAGTTCTAGGGCCCATAATAGATTTCCTGACCTGGAGATCCAGCAAAGAAACAGAACCCCCAGGGAATTTGACTTTGAAGGCCAATGGGATTTGATTATAGAACTTCCAGAGAACTGGGAAAAAAGACTCTTGGAAGGCACAAACAAAATCTTGTGCACAGCAGGACCCAGGAGAAAGGAGCAGCGACCCCATAAGAAACTAAGTTAGACTTGCCTGTGAGTGTCCAGGAGTCTCTGGCAGAGGGGTGGTTTGAAAGTGGCCTGCCATGGGGTCAGTAGGTTACAACAGTCCTGGCATAAGTCCTTTTGAAGGATTTTGGCCTCAGGCCAAACTACAGGAGGGAAATACAGCCCCACCCATCAACAAAAATTGGATTAAAGATTTATTGAGCATGGCCCTCCCCATCAGAGCAAGACCCAGATTCTCCCACAGCCAGTCCCTCCTACCAGGAAGCTTCCACAAGCCTCATCATTATCCATCAGAGGGGAGGCAGAATGGAAACCATAATTACAGAAAACTAAACAAACTGATCACATGGATCACAGTCTTGTCTAACTCAATGAAACTATGAACCATGCCCAAGATAGACGGGTCATGGTGGAGAGTTCTAACAAACCGTGGTCCACTGAAAAAGGAAATGGCAAACCACTTCAGTATTCTTGCCTTGAGAACCCCATGAATAGTATGAAAAGGTGAAAAGATATGACACTGAACAATTAGCTCACCAGGTTGGTAGGTGCCCAATATGCTACTGGAGAATAGTAGAGAAAATGCTCCAGAAAGAATGAAGAGACTGAGTCAAAGTAAAAACACTGCCCAGTGGTGGATCGGACTGGTGATGGAAGTAAAGCCCAATACTGTAAAGAACAATGTTGCATGGGAACTGGGAATGCTAAGTCTATGAATCAAGGTAACTTGGAAGTGGTCAGACAGGAAGTGGCAAGACTGAACATTGACATTTTAGAAATAGGTGAACTGAAATGGGCTGGAATGGGCAAATTTAAATCAAATGAGCATTATATCTATTACTGTGGGCAAGAATCCCTTAGAAGAAATGGAATAGCCCTCATAGTCAACAAAAGAGTCCAAAATGCAGTACTTGCATGCAATCTTAAAAAAGACAGAATGATCTCTATTTGTTTCTGAGGCAAATCATTCAATATTCAATATTCCAAGTCTTTGCCGCAACCACTAGTGACAAAGAGCTGAAGTTGAATGGTTCTATGGAGACCTAAAAAAATGTCTAGAACTAACAGCAAAAAAAGAAAACAATGTCCTTTTCATCCTAGGGGACTGGAATGCAAAAAATGCAAAAAAAGAGATACCTGGAATAACAGGAAGTTTGGCCTTGGAGTTCAAAATGAAGCAGAGTAAAGAATAACAGAGTTTTACCAAGGGAATGCATGGGTCATAGCAAACACCCCATTTGAACAAGACAAGAGACAACTCTACACATAGACATCACCAGATGGTCAATATCAAAATCAGATCGATTCTTTGCAGCTAAAGATGGAGAAGCTCTACACAGCCATCAAAAACAAGACTAGGAGTTGACTGTGGCTCAGACCATGAACTCCTTATGACAAAATTCAGACTTAAGTGGAATAAAATAGGGAAACTACTAGACCATTCAGGTATGACATAAATCAAATCCCTTACAATTAAACAGTGGAAGTGGCAAGTAAATTCAAGGGATTAGATCTATGGACAGAGGTTCCTAATATTGTACAGGTGATGGTGATCAAAACCATCCCCAAGAAGAAGAAATAAAAAAAGGCAAAATGGTTGTCTGAGAAGGCCTTACAAATAGCGGGGAAAACAAGAGAAGCTAAAGACAGAGGAGAAAAAGAAAGATATATCCATCTGAACTCAGAGTTGCAAAGAATAACATGAAAGATAAGACAGCCTTGCTAAGTGATCAGTGTAAAGAAATAGAGGAAAACAATAGGATGGGAAAGACTAGAGATCTCTTCAAGAAAATTAAAGGTACTAAGGAAACATTTCATGCAAACATGTGCAAAATAAAGGACAGAAATGATATGGACATAACAGAAGCAGAAGATATTAAGGTAAGGTGGCAAGAATGCACAGAACTATTCAAAAAAGATCTTGATGTCCAAAATAACCATGAAGGTGTGATCACTCACTGAGATCCAGATATCTTGGAGTGCAAATTCAAGTGGGCCTTAGGAAGCATCACTAAAAACAAAGCTAGTGGAAGTGATGGAATTCTGGATGAGCTATTTCAAATCCTAAAAGATGAGGCTGTGAAAGTGAAAGATGATGTTGGCACTCAATATTCCAGCAAATTTAGAAAACTCAGAAGTGGCCACAGGACTGGAAAAGGTCAGTTTTCATTCCAATCCCAAAGAAAGGCAATGCCAAAGAATGTTCAAACTACCACACAATTGACACATCTCACATGTTAGCCAAGTAATACTCAAAATTCTCCAAGCCAGGCTTCAACAGAGGCAGATTTAAAAAAGACAGAGGAACCAGAGGTCAAATTGCCAACATCTGTTGGATCACAGAAAAAAGGAAGAAAATTCCAGAAAAATATCTGCTTCATTGACTATGCTAAAGCCATTGACTCTGTGGATCACAACAAACTGTGGAAAATTCTTCAAGAGATGGGAATACCAGACCACATTACCTGCTTCCTGAGAAAACTGTATGCAGGTCAAGAAGCAATAGTTAGAACCAGACATGGAACAATGGACTTGTTCCAAATTGGGAAAGGAGTACATCTAGGCTGTATATTGTCACTTTGCTTATTTAACTTATATGCAGACTACATCTGTGAAATCCCAGACTGGAAGAAACATAAGCTGGAATCAAGATTGCTGGGAGAAATATCAATAACCTCAGATATGCAGATGACACCACCCTTATGGCAGAAAGTGAAGAGGAACTAAAGAGTCTCTTGATGAAAGTGAAAGAGGAGAGTGAAAAAACCGGCTTAAAACTCAACATTCAAAAAACAAAGATCAAATTATCCAGTCCCATCACTTCATGGCAAATAGATAGGGAAACAATGGAAACAGTGACAGACTTTATTTTCTTGGGCTCCAGAATCACTGAAGATGGTGGCTGCAGCCATGAAATTAAAAGACTCTTGCTCCTTGGAAGGAAAGTTATGACCAATCTAGACAGCATATTAAAAAGCCAAGACATTATCAACAAAGGTCCATCTAGTCAAAGCTATGGTTTTTCCAGTAATCATGTATGGATGTGAGAGTTGGACTGTCTGAGCTGTTGTTGGAGTCTCTGAGCTGAGTGCCAAAGAATTGATGCTTTTGAACTGTGGTATTGGAGAAGATCCCTAGAGTCCCTTGGACTGCAAGGAGATCAAGCCCATCAATCCTAATATCCTGAATATTCATTGGAAAGACTGTTGCTAAGCTGAAGCTTAAATACTTTGGCCACCAGATGCGAAGAACTGGCTCATTGGAAAAGACCCTGGGAAAGATGCTGGGAAAGATCGATGCAAGAGGAGAAGGGGATGCCAGAGGATGAGATAGCTGAATGGCATCCCAGATTTGATGGACATGAGTTTGAGCAAGCTCCGGGAGTTAGTGATGGACAGGGAAGCCTGGGTGTGCAAGTCCATTGGGTTGCAAAGAGATGGACATGACTGAGTGACTGAACTGACTGGAACTGAGCTTATTTTTTTTTTTTTGTATGGTGTTAAAGAATTATCTAACTTTGTTTTATTTATTTATTTATGTATTGAAATGTAGCTGTCCAATTTTCCCAGCAGCATGTGTTGAGGAGAGTATCTTTTCAGCATTGTGTGGTTTTCCCTAATTTGTCACAGGGTAATTGACCATAGGTGCATGGGTTTATTTCTGTTTTTTCAATCTTGTTCCATTGATTTTAAAATATATATGGAAATTCAAAAGACCAAGAAGTTTCAATTGTGAAAATATAAGGCAACTTGGGGAGGTTTAAGTTAAGCTAACTATAAATATAAAGTAATTAAGACAGCATGATTTGGTTTAAGAATAAACAGTCTAATGGAAAAATGGAGAAAGAAATGGCAACCCACTCCAGTATTCTGGCCTGGAGAATTCCAAGGACAGAGGAGCCTGGTGGGCTGCCGTCTATGGGGTCGCACAGAGTCAGACACGACTGACGTGACTTAGCAGCAGCAGCTAATGGAACAAAATAAAGAGCTTACAATGTGTACCATGCATTTACAAACATTCCTTTAGTGGCAAAGTTGGAACTACAGAACAGTACAAAATAAAGAGCAATTTCAATAAATAAAATAAATAAATAGAATATAGAATCAACTGAATATTTACATAGAAACTAAATGTAAACTTGACTATGACCTCATACCATACACAATAAACTGTGGATCAGTAAGACATCAAAATGTCTGGAAGACATCAAACTTACCTTTGTTACCTTGGAATAGCAAAAGAAAGTAAAATGATTTAAAAAACATAGATGTAAATGAAAAGATTTGCTTTTTATTACAATAACATTTATGAAAGGCATCAATAAATGGGTTGAATTTAATTTATACTGTAGGAAAAAAGATACTGGAAGAACCAAAAACTGACAAAAATTCTACAGCCAATGTGTATCTGTGTATATATACATATATACACACACATACATATATTCTTCAAAAACTAACAAAATTGAGAGTTAAAAGAAAAATAGCAAAGTACTTGAATAGCTACTTTTCAAGACAATGTCAAAATGGAAAGCAAATACGTGAAATTATGCTCAAATTCATTAGTAATAAAAGAAATGCAATGAAAACAATAATATGATACCATTAAATAACCACCACAATGTCCAAAACTAAAAATATAAAATACATAATGTTTTTTCTTTTTTTTATTCTCTAAAATCTAAGTGTTAACATTAAATTTTTTCAGGAGATTTGTCTGGTTTTGGTTTATTGCTTTCCCCTAGAATAGGGACAATTTTTGGAGGTTCATTGAAAAAACAAGAGAATTCTAGAAAAACATTTATTTCAGCTTTATTGATTATGCCAAAGCCTTTGACTCTGTAGATCACAATAAACTGTGGAAAATTCTGAAAGAGATGGGAATACCAGACCACCTGACCTGCTTCTTGACAAATCTGTATGAGGGTCGGGAAGCAACAGTTAGATCTGGACACGGAACAGACTGGTTCCAAATAGGAAAAGGAGTACGTCAAGGCTGTATATTGTCACCTTGCTTATTTAACTTATATGCAGAGTATATCATGTGAAATTTTGGGCAGGATGCAGCACAAGCTGGAATCAAGATTACTGGGAGAAAAATCAATAACCTCAGATATGCAGATGACACTACCCTTATGGCTGAAAGTGAAGAGGAACTGAAAAGCCTCTTGATGAAAGTGGAAGAGGAGAATGAAAAACTTGGCTTAAAGCTCAACATTCAGAAAATGAAGATCATGGCATCTGGTCCCATCACTTCATGGCAAACAGATGGAGAAACAGTGGCAGACTTTATTTTTCTGGGCTCCAAAATCACTGCAGATGGTGACTGCAGCCATGAAATTAAAAGACGCTTACTCTTTGGAAGGAAAGTTATGACCAACGTAGATAGCATATTCAAAAGCAGAGACATTACTTTGCCAACAAAGGTTTGTCTAGTCAAAGCTATAGTTTTTCCAGCAGTCATGTATGGATGTGAGTGTTGAACTATAAAGAAAGCTGAGCACTGAAGAATTGATGCTTTTGAACTGTGGTGTTGGAGAAGACTCTTGAGAGTCCCTTGGACTGCAAGGAGATCCAACCACTCCATCCTAAAGGAGATCAGTCTTGGGTGTTTATTGGAAGGACTGATGCTGAAGCTGAAACTCCAATACTTTGGCCACCTGATTCAAAGAGCTGACTCATTTAAAAAGATCTGATGCTGGGAAAGATTGACGGCAGCAGGAGAAGGGGACGACAGAGGATGGGGATGGTTGGATGGCATCACCGACTCAGTGGACATGAGTTTGGGTAAACTCCAGGAGTTGGTGATGGACAGAGAAGCCTGGCATGCTGCAGTCCATGGGGTTGCAAAGAGTCGGACATGACTGAGTGACTGAATTGAACCCACATTCACAATCTTGTGTTCTGCTTAGCCCACAATTTTAAGGGTAATAGCAAGAAATTTATCCAATTTTTTTTCTGGGAAGATTTCTATAAAATTAAATTTCATTTTCATCTTAAAAAATAGTTTGATTTTTGTTGAGAGATTTTACAGTACAGGTTCAACTTGACATTAACATTTCACTGTTGATAACTGTCTTAGTAATATAATCTGTTAAGAGTCGATATGGTAGAATTTCCTATGTCCTCTTAGTTCTAGGCTGTCTGAAATTGATAAACCAAGGCAATAATGAATAACATAATCAGCCCATTCAGTCCAATTAATTAATCCTTTTTTCCCATCAAAATTATTTAGATTTTTCCCTATCATTACTGTCTTATTTCTATTGCAAATGCCATTGTAGTTATTACTGGAGGAGAGCATGGCCACCCATTCCAGTATTCTTGCCTGGAGAAACCCAATGGACAGATGAGCCTGAAGGCCTACAGTTCATGGGGTCACAAACAGTCGGACATGACTGAGTGACGAAGCACAACACCTATATCTATGCACAGGAATGAGAAGGAAGCATTTGTTATCTAACCCTGGAGGTCTAAATATCTTTGATGTGGAGATAGAGAAGACTTCAACCAGTGTCAACAATAAATATCACTATCAACCAGGAGGTTTAATTTATTATCAGACCACTCACATTTTGGACTTAGACCTTACCTTCTTTCCCTAGTATGCATCACTCATTAAGGCACATCTGTAACATCTAAATATACCTCTTATGTACCAATCTTCTCATTCCCAGTCCTCCATACAGTTTTCACATTCCTATGAATCTATTTTTTTATTGCAAATTTTAAGTAAAACAAACTAATTTAGACATGGAGATGATAGTTATCAGCTACCCTAAATTGTGAAATTTCATATAGACTTGGATTGACAAAATTGTACACAATTTATTGGCTGTTAGACATTATATAAAGAGAACTCAACTCACTGTTTATATATTTACAATTGGTAACATTAATGTGCATTTTAATTTACTAGATCTCTAAAGATAAGATCTATGGTCAAGTTTGCCAGAAGACTAATTCCAGAAGGCTAAGACACAGTGGAATTTTGGCCACTCTCTGGATATCCATTTTCAGCCTTCATATCCTGACATTTGTCATCATAAGCTTTGAAACATGTTTTTAGTAGCACAGTTAAAACACTAAAACTTGTCAAAATTTAGAGCAAAATAAAGCTTATTCATATATCCTGATTTATCATGACATTTTCACTAAATTGTCACTGAACCTTTTCTGGAATGGGTATTGTAGAATAGATATAAGCCAAGAATTGTACCTATTTAGGAGGGAATAACAAAAAGATTTAAAATGGAAGGATAACACAATGGAAATATTTGAATGAATAACAAATGGATGACTGTTCCATGTGTATAGAGATTATCGGAGCCCATGGCTTCCCACTTTTCCTTATCTTCTCCTTCCAGAGTATAGGTAAGAGTATTTTGATGTCTGACCTGTTGTCTAGCTTTTATATTATGTAATTTATGTAATGCAGTCATTAGATACAAACACTGGGGATAACAATAATGCTGTCAGGATTGTTCACCACATTCACCAACATATCTTAACTTGAAACATAAAAATAAGCTGAAATTTCATTTTGTCTGTGACTCAAAAAGAGAATGATTTATTCCTAAAATCTAGACAAAGGCTATCTTGGAACATGGTGACTGCAGTTCCAGAGAATTATGGCAAGGTAATATTAATTTTTTCAATCAAGATCCTCATCTCTTGTTAGTAATATCTCACCACATTAACATATTAGGATCCCATTGCATTGTATTAATATTCATATCATATCAGAATTTATTGTTGCTTATACAGTGTTAAAGTCATATCGCATTAGTGACTTTCATATCAGATTAGTGAAAGTGGATCCTAATAAGACTTTCATATTCAATTACTAAGGTAACAGTTTTGTCTTTCCAAGTCAGTTCTAACTCGAGCCCAGAGCACAAATTGATAAATGTGATAATAAAGCAATCTTTCTGGCTGAAGATGGATGGCCCCTGGGACCCGTGGAGCTGTGAAAATAGGACTTGAATCAAGGGGCCACAATTCTGACGGGAAAGAAGTTCAACCCTTTGCCTACATGGCAGCACTTCTGAACTAAAGGCTGTATGAGCATAAGAAGCTAGAAACACAGACCTTGTCCTTGGTAATTTACTTTCCACTCCTCTTATCCTGTTCCAGTCTGATAATTTGAGCTACAAAAAAAAAAAAAAAAAAGAGCATAGGTGAAAACGTTTTATGAAAGTGGTTAGTGTCTTCTTTTGTCCCAGAAATCGTTCAAATTTTACTTCCCTGGTGGCTCAGACGGTAAAGCGTCTGTCTACAATGCAGTAGACCCAGGTTCGATTCCTGGGTTGGGAAGATCCCCTGGAAAAGGAAATGGCAATCCACTCCAGGACTATTGCCTGGAAAATCCCATGGACAGAGAAGCCTGGTAGGCCACAGTCCATGGAGTAGCAAAGAGTCAGACATGACTGAGCAACTGCACTTTCTTTCACTTTTCTTTCTTTACCTAACATACGGATCGGTGGGTGAGATATTTTGGGACATACAAATGATTGCAAGGACTCAAATACTGCTATATTGTTATTCAAAGTACTAGGTTAAACTTAATCTTGACACCTATAGCAGGATATGTAAGAAATAGAAACTATGAACATATCCGTATATTGATCTGACTTCACTGGTGGCATGAACTGTGCTTTTCTCACCTTTTAATTCTAACATCTCTTCTCAGCACCTGCTACATTACATGCATTTCACATGCACTCTTTGGCAAGGTAAATTAGTAGAGCTCATTTGGGTGCTGAGACCAGAAGTCAAACCATTCATAAGTGTCATTTGGTAGGAAAGGGCAGGATTTCTCCATCAATTAGGAAAACATTCATACATAAATTACGCATGCACATATGTGTGTGTGTATCAATTGTTTTGTGTCTCTTTCTGCAATCCTTCGACATATAGTGTATTAGATAAACTTTCTAAAATTTCTTCTGCATTATCTTTCTTTTTAAACCTACCCTGAGTCAAAGGAGGGGATTACTATTTGCTCCATGTCTTTTTTAAAAAATTAGTGAATGTTAAAAGAGTTTGCTCAGGAGACTGGGAGAGCTGTGTCTTGGTGGACAGGGGTCTAAAGTACACTGGAATTTACTGAGAAACTTGTTTGTAAAGATTATTACTTACTGCTGTTTTCTTACAAAAGTATATTTTGGAAAGTTGTATACTGTCAACTAAACTGCTTTTGTCTAAAAAAAAAAAACAAAAAACCACAGTAATCTTTCTTGGAGTCTTAATCCCTTCTTTTCTCAGTTTCCTTTCTCGGTATATTACCATATTTAAATTCTTTCTAGTTTAAGAGGAAAAAGAAAACCCTCTCCTCCCTTGACTCAGGTCTTCACTCACACTATCATCCTCCTACCTCTTTGTACAGCTGTGTATATTTAAATATCTAGACATTTATGGTCTCAATGTCATCACTCATCAGCCTACCGCAGTCTGTATTATATTCACACTCCATTGAATGCTTCCTTTTGTGATCAACAGCAGCCCCCAGCGTGCTAAAGCAAAGGGACATCTTTTCAGTCTATAAATTCTGACCTCTCATTCCATTTGATACTTTTTTCAAATTCACACTCCTTGTTTGATCTTAGGTCTTTTAGATCTTATGGCATCACTTTACTCTGGCTGCTGCTTCTTCTTCTTCTTCTTCTTCTTCTTCTTCTCTCTCTCTCTCTCTCTCTCTCTCTCTCTCTCTCTCTATATATATATATATATACACATATTTCTCATTCTGCTTTGGGGTCATATCTTCAAGTTCTCTTCTCTGCACAGTCAACCTACTTGATTAGATACTGTTCCTTTTGTTTGATGGTTTCAAGCTTTAGTGTGCATGAAAATCACCCAGAGAGCCCGATAAAACCCCAAACACTGGAGCCCACCTTAGTAATTTGAACTAGAAACCCAGGGGATATTTTGTCCATCTCCCTCTCTAACATTGCACCTTCCTTTCCCTCCACTAAACTCAATCCATTATAAAGTCCTAATGCCTTTAACTTATAACTGAGGAAGTCTTTTCTATTAATAGTTGTCTGGGCCACTGCTTGTTTGGATTAAGCAACAGCTCCTTTAATTGTTCTTTTCTGTCTAGGAAATTAGCCGTTAACATTCTAGCTAGTATTTGTTTTTAATTTACAAATATTTTGACAAACTTTTTTTTTTAATTGTGTCAATTTAAAAGAAAATGATAGAGAATAGATAAATTAATATTTTACAAAGAAGAGGGTACATGATTTTCCAGGACCACAGAACAATTTAGCTAAATCATCTCTCCTATGAATTATACTGGATTTCATAGGGAGAGAATGAAAAATAATAAAGTGGTATTTTTTTAAAGAGCTGCAACTACTCTTATCGCATATTACATGTTAGGAACTGAGGTTTAGAAGATTCAATAACTTCAAGGATTTCACAATAAGAAGAGGTAAGACTGAGATTAAAATGAAGGTATGTCTAACTCCAGAATCTGTGCTCTTAATCCCCTTACTTCTGAATAGTCCTTGGTAATGGCAGTTTCCTTCTTGAAAGCTGGCAGTTCTTAATTATAGCACTGAATTATGAATTCTCACTTAGAGCCTTAAAATGCCATTCATACTAGCAATAAGTGTTAATTCTGGCTATTGCTCCTATAGTTTACATACTCTAAACCCCTCTCTACATCTGTGTCTCTTTTGCTGCTTTACATATAGGGCTATCGTTACTGTCTTTCTAAATTATATATATATGCATTAATATGCTATATTGGTGTTTCTCTTTCTGACTTAAAGTTATTAGCCTCCAATTAAAAAACAAAACAAAACAAAACCCTCTCTAAATAGGCCAATCCTATGCTCAGAAAAAAGCTATCCTACCCTGGGCTCCATCATCCATGGGGTTATTCCCCTGTTCCTCATGCAGGATCAAGCCACTTCCAACATTTTTTTTTTTTTTTAAATTAAACCCTTCTTCACAGCTTCCTGGTTTATAATGATTTCCTTCTCATTGTCCCCTAAGTTTTGTTTCTCTGGGCACTCATTTGTTTTGTAAGGCATTAGTAGCTACATTTGTAACAGTTCATAGTTTTACCTGTAGCTGTATAGTAAGCAATGTGAGAATAATAGTTGCTTCTTTCTGTTCTTGGTGCTGTCATGCAATGCCTAGGTCAGGAGGAACCACAGCTAGGTAGGTGCTCAGCAAGGCCAAGCTGGTTAGATAGGTTTCCTCTTGGTATAAGAATCATTATACATTTATATTTTCCTTAAAATACTGTCAGTTAAATAGCATTTCTAAAATCTGCAAATCACTAAAGGACCCAGGGTGGTGGTTTACTTTAATCTTAAAATAATAAATAAATCTGTTTGCTTATGCAACTGAGATTTATGACTTTATTTGATCGAGCAGTTTCCTTATAACTCATGTGTCTCTTCTTCTTAGCTGGTATTGTGAGAAATTCTGGAGTGTCCCTCTCATCTGTTGGATACTTCTCTTTGATAGAAAAAGCAAGACACATTTGAGTCTGGGACGAAGGGTTAATGGTTTCACCAGCAGAAATCTCTTAAAGATTTGAGTTGCTCCCTGGCTTAATAAGGTCTCTCTCTCCTAACACAAACCTGGCCACATAGCTTTCTGTGAGGTGGTAGATCTGGTAAGCTGGTCATATGGAATAAAAATCCCATCTAGTGCAGAACACAATGGAGATTTAGAGACTCTGTCTTTAGGGCCCAACAAAGACGTGGGAATCTTGTTTAATAACATTATCTTCTTCCTTTTAATTTCTTTGCAGAACAATTTCTGAAAATTGAAATCCTTTATCTAAGAGCCAGAGATCTTAGCTTTGACCCAGTTGCCCTTTAAATATGAATAAGAGCTGGTGTCTAATGCTATCTGTCTTATATTTACCTGGTCTACTTGACTGCATACTATTTTGTGGTGCTTTTCTTGAAAGACAGCTTTCTTCTCTTATCCTCAGTGAATAATTTTCTTTTCAGCCTACGGGACTTTAGAGACATATTTTCAATTTTTTTTCATCTTACTAGTTAGGTCGAAGTTATAAAGGTTATCATAATTATAATTTGAATTCATTTCATGTCTTTGGTTAGAATAGCATTATTTGAATTATCAACTGTTGTTTCAAAAAATAGGACTTTACATTTTAGTTTCATTCCCCTGTAGTATTTAATCAAGGACTCCTCTTGTCAATCAATCAGTTTATTTGCATTTATATTACACTGTTCAGGAAGGGGTGTGTGATTGTGTAACACAGACACACACACACACACACACATACACGTTCTCCACTTCTTCCACTCCCGATTCTTCTATCAAATGGTAAAAGTGCAGAGCAGAGCTAGAAATTGACAAACAGCCAGGTGTCTAACTTTAAAAAATTGGCAATATCAAGCAATGAAAGACTTTTATTTCATGTGAGATAGGGTTAGGAGCTAAAAGGCAATTACAAGTTAGGGTTGGAGTTAAAAATCAGATAGAATTCGGGTAGACAGAAAGTCTTTGCAAAAAGATAAGATGATGGAAAATATAAGATTTTTTGATAACAGCTGTGAAACTGATTTATTCAAATAAAATTTTTATTTATCAAAAAATACAAATAATAATTGTTTTGTTGTGTCCAAATCTTTTGTGACCCCATGGACTGCAGCCCTCTAGGCTAGCCTGTCCATGGAATTTTCCAGGCAAGAATATGGGAGTAGGTTGCCATTTCCTTCTCCAGGAGATCTTCCAATTCAGGGATCAAACCCACATCTCCTGCACTGACAGGTGATTTTTTTTTTTTTTTAATCACTGAGCCACCTGGGAACTCATAAGTAATAGTAGAGGACATTGAATGAATGAACATAGTCCAGGTGTCTCCACTTGACCTCTTCATGATAGAAAAGAAACAGTGGAGAGAGAGAATGAAAAAAAAAGAATGAATGTTGGGTTACACTCTGAGGTCGGCAGGTTATACCTAGACAATTAGATTAACTATTATCACATCCCCAGAGCTGTGGCAGTAAAGGACTGTGAGATCGGACCCAAGTCTGGTTTGAAGCCAAAAAAAAAAAAACCAAAATGCAAATGCTGGATTAGCTATATAGTAACTCTCAGTTCTTGGGTTACTTTTTTATCCTCTCTGGAATCAAGATTCCTCCTCTGAAAAAATATCTTGTCAGGTTATTTTGATAATTACATAAGCTTAGATACAAATTAACAAAATACAATAGTAATTGTTGCTGTTCAGTCACTAAATTGTGTCCAGCTCTTTGTGACTCCATAGACTGCAGCACAGGGGCTTCCCTGTCCTTTATTATCTTTGGAATTTGCTCAAACTCATGTCCATTTAGTTGGTAGTGCCATTCAACCATCTCATCCTCTGTCTCCCACTTCTCCTCCTGCACTCAATCTTTCCCAGCATCAGGGTCTTTTCCAGTGAGTCAGCTCTTTTCATCAGGTGGACAAGTATTGCAGCTTCAACTTCGGCGTCAGTCCTTCCAATGAAAAATCAGGCTTAATTTCCTTTAGGATTGACTGGTTTGATCTCGTTGCAGTCCAAGGGACTCTCAAGAGTCTTTTCCAGCACCACAGTTCAGAGAATCATTTCTTAGGTGCTCAGCCTTCTTTATGGTCCAACTCTCATATCTGTACATGACTCCTGGAAAAACCATAGCTTTGACTCTATGGACCTTGGCCAGCAAAGTCACGTCTGCTTTTTAATACACTGTCAGGTTCGTCAAACCTTTCCTTCCAAGGAGCAAGCGTCTTTTAATTTTGTGGCCACAGTCACCATCTGCAGTGATTTTGGAGTCCAAGAAAATAAAAGCTATTTCCACTTCTTCCCCATCTAGTGCCATGAAGTGGTGGGACTAGATGCCATGATATTAGCTTTTTGAATGTTTAGTTTTAAGCCAGATTTTCACTCTCTTCTTTCACCCTCATCATAAATATTTCACAAATTTGAGGGTTTTTAAAAATTCTTCTTCCAACTACAATGAGGTATCCTCACACTGATCAGAATGGCCATCATCAAAATGTCTACAAACAATAAATGCTGGAGAGAGTGTAGAGAAAAAGGGAACTCTCTTACACTGTTGGTAGGAATGCAAACTGGTACAGCCACTATGGACAACTGTGTGGAGATTCCCTAAAAAACCAAGAATAGACCTGCCATACAACTCAGTAATCTGAATGTTGGGCATACATCCCAAGGAAACCAGAATTGAAAGACACACATGTACACCAGTGTTATTGCAGCACTATTTACGGTAGCTATCACACGGAAGCAACTTAGATGTCCATTGGCAGATGAATGGATAAGGACGTGTGGTACACTTATACAAGGAAATATTATTCAGCCATAAAAAGGAGAAGTCAGTTCTAATGGGGTGGATTATTGGGTCAGTTCTAATGAGGTGGATGAACCTGGAGCCTATTAAACAGAGTGAAGTATATCAGAAAGAGAAAGAAAAATACAGTATATTAATGCATGTGTATGGAATTTAGAAAGATGGTACTGATGACCCTACCTGCAGAGCAGCAAAGGAGACACAGATAAAGAACAGACTTTTGGATTCAGTGGGAGAAAGTGAGGGTGGGATGATTTGAACAAATAGCACTTTAGCATATGTAAAATAGATGGCAGTGCAAGTTCAGCGCCTGAAGCAGGGCACCCACAGCTGGTGCTCTGGGGCAACCCAGAGGGATGGGGTGGAGAGGGAGGTGGGAGGGGAATTCAGGAAGTGGGGGGACACATGTATACCTGTGGCCGATTTATGTTGGTTTATGACAAAAACCATCAAAATACTGTAATTATCTTCCAATTAAAATTAATTAATTAATTTAAAAAATTCTTCTCCCTTTCACCTCTACTTTGGTTTATGTGTGGTGATGGACCCCCATCTTATGGAGTAAGCTAGATTTATTTTAGGATATCTTTCCAACAAAAATACAATTCTTCCACAACACCTTCCTAAATGGTTAAGTATACTTTGTTATAAACATTAAATCGTTCTGAGGCATTAAAATGAAAATATAAATTACAAATAATGAAATGTATAATATGTATTTTGATAAATATTGATTTTGATAAATATAAATTGCCTCAAAATGTCAAATATCATGATTTAATTATTTCACCAACATGGTTTCTTCTGGGAATATGAATGTGTTAAAATCAATAGTAGTGCATATACATTCAATGTTGCTATTAATATATATTTTTAGAGGTGTCAATGATCCCTAATAGTCCTACTGTCTTTTTATGAAAAGCATCTACATAAGATACACAGTTCCCAGGCCTAGTCTTCCAGCTTTGTGAGTATTCCCCCATGTCCCACTTTGTAAATGTTCATTTGCTTGTAATGGCAATTTATGTCACTGTGCATTATACGGATGGCCTAATTCAAGGCCAGTCATCCAGTGGAGATGTCTTCACTTCAAGGGAAGTTGGTTAATGGTCGGAACCAGGATGTTTTATTGTACCATTTCATTGAGCTGTATTTTTTACAATATCTTTTTACTGACTGTACCTAAAAACATTTTATTATATCTAATCATATACACTCATTCTCATTAGAAGGTTATCATTCCCCTTGTAGCTCTACCTTCCTAGTGCCAGCAATGCTTTGGGTTTCTTAATGCTGCACTAAGAGAAGCACTGGTTTATAAATTAAAATCCTTATTACTCATTATATGTCCTGTGATTTAAATAAATTAAATGTACCATCTTTCACTGAAAGAGATAGAGCCTCTGGTCAGGGCCTAACTTATGTGGAAGTAGACAAGCCATAGAATTTTAGAGGTTCCAACAGCTTCTCCCATGTTTCTCCCAAGCTAGTTTCTCCAACTCCACCTGCAACTGCTTTTTACATGTTAGTTGATTCCTAGCATAAAATTGCAACCCACTCCAATATTCTTGCCTAGAGAATCCCGTGGACAGAGGAGCCTGGTGGGCTGCTGTCCATAGGGTTGCACAAAGTTGGACATGACTGAAGCAACTTAGCATGCATGCATGCATTGGAGAAGGAAATGACAACCCACTCCAGTATTCTTGCCTGGAGAATCCCGGGGACAGAGGAGCCAGGTGGGCTGCCATCTATGGGGTCGCACAGAGTCAGACACAACTGAAGCGACTTAGCAGCAGCATTCCTTCAAAAGACCTTACTGATTTTCAGTCCATTCATTTGCTCATTTACTCATTCATTCAGGCCTTCGCTTCCCTGGTAGCTCAGACGGAAAAGCGTCTGCCTACAATGCGGGAGATCCGGGTTCGATCCCTGGGTCGGGAAGATCCTCTGGAGAAGGAAATGGCAGCCCACTCCAATACTCTTGCCCGGAAAATCCCACGGACTGAGGAGCCTGCTAGGCTACAGTCCATGGGGTCTCAAAGAGGTGGACATGACTGAGCGACTTCACTTTTTTTCTTTCTTTCTTCTTTGGAACACCAATCATATATTATGGCTTCTGTTGGTGTTTTCAGATTCAAAGATGAAATGTATTAACATTCAAGAGAATGATGTACAGTGCAGTCACAGTATAAAAAAATTACAAAACATAACTTTAGGAGCTTTAATAACTAAATGAACAAAATGTTTCCGGAACACAAGGAAATGTCAGGGCTTTCACTGAGAAAGTCATAGGTATACAAGTTATCACAAGTGGCCAACTTGACTAAAGAGAAGCATAAGAATAACATGTAGAGAAGAGGTGTGAGAGATCCTGGCATGTTCAAATAAGGGCAAACTGGTTTGAGTAGATTTAGCAGCTTGTGAAATTGGAAAGCAAAGGCTATATGGTAAGTCATTGTGTGGGATCAAAGTGGGTTAAAGTTCAGGAATGGAGAGTGAGTCAGAGTCAGATATAGGCTTATATTGTGGTTATTGTTAGTTATGATAATAGTAAATACTGATGTATTTTGGAGCAATGGTATTATTATAAATATCAACATTCTTTGTGCCAAAACAGCTTCTTTAAATCGAATATCTGATGTGTAATATTGTTTCTACTGCATGCATCCTAGCATCTACCTCTTGCCCCTTTATTGTCCTATAAAAAGCATTGACTTAATCATTCCCATCAAATTTGGTGATACAGTGTTACTGTCATCAACTCAAAATCATCTGAAAGAATGAATGAAAGAAAAAGTGAAAGTCACTCAGTCATGTCCAACACTTTGTGAGCCCATGGATTATACAGACCATGGAACTCTCCAGACCAGACTACTGGAGTGGGTAGCCTTTCCTTTCTCTAGCAGATCTTCCTGACTCAGGAATCAAATAGGGGTCTCCTGCATTGCAGGCGGATTCTTGACCAACTGAACTATACTTATATTATTAAAATCCTCTCATGAAAGAACAAGTGAGACTAAAAACTGAAAGAAAAAACCCAAATTTTCTGTCAAATTCCCTCCAAAATTTATTTTATACCTAAAATCCACATAGCATAGAATAACTTATTGATTTAATTACGGAGAAAAGTTATGACCAACCTAGATAGCATATTGAAAAGCAGAGAAATTACTTTGCCAACAGAGGTCCGTCTAGTCAAGGCTATGGTTTTTCTAGCAGTCATGTATGGATGTGAGAGTTGGACTGTGAAGAAAGCTGAGCACCAAAGAACTGATGCTTTTGAACTGTGGTGTTGGAGAAGACTCTTGAGAGTCCCTTGGACTGCAAGGAGATGCAACCAGTCCATTCTAAAGGAGATCAGTCCTGGGTGTTCTTTGGAAGGAATGATGCTGAAGCTGGAATTCCAGTACTTTGGCCACCTCATAGGAAGAGTTGACTCATTGGAAAAGACCCTGATGCTGGGAGGGATTGGGGGCAGGAGGAGAAGGGGACAACAGAGGATGAGATGGCTGGATGGCATCACTGACTTGATGGATGTGAGTCTGAGTGAACTCCGGGAGTTGGTGATGGATAGGGAGGCCTGGCATGCTGTGATTCATGGGGTCACAAAGAGTCAGACATGACTGAGTGACTGAACTGAACTGAATTGAAAGTTTATATGAAATTTAAAAGCAAAGATTCACCAAAAATTAATTTATTAAAAAGCACAGAGTTTATGGGTTTAAGATTTTTCTAAGTCAAAAATGTTACATTGAAAATTTTCATTTTAAAATTTTAATCACTTACTATTACTTTTAATTTTAGGGTCTATATCATACTTCATTTTTTTTTTAAATGTGTTTTAGCCAGCAGAGTTAATGTCTTGTGAGGAAATCACAATCTTTCCTCCAGGTTATATCTAGATTCTCCAAAGGTGGACTAACCATCTTATTTCATTTGAATTGTATGTCCAGTAGAAGATTCACTTCTCTTTACCTGTTCTGTTTTTCTATTAGTAGCTCAGAGATACGTACTTCCAGAGGTTTTGCAAATTTTCATTATATGCATATCTTAAAATATTAATACCAATTTTACACATTGTGCCTTGTTATTCTTTTCCATTTGTTATTTTTCACATTGATTTATTTCTATGCTTATTTTTATTTTATTGTCCCTCAGTTTAATATGTATTGCATCATATTTTCTACAGGCAACCTAAAATCTATTTTGTAACTAAATAAGATAAAACAAACACAAAGAGTGGTATTCTCCCCATAACACTAGCCATAGAAAACATGGCAGCGTGCTTTTCTATTTTACAGATGAGTTTTGAAATTAAATGAGATAACATGATTGGGGATGCAGCCTAACAAGAATGGAAAGTGTTAGTCGCTCAGTCATTTCTGATTCTTTGTGACCTCATGGACTGTAACCCAACAGGCTTCTCTATCCATGGAAATCTCCAGACAAGAGTACTGGAGTGGGTTCCATTCCCTTAGTTGAATACTAAAGGGTAACAGATGGGTGTGTGCTTATCAGCTGTTAATTTGGCCACGAAGCCCTGTGTTCTATGTATGAACAGTGCTGCACAATTTAATAAGTAATGACAATAACCATGACAGGCAGGAGAAGAAAATTATAACCAATCAAGGAAGAAAAAAATGACACCTGTATTCCACAAAATCAGGACAGGGAATCTGGCTTGCCATCAACAAGAGAATGCTGGGAATTTAACAATTAAAGGCAGTTTCTCTAGAGACTGGGGACTGTGTCTTCCTGCACTTTGCTAATGAAGTATAATTCATTTTACCTCACCCCCACCTTTAGAAATCAAAAGTTCAAGCATCTGTATCAGACACATTTGAAAGGTGAGGTCTCCTCTCTCGTTGCAGTACCGTGTGTCCTCTTCAGGGAGCATTCTCCTGTTCTATTAATTATTGTGCTTGGATGACATTACTATTCATGGACTAGCATCTCAAAATACTTGACTTAGCACTGGGTCTGGAACTAATACTAATAAGTACAAGGTTGAATAGTGGTTGAAGTTTTATTTATTCTTTTCTCTCTCTCTTCTACACACAAAGAAAGAAGATAGTTTTATTCATAATTCAGTTGCCTTACACTTCTAGAGAGAATTTAGTCTGTTGATTCATTAGTGAGAGTGTCATAGAGAAATGCACCTTTGAGACATTACTAAGAAATGGAAAAACCCAATTCCAAATTCCCATAGTCAATCCAAAGAGGGGGTATAAAAATGAAGACTTATTTAATTTGTTATAATTTTAATATGATTTTCAATAATATGCATTTTGGAAGCAGAAAAACCTTTGTTAACTGGTCTGGAGCTGGTGATTTCAAATGTGCTCTATTGGTAAAAGGGATATTGGTACTTGAGGTAAGATTAGAAGGTGATGAGATTAATCTTTTTAAGCAAACATAGTAGGCTATATCCACTCCAGGAAGACACATGTTCTTTAAAGTAGCCAACATGAAAAGCTATTGTATCATAATAACCAAATAAAACCCAACTACTAATATTATCAAGAAATAGGTTTACTTTTCCTTTGCAACAGAAAATGTGCTGGCATTAGGTTACCTGTTCTAATAAAACAAAAGTGAAAGAGAGTGAAGTCGCTCAGTCGTGTCCGACTCTTTGCGACCCCGTGGACTGTAGCCTACCAGGCTTCTCTGTCCATGGGATTCTCCAGGCAAGAGTACTGGAGTGGCTTGCCATTTCCTTCTCCAGGGGATCTTCCCAACCCAGAGATCGAACCCGGGTCTCCTGCCTTGGAGGCAGACGCTTTAACCTTGAGCCACCAGGGAAGCCCCAAAGTTATGTGCTATTTCTTGCTTCACTATGCAGATCACATTGACTTTTGACTACTATTTATTGTCCCATGGTCACATGATGGTTGACTCACCTAAAGGTATCACTTTGTATTCAAGGCAGAGAAAGGGAAATTGAGGTGGAGCCAGAATGGATCCTCTTGTTTCTTTTCTTTTAACTGCAAATATAAAAGACCCTGAGACATTTATACTTTTACCTTCAGTAACTGGTTTTCATGCCTCTCTCAACTGTTAGACTGGACATATGACTTTATATATCCTATTGTGGGAGTCAAACAAGGGAGAAGGAATTGAGATTGAAGTGGTTCTGTAACCAAAAAGGACCCTATGGGACCTTCCCAGGACAGACCCCCACCCTTTGTCCTCCACCTGCCTATTGTCTGTAGAAAAAAATTAGGCTCCTAGGCCTTCCTGAGTTTTCAAAGAATACATGTAAAGAGAGAAGTATGGAAATGCAGAAACAAAAGAACAGTCAAGAAAGACAAAACAATAATAGTTCAGTAATTAAAGTCAAAGAGCTTTAGTTTCTCTTCAAGGACCATAGATAATATTCTGAGCCATATCTATGCTTTGAACTGTTTTGCAGACACTGAAACCCCCGCTAAGGGAAGAAGTTAATTATATGCTGACCACAAGCATGTAGACCCCAGGCCTGTTGAAAGCAGAAGGTTGATGATGCTGATTCCTAATTAGTTTACCACCAATCAGAAGGTCATCTACTAACTGAGCACTGCATCCTGCAAACCTCTACCTCACCCTATCTTTAAAATTCTGTCCCTGAAAGCCCCTGGGGAAGTGCAGAGCTTTTGAGCATTAGCTACCAGCCTCGTTTGGCACCTGCAATAAATACTTCATTCTCCATCACTATAATCTGCTGTCAGTAAATTATCTACACTGCATACAGGTGAGCAAACCTAAGTTGGGTTCAATAAAAGTGCTGACCAAAGAAAAGTGTCACCATGAACATGGAGTCAGTCCAATAAGGTTTTATTGTTTCAAATTCTTCATTGTTTACTAACTGCATTTTCAAACACATTTTCCTTGGAGCAGAGAATCAGGTCTGCCTTCATTTAGTATCATTTAGCATAATGCCTCTCAATACACGTCTTGAGTAAATGAATTAATGAGTGAAAAAATGAACCAATACAATTTTTCCACTAGGCACCTATTGATTATTCTATGTGACTCTCGAACAAAGAGGAGTGGATGGTGGGCAAATGGAAAACTGGCAGCTAAAAGTGTGAAGCAGATGGAACATACTTTTTCTTTCTAGTGGATGAGGTGGTGCAAACTATTGTTGAAGGAAGAACAGAGACAGACGGAAGGAACTATATATTCTCGTCCAGTCCAAGTCGTGCCTCTGCTCCAACAATCCAAAGACTGGGTTGCTTCTCACAAATACTATGGCTTGAATTTGGTGCCAAGAGCCCAGTCCTTTCCCTGACTGATCTTTCTTCTGCTCAAATCCGCAATTTCTTCCTGACAGCCTAGTCCCTTCATACTCTTTTTTCTCCAATTCTGATAACTGTCAGTTCCAGCTAGGGGAAAGTTTTCTATAAAACTTAGTTTTTCATTAATTAGTTTGTTTAATAAAGTTTTTTTTTTATTCCTTTCACCTAATATTTATAACCTATATGTCAATCTCCAAAACAATACCTCCATCACTGAAATTGTAAGCCATCTGTGAGCATATCAAAACTTCCAGATTTCAGGAATTTTCAGTGATTTGATTTTTGAGAGGCAGAGTATAAGGGTTGCCTTATGTATTTTATGTCTGGGAAGTGATACGATTGTGTTTCTTGTATCTGTTGCTTAACTGAACATCTGTGGAATGACAGGGAAAGACATCGGGTGTGAATAAAGTAAGGAACATGACTAAAATTCTCCTGAATTAGTAATTCCGTCACTAACAGTTGAAAAAAGAGTAGATGGGGTAGCTTCACTCTGTCCTCAGGTTTGTACTTATTTTCTGCTCTATAACTTGTACTTTCTCTGATCTCATGCTAGCATCGCCCACCTCATTCCTTGACTTACTTATTTTCTTAGGTTCACCAATGTTTTTCTCCCTACTATCCAAACAAATTATTTAAATTACTGTCACATGTTATTCATTTAGAGCTGTCATAATCATTATTGAGGTTAATCAATTGAGTGATACTGTGAACATGATCAATATGATTACTTCTGTTTTATGGAGTTGAACTAACATGAAAGTGAAGTTGCTCAGTCGTGTCCAACTCTTTGCGACCCCATAGACTGTAGCCTACCAGGCTCCTCTGTCCATGGGATTTTCCCGGCAACAGTACTGGAGTGGATTGCCATTTCCTTCTCCAGGCGATCTTCCCAAACCAGGGCTCGAACCCTGGTCTCCTGCATTGTAGATGGACACTTTACCATCTGAGCCACCATGAGATTAAGCGGGATCAAACCAATAGTGAGGCCAAAACTTAGACCTGGGTTTTCTCAGTCATGCTATGCTAAGTCACTTCAGTCGTTTCCGACTCTGTGTGACCCCATAGATGGCAGCCCACCAGGCTCCCCTGTCCCTGGGATTCTCCAGGCAAGAACACTGGAGTGGGCTGCCATTTCCTTCTCCAATGCATGAAAGTGAAAAGTGAAAGTGAAGTCCTTCAGTCGTGTCCAACTCTTAGCGACCCCATGGATTGCAGCCTAACAGGCTCCTCCATCCATGGGATTTTCCAAGCAAGAGTACTGGAGTGGGGTGCCATTGCCTTCTCCGTTTCTCAGTCATAAACAATGCTTTTATAATTTTTTTTCTTTTACGTACATAAAAAGTTTTATATACATAAAAATCACATGAAATATCAGACACCTTATGAAGCTATCACTTGAGATTTGAGCTCACCCTCCCTTTAAAAAATACATTAAATGCCAGCTCAGTCTCAGTTTGAGTTAAGCTATATTTGCTTTTTCAAGGGTTAGACTTTTCTAGGCATGTCTGGTAGACCGGCAAAATAGATTAAAGAAAATATTTGGGGGCTTCCTAAACTCTAAGGATTCTGCTAGGAAGCATTTCCCCTTAAGGAAGTTTTTTTTTTTTTTTTTTTTTTAATGAAGTCTAAAGAGATCTTTATTTTTAAAGACTCTTAGTAGGAAATTGGAGAAGGAAATAGCAACCCACTCCAGTATTCTTGCCTAGAGAACCCCAGGGAAGGTGGAGACTGGCGGGCTGCCGTCTATGGGGTCACACAGAGTCGGACACGAATGAAGCGACTTAGCAGCAGCAGCAGCAATAGGAAATTATAAAATTGTCACAATCCAGTTCAGTTGCTCAGTTGTGTCCAACTCTTTGATACCCCATGGATTGCAGAATGCCAGGCGTCCCTGTCCATCACCAACTCCTGGAGCTTGCTCAAACTCATGTCCATCGAGTCTGTGATGTCATCCAACCATCTCATCCTCTGTCATCCCCTTCTCAACCTGCCTTCAATCTTTCCCAGAATCAGGGTCTTTTCCAATGAGTCAGCTCTTCTCATCATGTGGCCAAAGTATTGGAGCTTCAGGTTCAGCATCAGTCCTTTCAATGAATATTCAGGACTGATTTCTTTTAGAATTGAATGGTTTGACCTCCTTGCAGTCCAAGAGACTCTCAAGAGTCTTCTCCAACACCACAGTTTCAAAAGCATCAATTCTTCAGCACTCAGCTTCCTTTATGGTCCAACTCTCACATCCATACATGACTACTGGAAAAACCATAGCTTTAATTGGATGGACATTTGTCAGCAAATTAATGTCTCTGCTTTCTAATATGCTGTTTAGGTTGGGCATAGATTTTCTTGCAAGGAGTAAGCATCTTTTAATTTCATGGCTGTGGGCAGCATCTTCAGTGATTTTGGAGTCCAAGAAAATAAAGTCTGTCACTGTTTCCATCGCCTCCCCATATATTTGCCATGAAGTGATGATTGGAAAAGACCCTGATGCTGGGAGGGATTAGGGGCAGGAGGAGAAGGGGATGACAGAGGATGCAGTGGCTGGATGGCATCACTGACTAGATGGACATGAGTTTGAGTGAACTCCAGGAGTTGGTGATGAACAGGGAGGCCTGGCATGCTGTGATTCATGGGGTCGCAAAGAGTCGGACACAACTGGGCAACTGAACTGAACTGATGGGACCAGATGCCATGATCTTAGTTTTTAGAGTTTGAATACTGAGTTTTAAGCCAGCTTTTTCACTCTCCTCCTTCACTTTCATCAAGAGGCTCTTTAGTTTCTCTTCGCTTTCTGCCATAAGGGTGCTATCATTTGTATATCAGAAGTTATTGATATTTCTTCCTACAATCTTGATTCCAGCTTGTGCTTTATCCAGCCTGGCATTTTATATGATGTGCTTTGCATATAAGTTAAATAAACAGGTGACAGTATACAGCCTTGACGTATTCCTTTCCCAATTTAGAATCAGTCCTTTGTTCCATATCCTGTTCTAACTGTTGCTTCTTGACGAGCATACAGATTTCTCATGAGTCAGGTAAGATGATCTGGTATTCCCATCTCTTTAAAAATTTTCCACAGTTTGTCATGATCCACATAATCAAAAGCTTTGGCCTAGTCAATAAAGCAGAAGTAGATGATTTTCTGGAACTCTCTTGCTTTTTCTATGATCTAGGATCTTGGCAATTTGATCTCTGTTCCTCTGCCTTTTTAAAATACAGCTTGAACATCTGGAAGTTCTCAGTTCACATACTTTTGAAGCCTGGTTTGAAGAGTTTTGAGCATTACTTTGATAGCATGTGAGGTAAATGCAATTGTGTGGTAGTTTGAGCATTCTTTGGCATTGTCTTTCTTTGGGATTGGAATGAAAACTGACCTTTTCCAGTCTTGTGGCCACTGCTGAGCTTTCCAAATTTGCTGGCATATTGAGTGCAGCACTTTCACAGCATCATCTTTTAGGATTTGAAATAGCTCCACTGGAATTCAATTACCTCCACTAGCTTTGTTCATAGTGATGCTTCCTAAGACCCACTTGACTTTGTACTCCAGGATGTCTGGTTCTAGGTGAGTGATCACACCATGATGATCATCTGGGCCATTAAGATCTTTTTGTATAGTTCTTCTGTGTATTCTTGCCATCTCTTCCTAATATCTTCTTCTTCTCTTAGGTCCATGCCATTTCTGTCCTTTATGGTGCCCATCTTTGCATGAAATGTTCCCTTGGTATCTATAATTTTCTTGAAGACATCTCTAGTCTTTTCTATTCTATTGCTTTCCTCTATTTCTTTGCATTAATCACTTAGGAAGGCTTTCTTATCTCTCCTTGCTATCCTTTGGAATTCTGCATTCAGATGTGTATATCTTTCCTTTTCTCCCTTGCCTTTCATTTCTCTTCTTTTCTCAGCTATTTGTAAGGCCTCCTCAGACAACCATTTTGCCTTTTTGCATTTCTTTTTCTTGTGGATAGTCTTGATCAGTGTCTCCTGTACAATGTCATGGACCTCCGTCCATAGTTTTTCAGGTTCTCTATCAAGTTTAATCCCTTGAATCTATTTGTCATTTCCACTGCATAATTGTAAGGAATTTGATTTAAGTGATACTGAATGGTCTAGTGGTTTTCCCTACTTTCTTCAATTTAGTTCTGAATTTTGCAATTAGGTATTCAAGATCTGAGCCACAGTCAGTTCCTGTTCTTGTTTTTGCTGACTGTGTAGAGCTTCTCAATCTTCAGCCACAAAGAACATAATCAATCTGATTTTGGTTGACCATCTGGTGATGTCCATGTGTAGAGTCGTCTCTTGTGTTGTTGGAAGAGGGTGTTTGCTGTGACCAGTGCCTTCTCTTGACAAAACTCTGTTAGCCTTTGCCCTGTTTCATTTTGTACTCCAAGGACAAACTTGCCAGTTACTCCAGGTGTCTCTTGACTTCCTACTTCTGCATTTCAGTCCCCTATGATGAAAAGGACATCTTTTTCTGGTGTTAGTTCTAGAAGGTCTTGTAGGTCTTCATAGAGCTGTTCTACTTCAGCTTCTTCGGCATTAGTGGTTGGGATACAGACTTGGATTACTGTGATACTGAATGGTTTGCCTTGGAAACAAACAGATATAATTCTGTAATTTGGGGGATTGTATCTAAGTATCACATTTTGATCTCTTCTGTTGACTCTGAGGGCCAGTACTTTTCTTCTAAGGGATTCTTGCCCACAGTAGTAGATATGAATTAAGTCATATGAATTAAATTTGCCCATTTCAGTCCATTTCTGCCCTTTCCCATCCATTGAATTAAATTTGTCCGTTTGCCCATTCCATCTTGGAATTTATGTAGGCTGTTCATATTGGAAGTATCTAGGTGAGGCATACATAAGCACTGTTTTTAGTATTTTTACAGCTTCTCTATAAGTCTAAAATTAGTTTAATGTGAAAAGTTTATTGCTTTCACATCTGAGTCACATTTTTTGATTTATCAATTTACCACTTTTTGCTTTAACTCCTCACTCAGAAAATTTGTTCTTTACCTTGTCATTTATAGTGCTTTGCTTTAATTATTAGTTAAATGCTTATAGAAATATGAAACACAAAATACATGAATTAAGATGAAGAAGTCTTCTATAACTTTTCAGAGCTCCTATCTGAAAGCAAAATTGTCTTTTGAAGTATGTTTTTATTCTGCTTATGGGCCATTCATTCTAGAGCATATAAAATATGTCTTCATGGTGTTTTATTATTAACTAAAACAGTATGATTAGCTTTGTTTTGGTAGTGTGAACTATTTGTGAGCAATTGAAGTAGAAAAACAATCTTGACATGTATAAAATACCTAGAATTGTTCCATTTCAGTATATAATTATTAAAGTTTAGTTTAGTCCTGCCTGGTTACTTTTTGACACTTATCTATTTGCCATTTTATCTTGAATAAATTCGACTGTTGTAGTTTTCAATTTACCTTCCAAGAAAACAGGTAAAGTCTCACCTGACTTTTAGCTGTAAATGGTTGTAATTCTACCATGAATGTTTAACAATCTAATTTCAAATAATGAGAAAGATGGATGGAGGACATATTCTTCTGGAGGATCACTTATCAGGCTCTGAGATCATGTTTCTGGTTAATCCTATGCTTATTTTTTACATTTAAATTTCCTGATATATTTTCCCAGTTTCCAAACATAACAGATTGGCTAAGATAATGGACTCCAGAGCCACAGCATTTGTGTTCAGGTGAGACACTGAGGAAAACCAGACCACCTGACCTGCCTCTTGAGAATCCTGTATGCAGGTCAGGAAGCAACAGTTAGAACTGGACATGGAACGACAGACTGGTTCCAAATAGGAAAAGGAGTACGTCAAGGCTGTATATTGTCACCCTGCTTATTTAACTTACATGCAGAATACATCATGAGAAATGCTGGGCTGAAAGAAGCACAAGCTGGAATCAAGATTGCCGGGAGAAATATCAATAACTTCAGATATGCAGATGACACCACCCTTATGGCAGAAAGCGAAGAGGAACTAAAAAAACCTCTTGATGAAAGTGAAAGAGGAGAGTGAAAAAGTTGGCCTAAAGCTCAACATTCAGAAAACTAAGATCATGGCATCTGGTCCCATCACTTCATGGGAAATAGATGGAGAAACAGTGGAAATAGTGTCAAACTTTATTTTTCTGGGCTCCAAAACCACTGCAGATGGTGACTGCAGCCATGAAATTTAAAGACGCTTACTCCTTGGAAGGAAAAGGAAATTGAAACTGTAATCAAAAATCTTCCAGCAAACAAAAGCTCCGGCCCAGACGGCTTCACAGCTGAATTCTACCAAAAATTTAGAGAAGAGCTAACACCTATCCTGCTCAAACTCTTCCAGAAAATTGCAGAGGAAGGTAAACTTCCAAACTCATTCTATGAGGCCACCATCACCCTAATACCAAAACCTGACAAAGATCCCACAAAAAAAGAAAACTACAGGCCAATATCACTGATGAACATAGATGCAAAAATCCTTAACAAAATTCTAGCAATCAGAATCCAACAACACATTAAAAAGATCATACACCATGATCAAGTGGGCTTTATCCCAGGGATGCAAGGATTCTTCAATATCCGCAAATCAATCAATGTAATACACCACATTAACAAATTGAAAAATAAAAACCATATGATTATCTCAATAGATGCAGAGAAAGCCTTTGACAAAATTCAACATCCATTTATGATAAAAACTCTCCAGAAAGCAGGAATAGAAGGAACATACCTCAACATAATAAAAGCTATATATGACAAACCCACAGCAAACAGTATCCTCAATGGTGAAAAATTGAAAGCATTTCCTCTAAAGTCAGGAACAAGACAAGGGTGCCCACTTTCACCATTACTATTCAACATAGTTTTGGAAGTTTTGGCCACAGCAATCAGAGCAGAAAAAGAAATAAAAGGAATCCAAATTGGAAAAGAAGAAGTAAAACTCTCACTATTTGCAGATGACATGATCCTCTACATAGAAAACCCTAAAGATTCCACCAGAAAATTACTAGAAATAATCAATGACTATAGTAAAGTTGCAGGATATAAAATCAACACACAGAAATCCCTTGCATTCCTATACACTAATAATGAGAAAACAGAGAAATTAAGGAAACAATTCCATTCACCACTGCAACGGAAAGAATAAAATACTTAGGAATATATCTACCTAAAGCAACTAAAGACCTATATATATAAAACTATAAAACACTGGTGAAAGAAATCAAAGAGGACACTAATAGATGGAGAAATATACCATGTTCATGGATTGGAAGAATCAATATAGTGAAAATGAGTATACTACCCAAAGCAATTTATAGATTCAACGCAATCCCTATCAAGCTACCAACAGTATTCTTCACAGAGCTAGAACAAATAATTTCACAATTTGTATGGAAATACAAAAAACCTCGAATAGCCAAAGGGATCTTGAGAAAGAAGAATGGAACTGGAGGAATCAACCTGCCTGACTTCAGGCTCTACTACAAAGCCACAGTATGGGTATGAGTATGGTACTGGCACAAAGACAGAAATATTGATCAATGGAATAAAATAGAAAGCCCAGAGATAAATCCACGCACATATGGACACCTTATCTTTGACAAAGGAGGCAAGAATATACAATGGATTAAAGACAATCTCTTTAACAAGTGGTGCTGGGAAATCTGGTCAACCACTTGTAAAAGAATGAAACTAGATCACTTTCTAACACCATACACAAAAATAAACTCAAAATGGATTAAAGATCTAAACGTAAGACCAGAAACATAAAACTCCTAGAGGAGAACATAGGCAAAACACTCTCTGACATACATCACAGCAGGATCCTCTATGACCCACCTCCCAGAATATTGGAAATAAAAGCAAAAATAAACAAATGGGACCTAATTAACCTTAAAAGCTTCTGCACATCAAAGGAAACTATTAGCAAGGTGAAAAGACAGCCTTCAGAATGGGAGAAAATAATAGCAAATAAAGCAACCGACAAACAACTAATCTCAAAAATATACAAGCAACTCCTACAGCTCAACGCCAGAAAAATAAATGACCCAATCAAAAAATGGGCCAAAGAACTAAATAGACATTTCTCCAAAAAAGACATACAGATGGCTAACAAACACATGAAAAGATGCTCAACATCACTCATTATCAGAGAAATGCAAATCAAAACCACTATGAGGTACCATTTCACACCAGTCAGAATGGCTGCGATCCAAAAGTCTACAAATAATAAATGCTGGAGAGGGTGTGGAGAAAAGGGAACCCTCTTACACTGTTGGTGGGAATGCAAACTAGTACAGCCACTATGAAGAACAGTGTGGAGATTCCTTAAAAAACTGGAAATAGAACTGCCTTATGATCCAGCAATCCCATTGCTGGGCATACACACTGAGGAAACCAGAAGGGAAAGAGACACATGTACCCCAATGTTCATCGCAGCACTGTTTATAATAGCCAGGACATGGAAGCAACCTAGTTGTCCATCAGCAGATGAATGGATAAGAAAGCTGTGGTACATATACACAATGGAGTATTACTCAGCCATTAAAAAGAAAACATTTGAATCAGTTCTAATGAGGTGGATGAAACTGGAGCCTATTATACAGAGTGAAGTAAGCCAGAAGGAAAAACATAAATACAGTATACTAACGCATATATATGGAATTTAGAAAGATGGTAACAATAACCCGGTGTACGAGACAGCAAAAGAGACACTGATGTATAGAACAGTCTTATGGACTCTGTGGGAGAGGGAGAGGGTGGGAAGATTTGGGAGAATGACATTGAAACATGTAAAATATCATGTAAGAAACAAGTTGCCAGTCCAGGTTCGATGCACGATACTGGATGCTTGGGGCTAGTGCACTGGGACGACCCAGAGGGATGGTATGGGGAGGGAGGAGGGAGGAGGGTTTAGGATGGGGAACACATGTATACCTGTGGCGGATTCATTTTGATATTTGGCAAAACTAATACAATTATGTAAAGTTTAAAAATAAAAAAAAAGGAAAATTATGACCAACGTAGATAACATATTGAAAAGCAGAGACATTACTTTGCCAACAAAGATCCGTCTAGTCAAGGCTATGGTTTTTCCAGTAGACGTGTATGGATGTGAGAGTTGGACTGTGAAGAAAGCTGAGTGCCGAAGAATTGATGCTTTTGAACTGTGGTGTTGGAGAAGACTCTTGAGAGTCCCTTGAACTGCAAGGAGATCCAACCAGTCCATCCTAAAGGAGATTGGTCCTAGGTGTTTATTGGAAGGACTGATGTTGAAGCTGAAACTCCAGTACTTTGGCCACCTTATGCGAAGAGTTGACTCATTGGAAAAGACTCTGATGCTGGGAGGGGTTGGGGGCAGGAGGAGAAGGGGACAACAGAGGATGAGATGGCTGGATGGCATCACGGACTCAATGGATATGAGTTTGAGTGAATTCCAGGAGTTGGTGATGGACAGGGAGGCCTGGCGTGCTGCAATTCATGGGGTCGCAAAGAGTCGGATGCGACTGAGCGACTGAACTGAGACGCTAAGATTTCCTACCTATGTGAACTTGCACAAGTTACGTAAGCCCTTTGCACCTCAGTTTTCTCACACAGTAAGTAACAGTCAAACAGTCATATTTCCCCCATAGTGACATTACGAAAATCAAATGACTTATAGTTGGTAAAGACTTAAAACAGAGTGCCTGGTATCCCAAAAGTATGATACCAGGTTTGCTAACTAAAATGCCTTAATTCATTCTGGATTTGGTGTGATTACATGACATTTGTGTATTAATGCAAGGATGTCATTGTTAATTTTTCTCTTGGGGGCATTGAGGGGGCAGATAAATCAGAGTGTCTTGAGTAAGGATTTGATTAAGAGTATGTTACTTTCAGAAAATTAGTCAAGTTTCTAGAGAATTATAGAAAGCAAGAAAATTTATTCTAGATTCCCCCAAAGACCAAGCTCTATTCCAAGATGAAGTGGCATACTTCAGGGCGGATTTTGTTTGCATCCGTGTGTCTGTGTGTATGCATACATGTATATATATACATTTTTTTGATGTGCTGATGTCTGGTCACAGACTGTCAGTGGCCATTTGAGAATTGGCAGCTCTTTCCTCCTCTTCGTTCTCCATTGTCATTGTTATTGACATTGTTATAATTTATATTCATCTGATTATCAGACTGTGGAGGCTGACATGTCCAGGAGAACTGGGTTGAGCACAAGAGCTGCTTCTGGAGTGAGATAAACAAACAACAAACAAAAAGACTTTTCGATTCAGCAGTTCCCCAAAGTGTATGATTCATATATGAGTCATTCTCATGAAGTGGATAAAATTCCCATTTACAAAGACAGAAATTAAAATAAAATTGTTTTTAATTTAGCAGACAGAAGAATGGGATGAAATATCGAGCTCAAGAGGATTCTTCTGAAAATGGATTTCCAGCAGAAAAGTTTCACCCCTCTAAGCATAGAGATGCAAATTTTGCATTCCATAAGCTAATCAAGACTTTTTCCGTTTTTTTTTTTTTTTTTTGGCAAGAAAACAAAGAAAAACCAGTCTAATCCTGAGTAAACCTGGCTTTTTCTTACTTATTGGGTCTCACAGGAAAAGCAGATTGCAATGTTTAACTCTCTAATATATGCAATAAAAGATTTCAGCGATATGTCAAGCTGACTACTTAGCCATTCAACTCCTTTCATATTATACATATTGCTATGCACTGTCGCTTGAGATTACTTTGTGCAAGAAAGCTTTGTTAGGACAGGGTAATTTGATGAATGTCAAAGCCAAATGTATATATGGAGATAGAGATATAAGGGATGAGGCCAACCTGATTTCTATTTGACTCCCACACAAATCACATTTTCAATACAATTCAATGAATCACTGTTAGATGCTAGGCTGGTGGACATGACACATTCTGGACATGGTTAGGAAGACAGATTAGGGATATTTCAAATATGGCCCCTTGAAGGGCATATTTTGAAAAAAATCAGAGAGTGTAATACTGTATTATTTCTGCAGTATATTTTAATCAAAATATTTAAATGAAAATTCCTCTATAGTGTTTCCATGAAAACATTGCTCTCTTTGTGGAGAGAGGCCATCTTTCATGACTTTTTTTTTTTTTTTTTTCATATTTCTAGGATAGAGTTTAGCTAAGTTCATAAAGAGATGGTTTCTGCTTCATGAAATATTCATTCATGACTGGTTTGGGGAGCAACCATAGGCAAACTCCCCTTCAGCTCTGCCATGTGGGGAAGGGCTCTTGGAGAACACACATGGTTCCTGTTTAGTGAACAGGTCTGCTTTGCATGCAAAGGAGAAGAGGACTTGCAAATAGCACAACACTATTGGATTCTTGGGGTTGAACTGTTGGCCTGGGTCTCTATATTTAATTTATATGTCTTTGGATGTCCCATTTCTAATATTAGGGCTACCTTTCTGGAAAAGGTGTTGGCAGATGAGGCCAGGCCACTGGGATGCTGAGAGAATTTTAAGAGTCCTCAACTTAAGATTAATTATTGCTACCTTATGCATCTCTTATGCCTGATCCCAAGGTTCTGAAAAATAGAAATATTTTTGCATTAAATTATTTTATGTATACTCTTTGAATTAATCTAACATCATCACTCTTCCTTACTGATTCTATATTCTTTTTTTGCTTATTGGCTTTCCTAACTGAGGGTATTATCAACTATCATATGGAAATCATATGTAGGAACCTTAATATGAAAAAGGTATTGTAGTATTACAGTATGGAATGGTCTGTTTGGAAAGACCTTGGCATCTATTATGCTAAATTCTTTAATTTACAAGTGAGGAAACTGAAAAATGATTTTCCCTTCAGTCACAAAGCTACTGCAGAAATTGTCTAGACTAGGGTTTCACATGGGCATCCCCTGTGGCTCAGCAGTTCAGAATCCACATGTAATGCAAGAAATGCAGGAGATGCTGGCTTGATCCCTGGGTCAGGAAGATCCCCTGGAGGAGGGTATGGCAATCCACTCCAATATTCCTGCCTGGAGAATCCCATGGACAGAAGAGCCTGGTGGGCTGCAGTCCATACGGTTGCAAAGAGTCAGACATGACTGAAGCAGTTGAGCATACATGCACGCAGGATTCCACATACTTCTCCTGACTAAATTCACATAACACGATTGCTTTGAGTGAGAATTATTATAAGTATGTCATTATGAATGTATAACTATGCCTTTCCAAACTACACACTTTGTCGCTAACTCTCAAAACTGGATATCCAGGAAATTCTAAGCCCTTTTGGAATCACCTAAAAGGAGGTCTATACTACTCAGTAAAAAAAGAGAAGAGACAAAATTATGTATCTTAGTTGATCTGTTTAAATGTGTAGACAGTGTAGAATTTTAAAGCCTGGATTCTGTACTAGAATGCCTGCTTAAAATCATAGCTCCAACCAGTTATATAACACATCTATTCCTGAGTTTTCTCACCTGTAAAGTTGAAGTAATAATAGCACCTAATTTAGTAGAGTTATTGTGAATTTTAAATAAGTTAATATAGACAATGAACACCTGTGTAAAACACATAAAACAGTACATGGTCTATAGTTACTGTTATAAAATATCAGTTGTCATTATTATCAACTAGTTGCTTGGATCTGTAGGAGGAGAGACAGTGAATACTTTTGTCATATAGGTGACTGCTGCTGCTGCTGCTAAGTCGATTCAGTTGTGTCCAACTCTGTGTGACCCCATAGACGGCAGCCCACCAGGCTTCCCCGTCCCTGGGCTTTTCCAGGCAAGAACACTGGAGTGGGTTGCCATTTCCTTCTCCAATGCAGGAAAGTGAAAAGTGAAAGTGAAGTCGCTCAGTTGTGTCTGACTCTTAGCGACCCTATGGACTGCAGCTCCTCTGTCCATGGGATTTTCCAGGCAAGAGTACTGGAATGGGTCGCCATTGCCTTCTCTGATATAGGTGACTAGATAGAACCAAATCTCCCGTTATCCATTCTTCTGTCGATGGGCATTTAGGTTGTTTCCATGTCTTGGATATTGTAAACAGTGCTACAATGAATATTGAGGTGTATCTATCCTTTCAAATCATATTTTCTCTGGATATATGCTGAGGAATTGGATTGATGATAAGATATGGTACACATATACAGTGAAATAATAGCCATTAAAAAGAAAGAATTAAAAACATTTTCAGCAACTTTGATCAACCTGGAGATTATCATATTAAGTGAAGTAAGTCAGGCAGAGAAAGGCAAATATCACTGATATCACTTATAGGCAGAATCTAAAAAGAAACACAGAGAAGGCAATGGCACCCCACTCCAGTACTCTTGCCTGAAAAATCCTAGGGACGGAGGAGCCTGGTGGGCTGCAGTCCTTGGGGTCACTGGAAGTTGGACACAACTGAGCAACTTCACTTTCACTTTTCACTTTCATGCATTGGAGAAGGAAATGGCAACCCACTCCAGTGTTCTTGCCTGGAGAATCCCAGGGACGGGGGAGCCTGGTGGGCTGCCGTCTGTGGGGTTGCACAGAGTCGGACACGACTGAAGTGACTTAGCATAGCATAGCAAAAAGAAACAAGAAACAAATAAAATTATTTACAGAACAGACTCATGGATTTAGAGAATAAACTTTTGTTTACCAGGATGGTAAAAATGGTGAAGAGGGATAGATTGGAAGTTTGGGATTGACATGTACACATTGGTATGTTTAAAAAGATAACCAAGAAGGACCTACTGCATAGCACAGAAAACTCTGTTCAATATTCTGTAGTAATCTAAATAGGAAAAAAAATGAAAAAGATGTGTGTATATGTATAACTGAATCATTTTCTTTACACCTTAAATTAACACAATATTGCCAATCAACTATACTCCAATATAATATAAAAAAAAATTAAAAAGCTAAAGGGATCAACCAATCAATACATAAACATATAAACACAGTGTCACCAAGAATGTGTCCATTTGAGAGAGGTGAGGCGGGCTGGGTCAATATCTAGAAGTATCTAGCAGTACTTGATATAAAAAGATTTAAGAGGATATTTATAGTTGATGCAATGGAATAACTTGATATTTGGTGATTTATGATTGTTGGTGGTGGTTTAGTCACTAAGTCATGTCTGACCCTTGGAATCCCCTGGACTGTAGCCTGCCAGGCTCCTCTGTCCATGGGATTTTCCAGGTTAGAATACAGAAGTGGGTTGTCATTTCCTTCTCCAGAGGATCTTCCTGACCCAGCAATTGAACCCAGGTCTCCTGCATTGCAGGCAGATTCTTTAACAATTGAACTATGAGAGAAGCCCTAATTTGTGGTTACCAAATATGAAAGTAGAGGTAGTGGTAGATTAAAAAGTTGGGATTATATATAACACTACTATATATAAAATAGGTAACCAACAAGGGCTTAGTATATTGGAACTATACCTAATATTTTTTAAGTAATCTATAATGGAAAATAATCTGAAAAAGTATAGATACATATGCATAAATGAATCATTATGCTGCACATTTGAAAATAACATAGTATTGTAAATAAATATGCTTCAATAATAATAATAAAAGTAAAATATATATATGTGGTTGATATAATGGATTATAAGAAATCATAATTTCTTCAAATTTCATGATTGGTATTCATTTATTCATCCACTTCATAAAGATTTAGTTGTTGCGCACTAGATCCCAATAGCCATTCTCTGTTCTACATAAACTCATATCAACATTTGGGAAAGGTCTTTGTCAAAAACTACTCTCAGGCGAGTCAAAGCCAAAAACACATGGAAAAGAATATTTTTTACCTTGGCAGTGTAACCTGATCCCAAGCCTGTTCTTTCTCTGATATTCCTAGCTGTCTATTTTAGATATTCTTTTTATAAAAGCATAAATGAACATCTGTTTGTGCATTTCCATGGGGAAATAAAAGCATTAATATTTCAGATTGCTATCACAGCTCTGTTAATAGCCAGACATGCTATAGATAGAAGTTTATATCCACTAGAAGTTGGTTGGCTTTCAGAAAAATACACAGCAAGTATAAATACAAATATAACTAATGCACACTGACTCAGGGTTCCTGTTCTCCACAGGGCATGGATTAGTACAGCGTGCTAGAGTCTATGGGTTAGGTACTTAGAAGAAGGCAAATGGAGAAGGTGGTGGCAGAGGATGAGGTGGTTAGATAGCATCACTGACTCAATGAACTTGAATTTGAGCAAACTCCTGGAGACAGGGGAGGACAGAGGAGCCTACCATGCTGCAGTCCATGAGATGGCAAAGAGTGAGACATGACTTTACAACTGAACAACACAACTTAGAAACGAGAATATAATTCATGACCTACCCTTGAGTCCACACTATCTTTGTTAGACTTTTCTTACTTCATGGGTTTATGCCTTTCTTAATCAGATGACTTTGTAATATCTTGAAAATAAAGCCATTTCTTTGGCTTTTCTTGACTCACATGGAGTAGGTTTTGGCATAGAGTACATATACTTGGATTGAATAGCGATTAAAGCTACTTCTGCCACAAGAAGTATATATAAAAGAGAGAGATTGAAAAGTTTGTAAAATCCAGAGAAACAGGGCTACACACAAAGCTATATGGAGGAGGAATATTACTCAAGTGTTCAAGACCCAAATCGGCTGGCTTAGTTTTATCTACAGATCTCCTGCTTTTACTTCAGTAATTATGAGCGATCACCTTCTCATGGTCTGTTATGGAATCTTCTTCAGGTTCATCCAGGATTGTGCTCTTTGGTCTCCTTTGGCAGTGTGCCCTGACCCTAGACTCTAGTTGGTGCCCATTCATTTTTTCATTAAGGACACTTTCCAACTTGCTGATTTTCTGGGAGACTCATCTTAGTATAGGACAAATGAAACATAACCCTGAACACTTGCAGAAAGCTGTGCAGTAGTAGAAGGGGAACTCCCTAAAACAATGTCTGGGTTTGAATAAGCTGGATAGTAGCTCAGTATATCTCCATTGCACAAGCATCTGGTGAGCATAAAGGCATAAAGTGGTAACATGGAAATAACACATTACTAGAATAGTTGGGCTCTATCAGTTATTACTTAACTTTCCTGAGCTTCTCTTTCAGGAGGAAAAAAAAATGTAGCAGTAAGTTTTTAAGAAAATTAGAATGATTTTGAAAATACAATCAGTAAAATTTCTAAAGTGTCTGCATAGCACTTGGCACTCAGTAGATGCTCAAAAATACTTAGTCCTTTCTCTCCTGCATTGTCCATATCATGTCTTAAAGGGCTGATAATCATCACACAGGAATATGTCAAGGTAAATAATTCAGTAGTACCCAGTAAGCTGGCTTGTTTATGCAACTTTATGTTATACTCTTGAAGAAGGAAATGGCAACCCACTCCAGTATTCTTGCCTGGAGAATTTCAGGGACAGAGAAGCCTGGTGGGCTACAGTCCATGGGGTTGCAAAGAGTCAGACACAACTGAATGACTAGCATACACATCCATGTCACACTCTAGTCTGCTACCAAGGCAGCTGGGGGCTTCAAGCAGGGGCTGGGATGGGAGTGGGAAGGAGAAGCATGTGAGGAGCAATGAGTACATACTGCAGAGGCACAGAGATGGAGGGGCAAAATAAAGTCCTGGGATAGCAGGCAGATTAGTGTAAGTCATAATCAATCTATAAAATATAGCTTCATTCTTGTTTTCACTGCAGCCTACAGGTAGAGATCTCATTCCTTTGTCTTTCAGCTTTATAATGAGCAGAAAGTGGTGGTTGGTTGCTCTGTCTTACAAATGACAGCCCCAGTCCCTTCTTTTTTTATTTTATTTTTTTATTATAAATTTTTATACCTTTCTTGGGTTGCTATTTAACTTTTCCTCATTCAGGAATATTAGACATTAGTATATAATTTAAAGGGTGATCTTGACAAGCTGAGTAAACCCTGGACCAACAGGTAAGACTAGGAAGCTCATCTCAGTGGTTCTGACCCACTGCTGCTCCTCATGCTCCCAGGAGCACAGCCTCCCCTATGTGTCCTTCTAAAGATTTATTTCCTTGCGCATATGTGTGAGTATAGTGAAAGATGGGAAGGTATCCTGCAGAAGTGCGATAGTTGCAACTTACGCTAGTCAATTGGGAGCAATGTAGGCAATGGCCGGAATTATAGAAATTAATGCCTGAGGCAGGTGATTATTATAGTGGTATCTTTCCAGCTCCCTGTACAACCTTCACTAGGTATCTTCATGGGAAAGGGGATTGAATACCTTTCATGACAGAAAGCCCTAAGAATCTAAGTATTCTTAGTCATTCTGTGGAAATTTCTAACTTTTTTCCCTCCTGTAGTCAAATGCTCCTAGTATTGCTTTACATCACACTTTCCTTTATTAAAAGACTAACGAAAGGTAATCAAGAATGCCAAGGAGCACCACACAATCCTTCACTTTATAAGAGAGACTACAGACCAGAAGGGACGCATCTGGCATCAGGGACTGGTTGAGGACAAGGCAAAATCCAATTTTATTGCTACCTGTAACAATATTTTTATTTTCCCTTTTGTTCTTAGTTTTATCAACCTACATGGAAACTAGCTGTGGTCAGTGGCCATCTTTTCTCCTTTTGGAGAAGAACTTCAGTGTGAAACGGTGTCTGTGATATTACAGTAGATCATTCAAGGATTCCTTTCTCTCCACCACTGTTAAACTAGGGCAAGCATATATTTTCACAAATACCAGTCAGTTATCATCTACTGGCTAGAGAAACCTCCACAATTGCTTTGCCTGGACCTTCTGAGGTTTTCAACGTGACTGGGGATGTCCTAGCTATGGGAACAACCTTGCTGCCGGCTGTATCCTTCAAACACTGGAGATCTAGTCTGAAGAATGTCAGCTTTGGTGTCACAGTGCAAAGAAGGGGCTCCCCAGCAGCAGAACTAGAATCACATAGATAAACTCCATTCCAGTTCACACAGCTCTGTGAATCACGAGCACACAGAGGTGCTTCAGGTCCCTGCTGAGCTGAGACTACAGTAGTTCTCCACCTGAACTCACCATTCATTTATCTTCCACTTTCTAAATCAGTCAAGTGTTCACTAAAAAATGCTATTCTTTTATCTTCTGTTGTTACTTTTTAATTCTTTATTTATTACATGATATGGCCTAATCCCCTGAGCAGACTGTGAGCTTACTGGTGATAGAAAAGATACTATTTATGTTTGTCTTCCTTACCTCACCTCATATTATATCTTGTATAATAATGTCAATCCAAGAGTGCTCAGTCATGTCTGAGTCTATGGACTGTAGCCCACCAGATTACTTTGTCCGAGGGGTTCTCCAGGCTAGAATACAAGAGTGGGTTGCCATTTCCTCCTCCAGGGGATCTTCCCAACCCAGGGACCAAACCTGTATCTTCTGCATTGGCAGGCAGATTCTTTACCACTGAGCTACCTGAGAAGCCCAATAATACATACCCATTAATTAAGAATCAGTGAAACTGTTTTGAATCTGATTTGAACAGGTGGTACCTCCTTTAATATATCTTGAGTTACATGTTATTTTCTTAGCACAAAAAGAGGGAAGGATTGTTCATCTCCTAAATACACAGCTAATATCTGCCTATTGCATTAGGAAAGATTAAACAAGTAAATTAAATTAATAGCTAGTATGTATTAAGCACTTGTGTATCACATACTATAATAAGAATTGTATGTGCATTACCAACATCAACTTAAAAATGAGCAGATTATTAATACCAGCCTTCACAGGTCGATTGTAAGGGTTCAGTGAGAGAATATCCTATAAACAATAAAACATGAGATATGGATTGTGATGACAATGAGCATTTTATCATAATGGTTAAATTTTACTTTGGAATGCTAAAAAACCTATGAGGTGAGACACTGAAAGAGTAAGTTTCAATGAGGGAATATCTACCATAGGAAAAAAGTCTGGGGTCCCAAGGATAAGGCACAGATTTTAGCCAGAGAGGGAAGAATAGAACAAATGAAGGGTCCCCAAAATATATTTGAAATTGCTAGCAAATGTTAACCACTTTCTATTTCTGCCTAGAGTCACTCCTGTTCTTTCTTTAAAATTGTGAACAATATGCCTTTGATCTTGCATATTTTTCTTGATCCAATCATTGTTTTCTTTTAAATCTAGTTCCACTTATCCTGAGGGCTGCTGATTCAACAATAGGTCTGAATACTCAAGTTTAAATGATATATATTTTAACTTGTTTTTAAAGGAAAGCTTTGTAATTCCTATAAGAAATGAATCATTAATTCTGTCATGACATTATATATGAAATCTACCCAGGAGCTCCCAAATGCTCTCCAATTCACAGGAGACTAAAGTTCTGCAAACCAAGCTGATGTAGTATTATATTTGCCCTTTAAAAAAGGTCAGAATATTGTTCAATTGATGCCAACATCCATGAACTAAATGAAAGGGGGCTTGAGAAGATTGGATGTGGTTAAGAGTTTTACAGAATTCATGAGGCTCCTTAGTCACTGTAAAATAAAACTCCTTAAAAAAACCTTATTGACAGTAATCCTGGGAGTATTTTGACATTGGATATGGGCAATCAACAGAACAATTTTTATTGGGTTTGGATGGGTAAAGCTATTTTTAGTTTTCAAAATTCATAGCATGGTATATTTCCCCCAAATATCATCATTTTTATTTTCATAAGGAGCTAAGAAAGCAATGAGACTTGGGTCATATTTAAGCCTATGGCAGACTTAGAGTTAATAATACTCAGGATCTGGAGATGTAATTTGGCATTGAGACAATTATATGAATGTTTAAATGGTTTAGCTTCCTACTTTTGGCAAGGCCAGAATGTATCTTACAGCCTTTAAGGTACACTATCAGCTGTAATGCTTTAGTTTTTTTATGCTTTAATATTTTTCTGCATCGTATGTTATCTTTCTTTAAAATAATGTTATCAACTTTTAATGCCTTTATATATATTTTTAATGCATTTATATATATATATATATTTAAATGACAAATTGTAGTTAAAATTCATAATGAGAAATGTTAGGACCATGATTCTAGTTTCTACTCCCTGGTCAATAGATTCCTATCCTTTTAGTCTCATTTTTCTTAACTTACATATTTTAAAATAATCTGTGTTTATTGCACTTTTTTTCCTGTACCACACAGCATGTGGAATCTTAGTTCCCCAACCAAGGATTGAATTTGTGCCCCCTGCATTGGAAGCATGGAGTTTTAACCACTGGACTGACAGAAAAGTCCCTACTACTATATTTTGATGGCAATTTTTGCTGTGATAAATGGTTCTCTGTCACTGGAGATAGGGACTGAATACCCTTATGGGCCTCCTGTTTGTACTCCCCCTTTCCTCTACCTCCCAGTACGAGCATGCCACAATCAAAGATCACAGTTATCCTCACTATGTATATTATTCTCTCAGAATTTTTATGACTGAGCTTCTTCAATATTTTGTCATGGCAAGAGGTAGTTATTAATTCAGATGATAACTTCATTCCTAATAGGAAAGATTTTTTCAGCATTTAGCCTGGAATTGATGCATATCAATTTTACCCTTATACCATAAGCCAGAATTCAAGAACATAAATATATCTAACTGGAAGGCTGGACAGTAGAATCTAAGAGGAGTCTACAGGAAATACCAAAAAAGGGATTTGTTGAAAGCTTTCAGCAGTTTTTGTCATATCTTCTTTCCACTTCCCCCTTGTTCTTGTTTCAATTATTTAACTGAGTTTGGAAGAAAGAAGAAATACACTGAGACAATTAGATACTTAATGGACTAAATAAGTAAGTGTTAATTGCCCAGTCGTTGGGGACTCTTTGTGACCCCATGAACTGCAGCCCACCAGGCTCTTCTGTTCATGAGATTTTCCAGGCAAGGATATTGGAGTGGGTTGCCATTTCCTTCTCCAGGGGATCTTCCTGACCCAGGAATCAAACCCGGATCTCCTGCACAGCAGGCAGATTCTTTACCGACTGAGCTACGAGGGAAGCCTTATGGACTTAATGGGCTATATTCAACTAAAAGTTTCATACTGTATTTCCTTCCTTGTTTCTTTTTGTCTTCCTTCCATCCTCCATTTCTTTCTTTTTTTTATTTTTAACTTTCAAATATCTTCCAGGAAAGAGTTTAATTTTATCCCCTCAATAACATGTTCTCTTAGTAGGGAGATGTTGATTACTAACAGAACATGTTACATCAGAGGCTTCCGTGGTGGCTCAGATGGTAAAGAATCCACCTGCAATGCGGGAGACATGGGTTTGATCCCTGGGTTGGGAAGATTCCCTGGAGGAGGGCATGGCAACCCACTCCAGTATTCTTGCCTGGAGAATCCCCATGGACAGAGGAGCCTGGAAGGCTACAGTGCATGGGGTCACAAAGTGTCAGACACAAGCGACTAAGTACAGCACAGTACTGTAATTCAAAAAGGTTAAGCAATTTTCCTGCAGTTCACACAGAAAAAAAGTTGAAGTTCATGGAAAAACAAAAACAAAAACTTTGAAACTTGCCCACCTGATTGTGACCCCTGATCTGATCTCTTCCAACAGCATAGATCAATATGCATTTTTTTTTCTAAATAAAAGCCATATAAAAATCTGGAGAGACTGATGTCAAAATGTAATTTATTGAGTAAAAATGACCCTATTATTTTCATTAAATATCTTGACGTGGCACTGTACCTCTTCAATCTCATTTAATTGCTCTCACCATCACCTGATAGGTGAGATTTCATGTCAGATTCAGAGGAGAAGCTGAAGAAAGTTCTCATTCTCAATATAATTGGATAAAGTAAAATTAAAAAAGAAAAGCTCTCAAGATGGCCCATTAAACATGAATCAATATAGCAGAAACTGAGACCTTCCTTGCTAAGGGAACATATAAGCAAGTACGGATAGGAGTTTCATGTGCTATTTAAAAAAAATCAGAGCCAAACGACAAATAAAGTCTGGCAACAAATGTGCTAGAAAAATGACTTGAAATAAAATATAATCTACTTCTCTCTTACTATGTTAACTGTATGTCAGCATAATAGACTAATAACCCCATTACTCCAGTTAACCATAGCATTTAAATAAGCATATAAAAGAACAAAGGAAAAGTAAATTTGTTAAGCCCAGAACTAGGCACTGAGTCTATCTCATTCAGTGTTCATAACTTTCTGTGTGGGTACATATATTCTCATTTTTAAAATGACAAAAATAAAGATGGAAAAGGTTAGAGAAACCTTTCATTGTCTTTTTGAGAGAGTCATGGAACAAGGCCCAGTGAAGAAAGAGATCAGGAATAAGGGACTGGGAAAAGAAAAGCCCTGTGCAAAAGACAGCAGGGAGAATAGATGCTCAAGAGAGACAGATGTTTAAGGGAAAAATAAAATATGATTAGTGAAGAAGAGCTGAGCTATAATTGTAGCTCTTGGTAAAAACCATGGGTGACTAAACTGAAGAGGTGGTATCTGAAACAAATAGAGTTTGCAATGGAGATCTTTTCTAATCAGCATTCAGGAATCTATTAAGGTCTTGACCTGAGGTTTGGTCTACACAGTGCTCATATCTCTTAGTAAACAGAGGAATAAACTCAGTTGTTTGGATGTTTGTCCAAGCCTAGGAATGTAGACACCTCTCAGGACCTGGAGAGTGGGGTTGCATTAAGAAGAACTCACAGTTCTGATGTTGACAGAGAAGACTCATTGCATTTCTTCATTCTTCCTTCATTCATTTTTAATGGGATAATATTCTTTTCTGTTTCCAATTGTGCCTATATTCATAACAAAATTTTCCATGACTACTCCTTCTATCTGCACTTTTTGAAACTTTCTGCCCTCCTATCTGAATGTTCTGCTTTTATTAAAAGTGGCTGCTTTAAAAGATGCCCTTTTCATTATGAAACCCACCCAGATAGTCTTTGTTGCCCTATTTCTTCCATTTTCTTCCCTCTCTGGCACATATTTTACCTGGTATCCATAATTGCCATTTTCCCTTGCTGTCATTTAACCCATGGTTCATTATTCGCTCTTCTTTTAAATGCATCCATGTTAATTTCCTCAGAATGTCCTTATTGCCAGCTGGCCTCTTCCCTGCAGATTTCCTGTGGCCAAATGTCACACCTAAGTGCCTGCACCTTTGGTGATTTCTCCTAGCATTTGTTTAGACCCTATCCATCATTATCTCACAATAAACAACAGCTTTGCAAATGGAGAGCAAGGCTTGCCCAGTGATTGATGTTTCTGTATGCCTGTCTTTTCTCCTTGTGAGAATCACATGGGTCCCCTCCCTTTATTTTGAGGACTCTGGCTGTACCTGCCATAGCTCATGGGAAAACAAGGCTAAACTGCCAATACCAGGGCCCCTCTTCTTTTTCTCTTACTGCATTTCCTTATCGGTTGTGACAATATGCCACAATTAATGATAGCAGAAATACCCATGTTTGATACCGCATGCATCACACTTAGGCGTGATGGATTAGCAATCAAGGAAATTAATTCTGCCATTACAAAGTAACATCTGAACTTTGAAGTTAGGCAATTGCATTGTATAAGGTTGAGTTATGAATTTAGCTATAAATATAACATTAGGCAAGCTTATTTAGGAGCAGAATAGTTTCAATATTTTAGTTTTTCAGTTTCTCAAAAAATGGTTTATAATTCTTTTCCACCAAGCTCCTTCAGTTTGGAGGGATACAGGATTATCAGATTTCAAGGTCAAAAAAACCCACTAAAAAACAGTTAATTATTTTGTGTATTTTTGACCAAGTAAATAATATTTCTAATAGATTGTTCATGACCACAGGTTCTTAAAAAGCCAGTCCTTTCTGGCATGAGTCATTTTGCTTTTACAGAAGGCATCAGGTTTATTATAGCATGCTTTTTACTTGAGAAGCCCTGGAACAAGACAAGTCAACGTGGTTATCTACATTTCCTGTAATATTTCACCTTTGAGGCTATTTTATATACTTTTACACTCAAAATGCAGCTTTTGAAGATTGCTTCCACCTTTCTCACAGGCTGGATTCTCATGTCTAGAGCTATGTTCAGTTGGAACCAGTCTACACCAACTGTGAGATTGCTGGGGCTGCCTGGTTGGCTGAAAAATAAAATATCTAAACCAACAATGCTTAAGCACTGTAAAATATGGAAAAGAATCAAAACACATAAAAATCTTCTACTAAGTGCATTAATACATGTCATGAAATGACATGGACTGAGGTCCCATGGACTGAGGCACACCAGCTTTCCCTGTCCATACTATGTAGAAACTACTGTAGAAACCATAGCTTTGACTTGATGGACCTTTGTCAGAAAAGTAATGTCTCTGCTTTTCAATATGCTATCTAGGTTGGTCATAGCTTTTCTTCCAAAGGGCAAGCCTCTTTTAATTTCATGGCTACAGTCACCATCTGCAGTGATTATAGAGCCCGAGAAAATAAAGCCTGTCACTTTTTCCATTGTTTCTCCATCTATTTGCCATGAAGTGATGGGACCAGATGCCACGATCTTAGGATTTTGAATGTTGGGTTTTAAGACAGCTTTTTCCCTTCTCTCTTTTGCTTTTATCAAGAGGCTCTTTAGTTCCTCTTCACTTTCTGCCATAAGGGTGGTGTCATCTGAATATCTGAGGTTATTGATATTCCTCCTGGCAATCTTGATTCCAGCTTGTGCTTCATCCAACCCGGCATTTTGCATGATATGTACTCTTCAAATAAGTTAAATAAGCAGGGTGACAATATACAGCCTTGCTGCACTCCTTTCCCAATTTGCTACTAGTCCATTATCCCTTGTCTGGTTCTAACTTTTGCTTCTAGACCTGCATACAGATTTCTCAGGAGGCAGGTTAAGTGGTCTGGTAGTCCCACCTCTTGAAGAATTTTCCACAGTTTGTTGTGATCCACACAGTCAAAGGTTTTGGCATCGTCAGTATAACAGAAGTAGATGTTTTTTCTGGAACTCTCTTGCCTTTTCTGTGATTTGATGGATGCTGGCAATTTGACCTCTGGTTCTTCTTCCTTTTCTAAATCCAGCTTGAACTTCTGAAACTTCTCGGTTTATGTACTCTTGAAGCCTTGCTTGGAGAATTTTGAGCAGTACTTTGATAGTGTGTGAGATGAGTGCAATTGTGCAGTAGTTTGAACATTCTTTGGCATTGCTTTCCTTTGGGACTGGAATGAAAACTGACCTTTTCCAGTCCTGTGGCCACTGCTGAGTTTTCCAAATTTGCTGACATATTGAGTGCAGCACTTTCACAGCATTATCTTTTAGGATTTTAAATAGCTCACCTGGAATTCCATCACCTCCACTAACTTTGTTTGTAGTGATGCTTCCTAAGGTCCACTTGACTTCACACTCTAGCATGTCTGGCTCTAGATGAGTGATTACACCTGGGTCATTAAGATCTTTTCTGTATAACTCTTTATGTATTCTTGCCACCTCTTCTTCATATCTTCTGCGTCTGTTAGGGCACGATGGACCTTTATTGTGCCCATCTTTGCACGAAATGTTCCTTTGATACCCAATTTTGTTGAAGAGATCCCTAGTCTTTCCCTTTCTATTGTTTCTCCCCTATTTCTTTGCACTGATTCCTGAGGAAGGCTTTATCTCCCTTGGTATTTTTTAGAACTCTGCAATCAGATGAGTAATCTTTCCTTTTCTCCTTTGCCTTTAGCTTCTTTACTTTTATCAGCTATTTGTAAGGCCTCCTCAGACAATAATTTTGCCTTTTTGCATTTCTTTTTCTTGGGGATGGTCTTGATCACTGTCTCCTGTGCCATGTCACAAACCTGTGTCCATAGTTCTTCAGGCACTCTGTCAATCAAATCTAATCCCTTGAATCTATTTGACACTTCCACTGTATAATTGTCAGGGTTTTGATTTAGGTCATACCTGAATGGTCTGGTGGTTTTCCTTACTTTCTTCAAAGATCTGAGCCACAGTCAGTCAGCTGCTGGTCTTGCTTTTGCTTACTGTATAAAGCTTCTCCATCTTCGGCTACAAAGAATATAGTCAATCTGATTCCAGTATTGATCATCTGGTGATGTCCAAGTGTAGAGTCATCTCTTGTGTTGTTGGAAGATTGTGTTTGCTATGACCAGTGCATTCTCTAGGCAATACTCTGTTAGCCTTGCCCTGTGTCATTTTGTCTTCCAAGGCCAAATTTGCCTGTTGTTCAGGGTATCTCTTGACTATTTACTTTTGCATTCCAGTCCCCTTTGATGAAAAGGACATCATTTTTTGGTGTTAGTTATAGAAGGTCTTGTAGGTTTTCATAGAGCCTTTCAACTTCAGCTTCTACAGCATTAGCGGCTGGGGTATAGACTTGGATTACTGTGATTGAATGGTTTGCCTTGGAAACGAACAGAAATCATTCTGTCATTTTTGAGATTGTACCCAGGTTGTGCATTTTGGACTCTTTTGTTGACTGTTAGGACTACTCCATTTCTTGTAAGGGATTCTTGCCCGCAGTAGATATAATGGTCATCTGAATTAAATTCACCCATTTTCATTCACTGACCCCTAAAATGTCAATGTTTACTCTTGCTATCTCTTTTTTAACCACTTCCAATTTACCTTGATTCATGGACCTAACATCCCAGCTTCCTATGCAATATTGTTTTTTTTTTACAGTCTCAGACTTTAATTCTATCACCAGTCACATCCACAACTTGGTATGAGTCTCATAGTGGCTTCATAAGTTGATCATTGTCAGAGAGATCAAGGTTATCAACATTTGATACTTAAGTAGACTGCAGTCAGATGCCAAGTACATTTGTAGCAAATCCAAGTCTAGAGCTCAGAATCCTGTACATTATGCCCAAAGTACTTTTTAATTAAGCTTTTATATTTCCACTCTTATCATTTGATTTAAGAACCTCAAATTGAATGGATGACCCACATAAATGAGCCATTGAAATTATATCAGCAACAGAGAATTTCCTGACTGTCCAGTGGTTAGGACTTGGCTCTTTCACTGGCAAGGGCCTGAGTTCAGACTGAACTTAGGACTTAGGTAGGGGAACCAAGATCCCACAAACTGTGCAGTCAACCAACAAATAAATAAAAATATATCAGCAGGAAAGGAAGATTTATAGCATATGTAAAAAATTTAAGAGTATTTTTCCAGAAACAAAACATCAGCTTGAATAGAACTAAACAATTACTTTCTTGACCCATTTTCTTTGAGCTTGGTATTTTAAAAATACTTAAAATTATATTTTGAATGAGAGTAACCAAGAGTTTCACCTCTTTAAGACACAGCTACTCCAGAATTTAGAAATATACCTTTTTCCAACCTAGATATCATATTAAAAAGCAGAGACACTACTTTGCTGACAAAGGTCCATCTAGTTAAAGCTGTGGTTTTTCCAGTAGTCATGTATGGTTGTGAGAGCCGGACTATAAAGAAAGGTAAGGGCCAAAGAATTGATGCTTTTGAACTATGGTGTTGGAGAAGACTCTTGAGAGTCCCTTGGACTGCAAGGAGATCCAACCTACCAATCCTAAAGGAAATCAGTCCTGAATATTCATTGGAAGGACTGATGCTGAAGCTGAAACTCCAATACTTTGGCCACCTGATGCGAAGAACTGACTCATTGGAAAAGACCCTGATGCTGGGAAAGATTGAAGGCAGGAGGAGAAGGGGATGACAGAGGATGAGATGGTTCAGTGTCATCACCGACTCAATGGACATGAGTTTGAGTAAACTCTGGGAGTTGGTGATGGACAGGGAAGCCTGGTATGCTGCAGTCTATGGGGTTGCAAAGGGTTGGAATGACTGAGTGACTGAACTGAACTGAACTGGTTGTTCCAAGGTGGGTGCCTTTATTTTTGTGTCCATTTATTCTTGACCACTTGAAGTCTCACTGTAAATGGAAAACCAATCATGAAATAAATAAGATTTGAAGACAAACATAAGGTAAAGAACTGAAAAATATATGTAAGTCTTGTTTCTCGATCAATCAGTTATGGTCAGTCATGTGACCATGATTATGCTGTCATCTTCTTCACAGGTATTTGATCAAGATGGGGATGAAGAGCGAAGGAGCAGGTTTCACTGCACTTGCAAAATGTAATTTTTATTCCCCAGATTGACAACAGCCTGATTTATGTCCAGGGAGTCAGGTTAAGTTCTAAATGTTAGTTTCACAAAGTGATATACTTCTTTAAAAGCACACATGGAATCCCTCTTCACATAAAGAAGTGTATTGCCCAGAACACGTAAGAGGATATCACTGTGTTATTACCAACATTGCAGCATTATTTATATTTCTAAAAGGCATATTCTTTCAGATTACTTTATTCTGACTTATAATTGCATAATATAAGTAAGGTTAGTGTGTATATTTGTGTATATTTTTACACATAAGCCTAAGAGGACTCTTTTAAAGTTTTCATTATACCCAGACTTGTTCCTCTAAAATCAAATTTAAGTTGAATGTAAATATACTGTGCAATTTTGTTCAAAGCACAAACCAGACGTTGCTTATATTAGCAGCTATCAGTGACAAGTAGAATTAGATATCTGTGAAGCAGCAAGTTTGTCGATTGTCCATTGTGCCACAACAGGTGGAGAAGAGAAGCATCCTAAAGGTCAACTTATTGTTGTTTAGTTGCTAAGTCGTGTCTGACTCTTTGTGACCCCATGGACTGTAGCTCACCAGGCTTCTCTGTCCACAGGTTTTTTTTTTTTTTTTAATGCAAGAATACTGAAGTGGGTTGTCATTTCCTTTTCTAGGGGATCTTTCCAACCCAGGGATCAAACCTGCATCTCCTGAATTGCAGGCAGACTCTTTGCCACTGAGTCACCAGGGAAGCCCAAAGGTCAATTTAGGATGAACAAGATCATAGGAAGGCAAAAATGGTTAATGGGAAACTTTAAGTTTCATGCAATTCTCTTCCTGTCCCTTTGCACAAGCAATAAGCTCACTTCCCTCCCTGTCCAAGGGTTACTCCAGTCTCTGCTTCCTTTCCATAAGCTGTCTTCAGATTGTATACCTACTATTTATTTTTCTTTCTTTCTTCCTCCCTGCCTTCCACTTTCCTCTGTTCCTCACAACAAGTTATCCGATGGCAGCCCAGGAATCTTCTTAGATGATGCTTTATTCCTTTTAACTAGACTCTTAGCCCTTCAAAGAGATGGTTAATTATCCTGACAAAACTTTCAGCAGGTCATAAAAGAGTGTGAAAGTCATATGATAGAGAAGAACCTCCTTTCCTCATTAGATAACATAACATTAAACATTAAAAAATTTTTTCACTCAACCTTCTAATTACATACATTATTGAAGGGTGGTTAAAAGTATAGCTACCAGAATTATAATAGTTGTGTTCAAATCTTCACTTCTCAAGTTGCTAGCCAAATGGTCCTAAATCAGTTATTTAGCTTCTGTGCCTTGATTCCTCCAGCTGCGAAATGCAAGGGCCAGCAGTACCAACTTTAGAGAGCCATTATAGAAATCCCGAGGACAGAGGAACCTGGAGGGCTACAGTCCAAGGAAGCACAAAGAGTCAGAGCCTGACTTAAGTGACTAAACACCGACAACAACAATAATAGAACTCAATATCTCAATATGTAAAAAGTACTTGAAAGAATGCCTGACATAGAGTACAGCACATACAGGGTTTACAGACATTATTGTATGAAATCATTTATTTCATCCTCAAGCAATGCTATTGATGGGTATTAAATTTCTTGCATGTGATCATGTATGACATGAGTTAAAAAGCTGGGCAGTGTTTCAGTCAGCATTTGAATTCAGACTGATTCCAGAAATTCCCATCTTTCCATGATGATTTTAACCATTTAAAGGCAATGCTTCCCTTTATGTGGAGAAAGCCTAAAGTTACACCTAACAAAATTAGGTTATTTTGAAATCATCTTTCATGATCAAAAGATATACAGGGTATACAGGGGCCAGGTGTGATCGTGCCAGCAACCCTCCAGTCACATTCTGCAGAGAATTGTGCTTGTTAACATGACTCAATTTATTTTTGTAAAACGTTGGTGTATGTCTTGTGTAACATCAGCTTCCTAAATGTGATTCCCATAACTGATGGATGTTAAATACAGATGTACAGAGACCACCCTTACAGTAACCCTGTCTCAGGAGAATATGAACCCATTCCTAGAAATAAGCAGAAAAAATCCCCTGATGATACAATAAATCGTCATAAAAATCCCAATATAAACGGTACTTGGGCTCTCCTTTCAACTCTTACTAACTTTGATTTAGTATATCACACTTGATTATCTGCTTATTCAAAACAAAGCATATTTTAAGTTTCAAATTAGAGAAAAGATGGAGGTTTTGTTTGAATCAGCAGACTGACATTTGCAGTAAATTATAGTTAGAAACAATAAGTTAAGGTGTTAGTTGCTTAATCATATCCAGCTCTTGGTGACCCCATGGACTATAGGCCCACTGGGCTCCTTTGTCCATGGGATTCTCCAGGCAAGAACCTTGGAGTGGGTTGCCCTTTGCTTTTCCAGGGGATCTTCCCAACCCAGGGATTGAACCTGGATTTCCTGCACTACAGCCAGATTCTTTACCGTCTGAGTCACCAGTAATAAATAAAGTTACACACACAAAAAAAATCAGACCAAAGAGAAAGTATATATTTCCTGAGAGCAGGGAAATAGTTATAGTGCTGTTGTTTATCAAGCAATGGTTAAATAATGTTTAACGTTTTCTGGGATCAGACAGTTTAGGAAGATCTTGATCATACATACTATATTGAAATAAGCTGATTTTCGATTTGTGAAACTAGATTCCAGTTATGCAGAAAATACCTGTGCTCTTAAAACTCCAGATAAATTAAATGATAATTTAATATGTTCTGTGTAGAACCCAGCTGTTCTATGGTGATGGTTAAGCATATATATTTTCTTGTTAAACTGAACACTCATTCAAATAGAGATTGAAATTTCACAAAGAGGTTATTCACAAGAAACATTGGCCACTCTTGATAATATGCTTCATAATTAGTTTTATAGCTATTACATTTAATGTTCAAAGTAGAGACAGGATGTACCAGAAATCTGGAGGCCAGCAGATACTGTATGCAGTACAGGAAATAACTTCTGAAATAGTATTCCTCTATTCTGCTTCCTTAGCTCATAATTTGGTTCTGATTGAGAGAGAGAGGGAAAAAAAAAAAAAATCAGAAGATTCAGAGGTTCAAATTATATTAGCACTCAAAAGTTTGGATTTGTTTTCAAATATCCTGGGCCTGAAAATGTTGGCTGGAAAGGACAAGAAAAACACTGTTTCTTCACAGTGTTTCTGGCAGTTCGACTCCTGCTCCTGGCTGGAAGTTCAAGTGCAGAGACGCATGAAATTGAACAACGATGATAATAAAAACTTTTCTGAAACCATTTTGAGGTGGCAAAAATGTAGGATTTTAGGTCTATCTAATCTGGAGAAATGGCTCAGGTACAATTTTATAGTCAAATGGGTTCATCTTCTTTCCTTCTTTCTCATTTGGTTCCCTTCACGTGATACTTTTACTCTTGTATTAAGAATTCAAACTTCAGCACCACTGAGCTGATACCTGCTAATTATTTGGACTCTGATTAGTTCATTTGTTGGCTAGCAAGACCCCTTTGTTCTGTCCTTTTTTGTGTGTGAGCAAAAGGAATTTCAATTCAATGAATCTTACCCTGTGCTCACACGTGTGCTTTGAATATTCTGTGAGGGGAGTGGTGAAAGTTATTGGACGAAGGGCAATGAAGTTGGAAGATTATCTCCACATGTCATTACTTCTAGACCTTCTCCTTTGTCTTATTAGTGAAGAATACAATGTTAGAATCTATATCTAAGCATTCCCTGGGGCCATTGTCTTTTCTAGAGAAAGAATCTCTACATAAAAAGGGTAGATACATTAATCATAAAATTTTCCAGTGAATATTAAAATTCTGTCTTGCAAAAGGGAAAACTAATGAAATTTTATTTGTCCTTCATTCAGTCTGGCTCCTTTCTTTCTGAAGACCTCTAAGCATTATGTCTATGCTTAGAAATAGTTATGAATAGGTTATGAAATAGGTTATGAATAGAGATAGGTTATGAAAAGAAAGTTTTCTTGGATAGAATAGTAAAGGTGAGTGAATGAGTTATTAGAAATCATAATCTTACAAGAGATTTAAACTACATTTATGTAAACAGATGGTAAACATTACCTATCTGTTACTATTTTAAACAAGGAAGGTACCCTCCTCTGAAGCAAACCCTACTATGTTAACATCACTGAGAGAGTCTCTGGGGCCATTTTGGTACAAAGTTTTCCAATTATGTGTAATACATGATTTAAGATGGCACAGATGAGAAGTGATAAACAAAGGACACATTTACTCAATTAAATATCCATGATTTCATGAAGAATTACCTCCATTTCTAACATTATTTTCCAAAGTCAATCATATATGGTCAAGATCTATAAAACTTCCTGTTTTTTGAAGCTGCAAAATATAGAAGACCCTTTAATATTTTGCACATGGCATTTTGTGTGGTCACATAAATGCTCTGTTCATTTTCCTTCCAGACATATTCATTTAGTCAGGGATTATTTTTATATAGACGGATTATGGTGATTAGAAGTTTCCAAAGGAGTTTGCACTCACAATAAATACTGATGATTTTAGCCTACTGAGAAGTTGTTTATAGCAGTTTGTTTTCCTAGCTCGAGTCCATAAGTCTAGTTTTAGAAGCAGCAGGGCCAATAAACCACAAAAGAACTATTTTATGGGCAACCCAGTAACTCGAATTGCTAGAAAAAAGGAGAAAGTAAAGAATTTCAAGAAATGACCACTATTGACCAGTTCATATGGTGTGTGGTGTTTGCCTTCACTGGTGGGATAATTGAACCAGGGGACATCAAATCCATAGCAATACAAGGCTTTCTTTACAAGACAGTTAATGCACCATCAATCAACTAGTAGGAATAGTTTCTGTGTTGCAGTCTAAGTATGTTTTCATTCAGCTCATTTGCACTTCAAAGCTGAAGTCGATAATTCAGGCCCAAGTAGGTGCAATTTGGGCTATTTCCCTTTTGTAGCATATGAACACAAGCTGAGAAAATCTCTAAATTCATTTGCACAGGGCATTACTGGCCAGAGTTGGCAAAGCAGAGAAGCTGCTCATTTCCTGTAGGTAAGTATTATTGCTATGAATAAATCCTTTGAGAGCTCAGGGCCCCAAGTAAACATGGTTTGCTCTCTATTGGTGATCAGTGATTTTATTACATAAAACATAAGGATACTCTTTGTTTTACAACAGATCTTAGAATCTTATCTTAAGCAAAACACTTGTGGGCTGAATTAACAAGCCCAGCCAATCATCTTCATGGATTAAGAAATGTTTAGTCAGTACAAGGAAGGAAACCATGATGGGAAAGGTGAGCTCTGTCTAGGTCAGAGACAAAGTCGTTAGATTATTATCAGGAAGTAAAAGCAGCAGCAAAGTGGTGGGAAAAGGCAATTACAGTCCTCTTTATTCAAATAGCATATAATGAAAACTATCACAACCACTGCAGTACGGTGTAACACCTATGGTATGTTTTGTTTCTGGCACTTTGTTCTCTGTTCCTTTATTAAATTCGAGATTCAAAAAGAAAAAAAAAATGTTTGTGTGTATGAGACCTCATATTCCCAGTTTTGCAGGGCAATTCTGCAAAGTTGGTCCAACATCACACTCTGTCTATGCACACTTGCTATAATCAACAAAGTTACTTACTATTCACCATGTTAGAGGATTTCACCAGCCTTATTATTTCAAGCTACTTATGAAGTTCTGTGAGAGATGATCCCATTTAAAGGAATTGGCCAACCCATTGAGTTAGGGTTTTTTGTTTGCTTGAGTTATTTTTAAACCAACACTTACTGTGTGCCCTTTTTGTGCCCCAAACACTTTGGATGTATGATATGACCTCATTAAATCATTTCAAGATCCTTGTAGACTAATACTGTGCACATTTTACATATGAAAATGTTAGAAAGATTAGGTAATTTCTCCAAAGTTAAGTCTTTTATAATATTCATATTGCCTCCCATGCCAGTGACACAGGATAATACACTTGTAATATTTGGGATATATACCCATGTCTTCTTTACCAAGAATATGAGCATTTTCAAAAGAGATAACACAACTTGTGATGATCCTGTCTGGTTTCTCACATTCTTCCTATCTTGGCCTTCCCCCATGTAGCCCAAATTTATGTGTACTCATTCTCCAATACTCATTTCTATTCAAGTCAAATCATTTCTTAATGTCTTCTTGAATACCCCATGCTCAGCTAAAGCTCCATGTGCTTCTTTGCCTGGAATTCCACTTCCTTTATCTTCCCATCATTGAATACCAAGCCTGAGACTTTTCTGGTGAACCATCCCTTCTCCCCCACATCACTTTGCTCCAAAACAAGCTTCCTTTTCTCAGTTTCATGCAATTCATAGTTAATTTCATTTGGTGTGCTATTGCTTTCTTTTAGTTCATGTTGAAACATTTTCAATAAATCTTTTCCAAAATCTCAAACCTATATCTACAATAACCTTATTCACATCAAAGCAGAATGATTATTTATAATCTTTATTGAGTGCTAGACTTCTCTCTTTTTTAAAAAAGAATTACTTATTTATCATTGAATGTGCTGGTTCTTTGTTGCTATACGTGGACTTTCTTGGGTGCAGCGATAAGCGGGTACTCTTTATTTCAGTGTATGGGCTTCTCATTGTGGTGGCTTCTCTTCTTGTGGAGCCCAGACTCTAGGTGTGAGGGCTTCAGTTGTGGCAGTGCATGGCCTCAGTAACTGTGGCTCATGGGCTCTAGAGCACAGTCTCAGTAGTTGTGGCACGTGTCTTAGTTGCTCCACAGCATGTAAAATCTTCCCAGACGAGGAGTCAAACGAGTGTTCCTGTATTGTAAGGCAGATCCTTAACCAGTGGACCTCTAGGGAAGCCCTAGACTTCTGCCTTACACTACGTTAGAGACATCTCGGAAATGACCATGGAGATAATCTGTGAAGTATAAATTATTGTGATCATTTTACAAGATGAAATGGAGGCTTGAGGCTTGAGTTAATTGTCTAAGACAATACTAGGACAACCAGGACCCATGCATAACTCATTGTCCCCAAAGTTCATTTTTATCTCACATTATACTAGCTGTTTCCCCTCCAACATATATATATATGTGTACATATATACACACACATATATATATACATGCATATATATTCACCCTCTCATGTTCATGTAACATCGTCTTCATGTAGCAACATTAAAAACTTTAAATATTTTAGTAAAAAAGCAAACAGAAAGTCTAGAAAGGTCTAGAAGGAGTTTCTGCAGATACTGTCAGGCACAGTGGCCTGATTTGAGAGGGCAGATGACCTTCCTTTGGCTCTCTCTAATGAGAGCCTCAGGGGAAGAAATATGCACATCAGGGCAAGGTGAGCTCCCAGATTCCCCTAGAGCCAACACATTGGAAAAGACCCTGATGCTGGGAAGATTGAGGGGAGGAGGAGAAGGGAATGACAGAGGACAAAATGATCGGATGACTTCATCAACTCAATGGACGTGAGTTTGAGCAAACTCAGGGAAATAATGAAAGCCAGGGAAGCCTGATGTTCTGCAGTCACCAAGAGTCGGACATGGCTGAGCCTCTGAACAACCACCACCACTCCTCCGGAGGGTGTTTGAAGAGTAATTATGACCTACAGTGCTGCAAGAATAAGATATTTTTAAGTAGACATTTCCACAATGACTCTTTTAAATTTGAACGCTTTCCTTTGTTTCAAAATTACTGCCATCATCTAATGAAGAGAAACAGGTTAAATTAATCAAAGTAAAATTTTAGACTGAACATCAAAAAAAATCTGCTAATAGTGAGATTCATTAAACTCTATTAGAAGCCCCTTTGATTGAGTCATTTAAAAGAAGACTGAGTTCCCCCAAGATGATTCTGAGAAAACCCCAGGCCAGGGGAGAGAAGCAGATGGAGCCCATAAACCCTCCAGTCTCTAACGTGGGTGATTTTTATTCTGAATTCCCTCATTTTGCCTTCTTGTCAACAAATCCTGCCATCATTTCACTCACATCTTTGCAGCATTTTTCCAGAGCTGTTAACAGAAATCATTTCACAGAGAGTGGGAAAGAATGTCATTTTGTCATTTTCTTGGGGGAGTGAAAGGGAAAAGCAGGTAGTCTCTGCTTTCTGAGGCTTTCATGAAGAAAAAAGAAGAGGAAAGTGAGGCCTGCCAGCTCATGGTGTGCAAGAAAGAACTTTCCTTGGCAGTGCTATGCAAAAATAGTAACTGGAAACTCCTCAGCCAGCCTCTCTCCTTATTAAATAGAAGGAAGGACAATTTGGGACCATATTAACACCCCCAAACTTACTAGCACTAATGAGCTGCATGAACTTAATCATTACATTATATCTGAAGAGTAAGAGGAACTTTAATGATCATCAGGTATAATCTGCTTCTTAATTCAGGAACTCCTTTTAATTACAGAATTCCTATGAGATGGCCATTGGAAGCTCATTATTTCATTGAATTTTCCATCCCATGGTTAGTTGTTTCATTTGTTTAAAAAAAAAGTCACCCTTTTATTGATCTAGGACATTTATTCCTTAGTACTTGCTTTCTCCTTTGGAATAATAATAATGTATGAAGAAAAGAGTGATAATGATGGTGATGAATCGCAGCATTTTTTCTATATATTAGGCATGTAGTACAATTTTTCATAATTTTATATTCTTTCGTAATCAGAAAAATCTAAGATTATAGGCATTTTTATTAGTCTCTATTTTACACAAGGACGGATTGAGACATAATTCTACAGTGACCTTGTTGAGGTCATATAACTAATAAATGGAGAATTAGAATTCATACCCAATTCTGTTTGATTGCAGAGTTCAAGCTCTTATGTGTTCTGCATACTGGACACACACAGATACATACACACAAAGCCTCTAGCTCCTTATTATACACATTGAAAATACACTGTCCATTCATTTCTTTTTTTTTTTTTCCCCTAAATTGCGTATCCCAGTTTCTCTAAGGATTCCTTAATTAATATGACTTTCCACCACATGATCATAGTTGATTTTATTGTAGAAGTTTCTAACTTTCCTTCCTAGAGTGTGGAACCTTAAATTGGAAATAATACTGAAACGTGTGGTTTAAGTGCAGAACATAGAAGATTTTATCACCATCCTTCATCACTTTTCCAAATCAAATTCCTGCATCTGTAAAAGTTATTAATAGCAAAGATGATAATTGACATTAGAAGAACACCGAAGTACAAAGATGTAGGAGATAAAAAATTCTTACAATTGAGAAGATTCTATTTGCAGGTCAGAAATTCTTGTTATTTACTGGAAGCATCACCATTTTTTTATGCAAAACTGAGCCTACACTTCTTTTATATGATTTCCTATTCTATTTGAGGACACGGAGCTCCCTGCATCTGCTGAAATTTGGTGTGAATGTGCTTTCAGCTCAGCTGCCCAAGGCGCAACCACACAGCAGGGGCTCCATTCTTATGTATTTAAGAGCCCCACTGTAAACTTCTGGCAGAAGCAATGTGCTAAGAAGAGCTCAGCCTTTCAGATTAGTCAGAAAGTGAGATAAAAACTAGGTGTGACTGTCTTCAAGTGACCAAGGTAAATCAAAAAGTAGGAGATGCCTAAGTGTTATTCCCACAGCCATAGTAGGAGACTGGGTTGCCACAGAAGTCACTGGCTGCTGAAGCCTTTGTCTGGAGCTGTCAGGAAAGCTCTGATTCTGATGTGGAAATTGTTCAAAGACTGAATAAGGTCTTTGAGAAAGCTCCAAGGGTAGGTAGGGGAACTACGATAGTATGCTTTCAAGGAACTCATGCACAGTCCAAGAAAATAGCAAGGCCAGTGCCAACAGAAGCAGACAGACTTTGTTAAAAGAGGAAACTAGTAGTAAAGGTGGTAATTACAGTAATAAAATGATTTAATGTATAATGGAATAATATCAATCAAACATGGAGATAAGTAAAAAGTGGGGGGCTTTGGAGTTAGGGTATTATTATGCTTTCCTACATCATTTTCCATGTGACTTGATGCATATGACAATAAGGATCCTCAAGAAACTGCCTTGGGCAAGGTATCTATTGAAAGGAAAATAGACACCATTCAATGTCAGAAGTTCTAGGCTACAGTTTTGATTATTAAGTATCACTGTGGTTGGAGGCACTTTTATGATTAGATTAATAAGTATATATAAACAAACAAACAAAAAGGAATAGTGCAGAATGTATTAAACTAACTCTCCCTTGTTTCTCCTTTTCCCTCTCCAACTAGCTAGACCTTGTTTTTACTTTCTAAACTTTTGCATCTTGTAGAAGTTACATGCATGACTCTAAGCAACCTACTGATATGCCTTTCTTTTTTCTGACTTATGAAATTTAAGCATTATTTTTCCTATCTATTGAAAATGAAGATTTAGCTCATCTATATGACCCCAACTGCCACTTCTCCACTTACCTTTTAGCTAATTTTTCAGTTTTTAAATTGATTAAATCTTTGATGTGGTTTTAGCAGTACATACAATAAAATTGGAATGCTACAGAAATTGGCATGGCTGAAGGATGACATGCGACTTTGTGAAACATCCATATTTTTGTGGGATGTTATTCAGTCTTAACAATAATGAAATTCTATCACAAGCTACAACATGAAAAATTTTTGAAAATACAGTGCTGGGTGAAATAAGCCACACACCGAAGGACATATGTTGTATGATTCTATTTCTATGAGCTACCTAGAGTAGTCAACCACCTAGCTGGGGGTTACCAGGGGCTAGGAGAGGGGGCTGTAAGCAGCTGTTGATTAATGGGTAGAGAGCTTTAGTTTGGGAAGATAAAAAAGTTCTGGAGATTACTCACGCAACACAGTAAAGCAACTGAACTGTACACTTGAAAGTATTTCACGTGTTAGTCTCTCAGTCGTGTCTGACTCTGCGACCTCATGGACTGTAGCCCAACAGGCTCCTCTGTCCATGGAATTCTCCAGGCAAGAATACAGTGGGTTTCTATGCCCTTCTCCAGGGGATCTTCCCCACCCAGGGATCGAATCCCGGTCTCCTGCATTGCAGGCAGATTCTTTACTGTTTGAGCTACCCAGGTATTTAATACTTTAAAGTATTAAATTTAAAGTATTAGATTGGTGAATTCTGTTAAGTATATAGTACAAGCATATGGTATATAGGTATAGTATATAGTATACTTATATATAAGTATATAAGTATAGTATATACATATACAAGTATATAGTACATATACATATATATGTATATGTATGTTAATTGCTCAGTTGTGTCCGACTCTTTGCAATGGACTGCAGCCCACCAGGCCCCTTTGTCCATGAAGTTCTCCAGGCAAGAATATTGGAGTGGGTTGCAAACCACTCCAGTGTTCTTGCCAGGAAAATTACATGAATAGAAGAGCCTGGTGGGCTACAGTATGTGGAGTTGCAAAGAGTCAGAAAGGACTGAGAGATTGAGCACTCAGGCACACATTTGTATATATATCTTCATTGTTTAACTTCTCTTATCTTTTGACTTCTTCCACATTAACGTTTATGCACATCTTTTCAGTCTTTATCCTCATTATATGAGTAACTGCATGTACAAGCGTTTTCAAAAATATGTGTAGAAACAATTGTAGATATTGGTGGTATTTACAAATCCCTCCCCCCGCTCCCACCCTCCCCGCTTTTCTATTTTCTATGCATTGGGATTATTGTGTTCAGAGCCATTGCGGCTGATGGAAGCCAAGTGACCAGCATCATTTATCAGTGAATTGAGTGGCAAGGAAGTGAGCCGTTCTCAGATCTGGGCATTTAACCAAAAAGACCTTGATTCTTTGCCACCGCAATGGTAAAGTTTGGATGGCTGTTTTTTCCTTTTTATGCTCTTAAGTTTTCCTGAGGTTACTTCTTAAGAGTAGAGACTTTTCACCCATCCATTTATGTAATCAGCATACCCTTCAAACACAACTATTAATGTCTTTTTCCAGATATGTGTGATTTTCCTGTGTTTTATTTTGCTTGTTTCTTCCCTTTTGTATTGTATTTTCTCATTTCAGACTTCATATTTATCAGATTTTATATATCCTTGATTGTTATATCTCTTCTATATCTTATCACATATTTCCCGCTCTGTCCATTTTGTTCTACGTATAGAGTTTCTTGACTTTGATCTCTTTTTCTTTTTTTATCACCCTTCAAGTCCTAATGAAAGTACTAATTAGATTTTTTTCAAGTTTCTTCTTTTCAGTTTTTTTTTTTTTTCCTGTTTCCACTGGGACTGTTTTATCTATTTATTTTGCCAGTTGAATGCTGCTAATTTTCTTTATATGCTTGAGTGATTATAAGTTACTTGTGCATATTTAAAACAGGAGATATTGAACTGACATTTCCAGGTAGTGGATTGGGTTTTCTCTGCCGTTCTATTATGTAAGCTTGTTTTCTCTGCAAAATATTTTCTATAGTCATAGGGGCTGATCGGATCAAGTAGGCACTCAAATCACAGGGATATAGTCTTTTGATAAGGGATTACCAAAATGGGACGAGCTTTTATTTTGTGGTACCAGTATCTAGCTAGTGGTCCTAATTCTCCCCAAGCAATGCGCTACATTCCTTTAGTGTAGGGACTGTTTTGCTGTTTTCTCTTTCCTTGGGTTACTGTGAGCTCTCCTGTGCTCTTGTTACATCCAGGAATGTGGGAGACAGAAGAGGGGTATGGACATGACTGGTTCCTTATTCTAGAAGTATTTTGGGAGCTCTCTATTCCTCCCACTCATCAATTTTGGCTCACTTTCATGATGTCATCCTCCATACTTATGAATTTTACTCCAAAAGGCTTTGGGATTCTGCCTGAAATATTAGCTTTTCCTGCCATCTCTTCTTATGTTAATTTTGGACTATAGATTCCTCAGTCCTCTTTGTTCAATTACATGTTTTTCATCCATTTCCATCTCTCAGAAAAGCTTTAAACCTAATGTTGAATGATGGCCCTTCTCCCATTCTCTTTCCTTTTAGGGTTTATAGTTTTAATTCTGTTTTTATTCTTCTCTATTTTAATGAGAACTGGAGGAAAATGCAAACATTTGAACACCATATTGAATCAGAGATCACCCTGTTCACTTGCAGTGAACAGAGCAATGCACTGAATTTTGTGTATCTGTGATGGATCAACTATGTTCTCATTGAAGGTCATATATGATGAGTTTAGGTTCCTAAAACACAGGTAGATATTTCCAGTGTTTTCTGGATGCATCAACACCTTCTCATGGCTTTTAAGTTGTTTGAAATGAACATGTAGGAAAATAGAAAGTGGGTGAAAACCAGAATTTGAATCAACAGCTCTTCTTCTTACAACACCTTTATATTTTATTTATTCATTTATTATTTTGGAAAAAGTTGGATATAACCAATACAAAATTCCATTATTAAACTAGCAGTTCTGGTTTTCAATGGTTCTAATTGCAATGACTTGTTGAAAGGAAACTAAAAAATAATGAGTAGTATGAGAAAAACTAAAACATTTTAATAGATTTCCTCTTTGCATTTCAGAAGATATTGTGTCTCAAAGAATCTTGAATTCAGGTTTTATTCTTGTAGTTTCCTGCCTCTAAAATTATTTCTCAAGTCGTTTTCCTCAGCTCTTACAAGAATACATCTGTGCTTCTGAAAAATATTCTCACAAGTGCTTGTGGGTGATTTATTGGTGCTTATAGCCATCCTATTTTAAGTGTATAAAATCGTGACTGCTCCAAATGTCCAGAGTCAACAACAGTGTGGTTTTCATAATTGGCCCAGACCTTCCTTCTGTCCCCCTGCTTTTATTAACTCACCCTGGTTTTGCCCTCCCTAAACTTATAGGCTCTTCATGATGAAGTCTGCCTCCTGATATATCTCAGCAGACCTTTCTCTCTGCTATCTCATTTGGATCTTTTCTTAATATCAACCTTGTCTCTCTTATACAAAATTTCATGTCCAAACTTCTTTTGTGTTTATTTTATAATTATTTCTTTCTTTTTTTAAGATTGGACTGATGGATAGAGTCCCCTGTGGAGGGGGAGGAGGGGCAAAAGCATTTTCTCCAATACAAACTTTATACATCAAGTCAGAGTCAAATACTAGACTGTATCCAGGGAGAAAGACTGCATCACAGACAAAGTAGGTGTGATGAAATGTGTGAAGTGCTGTGAAAGTAAAAGTGAAAGTGAAGTCACTCAGTCGTGTCTGACTCTTTGCAACCCCGTGGACTGTAGCCCACCAGGTTCCTCCGTCCATGGGATTCTCCAGGAAAGAATACTAGAGTGGGTTGCCATTTCCTTCTTCAGGTGATCTTCCCAACCCAGGGATCGAACCTGGGTCTCCCACATTGCAGGCAGATGCTTTACCCTGGGAGCCACCAGGGAAGCCCTTGGAAGCTGTAGCAGGGACAAATTGGCTACAAAATGTCAACTGAAAGTGGCCTAGGTCATTATCAGAGACAATTCAAGTTTAAGTCGCCTACTACATATTATCTATTGAGAGAAAATACAGATGATTTAAATGTTTATCAAACAGCCAATACATACATACTATGGAGCCCATTATAGTACAAATTATATAAATTCAATAATGACTATAAGGAACCATCCTCAAAGTAACTTGATTATCTGGTAGAACAGAGATGTCATGGAGTGATGGAAGAGAGGAAAGTGATGACTATACTTTGTAAGTGCAGTAGGATTTTTTTTTTTTAAGAACTGAAAGTAAACAATATGTTTATGACCATAGTATTTTTTTTTAAGTATTCTGTACCCTAACCCTGGATCCATAAAATTAAGTCAAATCTTACCTACACTGGGGAGCTCAGAGGAGAAATTACATGGCCAGCTTACTAGACAGCTCTATCATGGCTCAAGGAATGGCATAACATAGCATACAGTTTCCAATTATTAAAGTGTACTTCTGGGTGGTCAGAGAAGAAGTTCCCGCTAATCACCCTTTATGCTTATGAAATGAGAATACTTTCTTAATAAGAATACTTCAAGTTAGACCATCTGGCAAGTTGTCTTGCCTAATTACAACTCCAAATCTTTTGACTGACTTTTCTCATGAGAGAATTTGAAGTTAACTTTTCTCCTTGGTCAACCCTCTTTGAAATCTAACAAGAACCATAAATCGCCAGTGATTCTTCCAGCCAATTCTGTCTATTTCTTTAGACAACTATGCATTTCAAAGCAATCTGTTCACTAATGTGTTTATTTATACACCTACAGTGTATTTTGTTTACAATAAAGTCTCCTATTTAGCCATTTGCCAAAGGAAAGGTCATTCTGAGGTTCCGTTGCTCAGTTGTGTCTGACTTTTTGCAACCCCATGGGCTGCAGTATGCCAGGCTTCCCTGTCCATCACCAATTCCTGGAGCTTACTCAAACTCATGTCTGTCGAATTGATACACTCTGTGGTTAATGTCACTCATTATTAGAGTGAATATCCCAAACACCTTTATATACAGTTCAGTTATTTTATTCAGCAGAGCTGTTTCTTTGCTCATAATCAGAATACATCAATTGTAGCCTTTTTGAGTGAAGGCTAAGCTGCTTCAGTTGAATCCAACTCTCTGTGACCCTATTTACTGTAGCCCACAGGCTCCTCTGTACATGGGATTCTCCAGACAAGAATACTGGAGTGGATTCCCATTTCATTCTCCAGGGGATCTTCCTGATCTAGGGATCGAATCCACATATCTTACTTCTCCTGCATTGGCAGATATGTTCTTTACCACTAGCATCACCTGGGAAGCCTGTTTAATTTTTGAATTTTGAGACTGAATGAAGTGTGAGGAAGGGCAGGACATTAAAGCCAGTGCTGTTAATGTGAGCACTGCACAATTTTTAAGAGGTGGCATTCACACTGCAGACTGCAGGGAATGGGACTCTGAAATCCTATAGAGAAGCTTTACACCATCTCTGTTCTTTAGTCAAATACAGCAAAACACCGAGTTTCTTTAGGGAAAGCTAGCATACCATTGCTATCTAGAACAGAAAATTGCATCAAATATTCAGGTTATACCATATTGTAACATAAGTATATCTATAGGGAAAAAAGAAAATGATGTTTAAAATTGAAATTTTAGTCTCCTTCACCGTGGAAATCAAACATTAATGATTCATTAAATTATCAAAGATACAATAAATATATATTATGCACAGCACATTCTGTTAATGCAATCAGTTCAGTTCAGTTCAGTCAGTAAGTCATGTGAAACTCTTTGCACCCCGATGGACGGCAGCACAACAGGCTTCCCTGTCAATCACCAACTCCTGGATTTTTCTCAAATTTATATCCATTGAGTTGGTGATGCCATTGAATCATCTCATCCTCTGTCATCCCCTTCTCCTCCTGCCCTCAATCTTTCCCATCATCAGGGTCTTTTCTAATGAGTCAGCCCTTCGCATCCGGTGGCCAAGGTATTGAAGCTTCAGCTTCAGCATCAGCCCTTCCAATGAATATTCAGGATTGATTTCCTTTAGGATTGACTGGTTTGATCTCTTTGTTCATGCCATGGAAAATTCAATAATGAGTAAGACAGTGATCTCAAAGGAACCAAGGATCCAGCAGAAGAAAGAAACAGGTGCACGTTTGATGGAGTGATAAAACAGAAAAGGGGTGGTATGAGTTCATCTTAACAATCTAACCTTAGGATTAAAACAGAAAATGTTTTTATGACATAGACTAAAAATTATATAAACCAGAAGCATAACTGATGATAAATATCTTTGCATTCACAGAGCTTTCAGATGTCATTGAATAGAGAAGACTTTGTGTCTTTATATATGATATTGTGTGGCTTTAGATAGAAAATAGACAAGAATGTGTTTTAAAAATATATAAATATGAATGGTGAATACAGTGCATGGTTAGAAATATTGACAGGTTATAAAAAATAAATAAATTATACATGATAGATAACAACATAGATAGAGAGATAGATAAAAGGAGAGCCAGGAAGATTAATAAAGTATCCATTGTAATCTTAGGGTTATATCAACAACTATGAAGCAGAATTGATTAATTATACTTCTGGTTCAAGGAGGAGAAGTAGAAGGATGTATGCTCATCTCCTCCTCTGAAAGCACCAAAATTGCAACTATCTGTTGAAAAATCATTGATAGAAAGATGCTGAAATCCACCAAAAAAAGATACCCCACACCCAAGACAAAGAAGTCATAGCAAGGTGGTAGGGGGCACGATCACAACTAAATCAAATCCCATACCTGCTTGGTGGGTGACCCACAGACTCAGTTCAGTTCAGTTCAGTCACTCAGTTGTGTCTGACTCTTTGCAACTCCATGGACTGCAGCATGCCAGGCTTCCCTGTCCATCACCAACTCCCAAAGCCTACTCAAACTCATGTCCATTGCATCAGTGATGACATCCAACCATCTCATCCTCTGTCATCCCCTTCTCCTCCCACCTTCAATCTTTCCCAGCAGCAGGGTCTTTTTCAATGAGTCAGTTCTTCACATCAGGTGGTCAAAGTATTGGAGTTTCAGCTTCAGCATCAGTCCTTCCAATGAATATTCAGGACTGATTTTGAGATTGATAGGTTGGATCTCCTTGCAATCCAAGGGACTCTCAAGAGTCTTCTCCAACTCCACAGTTCAAAAGCATCAAGTCTTCGGGGCTTAGCTATCTTTATAGTCTAACTCTCACATCCATACATGACTACTGGAAAAATAATAGTTTTGAGTAGATGGACCTTTGGTAAAGTTCTGACAAAATGTGGTCCACTGGAGAAGGGAATGGCAAACTACTTCAGTATTCTTGCCTCTAGAACCCCAGGAACAGTATGAAAAGACCCACTGACTGGAGAACAATAATACCAAAGAAGTTCTCACACTATTGTGAAGGTTCTGAACATCATGTCATGCTTCCCAGCCTGGGGACCTGACAAAGAGACTGGGTTTCACCAGGAAATATGGCCTTCAGGGCCAGAGGGGTTTGATTATAGGCCTTCCAGAAAACTGAGGGAAACAGAGACTCCAGACTTGGAGGGCACAAACAACACTTTGCATGCACCAAGACCCAGAAAAGAGGAGCAGTGACCCCACAGAAGATTAAACCAAAATTACCTGCTAGTGTTGGAGGGCCTCCTAAGGAGGTGTGTGTCGACAGGACTTCACAGGAATGAGGGCACTGGAAGGTCTCCCTTGGCTAAAAACCCTTGGAGTTTGCCATTAATCTTACAATAGAGCCCAAAGACCCCAAGGCTGGGTCACCTCAGGCCAAAGAACTACCAAGGAGGGAGTGAAGCCTCTATCCACTGGCAGATAATTGGATTAAAGCTTTATGGACCAAGGTTCTGCCCACCAGAGCAAGACCCAGTTTTTCCCACTGCCAGTTCTTCCCATCAAGAAGTTTACACAAGCTTCTTAGCTTCATCCATCAGAGGGCAGACAGAAGAAGCAAGAAGAAGCATAGTTTCACAGTGGCTAATATAAAAACCATACTACATAAAGTTAATCATGATGAAAAAGCAGAAAGTTGTGTCCCAGATGAAGGGGCAACATAAAATCCCAGAAAAAAACAACTGAATAGAGGTAGGCAACTTTTCGGAAAAAAAAAATTCAGCATAATGATAGTGAAGATAATCCAGGTTCTCAAGAAAAGAATGGAGGCAAAGATTGAGAATATAAAAGAAATGTTTACCAAAGACCTATAATAACCAAGGAACAAACAAAGATGAATAATACACTAGAAGGAATCAACAGCAGAATAACTGAGGTAGAAAAATGGATAAATGACCTGGAGGAAAGAATGGTGTAAATCAGTGCCACAGAACAGAATACAGAAAAAAGAATGGAAAGAAATGAACACATCCTAAGACCTCTGGAGCAACATTCAGTACAGTTCAGTTCAGTCACTCAGTCGTGTCCGACTCTTTGCGACCCCATGGATTGCAGCATGCCAGACCTTCCTGTCCATCACCAACTCCTGGAGTTCACCCAAACCCATGTCCATTGAGTCAGTGATGCCATCCAGCCATCTCATCCTCTGTCGTCCCCTTCTCCTCCTGCCCCCAATCCCTCCCAGCATCAGGGTCTTTTCCAATGAGTCAACTCTTCGCATGAGGTGGCCAAAGTACTGGAGTTTCAGCTTTAGCATCAGTCCTTCCATTGAACACCCAGGACTGATCTCCTTTAGAATGGACTGACTGGATCTCCTTGCAGTCCAAGGGACTCTCAAGAGTCTTCTCCAACACCACAGTTCAAAAGCATCAATTCTTCAGCGCTCAGCTTTCTTCACAGTCCAAATCTCACATCCATACATGACCACTGGAAAAACCATAGCCTTGACTAAACGAACCTTTGTTGGCAAAGTAATGTCTCTGCTTTTGAATATGCTATCTCGGTTGGTCATAACTTTCCTTCTCTCTTTAAAAGGAGTAAACGTCTTTTAATTTCATGGCTGCAATCATCATCTGCAGTGATTTTGGAGCCCCTCAAAATAAAGTCTGACACTGTTTCCACTGTTTTCCCATCTATTTGCCATGAAGTGATGTGACCATATGCCATGATCTTCGTTTTCTGAATGTTGAGCTTTAAGCCAACTTTTTCACTCTCCTCTTTCACTTTTATCAAGAAGCTTTTTAGTTTCTCTTCACTTTCTGCGATACGGGTGGTGTCATCTGCATATCTGAGGTTATTGATATTTTTCCCAGCAATTTTGATTCCAGCTTGTGCTTCTTCCAGCTCAGCGTTTCTCATGATGTACTCTGCATAGAAGTTAAATAAGCAGGGTGACAATATACAGCCTTGATGTACTCCTTTTCCTATTTGGAACCAGCCTGTAGTTCCATGTCCAGTTCTAACTGTTGCTTCCTGACCTGCATATAGGTTTAAACACACCAAATTCACATTATAGGGGTCCCAGAAGGAGAAGAGAGAGATAAAGGACCTGAGAAAATATTTTAAGAGATAATAGCTGAAAACTTGCCTAACATGGGAAGGGAAATAGTCACCGCATCAAGGAAGCACATAGAGTACCAGACAGGATAAACCCAAGGAGGAACACACTGAGACACATAGTAATCAAACTGACAAAAATTAAAGACAGAGATAAAGTATAAAAAGCAACAAGGCAAAACATACAAAGGAATTCACATTAGGCTATCAGCTAATTTCTCAACTTTACAGACCAGAAGGGAATAGCATAATATATTTAAAGTGATGAAAGGGAAGAACCTGCAACCAAGAAATCTCTACCCAGCAAGACTCTCCTTCAGATTTGATGGAGAAATAAAAAACTTTCCAGACAAGCAAAAGTTAAGAGAATTCAGCACTACCAAACCAGTTTTACAGCGAATGCTAAAGGAACTTCTCTAGGCAGGAAACAAAAAAGAAGGGAAAAAAAAAACTACAGAAAATCCAAAACAATTAAGAAAATGGTTATAGGATCATACATATCAATCATTTCCTTAAGTGTAAATGGCTTAAATCCAACTAAAAGACAAGCACTGGCTGGGAAGATGAATATATGTGCATGTATGCACTTCCACTTACCACATCACCCTGCCTGATCCCCTCAAATTCTATATAATTATTTTATATTCTTAAAGTTAATAATGTTCCTATTATACTTACAGTTATATTTATCATTTATTTTTTTGCCTGGCTATTGATTGTGAAAACTAATAAATGTCATTTACTATTTTTATTATGTAACTATTATTCACTTAATACCATTGTACCATGATTGGTCAAGAGAAAAATAATAGAACTGAATTTCACCAAAATTATGATCTAATAGAAAAAACATGTAATCACTTTTTAAAATCCAGTTGCATATCAGAATTATCTTGCTTTTTCTTTGAAAAATTCAGATGTTCAGGTATTGCTTTTTTGCTCCAGAGCTCCAGATATGTTTCTAATGAACAGTCATGTTTAAAAACAACTGGATTATATGATCATCTTTTACCTTTATCTAGTTTGTTTCACTTTTTCTATTTCATATTCAGCGCTCTCATTTCATTCAGTTTGTTGTTGTTCAGTTGCACAGTCATGCCCGACACTTTGCAACCACATGGACTGAAGAATGCCAGGCTTCAATGTCCTTCCCCATCTCGCAGAGCTTGCTCAAACTCATCTCCATTGAATCGGTGATGCCATTCAACCATCTCATCCTCTGTCATCCCCTTCTCCTCCTGCCTTCAATCTTTCCCAGCATCAGGGTCTTTTCCAATGAGTCAGGTTTTCTCAGGTGGCCAAATATTGGAGCTTTAGCCTCAGCATCAGTCCCTCTAATGAATATTCAGGATTAATTCCCTTTAGGATGGACTGGTTAGATCTCCTTGCAGTCCAAGGAACTCTCAAGAGTCTTCTCCAACTCCACAGTTCAAAAGCATCAATTCTTTGTTGCTCAGCCTTGTTTATGGTCCAACTGTCACATGCCTACATGATTACTAGAAAAATCATAGCTTTGACTGGTTGGACCTTTGTCAGCAAATAATGTCTTTGCTTCTTAATATCCTCTCTAGGTTTAATCATAGCTCTTCTTTCAAGGATCAAGCCTCTTTTAATTCTATGGCTGCAATCATCATCTGCAGTGATTTTGGAGCCCAAGAAAATAAAATCTTTCACTGTTTCTATTGTTTCCCCATCTGTTTGCCATGAAGTGATGGACCTTATGCCATGATCTTAGGTTTTTGGACGTTGAGTTTTAATCCAGCTTTTTCACTCTCTTCTTTCACCTTCATCAAGAGGCTCTTTAGTTTCTTTTCACTTTCTACTTTTAAAGTGGTATCATCTGCATATTTGAGGTTATTGATATTTTCCCGGGCAATCTTAATTTCAGTTTGTGATTCATCCAACCTGGCATTTCGCATGATGTACTCTGCATATAAGTTAAATAAGCAGGGTAACAATTTATAGCCTTTACATACTCCATTCCCGATTTGAAACCAGTCCATTGTTCCATGTCCAGTTCTAACTGTTGCTTCTTGAGCTGCATACAGGTTTCACAGTAGGCACGTAAGGTGGTCTGGTATTCCCATCTCTTTAAAAAGTTTCCAGTTTGTTGTGATCCACACAGTCAAAGGCTTTAGCAAGTCAATGAAGCAGATGTTTTTCCTGGAATTCTCTTGTTTTTTCTTTAATCCAATGAATGTTGGCAATATGATCTCTGATTTGTCTGCCCTTCGTCATTTTTTCCAATCTTCCTTTTTTTTTTTCCTTGCTGTTCTTCCTCAAACCTTTGCCAAGTGTAGTAGAAAAGTTATATATATATATATATACACATATACACATTCACACACACACACACACACACTATATATGCGGAGAAGACAATGGCAACCCACTCCAGTACTCTTGCCTGGAAAATCCCATGGACGGAGGAGCCTGGTAGGCTGCAGTCCATGACGTCACTAAGAGTCAGACACGACTGAGTGACTTCGCTTTCACTTTTCACTTTCATGCATTGGAGAAGGAAATGGCAACCCATTCCAGTGTTCTTTCCTGGAGAATCCCAGGGATGGGGGAGCCTGGTGGGCTGCTGTCTCTGGGGTCGCTCAGAGTCGGACACGACTGAAGCAACTTAGCAGCAGCAGCAGCAGCATACTATATATGTGTGTGTATAATATATATATTTTAGAAAACTTACATATTTTTGCTTAAAAAATTGACATTTTCATTCTACTTGTTTGACTTAGTATGAATAGAAAGCTAGATTTCTAATTAAAAATAGATATGTGATAAACAACACAGGTTTACTGTATAACATAGGAAACTATAGTCAAGATCTTGTAATAATGTATGATGGAAAATAATTTAAAATATAATATTTTTGTATTTGTGTAACTGAATCACCTTGCTGTACTATGGAAATGGTGTTAGCCAATTATATTTCAATAAAATACATACATTTAAAAAAAAGAATTGATTGATTCAATACATATAATTTTATTTCTGTTTTGAACATTAAATACAATGGTGTTTGTTTGGACCAAAAGCTAATTTTAATCTCTGATTTTCCAATGATGTGTTTACATTTCACAAGATGTAAGTTTCAATGTAGAATTTCCTTATGCCTGAAAAATGTCATGGTGACAATTTTATCAAAGTCTTCAGTAAGCTAACTTTTTTTTGAAAATTAAAGAAAAAATAGAATCCTGACTAATTTCTGTGCTTATTGTTCTTCCAATTAATCTTCCCTTTTTCTACTTCATAATGTGTAACCAATAAAGACCAAGCTTTCTTCAATATGTTCGTAATGACATTTGTATACCAGGCAAAAATAAACATTGATAAAATAAAGCTAAAAATCATTTTTTAATTGACATATAACCTTGTTTCCCCCCTATTCTTTAGTCTTCTCTTCAGGAGAGCTTGAGAATTTGATTCAATCTGGAGTTGTGTTCCGCTACACTAGCTCCCCGAGCTAGCCAATTATCTATGAAGGTTTCTTCTTGGATGCCCTCAGTTAGCTCTGTTCATTCAATGGAAAACTTGTGGTACTGAATTCATTCTAAATGACAGGCAGAAAAATCTGTACTACTTGAATGGCAACTTAAATATACAATGCAAGGTATTTGATTTAACTTAAATTAAATTAATTTAGTTGTCAAAGCCCCAACAAAGATGCTTAGTGTTTCATGTGGTATCTCCTTGATATATAGATGAGTGTGTGTGTCTACAAGAGAAAGAAATACTGTACAACTGTCCTATGCTTTTGCAATGAAAGCTATTTTTGCTGTTTTCTTTTATAAAAAATGAGAAAAAACAAATGCATATTAACTTATATGAAGTTGCAAAATATGATAGATACTATATCATTATAAGTTACATTACCTAACTTCCAATACTGTGTCTTAGAATTGCTTCCCTCTATTTAGAATTCTATTGTGATCATCCTTAAACTGTGCATCTACCAAGCAGAGCACACTGAGAGAACACTTGTCTCTGGTGTTTCATCTATCACAGAGATTCAACCATTCAATAAATCTGTCAATCAGATGCCAAATCAAATCTGATGATTTCTAATCTACCCAGTTTTATGCCAAATATGATAGAAGATATGAAAGCATAAGACATAGTTCTTGTCCTCAAGTAAAAACTCCAAGAGTGGTATTTACCTTCTTGGAAAATCCAACCCCTTTTTCTTTGACACATAACTTTAAAAATGACAATTTGAGAATGACTAAGAGTGCTTTAGGAAGTTTTAAAAGAGAGTGTAACTGAGGCGACTACACAAAAGATGTGAGAAATGAAATATCTTGCAGTTTAATATAGTTGATTTCCCTCGGGAAGAAGTGTCCTCACCACAAAACTGCAAAATGGATGGCAGACAATGGACAAGAGATCTTATTAGTGAGAAATACAAATGTGGTGATAAAGAGTTGAGGAAAGGAAGAGAAAACAAAGAGCAAAGTGTGTTGGATATTCATACAATAAAAAAACTTTACCACAAACTAGAATGATGTTTTCCTAAAAATGAAAACTCTAGAGAATCCCTAACAACTTTATTTCAACATAATTTATTAGTAGCAGTTGAACCATAAATATATTGTTCAAAGGTAACTTCTTTGATGATATTTTAGTGCAATTTTCCCCATTCTCCTCTTCACCTGCACCTCCTTACCCCACAGAGGGATACTGGAGGTGCAAGAATATGGTGTCAGGACCTGTAGAGTATGTAGGGGGTCACTGAAAATAGCATGTGAATATGTGGAGGAAAAAGGTTTCTGAAAAGTCATATCATAAAACTGAAAATCACTTAGTTGTGTCTGACTCTTTGCAACCCCATGAACTATACAGTCCATGGACTTCTCTAGGCCTGAATACTGGAGTGGGTAGCCTTTCCCTTCTCCAGGGGATCTTCCTCACCCAGAAATTGAACTGGGGTCTCCTGCATTGCAGGCAGATTCTTAAAAATCATATCATAGGGAAACACCAAACCAAAATGAAATCAGTATTTTTTAAAACGTCTTTTGTACAGCAATTCACTTTTTAATCAACAGGATGAATATATGGGAAACCAGAGAAAAGTAAGAAAATTTGAAGCAGAAGTGGTAGACAGTAAAGAGATGCCAAGCATTCCCTAAAGGATATTTGCAATGAATGTTTCCAGGAGGCCTCTGCTGTGAGTGGGAAGGTAGCTCTGGAAACCACCCAGCTTGTATGAGGAAGTTGCACTGAACATTCCAACAGGATAGGCAAAGACAAGAAAATAAGTCCAAGGGTATCATTTTCACTGTGTACAATTTGAATTGGCTTCAAGACTCAAGTTTCTTATAAATTAACTTTATTCCATAATTCCATACTAAATATTGGGACATTCAGATCAGATCAGATCAGTTGCTCAGTCGTGTCCGACTCTGCGACCCCATGAATCGCAGCACGCCAGGCCTCCCTGTCCATCACCAACTCCCGGACATTAAGACCTTTCAAATTGCTAAAATCAGAAATCCAGTTAATACTTCTTACTTCCCATGAATCTGTAGCGCTGATTTTAGAATTTAGCTGTAGACTGGCTTATATTGCTTTCTGTGTGCTTTGTAATGATCAGTCAACTTCAGTCCATCCTGAGTGTGTATCTGTCAATGTGTGCAAGTATAAAGCAAGAATTGGCCCCTGTCTTTTAAGGAATTAATTATCTGGTGGGTGAGATAAAATTTACAAGTATGAAAAAATAAATGATCATCTCATTACTGTTGTTTTCTCAACATGTAGAACTTACATTTACTTGTCACATGGAAACACATGAATGGTGTCTTAGAACACAAAAATATGGCTAATCACAAGGTGCATATGCTTAGCTCTTGGAAAATTCTCTAATTTGTTTATATATATATGAATGTATAAATTTCTTGCTTCTTTCAGAATCAACTCTCTATCAAGGCATAGACTCTCTATATATACAACTATCTTTAACATTTTTGCTACATTTTTTCTCTTACCTGTGAAAGTTACACACACATATATATATATATATATATGGATGTGAGAGTTGGACCATGAAGAAGGCTGAGCACCGAAGAATTTATGCTTTTGAACTATGGTGTTGGAGAAGACTCTTCAGAGTCCCTTAGACTACCTGAAAGGAGATCACACCAGTCAATTCTAAAGGAAATCAATTCTGAATCTTCATTGGAAGGACTGATGCTGAGGATGAAGCTCCAATACTTTGGATACCTGATGCGAAGAGCTGACTCTTTAGAAAAGACCCTGATGCTGGGAAAGATTGAAGGCAGGAAAAGAAGATGGAGGATGAGGCAATTGGATGGCATCACCAACTCAATGGACATGAGTTTGAGCAAGATGATGAAGGACAGGGAAACCTGGCATGTAGCAGCCCATGGGGTCACAAAGAGTTGGACATGACTGAGCAACAACTATACATACACACACACACACACACACACACACACACACACACACATATATATGTATATATATATATATATGTATGTATGTATATAGCTTCCTAGGTGGCACAGTGGTAAAAATCTCCTGCCAGTGCAAGGGATAAAGGAGATGTGGGTTCAATCCCTGGGTCAGGAAGGACCCCTGGAGCAAGAAATGGCAACTCACTCCCATATTCTTGCCTGGAAAATTCCATGGACAGAAGAGCCTGGTGGGCTACCATCCATGGGGTACAAAGATTCAGACAGGACCAAGTGAAAGAACACACACGCACATACAATTTTCTCCTAAAAGTAATTGAGTATGTGATGAAGAGCTGAGCAGAGCCCCACAGAGCTGGCAAGGCCCTGCAAATGGTGGAGTTATCGCTTACTTACTGAGTGACAATCCAAATATTATTTGTGGCGGTTCCTCAAGAACAATCAGTATCAAATTAAAGGGCTGCATAAATGTATCTGCTATAATTTTTAATTTAAGGCTTTGAGTACCTGGTGTTTAAATATATATGTATTTGGTTACTAGAGCCGCCAGAGTACTCAGCCTTCCGTGTGAGAGAATACTAAATGCACCATATTTATTTTGGTGTTTCTCTGCTGGTCTACATGGTCCCCTTCCTACTCTTCCCACTCTTCATTCATATGAACCTTGCTTTTGAAGACCACAACTTGAGATTGTAGGTGAGTTGTTACTGACTATCCACTCTTACTTTGCCAGCTGTGTCCTCCTTGTTTCTACATCTAGTTGACTAAAGAAATGTTCCATTCCTAAGAAGAGACAGTGACTTTTGACTGATAATAAACACTGGTCCAAATGAGTATATCTCATTCCAAGTCCTGACTCCCTGCAGTTTGCAGCAGGTAGGAGACTACAAGAGAGAAAGTGAACCATGGATCCAGGCTGGACCAGCATTGTTGCAAACAGTGTCCACTGTTGACAATGCAAAACAGCTAATCCTAAAGTAAAAACCCAAACAAACAAACACAAAAGATCTCTTGAGGTTATAGATCACAGTAGTGCCATCTATTTGGGCATTTTTAATATTTTAATCATTTGCTGATTTTTTAAAATTCTATTGGCATACTTTCAAATGTAATTGGAAATGACACAACCTACATATGGATTGTTAAAATGTATATATATATATATATATATATATATATATATTCCAAATAAATGACCTGCCTCTTGAGAAACCTGTATGCAGGTCAGGAAGCAACACTTAGAACTTGACATGGAACAACAGACTGGTTCCAAATAGGGAAAGGAGTACATCAAGGCTGTATATTGTCATCCTGCTTATTTAACTTATATGCAGAGTATGTCATGAGAAATGCTGGGCTGGATGAAGTACAAGCTGGAATCAAGATTGCCAGGAGAAATAGCAGTAACCTCAGATATGCAGATGACACCACCATTATGGCAGAAAGCCAAGAAGAAATAAAGAGGCACTTGATGAAAGTGAAACAGGAGAGTGAAAAAGTTGGCTTAAAACTCAACATTCAGAAAACTAAGATTATGGCATTTGGTCCCATCACTTCATGGCAAATAGATGGGGAAACAGTGGAAACAGTGAGAGATTTTATTTTCGGGGGCTCCAAAATCACTGCAGATGGTGACTGCAGCCATGAAATTAAAAGACACTTGCTCTTTGGAAGAAAAGCTATGACCACCCTAGACAGCATATTGAAAAGCAGAGATATTATTTTTCCAACAAAGGTCCATCTAGTCAAAGCTATGGTTTTTCCATTAGGCATGTATGGATGTGAGAGTTGGACTATAAAGAAAGCTGAGCACCAAAGAATTTATGCTGTTGAACTGTAGTGTTGGAGAAAACTCTTGAGAGTTCCTTGGACTGCAAGGAAAAATCCAACCACTCCATCCTAAAGGAAATCAGTCCTGGATATTCATTGGAAGGACTGATGCTGAAGCTGAAACTCCAATACCTTGGCCACCTGATGTGAACTGACTCGTTTGAAAAGACCCTGATGCTGAGAAAGATTGAAGGCAGGAAGAGAAGGGAACGACAGTGGATGAGATGGTTGGATGGTATCACTGACTCAGTGAACGTGAGTCTGAGTAAACTCGGAGTTGGCGATGGACAGGGAGACCTGGTGTGCTGTAGTCCATGGGGTTGCAAAGAGTCAGACATGACTGAGTGACTGACTGACTGTTGTATGCATATATATATATATATGGAAGTGAAGATTGTAACCTAATGTTCAAGATATGAAAAAAATAATAGCATTTTTAGGTACCAAAATATGAGTAAAATATACAACCTAGGTTTCTAAATGACAGAAATAGGTCTGATATAAGGGTAAAGGCAACATGTGCATTTTGTAAGAAATGATAGGTTAATTTGTTTTTTATTCATTTATTCATTCAAAACCTTGTTACTTAGCTCTATGATGAATACTTTGCTGAGTGGTAACCATTAAATGTAGTTTGTTTTAAAGCAAGGTCTGAATGTGCATTGTAATGCACAGATTTGCTGCATGCAAAGTACAGAAATTCATTCCAATAATGCATGTGAACTGGTGATATCTTTAAATAATAAAATGCTAAACACAAGCATATAGTCTGGAATTCCCACATGGCAGTGGTGGCTAGGGAAGGCAATTAAGAAGGTGAAATCATGGTAGTAGTCGGCACTTGATCGTAAAAGAGGCAACTTCGAGATGGCAGCATCACCTCGTCTGATTATTAATAAATAAATATTGACGTTAATTTAGCACTTTCCATCTTCAAAGCACTTTACAAATATTAATTAGTCCTCTTAGGACTATTTGAAATATAATTTCTGAAGTTTGCATTTTAATAGGATATTCATGATGGTGTTTTTTGGCTTCAAGTACAACAGCTTTTTTTTTCAATTCTCAGAATTTGTTTTTTTCTGGTATTAAAGTTAGTAGAATAAAGGTAGCTAAAGAGCCATTCCGGAAAAGGTTATCTCAGGACACTGAGTTTGGAGTCATGAGGAACTGCATTTGCATTTTCCCACAGTAATGGACCAAGATCAGGGTTCAGTTTTCCTAAAGACCTTTGACCAGGGAGAGGTACTTTTAGGTCATCTCATGAACCCATTTTTGCACTCAAACCTTTATACAGGGTGTCATCCTTACTTGGAACTGCTACTCAAATGGCTAGCAGCTTTCATTCTCCTTTTGCTTACTGATTCCTAGGCATCTAGGTTTTATATTTTATAACAGAAAAGTATTCCCTAAATTCTAGCTTTCTTTTTATCATCCAGCAAATGTTCATTAAGTTAACAAATCAAAATAAAATCATAGATGCTTATCTTATAGCTCATAGAATAAGAAATTCAAGATTATATGAGTAACCACATAATGTGTTATTAAAAAAATACTCTTTTTTAAAACAGTTTTTCATTTACAAAAAATTGAGGGAAAGTTACAGATGGTTTTGATATACTCCCTCAACACCTCCCCTAGCCCTTCCTATAATGAACATCAGCATGGTACATTTGTTAGAATTGATGAGTCAATAGTGATGGTGATGATGGTGGTGGTTTAGTCACTAAGTCCTGTCGGATTCTCGACCCCATGGACTGTAGACTGCCAGTCTCCTCTGTCCATGAGATTTCCTAGATAAGAACACTGGAGTGGGTTGCCATTTTCTTTTCTAGGGGATCTTCCCGACCGACCCAGGGATGGAACCCTGGTCCCCTGTGCTGCATGTGGTCTCCTGCATTGCAGGTGGATTCTTTACTGAGTCACTAGGGAAGCCCATCAGGACTGATACATTATTAGTAACTGAAGTCCATAGCGTCCATTAGAGTTCACTCTTTATGCTGTACATTCTATGATTTGACAAATGTGCAATGACATATATCCACCATTACTGTATCACACAGAATAGTTTCTCTTGCATGTCCTTGTCAGTTAATAAGAGTTCGACTTCTCTGTAACCACTTACCTTTGTTCCAGACACACCAGCACTTCAAGAAGGTTATGTCCCTTTGGTGACGCTTGTAGAAGCACTGCACCATCAGTCTTCTCAGCTCCACTGAGCAGGGAATTTTTCTGTCCCTGTAGAAATGCATTTCATTCAGCCTTACTTGAAGATAAGACCGGGGTCTAAGGATTGGCGATGAAAGGGAGACATTTGCAATTTAATGCCATTTGACTTATAAGAGGTCTTCCCAAATAGATGTGCCTGTCATGCATCTTGTCCAATTAGGGAACATTCTGTCACCTTCTTTTTGTTTGCCATACCTATTACTTCCCTCACTTCTGCAATGTCCAGAGTCATCACAGGGTCCACTATAATATCCACTCTGTCTGTGCAGCTACAAATGATTCTACTAATCATCGGTGAGAGATTCACCTCTGTATTTTGGATAAGCAGCTTGTCTAACCAAAATAGATATACTGGCTTATGTCCAATTTTTTAAGATCCACAAACCTTTGCTGGACCATAATCCCACACTTAGTACACAAGGGCAATCTTTCCGTCTCAACATAGGCGTCTAATTGCTTTGTGATTATTTGTCTATGTCTGCTCCCCTTCTAGACTGTAAGCTACATAATGGAAAGAAATTATTGTTCTTATTTACTTTACTTACTCTTGAATTCCTCAATAATTTAAACTTCGCCTGCTACATGATAGAGACTCAATTTGGGAATGGGTTTAAAACCAAAAAAAACAAACAAACAGATTTTTAAAAAGTAGATACAAGGAGAATAAATAAACTAGAAAATCAACTTTATGTAATGCTTCAAGGAGATGATTTTTTAACAACGTCTAACTTTACTATCCAATCCTCATCCTTAATGAATGTGTAATAGCACAGAGAAGATGAAAAGAAGGCAAGGGTATGTTCATGGCTTGCAATATCATCGCATAAAACCTTAATCAAAATATTGTATGTACCTCAAATTCAGTCCCCTTTTGTCCTTGAAGATTACCTCTAAATGCCACTTTTAATCACTAAAGATAAAGACACTGATGACAACAATGGCAATTTTTCATTCCCCCAGTGAGAGGCCCCATTCTATTCACCAATGGAGGAAATTTCAGGCACTCTTTAAAGAACCTCAGAAATATGCAGAGATTCATGGCTTTTAGAGGATCATTGTAAATACTTCCTGTTTACCTTTGGGCATCCTCTGGAAACCTCTCTCTGTTACCCTCCTACGTCTGAACCAGGCACCTCACCTAGGCCCCTGCTAGCATGGTGTAGCCTCTCTCATTTTCGTCTCAGTCTAGATTGCAGTTGCCTGGCTATTTGTCCATTTTCTCCACCAGGCTTCAGGCAACATTAGGACAAAAAGTCAGTTTGCTTTGCTTACTATATCATATGCTGAACTCAAAGTATGGAATATAATATGGGGAGGAAGGGAGATAGGGGAGGTAGGAAACAAGGCAAGAATTAGAGGCAAAAAAGTAAAAAAAAAAAAAAAAAAAAGGAATTCAGGAAGGCAAATCTCACATCTAGAAATAATAAACTTTCTCTAAAAAACCCTGGAACATTAAGGTTTAACTGCTTCTCCTAGAATTTTGATTGCACAGAGCTTTTCAGGAAAAACAAAATGCCAACCTAGCAAGGGAAACTAGCTGGCCCACACCTCCTCTGGAATCATCCTTGACACTATGATTAGCCTTGATTTTGCTTTCCCATCTGTTTGATTTATATTAGATGACAGTGGATTAACTGACCTCAGCTATTCTTTACTGCGGTGTTCCATGGGATAGTTAATCACTATAGCCAGATATGGAGATGTCCCCAGCACTAACAACAATGTGGCCTGTGTTGTGTGCATTGTTTCACTTTGGGTGTGTTTCCTTTGTTGCTTCTGGACTATATGTGATTGTTTTTATCTTTTTTATCATCTGAGATGAGTTTAACTAGCTTGTACCCTGTTGGCTTTATTATTCATACAGGGTAGACTGTCTCTTTCCATTTAACACTTATTTTCTTATTTTATACCTGGCATATGTGTGTATTATTGCTCAAATTAATTGAAGACAGGGACCATGCCCTATATTATGGCTTTATCATTTCCTTTAGTGGCTAAGTTAGTATGTTGAACATAAAGGGTCCTTGATATTTTTTTTTTAAAGATAAAATCTATAAAAAGTAAAAGGAATTTTCTTATCACAAATAGAAATATTTATAATTCAACTCCTATATGCTCCTTGAAAACCTCCAAAATCCTGAGATTTATATTAAGAGTTTAAGATATTCAAGAAATGTTTTCAAAAATCAGTGGTTATACTTGTATGTGTACCATTTGTGTTTTCATTGGGTCAAAAAATAAAGTGCTTGCTTGTTTAGTTTTGCTTGTTTTTTGTTTGTTTGCTTTATGTCAGATACCAAACTCAAGAGTTAAAAGATGTTATTACAAAGCTTGAACTCTCCTTCTCTGTCACCACCCATGCAGACCTACTAGGCTCCACTCTCACTGATGTCCTAAATGGCATCTTAGCAGCAGAAAAGTCAGAAACAAAAAGCTCCAAGTTCACAAGATTTAAGGGCAAGTTATCAGGAGTTGGACTAGAGCCCCAAACCATACAGGCTATAAGGTCAGAGCTTAACTGTTTTTCCATTTTATTGCTCAAGGACAAGAGAGCTTGATGCATGAGACTCCAGCACCATAAACTGTCTACCGAGGTGGCCATTTTATCATGTATGGTTGCGAGTTGAGTACTGACCACACAATTTAAATCGACAGCAGCCGGGCCCTGGTGGAGATGTGAGAAGCGATGTCACACACAACATCCTTTTCCTAATTATTGGGACCCAGACAGGTGGCAGGAAGGGAATGAGGGGTGAGGTGTGGGGAGAAGGAGGGGCGGGGAGGCACAGTGACATTTCCCATCTCAGGAGTACAAGATTCATTACCTCTGATGAAAAGTCACCAGGCTGCGGTGAGTCCTGACATACTCCGTGACAGGAGAAAGTGACATGGCCGTTTGACATTCAGGGCTAGAAGGTTGCCGGTCTGTAATCACTAGTTAAAATTGAATCTTGTACATTGCACCCTGCCAGCACAGCTCAACTCTTGATAATTATTTGGATGCTACTGTATTTGGATTTTATTTCCCCAGCAGAGAGGGGAAGTTGGATTTATAGTGTACTGCTGGGTTAAGATTGGAACAAGCTAGATCTTTTTTATGGTTAATATGGCAGAGCCAAATAAATCTAGAGGTGCTTTTTGTCCCCATTTTAATTTTAAACCCCTTGGGGATGGGGGTGGGGAGTCACAAAAGAATCAAAGAATGAGTCTTCTAATTTTCCATGAACAAGCTACAATTCTGTCTGTGCTAATGTTTTTCTCCTTTTTTCCTTTCAATTCATGATGCTTTAAACCAGCCATCTGGACACGAATGGGGCTGGGAAACACCATTTTGAAATAGCTATAGCCTAAGTAGCCACATGGATGAGGACATAGATGGTCAATGCCACTTAACAACCACTTCTTTATCTGGGGGTCAGGAAAAGGACAAGAGAAATGTTTTACAGAGGGTCATTTTAGTATAATTACAGAGTGGCCTTGAACTGTTGATTTGCATACAGGCATGCTGTGATTCCAACAAGAATATTCTCTCCTCTCATTCCTATTCCAAGGCATGAAAGCTTCCATTCTTTACAGGAGCACAGCCTGTATATTCACCCCATTAAGCCCAGAAGGATCCTGGATGTTAGCTTGACAGGCTCAGTCTAACATTTTGAGGGGTCACAAGCCACATGTTCTTAAAAGGGAAGAGTGATCACAAGAGGTAACTTTATGTACTGACAGAATATTGCATTGCCTGTGCACAAGGGTTTAACTGTGCTTTGGGAAATAGGCAAACTGGCCCCATCTAAGATATCTTTGCCAGTGTCTAAAAGCCCATTATTAGAAAAGTATCAATTTAAATAAAAGCATTGTGTTTCCAAGGGTTCCAAAGTAAGTCACTATTTCTTGGAGGAAAAACAAACAAACAAACAAAAATATATATATACTTATATTTATATACTCAAATACTGGCATAGATAAAACATGGTGGAAATTTTTGCTGGGAAAGTCTGATAGGCTCTGATCCAAGAGGGCTCAAGAACTGACATTCATTGTTTTGGGGGATTCACTCTGAACCCAGAACTCTCAGCCTTCCTCCAGCTACAACCTAATTTCTGAGAGTGAACTGTGATCTCATTACTTACAAAGAAGTCTTATCACTTGCTCATCACTAAGTTTTAGGATTGATATGAAAGTGAAAGTAAAAGTTGATCAGTTGTGTCTGACTCTTCTTTGCTACCCTATGGACTATATAGTCCATGGAATTCTCCAGGCCAGAATACTGGAGTGGGCAGTCTTTCCTTTCTCCAGGGGATCTTCCCAACCCAAGGATCAAACCCAGGTCTCCCGCATTGCAGGCAGATTCTTTACCAGCTGAGCCACAAGGGAAGCCCATGAATACTGGAGTAGGTACCCTATCCCTTCTTCAGTGGATCTTTCTGACCCAGGAATCCAACCGGGGTCTCCTGCATTGCAGGTGGATTTTTTACCAACTGGCCTATCAGGGCAGTCCTATAGAATTGATATATGGAACCAGAATTCTGATTAATCTAATTCACAGTGAGACACAACAATGCAACAGGATTTACATGTGAAAGTCACATGACTAGTGCAGACATAACAGATAAACTGGCTAAATTCCAAACAAAAGGAATTGTAACCAAGTGATCACCAGGGAAGTAGAAATGAATCCAACTCTTCACCTTCTTACTGAGAGAGCAGGTATAGCCAAGGTTGTCTTCACCAATTGTTTTTATGCCTGCTAAGTCACTTCAGTTGTCCGATTCTTTGTGACCCTGTGGACTACAGCCTGCCAGGCTCCTCTGTCTATGGAATCCTCCAGGCAAGAATACTAGAGTGGGTTGCATGCTCTTCTCCACAGGATCTTACAAGACAGGGACTGAACCCACGTCTCTTATGTCTCCTTCATTGGCAAGCCGGTTCATTATGCCTTAAGGAGGTGAGATATTCAGTGTCCTCAGTGTAAGGTTCCCTTTCTTCTGATAGTGCTGAGATGGGCTCTGCCAATCCTTGTTTTCTCTCTTCTCCTTTGTTCAGTCTTCAACAGTAAACATCACCCACTGTATCCCTCTCCCACTTTGTACCAGAGAGATTCTATTGACATCAGAGCTCACTCTCAGAAAGTTGTCCTATTTTTCTGTTTTCCTAGTCACTTGCAGACATAAACATTTTAGGATGAATATATTAATTGCTTACGTTCATCCCACTAGAAAATCCAATGATAGAAAATCTACTGATAAAAACTTAAGGACAGGGTTTTTTGTTTTGTTTTGTTTTGTTTTTTTTTGTAAAAAGCAAGAATTTCTGAACAGGGAAAATCTAGGAAAGTACCTGAGTCTTGAGAAACTTGGCAGTCGAATGATAAGGCTATTTGGTGAAAGGACATGAACAACAACTTAAGGAGGTTAATATAGAACAAAGAAGAGAGACAGAAAAACAAAAAGGAAAAACAAAAACATATATCAAGAAGGCTGAAATTATGTCTATAATCTCCTAATGGAAACAGAGAAAGGAGTGTTTTGGACACCATGGTTGCTGAAATGATGATCCCTAGGAGTAGTAAAACTGGGGTACCTGTGTTGGTTCGTGAGTGTGGTTAAAGGAATAAATCAACTTGTCAGTCATATCATATTTGAGCTGTTCCTAAATGTAAAGATTGGATCAAGGGCAATTTCTTTTTTTATGGGCCTCAATTACCTTTGGTTAGGAAGAATAACCTCAATTAAGCCATAAAGCAAAACAACAAAGCTGCAGCTAATAATGGATTTCATCAACAGTATTGCCGCCGGCAAACTGAAGAGCAGTTTCCATATTCCCAGGGTTGGGAAAGGACCTCCTCCTCTTCTCCCCCAACCAGAATCTCCCATATCATACATGGTTCACTTCAAGGCCTCCTCTTTCATGAATCTCTCTATTTAACCCTTAGAGTTGATCTTTCCTTCCCTTAATTTCTATAGAATTTTATCTTCTTATGTAAACATATCACATTATTAGACTGTAAAGTTATTTCTGTATTTATACATCTTGCTTGAATGAGCAACTATAGCCTGAAGGTAAGAAGTTTCTGACGCCTAAAGTTAAACTTTTGACCTCCTGGAAACTCAATTTTCTTAACTATTAAGATAAGGAAATGAGACTATGGACCTCAGAGGTCACTTCGAGCTCTAAGATTCAACTGAAACTGTGGTGTGCTTTTCGAACTTCTCCTAGAAGAAAAATATTTTTTCTTTGTTTAATTTGTGCAACTCTGTGTTTGTTCAGCCCAGTGTGAGCAGAACACTGTAAGAGCAATGCTGCACACAGAAAGAAAGCTAGCCTATGAGAGGTAGCACTGCTCACAGGTAAAAAGAACATAAGCCTGCCAACATCTAGAAGAGCATGGCTTGCCTTTTGATAGTATGATTATTTTAATATGCATACTAGTGTTCTTTTGAAGAATATTGATTATGTTCATTGGCATCACACAATTGGGGATAAAATCATCAATATTCCATTGAACAGGGGAGATGGGGATAGAATTTGTGGCAACCTCAAGTGAAGCCTAAAGATTACACCACTGGATTTGGATAGATTTTCTTTACTTTCCTTCAAATTTGTATGTTACCCAAAAAGGAAGAGTTGTGTTGCTAAGTTGGGTTAGAGTTTAGTACCCATTTTAGGAATACTAGGAATAGGAATCTTCTTTTTCCCATACATCCCCTGGCTATGCTATCTGATCATTTAGCAGGAAACACTTTCTGCCTTCCTGGGGGCTGTTAATTCAAATGCAGAGGGAAAACGTGGGTTTGCCTTTTGTGCCACTCTCTTAATCAAAGTGATTTTCTGAAATGCAACTGTAGAAAATAGACTCTTTTATTTTAGGATCAGCAACGGTTTTTAAAATGTTAGGCAAACCTGAGCCCCTCCTTAAAATGTCAGGAAAACAAAAAACCATCCCCACCTGAAAGCCCTCTTGTCTTGAAAGGATTTTTTCGGCTGTTTCCCTTAAGCTGCTTTCTCCTTCTGTGCAACTTCCCAATCCCATTCACAAACTGTTGCCATGGTAAATAATTATATCACAGATGAATTGTGTACACTTCCTTTTCATAGCTGGAAGAGAAATTGTAGAGGAAAGGGGAAAAAATCAAAATCCTTTAAAATTACAGGGGAGATAGCTGAGGAAAGATTGCCTCCTCGTTAACATAATTAGCTCCATGAATTATAAATTGGTATTAGAACTTGCTCTTCATGACAAAAGGAGTAATTATATTTACTCATGTAAAATTAAACAATACCAAAAAAATTAATGGGACTCACCAGAAGCTCTCTTGACATTATCATAAAATTCAGAGATCTGAATACCCCACAAACTGAAGTGATTTAAGCAGCATAAACTTTAATGCTGCTCAAATGTACTATGTAGAAATATATCTCCTGGCTAGTTTATAATTGTAGTACTCCATGTTCAGTACACACAAACATACATACAGCAGTAGCAACAACAACAACAGCAATAACAGCAAGCTCTTAAATGCTTTCTTTCCATAGACTGATGCACAGAAACGTCCAGATGTGGAAGTAATTTCCACAGAAAATACTTTTTTTTGTATTGACTATTCTAAAGTCAAAGCTTCCAGACTAGAAGGTAACCAGTTAAACAACTCTCAAATATCTCTAAAAGAGGGGCTGATTGAGAAAAGGCTAATTCGTCAAACTAGCTTTGCACACCCAGAAAGATTTCCCATAGGACAAAGGTCTCCAACCTCCAGAGTCTAGTACCTAATGATCTGAGGTGGAGCTGATGTAATAATAATAGAAGTAAAGTGCATGATAAGTGTAATGCCCTTGAATCATCCTTAAACCAGCACCCCCCCCCCCACACACAGTCTATAAAAAAATTTGTCTTCCTCAAGACCAATGATTACCAGCATTCAACTATACGAACTGTATGAAACAAAACAAAGAAAACACTTACTTGTATCCAAGTAGAGGAGTAGAGGAGCCTGGGGTGAATTCAGGTGTCTTTGGAGAAAAGCTTGACTCATACACTAACTCAGCCATCAAGTTCATCTGGGGGGATCCACAACTGTACACGGCTTGTTAGGAATGGGAGGAGGAGAACAGCAAATAGAACTGCAAGATGTTTTCTATACTTCCAGAATTTATAAATCCTAGAAACCCAGCCTTGCATTTAGAATAATATGCAGCCAAAATGAAGCTTAAAGAATATGACAAAGTGATTAAATCGTATGTTAAGTGCAAGAGCAAGTTATAAAATTGCTATTCTAATGATGCCTGGTGTGTGCATATGGGATGACAATCTGTCACTGCTTTTCCTCCTGACCATCCTTCCTACTCCAGGACTTCTGAGTCTAGCTTGATTCACTTTGCTATTTAGAAGTACCATTGAATCTGTCCTTCACTTTGTATCTGAGAATGTTAATCCAGGCCACTCAATAGGACAACTAGGGTGGTAGGGGGTGGGGAGGAAGCCACACCTAAGGGAAGGATCAGGATCTTCCATTTCAAGGTACCACCCAGAGAAACATTAGGAAACAGATGGTGCACTGAAATTGAGTCATCAGGAGACATTAATAAAGCGGGGTATTCAGAAAAATGCAGGCAGATTTAAAGAAAACAACAAGGGATAATGCACTATCCCAGGATTAGTGACAGTAAAGTGTCCTCACAAACCCTGAAGGAATAAAAGGAGTATGTGCTTACCAGAACTTTTAGGGAAGCTGTAGGCTAGGAATACCAAGCAGGAGTTGTGGCCTTTGGTAGTAGGACACATCCAACCTGTGGCAACTTGGCCAGACAGTAGCAAGAAGTATGAATATTCCAATTTGACACTCCTGCCCTTTAGTCTTCTGCAGGTACCTTCCATTGGCCAAGCTCAATGCAAAACCAGAGGCAAGGTTTTTGTTTTTGTTTTAATGTATTTGCTTTGGCTTATAAATATTATTCTCTTTGGGCACAAAGCATGATGGAAAAGGGTGAGGGGTAGATCTAGAGAGATCAGTAAGAAATCGCTAACACAAATAAGTAAGAGACTGGGAGACAACTTTTTGAAAGATTAGCAAGTTTTTCACTCTAGAAAACTATTTCCAAATGAAAAAATTTGTCATTAAATTAAAAAAATTATAATGTTGAAAATCTGGCATAAATATTTATTATGGACTATATTACTTTAATGGTAAATGGTTTTGAACCCAATGAATCATTCAGCTTAGTAAAATATATTTAAATTAATTTTTGAGGCCTCAGTTGCCTCACCAATAAGACATTTTCAACAGCAATTTTGTTATATGAATAAATGAATGAAAGAATGAACAGTGGAACTCCCTAGGAAAATTCTCCCTCTCAGTGGTAACATCCTTGATTAGATTTTGCTAGTTTTTTATTCATGATCTTGCTTTCCTCACCACAGTAGTCTCCACCACTTTTCATATCCAAAGAGATTAGTTTTGTTTTCCTCCAAATAACATGCCTTGAGGCTCATGGTAAGTTTTACAGTAAGGACATTGGGGAAAAATAGTATTTTCTAATGATGTGGCATAGTTGATTTTTATTTAGAATTACTATGTTATCATTTGTAAATAACTCATTAAATATATGTGCCATGATTATTTACTGCGAGGAAAATTGATACTCTCTTTTTCCAGGCTAACAAACTGGTATTAAATATATAATAGCAAAACGATTTTTTGTGTAATAGGTCATATTAAATTCTGTCCTTTTAAAAATGACTCTCTGCATTTGTTTCCTAGACTATTTATCTAATGTATTCTATAAATCTCTCTTTTTTAGCATATGGCTCTGATTTTATTAATACCACAAAACCACATAAAGGTTTTTAATAATGAAAATTGTCTTTGTCACTTAGAGAGACTAATGTTCTCAATGTTGTAGATATTAAAAACCACCAGAGAAGAGGAACTAGAGTTAAAGAAAGAACAAAGTAAGAAACCATAATTTATTTTTAGATGGTAGGTGTGATAAAGTGTAACGATACACAGACAAAACCATGTCAAACCGGTAATGGAAAAGGCATGACATCGATACTGTCACATATGTCCCTTTCCCGTGGGAGACACCGCAGACAGATCATAGCACTGCTTGTCCTCATGCATTGTCCTTGATGCGGTTTTACCATCTTGCTTCTTCTGGTGCTATCAGCTTTCCAGTCCTGATGGATCAGAGCCAACCATGACTTCTGCAAGTGCCCAAAATAATCAGACATGTTCATCCAATATCTCATTTTCCAATGAAAATAACCTTTAGCATTTATGTGTTAATTCTCTGTAATAAATGAATGTGTTTTCTTTTCTATTATGTTTACATTGAAAATGTAGTGCATGGATATGATTTACAATTCTAGAACTTATGTAACCTCATTCAGGGATACTCACATTCACTGAGAATCATCAAGCAAGGGAGTTAGAGAAACCAAGTGCAATTTTATAATAATAATAACTGTGAAAACTTTTGTGACTGTGGTAAACACTTAACTGTGGTAAACATAATTTCATCCTTTTCAAAAATGTGAAGTGTTATTATTCTAACTTTACAGTTGAGGAAACTGAGGTTCAGAGGATTATGTAAATTACCCAAGAATACTCAGCTAGTACCCAGTATGAACTCTACAGTCATGATAAATATCCATTTTTGAGGACACAAATTTCATAATAATGCTTAAAATAAATATCATATTAATCAATAAATTGGATTCAAAGAAGGTAAGTGAATTTCCCAGGCCATGTGGGTGCCAAAGTTTCAGCTGAGGATTGAATACTAGTCCACCAGATTCCCGACCGAGTTAAGGTATGCTTTATCTCCACCTCCACCAAATAAAGTGGTGGAGGCACCTCTGCCTAATAAAGTCATGAATTTAACAATTCTGAATGGACTAACTTCTGAATGAAAACCTAGGGAAAATTTGACTATATACTTCTTTGAGTCAGAACCTGCCTCCTCTTCCATGCCTTTGAGATGGGTCGGAGTTTCGTCAGTAGTAAAAGTACATGATGTAAAAGTGGAGTGAAAATCAGATCATACTAAAAATAAGCAGACAGTGTACAGCAATGTTTGAAACAATATCCACATTCACATCTCAGCTCTCCGTATCCTGGATAAGGAACTGCCTCCCAAACAAATGTTGCTGGAGGTCTGCATGGCATTCAGAGTGGCTCCTTGCCTGCTGGTTGAAATCCTCATCAGGGCGAGTTCCAAAAAGAAGTTACCCACCTAAAGGCTGTCGACTTCTATTAGATCACACTGTGCAATAATTTCAATTTTCATGTTTCTGTACCATAAAAAAGGGGGGAAAAAAACTTCGTATGTGCCAAAGCTTAGCTGCCAACTGTTGGGGGCGGGGGGAATTTGATTTCTATTGAATATTGCATTTTGGAATGAAAGAAAACATTGTCTAAATGAAGCTGAGGTTCTCAGTCACCTATGCCTGTATTACTGTGAAATCAATTATGTGGGCTCTTTCGAAAGTTACTGATTGTAGCAAATTGAATGGCCTTCATTTCAGCATAATTTGGAGAGGTTGATGTAATCAGAGACCTTACACCACGGTGAAATACAAGATTGGTGATATTCAGATGGTTAAAAAAAAAAAGCCTCAGTGGTTAAGCTTGTTCTGTACCTTCCGCTTACTGCTGTAATGCGTTCCTAAGTACAAATGAAATTGTTTTGATGAAGGCGGTGATGGTTCTGAAGGGATGTGTGAAGGGGTAAGGGACTGGAAATAAGGTTGCTGGAAATCGCACTCTTGTCCTCACGTGCAAGGAGGCTGCAGAATCTAATCCTAGACCTAATTGGCTACAAATGAAACACTTTAATATCAAATCTTAAGGTATGCCCCAGAGCTGAGGTTCAAGCATAGATGTGAGGAGAGGTGAAATGCTTGATTTTTCTGGCTATGATGTTTGTTCCACTTCATTCTTTTGGAAGTCTAAAAGCCTAAATAATTGCTCTCCAAATTATAAATTGATTCTCTCTAACCTCAAGACAGTGCTTGACTTGAGAAAATTTGTAGTAGGTTTGGTTTCATTGCATTTACCTAAATGAAAATTGTTGTGTGCACTTACACATGAGAAGCAGCATGTTTGTAATCAAACGTTCTATTTTGTAATAGGTCAGTTGTCACTGCCAGTGCTGAGACTTGTTTGCTTTAAATCAATGGCAAAGTGATCATACTCCATCAAGGGTCTAAGAGTTATGTGAGCACGGGTTGGCCTTTGGGAGGGTGAAGATGCTAAACAGAAACTTACTTCTTACAAGGTGTTTGGGACATTTTCTAGCTTTGAGAATTAGTGTGGCTTTCAGCTTCGGAGCCAGGCAGCAGAGTAATCTCCCTTTGTATTCAGAAAGTTTAGCATTTGTTCTTTCCTCAACGATTTCAAAAAGCCCAACTTAAGAACAAAAAAATTGATGACAGTTTTTCTGTAACACTGAAAATAGATCCCTCATTTGAACATAGTTCTTACTCAGAGTTAAGAGAGCTTGATATAGTGAGGAAAACAATCTGGGTTCAATCTTCAGTCCTTTGCCTTGAATCCATGGTTGGTTGACCTGGCTGAACTTCAGTGTTTTCACTTGCGTGTGGGATCAACTGTATAGGTAAAGTGAAGGATTAAATTCCAAAATGAAGGTGTTTCAGTGCATTTTCTCATAAAGATGAGAAAATATCAGTTATTATCCATTCAACTAATTTGTGAGACCTCTAAATGCAACAGTCAGGTTTTCTCTTTACAGAGAACATTTAATACATATTAGGTTTTTCAATTATTTCTTGCTTGAAATAAAATATCTTACAAGGAAAATGGATTGGAGTTCAAAAACTCTTACATCAATCCCAGATCTAACAATACAATCTTAAAAAAGATTTTTTTTTTTCTGGGTCTATAAATGAAAAGGTCTATTGAAAAACATTTATAAAGGTTTCTTTTAGAACTAAATTCTGTGATATAAAATTTTATTTTTTGAAATATAAAGTGAAATTCACCAGTGTTTTAAATGTAAATGTGTATATGTATTTATCTATTAATGCATGCATGCATATCATATTTTTGGATGCATGTGCATATGTGCTAAGTTGCTTCATTCATGTCTGACTCTTTGTGACCTTATTCACTGTAGACCGCCAGGGTCCCCTGTCCATGGGATTTCCAGGCAAGAATACTTGAGTGGGTTTTCATGCCCTCCTCCTGGGGATCTTCCCAACCCAGGGATCAAACCCACATCTCTTATGTCTCCTGCACTGGCGGGTGGGTTCTTTGCCACTAGCTCCAAATGGGAAGCCCATAGTTTAGATACCTGGTATCAATTGGACAGCTTCCATGTATGAGGTCCAACAAACATACACGTACTCACATGTAAACTTTCTATATTTCTAATTGCTTTCTTTTTAAAAATAATATTGAATTGTATGGGCTGTTTGTGTGCTTTGGATATTAACCCCTTTTCAGTCACATTGCTTGCAAATATTTTCTCCCATTCTGTAAGTTATCTTTTCATTTGTTGATTGTTTCATTTGTTGCGCAAAAGCTTTTAACTTTGATTAGGTCCCATTGGCTTATTTTATTTCTTTTTTCTTGGGAGACTGATCTAAGGAAATATTAATACAATTTATGTTTGAGAATGGTCTATCTTTTCTTCTAGGAGTTTTATAGAGTCATGCCTTATATTTAGGTCTTGGTTATGGTGTGAGGGAGAGTTTTAATATCATTGATCTATATGTAGTTGTTTAGCTTTCCCAACACCACTTGCTGAAGAGACTGTCTTTTCTCCATTGTATATATTACCTTTGTTGTCATAGATTAATTGACAGTAGATGTGTGGGCTTATGTTTGGGCTCTCTATTACGTTTCATTAATCCATGTGTTAGTTTTTGTGCCAATACTATATATTCTGTTTTGATTACTGTAGTTTCGTAGTATTGTCGGACATCTGGAAGGATTATCCCTCCAGTTTTGTTATTTTTCCTTTGATTACTTTGGCAATTCTGGTTTTTGATGGTTCCATATATATTTTTGGATTATTTGTTCTAGTTTTGTGAAAAATGGCATGGGTATTTTGTCAGGGATAAAATTAAATCTGTAGATTGCTTTTAGTAGTATGGATACTTTATGGATACTATTTTTTGTCAGTTCAGGAGCATTGGATATCTTTTTATTTCTTTGAATCACTTTCAATTTACTTTATCAAAGACATAGTTTTCAGCACTGAGGTCTTTCACCTCCTTGGTTAAGTTTATTCTTATATACATCTTTTTTTTCTTTTTTTAATGAAATTCAAACTTGATTTTTTTTTTACTTTCTATTCATGATATTTCATTAATAGTGTAAAGAAATACAATGGATATATGTGTATTGATCTTGTATGTTGCTACCTTACTAAATTCATTTATTAGCTCCAAGGTTTTGTGTGGAGTCTTTAGGGTACTCTAACTTCTATACTTTTAAATTACTTGAAGCAAGATACTGCTATCACACGTTATCCTGATTTTAAAATGTAATATATTTTATTGAGAAAAATATTATATTATCAACTAAGGAAACAATGGAAATTAAAAAGCAGTGAAGAGGTAAAGCACAAAGATTTTTTTTTTTTAATATTTAGTATATGGTGTTAGAAAATAATTTCTTCTTCTGACAGAAGTTTTACTAAGGAGACAGAAGAGCTTACTGGGGAATACTTTCTTGATCCTGGATCAAGATACATCTGCTGGTATGTACCAGATCCTAGTGCAGAGAACTGAGAATGAAGTCATTCAGTTTTAGTAGGAATCAGTATGTGCTAGATATTACTAAACAGCCTAGCTTCTTGAAGAAATAGAATCAATAGGAGATATCTATATCTATGTTGATGCTGCTTAGTCACTTTTGTCATGTCCCACTCTATGTGACCCTATGAACTGCTGCCCACAAGGCTCCTCTGTCTGTGGGATTTTCTAGGCAAGAGTACTAGAGTGGGTTGTCATTCCCTCTTCCAGTGTATCTTCTGACCCAGGGACTGAACTCTAGTCTCTGCATTACAGGCAGAGTCTCTATGTCTGAGCCACCAGGGAAGCCCCATCTATATCTATAACTAATTTATATCTATACTGAAATCTGTAGCTCTCTATATAAATATATCTAATGTTATTCCTATGGAAAAAAGTTTAAAAACAAAGAAATGTTAATAAATTACACTACAGGGGAGTTTTTAATTTTCTCAAAATAAAATTATTAAAAAAAAAGAAACCCAGCAATCTCTGCATCTTTACACAGTCTGTACTAACTTTACTCTATTTCTATATTGTAATAGGTTCTAGTGGATTTCTACCTTGCCCTGTATTTTTTACTTTACATACAGAGAAGTTACACACATAAACAAAAGTGTATGGCATAACTTTTGCTTGAGATTATTTTATAATCATCAAGGGAAGAAAATCAAACACATACAAGTATTGGAGAAAGAGTAGACTCTATTTAATCCACTGCTAGATTTTCTGGGGTAGCCAGAAAGAATCATAAAAACCAGAGTCAGATAGAGCTTAAAATATTTAACCAAGGAGAGATTGGGACATGAAATGAACCTTAAGAGATACCTTGAAGCAAAAGGGCAGGAAAACATCCCTGCCATTAGGAAAACACACATTTAAGTTGAATGATGAGTGGAATAGTGTATCCTGCATTAATGCTATTTTAAAATTCTGTCTGAAGCAACTGATGTCTTGAATTAAAACACAATCTAACCACATTCTCAAAAAACTTCTTAAAGACTCAGACAACCACAACGGTGTGGTCAGTCACCTAAAGCCAGACATGCTGGGGTGTGAAGCCAAGGGTGCCTTAGGAAGCATTACTACTAACCAAGCTAGTGGAGGTGATGAAATTCCAGCTGAGCTATTTCAAATCCTTAAAGATGATTCTGTTAAAGTGCTGCACTCAATATGCCTTGCTCTGTACACCTCTCTTAACACATTCAGTCCATCTGATAATCAAAGATACGAAGCATTTCAGCAAATTTCTTTATGTAAATTCAAACATTACCAGTCTACCTTTTGCTCACCTGCTTCATTAGGCTATGATTATTGTCCTTGAAAATAAATGTATTGGCTGCATTTATTCCCACCCAGTATCTGTGTTAATTCAAAAATAAATGCTATCTATATTATCCAGATCAATGTATCTCACTTTAAAAATGCCAAGCTATATTGCTTCATATGAGTCATATGATAGGGTCTACCAATCTAGTCACAATGATTCACCTCTAAACTGTCAGGGTTTTGATTTTTTTTTTCCAACACAATATTGAAAAGATAAGAGAAAAACCTACAATAATTATAGAAACATTATTTCTAAAAATAGTATCTTCAAAACACAGAATTCTCCAGTAATAGAATAAGTCATCTCACAGGTGCCCTGTTAATGAAGACATTCAAAGAGAGACGGAATGACTTTCTTGTTCCTTCCAGGCTACTGGAAGAGAAGTTGTGATTTAGACCGGGTTTGGACTACAGGACTTTTGTTTCTAGCTATTCTGCTCTAGCTTCTCACTACTTCCCTTGACTTTTAAAATTTTAAACTCAGTTTCCTCATCATTTAGATGAAGATGAAAAACCTATCTCATTCTGTTTCCCTTAAGGATTCAATTACATAGTACCTTAACTCTTCCAGCTTAGTGCAAACTCTGGAAATGTTGTAATCTCCACCCCATGTCACCTTCTTTATTAACTTTGTCAAAAAATACAGTCATTCTCAAATGCAAAAATATAGCTAAATGCTAATACCACCAAGATCTTTTATTCTGACTCCCCTAGTCAAAAGCACTTTCCAACTCCAACAATAATTTTATTTGTCCATCTTCATTAACACTTATCACTATCTAAACATGTATTTAATGTCCTCCACTTCACTGTCAACTTCTTGAAATGAAGAACCACAATGCGATTCACCTGGGTATCTTCAGGAAATGAATAGTATAACATCAATAATGCACATTTATTGAGGATTAATATATGTCAGGTGCTCTTCTTGGCTATTTTACTCTTCTCAATAATCCTATATCAAAAAGTAGTATTATTCTTAGTTTATAGAATAAAACAAAAAACAAAACCCTGATATTTAGGAAAGTTCAGCAACTTGCTGAAATCACATAACTACCCAAGAATTTGAGTGTAATTTTGAAACAAGACTGATCCCAGAAGTCATCTCTTAACCTCTATGTTATAAGTGTGGTGGTCTTGGCCTGAATATAGCCTTTGGTAGTGAAGATTCATTCTGTGATTTCTGCTGTTAATAAGCCTGTTTATTTTAAATAGGCAATAGAGAGATTCCTAGATGGAAATTGTCATAACATTTTCATATAGGGGTGGGTGGATAGTAACTAAAGAGCTAACCAGAATATAGTGGTGTCAACTAGGAAAGGCTAGATCCAGACATAACAGTTGGGAAGTCCCATGGAGAAGATAGGCTAGGAAGGAAGACTGAACACTGAGTCCAGAGAGAAGAACTTCTGTGTCCAGAAAAGTAGCCACTATCACACAGATCCAATAGAGATAAAGGGGAGCATCTTAAAAAGCAGATGGAGCATGGACATGTTTCAGGGATAGAACTGTATGCAGAAATCCAATAAGGTAGCATATGTGGTTCAATTCTATGGCTCATCAGTCTCTCAGAGGAAATTATTAGAGGAAGGTACATCTCTGGTCCTAGAGGAAATATGTATTGAGACAGTGACAAAGGTTGAGACTTTCAGGCAGGGGTCTAGTAACTGACCAAAAAGAAAAAGAACACACTAATTGCATCACAAAATCAAAGTAGACATCTTGTGTTCTAGAAAAATGTAGAAGGACAGAGACAAACTACAAATGTTGTTGACATAATGCTCAGACAAATGAAATAGTTACATATTAAAGCCAAACTCTTGGTGGAATTAAATATGTTCATTACAGTTAGATAAATAGATGGTTGTACACCTATCTATAGACTTTTTCTTAATTTATTTATTTTAAATTGAAGGATAGTTACAATATTGTGTTGGTTTCTACCTTATGTCAACATGGATCAATAATAGGTATACATATGTCTCTTGCATCTTGAGCCTCCCTCCCACCTTCCATTATCTATAGACTTTTCAGGGAAAAGAACTAGGCAGATTCTGATAGGCAAATTTCATAGGGAGAGGCAAACTGACTTACTGAATCCTAATGAAATTAAGGCAACATCATATTTTAATATAAACACCTAAAATAATTCTCTAATAGGCCTATAACCAAGATGCTGTCTCTGATAGCAAAAGACAGAGATTGTACAGAAATAATGGCATTATCTCTTCTTCAATTATAGCTTTGCCTTTCAAATTTTATCATTTTCAAAAGAACTCAGATTTCTTGGTTAAAAGCACAGTTTGTGGGTCTCAACTTCAGAGTATCTGATTCAGTATGTTTGTGGTGAGTTCTAATACTTCGCATTTCTAACAACTTTTCAGGAGATACTGTTGATCTCAGAAAGAGATCACAAGTTAAGAACCTCTGAGTTCTGGTAAATGTTCTAGGTTCCGAAGTATTACTAATAACAATGGATCCAAAATGTCACCAGCACCAAATAGGGAGTAGAAAACACTGGCAGAAAACAAAGAAACCAAAGCGTACTTGCCCAAAGATGATTTTTTTTTTCATGGAATTTGAGATGTCTGAAATGTGACCATATTCATAAATTCCTGGATTCTGATACTTGCTTGTTCATATCTAGGACATAAACTACAGCTCTCAGTCTTAGTGGTCTAGATTTTTGTTTGAAACTATAGTAACTTCCAAATATATCCTTAGGTAGACTTCTACTCCAGAGTGATTTTGTTTCCACCAACACATTAATGTGACATTTTAAAATTGTCTTTCCATGAAATTGGGTGTCTTCCCAAATACCCCTGTTTTTATAATTGTGCATCTGAATTTACTTTAAAAAAATTACTTTTAATGTGAGAAAAAGTATTGACAAATGAGGGCTTCCCAGGTGGTGCTGGTGGTAAAGAACTCACCTGCTATCACAGGAGGCATGAGACTTGGGTTTGATACCTGCATAGGGAAGAGCCCCTGGAGGAGGGCATGACAGTCCACTCCAGTATTCTTGCCTGGAGAATCCCACGGACAGAGGAGCCTGGTGGGATGCAGTCTATGGTGTCACAAAGAGTCAGAAACAACTGAAGTGACTTAGCATGCATTGACAAATGAAATAGTCCTGAACAGAAGTATTAAGAAGGGGAGTGAGGCACAATCATATTTCTATAAAGATTAAGATAAGTCAGGACCCATAGTTACCGGCAATGTCAGAGTTGAGAAGCAGGTGTCCAGCATTAATCCACGTAGACTCATGACATTAATGGGAGTCTTGTGGCTTTATTCCCAAGCACTTCTTTGAACATTTATCCCAAGATATGAATTAATACAATGTAGTTCCTGTACTGCTGGGTCTTATTGCTTAATTAATGTGATCATAATGACAGCGGGGAACTCTAAATTTTCCATGTCACTTCATGTCCTATAAAGTTTCAGTAGAGTAATGAGCTTCATAAGAAGATGAGTCATTTGCATTTGAAGGTTTAAGTGACAGGCTTAGAGGCATTGTCCACCATTAAAAAGAAGCTATGCAAAGATATTGGTTGACAAAGGCATATGATGTGTAGCATATTCTAATATTTATGGTTAAGCATCTTGGAGCAAATTCTAATAATTAACCTATTCATTTGTACCATATTTCCATAGTACCCCTAAGAAAGAAATGATGTGTTAACCTGATATACCAATAACTATTATTTTTCCTTTCAACAGGTGGTTATAAACTATCCCTATAAGCAAGCTATTACCCTTTAGCATTCTGTGTGTGGTGGAGTCAAGGCAGAGGTGGAGTAAGTCAAGTAAATATGCATGCTGCTGCTGCTGCTGCTGCTAAGTCGCTTCAGTCATGTCCAACTCTGTGCGACCCCATAGAGGGCAGCCCACCAGGCTTCCCTGTCCCTGGGATTCTCCAGGCAAGAACACTGGAATGGGTTGCCATTTCCTTCTCCAATGCATGAAAGTGAAAAGTGAAAGTGAAGTCGCTCAGTTGTGTTTGACTCTAGCGACCCCATGGACTGCAGCCTACAAGGCTTCTCCATCCATGGGATTTTCCAGGCAAAAGTACTGCAGTGGGGTGCCATTGCCTTTTCCATATATATGCATACCTTCCCACAATTTTGTACAGAAACATTTTCCTCCAAGTTCTTAGATTTACTGTTGTTTTCCTGTATTTGTCCTATGTGTCATCTGTAACATTTGAGACCATGACTCTCTCTTTTCCTTCTTAAATTTTTCTTCTCCCTGTTTTATAATGACAAAGCCTTTTGTCCTTCTTATGTAACCCTGACACTACTCTTATCCTTTGACTATCTCTTATTAATATAACCATTCAATACAAGATGTCTCCCTAGGTTATGCTCTTCACCTTCCTCTCTGCTTCTTCTTTAATATTTCTTTGTGTTATCTCATGTATTTGCACAAACTTGAACTGTCACCTACAAGAAGGTAAGACCCCAAAAAGTGTATCAGAGGATCATAAAGTAAAATATGCAACTAAAACACACAAGACATGCAATATTCCATCCAAGTCCCATGCTGTATTAAGGAAAACCACCTCTGCACTAGTGTTTATCAAGGTAATAAAAGAGATTTTTCACAATAAAGCTAATATAGATAAGCTGAAATAATTCCTTCCTTTCATACTATCCTGCAGCATGGTACATCACATTCCACTTATGAGTTAAAGGAACATCAAGATATTTGGAAGGGTATCCCTTAGGTTTCTGTACTAGAATTATGCATACTTGATGTTATAGGAAATCATTTATCTGACTTATTATACACTCTGCGGTCTAAAAGACTTTATATGGCCTCTATTTCAAAATCTAGTGTGATTCGAAGAAGGAATGATACTCTTTCTCCAATATACAGGTTTATATCATAGTGAAGCAGTATACTGTTTTAATTGCATGGGCTATCAAGAAACGATCATCACAGGATCCCAAGTTTTTGGAGTTTAAGATTCACCAGGAGCTTTAAAATAAAAACTGGAATGGTCTCTGTAGACAACAATATGAAAATTGTTGAAAAAATTAAGAATAGAACTACCATATGATCTAGCCATTTCACCACTGTGAAAATATATGAAGAAAATAAAAACATTAATTCTAAAAGTACATGCTCCACAATGTCACAGCAGCATTATTTGACAGAGCCAAGATATGTAAGAAAATTAAGTGTCTATCAACAGAAGAGTAAAGAAGATGTGATATGGAGTACTGAGTCAGTCTCTCAGTCATATCTGACTCTTTGAGACCCCATGGACTGTAGCCTGCTAGGCACCTCTGTCCATGATATTCTCCAGGCAAGAATACTAGAGTGCACTGAGATTTCCTTCTCCAGGGGATATGGAACATTACTCAGCAATAAAAATGACAAAATTCCATTAACAAATAATAAAATTCTATGTTGTTGCATTTGCTACAACACAGGCAGAACTAGAGGGTATTACGCTTTGTGAAATGTCAGAGAAAGACAAATAATGTATATTATTAATTATATGTGGAATATAAAAAATAAAACAAATAAATAAATATAACAAAATATAAACAGACTCCCTGGTATAGAAAACAAACTAGTTACTGCCACTAGGGAGAGGAAATGGGGAGGAAGGCCAGATAGTGTAGGAGTTTAAGTGTTACAAACTAAAAGTATGTCAAAAATAAATAAGCTACAAGGATACACTGTACAGCATAGGGAAAATAGCCATTATTTTATAATAACTTTAAATGAAGTTTAATTAAATAACTCAGCTGTATATCTGAAATTAATATATTATAAACCAACTATCACATCAGTTTAGTCAAGCAGGCATGTCCGACTCTTTGCAACCCCATGGACTGCAGCATTCCAGGCTTCTCTGTCCATCACCAACTCCCAGAGCCTACTCAAACTCATGTCCATTGAGTTGGTATTGCCATCCAACCATCTCATCCTCTGTCGTCCCCTTCTCCCACCTTCAACCCTTCCCAGCATCAGGTTCTTTTTAAATGAGTCAGTTCTTTGCATCAGGTGGCCAAAGTATTGGAGTTTCAGCTTCAGCATCAGTCCTTCCAATGAGTATTCAGGACTGATTTCCTGTAGCATGAACTGATTGGATCTCTGTGCAGTCCAAGGGACTCTCAAGAGTCCTCTCCAACATCATATTTCTAAAGCATCAATTCTTCGGTGCTCAGCTTTCTTTATAGTTCAACTCTCACATCCATACATGACCACTGGAAAAACCATAGCTTTGACTAGACGGACCTTTGTTGGCAAAATAATGTCTCTGCTTTTTAATATGCTGTCTAGTTTGGTCATAACTTTTCTTCCAAGGAGCAAGCATCTTTTAATTTCATGGCTCTAGTCACCATCTGCAGTGATTTTGGAGCCCCCAAAAATAAAGTCACGGCCACTGTTTTCATTGTTTCCCCATCTATTTGCCATAAGTGATGTGGCAAATGGAAGTGATGGGACCGGGTACCATGATCTTAGTTTTCTGAATGTTGAGTTTTAAGCCAACTTTTTCAATCTCCTCTTTCACTTTCATGAAAAGGGTCTTCAGTTCTTCTTCGCTTTCTGTGAAGGATGGTGTCATGTGCACTTTTGAGGTTATTGATATTTCTCTTGGAAATCTTGATTCCAGCTTGTGCTTCATCCAGTCCAGCATTTCTCATGATGTACTCTGCATATAAGTTAAATAAGCAGGATGACAATATATAGCCTTGACGTACTCCTTTCCCAATTTGGAACCAGTCTGTTCCATGTCCAATTCTAACTGTTGCTTTTTGACCTGCACACAGATTTCTCAGGAGGCAGGTAAGGTGGTCTGGTATTCCCATCTCTTACAGAATTTTCCACAGTTTGTTGTGATCCACATAATCAAAGGCTTTGGCATAGTCAATAAAGCAGAAGTAGATGTTCTTCTGGAACTCTCTTGCTTTTTTGATGTTCCAATAGATGTTGGTAATTTGATTTCTGGTTCCTCTGCCTTTTCTAAATCCAGCTTGAACATCTGGAAGTTCATGGTTCATATACCGTTGAAACCTGGCTTGGAGAATTTTGAGCATTACTTTACTAGCGTGTGAGATGAGTGCAATTGTGTGGTAGTTTGAGCATTCTTTGGCATTGCCTTTCTTTGGGACTAGAATGAAAACTGACCTTTTCCTTTACTTTAACTTAAAATACTTAAACTTAAAAAATATGATCAGTATATAATCCTCCTAATATTTGGAAAATAAAATATTAAAATGCACAAGAAGAAACAATGTAATTTCCATTCCTCTGTGGCTATGATTTTGATGCCATGAGCTGTTGAAAACACAGATTCAGACATTCTTTAAACAAGTCAGATACAAAGCACAAAAATGTACCTCATCCTTGAGACCTGGGTGCCAAAAATTGTCTAGTCTACTATGTTTATCTAATACTAGGAATGGAGTGCATAAAAATCTAAAAGACCTATATGTACACCACAAAGTGAAGGAAAATCTGGATCTTACTACAGCTTCATAAAATTAAAAGCAAAACTAGAAGAAACCAGAACAATACTTATAAAAGATGGTTCAATTATAAAACAATGTATATAAGCAATGGCAAGCCAAATAGAATATAAATATACAATATAAAGGATAACATAATCAAGGATATTTTATTGTTCTGAAAAGTTTTGTTCTTAAACTTTTGTACATTCTTAATGGGTCCAAAATCAGCCCTAATAGAGAGAACAGAACTAATTCTCAGACAATAGATGGGAATATAAATGCTAGAGACCTCTGAAATTGCCAGGCTCAATCATCTTCATTTGAGTCATGAAGAACCTGAGGGCTAGATAGTGAAATCACCTACACTGAAAAACATAGATTATTAAAATCACACTTGGAACAAAAGCACACCACCTAATTTCCAACTCAGCTCTCTAAACTGTCAGCTGAGACTAGTGATAATAAAATCTGAAGAGTTAATATTAAATGTGCAAATATGTATAAAAAGGAGATTTATACTATTTACCCTTTTCAAAGCCTTGGCTGTACAAAGGGCATTAAATCACAGACCTTAGATATACAAGAACAGGAACAATATTATCAGGTCATAGACCACATTTCTTACTTACTCATTTCTGCCTTATGATTCACTTAACCTAACATTCATCCCTCACCCAATATATTATATATTTCTAAATGTTCTTCTGTTTTCTGAGCAAGGCTACCATGGAAATCTTGGCCCCAAATGAAAACAAATGATCATTTGATGAGGCATTCACCTTGAAGAAATTTTGCTCTGGACTACTGGAATTAAGATCACCACCTATACCACTGACAATCAATAACAGTTTGGTTGCTTAAATCTCTGGCCAATGTACTTCTTTTTGCAGTAAAATATCTAACTCAAAAATGGAATATATTTTATTCAATAAAGTAATTAATAATTTCAAAAATTAATTGCTATTATTTCGTGTAGCTCTCTAGCCATTTAAAATCTCATGCACTTTTTTGGTAACTATTCTCAAACCAAACACTAATCTGTAGGCCAAGCTCTGAAGCTGTTTTGCAATCTCATGAGTCATTTGGAAGTGCCCAAATGGGTCCCATGTGGATTCTTTATGTTGCAACAATTCATATATTAAAAACATGATGTGAGACTGTTTCAGTTAGCAAAATCTAAGTGCAGCAGAAAAACAGATGACATATGTTATTGTCATATGTTCCCTGTGAGATACAAACTTTTGTATATCATCTCAAGCCTACATGTTAACCCCTGCTGCTAGGCCTAAGGCTTGATTACATAGGGTCGATGTGCAAGAGACATAAGAGGCTTGGATTTGATCCATAGGTTGAGAGGATTTCCTGGAGGAGGGCATGGCAACCCACTCCATATTCCTGCCTGGAGAATCCCATGGACAGAGGAGCCTGGTGGATTATAGTTCATGAGATCACATAGAGTCAGACACAATTGAAGCAACTTAACATGCATGCACACACGTGATCTGTTATAAGATTCCACAGAAAATATTTCTATAAAGAAATGGGAAACCCCTCCTATTTGGAACCCATCTGACAGGAAGTCCAACCTGCATAGCTAACCCAACAACAAAGATTTGATTAAAAAAAAAAAAATGATCACCCAGAAATCAAAGACTTAAAGTCTGAGGCCTCAGGAGGAGTCAGGTACCATAAGTAACACATAAGAGGAGTTTCACTGAAAGTTTTTGGGGATCTTGTAATATAGGTATTACATTCTTAAGATTCCTCTAAATAGGTATAATACAAAGTGGTGAGAGATGGACCACACTTCACCTTGGAAACAGGTGAAGTTTGAACACCGTAGGCATCTATGAATTTGGATTCTCACCAGCAGTGTACATTGAAGCAGTCCAAGAGATGGTTTCTAGGAGGGATGTGCCTAAGATCACACTGTTCAGTGTTGCAGCAGGTGCGCTCAAAATGAGATTATGCAAACTGGGAAGAGAGTCAGTTCAGTTCAGTTACTCAGTGGTATCTGAGTCTTTTCAACCCCATGGAATGCAGCATGCCAGCCTTCCTTGTCCATAACCAACTTCCGGAGCTTACTCAAACTAATGGCCATCGAATGGGTGACACTATCCAGCTATCTCATACTCTGTCATCTCCTTATCCTCCTGCCCTCAATCTTTCCCAGCATCAGGGTCCTTTCTAAAGAGTCAGTTCTTTGCAATAGGTGGCCAAAATATTGGAGCTTCAGCTTCAGCTGAAAGAAAAGTAGCAACACTTGAAGAAAAGGCAACTCTGTTTTAGGGAACTTCTGTAATGCCTGACAGAGAGGTGATTATAGACATAGGTGTGATGCCCCCTATTAATTCTTAGATGTTCTCTAGGAAAAATTGCAGAGAATTTCAACTGAATTAGGTAGAGGACAGAAACCCATTATACAACCCATATATCACTTTATACAACCCATGCTGCTACTGTTGCTAAGTCGCTTCAGTTGTGTCCGACTCTGTGCAACTTCATAGACGGCAGCCCACCAGGCTCCCCCATCCCTGGGATTCTCCAAGCAAGAATACTGGAGTGGGTTGCCATTTCCTTCTCCAATGCATGAAAGTGAAAAGTGAAAGTGAAGTTGCTCAGTCGTGTCCGACTCCTGGTGACCCCATGGACTGCAGCCTACCAGGCTCCTCTGTCCATGGGATTTGCCAGGCAAGAGTACTGGAGTGGGGTGCCATTGCCTTCTCTGTACAACCCGTATATATATGAGAAAAGAGCTCTCATATATGTACAAAAGATTTCTCATTACTAGAAGTGATATAGGGGTTGTATATAACCCCCATATCACTTCTAGTAATGAGAGCTCTTTTGTACTCACAAATTGGTAGGACCAGAGAAACTTCAGTTGATGTAAGCTCTGTCTCCTAGCCAGCTATGGGCATTTATACACCTTGTAGCGTCTGTTTGAGTACTTTTAATCAAAATCCCAGTTTTTACATCCCAAAAAGGCAAAGCCAATATTCTGAAGTAAACTGTTACTTGTCTACCCGAGTCCACTATGATCTGACTTTTCTCTGAATTTGCATGTCAGTTATCATCTCTAATATCCATTTAGTAAGCATTATTATAAACTCATTTCTGCTATTACTTACATTACAATTCTCCAGTGCCTAAAACTGCAGATTTAGGTTTCACAAAAGTAGGTTGATCTCTCTTGTGTATGTGTGCTGACTCTTTGCAACCCCATGGACTGTAGCCTGCCAGGCTCCTTTGTCCATGGGATTATCCAGGCAAGAATACTGGAGTTGCCATTTCCTCCTCCAGGGAATATTCCTGACCCAGGCATTAAACCCACATCTTGAGTGGCTCCTGCATTGGCAGGCAGATCCTTCACCACTGAGCCACTTGGGAAGCCCCTGATTTCCCCCAGTAGACTGCAAATGCTGAGATTGTTGGTGCTTGTCTTTATTTAGCTTAGAGTAGTTTCCAACATGTGTGACAATGTAGAGACTCAAAAACTCTCAAATGGATGCATGAACGGAATATTTAATTTTCCACCATTGAGGCTATTATGGTCTTACCAAAGGACATGCCAAATGCTGTAACATGGTTTGGTTCATCTATTTATTCTGCATTATAGAACCATAATAAATAAATGGCTAAATTCTTCCTCTCAGTAGAATGTGGTGATTCCCTGGGACAATTATTCATTTGTCAGAATTATATTTTGATAAAAGTACAAAGAGAAAGGTGAAAAAATGGGCAAAAATCTGCTGATAAATTTAAAAATTTTTACTAAAATCACAGCAGTAAAACAGCTGAAGCTCAAATGTAGAGAATCATGTCTCCTGAAAATAAATATCCCCCAAGCTCATAAACACCAAGGCTAGTGGTCAGGAATGAACAGATGTTTATTGCCTCGCGCACCCTCTGCTACTCTGGGATAATCTCTTAAATATCCCAAATCCAGTTTGAATTTAAATTAGATTCATATTTTCTTTCACGATTATTCCATTAAAAATATCATATGATTAGCCAATTAAATGGAGGAAAAAATCAGTAGGAGAGCAATCCCCTTTAATATTTTCAATTAAGATGTAGTGTGGCCAATAAAAACGGCTTACATTTTCATTTTATGGGTACCTATGGAGAGCATTATGACACAAATGACTCAGAAGAAGGTAATCGTTTCAAAATATATTGTAGTGGAAGACTGTAAACAGTGCAGTGTGTTAGCTTACAGGGGATGTGATGAAAATATAAAGTTTTTTTCAAAGGGGATTCATGTTTATTTTATAGTCTTTTAGGGTGCTTGTGCCTGCCAATTTGCAGCACATATTTCTAAAATGTCATGGACTGTTTTCTCCCAGGAAAGGGTGGGAAGGTGAGAATATACCCATTAGGGGATAATATGTTTTCAAGAAGAAGAGAGTCGTGTAGCAACTCCATCCTGTCTGCTGCCTAGATTTGAAATGGCACTTCACCGGGGCATAGTATAAAGTCTTATTTTCTTATAGGACCATAAGGAGAAGACTGAAAGGCTGGGGCTACGTGATGTCAAATGCAGCAAGGAATATGGAAAATTTCTAATGTTCAGCATAGCATCATGCATTTTGAATCTATAACCACTGAAATTTGGACTGAATTATTTCATTTTCTCTGACTTCTTTGACTCTGTGACTCCAATTAATATCAATATCAGTACTTCTTAATGGTCTTAGTATGTCATAGCACACTTTTACAAGCTCTCCTGTACATGTGATTTTATTGAATTAGAATAGCAATGATAAAATTCTCATGGGCAGGGGAAGGTCCTCAATTCTCTTATATTAAAAATGTTTAACATAGTTTGGTTTAGGATGTGTATAGTTGATTTTGACTGAGAGTTTAGCAATAACTTATTGGCTAAAAATCTATCCTTGCACATAGAGGTTTCATATTTAGTCCTCTGTGTAAAAGTAAACCAATAGTTGAGAATGCTTCTCAACAAACTAAAGGAGTAATACAAAAAATAGTCAAAGTAACTAGAATTAAAAATATATGCATTTAATAACAGAATGTTTTTAGTTTTAAAAAAGTTTAAAAATGTGCTTATCATGTGTCATATACTGTACAAAATTTTTAATATACATCTGTTTCACATTTCAGTGACATTGGTATTGTCATTAGAATCAACAAAGACCACATAGCTAGCACACAGCAGCAAGTTGGAGCTAGAGACATATTTGTATGTAGTTTATACTGTGAGTATATGTGTTCGACACTGCACAGGAAGGACTGGAATAAACAAAGGTGAGCAAGTAGGTCAAAATCCCTTCCCTCATGGAGTTTGCATTCTATTTTATTTTTGTTATAAACTGGGTATATTTAAACCTTGTTCGTTCCCCAAGCTATTTCACAAGATTTCTCCTATTTTCAATGAATTTGATGAATAATTAAAAGTCTGAGGGAGAACACTGAACTGAAACCTCTTCTTTCCTTATATATCATGCCTATTCAAAATGGGCCAATGCTTTCTATTTTCATGTTTTCTCAGCAATATATAAACTACATCAACATTTGATTCAAATCCCAGACTTCAGGGATGAGTTAGATTTATTTTTTGCATACAGAAAATATCAGGAGAATACTACAATCATTTTTGGCCACAGGCAAAAATAAAAGTTAGAAGTTTATTGTGTTCATTACTCTTCCCCTACATATTTCTTAAATGATTGTGTTATTTATTTTCAGAACTGTCATATAGAAAGTATCTTAACTCTATTCACTTAAAGAGTTGAAACATCGTTCCTCAGAGGAAGACTTTAGTGTTCATAATGATCTAGTTTTTAAGTGGGAGTATGTGGCACGCTGAAAGGGAAATTTCAGGTATGACACTGGGTAGGAAAGACATTTACAAGTCTGGAAATCTTCAGTGCTATCCTTAACATAATGTTGCATAAATAATAAATGACATGATCTGCACACACAACTTTAGCAATCTTGTGTTTTCTTTATCTTTCTTTGTCTCAGCCCACAAAAGTTGGTATGTATTTCCCAATTAAGATGAACTTGTTAAAGTTGTCATATGTTTGTTCTGCTTATCCTACAGTGTTTATTTGCAACTAAGCATACTATTGTAAGATTGTAAGGACGGCAATAGCAACATGTACTTTTTAAATAGATTTCTAAGTTTTCTATGTGTTTATATGTCTATATATACGTGCGTGCTAAGTTGCTTCAGTCATGTCTGACTCTTTGCGACCCTATGGACTGTATAACCTGCCAGGCTCCTCCATCCATGGGATTCTCCAGGAAAGAATACTGGAGTGAGTGGCCATTCCATTCTCCAGGAGATCTTCCTGACTCAGGGATTGAACCCATGTCTCTTATGTCTCCCACATTGGCAGGAGGGTTCTTTACCACTAGCATCACCTGGGAAGCCATATGTATTGGTGTATAATGGCCTTAGATAAGATGCATCTGAAGTGGCAAAATTTTGATTAGGTAGAGTAAGATATAGACTGAGGACTTGTACTGTGAATGTATAAGGCGACTTACTGTCATGGACAAAGGCGCCTGGCAGGCTGGAGTCCATGGAGTCATAAAGAGTCAGACACGACTAAGTGACTTATTTGTCTTTTAATATTGGATCTTTTACATACAAGTTACAGTAACATAACCTTGGTCTCAGTTTACCTACCTGGAATACAAATACATACCTCTTTGAATTCTTTTTTTTTAAATGATACATTTTATATAAAATTTTTAAGCATAGTTTCTGGTACATAGAACAGAGTCTGCGTGTGTGTGCTAAGTCACTTCAGTCTTGTCTGACTGTTTGCAACCCCATGGACTGTAGGGCACCAGGATCCCCTGTCCATGGGATTCTCCAGGCAAGAATACTGGAGTGGATTGCCATGTCCTCCTCCAGGGGATCTTCCCAACCCAGGGATTGAATCCGCCTCTCTTCGGTCTCCTGCATTGACAGGTGGGTTCTTTACCGTTAATGCCACCTGGGAAGCCCAATACCAACATTATCTTTGTCATCACGCAGTTGTCTTACATGTTAAAGCATAGATAGAATTTTGGTTATTTGACAGCAAAACAAATGATTTACTGTTATCCATTCTTATGTCACTTAAAACTGTCATAACATTGAAAAATGACCATAAATGTTGAGAAAATGGACAGTTGTATGATCAACATGATTTGAAGACCCTTCAACTAAAAACAAAAAAATATATTCCTCACACCAAGCTTGACATTCTTTCTTTCAGGTCATTTATTCACATTATCATGATTCTAAAATGTTAATTGGCTGTGGTTTCTGATGGGGAAGTTACTTTGTGTTAAAATGACTCTGTATACAGAAAAATCTCTCCAACCTATGTTATAGTCATTTCCCCGGTACAATGAGTGTATGACTTTGTGATCAATGTGTATGATTTTGCAGATCAATCTAAGGTCTTCTGTTTTTAAAGTATGTGTCTTACCTCTGCCTTGTCTGTCAAAAAAGGAGATTGGCAAGATTGTTGAATTAAATCTGGATTTAGTCCTAAAGCTAGTCAACATTATAAGGAAGCAGGGCACAAAGTTCACCATTCTAATTTATATATTTTCTAATTAATTTCCATATTTTTGGTACTCAATCATTGGCCCAATGTCAGAATCTGAATGTGAAGACTTTAAAAGAGCTTCCTATAAGATTAGCTCTTTACTTCTGACCCTGTTTAATTGTCAACTGCATCTTATTTTACTCTGTTAATTAACTTTATTTCACAGCTTTACCACAATCAAAGAAATTACTCCTTTTTTAGCTTCTTCCTCCTCAAAGAATAGATCATTTTAGTGAGATATCAAAATGGAGACAAGCCAAACATATGCTTACTCAACTATTATTGACCTGGATTTAGGAATGGCAACCCACTCCTGTACTCTTGCCTGGAAAATTCCATGGACAGAGGGGCCTTGTAGGCTTCAGTCCATGGGATCGCAAAGAGTCGGACACGACTGAGGGACTTCACTTCACTTCACTTTAAAATTAGTAGGATGACTTGGCAACGGAAGGATCAAAATTGAGGTCGAAATAAGCTTTTTAAAGAGAAACTTTATGGTATTCTTTAAATTCTAAGTACCTGGTATAGAACATGTTCTTAAAATAATCTAAAGAATGGATGACTGAATGGCTCAATAAATATAGCAGGCATTTTATAATCTGTTTATGCATCTATTTTTCACTATTTGCATGAACTTTAACATTAATAAATCAAAAGGTCCTGAGCCTTCGTTTACATACCTGCAATTTGGAAAAATAGTATTTCCTAAACAGTCAATATGTTCAAGATCAAATGAAATAATATAATGAAATTGCTTTGAAAATTGTAAAAGTAAGGTACTTATATTTTGACAGTTATTTAAAAAAACGATCACACCCTACAAAGATGCTCAGTTCAGTTCCATTCAGTCTCTCAGTTGTGTCTGACTCTTTGCGACCCCATGGACTGCAGCAAGCCAGGCCTCCCTGTCCATCACGATCTCCTGGAGTTTACTCAAACCCATGTCTATTGAGTTGGTGATAACCATCTAACCATCTCATTGTCTGTTGTCCCCTTCTCCTTTCACCTTCAATCTTTCCCAGCATCAGGCTCTTTTCCAATGAGTCAGTTCTTTTCATCAGGTGGCTAAAATATTGGAGTTTCAGCTTCATCATCAGACCTTCCAATGAATATTCAGGATTGATTTCCTTTAGAATGGACTAGTTGGATCTCCTTGCAGTCCAAGGGACTCTCAAGAGTCTTCTCCAACACCACAGTTCAAAAGCATCAATTCTTTGCTGCTCATCTTTCTTTATACTCCAACTCTCACATCCATACACGACTACTGGAAACACCATAGCTTTGACTAGTTGGACCTTTGTTGGCAAAGTAATATTTCTGTTTTTTAATATGCTGTCTAGGTTGGTCATAACTTTTCTTACAAGGAGCAAGCATCTTTTAATTTCATGGCTGCAGTCACCATCTGCAGTAATTTTGGAGCCCCCCAAAAATAAAGTCTCTCACTGTTTCCATTGTTTCCACATCTATTTGCCATGAAGTGGTGGGACCAGATGCCATCATCTTAGATTTCTGAATGCTGAGTTTGAAGCCTTAAGCAAGTGTCCTTTGTGGTGCAGGCAAAGTGGAGGCGAGCAATAGCAGGGCGGAAAGAGCAAAAAGTTAGTTTCTCCTGGACCTATGTCCTCTCTTCATAGAATCAAAGCCTTAATCTATTATTAATATATTAATACTATTTTTACAATCATAGGCTAGGAGAAAATATTTGCAAATCACATATTTGGTACAAAACATGTATGCAGAGTATATAAAGTGCCTCTAAACTCAACTAAGCAAGCCACTCAATTATAAATGGGTCAATATGTGAGCAGACTAAAAATTTTAAATTATACATGCCAACTAAGAATACTTTTAGCATTTTAAAAAATATTCAAAATATTCAACAAGATTTGTTATCAGAGAAAGAAGGCTAAAATTTATGAAAATAAATTTAAAAGATTGTCAATATTTCAAAATGGGCCAAAGATCTTAACAGACACATCACCAAAAATATATATACAAATTGCAAAAAATGTATGAATAGACACTCTACATTGTACTATCATCAGGACATGAAAATTAAAACAATAGTGAGATTGCACTACACACCTATTAGAATGGCCAAAATTCAGAATGCTGAGAAGGATGTTGAACCACAGAGATCCTCATACATTGCTAATGGAAATGCAAAATGAAACAGTCACTTCGGAAGACAGTTTGCTTCTTACAAAACTAAGTTTACTCTTATCATACAGCCCAATAACTGTACTCCATGGCGTTTACTAAAAGGATTTGAAGACTTATGTCCACAAATAGTATGACATTATTATGACATGTCATTTTACATTTGTCCAAACCTGTAGACTGTGTAATACCAAGATTGAACCCTACAGTAAACTATGGACTTTGGGTGGTTATGATATGTCAGTGTAGGTTCATTTAGTCATAATTCATGTACCACTTTGGTAGGGGATGTTGATAATGGAGGAAGATATACATGTTTGAGGGAAGGGTTTTATGAAACCTCTGTACTATCCTCTCAATTTTGCTGTGAACCTAAAACTGCTCTAAAATATAAATTCTTAAAAAATGATAGCAAATCTAACTCTCATATCCTACTAATTAGAGTAAATCACAGATCAGTTCAGTTCAGTTCAGTTCAGTCGCTCAGTCATGTCGGACTCTTTATGACCCACGAACCACAGTATGCCAGGCCTCCCTGTCCATCACCAACTCCCGGAATCCACCCAATCCCATGTCCATTGAGTCAGTAATGCCATCTAACCATCTCATCCTCTGTCGTCCCCTTCTCCTTCTGCCTCCAATCTTTCCCAGCATCAGGGTCTTTTCAAATGAGTCAGCTCTTTGTATCAGGTGACCAAAGTATTGGAGTTTCAGCTTCATCATCAGTCCTTCCAATGAACACCCAGGACTGATCTCCTTTAGGATGGACTGGTTGGATCTCCTTGCAGTCCAAGGGACTCTCAAGAGTCTTCTCCAACACCACAGTTCAAAAGCATCAATTCTTCAGTGCTCAGCTTTCTTTATAGTCCAACTCTCACATCCATACATGACTGCTGGAAAAATCACAGTAGTATTGGAGTAAACCATTTTGCATCCCCATTAGAAATCAGCTTATCAGCTTCTTATAAAATTGAATATATATTTATCATGCAACTCAAAAATCCCACTCAGGTATTTATCTCAGTGAATTATAAAAGTATGTTCTCTAAAGTTTATGGAAGTTTTATTTATTAATCACCCCAAATCAGAAACACCTCAAATGACCTTCAACACATAAATGCATAAATGTTTTCTGTACATTCATGCAACGGATCACCACTCAGTCATAAAAAAGAAATGTACCAGTGATTCAGATAACATAAAGATCCTTAAGTGCATTTTGCTAACTGAAGTAAGTGGGAAGAAATAAGCCACAAATTGTATACTTTTAATTTTTTAAATGGTGTATAGTTCTGTAAAACATGAAACTAAATTATCAGTGTATCAGTAGTTGCCAACATTTAGAGCACCATAATAGTTCCTCTACAAAGGACAATAAGCGTACATTACAGAGGGAGCAGTACAGAAGTTGAACTCTATGGCACTGTGATGATGTATGTGTGTTCATTTGTATATGTTGGAAGATGAAATTTCATCATTCAAGATGAAATCAGATTGTGACAAATAACTCTAACAGTATTACAAGTTAGTAACATTACTGAAGGAAGTATGTAAGAATGGAGCTGATTAAATAAACTTTGGGATAGCTTTTATTTTATTCAAAATATTTTCTAATATTGAAACAAAAGTTAAAAAGGAAAATACATACTTATATTCTTCATAATTTTATAAGATAAATGTAATATACATTTACTCTAAATTTATATATAGATAAAACATTTTTTTGAGTCACAAAAATTTTAGAATTGGATTGATGCCTAGTTATCTTTTTGTTATTCCTTTGTTTCTTAAATCCATTGTACTAAGATATCAAATGATCAGATCAGATCAGATCAGATGCTCAGTCGTGTCCGACTCTTTACGACCCCATGAATCGCAGCAGGCCAGGCCTCCCTGTCCAACACCAACTCCCGGAGTTCACTGAGACTCACGTCCATCGAGTCAGTGATGCCATCCAGCCATCTCATCCTCTGTTGTCCCCTTTTCCTCCTGCCCCCAATCTCTCCCAGCATCAGAGTCTTTTCCAACGAGTCAACTCTTCGCACCTGGTGGCCAAAGTACTGGAGTTTCAGCTTTAGCATCATTCCTCCCAAAGAAATCCCAGGGCTGATCTCCTTCAGAATGGACTGGTTGGATCTCCTTGCAGTCCAAGAGACTCTCAAGAGTCTTCTCCAACACCACAGTTCAAAAGCATCAATTCTTTAGTGCTCAGCCTTCTTCACAGTCCAACTCTCACATCCATACATGACCACTGGAAAAACCATAGCCTTGACTAGACGGACCTTTGTTGGCAAAGTAATGTCTCTGCTTTTGAATATGCTATCTATGTTGGTCATAACTCTCCTTCCAAGGAGTAAGCGTCTTTTAATTTCATGGCTGCAGTCACCATCTGCAGTGATTTTGGAGCCCACAAAAATAAAGTCAGCTACTGTGTCCACTGTTTCCTCATCTATTTCCCATAAAGTGATGGGACCAGATGCCATGATCTTTGTTTTCTGAATGTTGAACTTTAAGCCAACTTTTTCACCCTCCACTTTCACTTTCATCAAGAGGCTTTTGAGTTCCTCTTCAGTTTCTGCCACAAGGGTGGTGTCATCTGTGTATCTGAGGTTATTGATATTTCTCCCGGCAATCTTGATTCCATCTTGTGTTTCTTCCAGTCCAGTGTTTCTCATGATGTACTCTGCATATAAGTTAAATAAACAGGGTGACAATATACAGCCTTGATGAACTCCTTTTCCTATTTGGAACCAGTCTGTTGTTCCATGTCCAGTTCTAACTATTGCTTCCTGACCTGCATACAAATTTCTCAAGAGGCAGGTCAGGTGGTCTAGTATTCCCATCTCTTTCAGAATTTCCCACATATTTATCAAATGATGAATATGTTCAATTAAAAAAAATTGAGCTTTGCTTTGCAATGCAATATATGATATATTTTATGAATACTCCATGTGTCCTCGGGGTGAAGATGCATTCTGTGATTGTTTGGTACAGTATTTATATATATCATTTGGGTCAAGCTTGTTATTTGTACTGTTCAAATCTTCTATATAATTTTACTGATCTTGTTTGTTTTTTCTAATGTATATAGAAAAAAATATCTTAAAATGGCCCATTATAATAATGAATTTGTTTCTTTTAATCCTTTGTTTTTGTATATTTTAATTTGCGATTACTTTTTGTGTTTTGCTTTGGAGGACTTGAAGACTTAGAATTGTAATATATTTCTAAAGGACTGATACTTTAGTCGTTATACACTGTGTCCTAACCAGAGCTTTGGCAGCATGTCACAAATATTTGTATCTTGTGTTTTCATTTTAAATCAGGTCTAACTGTTCTCAATTTGTCTTCATTTTTATTTTATTTTTTTTAATTTTTTTTATTTTTTAATTTTTTTTCTAATTTTATTTTATTTTTAAACTTTACATAATTATATTAGTTTTGCCAAATATCAAAATGAATCCGCCACAGGTATACATGTGTTCCCCATCCCGAACCCTCATCCCTCCTCCCTCCCCATACCATCCCTCTGGGCCGTCCCAGTGCACCAGCTCCAAGCATCCAGCATCGTGCATCGAACCTGGACTGGCAACTCATTTCCTACATAATATTTTACATGTTTCATTGCCATTCTCCCAAATCTTCCCACCCTCTCCCTCTCCCACAGAGTCCATAAGACTGTTCTATACATCAGTGTCTCTTTTGCTGTCTCGTACACCGGGTTATTGTTACCATCTTTCTAAATACCATATATATGCGTTAGTATACTGTATTTATGTTTTTCCTTCTGGCTTACTTCACTCTGTATAATAGGCTCCAGTTTCATCCACCTCATTAGAACTGATTCAAGTGTTTTCTTTTTAATGGCTGAGTAATACTCCATTGTGTATATGTACCACTGCTTTCTTATCCATTCATCTGCTGATGGACATCTAGGTTGCTTCCATGTCTTGGCTATTATAAACAGTGCTGCGATGAACATTGGGGTACACGTGTCTCTTTCCCTTCTGGTTTTCTCAGTGTGTATGCCCAGCAGTGGGATTGCTTGATCATAAGGCAGTTCTATTTCCAGTTTTTTAAGGAATCTCCACACTGTTCTCCATAGTGGCTGTACTAGTTTGCATTCCCACCAACAGTGTAAGAGGGTTCCCTTTTCTCCACACCCTCTCCAGCATTTATTGCTTGTAGACTTTTGGATCGCAGCCATTCTGACTGGTGTGAAATGGTACCTCATAGTTGTTTTGATTTGCATTTCTCTGATAATGAGTGATGTTGTCTTCATTTTTAAAAAATTTTACCCACGTGTTGTCTAAAAGAATATTATTTAGTTTCCAAATATTTATAAACCTTCTAGAAATATTTTTAAGTATATTTCTTTTTATTGTCCCAGTATATGCTCTATCTTGGAAAATGGTCTTCATGAACTTAAAAAGGATATATATATTCTGATGTTAATGGTTGGAATGTTCCATAAATGTCAATTAAAATTTATCGATCAATATTGCTGTTCATGTTTCTGTATCTTTGCAAATTTTCTAATCTTTCAATTATTGAAAGAGGGATATTAAAATATATCAATGCAATTAGATGCGTCTATTTCTTCTCAGTGTTCTTTTAACTTTGTCTTTAATTTTATTTAAACTTTGAATTTCTGTTACTAGTTATATAAGCCTTAATGATTGTTGTGTTCTCCTGATATAGAATCTCTTTGTTATTGCAAAGTGATCTTCTTTATTCCTGGCAATTTTTTATATCTGATATATTGAGGCACCCCAGTTTTATTTTGAATGATGCCAGCTTGTTGTGTTTTCCCCATCCTTTAATTTTATTTTAATGTGGTAGTGTCATATCAAAAAGTACATTTCTAACAGGCAACACATAGCTGGATTCTCACTTTTTAATGCCTTTAAATTATTTATAATTAATGCAATAATTTACATCAGGTTTAACTTTTTAATTTTGTTTTTGGATGTTTATCCTATATATAAATTTTTCCCTTTTTAAAACATTTTCCTTCCTTTTTTGAATTAGATTTTGTTTTGTTTTCCATTAAATCACATTTGTCAGCTTATTAAGTATGCCGTTTGTTTCAGTTTGGGAGATTATTTTAATCAGTTTTTATTAATTTATTTATTTTAATCAGAGGCTAATTATTTCACATTATTTACAAATGTTCACTAGATATAAAATTCTAGATATTTACTAGGTATAAAATTCTAGAATGGTAGTTATTTTGCTTTGGTCAGTTTCATTGGTCTTTTGTTTTTCATTGCATCAGTGTTCGATATATACTCTAATATCCTACATTTTATTTCTCTGTATATCATGGGGACTTTTTCTAACTAGATTATTTTAAGATTTTATTTATTTTGAGAAATGTGTTTATCATGTGCCTTGGTGTATGTTTTGAAATCACTTTGTGGTTGGATTTATTGTTTCTAAAAAGCAGGTTTGCAATTTTTATTACATCTGGTAAACTTTGGCCCTGTTTATTCAATTATGTTTCTCTTCCTTCCCAGTTTCCTCTTCTCTGTGGACTCCCATTACACTTGAAGTTCTCACTGTTTACTTTGCTCATTATTTTTTCCCTCTACTTTCATCTTTGATAATGCCCCTTGCCATGTATTCAGGTTCACTTATCCTTTTCTCTACAGTGTCTAATCTGTCATTAATCTCTTCCAATATATTTTCAACTCAGTCATTATATTTTTTTTATCTAGAGCAGTTTGATTTGCATCTTTGAAAATATCTTACTCATTTCTACTTAACTGTTAAACTAATGTAATGCAAATATATTATCTATTTCAATATCTCTGCTAGTTTCAGTTCTGGTCAGTGCTAATTAACTGATTTTTATTTTCACCATGGGTCATAATTTTCTTTGGTTCTGTATACCTGATAATTTCTGATCATATGAAAGCTATATTAATTCATCTTTTTTGAGTGGTGAATATTTTTCAATCCTTATACTTTTGAGCTTTCTTTCAGCACATAGTTACTTAGTGAAGTGAAGTCGCTCAGTCATGCCTGACTCTTTGCGACCCCATGGATAGTAGCCTGCACCAAGCTCCTCTGTCCATGGGATTTTCAAAGCAAGAGTACTAGAGTGGGTTGCCATTTCCTTCTCCGGATAGTTACTTATAGACCACTCATTTACTTCAGACCATGCTTCTGAAATGTTAGATGGGGGCCAGAGCTGTGTTTAATTCATGGCTAATTATTTCCCACTACTGAGGCAAAACCATTTTGATTACCCTAGTATCATAAGAATTACTCCAGTGTCACATGAATTATTAATTTTTCCAGTCAGGCTGGTAAAACCAGGCTCTATATCCGGCTGTCGTTTAGAGTCACTTACTCGTCTTTCTGTTCTTTTTGGTAGTTCTTTCCCTGAACTCAGATAATTAACTCATGTGCATACATTGATCTGTCACACTGAGTACTCATATCTGCAAACGTCGGAATTCTCTCACTTTACAGTCTCAACTCTAAGGTGCTCTGTCCTGCAGGCTCTACTGCTTTGATCTTCCTGGGCTATCACTCATAATGTCTGTTCGGGTTTGTCTGAACTACACGTCCTTGTACAGCAGCCTAGAAATTCTCCCAAAGGCAGTAATCTGGGGTAATCAAAGGGCTCACTTTGTTTTACTTTTCTTCTTTCAGGAATCACTGTTACCTATTTTTTGATATCTAGTGTCTTAAAAAATTATTTATTGCCCCATATTTTTTGTTGTTGTGGTTGTTTTTCCTTAGGAGACGTAAGGAAGGGTTCAGGTGATAGGGTAGTCATTACCATTTGTTTCTTGGCCAGAAAGAGAAGTACAGGTTAACTGGGCTATTTTAAAAGTTTACAACTGACATCATTTCTTCTAGAGCATCAATATAATATTTAACTTATCTGAGGGTGCTTCTAAAGTCACCTTTTATGAAGCTGGTTTTGTTTTTAGATCTTTAGGATGCATGCCTTATCACTTAGGTCTTTATATATATATTTCCATTTTCAACACTTTCAGTTCAGTGCAGTTCAGTTTAGTCACTCAGTCGTGTCCAACTCTTTGCGACCCCATGAACCACAGCATGCCAGGCCTCCCTGTCCATCACCAACTCCCGGAGTCCACCCAAACCCGTGTCCATTGTGTCGGTGATGCCATCCAACCATCTCATCCTCTGTCGTCCCCTTCTCCTCTGGCCTTCAATCTTTCCAAGCATCAGGGTCTTTCCAAATGAGTCAGCTCTCCACATCAGGTGGCCGAAGTATTAAGTACTATAATTGTTAAAGGCATACCTGAAACTGTCTTTGGATATATGCTGGTTTTTATTGGAATCCTATAACTTTATACAATTAAATTTAATTTCATAATCTTAAAATTTCTTTAATTTTGAGACTGTGTTGTACTTCTTTTCTACCATTCATAGCACCAGCAAACTTTATAAGTACATAGTATATACTTGGAGAAGGCACTGGCACCCCACTCCAGTACTCTTGCCTGGAAAACCCCATGGACAGAGGAGCCTGGTAGGCTGCAGTCCATGGGGTCGCTAAGAGTCAGACAGGACTGAGCGACTTCACTTTCACTTTTCACTTTCATGCATTGGAGAAGGAAATGGCAACCCACTCCAGTGTTTTTGCCTGGAGAATCCCAGGGACAAGGGAGCCTGGTGGGCTGCCGTCTATGGGGTCACACAGAGTCAGACACGACTGAAGTGACTTAGCAGCAGTATATACTTTGTAAATAAACAGTTTTATTGCCAATAAAAAACAGATTTAGATTTAATATAGAACAAATGACATTAAATGATACCTGCCTTGCTTTAATTTTCAATTCTGTGAAATTATAAGATTTACCATGCTGATAAAATATATATAGTACTTTAAACATTACAGCCTTAAATAATAGTTGAGAATTGTGTAAATGAAAAGTACCTCCTGGGGATTTCACAGCAGGATAGGCTGTCTTATACCATGTGACAGGCATACTTTATGATCTTGTCTTTCTCAAAGGAGAATATGAAACTAATTCTGAGCATCTCAAGAGAAAAAAATATTGGCATTTAATTAACACCATAAGGCAGACAAACATAGCTCAAGTGATCTTTATCTCTGATGTTTGCCTTGGATGCTTGCAGGAATAGAAAGCTTTCAACAATTTTATGCTTTTTGTAGTACCCCTTTAAGGTACCTTCAGGCATCATGCACATAAGCTACACGCATAATATGGCTTTATTTATGGAGACACTTGCTGGGGCTTGTAAGAAGCTGTTTGTATATTATTATTCAAATATCAAAATGATTATACTGTGTTATTTATGTAAGCACCTCTGGGAGAATACACTTTTCTTCTATGAAAAATAAAATTTAAGTCATCCCTATGAAAAGTGCTATAGTAATTCATTCAAAAGCCTTGATACAATTCTACAGAATTTTCAGAAGCTAGTTGAACTGACTTTGTAGGTAATTATTGACCTTTTAATGTAATGTATATTTTATTTTGGTACCATAGAAATAGAATAAAAAAATTAGATTATTTGATACAAAATGAGAAAAATGGTAATTGCTCTTTTGATAAATATTCTAGGAAATAATTTTTATCACTTTCTATGTCTCAGGTTATAATAAAAATATAATAAAATTTCTATGGATAAATCATCAAACATTACTTGAGGTCATTTTATGGTAGTAATGGGAGAGCAAGCAGATAATTAAATAAATGAACCAAAAAATATCAGAGAGTGACACATAGATAATTTTTTAAAAGGTGACATTATGTTGGGTACCTGATAGATAGGTTTGATTTTGATTGTGTTATCACAGTCAGGAATTTCTGACGAGGTGCTATTTAAACAAAAATCTAAATGATCAGAAGTGAATTATAGGATAATAAGTGGAAAGACTTCTTTAGGTAAATAAATTAATTAACTCAAAGACTTTAAGGTTACTTACTAGGCAGGAAATTATTAATTTATTATTTAACATATAAAAATTACCTCAAAGTGCTTGTTTAACCGGATTGACAAGTTTTCTGCTTCATCAAGTCTGTTAAGATCTCAAGCTTAGACTTCAGTTGATTGAGATTCCACGATATTTTGGCTGTATCATGTACAGCACAAGGCTCTTATGAATGGTAAGTTCAAGAAAGACATTCTAGAGAATCACACATAGGTTTTTCACTGACAGCCTAGAAGTGATGTTTCATTCCTGCTTACATTTCATTGGCCAGATCTTGTCAAACATCCCATTCAATTGCCAAGGGAGGTTAGGAGTAAAACTTCATCTGCTTAGAGTCAGAAAAGAACTAGGTATTGATGAACTATTATAATATCTATCATAGATAGGAAACAGCTTGAACAATTTGCAGAACAGAAAAAAAATGGAGGGTGTTAAAGTGTAGGGATGAGGAGAAAGTCCTATGAGGTGATGTTAGAAATAGAGATCAGAATCTCTTAAGGATTTTGTAAGCCAATAGTTAGTTGCTTGGATTATCAGAAGTGCAATGGGAAGCTACTGTATGCTTTAAAATGGTCTTGTGATCATAGTCATATCTTTAAAAGATCAATCTGGATGGTAAGTGGAATATGGATATTGGGCATAATAAAAAGGGCGATCAGTAAGAGGTCATTGAAATGTTGTAGGAGATAGATGGATATGAAAGTTAATAGTAAAGATCTAGAAAAGTGGAATCATTTATAAAGTGTTATAGTTAAAATTGATCTCCCAATGGATTTCATGTGACAGGAAAGAAAATATTTATATATCTGTCTTGAGAAATGACATGATAACTGTTGGTATCTGAGATGGGGAAGACATGTAGGGAACCCATTTACAGTATAAATCCACAGTTTTTTTTTTTTTTTTAATGTATGTATAATAGGTATATCAGTGATTATTAAAGATTTGTTGAATAGATTCTGTCACTAGTTATTCAGGAAGTCACTGAGGATGGAAATACAGATTTTTTTGTGTCTTCAGCATGCAGATGGTATTTACAGCCATAGATAGGAATTTACCTATGAAGACCTGATGGGTGTTATATAATTGGTTTACTGTTGATATGGGACTAGAAACAGTATCTAGGTTCTCAGTCTTAACATTTCTTTCATTGTTCAATGCATTTTTCTGGAACAAACTGCATACACATTTTCATTGTTGCAAACAGCATGATAAAATTTCTAGGGAATGTGCCTTAAAAATGGCCTGCCTTACTCTCGAATCAATAAGAAACTGTTTTTAAGACAGCTGCTATTTTCTGGTGCAGAATGCATCTCAACATTTCCTGGGTGAATGGTTCTGGAGGCTGCTTCATGATTACATTTTATGTTACTTATTGAAGGACCCACAATTACTATGCCATATTTCACAGAAAAAGATGATTCTGTTGACTCTCCATTGACAAAGCTTCTGAACTAGACAATTGGTTTTATTTAAATGTCCATATTGTCTTGCCTAGTTTCTTAAGGAAATAACTGAATATGTAAGATAAGAAGTCTCTGTAATCTCTACCTACTCAAATCCTATTTAACAGGACTCAAGTCTGAAGCTCAGTAAAACCTCTCTATGATATTCTGTGTGTCTCATTTTGATGTGAAAATATTCAAATTCAAATTATTAATCTGATGTTTTTCATATATATACATATACGTATATAAGTATGTACATGTATTGGTGGTGTTTGCCCAGTTGTGTCTGACTCTTTGTGATCCCATGGACTGCAGAATGCCAGGCCTCCCTGTCTCTCATCATCTCCTGAAATTTGCCCAAGTTCACGTTCACTGCATCATTGATGACATCCAGCCATCTCATCCTCTGATGCCCTCTTCTCCTATCCTTTATGTATATGTATGTATGTATACATACATAGTTGGACTGTGAAGAAGGCTGAGCGCCGAAGAATTGATGCTTTTGAACTGTGGTGTTGGAGAAGACTCTTGAAATTCCCTTGGACTGCAAGGAGATCCAACCAGTCCATTCTAAAGGAGATCAGCCCTGGGATTTCTTTGGAAGGAATGATGCTAAAGCTGAAACTCCAGTACTTTGGCCACCTCATGTGAAGAGTTGACTCATTGGAAAAGACTGTGATGCTGGGAGGGATTGGGGGCAAGAGGAGAAGGGGACGACAGAGGATGAGATGGCTGGATGGCATCACTGACTCGATGGACATGAGTCTGAGTGAACTCCGGGAGTTGGTGATGGACAGGGAGACCTGGCGTGCTGCGATTCATGGGGTTGCAAAGGGTCGGACATGACTGAGTGACTGATTTGATCTGATCTGATGTATATATATATATATATGTATAAAACTTCAGATTAATATTTTGTATTTTGCATATTTTCACAGACCCCTGTGTTATTCCTTAGTAAATTATTAGTGTGTGATTTCTATTTTAAGTATCCCTTCAAATTTCCTAGCCTATCTTAGATCACATAATAGGTAGGCAATAAACTTGGTATTCTGAATATGTTTTTTGTACATGCAAGTGCATATTTTTGTGTATGTGTGTATAAGGGGCAGAAAAAAGGAAGGACAGGTGTCAAAATGCTAATGAATCCATTAAAAAAAGGCATTCATTTTATTTTGGAGGGCTTCAAAATCACTGCAGATCGTGACTAGAGCCATGAAATTAAAAGATGCTTGCTTCTTGGAAGAAAAGCTATGACCAACCTAGACAGCATATTGAAAAGCAGAGTCATTACTTTACCAAGAAAGACCTGTCTAGTCAAAGCCATGGTTTTTCCAATAGTCACTTATGGATGTGAGAGTTGGACTATAAAGAAAGCTGAGAGCCGAAGAATTGATGCTTTTGAACTGTGGTGTCGGAGAAGACTATTGAGAGTCCCTTGGACTGCAAGGAGATCCAACCAGTCAATCCTAAAGGAAGTCAGTCCTGGGTGTTCATTGGAAAGACTGATGATGAAGCTGAAACTCCAATACTTTGGCCATCTGATGCGAAGAGCTGACTCATTTGAAAAGAGCCTGAAGCTAGGAAAGATTGAAGGCAGGAGGAAAAGGGTATGACAGAGGATGAGATGGTTGGATGGCATCACCAATGTGATGGACATGAGTTTGAATAGGCTCCGGGAGTTGGCGATGAACAGGGAAGCCTGGCATGCTGCAGTCCATGGGGTTGCAAAGAGTCAGACATGACTGAGCGACTGAGATGAACTGATATATTTTAATTTTTATAATATATAAATAATAAATGCATTTTTGAGCATTTTGAAATTCTAAAAATATCCACAGAATTGTATTTTAAATAGCTCAGGGCTTCCCAGGTGGTGCTAGTGGTAAAGAATCAGCCTCCCAATGCAAGGTACATAAAAGGCTTGGTTCAATCCCTGGGCTGGGAAGATCCCCTGGAGAAGGAAATGGCAATCTACTCCAATATTCTTCTTGGAGCATCCCAAGGACAGAAGAGCCTTATGGGATGCAGTCCAAGGGATAGCAAAGAGTCAGACACAACTGAGCAACTGAGCACATACAAATATTTTGGAATTTTTAAAAGATCTATAAATCATACTATTATGAAATTGAAACTTATATTACTTTTTTTAGATCAAAAATCAGCCAAACATTAGCAATTTCAAATGGTTTAAACTAATCTAGTTATATTTTTGTATGTTGATATCCCATAATACGTGATGAACATATTTTCTGCAGGGAAATGATTCTCAAATATATGACTATAATTGGTTGTTCAGCACTCCTGATTAAGACACTGATTTATTCACCAACTTAAGTATTGTTAATCATTTATTTCTTTTGTATTTTTAATAAATATGATTTGCTATTTTTCTAAATAAATCCCAATCTCTATGGATTATCATTATTTTTATATAATCCTAACCAAGAATCACTAAAGTATATTATCATTTCTAAGTTCCTTGATTCAACTTGGCAAATATATACCTTGAAATGTGTATTAATTTATCATTCTATTTGAAAGAGAAAAAAATGTGTTTTAATGTACCTACTGAGTACCTTTTCTAATGCAGTGAAACCAAATTATATAATTTATTTATCTTTAATAATGATGGCAAACATTTTTCATATTTTATTAGGTATTTTCTGAAATACATTTATAATTTATTATTTTCTCTTTTGTAAACTTAGAATTTTCTCACTTTTAAAAATCTTTCACTGTATACAAGGTAATTAACTTTTTCTGAAAGATTTAAACATATTTCCAAATTTTTTATTTATCTTTAAATTACTTTGTTAAATTTTAAAATACAGAAAAATAAAACGGGGTGGCAAAACATATTAATATTTTCCTGTATATTTTTTTAAAATCAGCTTTTACCTGATTATTCAAAGGTTTGTTGTTCATATAGGTTTGTTATTTATTCAAATAATCTGCCACAAATTTGTTTTCAGCCAGATATAAAATTGCCAACATCAGTTGGATCATAGAAAGAACAGGAGAGTTCCAGGAAAACAACTACTTCTGCTTTATTGACTACACCAAAGGCTTTGACTGTGTGGATCACAACAAACTGTAGAAAGTTTTTAAAGAGATCAGAATACCAACCACCTTACCTGCCTCCTGAGAAATCTATATGCAGGTCAAGAAACAACAGTTAGAACTGGACATGGAACAAGAGACTGGTTCCAAATAAGGAAAGGAGAACATCAAGGCTGTATATCATCACCCTGCTTATTTAACTTATATGCAGAGTACATCATGTGAAATGCTGGGCTGGATGAAACACAAGCTGGAATCAAGATTGCTGGGAGAAGTATCAATAACTTCAGATACACAGATGACATCACCCTTAGGGCAAAAAGCGAAGAGGAACTAAGGAGCCTCTTGATGAAAGTGAAAGAGGAGAGTGAAAAAGTTGGCTTAAAACAACATTCAAAAAACAAAGGTCATGGCATCTGGGCCCATCACTTTGTAGCAAATAGATGAGGAAACAATGGGAACAGTGACAGACTTTATCCTGGGGGACTCCAAAATCACTGCAGATGGTGATTGCACCCATGAAATTAAAAGATGTTTGCTCCTTGGAAGAAAACTATGACCAACCTAGACAGAGTATTAAAAAGCAGAGACATTACTTTGCCAACAAAGGTCCATCTAGTCAAAGCTATGATTTTTCCAGTAGTCATGAATGGATGTGAAAGTTGGACCATAAACAAAGCTGAGCACCAAAGGATTAATGCTTTTGAACTGCGGTGTTGGAGAAGACTCTTGAGAGTCCTTTGGACTGCAAGGAAATCCAACCAGTCAATCCTCAAGGAAATCAGTCCTGAATGTTCATTGGAAGGACTGATACTAAAGTGAAACTCCAATATTTTGGTCACCTGATGTGAAGAACTGACTCATTGGAAAAGAGCCTGATGCTGGGTTAGATTGAAGGCAGAAGGAGAAGGGATGACAGAGGATGAGATGGTTGGATGACATCACCGACTTACTGGACATGAGTTTGAGCAAGTTGGTGATGTTGGTGAGCAAGTCGGGAGTTGGTGATGGACAGGGAAGCCTGGTGTGCTGCAGTCCATGGGGTCACAAAGGGTCAGGCATGACTGAGTGACTGAACTGAACTAAATGTGCATTGACTCTAACTTTACGTTTTTTTTTTTGAAGTTTAAACAATTTTCCTTTTATTAAAACAATTTCTGATTAGAAATATCATTGAATTACTTAAAAACAATTTAAAATATTTAAAAGTTTTCCAGAATTAGAAAAACAATTACGTATAAGAAAATATGACAATACATACTGAACAAGATCTTAATCTGTAACTTTACGTTTTTAATCAAACATTTCCTTTTCATTTTCAAATTATATTTATCAGTTATATGGGAGTTTAACTTTATAGTATATTATTCCTCACATAAATATACACATGACAGTTGCGGGTAAATTATTTTATTCTACATTAATTTTGGAAAATTATTTTCATTTCACATTTTGTGTCAAAAGAAATTCATATCAAGTAATCTCGGTATGAATATTTTATTGAGTGAGATAGAAACTGCAAACAGGAATACTTAGAATTTGAAGTACTGAAACTGGTAAGAGGCTCAGAGGCATAATGTCATAAGAAGTCTTATAAAATGAAAATGAGGAAGCTGTTTAACCATTACAATGATTGCTTATTGCAAAGGGACTGTCCTGACAGCATTAAAAGTGATTTTTTTTATACCATTTTAGAAAGAACAGTTAAATTTATTTTTTATTATCTGAGGTATTTGAAAGAAATAAACTAAGCTTTGCTTACATAACTTAATTGATTTTGTATACTCAGGGAGTCTTCAATATTCATCTCCACTTTCTTTTATTTTGACAATTATAATTCATTTGTTATCTCAAATACTGAGAAGCAAGACTTAGTAACATTATTTGTCTTTGAAAATAATTATTATGGCATTTATTTTCAGAAAGTTTTAAAAATCAGTCTTTCAAAGTCAACATTGTATTTACCAGGCCATTTTTGCACCATTGCCTAAGTAACTGAATAAATCAAGGCAATCCTATAATTATTGTGATTATTTATTGATAATTACAATATAAATTACATAAAACATTTTGCAAAAAATTGTCTTTATGGTATTGTTAAGTGTTTTAAGTATTTATGACACACAGACATGCTGTTTGAGACAACAGATATTATTAATTCTTGACTTTAATTCTGAATAATACATTTTATTTTCTACGTACAAAATTAAGAAATGTTATATGTGGTGATAATTTTTCTCCCTTTTTCCATCAGTTGCTACTTTTAATATTTTATGTCTTATTGACTTGGTTAGAACTTCCTGAAAAATACTTTAGCAATAATAATGGTTACATTTATTGAGAAATCTAACATTGGAGGATTGTCTTTAAGCTTGTAATTATTTATACATCTTTAATTTGATGGTGAAACACACCTATATTTTTAGTTATTTACAAGTAATTTAATACTATTTCAAAGAATTAGTATTCAAAGTATAAAAAAAAAAAAAAAAAAAAACAAAGTATAAGTAACATACATCTCCCTACTGACATTTTTGTGCAATATGCTTATTGATTTTTAAATGATTAAATTATAATTTTTTAAATATTCAATTGCAATTCTGGGATAAGATTTCTTTTCTTAGAATTATTAATCTGATACATAGTTAGAATTATTCAATAAATATTTTATTAAGATTTTACCACAAACATATATACAAAAAAATTGAAGATTGAAATGATTATTATCTGTGTAGTGTAAGTTTCAAAAATTATTTGGAAAGTTTTGAGATTTTTTTCATTTTCTCAAACAAATTATAACTTGTGGAAACTTTTTCTTACCTGAGAATTTGAAGCAACTCAATGGTAAAACTCTTTCCTTGTGGGAAGTTAAATCTATCACAAGTTTGTCAACATCTTTCATGATTTTTTCATTATTCACCTAATGTATTACTATGATAATCATATTTTCACAGGAAATTATGCATATCAAAAAGCTTATCAATTTTGTAATGTGTTATATGTATACAGTTTTATAGAAACTTTTTGAACTTTGTCTTAGATTATTTTGTTTATTCTCTCTTTCAGTCAGTTCAGTTGCTCAGTCATGTCCAACTATTTGTGACCCCATGGATTGTGGCATGCCAGGCTTCTCTGTCCATCACTAGCTCCCAGAACTTGCTCAAACTCATGTCCAGTGAGTCAGTGATGCCATCAACCATCTCATCCTCTGTTGTCCCCTTCTCCTCCCGCCTTCAATCTTTCCCAGCATCAGGGTCTTTTCAAATGAGTTGGTTCTTTGCAACATGTGGCCAAAGTAGTGGAGCTTCAGATTCAGCATCAGTCCTTCCAATGAATATTCCAGACCAATTTCCTTTAGGATTGACTGGTTTGATCTCCTTGCAATTGAAGGGATTATCAAGTCTTCTCCAACACCACAGTTCAAAAGCATCAATTCTTTGGCTGTCAGCTTTCTTTATAGTCCAGCTCTCACATCTGTACATCTCTTTAAAGTTTCATAATTTTGTGCATTTTTATCTTGTTTTAAATAAGCAGTTTTGAATTTGACATACATGCCTCATGTTTTTTTTAACACATTTATTAATTGTTTTATTTTATTTTTTCTGTGAAGAGGGTTGTCATATTTGGAAAGGAATTTAGCTATTCCTTTCCAAAGTCTGTGACAAAATATATATTTCAGTACTTTTTATGTTTTTAATAATGAAAGAATGTGAAGCTATAAATGTAGTTTGGAAAAACTCTATGCATTTTGATCTCTATTTATTTTGAGTTTTCTTTTAAAAATAATTTTAAAAATTAAAAATCTTACTATGTATTTTGTTTGGACTATGCTCTAAATTTTGTTCTATATGCTTGGCATATTTTAATAAGTTGTCTTATTATGGAGATGACAAGAAAATATAAGTGAAGAACAGTTGAACAACAGTAGTTCTTCTTTGAGATTTCCTGCTGACTCAGACAGTAAAGAATCCACCTGAATAATATATATATATATAGAAAAGTTTATATTATATATATTTTTATATACACACCTAAAATGAAGTTTAATTTGTAAACTAGGCACAGTAATATTAAAAACAACAATAATAAAATACAACAGTTATAAAAATATACTGTATAAAAGTTACATGAATGTGGTCTCTCTTAAAATATCTTATTGTATTATACTCTCCTTTCTTGTGATGATGTGAGATGATAAAATGCTTATGTGCTGAAATGAAGTGAGGTTAGTGGTACTAGGGCACTATTGATCTCCTGACAATATGATGGAAAGAGGATCATGTAATTCACATGATCTTGGATCACTGAGATAAGGTAATACCAATGGATGGAGTGGGGAGCTGTGAGATTTCACCCTGTTACTCAGAACAGTGTGTAATTTAAAAGTATGAATTGTTTATTTCTAGAATTTTCCATTTAATGTTTTTAGACCAAGGTTGACCATGGGTAAATGAAGTCATAGAGAGACTGTAGATAGCATGGCCCTATTTCAATATGTCCAAGGTTATAAGATGCTTACTCTGGAAGGAAAGTTATGACCAACCTAGATAACATATTAAAACGCAGAGACATTACTTTGCCAGCAAAGGTCCGTCTAGTCAAGGCTATGGTTTTTCTTGTGGTCATGTATGGATGTGAAAGTTGGACTGTGAAGAAGGCTGAGAGCAGAAGAGTTGATGCTTTTGAACTGTGGTGTTGGAGAAGACTCTTGAGAGTCCCTTGGACTGCAAGGAGATCCAACCAGTCCATTCTAAAAGAGATCAGCCCTGGGTGTTCTTTGGAAGGACTGATGCTAAAGCTGAAAGAGTTGACTCACTGGAACAGACTTTGATGCTGGGAGGGACTGGGGGCAGGAGGAAAAGGGGACAACAGAGGATGAGATGGCTAGATGGCATCACTGACTCCACAGACGTGAGTTTGAGTGAACTCCGGGAGTTGGTGATGGACAGGGAGGCCTGGCGTGCTGAGATTCATGGGGTTGCAAAGAGTCGGACACAACTGAGTGACCGAATGAACTGTACTGAACTGAAGGTTATAAATTGAAGTGATGTGCCCAAAATATTAAGTTAAGCAATTTACATGCACTTGCCTGCTGCTGCTACTGCTAAGTCGCTTCAGTCGTGTTGGACTCTGTGCGACCCCATAGATGGCAGCCCACCAGGCTCTACCTTTTCTGGGATTCTCCAGGCAAGAACGCTGGAGTGGGCTGCCATTTCCTTCTCCAATGCATGAAAGTGAAAAGTGAAAGTGAAGTTGCTCAGTCGTGTCCGACCCTCAGCGACCCCATGGACTGCAGCCTACCAGGTTCATCCGTCCATAGGATTTTCCAGGCAAGAGTACCGGAGTGGGGTGCCATTGCTTTCTCCGTGTACTTGCCTAGAATGTTGTTTTGGAAGGGGACAGTTATCCAAGAGTAATTGTTGTTTTGTTTATGTCTTTATTTGTTCATGCATTTATATGTTTGATTACCTATTATAAATTATACGGAGCTTAAAATGAATGGATTTTAAGCATTGTGTCTGACAAATTTTAATAAATATGTAAACAAGTATAACCACCGTCTTATCCAACCATGATGGAAATACGGGAATTTTCACTAACCTAGATTCCCTTGAATATTTTTCAGATTTTTCCCATTCCCCAACCACTGTTTTGATTCATATCAACATAAAATTTTATCTGTCCTAAGACTGTAAGGAAATGGACAATTTTTGTGCCTGGCTTTAGTGGCTCAGCTGGTAAAGAATCCCCCTGCAATGCGGGAGACTTGGTTTTGATCCTTGGGTTGGGAAGATCCCCTGGAGACAGGAACAGCCACTCACTCCAGTATTGGAGAATTCTGGACTTTATAGTTCTGGAGAATTCTGGAGAATTCCATGGACTTTATAGTTCATGGATTCGCAAAGTGTCAGACATGACTGAACAACCTTCACTTTTCTTTATTTAAACATAAAAGTTGATATTCCTTTATCTAGTTTTATTAATCTTCAATTCATCCTTTTAACTTCTGGGGAATATTGTATGTCTGGATGTGTCATAATTTTGTTTTATCCATTCTCCTGTTGATGGATATTTAAGTTACCTCCAGTTTAGAACTCTTAGGATAAAGTCTCTCTCAGAATACATCATCTTTTTATTTCTCTTAGTAACACTCCAAGAGAACTGATGCATTACAAGGCAGATCTATTTTAATTAAAAATAAATGATTTTTAAAATTATTCCTACATTTGTGAAAGTGAAGTCTCTCAGCTGTGTCCAACTCTTTGCAACCCTGTGGACTGTAGCCCACCAGGCTCCTCCGTCCATTGGATTTTCCAGGCAAGAATACTGGAGTGAGCTGCCATTTCCTTCTCCAGGGGATCTTTCCAACCCAGTCCTGCATTGTAGACAGACCCAACCGGGTCTCCTGCATTGCAGACAGACACTTAACCATCTGAACCTACCAGGGAAGCTACATTTGTAACTCCCCCTAAAATTTGTGAGATCCCAGTTGTTCTGTTTCCTCAAGAACACTTGGTAATGATATTTCAGAATTTATCAGTACTAATATATATGAATTGGTAATTCATAGTCTAAACTTTTTATTTTCTTATATCTACATCAAATTATTGTATTGTTTCTCTTTAACCTTTTATTTTATGTTGGAATATAGTTGATTAACAGTGTTGTGTTAGTTTCAGGTGTGCATAAAATTATATATAGAGAGAGATTTATATATTTATAAATATATAGATTTATATATATATATATATTCTTTTTCAAAAATTTTTCCCATTTACGTTGTTACATAATATTGAGAAGAGTTCCCTGTGCTACACATTAGGTCCTTGTTTGTTATCCACTTTAACTATAGCAGTGTGAACGTGTCAATCCTAACCTCCCTAACTCTCCCTTCCTCCCCCGATAACCATAGGTTTGTTCTCTAAGGCTGTGAGTCTTTTTCTGTCTTGTAAATAAGTTCATTATCATTTTTTTTAGATTCTATATCATATGATATATCTTTCTCTGTTTATTTCACTGAATATGATATTCTCTAGGCCCATCCATGCTGCTGCAAATGATATTATTTCATTCTTTTCAATGCTTGAGTAATATTCCATTGCATATTTGTAACTCTATCCATTTCTCTGTCAGTAGACACTAAGTTCGCTTCCGTATTCTGGCTAATGTAAACAGTGCTGCAATGGAACTGGTCCAAAAAATTGCAGAGGAAGGAAAACTGCTAAACTCATTCTATGAGGCCACCATCACCTTATACCAAAAACAGGCAAAGATACCACATTAAAAAAAAAAAGAAAAGAAAATTACAGGCAGACCAATATCACTGATAAACATAGATGTAAAAATCCTCAAAAAAATACTAGCAAATGTAATCCAACAATACATGAAAAGGATCATATACCACAATAAGTGGCATTTATCCCAGGGATGCAAAGATTTGTTTTTAATATCTGCAAATCACTAAGATACACCACATCAGCAATTGAAGAATAAAAAGCATATAATCATCTCAATAGATGCAGGGGAAACTGTTGACAAAATTCAACACCCATTTATAATAAAAACTCCAGAAAGTGGGCATAGAGGGAACATACCTCAACATAATAAAGGCCATATATGGCAAATCTACAGGTAACATACTCAACAGTGAAAAGATGACAGCACTTCCTTTAAGATCAGAAATAAGACAAGGACACTTTTATTAAAACTTTTAAAATGTGTTTCTTATCTATTATTTTATGAACTTCACAAATGTTTTGCATTTTGGTATTTTGTCTTTTTAATGAGCTGTAGGAGCTGTCACCCTGCTTATTTAACTTATATGCAGAGTACATCATGAGAAATGCTGGGCTGGAGGAAGCACAAGCTGGAATCAAGATTGCCGGGAGAAATATCAATAACCTCAGATACACAGATGACACCACCCTTATGGCAGAAAGTGAAGAGGAACTCAAAAGCCTCTTGATGAAAGTGAAGGAAGAGAGTGAAAAAGTTGGCTTAAAGCTCAACATTCAGAAAACGAAGATCATGGCATCTGGTCCCATCACTTCATGGGAAATAGACGGGGAAACAATGGAAACAGTTTTTTTTTTGGGGAGGGGGGCTCCAAAATCACTGCAGACTTTATTTTTTGGGGCTCCAAAATCACTGCAGATGGTGATTGCAGCCATGAAATTAAAAAACGCTTACTCCATGGAAGGAAAGTTATGATCAACCTAGATGGCATATTCAAAAGCAGAGACGTTACTTTGCCAACAAAGGTCCATCTAGTCAAGGCTATGGTTTTTCCAGTAGTCATGTATAGATGTGAGAGTTGAAATGTGAAGAAAGCTGAGCCCCGAAGAATTGATGCTTTTGAACTGTGGTATTGGAGAAGACTCTTGAGAGTCCCTTGGACTGCAAAGAGATCCAAGCAGTCCATTCTGAAGATCATTCCTGGGTGTTCTTTGGAAGGAATGATGCTAAAGCTGAAACTCCAGTACTTTGGCCACCTCATGCAAAGAGTTGACTCATTGGAAAAGACTCTGATGCTGGGAGGGATTGGGGGCAAGAGGAGAAGGGGACGACAGAGGATGAGATGGCTGGATAGCATCACCAACTCGATGGACATGAGTTTGAGTGAACTCCGGGAGTCGGTGATGGACAGGGAGGCCTGGCGTGTTGCAATTCATGGGGTGGCAAATAGTCGGACACGACTGAGCAACTGAACTGAGGAGTTGTCAAAGTATTCTGATACAAGTCCATCAGATATATTTATGGAAAATATTTTCCCTCAATCTGTGGCTTATAGTTTCATTTTTTAATGATTTATTTGGAAAAGAACATATATTTTTATATAATCTTGTTTGTTGCTTTTTTCTTTTGTTCTTAGCTTTTTTGTCTTATCTAAAATCTAACCCAAGGTTACATAATATTTTCCTTTGTTTTGTTTGAAAGCTTTATACCGCAGCTATTATGTTTCAGTTTACCTATGATCATTTCAAGTAAATGTTTGTGTATGATGTCAAGTAGAGGATTGAGGTTCACTTTTTTTTTTTCTTCTTTCTTTCATACAGAAACCTGTTTTTCTAAGATCCTGCGTTGAAAGGATTTGTTTTATTCTTTTTTTGTATGTGTGTATTCTTTTTTTGTATGTGTGTGTTTTTTTTTCCTCCCTGTAACTTGATACCTGTACTATTTTGTTGAGTTTCATTGTATTTTTTAGGCTTATTGGTCTTAAATATAATTTTCTTACAGTATTCTTGCCAGTTTTGTAATAATGCTCCTACTCTCATTTCTAATACTGTAAGTTGTAATATTGCCTTTTCCTTATCATTCTTCCAGGTTTTTTCAATTTCCTTAACATATATAAAATTTTTTGTCTTTTGTTGATTTTTCTCTATTGCTTTTCCATTTTCTATAACACTGATATTTTTCCTCTTTTTTAAAATTTTCTGCTTTGGATTTATTTGCACAAATTTTTATAGATTTTCAAGTTGGGAACTTAAATTGTTAGTTGTAAAGAATTATTTTGTTCTAATATGAACATTTTAAAATACACATTTCTAATTGTTTTAGCTACTCCTTCTAATGGTATTATGCTCTGGTTTATTATCATTCATACTGAACTACTCTCTTATTTGCATTGTAATTTCTTCTCTGACATATTAGTTACTTAAAATAGTGTCATTAAGAGCTTCCCTGGTGGTCCAGTGGTTCAGACTTGCCACTTCCACTTCAGGGACCAGAGTTTATGCCTTGATTGGAGAACAGAAGTCCCACATGCTGCATGGCAGGGAAGAAAAATAAAAATTAAAAATAATAGTGTTGCTATATTTTCAAATGAAGAGTGCATGATATGATTTCACTATTTTGAATTTGTTGAGTTTTTTTTTTTTTTGAGATGGAGAGCATATAGTACACTGTCTATCTTGGTGACTCTTCCTGTACACTTGAATAAAATGTGTATTTTGCACTGTTGAATTTAGGATTGTATAAATATCAATTTGGTAATTTTGTTTGTTTGCATTTTTAATCTTGCCTCATGACTCCAAATAGTAGTCTAGTACAATGTTGAATAGAAGTTGGGACATACATCCTTGTCTTATTCAGTCTTAAGAAAATGTACATTCTTTCATCAAGCATAACATCCCCTGGACATTATCTGACCAGGCTTGTGGAGTTTTTCTTTCTTTAGTCATGGCCTCATACTTACTAAATACTCAAGTGGAATCCATAATGATTTGGGGAAGTCTTTCTCTAAGCAGTCTATCCATTTTGTGTTTCTACTCCACAATTTCCAGCTGCCTCAGTCTCCTGAACTCCTACTCACAACTCAGTGCAACAGAATCGCTATGTTCAGAGTGATTTCTTCCTCTTGTTGAAGTGTTATGGTTTTCCCAATGATTTTAAAATCTCCTCAACAGAGAAAGCTAGGGTTACAGTAGAGTTAATCTCATTTGTTTTCCTCTATATATGGTCTCAGTGCTAAGTTGCCTATTGTTAAAGAGCTAAAATTATTTTTACACACTTTGTTCAGTTCTCCAGTTGTTTATATTGGGTGGTCAAATTCAGTACTTTTTACTTCATCTTACCTAAAAATAGTTTTATCTTTTTTTATATCCTATACTAATTATTTCCACACTGAATATTTGCTGCATTAACTGTCTATATTTAATGCTAATAGATACACATTAGAAGATTCATAAGAAATATATTTCTGGGTATCTTAAAATATGTATAATTTACTGATAAATGATTTGATGCATGAAATTGTGTGATCATTATGCATTAAAAACATATTTTGAAAAGACTCTTTTCATTAAAACCTAAGGAAACTGCTTTAGATTTCATATTGTCCAGAAAATAATATTTCCAATGTGTGCTTACATTTGTTACTTAATACTATCCATGCTGTTTCCTTAAAGAATATTTTCTTTTGGCCTTAATTTCCCCTTGATTTTGAGATTTGATACTTTGGTATGTAGATTTAAATTAATTCATACTAATTGTACTAATAAGTTTGTATTTTATTTTATATGCTGTACTTTTAAATATTCTTTGTATTTATAATATATTACTCTTTTGTAGTATTTGGTCACTATATAAATATGCATTATTATTTTTAATATAAATTTATTTATTTTAATTGGAGGTTAATTACTTTACAATATTGTATTTGTTTTGCCATACATCAACATGAATCCGCCACAGGTATGATAAAATAGATTAAATTTGTATGTTAATGTGTTGAAGCTTTGTGAAGTTAAATAACACAAAAGCCTGCAACTGAAGTAAGGATTGTTAAACCCAAAGTCCATTTTTTAAACAGTATACAAAACTTGCTTATATCAGTGATCTCCTTTATTATTTTTATTAACCGTATTTTCTTTTCATATCCAGTTATTCTGTCTTACTCCATTCTGCTCTTGTTTGTTCATTATTTAAAATATTATCATGATATTTTGTACTATTATGAAGACATATGGATGCCTAAAATTTTATTTGATAATTTTAGTAAATTAGAAATATGCTCTTATTTCAAGATTTACAAATGCATATCTTTCTCCTTAACAAAGAATTTACAGGGTAGTTTAAAGAAGTATGAGTCATTTATATAACTTCTATAAGTTCTCTTACTTATAGTCTAGTAAACCTTGTTTGTTAGTGTCTTTTGAAATTCTTGTACTCAAAACCTAAAAAGTAGAAAATGCCACAGTAATGAATAAGTATCAATAAATTCTTTTTTGCGTGAATTTATAAAATCTGCAAAAATAATACAGAATTTTTGTGCCTGTCAATAAATGAGGTTGTTTAGTCATTAAGTTGTGTCTGAATCTGTGCAGCTTCAGGGACTGCAGCATGCTAGGCTTCCCTGTCCTTCACTATCTCTCAGAATTTGCTCTAAAAGACGCTTACTCCTTGAAAGGAAAGTTATGACCAACCTACATAGCATATTCAAAAGTAGAGATATTACTTTGCCAACAAAGGTCTGTCTAGTCAAGGCTATGGTTTTTCCAGTGGTCATGTATGGATGTGACAGTTGGACAGTGAAGAAAGCTGAGCACCAAAGAATTGATGTTTTTGAACTGTGGTGTTGGAGAAAACTCTTGAGAGTCCCCTGGACTGCAAGGAGATCCAACCAGTCCATTATAAAGGAGATCAGCCCTGGGTGTTCTTTGGAAAGACTGATGCTGAAGCTGAAACTCCAATACTTTGGCCACCTCATGTGAAGAGTTGACTCATTGGAAAAGACTCTGATGCTGGGAGGGATTAGGGACAGGAGGAGAAGGGGACGACAGAGGATGAGATGGCTGGATGGCATCACCGACTCGATGGACATGAGTTTGAGTGAACTCTGGGAGTTGGTGATGGACAGGGAGGCCTGGCGTGCTGCAATTCATGGGGTTGCAAAGAGTTGGACATGACTGAGCAATTGAACTGAACTAGAGCAATAGCAAGTCCAATTGCTAGAATCAAATGTCCATTCAGCTACAGTGATGGTTTTAGGGATGTGAATACATAGCCTAGTATTTAAACCCCTTGAAAACAAGTAAAAACTACAAACTTGAGCAATCTGGGCTATTTGCACATTTATTCTCACCACTGCCATTAACCTGGAGGTGATTTACAAGGGTCTTATCTCTCCTTGATCTATCACTCTCCACAAGTCAGATATAGTCATGCTTATTACTGGAGTTTGAATTAGCCTCATCCTGCCCATGACCCTATAAAACAGGCCTACTCAGTTTCACTGCTCCATCTCATTGGTCCCAGTAAAAAGTTTCAAGGATGAGAACATTAGCCATGTTAGGCCTGAAACCTCCATGGGCTTGCATACCACATATTTGAAAAATGTTTTTCTTTCTCAAGTGTTACTACTATGATAACATAAATCTGAAACCACCTGTGATATTCTAGGTAACCATTCAGGGCAAGCCTACATGGGAATGAACCTAATATATTGGAGGATAGTGCTGAAAGATGGAATTGGGACAGAGTCATTAAGTCATAAACAGAAGTCATAAGTCATAAACAGAGTCCATAAATCATATACACCCCTGAATCTAGAACCATCTAGAGATAATTATGTAATTAAATAAATGCGGAGGGAGGTTTGACAAAAGGTTTTCTATAAGTGATCAAATAGTAAATATTTTAGTTTTGAAGGCCAGGTGGTCTCTGTCCCGATTATTCAATTCAGCTGTTATAGTGTGAGAAGTCAAAGGCAATACATAAAGGAATGATTGTGCCTTTGTCCAATAAAAATTTATTTATAAAAAAGAGACAGTGGTTGCTGGCCATAGTTTTTATGACCCTGGTATAAAATAATAAATTCTTTTTTCTTTAGTTAGAATTAAGTATATATCATTCGCTGTCATAAGATGTTGGACTTAGAGAAAAACTTGCAGTGTCGTATTTGTGGAAAGTGTATCTTACATGAATATCTTCTGTAGTCACCCAACCTGCCTTTCCTGCCCTATTTCCTGCTCTTTTTTGAGTAAATGCAGCATTATAATGGGAGTAAGATAAAAGTGAGATTGTGGCTCAGGGAGGGGACTAGTAATCTCTCCATTTAGAAAGCATTGTCCTTGCAGTGGGAGGGAAAAAAAAAACAAACAACTGCTTTGTTCTCTGACTTAATTTTCTGGGTCTCTGAGGGGGATGCTTTCTCCCCATTTTATTTCCAGGGGATCAGGCTGCTCCACTGAAGGAAGTGAACAACAGGAGAGCTGCCTATTATTTTCTCAGCCCAGCTCAATTGTCTTTGTACTTAATGCCAAATCTTTTCAGATAACAGCAAAAGATTTTCTGTCAGTTGAATTTTGGGGTGTGGTGAGTTTCCACCACAAAAAAGCTATATTTTTCTGTCTTCTTTTTTTGAAAGCATTTCACCAGAAAATGTTGAGTACCTGCATTTTGAGCTGCCAGTCCAATACTGTTTTGGACTGGGGCATTGTTCAATATAATAAAATAAACACACCACACAGCTTTGGGACAGTTTTCTTTTTAGTCTGAAGTTATGGAAAATAAGAGCTTCCTTGGTGGCTCAGTAGGTAGAGAATCCGCCTGCAATGCAAGAGACCTGGGTTTGATCCCTGTGTCGAGAAGATCCTCTGGAGAAGGGAATGGCAACCCACTCTAGCATTCTTGCCTGGAAAATCCCAAAGACAGAGGAACCTGGCAGGCTACAGTCCATGGAGCTGCAAAGAGTCGGACACGACTGAACACACATACCATCATATGGAAAATAAAAGAGAGATGGAAGGGCAGACTCTGGAAGTAATTACACTTTGCCAGAAGCCCCTGTGTCCCTCCAAAGTCTCAGCAAATATACTACAAAGAGTCTGATCCAGAAATAAGTGCTGGGACGAGTAATTCAGGCATATATGTATGTATATGAGGTATTAATCTCAACCTGGGGAGTGGAAATAAAAGAAGAGGCATTAATCAGAATTCTAATCAGTGAATTCTACAATAAGGTGGATCTCACCTTATTTAGTTAGAAAAGCTCACATTGAGGCAATATCCAGGTAGTCACCATTTTCATACTGATTATATCAGGAAAAATGAGGGTAATGATTCAGATTTGGCAGCTGTGGTGTTCTCTTGTAAGAGAAACTAATAAAGGAACACTAAATCTTGATATACTTATCACATTTGGGCTGTCAGGAGTATATAATCTTCTCCCAAGTTTCTTGGATTTGTTCAGTGTAGCGTATTTCTTCAGGAAGAAAACCCCCCTCACTGCCTTTCAGAGCAGTGCCTAAAGGAACAAACCTACATCTTCCCCAATCGTTGCATTTGTTAAGTGCTTTAAAAAAAAAAAATCAAACATACATACATGCATATCAATTTACTTGGGGACAAAGCAAATTCTACATTTGTGGAAATGTTTGCAAGACATTTACTTATATGTAAAAGTATATGTTTTTAACCCATTACACATTACCAACGTTTTTTCTGATCTCAGATTGAGAGAATAAAACAAGTGAACAGGCAAAGAAAACTTTGTGTCTAACGTGCAATACAGAGAAAAAAAGTGCAGTACAGATAAATAGAGGTAAACATGTACATGTGTGTTTACATGCACACACACATGTGTTTAGATAATTCCTACCTAAAGCTGAAACTGATGCAGATAACTATGGTCAGTTTTACATTCTACTGTGAGCTAGCTCAGTTTACCAAGGACTGGGCAAGACAGACCATTATGAGGAAGTATAGACACTATTGTCAATGTGGGTGGACTTGTGCGATTAATGGGGCTGCTAAAGGTATATCTTCTAACAACACAAAGAGAATGGAATAAGAGATACTTTTTATTTCAGTGCTCTTTCCCATTTCAGGTCATCTGGATGCAGAGCTTCTCAAGAGTCATCACATCACTCTGCACCTGCTCTCTCTGCAGTAAACTAGAGGCCCCAGGACATTATACAATTCCCTCACCCTCAGGTGTCCAGTGGTGCTCCACTGTCCATCCCCTCAAGCTTCCTTGGTGGGGTTTTTTGTTTTACATCATTTGATTTTGGAAAGAAATAATCTGAAGGTATTTCTTCTTAAAAATATTATGGTTTTGGGCTGGGCAGGGCGTGACTATGATGAAATTAGCACAGTAGCTGTGGGGCTGGCGCTCCTGGGCTCCACCCGGCAGCCCTGGGCCTGGCACTGCCCTCCTCTTGCTGGGAGGTCCTGTGACACTGCTCATCTACTTGCTGGTGTCCTCTGACTGCTATGCCCTGGGCACCGTGGGCTATTATGTGGCCGTTTTTCATGGGTGCGAGGACACCGCCTTCGAGCTGCAAAACCAAATCCAGGACCCTGGAACTGACTTGACCTGCGAGGGATACACTCCTAACACCCTAACTCCATTCCCACCTGGACAGCCTGCTCTTCCGTCCCCAGATTAAAGCACCAGTATATTTTCTGGTGTTTCCATTAGGGTCTATGTGCTCTTTGAATTCTTCCCTATCAATATTGTATTCTATAACAATCGTGCTTTTGAGGAATAAAATTTTAATATCTTTGGATTAATGTAAGACTATTAGCATGAATATGTATGTATTTTATGCACACATTTGAAAACAAATTCTTAAAGATGTTGACTTCTTTATAGAGTCAGAAGAAATCTACCAAATATTAGTATGACCTTCTGAACAGAGAATGTGAGCTTCAAATGAATAAGCTTAGTTTTGAGGTTTACTATTTCTCCACCAATAGCTTGGAGAGTAGAAGTGAATACCTGAATCCAGTTTATCATTATTATTCCTAAATCTGTATTTATTTGGTTGCATCGGGTCTTGGTTGCGTGCATGGGCTCTTCATTGTGGCAGGGGCTTCTGCAGTTGCAGCTTGGGCTTCTGTCAGTAGTTGCAGAGCGTGGGCTTAATTGCCCAGATCCCATGTGGGGCCTTAGTTTGCCCAGCTAGAGATCAAAGCCATGTGTCCTGTAGTCCGTCGTTTTTCTTTAAGTCTGAAAATGAAAGACAGTATATGCGCTATGTACCACACGGGATTATCATAAACAAAATCAGATAATGAGATAATTCTTCATTATGTGTTGGGCTACAAGAATTTTCACTGGAATAATTTTTTTTTTTTTTTCTCAAAGAGCTCACTTCATTGACCATCTTTCTATTTCACAAAAGTCACAGGAACAATTTTAGAGTCCTAAAGAGGTTTTTTTTTTTTTTCCCTACAGAACACTCTTCTCACAGATATATGCTTACCTTTTCCATCTTTCTACACAAATTTGTTCCTGATCAACATCTAAAATTGCTTCATTATTCTTATCTTCATTCCAGTAAGTTTCCTTGCCATGTTTTATTTTCATTTCTAGCATGTATCGTAGTCTGATTGTATATATTTTTTCTACATAATTTTATCTCCCCAACTTGAGTTTCTTGTAATAACTGCTATAACTCCTATTTTAAAATAATGAAGTCCATTAACCTGTAAAATAATCATAATCTAAAATGTTGACTCATATAAAAATAATAAAAGTTTAGTCTTTATTACTGTAGGAGAAAAATCTAGATTTATGCCCAATGGTGCCTACATTCTTTACATCAAAGTGCTTAACCAGCAATATGTAAGATTGGCCTTAACTTCAGAGATGCTTGACCTCTTTCCTTTAGCTGGGATTCATCCCTGCTAAACTCATAGTTTGAAAAAGATCTGTCAAATGTCTAAGGAAATGTTTACCATATATGGTCTTGCTGTTAACAGTTTCAGTCCAGATCTTTAAATTATATATTTATTTGTTTTAACCGGAAGATATAGGCATCAGTAGAAATGTTTTTGAGTTTTTAGAGCTCTAAGTATGAAGCCATTTTCATGGTATTCATTGTATTGTATTCATTTCATTGTATTTTTGTCAGCGGTATGCCTCTCACCAGTGACAAGAAAGTGAATTCAATCCACTGCTCTTAGAATGAAATGGCATTAATTAATTAATCTCGATACTTTGTAACTATTGTTCCTTTGTCTACTTGAGCATTATAACTGGAAACTTTTATGGAAAAACACCACTGTATACTTTTTCATTCCTTAATTAAATATTTTATTGCTTCTTCTTTGAAAGCTTGCAAAAGAGGAAAAATAGGAAAGTCAAATATTGGTTACAATTGAGAGAATAAAGAAATGCTGTGATTACTATCTCCGTTGTTGAATTTAATGGCATAACAAAGTATTTGAGTAGATATTATCTGAGAGTAGATAGTGAATAGCCAAAGAACAAACACAAATTGGAGAACAACACATCTCCATCAATTGTTTTTGCTCTTGTTCTTAATGCATAGTCAGTCTTATTTTTATTGAATTATTCTCCTACTACATTTTGCGATAAGGATAAGGACCAACAGTGTACCCTCTTTCCAAAGAAATGAGAATGAGAACTTGGCATACAGAGCAGTCAGAGTAGCAGATGCTGTGTGCGTATTTGTGCATATAAGTGTCTGCTAAGTGTTTGAAACAGACTTTGTGAATAATATAATAAAAAATAGTCCTCTAGAATTTCACTTGGAAATTAAAGCTTAAAAGCAAATAAGACTGTTGTTCTCCTTGGGAGATAAATTCATCTCGTAGAGTTGTATTGAATATTCTAGGTAGAAAAGTGGTGGTACTGACATGTGCTTCTGGCTTTTGAAGTCTTAACATAAAATTGGCATCATTTAATCTCTACTGTTTCAATAAATGGTGTTGGAGGATACTCTTAAGAGTCCCTTGGACTGCAAGGAGATCCAACCAGTCCATCCTAAAGGAAATCAGTCCTGAATGTTCATTGGAAGGCCTGACATTGAAGCTGAATCTCTAATACTTTGGCCACCTGATGAGAAGAGCTGACTCATTTGAAAACACCCTGTTGCTGGGAAAGATTGAAGGCAAGAGGAGAAGGGGACGACAGAAGATGAGATGGTTGGATGGCATCACTGACTCAATGGACATGAGTTTGAGTAAACTCTGGTAGTTAGTGATGGACAGGGAGTCCTGGAGGGTTGCAGTTCATGGGGTCGCAAAGAATTGGACACGACTAAGTGACTGAACTGAACTGTTTCATTAAAGGACTTTGGATATCCGCCTGGTAAGGTTTGCAATGTATCATAGAATGTAGGGTCATTTTACATCTGTGCCAGTATCATCAACTATAAGTATTAAAAATAATAAAACTATAACCATTTGTATACCATATCCATAATTATGTGATACCTACAACCTGAGTTTATCAATAAAAATGGAGATTTTGTTATAAGATTATGGATGTAGTTAGGGATTAAATATTTCAAAAATGTCAGAATGATAGCAATGTTAGGAGCAACTAATATTTGTACTGGTCCACCTTTTAAGTCATTTGATATTTTTTATTTCATTCCTCCTCACAACATCCCTGAAGGGTTATGATAAACCATATCCTTCCCATTTGACATCTAGAGAAACAGAGGCACACAGAGGGGAAAGCGAATTATACTGAGAATACCCAAAAACTGAGTTAAATAGTAAAATGAAAGTTATGTTGTATTTTATAGCCCAGGTTGCTGTGTATAGTTACAATTCATTCGCTTTTTCCCCTACATTCTAAGCTGGCCTGCTATGTTTTAAGGGTAGATTTGAGGAAGCTGTTGTTTTTAATACAATTTTGTTTTGTTTGATGCTTATGTGTTTAATCATTATTGCTGCTGGCTATTGTTCCTTTTCATGTATTTTAATACTTTAATCAATGGGAATTTTATTGGTACTCGTACCCTGAGGCTATTGAAAGTGGAGGGTATATTTATTTTATAAATATACAATGGAAATAAGAAAAAGTAAAGCAAGTGGACATGGAGATCGTGTAGGTAATAAAGTGATAATGTCCTTCAAGGGCTAAGTGAAGAGGTAAGGTTCTTCCCTGATGAGACTTTGCACAAAACTCCTTGAATTAAAGAAGCTGGTTCAACTTCTGTGCACTGTTTTCCCACTTAAAAGTGTATTTCTCTCTCCATCAGAAAACATTTCAAATTCAAATTTCCTATCAGACATTAATCAGAATCACAGTAATTTCTTAAATATCTTGACTATATATTGCTAGCAAAGCTTTATACTTGATTATTTTTTACTTTATATTAAATGTAGTACCTACATTTATGCCAACTTATAGTTACCTCTGTTTGTTTCATGTCTAATTCTACATTTAATTTTTTAAATATATACTTGTCTCCGTTTACCCAAATAGATTTCAGAATCTAGAGAACAGCTGTCATACCAGATAACTTCTTTGAAACGTCTCCCAAGAAGTGACATATCCTGTAACTTCTTGATAAGTACCTGTGGGATTAAACGGAGACAGTGTATAAATCTAATATTTTCAAAGAAAGACTAAATTGTTCACTTATCATTGAAATAGTTTTCTTGTTTTTCAGTAATATGTTCAATAAACATAGAAACTGGGCAATCATCCCATCCTCATTTCAACCTCTTTGCCACATTTTGCAAAAGTCTCAATTCTTATATTCTGGTTCTAATAAAGACAATACCAAACTGACAATTTTTTGCCATCTATTCTATGACCATAGGACAGACAGCTGGGGGTGCTGAAGAAACCTAACCCTGATATATAACATATCAAATGCCTAAATATGTTCTGGGGTCATCTTACCTAAATCTAAATACATGTAGGAACAACCATTAATGTTTTAAATTTTAGTTTATTTGTCCCAACTCTCCCCTTCCTGCCCCCATCAGTTGCTGAGAGGAAAAAAAAAAAGAGATGCAATTATTTCTTAGGACTTTTTAAAGATAAGGATTATCTGATTTCTTCCTAATGATTAAATTGATGGAAGTAGAAAGGTTAATGTTTGTTGGAGCTGACCTTCAAATGAAGAAGGAAGTTACCACCCTTTCTCAATTGTGCTGAAAGTTGCATTTCTTTTAATGACTCCACTTAGAACAGCAGGAAGCAAAGTGATCATCACAAGCAGGTACTTAGACAAGAGTGAGAGGTTGGATGTGGACTGCTCTATTAAAACATCCACGTCTAAACAGGGCTTCCTGGAGCTTAAGTGCCCATTGCTGCAGAAGCTAGGATGCCATCTGTGAGTGCAAAACAAAGCTCACAGTCTATCTAATGAGAGGAACTGCATCAAGGAGACATTCTTAAATAGATGAAAGATCCAAGGCATCTAATGGACAATTAGTTAACTTCATTCTTCAGAGTTTTTAAGCATCTGATAAATGGAGAAATAAGGAAAAAATGCTCCAAGGGAAACACCAAAGGGAATTAAAAGCAGTCTAAGAGGAAATGACTTTCAGGTTTTCTAAATTCTCAATATCATTCTGAGTTTGAAAGTAAAACACTTAGTGATTATAGCCATTTTTTCCCTTTGTTTAAAATTGTGAGGTCTATGGCCAATACATTGTATGTGATTAGAACATATGCTGGACCATTGTTTGGAAATGTGTATATTACAGTTGGTGAGTACATTCCAAGCACTGTCAAATTTCATGAAATAATAATCAATAATGCTTTATCTGCAGTGGATCTTAAGGTTACCTGTTAAATTTTGTTATTCAGCAGATGGTGAAACTAAAGTTCAAGAGTTTAAGTGTTTTATTTTTTTTCCCTAGAAGTCAGTTTTAAATATTTGTATAATATTTTGTCTCTCCATCTCACTGTTAACTTCAAGAGTTTAGAAGACAAATAGAATGATGGTATTCTAAATTTAGTCTATGTAAATTCATTTATATTATTTTAAGGTAAGCTGTCATCAATGAGTTCTAATTTCTTGCTTCACACTAGACTAGGGTGCTTCAGTTCAGTTCAGTTCAGTCATTCAGTTGTGTCCGATTCTTTGTGATCCCATGAACCGCAGCAGGCCAAGCCTTCCCTGTCCATCACCAACTCCCAGAGTCTACCCAAACCCATGTCCATTGAGTCGGTGATGCCATCCAATCATCTCATCCTCTGTTGTCCCCTTTTCCTCCTGCCTTCAATCTTTCCCAGCATCAGGCTCTTTTCAAATGAGTCAGCCCTTCTCATCAGGTGGCCAAAGTATTGGAGTTTCAGCTTCATCATTAGTGCCATCAATGAAAATTCAGGACTGATTCATTTAGGATTGACTGGTTGGATCTCCTTGTAGTCCAAGGGACTCTCAAGAGTCTTCTCCAGCACCACAGTTCAAAAGCATCAATTCTTTGGCACTCAGCTTTCTTTATAGTCCAACTCTCACATCCATACATGACTACTGGAAAAACCATAGCTTTGACTAGACAAACCTTATTGGTAAAGTAATGACTTTGCTTTTTAATAGGCTGTCTCAGTTGGTAATAATTTTCAAAGAAAATATGTAGCATATACTTGTCCTCAAGGAATGTATATTTACTTGGGAGAGAAAGATTCAGATACAAAATAGTAGAATGCAATATATGAAGAAGGACCAGCATGTGTGACCTGGATAACAGGTGCTCCCAGTGGCCCAGAAAGGAGAGGTGGCCATGAGCCAGCATAACTGGAGAGACCCTAGAAATGAGGGCAAGTTCTCTCTAAATGGCCAATTAGCACTTGATGGTACAGAAGATGGTAGACTTTAGCCACTGGTTGCAGAAGTGGGATATGTGTATATGTGGTATTAGTTAGATTGTTTTAAATATAGGATAGTTAAGCATTGTTTCAATTTGTTTAGGGGTCAGCTAAAATCACTTTTCTTATTTAGAAACTCGAGATTTGAGTCACTGGATCCAATGTCAAATGAGGGTTCAGTTAAATTCAGTTGCTCAGTCGTGTCCGACTCTTTGCGACCCCATGAATCGCAGCACGCCAGGCCTCCCTGTCCATCACCAACTCCCGGAGTTCACTCAGACTCATGTCCATCGAGTCAGTGATGCCATCCAGCCATCTCATCCTCTGTCGTCCCCTTCTCCTCCTGCCCCCAGTCCCTCCCAGCATCAGAGTCTTTTCCAATGAGTCAACTCTTCGCATGAGGTGGCCAGAGTACTGGAGTTTCAGCTTTAGCATCATTCCTTCCAAAGAACACCCAGGGCTGATCTCCTTTAGAATGGACTGGTTGGATCTCCTTGCAGTCCAAGGGACTCTCAAGAGTCTTCTCCAATACCACAGTTCAAAAGCATCAATTCTTCGGTGCTGAGCTTTCTTCACAGTCCAACTTTCACATCCATACATGACCACTGGAAAAACCATACCCTTGACTAGATGAACCTTTGTTGGCAAAGTAAGGTCTCTGCTTTTCAACATGCTATGTAGGTTGGTCATAACTTTTCTTCCAAGGAGTAAGCATCTTTTAATTTCATGGCTGCAGTCACCATCAGCAGTTATTAGTATTTAATACTGATATCAATAGCAATCACAGCACTGTTATTTTATTTCATCTCTTTTTAGATCCTTAACACAACCCCATGAATTAGGAACGCTACTTTTTCTCATATTATAAATGAGAGAATTGAGACACAGAGAAAGCAGATTGATTCCAGGAATGTGTGGTCAAAACCACAGGATCTTAATTGTTAAATTTTATTCAGAAAATAATTTTAAGCTTCAAGAAACCATCATAGTTTATGAAGCTAAAATTAAATATTAAAATACAAGTTAGCCTCATTATCATGAGTTTTCTTTTCCACTGTGAACAGGACAGGTGCCCCCCCAAATTTAAAATTTTCCTAAGAGTTTAAGATATTAATACCAATATAGGAATATACTCTATTAATGTCTCCTTTCAGCCTAGCCCCAGAGATTGGTATTGATGGTGGCTGCTCCTGAATCTGGAGACAGGAATAAGCCCTGGAGAACTGTGTTTGTCATTTAAAAAGTTGCCATCTGTCTTTTTTTGATATCTGCTGTGCTGTAGTAAGTCACAGTATTTCCCTATCCTTTCAATGACAGCTCATGGTAAGATAAACTCACCATGATAAGATAAATGGCAACTTTTTAATGAAAACCACTATGTGTGAGCTGCTTGGTTAGGTTACTGTTCTTCAAAGTGCATCTCATACCTTATCCTCTAATATCAAAACCAATGACCTATTCTTCAAAGAATTTTCTTTTCAGTTCTGTAACTTACATAATTTACTAAGTCCCCCTACCCTTTTTTTATATCCTCTCAGAATGAGACCTTGAGTGACCCTGTAACCTCAACTTCTTAGACCAATTTTTTAGGAAGTGTTTGTTGAGAAGATAAAGGCATATTTTTTACACTGTTTTGAAAATCACATTTGAGTAAGGTGGGTGAAGTAAGCAGAATGAATCATTTTTATTTATTTGAATCACTTGTCTCCTCATAAATATAAAAGTACTTTAAATAGTGACAAGACCTGGATCTAGAACTGGTTCTAATTCATCATAGCTATTCTACATCCAGCTGGACCACAGTTTCTCCGTCTCTGACTGCCGACCTGTCAGATAGGAATGCTCAGCACAACTTGGTCTAAAACTGATATGGATTCCACATCAATGAGAGGTGCTAAATGGCCACAGAGACACCTCTTTCATGTCCAAACTTATCGCTGTGGGTTTCCTGGATATTTTTTAGTGTAGAAGAGAAAAAATGACTTCATACAATATAGATCCTTATACAATGATCAGGGCTTCCCAAGTGGTGATAGTGGTAAAGAACCCACCTGCCAATGCAGGAGACATAAAAGACAAGAGTTCAATCCCTGGGACAGGAAGATGTCCTGGAAGAAGACATGGCAATCTACTCCAGTATTCTTGCCTGGAGAATATCATGGACAGAGGAGCCTGGTGGTAGACAGAGTGCTGGACAGATGTTTATAATATTGAATAGGGGACAGTGACTAAAACCATCCCAAAGGGGGGAAAATTACAAAAATGCAAAGTAGTTGTCAGAGGAGGCTTTACAAATAGCTGCAGAAAGAAGAAAACTGAAAAGTAAGGAAGAAAAGGAAAGATGCACCCAACTGAATGTAGAGTTCCCGAGAATAGCAAGGAGAGATAAGAAGGCCTTCATTAAAATGGGCAATGCAAAGAAATAGAGGAAAACAAAAGATTGGGAAAGTCTAGAGGTTTCTTCAAGAAAATTGGAGGTATCAAGGGAACATTTCATGGAAAGATGGGTAAGTTAAAGGGTGATAAAGAACAGAAAAAATAAGGACCTAACAGAAGCAGAAGAGGTTAAGAAGAGGTGGCAAGAATACACAGAAGAACTATACAAAAAACATCTTAATGACCTGGATAAACACGATAGTGTGATCACTCACCAGGAGCCAGATATCCTGGAGTGTGAAGTGGGCCTTAAGAAATATTACTACCAACAAAGCTAGTGGAGGTGATAGAATTCCAGCTGAGCTATTTTAAAATCCTAAACAGAGATGATGTTAAAGTGATACACTCAATATGTTAGCAAATTTGGAAAACTCAGCAGTAGCCAAAGCACTGGAAAATGTGTTTTCATTCCAATTCCAAACAAGGGTAATGACAAAGGATGTTGGAACTACTGTACAACTGCTCATTTCAGATGGAAGTTAGATTGTACTCAAAATCCTTCAACCCAGGCTTCCGTAGTATATGAACTGAGAAACTCTAGTATTACATGCTGTATTTAGAAAAGGCAGAGGAACCAGAGATTAAATTGCCAACATTCATCAAATCATGGAAGAAGCAAAGGAACTCCAGGAAAACATCTGTTTCTGTTTCATTGACTACACTAAAGCCCTTGACTGTGTGGATCACAACACACTGGAATATTCTTAAAGAGACAGAAATACCACACCACCATATCTGTCTCCTGAGAAACCTATATGCTTGTCAAGAAGCAATAGTTAGAGCCGGAGATGGAGCAATGCACTGTTTCAAAATTGGGAAAGGAGTAGGTCAAGGATATATATTTTCACCAGGTTATTTAACTTAAATTCAGAGTATTTAATGTGAAATGCTGGGCAGGATGAATCACAAACTGGAATCAAGATTGCCGGGAGAAATACCAACAATCTCAGATATATAAATGATACGACTCTAATGACATAAAGTGAAGAGAATCTAAAGAGCCTCTTGATGAGGGTAAAAAGGAGAGTGAAAAAGTTGGCTCAAAGCTCAACATTCAAAAAACAAAAAATCATAGCATTCAATACCATCACTTCGTGGCAAATAGGGAAAAAGTGGAAACAGTGGCTGACTTTATTTTCTTAGGCTCCAAAATCACTGTGGACAGTGACTGGGCCATGAAATTAAAAGATGCTTGTTCCTTAGGGGTGGTGGTGGGGGGAAGCTATGACAAACCAAGACAGCACATCAAAAAGCAGAGACATCACTTTGCCAATAAAAGTCATTATAGTCAAAGCCAGTTGAGCTATTTCAAACCCTAAAATATGATGTTGTTAAAGTGCTTCAATCGATATGCCAGCAAATTTGGAAAACTCAGTAGTGGCCACTGGACTTGAAAAGTTTTCATTTCATTCCCAAAGAAAGACAATGCCAAAGAATCTTAAAACTACTGCACAATTGCACTCATCTCACATGCTAGCAAAGTAATGCTCAAAATTCTCCAAGTGAGGCTTCAATAGTAGGTGTTCAAGCTGGATATAGAAATGGCAGAGGAACCGGAGATCAAATTGCCAACATCCATTGGGTCATAGAAAAAGCAAAAGAGTTTCAGAATAAACAACTACTTCTGCTTCACTAATTATGCCAAAACATTTGACTGTGTGGATCACAACAAACTGTGAAAAAGTCTTCAAGAGATAGGAATATCAGAGCATCTTATCTGCCTCCTGAGAAATCTGTATGCAAGTCAAGAAGCAACAGTTAGAATCAGACATGGAATGACAGACTAGTTCCAAATAGGAAAAGGAGTACGTCAAGACTGTATATTGTCACCCTGCTTATTTAACTTCTATGCAGAGTACATCATATGAAATGCTGGGCTGGATGAAGCACAAGCTGGAATTAAGATTGCCAGGAGAAACATCAATAACCTCAGATATGCAGATGATACCACCCTTATGGAAGACAGCAAAGAGGAACTAAAGAGCCTCTTGAAAGTGAAAGAGGAGAGTGAAAAAGCTGGCTTAAAACTCAACATTCAAAAACAAAGATGATGGCATCTGGTCCCATCACCTCATGACAAATAGATGGGGAAACAATGGGAACAGTGGCAGACTTTATTTTTGTGGGCTCCAAAAGCACTACAGATCATGAGTGTGGCCATGGAATTAAAAGACTTTTGCTCCTTGGAAGAAAAGTAATGACAAACCTAGACAGTGCGTTAAAAACCAGAGACATTACTTTCTGACAAAGGTCCATCTAGTCAAGGCTATGGTTTTTTCAGTAGTCATGTATGGATGTGAGAGCTGGACTATAAAGAAAGTTGAGCACCAAAGAATTGATGCTTTTGAACTGTGGTGTTGGAGAAGACTGTTGAGAGTCCTTTGGACTGCAAGGAGATGAAACCACTCAATTCTAAAGGAAATCAGTCCTGTATATTCTGAAGCTCCAATATTTTGGCCACCGTATGGGAAGAGCTGATTCACTGGAAAAGACCTGACACTGGGAAAGTTTGAAGGCAGGAAGAGAAGGGGATGACAGAGGATGAGATGATTGGATGGGATCACTGACTCAATGGACATGAGTTTGAGCAAGCTCTGGGAGTTAAGTTGCATGATGGACAGGAAAGCCTGGCCTGCTGCAGTCCATGGGGTTGCAAAGAGTTGGACACGACTGAACGACTGAAATGAACTGACCTGAACTGACGGTTTTTCCAGTAGTCATGTACAGAAGTGAGAGTTGGACCACACAGAAGGCTGAGCTCCGAAGAACCAATGTTTTTGAGTTGTGGTGGTAGACATGACCTTTGAGAGTCCCTTGTACTGCAAGGAGATTCAATCCTAAAGGAAATATACTCTGAATATTAATTGAAAGGACTGACGCCGAAGCTGAACCTCCAATACTTTGGCCCTCTGATGCGATGAGCTATCACTGGAAAATACTCTGATGCTGGGAATGATTGAAAGCAGGAGGATAAGGGGGTGACAGAGGAAGAGATGGCTAGATAGCAGCATTGACTCAGTGGACATGAATCTGAACAAACTGCAGGAGATAGTGTAGGACAGGGAAGCCTGGTGTGCTGCAGTCCACCGGGTCATAAAGAGTTGGACACAACTGAGGGATTGAACAATAACAAAGATCTTCTATTATTTAGATAATTGTCAATAATAGTGTGGGCTTCCCTGATGGCTCAGGGTAACAGAATCCACCTGCAGTGCAGGAGACAAGAATCCATGGGTTCAATCCCTGGGTCAGGGAAGATTTCCTTTCCTGGAGAAGGAAATGGCAACCCATCCCAGTATTCTTGCTTGGGAAATCCCATAGACAGAGGGAGCCTGGTCTATAGTCCATACAGTCTTAAGAGTCAGACATGACTTAGTGACTAAACTACCATCCCCACCTTAATAATAGAAGATAGAGGCTTTTGAACATTTGGAAGCATTGTGTTTTCAGTATTTCTCTCTAACTCTTCCTCTGGTCTTCTTTCACTTTCTTCATCTTTCCCTTTATTACTCTCTTTTAATTTTTTTGTGGAATGCCTATGGCATGGTACCAAATATAGGCCAGTCCTCTTGTAGAAGTAACAGCTATGTGAGTGACTAAAGACTGGGGCTGTAGTTTTTCACCTCTGCCTGTAATCAGAAGTGGATACTTAACTGTATGAGTTGAGTCTTATGTTTCTCCTCTTCCTTTGTGATACAAGAGCACTGGGTTATATCAGTTTTGGGGAGGATTGTGAGAATGGAGTGAAATTTATTGATCTTCTGCACAGGGGAAAAAAAAAGCACAATCACAAATTTACGATTATTTTGTACATAGTCTCAGGTGTATAAGAATTTCTGGACCATAAGGCAGCCAGATTTAAGTCTATGACTTTGGATGCTACAAAAAGGAGCACAGGGGCACAGGCAGGGAAAGAGATATTTGTTCACATCCTCATGTGGTTAGTGAAAATTTGCTTTCTTTTACTAATAGGTAGCACAAAAAGCTAGCTTCCATAAACCATAAAAGCTGCCCACAAGTCATGCTAGTGTGCTGGAAGAACAGAGACACAACTCACATTGATTTATAGATCTTGTTGTGTCTCTGCTTAGTCAAGTGTGAATTTGTTCTTCCTCCTGAAATACTACAATAGATGTCTCTGCCTGTATTTAGTAGTCATTCCTGGAGCATAGCAGGGATTAGTTTCAATCGATAGGGACTATGCTCTTCTCTTGGCCATTGTAGGCATCTGTGGCATTTGGGGCATTGCTATCTAAAAGCAAGTTCTTAGGAGGTCTTCATTTCACCTTTGTGTAATTAAGCATGCTTCAACACCAGAATCCAAAATCTGATCATCTTATGCACCAGTATCTCAAATCTCATCATAAGCATTGAACTTTATCTTTGCAGTTAGAATTCACTAAATGATAAAAGTTCTTAATCTTTAGAACACAATCATGGGACAGTATAGGAGATTAATGCTGCTGCTGCTAAGTCACTTTAGTCGTGTCCAACTCTGTGTGACCCCATAAACGGCAGCCCACCAGGCTCCCCCGTCCCTGAGATTCTCCAGGCAAGAACACTGGAGTGGGTTGCTATTTCCTTCTCCAATGCATGAAAGTAAAAAGTAAAGTGAAGTTGCTCAGTCATGTCCTACTCTTAGCAACCCCATGGACTGCAGCCCACCAGGCTCCTCTGTCCATGGGATTTTCCAGGCAAGAGTACTGGAGTGGGGTGCCATTGCCTTCTCCAATAGGAGATTAACACCTGACAACAAATTCATGTTTTTAGCTTTTTTTTTTTTAACCAGATATATGAGAAAATTAGCTCTTTTACCATAAAATTTTTAAATTAACTTACGCGCAGTCAAAAGCTGATGTAAATTACATATTTAAAACAACATTTATGAGTATTTTGCATAACTGGATACCATAGCAGGAGTGACAATTATATGATGGATTTTGACAAACAATTAGATTCTCTTGCATAGAATGGTGATGTACTATTTTTTTTTTTTTTTTTAATGATAAATAGCTGTTTCAAGTAAGGGCAGCAGTAGCTTCCAAGTAACCGAGTTAAATCTAAGGTGCTAGTTTATGGTAAGAACAATGGAAACATAATTTTTCAAATTCCAGGAAATTATGTTTTTGAAAGATTGATAATTGTGACTGAATAAATGAAGTATGGATATTTGGGGTAACTGGATACTAGTTTATGAAATGTTCATGAAGTTAAGGTTAGTTTTACAGTCTTATGGGTTACAGGGGCATTTTTAATTCCAACAAAGTTTTTTGAAAGTGCATTTTACTAGTTCACAGGAGCACTGGAAAAGAGGCAATGGATGACAGAGAAAATTATTTTCTCATTAGCAAAGTAGTGACAATAACAGTCCCGGGCAAAAACTAAAACAAAATACAAACACTGAGGCAATTTTTTTCGTGGAATTGGTACCTTTAAGGAAAGAAAGATACATTCATATTTAGTCCTATTGAAACTGTTATTCACAGAGAAATGTGAAGCCTGGATGCCCTGTCCTCAGGAGAAGCAGCTCCTTTCTCTCAGTCACAGAATTATGCCCACAGCCTCCTCATTCATGCCACATCTTTCTGTTACCAAGTAAATGCAGCATCATTTCAGAGGGAACGGATGTTAATAAAATTAGTCGGTCACACATTGGAGCATTTATTGAGATCCTCTGGTTGTACATTTCCAGATCACAGTCGAGAAAGAAAACAACCTGTAGACCAATGAGAAAGTGCATCAAAAGCTGCAAGGGCAGCACATTTTTTTCTAATATCATCTCTTCTGGGAAACATTACCCTCCTGTGCTCTTCCAGACCATTGATTCCATTCTGAACCCATAAAAAAGACATTATAAATCAAGGAAGGAGGTGCTGGTAGAATACTATGAATGGTTTATAAGTTATTTTGTGAACAAAATTGAGACCATTAGAGCTGCTGAGCAGCCTTCTACCTCTAATCATTTTTTCCATTAACTAAGTTTTTTGCCCACTCTAGAGAGAGTGGCATGATTTTTATAGCAGTATCATATAGTAGAATTCTAAAGCATCAAACAGGCAGTGCTTACCAATTGCTACCCACTTCATATATCTTGTACAATTGTCAATGCTTAATGTGAATACCCCTTCCTTCTGACATTCTCCAGGATATAAACTACTGGTTAGATCTCTCTAATATAATAAAGTGATATAATGAAAGTGATACAAGATTAAAAAATAGTAGACATTGGTTCCAATCTTAATTCTGCCTAAAGGTATTTATATAGCCTTAAGAAAAACTACTTAATGAAAGTGAGCCTCAGTTTCCTTCAAGTATTAAGGTAAAGAGAAAGCCCTGTGTATCACACAGGTTTCTAAACAGAAAAAAAGAAAAGAGAGAATGCATATATGGAATGCAAAATTGAAAAACACTTTTGAATATAAAAGCAAAATATAGTAATCATCATTTATTATTTTATTGCTTTAATTATCATTTCTGTAGTGTTCTAAATTTCTACTGTCTTATTCCAATGAATTCCATGCATATAATCGGATCATGATCATATTTTTAGTTTGTAATGGACACTGATTGTTTCTGTAGCCTAGCAGAAACATCCTCTGGGTAATAGTTCCATCCTCTTCTGAGTAATAGTTTTGTAATTTCTGTCTAGGACCATGTGTTTCCTCTCATGTGTCCATAACAGTTTAAGGGTTTTCAAAGGTCTTGACTTTACATCAGAGAGATTATATGAATTAGGTATAAGCCTATCAGTGTTGCATTTATATGGCTTCAATAATCTTTTCAAGAATTGGCATACAATAACATTTTAACTGGAAATGGTAGAATATCAGTTGGGAAGGATGTAGCCCTGAAAACTACTAGCATCATCCTGTGTCTATATTAAACACATATACGAGAACACAATCTTCACAGAAGTTGCAAAACTAAACATGAAAGACAAAAGCAGATTTTTATGAGATAGTTTAAAACCCAGTGTCAAGCTGTGACTCAATCCATTTTTACCCTGTGCTATTCAGTCATATGACCCAGTAAATACCCTTCCTTTTCCTAAGTCAGTTTTGATTATGTTTTATGTCATTTTCAAGTGAAACAGCTTGAATACAAAAAGTAAAAATAATTTTTAAATTTTATTTTTGAAAATGTAATTTTTGAATATTTCTCTGTGTTTTCAGACATTCCATGAGAACTTTCTACCTTTATACACTTGCCTTTCACACAGCTCTCTGAGATACTCCATTTCCAGGTTAAAAATGAGGGAGATGAGAGGCAATTGCTCAAGGTCACACAACTAGTAAGGGGAAGAGTCAGTATTCAGTTACAGCCTACCAATAGAAACTGTACTTTTTGTCATGTAATAAGGGTTCCAATTTTTTTTTAATGGAAAAATTATTCACGACACATAATCAAGGGGCAAGAATACTGTGTGTATAATTGAAATTCTTGGACAGAGAAGCTTTAATTTAATGTCAACTCAGCCCTGGATTAAGCCTCTTTCAAGGGAATTTGGGGAAACCAGGAAAAGAGAGATTCAGTAGAGTGGAAAATTGACCTTAGATCAAAGATCAGAGATTAGGCTGTTGTTGTTCAGTCACTAAATCATGTCCAACTCTTTGTAACTCCATGGACTACAGCATGTCAGTCTTCCCTGTCCCTCACCATCTCCCAGAGTTTGCTCAAATGCAGGTCCATTGAACTGATGATGGTATCAAAGCATCTGGTACCCTGCCATCCCCTTCTCCTCTTGTCCTCAAATTTTCCCAGAAACAGGGTCTTTCCAATGAGTCAGCTCCTAGCATCAGATGGCCAAAGTATTGGAGCTTCAGCTTTAGCATCAGTTCTTCCAGTGAATATTCAGAGTTTATTTCTTTTAGGATTGACTGGTTTGAACTCTTTGTGGTCCCAGGGACTCACAAGAATCTTCTCCAGCACAGCAATTCAAAAGCATCAATTCTTTGATACTCAGCCTTCTGTATGGTTCAACTTTCACATAAGTACATGATTACTGGACATTTGTCAGCAAATTGATATCTCTACCTTTACATATGCTGTCTAGGTTTTACATAGCTTTCCTTCCAAGGAGGAAGTGTCTTAATTTCATGACTGTACTAACTCTTTGCAGTGATTGTGGGGCCCAAGAAAATAAAATTTGTCACTGTTTCCACTTTCCCCCTTGTATTTGCCATGAAATAATGAGACCAGATGCCAGGATCTTAGTTTTTTAAATGTTGAGTTTCAAGACAACTTTTTCACTCTCCGCTTTCACCCTCATCAAGAGTCTTTTTAGTTCCTCTTCATTTTTCTGCCGTTAGAGAAGTATCAACTGCATATCTCAGGTCTTGATTCCAGCTTGTGATTCATCCAGCTTTGTGGATACTAAAGCCAAGTTGAATTGCAGTGTGGCAAAAAGAGAGAGAATTTTTTGTCTGATTATGTTCAGGAATTCCACTAAAACATAGTTTGCCTCTGAATATAATAGGACAATTTAGAAGTTAGTAGTTTGAGTGTTGGGCTTCCCAGGTGGCTCAATAGTAAAGAATCCACTTGCCAATGCAGGAGATTCAGGAGACATGGGTTTGATTCCTGGGTCAGGAAGATCCCCTGGAGAAGGAAATGGTAACTCAGTCCAGTAATCTTGCCTGGAAATTTCCATAGACAGAAGAGCCCAGTGGGCTACATTCCATGGGATCTCAAAGAGTTGAATTCAACTGAGCATGCACACAGAGCACAGTTTGAGTGTTTACTGCCATAACATCAAACTAAACACGATGACTGTCAGTAAATCTCTGTTCAGACAGGCTGACTCAGAAGATTTGGTAGAAAACCCAAAAAAGGGAATAGAAGGGGAGCTGTATGCTATGAGGCCTTCACACTTCTATCTGGTAGAAAATTAGAAATCTAAAAGAGAATGGAAGAACTGATGCTGAAGCTGAAGTTCCAATACTTTGGCCCACCTGATTCGAAGAACTGACTCATTGGAAAAGACCTGATTCTGGGAAAGATTCGAGGCAGGAGGAGAAGGGGATGGCAGAGGATGAGATGGTTGGATGATGTCACTGACTCAATGGACATGAGTTTGAGCAAGCTCCTGGAGCTGGTGATTGACAGGTAAGCCTGGACATGCTGCAGTCCATAGGGTCACAAAGCACTGTACATGACTGAAGGACTGAACTGAATTGACTGAAGTGAGAATGGATTATAATCAAGAGGCAATAATTCCTATAATTCTGATTCCTTAGAAATTTTAAAAACTACCTTGAATTTCACATTGCTGCATTAGGCTACTTTCAGAAAAGTTTGGGGACTTATTTTATGCAGGGCACACAATATGCAATCATGGCTCAGTTCTCCCAATAGTTGTAAATGTTCAGCATAGTCCTATAGGGTTCACTTCTTTCTTCCCAGGTGGTTACATATCATCACTCAAAGGAATCACTTAAGATAACATTGATATATGAATTATTTCCCCTGACCAAAAGGAAACTCTTTCCAGTCAATTGATACTCAGTCTTGAGTGTTGAATATCTCACAGTTAAATTATTAGAAAATGACATTGAAAGTAGGAAAGGATTTTTTTTTCTTCTTTTACTCATCTTCTGGGTGATTTTAGTATACAGATGAATGTATTTTCAGCAACTAGAAAAACTTGAAATAAATACTTAACAGAGGTTTTCATTAAAAATTCAGAATAATTTTCAATGTCAAATTCTAATTCCAATTGTCATTGTTATTCCATTTTAAATAACAATGGTAATTATAATCCCTTTCCTTCCTAGAGCACAAAACCAATGCTGCTTTGAAGGGAGAATTGTCCCCATTACATCTTAGTGGATTGCTGAAGTTCATTATAGTCTTTCTTGACTGTTTACTTAGGAAATAAATCTTGTCATTATATATACTGCAACTGTCACATTTAAGACAACTTTACAAAGACCTTATTGCTATTATAAACCTTTAATTTAAAAATCTATAATTAAAGAAGGCAAATATGTTATTTGAGGCATGAAGTATTGGCGATTTGGAGACACTCCAACATTTAACTTGAACTTGCTCAAAGTAATAATTTCAGAGGTGAGATATGTAGGGTGATGACCCCATAGATTCAAAAGGAACAAAATTCCCTAAGAGATATTGCCCCATATTCAGGGCCTCATACCTTTGCTTCCATCTAATCACACTGGTAGGATTTTTATCTCTAAGAACAAAGGCTAGAACAATCAAGTAGAAATGGCTTAAGAGATAGGAGGCACTTGATCAGGCCAATGTTTTGAAGACCCTTGATTGCTGATCCTGATTCCCAGTTCTTCATATTAACTTCCCTATAAATTTATCATAAAAACTAGTCAAGAGAAGTTTTCAAGGGAATCAAACTATAAATTCTTTCACTTTTTCTAGGCTTCTGTCTTTAAAAATAAATATTAAAAATGGCTACCATTTTATTCAGTGCCTCTTTAGCACTAGAACTCTGCTAAGTACTTTACTCATCATATACCTGGCAAGAGTCTCTTCGAATATAAAAATAAGTACTTTATATTAATACAAATGAATAAAGTATGAGAGCTTGTTATTATTTTGAATCTGAAATTGAGATCAACTTTGGATGATGGTGTTACAGTCTTTGAAACTGCACCATGACCATTAATGTTCTCAAATACACAGGGAGAGATTTTTGGAATTTCTAGTTACTAAAATCTGAAGCAGACCTAAATGTTCCAGAACGGCAATGTTCCATGGTTGTCAAAACCATGCTTACTCCCTCCAAGTGATCTAATTTCTCCTTCTCCAAGATTCAACTTCTATCTCTTCAAATGCAACTCCCAAATTGATCACTGTAACTCTATTATTTTCTTGTCTTCCAGAAAGATGTTGCCAACTTTATTTTTTAAAATTTGAAATAATTTTAAACTTACTGAAAAGTTTCAAAGATAGTACAGAGAGGCCCCAGGTACCCTTTACCCTGTTCCCCCTAATGTTAGCATCTTCTAAAACAATACTTCAATGATCACAACTGAGAAATTAACATTCATATAATGTTATTCACCAGTCTTCTACTAATGTCTTTTCTCCCTATAAGAATCTAATCTAGGATCTGACACTGTTTTTAGTCATTCTGTCTTATTCTCTTCTCATGGATGATGGTTTCTCAATTTTTGTCTGTTATCATGACCTTCTTACTTTTGTTAAGTTACTCAGCAGAGTACTACTCAGTTTTTTGTTCTGGTCTTTTCTTGTGGTGAGACTGAGTTTAAGGATATTTATAAAGGATTAAACAGAAAGGAAGAGCTTTTCCTATTTCAACTTATTTGTATCTTATTATTCATGAGATTAAACTTGGTCACTTGCTGAAGGGGGTGTTTTTTTGGTTTCTCCACTGTAAGGTTACTATTTTCCCTCTTCCCATGCCTTGTTCTTTGGACTCCCTAAATCCTGTCTTCACTCAAATAAAGGAGAAAGAAGCTTCACTTCCTGAAGAGAGAAGTCTGAAAAAAATTTTGAATACAGTCAATCCTTGAACAACCTTAAGTGTGTTAAGGGTGACTGCACACCTGCATAGTCAAAAATCTGTGTACTGCTAACTCTGCCTCAGAAAAGATTTACCCAATGAAAGGAAGCTGAAAAAATCTGGAGAGAATCAATACTCAAACCCTTCTTGTTGTTGTTATGATTCAGTTACTAAGTTGTGTCTGACTATTTGTCACCCCCATGAACTGCAGCATGCCAGGCTTTCCTGTCCATCACTATCTTCTGGAGCTTGCTCAAACTCATGTTCATTGAGTCAGTGATGCCATCAAATCATCTCATCCTCTGTCGTCCCTTTCTGTCTTGCCCTCAGTCTTTCCCAGCATCAGGGTCTGTTCCAGTGAGTCAGCTCTTCACATCAAGTGGGCAAAGTATTGGAGCTTCAGCATTAGCATAAGTCCTTCCGATGAATATTCAATGATGATTTCCTTTAGAAATGAATGATTTGTGATCTCCTTGCTGTCCCAAGGGACTCTCAAGAAGCTTCTCCAGCGCTACAGTTTGAAAGCATCAATTCTCTGGTGCTCACCCTTCCTTATGGTCCAATCTCACATTCATACATGACTACTGAAAAACAACAACAACAACAACATAGCTTTGATGATATGGACTTTTGTTGGCAATGATGTCTCTGCTTTTTAGCATGTGGTCATCACCCACATTGATTTTGGAACTCAAGAAAAGTAAATCTGACACTGTTTACATTTTCCCCCCCATCTATTTGCCATGATATTGAATGGAAACGAACAGAGATCATTCTGTTGTTTTTGAGATTGCATCCAAGTACTGCATTTCGAACTCTTTTGTTGACCATGATGGCTACTCCATTTCTTCTAAGGGATTCCTGCCCACGGTAATAGATATCATGGTCATCTCAGTTAAATTCACCTATTCCAGTCCATTTTAGTTCACTGATTCCTAGAATGTCGACATTCACTCTTGCCATCTCTTGTTTGACCACTTCCAATTTGCCTTGATTCATGGACCTAACATTCCAGGTTCCTATGCAATATTGCTCTTTACAGCATCGGACCTTGCTTCTATTACCAGTCACATCCGTAACTGGGTATTGTTTTTTCTTTGGTTCCATCCCTTCATTCTTTCTGGAGTTATTTCTCCATTGATCTCCAGTAGCATATTGGGTACCTACTGACCTGGGGAGTTCCTCTTTCAGTATCCTATCATTTTGCCTTTTCATATTGTTCATGGGGTTCTAAAGGAAAGAATACTGAAGTGGTTTGCCATTCCCTTCTCCAGTGGACCACATTCTGTCAGACCTCTCCACCATGACCCGCCCATCTTGGGTGGCCCCACAGGGCATGGCTTAGTTTCATTGAGTTGGACAAGGCTGTGGTCCTAGTGTAATTAGATTGACTAGTTTTCTGTGATTATGGTTCAGTGTGTCTGCCCTCTAATGCCCTCTTGCAACACCTACCAACTTATTTGGGTTTCTCTTACCTTGGACGTAGGGTATCTCTTCACGGCTGCTCCAGCAAAGCGCATCTGCTGCTCCTTTCCTTGGACTAGGGGTATCTCCTCACTGCCTCCCCTCCTGACCTCGAACGTGGAGTAGCTCCTCTGGGCCCTCCTGCACCCGCACAATGACAGAATGATCTCTGTTTGTTTCCAAGGAAACCATTCAATATCAAAGTAATTCAAGTCTATGCCCCAACCAGTAACACTGAAGAAGCTGAAGTTGAATGGTTCTATGAAGACCTACAAGACCTTTTAGAACTAACACCCAAAAAGATGTCCTTTTCATTATAGGGGACTGGAATGCAAAAGTAGGAAGTCAAGAAACACCTGGAGTAACAGGCAAATTTGGCCTTGGATTTCGGAATGAAGCAGGGCAAACCTAATAGAATTTTGCCAAGAAAATGCACTCGTCATAGCAAACACCATCTTCCAACAACACAAGAGAAGACTCTACACATGGTCATCATGAGATGGTCAACAGCAAAATCAGATTGATAATATTCTTTGCAGCTAAATATGAAGAAGCTGTATACAGTCAGCAAAAACAAGACTGGGAGCTGACTGTGGCTCAGATCATGAACTCCTTATTGCCAAATTCAGACTGAAATTGAAGAAAGTAGGGAAAACCACTAGACTATTCAGGTATGACCTAATTCAAATCCCTTATGATTATACAGTGGAAGTGAGAAATAGATTTAAGGGACTAGGTGTGATAGATAGAGTGCCTGATGAACTAGGGATGGAGGTTCATGACATTGTACAGGAGACAGGGATCGAGACAATTCCCATGGAAAAGAAATCCAAAGAGCAAAATGGCTGTCTGGGGAGGCCTTACAAATAGCTGTGAAAAGAAGAGAAGTGAGAAGCAAAGGAGAAAAGGAAAGATATAAGCATCTGAATGCAGAGTTCCAAAGAATAGCAAGAAGAGATAAGAAAGCCTTCCTCAGCAGTCAATGTAAAGAAATAGAGGAAAATAACAGAATGGGAAAGACTAGAGATCTCTTCAAGAAAATTAGAAATACCAAGGGAACATTTCATGCAAAGATGGGCTCGATCAAGGACAGAAATGGTATGGACCTAATAGAAGCAGAAGATATTAAGAAGAGGTGGCAAGAATACAAAGAAAAACTGTACACAAAAGATCTTCATGACCCAGATAATCACGATGGTGTGATCACTCACCTAGAGCCAGACATCCTGGGATGTGAAGTCAAGTGGGCCTTAGAAAGCATCACTACAAACAAAGCTAGTGGAGGTGATGGAATTCCAGTTGAGCTCTTTCAAATCCTGAAAGATGATGCTGTGAAAGTGCTGCATGCAATATACCAGCAAATTTGGAAAACTCAGCAGTGGCCACAGGACTGGAAAAGGTCAGTTTTCATTCCAATCCCAAAGAAAGGTAATGCCAAAGAAAGTTCAAACTACTGCACAATTGCACTCATCTCACACGCTAGTAAAGTAATGCTCAAAATTCTCCAAGCCAGGCTTTAGCAGTACGTGAACTGTGAACTTCCAGATGTTCAAGCTGGTTTTAGAAAAGGCAGAGGAACCAGAGGCCAATTGCCAACATCTGCTGGATCATTGAAAAAGCAAGAGAGTTCCAGAAAAACATCTATTTCTGCTTTCTTGACTATGCCAAAGCTTTTGACTGTGTGGATCACAATAAACTGTGGAAAATTCTGAAAGAGATGGGAATACCAGACCACCTGACCTGCCTCTTGAGAAATTTGTATGCAGGTCAGGAAGCAACAGTTAGAACTGGACATGGAACAACAGACTGGTTCCAAATAGGAAAAGGAGTACGTCAAGGCTATATATTGTCACCCTGCTTATTTAACTTCTATGCAGAATATCACAAAAAACTCTGGGCTGGAAGAAGCACAAGCTGGAATCAACATTGCTGGGAGAAATATTAATAACCTCAGCTATGCAGATGAAATCACCCTTATGGCAGAAAGTGAAGAGGAACTAAAAAGCCTCTTGATGAAGGTGAAAGAGGAGAGTGAAAACGTTGCCTTAAAGCTCAACATTCAGAAAACTAAGATCATGGCATCCGGTCCCATCACTTCGTGGCAGATAGATGGGGAAACAGTGGAAACAGTGTCAGCCTTTATTTTCTTGGGCTCCAAAATCACTGCAGATGTTGATTGCAGCCATGAAATTAAAAGACGCTTACTCCTTGGAAGGAAAGTTATGACCAACCTAGACAGCATATTCAAAAGCAGAGACATTACTTTGCCAACAAAGGTCCGTCTAGTTAAGGCTGTGGTTTTTCCAGTAGTCACGTGTGGATGTGAGAGTTGAACTGTGAAGAAAGCTGAGCACCAAACAATTGACGCTTTTGAACTGTGGTGTTGGAGAGGAATTTGGAGAGTCCCTTGGACTGCAAGGAGATCCAACCAGTCCATTCTTAAGGGGATCAGCCCTGGGATTTCTTTGGAAGGAACGATGCTAAACCTGAAACTCCAGTACTTTGGCCACCTCATGGGAAGAGATGACTCATTGGAAAAGACTCTGATGCTGGGAGTGATTTGGGGCAGGAGGAGAAGGGGACGACAGAGGATGAGACGGCTGGATGGCATCACCAACTCGATGGACGGAGTTTGAGTGAACTCCGGGAGTCAGTGATGGACAGGGAGGTCTGGCGTGCTATGATTCATGGGGTCACAAATAGTCGGACACGACGGAGCGACTGAACAGAACTGAACTGAAACTATGGTGGAGGTAATGAAGATAATGGTGACCTCCCTTCAAAAGATCCCATGCATGTACTGCTACAGTCCATGCCCCCAAGCCTGTAGCAGGCCACCACCAATCCATGCTTTCACCGGAGACTCCCAGAAATCCACAGAAATTCTCCTGTGGGGTCACTGTTCCTTCATCCTGGGTCCTGGTAAACAAGGTTCACTTGTGCCCTCCAAGAGTCCATTTCCCAGTCCTATGTAAATTCTGGCTGCTCTATGGTTGGGTTAATGGCGACTTCCTCCAAGAGGACTTATGCATAATCACAGCCAGAGCCAGACCACTGCCAACCTGTACCTCCACAGGAGATACTCAAACACAGTTCTGTCTCAGTCTCTGTGCTTTCCCTGGGTCCTGGTACACAAAAGGTTTGTTTGAGCCCTCTGAGAGTCTCTAGTGGGAATGGGATTTGATTCTAAACACGAATTCACCCCTCCTACCATCTTGCTTGGAGAAGGCGATGGCACCCCACTCTAGTACTCTTGCCTGGAAAATCCATGGATGGAGGAGCCTGGTAGGCTGCAGTCCATGGGGTTGCTAAAAGTTGGACACAACTGAGCGACTTCACTTTCACTTTTCACTTTCATGCATTGGAGAAGGAAATGGCAACCCACTCCAGTGTTCTTGCCTGGAGTATCCCAGGGACGGCGGAGCCTGGTCAGCTGCCATCTATGGGGTCGCACAGAGTCGGACACGACTGAAGTGACTTAGCAGCAGCAACCATCTTGCTAGGGCTTCTCCTTTGCCCTTGGACATGGGGTATCTCCTCACAGCCACTCCATTGCTTACCGTCTTACTGGAGTTTCTTTGACCATGGACTTGGGGTATCTCCACATGGCTGGTCTATCGAAGTGTAGCCACTCCTCGTGATCTCAAATTGCCAACATAGGCTGGATCATCAGAAAAGCAAGAGAGTTCCAGAAAAACATCTATTTCTGCTTTATTAACTATGCCAAAGCCTTGACTGTGTGGATCAAAATAAACTGTGGAAAATTCTGAAAGAGTTGGGAACACCAGACTTCTTGACCTGCCTCTTGAGAAATCTGTGTGCAGGTCAGGAAGCAACAGTTAGAACTGGACATGGAACAACAGACTGGTTCCAAATAGGAAAAGGAGTACGTCAAGGCTGTATATTGTCACCTTGCTTATTTAACTTATATGCAGAATACATCATGAGAAACTCTGGTCTGGAAGAAGCACAAGCTGGAATCAAGATTGCCGGGAGAAATATCAATAACCTCAGATATGCAGATGACACCACCCTTATGGCAGAAAGTGAAGAAGAACTAAAGAGCCTCTTGATGCAAGTGAAAGAGGAGAGTGAAAGTGTTGGCCTAAAGCTCAACATTCAGGAAACAAAGATCATGGCATCCAGTCCCATCACTTCATGATAGATGGAGAACATGGCAGATAGATGGAGTAACAATGGAAACAGTGGAAGATTTTATTTTGGGGGGCTCCAAAATCACTGCAAATGGTGACTGAAGCCATGAAATAAAAAGACGCTTACTCCTTGGAGGAAACGTTATGACTAACCTAGCAGCATATTAAAAAACAGAGACATTACTTTGCCAACTAAAGTCCGTCTACTCAAGGTTATGGTTTTTCCAATAGTCATGTATGGATCTGAGAGTTGGACAATAAAGGAAGCTGAGCACCAAAGAATTGATGCTTTTGTCCTATAGTGTTGAAGAAGACTCTTAAGAGTCCCTTGCACTGCAGGGAGATCCAACCAGTCCATCCTAAAGAAAATCAGTCCTGAATGTTCATTGGAAGGACTAATGTTGAAGCTGAAACTCCAACACTTTGGCCACCTGATGTGAAGAGCTGACTCATTTGAGAAGACCCTGATGCTGGAAAAGATTGAAGGCAGGAGAAGGGGACGACAGAGGATGAGATGGTTGTATGGTATCACCGACTCAATGTACATGAATTTGAGTAAACTCTGGGAGTTGGTGATGGACAGGGAGGCCTGGCATGCTGCAGTCCATGGGGTCACAAAGAGTCAGAAACAACTGAGTGACTGAACTGAACTGAACTCTGCATATACGTTAAATAAGCAAGGTGACAATATACCACCTTGACATACATCATTCCCAAATCTGAACCAGTACATTGTTCCATGTCTGGTTGTAACCATTGCTTCTTGACCTGCTTACAGATTTCTCATGAGGCTGGTGAGGTTATTAGTTGCTTAAATTGCTTCCGTTTTTGTTCTTGGGAGTTTTTTATGTTGGTTCCTGTATCCTTTGAACATGCATCTCTCGTTTGCTGTTTTTTTTTTTTTTTAGCACTTTACTTTTTAGCCCCACTAGACTCTCCAGGGCCTTCTGGCATTCTCATGCCCTTGTTCAAGATTGACACTTCTTTAAGGAATCCAAGTTCAGATCCTTTTTGGAAAACCATGTTTTAGAGATGAAGAAGTATGCTCATTGTTAGTGAATTTTCACTGATTTTGGCCACTTGCAGTAAACTTGATACTGAATGTGTGTGTTTATACTAATCAGGTAGACACATATATCTATAAGTACTTTGTTTATTCCTTATGTATCAATTTAATCTATCAATCAAAATAAATATGCATTCATTCTGTAATTTCTCATTCTGATGTATTACCTAAAGGTTCATATCACTGTTCCCACTTTGTTCATTTTTAAATTCTTTCTTTTGCAAAAAGAAATGCTTACTATCTCTAATATATTTTTATACACCTTTCAGTTCAGTTCAGTTCAGTCACTCAGTCGTGTCCGACTCTTTGTGACCCCATGAATTGCAGCACACCAGGCCTCCCTGTCCATTACACTCCCAGAGTTCACACAAACTCAGTCCATCGAGTCAGTAATGCGATCCAGCCATCTCATCCTCTGTCTTCCCCTTCTCCTCCTGCCCCCAATCCCTCCTAGCATCAGAGTCTTTCCCAATGAATCAACTCTTAGCATGAGGTGGCTAAAGTACTGGAGTTTCAGCTTTAGCATCATTCCTTCCAAAGAAATCCCAGGGCTGATCTCCTTCAGAAAGGACTGGTTGGATCTCCTTGCAGTCCAAGGGAATTTCAAGAGTCTTCTCCAACACCACAGTTCAAAAGCATCAATTCTGCAGTGCTCAGCTTTCTTCACAGTGCAACACTCACATCCATACATGACCACTGGAAAAACCATAGCCTTAACTAGACAGACCTTTGTTGGCAAAGTAATGTCTCTGCTTTTCAATATGCTATCTAGTTTTGTCATAACTTTTCTTCCAAGGTGTAAGCATCTTTTAATTTCATGGCTGAAGCCACCATCTGCAGTGATTTTGGAGCCCCCCAAAAATAGTCTGACACTGTTTCCACTGTTTCTCCATCTATTTGCCATGAAGTGATGGTACCAGATGCCACGATCTTTGTTTTCTGAATGTTGAGTTTTAAGGCAACTTTTTCACTCTCCTCTTTCACCTTCATCAAGAGGCTTTTTAGTTCCTCTTCACTTTCTGCCATAAAGGTGGTGTCATCTGCATATCTGAGGTGACTGATATTTCTCCCGGCAATCTTGATTCCAGCTTGTGCTTCTTCCAGTGCAGCATTTCTCATGATGTACTCTGCATAGAAGTTAAATAAGCAGGGTGACAATATACAGCCTTGACGTACTCCTTTCCTATTTGGAACCAGTCTGTTGTTCCATGTCCAGTTCTAACTGTTGCTTCCTGACCTGCATACAAATTTCTCAAGAGGCAGGTCAGGTGGTCTGGTATTCCCATCTCTTTCAGAATTTTCCACAGTTTATTGTGATCCACACAGTCAAAAGCTTTGGCAGTCAAGAAAGCAGAAATAGATGTTTTTCTGGAACTCTCTTGCTTTTTCAATGATCCAGCAGATGTTGGAAATTGGCCTCTGGTTCCTCTGCCTTTTCTAAAACCAGCTTGAACATCTGGAAGTTCACAGTTCACGTACTGCTGAAGCCTGGCTTGGAGAATTTTGAGCATTACTTTACTAGCATGTGAGATGAGTGCAATTGTGCAGTAGTTTGAACTTTCTTTGGCATTACCTTTCTTTGGGATTGGAATGAAAACTGACCTTTTCCAGTCCTGTGGCCACTGCTGAGTTTTCCAAATTTGCTGGTATATTGCATGCAGCACTTTCACAGCATCATCTTTCAGGATTTGAAAGAGCTCAACTGGAATTCCATCACCTCCACTAGCTTTGTTTGTAGTGATGCTTTCTAAGGCCCACTTGACTTCACATCCCAGGATGTCTGGCTCTAGGTGAGTGATCACACCATCGTGATTATCTGGGTCATGAAGATCTTTTGTGTACAGTTTTTCTTTGTATTCTTGCCACCTCTTCTTAATATCTTCTGCTTCTATTAGGTCCATACCATTTGTGTCCTTGATCGAGCCCATCTTTGCATGAAATGTTCCCTTGGTATCTCTAATTTTCTTGAAGAGATCTCTAATCTTTCCCATTCTGTTGTTTTCCTCTATTTCTTTGCATTGATTTCTGAGGAAAGCTTTCTTATCTCTTCTTGCTATGCTTTGGAACTCTGCATTCAGATGCTTATATCTTTCCTTTTCTCTTTTGCTTCTCACTTCTCTTCTTTTCACAGCTATTTGTAAGGCCTCCCCAGATAGCCATTTTGCTTTTTTGCATTTCTTTTCCATGGGGATGGTCTTGATCCCTGTCTTCTGTACAATGTCATGAACCTCCATCCATAGTTCATCAGGCACTCTATCTATCAGACCTAGTCCCTTAAATCTATTTCTCACTTCCACTGTATAATCATAAGGGATTTGATTTAGGTCATACCTGAATGATCTAGTGGTTTTCCCTACTTTCTTCAGTTTCAGTCTGAATTTGGCAATAAGGAGTTCATGATCTGAGCCACAGTCAGCTCCTGGTCTTGTTTTTGTTGACTGTATAGAGCTTCTCCATCTTTGGCTGCAAAGAATATAATCAGTCTGATTTCAGTGTTGACCATCTGGTAATGTCCATGGGTAGTCTTCTCTTGTGTTGTTGGAAGAGGGTGTTTGCTATGATCAGTGCATTTTCTTGGCAAAACTCTATTAGCCTTTGCCCTGCTTCATTCTGTATTCCAAGGCCAAATTTGCCTGTGATTCCAGGTGTGTCTTGACTTCCTACTTTTGCATTCCAGTCCCCTATAATGAAAAGGACATCATTTTGGGGTGTTAGTTCTAAAAGGTCTTGTAGTTCTTCATAGAACCGTTCATCTTCAGCTTCTTCAGCGTTACTAGTTGGGGCATAGACTTGGATTACTGTGATACTGAATGGTTTGCCTTGGAAACGAATAGAGATCATTCTGTCGTTTTTGAGATTGCATCCAAGTACTGCATTTCGAACTCTTTTGTTGACCATGATGGCTACTCTATTTCTTTTAAGGGATTCTTCTCCACAGTAGTAGATATCATGGTCATCTGAGTTAAATTCACCCATTCCAGTCCATTTCAGTTCACTGATTCCTAGAATGTCAACGTTCACTCTTTCCATTTCCTGTTTGACCACTTCCAATTTGCCTTGATTTGTGGACCTGACATTCCAGGTTCCTATGTATTATTATGTTTTACAGCATTGGACCTTGCTTCTATCACCAGTCACATCCAAAACTGGGTATTGTTTTTTCTTTGGTTCCATCCCTTCATTCTTTCTGGAGTTATTTCTCCATTGATCTCCAGTAGCATATTGGGCGCCTACTGACCTGGAGAGTTCCTCTTTCAGTATCCTATCATTTTGCCTTTTCATATTGTTCATGCGGTTCTCAAGGCAAGAATACTGAAGTGGTTTGCCATTCCCTTCTCCAGTGGACCACATTCTGTCAGACCTCTCCACCATGACCCGCCTGTCTTCTGTGGCCCCACGGGCATGGCTTAGTTTCATTGAGTTAGACAAGGCTGTGGTCCTACTGTGATTAGATTAGTTTTCTGTGAGTATGGTTTCAGTGTATCTGTCCTCTGATGCCCTCTAGCAATACCTACCGTTGGTTTCAGTGTATCTGCCCTCTGATGCCCTCTTGCAATACCTACCGTCTTACTTGGGTTTCTCTTACCTTGGACGTGGGGTATCTCTTCACGGCTGCTCCAGTAAAGCACAGCCGCTGCTCCTTTCCTTGGATGAGGGGTATCTCCTCACAGCCTTCTGACCTTGAACGTGGAATAGCTCCTCTAGGCCCTTCTGTGCCCGGGCAGCCACCACTCCTTGGAGGTGGAATTGCTCCTCCGGGCCACAGCCCCTGGCTTCGGGCATGGGGTAGGTCCTCCCAGCTGCCGCCCCTGGCCTCAGACACGGGGTAGCTCCTCTTGGCTGTCTCCCCTCAGGCATGGGGTCCTCCCGGTTTCTGCTCCTGACCTCGGACGTGGAGTACCTCCTCTCGGCCGTGCTTTTTGTGTACATACAAAGTAGTCACAATCATTTACCTGGACTGCTGTGTAAAACAAATCTACCAATCAGTGTAAATTGTACAGTTATTGTTGTTTTGTTATAGTTGTCTTTAGTCTAACAGTGTTTGGTAAAAATACTATTTTACAAAACTATTTAGGTTAATTCCTTCCTTCCCTGTCCTCTTCAGTGGGCCTCTGTCCTATAACTGTAATATTGTTATATTCCTCCTACCATCCTTGTTTTATCCTTTCCATTTTTTGTTTCTAAATTTATGTTCAGCAGGTTTACATAAAATTTATAAATTTTAAGTACATTCCAATGACTCTTTACAATGTACACATGGGTATTATTTCCATGCTGTTCAGGATATAAAATATCATTGGCACACACAGTTCCCGTTTGGACCCTCCCAAGCATTACTTCACAAAGATATTTTTTTTAATGTTCATAACAATGTATTTGCTTATTTATTTTTGATCATACTGTAAATAAGTTACTTTTGTTTTACTCAATATTATGTTTGTGTGATTCGTCCATGTTGTAACGTGTAGGAGTGCCTTGTCCTTTTGAATTGTCGTATAGAATTTAATAAACTTTACTGAAGGACAGTTTACAAACAAAATACACCTATTTTTAAACATACAGTTTGAGCTTTGATACACATATGCTCTCTTTAAGATACAGAACACTTCCATAAACACCAAGATGTTCTTTTACACTACTTTACAGTCTAGACCATCTTCCCCCTCCACTCCATGCCTCATTGACCTTATTTCTTACCAACTTGGTCATTTTGAAACATTAATCTCTCGGTGTTCCTCCCTGGCTTTCAAATCTATCAATCCTTCTCCCTTACTTTCAGGATAAAATGACATTTTATGTTCTTCATGAGCTGACCTCTGTTTATTGTCACTTATTGCTCTCCTATTCATTCTACTGCCCCTCTAAACAGGACCACATACAACTGCATGAATGTCCTGAGATTTTCCTTCATGCGTTCACACAAGTATGACTTTTTCTGAGTTAAGAGCAACCTTGCATTCCCCTTACACTCCTGGTCAGCCAGTTGGGTACTTTTGATTTACCCCTTAGAACTAAACTCTGTTACCTTTTCCTCCACTTGCATGAGGTATGAGATGTTGGCTCTCAGATGTGCATCCATAACATCTTAAGCTCAGCTCTGTCCTAATGTTTATCATATGATACTTTTGTCAATTTAAATTGTATTTTCTAAATTATTATTGTGTAAAATTTACTTTGCAGGATGTTTTCCTGTGAATATTTATACATGTATAGATTCATGTAATTATGGACATAATCAAGATGCAAAACTGTTTAATCCCATCAAAATTCTCCCTCACACTATGACTTTATAGTCACCCTCTCTCTTTCCCTAACCTCTGGCTGTGATTGATCTCACTTCCAACAGTATTGCTTGTCTTTTTGAGAATGTTATATAGATGGGTCATAGAGTATGTGTCACCTTTTAATATTGACTTTGAAATTAATTGAAGTTAGATTATATATTCATTAAATCACTACATAATTCTTATATTTAAAAATATTTTATAGAAATCCTTTTAAATCATTTAAAAGAAGAAAATCAAAAAGATATATCTATGTTTCCTTTATAATTTGCTAAACATTAATATTATTAATATCATGTTTTAATATTTTATATTATTTTAGTGTATTTCTATTACTTTTCTTTTCATCAGGACCCTATTATATGTGCACAGCCAGTATGTGTTACCCCTTTTCACAGATAGTGAAATTGAGCTCCCCCAAATAAAGCTATGGTCCTCAGTTCACAGTGTGTTACTACAGATTTAGGATCTGAACGAGAATTGGATTCCTAAATCGATTTTATTCCTACCAGACCAGGTATAATTTTCTCCTAGTGGACACTAGAGGTACTATATAAGCCTAAATCAAAGACTTTTTTTTTTTTTAACCGAATTTCAAGGCAACTGTCAGTGAAAGTTCAGAAAAAAAGAAGCAATAATGTTTCATATAGTTGAAAATATTATGCTTTCTTCTTTATTTGACTCTTTTGCTCCTTGATCTTTTCTTTGAACAGGATCAATTAAAATCTTTACACCCTATTAAGGCACTCAACATCCTCCTATAATCCATAACTATTGACTCTGAAACAATTATTGACTCATGCTCACAGAATTGGCAAAAATACAAGAATAAAGTCTACTAATATTAATAAAACCCTCACTCTAAATCAGACAATGTGTTCATGTCTTAGGTTATTTATCACATTTTATCTGCTTGGAAATCAAGTGTCAGACTAGATTTGAACACTAGTCTGTATGTAATGATAGACTGGGCTGTTTAAAGGAAACAGTCTGCACTTCACTAGAATAATAGAAACATAGAAACAAAAAAATACACCATATAGATGTTTAAGTCATAATTGCTTCATTAATAATTATTATTACAAAATTGATTATAAATAACCAAGTTATTATCAGATTAAAGTGAAAATGAAAGTCTCCCAGTCATTTCGGACCCTTTGCAACCCCATGGACTATACAGTCCGTGAAATTCTCCAGGCCAGAATATTGGAATGGGTAGCCTTTCCCTTCTCCAGGGGATCTTCTCAACCCAGGGATTAAACCCAGGTCTCTTGCATTAGAAGATTAAATAAAAATGTAAATCTAATATTCTATAAACTCTTTCTAGGCATTTTCATCTACTCTTAGAATTTCCCAAGCCAGACAGTGAAACAACCACTCTCCCCTTCCCAGCACCTCCCTCTCCAATACAATAGGTTACTGTATCTTGTTGTTCCTCCTCCTTTCAAGCCAGTTGAATCTGTCCTCTTTACTCAACTTCCTTGCTCTTTCCTTGGTTCAACTTCTTATAATTTTGTACTGGATAACTGAAATTGTCTTCTACCTGCTTCTCATGCCTCAAAGCTTGATGTTTTTTCAATCTATTGTCCAATATCACCACCGTGTTTATTTCTCTTAAATGTTTACCTGATTCTGTCACTGCCCTCAATTAAAATTGTCACTGAAAATTAGGAAAGAAATCTAAGCTATTAGGAGGACACAGGAGTTCTCTGAATACGCTCCCCTGGAACATCATCCCTTGAAGTCCATCATGTACTTGCCCACCATGCCACAGGCATTTTGAAACACACCAATTTGTCTACACAAATGACAGACTCAAAATTCAGTGCATTTAGCAACAGTTGATATATTGTCAAAATCTGCTTTGAAACCTTTCAACAAGTATGATATTCATATTTTATGTATATTTTTCTCCACAAATTCAATGCAGCCAAATTTTTCTCAATAATTGAAAGAAATCTTTGTATCTTTGTCTGGTGCTGCACATTTTAATACATATACGATATGTTCTTTTTATATGACTCCCATGTGCTGTTTTTCTCCAAATGCACAAACATGCTTTTTTTGTTTTTCTGACAAATGTTTACTTCACTTTCAAGTTGCAACCTTGCAGTTGTCTCATCCAGACTTTCTCAATCATCTTTTCTATGCACTCCGAGTTCATCTATCTTCTTTTGAGATACCATAGCATTTGGATGATCATCATACATCTTATTATTTGCTTAATTGTGACACTTTTCTTCTATAACATTATATTTGTTCTGACTTTTACAAGATATAAGCTATACCATTGTCAAAGGTCTTATTTTATGCCTCATAATTTGTACTTAGGATGTTGCCTGATCACAATAGGGAATCAACAAATGTTTATTTCATAAATGATTAAAAAGTAAATATTATTATGTATAAATTTTGCTATGAAGCACAATCACGAAATCAAATGTTCCGATGAGAATCTCAATGGGCATATTTGTAATGCCTAATTTGTAGGAATAAATTAGATTAGAAATTTTCTAACCTTGCTAGAAAACAGTTACTATGAGGTAGAAGCTCCTTGGAGTTTATTTATATTTGAAACCTAAGTTTGAAGAAGAGAAACTCTTCTTTTTGAGTGTACAGATGTCTCTTTTTTCAGGAGACAACAAACAGGAAACCTTCTGTAACATTTCTCAAGATCAGTCATTAGATTCCTTTAGCTAATTTAGTTTGGCCAGAATACAGTAGAAAAAATGAGGTGTAAATATTGCTCTCAATATTGAGTGTAAATAATGCCTTGTCTAGTCTTCCAGTCCACAACCTTCACAGATAAACACCTGTATAGATCCATGTTCTGCTCCCATGTTTCTTTTTGCAAAAGCTTTCATACCTGAATTGGGAGAATTTGATGTCAATTTTGTCTTGCTGTAGCTATCTTTCAGTCTAGTACTTTTGTGTCTACTGCGACTATAATTCTTTCCTTCTATTCAATGCTCTTTAAAAAAAAAATTTATATCCTTTTCTGTTTTTGTTTCTATCACCTAATCCCAATAATTCAATATTCAGTTCAGTGATCCTTCAGTGATAAAATTAACAAAATGTATGACGATGTCAACTCAATATTAAAAAGTGCCTGTAACTTTACATCTAATGTGTGTCTTCACACCATAACTCTCTTTTTAAAAAATGATTTTATTTTATTTTTTCTTAATATATATATATTTTATTAAAGTATAGCTGACACAATATTTCAAGTACACAGCAAGATGACTCAGTTATACATATACATGTATATTATTTTTGAAATGATTTTCCATTATAGGTTATTATAAGATATTACTATAGTTCCTTGTGCTATACAGTAAACTTTGTTGCATATCTATTTTTTAAAATTAGAAATCCAGCATTCTATCCATACTAAGCTAAACAAGTGGAATCACATTGTCATACATTTTTTAGTTAAGCAAAAACCATACATTTTCTATAAAATATATTATACATATCATTAATATCGGAGAAGGTGATGGCACCCCACTCCAGTACTTTTGCCTGGAAAATTCCATGGACAGAGGAGCCTGGTAGGCTGCAGTCCATGAATATACATGTATTCAAAAGATTTTCTACTATGCTTGATAAAGTCTGGAGAAAGAACATCAAAAAAAAAAAAAGGTGGAGAAATTAGAAAACATAAACTAAATGAAATGGGAGCATTGAATATGAAATAGAAAGTGAAACAAACTAGATAAAAGTAAGAGATCGTCATATTGTCCAGTTGTTTTTAAACATGACTACTTATTAGAAACATACATGGAAGTCTGAATAAAGAAAAGTAATACCTGGGCGTTTGCATTTTGAAACATGTATATTATCATATGTGAAATGGATCGCTAGTCCAGGTTCGATGCATGATACAGGATGCTCGGGGCTGGTGCACTAGGATGACCCTGAGGGATGGGGTGGGGAGGGATGTGGGAGGGGGGTTCAGGATGGGGAACACATGTACACCCATGGAGGATTCATGTCAACATATGGCAAAACCACTACAATATTGTAAAGTAATTAGCCTCTAATTAAAATAAATAAATTTATTTTTTAAAAATTCAATATAATTCTGCTATGCATCTGGACTTTAAAAAGTATTATAGGCTTTTCTATTAAATCCTAGTTTTGGTGATATAGAGTTCTATTATTTTTTTGTTGACCAATCATGGAACAATGGTGTTAAGTGAGTAACAGTTACATAATCACAATAGTAAAAGGTGTTTATTAGCGTTCACAATTAATAGCCAAAGATATAAAAGTAACTACAATTGCAAGCCATAATGGTTACATTATTAACTTAACAATATAAAATAATTACATAGATTTGAGGGGGTCAAGTAGAGTGATGTGATAAGTGGAAGTGCATGCATACACATTTTCACCCTCCAAGCCAGTCTCTGTCGTTTGGTTGGTACATTTAATCCATTTACATTTAGGGTGATTATTGATATGTATGATCCTATTGCCATTTTATTAATTGTTTGGGGTTTATTTTCTATAGGAAGGTGTTTTTCTTGTTGAGAGTTTCCTTTAGCAGTCATTGTAAAGCTGCTTTGGTGGTGCTGAATTCTTTTAACTTTTGCTTGTCTGGAAAGCTTTTGATTTCTCTGTCAAATCTGAATGTGAGTCTTGCTAGATAGAATATTATTGGCTATCGATTCTTCCCTTCAGTTCGGTTCAGTTCAGTCACTCAGTCGTGTCCAACTCTTTGCAACCCCGTGAACGCCAGGCCTCCCTGTCCATCACCAACTGCCGGAGTCCAGCCAAACCCATGTCCATTGAGTCGGTGATGCCATCCAACCATCTCATCCTCTGTCGTCCCCTTCTCCTTCTGCCCTCAATCTTTCCCAGCATCAGGGTGTTTCCCAATGAGTCAGCTCTTCGCATCAGGTAGCCTAAGTATTGGAGTTTCAGCTTCAACATCAGTCCTTCCAATGAACATCCAGGACTGATCTCCTTTAGGATTCTTCCCTTACATCAATTTAAATATATAGTGTCATTCCCTTCTGGCTCGTAGAGTTTCTTTTGAGAAATAAGGGGATATCCTGATGTGCCGGGAGCTGGCATATAGCATATTGAGTGCATATTGCATATTGCATATTGCATATTGAGTGCAGCACTTTCCACGCATCATCTTTCAAGATCTGGAATAGCTCAACTGGAATTCTATCACTGCTGGGAGCCAGCGTGAGAAACTCCACCCGTGGCAAAGGTCATGAGGAAGGAGGCTTGGCATACGCAAAGGCGGGATCGAGCCTCAGGAGTCCCCCTGGAAATTCTCAAGCATCTACCCCCAAAACCAGAGTCTGCCTACTTTCTGCTTTGTGCTTTCACCTACACCTCTGACTTTACGGGGGTCTGTCCCCCACTACCTCTCTCTGAAAAAAGAGTTAGCTTACAGCTCCAGTTAATAATTCCTGGGTGTGACAGTGTTTCAACCTACAAACTCCTTTGGAAATCCTCTAGCCTGCCTGAATAGGTTTTTCCGGCCACATGTGATTGTTCAGAGCCTCCCAACTGTGAGAGGGAGGAGATGTTCTAAACTGTCTAAACACAGATTCCTTTGAGTAGTTAAAAGATTGATTAGAAATTGTATTGGTGAAGGGTTTTTCACTTATTGGGCCAATGTTTGCTGCTAAGTCTCCATACCCCTTACCTACTGTGTCCTTAGCAGTGTATTGACTGATATAATGGGTGTATAGAAATGTAAGTAGTAGCCTCAATGTTTGTAACCTTGGACCCTTGAGTTAATTCTTTTCTTGATTGAGCCCACCTCCCCTTTGCCCTATAGGAATGCAGCTTTGTCCAATGCTTTTTTGGAGGCTGGTGCCTGACTTTGGAATAATCACCTTTAGAGAAAAAAAAGTTGCTTAAAATGTTAACAGGCCTCCTGGCCAGAAGATGATGTAAATCACCTAAACTTTTGCATATGATAAGTTTGAAAGCCTGGCTTCGATTAGGACCAGGAACTGCTGTTCTTGCATGACTCCACCCCTTCCCCCATTATCCTCTATGCACAACTTAAGGTATAAAACTACTTTGGAAAAAAAAGTATGCCCCTTTTTTTTGTTCACTGAAATTTGGTCTCCCCATGTCATTCTTTCTTTCACCTTCTGGCTGAATTTTTCCTCTGAGGCGGGGAAGCTCGTCAAGTCAACTAATTTTGCCTGGGCTTCTAAGATCTGACCTGGGAGGCCTTAGTGTCTCCTCTCCTTCGGGAGAACGAGAGGACGCCTGCGGCCTTCGTAGGTGACGTAAATTCCCTGCTTTGGAATTTTATTCAACCTCTTTTCTTCACTGAACTTTCCTACTGAGCTATTCTTATTTCAGCCGCTTTTCTCCACTGAATTTCCTCACTGAGCTATCTTCACTCTATTACTCTGTATATCTTTGATAAATATTTAAATAAATAGGTTGCCTACGCCATCTCTCCTTCAAATACCCTGGATCAGCCGGGGCTGGACCCCGGCACTGATGCAAGTCCCCTTGTATATTATTTGTCATTTTTCCCTTGTTGCTTTTGATATGTGTCTTTAATTTTTGTCTGTTTGATTACTATGTGTCTTGGTGTGTTCCTCCTTGGGTTTATCCTTACTGGGACTCTCTGTGCTTCCTGGACTTGGTTGACTATTTTCTTTCCCATGTTCAGGAAGTTTTCAGTTATTATCTCTTCAAATAGTTTCTCAGGTCCTTTCTCTCTCTCTCTTTTCCTTCTGGGACCCTACAGTGTGAATGTTGGTCTGTTTAATACTGACCTAGAGATCTCTAAGGCTGTCTTCATTTCTTTTTTTTTAAATTATTCTGTTTTATGATAGTGATTTTCACCATTATATCCTCCAGATTATTTATCCATTCTTCTGACTCAGTTATTCTGCTATGGATTCCTTCTAGTGTATTATTCATCTCTGTTTGTTCTTTAGTTCTTGTGGGTCTTCGGTAAATGTTTATTGCATCTCCTCTATTGTTTTCCCGAGATCCTGGATCATCTTCACTAATATTATTCTGAATTATTTTTCTGGAAGATTGCCTATCTCCACTTCATTCAGTTGTTTTGCTGGGATTTTACCTTGTCCTTTCATCTGGGACATAAGTTTCTGCTTTTCATTATGATCAATTTTCTGTAATGCTGTTTTTGTTTCAGCTGCTGTTGGACTGTGCTTCTTTTTGCCTCTTCTTTTTCCCTCTGATGGATGAAGCTAAGAGGCTTGCATAAGCTTCTTGACGGGAGGGACTGGCAATGGGAAAAACTGGGTCTTGCTTTAGTGGGTAGGGCCATGCTCAGTAAAGCTTTAATCCAATTATCTGCTGACAGATTGGGTTGCACATGTTCCCTGGTAGTTGTTTGGCCTGAGGCAACCTAGCCCTCGGGTCTACAGTAGGGTTAGTGGTGAACTCCAAGAGGGTTTACACCAAGGGGAACTTCCTGGCCTGCTGCTGCCAGTGTCCCCATCCCTGTGGTGAGCTCCTGCCAACCCACACCTCAACAGGAGGCCCTCGATCACCAGCACATAGCTTTGGTTCAGTCTCCTGTGGGAATCATTGCTCCTTTCCTCTGGGTCTTGGTGTGAACAAAAAAATTTTTGTGCCCTCCAAGACTAGAGGCTGTTTCCCCAAGTCCTATAGAAATCCTATAATCAAATCCCACTGTCCTTCAAGGTCATATTCCATGGGGATTTCCATTCCCTTTGTTGGAGTCCCAGGCTGGGAAGCCTGATGTGAGGTTCAGAACCTTCACCACATTGGGAGACCTTCTTTGGTATTATTTTCTTCTTCTGGGTTTGTGGTTCCCCTACCTGGCAGGTATGGGATTTTATTTTATCGTGATTGTGCCCCTTCTACCACCTTGCTTCAGCTTCTCCTTTCTGGACATGGGATATTTTCTTTGGTGGGTTCCAGGGAAATCCTGCTGATGGTTGTCCAACAGCTAGTTAAAATTTTGGTGCTCCCACAGGAGGAGATGAGCATACATACTTTTACTCTGCCATCTTCTACTGGAAATGAGTGTTGGTCATTTTTAATGTGTCTGATCATCAGTTTTTAAAATTTACTCTCCAATTTGGAGTTGAGTGTATCAAATTCTTCATCAGTTTTTATAAGGCAACTTTCTTGTTTTACATTTTATTCTCTTTTTGCCCTGTTTGCATGTCTATTCTGACCCTTTAATTGGTTCTGACTTTCATGTCAAATACTACATATGTATATATGTTACATATTATATAATATAAACATAATAAATTATACACATTATATTATACATGATATATATTATATGCACAAATTATGTACATGATAAATAATATACATATACTAAACATTATAAATGTTATATGTATATTATGTATATAATATATACATTATATATTATATACATATATAATATTTGACATGAAAATCAGAGCCAATTAAAGGAGACAGAATAGACATGCAAACTGTTAAAAAGAGAATAAAAAAATAAAACAAGAAATTTGTCTTATAAAGACTGATTTCTTCCCTCTTAGCTCGTTGGTAAAAAATCTGCCTGCAATGCTGGAGATCCGGGTTCAATTCCTAGGTAAGGAAGATCCCCTGAAGAAGGAAATGGCAACCCACTCCAGTATTCTTGTCTGGTGAATCCCCATGGACAGAGAAGCCTGGCAGGCTACAGTCCATGGGGTTGCAAGAGTTGGGCATGACTTACTGACTAAAGCACCGCCACCATATATATACATCTTCTAAAATACATAGTAATTCATTATATATATAAAATTTAATAAATATATTTATTTAATAGTTTTATCAGTTCAGTTCAGTCACTCAGTCATGTCCAACTCTTTGCGACCCCATGAACCACAGCATGCCATGCCTCCCTGTCCATCACCAACTCCTGGAATCCACGAAACTGATGTCCACTGAGTCGGTGATGCCATCCAACCATCTCATCCTCTGTCATCCCCTTCTCCTCCTGACCTCAATCTTTTCCAGTATCAGGGTCTTTTCCAATGAGTCAGCTCTAAACATCAAGTGGCCAAAGTATTGGAATTTCACCTTCAACATCAGTCCCTCCAATGAACACCCAGGACTGATCTCCTTTAGGATGGACTGGTTGGATGTCCTTGCAGTCCAAGGGAACTCTCAAGAGTCTTATCCAACACCACAGTTCAAAAGCATCATTTTTCTGCACTCAGCTTTCTTCACTGTCCAACTCTCACATCTGTACATGACTACTGGAAAAACCATAGCCTTGACTAGACAGACCTTTGTTGGCAATGTAATGTCTCTGCTTTTTAATATGCTATCTATGTTGGTCATAACTTTCTTTCCAAGGAGTAAGCGTCTTTTAATTTCATGGCTGCAGTCACCATCTGCAGTGATTTTGGAGCCCCTCAAAATAAAGTCAGCCACTGTGTCCACTGTTTCCCCATCTATTTCCCATGAAGTGATGGGACTGGATGCCATGATCTTAGTTTTCTGCATGTTGAGCTTTAAGCCAACTTTCTCACTCTCCACTTTCACTTTCATCAAGAGGTTTTTTAGTTCCTCTTCACTTTCTACCATAAGGGTGGTGTCATCTGCATATCTGAGGTTATTGATATTTCTCCCGGCAATCTTGATTCCAGCTTGTGCTTCTTCCAGCCCAGCGTTTCTCATGATGTACTCTGCATAGACGTTAAATAAGCAGGGTGACAATATACAGCCTTGACGTACTCCTTTTCCTATTTGGAACCAGTCTGTTGTTCCACGTCCAGTTCTAACTGTTGCTTCCTGACCTGCATATAAATTTCTCAAGAGGCAGGTCAGGTGGTCTGGTATTCCCATCTCTTTCAGAATTTTCCACAGTTCATTGTGATCCACACAGTCAAAGGCTTTGGCATAGTTAAGAAAGCAGAAATAGGTGTTTTTCTGGAACTCTCTTGCTTTTTCCATGATCCAGCAGATGTTGGCAATTTGATCTTGATTCCTCTGCCTTTTCTAAAACCAGCTTGAACATCTGGAAGTTCATGGTTCATGTATTGCTGAAGCCTGGCTTGGAGAATTTTGAGCATTACTTTACTAGTGTGTGAGATGAGTGCAATTGTGCAGTAGTTTGTGCATTCTTTGACATTAGCATTTTTGGGGATTGGAATGAAAACTGACCTTTTCCAGTCCTGTGGCCACTGCTGAGTTTTCCAAATTTGCTGCCATATTGAATACAGCACTTTCACAGCATCATCTTTCAGGATTTGAAATAGCTTAACTGGAATTTCATCATCTTCACTAGCTTTGTTCATAGTGATGCTTCCTAAGGCCCACCTGATTTCACATTCCAGGATGTCTGGCTCTAGGTGAGTGTGAGTGATCACACCTTCGTGATTATCTGGGTAGTGAAGATCTATTTTGTATAGTTCTTCTGTGTATTCTTGCCATCTCTTCTTAATATCTTCTGCTTCTGTTAGGTCCCTACCATTTCTGTCCTTTATTGAGCCCATCTTTGCATGAAATGTTCCCCTAGTATCTCTAATTTTCTTGATATGTATATTTAATATATAAACATTTTATTGAGCCATGTAAATAGAATTTTACCTATTACTCTTTTTCATGTAACATTTTTCAAATTCTATCTAGATTACCAAATACACTTCTGGGATTTTAATTTTCAATGTTTTTAATCTATAGTAATATGCGCAGAATTGTGTTCTTCCAAAATTCACATTTTGAAGTCTCAGCCTGTCAATGGGAATTTTGAAATCTAATTGTGAAATATGAATAACCCATACTTAGAGAGAAATGATCATGCTAAAATGAGGCCCTTAGGGCAACAACCTAATCTAGTGTGACTGGTGGCCTTGTAAGAAGAGGAGGAGATGCAAGCAAAGACACAGCATAGACAGAGGAAAAGGTCATGTAAAGAAGCACCATAATGGTGGTCATCTTTAATGCAAGGTCAGGACCCTTAGGAAAAACCAGCTCTAGGTGTACTTTGGACCCCAGCATTAACTGAAAAAATAAAATTCTGTTATTTAAATCATCCAATCTGTGGCTTCTTATTATGGCAAACTATTACATATGGGAGTTTATTAGATAGAGAGAGAGAGAGAGAGAGGGAGATAACTAAATAGATAGGTGGATAGATAGATTCTACATACACATGCACACACACACATATCTATTGTCACTCACATCTCCTGCTTTAATAATGGTATCTTCAATTATAATCAACTCTCAGCAACTACAAAGAGTGCTTTAACAAACAAATTATATATAGATCCTGTGCAAGGGATTCTCTAGAACACATATCCATGAAGTGGAAAGCAGAACAATAGGGCATACGCAGTCTATATTTCACTAAGTTCTACTGGCTTGCTCATTTAACTGAAAGCATCATGTTACCCTCCTACCAGGAGCACATGAGATTTCCTTTCTCACCATAATTTAGCTAAATTCATATCATTTGAGAGCCCAGTTTAGCAAAATCAGAACGGTGTCAAACTGGATCTTACTGTTTTACAATGTGTATTTCTCTGATTAGTAGTGGGATGGCTTATATTCTTCACTACTTTTGACCTCTCTGTTGGTAATTACCTATTCAAATAATTTGTAATTTTTGTTTGTTTTTTTTTCTCTCTTTTTGTGATCCATTTGTAGCTACTCATTGTATTTTTAAAAATATGACTTTTTTTGCTGATTTTCATCATTAGAAGTATCTTCTTTCAGCCAATCAGTTTTCTGTTGACTCAGTATTTTATCTACTAAATACATTATATATAATCCAGTAAAATACACTGAATGTTTCCCTCATGGTTCATGATTTATTTATGTTCTTATCTATCTCCAAATCATGAAGATACTCTTCATTTTCTTTTTCTGTTGTAATTTGAATTTTAATTTTTACCTCTAGGACTTAATTAAACTGGATTTGACCTTGAAAAATGAAAAAGCAGAAATCTACATTTATCTTTCTACATACACTAAGGCAACTATTTCCAACAACATCAACTAAGCAGTCAACTTACACACACACACACACACATTTTCCTTTCAGTTCCATTGCCTAGGAATCATTTCTTTACTGGGTTTGTTAATATGGCTTTGTATTATTATCTTAATAGGATAGAATGAAGTCTATATTTTTTTCTGTTCTATTTCAAAATTGACTTAGCTATTCATAGACTTTTATTCTTTCACATAAAATTTAGTATATGTTTCTCAAATTCTTCAAAAAAGCAATTGTAATTTCTTTTGAGAAGCATTAAATTTATGCATTAATATCTTTATGATCTTAAGTCATTCAATGAACATCTTATATATCTGCATTTATTCATGGCTTTTACATCTTTCAATATATTTTAATATGTTCTCCATAAAGTCTATGCAATATTTGTTAACTTAATTTTCAGAAACTTTATTTTTTATTCTATTATCTAGTTGGCTATTCATATAGAAATGTCTTGTAGACTTGCAAATTGATCTTGTAGCCAACTACCTTAATAAAAATCTTGATATAGCTCTAACAGGTTTATCAATAAATGTATATATATTTTTTCACCATTTAAAAGGATTTGAAATTTATCCATTTTGTTTATTGTATTATATGTACAAATATTATATGAATATTTATGTGCATGTGTGTGTGTGACTCAGTCACATTTGACACTTTGTGACCCCATGGACTGTATCCCTCCAGGCTTCTCTCTCCATGGGATTTTCCATGCAAAAATACTGGAATGGGTTGCCATTTCCTACACCAGGAGATCTTCCCGACCCAGAGATCAAACCCATGTCTCTGTGTCTCATGCACTGGTAGGCTGATTCTTTCCCACTGTACCACCTATATATCTACACAGAAATATATAAATAGATAACTGTATATATCTATATCTATTATAATGAGAAAGAAGAAATATGTATAGATCATGGCATAAGGTCCCATCACTTCATGGGAAATAGATGGAGAAACAGTGGAAACAGTGTCAGACTTAATTTTTTTAGGCTCCAAAATCACTGCAGATGGTGATTGCAGCCATGAAATTAAAAGACGCTTACTCCTTGGAAGGAAAGTTATGACCAACTTAGATAGCATATTTAAAAGCAGAGACATTACATTGCCAACTAAGGTCCATCTAGTTAAGGCTATGGTTTTTCCAGTAGTCATGTATGGATGTGAGAGTTGGATGGGGAAGAAAGCTGAGCGCCAATGAATTGATGCTTTTGAACTGCGATGTTGGAGAAGACTCTTGAGAGTTCCCTTGGACTGCAAGGACATCCAACCAGTCCATCCTAAAGGAGATCAGTCCTGGGTGTTCATTGGATGGACTGATGTTGAAGCTGAAACTCCAATACTTTGGTCACCTCATGAGAAGAGTTGACTCATTGGAAAAGACCCTGATGCTGGGAAGGATTGGGGGCAGGAGGAGAAGGGGACGACAGAGGATGAGATGGCTCAATGGCATCACTGACTCGATGGACATGGGTCTGGGTAGACTCAGGGAGTTGGTGAGGGACAGGGAGGCCTGGCGTGCAGCGATTCATGGGGTTGCAAAGAGTCGGACACGACTGAGCGACTGAACTGAACTGAACTGACATATGTATATATGGAGAAGGAAATGGCAACCCACTCCAGTATTCTTGCCTGGAGAATTCATGGACAGAGGAGCCCGATGGGCTGCAGTCCATGAGGTCACAAAGAGTCAGACACGACTGAGCAACTAACACACACACACATATAATTTGATACATATTTGTATGTGCAGAGATAGATTTAAATATATATGTAAATATGTTTAAGTAAATCAAATAAATATCTATTATACATCTATTGATAGAGATAAACAGAATTAGATACATTGTCTTTTGAGTGTCATCTTGATTTCTGTCAGATTTTTTTCACAACTATGAGTTTTCTTTGACCTTCTAGCACATGCCTACTAAACAAAGGTAAAGAAAAAGGTCATCATTCATAGTTTTACTCTTTCCAATAAGAATGGAGAGAGCTTCCACAATCCCTGCCTTCCTATAAAGGCACAAATAGTTTCAAGTCCATATTTAAGTCTATCTTGAACTATGTTATGAGAACATTCTATTAATAAAATTACTGAAGAAGACTGACCATGAAATAGATACTTCAATGTCAATAGCATAAAGTTCCCCATAGTGTGATTCTTCACTTCCTATCTGATGTAACATAAATTGTAGAGATATTGTAAGTACGTATCATCATTTTAATTTTATTTACTTAATTTTAAAGGTCACTTTGCTACTGCTGCTAAGTCGCTTCAGTCGTGTCCGACTCTGTGCGACCCCAGAGACGGCAGCACACCAGGCTCCACCGTCCCTGGGATTCTCCAGGCAAGAACACTGGAGTGGGTTGCCATTTCCTTCTCCAGTGCATGAAAGGGAAAAGTGAAAGTGAAGTTGTTCAGTTTTGTCTGATTCTTAGCGACCCCGTGGACTGCAGCCTACCATGTTTCTCCGTCCATGGGATTTTCCAGGCAAGAGTACTGGAGTCGGGTGCCATTGCCTTCTCTGAAAGATCACTTTAGGATCCTCCAAATGTTTTGAAAGAAGATAAACTATGAATCTATTTTGTTTTAAGATATAGAAGCTTTGTATAAAATTGCAATAACGTTCCATATATTATAGACTGAAAATTTTTATTGCCAACTTTGAAAATTTTTATTGCCAAATACTTGACATACCACTTGAGAAAATAAAATATCAACAAAGACACTCAAAGTTTCTCTATCTGAGAGTTTTCAGCATATGACTTTCATTCTATGTGATGCCAGTGTATTTGAGTCTAGTTGAAAATCAGTTTGTGTTAATGCAAGAAAATGTGTCAACAAAATTTCACCTTTTAACCTAGGCATTGGTCTAGATTACAAAAAATAAGCAAACAACAAACACAAATTGTACTTTACTAATTGTGTGTATGTGAGTCAGAAAAGAAATAACTGAAGACAGCTGATTCTAGATGGAAGGCTAACTCTATATGGGGTCAAGGAGGTAAGAGAGGGAGAGAAAAAAAAATGGTGGGTTGATGCTTTTGAACTGTGGTGTTGGAGAAGACTCTTGAGAGTCCCATGAACTGCAAGGAGATCCAATCAGTCCATTCTGAAGATCAGCCCTGGGATTTCTTTGGAAGGAATGATGCTAAAGCTGAAACTCCAGTTCTTTGGCCACCTCATGCCAAGAGTTGACTAATTGGAAAAGATTCTGATGCTGGGAAGGATTGGGGGCAGGAGGAGAAGGGGACGACAGAGGATGAGATGGCTGGATGGCATCACTGACTCAATGGACGTGAGTCTGAGTGAACTCCGTGAGTTGGTGATGGACAGGGAGGCCTGGCGTGCTGCAATTCATGGAGTTGCAAAGAGTCAGACACGACTGAGCGACTGAACTGAACTGAACTGAATGTGGAAGAGCCCAGGAATTGAGAGTCAGTGAGTGAAATGAAAGTCGCTGAGTCGTGTCTGACTCTGCAACCCTGGACTATACACTCCATGGAATTCTCCAGGCCAGAATACTGGAGTGGGTAGCATTTCCCTTCTCCAGAGGATCTTCCCAACCCAGGGGTCAAACCCAGGTCTCCTGCTTGCAGGCAAATGCCTTACCAGCTGAGCCACAAGGGAAGCCCAGTGACTACACCCTAAATAAGTGTTTTACCTTAGCTGACCGCTTTGTGAGAAGGGATTGCACAGAACATAAATAAAGGGAGGAATTGGAATTAAAAGAACTTCAGGAGCAGAGAGAACGAAGAAAGAGCTTTGCACTTTGGCACAAGTAGCCTGTGAAAGGAAATAAGAACTTGAGTTTTGGTGGCAGAACGTATTCTGAGTTGGATTAGATCCTGGGGCAAAGGAGTCAATAGCAGATATCAAGGCCACGTTACCAAGAAACTGGCTATCTCAGTATTTATAGGACTACAACCTTAAATGGAAAAATCTTGACTAGTATCTGGCCTCTCATTCTTTACATAGGGACCATCTATATTTAGTTGTTCTGGAGAAAGTTAAATTTCATTTACATATTAGTATTAATACAAAATAAGTAAATGTAGCAACAATTAAAAGAAGATATACACACTTCCCAGGAGGCACTGGTGGTAAAAAACCCACCTGCCAATGCAAGAGATGCAGGAGACACAGATTTGATCCACTCCTGGGTTGGGAAGATCCCCTGGAGGAGGGCATGGCAATCCTCTCCAGTATTCTTGCCTGGATAATCTCATGAACAGAGGAACCTGGTGGCCTGCAGTAAACAGGGTCACAAAGAGTCAGACATGACTGAAGTGACTTAGCACATGTGTACATGCAGTAAGACAAGAAAAATGCAGGAAAATTTAGTAGAAAATATAGTCCCTATGTGTCTGTAAACTATAGAAGATAGATGTGAGAAAGGAAAACACAGTAAAAAGAGACTGTAAAGAGAATAAAAAAAAATGAGAGATGTTTAGGGTAGTAAACACTATCCATAATGCACCCATAAAACAATATGTGCATAATAATACCTAAGTGAAACCAAAACAATAAAATACAATATAATACTTAAACATTTTTATTCAAGAAATTGTTCAAGAAAGGAAAGAAGCTTTACATCTATAAATAGAAAGTTTATATATATATATATGTAAAACATATACATATATATAATTACTAGACTTTAAAAATAAATAACACATTCTTTGGGAGGCAAGACATAAAAAAAGAAAAAGATCAGGGACCTCCCAAGGAAAATAATTATAATTGTGCCTGACTTCTCTCCAGTGACAGTCAGGGCAGAAAGCACTAAAGAGTGTCTATAAGTTACTCTAGAGGGACAAAGTGAAGTCCAAAATCGTTATAGACCAATAAGCTCTTTTTCAATAATAAAGACTTACAGTAGATTTGAACATGAAAAATCTGAGCAGATAGTGCTCAGATGAGTTTTGGAAACTTTTGGAAAGTGAAAGCAAAAGGACTGGCAGATTAAAACAATACTTACATGGGAAACATGGTGACAGAATGGAATATAAATGTCAACGATCTGCAAGTGTAGAAATGAAAAACTAACAAAATGGGTAGGGTTTGGAAGATGAAAGTAGAATAAACTTTCTGTTACCCTATTTATAATAACTGGCAATCAAAGTGAAAGTGAAAGTCGCTGTCATGTCCGAGTATTTGCAACCCCATCTAGGCCAGAATACTGGAGTGGGTAGCCTATCCCTTCTCTAGCGCATCTTCCTGACCCAGGAATCCATCCAGGATCTCCTGTATTGCAGGCGGATTCTTTAACAACTGAGCTATTGGGGAATGTAACACCAGACTTCCCTGTCCATCACTAACTCCCGGAGCCTGCTCAAGCTCAGGTCCATCAAGTTGGTGATGCCATCCAAAAATCTTATCCTCTGTTGTCCCCTTTTCCTCCTGCCTTCAATCTTTCCCACGTCAGGATCTTTTCAAATGAGTCAGTTCTTCACATCAGGTGGCTGAAGTATTGGAATTTCAGCTTCAACATCAGTCCTTCCAATGAATATTCAGGACTGGTTTCCTTTAGGATGGACTGGTTAGATCTCCTTGCAGTCCTAGGGACTCTCAAGAGTCTTCTCCAACACCACAGTTTAAAAGCATCAATTCTTTGGTGCTCAGCTTTCTTTATAGTCCAACTCTCACATCCATATATGACTACTGGAAAAACCATAGCTTTGACAAGATGGACCTTTATTGACAAAGTAATGTCTCTGCTTTTTAATATGCTGTCTACGTTGGTTGACAATCAAAGAGACCACCAAAAACTGATACTGTTAAATAGTGTACTTTTAAGCATATTTTAAAATGTAAAGATAAAAAGTAAGAAAATTATTTTATTCCATAAAATTAAGCAGAGGAGAGAATGGGAGGTGGGAAAAGAGGATAAAACACACAATAGTGAGATTTTTATATGCTAATATCAGTAACTTTTTAAAAAAGAAATAAACAGCCACTTTTAGTATATATATAACTTTTTTTATTTTGTGTTTTACATGAAGTACCAGTCAATGCTGCCTGTATATTCAAATCAAGTGGGAGGGCTTTAAAGAACATTAATGCCTGGTTTCTAATGCTACAGAGGTTTTGATTGAGGTAATACTACATCATGATAAAATAAAGCCTTTTGCCCAGATAGAATAAATTCTTGTGTTTTAAAATATAATTTTATTTCTTTTAGAAAAAACTTTTAGGAAAATGTTGCAATTATCTCAAGATAGAGTATATTTTAAACAATATAAAAAACATAGGGCAATCCAAAAACAGGTTGATCATTTTACTAAATATAAGATTTTAAAGGGGTTTTTAATAAATGGTAATAAAAATAAATAAAATACCTAAAAATAAAAAATGTAGATTTTACCTATGTTATAATCCAATTGTTTAAAATATATACACATATGTCTATACATATAATGGAAGAAACCCATACCTAAATTACTTCAGTGTTGAGTTTCAGGTGATAATCTTTCTATTCTTCTTGGCTATTCTTTTTATTCTCTTTTTAACTATTATCTTTTTCTGCAAGTTTCTATATATTGATTCTGTGTTCAAACAATTCTCCTAAAACTATGGACATTCAAAAATGTGAGTAATCCAGATGCAGTGAAGCAATTTCCCTTAGCTCCATCCACTCAAAGTCATGTCATATGATTAGGTAAACCCAGATTCTGCCTTGATACAGCAGATATCCATGAATTTAAGCCTATGTTCTGCTAAGTGGGCAGTAAATTGTTATGTAGAAGACAGCCTGAAAGGAAGTGTGTTCCACTAGATGGAATTAAACACTATAATGACAGGAACATGAATTATGTTCATAATGTAGTAACTTACTTTCTGTTCAACTTTGAAAAAGTAATTTAACTTATGTGTTTCAGTTCCCATTAAATTGATGGTAATAATCTTTCTTTGTTAACAAAGTGCTTTGAAATCACTGTGTGACAAGTAATATATTACCAGAAAGTATTCTTATTTCATTCTGCATTGTAACCTCTCAGGAAAAGGATCTATGCATCATTGTGAGTATTTTAATGTACAATGTTGAGGGAAAAAAATGAGGGTATGATAGAGAATGATATGGAAAATACTGTAATGCTCTTCTGTAAGTCAGTGTTATCAACTCACCTTGAATGTTGAATTGACTGATAGTATTTATATCAATGGAATGACAAATGTCGGGAAGTTTCAGAGAAAGCACACTGGCACCCTATTTGTGAAGGAGGCAGGGGGAAAATAGAGGTTAATAGAACTTACTACACAAAAATAGGACTACATTTCAAAATAGGTAAAAGAATTTCAGGACAATCATACAAGTAAGAGAAAGAAGACATTTCTATCTTATAAGGATGTGAAATGTAGTTGAAGAAATTTTCAGTATAAATAAATGGGGTACCATTTTACCAAACTAGTTCCCAGCTTATGGAACATGTTCAAGAAGTGGCAGAGAGAAAATATAATTTGTAAAGAAAAGTTAAAACATAGCATGTATGTACATTTGTTTGTATGCATATTTGAATTGCTAGTGATACAAGCTTCCCCCTTTGCCATGAATACCAATGAAGCAAAGTCACACTTTTTTTTTAATCAAGTCATTAATTGCATTGGTGTCTTCTTGGTAGAAACTTCCCCTGAACCAGAAAAACCACAAAGCTGATTAGAAACACATTCATGAATTAATCACATACTTTTATTGCTTTCCTGGGGATTTAAATTTTATAAGGAATACAATAAAAGTTAGTAAATATTTACTTATCACACATGATAACATAGGACCAACAATACAAGACAACTTATCTGAAAAGTATTTGTAAGATCTAAAATGCTACAAGTAGTTTTACGCTCACACAGTCTTATTTGGAAATCTGAAGATTTACTTGTTTCTTCACGTGGGAAGGAAGTTGCACTTATGACTACAAATCTAAAACATCTATCCTATCACACCTCTAAAAAAATCGAGAAATGGTTGGATTGTAGGTGACATATAGAGTGACATAGTGTCACAGTGAATTCTGATAGATTTTGTTTACAACTCAACCCATCATTTGCTAATCTGATAAAATTTCTGATCAATTTTCAGAAGTTTTGTAAGACCCTGTTAATTCAGATATAACATAAGACACTGAATTTAAAATCTGGTTGGAGAAGTAGATGAGGCAATGTGTGTATAAGTGGCCAGCAAAGTTTGAGGCATTTACGATCTGTTAATAAGTATCGACTTATCAGCATATCAGAGAGTTAACAATACACCCTTATTTGAGCAATATTCAGCTAACCACAAAAGTCTTTAAGTGTCAGACTCTTCATATGTTATCATCAGGCTAAAAATATCAAATTCATACATTGCTGAAATTATCAAACGTACCTCAAGAATCATCAATAATCTTCATTTCCACCTTTCTTCCCTCCCACATTCTTCGCTATTTGTACCATTAAAGACAACTGCACCACATTGAACATTTACAGACTGAGTTAGTCACCAAGTGTTTAAATGCTCAATCTGCCTTCTTTATTTTAATACCTCAAATAATAAGACTTGGCAATTTTATACAAGTAAATTACATGAACCATTTAATGCTGATATAGTCTTTTGTGATCAACTTCTATATAGTAATAAGATATACTGAGCTCTCTGATATAGCTGCCTAACATTACTTTATTTAAAATTTTTTACCTTTCTATGGTTGCAAGAACTAAAAATAACATTTTGAGAGATTTTCCGTTTCCAGTTCTGCATGTAAGGAGTTTGAAAATTGCCACTCTGTCCTAAGAGCGAGTAAAAAGCTAAATAGATGGAAAATTTACAACTTTTTCAGTATGCAAAAGAAGAGTAGGAAAAGAGACAGACAGGCAGATTCAGGTTATCATGACTTACTAGGGCAGAAATTCACAGGGGGAACAGCCACAGGCACCAGGGCCAGAGTTGGAAAGCCTGAACTATAGCTGATGAGTTCGGAGATTTCACTCTGGGCACAATTAAGAGTTAACAAATTCAGAGGAACTCATTCATGGGGGGAGACCCCCACAATATTTCAAGATTTACCTTTAAGATCTCAATCTGGTTTCTATGGTAAATAATAAAGAAAATTCCTCAAATGCCTCTGGCAGGGGAAAGGGGAAAGGAACCATTTTAAATGCTCTAGAGCATTTCATTCTTCTTAAAATGCCTGCCTTCAGATGAAAGAAACCATCCAGAACCTAAGATGCTGGGACATTATCAGAGCCTAAATGACATGAGAGAATTCAAATACTCAACTCCAGTCAGCTCTGGCCTCCCACATGAGAGAAAGGAAATATTGAACTTGATCCATTCTGTTCTATCTCAGGGTGGGGGAAGGGGAGGAAAAAAAAAAACAAACTGAGAAACAATTGTGAAACTTTTAGCCAATGAGCAGCATTGGCTCATTAAAAAACTGAGACCTAACTGTAACACTATAGAATGCCTCCCCTCCTTCCAGACCTCACTATCTCCTTACCATTTATACCCTAACATTTTACCAGGGACAGAATATTAGACTATAAAGAAGACACCATGCAAACTAAAAGTTATAACACATAGTTTGAAGAGGCAGAATAAGCATCAGAACCAGCTATGGCAGGAATGATGGAACTAACTCATAGGGATGTATGATTAATATGCTAAGGGTTATACCAGATAGAGCAGAGAGCAAGGAAGAATATATGGGTAATGAAAACAGAAGGAGAAAAATCCTCAAAAGGACCAAAAATAAATGCTACAGATAAGATAAAAAATAAAACAAGCAGCAACAAAAAATATAACAAAACTGATGAATAACTGATGGGCTTGTTAGCCAGAACACAGCTGAAGAAAGAATCTCTGAACTTAAGGAGATCTTAATGGAACCCTTAAAAACTGAAAAGCAAAAATAACAGGGCCTGAAAGAAAAAAGAAAAAGGAAAAGAATATCCAAGGAACATGGACAAATGAAAAAGGTGCGATAAATAAATCAGAATACAAAGGGAAAAAAAAAATAAGCAGAAAAGGAAAAAAAATTTGAAGCAACAGTGATTGATAATTTCTCCAAATTAATGTCAGACACCAAACCACAGATCCAAGAAACTCAGAGACAGAGAATCCTAAGCAGGACAAATCCCATGGAAATTACATCCAAGCATATCACTTTAAAATCATACAAATAAAAAGATAGAGAAAAAATCCTGAAAGAAACTGGGGTAGGGGAAGAAAATCCTAATTACAGAGGAACAAAGGTAAGAATTACATTTGACTTCTTCTCTGAAATTGTGTAAGAAAGAAGAGACTGAAATGAAATATTAAAGGTGTTGGGAGAAAAAAAAATCAATCCAGAGTTCTGACTCCTTTGAAATTATCTTTCAAAAATCAAAGCAAAGCAGACTTTCTCAGATAAAACTTAGGGCTTTGTTGTCAGTAGATGTGACTTGCAAGAAATGTTAAAAGAAATTCTTTAGAGAGAAGGAAAGTAATGTTAACTAAAAAAAAAGATGCATAACTTGAGAGTTGTGAGTTAAGTTTAATTGGGGGCTAAATGAGAACTGCAGTCCAGGAGACAGCACCCCAGATAGTTCTGAGAAACTGCTCCAAAGAGGCAATAGGAGGAAAGTCAATATATAAGGTTTTGGTGGAGGCAAAGTTCAAGATCTTTAAGCACTCATTTTACAAAAGGTTTTCTGCTAGTTGCAAGCAGCTGATGTCAACATGAAGGGAGTTAGTGCTTTTCTAGATATGAGGAGATATGAGGATTGAGGTTATAAAATCTGTTCCTAAAAACATCCAACTATCTAGAGACCTGCCCCACCAGATTCCTTAGAACACAAAATGCCTCACTCCATCCTGAATGTTTTCACATTTGCCCCATCTATTTGCCATGAACCCCCTCAGGGATGTTGAAGGTCAACAGCTGCAGAAGTACAAGGTTCAATCTCCGCAGAGGCAGATGGCAAATGCCCTTGTTCAGTCACTGGCAATGCTCTTAGCAAGTGCCAATTTGTAGTTGACAGTAATAAGAGTCAAAAACAAGAATTTGCATAAAATAAGAAATTATGTGGAAGAAGAAAGAAGAGATGATAATTTTCCAAAAAATAATTTTTTATTATTTTAACAGATTATTTATTCAAAATAATAATTCCAGCAATCTTACATATGTATGACGTACATATACAGGATTATTTTGTCTTCATAAATTATCCATTCTGCTCATGAGGTATTATAATGCTATTTGAAAGTAGATTAATTATAAAAGTAGATTGCAAACTCTGAGGTAACCACTAAAAAGAAGTAAAGAAAGATATATAAATAATATGTTAAAGAAGGAGAGAAAATGAATAAAAAATTATTAAAACCATAAAAGAAAGAAAGAGTGTTTAAAAAAAAGAAAGAATAGAAACAAATAGAAAACAGTAAAAATTATGGTACATATTAATGTAAATATTCCAATAATCACTATGAATGTCATTGGCCTAAATACTCCAAGCAAAGGCAGATTTGTAAGAATGGATCATAAAATAAAGCACACCTTAACAAATTTTAAATAATAGAAAACATAGAATGTCTGCTCTCAGACCACAATGGAATTAGATTAAAAATCAATAACAGAAAGATAAGGAAGATTTCAAAATAAAAGAAATAATAATACTACTACTAAATAACTTATGGGTAAAATAAAAAAAAATCTAAAGGATAATTTGAAACAAATGAAAATGAAATATAAGCATAAACATTTATGGGATGCAGTGAAAGCAATGTTTACAGATAAATGTACAGCATTGACTGCATATGTTATAAAAGAAGAAAGATCTAAAGTTAATAATCTCAGTTTCCACTACAGGAAACTAGAAAAAGAAGAGCAAGTTAAATCTAAAGTAAGCGGAATAAAATAAATAATCATAAATCAATGAAAATTGAAGAAAGAAAATCAGTAGAGAAAAATCGATGAAACTAAAATATGATTCTTTGAAAAGTCAGTAAAAACAAAAAGCTGGGCTAAAAAAGAAGAAAAAAAGGAAATAAATTTCTCATATCCAAAATTAAAATGGAGATATACAGATCCTATGGACATTTAGAATAGAATAAAGCAGTGCTAGGAGCAACTATGCCCAGAAATTTGATAGCCTAGATGAAATGGAAAAATTCCTTGAAAGACACAATTTGCTAACATGCAGACTAAGAGAAATTGATATTCTGAATAGGTTTATCTTATTAAAGAAACTTAATAAAAAGTAAATGACCTGTGAAAGAGAAATCATCAGTCCTATATGGGTTCTCTGGTGAATTCTACCATACATGTTACTGTTGCTGCTTTTCATTTGCCAGGTCGCGTCTGACTCTTTGCAACTTCATGAGCTACAACACTCCAGGCTTCCCTGTCCTTCACTATCTCCTGGAGTTTGTTCAGACTTCTGTCTATTGAGTCAGTGATGCCATCCAACCGTCTCATCCTCTGTCATCCCCTTCTCTTCTTGCCCTCAGTCTTTCCCAGCATCAGGGTCTCTCCGAATGGGTTAGCTCTTTGCATCAGGTGGCCAAAGTTTTGGAGCTTCAGCCTCAGCACCAGTCCTTCCAATGATATTCAGGGCTCATTTCCTTTAGGATTGACTGGCTTGATCTCCCTGCTGTCCAAGGGACTTTCAAAAGTCTTCTCCAACACCAGAGTTCAAAGCATCAATTCTTAGGTGCTCAGCCTATTTTATGATCCAACTCTCACATCCATACATGACAACTGGAAAAATCATAGATTTGACTATAAGGAGCTTTGTTGGCAAAGTGATGTCTCTGCTTTTTGATATACTTTCTAGATTTGTCATAGCTGTTCTTCCAAGGAGCAAGTGTCTTTTAATTTTGTGGCTGCAGTCACTGTCCACAGTGATTTTGGAGCCTAAGAAAGTTAAATCTGACCCTGTTTCCACATTTTTCCCAATTTATTTGCCATGAAGTGATAAGACCGGATACCATGATCTTCATTTTTTGAATGTTGAGTTTTAAGCCAGATTTTTTCATTTTCCTCTTTTACCTTCATCAAGAGGCTCTCTGCTGCTGCTGCTGCTAAGTCGCTTCAGTCGTGTCCGACTCTGTGCGACCCCATAGACGGCAGCCCTAGTTCCTCTTCAATTTCTTCCTCACTTTCAATTAAAGTGGTATCATCTGCATAATTGAGGTTGCTGCATATCTCAGCAATCTTGATTCCAGCTTGTGATTCATCCACTTCAGGATTTCACATGAAGTACTCTGCATATAAGTTGAATAAGCAGGGTGACAGTATATAGACTTGATGTACTCCTTTCCCAATTTTGAACCAGTCAGTTGTTCCATGTCCAGTTCTAATCATTGCTTCTTGTCCTGCATACAGGTTTGTCAGGAGGCAGATAATGTGGTCTAGTATCCCCATTGCATTAAGAATATTTCATGGTTTGTTGTGAGCCACACATCCAAAGGCTTTAGCATAGTCAATGAAACAGAAGTAGATATTTTTACTGGAATGCCTTGCTTTTTCTATGATTCAGCATATGTTGCCAATTTGATCTCTGGTTCCTCTGCCCTTTTTAAATCCAGCTTGTACATCTGGAAGATCTCAGTTCATGTTCTGCTAAAGTCTAGCTTGAAGGATTTTGAGCATAATATTGTTAGCATGTGAAATGAATGCAATTGTATGGTAAATTGAACATTCTTTAGCATTGTTCTTCTTTGAGATTGAAATGGGAACTGACGGTTTCCAGTCCTGTGGCCACTGCTGTTTTCCAAATTTGCTGGCATAATGAGAACCGCACTTTAACAGCATCATCTTTTAGGATTTTAAGTAGCTCGGCTGGAATTTAATCACCTCCACTAGCTGTGTTTGTAGTGATGCTTCTTAAGGCCCGCTTAGCTTCACACTCCAGAATGTCTGGCTGCAGATAAGTGACCACACCACTGTGGTTATCTGGGTTATTAAGAGCTTTTTTGTACAGTTCTTCTGTGTATTCTTGCCACCTTTTCTTAATCTCTTCTGCTTCTGTTATGACCTTGCTTTTTTTTTTTTCTTTATTGTGCCTATCTTTGCAAGAAATATTCGCTTGGTATCTCCAATTATCTTAAAGAGATCTCTAGTCTTTCCCATTCTGTTGAGTCCCTCTATTTTTCTGCATTGTTCACTTAAGAAGGCTTTCTTATCTCTCCTTGCTATTCTTTGGAACGCTGCATTCAGTTGAGTATATCTTTCCCTTTCTCCTTTGCCTTTAACTTCTCTTCTTTTCTCAGCTATTTGTAAGGCCTCCTGAGACAACCACTTTGACTTCTTGCATTTCATGCTCTTGGGGATGGTTTTGGTCACCACCTCCTATAAAATGTTGTGAATCTCCATCCATAGTTCTTCAGGTACTCTGTCTTCTAGATCTAGTCCCTCGAATCTATTTGTCACTCATATAATCCTTAGGAATTTGACTGAGGTCATACCTGAATGGCTTAGCAGCTTTCCCTGCTTTCTTCAATTTGAGCCTGAATTTTGTAATAAGGAATTCATGATCTGAGCCACATTCAGCTCCCAGTCTTATTTTTCTTGACTGTACAGAGCTTCTCCATCTTCTGCTGCAAAGAATATAACCAATCTGATTTCAGTATTGATCATCTTGGTGATGTCCATGTGTAGAGTCATCTCTTGTGTTGTTGGAAGAGGGTGTTTGCTATGACTAGTGCATTTTCTTGGCAGAACTCTGTTAGCCTTTGCCCTGCTCATTTTTAACTCCAGGGCCAAACTTCCTGTTATTCCAGGTATTGCTTGACTTTCTGCTTTTGTATTCCAGTCCCCTGTGATGAGAAGGGCATCTTTTTTTTAGGGAGTCTTGTATGTCTTCATAGAATCGTTCAACTTCAGCTTCTTCAGCATTAGTAGTTGGGTCATTGACTTGGATTATGATAATGTCGAATGGTTTGCTTTGGAAATGAACCGAAATCATTCTGTCATTTTTGAGATTGCAGCCAAGTACTGCATTTCAGACTCTTTTGTTAAATATGAGAGTTACTCCAATCCTTCTAAGGGATTTCATTCCTGCAGTAGTAGATATAATGGTCATCTGAATTAAATTCACCCATATCCATCCATTTTAGTTCACTGATTCCTAAAATGTTAATCCTCACTCTGGCCATCTGCTGTCTGACCACATCCAATTTACCTTGATTTATGGACCTAACGTTCCAGAGTCCTATGCAATATTGTTCTTTACAGCATTGCAATTTACTTTCACCATCAGATACAATCACAACTGGACGTCGTTTCCACTTTGGCTCAGCCTCTTCATTCTTTCTATAGCCATTTCTTGGCTCTTCCCCAGTAGTATATTTTGGACACCTACTGACCTAGGGGTTGGGGGGTTCATCTTTTGGTGTCATATCCTTTTGCCTTTTCATACTGTTCACGGGGTTCTCAAGGCAAGAAAACTGAAGTGGTTTGCCATTCCCTTCTCCAGGGGACAATGTTTTGTCAGGCCCTAACTAGCAGGGGCATACTCTTCAACTATTCAACATAGCTGGATGACATAACTGGTGCCCTGGCTGTCCCACTGCTCATCCTCATTGAGTATTTAAATCTTCACTGTCCATTGGGTGTCCATCAATGTGCTGCCAGGAGGTAAGGCAAGGGCCCTGCTGGAGTGTCTGTGAACTGGGTCCAGGAAGGCTGGAGTCAATGTTGGGGGATGCCCAGGAGTGGAGGGCACCCTGGCCTCAATGCTGCTGCTGCCCGTCCTGAAGCTGATCTGCTGCCTAGGAGTCACTGGCTGTTCCAAGAGTCGCTGTCCACAGTGGCTGTTCCAAGAGACATTGATCTGCCATCTGGGAATCTTAGGCAGCCCTTTAGCTGATCCATCCCCTAGGAGCAAATGGTACCCCAGCCTCTCTGCTGGCACTGGTTGCCCTGAGAATCTGCCACCATTGCTGGCTCCATGCTATAGGAACGGAGAGCTCTGGTCACTATCCTGCTGCTGCCTCCTTTGTTCCATGTCTGGTTCTGTTTCTTCTTGTCCTGCATACAGGTTTCTCAGGAGGCAGGTAAGGTGATCTGGTACTGCCATCTCTTGAAGAATTTCCCACAGTTTGTTGCGATCCACACAGTCAAAGACTTTAGTGTGGTCAATAAATGAAACCAAAGTAAAAAATCATACCATTACTTATTTGAGTGGCTAAGTCACTGTGTTATATAGAAAAGATAACCATTTGCTTAGTATATTTGCAGAAACAAGTTTCTCTGTTTTTAGATAGAGTGTAAGGTGGAAGAGAATGAAAAGATCTGAGAGGGGATTCAGGAAGATATCAATAGGTTGGGGCGGGGGGAGAGAGAGAGGTATTTGGCAATTCAGATTTTACAAAGGCATTAGAATTACTAAAAGAAAACTGTGAACCCATTTCTGGCTCTAAAAGGCAAATGGAAATGATTTAAGCAAATGTGATTGTATTTCATTGCATTCAGACACAATAGTTATTAAGAAGAAATAACAACCTTGCTTCATGGCTACAGTTATTTTTGATCTATCACATCACTCTTTCTCTCAAAGAACTTAAAGTTTAACTGAATTCACAAGCATATAAAGAGTTAAGATTAATGAAAGAGTTAAAAATGTAAGAGATTTTTACATGTCATAATTAACAACAAATGAACAGTGCAGGATACATGTGCTCTGACTTCATTACTTGATGGCAAAAGTCAGGGCAGGCTTCAGGGATGTGACATTCCTTTTGGCTTCTCTTAGAAAGTCAGCAACTGTAACAGCTAAAAATAAAAGAAGAATAAACAGAAGAAATGTATTTTAAATTAATATTCAAATGATTTTGAAATATTCAAGTGGAGCTACTGTGAGCATCAGTAATTACACCAAAAAAATGAGTAAATGTTATAATTATAACTGCAGTAAAAATTATCCAGCAGTTTCAGGAAGAGTCTCTGCACAGCATATTGATCAGCAGTTATAGGGCTTTTCTTAAGGATGGAAACAACCTGAAGAGAACATAAATTCAGTTTGTTCACATTGTAGATGTTCCAGTGACTGAGTCCCAAGACCATACAGATAGATAGCTTCAGGAATACTGGCCCCTACTGTTTATATCAGATATAATAATCATATATTAATATATTTCCTGGATTACACCATTGGGAGAAAAAATTTTCCCCATAGCTCTTTAAATTTCTCAATTCAATCCAGTTAGCTAAGGATGTTTGGGTTAGAATCACTATTCTCCATTTATTAGCCCCAATACAATTCTAAAATCATGTTAATCACATTGCAAATATTATATCTAGGATTATAAATTTAGGTTTATAATAGTGATTGGTAGGAAGAAGAATACAACTGCCTGTTACTCTGCCTCTGTTACTTTCACTTTCGGCAATTTGACTCCTCCTGAATCCTGACACTCACTCCAATCTCAAGACCCTGGTCTTAAACACACCTGATCTTAAACACACCTCAGCTACTGGTTGTTTCTGCCTATTCTCCCCACTGGAGTTCTGTCTTTCACAGCATCCTTTAGAAAGATGGTATGGTTTCCATCAGGTTATATCAAACTCTTCAGCATTGTATTCTGGGTTCGCCCCCTATTAGTCACTACAAATGCTACTGGTATTCTTGTAGAGGACTTCAAATCGTATTAAAATCCCCAGTTTACTTCCACATCCTCACTTATTGCAACCAATACATTCAACTCTCAGTGGCCTCCACAAACTCTACACCTCCGTGACTGCTTCCCTGAGAACCACACACCAGACCAACTCAGTCTTCTGAAAAGATACTGGAACCTGTAAATACAACTTCTTTCTCTAATTTATGCCTGCTTCTCAACTAATTTATTGAATTTCAATCCTGTCTGTCCAGTTCAGATTTTATGTTCTTTGGAAAAAGCTGTTTCTTAAGTATATTTGCAATCCCTATCCTCCCTAACATACTGCGATGTGTATGAATTTGAATACATATTTATTAAGTGAATAAATGGGGAAATAAGCAATTGAAATATTGAGTCTCAGGACAGCAAGGAATTCAGAGATCCTTGGAAATTTAAATGTCTTATAATAAATGTTGATGGATTGAGAATATTTGCTTTTTATATTTTACAATTGTTAGGCTGATTTAATGCAGCATAACTATAAAATTCACTTATTTTTGCTGAGATTTTAATGGAGCTTATAATCTAGTATAAGGAGAGAGAAAATAAACAAGTAAACACTCAAATAAACAAGATGATTTATCATTAATTTTTGCTACATATTTATTATACATGTTATATATCATCAGTTTACTGATGACTCTAAATTATGCAGTAGGATATAAATATGAATCTTTTCTCCAACCACTGGTTTGAATGCTGCTCAGCTAAATCTCCTTTTCCTGTCTTTTAATGACATATTGGGAAGAAACCATAACTTTCCAGTTGATCTAGCTATAATGACTCAAACCATTTTAAAACTTTAATCTTTTTTTTAGGTTTTTATTTATTTTTATTTTTTAATATAAATTTATTTATTTTAATTGGAGGCTAATTACTTTACAATATTGTATTGGTTTTGTCATACATTGACCTGAATCTGCCACGGGTGTACATGTGTTCCCCATCCTGAACCCCCCTCCCACATCCCTCCACATCCCATCCCGCTTTAATCTTAAACTCAATTTGTATCCCATTTCCTTCCCTCTCTCCAGTAGAGTCTTCAGCTGGGGAACTGGCTGAAAGAGTAAAGGAGATAAATGTATAGTATAGTTTGGCTCTTACAGTTCTCAGCCTATTCTGCCGCTGAGGTCCCTTCAACAAGGGAGCAGTCTCCTTAGATGGGATTTACTTGAAACCTGAATACCTTTTCAAGAATACATTAGCCTCAGTGAAAATTTCTCATTCTTGAGGCCCACTCTCTCACCTGGTCCTGCATTTCTTTTTTTTTTTTTTTTTAATTTATTTATTTTAATCAGAGGCTAATTACTTTACAATATTGTATTGGTTTTGCCATACATCAACATGAATCCGCCATGGGTGTACACGTGTTCCCAATCCTGAATTCCCCTCCCACCTCCCTCTCCATACCATCCTTCTGGGTCATCCCAGTGCACCAGCCCCAAGCTTCCTGTATCCTGAATCGAACCTGGACTGGCGATTCGTTTCTTCTTTCCAATTCTTCCCTCTGTTCAGTTAGGCACAGGGACAATTCTTAAGTCTGTTGCTGAAGGACGCTTTCACAAAATAAACAGCATGACTACTATCATTTAGGAGTGCCTTGCAGTCTCCTTGGTTTCTGGGAGGGAAAAGAAATAAACCAGGCCAATCTTCCACTTTGAACATGCCACTTTTCTTAAGACAGAACATTTTCATGATTTTTCCTTCAAATCTGCCCTTTCTCTAATATATCACCTCTCTTCTCAGTTTCAATCTCATCTACTCATGGTATGCAGGGGAAAACAGAATCTTGCTATGTGAGCATGTTAAATATTTCCATCTTATACTCTATAGCCTTTCCAACCTGGAACGTCCATGGTCTGCTTGAAAATACTTTTTTGTTGTTGTTGTTAGCTTTGGATTCTTGTTCTCGATGGTTAAACACCGGGAAATGTCCAAGTTATCACATCTATTTTTCTTTCTCCATCTTCTTTCCTTGTGAAGTTAGCAACATTTACATTTCTTTTCAGTGTTCTATTTGCATAGTTGTCACCATGGTAACAATAATCCAAGAAAAAATGATACCAATACATGCAGACAAGGGATAGAGAATGATCCAAGATCATGACAGCACAAAGATATCTTTAGGAGGATTCTCATCCCTACCTCCCACTAACCCGTAGTCCCATGGAGGCTTGGTTCTGTGAATAAGCAGCCTGATTGGGAGTACGAATCCTGCTGGGTCTTTAGAGAAACTTTCTATTTTATCAGATACTTATAGCTTTGGAGATGATAGCTCTCAAACATTCTCAGTTCAGTTCAGTTCAGTCGCTCAGTCGTGTCCGACTCCTTGCCACCCTGTGAATCACAGCACGCCAGGCCTCCCTGTCCATCACCAACTCCCAGAGTTCACTCAGACTCACATCCATCGAGTCAGTGATGCCATCCAGCCATCTCATCCCCTGTCGTCCCCTTCTCCTCCTGCCCCTAATCCCTCCCAGCATCAGAGTCTTTTCCAATGAGTCAACTCTTTGTGTGAGGTGGCCAAAGTACTGGAGTTTCAGCTTTAGCATCATTCCTTCCAAAGAAATCCCAGGGCTGATCTCCTTCAGAATGGACTGGTTGGATCTCCTTGCAGTCCAAGGGACTCTCAAGAGTCTTCTCCAATACCACAGTTCAAAAGTATCAATTCTTAGGCATTCAGCTTTCTTCACAGTCCAACTCTCACATCCATACGTGGTAACAGGAAAAACCATAGCCTTGACTAGACGGACCTTTGTTGGCAAAGTAATGTCTCTGCTTTTCAATATGCTATCTAGGTTGGTCATAACTTTTCTTCCAAGGAGTAAGTGTCCTTTAATTGCATGGCTGCAGTCACCATCTGCAGTGATTTTGGAGCCCCCAAAAATAAAGCCTACCTCTTAACAGATCCAAGTAACTGATAAGATGCTGAGTCATCACAAGGAAATTGAATAGGTTGAATCCTGTCATAGACAGATTGTCTGGCTTTGATCTAACCTCTGCTTGTGGGCTGCTTCACATCATCTCATGTACCTGAACCAGCTGCTTGTATCAGATTCAAGATTGGTTTAGCAAATACTCTGTTCCTGGCACATAAGTAAAAAAATGATCAACTTTTCAATAGTGGCAACAGAGCAATTTTCAGTGCTCAACTAATACTACTTCAGCCAAAGAAGGGATGACTTCTTTTGCTGTTTGCTAGAAGTAAAACAAACGGTGAAACACGTTTGTTTCCCTTACATGTTTCCCAACCCCCTACCCGGATCTTGTTTTTACAAGACCATTTTTGAGATATGTAACATAATGTCTACCAATAGAGGGAGTATAAATGAAGTGTTAGTTACATATATGTTAGTTTCTTGTCAGAATTATCCAAGGTGTAAAAACTGTTTCTCCTCACCTGCATGAGCAGTTAAAGTAAAAACAAGTGTTGGTCTAACTTTCAAGATAATAGCAATTTTGTAGACAAGCACTGAATATTTTGCATTTTGGGAAGCTATTAAGTAACCTATGCAACTAAAGTCAAAGTTGACATCCAAAAAACAGGGGAAGGACACAATAGAATGGCGGATTATTTTCCTATGGGCATTTGAAAATAAGATATCTGAATGAAAGAAGTACTTCCAAGTAATGTTTTCAAAGGCAGTTTCAATAACCAGTACACATTTAAAATTGTATTTTATTTAATGCACGTCTATATGTTTCTACCTATGTCTCCACAGTTACTTGGAGTAAAGATTTATAAATTTGAAATCATTCCATCTTTATATCACACACATGAATTATTTGTTTTATTATCATCTTCATTTTACAATATAGGAAACTGAGGCAATGAGCAGTAGATAGCTGCAAGGGTGTACACAATGTGGAAAGCATGGAGGCTGTACTTGAAGACAGACATGCCAGCCCACAAATGCAGGCTCTGAGGTGCTCCATCAGGCTACGAAGAGAGCACACAGTCTTCCTTTGCTGCCTATCAGAGTGTGAGGTGAGCTTGTGGACTCTGATGCCAGACTTGAGTTTCAATCCTGGTTCTGTGCCAATCACCATTACCAGTACTGTAGAAGCATTCATGTCCTTTGCCTAGATTGATGCTCTTGACTTTGAGTCTGACTCCTCACCTCCAACCCTCCCTGTGACCCAAAGAACATCCTTTTAAACTGAAAATTTGATTTTGTAATTTCTCTTAGATAATACTTTTATGACCAATTCTCTCTCTTACTCTAATTTTACCAGATATCCAGGCTGTCTTGTCTTACTAAACTTTTTAATCTTTCTTAGCAGAACTTGTAATAAGGGTTAATATTTTGGGGTTACTTAGCTTTCTCCCCTGGAACCAGTATATTAGGTAGTTCAACTGGGCCCAGTGTACCAGGAAGACAGACTGTGTAAATTTCTACATGGCTACCTTAGAAAGCTTGGAGAGATGGTGAGGGACAGGGAAGTCTGGTATGCTGCAGTCCATGGGGTCATCAAGAGTCAGACATGACTTGGCAACTGGCAGAAACAACAACATTAGCAATATGAGAAGAGAGAGTTCCTGTCATAGAGTATTAACACATGAAAAATATTAATTGAATAACTGGATTAACATAGAGGAATTGGTGTTTTGGTTATATCTTGAAAAAAATTGAAGCTACATTGAGATAATTTTGATTTGTAGAAGAGGATCTTTTATTGATTGTGCATTGGTGACTACCAGTATGTGGTATAACTTGGAAGGGTAAAATAAAATACAAATAAAATTTTTATACACATTTACCTAAAACAAAAGCTATTAGGAAATAGCCAAAATACTTTAGTGAAGATCACATTGTACCAGAAAAATTTAATTTCTGCAGTAAAAGATTTGAGGTACTGCATTGGACTCACTCACTCATATTCTAAAATATAACAGTCCAATGTAGGACAATTTATATCTTTAGGGTACTGCTTAAAGAGCCTCACTTTTCCACTAAAAAGTGATCATTTTACTATGAATTAATAATTATTATACAATTCAAATAGCAATTATTAGCATATGTGGAATATGTTACAGTTTACATAGTATTTTCAATCCCATTATCTCATTTCCAATCTCATTTCCTGATTATATTTTTTGCCAAGAAGAACATGTTTTCACTCCAACACTTCGAAATACACATTCTTGTATAGATATACTTGCCTGTAAAACAACACTCATGTACATAACTACACACCAACACAACCACAAAGATATACACAACCTTAAAGACCATCTTTTAATATCAATAGCCAGGATAGTGGTGGGCTAGTATTGTAGTCTATATGAATATTGCTTTCGCTTATTGGTATTTCTTGCCCCCATTAAAGCTCTTGCAATTTTCTCTTCTATTTCTCTGATAGACACACAAATATAATTTTTTGATCCCTGGAGAAATGTTTAAACATTGTTTGTACTTACATTTTAATTTATCAAACATTTTTAATTGTTGCAATATACTTACTTTTATTAAACTAGTTGACTATTCTCATAGAAACATTTAAGCACACAGCAATGAATTCTTTATATAAAATATAATTGGAAAATAGAAGTCCGTATGCCTTGTGCCACAGAGATGCTGATGGGTATTAGCCAGTTAATGCACATCAACCATTATATAACTGCAAACTGAAAGCACAGAATCACAATTTCCTCTAACATTAGACTGAAGAATGTCTTCTCCCAGAGTCTCACCATCACCACAGGCCAATTTAGAATGCTTAGAGGTTTCTATATTGAGTAGAATAAGTTATGGATCATTTTGCTTGCTTAGTAAAGGGGATGAAGTTGTTCTCAGAGTGTAGCCTTTAGCTCTGGGTAATGCAATGATGATAAGTGAGTCCCCAGTTACCCTCCTGTTAGGTGAGCAGGGGCCCCCAAGGCCAGTGGAGAGTTTTGTTACAGTGGAATGCATATCTCAGAACACGGAGTTCCATGAGAAGGAACAGCTTGCTTCAAGTTTTATGATTGAGAGTTGAGTTCTTTTTAAGTATATGGGGAGAAAGTTGAAATTACAATTCTTCAATCTCTTCTCTCATTTACCATTATATGTGGGTGAGTGGGGGATAGAGAACAATAAATTGCACTATTTAGAGATATAGGCTAAGCCATTTTTTTTTGGCAGCTATGTCAATAAAGTACACACATAACATCAGTTTCCCATTACACACATCATTCACAGTCATGTATTACTCAGTAAAATGGAAAAAAAGGGAGACCAAAATCTAAAATGAAAAGAGAAATTGAAGTACAACCAGAGCAAGTAGCAGCTGAGCTAACAGCAGCCAGCACAGTGAAACATTTAGTCAGTTCTCCTGGAAAACAAGTGCTTCTGGCATTAATGACCCTCGATGTCATGTCCCAGAAAGCTGACGACCAGCTGGGGTGCAAGAATATTGGAAGCAAATTTTTCTTGCTATTCTCAGGTAATTGGAAATGAATAGATGACTGCCCCCACACATCGCCCTGCAGATGGTAATTTAGTTCAAGAGTTTTGAAGGTGAACGTTTCTGTCTGTTTGCACTGATTTTGATGTGGATTTTTCAAAGTGGGTGTGATAAGACAGTCCCCATGTGGGTATATCATGAGTACAAAAAAAAATGAGTGTTTTTTGAGGCTTGGATGGGGGAGAGGTCATTTACTCATCCTTCTACTTCCCTCCATGCCCAAATCTAATCACACTTTTGCCCAATTGTTGGCAGAGATTCCAAAATGGCTATGCAATCAGCCCTAAAACTGAAAACCCAAGATTGGCAAGGGTTCATTCTGTTTCACCCAATAGGGAGATGTCTACATAGTCACAAATACCTAGTTATTTTCTAACTGTAAACGGAATCCACCTTTTTTTTTTTTTTTTTTGCCTTGAGAAGGCTGGCAAAGAAAAGCATCTTTCCTCAGAAAAAGATTTATTTTTGATACTCAAAATATGCACACAGTGTATTAATTTTAGGAAATTTTCTAAGATTTGCATTTATAAAGGTCTTTGTAAAATCCCTTGTGATCCTGGTCAGGGATTATTTTGCCAGATTTATCATCATATAAATTTTTAAAGAGCTCAACTATTATTTTGAAAACTTAGATTTTTATAATTAGATTGAAAGAAGGGTCTTAAACTAAATACTTATTTTCTAAAAGAATGCCTGATTAAATATATATTCAGTTTTCAGTGTCTCTTGATACATAAATATCACTGTAACATATGTTTTCTCTTGTTTGTTTGATATTTGTATATTTTCAGTTCATTTTATTCCTTTCCACTTACAACTTTCATACCTCTTCCCCCCAAGTAGAGTTTATTAGCATTGCAACATGAATGACAATAAATTACTAAATTTCCACTTATCCACACATTCTACTTTTAACCTTACAAAATTAGTATTATCATAAATTATATAAAATTTAATGAATTTATATGAAAAGAATTTTAAAATATGCCTTTAGAAAATATTCTTCTGTCTCTATCCTGCTTTTCAAGCTTTACCAATAACTACTGCAACCCTCCATCATGAAAGAGAAGAAAATGAACTCTTTTTAATCTTTGTTGTTCAGCCACTCAGTCATGTCCAACTCTTTGCAACACTGTGGCCTGCAGCACACCGGGTCTCCCCTTCCTCCCTCACCATCTCCCAGAGCTTGCTCAAACTCATGTCCATTGAGTCAGTGATGCCGTTCAGTCATCTTATCCTCTGTCGTCCCCTTCTCCTCCTGCCCTCAATCTTTCCCAGGATCAGGGTCTTTTAGTCTTTAGAGGTTTTTATTTTCATCTCTCATCTAATATTGTGGTTATTTATTTTCTTAGATAATTTAGTTATTATATTTATATAAGACACCTCTGCTACTTGAGTACCATTATGGTTAAAAGAAATCTCTATTACTCTCAATTATCAATAACAACAAGAGAATTAACCTACTAACACACAGTCTGACCATGTTGCATCTTTCTATTTTTTCATTAATTATATTTTTATTTTCACTTTGTCATGATTAATGTTATATAATTTTTTTTTTCTAACTCAAGGGTATATCTGGGTTTGGTGGATCCCAGAACATAAATAACCTTGGCTTCTTGAATTAAATAATACAAAATTATAACTGAAAAGTACATAAGAAAGATTATTATTTCTTTTGGCTGAGAAATCACAATAAATTAGGAATGTGAAAAATAAAATAAAAACAAGCTTTTCAAAATCTCAGAAAATTGCATAGTTTTATTAACAGGCACATATTTATAATAAATGTGTTTCTCTATTTGACTTCACACTGTCATATGATCAATTATTTTTTTTTAAGCACTAAAGTATGGATAAAAAAACATAATTCAGTCTTTTTCTAGAACAGTCAGTTTACCTTTATACAGCTGGGAAACTTTCTTGCAGTTCCATAATATTTTGGTAATTGCTTTTGCTCAGTTGCTAAATCATGTCCAACTCTTTGTGACCTGATGGACTGCAACACTCCAGTCCTTCCCCGTCCTTCACTATCTTCCAGGTTTGCTCAAACTCATTTCTATTGAATTGGTAATGCCATCCAACCATCTCATCCTCTGTTGCCTCCTTCTTTTTTGCCCTCAATCCTTCCCAGCATCAGGGTCTTTTCCAATGATTCAGCTCTTAGCATCAGATGGCCAAAGGTTTGGAGCTTTTGCATCAGCATCAGTCCTTCCAATGAATGCTAGAAAGATTGATTTCCTTTAGGACAGATTAGTTCAATCTCCTTGCTGCCCAAAGGACTCACAAAAGTCTTTTCAAGCTCCACAATTCAAAAGCATCATTCTTTAGTGGTCAGCCTTCTGTATGGTCCAATACTCACATCAGTACATGACTATTGGAAAAACCATAGCTTTGACTATATGGACCTTTGTTAGCAAAGTGATGTCTCTACTTTTCAATATGCTGTCTAGGTTTAATATAGCTTTTCTTCCAAGCATCTTTTAATTTCATGGCTGTGTTCACTATCCACAGTGATTTCAGAGCTCAAGAAAATAAAATCTGCCACTGTTTCCACTTTTTGTCCTATTTTCCATGAAGTGAGGGCACTGGTGGTCATTATCTTAGTATTTTGAATATTGAGTTTTAAGCCAACTTTTTCACTCTCTTCTTTAATCCTCATAAGAGGCTCTTTTCTCTTGTGCCAGTACCATACTTTCTTGATGACTGAAGCTTTGTAGCATAGTATGAAGTCAGTTAGGTCGATTCCTCCAGTTCCATTCATCTTTCTCGAGATTGTATTCAAGGTTTTTTGTGTTTCCATACAAATTGTGAAATTATTTGTTCTAGTTCTGTGAAGAATACCATTGGTAGCTTGATAGGGATTACATTGAATCTATACATTGCTTTGGGTAGTATACTCATTTTCACTATATTGATTCTTCCAATACATGAACATGATATATTTCTCCATCTATTTGTGTCATCTTTGATTTCTTTCATCAGTGTTTTATAGTTTTCTACATATATATATTTGCTTCTCTAGGTAAATTCATTCCTGAGTATTTTATTCTTTTTGTTGCAATGGTGAATAAGATGCTTTCCTTAATTTCTCTTCCTGTTTTCTCATTCATAGTGTATAGGCATGTAAGGGACTTCTGTGTATTAATTTTATATCCTGCAACTTTACTATATTCATTGATTAGCTCTAGTAATTTTCTGGTGGTGTCTTTAGGGTTTTCTATGTAGAGCATCATTTCATCTGCAAACAGTGAGAGTTTAACTTCTATTCCAATCTGAATTCCTTTTATTTTATTTATTTTTCTTTTCTGTTTCCTGTGGCTAGGACTTCCAAACCTATCTTGCATAGTAGTGGTGAGAGTGGGCACCCTTGTCTTGTTCCTGATTTGAGAGGAAATTCTTTTAGTTTTTTGCCACTGAAGATGTTTGCTTTAGGTTTGTCATATATGGCTTTTATTATGTTAAGGTATAGAAAATGGCAGCCCACTCCAGTATTCTTCCCTGGAGAATCCCATGGACAGAGGAACCTGGCAGGCTACAGTCCATGGGGTCACAAAGAGTTGGACATGACTGAATGACTTAGCACATGTTCCTTCTATGCCTGCTTCCTCGAGAGTTTCTATCATAAATAAGTATTGAAACATATCAAAGGCTTTCTCTGCATCTATTGAGATAATCACAAGGTTTTCACCTTTCCATTTATTAATATGGTGTATCACATTGATTGATTTGTGAATATTGAATAATTCTTACATCCCTGGGAAAAAATCCACTTGGTCATGATGTATGATCTTTTTAATATGTTGTTGGACTCTGTTTGCTAGAATTTTATTGAGGATTTTTGCATTTATGTTCTTCAGTGATATTGGCCTATAGTTATCTTTGTCTGGTTTTGGTATTAGGGTGATGATGGCCTCATATAATGAGCTTAGGAGTTTGCCTTCTGCAATTTTCTGGAAGAGTTTGAGCAGGATAGGTGTTAGCTCTCCTCTAAATTTTTGGCAGAATTCACCCGTAAAGCCATCTGATCCTGGGCTTTTGTTTGTTGGAAGATTTTTGATTACAGCTTTGACTTCTATGCTTGTAATGGGTCTGGTACTGGCACAAAGACAGAAATATAGATCAGTGGGACAAAATAGAAAGCCCAGAGATAAATCCACGCACCTATGGACACCTTATCTTTGACAAAGGAGGCAAGAATATACAATAACAAGTGGTGCTGGGAAAACTGGTCAACCAAATATAAAAGAATGAAACTAGAACACTTTCTAACATCATACACAAAAATAAACTCAAACTGGATTAAAGATCTAAATGGTAGAAACTATAAAACTCTTAGAGGAAAACATAGGCAGAACACTCTCTAAAATAAATCACAGCAAGGTCCTCTGTGATACAGCTCCCAGAGTAATGAAAATAAAAACAAACATAAAAACAATGTGACCTAATTAAACTTAAAAGCTATTACATAATGAAGGAAATTATAAGCAAGGTGAAAAGGCAGCCTTCAGAATGGGAGAAAATAATAGCAAATGAAACAACTGACAAGGAATTAACCTCCAAAATATACAAGCAGCCCATGCAGCTCAATACCAGAAAAATAAACGATCCAATCAAAAAATGGGCCAAAGAACTAAACAGACATTTCTCCAAAGAAGACATAGAGATGGCTAACAAACACATGAAAAGAAGCTCCACATCACTCATTATCAGAGAAATGCAAATTAAAACCACAATGAGGTACCATCTCACAGTGGATGGTGGCCATCAAAAAAATCTACAAACAATAACTGCTGCAGGGGGTGTAGAGAAAAGGAACTCCTTTTACATTGTTGGTGGGAATGCAAACTGGTACAGCCACTATGGAGAGCAGTGTGGAGATACCTTAAAAAACCTGGAAATAGAACCACCACACAACTCAGAAATCCCACAGCTGGACATACACACCGAGGAACCAGAACTGAAAGAGACACATGCACCACAGTGTTCATCGCATCACTGTTTACAGTAGCTAGGACATGGAAGCAGCCTAGATGTCCATTAGCAGATGTATGGACAAGGAAATTGTTGTACACACACAATGGAATGTTACTCAGCTATAAAAAAGAATGCATTTGAGTCAGTTCTAATGAGGTGGATGAAACTGGAGCCTATTACACAGAGTGAAGTAATCCAGAAAGAGAAAACACCAATAAAGTATATTAATGCACATATATGGCATTTAGGAAAATGATAATGACGACCTTATACGCAAGACAGCAAAAGAGACACAGAACGGACTTTGGACTATGTGGGAGAAGGTGAGGGTGGACAGTATGAGAGACTAGCATTGAAACATGTATATTACTGTACGTAAAATGGATGACTGGTGCAGGTTTGATGCATGAAGCGGCACACTGAAAGCTGGTGCTCTGGAACAATCCAGAGGGATGGGGTAGGGAGGGAGGTGAGAGGGTTTTCAGGATGGTGGGACACCTGTGCACCCATGGCTGATTCATGTCGATATATGGCAAAAACCACCACAATATTGTAAGGTAATCAGCCTCCAATTAAAATAAATAATCAAAAATAAAAAAAGAGATTCTTTTGCTCCTCTTACTTTCTACCATTAAAGTGGTATCATGTGCATATCTGAGGTTGTTTTTTTCATAATAGTATACAATTTTATATCATGCTTATCAAATTTAGGATAATCTTTAGTAGGATTTTTTCATAACAAGCTATATGCTTTAAAAACAGTTCAATTTTCTTACACCTGATAAACACTCTTTTAAATAATAAAATCACTTATTAATTTATTTGTTTTCTGTATTTTACTTGTAGCAGTGGCTGTTTTTCATTTAATTTCTTCTGGACTCCTTAGATATTAGGGTAAGATAAGTCACTGTATACAGTAAGACACAGTCCAAGGTATGATTTCCCACACATATAGATTTACTAATTTTAGCACTGATACAAATTAATGCTTTATAAGCACAGCATTTTTACTTCATACCATTCTCATCAAAAATGTTTAAAACTGTGAATTTATTATTTTATATGCTCTGTGAATATGAGAAATCACATACTTTTGACTAGGTGATGATGACAGAATGTTAATAACCAAAATTTTTTCCAGGAACCAATTCTAGCTCCATCCTTTTCAAACCTTGTTCTCTCTTACAGCCCACACATTTCTAGTGCTATGTACTTAAAGTGACAGAATATTTTTGAATTTACATTGTCACTCGACAGTGGCCACACTGGGTGTTGGGAGAGTTCTACTCTAATCCATGGAAATGACAATGAATCACACCACTATATGAGATTAAATTCCATCTAAAAATATTCTTAAGTTTCTGTTAGCTAATTTCACAAAACCCCTGTGTATTTTCCAACAGAAGAGTACGGATAATAGAAATGGAAACTAAAGTAGAGGCAGAAGTCATAGCACATAGTGTTAAAGTATCTTTTTTTTCTTTTTCTTTTTGCAAATTTAAAAATCTATAACCACATGTGAAGGTAATATTGGGAAAACCTGAATCCAAAATACACACACCCAGCCTTGGAGAGAGCACGTACATATGAGGAAGCCTGAATCTGAGGCTCATAGCTTCAGAGAATTGGTTCAGTGTCCCTGTTACTTTTAAATGGATTCTGTGCTCATCATCTAGCCTTCTACATGTTTCTCCATTTACTTCTTGGTTGGATAAACACTACTTTTTAGTTGTTATTTAGTAAGATTTCATTGACTAATCTCTTTATAGTTTGAAAATATCTATCAATTGACTGAATCTACATGACAGTTCAGGCTGCAAAGAAAATATAAGCAATGTATTTTCTAGGAAGAAACTCGAAATAATATTGTTTCTAATTTTGACTGTGTCTTTGAAGAGGTTTGAAGTCAGTCTGCCATTTCTGTCTTTCTGTCTTCTGTGAATTGATGTTTAAAGAAAAAATGGCTTATTTACCCTAAGTTTTTTTTTCTTTACCTCTGAAATCCAATAATGTTACCAGGGTGTATCTCCAAAGAGACATATATCGGTTTTCTTTACAATATAATTTTTCTTATCTATCTCTTTTAGTTCCCCAACCAGGGATCAAACCTATATCCCCTGTAGTGGAAGCACAGAGCCCTAACCACTGGACCACCAGAGAATTCAGCTTGTGTATTTTAGTCTTTACTAGAAATTTTCTTGAATTATATCTTTTTTTCCTCATTCATTGGTTGCCCTTCTACTAGAATGCTAATTATGCTTATGTTCCTTTCCTTTGCATAATCCTTTTCAACTATTTTTTAAATTTAATTTTAATTTCCTTTTCAGACTTATTATTACGTTCCTGGCTGTGTTTTCAACAGTAGTAATTCTCCTATTGTGTAGCTTCTTATATATCCTTCACTTGATTTTTTCCATATCTTTTTAAGTTATTACATTTATGTTGTCTTAGTATTTTGTCCTTAGTGAGAAAGTCGCTCAGTCATGTACGACTCTTTGTGACCCCATGGACAGTCCGTAGAATTCTCCAGGCCAGAATACTGGGGTGGGTATCCTTTCCCTTCTCCGGGTATTTTCCCAACTCAGGGATTGAATCCAGGTCTCCCACATTGCATGCAGATTCTTTACCAGCTAAGCCATAAAGGAAGCCTGTTTTGCCCTTAAAATATTTATATTTTCTTTGAGAATTTGTTTCATAGTGTTAATGCTGAGTCATGTCTGACTCTTTGTGACCCTATGGACTCTATTTGTCTGTGGCATTTTTTAGATAAGAATACTGAAGTGGGTTGCTATGACCTCCTAAAGGGTATCTTGCTGACACAAGAAACAAACCCACATCTTCCGTGTCTCCTGCATTGCAGGTGGATACTTTACCACAGAGCCACTGGGGAAGTCCTTGTTTCATAGAGGTATTTATTTTAGTAAAATCGTTGGGTTTGTCAAAAATATGTCTTAAATGTATCTACATCATGGTAAATGTTTTTAATTCTTGTTCTTATCTGTTTCCAATGGGTAGATAGGTTTCCTGTCCTTCTTTATATTCATGGAAACAATTTGAATGTTAAGACTCTTGGTGTGAAGTTTAATCTTCTTGGACCAGGTGTCCACAGAGAAAACAGTGAGCCTCTGACTCAGGTCTCTGTGTGCACAAATGTTTGACTGCAAATTTATGCTTGGAAAGAGACTGAAACCTGAGGAGAGTGATCGAGACAGAGAGAGGCAGAAAGAGAGAGTTGATTTTCTACTTTTACTCAATAATAAAGTGTGGCAGCTGGGAGGGTACTCACAAAGCCCAGGCTCTCTTAAGCCCTGTTGAAAGAATAGCCACAGTTTCAGCAATATCACACCAGTACACTGTGTCTTATTTCCTCAGCTATTCCACAAAACCGAGTGAGTCCCTAAGAAACTTCAACAGTCAGCCTATATACTCCAAAATTTCTTATTTCAAACATGAAACTTTTCTTCCAGTCACTGCATTGTGCAGTTTTTGCAGTGAATGTCCTGCTATTCAGATCTCTCTGTGATCTTTTCCCACCTTAATCCAGCTGTCACTAAGCTAATTATGGCCATTTCTCTTACACTGATTTGGATTTACAAATCACTCCTAGATGATTTACAAAAATGTTTGTTCTTTTCTGTGGTTTTCATATGGTTTGGGGAGGGAAAAGATGCATTCTTACTCTGCCCACATCATTTCAGATCTCTAAATAAAATGACAGCCAGAAAACTCTCCTCTGGACCAACATTTGTAAGTAAACCTATGTTCTCCTTCATTCATTTTTATCTGAGAGCGTAAAGCCCTTCACTTGAGCTTCCCATTTATTTTGCAATAGCTGATGAGAAATCAATGGAGTATTTTAGATTTTTTAAAATCTTTTTAAGTTATTGTGTGTCTAAAACTACTTAGAATGTTTATTTGTCTCATAGTCTTTCATTTTTTTTTTTTACAAATTCTTATATTCATTATTAAGATATTTTTAAAAAAACAGAAAAACCAACCTGATTTTGTACATTAGAAAAAGTAAGTTCCATTTTAGTTGAATGTGAAAAGGCTCTTTTTTTTCAGGTTAAAGTTTCAGTAATAAGTTAAGAGAACCTCAAAACTGTTATATTATATTCAAATTCAATGATCTCTTCTGAACAAGAACAATACCTACTTCAAGTATTTGTGAGAAAACTCTGATACTCAGTTTAAAAATAAATGGTTAGACTAGATGTGTTGTTTAAGAAATTCAGTTAATATTTGTCAAGTTATTACATATTAAAAGTACCTAGATCAGTGTCTAATTTATAGTATTTGACCAAGATATGTTAGTTCCCTTCTCTACTCAATAAAGCTTGAGCCACCTATGCCCTTGTAGGGAGAAATGAAAAATGCAAAACTCAGGTGATGCTATCTTAGGATAACTGATTAGACTTCAATGTGATTAAAGAATTCTGCAATAGCAGCAAGAACAAGGAGCACAAAAGTATGTTTCTTGTTTCTTCTCTCATACTTAGTACTTCAACAATGTCTGTCGCGATCCTCTGAGCTAGCACTTTTGTATGCCAATTGCCAATTCCGAGGCACCGTGAGGGCTGATGCTGAGGAGACATGACAGCACAGAGCAGAAAGGCATCAGAATAATATTATGCCCCTGAGTTGCCCTGTGGACATAGACACTATAAGATGTAGAAATGAGGCCATAGAATGAGGCAGCATTAGTGTCCCAGAGCCCATAGGAGTCAAAATAAAACAACTGTCAGAACCATAGTTTCTCCTCTGTCAGCTTATAGATGATGGCATGGCCATTTTGATAATAATTTTACGCTATTTCAAAATTGCAAGAAAAAAAAATGTTATTTTAGTGCATCTGATCTACTCTTTTATCTGACACGCTCCTATCCTTCTACTACAACCCTGGTCCCTTATAGAAGATACTTTTGGAGTTACAATTATTCTTTTGAATTTGTTTTACCCAGGCGGAGTCTGGGTGAGAAGAATCAGTAGATAGATGGGAGAAAAAGAAATATAAGTCCCCTCTTATGCTTGATGACACCAAATGGGTTTAAGGCCTTTATCTTTCAAGTAGGCTTTCCATTAAGGAAATGCATATGACAATGAGCAAACTATCTAACACATATTCTGTGCTTGCTAAGTATATGGAATAGCACCATATACTTAAAACATCATGGATGTTTCATGATAAAAAGACAAATATTTAAACAATTTTTAGAAGTTTAAAAATGCTAAGTCATAACTCTTTTCAATATGTTTGCAACCCATCAAAATATTCAAGATTAAAATTCACAAAACTGATTACAAACAATATTGGATAATTAAATAGAATTATTTGACTCTCAATTACACAGATATAAATGAAATTACTATTCATGTGAACTTGACATTAACATACACATTTTCTGACAGCTTTAAATAAATATTGTTATATACTCAGAAAACCCAATGTTTCTAAATGGTCCAGAAATGTGGACCCTATAACCACAATAATAGAAGATTATGGAATATTCTTTGAAAAGCAACAAGTTATTTAGATATCACAGATTTTGCTCAGTTGAGTCTAATGACTCTGATGAAAAGTTAAAAAAATGACCTTTACATTAATAGATTTTAATTCTGCCAGTCCAATCAATCCAGTGTTTGTTTTTACCTAAATAATTTCTTAAAGTTCTCATATTTTCTTCAGATAATTTAACATGGTATCAATATTCTTAGAGTTGATATATGACATGTGTGCTCACTAGCAAATGGTAAATATTTAAATTTAAAGTGTGTCCCCAGAAGCACCATGGTAGTGTACCCCAACTTTTGCTGTGTGACCTGTGGAAGAAGCATCTTTTTATTTAAAAATCTATTCATGACCCAACAAGATACAAACACCAAGTAAAAATGCCTTTTCAGATTACAGAGATCCATATCCAGTGAATTAGGTTGATTAGACGCATAAGCTGTGTGTGATGCATGCCACCCTTATGGTTTCTGCATTCTTCAGGGGTAGAGGAGTGAGTAGGGGGAGAGGAGGAGGGAAAATTGAATTCTATTTCTAAGCTAATTGTAATACAAACTGGGCTGCATCACCCTTGATTTTATAAATACTTGGGAATAAAGTGCAGTGATTGCATAATAGTCCATCAAAGGGGTGGTTGATTAGTTCAGTCGGTTTCACATGCAGTTTAGCTATTATTTTCTACCAGAATGGAAGAATCTGAGCAAAACTGTCACCCTCGAGGTGATGCCTGGCAGATGGGAACCAAGAATCAGTCCCAGTTGTAATATGCAAAGTCTGAAGAAAGTAATAATTAATTCTTCCATCTGATGCCCTACTCTCAAGTAAATATCATTCCAAACCATGTTTCCTTAAGCATTACAAGTCTGATTCATTGGGACCTCTGGTGATTCCACCTGCCCCTCCCACTTTGATTTATTGTGTCTTGTGAGTTAGTTTCTTTTTTACCACATGAGCTAACTTGAATGTTGTGTTTTACCTTAGTATCTTGTTCTGGAAATTTTCTTTAAGTGCAATTTGTTATTTCCCTCAAATTTTAGTGTTTCTAGAAAATGGTCCTCTCTCATTCCAACACACACACACACAAAATTCTCCTTCTAAGTAAAAGCCTCTAAGGTTCGTGTTGTTAGTATCTGCTGCTTGCTTCTGGTGGACAATGGACAGAGAAAGTAGTGACTAATATCAGAATCATGAGTGAAGATATGTTTTATTCATAAACTTTGTACCTCCAGTGAAATTAAAAGCAAAGTAAAGGGTCGAAGCTGTGAACCCTTTTTCCTAGAGCCTGTAAACCAATAAAGGTTTTATATTAGCTATCGATATCTATCTCTGAGTTGCCTTAATAACATCTTATTCCCTGTTTTCACCAGCCATCAATAATATTTCTGCCTGCCCGCTCAGGCCCCTATCTCTGCGTGCAATTGCATTATAAGGGTCTATAAGCCCAATTTGCTTCACATTCTTATTTTTGGAAAAGGCTGGCTGGCTTTTGTAATGAGAGCAGCTGCCAAGAAGGCTTGACAGAATTTGTGGCCCATCTGGCTTATAATCTTCACTCAATATCTCAGAGGCCTAAACTCTGAGACCTGCTGATAAGCCCAGGCACCCAGGCAAGCGATGGCAGCCTTCTCTGTGATTTCTCATTAAGGGCAGGGACATCTCTCTGGGAATCTCTCATATCCTGGATATCACATAAATCCTTTTTTCATTTTCTAATAAGTACAAGGGAGTTGTATTTTTTACACTACAGTGTCTTTATGTACCCAGGTATGAGTGAATAGTCATTTGGAAATTTTTGATATTTGAGTGTTTGGGGTTCCTAAAATAGTTGTTGTTCCTCCAACAGGGGGGAAATAAAACTAAAGAAATGCCATTAAATAGGTCCAAATGTGTTAAATAAGCACTTGTGCATTTTAGTTTTTAGAGGTGATTCTTTTCCCCACTAATACATTTATACACCTTTCCATCACAGTGCTATCATGTGGCACCAATGGTTTATGGCAAACAAAAATAGAATCAATAGAATAGCCACTGATTTACTCAGCATTGATTGGCCTGTTTTCTTGGTGACTGAATAAAAGGAGAGAAAGATAAAGAACATTTTGTTGAGGATGGAGGGATGTGTGGAAATTGCATTTAAAGTGTCCTCCTTCCTCCCTAAATTGCCTGCTAAAAATAAATTTTAGAAATCATGCATAATAAATTATTATATAATAATAATTTTCTCTGTTCTGCATTTCTAGTCCTTTTGATGTTTAGTTACTCAGTTGTGTCTGACTCTTTGTGACTCCATGGACTGCAGCATGTCAGGCTCCTCTGTCCATGGGATTCTCCAGGCAAGAATCTGGAGTAGGTTGTCATTTCCTTCTCCAAAACTTAAGCAGTATTTGTTGAAAGTGAAAGTCGTTCAGTCGTGTCCGACTCTTTGCAATGCCATGGACTATACAGTCCATAGAATTCTCCAGGCCAGAATACTGGAGTGGGCAGCCTTCCCCTTCTCCAAGGGATCTTCCCAACCCAGGGATCAAACCCAGGTCTCCTGCATTGCAGGATGATTCTTTACAAGCTGAGCCATAAGGGAAGCCCTTCTACTCCTTTATGTTATGTTTATTATCCTTGTAATGCACACCCAAAAATGTCAGAAGGAAAGCTGATATAACACTTGCCTCTGTGTGCAAGCTAAGTTGCTTCAGTCATGTCTGATTCTTTGCGACCCTATGGACTATAGACTGCCAGGCTCTGCTGTCCATGGGATTCTCCAGGCAAGAATAGTGGAGTAGGTTGCCACGACCTCCTCCATGGGATCTTGTGTCTACCTGCATTGGTAGGTGGGTTATTTACCTCTAGTGCCACCTGGGAAGCCTCAACCTTCACCCAAGAAGTGTACAAATAGTGGGTCTGAATTCAATACTTATAAATTATAGTTGGAAAAGCTACTGTCTCCTTCAGCAGGGCTGCAGAAAGTGGTTCTATACTCTGGTAGATCTGCCTTTACCAAAGCAATTTACTTTGGAAAATTGGCAAGGCTTTATTTACTATGCTATTTATCTCCTCTCGCTTGTAGAAATTGCTTTTGCTATATTTCCTATATTTTACATGTATTTTTGATAAATTTGAAATGGTAGTGACAATAGTCTGAATAAAAATGCTCCCATGGGAAGAATCTGAATAATAACTCATCAAGACAAAATTTAAACAAGGAGCAGTCTCGTTATTTGTAGAACAGAAGACTGGATCATTCCTGGAGTCAAGACATATCAGTCAATTTTTTTTCTTATCAATAATTCACCAAAAATTGATTACGCACAGACTCTGCATCAAGTGCTATAAATGCCCTAAAGGATTAAGATTTGCATGAGTTAGAGAAACAACATCTTATTTTTCCAAAAGGAGAGAAAAAGACAGATGGAGGTTTAGAAGCTCTAGTGAAAAGGAATGATGACCCTTAACAACATGCCAATTGAAGCACATAAAACAAACAACCCCTGAAAAGCATATCCGAGACATTCATGTTGAGGGTGACTGAGAGTCCAGGCAACAAACTGTGTCCTGAGTTCAATAATAGACCAATGTATGTCAGAAAGAACCTAAATGCAGACCAAAATGGAACCTAAAACCAGGAAGAATGATTCACATCTTGAGCCAGAGTCTGAACAACTTCCAGAAAGAACTAAGGATTCTAGCGTCTAGCAATGGAACCAACTCACATGAACCCAGCTCAGTATTTTAGCATAAACACAGAGGAAGAAGGCCTGATTCTTGAATGGCAGAGCTTGCAGGGGTTTCTATTAAATATTCCTGGAACCTAAAGCCAGACTGGAGAAGGCAATGGCAACCCACTCCAGTACTCTTGCCTAGAAAATCCCATGGACGGAGGAGCCTGGTGGGCTGCAGTCCACAGGGTCGCTAAGAGTCAGACACGACTGAGCGACTTCACTTTCACTTTTCACTTTCATGCATTGGAGAAGGAAATGGCAACCCACTCCAGTGTTCTTGCCTGGAGAATACCAGGGACAGGGGAGCCTGGAGGGCTGTCATCTATGGGGTTGCACAGAGTCAGGCATAACTGAAATGACTTAGCAGCAACAGCAGCAAAGCCAGAAATATTTGTCATTGATGACTGCTTTCTAGAGTCTTATATTACTTTTATTTCACTCACCCCTTTAAATGACTTAGTAAAAGTAATTTCTAAAAATTCATTTGACTTAGCTGAACTAAAACAAAATCCCAATGCTGCCTTAGGGAGAACTAATTGAAGCTATTATGGTTATTGACATCTTTCTTAGGACAATCTCTCACATTTCTTTCCTAGTTCACAGGTCATTAACTCCTTTTGGTGAACAAACCACCAACTGCTCCCCTAGTTCTCTGAATGGTATAGCTTATATTGTTGGAAATGTGAATTTTCCTGTCACTCTAAAATATACCATTATTTAAGAATTTTTGTCATTTGAAAAATGCATTATTAGTTTTTTTTTTTCTTTATGTATCCTCTTTATGATTTCAATGAGTCAGTCTTCTATGTTATTAGCTCAATATTTGGTACTTACTGGGTGCTCTGGAAACAATAATTAAGTCATTGGTTAATTCATTGATTGTTTAACAAACGCAGAATATTCACTTTTTAGAGTTTTAGACCTATTAATTGAAATGTTCAACCACAAAGAGTCCTGAATTGTCTATTGTAGAATGACTTTGTAATAATAACCACTTGCAAAGTTACCAAATGCAGTTAGAATGAGTCAGACCTTTAAATAAATAGGCTGTGTAAATAGTAGGCATGTGGCGACATCTTTCTACATGTGGTACATTTTTATCATGCTCATATTATGTTTCACCCTCTTTTCGAATATAAACATGGATGACACAGAAACTTTTATTCAAACATGAACTAAGAAGATCCTGGATGAAGGTGCATGTGAGAGAAAGTGTCTTCTCTAGTGTGTGTGAGTATTTGGTTGCTCAAACTCACGCCCGAGCATTAATTTCACACTTTATTTCCCAGAAATTGAAGACAGTTAATTGACTTTTTACAACTGGTATTGAAACTTTTTTCTACTTCATGCCTCATAGGATGGGAAAACTATGCTGTTAGTGAGGCTCAATGGCTTGTCCACGAAGAGGTGACAAGTCAGTAAATAGAAGACCAAGATTATATGGGGCTTTATAATGTCATGCTTTCACTTCTATAGAGAATCACTGCAGTCGAAAGGACATCAACAAAGATCACACTTTGGCTCTTTCTCTTAGCTAATTTTCTTTCTTAAAATTCTGCAAATTGTCTTAAATACATAAAAATGTTAGAGCAAGAAGGGCCTTTAGAAAGTGAGGGTTAGAGAAGATAAACTGTTCACATAGACGTCACCAAATCAGAATTCCAGAAAAGTTATCATTCTATAATTCTGTTCAAGATAGAACATAGCAAGATTAAAGAAGATTGGAAGTAGAGAAAATTTTTTATATTTACCATTGTGCCTATTGTGTGTCAAGCCTCACAGTAACAATTTTTATGTTTCTTAGATGACTTTTTGTTCTCATCTTCCAGCTAAGCAATGTCCTCAGTTCAGTTCAGTCTCTCAGTCGTGTCTGACTCTTTGCGACCCCATGAATCGCAGCACGCCAGGCCTCCCTGTCCATCACCAACTCCTGAGTTCACTCAAACTCACGGCCACAGAGTCGGTGATGCCATCCAGCCATCTCATCCTCTGTTGCCCCCTTCTCCTCCTGCCCCCAATCCCTCCCAGCATTAGGGTCTTTTCCAATGAGTCAACTCTGTGCATGAGATGGCCAAAGTACTGGAGTTTCAGCTTTAGCATCATTCCTTCCAAAGAACACCCAGGACTGATCTCCTTTAGAATGGACTGGTTGGATCTCCTTGCAGTCCAAGGGACTCTCAAGGGTCTTCTCCAACACCACAGTTCAAAAGCATCAATTCTTCGGTGCTCAGCTTTCTTCACAGTCCAACTCTCATATCCATACATGACTATTGGAAAAACTATAGCCTTGACTAGACGGACCTTTGTTGGCAAAGGAATGTCTCTGCTTTTGAATATGCTATCTAGATTGGTCATAACTTTCCTTCCAAAGAGTAAGCATCTTTTAATTTCATGGCTGCAATCACCACCAGCAATGTCCTAGGGTGACCATTATTCAAAGGAGGAATTCGGTACTGCTGTACGTATTAAAGGATAGGGCCCAACACCAACTAACATAGAGATTTAAATCCAATCTCCACTTTCCTATTTAGTCTGAAAAGATTTCATAATTGGAATAAACATTAGGAAATTACTGAATAAGATAAGTGAACCTTTAGGTAACTCTTGTGAGAGTTTCAGAAACAAGTACTGTTTTGATAAAACAGTTAAAGCATGGTAGATATTATAAGGGTTTTTTAAAGAAATATTCCAAATCTCCTCTGTCTCCAGGCCTATGTCAGATTACAAGTCCTTATGCTCCTGAAGATAGGGGTAGTTATGGGACTTGATTCAGCCAGTCAAATGTAGTAAAATAAGGCACATTTAGGCAGCAACTTTCAGAAGTAGTGTGCATCTTGCTGGCTCTGTCTTCCTGCCTTCCTGCCATGAAAAACTCACACGTGTAAGGAGCCTCTGTCAGTCTTCATCCTTAAGTGACTATGATAAGTGGAGCCTCAATTGTCTTGACTCACCTGGTGATCATTCAAAAATCTTTCCTGATGAAGCAGGCTTTCCTGTCCGAAATGGTACAGATATGAAAAGCACAGTTCAAGAGAGATTTGGCTTTGATACCTGTTTCTGCCACTTATTGACTAGGTGATCATGGGTAACAATAACTGATTCTCTCTAACCTTTGGTTTCCCCACCAATAATAGTGTCGCAATAACATCAATTTCATTAGGTTTTCATAAATTAAGTGTGGTAATATTTGTAAATTGTTGAGTACCTGTTACACACTACTGATGTATTAGAAACATCATCATTATTGTCGTTATCCAGGGAGACAAGAAATTACTTTTCACAATATTTTCATAAGGGATTTTGAAACGAAGGGAACAAGGTCTATTGGAGACTAAGAAGGATCCACAATCATAGTCTCAGAATGAAAGGACAAGGAGAATGACATGTGAAGGACACATATTCCGTGTGCAGGACAGATTCTGTGTACTCTCTAGACAAGAGATGAACACAGTTCAACTGAGGCCAAGGAAGGAGGTGACTGCTTTCAGAAAAACATGTGAAAAGCAAACTAACTTCTGAGTATTATTTAAATTGTTATCTCTTGAGAAGAAGAATACTTTTCCCTTAAAATGGTAGAGCAGAATGAAAATGCCCATACGTCTTTTGTGTTTTATTCCTAAGCAGTTTCAGCATCTTGGGAATGACTTGAAGCTGCCTCAGTTAGATTGAGTTGAAGGTACAGGCGTCTGGATATGAATCCTTGTCTGACTTTATGAAACACTAATGGAGGAAGATGTTACTAAAACAGAAAACAATAACAACGTCATCAAAGAACAAGTGCCTTGCAATTGAATGTCAGAAAATTTTCGAAGAGTTCTCAGCAGGAAACCTCCCACTGAGAAGCACAGTCTGAAATCACTTCCCAGGAGAGTGACTCTTAAAACCTGGATGTGCGCTGAGCAGGTGTTCCAGCAACTGCTGCCAACTGCATCCTTCAAGTCAGGAGAAAACTTCAGCAACTACTCAGAAATCTTTAAAAATAACGTGTTCAATTGGGAACTGGGAGAAAGACAACATACACAGAGGGAGAAAAAAAATACCAGCTTTCTAAAATTAATAGACTATATAGATAGATAGATAGATAAAATGGATGCATGTGCGCTCAATCACTCAGTTGTGGCTGACTCTTTGTGACCCTATGGACCATAGCCCACCAGGCTTCTTTGTTCATGCCATTCTCCAGGCAAGAATGCTGGAACAATTTCCTTCTCCAGGTGATCTTCCCGACCCAGGGATCAAACCCTTGATTCTTTGGCAGGTGGATTTTTTACCACTGAGTCAGCTGAGAACTCCATGCACACAATGTGTGTGTGTGTGTGTGTGTGTGTGTGTGTATAGCTTCCCGAATATATATGGGCTTCCCAGGTGGCATTAGTGGTAAAGAACCTGCCTGCCAATGCAGGAGACATAAGAAATGTAGGTCCAGTCCCTGGATTTGGGTTGGATCCATGGGTTGGGAAGATCCTCTGGAGGAGGCCACAGCAACCCACTCCCGGATTCTTGCCTAGAAAATCCCATAGATAGAGGAGCCTGGTAGGCTACAATTCATAGGGTCACAAAGAGTCAGACATGACTAAAGTGACTTAGTGAATATATATATATATATATATATATACACACACATATATACATATACACACACATACATATACATTCATGTTCTTCATGTAATTAATATTACCATCATTGTACTCCTTAATGTGTGTGTGTGTGTGTGTGTGTGTGTGTGTGTGTGTGTGTTTTCATTCCCTTTAATCAACAGACTGGAAAAGGTCATGGACCAGAAAAAGTCAGTTCTCATTCCAATCCTAAGGAAGGACAATGCCAAAGAATGTTCAAACTATTGCACAATTGCACTTGTCTCACACTCTAGCAACTCACTCCAGTACTCTTGCCTGGAAAATCCCATGGATGGAGGAGCCTGGTAGGCTGCAGTCCATGGGGTCGCGAATAGTCAGATACGACTGAGCGACTTCACTTTCACTTTTCACTTGCATGCATTGGAGAAGGAAATGGCAACCCACTCCAGTGTTCTTGCCTGGAGAATCCCAGGAACGGGGGAGCCTGGTGGGCTGCCCTCTATGGGGTCACACAGAGTCAGACACGACTGAAGTGACTTAGCAGCAGCACACTCTAGCCAAGTAATGTTCAAAATTCTCCAAGCCACACTTCAACAGTACGTGAACCATGAACTTCCAGATGTTCAAATTGGATTTAGAAAAGGCAGAGGAACCAGAAATCAAATGGTCAATATCCACTGGATCATCCAAAAAGAAAGAGAATTCCAGAAAAAGCATCTATTTTGCTGCATTGACTGTACTAAAGCCTTTGACTGTATAGATCACAACAAACTGTGGAAAATTCTTTAAAAAATGGGAACACTAGACCACCTGACCTGCCTCCTGAGAAATCTGTATGTAGGTCAAGAAGCAAGAGTTAGAACCAGACATGGATCAATAGACTGGTTCCAAATTGGGAAAGGAGTACATCAAGACTGTATATTGTCACCCTGTTTATTTAAGTTATATGCAGAGTACATCATGTGAAATGCCGGGCTGGATGAAGTACAAGCTGGAATCAAGATTGCCGGGAGAAATATCAATAACCTCAGTTGTCCAGATGATACCACCCTTATGGCAGAAAGTGAAGAGTAACTAAAGAGCCTCTTGCTGAAGGTGAAAGAGGAGAGTGAAAAAACTGGCTTAAAACTCAACATTCAAACAACTAAGATTATGGCATCTGGTCCCATCACTTCATGGCAAACAGGGAAACAATGGAAACAATGAGAGACTTTAATTTTGGGGGCTCCAAAACCACTGCAGATGGTGACTGAAGCCACAAAATTAAAGAACATTTGTGTCATTTATTTTTCTGGAGTTGAGCTGTAGGAGTTGTTTTTTGAGATTTTTTATATATTTTTTTATTTTTTATATATTTTTTATATTTTTGAGATTAGCTGTTTGTCAGTTGCTTCATTTGCTATTATTTCCTCCCATTCTGAAGGCTGCCTTTTCACCTTGCTTATAGTTTCCTTTGATGTGCAGAAGCTTTTAAGGTTAATTAGGTCCCATTTGTTTATTTTTGCTTTTATTTCCAATATTCTGGGAGGTGGGTCATAGAGGATCCTGCTGTGATGTATGTCAGAGAGTGTTTTGCCTATGTTCTCCTCTAGGAGTTTTATAGTTTCTGGTCTTACGTTTAGATCTTTAACCCATTTTGAGTTTATTTTTGTGTATGGTGTTAGAAAGTGTTCTAGTTTCATTCTTTTACAAGTGGTTGACCAGATTTCCCAGCACCACTTGTTAAAGAGATTGTCTTTAATCCATTGTATATTCTTGCCTCCTTTGTCAAAGATAAGGTGTCCATATGTGCGTGGATTTATCTCTGGGCTTTCTATTTTGTTCCATTGATCTATATTTCTGTCTTTGTGCCAGTACCATGCTGTCTTGATAACTGTGGCTTTGTAGTAGAGCCTGAAGTCAGGTAGGTTGATTCCTCCAGTTCCATTCTTCTTTCTCAAGATAGCTTTGGCTATTCGAGGTTTTTTGTATTTCCGTACAAATTGTGAAATTATTTGTTCTAGCTATGTGAAGAATACCGTTGGTAGCTTGATAGGGATTGTATTGAATCTATAAATTGCTTTGGGTAGTATACTCATTTTCACTATATTGATTCTTCCAATCCATGAACATGGTATATTTCTCCATCTATTAGTGTCCTCTTTGATTTCTTTCACCAGTGTTTTATAGTTTTCTATATATAGGTCTTTAGTTTCTTTAGGTAGATATATTCCTAAGTATCCAAAGAAGACATACAGATGGCTAACAAACACATGAAAAGATGCTCAATATCACTCATTATCAGAGAAATGCAAATCAAAACCACTATGAGGTACCATTTCACGCCATTCAGAATGGCTGCGATCCAAAAGTCTACAAGCAATAAATGCTGGAGAGGGTGTGGAGAAAAGGGAACCCTCTTACACTGTTGGTGGGAATGCAAACTAGTACAGCCACTATGGAGAACAGTGTGGAGATTCCTTAAAAAACTGGAAATAGAACTGCTTTATGATCCAGCAATCCCACTGCTGGGCATACACACTGAGGAAACCAGAAGGGAAAAAGACACGTGTACCCCAATGTTCATCATAGCACTGTTTATAATAGCCAGGACATGGAAGCAACCTAGATGTCCATCAGCAGATGAATGGATAAGAAAGCTGTGGTACATATACACAATGGAGTATTACTCAGCCATTAAAAAGAATACATTTGAATCAGTTCTAATGAGGTGGATGAAACTGGAACCTATTATACAGAGTGAAGTAAGCCAGAAGGAAAAACACCAATACAGTATACTAACGCATATATATGGAATTTAGAAAGATGGTAGCAGTAACCCTGTATACGAGATAGCAAAAGAGACACTGATATATAGAACAGTCTTATGGACTCTGTGGGAGAGGGAGAGGGTGGGAAGATTTGGGAGAATGGCATTGAAACATGTATAATATCATGTATGAAACGAGTTGCCAGTCCAGGTTCGATGCATGATACTGGATGCTTGGGGCTGGTGCACTGGGACAACCCAGAGGGATGGTATGGGGAAGGAGGAGGGAGGAAGGTTCAGGATAGGGAACACATGTATACCTGTGGTGGATTCATTTAGATATTTGCAAAACTAATACAATATTGTAAATTTTAAAAATAAAATAAAAAAAAAGAAAATCACTCACTCAAACATTAAAAAAAAATAATAATAAAATAAAGAACACTTGTTCCTTGGAAGAAAAACTATGACCAACCTAGAAAACATATCAAAAAGCAGAGACATTACTTTTCCAACAAAGGTCTGTCTAGTCAAAGCTATGGCTTTTTCAGTAGCCATGTATGGATGTAAGCTTTGGACGATGAAGAAAGCTGAGTGCCAAAGAATTGATGCTTTTGAATTGCAGTGTTGGAGAAGACTCTTGAGAATCTCTTGGACTGCAAGGAGATCACACCAGTCAATCCTCAAGGAAATCAATCCTGAATACTCATTGGAAGTACTGATGTTGAAGCTGAAACTCCAATACTTTGGCCACCTGACATGAAGAACTGACTCATTGGAAAAGATCCTGATGCTGGGAAGGATTGAAGGCAGGAGGAGAAGGGTATGATTGAGGATGAGATGGTTGGATGGCATCACCGACTCAATGGACATGAGTCTTAGCAGGCTCCAGGAGTTGGTGATGGACAGCGAAGCTTGGCATGCTGCAGTCCATGGGGTCATAAAGAGTCGGACATGACTGAGCAACTGAACTGAATGAATGGTTCTGTAGCTTTGAATAATCAAATGGCATGTGATTCTCAAAAGAAACAGATCTTTAAAGTTGCAGAATTATTTAATCCAGAAAATAATCTCATAAAGAAAATTCCATATCTAGATATAAACCACCAAAGCTAACCTCTTCCCACTGATGGAAAAATGTGAGCCAGTGAGACTGGGTTGGTCACTCCAGTTGGATTACAAAGAACAATGGCAGGAATAAACAGGACCTAGTTTATGAAAAGGAAGGACTTTTATTCCAATTGTAACCTTAGTTACTCATATATCTGACAAAGATTTCCAAACTGTCCTGAGAATCAATGTCTTCATTGATCAAATAAATAAACAAAATATAGAAACTGTTGTATCTACATTACAGTTTAGTTAAAAGAATCAAGTAGAATGATGTGGTAAAAAGCTTTTAAAAATCACTAAATCCTAGCTACTGGACCATCAAAATGAAAAAACAGCCCTCAGAATGGGAGAAAAGAATCGCAGATGAAACAGCTGACAAAGGATTAATCTCCAAAATATCCAAGCTGCTCACTCAGCTCAATACCAACACAACAACCAAGTCAAAAAGTGGGCAGAAGACCTAAACAGACATTTCTCCAAAGCCATATAGATATGGCTAATAAAAACATGAAAAGATACTCAACATCTCTCATTATTAGAGAAATGCAAATCAAAACTACAATGAGATGTCATCTCACACCAGTCAGAATGGCCATTATCAAAAAATCTACAAACAATAAGTGCTGGAGAGGATGTGGAGACAGGGGAGCTCTTGCACTGTTGGTGGAAATGTAAACTGATTTCGCCACTATGGAGAACAGTATGGAGATTCCGTACAAAACTAGGAATAAAACTATCATGTGACCCAACAGTCCCACTACTGGACATATTCTCTGAAGAAACCGTAACTGAAAAAGATACATGCATCCCATTGGACATTGCAGTACTCTTTATAATACCTAGGCCATGGAAGTAACACAGATGTCCATCAGCAGATGAATGTATTAAGAACTAGTGGTGCATATACATAATGGAAGATTAGCCATAAAAAAACACATTTGATTCCACTCTAATTAGGTAGATGAAACTAGAATCTGTTATACAGAGTGAAGTATGTCAGAAAAGAAAAACAAATATCACATATTAAGGCATATATCGGAGAAGGAAATGGCAACCGAGCACTCCAATAGTCTTGCCTGGAAAATCCCATGGATGGAGGAGCCTGGTAGGCTGCAGTCCATGGGGTTGCTAAGAGTCGGACACAACTGAGCGACTTCACTTTCACTTTTCACTTTCATCCATTGAAGGAAATGGCAACCCACTCCAGTGTTCTTGCCTGGAGAGCCCCAGGGATAGGGAAGCCTGGTGGGCTGCAGTCTATGAGGTTGCTAAGAGTTGGACACAACTGAGAGACTTCACTTTCACTTTCCACTTTCCACTTTCATGCATTGGAGAAGGAAATGGCAACCCACTCCAGTTCCTGGCGAACCCCAGGGATGGGGGAGCCTGGTGGGCTGCCGTCTATGGGGTCGCACAGAGTCAGACACGACTGAAGCAACTTAGCAGCAGCAGCAAGGCATATGTATGCAGAGATGGTGCAGATATGTAGAGATGTAGAGATGGTGCAGATAAACCTATCTTCAGGGCAGCAATGGAGATGCAGATGTAGAGACCAGTCTTGTGGACACAGAGCAGGCAGAAGAGGGTGGGACAAATGGAAAGAGTAGCATTGAAACGTACACCTTACCATATGTAAAATTAGATAGCTACTGGGAATTTGCTGTATGACTCAGGGAGCTCAAATCAGGTGCTCTGTGACAACCTAGAGTGGTGGGAAGGGTGGGAAGTGGGAAGGAGATTCAAGAGTGAGGGGACATACCTATTCCTATGACTGATTCATGCCGATATGTGGCAGAAACCAACACAATATTGTATAGCAATTATTCTCCAATTAAAAATACATTTAAATAAGGGAAAAAATTAAAATGCTAAAACACTGTAAAGATGCAAGGAACTATTATTTGCTACTACAATCAATTTTGGAATGAATGAAATCACACTGAACCTGTAGCATCCCTATACTGAATCTATTCCTTCACTCCCCCTTACCTGTATAGTCTTCACTATACAGTTATCAATCTCTTGCCGCATTGGGCAAGGGTAAATTGCACTTTATTCTGTTCCCTAATCATTTTATATATGTGCATGTGTATGAATGTATATATGCATATGTATATATATATCCTTTTCTACCTCTGTGGGGGCCGCGTTTTTTTCACTTCTCCATTTATGTGGCTCCTGTTGCATTCAAAATACAGAGTTCAGGGGCTACTCATCATTAAGTATTTTAAACTAGAAACTGAGAATATTTAACAGTTAAAAGAGGTATAATAGAAAAAAGTTGCACACTTGATTGGATAAGGTAGGTTGAAATAGAAGCTACTCCCTCAAAACAATCTATTCTGCATTTCTAACTGCCCTCCTATACTGGGTAGCTTCATAGTAAATTCAGGAAAACATGACAATTTATAGTCAAGAGTCTTACTGATTGTTTGCAGTTGTCAAAATCATGGGGTCAGTTGGAGAAAAATATAAGGTATGCATCAACAGAAAAACTTGAAAGTCTTGGAAGACTTCTTGGAAGACATAACATGAGATAAATATTGATTCACTATTCCTGATTTGCTGTTGTCTTCCTATCCAGAAACAGAGAATTAGAATAAATAAATAAATAAGAAACACTCCATTGTCCTCTCTCTTTCATATACACGTAAACATTCACTTACACTCCCACACAAAGAAATACCGTTTGAGTTCTTTACTTTGATGCCTAAATTCCACATCAAACAACTTCTTCCTAGAATCCTTCAAAAACACCAATCTGCAGCCCTTTAACACTAATACATAATATCTACAAGAATGAATATTTCCTGTGCAACTCTGTTTCACATTCTGAGATTTATTACTACTGGGTATTTTATCTGTTATGCAAATATGGAATAATAGAAATGATGACCTTGACTGAATGTTAAAGGTAGAATAGGTAGTCTGACTTTTAGCCAAGTTTAATGAGAGGCCAGCCCACATCTAATTGTAGCATACCACTGGCATCCAAATCTTGACTGGGCATGGTAGTAGTAACTTCTCAGAGAGTAGTTCCCAGTTGGGTTGGTTCATGAAGACTTCCTGAGATCCATGCTATTTCTTACTTACATAAAACCTGTAGGAAATGAGATGTTACATTTTCTGATTATATGCCTCTGCCATTAAAGGGGAGCTTCAAATAATACATATTTTGAAGAGGGTTTTGAAAGATATCATGTGTGCAGGTCTTCTTTTAAGGGTAGAAAGACACTTACACTTGCTTGAAAGAAGAACCTTAATTTGAGGGCCGTCAACTGCAAACAGACTCCATTAGAATTGCCACTACTGCTGCTAAGTCTCTTCAGTCATGTCTGACTCTGTGCAACCCCATAGACGGCAGCCCACCAGGCTCCCCAGTCCCTGGGATTCTCCAGGCAAGAACACTGGAGTGGGTTTCCATTTCCTTCTCCAATGCATGTAAGTGAAATGTGAAAGTGAAGTCGCTCAGTCGTGTCTGACTCTTAGTGACCCCATGGACTGTATAGCCCACCAGGCTCCTCCATCCTTCGGATTTTCCAGGCAAGAGTACTGGAGTGGGGTGCCATTGCCTTCTCCGAGAATAAGACTCCCTATTAATACACCTAATGATAATAATAGTCACAATTTAAACCATTTATGTAAATGGAACTAACATACACTATTTATGCTAATGTTACTGTGATGCCATCCAGGGCATATATACTTAAAAATAGTCATATCATCATGATTATAAAATGTAACAGGTTAAGATATAAATTAAATTTGTAGGTTAAGGTATATCTTTTGGGTTCTACATACTCATAAACTTCTGTTTAAAAAGAGCTTGGTGGAATTGTGAGCCATGAACTGACTTGATTTACCCAGTGCTGGCAGATGAACAATGACTTCAAATGCAGGCACTTGCATGAAGAGTGGCTAAGTTAGAAATATCCATACATATAGACTAATACTTTATTATAATACAAATGGATAAAAAGTGACTGTATAAGAATATTTTGTTGCTCTAATTTAAAATGCTATTTTCAGTGACAAAATACTTGTGTTAGTCACCTCAGGGTGCCATAATGAAATGCCACTGACTCAGGGGCTTAAACAACATACATTCTAGAATCCAGAAGTCCAACAACGGGGGACCAGCATGGTTGGGTTCTGATGAAAGCCCTCTCCCTGACTTTCAGAAAATGACCTTCTTACTATGTTCTCCATGGCAGGGAGAGAAAGGACTCTCTGGCATTATAAGGTCACTAATCTCATTAGGACTCTATACTCATGGCTTCATTTAACCCTAATTACTTCCGAAAGATTCATTTCCAAATACCATCACATTGTATGCTTGGGCTTCATCACATTTATCTTAGGGGGACATAAACATTCAGTCCATAACAATTACTGTAGAGTTTTTTTTTTTTTTTTTTTAATAGCAATACAATAGGTTTAAAGTGCCAGTGAGATCCACCCAACTGAAATATTTCAATGTTAAATATATATTTGAAACAGTTTTCTTAACTGTAAGCTTTAATTAATTAAGAAAAGCTAAATTTGACTATGAGATAGAAAAATGTTTCACTCAGTAATAATTTTTAAAACCTTGTGTATTTCCAATAGTATATAGCTTTGTTCTTACAGTGGGATCTTACAGGATGCTATCCACCAACACCTCTTCAGGGCACCCTTATAGTAAGCAGGGATCATTTGTTATCTCAGTACTAGTTAGTACCTGTCTGTGCTTTTCTCAGTCTTTTGCCACATCGGTGCCTCCCAGAACCACACATGATACTAATGTATCCCGCTGGGAAAGGCTGCTGAGTGTTGTCAATTCCTCTGACTGCAACACTCAAAGCTCAATCCCGGTATAAAAATGTGTTTAGTCAGGGTTCTCCAGAGAAACTATGAATAGATATAAACACTTTTAAAGAATTTTAAGAAGTTAAGACATTGGCTCATCTCATTGTGGATGCATGGTGAGTCCCATGTCATGGCCTGGTGAGGTCCTCAAGAGGGAGACTTGGGAAAAGTTGCAGTTTGGGGCCCAAGGCAGTGTATCAGCAGAAGTCCTTCTTGCTCTGAAAAGGGTCCCTTTTCACTCTATTAAGGCCTTCACCTGATTGGATGAGGCCCATTCCCATTATCGAGAGAAATCTGATCCAAGAAAGACTTTCACTGAAACACCCAGCATAATGTTTGATTAATTATTCTGAGCACTATGATCCAGCTAATTTGACATGTAAAGCTAACCATGATGATACTTCATTTTAAGATCTAATCTTAAATATTTTTTTTAGTCCTATCCCAAATAGACTTGGATGAACAAATTTTTTTTTTTTTTTTGAGTGCTTAGCATAAATTCAAGCACTGTGGCAACGGGTACTCTTACACTCATGACTTTATTGATGCACAAGATCCTCTTGTGGGAAAAAATTTAATATTGTCTTCATTTTATGATAAGAAAATTGAAACTCAGTTGGTTTAATTGATTATGTGCAAATCAATATCCAGGTTACATCTCTCCTGGGAGATTCAGTCTTTTTCTACATTTCTGTGAATAAAATGGTATATTATTACACAGGGTTTATACACCTTCACTTGAGAGACATCACTTTGCTAAAAAAGGTCCAGATAGTCCAAATTATGGTTTTTCCTGTAGTCATGCACGGATGTGAGAGTTGGGTTCTAAAGAAGGCTGAGCGCTGAAGAATTGATGAATTTGAATTGTGGTGCTGGAGAAGACTCTTGAGAGTCCCTTGGACAGCAAGGAGTTCAAACCAGTCAATCTTAAAGAAAGTCAACCCTGAATATTCATTGGAAGGACTAATGCTGAAGTTGAAGCTCCAATACTTTGGGCACCTGATACACAGAGCTGACTCATTGGAAAAGACCCTGATGCTGGGAAAGATTGAAGGAGAAGGGGATGATAGAGATGGTTGGATGGCATCATCAATTCAATGGACATAAGTTTGAACAAACTCCAGGAGATATGAAGGACAGGGGAGCCTGGCCTGCTGCAGTCCATGGAGTCACAAAGAGTTGGACATGACTGAGTAACTGAACAACAATAACACTTGCCCAGTCAGGAAATTGAGTTTGTGTGAGTCTGGAAGCTCCCATCCTTCTTTTTCTTTCCTCCCTTATACATCTCCCCCATCTTTTTTTATCATCCACCGCTTCAAGCTAACCCTGTTATACTCTGGTTGTGCTTCTATTGTTATTAATTATTGCAACTAAAATGGGATAAGAATGGCTGCCACTTCTAGTGTTCCCACATGTGTGACATACTCACACAGTTTACCTAGGAAGTGGGAATGCTGCGCATCTGACAATTAGCAAGGAATGAAAATGAAATCTAGCTATTGCTGGAATCCTTGTGTGAAACCACTACCCTGTGCTGCCCTTCCTTTATCACACAGAAAATCAGGGTCCTTAAACCTTTATTTCAGTTCATCTTAACTAGAAAATGCTTACCAGAATGAGAGATGCATTCTCAGCAGAAGTTAGGATGTAGAAGTAACCTGACTTCCTAGACCTAGCTTAGGACCTAAATATCCACATTGCTGCGATGTTCCCCACCTCCACAGATATACATGCCCAGTAGGTCTCAGGGTCATGCTGCATGGGTTCTTTTAGAGTATTCCAGTTCCCCACAGTGAAGTCTGAACTCCAGCATCTTCTTTTCCTAGAGGACATGACTCTATGCATGATGACCCCTATATTGACCTTAGTTCAGTTTCAAACTAAGAAAAAACTCCTTGGAGCCTCGTTGTCTGTCCATGAGGAGCATTTTACAAGCTCAGATCCATTTGTCCAGAAAATAGGCTCCATGAGCACAAAGACTTCTTTCTGATTCTTTCTGTTTCTCAGTCTCTCTAATTTTTAACCTCCAGATCCTTAATGCCTATAACAGTGACTGATCCATAGAAAATACCCAATAAGGAATTTTGGAATTAATGAATCCATGCAGAACAAGTTAAATAGATATTTACTGGTTTCCCAGAATATTATAATTTAAATAGTTGGCCTTTATCCTTTGTGGGTCAGTGTCTTATTTAGTCTGTTCAGGTTGCTATAGCAAAAATACCATAAACTTAATAAATACTTATTTCTAATAGTCTGACAAGTCAAAGATCAAGGTGCTAGCCCATTCAATATCTGGTGAAGGCAGACTTCCCAGTTTGTAGACACCCATCTTCTTTCTGTAGGAAGAAGCACTTGGTAGAAGTGGCAAGGGAACTCTCTGGAGTCTTTTATTTGGGTATGAATCCCATTCATGAAGGATCTATCAACTAGATATAATTGCCTCCCAAAGGCCCCACGGCCACCTATCAGCACATTGGACAATAAGATTTAACATATGAATTTAGGAGTGGGGTGAACATTAAGTCAAAGGCAGTCAGTTTCACATCCAGTCTAAGTTCTCTAGACTCTTAACTGCATTATTCTAGCTAATGCTTGCCTACATGTTAATTCTATGTTCGAGTCATGGTTCTAGCTGCCCTTTGGAGAGCAGAGTGTATTCAGGGTTTTCATCTACAACACCGTCATGGGCACTAACTAGCTGCGGACTATTTTGAGCCCTATAGAATCATCATCTAAGCTTTTTCTGCAATCCATTTTCTTTGATACCATCTTGAATGACAACTGATTTGCCTCCTTGAAGGTGCTCAGTTTCATTTAGCTTCAGTATGATGTTTTATGAGTCTGTTTTGAAATATAAGAAGGTGGAAAGTATAAGAGAATAAAGATTCAATCCTCTTCAGTGTAGCACTCAAAAATCATGCACAATCTGATTCAAAACTATCTTTCTAGCAAAGCTCTCCACAGCCATTCAGCAGGCACCCCCCACTTTCACAGCTCAGAGTTTCTCTCTCCCCAATAATTGTGCTTTCCTCTTTTCCCCAATCACCGAAAGCCTGCCTCATCTTTCTATTTCACTCTAATTCCTTCTTCCTTTACAATGACTTCCCTAGCCAGTCATTTTACTATTTTATTTTTGTTAATAAATAACCACTTTGAAGATGCCAAGCTAAGCTTTCCAAAGTAATGGTGGTAAAGCAGGCACAATCTCTGTCTTAAAAAAGCTTAGAGCACAGAAGAGGAAATGCAAAGAGTGAGAGGAAACACACAGACTCACAACTGTGCAGAATTCAGAGGAAGTGAGGGTTGCTCAGTCCTTGCCAGTAAAAACCATCCTTGAGCAGAGTTGGGAAGAATGAAAATATTCTTGATTGTAGAAATATCTGAAGAGTGTCTCAGTGGAGTATACTTCAGGAAAAAAAAAAAAAGCAGCATAGGAACTACTACCGGTCATTTGATTTGACCAGTCCTCAAAAGATCATGAGAGTGTCAAGAACAGGTTGACTGGGCCTAACCAATGGAAGAATATTAATGCCATTTTAAATAGCTTGAATTTTACTCTGTAGACAAGATGAGGAAACACTGCTTTGTTAATACACAGAATAATATAGAGGAGCTGTGCTCTGCAGCAGGGGGATGGGGCATGGGGCAAACAGAAATAACAGCAAAATGAAATAGAATGGTGATCTAGCTTCAAGTTAGAAAGAATATCTAAGTACCTTTTCCTGCCCCTAGTAAGATTACCCAGACACAGTTAAGACATCCATCGCCTATGGCATCTCGCAACCTCCATAAGGGTTTAGATCACAAATTCTCCGTCTTCTGCTATCTCTTTGATGGAGTATAACTCCAGGACCACCACCATCACACAGACTCCCAGTTTGTTTGATCTTTTGAATTCTTCACCATTAACACTTTTCTCAAAGTTCCATTTCTTTCTGACCCATATGATCTAAGGTACATTCTAATATACTCTTTGGACAATTCATACTGCCTGGCATTGGATTTTGCCTGGTTGCAGTTTACTTAACTTCTCTGAGCCTCAATTTCCATATCTATGAGAAAGAAAAAAATAAACACACATAGTAATATAGTTGCTGTGAGAATTCAAATTGTGAATAAATATAAAACATTTGGAACAACAACAAAATAAAATTATAAAAACTCTCCTTGTAGAGTGCTTAAGGCTTCCCTGGTGGCTCAGTCAGTAAAGAATCTGCCTGCAGTGTGGGAGACCTGTGTTCAGTCCCTGGCTTGGGAAGATCCCCTGGAGGATGGCATGGCAACCCCCTCTAGTATTCTTGCCCAGAGAATCCCCAAGGACAGAGGAGCCTGGTGGGCTACAATCCATGGGGTTGGAAAGAGTTAGACACGACTGAGCAACTAAGAAAAGCACAGCACAGCACAGAGTCCTTAATGAATAGTACTCAGTGTTATTAGTATCTTTGGTAAAATTTCCTATAGAGTACACTTCATACTTTTTTTGACCTGAGTAAATTTGACTGTATTCTGAGACTATTGCTAATACTGTTGGAATCTGAAGTAGTGGTTTTATGCTTTATTTCTTTCTTTCTCACACTTCATATATGTCTGGTGTCTTTTTTTCTCCTCATTAACAGATTCATATCATTTTTGTTTTCTACACTAGTATCACAATCCTGAATTCTTTTGAAGAATTTGTTCCCTTACAGTCGTGCTGGACTCTTTGAGACCTGATGGACTGCAGCACACGGGCATCCCTGTCTTTTAGCATCTCAAGAGCTTGCTCAAACTCATGTCCATTGAGTCGGTGATGCCAGTCAACCATTTCACCCTCAGTTGTCCCCCTCTCCTCCTGCCTTAAAGTTGTCCCAGTGTCAGGGTCTTTTCCAATGAGTCAGCTCTTTGCATCAGTTGGCCAAAGTACTGGAAGTTCAGTTTCAGCAACAGTCCTTTCAATGAATATTCAGGACTTGTTCCCTTTAGGATTGACTGGTGTGATCTCCTTGCAGTCCAAGGAACTCCCAACAGTCTTCTCCAACACCACCAGTTCAAAATACCAGTTCAAAAGCATCAATTCTTTGGTGCTCAGCCTTCTTTATGATCCAACTCTCACTTCTGTACATGACTACTAGAAACAAAAGCTTTGACTAGATGGATCTTTTTTGGCAAAGTAATGTCTCTGTTTTTTAATATGCTGTCTAGATTGGTCATATTTTTTCTGCCAAGTAGTAAGCATCTTTTAGTTTTGTGGCTACAGTCACCATCTGCAGTGACTTTGGAACTCAAGAAAATAAAGACTGTCTCTGTTTTCATTGTTTCCCCATCTATTTGCTATGAAGTGATGGGACCAGATGCCATGATCTTTGCTTTTTGAATGTTTAGTTTTAAGCCAGCTTTTTCACTGTCCTCTTTCACCTTCATCAAGAGGCTCTTTAATTCTTCCTCACTTTGGGCCATAAGGGTAATGTTATCTGCGTAACTGAGGTTATTGATATTTCTCCTGGCAATCTTGATTCCAGCTTGTGCTTTGTCCAGCCTGGCATTTCACATGATGCACTCTGCATATAAATTAAATAAGTAGGGTGACAATATACAGCCTTGAAGTACTCCTTTCCCAATTTGGAACCAGTCTGTTGTTCCATGTCCATTTCTAACTGTTGCCTCTTGACCTACCTATAGGTTTCAGAAGAGGCAGGTAAGGTGGTCTGGTATTCCTGTCTCTTTAAGAATGTTCCACAGTTTGTTGCGATCCACATAGTCAAAGGCTTTAGCACAGTAAATCAAGCAGTAGTAGATGTTTTTCTGGAGTTATCTTGCTTTTTCTATGCTTCAACGAATGTTGGCAATTTGATCTCTGGTTCCTCTGCCTTTTCTAAATCCAGCTTGAACATCTGGAAGCTGTTTACACACTTTTGAAGCCTCACTTAGAGAATTTTGAGCATTACTTTGCTAGTATGTGAGATGAGTGCAATTGTGTGGTAGTTTGAACTTATTTGGCATTGCCTTTCTTTGGGATTGGGATGAAAACTGACCTTTTCCAGTCCTGTGGCCACTACTGAGTTTTCCAAATTTGCTGGCATATTGAGTGCAGCACTTTAATAGCATCATCATTTAGGCTTTGAAATTGCTCAGGTGGAATTCCATAACCTTCATGAGCTTTGTTAGTAGTGATGCTTCCTGAGGTCCACTTGACTTTGCATTCCACAGTGTCTGGCTCTAGGTGAGTGATGGGTGATCATGGTTATCTGGATCATTAAGATTTTTTTTGCATAGCTCTTCTGTGTATTATTACTGCCACCTCTTCTTAAATCTTCTGCATCTGTTATTTCCATACTGTTTCTGTTTTTTTATTGTGCCCATCTTTGCATGAAATATTCCCTTATTATCTTTAAGTTTCTTGAGGAGATCTCAAGTCTTTCCCATTTTATTGTTTTCCTCTATTTCTTTGTGTTGATCACTTAGGGAGGCTTTCTTATATTTCCTTGCTATTTTCTGGAACTCTGCATTCAGATGGATGTATCTTTCCTTTTCTCATTTGCCTTTCACTTCTCTTCTTTTCTCAGCTATCACAATTTACAACTTTTGAAGTACAGACTATCACAGTTTACAACTCTGTCTTATTAGTTTCTTCTACAGATCTTACAGTTTAGCACTCTCTCTCACCTTTTAATCAGTCAATCTGTCTCCTTGTCTTTGCCATCATCCTTGGCAATTCAATATCTTTCTTGGATACATTCCTATCAACTACTTCTTCACTTCCTACTACCACTTGCTAGCCTTGCATTCCTATGTTTACACCTTCGATTTTGTCATTTACAACCCAACTGCTCCAGAATCTGATTTTGAACAAAGTTCTTTCTGACTCTCACCTTCTCTTAACTCCTTGACTCGGCATCTTCACCCCAGTAGCTCATGCGATATACAGCATCTTTTCTTTTCAATTAACACATCTTAAAAAACCTCTAAAGAACCCATCCCCCATATCTATCCAAAAGAACTACTCTTCCCCATGCTCTTTCATCTTAGAAATCTTTAGGTTTTAACCCATTTTATACACAGATCGGCAAATTTGGCCTTGGAGTATGGAATGAAGTGGGGCAAAGGCTAATAGAGTTTTTCCAAGAAAATGCACTGGTCATAAGAAACACCCTCTTCCAACAACACAAGAGAAGACTCTACACATGGACATCACCAGATGGTCAACACCAAAATCAGATTGATTATATTCTTGCAGCCAAAGATGGAGAAGCTCTATAAAGTCAGCAAAAACAAGACTGGGAGCTGACTGTGGCTCAGATCATGAACTCCTTATTGCCAAATTCAGACTTAAATTGAAGAAAGTAGGGAAAACGACTAGACCATTCAGGGATGACCTAAATCAAATCCCTTATGATTATACAGTGGAAGTGAGAAATAGATTTAAGGGACTAGATCTGATAGACAGAGTACCTGAGGAACTATGGACAGAGGTTCATGACACTGTACAGGAGACAAGGATCAAGACAATCCCCATGGAAAATAAATGCAAAAAAGCAAAATGGCTGTCTGAGAAGGCCTTACAAATAGCTGTGAAAAGAAGAGAAGCTAAAAGCAAAGAAGAAAAGAAAAGATATAAGCATCTGAATGCAGAGTTCCAAAGAATAGCAAGGAAAGAGAATAAAGCCTTCCTCAGTGATCAATGCAAAGAAATAGAGGAAAACAACAGAATGTGAAAGACTAGAGATCTCTTCAAGAAAATTAGAGATACCAAGGGAACATTTCATGCATATGTTCCATAAAGGACAGAAATGGTATGGACCTAACTGAAGCAGAAGATATTAAGAAGAGATGGCAAGAATACACAGAATTGTACAAAAAAGATCTTCATGACCAAGATAATCAAGATGGTGTGATCACTCACCTAGAGCCAGACATCCTGGAATGGGAAGTCAAGTGGGCCTTAGAAAGCATCACTACGAACAAAGCTAGTGGAGGTGATGGAATTCCAGTTGAGCTATTTCAAATCCTGGAAGATAATGCTGTGAAAGTGCTAGACTCAATATGCCAGCAAATTTGGAAAACTCAGCAGTGGCCACAGGACTGGAAAAGGTCAGTTTTCATTCCAATCCCAATAAAGGCAACGCCAAAGAATGCTCAAACTACCGCACAATTGCACTCATCTCACATGCTAGTAAAGTAATGCTCAAAATTCTCCAAGCCAGGCTTCAGCAATACATGAACTGTGAACTTCCAGATGTTCAAGCTGGTTTTAGGAAAGGCAGAGGAACCAGAGATCAAATTGCCAACATCCACTGGATCATGGTAAAAGCAAGAGAGTTCCAGAAAAAATCTATTTCTGCTTTATTGACTATGCCAAAGCCTTTGACTGTGTGGATCACAATAAACTGTGGAAAATTCTGAAAGAGATGGGAATACCAGACCACCTGACCTGCCTCTTGAAAAATCTGTAGGCAGGTCAGGAAGCAATGGTTATAACTGGACATGGAACAACAGACTGGTTCCAAATAGGAAAAGAGTACATCAAGGCTGTATATTGTCACCCTGCTTATTTAACTTATATTCAGAGTACATCATGAGAAATGCTGGGCTGGATAAAGCACAAGCTGGAATCAAGATTGGCGGGAGAAATATCAATAACCTCAGATATGCAGATGACACCACCCTTATGGCAGAAAGTGAAGAAGAACTAAAGAGGCTCTTGATGAAATTGAAAGAGGGAGTGAAAAAGTTGGCTTAAAGCTCAACATCAGAAAACTAAGATCACAGCATCTAGTCCCATCACTTCATGAGAAATAGATGGGGAAACAGTGTCAGACTTTATTTTTTTGGGCTCCAAAATCACTGCAGATGGTGATTGCAGCCATGAAATTAAAAGATGCTTACTCCTTGGAAGGAAAGTTATGACCAACCTAGAAGCATATTGAAAAGCAGAGACATTACTGTGCCAACAAAGGTCCATCTAGTCAAGGCTATGGTTTTTCCAGTGGTCATGTATGGATGTGAGAGTTGGACTGTGAAGAAAACTGAGCACTGAAGAACTGATGCTTTTGAACTTTGGTGTTGGAGAAGACTCTTGAGAGACACTTGGACTTCGAAAAGATCCAACCAGTCCATTCTAAAAGAGATCAATCCTGGGTGTTCATTGGAAGGACTGATGCTGAAGCTTAAACTCCAATACTTTGGCCACCTCATGCGAAGAGTTGACTCATTGGAAAAAACTCTTATGCTGGGAGGGATTGGGGGCAGAAGGAGAAGGGGACAACAGAGGATGAGATGGCTGGATGTCATCACCGATTTGATGGACATTTGAGTGAACTCCAGGAGTTGGTGATGGACAGGCAGGCTTGGCATGCTGCACTTCATGGGGTCGCTAAGAGTCAGACACGACTGAGTGACTGAAATGAACTGAACCGATACACAGATCACCTTAAATAAATGTCCTAAAATGAAAATTGTTGAATGCCCCTCCTCTATGTAAAATCCTTCCATAACTGGCCACCGCACTTTGGGTGGAATGCACTCTGCTCTCTTTGACCTCAGTGACCTTCCATGTGAGTTCTGCTCACTCGTTCTCTATTCCTCACTCACGAAGACTCACTCATCCTGGTCTTCTTGCTGTCAGTAAACAGTTCAAACCTATGTCTTTACCCTTTCTAAAATTTTACACTGGATAGCTTTACCTGGAACCATTTTCACTGAGATTGTTTGAAATCTTCTTTTTTTCCCCCACTCAGGTCTTTGCTCAGTTGTCACCCGCTTAGTGAGATCTTCTCTGATTCGTCTTTCTATGAAAACTTGCCCTCTACCCAATTTCATCTTCTTTCCTCTCATTCTTCTTTGTTTTTTGGCCTAGCACTTACTAAAAGAAACAGTTTTCTCTATTCCTTTGTGGGGTTTGTTGTTTCCTGCCACTCCCAGTTAAGGTTAGCTCCATGATGGCAGCTGCTTCCATGGTTATTATTCTATTTTTGGTGCCAAGAACAATCATTGCTACAGGATAAGCTCAATTAACACTCTTCTTTTTAAATGAATGAATAAGAAAAATGAGAAAATGGAAAAACTATTTAGGAGTCTCTTACAATAATCAATAACTGTTACATCTAAAAGTAATAGCTTATTATTCATTAATTACATAGATGAATAGCATCTTGTGATTCTTTTTCTGCATTGCCAGTTTGCATTAGTAACTGACTCTTGTTATTTTATATTTGAGATAGTCCACTGATCTCAGGAGTAGGGGAGAAACTTACAGAGGAGAGTTATCTGTAGGGTAATGGCTTAGATTAACTGATTTTCTAGTGCAATTTGATGTCTTTTCATACTCATAGTAGGATGGCTCAACCCTACCTAAGTTGGTCAACTGTCCCATGGGTTCCTGTGAGCTCCAGATCTTCCAGTAACTCTGCACACAGTACTCAGCTGTAGGGGAGCAAGGAGTACTTCACATCTAACTGAGGCACCCTTGGACTTGGAGTAAGTGTGGCATAGCTGATTAATTTTGACTCAGGCCACCTGACTCTAGAATATATCATTCAAGTCAAGTCTCCAGGCCGACACTTGAGATGAATAAAGCACAAACTCTCTGACCATGCAGACCTATTCTGTACTCCACTACACAATGGTATCCTCACTCTCTAAATTCCTAGTGACAGTCATTACTGACTCCTAATACTTATTTTCTCTATTTCTTTAACTATCCTACTGATCTCCTCCCAATTATATTGCCAGTTCTTGAGGGACTGACACTAGTTTTTAAATTTTGTTTTTCTCCCACATCATTAGTACTTTATCTGTTAATTTGTACAAAATAGGTGCCCAGTAGGTAATCTTTACTAGTTTTATGCAAGTAACTATAATATTTATGAAAATAACCTGTTGGAGTGGCCACTAGCCTAAGTTAACAAAATTAAGTTACTTCGCGTCAAGGTCACAACAGTGGCTCATACACTTAAGACTGAAGATATCACTGAATTCTTTTTAGATTGAGATGTTCAGGGAGCGGTCAAAGCTTAGCTCTGTCATTGTAGACATCTGCTAAGAATGCTAAAGGTAAACAATCACCTGAAAGATATATTTGCTGCATGTAGTGGGAAACAGCAGCTCATTAGCTCTCTGCTTAGCTCGTTAACTCACCAGCTCGTTAGCCCTCTGCTCATTAACTACTTAGCTCTGATTAGCTCTGCTCACTTCCTCCTCCTATCATTCACAGTGTGAATGAACTGTAAATCTGCCAGAGCAACAGATGGCCATTCCAGGTCCAGGGAGGGAGTTCAGGAAGTAGGGGACAGAGCCTTCCTAGACTTTGCTGACCTTGAAAATATTCCATTTCATTTAAGTTTGAAGGTTATGGCTTAACTACATCATGAAAGAAACTGGCACCGTTTTATTTTAAGATGTAGAAGAGTTTCCTTAAATTGATTCCCAGGGATCACGCAAATGTGCTATTACAGGACCATGTTAGGCTGTTGGCAGTGTTTACCTAACACTCAGGAACTTTAAAACACAAGAGAACTTCCAGAGTATTTATAATGAGTCCATATTAATGTTTTGTCATGTGCTTAGTCTGTGCTTGACACTTGTGAGGAATTCAAAAGATGCTATTTCAGACACCATGTGGAAGAGACAGTATTTCCATGCATAAACTAGCTGCTGCTGCTAAGCTGCTAAGTCACTTCCGTCGTGTCCGACTCTGTGTGACCCCATAGACAGCAGCCCACCAGGCTCCCCTATCCCTGGGATTCCAGGCAAGAACACTGGAGTGGGTTGCCATTTCCTTCTCCAATGCATGAAAGTGAAAAGTGAAAGTGAGGATGCTCAGTCATATCCGACTTTTAGGGACCACATGGACTGCAGCCTACTAGGCTTCTCCGTCCATGAGATTTTCCAGGCAAAAGTACTGGAGTGGGGTGCCATTGCCTTCTCCAGCATAAACTAGCAGAGAGCAATAAATCTCAGTCGTTCATCAGGAATTAAATTGATGGCAGAGGATATTTGTACTCTGGGAGTTTAGAAAAGAAAGCATATTGGTTATCAATATCAAAAAAAAAGAAGAAGAAGAGTTTCTCATTATTTAAGTTTTGCAAAATCACAAGTGTGGTTTTCACTGTCTAAGTAACCAAACTGCCTTCACGTCAACATGCTGTAGCCATGCTTTTAAGAATATTTATCTTCACAGATGTTACCCCACATCTACTTGCTAAGAGCTGCAAAATACACCATTGGTGATTCATTTATTATAGCCTAAATATTGTGCCTCCAGGTAGCTAAAACCTGAAGGGCATATATTGTCTTGAAACAATGACAAATGATGTTTTGGCATCTTCTTTTTCGACTTATCTACGCACACATTCATTGTATTTATATGCAATAATCCACAGAGTAGTTGAGATAGCATCTATTCCTAATGACTTGTCCTAAATCTGTTGATTGCATTGCCAATCAAGACCCTGAATAGAGATATTAGAGAGGTTGGGCAAGTTTTGATATGATAGAAGAAGATTTAAGAAATACATAGCTAGTATTGGTACAGTGAGAGATGAAGGGAAGCTAGGAAAACATCAGAGTACCGAGTTGCTATTGGAACTCTGGATACCTGGGTAAAAGGGTCTTGTCAGGGGTGGGGGACAGACAGTGGAAAAAGGGAGGGCTCTGATAGCCAATTTTATCTGCTCTGCACTATAGTAGATGGATGATCCTATCTGCAGGGAGGGGCTTCTGCCACCTTCACCTGCGAGGCAATGCCTCACTATTTTAGGCCATGCAGATACAGTCTGCTTTATTGCTACCTTATTGTCTAAAAAAAAGTGGTTTTTTTTTTTTTAAGTGAAAAGGAAATAGCAAAAAATAGGAGACCTTTCTTAGATGCCTGGGGCTCTCTTACTTCTGCTGTAAGAACTTTTGAAAAAGAAAACATAAACAAAATATATTTCCTATCTGCCCATAACAAACAGAGACTAAAAATACTGTTACAACTGTAAAATGGTTTAAGGTCAATGTATTCCCTCTTCATGGCTATGAAAACCTGACCTGCATAAGGCATTAAAATTCATAACACATGAAAATTAGGGAGTCCTAGAAGCACTTTCTTCTATATAAGTACAAATTTTCTTCTGCCTACATCTAGCATTTAAAGGAAACCATCCAGATAATTAAAATGCCTATAAATGAAATGTCAAAGTTAAATGTTTTTTTTAAGTCTTAATGCTTAGGCAAAGTGAAACCTTTATTCTAAAATAATACGCTTTAAATACTAGCAGTATCTTTGAGGAAGTAGAATAATTAAGGTTTGCCACATAAAATGGGTCTATGGGTCCATGTGCTGCTCCACTCAGTAAGTAACCTTTATGAAGGGGAATGCGATAATCAGTGTGTATTTTTTGTCCTTAAATACTGCCATTATTTTAAACATGAATCCTGCTACTGTGGCAAAGCTAACTGTACAATGTACGTGAAGTAATTTAATCACACAACAGAAAACAGAGTTGTAATGTTAGGCAGATTTTGATTTGATTTTTGTGTATTTGGTTCATTGTTTTTTTTTCTTCCACTTGTATTAGAGTGATAAATGTTACTTGTTTTCTATATTATCTCCCTATGTAAATCATGTGGGAAATAGCCTGCGAGCTGTGCCTATGTTTGGGACAAGCATGATACATCTGTGCTATGAGACAGTTTGAGTACAATTCAGTCTCTTAGTCATGATGTGGATCAATCAAGATCATGCAATAGGCTGCCTTTATAAAGCTTCTATTGCTATCCATAAGGTTTGAACCAAATATTTCATACACCACGCTTGTATAAAACCTTACACACAAACTTTATGGCCAGCTCCTTTGAATGCTAGAGTGATTGAACTTCCTTTCCTTTGTTCCAATTGGGGAAGGTCAGTCACCAACAAAAATGACCTCATTCTCACCAGAGACAACAGCATAGGTCCACAGTAAGGTCTGAGCACAAGATAAAGAAGGGATGATACATATAATCTCAATCACCTGTATTCACTCCTAGCTAATAAGGCAAGACTACAATTTACCTAAAGAACTAAAGAAGAAGAAGAAGAACTAAAAAGCCTCTTGATGAAAGTGAAAGAGGAGAGTGAAAAAGGTGGCTTAAAGCTCAACATTCAGAAAACGAAGATCATGGCATCACTTCATAGGAAATAGATGGGGAAACAGTAGAAACAGTGTCAGACTTTATTTTGGGGGGCTCCAAAATCACTGCAGATGGTGATTGCAGCCGTGAAATTAAAAGATGCTTACTCCTTGAAAGAAAAGTTATGACCAACCTAGATAGCATATTAAAAAGCAGAGACATTATGTTGCCAACAAAGGTCCATCTAGTCAAGGCTATGGTTTTTCCAGTGGTCATGTATGAATGTGAGAGTTGGACTGTGAAGAAAGTTGAGCACTGAAGAATTGATGCTTTTGGACTGTGGTTTTGGAGAAGACTCTTGAGAACCTTGAACTGCATGGAGATCCAACCAGTCCATTCTAAAGATCAGTCCTGGGTGTTCATTGGAAGGACTAATGTTGAAGCTGAAACTCCAATACTTTGGCCACCTTATGTGAAGAACTGACTCATTGGAAAAGACCCTGATGCTGGGAAAAATTGAAGGCGGGAGGAGAAGGGGTTGACAGAGGATGAGATGGCTGCATGGCATCACCAACTCGATGGACATGAGTTTGAGTAAACTCCAGAAGTTGGTGATGGGCAGGGAGGCCTGGTGTGCTGTGGTTCATGGGGTCGCAAAGAGTCAGACACGACTGAGCGACTGAACTGAACTGAACTGACCCAAAGATCAGCAACAATTGACTTCTCTACTCTTCTCCTTTTGCTGGCTGGTGGCAGACTTCCCAATGAGGAATACACTGGGGGACAGTCCTTAGTGTTTCAGAAGACAATCCTGACTGGAGTTGGTTTTTTCCTCATCAAGAGCATTCTCTAATTTTCCTTTGATGACACCTATTCTGAAGAACAGGTGTGAGACTGACATCATCAGTCATCCATGAGGGGCTCCTACCTCTGGCTGATGCACGCCATACTCTTGCAATCACATTTTATTAGTATGGTTAAATCCCCCTTGTGTTTGAGCGACAGATAGCCAGTTGCTAAAGATAGTCAATTCCCTTCCTGGACAATATGTGAAAAATAAAATCAAGCCACATAGTTTAGGAGGGGAGATGAAAGGTCAAATACAAAAGCTAACCTTTAACTATCTGGAATAAGTAGCAGCGAGATTGATGCTAATAAATAGAGACTCCTCTCCATGGTTTCCCAGACACAAACCTTGGACACCACTCAGCTTGAGGGGTAGTAAGTGGGACTGCGTATCACTGAATTTAAATTGTGCATGTTTCAGATATAACGAACAGACTTGTGGACTCAGCGGGAGAAAGCGAGGGTGGGAATGATTTGAAAGAATAGTATTAAAACATATATATTACCATATGTAAAAGAGATGACCAGTGTGAGTTCCATGCATGAAGCAGGGCACCCAAAGCTGGTGCTCTGGGGCAACTAAGAGGGGTAGGGTGGGGAGGGAGTTGGGAGGCAGTTCAGGATGGGGGTGACACATGTATGCCTGTGGCCGATTCATGTTGATGTATGCAAAAACCATCACAGTGTTGTAAAGTAATTATCCTCCAATTAAAATAAATTAATTAAATAATAAATAAAATTGTGCATGTTTAAGGGATAGGGGCATAGGGATAATGAAACCTTGGCTTCTGACTTGTTTCTCTGTCATAGTCACACTATGGTTTTGGCAAGAAAGGACCTGGAATAAAGGTTCTAAAGAGGGCAGAGTTATGGCCCCTGATCTGTGTGGAGACCACAGAACATCTCCTCGTTTCTCATGTCTATGCCCCACTTTTTCTCCAACAGAGAGACCATGTGTCCACTTACCAGCTACTTCCCAAGACTTCTTATAAAACCACAAATATGAAAGGGAGAGAGATTATATATCAAACGTTCTAGAGGGATCAATTTCCTCTTGAGTACTTCTGAGGTGGCTCCAACATCCTTGGTCCCACCCATCCTCTTGCCCCTTGATAATAGTCAGGAATGGCATTTATTTTTTGCCCCTTCCAGAGAAGATACAAGTATGTTATAGTAAGATAACTTGATGGATGATAGGAAATTGAATCTTTATGAATCTTGCTCAACATTGGGAAGCATGGCTAACAATCCATGAAGGTCAAAATTTAAACAATTCCCATGATTTTAAGAACAATCAAGAAGAAAAAAATATGCAGGAAAGCAGAGCAAATCTACCTATTTATTCTCCTTTCTAAGGACAATTGATACGGATGGAAAAATGAGATTTTCTACTATTTTTATTTGCTTTTTTCTTTGTTTTAATGAAGGAGGGAGCAGATAATATATTGTTACTCATAAGCTTTAAATTGTTATTTACTTACTTTTTAAAACTCAATTGGCAATTTAATATTTTATGAAAGTTATCCTTCATGCTACTCTCTATGACGTGAGGTTCAGTAATCACCAGCTCTTCTGGAAAGCGCCAGAAGCAGTTCACTCATGTTTGGATCTTGACTTATGCCAATAATCAGTGAATGAAAGTCTAGGGGAGTTGGCATGCTGATGGCAGTTTGGGTGTCAAATCCAAGTTATCATTCTCCATGACCTGCTCCTACTTCTGTTCCTTGATTGTACAGCTATGACTTCTGGTTCCTTAATTGCAGCTTTTTATCCAACCACTTTCACCAGAAATCGCCATGCTCCTTATCACCTTTTATCTCTCAACAACTCACGTCTAATCTGTTACCAAGTCCTGTCAATTCTAACTGCTGAAAGCCTTTTCACTTTGAGTCATCCCAAAGACTACCATCCAGTTCAGTACCAGTGCATCTCCAGTATCATCATCAATGCTTGAATTTTACAAAGACTTTAACTGGTTGCCTTACCTTCCAACTACCCATTCCAGTCTTGTTCTCCTCACTGTAACCAGGGAAATCTCTCCACAATCTTTCTAAAATACGTCAGTGGTTTCCAAAGTCTAAGGACAAAAACACACAAACAAAAACACAACAAACAAAAAACCCAGAAAACAAACACATGCCCAAAACCTTACAGAAACTTTTATATATATACTGGCTTTGTATAATGTCACATTTTTGTGTCTCCAACCTCATTATTTGTTACTACTTACCTCAGACTACCTGATAACATACTAGAGGGCTTTCTATTCCTCCAATGAACCATGTTCTTTTTTTCTCTAGACATTTATATCTCTGGTTCTCTCTGCTCCTCTACTTAGTCTTTTTCAGGTTTCAAATTAAAGACTTTTTTTTTTTCAAAAAGAAAGTTTCCTTGTTCTCCCAATTGGCTTTATTTCTGGAATAGCTCTTTCATTTGCTTATGGAGTCCAGGTGTTTCTCTTTCCATATTCATATTATTAACTCTAATACACCTTTGAGTGGAGTCTGGTAAAGACCTTATTGTCTCATTAACTCATATGCACCAAGTGCTCACCCCAGAATACACATTCACCTAATCCATGTTGTGTGAATAAATAACAGTTTCACCACAACCTCAGTCTCCACTGCATGCATATGTACTAAGTCACTTCAGTCGTGTCTGACTCTTTGCGACCCTATAGACTGTAGCCTGCCATGTTCCTCTGTCCATGGGATCCTCCAGGCAAGAATATTGGAGTGGGTTTCTCTCCTCCAGGGGATCTTCCTGACCAGGGGTCGAATCTTGTCTCTTAAGTCTCCTGCATTGGCAGGCAGGCTTTTTACCACTAGTGCCAGCTGGGAAGCCCTTCTCTCCTCTAAACGCTTTCTTTTCATCACTTTCTAGGTTCTGAGAAAACAGATACTTTTCAAACCCACAAGCTATACTTCCACTTCTATTTACCTGGACAATCAATTCCATTAAAACAGATAAATATGTTTCAGCTCTTTAATGAAAAAAGAAGAAAAATATTAGTAAGCCCATGTCAAGAATTTAACAAGACACTCTCCATTGTCCTTTCCCACGCCTGGTACAATGAGTGTGCTCCCCACTTCATCTTTAGGTGTTAGGAACAGTTCTACTTTGGAGTTAAAAATTCAAAGTTGAAGGATGACTGATTCCGAAACGTAGGCTTTTAATATTCTCCTTGTTGGACATCAGCCTAAGTCCCCCTTCTTTGAGTACTACTGGCAAAGAGAACAAAAGGAAACCCTAAAGTAGTCCAAACAGATAGGGCTCAGCGTTAGAAGACCTGGTCTCTAATCCTGCTTGTGAACTTGGGCAAACCATTCCATCCCTTTGGCTATGAAAACTGAAGCACAGTGGTTCTTAAAACATGTCACTGCAAACATTATTCTTCGTATGCAATTCAAATGAGACCATTGAAAACGATCCTTGTTCCAAACTCAGCCGGTTTCTTTGCTGTAGGTTCCAGTTTGGGAGACAGGCAATGTATATCCATCCTGGGCTGCACTCCCACATTATGCCTTTACTGGACCAATTGCATTGCTCTAGTTTTTTAAAACAGTATTAGGTATACCTGTTGATCCACATGATTAAGGAAGTCAAATATTATTATGCTCATTTGTTGTTGTTTTTTAGTTGCTAAGTCATATCTGACTCTGTGGCCACATGAACTATAGGCTGCTGGGCTCCCCTGTCCATGGCAAGAATTTCCCAGACAAGAATACTGAACTGGGTTGCCATTTCCTTCTCCAGAGGATCTTCCCGATCCAGGAATCAAACTCTCATCTCATGCATTGGCAGGTGGATTCTTTACTGCAGAGCCACAAGGAGGTGCCTACTTAACACCTTGTTGATCCACATAATTCTAGAAGGCAAATATTCTTATGTTTATGGATTCCTTCTAATATCCTGCTAAGAGCTCTGCACAGAAGAAGGGTTTATAAATATTTATTGAGATACTGCTCTATTAGCAAAGACTCTTTGAGTGCTAATATGGATTGAGAAAAAATGACCATCAGAATACTCTTTGAGCTCTCATTCTAGTAGAGAATCAGAGTAAGAAAACAGGACTTAAATAATTTTTGAAATAAGTATATTAAAATGCCCTCAGCAGTGATCAGATTTCTTGGTTTTCTGAAAGCTCCTCAGACCTTGTCACTTTGCATTTGGAGGCATTTTGGTAGGCAGGATTTACCTTGTTTTACTGAGATAAGCCAAGAAAGAGAAACTATTTGCTAGCACAATAAAACTCTTAGCATAAACACTTTAAGAAATTTTCCATTTGATTGTAGAGAAATTATTTCAGTATTAAAATAAATTCTTTTCCAATAGAAGTGCTACAAAACTTCAAAAGTTCTGTGCTTTTTCTAAAGGTAATTCCCTTAATATTCAATTTTGATGGATCATAAGATAATTCTATTCTTTGTTTTTAATGTTGGTACAGTGAAGGGAGGCACTTAACTGTGCTATGCTCTGTATCTAAACTTTGCATGGCCCTTTGCCAATGGAAATGTCGTCTCCAAGCTTCAGCTTGCATCTTCATTGCACAAGACTTCTGGAAAGGGAAAGAGGAGAAGCAGGCAACCTCATCTGATGAAACCATCTTTGTCTCAAACCTGTTCCTGATTTATAGGAAGAATTAGCTGAACAATTGCATTTTCAAAAGGATGCATCATTTTTAAAGTCATAGGAGTGATTTGAAGCAGCATTTCAGGAAATTCAGAGGAAAAAAAAGTGAAACATGCCAGCAGAAAGTGAAGGAACATCAGTAAGAAGGAGCAAAGTAGTTATATTAACCATATTAACCCGTTTTATGTGGAATAGATGGGTATTCACTGAACTTATGTATTTGGAAATATTGTGATTCAGCAGAAAGGTGTTACTGTGGAAATGACCAGGAGAAAAGGTAATTAGATATATATAAAAGGTCAAACTATTTAAAAGATGTGAAAGATGTAAAATAGGTCATTGTGTTTTCATTGGTTTCTTCTTTTTCTCCTTTTTGTTTATTTTTTGCTTATGTCGATGCTGAATTCCAAAAACTGAGCAACATCTGACAGAATAGGATTAATTTTTCACGTTTCATAAAATGTTTGGAGAAAGGAAACATTGTTGTCTCTTGTCTACAGAGCACATTTATACCAAGAAAACACTGGATTAATAAAAAGGCTTTCATTTTGGAGTTAGTTAGATGTTGCTTTGAAGCCTGATATTTTAGTTATTTCAAGTAGGTCTCTTCTTATTTGAACCTCAGCTTTCTTGTTTGTAAAATAGGATTAATAAATCCTAACCCTATGCTAATACATATATACCAGTACTTAATATATAAGAGCTAATATAGACAAGAAGAGGTCCACCACCCATGAATTGATTGAGGGGGCCCTGCTGTCTTTAATGACGTATATGACACAATGCAGGCTGAACAACAAATGCAAGATGTAGATGCTCCTGCAAGGTTTTGAAATTGACTGGTGGCGAACTTTGGATTGTGAAGTCACTGTGAGACACAAGTTCGAGAAGGGTGGGACACAACGCTGGGAGGAAAACAAAAGGCGACGGATTCTAGAAAATTGTATCTAGTTCTTAATTCACCACCCAAATTTCTCTCCATGGGACAAACCTTGACTGAATCGCTGTGTTCTGCGCTGGCCACGCTCCCTGCAGTTCTATCAATAGATGAGGGCTTGTTATGGGTGCACAAGTCACTCCAGAGCAGAGCCAACTGTGTCTCTTTGACACTGCTCTGTACCACAGCAGTCTGTTTTGATGTTAAAGTTCCTTCTCAACCAAATTATGAATGCTCTATTTCTCTCCATTGCCACTGTAATGAACTTAGCAGCAATTATACACAGGACTCCTTAGACTAGATTTTTTGTCTCTTTTGTTTCTCATACTCTTCTGGGTGTCAAAATCCTGGAGAAAATGTGACAACGGAGCTGGGTGCGAACACAAAAGAAAGAGACTAGGAAACGCGGTGAGGACGGAAGGTAGTTAATGGTGAGAGGAAAGAGTGTATTCTTTTAATGAATGCAATACTTGAAAAGATTGAAATATACATCCTAGTTACATATTCTTAAGTTTTTGAAATGTAAAATTCAGGCAGCCGGCTCATGCATGGTAACTAGGATTGGATGCCATCAGCACAGCAAATCCCCAGCAGTCCCTGTGAAATCTGTTTTGCTATGTTTTTCGTCGATATAGTGTCTTAACATGTTTTCAAAACACTTTTATATGTTACACACAGATCCCTCAATGTGATGCATTAGTGATAAAAACACAGTATCCCAGTTGTTCATCCAAGCGTTTTTCCCATTACATCCCACTAGCGGGAGGGGAGGGAAAGCACAACGTAAGCAACACAAAGCAATGACTTGATTTTGATTTGCTTTATTTTGATTTTATTTATTAATATTTAAGAACAGCTTAAAATTCATTTTTTTAAAAAATAAAACAATATAAAGATTAAGAATTCGGCTTCCATTGTCTCATTCAAATTCAAATTCACTAGAAGTGTAATTTTTGATAAGCTAGTCCCCAGCATTTACATCTTTTAAGGGGAGATATTATTACCTACTTCAAAGAAGAATAATGGGATTTAAAAGCATTGAACACAATATGTTCTGGCCTTTAGTAAGAGCCCCAGAAGTGTTTCCTACATTGCCACATACCTCAACTTACTAGATCTTATCACTGTCCTTATTTTCTTATTTTTTCCTTTTGATCTATTCTTTATTCTTTTTGCCAATAAAATTTCAATACATGGTAATTAGTGGCAGACATTTTATTTTTACATATTATCTAATTGAATCCTGACAGCAATCATATAAACTAGTAATATTATTACAACTTTAACCATCACTGATTAAATTCAGGAAGAACTACAGAGTTCTCATTAGCACTATACATACTGCTTCTCACCTTAATATTTTTAACATCAGAGAAAGATTTTAAGTTATAATGCAACATTTAAGCCCCAATGGAAATGAAATTTAGAGCTTTAATTTTCTAATAGGTTGTGATGGAAAGAAGAAATCATGCATATCTGAGCTTCATGGACCAGACGATGATAATTAAGAGAAAAGATATGGGAGGCTATAATAATTGTCCCTATCCCAAGGTAAATAGCTAGCACCTTCCCTATATGTAAAGGCAGTGCTTTCTCCCCCCCCAAATAAACTCCCTTCATTCAAGGTTATAAAGGTAAAGCAGGGCTCCGCACACAGGAAATGACTCTAAACGTTTTCCTTCCTGTTCCAGTCACCACCGCCAACCTCGCTCCTGAGAGCACAATTCTAGCGCTTGCTTTCGTCGCAGGAAGCTGTCTCCCCCAGCTCTGCCTCTCACAGATTGTTGCATCTTCATGGAGGTCCATATAACTGCCAGAGACTTCTCAATGGTCTCTTTCTTTAAGATATAGTTATACTTTTGTCAACTCAATGGTACATAAGTTTGCTCACTTTCAAAGAAGTTGCCTAAAAGAAAGCTTCAAATGTTGGAGAACCGAGATGCTGATGTCAACAGATGACAAATTAGATGTCTAACAATGCAAGAATCCTTACGGTATAGATTTTAACATAATTATCAATACATTCCTTTCAGCTATTTCCCCATTTTAATTGCACACAGTTTATGTCTTTGTTTTATGTAGCTATTTCTATGAGAAGAGAATGGAAGCAGCAAGATGAAAATGAAAGAATTATGCAAAGGAATCGAAGGCTTGCCAAATACAGAATTTGTGGTTTCTACTTTGCACATGATTTATGCATGATTACATTTTCAGTATTATCCTGCAAGCTACTTCATTGTATAGTCCCAGTTTGTCTTTCTGGTGTCTGTATTTGGATTGAGACAAATATGCTTATTTTATTTTCATTCTTGAAGTCAAAAACTTTTGGGGAGAAATATGGAATTTACTTTAAAAAAAAGAAAAAACAACTAAGCACTAGACATGATGCTTTGTGTTACTCCAATTTGATTTGATGCTGAGCGATTTCACCATCCTGGTTGGTCACCTCCTAACCTAGGCAAATGATAAAAGTGGATTCACTTCAAAAGCTGATTCCGCTTGCTTCTCAGGATTAAAATCCAGAATTTAACTGGTATCTGACTTAGCTGTGTCAGTAAAGAGGAGGGGCCACAGCTTCTTCATGTTGTACTTAGGATGTGTGTTCAGTTGCTCAGTGTGTTCAACCCTTTCAACCCATTAGACTGTAGCCCACCAGGCTCCTCTGTCCATGGGATTTTTCAGGCAGAAATACTAGAGTAAGTTTCCATTTTCCTCCTCCATGGGATCTTCCTGATCAAGGGGTGAAACCCATGTCTCCTGCACTGCAGACAGATTCCTTACCCGCTGAGCCATTGAGGAAGCCCCATAAACTGTACCACAGGGTAAAATAAGAGGCACAGATGGGGGGGAAAACAAAACCAAAACTGATGACATTTTAAGATATAAACAGAGAAGATCCTAACAGCATGTTTCACCACATAGATTTAAAAACTACTGGGCTAAAGAGGGACAGGGACAATAAAAGCTTTATATTGAGAAGAGAAAGTGAGAAAACCACATAAATGGGGAAACAAATACAAGTAAGCAGGCACTCAGAATTAGGGGAAATTCATCAACAAAAAACAGGATACTACCATCAAGATGGGCTTTAGGGATTGTAAAAGGGTTTGAGTACACTCTGCCTCATGTCAGTATATAAGTCTCCGTGCTGTAAAGAGGACAAACGGTGCTGGAAAGAGGACAAATACAAAAGTTAGGATCTAGTGTGGTCCAATAGGATTGGTTTTAATAAATCCAATGTCTGTCTCCTTTTTTTAATGTTACCTGTGTTCACGTGCTTCAAATATACTTACTTTCCATGTCATGAATACCCATGCTTATCTACATCTTCTTGATCCACATTACTAACTCTCTTCCTTTAACAATTATGTTTTTCTTAAAAGTAATGTACCCGTATGGTACATTACTACATTTTGGTGTATGGTCTATCTAAGATTCATGTTCTAAAGCCTTGCTTCCCTGATATTTTTCCCACTGAAAAATCCCTGGAAAAGTCCCATGTTATTTTATATTATTATTATTTGTATGGCTTTTGTTGCTGTTGTTTAGACCACTGAGCATCCAGTCTACCTATGTGAAAACAAATTCTTCCTTGTCATGCAACATAATTCAAGGCCTTGACTTAGACAGGGGAAGCTGAGGACCACCCTAAGTTAGCACCAGGACCAAATAAACAAGACATACAGCTTATAGTTTGCATGGCATATGCTAATGTCTACATCTCATATCTAGCTGTGGGACCCAGATAATGCTAAGTTTTCAAAATCACCAGATTATTCTAATGTTAATTAACTGTACTTAGGCTAATTCCCTTTCTTAATTTTTTCAAAAATATATTTAGGCTGAAAGGAAGAGCTTATGTGGCTATAAAGGATCAACTGATTAAAGCCAAAGAAAGGATGGACCATTATATCCAATAGCTTATAATGGAAAATGCCATGTGACATATATGCATGTATGTGTAGATCCCTACCTATGTGTGGATATCAGTGTTAAGTTTTTCAAACCAGCCTTACAAACGACTATACAAACAACATTTCTTTTGGAAAGGTTAGTCATGAGTAGACAAGGGCTATGCTTTGAGATATACTAAGCATCAAGGTGTTGCTATGAGGTCAAGTTCCCCTATCTCACACTATAATAATTAAGCTGATTATTTACAATACCTGATCTAATTGTTGCCCTTAATCCTAGATGCTTATGTCTGTTGGAGTAAATAATAACTATCCTGATATCCAAATACTGACATACAGCAACTCCAGAAGCAAGATGGGACATCTCCCTTGATCATCCCTAAATGATGTATATTAGGTTATGAAAAGTCCCTTGAGAGTCCCTTGAACAGCAAGATGAAATCAGTCTGGAAGGAAATCAACCCTGAATATTCATTAGAAGGACTGATGCTGAAGCCAAAGATCCAATACATTGGCAACCTGATGCTAGGAGCCGACTTATTGGAAAAGACCCTGATGCTAGGAAAGGTTGAAGGCAGGAGGAGAAGGGGATGACAGAGGATGAGATGGTTGAATGGCATCACCAAGACAATGGAAATGAGTTTGAGCAAACTCAGGGAAATGGTGAAGGACAGGGAAGCCTGGTATGCTGCAGTCCACGGGGTCGCAAAGAGTTGGACATGGCTAAGCGACTAAACAGAACAGAAGGCTGTGGGGAAAAAAAAAAAAACAAAAAAAAAAACCCTGACTTACCCTATCTCCCTCTTACTTAATTTCTCAAGACTTTCCTTAGCAACTTGTCTGCTATGGGGAAAATGTTTTCTCTTTAAGGAACATGCATGAAATAGACCAGATAGCACCTCATGCACTCTAAGAACCCATAAACAAAAATAGTACTCAGGAAATGAATGATATCTCTGGCTGCAAGATATGCATGGCCATCTTCTGATAATAGCTCAGGTCTCAGAATGCGGGCCATGTGTAGTAAATTGTTAGCAAAATTTCAATTCAATAAAATATTATCTAACTTGTCCATATTTATGTTAGCATTGCAAGAGAGCAAACAAAATAGAAGAAGAGAAAAAAATAGGCACAAATAATTGCAATGCACAGTTAAAAGAGCAACAATAGCACACACCACACACAGTTAAAAAAAAAAAAATAGAGGACATTGACATAGAAAATTTCAAAAAACAAAGCATAATATTAATTTCTTCATTTTAAAAAGACACATTTATTTTGTAATGTTTATTCAAAATGAGCATCAAACAAACTACTGAAAATCGAATCATCCAGAGAAAATCAACATTAAAATTTTAGTACCTATCATTATCAGTAAATGATAGGATTCAACCAGAGGAACAGAAGGATATAGGATATATGAAATATAGGATATAGGATATGATATATAAGATCTAGGATATCACCAGTAGGATATATATATTAAAATATTCATTACAAGAATTTGGATTATGCAAATATGAGCCTGGATAGGCAAGTTCAAAATCCATATGATAGGTCATTAGAAAGGGTAGCTTTGAACTCTTGAGCCTGAACTGAAGCTGTATGTCACAGATGGAATTTCTTCTTTAGAGAAACTTCATTTCTGAACATAAGGCTCATCCAGGTTTCCTAAGTTAACCTCCTTTAAAGTCAATTGATTACAAATGTGAATCATACCTACAGGATAATGTCACAATATACCTAGTCTAGTTTTTGATTGATTAGCTGAGGACTAAAGCTTAGCCAAGTTGATACATAAATCTAACCATCATAGTCCACTTCTTGTCAACTTGTTACTGATGCATATCTTAAACCTTCATTCCTGAAGGATCTGAGTCATTAGAAACCCTGCTTTAACTTAATTATCATAGTTGTCCAATGCCTTTAATACTAGGATATCATAGCATTAAAAGACACTCTAAGGAATCTTCTATGTTCCAGACACACTCTTCCTTACATGTATTTTGTAGTGGCAACCCAATTTTCTCCATTTATCAGAATGTAGTGCTCCAGCCAGTATAGTAACACATTTCTTTGCCTATTGATTTAGAAGAAGGAGGAGCCCAAAACAACCAGCCAGCAGTTACAGCTTTCAGTTCAACAGAAGCTTTGTTATGTGAACTCATACAAGCATTCTTCCCTTTGGTACTAGGACCTCTAGACCAGCAGAGCATAATGTCAGTGAGGCAAGCCTTTTATTTTTATTTAAAATAAACATAAATTTTTATAAACTATACACTTATAAAGTGTAAATAAAATATAAAATGTTAATATAGCCTCTCCAGATTCCCTTTAGTTATTTCTATCATGATACATCTACTTCTATTCTAGGTATTGGGGAATTGAATCTATAATTTGTCATCACAATCTGAGCCATTTAATTTAGATGTTTAAGCCATTTATATTTAATGTTATTACTGATATTGTTGTTGTTGTTTAGTTGCTAGTTTGTGTCTGACTCTTTTGCAACCCCATGGACTGTAGCCCACCAAGCTCCTCTGTCCTTAGGATTTCCAAGGCAAGATTGCTGGAAATTGCCATTTCCTTCTCCAGGGGATCTTCCTGACCCAGGAATCAAACCCATATCTCCTGCATTGCTGGCAGTTCCTTTATCATTGAGCCACCAGGGAAACCCTATTACTGATATAGTTGCTTTTTAAGACAGTATTCTTGCCACACACATTTGTTGTAGGCTATTTCTTCTTTGCTTCTTTTTTCTGCCTTCTTTTGGATTGAGAAATTTCAGAATTCCATGCTATATCTTTTGCTAGCTCATACACTGTAAATGTTTGTAGTTGTCCAGGGTTTATAGTGCATATTTTTAACTCATCACAATCTATCTTATTCAAGTAATGTTGTTGCTGTTGTTCAGTCGCTAAGTCATGCCCGACTCTTTGCAATCCCATGGACTGCAGCATGCCAGCATTCCCTGTCTTTCACTATTTCCCAAAGATTGCTCAAACTCATGTCCATTTAGTCAGTGATGCCATCTAACCATCTCATCCTCTGTTGTCCCCATCTCCCCTTGCCCTCAGTCTTTCCCAGGATCAGGGTTATTTCCAGTGAGTTGGCTGTTTCCGTCAGGTGGCCAAAGTATTGGAGCTTCAGCTTCAGCATCAGTTCTTCCAATAAATATTCAAGTTTGATTTCCTTTAGGATGACTGATTTGATCTCTTTGCTGTCCAAAGGAGTCCCAAGAATCTTCTCCATCACCACAGTTTGAAAGCATCAATTCTTTGGTGCCCAACCTTCTTTATGGTCCAAATCTCACATCCATGCATGACCACTGGAAAAACCATAGCTTTGACTAGATGGACTTTTATCAGCAAAGTGATTAAAAAGCAGTACTCTGCTTTTTAATATGCTGTCTCGATTGGTCATAGCTTTTCTTCCAAGGAAAAAGTGTCTTTCAATTTCATGGTTGTTCACCATTCACATTAATTTTGGAGCCCAAGCAAATAAAGTCTGTCACTGTTTCCACTTTTTCTCCATCTATTTTCCATGAAGGGATGGAACTGGATGCCATGTTCTTTGTTTATTGAATGTTGAGTTTTAAGCCAGGTTTTTCATTCTCATCTTACACTTTCATCAAGAGGCTCCTCAGTTCCTTTTCACTTTCAGCCTTAAAGGTGGTATCATGTGCATATCTAAGGTTATTGATATTTCTCCCAGCAATCTTGATTCCAGCTTGTGCTTCATCCAGCCGGGCATTTTGAATGATGCACTCTGCATATAAGTTAAATAAGCAGTATGACAATATACAACCTTGATATACTCCTTTCCCAATTTTGAACCAGCCCATTTTTTCATGTCCAGTCCTAACTGTGGCTATTTGTCCTGCATATAAGTTTCTCAGGAAACAGGTAATCTGGTCTGGTATTCCCATCTCTAAGAATTTTCCAGTTTGTTGTGATCCACATGGTCAAAGACTTTAGTGTAGTCAATGAAGCAGAAGTATATGTATTTTGGAATTCCCTTGCTTTTTTTGTGATCCAGTGGATGTTGGCAATTTGACCTCTTACCTCTTCACATATATAGTTTAAGAAACTTAAAACAGTATATATCAATTTCTCCTTTTCCAGTCTTTGGATTCTTATTGTTAAACATTTTATTTCTACTTAAATTATAGTTTACACAATGCATTTTAAAATTTTGTTTTAGATAGTCAATTTTTTTGGAAGATAATTGCTTTACAATATTGTGCTGGTTTCTGCCGTACCTGAACATGAATCAGCCACAGTACTGTATTATTTTTGATATATCCAGATTTCTTCCTAGTACTATTTTCTCTGTCTGAAGGAGGGAATTTCTTTAATATTTTTTGAAGTGCAGGTCTGCTGATGATGAATTCTCTAACATTTGTATGTCTGAAATTGCCTCTCTTTCACTACCATTTTTAGTATTAGAATTCTAAGCTAACGATTTTTCATTCAGTACTCTTGAAGTGTTGGCTCTCCTGTTTTTTTGACTCCAGTTGCTTCCAAAGAGAAGTTTGCTGACTTTGTTTTCTTATTTATTTATTTGTATACAATGTGCCATTTCTTCTGGCTGCTTTTAAGATTTTCTCTTTATCACTGAAAATGAAAATTTTAGTAATTCAGTCACGTCCGTCTCTTTGTGACTGTGTGAACTATAGCCCACCGGGCTCCTCTGTCCATGGAATTCTCCAGGCAAGAGCACTTGAGTGGGTAACAATATCTTTCTCCAGGGGATCTTTCCAACCCAAGGATTGAAGACAAGTCTCTGGCATTGCAGGCAAACTCTTCACCTACTGAGTCACCAGGGAAGCCTCTTTATCACTGGTTTTAAACAATTCAATTGATTCTTCAAGCTTCACTTTTAAGTTTCTAGATTTTATTTTCTCTCCACTATTGATCCCAATACCTTCTCTTACACCACTATTGTCCCATGGATTATGAGGTTTTCCTATTCGGCTAGTTGTGATAAGAACTATTTCCAGTCCTTTGAAATTTCTGAGCATGATTTGCTAAATTACTTTTGTGTATCTCTTTCCTCAATCTTCATTACTTCCTTTATATGTAAGAGGTGTTCGGTATTCCGCTGAAACATGATAAGGATCCTCTGCAGAACTCCAAATTGTTCTTCTTCTGTGCAGTGCCCTATGCTGTAATATCTACCTCTTTTGGCTTCCCCACACTCCCAGCTTTGCATCATCTACCTTAGGAAGACTTCAAGATTCCAATGTGATTTACTTACCTTAGGTCTAAGCTTGGAAAATTTATAGAGGCTGCAAGCTCGGATAGTTGTAGAGCTCACTTCATTTGCTTCCTGTTTCCCCTGGATCACTGCTCTTTCATATCTAATATTTTAAGAATCATAATTTCATATCCCTTGTCTAAATTTTTAGTTGTTTCAGGTAAGAGGGTAAGTATGTTCCCTGTTTCTCCATCTTGGTCAGAGCTGAATTTTCTATAATTATATTTTTTAGATTAAAGATATATTTGTAATTTTATTTGTGGAAAAAAACATAATTGTTAAGAATATTATAGTGATTTTTACTATATTGCATTATATGGAGTTTTTCACACATTATTTAACAGCATTATTTGAGAGTAATTTTTGATATCTTTTAATGATAATTTTGCTTATATTTTCCTATGTACAAAATTGTTAACTTGTTTACTTTTTCCTAATGGAATATTTCTAAAAGTATAATTGCTAAAACAAATTTTAAGGCTTTTAACACATATTGCTAAATTGCTCAGTTTGGTCAAGCTTCAGGTGATTTGTGAAGAATGGATAAAATGACTGTATCTGTGTTTGAGAAAGTAGAAACTTACAATTGTGTGAAGAGATGTTGATGATTGAGAGGAGAGGCTAGAGATAAGAATTCCAGTTAGAAAACCAAGCAGCATGATGATGATGAGAGTCTAAATTGAAGTATTGCTATGAGAATCAAGAAAGGAGGGAAGGATTTCAGAAATATTTCTGAAGCACAATCCACAGGTTCTGAAATTATTTGGATGTTGATTATCTTCACATAATTTGACCATGGACTGAAACAGGAAGTTCTTAAGGCAAGCAAGTTTTGTATATGTGGAGGGTCATTTTGTTACTCAATTAATTAATTTGTTTTAGAGTTAAATTGCATAGAAACCATCTATGGGACATTTGAGTAATGACAGTTAATACAAAGTCAGTTTAGTTAAGAGTTCCGAGCTTAAGATATTGGTTTAAGGATTTTCATATTTAGGCGAATACGTAGTAGTGGCCACTTATCATGGGTACTCAACCTATAAATTTCATTTCCTAGGTAAAAATGTCTAGAGTGAGAAGATGAAAAAGCCAAGGGAAGAATTAAACTTGTGTGTACATTGTGAGTATGAGTAGAATAAAATAATTCTAAGAGAATACATGAAAGGACTGTTAGAAAGGTAAAAGGAGACTGGCATGCAAAATCCAAGAGATTGGGGGAAAAAGTACTGAAAAAGGGGAAATGTCCACAATATCAAAAATTGTCATAGTGGCCCAGAGCAGTAAATATTAAAAAATATCTTGAAATTGTGCAATTGTTTTAGTAAAAGTAGCATTAGATCATCTGGCTATAGAAGTGAATGGGAAGAAATTTAAGATCCAGAATTTATTAAGTGCATGGGAAAAAAGTGAAAAACATGGAGTCTCCATGTCTAGCATGCTAGTCTTCATCATGGGGTGAACTAGAATAAAATTTGCCCTGATCAGGCAGGCTGGTAACATTAAGGGCCAATACTTGAGTTAGATTTAGGGTTGAATCTTCAATGTAAAAATTAATTTGATTGCAGCAGACAGATTGCTAACATGTATTTGTTGATTTTAATTGGGAAGAAACTGCAATATAGACACAGAGGTAAATGTATCATCATAAAGCTGCAGAGTCTGGAATACCTAACACTAGATTCAATTCAGATAGTATTTACTGAATACTTAGTTAACATCATGAAAAACAACAACAACAAAAGCTAGGGATTCAGGAGACAGAGTGAAGAAAGATGAAAAACAAAACCAAAAAATGGTCTTGGTAATTCTAAATACTTATTTCCTATAATCAACGTAATGAAGCAAATTTGTTATAATTATTGAACTTATATAAGGTTTTCCCTTTTTTGTTTTCCCCTTTGGCATAATGTTGTTTAGTCGCTAAAATGTGTCCAACTCTTTGTGACACTCCATGGCCTGTAGCCCACCAGGCCCCTCTATCTATAGGATTCTCAGGCAGGAATACTGCAGTTGGTAGCCATTCCCTTCTCCAGGGATCTTCTCAGATCAGGGATTGAACCAGCGTCTCCCGCATAGGAAAGTGATATCAAGAAAAGAAATGGATGGCTAGCAGGTAAACAAATATCAGAGAGGTTTTTGTTAGTTAGAGAATTAGAGAAGCTTTCAGGAGGAGGAGGAGGCAGCCAGTTGATTCTTGTTATCAGTTCTGCAGATGTTCTAAAATGTCTAGTTAATTTTTGTCACTCTTTTAGACATGTCACCATAAAATGTGGATTCTAGTAGAGTTACATGCCACACCCCAAACATGTTTGTATAACAAGAATTCCCTAATGATTAACGCTATTTCCAAGATTGCCAACAGAACTAATAATAATTAGCCACCTATAGCCTGAAATGCAGATAAACTATCAGCTTTCCCTTCCCAATTCATTTCTTTCCTTTGTTTAATAACACAATGAAATGACTGTCTTCTGCATGTGACATCACAGTCCCTCCCATAGCAACAGGCATTTCTTCCTATCAGACAGCAGATACGAATTCTTGAAGGAGAAAGAATATATTTATATATAAATACACTAACAACCAGCAATTTCTAGGAAACAGAAATAGAGAGGAATAGGAATATCTCATAGATAAGAGTTTCTTTTTAAATGTTAATTTTTGTCTGACTGCAAACTTTATCTTTTAAACCCTTTCTCCCATTATTATCATCATACCTTGAGTGCTTACAGCTGAACACTGGTTCACTGTGACCTTTCTGAAATCACAAGCCATCCTTTCTCTTTGTCACTGTGATAATGGAATGGATCAGATTCTTCCTGCAGACATTATAATGGAGTTCAACTGTCTATGGCATACACTAATGAAAAATGTTAAACCTTTCTCGTCTCTGCCACGTGCCACCAGAGCACACAGCAGATGCGCTGCCTGGAGAAGCCCATATGGCGGGCTGGTATCGGTGATATTTCCTCTAATGTCAAGGGAGCCTGCTGTATGGAAAGGATGCTGTGGGTGCCATTTGGAGGCTTAGGTACAAGTGCCTCAAGTAAGAGCCACTTTATCTGTCTGCTGTCCCCTTTCACAGTGCCAGCTAGACTCTCATGGGCAGCCAAGTAGTCCTTTCTGCTGTGCGACTTTAGGGTCACCGGAAGCCCTTTCACTACCCTCCACACCCTCCCCTCCACACACACGATATCTACCCATGCCCTCACATTTTCTGATGTTCCTTTAACAGTCTGGAAAATTTTTACTGAAACTGAAACTAACATATACAACGCAGATATTGCAGACAGGGTAAAACACTGACTTAAATTCTCATTGTACAGGTATCAATATAAATCATGGTATTACTTCTGCTTCTCAAAGAAAAATGCAGTGTGGTCTATGTGCCATTATAAAAATGGAGCAGCTAAAGGAGGGTGAGGCAAGGAGAGTCAAAAGTACTCTTAAATTCCATACCTAACAGCCACTAAGTAATAGTTTCATTGGTCACTATCACATATTATTTCTTTTTTTTTTTTTGATGTTTTGTTTTTTATTTTTTATTTATTTTAATTGGAAGCTAATTACAATATTGTGGCAGTTTTGTCCTACATTCACATGAATCAGCCATGGGTGTACATGTGTTCCCCATCCTGAACCCCCCTCCCACCTCCTTCCCCATCCCATCCCTCAGGGTTGTTCCAGTGCACCAGCCCTGAGTGCCCTGTCTCATGCATCAAACCTGGACTGGCAATCTATTTCACATATGATAATATATGTTTCAATGCTATTCTCTCGAATCATCCCACCCTCACCTTCTCTCGTATAGTCCAAAAGTCTGTTCTTCACATCTGTGTCTCTTTTGCTGTCTCTCATATAGGGTCATCGCTACCATCTTTCTAAATTCCATATATATGCGTTAATATACTGTATTGGTGTTTTTCTTTCGGACTTAATTCGCTCTGTATAATAGGCTCCAGTTTCATCCACCTCATTAGAACTGATTCAAATGCATTCTTTTTAATAGCTGAGTAATATTCCATCGTGTATATGTACCACAGCTATCTTATCCATTCATCTAACAATGGACATCTAGGTTGCTTCCATGTCCTGGCTATTGTAAGCAGTGCTGCGATGAACATTGGGGGTTCACGTGACTCTTCAACATTATTTCTCATTGTCTATATTATTTCAGTTCAGTTCAATCACTCAGTCGTGTCCAACTCTTTGCGACCCCGTGGAGTGCAGCACACCAGGCTTCTCTGGCTTTCCTTTACCAACTCCCAGAGCTGGCTCAAACACATGTCCATTGAGTCGGTGATGCCAAAAACCATCTCATCCTCTGTCATCCCCTTCTTCTTCTGAATTCAATCTTTCCCAGCATCAGGGTCTTTTCCAATGAGTCAGTTCTTTGCATCAGGTGGCCAAAGTACTGGAATTTCAGCTTCAGCATCAGTCCTTCCAATGAATATTCAGGACTGATTTCCTTTAGGATTGACCGGTTTGATCTCCTTGCAGTTCAAGGGACTCTCAACAGTCTTCCCCAAGACCACAGTTCAAAAGCATCAGTTCTTTGGTGCTCAGCTTTCTTTATAGTCCAACTTTCATATCCATACATGACTACTGGAAAAACCATAGTTTTGACTACAAGGACCTTTGTCGGCAAAGTAATGTCTCTGCTTTTTAATATGCTGTCCAGGATGGTAATAGCTTTTCTTCCAAGGAGCAAGCATCTTTTAATTTCATGGCTGCAGTCACCATCTTCAGTGATTTTAGAGCCCAAGAAAATAAAGTCTCTCACTGTTTCCATAGTTTCCCATCTATTTGCCATGAAGTGATGGGACCAGATGCCATGATCTTAGTTTTCTGAAAGTTGAATTTTAAGCCAACTATTTCACTCTCCTCTTTCACTTTCCTCAAGAGGCTCTTTAATCTTCTTCACTTTCTGCCATAAAGGTAGTGTCATCTATGTAACTGAGGTTATTGATATTTCTCCCAGCAATCTTTATTCCAGTTTGTGCCTTGCCACCCTGGCATTTCTTATGATGTACTCTGCATATAAATTAAATAAGCAGGGTGACAATATACAGCCTTGACATACTCCTTTCCATATTTGGAACCAGGCTACTGTTCCATGTCTAGTTCTAACTGTTGCTTCTTAACCTGCATACAGATTTCTCAGGAAGCAGGTCAGGTGGTCTGGTATTCCCATCTCTTGAAGAATTTTCCACAGTTTGTTGTTATCTACACAGTCAAAGGTTTTGACATAGTCAATAAAGCAGTAGATGTTTTTCTGGAACTTTCTTGCTTTTTCATTGATGCAATGGATGTTGGCCATTTGATCTCTAGTTCCTCTGCCTTTTCTAAATTCAGCTTGAACATCTGAAAATTCTGAAAACCATACTGAAAACAGTACGGTTCACGTACTGTTGAAGCCTGGCTTGGATAATTTTGAGCATTACTTTACTAGTGTGTGAGATGAGTGCAATTGTGCGGTAGTTTGAGCATTCTTTGGCATTGCCTTTCTTTGGAATTGGAATGAAAACTGATTTTTTCCAGTCCTGTGGCCACTGCTGAGTTTTCCAAATTTGTTGGCATATTGAGTGCAGCACTTTCACAGCATCATCTTTTAGGATTTGAAATAGCTCAACTGGAATTCCATCACCTCCACTAGCTTTGTTAGTAGTGATGCTTCCTAAGGCCACTTGACTTCATATTGCAGGATGTCTGGCTCTAGGTGAGTGATCACACCATCATGGTTAATCTTGGTCATAAAGATCTTTTTTGTATAGCTCTGTGTATTCTTGCCAGCTCTTCTTATTATATTCTGCTTCTGTGTGGTCCATACTATTTCTGTCCTTTATTGTGCCCATCTTTGCAAAAAATGTTCCCTTGGTATCTCAAATTTTATTGAGGAGATCTCTAGTCTTTCCCATTCTATTGTTTTCCTCTAGTTCTTTGCATTGATTACTGAGGAAGGCTTTCTTATCTCTCCTTGCTATTCTTTGGAACTCTGCATTCAAATAGGTATATCTTTCCTTTTCTCCTTTACCTTTAGGCATTTAAATCTTGTGAGAAAATGAACACCATTAGTTAAAAGGACCAAAAGATATAAACAGACTCTGGTAGGCATGAAGTCAAGCCCTATAGATATTATATGTTACAGTTTGCTTATATGAGCCAAGGGAATACATGTTTAGGAAAAAATAATAAATTATATAAATCAGGGAAATGATGATGATAATGATTAGGTGAATATGCTCTTCTAGTTCCTCAGTGGAGACCCTACATTCATAGGCTGGTGGCGATAAGCTGACCTAGATTTTGGTACATAATGCTGTTTCACAGAAGTTACAACAACTTTATTAGGTCTTCCAAACTTCTCTGGATGAAAAGCATATATCCAGAGTCTATATATAAAATTATATAAAATTTCTTTATTATATATAGGTTTATAGCAATGACCAGCATCTGGTCCAATCCCATCATAACTATGTGTTCAGGTGACCAGAATATGGGCACGTGCTGCCTTTTTCTTCCAAATCACAGAAACCCAAGAGGGATTAACCTGACATTCCTGGTCATGGTTTATCAACTATGCTGCACTTCAGTTTCTTTTTCAGGGACAGACTCAAACTGCATGTATGTGTGCCAAGTCAAAGGGCCAAGTGACGATTATATGGATGATTTTACCTAAGGCTTCATTATTTGCAAAATAGTATGAATAGCTCTCAGGTCATGTCATTAAATTAATACATCATGGCACTGCTGCTTTAAGATTATATTTCCTGAATGTTCAACTAAACAATTTGTTCAGCTTATATTTACAGTTGGCAAAGAGATTGGAAGCTAAACCCCACAGTGATTAACACACAGGTTTTACAGTAACATGGCCTGTGTTCAATCCCCATTTCAGACATATTTTTCAGTCTAGCTATGTCTTGGTTTCCTAATCTTCTCAAAGGAGATAGTAATAAAAATCCCTAGCGTAAATTTGCCAAGAAAGTTAAATTCAGTAGGGCACGTGAGATATTTCCAATAACGCATGGGGCAGAGTAAGCCCTTTATAAATTTATTAGTCAACTTTTGGTTACAGAGGAAAGGTGAGACTGTTGAATGCTAAACTAAAATAAGTTCATTGAAGACAAAGACTTCAGTGACCCCTTCAAAGACTTCAATAACCCCTTCAAACACACATGCACCACCCCCCCGCCACACACACATGCATGCACACAAGAACATAATTCAGTGTCTAACACAAAACTGAAACTTGAGGAGAGTTCTGTGTTATCTGTGTTCTATAGTCTCCTATCCATATGATTGGCTTATCTATCTCAAGACTGACAACTGAACCTTTCGTTTGGAACTCCTGTTAAACAACCTTTCTAGGACAATAAGTTGATGAAGTACCACACTCCTAAAGTTGATAAAACTAAAACACTTCCTAACAATATACAAATTGGCTCTGATTTTTTGCTAGGGCTTTTTCTGGTACATTGGAAGATTTGATTGCTGGCTGGCAAGTATGCTGACTTGATGTGTGATCCCTGAGGTTTTAATCGCTTTGATCACATTCTTTTCTCACTGAAAAGTGTAGTTGTTGGCAATCACCCCTTTCCTCATTACTGCCAACTGGCTCTAGCCTGTTGTACATTTTTTTTTTTTTTTATTGCTTATCACTCTAAGTTTTCATAAAACCCCAAAAACAGTCCTAGCACCTTGGCATACCAACCTTGGCCATTAAGAAGATCCCTCACTGGTATAATGCATGCCACTGAAGTTTACTGTAAACAAAACTGAATAATTAACTACATTTCTGTACTATTATTATTTATATTGAGTCAACTCTATCATATTTCTGCTGAGAACAAAAAGATATATTTATATTCATTTGGGCTATCATGTATCTTTTGAGTCATTGATTGATACATGTATCCACCTAACAAATCTTTACTGAATGCTTAATATGTGTGAGGTACAGTCCAAGATCTTGAGAATACAATGATAAAGTAAAGTAAATGAGGCCCTTGATATCACTAAACACATACTAATAAAAGAGACCAACATTATCAACTATACAAACCAATGCAAAACTATAACAGTTATAATGTTCTAAAGTTGAAGTACATAGTACCATAAGTGGTAGAATTTTATCCAGCTACAGAGGCTTCGGACCTCTCACTGAGGAAATGACTGTTGAACAATGAGAGTAATATATGGAATTTAGAAAGATGCTAACAATAACCCTGTGTACGAGACAGCAAAAGAGACACCAATGTATAGATCAGTCTTATGGACTCTGTGGGAGAGGGAGAGGGTGGGGAGATTTGGGAGAATAGCATTGAAACATGTATAATATCATGTATGAAATGAGTCGCCAGTCCAGGTTCGATGCACGGTATTGGATGCTTGGGGCTGGTGCACTGGGACGACCCAGAGGGAGGGTAGGGGAGGGAGGAGGGAGGAGGGTTCAGGATGGGGAATGTGGGTATACCTGTGGTGGATTCATTTTGATATTTGGCAAAACTAATACAATATTGTAAAGTTTAAAAATAAAATAAAATTAAAAAAATAATAAGTATTCAAAAGTAAAAAAAAAAAAAAAAGACTGGTGGTAAGGCAAAACATTTTAAGTTGGAGATAGAGAAAGTTCCAAGCTACTGAAATGCAAGGGAGGTTTAATCATAGAGTCTAAAAGGAACAAACAGAAGATGGGGGTGAATGCAACAGAAAATGTGAGGTAGATTAAGTGATAAAATAAAGTTGAAGAAGTAGTAGGTAGGAATTAAACCATGTCAAATTTTGAAGACTGAGTTTAGAAATTTAAGAACAATGAAATTTGAATGATTTTAAGCTGAAAAAAAGGCATGATTCTAATCTGTATTTTGAAAATAACACAGACTAGAATATGGGAAAGAGACACGTGGAGAAGAGAAGACATAAAGATAGACAAGTACAGGTGTTAATATAAAAATTCTAAAAAGAAAAGTTGGCAACCTGGGCAAAAGTTGTAGAAGTGCATATGAAAAGAAACAGATGGAATAAAAATACATTTGGGATTCCCAGGTGGTGCCAGTAGTAAAGAACCTTCCTGCCAATGCAGGAAACATAAGCAGTTCAGGTTCGATCCCTGGATTGGGAAGATACCCTGGAGGAAGGCATGGCAACCCATTCCAGTACTCTTACCTGGAGAATCCCATGGACAGAAGAGCTTGGAAGGCTTCAGTCCACAGGGTTGCACAGAGTCAGACACAACTGAAGTGACTTGGCAGTACCAGCCATGGCAGCAGCAGCAGCAGGAGTAAGAATTGGCACCAACCATGCACAGTTAGTGTCAGAACAAATCCTAGTTTCCAGATTGTATATAGATGTATGATGGGGGCCTGTGCAAAGGTAAGAAATATGTAAGAAGATTACATCAGATTGAATTTTAATCATACTGAGATTGAAATAGATGAAATATTTACAGGACGAGCTGTAAGGTGAACAAATGGCTAAACACACTTGAAGTTCAGAGATATCTCACCTGAATGTGTGTATCTGTTGTTATCTTCTTATAATTGGTAATTCAAGAACTAGGGATGGATAAGCTCGTTGAGGCAGGGAGGATGCATGTATGAGTGATTAAAAAAGTGGGAAGAGGACTTTTTTCAAAGTTTGATTTTTTTTTTTTTTTTTTTTGTACCATGAACGACAGGGCTCCCCAGTAAATTGATGACTCAATTTCTATGATAGCCTAAAACTGAATTAGACATAGAACTGGGAAGCTGGATAAAAGGTACATGAGAATTTGAGATCATAGATTTTCTAGTAGCTATAGTTATTTATTCTTACTTATCCGTGTAGATTGACTCTTTGATAATTACCTCTTGGCTTATTTGAAGATCAAAATAATAACCGCTCATATATGTTAGTTTTACACCTTTTCTGCCAGTAAAGAGAGCTAGTAAAGCTATCATTCATAATGTTACTCAATGTTCCTTATATGGAGACTTCAGTGACAAGTTTTCTCCACAGCTTTTTTCTGCATATAATTCAGAATGCTTCTGACAAGTCTCCCTGCTATTCAATAAACAGGCCATTCTTTCCCTCAAGCTAACCCCTTAGAATCTCTTTAAAAATGTAAATATATTTTCTTTGACTTCAAAGTTCTCCGCTGCTTTACTCATGTACATACTTGTCAGGCTTCCCACTCATGGCTAGGCTTCCCACTACCACACTGTCTTTGCTGATTTCAAATCAACATAATTATGTAAGTCATTCTTTTCTTTCTTTTCTAGCTTCACTTCCTTGCATCTTGTAACATCTTCTCCATTGAGTATTCCCACCACTCGGATGTCTGCAATTTCATTTCTCTTTTTCAAAGGTGGGATCTTCCTCCATGGATGGAGAGTTACATCCAAGGCTCTGGAGAAAAAACTTGTGAGCAATATGCAAAGACAGCATCTCAGTAGCTCTGAGAAAACTACTCCAAGGAGGTGGGAGGAAGAATTGAGCTACATACAAGTTTATAACAAAGACAGCAGGCAATGTGAACATCAAAATCAGGTATCAAGTTAAGGAATTTAGCATTCTATGTGTGGGAAGATGCAAGTCTCTGGGCTCAATGAAATCATTCCTTTCTTTTGCATCCCAGCTTTCTGGGGCCAAGTCCCTTTCCTTGTTCACCTTAAGGAGTGGCAGATGGCTACTTCTGGCCTTCCCCCTAAGTTGTTCAGCAGTCATCATGGTGAGTGGCAGAATCTGCTGGATCTCAGTTTTGGGAGCCCTCATTCACATTTGGAGGCTAGAAATCACTGATAGCTGTGACATTTCTTGTTTACTGACATGTCTGGAAATATTTTCATTTTACATTATTATTATAGATTTTTTTTTGTCAATAGTTATAAATTCAATAGATCTTCATTGCAATGATTTGTTTCTTTGGACCTTTGCATATATTTGTACTCACCATATCACATGTGTGAATCTCCCCTCCCCTTCAAAATTGTGGGCAATATCTTCTTTCTCCTTTGATACTCAGCACTAGGAAAGGCTGATATAGTAAGTCCTCCAAACTGTTTTTAATTAATAATATTTGAGTAAAAATGACTTCTACCTTAACACTTCAATATGTGAGATATACCCATCTGCTTGTAGTTAAGACATGATATAGTTTGATGTCTCTCAATTCAAACAAAATAAGTTGTTAACCTAACACTCCCGGATCTCACAATGTAAAGGAAAGAGGAGGCATGGATGTAGGTAGCTGTAGTACAGGTTTCCCCTGCTATCTGAAGCTATTGTGTTCCTGTGAAATCTCATAAGCCAAATGGCCTAAAGTGAAGAGGCAATTGCTGCTGCTGCTAAGTCGCTTCAGTCGTGTCCGACTCTGTGCGACCCCATAGACGGCAGCCCACCAGGCTCCCCCGTCCTTGGGATTCTCCAGGCAAGAACACTGGAGTGGGTTGCCATTTCCTTCTCCAATGCATGAAAGTGAAAAGTGAAAGTGAAATCGCTCAGTCCTGCCCGACTCTTAGCGACCCCATGGACTGCAGCCCACCAGGACCACGGAGGTCCATGGGATTTTCCAGGCAAGAGGGCTGGAGTCGGGGGCCATTGCCTTCTCTGAAGAGGCAATTACCTAAGCATAAATCTTAACTAATGAAGGCACAAAACACATTGAGATTAAGCAGAGATGCTACTTTGGCTTTGACACAGTTCAAAGCTGTGGCTGCTTGATGAGAGACGCTGAGATGCTGAGTGTGGCTCTCTGGGAAGGAGCCACTTACACTGCTTAGGTGCTGCTGTCTCCATGATGTGACAAAACAAATTCTGAATCTGATTTTTACATTTGCCTCTTTTTTTTTTTTTTTTGCAAAAGAAAATATCTTCTTCAGATTTCTGTCAGTCAATGAAAAACAGGTATTAATGTAGGTCTTTCATAAAAGTGAACTGTCAAAAAATAGATTTTTGAAGAGTAGGGAATACTTGTACAGACTAGGATTGTTTGCCTTGGGGAAGTGCTTCATTCAAGAGGGTGGTACCTTTCACTGGAGGATTTTAAACATTTCCTAATGGAAATGGAAACATTTTCAACGTGAGAAAATATACAGGCATGGAGTGTGCAAGGAGATCCAACCAGTCCATTCTAAAGGAGATCAGCCCTGGGATTTCTTTGTAGGGAATGATGCTAAAGCTGAAATTCCAGTACTTTGGCCACCTCATGCGAAGAGTTGACTCATTGGAAAAGACTCTGATGCTGGGAGGGATTGGGGGCAGGAGGAGAAGGGGATGACAGAGGATGAGATGGCTGGATGGCATCACTGACTCGATGGACATGAGTCTTAGTGAACTCCGGGAGTTGGTGATGGACAGGGAGGCCTGGCGTGTTGCGATTCATGGAGTCGCAAAGAGTCGGACACGACTGAGTGACTGAACTGAACTGAGAGTGTGCAAAGAATATGCTATTTCTAAAAATCCTGTGAGTCCAGGAGATTGGGGCTATCCTGCTAAGTATACAAGAATGTATAATCATGCAAAATGAGGTTGCTTTAGAATCCAGAATGAATAGTCTATAGACTATGAATAGAATGACCCTTATCCTGGATGTCTAGAATAGTTAACAGCTTTGATTAGTAACAGCAACCTTTGGTCTCTCAAAAGTACCTGGATTTAATAGCAGATTACAAGATTATCTTGTACATAAGGAGCTGTGACAATGTTGTGTAGTTAGATGCTTTCCTCAGTGTATCCAGCAGAATACAATTACTGTAAAATGTTAATAGGGACTCTGAAAAAAAAGGCTTCTGTAGACTGTTGTAAGAATACTGTATATGACTTACATCTTTTTAAAATATTTGCAATGCATCCTTAAAAGTTCTTTGGTATAGAAATTTATTTAAATGTTTTAACAATTTTTGACCACATAAACCTTTTTGTCACAGGACACAAAGGGACATCACAAAAGTGGGAATGCTTATCTATTGACTGAAAGAGTATCATAGGATAAGTGTTTATGCTGTAGAGAGATTAATCCCTAGCAAGCTAAGTCAGTAGGTGACAGACACTGGAGGTGGCAAGATAAATTATGTTTTTGATATATTTGCTTATGTTACATCTTAACTCAAGATGACAGGTTGTATTTTCCAACAATGAATGCAACAACATCTTACATTGCCCATGATCTTCCAGAACCCTGCCACTCCCCACCAAGAGCTGTAGTCTTCATCTCTTCTATTTGAGTCAAATTTTGTGGTTGCTTCAAGCAATAAGGTGATTCACAAGTTAGGGCACATGACTTTCTAGTCGAGGGCATGAAAGAGGATAGAGTTTCTACCCAGCTCTCCCTCAGGATTTGCACTTTTTGATCCCTAAGACACTTTTTAAGAGGTCCAGCTACCCTGAATCTGTCATTCTGGAGAGACCACATAGCAATGAGAAGAGATGCCTGAATATCTCTGGCTATTCCTCTGCCAGGCTTCTGAGTCTTCCCAGCTCAGAGGCCAAACATGCAAATAAAGAAGACTTGGTGATCACTCCAGTCCAAGATACTGTGTGATTACAGCTCTACAAGAAACCCTAAGAACTATCTAACTGATCTCAGTATGTCATCTTCCAAAACTGTTAGAGATAATAATGAGTGACTGGTTTTGTTTAATGGCACATGGTTTGTTATGGAGTATTTGATGACTGGAACATTCTTATTTATAGCAGTTTTCAAAAAGTCTTTAAACACAATTAAATAAAATGTTAAAATAAAAGGTGAGTGGACAATATGTAAACAAGGAAGGAAAAGTAGAAAGATAAAATGAAGGTAAATGTGAGGTAAGTCTGTAGCACAAGAGGTAATTTCTTTAAATTTGTTAGAGGTGATCTCAAATAACGTTCTCAACTTTCTAACAGCCATAGCCAGCTTGATATCTTACATCATTGACACTGATCAAGGATGTAGATGGAGTCTCATGTTAGAGAAATGTCTCTTGGAAGGGGAATGGGAGGGATGGACAATGAGCACAAAACAGAGAGCAAACAGAAATGCTAAGAGTTTGAAATAGAAACACAGCAAGGGAAGCAACCAATATTGGATATGAACAAGATGTGAAATTTGTATTTTATTTTTTAACTTTACAATATTGTATTGGTTTTGCCATATATCAAAATGAACCTGCCACAGGTATACATGTGTTCCCCATCCTGAACCCTCTTTCCTCCTCCCTCCCCGTACCATCCCTCTGGGTCGTCCCAGTGCACCAGCCCCAAGCATCCAGTATCGTGCATTGAACCTAGACTGGTGACTCATTTCATATATGATATTATACATGTTTCAATGCCATTCTCCCGAATCATCCCACACTCTCCCTCTCCCACTCCCACAGAGTCCAAAAGACTGTTCTATACATTAGTGTCTCTTTTGCTGTCTCGTATACAGGGTTATTTTTACCATCTTTCTAACTTGACAAAAGAGAAGAAAGAACCAAATATAATTTGGGGACATGAGCCCAGGTAACTAACAGAATGGTGCTTCTATTTGACAAAGGTGGAAAACTGAAAGACAAATGCTTGCAAAAACAATGTTATTAGAAGTTTTTCAGATGTCAGACACCCACACAGCAATATTCAACTCAGAAGGCAGACTGAAAGGAGGGAATGGGGTGAGGAATGTTGGTCAAATTGCAACAAGTTCTAAGATTTTTTAGTCATCTCCTTAATGATAACAGTTGAAGATGTGACAATCAACAAGATTGTCTGGGGAAAGTGTTTTGAGAGAGGGAGAAAGAAAAAAAAATGGAGAACACAAAATCTCTCATTGTTCCAAAATGCCAACCCCTTTATGATGAAGGAAGATAAGAGAAGGAAGGGAAAAGTAAAAAGGCAACACAAAGAGAAGAAAGGAAAGAATGAAGAAGACTAGAAGCAATAGAAGAGCCTTAATCAGACTGCAAAATATTGACCTCTCCACATCGTCCAGCTGACTCAGAAGTTGAAAAAAAACTGATTAGGGTTTTTGGGAGTGCAGTGAGGGGTACCCCTTTGAATGTTCACTGGAGCCAAGCAAGGACTGTGTGGCTCTGGGCTGACTTAATCAAGCTGGCTCTGTAACCAAGATGCTGGATGTGCCACTCTGCTCCTTTAATGTGCAGCACAAACCCATTTACTTGTTTGATTTTGCTCCTTTTTGGTAAATAATTTACATAGTTTTACATTAGCTCAATTTGCAAAAATTGAGCAAACAGTGCAATTTTCTGTAATTATGCCAGTGCAAGACAGAAGTAAAGTCTGGCTGAGAGAGGCTTTATCTGAACTGAAAAGACATTTGGTGGAAATGGAGCATGAGAAGAAAATGAAGATCTGCTTAAATTGGCTCTGGCCAAAGTGAGGAAGAACAGAACACAATTCAGCTAACGCTCTAACCAAACTAAAAGTCTTTGTTTTCCTTCTTCCCCACTAAAAGTTGTCAGGTGGGCATACATACACTGCATATATAGTTTTATGCCTGCCCTCCCAGAGAAGAAACAAATAACATTGTAATGGCTGCTGATGTGATTTTCTCACCAAACACATATACTATTTCTTTGACTGAATTTCTTTATTCTTCATGATGATCCTCTATTTTGCACATCTTACTCCTTTACTATCCCCAAATATCTTACAGGAACAAAAATAGGACATTAAAGATTGAAGTTCATTTTGTCAAGGGTCAGCCAGGTGGCAAGGCTTTGGCTAGAAATCCATGATGGAATTTGGAAAGGGGAAGAGGGATGTAATTGTTTACAACACTGGGCATGGGGCAGTAGGGGATGTGTTTCAAAATCCCTGTCAATCTCCGAATTGTAGAAAATTGGTATGACTAGAACTTTCAGTGTTTTCTAATTGGAATGTGCTCTTGAAAGGGATGGTTTGCTTCTATAAATTAAGGAATGAAGGTTAGCCTCCCCATCCATCTGTTAAGCTAATCTATTTAAGCAACAGGTCTGGTTGAAACTAAACTCAAAGTAGCCATTTTGTTTTTCTTGTTTATTTTAGCTTTCATAATCTGATTTGGCTGTGTCCTGTCAGTATCTAGCTATGGCTTTGACAAAATTACTTGCTATCTTAATACCTCTCTCTCCTGATTTTTAAATAAGTCTGCTATGTTATAGGGGCTTCCCAGGAGTGCTAGTGATAAAGAACTAGCCTCCAGTTCAGAAGCCCTAAGAAACATGGATTCCATGCATGTTTCAGGAAGAACCGCTGGAGGAGCGCACAGCAACTGTCTATAGAATTCTTGCCTGGAGAATCCCAGGGACAGAGGAGCCTGCAGTGTTCCATAGGTTCCAAAGAGTCAGACACGACTGAAGGATCTTCCCAACCCAGGCTTTGAACCCAGGTCTCCTACACTGCAGGCAGACTCTTTACTGACTGAGCAACAAGGGAAACCCCTGAAATAACTTCGTATGCAGGCTATATTATAAGACCACTATGCTCCTTGGCCACTCAATAATTTTTATCAGAACCTCATTATAAACATTTCAGTTAAATATAGATATTATTTTCTGTACATTTAAAAGTAAAGTGAAAATAAGCACATTTTATGTAAGTCATAAGTGAAAAGATACCTTTGTACTCTGGAACTGAGGGAACAGTCTCCCTTTCTGAAAACTCAGATGAAGGATTAACCTGAACTTTTGTAAATGGGTAAACTCCATTTAAATTCCATTCCACATCTATTTATTTTTTGTGGAATCATATAATTACTCTTTTGTATAGTATTTATGGGGCTTCCCTCAGATGGTGGCTCAGATGGTAAAGAATCTTCCTGCAAGGTGAGAGACCCAGGTTTGATCCCTGGATTGAAAAGATCCCCTGGAGAAGGGAATGGCAATCCACTCCAGTATTCTTGCCTGGAGAATCCCATGGACAGAGAAGTCTGGCGAGCTGCACAATATTTACACATATTAATTATACAGTATTATTATAATGAACATCTTTTGTTTTATCTGCTCAGCATTAATCACTTCTTTGCTTATAACACCAGCCAGTTTTCCTTTGTGGTGCCATCTTCTCCCCAGTGCACAGAATTCTACTGAGGCTGTCAATTATCATGCCCCACTTTATTTAGGTTTATCGATCCCATAGACTATTCCCCTGATTTTAAGGCTATTAAACTAATCAGATAATCAGAATCTTATCTGAGGTTTTTGTATAGATTCTAGGAGAAGAAAAGTCTCTTTTCCATTTGGATAGTAACACATGAGAACATAAGTTTCAAAGAACCAGAGGCTACATTTTGAGTCACGTTGGGAAACCTGCCTGAGAATAAAATGAACCTACTGAGAGATCAAGGATAGGAGATGGAGGCAGTGAGAAGAAAAGAGAAGGAGAAAAGCAATGACCTGATTTGAATCTGGCTGTGCACACAGTCTAATTACTGCCCTTGGACTTCCCAGATACATAAACCAATATAATGTTCATTGTAGAAGATGAGAACACTGTTTGAATTACTCCTTCCCTTTCTACTACCTCCATGGGAGGTGCATACTTCCCTCTGACATTGATGTTGAGTTCTTCCCCATGACTTGTTTTGCCAATGGGATGTTAACAAATGTGATGTAAACAGAGGCTTAAAATGTATTTGTACCATTGAACTTTCCCTATAGTGTCTCTTTCATCTCCATGAAAAGTATTACTTGTCTTCATTCTGAGCTTCATAATTTATGTTCATGGAGCAGACACAACCCATAGTATAGAGATAGCCATCCCTAGCTATATCTACACCTTAAAGCTGAGCTGTTCAGTTGAGGCCAGCTGACCTACTAACTCTTGAAAGAAAATAAGTGATTGTTACTTTAAGGCATTGAGTTTTGGAGGTGGTTTGTTACAGACCAGTAGTTGATATATATGCTTTAAAAAATATAACCTACTTTGAATCAGGAATCTATTCCTTGCTACAGAAAGAATTTGGCAAATTTGGAAATATTTATCTTTTGTCTATTCTTCTCCTAGGAAATGTTCATTTCCTTGAAATTATAGTTAATTTGAAATTTTATTATTGAGAAAATTACAGGAACTGTTTCACTTTGCAATGTTAGATGCAATAAATAGGAGAGAAGAAAAAAGAGCTGAAGAATAAACCTTGAGACCATAAGAAGTGTTGAGAAAATGAGAAGTGAGAGTGAAATGAAAGAATGAAGAACATTAGTGAATTTGTTAACTCTAGCTATGATTCCAAATTTCTAAAACTGATACCATAAACTTAAATATGATTAGAAATTAACTTTCCACTCACTATAACTATGCCAAGAGAAAAATGAAATGTTAAAGCTGATGGAAAACAAACAGAAAAAAAAAAATGCTCAGAAGAAAAACTAGAATACTATGAAATAATATCCAGGTACTTTATATAGTATCCTCTTGATCAAAATACAGTGCTTCAGTCTTTCTTATTTAGTTTAATGCACCTTCCCAATGGTCGTAATAGCAAACTGCCACATAATCAAATAGATTGTAGAATCTGTTTGAATTTAATTGTTAAGATCAGCAAAATAATCAATTTGACAGCCAATTTGTTTTAACCAGAGAAAATGACAATCTCACTGATATTTTTTCTGGTCACCCTCTGACTAGTCAGTATGATGCCCATACAAAGTGACTTTTTTTTTTTTTAAATAGAATTTGTAGGTGTCTGGATCAAGAGTAGGCAAAACCAAACCTAGTGTAGAGACTGCTCTGCATCTCTAAGAGATTCTGGACTTTTAATTGAATCAGGGGCACTTGAATATGATTTCACCTGTAGAGGAAAGTCTGCATGAAAAAAATATATATATATACCAATTAATAATACTGAAAGAAGTGATTCATGTAAGTCATCAATGTTGTTTAACAAATATGTCTGCTGCTACCCATCTTCCAGAAACATGGCAAGTCTGCACTTGCCTATTCCTTTGAAGCTAGGCCAGGCTATGTGTCTTACATTGGCTAATAAAATGTTAACAGAAGTGACACCTTACTTCCGAGCAAAAGTCCTTACAAACTATGTGTGACTTGCTATTTACCTGTACCCTTGTAGGTGACTAGCAACATTCAAAATTATGAAATCTCCATTAGTGCCTGATTAAAGATGACATGGAATATAAAATACTGCTGATCATAAGTGGAGACACAGCATGAGTAAGAAAGTTTTGATTTTTTGAGCCACTGACATTATGGTGCTGCTTGTTAGTATAGAATAATCAGGCCCTGAACGATATAAGGAGGTCGTAATATCTCAGTAGAAAAGCAGTAATATAAGCTGGAATTTTTTGGACATATTCCACACTGAAAGTTGTCCCCTTTTCAGCAGTCAATTCTTTGATTGGACTAGAGAAATTGAGAGATTAAGTAATCTTAATTGTTTCACATATAGTCACAGAAAACTTACTACCTTTTTGTTCTCTTTAAAATAAAACCTAACCATGGAATCCTTTCTTTGTCATGTGCGTATATTGTTGTGTGGATGAGAAGAGCTGACAGAAGATGAACCTTTATTAATTTTAGTTATTCCTGCAGCTTTCCCTTATTACTGGTGCTTCTCCTTCGCCTCCTCCTTGGACAGCAGAGAAAGAACACTACAAAAAGCAATCTTTCACACTTAAAAGAAAGCCGATGCCCTGTCCTGGGTGTGTTGTCAGGAAAAAAATAAGCTGTGTCTCTCCAATAACTGTGAAATTCCTTTGCCCCTAGAGAGGGCTGCTTTCTGCATCTTGGCCAAGTCATGACTTTCTCTCTTTATAAATGCAGCCCTGTGATCTCCAAAGAGATAAATGATGAACAAGTCGGAGGCTATTTATAGTCTGGCTAGGAAAAACAATTTCACTTAACAAGGATGTCGGTTAAAATAATTAATGTAGATCAAGTGGACATGTGAATAGTGGAGGCTGTTGGAAAGTGATTAAATGGACAGCCCGATCCAGGAAGAAATATACTCTCAAATACTTTCTCTCAGTGACCCAGGCAGTTATTGGTGAGATGCTCATCCAAGGGTTGAAAGACCAGGCAATGCTTTTCTAGATTTCATTAAATGAAGCATACACGCGCATTGAACAAAATAGATGGGTTTGTGTTTAGAACATCTGGTCTATTCAAATGTGCTCCCCATTTTAGATCTTTGTTTGGGTTTCATTCAGAGATAACAGAGATGTAAGTGAAAAGTGTGGCTTTCATTTGGCAATGACTTATTGAGTATCTTCTACTATTTTCTTTGGTAATAAACACTCATACCACCTAGATATTGTCCTTGACTATAATTTTAAAAGGAAAACAAGAGAACAGAGATCTAACACAATGCTATTAAATGTGTTGTGAGTCCTAGATTTCAGAAGTAACATATAGCAGCCTATAGAGATCTGGTCAGAAAAGAATACATGCAAAGCATTAAATTGTTAACAAGATTAATAGAAGTGAAAAGAAGCTATCTCAGGCCTGTTGATGAGCCTGGGAAGTAAGGCAATGTTGCTGTGAGCACCCTCAGATGGTCCTCTTCTGGAGGTGAGCCTGGGAGAGTCCCATCTAACTCCAAATGTGGCCAGCCAACCCTGGGTGCAGTTCTGAACAGTCAAAGCTGAAGAGTGTGAAGAGCTTGGAGAGCTAACTTTAGCCTAACAAAGTACACTGCCTCAGAAAAGGGCAGTGAAAGTCAGTTGTTTTTTTTTTTTTATAAATTTACTTTACTCCTATGTACATATCTCTGTAGTGAAATAGAAACTATAAACTCAGAACTTCTTTGTCTTTAGCACTTGTTATTTCCATCTCTGGGCTTCCCAGGTGGCTCAGTGGTAAATATTCTTGCCTGGTAAATCCCATGGACAGAAGAGCTTGGAGGGTCACAGTCCATGGGGTCACAAAAGAGTCAGACACAACTTAGTGACCAAACAACAAAAACAACAATTTCTGTCTCTAATGATTCTTTAGTTTAAAAAAAAAAAAAAAAAATCGAAAGCTTTCTGCAGGAGTTTCTACATCAGTTTTGGGGACTGTGATGGCAGCATGTTCTTTATTTCATGTTGTCTGTGTCCCTGATGAACAGGAAAACTCTTATTTATAAGGATAATAATGACTAGAGAAAACATGTAGATCTGCTAAGGAAGATAAAGCAAGTATCACTGGAAGGACTTTACATTGCTGAAATCCTATGACGCTTTAATTCCTGACTGACAGTGGCAGATAAGTACCAATATGGTTAACCCAGGTGGCACAAGTGCCAGTTCATGAGATGCAAGAGCCATGGGTTGGATCCCTGGATCAGAAAAGATCCCCTGGAGAAACAAATGGCAACCAACTCCAGTATTCTTGCCTGGAAAATAGGAGAGAACAAGGAGCCTGGTGGGCTGCTGTTCATACAGTTGCAAAGAGCTGGACACGACTGAGCATACGCAAACACACACACACACGCACAGAGAGAGACAAGTGAAGAATTCTTTGTAGACTCCATAACTGCAAAAGGAAGGAAGTTTCAGAGCTGGTGTGGCACTCCTGGATGACAAGGGAGACCACACTCAGGTTGAGAGTCAAAAATTCTATCCACACTTCTGTTCAGTTCAGTTCAGTTGAGTCCCTCAGTTGTGTCCGAGTCTTTGCAACCCCATGAATCACAGCACACCAGGCCTCCCTGTCCATCACCAATTCCTGGAGTTTACCCAAACTCATGTCCATCGAGTTGGTGATGCCATCCAGCCATCTCATCCTCTGTCATCCCCTTCTCCTCCTGGCCCCAATCCCTCCCAGCATCAGGGTCTTTTCCAATAAGTCAACCCTTCGCATGAGGTGGCCAGAGTATTGGAGTTTCAGCTTCAGCATCAGTCCTTCCAAAGAACACTCAGGACTGATCTCCTTTAGGATGAACTGGTTGGATCTCCTTGCAGTCCAAGGGACTCTCAAGAGTCTTTTCCAACACCACAGTTCAAAAGCATCAATTCTTTGGCGCTCAGCTTTCTTCACAGTCCAACTCTCACATCCATACATGACCACAGGAAAAACCATAGCCTTGACTAGACGGACTTTTGTTAGCAAAGTAATGTCTCTGCTTTTGAATATGCTATCTAAGTTGATCATAACTTTCCTTCCAAGGAGTAAGCATCTAATTTCATGGCTGCAATCACCATATGCAGTGATTTCGGAGGCAAAAAAAAAAAAGTCTGACACTGTTTCCACTGTTTCTCCATCTATTTCCCATGAAGTGATGGGACCAGATGCCATGATCTTCGTTTTCTGAATGTTGAGCTTTAAGCCAATTTTTTCACTCTCCTCTTTCACTTTCTTCAAGAGGCTTTTTAGTTCCTCTTCACTTTCTGCCATAAGGGTGGTGTCATCTGCATATCTGAGGTTATTGATATTTCTCCTGGCAATCTTGATTCCAGCTTGTGCTTCCTCCAGCCCAGCATTTTTCATGATGTACTGTAGTCCCATGGGAAAGTTATTTAAATCTCTGTCTCAGCTTCACCAACTACAAATAACATTTACTGTAGCAGATGACACTTTGGGAAGGAGAAGGCAATGGCACCCCACTCCAGTACTCTTGCCTGGAAAATCCCATGGACAGAGGAGCCTGGTGGGCTGCAGTCTATGGGGTCGCACAGAGTCGGACACGACTGAGCAACTTCACTTTCACTTTTCACTTTCGTGCATTGGAGAAGGAAATGGCAACCCACTCCAGTGTTCTTGCCTGGAGAATCCCAGGGATAGGGGAGCCTGGTGGGCTGCAGTCTATGGGGTCACACAGAGTCGGACACGACTGAAGTGACTTAGCAGCAGCAGCACACTTGGGGAAAGTGAAACAGTGTATACAATTAAGCTTAGGTTAACAGATGCTTTCTAAGTATTAGCTAGCTTCCTACCTAACCTGGAAATCTGTCAAAGAAGCAATCAACTGAGTTTCTTGAAAGTCAAGAACATTGGAAGCATCAAGTTCCCAAGTGCTCATCAACAGTCTCATCTGGATGGGAATCTATGTTGGATTTGGTTCACAAATTACCGCATGAACTGAGTATTTTTTTATGTGTTGATATCTAATAATTTAAACATCTCTAACTCTGGTACAATTTCTTCAATTAAAAAGATAGTCTGACTTACCAAAAGATATAGAAAAGAAATACAATTTTTGAATTAGAGTCAGGTCTCTCTATTTTTAATCCAAAATATTTCTTCCAAATATAATAAGTGAAGTCGCTCAGTCGTGTCTGACTCTGTGACCCCATAGACAGTAGGCTGCACTAGGGTCCTCTGTCCATGGGGTTTTCTAGGCAAGAGTACTGGAGTGGGTTACCATTTCCTTCTCCAAAATATAATAAGCACAGGAGAATTAATGTGCCAAGCCATGTGCCATGTGCTTAGCCGTGTCCAACTCTTTGCAAGCCCATGGACTGTAGCTCGCCAGACTCCTCTGTCCATGGGATTTTTCTGGCAAGAATAGTGGAGTGGGTTGCCATTTCCTACTTCAGGAGTTTGTCCCAACCCAGGGATCGAACCTGCATCTCCTGTGTCTCCTTTATTGAAGGCAGATTCGTTACACACTGGGTCATCAAAGGAAGATAATTAAAGGCAGTTCTATAAATCTAGTCCTCCATACCTTCAGTCTCCATAAGAGGTCCTCCTTCAGTCTTCCTTCAGTCTCCATAAGAGGCTGTGTCAGATGTGGCCTGTTTACAGCAGTACCCAGGTGACTCAGGGGAGGACAGGTTTCTACCTCGAAAACATGTTGTCACGATGCGAGGAGAGTTGGAGTTAAACGTAGTCCAGCCTCAACAAGTGGAAACTCAAGAATCAAAAGTTAAGAACAGGAAGTGAAGAGTCTATACTGCCTGTAGCAGAATTGCAATGTGGGTCATGTGCCAGGATTTCAAAGTTTAGTGGAGGTTAAGTTACAAAAAGATCAGATTTGGAACAAATGAAGGGATAATAAGGAAATTTCAATGTGGACCCTAAAGCCCATGCCTGGATGTGTTGGACTAGTTTAAAGGACCACAGAACCAGGCAAATAAACACAGTGATTCTCATTTTAGTGGAAATTGTTTTAGGTAGGCTGTTTCTTCTCAAACTAAAGTAGATTGCTTGTTAGTGAGAAAATGGAGGGTCTAAAATGGGGAAAATATATGTAAAGATGAATTGTTTAGGGATATGAGGTATTGTGAAGGGCAAGTGTAGATTAAAATGAAGAGTATCATAGAGGCAAACTCCCAATGATCAAAATATTTCATAGTTATTATGGAAATGTGGAATAAAAGGGAATTAGAAAGAATCTAGGGATGATCTTTATCCAAAACAGAGTCATTTTGAATGCTTACTCAAGTCCTCACATATGTGTCCAAGCCAAATATTTTATGATCTCCATTTTTTTGAATATTAAAGTTCTTCTCAAGGGTAGCAAAACATTATACCCCTTTTAAAATCAGAAACAGAAAAATAGCTTTCAAACGAAACTCTGTAAACTGATTTGGGTACATTTTTATAATGACTGATTTAAATTAGCATCTTCCTGCTACAGCAAAAAATAAAAATCATGAAACTAAGGGTTTCCAATTTCACAACTCCCAGCCCACGCTTTGCCTCACCACCCTGGTTTTCTTTGGAGAATTTGTCTCAGACAGATGGTAGTGAGTTAACAAGTCTAGACTGTGGGAGTATATATCTGCATTTGCATCTATATGATTATATAGAATAATTTTTCACTAAAATGGCATGCATCGTTGGGATGAGCTCCAGGACTTTACGACTTCTCTCTCCTCAATTGAGTATGGCATGTGCGCAATTCACTGTGACCACTACAAAAATTCTACCACAGCTGGAATGGAGAGCAACAGCTGCTTGCCAGCGCCCAGCAACATGGCACAACCGTTTAGAATCATAAATGAAGAAGACAGCCTTCGATAGACACCGCAGGGGGAATTTAAAGCAAGAGGAAGCAATTAGCTGAGCTGGAACAGAGCCAGGCAAGCAGGACAGGATTCTCCCTAACTTTGGGAAAGAGAAAGCAAAGTGTGGTATGTGAGCATGCTTTCAGCCTAGGCTCACAGGCCAAGGCACTAAGAGCAAGGATGGTCATTGGGATCCTCTTTGGATTGGGAAAATGGACTGAGTTCTTGATTCAATCACAATCATCTTTATTTTTAAGCCTCTTCTCCAAGTACCCACCCAACCCCAACTTTGTTTGGTTTATGAGATCTGACAAGATCACAGTTTGAGGGAAAATGTCTGTAACACTCTCTGACAGTGCTTGACTTAGCTTTTAATAGAAATGGGCAGAAATGCAGAGACCTTGTGCATTGGAACACACAAGATCGCCAGCTTTTATCACAGAAGCTTCAGAGCTTCTCTGTGGCAGCTGGAGTGGAGACCTATGAGCTGATCTGGAAAATGTGTCTTTTCTTTCTAATGGGAGCCACCACATTGCGTTCCTTTAATTACATCATGTCATGTTGTGTTCCTGTGTGAAATGACACAGAGGAACACGTGGTGACCTAGGATAACTGTGATGAATTGCATCGTGAACAGAGATTGGCTTTGAAAGGCATCTGACGTGACAAAGCAGGTAGTCCCTATATCTGTGGAAGTCACGAGTGTCTTTCCCTGTGTACATCATGCGTATTTGAGGTTAACATTGTGTGTGAGCCAACAGAGGCTTTTTGCCAGCTTTTATTTTTTATTAGTGAAGTGCAATAATAATTTTGTACTGAAAAAATAATAAAAATTATATTTATTAAGTAAATAAAAAGCAGCTTCTGTCAAAGGGATTAATTTCCCATAATCGGATTAGGTGATAGAACTAACATCAGAGAGGGGGCTCATTCTAATAGATGTTTGTTTCCTGAATTTGAAATTTAAAAAAAGCGTAAGAGAAAGTAACAATTGTCTAATCAGCCATCAGGTAGGATTATTTACAATAAGTTTCTCTGAAAATGCAATAAAGGCAACAAATAAACATCCAGATCTGCCTTGTATAATATGGTAGTCACAGTCACACGAAGTTGCTCAAAGGCAAATCAACTAATAAAATTAAAAGGCCAATTCTCAGTTGCAGTAGCCACATTTTAAGTGTTCAGTAGTCACATTACATGTGACTACTGCTATTAGCTCAGATACATAATACGTCCATCATAGTTCTAAAAGCCCTGGAAGAAAAGAGGGAAAAAAAAAAACCATATTTCTGATTTCCTCACATATATTGATAGGTAGACCAAAATAACCTGGGTGTTTAAATGTATTTATTTTTTTCACTTTTTATGCAGATCTTTTCATGACATAGACAAAGTTTCATCTCACTATGTGGAATTAAATGCTTATTTTCTTTTTGCTTGTTATGATTTGTAAATGATGTTTTTTTCCACTGAAATATCCAGTATATGGGCTCCTCTGGAATGCAAATGAGCATCATTATTTGTAAAACCAGATTTAGAGTATAGTTCTTGATGTTCTCAGCAGAATGGAAATGCAGACACAGAAAACCCTTTAGTATTCCCCACAAAGAGGTTAAGGTACTCACTTTTTAATTGGGAAGACCACATCCTGCAATTTCTGAGTCATGTCATTCGCAAGTCTTAACCTTCAAAGTACGCCTTACCAACAATATAAAAACAACGGTCTGTGTTACTCATCCAGACACAGATGTAAATAATATTTACGCTTTAAAAAAAAATTGTTTGTAAAATACCCCTCCATAGAATAAAAGTAATTTTTTTTTTTGGAAATTGTGCCCAAGAAAAAAGTAAAACAGTATTAAATTTTACGTTCTTTCCAAATACATATATTTTATCCCATAAAACCTTCATGAGATGGTTATAGAAAACATTTTTCCCAACCTCACAGCTAGCAAAAAGAATCTCCCTCTAACCTCTCCCTGAAGTTAACAGTAATAGTATGACTCACTGACAGAGCCAGGACTAGAAAACAGATACTCGTACACAGATACCAGGATTCTTAAGTAGCCTGCATTTCTCACCTTGAATCCAGCTTGGGAGATCTCAGGAGTGCAGGAAAAAAAAAATAGGGTTTTATGAATTGAGCAACAAGTAACTGCCAGCTGTTGTCTTCACATTCCTTTCACTGAATGGTTTGGCAAACAAGGGCACTGCTTCTCTCCTGAAACTCATTATTGTCAATAATGTTATTTTATTACTAAGCTGCAGCTAACTTTTTAATATTCTAACAAGCATGGGAAACTACATGACTTACTGTGCCTTTAACATTTTATAATTATAAGCTAGAAACTGTTGGAATGTGGAGGGTAAGGGTGAAGCATTGTACTGTAGCTGGGAAAAAAAAAAATCAATACCTGTTCCTGAGATAGGGTACTTGACCAGAAAGGATATTGCAAGATACAAAAAAGCAGATATGAAATACTATTTCTCTAAAGTTTTTTTTTTTTTTAATCTTATTGCATCAGCAGTACAGAACACAGATCAGATAGACCTACAGAGACACTGTAATTCATTGTTGATTTCTTAAGATTATGTGAATTTGTATGCATTGTAAGTTGCATATAGGTTCCTGAGATACCTTGTCTCTCCAAGAATTAGCATTCTTTTTAAAATTGAAATATGCTGTAAAAGTGAATTTAACCTCCTACTTTTTGCCTAGTAAATTTGGCCAAGTTATTTAATCTCTTTGGGCTTCAGTTAACTAACTGAGGTAATATAATCTGAATAGGAATCCTTAAATCTCATTTCTACAATTCTGTGCAGCTTATAATTTTCTAAGATGACTATTTCTTCTCTGTTTTGTCTTGTTTTCAGAAAATGTTGCCACTCAATTGGGACTCGAATGTAGACTTTTATATCTAGATTTAGTCCAACTCACACACTGTGCAACTCTTCCCCAGCCGCTCTACCTCCCTGGCAACATCCATAGCTTGAGCCTCTCTAGCTCAAAAGGGCAGATTTCATACCAAACCCTGACATCTCCCTCCTTGCCCTGCTTCTCTGAGATTATACTCTCAGATCAAAGTAAATTCTGGCCTATTGACCTAATTTTCATGGAATAGAATTGAATACATTGTTAGGTATGGAAGGCTACAAGAACTGCTTCCTTGACCAGTTTTAGTCTGGTTCCTCTGAACCCTATTTTCAACTGTTTAGGCTATAGCCACTATTCCTGATGAGGCTGCCTACTTCAGATTTAACAATAATCCTGCTAAGTCAGCTTAGTGAGAATTCACTATCCACCACACCCAGATATTTGGTCACCCAGGCCTGCTTTCAGCAAAAATCCTATTATATCATTTCAGTAAGAATTTCCTATCCTCTGGGGATATTTCTCTTAGTAATTTTTCATCCACCTACCCAGCTCCCCATTCTGCTCACTGAGTTATATACCACTTGTCTTTCATATATAGATCCATTCGTTGCTGTTCAGTCACTCAGTTGTGTCCAACTTTTGTGACCCCATGAACTGCAACACACAAGGCTTCCTTGTCCTTCGCCACCTCCCAGAGTTTACTTAAACTCATGTCCACTGGGGCTTCCCTCATAGTTGAGTGAGTAAAGAATCTGCCTATAATGCAGGAGACCTGGGTTCTATTCCTGGGTCGGGAAGATCCTCTGAAGAAGGAAATAGCAACACACTCCAGTATTCTTGCCTGGAATATTTCTAGGACAGACCCTGGAAGGTATAGTCCATGGGGTCACAAGAATAGGACATGACTTAACAACTAAACAAATACCACATGTCCATTGAGTTGGTGATTACATACTGTTCAGTTCAGTTCAGTCACTCAGTCGTGTCCAACTCTTTGCGACCCCATGAACCACAGCATGCCAGGCTTTCCTATCCATCACCAACTCCCGGAGTTCACCCAAACCCATGTCCATCGAGTCAGAGATGCCATCCAGCCATCTCATCCTCTGTCGTCCTCTTCTCCTCCTATCCTCAATTTTTTCCAGCATCAAGGTCTTTTCAAATGAGTCAGCTCTCTGCATCAGGTGGCCAAAGTTTTGGAGTTTCAGCTTCAACATCAGTCCTTCCAATGAACAACCAGGACTGATCTCCTTTAGGATGGACTGGTTGGATCTCCTTGCAGTCCAAGGGACTCTCAAGAGTCTTCTCCAACACCAGAGTTCAAAAACATCAATTCTTTGGTGCTCAGCTTTCTTTATAGTCCAACTCTCACATCCATACATGACCACTGGAAAAACCATAGCCTTGACTAGATGAACCTTTGTTGGCAAAGTAATGTCTCTGCTTTTTAATATGCTGTCTAAGTTGCTCATAACTTTCCTTCCAAGGAGTAAGGGTCTTTTAATTTCATGGCTGTAGTCACCATCTGCAGTGATTTTGGAGCACAAAAAAAATAAAGTCTGACACTGTTTCCATTGTTACCTCGTCTATTTGCCATGATGTGATGGAACTGGATGCCATGATCTTAGTTTTCTGAATGTTGAGTTTTAAGCCAACTTTTTCACTCTCCTCTTTCACTTTCATCAAGAGGCTCTTTAGTTCTTCTTCACTTTCTGCCATAAGGGTGGTGTCATCTGCATATGTGAGGTTATTGATATTTCTCCCGGAAATCTTGATTCTGGCTTGTGCTTCCTGCAGCCCAGTGTTTCTCATGATGTACTCTGTATAGAAGTTAAATAAGCAGGGTGACAGTATACAGCCTTGACGTACTCCTTTTCCTATTTGAAACCAGTCTGTTGTTCCATGACTAGTTCTAACTGTTGCTTCCTGACCTGCATATAGGTTTCTCAAGAGGCAGGTCAGGTGGTCTGGTATTCCCATCTCTTTCAGAATTTTCCACAGTTTATTGTGATCCACACAGTCAAAGGCTTTGGCATAGTCAAGAAAGCAGAAAAAGATGTTTTTCTGGAACTCTCTTGATTTTTCAATGATCCAGCAGATGTTGGCAATTTGATCTCTGGTTCCTCTGCCTTTTCTAAATCCAGCTTGAACATCTGGAAGTTCATGGTTCACGTATTGCTGAAGCCTGGCTTGTAGAATTTTAAGCATTACTTTACTAGCATGTGAGATGAGTGCAACTGTGCAGTAGTTTGAGCATTCTTTGGCATTGCCTTTCTTTGGGATTGGAATGAAAACTGATCTTTTCCAGTCCTGTGGCCACTGCTGAGTTTTCCAAATTTGGTGGCATATTGAGTGCAGCACTTTCACAGCATCATCTTTCAGGATTTGAAAGAGCTCAACTGGTATTCCATCACCTCCATACTGAGGTCTCATTTTTTTTCCTATTGACATAGCTCTTAAATAAAATCTATGTTTATTGTTTTAACTACTGTCTGACTCTTGTTATATTTGACAAATAAATCTTAAGCATCTAACAATAAAATTATTTAACAGATGAAGAAATTAAAACCCAGAAATCATTAATGATTGTCCAGTGTTCTTAAATCACTTAAAGATATACCCAAGATTAAATAAGATCTCCTGATTAATGTCCAGTGTTTCTTCTCTTAGCGTATGTATCCATTTCTTAACTTCTATCCTTGGTGTATTATTAATGTTTCTTATGTCTATAATAGGTAAAAGTTCCTTGAGGCATAATCTCTTGGAATATACTTATGTTTTGGTTGATGCATAAACTATTTCAAGTAGAATACAATGGTGAAAATTGGTATTTGAGAGCCCCACCATCCTTTTTTCTATGATAATGAAAATGTCATCTAGAAGATGAGCACATGATTGGCCAGATATTAAACACTGTCAGCTAAGGGGCCTTTATTTCTTTAATACTACTTATTTTTTATTTATAATGCTGAGAGTGGTAGTATTGTTTACCCATTTCCGTCATGTTTCATTTCTCCTCGCATATAAAGACTATTTTATTAATCTGTTTCTGGTTTAATAAGAATCTAATTCCCTAGACCATAACCAATCATTTTGTTGCTTAGAATGCTATATGTTAGAGCTAAAATGGACTTTGGCGAACATGACTTCTGGCTACCTCTTTTTATGTAAGTAAATCCTGGATTTCAGGTAATTCCCTTAATTCACTCCCCAGATCCTTATGTGAAACACTCTGTTTTCTGTGTGAAGGTAAACATGCAAGCAAGTGATCTAGAAAGCTTGACTAGATCAGTGGATGCATAGGTGAGGTGTATACCCTGAATCTTTCATTTTTCCTATAACAGAAATATTAATTTATGCTAATAGAATCCTTTAATGAAAAACCAGTATATTCTAAAATGAACAGCCAGTTAGGTTTAGAGATTCAGTATGTGTAGAGTAAACAAAGGTGATTTTTCAACTCCTCTGACTGGCTTGATTGGGAAAAAAAAAAAAAAAAGAGGGTGCTGAGTGTGGAGATCAGAGGGGAAAAACAAAAACACAAACACAACTGACAGAGCCTGCATGCCCTGAACAGAAAGTAAAGGCTGTAAGTAAACATCAAAATTAAATAAACGGGTAATTAAAGGAAAGATAATGTAATATACCCATGACTTCCATGACTTAGACATGGACTATATTGTAAACAAACAGCAGTTTCCTTTCAGTCAAGTTATTCATGTCAATCCTTCTTTATTGTTTAGAACTGATTAGCACCGCTTCCAAAATTTCTCCAATTTCATAACTTTACGTTCAAAGCAAGACATTAATCCAATGCCTGTCAAATGTGTCCTTATGGTCTGAACCTGTTACTTCACACCTGGGTGTGGAGGAAATTCTCTTGCATTTCATAGGCAGTATTGGTCACTAACTCCACTGTCCCCCACTACTCTGCACAAACCGCTAAATTTTTACTGTATTATTTAATTTTCTCATAAGCTCATAGATTTCTTACAGATGAAATAGAAATATTATTTTACATGCTTTTCTTTTAGGCTTCCCTGGTGGCTCAGATGGTAGTAAATCTGCCTGCAATGCAGGAGACTTGAGTTCAATCCCTGGGTCAAAAAGATCCCCTTGAGAAGGGAGTGACAACCGACTTCAGTATTCTTGCCTGGGAAATCCCATGAACAGAGGAGCCTGGTGGGCTTCAGTCCATGGGGTTGCAGAGAGTTAGACATGACTGAGTGACTAATATTTTTACTTTCTTTTTTACTACACTATCATTTATTCATGGGTAAGACTATGTTTTATTTGTATTTTCAATACACATGACGTCAAGGAATAATTCTAGTTACTTAGCTGGTCACCACCTGTGAATCCCCACCACAATCAGTAAATCTTAATAGTAGTCCATCTATAAAAGAGAATAATCCAGAGAGAGCATAATCATGTTGAGATAATAGGACATAAGAGTTCAAGTGCAGTGAAACAGATTTGATGAAGAAAATAGAAAATTATTTGTTATTTAAAAAATTCTGCAGAATATATTGAAAATCTACTAATTGTGAAACACCTGCAGACTGGATAAAGTCATTAAACAAGATCCTTTGAATGCATTAATTATATTAAGATACAATTCATAAGATTACTTAGGCTAAAATAAAAAAAAATATTGTTATATTGAAGCCACAGTGGTAAGTGATCAGAGAGTCTTCAAATATTATTGAGACAATATTGTTTCCAGTTACCTGAAGATCTGGTATAGCACTTTGATAAAATTAAATTAGGCTTCATGTAAGCTGAACTTGAGGTCACTATTGGTGCTCCATAAGTCCAGAATTTTGAAGGATTTACACTTTTAGTGACAATATAAGCTAGAAAAAAAAAATATCCACAAGTTAGAAAAATATGTCAAAAGTAAAGCCTATCTATTTCTATGGTTATAGTCAAAGCTATGGTTCTTCCAGTACTCATGTATGTGTTTGATAGTTGGACCATAAAGAAGGCTGAGCACTGAAAAATTAATGCTTTCAAACTGTGGTGTTGGAGAAGACTCTTGGAGTCCCTTGGACTGCAAGGAGATCAAGCCAGTCAATTCTAAAGGAAATCAGTCCTGAATATTCATTGGAAAGGCTGATGTTGAAGTTGAATCGCCAATACTTTGACCACTGGATGCAAAGAGCCAATTCACTGGAAAAGACCCTGATTCTGGGAACGATAGAAGGTGGGAGGAGAAGGGGATGACAGTGGACAAGATGGTTGGATGGAATCATTGACTCAGTAGACATTAGTTTGAGCAAGCTCTGGGAGATGGTGAAGGGCAGGGAAGCCTGGTGTGCTATAGTCCATGAAGTCACAAAAAGTGGAACCTGACTGAGTGACTGAACAACAACAATTTCTATGATGCTTCTAGATGAAAAATTTTAAGAATAATAAAACAATTATTATATTAATTGAAATATACTCAGAGGAGACTCATGTTATAATTTACTATATTAAAATATAATATGTACATTTTATCTAATAATTTATAGTAGTAGTCTTGCTGTTATATGATTCTGGAATTCACATTTACACATCCTACATGGAAAATGCAAGCTAAGAGTACAATGTTCCATGATTGGTAGCACTTCTTTATATTCAGAAAAGAAAACAAAATCCCTCCTTGGAGGGGGATGAAGGAGAGGGTGGGAGGTACGGAGAAAGAAACATGGAAACATACATTACCATATGCAAAATAGATAGCCAATGGGAACATGCTGTATGACTCAAGGAACTCAAACCAACCAGGGCTTGGTAACAATCTATAGGGGCAGGATGGGGAAGGAGGTGGGAGTGATTTCAAGTGGGAGGTTACATAGGCAAACCTATGGCTGATTCATGTTGATATTTGGTAGAAACCAATGTAATACTGTAAAGCAATTATCCTTCAATTAAAAATAAATACATTTAAAAAAATAAAACAATATAAGAAAACAGAAAAAAATTCTCTCTGGGGAAAAGCATCTTCAGTTCAGTCTAATAAAAATTCATATATATGAAATTTAATAAAACAGTCATTGATAGAAAAAATTGAGTCAATGGAACTAAGAATCAACAAAAACATAAAGTATGTACTTTTATCCCTGACTTCTGAAATCTAATTCTTAAAAATATATTTAAATATATTAAAGAAATTAAGGTTTGTCAAAATTATGACTAAATAACAAGAATGTTAAACAACAAAGTTGGTGAAGCAAGGAAGAATTTTTTAAAATGTTGGTATAGTAGAAAACAGTAAAGCTAATGTATAATATTCAGGCTAAGAAAAATAATATATTAATAAAATTTACCACATTAAGAAAGCAGAAAAATAGCATGACTCTTTCAACAGACCATTTTAAAAAACACTTAATAATATTTTTCATTCATTTGTGATTCCACTAGAGAGGAGTTTGCTTAAGCTGATAAATAATATTAGAGATTTACCATCAACATCAGAGTGTCTAGTGAGTCACCTAGAATAGTTCTTTTAATTTCAGGAAATGAATACAGCTACCAGTTTATCTATTCAATGTTGTATTGGTAACTCTAGTCCACTCAAGAGAGGGTAAGAGAGAGAGAGAAGAGAAAATAAAGTAATTAATAATAGGTAATGTGGTTGCATTAAAAAACTAAAAGAAATTATAAATGTTTAATAGAAGTAATAAGAAAGTTTAGGAAATGGTTGGATACAATAAAGTTACATGAGCAAAATTAGCTTTTGAAAGACCAATGGAAATGTATAATTTATTTGTATAAAAAATACAAATTAGATACAGAATATATATGGAGGAATTAACAAAATCTTACTAAAAGATATCGGAGGAAATGTAAACCATTAGATTTCAAAAGATACAGTGCTATCCCCTAAGATGCTTCAGATGTTTATGATGGTGTTTTTGATTGACACAATGAATGGAGACCCTACTAAATATGAGGATCAAAGTTCAGAGAAGATAGTTATTTTGTACTAGGAGTATTTCTCCTACATTCTTCATAGCAGAGTATCAATAAAAAAAAGTTCTAAATGCTATGAACCATAAGAATTCTATATATGATACTTATATAGTTTTATAATTGGAAATATAAATAAAACAGAAAAATACAGATGGCTAACAAACACGTGAAAAGATGCTCAACATCACTAATTATCAGAGAAATGCAAATCAAAACCACAGTGAGGTACCATCTCATGCCTATCAGAATGGCTGCTATCAAAAAGTCTACAAACAATAAATGCTGAAAAGGGTGTGGAATAAAGGGAACCTTCTTACACTGTTGGTGGGAATGCAAACTAGTACAGCCACTATGGAGAACAGCGTGGAGATTCCTTAAAAAACTGGAAATAGAACTGCCATATGACCCAGCAATCCCACTGCTGGGCATACACACCGAGGAAACCAGAACTGAAAGAGACATGTGTACCCCAATGTTCATCGCAGCACTGTTTACAATAGCTAGGACACGGAAGCAACCTAGATATCCATTGGCAGATGAATGGATAAGAAAGCTGTGGTACATATACACAATGGAGTATTACTCAGTTATTAAAAAGAACACATTCGAATCAGTTCCAATGAGGTGGATGAAACTGGAGCCTATTATACAGAGTGAAGTAAGTCAGAAAGAAAAACACCAGTACAGTATATTAATGTATATATATGGAATTTAGAAAGATAGTAACAATAACCCTATATGCAAGACAACAAAAGAGACACAGATATAAAGAACAGACTTTTGGACTCTGTAAGAGAAAACAAGGGTGAGATGATTTGGGAGAATACCATTTAAACATGTATATTATCATATGTGAAATAGATCGCCAGTCCAAGTTTGATGCATGAAACAGGGCAGTCAAAGCCAGTACACTGGAACAACCTGAGGGATGGGATGGGGAGGGAGCTGAGAGGGGGGTTCAGGATGAGGGACACATGTATACCCATAGCTGATTCATGTCAACGTATGGCAAAAAAACCCTTACAATATTGTAAAGCAATTAGCCTCCAATTAATATAAATACATATTTTTTAATTGAAAAAATAATCCTCATAAGTCAAACAAAATAAAACTTAGAAAATATCACTTAAGAATGAGGTCTACCCTTCTTTGAACAACAGAAAGCTGAATAAAGAGCATAAACCATGTAACAAAACATAGGGGATTAAGCAATCCAAAACTGGTGCAGGCATTTAAGCACTTCACCAAAAAACTTACTCCTTGTATTTCCCTGTTTCATAATGCTCAGCAAAAGCTTTATTCTATGATCACAAGGTGCTCATTTCCTCTGAGATTATTGCTACCACATTCTGAGAATTCAAAATATAATGAAAAAAAGTGGAATAAAAAATAGAGACAAAGAACCAGGCACCAAATAGAAAAACAATAATAAATATGGTACATGTGAGTCCAAATACATCAATGATCATTTGACTGTCAATGGTAAATATACCAATAAAAAGGCAGAGATTGTTAGAATGATCAAAAAATAAAATGCATACTAACAAATTTAAAAGATTAGAAATCATGCAATGTATGCTCTCAGATCACAATAGAACTGCCTGGAAATCAATAAGAGAAAGATTAATAGAAAATCTCAAAATGCAGGGAAAATAAAAAACACACTTATAAATCACTCATTAATCAAAGAAGAAACCTGAGGAGAAACTAACAAATATTTTGGACCAAATGAAAATGAAATAATGTACCAAAATTTATGGATTACAATGAAAACAGTACTTGGAGGGAAATTTATAGCATTGAATGCATATATGAGAGAAAAAAGAAGATACAAATCACTAATATTAGAGATAAAAGAGAGGACATTTCTACATTGCTATAGACATTAAAAGGATAAATGAGTACTATGAACAATTATATGCCCACAAATTTAATAATCTGAATAAAATTATACAATTTGACAAATTGTCAAAACTTACACAAAGAGAAATAGACAATCTGAATAGGCCTATTCTATTAAAGAAACAAAGCCAATAATGAATAATTGTCCTAAAAGAAGGTACCGGGTCCAAATGGGTTCACTGGTGAATTCAACAAACAATTTCAGAAGAAAATGTTCTAAATCTCTATAATTTCTTTCAGAGCACAGAAGCAGAAAAAATATACCTTAATTTATTCTATGAGGTCAGCTTTACTATAATATCAAAATATATATAGCAGTACAATAAAAGAAAACTAAAGATCAATATCTCTCATGAACATAGAATGCTTGAAAGTCAACAGTAAGAAAACAGCAGCATTAAAAATTTAATCAAAAATTTTAACAGACACTTAATCAAAGAAGATATAAACTGGTGGGTAGCAAAGAGTTGGACACTACTGCGTGACTAATGCTTTCACTTTTCATATAGTATATAAAAATTTGATATATAGTATCATATATATAGGGAGAAGGAAATGGCAACCCACTCCAATATTCTTGCCTGGAGAATTCCATGACAGAGGAGCTGGTGGGCTACTGTCCATGGGGTCACACAGAGTCAGACACGACTGAGGTCACATAGCATGCATAGCATCATATAGATATATTATATATAATATTATATATATGAGGCTTCCCAGGTGGCTCAGTGGTAAAGAATCCACCTGCCAAGGCAGGAGATGCTGGAGATGGAGATTTGATCCCTGCATCAGGAAGATGCCCTGTAGAGGGAAATGGCAACCCACTCCAGAGAGGGATTCCCTGGAGGCTCAGCAGTAAAGAATTTAACTACCAGTGTAAGAAATATGGATCAGATACCCAGATTAGGAAGAGCCCATAAGAAAGAAATGGTAACCTACTCCAGTATTATTGCCTAGGAAATCCCATGGACAGAGAAGCCTTGTGGGTCCCAGTCCTTGGGGTTGCAATGAGCCAGACACAACTTAACAACTAAACAATAACAACAAAAATCATATAAAACATATATATTGTGTATATTATATGTATAAATATTTTGTATGACTAACCTAGACAGCATATTAAAAAGCAAGGATGTTACTTTTCCAACAAAGGTCCATCTAGTCAAGGCTATGGTTTTTCCAGTAGTTATGTATGTATGTGAGAGCTGGACTAAAAAGAAAGCTGAGTGCTGAAGAATTGAACTTTTGAACTATGGTGTTGGAGAAGACTCTTGAGAGTCCCTTGGACTGCAAGGAGATCCAACCAGTCATTCCTAAGGGAAATAAGTCCTGGTTGTTCATTGGAAGGACTGATGTTGAAGCTGAAACTCCAATACTTTGGCCACCTGATGGGAAGAGCTGACTCATTGGAAAAGACCCTGATGCTGGGAAAGATTGAAGGTGGGAGAAGAAGGGGACCACAGAGGATGAGCATCACTGAGTAAATGGGCATGAGTTTCAGTAAACTCTGGGAGTTGGCAATGGACAGGGAGGCCTAGTGTGTTCCAGTCCGTGGGGTCACAAAGAGTCGGACATGAACTTAACTGAACTGATATAATGTATAGATTCATATGTATATTCATATATATAAAGAAGATTCCACAATAAAACTCATCAAAAGAAAGCTGGAGTGATCATTTGGATATCAATCAAAGTATATTTCAAAGCAATGAATGTTATGAGATAATCATAATGATAAATGAGTTAATCAAATGGACGTAGGAAATGTTTGCATATCTAATAAAAGAATTACTAAATGCAAAATGTAAAAGTTGATAAAACTGCAGTAGGAAACACACAAAACCTTAATCACAGTAAGATTCTAATACCATATTCTGAATAATTGGTTAAATGAAATATGAAGATATTCTGAGGCTTAGCCAAGATGGCAGTGAAGAAAGACATGGAGTTCTTGTCTCCCCACACCTAGAATACCTACCACACATTAGTGTGGGACCCCCAGCAGACAGGCAGATAGGAGGAGACCTACAGATGGCCAGAGACCTGACTTGAGCCCCTGAGGTGAGAATGCTGTGTCTGAACTACTGGAGTAAGAGACAACCCCAGGGGTCCAAGGAATATTAATGGGAGTGAGGTATCCCAGAAGTCCATATCTCAACACCAAAACTCAGCTCTACCTAACTTCCCACAAACTCCATTGCTGGAAGCCTCAGGCTAAACAAACTAGTAAGACAGGGACACAGTCCCACACATTAAAAAAAAAAAAAAAAAAAAAGATGAAGAAGCAAGTGAAAATCTATCAAAAACTAAAAACTTCAGAGGAAATAGGGAACTTATCTATAGAAAGTTTAGAGTAATGATAGTAAAGAAGTTTCAAAATATTGAAAATAGGGGGAAATGCAAGAAACAAAGACCTAGAAGAAAAAGGAATAAACAGTGATGAACAGCACAATTACTAAAATTATAAATGCTGTAGAAGAAATCAATAGTAGAATAACTGAGGCAGAAGAACAGATAAGTGTGCTGTAAGATAAATGATAGAAATAAGAGCTGAGGAATAGAATAAATAAAAAAGAATGAAACTAATTGAGGGCAGTCTCAGAGACCTCTGGGACCATCTTAAATGTACCAACATTTGAATTATAGGAGTCCCAGAAGAAAAAGAGAAAATGAAATTTTATCAGAAAATATTTGAGGAGATTATAGTCAAAAACTTCCCTAATATTGGAAAAGAAATAGCCACCCAAGTCCATGAAACCCAGAGAGTCCCATACAGGATAAACCCCAAGAGAAATACACCAAGACATATATTAACCAAAATATGAAAAGTTAAACACAAAGAAAAAATGTTAAAAGTCACAAGGGAAAAGCAAAAAATAACACACAAAGGAATCCCCACAAGGGTAACAGCTGATTTTTCACCAGAAACTCTTCATGTCAGAAGGGAGTGGCATGATATATTTAAAATGATGGAAGAGAAAAACCTATAATCAAGATTATTCTACCCAGCAAGGATATCATTCATATTTGATGGTGAAATCAAAAGTTTTATACACAAGCAGCAGCTAAGAAAATTCAGCAATATCAAATCAACCGTACAACAAATGTTAAAGGAACTTTAGCAAGAAACACAAAAGAAGAAAAAGACTAAGAAGAACAAACTGTAAATGATTAAGAATATGGCAATAGCAAAATACATATCAATAACTACCTTAAATATAAATGGATTAAATGCCCCAACCAAAAGACACAGACTGGCTGAATGGATACAGAAATAAGACTCATGTATTTGCTGCTTAAAAGAGACTCACTTCAGACCTACAGACACATACAGAATGAAAACAGGGGATGGAAAAAGATATCTCATGCAAATAAGAGTCAAAAGGAAGCAGGAAAAGTAATATTCATATCAGACTAAATAAACTTTAAAAGAAAAACTTTTACAATGGATAAGGAAGGACATTACACGATGATCAAGGGATCAATCTAAGAAGAAATATAATAGTTATAAATATTTATGCACTCAATTTATGAGCACCTCAATACATAAGGGAAATGTTAACAACCATAAAAGGAGAAATCAACAGTAACACAATAATAGTAGGGGACTTTACCACCTAACTCACACTAATGGACAGATCATCAGGACAGAAAACTCATAAGGAAATTCAAGACTTAAGTCACATATTAGACCAGGTGTACCTAACTGGTATCTTCAAGACATTCCATCCCAAAACAGCAGAATATACTTTTTTCTCAAGTGTACAGGGAGCATTTGCAGGGATAGATCACATTTTAGGTCACAAATCAAGTCTCAGTAAATTTAAGAAAACCAAAATTGTATCAAGCACCTTTTCTGATAATAACACTATGAGTCTAGAATTAAACTAAAGGAACAAAACTGTAAAAAATACAAACACATGGCTGCTAAATATCACACTTCTAAATAACCAATAGGTCAATCAAGATATTTAAGAAAAAATTAAAAATTACCTAGAAACAAATGACAATGAAAACACGAACACCCAAAACATGGCATGCAGTAAAAGCAGTTCTAAGAGGGAAGTTTATAGCAATGAAAACTTACCTCAAGGAAAGATAAAAACATCAAATAAACAATCTAAACTTACATCTAAAGCAACTTAGGAAAAAAAAAAAAGAAGAAGAACAAAATCCCCAAAGACAGTAGAAGGAAAGAAATCATAAAGATCAGAGCATAAATAAAAGAAAAAGAAATGAAGGAGACAATAGAAAAGATCTATCTAACTAAAAGCTAGTTCTTTGAGAGAAAAAAAAAAATTTGACAAACCACTAGCCAGACTAGTCAAGAAAAAAAAAAAAAATATATATATATATAGAGAGAGAGAGAGAGAGAGAAAGAGAGAAAGACTCAAATTGATATAATGAGAAATGAAAAAGCAGAAATCACAACAGAAAATGGAGAAATACAAAGGTTCATGAGACTACTATAAGCAACTATATGTCAATAAAATGGACAACCTGGAAGAAATGGAGAAGTTCTTAGAAAACTACAACTTTCTGAAACTAAATCATGATGAAATAGAAAGTATGAACAGACCCATCACAAGTATTAAAATTGAAACTATAATAAAAATTTTTCCAAAAACAAAACCCAGGGTCAGATGGCCTCACACTTAAATTGTATCAAAAGTTGAAAGAAGAGCTAGAATCTATCCTACTCAAACTCTTCCAGAAAATTTCAGAGGAAGGAAAACTCCCAAACTTGTACTATGAGGCCACCATCACATTGATACCAAAACCAAAAATATCACATAAAAAGAAAATTGCAGGCCAATATCACTGATGAATATGGATGCAAAATTCCTCAACAAAAGTCTAGGAAACAGAATCCAACAACACACTGAAAGAATGGTACACCATGATCAAAAGGGATTTATTCCAGGGATGCAAGGATTCTTCAATATATGCAAATCAGTCAATGTGATACACCATATCAACAAACTGGAAGACAAAAACCATATGATCATCTCAATAGGTGCAGAAAAAGCTTTCAAGAAAGTTCAACACCCATTTATGATGAAAAAAAAAAAAAATCATTCCAGAAAGTAGGCATAGAATAAACCTACCTCAACATAAAAAGACTATATATGACAAAGCCACAGCAAACATTCTCAACAGTGAAAAACTGAAAGCATTTTCTCTAAGATCAGGAACAAGACAAGGGTGCCCACTAGCCACTATTATTCAGCATATTTTGGAAGTCCTGCCACAGCAATCAGATCAGAAAAGAAGTAAAACACTCACTATTTGCAGATGACATTATACTATACATAGAAAACCCTAAAGATTCTACCAGAAAATTACTAGAGCTAATCAAAGAATATAGTAAAGTCACAGTATATAAAAGTAACACACAGAAATCCCTTGTATTTCTACAGACTAGTGATGAAAAAATCAGAAAGAAAATTTAAGGAAACAATTCCATTCACCACTGCAATAACAACAACAATAGCAAAAACACCACTGCAATAATAACAAAAATGAAATACCTAAAAACACATACCTAAAGACACAAAGGACTTGTATGCAGAAAATTATAAGACACTGATGAAAGAAATCAAAGATGACACAAACAGATAGAGAGATATACCATGTTCTTGAATTGGAAGAACCAATATTGAGAAAGTTACTAAACTATCCAAAATAATATGCAGATTCAATGCAATCCCTATCAAATCACTAATTGTATTTTTCACAGGACTAGAATAAAAAGTTCACAATTTGTATGGAAACACAAAAGACCCAAAATAGCCAAAGCAATCTTGAAAAAGAAGAATAGATATGAAGGAATCCACCTTCCTGACGTCAGGCTATACTACAAAGCTGCAGTCATTAAGAGAGTGTGGTATTGGCACAAGAACAGAAATTTAGACCAGTGGGACAAAATAGACTGCCCAGAGATAAACCCACATGCCTGTGGGCACCTTATCTTTGATAAAGGAGGGAAGAATATATAATGGAGAAAAGACAGCCTCTTTGATAATTGGTGCTTGGAAAACTATACAGGTACATGTAAAATAATGAAACCATAACATTTTCTAATACCATACACAAAAATAAACTCAAAGTGGATGTGCCCATAGGCATGTGGGTTTATCTCTGAGCAGTCTATTTTGTCCCACTGGTCTAAATTTCTGTTCTTGTGCCAATACCACACTCTCTTAATGACTGCAGCTTTGTAGTATAGCCTGACGTCAGGAAGGTGGATTCCTTCATATCTATTCTTCTTTTTCAAGATTGCTTTGGCTATTTTGGGTCTTTTGTGTTTCCATACAAATTGTGAACTTTTTATTCTAGTCCTGTGAAAAATACAATTAGTGATTTGATAGGGATTGCATTGAATCTGTATATTATTTTGGATAGTTTAGTAACTTTCTCAATATTGGTTCTTCCAATTCAAGAACATGGTATATCTCTCTATCTGTTTGTGTCATCTTTGATTTCTTTCATCAGTGTCTTATAATTTTCTGCATACAAGTCCTTTGTGTCTTTAGGTATGTGTTTTTAGGTATTTCATTTTTGTTATTATTGCAGTGGTGTTTTTGCTATTGTTGTTGTTATTGCAGTGGTGAATGGAATTGTTTCCTTAAATTTTCTTTCTGATTTTTTCATCACTAGTCTATAGAAATACAAGGGATTTCTGTGTGTTACTTTTATATACTGTGACTTTACTATATTCTTTGATTAGCTCTAGTAATTTTCTGGTAGAATCTTTAGGGTTTTCTATGTATAGTATAATGTCATCTGCAAATAGTGAGTGTTTTACTTCTTTAAAAAAATAAAATAAAATAAAATAAAGACAAAAGACTTAAAAAAAAAAGGGGGGGTTTCAATGTAAAGTCAGAATGTATAAAACTCTTAGAGGAAAACATAGGTGGTATCCTCTTTGACATACATCACAGCAAGATCCTTTTTGACCCACCCCTTAGAGTAATGGAAACAAACAAACAAAAAAAGTAAACAAATGGAACTTAATTAAACTTAGAAGCTTTTGCACAGCTAAAAAAACAGTCAACAAGATAAAAAGATGACCCTCAGCATGGGAGAAAAGAATTGCAAGTGAAACAGCTGACAAAGAATTAGTCTCCAAAATATAAAAGCAGCTCTTGCTGCTCACTACACGGAAAAACAAACATCTAATAAAAAAAAATGAACCAAATATCTAAACACATTTCTCCAAAGAAGACATATAGATGGCAAACAAATACATGAAAAGATGCTCAACATTGCTCATTATTAGAGAAATGCAAATCAAAACTGCAATGAGGTATCACCTCATACTGGTCAGAATGGCCTTCATTTAAAAAATCTACAAACAATACATGCTGGAGATGATATGAAGAAAAGGGAACCCTCTTGCACTGTTGGTGGGAATATAAATTCATACAGTTACCACAGAGAGCAGTATGGAGATTTCTTTAAAAACCATTAATAGAATTACAATATGCCCTAGCAGAGAAGACAATGGCACCCCACTCCAGTACTCTTGCCTGGAAAATCTCCTCGATGGAGGAGCCTGGAAGGCTGCAGTCCATGAGGTCGCTAAGAGTCGGACAGGACTGAGCGACTTCACTTTCACTTTTCACTTTCATGCATTGGAGAAGGAAATGGCAACCCACTCCAGAGTTCTTGCCTGGAGAATCCCAGGGGTGGGAAAGCCTGGTGGGCTGACGTCTGTGGGGTCACACAGAGTCGGACATGACTGAAGTGACTTAGCAGTAGAATGCCCTAGGATCCCATTACTGGATTAGAATCCCATTACTGGATACCCTGAGAAAATCATAATCAAGAGAGATACATGTACCCCCAATATTTGTTACAGCATTTTTTATAATAGCTAGGATATAGATACAACCTAGATGACCCTTGATGGATGCATGGATACAGAAATTGTGGTACATGTATACAATGGAATATTATTCAGCTATAAAAAACAGCACATTCAAGTCAGTCCTAATGAGATGGATGAACCTAGAGCCGATTACACAGAGTGTAGTATGTCAGAAAGAGAAAGGCAAATATTTTATATTACACATGCATATGGAATCTAGAAAATTGATACTGATGAACCTCCTTTGCAGGGCAGCAATGGAGACACAGACATAGAGAACAGACTTGTGGACCCAGCAGGGGAAAGAGAGTGGGAAAAATGAAACAAATAGTATGAAAACATACATTGCCATGTGCAAAATAGATAGCAAGTGGGAATTTGCTATGTGATACAAGTAGCTCAACCCAGTGCTCTGTGACAACCTAGAGGAGTGGGATGGGATGGAAGATGGGCTCGGGGGAGGCAGTTTCAGGAGGGAGGGGACATATGTACACTTGTGGTTGATTTATGTTGAAGTGGTCATGTATAGATGTGAGAGTTGGACTGTAAAGAAAGCTGAGCGCCGAAGAATTGATGCTTTTGAATTGTGGTGTTGACTTTTGAGAGTCCCCTTGGACTGCAAGGAGATCCGATCAGTCCATTCTGAAGGAGATCAGCCCTGGGATTTCTTTGGAAGGAATGATGCTAAAGCTGAAACTCCAGTACTTTGGCCACCTCATGAAAAGGGTTGACTCATTGGAAAAGACCCTGATGCTGGGAGGGATTGGGGGCAGGAGGAGAAGGGGACGACAGAGGATGAGATGGCTGGATGGCATCACTGACTCGATGGATGTGAGTCTGAGTGAACTCTGGGAGTTGGTGATGGACAGGGAGGCCTGGCGTGTGGTGATTCATGGGGTCACAAAGAGTCGGACACGACTGAGCAACTGAAAGGAACTGATGGAAGAAACCAATACAATGTTGTAAAGCAACTATCCTCCATTAAAAATAAAGAAACAAGGAAGAAAAAAAAAAGACTGTTTTTTTTTTTTTGCATTTCAAAAACAAAAAATATGCAGAAAATCAAGTAGACTGAAAACTACCTACCAACTCACTTTAATTGATATTTACAAATACTCAACCCAACAACAATTAAATACATATTATTTTCAAGTGCACAAACATAATTTACCAAGGAAGAGATTGTAGTTGACTACGTACTCAGTCTCTCAGTAGTGTCTGATTCTTTGAGACTGCATGGACTTTAGTCCATCAATATCTTCTGTCCATGGAATTTTCCAGGCAAGAATAGTGGAGTAAGTTTCATTTCCTACTCTATAGTGATTATATTGATAGTAACTACAAAGCTTGTCAATAAATACAGAATAATTTAAGTCACTATGAAATATTTTCTCTAATTACAGTGGAATTAATAATCAATTACAGAAACATGTCTGAAAATTCACAAATATCTGACCATTAAATAATGTGTTTTTAAAAATGTAGTGGACAAAATAAAAGCAAAATAAAGCTATAATGTATTTTATCTAAATAAAAATCAAAATATAACATATCAAATGTGTGTAATGTCACTAAAGTTGCATTTTGGGAAAATTTTAGAATACAAAATAACTGTATTTAGGAAAGAAAAAAAATCCATAACCTAAGTAAACTGTCACCTTAAAAGTATGGCTAAAGGCAAATTATTTTTTAAAAGTAAACAGAAGAAAGAAATAATAGCCACAAATGTAAAAATATATGAAACAGAAAGAGAAAAGCAACAAAAATAACGGTAACCCAAAGTTGATTCTGTGAGGCAATCAATAAAATGGATAAAACTCTAGTCTTATTAAGGAAAAGAGCAAGATGAAGAGGGGAGACACAAACTGCCAATATCAGCAATAAGAGAGAAAACATCACTGCACATTCTGTAGATACTTAAAGGATAATAAACAACTTCTTGAGAATAAACTGGACAGTTCAGGTTAAATGAAAATTTTCACTGAAAGATAAGTATTATCAAAGTGTTCTCAATAGCTAATAAATCAAATGATCCTATTTATAATAAAAATGTAAATTTCATAGTTTGAAACTTTTCAACAAGAAAAACTACAGGCCCAGATAACTATTTTGGTAAATTCTATGAAAATATTTAGAAAAGAATTAATACCAATTTTACATAATTCCTGTAGAAAATTGAGGTTGATCCCTGTTCTTCAAGGCTACGTTACTTTGATGCTAAAAGAAGACAGACTTATAAAGTAGAAAACTACTTTGAAAACATGCAAAGATTCAAGACAAAGTTTAAGCAATTCCTACAATATATGCAATAGGAATGAAAATACACCACGATGAAGTGTATTTTATTTCAGTAATTGATGATTAGTTTTATATTTGAAAATAAATCATTTAATTCATGAAATTAAGAAACCAAAAAAGAAACTCATATAAGCCTCTAAGTAGACACATTTGAAAAATTTCAACATCTATTCATGATAAAGACTGTGAGCAAACCAGGAATAGGATGAAACTTTCTCAACCTAATAAAAGGTATCTATGAAAAATGTCATACTAAAGGTAAAAGGTTAAATGCCTTACTTTTAGGACAGACAACAAAATAGGAAAGCCACTTCTCAGAATTTCTGTTCCACATTGTACCAAAACTGCCAGCTAGTACCATCAGAGTAGTAAAAAGAAATAAATGCATCAAATTAAAAAGAAAAAAATAGTGATTTTTATTTTCAGACAAAAATATAAATATGTAAAATGTCTGATAAAATCAACAAAGTGTTACTAGAGCAAATATGCATATTTAGTAAGGTTTCCATGAAGAAAAACCACATCCAAGAAACAACTTTGTTTTTATACACTGGCAACAAATTTGAGAAATTTAAAATTTAAATTATCATTTACCATATTGCCAAAAATGTAAAATACTTAGGGTTAAATCTGGCAAAATATTTCCAACACTTGTATGCTAAAAACTGGAAAAAAAAACAACAACACATACTTAGCAAAATTCAACAACTCTTTCAAAAGGAGACCAATATTTTGCCCATGTTAGAAAACTCCATATGTAGCAAAACAAATTTCCCAGAAACTAACACATAGGTTGGATACAACCCAAATAAAAATTCTAGCAGAATTGTTGTAATAATTGACAACCAAAGCCTAAAATTTCATAGAAATGAAAAAGTCCTAAATAGCCAAAATAGTTTTCAACAAGGAGAATGCATTTAGATTTAAAACTATCTGAACTCAAGACTTATTATAAATCTACACTTATAAGTCTACACAAGACCATGATAGTGTGGTCTTGATGAAGAAATAAACACATAAATTTAATGATCAAAATGGAGTTTGGAGGTAGTCCCACATATATAAGGAAAACTGATTTTCATAGAAGCACAAAGGCAATTCAGTGGAGAAAAAAATAGCTGATTCAAAAAATGGTACTAGAAAAATTAGATAATACTTGCTAAGAAATGAATGTTGATCAATACCTTACCATATACAAAAACTGACTCAAAATTAATCATAGAATTGAAGAAAAACTGAAAAATATGAAACATTTAAAACAAAGAGCTCCTTTGTGATCTGAGATTAGGCAAACATTAGATTCAATACAAAAGAACAAAATATTAAAGACAATTTGATAAACTGTAATTTATCAAAATTAGGAACCTAGGCTGTTTGATACATGCTGCTAAGAGAATTAATATACAAGCTTAATTTCTCTTGGAAGAAAATAATTGCAAAACACATCTCTAGTACAAGACTTTCAGTTAAAATACAAAAAAAGATCTCTTGGAATTCAATAATAAGGATGGAAACAATCCAATAAAAATATGGGCAAATGGTTGCACACAAACTTTCAGCAAAGATGTACAGATGACAAATGAGTACAGGAAACAAAATACTTAATTCCATTTGCCATTAGAAAAATGCAATTTAAAACCACTAAGAGAAACCTCTATACACCTGTTCCAGAATGTTTAAAATTAGGAAAAGATTGAGTATGTAATAGAACTGAACTCTCAAATACTCCTTGTGGGGATATGGAATAGTATAACAATTTGAGCAATTGTTCAGCAGTTTTCTAAAGAGTGAAACATGCATCTACCATTTGACCAAGATATTCCACTCCCAGGTATCTACTTATGATAAATGGTAAAATATATGTCCACACATGGACTTGTACATGAATATTCATATCATCTTTATTTGTAATAGACAAAAGCTTGAGTAAATCTGCATGTTCCTCAAATGGTGAATGGTTAAACAAATTGTATCCCTACACAATGGTATACCACTTGGGAATAAAAAGGAATGAACTATTGACGCAGGCAACAACATTGATGGCTCTCAAAATAATTGTGCAGAGGGAAAGAAGCCAAATAATAAAGACTACTTCCTGCAGTATTACACTTAAATAAGATTTCAGAAAATGCAAACTAATCTGCACTGACACTAAGCAGCTCAATTCTTACCTGCTGCTGCTGCTAAGTCACTTCAGTCGTGTCCGACTCTGTGTGACCACATAGATGGCAGCCCACGGGGCTCCCCCGTCCCTGGGATTCTCCAGGCAAGAACACTGGAGTGGGTTGCCATTTCCTTCTCCAATGCAGGAAAGTGAAAAGTCAAAGTGAAGTCGCTCAGTCGTATCCGACTCTAGCGACCCCATGGACTACAGCCCACCAGGCTCCTCCACCCATGGGATTTTCCAGGCAGGAGTACTGGAGTGGGGTGCCATTGCCTTCTACCATTCTTACCTGAGGAATAGACAAAACCAGTAGGGCAGGAAAAAAAAAAAATTACATAGGGACACAAGGAAATTTTGGGGAGTGATGTATCTTGATTGTGGTAATTATTTTGCTTTTATACACATATTTTAAAATTTATCAAATTGTATGTTTTAAATATATACAGTTTGTTATATGTCAATTTTACCTATATATAGATCTTAAAAAAGTGTGAATACTTCTTAAATCATTTTAAAATTTAGTTATCTCTTACTTACACCAGAGGATAGAAAATAATTTTAAAAATAAAAATAAATTTAAGCATGCCTAACTAAGCCACTCCAAGAATTATTTTCTTTTACATAACCAAGGATTGCTGCTGCTGCTAAGTCGCTTCAGTTGTGTTCAACTCTATGCGACCCCACAGACGGCAGCCCACCAGGCTCCCCAGTCCCTGGGATTCTCCAGGCAAGAACACTGGAGTGGGTTGCCATTTCCTTCTCCAATGCATGAAAGTGAAAAGTGAAAGGGAAGTCGCTCAGTCATGTCCAACTCCTAGCAACCTCATGGACTGCAGCCTACCAGGCTCCTCCATCCATGGGATTTTCCAGGCAAGAGCACTGGAGTGGGGTGCCATTGCCTTATATGCTAATTAATATATACAAGTCATATTTCTAAGGTACAAAATATTGTCACATGTTTTTATTACTCTTACGAAAGATGAACTATTATTTTCATCATAGTTCATCAAACCCAGGTCTCCTGCATTGCAGGCAGATTCTTTACCAGCTGAGCCACAAGGAAAGCCCAAGAACAATGGAGTGGATAGCCTATCCATTCTCCAGTGAATCTTCCAGACCCAGGAATTGAACCAGGGTCTTTGGCATTGCAGGCAGATTTTTTATCAACTGAGTTATCAGGGAAGCCCTATTTTCATCATACTTATTTTTATACATGAGGAAACTAAAATACATAGAGATTAAGTAATTCAAGGTCAGTTAGCTGGTAAATGATAAATCTTGTATTGAAATGCAATAGTTACTTGGACATTAGACTCCATTCATTTAACCACTCCAGTATTTTTTTTTAAGTATTACTTTATTTATTTAATTGGAGGCTAATTACTTTACAATATTGTGGGTTATGCCATATATTGACATGAGTCAGCCATGGGTGTACATGTGTCCCCCATTCCGACTCCCCCTCCTGCCTCCCTTCCCATCCCATCCCTCTAGGTTGTCCCAGTGCACCGGCTTTGAGTGTCCTGTTTCATGCACCAAATTTGGACTAGTGATCTGTTTCACATATGATAATATACATGTTTCAATGGTATTCTCTCAAATCATCCCACCCTCGCCTTCTTCCACAGAGTCCAAACATCTGTTCTTTATATCTGTGTCTCTTCTGCTGTCTCATATATCAGTTCAGGTCAGTTCAATTGCTCAGTCATGTCCAACTCTTTGCAATCCCATGAATTGCAGCACACCAGGCCTCCCTGTCCATCACCAACTCCCGGAGTTCACTCAAACTCATGTCCATCGAGTTGGTGATGCCATCCAGCCATCTCATCCTCTGTCGTCCCCTTCTCCTCCTGCCTCCAATCCCTCCCAGCATCAGAGTCTTCTCCAATGAGTCAACTCTTCCCATGAGGTGGCCAAAGTACTGGAGTTTCAGCTTCAGCATCAGTCCTTCCAAAGAACACCCAGGACTGATCTCCTTTAGAATGGACTACTTGGATCTCCTTGCAGTCCAAGAGACTCTCAAGAGTCTTCTCCAACAACACAGTTCAAAAGCATCAATTCTTCAGTGCTCAGCTTTCTTCACAGTCCAACTCTCATATCCATACATGACTATTGGAAAAACCATAGCCTTGACTAGACGGACCTTTGTTGGCAAAGTAATGTCTCTGCTTTTGAATATGCTGTCTAGGTTGGTCATAACTTTCCTTCCGTGGAGTAAGTGTCTTTTAATTTCATGGCTGCAGTCACCGTCTGCAGTGATTTTCGACCCCCAAAAAATAAAGTCTGACACTGTTTCCACTGTTTTCCCATCTATTTCCCATGAAGTGACGGGACCAGATGCCATGACCTTCGGTTTCTGAATGTTGAGCTTTAAGCCAACTTTTTCACTGTCCTCTTTCACTCTCATCAAGAGGCTTTTTAGTTCCTCTTCACTTTCTGTCATAAGGGTGGTGTCGTCTGCATATCTGAGGTTATTGATATTTCTCCTGGCAATCTTGATTCTAGCTTGTGCTTCCTCAGGCCCAGCATTTCTCATGTTGTACTCTGCATATAAGTTAAACAAGCAGGGTGACAATATACAGCCTTGACATACACCTTTTCCTATTTGGAACCAGTCTGTTGTTCTATGTCCAGTTCTAACTGTTATTTCTTGACCTGCATACAGGTTTCTCAAGATGTAAGTCAGGTGTTCTGGTATTCCCATCTCTTGAAGAATTTTCTACAGTTTATTGTGATCCATACAGTCAAAGGCTTTGGCATAGTCAAGAAAGCAAAAATAGATCTTTTTTCTGGAACTCTCTTGCTCTTTCCATGATCCAGAGGATGTTTGCAATTTGATCTCTGGTTCCTCTGCCTTTTCTAAAACCAGCTTGAACATCAGGAAGTTCACAGTTCACATATTGCTGAAGCCTGGCTTAGAGAATTTTGACTATTACTTTACTAGCGTGTGAGACGAGTGCAATTGTGCAGTAGTTTGAGCATTCTTTGGCATTGCCTTTCTTTGGGATTGGAATGAAAACTGACCTTTTGCAGTCCTGTGGCCACTGCTGAGTTTTCCAAATTTGCCGGCATATTGAGTGCAACACTTTCACAGCATCATATTTCAGGATTTGAAAGAGCTCAACTGGAATTCCATCACCTCCACTAGCTTTGTTCATAGTGATGCTTTCTAAGGCCCATTTGACTTCATATTCCAGGATTTCTGGCTGTAGGTGAGTGATCACACCATCGTGATTATCTTGGTCATGAAGATCTTTTTTGTACCATTCTTCTGTGTATTCTTGCTACCTCTTCTTAAAGGTCCGTACCATTTTTGTCCTTTATCAAGCCCATCTTTGCATGAAATGTTCCCTTGGTATTTCTAATTTTCTTCAAGAGAGCTGTAGTCTTTCCCATTCTGTTGTTTTCCTCTATTTCTTTGCATTGATCACTGAGCAAAGCTTTCTTATCTCTCCTTGCTATTCTTTGGAACTCTGCATTCAGATGCTTATATCTTTCCTTTTCTCCTTTGCTTTTCCTTCTCTTCTTTTCACAGTTATTTGTAAGGCATTCCCAAACAGCCATTTTGCTTTTTTGCATTTCTTTTCCATGGGGATGATCTTGATCCCTGTCTCCTGTACAATGTCAGGAACCTCCATCCCTAATTCATCAGTAACTCTGTCTTTCAGATCTAGGCCCTTAAATCTATCTCTCACTTCTACTGTATAATATAAGGGATTTGATTTAGGTCATAACTGAATGGTCTAGTTGTTTTCCCTACTTTCTTAAATTTAAGTCTGAATTTGGCAATAAGGTCATCATTACCATTTTTCTAAATTCGATATCAGTTCAGTTCAGTTCAGTTGCTCACTTGTGACTGACTCTTTGCGACCCCATGAATCGCAGCACGCCAGGCCTCCCTGTCCATCACCAACTCCCGGAGTTCACTCAAACTCACGTCCATCGAGTTGGTGATGCCATCCAGCCATCTCATCCTCTGTTGTCCCCTTCTCCTCCTGCCCCCAATCCCTCCCAGCATCAGAGTCTTTTCCAATGAGTCAACTCTTTGCATGAGGTGGCCAAAGTACTGGAGTTTCAGTTTTAGCATCATTCCTTCCAAAGAAATCCCAGGGCTGATTTCCTTCAGAATGTACTGGTTGGATCTCCTTGCAGTCCAAAGGACTCTCAAGAGTCTTCTCCAACACCACAGTTCAAAAGTGTCAATTCTTCTGCGCTAGGTTCTTCACAGTTCAACTCTCACATCCATACATGACCACAGGAAAAACCATAGCGTTGACTAAATGGACCTTTGTTGGCAAAGTAATGTCTCTACTTTTCAATACACTGTCTAGGTTGATCATAACTTTCCTTCCAAGGAGTAAGCGTCTTTTAATTTCATGGCTGCAATCACCATCTGCAGTGATTTTGGAGCCCCAAAAATAAAGTCTGACACCATGAAGTGATGGGACCGGATGCCATGATCTTTGTTTTCTGAATATTGAGCTTTAAGCCAACTTTTTCACTCTCCACTTTCACCTTCATCAAGAGGCTTTTGAGTTCCTCTTCACTTTCTGCCATAAGGGTGGTGTCATCTGCATATCTGAGGTTATTGATATTTCTCCTGGCAATCTTGATTCCAGCTTGTGTTTCTTCCAGTCCAGCGTTTTCATGATGTACTGTGCATATAAGTTAAATAAGCAGGAACTCAAAAGCCTCTTGATGAAAGTGAAAGTGGAGAGTGAAAAAGTTGGCTTAAAGCTCAACAGTCAGAAAGCGAAGATCATGGCATCTGGTCCCACCACTTCATGGGAAATAGATGGGGAAACAGTGGAAACAGTGTCAGACTTTATTTTTCTGGGCTCCAAAATCACTACAGATGGTGACTTCAGCCATGCAATTAAAAGACGCTTACTCCTTGGAAGGAAAGTTATGACCAACCTAGATAGCATATTCAAAAGCAGGACGTTATTTTGCTAACAAAGGTTTGTCTAGTCAAGGCTATGGTTTTTCCTGTGGTCATGTATGGATTCAAGAGTTGGACTGTGAAGAAAGCTGAGCGCCGAAGAATTGATGCTTTTGAACTGTGTTGTTGGAGAAGACTCTTGAGAGTCCCTTGGACTGCAAGGAGATCCAACCAGTCCATTCTGAAGGAGATCAGCCCTGAGATTTCTTTGGAAGGGATGATGCTAAAACTGAAACTCCAGTACTTTGGCCACCTCATGCGAAGAGTTGACTCATTGGAAAAGACTCTGATGCTTGGAGGGACTGGGGGCAGGAAGAGAAGGGGATGACAGAGGATGAGATGGCTGGATGGCATCAATGACTCGTTGGACATGAGTCTGAGCGAACTCCGGGAGTTGGTAATGGACAGGGAGGCCTGATGTGCTGCGATTTATGGGGTCGCGGAGAGTCGGACACGACTGAGCAACTGATCCTGTCTGATAGTATATAGCCTTAACATACTCCTTTTCCTATTTGGAACCAGTCTGTTGTTCCATGTCCAGTTCTAACTGTTGCTTCCTGATCTGCATTCAAATTTCTCAAGAGGCAGGTCAGGTGGTCTGGTATTCCCATCTCTTTCAGAATTTTCCACAGTTTATTGTGATCTACACAGTCAAAGACTTTGTCATAGTCAATAAAGCAGAAATAGGTGTTATTCTGGAACTCTCTTGCTTTTTCCATGATCCAGCGGATGTTGGTATATGTGTTAATATACTCTATTGGTGTTTTTCATTCTGACTGGCTTCATTCTGTATAATAGGCTCCAGTTTCATCCATCTCATTGGAACTGATTCTAATGCGTTCTTTTTAATAGCTGAGTAATATTCCATTGTGTATATGTACCACAGCTTTCTCATCCATCTGTTTGCCAATAGGCCTCTAGGTTGCTTACATGTCCTAGCTATTGTAAACAGTACTGTGATGAACATTGCGGTACATGTGTCTCCTTTAATTTTGGTTTCTTTGATGTGTATGCCCAGCGGTGGGATTGCTGGGTTGTATGCCAGTTCTAAATCCAGTTTTTTAAAGACTCCCCACACTATTCTCCATAGTGGCTGTACTAGTTTGCATTCCCACCAACAGTGTAAGAGGATTCCCTTTTCTCCACACAATCTCCAACACTTATTGTTTGTAGACTTTTTCTAGCAGCCATTCTGACTAGCATGAGATGGTACCTCACTGTAGTTTTGATTTGCATTTGTCTGTTAATGAGTGATGTTGAGCATCTTTTCATGTGTTTGTTAGCCATCTCTATGTCTTCTTTGCAGAAATGTCTGTTCAGTTCTTTGGCCAATTTTTTGACTGGGTCATTTATTTTTCTGATATTGAGCTGCACAAGCTGCTTGTATATTTTCGAGATTAAGTCTGTGGCAGTTGCTTTGTTTGCTATTATTTTCTCCCATTCTGAAGGCTATCTTTTCACCTTGCTTATAGTTTCCTTCATTGTACAAAAGCTTTTATGTTTAACTGGATCCCATTTGTTTATTTTTGCTTTTATTTCCATTACTCTGGGAGATGGATCATAGAAGATCTTGCTGTGATTTATGTCAGAGAGTGTTTTGCCTAGTTTTCCTCTAGGGGTTTTATAGTTTCTGTTCTTACATTTAGATCTTTAATGCATTTTGAGTTTATTTTTGTGTATGGTGTTAGAATGTGTTCTAGTTTCATTGTTTTACAAGTGGTTGACCAGTTTTCCCAGGACCGTTTGTTAAAGAGATTGTCTTTTCTCCATTGTATATGTTTGCCTCCTTTGTCAAAAACAAGGTGTCCATAGGTGTGTGGATTTATCTCTGAACTTTCTATTTTGTTCCATTGTTCTATATTTCTGTCTTTGTGCCAATACCATACTGTCTTTATGACTGAAGCTTTGTAGTATAATCTGAAATCAGGCAGGTTGATTCCTCCAGCTCCATTCTTCTTTCTCAAGATTGCTTTGGCTATTTGAGGCTTTTTGTATTTCCATACAAATTGTGAGATTATTTGTTCTAGTTCTATGAAAATTACCATTGGTAGCTTGATAGGTATTGCATTGAATCTATAGATTGCTTTGGGTATTATACTCATTTTCACCATATTGATTCTGCCAATCCATGAACATGGTATATTTCTCCATCTACTTGAGTAATATTTGATTTCTTTCATCAGTGTTTTATAGTTTTCTATATATAGGTCTTTTGTTTCTTTAGGTAGATTTAGCCCTAAGTATTTTATTCTTTTCTTCACAATGGTGAATGGGATTGTTTCCTTAATTTCTCTTTCTGTTTTCTAATTGTTAGTGTATAGGAATGTAAGGGATTTCTGTGTATTATTTTACATCCTGCAAATTTACTGTATTCATTGATTATCTCTAGTAATTTTCTGGTAGTTTCTTTAGGGTTTTCTATATAGAGGATCTTGTCATCTGCAAACAATGAGAGCTTTACTTCTTCTTTTCCAGTCTGGATTCCACTCCAGTATTCTTGCCTGGAAAATCCCATGGACAGAGGAATCTGATGGGCTATAGTCGTTGATGAGGCAAAGAGTCAGGCATGACTTAGCAACTGTGCATGCAGGCAAGCACATTTTATCACTACTATATATAGCCTGCTTTATAGCAGGAAATGGAATTCTATAGTGTGTTCAAACATACACACATGTCGATTTGAGTATATTCCAAGAATATATATTTTACAAATTAAAAATCTATTAATAAAGTTCACTACTTAGCAGATCAAAGGAAAAAACCTTATATAATCATTTTATAAATGTGTTTGACATTATTCAACAAGCTTTCACGATTAAAAATATATTCTGTTTTAACACATTTTTCTCATGAAGCATATCTGTCAGAAACTAAAAAATATTGAACTTAATGGCAAAAACTTTAAAAAATCTTACCTTTAGTTTCAAAAGCAAAAAGAGTGTTCACTATCACCACTTCAGTGGTGTACTAAAGGCTTTTGTTATAACAGTTATATAGTAAAAATAAATAAAGCATAAAAGAATCAGAAAGGTAGAAAAAATATCATTAAGATTGCTTATATTAAAAGAAATCCAAGACAATCAATAGACTATTAGAATTAGTAAAAGAGTTAATCAAGACTGTTTGCTTCTGACTATATATATATAAATTAATGTCATTTCTATAAACCAGAAATTATAAAATATCATTTTAAAGTGATACATTTAAAATAAAAAAAATTCTAAGATAACTATGATTTACCTTATGTAAAATATGTCAGAACTTCATAGAGGAAATTAAAAAGCTTTATTGAAGACAGCATATATTGTAAGATTGGATTTCTCCCATAATTATGTATTGACAGACTTCCAAAGAAACCCAACAAGATTGTAAATTTATCATATAATTCATATGATAAAACTAAGGGCCTTTAATACCCAAGACAATTTTGAAGAACAAGGCTGATACCAGATATCAACACAAAATCATATGCTGAATTTTATTTAATCTAGACTATATAAAATTATATTTGTAAATTAAATTATATACCTAAATATATCTTATGGCAAACATGCATAAACTTTTACTTTTATATGTATATACATTATTTTAATGTATGTAGGCATAATGTATAAACATATATCCATATATACATACATATACCTGTGCATATATATAAAGAAAAATACAAGTGAAATAAATTGACTAAGATATTATGGAAACATTTTCCTATTCAAAGGCTGAATTTTCTGAATTACCTTTTCATTCAGAGTTATCATTGTTTACATTTTTTCTCATACTACTATTTTTTGCATCATAATGAGTGCTGGTTATTCTCATTTCCTTAAAAAGTGCTTCACTGTTACCTCCACAATTTTCACTCAAGCTGGCACTTTGTTGATCTCACCAAAAGGTATCAATAAAACATTTTCAGATAATTCCTGGAACCCATATTCTTTCCTTGAATAATTATTAAATTATTTGTTGACAGAAACAGAGAGATTATGATTATTCTGTCATGCTACCAGAAATAACAATGAAATTAATGCATAAGTAGACACATTGCATATTTCCCATCACACATGCCCTCTGGCTTAGAATGACTCCAAGATGCCATCAATTTTAACATGTGTCTTAATTGTAGAGATATTAAAATATTAAAAAATGTATATTATAATTGTTGAAATATGGCAATGTAGACCAAACTTTAGTCTTATTATTAATCAGTAGAGAATGGATATGGACTATTCAACAAATGAAAAGATGTGTTCATGTGTGGTTATTGCATCATGATTGGTAACAATAAAAATTAAATTAAAAATCTTGGAAACAACAAAAATACCCAAAATCTGTGTGACGGATAAGTAAAGTGTTGGCCATTTCTAAATAAAGTAATTTACTGAGGTGAAAACAAATGAACTCTAGTTATATACTTCAACATAGATGACTCACCGAATCAAAAGCAAAACAGATAAATGATCTATATCTTAAAATGACAGAATAAACAGTTAAAATAAATTCAACAGAGCTATATATAAAATATGGTTAAATCTTAAAAATAAAACACAGAAAGAAAAGTATGTAAAATATTTTGATAAATTATGATACCATAATTATAAAAATGTTTAAAAGATAACCATAAATCACACAAAATACCTAAAGTTCCACATAATGTTATAGAAAATGAGGGTATGATGGAGAAAGGAAGAGGGGAGAGGTCTTGGTCAAAGGGAAAAGAAAGAGAGAGAATGGCTACTTGTACTAGGAAAAGAGGAAACTGTGGTGATCATCTGAGGGAGATGGATTAATTTTATGCAAATACAGAGATAAGAGGGCTTCCCTAATAGCTCAGTTGGTAAAGAATCCACCTGCAACGCAGGACACCCTGTTTGGATTCCTGGGTCAGGAAGATCTGCTGGAGAAGGGATAGGCTACCCACTCCAGTATTCATGAGCTTCCCTTGTGGCTCAGCTGGTAAAGAATCTGCCTGCAATATGGGAGACCTGGGTTTCACCCCAGGGTTGGGAAGATTCCCTGGAGAAGGGAAAAGAAACATTGCTACTTCTACCACCAACGTCTTACATAATCTCTTTTCCAAACTTAGCATTTTCCAGGGGATATATGATCATATTTGGATGGAAAACACCTTTGGCATATTTGTTATGGCATTTGTTATTTCATAAAAGTTGAATAAATTTATTTCAAGACCTACATTGAAGAAATAATTTTGCTGGGCATTGTGATTTAATCTTGGTAAAACAGAATCTTGTTTAGCCATTTATCTCAATAATATATATTTATCTCAAATAATATCTCATTTATCTCAATAATGCCTTGAATTCTTAAGTTGAATGTCTTAAGTTGAGTAGTCCCTTTCATCCTCATTATTGTGTTTATATGCCCATGTAGCAAAGAAGTAGCTCCTACAGATTTTGGTCATTCATCCTTGAAGGTTGAATTAATATTAGTTCCTTTAAAGAACAGAGAGCAGGGAGAATTCCAACAATAGCAGCCTATTTGGCTCTTTAAAGACTTTCTTCTGTTGAAGCAGAACTTCCAAAGACTAAGTTAAATGCCTGCCTTAAAAAAAGCAGTATTTTTTCTCATTTTTTTTGCCCTTACTGTTCAAAATGTGAATCACACATAGACCAATTAAATTATAAAACAAAAGCATACTATAAGCAATTTCACCTTCACACACTTTTGTAGATACTAAAATATGCAAACGCTTTGTGATTTACAATATTTCAGTGACACTGGTCTATTTGGCCCAGACAACAACTTAATGACAGAAGCTAGACTAATATTATGTTTCTTGTACTAAAATGAGAAAAATGAGCTCTTGAAAATTACTTTTTAAGTTGAAATGAGGGAGTATTGCCACAAACCATATCAAACTGGGAGATCTTGTGAATACCTGAGGATATTAGCCAGAAAAAGCTTATTTCATTTGTTTTGTTTCTATTTTTGTACAATAATTCTTCAGGGTTCCAAATATAATCTAGTGGCTAAATCCAAAGAGCAGCAAGTAAACAGTAACATTATCTACTGGTTTGCAAACTGGCCCCATAAGCAGAGGGCAAGGCAAGATCAAAGATAGAGGCAGCCACTCCAGGTTGGTGGCCAGCAGTATTAAGAAGGGAACTTTCATTGGAGGCTTGTCTTTTGTATCTCAGTACTAGCTGGTCCCAGCTAGAATCTTAAGAATTTATAGAGACCTCAATGTGGTTCAGTGTCATACATGTCCAGATGTCTCATCAAAGCACTACTCTTTCATGATTGCACCTTTAAAACCTGCTCCCACTCTAGGAATGGTAGGCAGAGGATACATAACAAGGACAGAGGATGGATTAGGAGCCTGTTTGCCCGATCCAGTTCTGGGGTCAACAGGTAGTCACATTCAACCACTTCTAACATTACTAAAGACTCATGTATTTTGAGATGCTTCTCTCTGAAAGACAGCCCTCCATTAATTATTTTCTAATCCTTTTAGTATTTATATATCTCAGCTTTAAAAAGGTCTTTCTTTAAAGAGGACACTGGATTTTCAAGGGTAATTTCAGGACATTTGAAATGAAAAGGGTGTTGAATAAATCCAAATGATGCCTAAGTTGAATAGCGAAAAAGTTGAGAAAAAACAGTTTTGAATAGTATGGGCTCTGAGGATGGAAGTAATTGGAGACCTCATTAACATCTGGATCATACATCCTTATTGGAGTTTCACTGACCTTTCAGAAGGGAGGCTTTCAAAGGATCTGAGCGTGTGGCAATACTTTTGGACCAGGTGAGTACTTGGCATAACTGTTCAAGAGAAGGTACATAGGTTCGTTGAGGGCCACTCCTTCCATTGGAGTAAAGGTGTACATTCTGATATCCTCTACCTTTCATTTCAAAATAACTCAGAAAACTAACTGGTGTCTAGCCCAGGCCCCATGTAGTTGGTATGGAATGTTTAGTGGATGAATAGAGAAACATTCTGAACTAGTTCCTCTTCTTTTGACACTTCAGGAGTTTTCCTGGCAGTCAACTGGAAGCTATTTGACTTTGTGGCTTTATCTGCTGTGACAGCTATATAATAGGTATAACTGCTTCCTTTGGTAGTGCCCATGGATACCTGTAGGTGCTACCTGTAAACAGCAGAGAGTAGTAGAAGTAAGCTTTCAAAGGAATCCTCCCTCCATTCTGCTGGGAGATGACATTCAGAAAGAGTTGAGGCTGACTCTAAAATGTTGGTTCAAGCTTTACACCAACATAAATTGCTTTGGATGGGCAAGAGCTTTATATCTTTACTCTGTTGATCCAATGCCTGTCCCTCTCCTACTTAGCCCCCACACTGAATCACAGCTCACCTGTCCCTTCTCCCATAGCTGTCTCTAGAATGGAACTGTACTTTCTGAGTTTCTGTTTCCTTTGCATTCTCAGCAGAGCTGTGTACCAGTTTATTAGAAGCTTCAGATCAGTGGAGAGTAAATGTGAAGTGTTATTTTTCTCTAGTCACTGGCTCTACTATGTCTATCCACCACCCCTTCCTAACACCTCAGGTAGATCTCAAACCTTTTTGTTCAAACCATTTCATCACTTTAACAAATTAAATATACAGTCTAGTTAAAAGTTCCAAATTCCAACTAGATTTAAGTTACTGTCTTTCCCTTTCAGGGGCAAGCAGGCTTGTGACTCAAGGGAGTAGCAATGGAGTTTGGTATCTATCCTTATACTCCTCTGTTCCAGATAGAGTCTGTGGAGTGGGGGTATGGTCTTAACCTAGGACATCTTTCTCCCTCCATTTTGATAACAAAGTTTTGTTGTGTTTGGGTGCTGGAAGTGAGAATTAAGCAGAGGCTTTTTGCATACAATTTTATTTTTCATCCTCTTACAAAGGAAGAGAGGCATGAAGCATTTGTGTCTTGTTCCAGCCAGAGCTGGTTCTATCAGTAGCCGCTAACCTACCAGCTATAGATTCCATGTAAATGTGGGTGGTCTGCTTGTAGTTTGGAGTTGTGCTAAGCTTCATCCTGGCCCCTTTTGTCACTAAGAGCACCCACCAAAGAGGGACAGCCTTGGCACGTGTTACTCTCACCTTCATGACTTTGTGTCCTTGTCTAAGCTCTGTCTAAGATCTTGACTTCACAGGAAATATTGAATGCTCTGTGGTTCTGTTCTGTATCTTCAGTGGGTTCAGGGAAAACTGTCACAGTTCCTAGTTATAGTGCCATTGAAATTACTCTAGTAAACCACTGCATTCAGAAATCTGCATGCTCATAAATCCCCAAGCTCTGGGAATCACTTGAAAAGTTAAGAAATCTCTCATCACACTGCTCTTCACTAGGCATTTGGGCTGCAGATTCCATAGCTAAGAAAGCCCTCCTCTAATGAAAATATCAGTCTTTACAGGAATACTTCCAAGGCTACCCTCACTTAGCAGCTCTCCACCAAAAATAGGGGTGTAACTTCTCACCACAAACACTGGACTCTCAGTCCCTCCTAGTTCCTCAACTTCCCTCTACAACTTCTGACGCTAAGAGGAGACTTGCTGAGAGGTTAGTGGTAACAGAATACAGTCTGCCAGAAAACACTTGATGAGGTCCAAAGAGCAACTGGTCCTGCTTTTCCACTGAAGCTGTTCTGAAATTAGTACTGACTAATCACCCTAAATTGTCCCCAGTTTGGGGGCCTACTTGCAATTTTAGAACAATAAGAGATATCCAAAATCTCCATCCTATTCCAAAATTGTACATAGACAGAAACAAGATTGGTGGTTTATTCTAAGCCTTCCTTGGAAAAGAGAATTTTAGAGAAAGCCAAAAATTCTGATTCCTAACACAAAGTTTATAATTTCCTGAAACCCAAGGGAAGCGGTACTAGGCTTCCTCAAATGTTCTCTTTCTTTGTGTGTATGTGTAAATGGTTTTACTGAGATATAATTCACAAATATATTTCATCCATTTAAAGTGGCTCATTGGAAAAGAGACTGATGCTGCAAAAGATTGAAAGCAGGAGGAGAAGGGGACAATAGAGGATACAATGGTTGGATGGCATCACTGACTCCATGGACATGAGTTTGAGCAAGCTCCAGGAGTTTGTAATGGACAGGGGAGCCTGGCATGCTGCAGTCAAAGATTCTGACGTGACTGAGCAACTGAACTGAAAATGTACAATTGAATGGGCTTATTATATTCATGTGTATGCATGACCATCATTATAATCAATTTCAGAATATTTTCATTACCTCAACAAGAAACTCTGTGTGCCTATTTGTTTTTTCCCCGAAGTGTTTTATGAGTTAAGGACAAAGCATTGTGAGTTAGGTTAGCTCTGATTAAAGAGCTAAAGGTTTTGAGTAAAAATCTATTGGCCAAAATGAAATCAGTCTACTTCCTCACTGTATGTTTATTAGTATTTCTCTATGTACTCTCCAATATTATAATATTTTATGCTTATATCCTCATAGAAGAGCATCTTTCTAACCCTGAACATGTATACTTATCATAGTTCTAGTATAGTCACTTGTATTTTGAACAAAACTGTTTTGGTTTTTTATCTTTAATATACTAAATCTCAAATATTATGCTATATTAAAATATTTGTACTCTCTTCAAACAATATTTGTGTTGATAAGCAATGGAACTTATTTGCATTACCTATATATTTTATACAAATAAAATTATTTAAAGAGTAATGTGCTCAAGCTTCTTTGTAATCATACAAATTTAATTATTATTAGCTTAATTTGAGATACATTGAGAAGGAGATGGCAACCCACTCCAGTATTCATACCTGGAAAATTTCATGGACATAGGAGCCTGGGGGGCTACAGTCCATGGGGTCACAAAGAGTTGGACAAGACTAAGTGACTAACAGGATGGAAAAGAAATGCAAAAAAGCAAAATGGCTATCTGGGGAGGCCTTACAAATAGCTGTGAAAAGAAGAGAAGTGAAAAGCAAAGGAGAAAAGGAAAGATATAAGCATCTGAATGCAGAGTTCCAAAGAATAGCAAGAAGAAGCCTTCCTCAGTGATCAATGCAAAGAAATAGAAGAAAACAACAGAATGGGAAAGACTACAGATCCCTTCAAGAAAATTAGAGATACCAAGGGAACATTTCATGCAAAGATGGGCTTGATAAAGGACAGAAATGGTATGGACCTAACTGAAGCAGAAGATATTAAGAAGAGGTGGCAAGAATACACAGAAGAACTGTACAAAAAAGATCTTCATGACCAAGATAATCACGATGGTGTGATAACTCATCTAGAGCCAGAAATCTTGGAATGTGAAGTCAAGTGGGCCTTAGAAAGCATCACTACGAACAAAGCTAGTGGAGGTGATGGAATTCCAGTTGAGCTCTTTCAAATCCTGACAGATGATGCTGTGAAAGTGCTGCACTCAATATGCCAGCAAATTTGGAAAACTTAGCAGTGGCCACAGGACTGCAAAAAGTCAGTTTTCATTCCAATCCCAAAGAAAGGCAATGCCAATGAATGCTCAAACTACTGCACAATTGCATTCATCTCACATGCTAGTAAAGTAATGGTCAAAATTCTCTAAGCCAGGCTTCAGCAATATGTGAACTGTGAACTTCCTGATGTTCAAGCTGGTTTTAGAAAGGACAGAGGAACCAGAGATCAAATTGCAAACACCCACTGGATCATGGAAAATGCAAGAGAGTTCCAGAAAAATATCTATGTCTGCTTTCTTGACTATGCCAAAGCCTTTGACTGTGTGGATCACAATAAACCATGGAAAATTCTGAAAGAGATGGGAATACCAGACCAACTGATCTGCCTCTTGAGAAACCTATATGCAGGTCAGGAAGCAACAGTTAGAAATGGACATGGAACAACAGACTGGTTCCAAATAGGAAAAGGAGAATGTCAAGGCTTTCTTGTCACACTACTTATTTAACTTATATTCAGAGTACATCATGAGAAATGCTGGACTGGAAGAAGCACAAGCTGGAATCAAGATTGCTGGGAGAAATATCAATAACCTCAGATATGCAGACGACACCACTCTTATGGCAGAAAATGAAGAGGAACTAAAAAGCCTCTTGATGAAAGTGAAAGAGGAGAGTGAAAAAGTTGGCTTAAAGCTCAACATTCAGAAAACGAAGATCATGGCATCTGGTCCCATCACTTTATGGGAAATAGATGGGAAAACAGTGGCAGATTTTATTTTTTTGTGCTCCAAAATCACTGCAGATGGTGATTGCAGCCATGAAATTAAAAGACACTTACTCCATGGAAGGAAAGTTATGACCAACCTAGACAGCATATTCAAAAGCAGAGACATTACTTTGCCAACAAAGGTCTGTCTAGTCAAGGCTATGGCTTTTCCAGAGGTTATGTATGAATGTGAGAGTTGAACTGTGAAGAAAACTGAGCACCAAAGAATTGATGCTTTTGAACTGTGGTGTTGGAGAAGACTCTTGAGAGTCCCTTGGACTGCAAGAAGATCCAACCGGTCCCTTCTAAAGGAGATCAGCCCTGGGATTTCTTTGGAAGGAATGATGCTAAAGCTGAAACTCCAGTACTTTGGCCACCTCATGCAAAGAGTTGACTCATTGGAAAAGACTCTGATGCTGGGAGGGATTGGGGGCAGGAGGAGAAGGGGACGACAGAGGATGAGATGGCCGGATGGCATCACTGACTCGATGGACGTGAGTCTGAGTGAACTCTGGGAGTTGGTGATGGACAGGGAGGCCTGGCGTGCTGCAATTCATGGGGTTGCAAAGAGTTGGACATGACTGAGCGACTGAACTGAACTGAATGGAATTGAAGTGACTAACACTACACTACATGAGATATTTCTGGAGATAGGAAAATAGTTATTCAGTCAGAATCACTCTTCTTTTTTTTTTGTTTTTCACCTCCTCCATTTCCATATACTTTGACTGTACACACACATATATATATATATATATATATTTGATTCACATACCATAATATGTAATTATATGTAAATATGTAATTTGATAATGCATAGTATGAGAGAGAGAGATGTAGAGACACCTCTCTCAACTCAAAACATTCTGTTAATTTTTAAATCCAGTTTAGTGATAGGCGTTCACTAATGTGGTTGAAATAGTATTTGATTTATAAGAAATCAACTGGCATACAATTCCTGAGTAAAGCACCTATTGCATTTTAACATCCTTTGCAAGGATGTTCCAGTTATGAAAATATTTCCATTTTGGTCCAAATGTACCCTTCAGTGCATACTCTGCAACAAAATGTTGGGCTCCTCAAGAATTTCTCCTTTACAAGAACACAATGTTACATTTTCTTTTGAGCATGTGTTGGTAGACTACTGAAGGAGAAAGGGGCTCTTCCATGGGTTTTGGGAAGGCTAGTGATTAGTCAACAACGTAAGTGTGAGAACAGCCTATAGTCCTCCGCCACAATCATGCATCCAAAGGGTGTAGTTCTCAGCAATCTTGCTACCCTAGCCTGGACCCGTGATCACTCTCTACACATGGGCCTCAGTTCTGGACGCTCCACTCACGATGGGGGTCGGACAAACAGAAGCAGCACTGACAATCAGGGTGGAAATGAAAGCCAAGAAGGAAGTTGGGAACCATCATAAAGGATGTGATGCCAAAGCGGCAAGATATGAGGAAAGAAGAGTTAAATTCAGAGAGGCATAGAGAAGGGCTGAGAGGAGACCTTTCAAGCAACTAAGTCCTGCTCAAAGCATAAGGAGCAAGCTGGACCTTTCTAATGCCATCAGAGCAAGCACTGACTGCTCATCCAAGGGGCTACACCTCACTGAACCAACTCATCTTGTACTGATGTTTTCTGAAAACGTGTTTTGATCAAGATGAGACATTAAGTAGATTACAGGTCCTAAATTAACACGAAAATAGGCCAGCCAGAAATCTCTTCAAGTTGTATCCAGTCTAAAGATTTATAATTCTATTTTGTATCCATAACAAATAAGATTAAAGCATGAAGCAACTTGTTAGAGAACATTTAAGATAAAATTCATATACATTCACATCTGAATATAATTTATTTGTATTCTATAGTAACAAAATAAAAATTCCACAGTAAGTTGTCTACACATTTTCTCTTTTTAATGCGCTGTTTCTGTGTCTTTGGTTTCACAAGGCATTGCATGGGACATTGGTCTAATCACCAAGGGACACAGAATTGTGTTCAGCAAGATAGAGGTTAATGTAATAATCATCAAATGGCTTGTTCAAATAATAAATATCAAAGATACTCAAGAAAGAAGGCTATGAGTGGCTGGTACAATTAAAGAAGGCTTCACTGAACAGGGAGAGATCAGGTTGGATCTAAAAGAATTGGAACCTGGAGAAAAATTGTGTTTCTGAAGAAAGCTAGTTAGCCCTTACAGAGGGTTTATCAGGATGCCATGTGGTCTGTAGAGGAAGTTTTGGAAAATCAGATTGGAAATATATAATGGATTCACACTGTGGAAGATATTTCTTATATTATTAGGAAAATTAAATTTATCATCATAACTGACTTTAGTAGCTTCACAATACATGACTAATCAATATGTGTTTTCTACAATTTCTCTCTACTTTATTGTTTTTCCCCGTCTTATTCCTGGATAGTATCCTTGCTGCAAAGTGTTATGCAATTCCAACAAGCACTTAGTGTTTACAACTCTCTCGAGTTCATTTGCGCATTGGCATCATTCCCTCCGTTTTATAAGCAGGACCTGTGGTCCAGTGTTTGGCAGCCATTGCATGGGCCATGAGTTAGTCTGTGCTTGTGTCTCCAGATTGCATTTAGATTGCTTTGCCCTGAAACACCTTCTACCCTTAACTTGGCTGAGAGTGAGCTCCCTTGGCCTTTGATTTCACTTTTCTCTACTTGAGACTCATGGTTGTGGATTTGGCTGACTATTTAGCACTTTGCTCTTTGCTATTAATCTTGCCCTGGAAAGGAAAGTTTGCTCCTTGACCTCAGATGCAAGTCTTTCAGGGTGAGCCTGCCTCTTCCCTGGGCAGGGGATATCTCTTTGCTTGACATGTCCATAAAGAAATCAATGTGACCTGCAGAACTGCTGAGGCTGGGAGATGGAGGTATCTTCATTAGGCCAGTACAATCTCTAATCAGATCTTCTCCAGTTGGCAGGAGGTGATGTGGAATTATTACTGGTCGGCTGACAGAGGAGGCCTAAGGAAGCCTGGGGAAAGTGAATACTTCTCTCCTTCCTCCTATTCCCAAGGCCACTCCCCTAACAATCGCCTGATTTCTCCTCTCATCTACTGCCAAGCCCCCTACTTTGTCTTCAGCCCAGGAAACTTCTGAAAGCGTCATTCCTCTGAAGAAGCTTGTTTCTAAATTCTCCAAAAATTTAATTCTTTGTAGAGAGCTTTTACAATTCCTCTCTGTCTTACTGTATAGTACAGGGAACTCTTCTCAATATTATATGGCAGTCTGAATGGGAGGGGATATTGGGGGAGAATGGATACATGCACATCTATGGCTGAGTCCCTTTGATGTCCACATGAAACTATCAAACATTAATTGGCTGTACTCCAATATAAAATGAAAAGTCAAAAATTTTTTTTTCTGGTTGGTGGTTGATTGGTTTAGTCACTAAGTCATGTCCGACTCTTGCAACTCTATGGACTGTAGCCTGCCAGGGTCCTCTGTCCATGGCATTCTCCAGGCAAGAATACTGGAGTGTGTTGCCAATTCCTTCTCCAGGGGATCATTCTAATCCAGGAATCAAACCCAGGTCTCCTGCATTGCAGGCAGATGCAATGACTGAACTATGAAGTATGGACATTATAGCCATGCTTTAACTTGTTCTTTAATGTTCAATTATACGCAAGTTGGAGAAGGCAATGGCACCCCACTCCAGCACACTTCCCTGGAAAATCCCATGGACAGAAGAGCTTGGTGGGCTGCAGTCCATGGGGTCACTAAGAGTCGGACAAGACTCAGTGACTTCACTTTGACTTTTCACTTTCATGCATTGGAGAAGGAAATGGCAACCCACTCCAGTGTTCTTGCCTGGAGAATCCCAGGGACCAGGGAACCTCGTGGGCTGCCGTCTATGGGGTTGCACAGAGTCGGACACGACTGAAGCTACTTAGCAGCAGTAGCAGCAGCATATGCAAGTAAATTAATCCCTTTCATGATTGTACACCTGCAAAGACACATGGTATTCAGGATCTGAAGAATGTTCTTTTGAATATCCTGTTAATAAAATAGTCTGAAGATGGATTCACTTTTAGAACTATTAAACAATTATATACAGTCAAGCCTGGTATGAAGAGGCTAGTGAAATGATGCAATTCTTAATCAAAAACAGAATTTACTTTTAAAAGCATGGTTAGGATTTGTAAGTTGGAATTAATCACTTACGTGTCATCATTTTTGAGACTGCATTCTACCCCACATGGCAGATAAAGACCCACACTCCAGAAGGTATACAGTGTCTAGAAAGGAGCATCCTTCTATTATAGTGCTTATTGAATTGTGTGATAATTTGTTATTTACATATCTTTCTTTCCATCCAGACAGTAATATCTTAGCTTGCAGTGAATCTGTGATACTCATCTTTGAACAGCGTTTGCCACATAAAATGTACACAATAAACATTTAGCAAATGCACACAATATTGACTAAAAATTACTTTAGTGAAGATGAGACAGTTAAATAGATCTATGGAAGTTTTTCCAAAATGATTTTAGTTTTCCTACGGCTGATATGGTTGTAGGCAATTTTCTTTGTTTATTCTGATTATTATCATTCTGTGCTTTCCAATTTTTCTGAAAGAAACATGTATTATTCTGTTAAATCAGAGAAAAGATAGTTTAAATTAAGGAAAAAAAAACATATCTATACTGATATAAACAGTTTTGCCTCTTTATGATCATAATTAAAAGAAAGCATCAAATATAATCAAAAGTACTGTCAGTTTGGAAATGTGAATGGGTCTGATATACACTTAGTTTTCTCTCTTGAGGGTTGTTAGGTGTAGGTAGTCTAGGAGATTCATGATCTGAGTATTCTTGCCTGGAGAATCCCACCTACAGAGGAGCCTGGTGGGCTGTCTATGGGGTTGCAAAGAGTTGGACACAACTGAGCAGCTAAGCACACAAGAGTATGCATTTATTGTGCTTAGTCGCTCAGTCATGTCCGATTTTTTGTAACCCCATGGACTGTAGCCTACCAGGTTTCTCTGTCCATGGGTTCTCTAGGCAAGGACACTGGATTGGTAGTCATTCCCTTCTCCAGGGGATCTTTCTGACCCAGGGATCGAACCTGGGTCTCCTGCATTGCAGGCAGATTCTTTATCTGCATGCAAATTAACTTTTTTAAGGTAAGTAGACTTGTAATTTCATTGCATGCTAAATAGAGTCTTCCCTGAGTAATACAGGTGAAGTTTTTTCAGCTTGTTCACTAGTAACACTTGATTACTCCAAAATGAGAGCTTTGAAAAACTGACCCTGAATGGGAAAGATTTTAGCATCTTCCTTTGCCTTCTGTCAGTTTCTGCATGTGAACTTAATTTGAAGATGAAAATACAGGACTTTCTCCTTCATGGAGTGAAGTCCTTCCTATCTCAGTCATCCACACAATGAGTCAAGAAAAACACTTGAACCTACTAATGCAATGGCGAGTTTTATTTTAATTTATCCTCATGGCCTGATCTTTGCTCTTTGATATATTTTAATAAATGTCAATTTTGAGAGAACAATAATAATTTACTCAAGTCCTTCCCAAATGCTCTTTTACATCTCATGCACAGGATTGTGGCCAATCAAAATAGTAAATGTTATAAGCAGAGTCCTACCAGCCTCCCTGCCTCTGTCATTTTTACTGAATTGTTTCTTCCCTGGGCTTTTCCTGGAGTCCCATGCAGCCCCATTTCTAGATCTTATCAGTAAATGCAGTGTCTTCCCTTTCAAAATTATCTCCCATTCTACTCAGAGGTCCAAATCTCAGCCTGTATTGTAATAAGAAAATTCTTACACAACTGAGAACTGGTGAGCAAGGCTTAACATTCTAACCGGGCAGATACATTCTTTCCTGTGCCCCAAAACTCCTAGTTCAAGGATAACCTCTGACTCACTGTTTAATCCAAAGGCAGAATGATGTCCTAGTACTCAAGGACTAAAGCCCAGAGCACTCAACAAATTGGCCTAAAGAAAGTTCTTTACTCTTATCTGCCAAAATGACTTTTACAGCTTTATTGACCAAGTCTCCTATACACTTCTTATTCCTTGGAAGAGTTGGTTACCTCATGGGCATGTTTTGATGTTTTATTCTTTCAGGGCTCACATTTCTGCCCTTACTCCTTCCCTAAAATACACACTTCTAAATTCAGTACAAATGCTTTTACTTTTTGATCGACTGCCCTCCTTTCTCCTTAGGATTGTACAATGTTTCCCTTTTCTTCTCTCTCGCAGTACTTTCTTTTATGACACTCTTCATTTATTTTACAGAAGATGGTACTACTTCCTTGTATGTATTTGAATATTAGTATAGTGGCTTGACCATAAAGCTCGACTAAATTTTAGTGAGAATTCATAAGTGTTTAAATTTTATCTTAGATGAATCAGCACTTATTTGATAAGTAAAACCCTAATAATAGCATTTCTTGGGTAAGGGAAATATTTGGGGATAATTTATGTGTTTCCATATTAGATTTGAGAAAGTCATATTATGAGTGATTTCTTGCTCTTCCAAGGTATGAGGCAAGTTCTACACTGCATGTGCTATGGAGGTGCTCTTCATGTGGACACTCAGTGAGAACACAAGAAGGGAAAGCAGGCAAAGGGTTGCAAAAGGCAGGATTTCTTTCTTACTTGTATCTGAATGCTATCACGTTGTGTGTATATACCACATTTTCTCCATTCGTCTGTTGGTGAGCACCAAAGATATTTCCCTCTCTTGGCTTTGTGGATACTACCACAATAAACATGGAGTTCAGATCTCTTAGAGATTCCGATTTCATTTTCTTTGGAAGTGGGACTGCTAAACTATGTATTTCTATTTTCAAAGTTTTGAGGACTCTGCATCCTATCTCCTATAATAGTAAACCATGCAATAGTTTTAACAGAGTTATAAGGGAAAAACTATCTTTTTTCCCATTGTGTACTCTTGGTGCCTTTTTCACTTTTTTTCTTTTTTAATAAAAAAAGACTTATAGTTAGGCTACTGTCATAAATTGATTAAAATAAAGACATAAATTGATTAAAATCTATAAGAAACAAAAAAAGTTTCTGGTAGGAAAATGCTTGTTTATGTCAACCAGTCAGGACAATTGAAATCCCAGAATTATTTTATTGTCATCAATATATAATATCCCAGATGCAACCATAGTCCATCCTTATTAATTCAATGATTAACCTTTTGCTTTAAGGACAAACTTTGGGGACTTTTAGTTTTCAGCAACACATGTGTCATGTGTCATAGAATATGGAAGTTTGTCCTTCATTTTATATAATACAAAAAGCCAATGAACTAAGAGGTCTTCTATATTTTGAAAAATTATATGGTATAAAACAACATTTAAAAATATTAACAGTATAAAGAAACTCATGCAGTGTGCCTGATGAATATTGAAAGCTATGTGAAGTACAGTTAAGAGAAAGGAGATTTCAATCTGGGACAGGGTTTTAAAAGATAGAAGTTAGAATTTGGAGAAGTAGGACTTCTAGATAAGAAAAAACATGATCAAAGGGTAGAATTACATTTTGAATATTGTGAATAAACTAGTATAACTGGTGCAGAGAATACGGTTTATAAAATAAGTTCAGATTCCCTGTGAAACAATATGCAAATATGACAAGGTCACACGTGGGGGCAATGATGGCATTCAAAAAAGCCAAGCTGTCAAACCGTTTCTCTGTCCTTGCAAAAGAGCATGCCTGTCAGAGAGTTGTAAATGAGTTGAATTTGTGTTAAGTCTGGGCAGACAGGAGACTTGGAAACAATCCAATGCATGCTATTGAAGCTCGCCATCCATGGCTTTCTTGATGCTCTTTCTTTTTTTGAGAATTGTTTCCAACCTCTGCTCTGATTATCTACATCCTCTCTATTCATACTTTAAGGCCCATCTTCTCAGCTTCACCTTCCCTAACTGCTCGACCCTCAATGATCTCTCCATTGTCTGAATGTCACTAGTTCTGATGCTTGATTAAAGATTTAAGATTAATTTAGCAGGGAGGCATCACATGAAGTGAAGAGGGCAATGCAGAGTGACAGAGAGGCCATTTAGAAGGTTATTTCCATATCCACATTTGAGGTAATAGAAAGATGAATGTGGGCAGAGAGACTGGAAGTGGGAGAAAATACGTTAAAGAATCCACATGAATTAGCTATTGGAGAAGTAGAGAGCAAGAAAGGAAGAAATTGACAATTATTTTTTAAGTTTAGAGAATGAATTTGAAGCTATCAAGAGATTCCTAAGAAGTAGATATTTGAAGGGATGAGTCTGAAAGAGTGGTTGGAGACAGAGGCTTGGAAAGTTAAAAAAGAATGCACTCGAAAATTTGTTGAAGCTGTGGCATAGATTATGGTAGTGGCTGGGATTGGCATCCTCTAGTGCTTGCAGAGATGAGGGCTAGACTTTAAGATGTGAAGGTGATCAGGTCAATCTACCTGTACTTGGGCATGTATTAATCCATTGTTAATTGTGGATAATACTCCTTTCGATGTGAAAGGAAGCCTGAGTCCACAGTACAACATTTTAAAATATTACAAAAATGCAAGAATCACCACAAATACTGAAACTGAAAAATCCACACTGTGACATTGATGGCAAAAGCATTTTTCTTTTTCTTCCTTTCTATTCATTCATTATTAGAATTTTGAATTCAGAAAGCCCAATGTCTAATTTTGATGTTTTCTAGGAAAGAATGTATATTCTTAAATAAACAGCTATTCTTCTCTGTTACTTTTACCTGATATGAAGGCTTGTGGTTTAGGCCAAACAGGGAAACAGGCTGATGACATTGTTATCAGTTTCTTTTTTTTTTTTAATCCCCTTCAATCTATGCACTTTCCTATCTTCTGTTCTAAATATTAATAAACTTTTCACATACAAAATATCTACATACATATAATAAATAAGAAGTCCCAAAATTGAAGCTTTTGGGGATTTCAATTTGATTATTTTAAAAATAAAACTGCTGTCAGCTTTGTTTGTGGAGAGGATTTAGCAGCTCTGTTTACTCTAAAAGTAATCACTTCTTGATTCAAACTGCTTCACCAGTAAATAGAATATCTTAGGACATTAATTATATGGGAGAGAAGTCAGCAAGAAGTAGCTGTTACAATTCATTACTGTACAAGAAATAGCAAGAGATGGGAGAAAATGTAAAGACAGAGATAATTGTTATTGCTTGGCCGTGAATAGGATTGGGATAGATGGATTGGAATTGGTTTATCTTTCTCTTTCGTAATAAACCTGAACACAGGCCAGAGAGGGAAGTGAAGTAAAGGGAGACAGACACCCCCAGGTTTAACGCTCTGGAATATTGCAGACAAAAGGAACACCTGGTAGCACCTTTTGAAATAAGAATATAAATTAACATTTTAACATAAAATAATTTATTTCAGTTCATATAGTTGAGGGAGACCCCATGAACTATTTTGCCTTAGGTGTACAAACTTTCCTATATAGCAGTCCTTCTCAGAGGAGATTTTATTGGGGACTAGAATATATAAAATCCACTCTGGTGGATTGCAGTGTAACTTGGTTTGGTTTTTAGTTGCATACTTGTACCCTATCTCCCTCCTTTCACTCACCCTGGCATCTTGAGGCACTCCTGAGAAACACTGGCACCATACAAGCACAGTACAGAGACCCTTGAGCTAGTTATCTCCTTTTACAGATGCTAAAACCAAACCCTAGAGAGTGGCAGCTTCTTCCTGTAACTTATACCGTTAAATTGTGAGGAAACTAACTAAAGAAAAGAACCCTAAACCCAGATGTGCTCTTCCTAGCTGTATTCCTTCTACTACTTATTATATCTTAGTATAGTATCATCAGAGGGACATTTCGGTGTCATTAATTCTGTATATTCCAGTTTCATATTCAAGAAATGCCTTCTTCCTATGGGCCTAGGTTTAGACAATCTCTTCTATAATTTGATATTAATATTAGAATAGTTAGCAGGCAACACTTTGGAGAGAGAAGCAAATGATAATTTAGCCTACAGCTCTGTGATATTCCAATCCCAAAGAAAGGCAATGACAAAGAATGCTCAAACTACTGCACAATTGCACTCATCTCACACGCTAGTAAAGTAATGCTCAAAATTCTCCAAGCCAGGCTTCAGCAATATGTGAACCGTGAACTTCCTGATGTTCAAGCTGGTTTTAGAAAAGGCAGAGGAACCAGAGATCAAATTGCCAACATCCGCTGGATCATCGAAAAAGCAAGAGAGTTCCAGAAAAACATCTATTTCTGCTTTATTGACTATGCCAAAGCCTTTGACTGTGTGGGTCACAATAAACTGTGGAAAATTCTGAAAGAGATGGGAATACCAGACCACCTGACCTGCCTCTTGAGAAATTTGTATGCAGGTCAGGAAGCAACAGTTAGAACTGGACGTGGAACAACAGACTGGTTCCAAATAGGAAAAGGAGTTCGTCAAGGCTGTATATTGTCACCCTGCTTATTTAACTTCTATGCAGAGTACATCATGAGAAACGCTGGACTGGAAGAAGCACAAGCTGGAATCAAGATTGCTGGGAGAAATATCAATAACCTCAGATATGCAGATGACACCACCCTTATGGCAAAAAGTGAAGAGGAACTAAAAAGCTTCTTGATGAAAGTGAAAGTGGAGAGTGAAAAAGTTGGCTTAAAGCTCAACATTCAGAAAACGAGGATCATGGCATCTGGTCCCATCACTTCATGGGAAATAGATGGAGAAACAGTGGAAACAGTGTCAGAATTTATTTTGGGGGGCTCCAAAATCACTGCAGATGGTGACTGCAGCCATGAAATTAAAAGACGCTTACTCCTTGGAAGGAAAGTTATGACCCACCTAGATAGCATATTGAAAAGCAGAGACATTACTTTGCCAACAAAGGTCTGTCTAGTCAAGGCTATGGTTTTTCCTGTGGTCATGTATGGCTGTGAGAGTTGGACTGTGAAGAAGGCTGAGCACCGAAGAATTGATTCTTTTGAACTGTGGTGTTGGAGAAGACTCTTGAGAGTCCCTTGGACTGCAAGGAGATCCAACCAGTCCATTCTGAAGGAGATCAGCCCTGAGATTTCTTTGGAAGGGATGATGCTAAAACTGAAACTCCAGTACTTTGGCCACCTCATGTGAAGAGTTGACTCATTGGAAAAGACTCTGATGCTGGGAGGGATTGGGGGCAGGAGGAGAAGGGGACGACAGAGGATGAGATGGCTGGATGGCATCACTGACTCAATGGACGTGAGTCTGGGTGAACTCCGGGAGTTGGTGATGGACAGGGAGGCCTGGCGTGCTGCCATTCATGGGGTCCCAAAGAGTCGGACATGACTGAGCGACTGAACTGAACTGAACTGAAACAACAATGGCCATCAGGTTAAAAACAATCTCATACTAGGACATAATATACAGGTACATTAAAATATTTTGTTTTTTGTTTATTTGATTTTACTTGTTGTTCCAAATACTCCTGGCCATATGAAAAGAAGCATATTCATTGGTATATAATCCCAATGTAAATGTTCAGAATGTATGCAACAACTGCTGCTGCTGCTGCTAAGTTGCTTCAGTCGTGTCCGACTCTGTGTGACCCCATAGACTGCAGTCCACCAGGCTCCCCCATCCCTGGGATTCTCCAGGCAAGAACACTGGAGTGGGTTGCCATTTCCTTCTCCAATGCATGAAAGTGAAAATGAAAGTGACGTCGCTCAGTCGTGTCTGACTCTTAGCGACCCCATGGGCTGCAGCCTACCAGGCTCCTCCATCCATGGAATTCTCCAGGCAAGGGCACTGGAGTGAAGTGCCATTGCCTTCTCTGTATGCAACAACACTGGTGTGCAAAAGTGGAAAGAAAGATCAATTGTCATGAGACACTGGATGATGGATTTGAGTTGAAGCTGAAAGTATTACCCAGGCAAGAGAGAGTTGTGTGGCTTTGTCTTTGGAAGAGTGAAGGGAAAATGAAGGAAATAAAATGCAGTGGAAGAAGATTGCTGCTGGGGCTGCATGATTTTAAGAGAGAGGATTTGGGAGAGTAAAAACAAGAAGAGCAAGGAGTCAAATACTAATGACATTGAAAGAGACCAGCTGTTCCTGCCATTGTCAGTCCTTTGGGGCAACATGTAATCCTATCAGATTGGGTTCTGAAAGTGTTACGGTTTAATAACAGGCTCTGTTCCTTGATTTAGTGAATAGAATATGAGATGAAGATGAAGTTCCTAAAGCTCCATCCTGGGATAATTTGTATACTCTAGAGTTGAACACAAGCTGGAATCAAGATTGCCGGGAGAAATATCAATAACCTCAGATATGCACCCTTATGGCAGAAAGTGAAGAGGAACTAAAAAGCCTCTTGATGAAAGTCAAAGTGGAGAGTGAAAAAGCTGGCTTAAAGCTCAACATTCAGAAAACAAAGATCATGGCATCCGGTCCCATCACTTCATGGGAAATAGATGGGGAAACAGTGGAAACAGTGGCAGACTTTATTTTTGGGGCTCCAAAATCACTGCAGATGGTGACTGCAGCCATGAAATTAAAAGATGCTTACTCCTTGGAAGAAAAGTTATGACCAACCTAGATAGCATATTCAAAAGCAGAGACATTACTTTGCCAACAAAGGTCTGTCTAGTCAAGGCTATGGTTTTTCCTGTGGTCATGTATGGATGTGAGAGTTGGACTGTGAAGAAAGCTGAGCACCGAAGAACTGATGCTTTTAAACTGTGGTGTTGGAGAAGACTCTTGAGAGTCCCTTGGACTGCAAGGAGATCCAACCAGTCCATTCTGAAGGAGATCAGCCCTGAGATTTCTTTGGAAGGAATGATGCTAAAGCTGAAACTCCAGTACTTTGGCCACCTCATGCGAAGAGCTGACTCATTGGAAAGGACTCTGATGCTGGGAGCGATTGGGGGCAAGAGGAGAGGGGGACGACAGAGGATGAGATGGCTGGATGACATCACTGACTCGATGGACGTGAGTCTGAGTGAACTCCGGGAGTTGGTGATGGACAGGGAGGCCTGGTGTGCTGTGATTCATGGGGTTGTAAAGAGTTGGACACGACTGAGTGACTGAACTGAAACTGAAACTGAGAGTTGAACAGATTTCTTTACCTTAAACCCAAGAACTTGGAAACCATTTTGCATAACTTTCCTTTGATTTCCCCAATGGATGTTACATTCACATTGCTCTTTTTTATGTCTCCTCTTTCTAGATATGCCTCAGATCTCAAAGAGGAGCATTAGATATCAGGGAATACCAAATAATACCCTACTTTTCATTGTAATTGATGTCAGCTTCAGAGAAGCCTGCTGTGTCTGTGTTCCACATGTATGCATGCCATGGCCATCCCTTGATTGTTCTTTTACCTGATAGCTGCACAGATCATTTACAGGTAGCTCCTTAGAGAGAGGGTCTGCATACACAGTAACGTCTTTCCTCTCATGGCAACTTTATCAGCAAAAACATTTCACTATCTCTATTGAAATATAGAAACTCTTAATATGTTATCTTAATGTCAACTGTATGAGCTTCTGCACTAGCTCTGCCATTAATACACTGAATAAATGTGATAAATCACTGAATTTATCCTGAGTTTAGGACATTTCTATTTTGGATGGGTAAAATAATTCATAATCTACAAATACAATGGATAACTTATATGCAGAGTACATCATGCAGAATGACCAGCTGCATGAATCACAAGCTGGAATCAAGATTGCTGAGAGAAATACCAACAACCTCAGATATGCAGATGATGCCACTCTAATGACAGAAAACAAAGAGAAATAAAGGCCCTCTTGATGAAGGTGAAAGAGGAGACTGAAATAGCTGGCTTAAAACTCAATATTCAAAAAATGAAAATCAGGGCATCTGGTTCCATTCAGTTCAGTTCAGTTCAGTCACTCAGTCGTGTCTGACTCTTTGTGACCCCATGAATCACAGCACGCCAGGCCTCCCTGTCCATCACCATCTCCTGGAGTTCACTCAGACTCACGTCCATCAAGTCAGTGATGCCATCCAGCCATCTCATCCTCTGTCATCCCCTTCTCCTCCTGCCCCCAATCCCTCCCAGCATCAGAGTCTTTTCCAATGAGTCAACTCTTCGCATGAGGTGGCCAAAGTACTGGAGTTTCAGCTTTAGCATCATTCTTTCCAAAGAACACCCAGGGCTGATCTCCTTTAGCATGGACTTGTTGGATCTCCTTGCAGTCCAAGGGACTCTCAAGAGTCTTCTCCAACACCACAGTTTAAAAGCATCTATTCTTCGGTGCTCAGCTTTCTTCACAGTCCAACTCTCACATCCATACATGACCACTGGAAAACCATAGCCTTGACTAGATGGACCTTTGTAGGCAATTTAATGTCTCTACTTTTCAATATGCTATCTAGGTTGGTCATAACTTTTCTTCCAAGGAGTAAGCGTCTTTTAATTTTAGGGATGCAATCACCATCTGCAGTGATTTTGGAGCCCCAAAAATAAAGTCTGCCACTGTTTCCACTGTTTCCCCATCTATTTCCCATGAAGTGATGGGACCAGATGCCATGATCTTAGTTTTCTGAATGTTGAGCTTTAAGCCAACTTTTTCACTCTCCTCTTTCACTTTCATCAAAAGACTTTTTAGTTCCTCTTCACTTTCTGCCATAAGGCAAATAGATGGGGAGGAAATGGAAACAGTGACAGTCTATATTTCCTTGGGCTCCAAAATCACTGTGGACAATGACTGCAGCCACAAAATTAAAAGATGACTTGCTCTATGGAAGAAAAACTATGACAAACCCAGATAGCATCTTAAAAAGCAGAGACATCACTTTGCTGCAAAGGTCTATATAGTCAAAGCTATGATTTTTCCAATAGTCATGTATGGATGTAAGAGGTGGACTATAAAGAAGGCTGAGCACTGAAGAATTGATGTTTTCAAATTGTGGTGCTGGAGAAGACTCTTGAGAGTCCTTTGAACAGCAAAGAGTTCAAACCAGTCAATCCTAAAGGAAACCAATCATGAATATTCACTGGAAAGACTAATACCGAAGCTGAAGCTCCAATACTTTAGCCACCTGATACGAGAACTCAACTAATTGGAAAAGACCCTGATGCTGGGAAAGACTGAGGGCAAAAGAAGAAGGGGATGACAGAGGATGAGATAGTTGGATGGTATCATTGACTCAGTGGACATGAATTTGAGCAAACTCTGGGAGATAGTGAAGGACAGGGAAACCTAGAGTACTTCAGTCCATTGGGTTGCAAAGAGTCGGGCAGGACTTAATGACTGAAAAACAACAATACAATTTAACTATTTGTAGGATTGTATTAGATAAATATGTGAAAGTTTCTTACAAAGAAGTATGGAAAACATGTTAGTATGGTGTCTTATGATTAATATCATCAGGTTAAGAACATAATGTATTAATATCTGCATTGTTCAGTTCTAGAATATGCATATTATATAATATTGCAAACTATCACACTATAATTTAACTTTCAAATATAGCTAAGTCAAATTTACAAAATGCATGGTGTCAGATTCAGTCTTTATAATGGTATACACCAGCCACCCATATAGCTCTACCTGCTTCCCTTCAGTAGAACTATCTTAATTGCCACAAACTGAGAGCAATTCACTTCTTTAACAACTGGACAATTGCTAATTTACATTTATCAAACTCACCTTTCTTGAACCAGCCACTTTGTAAGATTCTTGTTATCAAGTAGTATCTACTCTGTAAAGTAAAATGGCAAATTATTGCAATTAAATCTAATAAGTAATTTCATTTAAATACATGCATAAAACAGTGGAAGCAGAGCCAAGGAAAGGAAGAGATTCATTTCTATGGTTAGCTCCTCTTAAAATTAAGAGACAAGAAACATTCATGGTTATGCTTCAAGTCTAAGCTTGGGCAGAAATTTAGAGGCTATCATGCTCCCTGCATCTTTTACTTTTTAATTTTTTTTTTTGTTTGTTTGTTTTTTTTTTACTTTTTCTCTATACTTTTTTTAAAATTTTATTTTATTTTTAAACTTTACAATATTGTATTAGTTTTGCCAAATATCGAAATGAATTCACCACAGGTATACCCGCATTCCTCATCCTGAACCCTCCTCCCTCCTCCCTCCCCTACCCTCCCTCTGGGTCGTTCCAGTGCACCAGCCCCAAGCATCCAGTACCGTGCATTGAACCTAGACTGGCGACTCGTTTCATACATGATATTATACATGTTTCAATGCTATTCTCCCAAATCTCCCCACCCTCTCCCTCTCCCACAGAGTCCATAAGACTGATCTATACATCGGTGTCTCTTTTGCAGTCTCATACACAGGGTTATTGTTACCATCTTTCTAAATTCCATATATATGTGTTAGTATACTGTATTGGTGTTTTTCTTTCTGGCTTACTTCACTCTGTATAATAGGTTCCAGTTTCATCCATCTCATTAGAACTGATTCAAATGTATTCTTTTTAATGGCTGAGTAATACTCCATTGTGTATATGTACCACAGCTTTCTTATCCATTCATCAGGTGAAACATATATAAGAACAAAATATTTTAACTATTTTTACGTATATAATTCAGTGCCATTAATTCTACTTGTAATGTTAAGGCAGCACTAATAATATCTAATTCCAGACTTTTTCACTTGCCCCAAACAAAACTCTGCTTCCCATCCCCACATCCCATTCCTGGTAACCTCTAATCTGATTTTGTATCTATAAATTTGCCTATGTAAGTAGAATCATGCAACATTTTTCTTCTGTGTCTACTTTTTTTTCACATAGTATAATCGCAAAATATTTTTAAAGTTTCATCAATGTAATAGCATGAATCAGAACTTAACTTCTTTCTGTGAATGAAAACTATTCTATTGTACTTATGTACCACTTTTTTTTTTAATCCATTCATCTGTTGGTGATCTCTTAGGTTGTTTTGATATTTTGACTCCTGGTACAGTGGATGTTGATATACAAGTATCTGCTTGAATTTCTATTTACAATTCTTTGGAGATATAGAATGAAATTGTTGGCTCATATGATAATTCCATGATTCCATTCTTCAGGAACTACTGAACTTGTATTCAGTGGTAGCATCATTTTACATTCTTATCAGCAATGCACAAATATTCCAGTATCTCCATATCCTTGCCAACACTTGTTATTTTCCTTTTTATTTCCTTTATTATAGCCATCCTAGTATGTGTAAAATGGTTTCTTATTGTACTTTTAATCTGCATTTCTCTGGTAATTAGTGATCTGGAACATTTTTTTGTGTATGCTTATTGGTAATTTGTATGTTTTATTTGGAGAAATATCTACCCATTATTGTATTTTTTAATTGCATTGTTAGTTTCGTTTATTGTTTAGTTGTAAGATTTCTTTATATATTTTGAATAAATCCTTACTGACTTATGATTTGCAACTATTTTCTCCTATTCTGTTAGTTGTCTTTTCCTTTTCTTTATAAAGGCCTTTGGTGAACAAGTTTTTAGATTTAATGAAGTCCAACTGATGAAATTCTATTTATCAATTTTTCTTTTGTTGCTTTTGTTTGTTTGTTTTTTAGTGTCATATCTAACAATCCATTGCCATATCTAAGGCCATGAAGATTTACTGCTTTAAAATGGAAATCATGGAAAACAAAAGAGCACGTGATAATGTGATGAACATGAAACATAGAGAAGTGAGGGGTATATTACATTCTGGAAGATGTGTCCCTAACAACAGTTTAGAGGATAGAAATGAAGAAAGATCTTGAGGCAGAGTATTCTGAGTACTGCAATATCTTAAGAATTCCAAGTCAGAGACCTAGGTAACAGAAGGATGGGGATCATTGCAATTTAGTTTCACAAAATCACATACATCCATGCCTGATAGACACCAGTAATTGAGTATTAGATTGTAGCTTTCAATCCAAAATCCTTCAATAAATAAGAGAATGGGATTTTACCAAGACACAAAATGGCATAACATAACTAAGGCAAATCCATACAATTTTTCTGTTGATAATCACTGACACCATTTACATTATAGTTGTTTGCTCAAATATGAGCTAAATAAGAAAAGAAAGAGTAATAGAAGATATACTTTACTATAAAGATAGAAGAATCACATAGAATCACACTTGGAAAATAGCAGACCCTTGATGAATTGTATTATTGACCCCAGTTTTTTCACCTCTACTTGTCTACATGTCATTGCCATATGATTTTAGTATTCTTTTGACAAAAATAGAATATGTTTCCCTAAACCTTGACTTTGATCTGGGTCAAAGTATATTCCCCATCCCTTGATTTGGTTGGTAAAATGAGGTAAACGTGACAATGTGCCAGTTCTGAGCTTACAAGTATAAGGTCTTGGGTCCTTCGGCTTATCCTTGTGCGTATTCATCATCGCCAGGAGCAAAAGAGTGTCTGACCTAACAAGCTGATCAGAAATAAGATGAAAGATAAGAAGAGCAGAGCCTCTCTGTCCAAGCTAACCCAGTTGATCTTAGTCTAGATCAGCCAATACCCACAGGAAACCCACAGACACATGAATGATGATGAAGCATTTTTGCTTGATTCATTAAGTTTTGAGGTGGTTTCAATATACTGTGGTTAATGAAAGCAGACTCCTAAACTGATCTATTACCGGAATCAGAAAAATTGTAGAAACCTCCGAAAATTTCAAAAGATTGTAAGATTATTTGGACTCTATGAAATATAAACAAAATGTATAAGAAAACAACTCTCGGGATTAAAAGAAGCTGCAATGAAATCAAATTAAAAGAAAAAGGTGTTTTAAAGGTATAAAATGAACAAGCCATGTAAGAAAAAAATAAAACATTCATATAAGAATGTAATTCATGAATACGATGAACTTGAAAATCTCTCTCACAATATACAATAAAATATAAAGCAAAGAAACAAATGTGTTTCTCTCGTAGCTCAGTCAGTAAAGAATCTGTGTGCAGTTTAGGAGACCTCAGTTTGATTCCTGGGTCAGAAAGATCCCATGGTTACGGTAATCACAACCCACTCCAGTATTCTTGCCTGGAGAATCCCATGGACAGAGGAGCCTGGCAGGATATAGTCCATGGAGTTGCAAGAGTCAGACATGACTTAGGAACTAAATCACCACCACAGAGAAATAGACTACAAAAAACTTTTCTTTTTCAAATGAAAAAAATTCCCCTGAATCAGAGCAAAGGGACTGAATTTCTAGATTTAGATCAAAGAGTTTTAACCATAAGTCCAAGAAATCAATGACAAGAACCCATTCTTTCATGGATTCTGACAATGATATGAGTTGTAATAATATTAAAATGTTTGTACAAACAGACTTGCAGATTAAAAAAAAAAAAAAAAGGAATACCAAAAGGGAAAAATGGCTTTGCCTCAGACTTCTGCTCTTCAACATCAAAATCTGGAAGACAACAGAATAAATATTACAATTCATCAATTTGGGACAACTTTTTATTTCAAAATTATAAGATAATAGATAAATATTATAAGATGATTAAAGGCTAAAAATACAAATGTTTTTTAAATGTTGCTCAATGATTATTAAGTTGACTGAAAATGAAACAAGATTGAGAATTTAGGATCAAGGCAGTTGAGGGATAATATTCTACATATCTGTTTGTAATTTTCATGATTCTTGGCTCAGAATTTCACTTGAATTATACAATAGATTATAGGTTGATTTCTATAGAACCAGGGAAAAGTAACACTTCAGGTTAATCTTTTTTACACTTTTTCATAATCAGAAATGTGATTCTTTTATCAGGAAAATTCCAAAGAAACAAAAAAAATTTTTTTCCTCCACAAATGTTGAAGAATTAAATTGCTTAGAGATTTAAAAAATACATATCGAATGACCTAGGGCATTCTATGATTCAAAAAAATAGAATAATAACCATATATAGATAGCTTCTCATGCAAAGTCTTCTCTATGAATTGCCTGTCATCAAACAAAATATTCAGTTTATTCTCAAATGCAAACAATAAAGCATAAATATTATTGTAATAAAGTATCAATTTTTTAACATTGATTACTTCTAGAATTTCTTTTGGTATTTGCAAATTTTTCTTGGTTTCCTAGGAAAACAGGTTATTTTTTATAATGAGAAAACATTTTACAGGACTCCCCTGGTGCCTTAATGGTTAAGACTCTTTGCTTCCATTTGCACGGGGCATGAGTTCAGTTCCCAGTTGGGGAACTAAGATCATACATGCCCTGTGGCATGGCCAAAATAAAGAAATAGTTAAGGCTTTATTCTGAATGTAAAATATATATTATATATATATATATACACACACATGAAAGAGTAATGCAATTTCTGTATGCTTCCTCCTAGTAAGATTTTTTTGTGACCTAGTGACACCCGTATTTGTATTTTAGTGTAAAGATTTTACAACTATTGCGGAGAAGTAATGTTGGAAAAAGCAGGTGTTTCTTTAATTTTGCTGCAAGTCCTGTATTTTAATATACTGAGTGACAGCTAACTATGCTACTGATTTTATATCGCATAATGTTTAGTATTCACTGTCAAAGATAAGATGTACAAATCAACAATATGATAAAATTTTATGATGTAGTAATAATGTCACATTGTATTATGATTATTTGTAACTGCTCATCATGTTTCTATTAGTTTTTCCATGAATAACATGCAAATATATATAAATAGCTACTATTTCCAGTGTCATTAGAATGCCATTTCCAGAGCCATTTAGCCCATTGTCTAGAAATAGGAAGTTAGGAAGTTAACAGAGTTTGAACCTTCAGAAATTAAGAACTGTAACTAGAAACTACAGAGCAGCATTTGACCTAGAGTGACTGCCTTGGAGAAAACTCACCCGCACATTCATTTCCCTATCTGTGTTATTCATGAGCCCGTGGCTGGATGGTTCACTGCCTACGTCAATTACTTTTAAATAGTTTGATACATCAAATGTAGTCTAAGATAAAGTTTCTTCCTGGAACATTTGAGGATTCAACTCCAGTCAGTACCTTATTTTTAATTTGCAAGTGGGTTAAACGAGGAAATCATTGATGGTGTATTTGAAATCATATTCTCCCTGGAGATCATGTTTAGGAATGGTACCTAAAATCACTGCAGTGAAAAAAATATATATATATATTGTTTCAACTTTCTCACATCTCTAGCAATATTAGAACTTTTATTTTCATATAGTATTAAACATTAGGTTGACACATTCTTCTTTCCTCAGAAATTCAGATCTGTAACTGATTGTCTCGCCCTTTCAAACATAGGTTATGGGAATTTAATGAGGCCTGATAAATAAATCTGAACTCTGATGTTTTATAAGGCTTATGATCTGAACTGACAGAGAGGTGGTCAGTTAAGATGCGGCTAAAATTGCTAGTTACACCTGTAGTAACTTTTTACTTCCTCTAAGTAAGGGTTTAGAGTCATCTATGAACTTGACTTATTCCCCCTGGTTTAGTAAGATGAATGGTAAGCAACTTAAATGAGTCTTTTATGTATGGAAAGAAGAATCAATTTCTCTTTCAAATTAGCAAATTTCTGGAAAAGAAGTAGTAAAACATCAGTAAAAAAAATGTACAGAGAATTAGTCGAAGGAATTAAAAATGTACAAGCCTCCAGTTATAAAATAAAATAATTACTAGAGATGTAATATACAACATGTTAAATACAATTTACATAGCTTATGTTATACATAAAATTTGTTACGAGGGTAAATCCTGAGAGTTCTCATTGCAAGTATTTTTTTTTCTTCAATTTTGTTCTAAGTGATGAGGTAAACCAAATCATTATTCAGTACACCTTAAACTTATACAGTGATGTATGTCAATTATATCTCAATAAACCTAAAAGAAACAAAGAACAAAATAAAGCATGGCATATTAAGCATAAAAAAATAGAAAAGATTTGCTTCTTCTTGTGAGAGATCAAGAAAGGGATTGAGAGCAAAGAAAAAGCTGGGTTGGCAAAGTGTAATTTTTTTTCCCCCTTATCACCGGTGCTCAGTGAAGGAAGAAGCGGGGAACTCAGACTCTGGGTATGGGAACACAGTTGGAGGCACACATGATAAGAGAGAGTGTACATCCCTGTCAGACATGGAAGTAACTAGATGAAGCAGAGGAGAGCCTAGTAAGGGACATATTTGGGTGGAGTATGGCCTGTGACTCTAGCAGTAATCATATCTAACAGTCAATAGTAAATTGACCTGGTCTTAATACTATCTTAGAATGTTCACAGAATGTAGATACAGATTCGTAAACAGAGTGAAGAAACCAAGTAAAAAATGATTGTACCTATGATCTTCAGGAGTAGAGGAGTTACATAAAGCAAAACATCTACCTTTCTGAATCCATCTGACTAGCAGATATGCAGGATGTATAAACACTGCAGATTAAATATCTGATACGAGTATATATATAAAACTATGCTTTCAACACAAACTGTGGGGCTGTGATGAAAGCACTTTAATGCATTGCTGGTGTAGAGAGAACATGGCAAATCTACCACGCACGCAAAAGAGAAGTGTATTAGGGAACATTAACAAAGGAAACGATGTTTGAGCAAATTCTTTTTCAAAAGCAGTAGTAGATTAGCTGGTGTTATGAGAATTCAACAAGCTTCCTAGGCAAAGAAAGAAATTTTAAAACTTAGGAGAAAGTATATGTAATTCAGTATGATCAAGAGTATAAATAAGTAGGACTATTAGCAATATGGTAGTCTGTGCCTAGATCATGAATAATCATATATTCCAAGAGAAGATCTTTGTAGATCACAGATGGTGGCCCAAATTCAGATAACAGATGTACTTTTATATTGCCCACACAGTATTTTTTAAATTAAGATTAGTTGAAAAATTTGAAGATTCAGATTTCTGCCTCTCTTGAAAAATCAGGAGAATTGTCAACACTGGGCATGGATTTGCTGGATGGCAAGAATTAACAGAAGCTGAAGAACAATTCTCTTCTTGAGGTGCACACATTTACTCCCCAGATTGCTTCTTTATTTTATGTTAACTGACTGGTTCTGCTGACTTTGGTTTGCCAAACTTGATTGAGGCCCTGGGTTCATTTCAAGATCACCCACGTTTCTTTCCATTTGGGTCCAACACCCTCTTATACCTACTTAGAAACCATTGATTCTTGCTTGAGGTTCATCATAAGTTTTGCCAACCCAGGTATTTTGGAACTGATTTTCTAAAGAAGAACCAGGAACTCACATTTTAAGTAGAAATAGAAGCAAGCAGAGGGGGTTTTCTTGGATAGTAAATTAGAACAATAAAAATCACTTGCATTTAAATGATTTATTACTCTCACTTTGCTCTAGTTACAGTGTCTGACACAAAGGTAGATGCAGATTACTTTGTTAAATACATTAAAGCAGTTTCTATAAAATTGTTTTCTAAGTGTGTTTCAAACATTAAAAGGCTCTGCTATGTTCTCTAAGTAAAGAGTCTCAGAGAAAAACAATAATTCTGAAAAGTGTGTCCTTCATTTTGAATGCATTTTAATATATCTTAGAAGTTACATCTTTTCCAACAACAGTCAGTTCTCTGTCACCAACTGTACATCCTACAGCTCAACTCGGTTCTAATGCTAAACACTGAGAGCGAATGGAGACCTGGTGAATTAGGGTTCAGTCCCACAAGATTTCTCTTACTTTAGACATTAGCCACATATGTTGGGTATCTTCAGGTTATGTGTTCTTCTGCCCAAGAGACTACAAATTTGGGGGTTCCCATGACACTTGCCTGGAGAATCCCAGGAACGGGGGAGCCTGGTGGGCTGCCGTCTATGGGGTCGCACAGAGTTGGACCTGACTGAAGTGACTTAGCATGACACTCCACCAATTCTGTAGAGCCACTCACATAATCAGGAAGGTCCTATACTTCAATTATAGTTTTATTCTCAATAATACAACACTCAAACAGTCAAACAGAAGATGAAAAGCACAATGTGAAAGGAAAGGGCACAGAGCTTCCATGTCCCTTCCAAGAGCTCCATCATCCCAGGACTCTGATAGTCACTAACTCAGAAGATCCCCAAAACTCGTGGCTCAAGGTTTTACCGAGGCTTCATTATGTGGGCAAAATTGATTAAATTACTGGACTATTGGTGATTGAGCTTAGTCTCTAGCCCTTTTTCTCTCCCTACAGGTCTGGAGTAGGACTAAAAGTTCTAACCGTCTAATCAAGTACTTGAGTATTTTGGCTACCAACTCCCATCCTGCAGCCATCTAGGGACCTTAAGAGTTATCTCACTAGCATAACGACACTCTTATAAAAAACATCCCAAGGACTTTAGAAACTTTGTGCCAAGAATTGGGAACGAAGATCAAATATATTTATATTACCCAACAGAAATGCTTTAGGAAACAGATCTATTCATTTTTGTTGAACTTGGTATTAATCATGCAAATTTGTTATAGAAATATTTTGATAACAAATTCACATTACCTAAAACAAAATTTTGGAAATATTAATTTACAAAATAATCAATGGGAACACCCAGAAAGTATAATATCTTTTTAAAAATTAAACAAAAATGCAACAAAACAAACAAAAAACCTGCTGTGTCTCCAAATGCAGTCATTTCTGAGCTTGACTAAATTGTTTAGATAAAAATGTGTACTTCCAGGACTTAGTAATTTCCAACTATATCTTAAAAAAATAGAGATGACAATACATTTTTCAGCCTTCTCAGTTATGCTTCCAAATTTTAGTTCTTGGAGGCACACCAAGGTGCAGAGCAGGTGGTGACTGAGGAGGGGCTTCTGAGTTGGCTCTCCACCATGCATTACCCTCTAGGTTGGCCTGTGCATGCTAGCCAGTTGTCAGACTCTCTTTTCATTAGTGCAGTTTTACTCTTTTCATTAGTGCTAGTTTTACTAGCTAATTATTCAGAGCCAAATCCCATTGTTCTGAGAACCTGTCCTGCCTCCCAGATAGCAGTGAGGTGCAGGGAGCTGGGCTAAGGGAATTTCTGTGGAGCAGTGTTGAGCATGGTACTACCCTTTCCAGCTATGAAAACTCCTGCTAGACCAGAGAAAGCTAAGAATTCCAAGATGTACCATAAGTAGTTTGATTTTTAAATCCAATGAGTTAGCAGTTTGACTTATCCATAGATATTATAATTTGAACATAGAAAAGACTTTTTTTCTTTTTTCACTTCAAATCTTTTCTATAAGGTGCTCACTTTTATGTTCCTAACCCAAATAGTCATATATTGTCAAGTGACCAAGAACTTAATAAACTGGATTTTAATCAGGCTTTTTATTAATAAAATCAGAAGAAGAATATCACACCTATCATAGCAAGTTATAGCAGCTAATAGTCAATGTTTATTGAATTAATGCTTATTTAGATCTTTATAGATAATCCTATTTGAGCACTTGATATATATCAGCTCATTTAACACAACAAACATAGGTCACGGCTATTTTTATTATTGCTGTTTCACAGTTACGAAAAAGAGGGACAAAATGTTAAGAGCTGTCCAGACTTCTAGTTTTGCTCTTTCATTTTCCAGAGGAGATCATCAAAGCTCTGATAGAAAAGCAAGCAGCAGACTTGCCTAGAGTCACCCACGTGTTCCCATTCCATTCATACAGCTTCTGTATTAAGGAATAGTGTAGGGAAGAAGTATACACTTAGGAAAATGCAATTTATTTCATTAACATAAGTTTTTGACATGTAAAATCAAATGCAGTGCAAAGCATCCCATGTGTGTTTGTGTGTATATATACACGTATTCATATATGTGCATACATGTGTATCCATGTTCACACATAAGGGGTGTGCGTGCACGTGTGTGCATGTGCACGAGTGTTTGTAACTTCATGAAAAGAGCAATAAGGCTGAAATATTTAGCATTAGTCTAAAATAGAACCATTTATATGGAGGTGAAATACTACAAGATTACACCAATTTTAATATTTTAGCTAAATTAATGGAGCTGTTTAACTTTTAACAATAACAATTTCTAATTGAAATAAATAATTGCATCAAAGAATCCTTTCTCAAGTTTTTTTCTTCTTGGCACTCATGTCTGCTCCTCACGTGCACAGCTGATTCACTGTCCTCTCCTCTGTGAGTGTGCACCAGGCCCCTCAGGCCCCTTTATCCAAATCGAGGGAGGTAATCCAAGGTCCACTCAGCCTCTGAAGCCTCCTGTCGATCCCTGTGATCGACTTCAGCTTCCGGAATCCCTTTCTCCAGAGATTTCCTGGCCTGAAGCGCTGTGGGTTTCCATTTTTAAGTGCACTTACCTAAGATGCCTAACTCTTTGCACCTTGGTTCTCTTTCAAATCCTGAGTTGCTTGAAGACTGAGATACTTTCTTCATCCTGAAGGCCTCAGCAGACATTGTATAAATAAAAGGCTGTCGGTAAACTGTGGGTTTATTATTGATCTTCCACTTCCCTATTGTGACACTTTAGGCAAACCTACTGGCTTTTCTTTCATAGCTTTGATGGTGTCCTCTGGAAAATGAAAGAGCAAAACTAGAAGCCTGGCAGCTCTGAGAACAGAGCAAGTGCGGACAAAGGGAAGGAAGCATCGGGATGGATGGCTGGGCCACAACATGTGGACTTGCTATGTTCAGATGTGCTGCATTTAGGTCTCGAACCTCCTTGATGGGGTGACAGTTCTTTGTGTAAGACTACTATGGTAGTGAGAGAGCCAGATATGACTCCTGCTCTAAGGACACAGCAATGGCCCAGATCTCATCAGCAGTGACGCTTCTGGATATCATCTTGTCTGAAGTGCCTCCAATATGGAGCAAGGTCAGGAAGGCATCTGGGGACTACTAAGTTCCCCCATGGTCTGGACACTATGTCAGGAGCTTTGAATTGTTTTATAACGTAAGCCTCACAACAACTACATTTATTACAAAAACCCAAATTATCCATATTCTACGGATAATGAAATGGGAGTTTATTTAGAAGTAACTTAGTCAAAGTCAGCCAGTGAGCATTACAACTGATGCCCAAACTCAGGTTTATGTGACTTGAAACCTTGTGCTCTATTTTGCACTAGTGGTTCATAATCTCCTCAGCCCCTGCATTTGGTTTCCGTACAGCTAGCTTAGCCTGTGACTTTCTTGCTTTCCTTTCATAGATAGATTGGCTCATTAGTCAAAGAAACAGAGCAGCTCATGTACATGGAGGAAATTTTTAAGCAAAGGCTCAAACACACAGGGAAGCTGGTGCCACAGAATTTTATTTTCTTTTACCAAAGGACTTGATTTTGTCTATAGTACTTGGAAGTGTTCTGGCTCTTTCACTTATGTTTTGAACAGAAATGTTCACATACCTTTCTCTTCATACAGTCTCAAATGCAATAGAATGAGGTTTAAAAGCAGTGTATTCTTTGAGGCAAAATAAATTACAAGCAAGTCTCACAGATAGTTGCTGGGTAAATTGATTTCGGTGTACAAAATGTCCTTTCCCTGAGTTGTTGATAAAATTTTAATGTTATACATGTTAGAACTATTAAACACATCCTCCAAGCATGGGGCTTTTACTGGTTGTATGGTTTCTCCTTTTATCACTTGTTTTGTTAAGATTTTCACATTACGCTGAACATTGGACAAATCATGATGATGCAAAATAGGATAGTAACTATTACTAAAGAGACTCCTTGCATTCTCTTTACTTGCTGCTCTGAGGATTAGGTTAGATCATGGAAAATAACCAGGTATACTTTAAGGAAAATTGATGAATGTAACTTTAGAACCTATTAAAATTTGGATTTAATATCAAGACATAGTCTTTCTGTGAATTTGGAGGCTTACAAAAAAAGAAAAGGAGAAAACACTGCTTGAGCAGATGGACTAAATAATATTAAAATCTAAGTGGTGGTAAACTGTGGCTCTGTGGTCAATGGGAGCCTTGTTGAATCATGACTGGGCAGAATGTGTGTGATGAGGTTTAGGAGTCCAGTGCAAGTCCAGTGGAAAGCAACATGCACTAAGTGAATTATTCAGAGCACTAGTCATATATTTATTTTATTTCCTGCCATTCTTTTAAAAATAGCATTCAAAGGGGACTGGAATGCAAAAGTAGGAAGTCAAGAGATACCTGGAGTAACAGGCAAGTTTGGCCTTGGAGTACAAAAAGAAGCAGAGCAAAGGCTGACAGAGTTTTGCCAGGAGAACACACTGGTCATAGCAAACACCCTCTTCCAACAATACAAGAGAAGACTCTACACATGAACATCACCAGATGGTCAATACCAAAATCAGATTGATTATATTCTTTGCAGCAAAAGATAGAGAAGCTCTATACAGTCAGCAAAAACAATACAAGGAGCAGACTATGGCTCAGATCATGAACCCCTTATTGCCAAATTCAGACTTAAATTGAAGAAAGTAGGGGAAACCACTAGACCATTCTGGTATGACCTAAATAAAATCTCTTACAACTATACCGTGGAAGTGACAAACAGATGCAAGGGATTAGATTGGACAGAGTGCCTAAAGAACTATGGACAGAGGTATGTGGCATTGTACAGGAGGCAGTGATCAAGACCATTCCCCAGGGGGAAAAAAAAAGGCAAAATGGTTATCTGAGGAGGCTTACTAATACCTAAGAAAAGAAGAGAAGCTAAAGGCAAAGGAGAAAAGGAAAGATATACCGATTTGAATGCAGAGTTCCAAAGAATAGCAAGCAGAGGCAAGAAAGCCTTCCTTAGTTATCAATGCAAAGAAGTAGAGGAAAAAAAAAAAAAAAAAAGAAAGGGAAAGACTAGAGATATCTTCAAGAAAACCAGAGATACCAAGGGAACATTTCATGCACAGGTGGGCACAATAAAGGACAGAAATTGTATGGACCTAACATAAGCAAAAGATATTAAGAAGAGGTGGCAAGAATACACAGAACTATAGAAAAAAGATCTTCATGACCCATAAAATCACGATGGTGTGATCACTCACCTAAAGTCAGACATCCTGGAGTCCAAAGTCAAGTGGGTCTTAGGAGGCATCCCTACGAACAAAGCTAGTGGTGGTCATGGAATTCCAGCTGAGTTATTTCAAATCCTAAAAGATGAAGCTGGTAAAGTGGTGCACCCAATGTGCCAGCAAATTTGGAAAACTCAGTAGTGGCCACAGGACTGGAAACGGTCAGTTTTCATTCCAATCCCAAAGAAAGGCAATGCCAAAGAATGTTAAAACTACCACACAATTGCACTCATCTCACAGTCTAGCAAAGTAATGCTTAAAATTCTCCAAGTGAGGCTTCAACAATATGTGAACCAAGAACTTCCAGATGTTCAAGACGGATTTAGAAAAGGCAGAGGAACCAGAGATCAAATTGCCAACCTCTGTACAATCATCAAAAGAGCAAGAGAGTTCCAGAAAAACATCTACTTCTGCTTTATTGACTACACCAAAGCCTTTGACTGTGTGGATCACAACAAACTTTGGAAAATTCTTCAAGCAATGGGAATACCAGACCACCTCACCTATCTCCTGAGAAATCTGTATACAGATCAAGAAGCAACAGTTAGAACTGGATATGGAGCAATGGACTGGTTCCAAATTGGGACAGGAATACATCAAAGCTGTATCCTGTCACCCTGTTTATTTAACTTACATGCAGAGAACATCAAGTGAAATGCTGGGCTGGATGAAGTGCAAGCTGGAATCAAGATTGCTTGGAGAAATATCAATAACCTCAGACATGCAAATGATACCACCCTTGTGGCAGGAAGCTAAGAGGAACTGAAGAGCCTCTTGATGAAAGTGAAAGAGGAGAGTGAAAAAGCTGGCTTAAAACTCAATATTCAGAAAATGAAGATCATGTCATCCAGTCCTATCACTTCATGGAAAATAGACGGGAAAGGATGGAAACAGTGACAGACTATTTTCTTGATCTCCCAAATCACTGCAGATGGTGGTTGCAACCATGCAATCAAAAGATGCTTGCTCCTTGGATGAAAAGCTATGACCAACATAGACAGCATATTAAAAAGCAAAGACATTGCTTTGCCAACAAAGGTCCATCTAGACAAAGCTATGGTTTTTCCAGTAGCCATGTATGGATGTGAGAGTTCAACGGTAAAGAAAGCTGAGCGCCAAAGAACTGATGCTTTTGAAGTGTGGTGTTGGAGAAGACACTTCAGAGTACCTTGGACTGCAAGGAGATCAAACCAGTCATTCCTAAAGGATATCAACCATGAATTTTCATTTGAAAGACAGATGCTGAAGATGAAGCTCCAATACTCTGGCCACCTGATGTGAAGAACTGACTTTTGAAAAGACCCTGATGCTGGGAAAGATTGAGGGCAGGAGGAGAAGGGGATGACAGGGGATGAGATGGTTGGATCGCATCACTGACTTAATGGACATGAGTTTGAGTAAGCTCCAGGATCTGGTGATGGACAGGGAAGTCTGGCGTGCTGCAGTCCTTGGAGTCACAAACAGTCAGATATGACTGAGTGACTGAACCGACTGAACTGATTCTTTTAAGAGCATGGTGGACCAGGTTTTTTGTGGTGTTATATCAACTCAGATTGGTATCTGGGCCTTTGGTGCTCCCCTTTCACTAATCTGAATGCCATGCTTTCTACTCTCCAGCACCTATTCCTTTTCACTTTGACTACCTAGGTTAATTGTTACCTCAGTCAATCAATTTATATCACATGAACATCTATCTCATTTGCTAGGCATGATTACAGGGACATATTATAAGGCTAGACTTAATGGACATGAGTTTGAGTGAACTCCGGGAGTTGGTGATGGACAGGGAGGCCTGGCGTGCTGCAATTCATGGGGTCGCAAAGAGGTGGACACAATTGAGTGACTGAACTGAACTGAACTGAACTGAGGGGCTTCCCAGGTGGCACTATTTGTAAAGAACCTGTCTGCCAATGCAGGCAACTTAAGTGACTGAGGTTCAATCCTTGGATTGGGAAGATCCCTTGGAGAAGGAAATGAAAACCCACTCCAGTATTCTTGCCTGGAGAATCCCATGAATAGAGGAGCCTGGCTGTCTACAGTCCATAGGGTCGCAAAAGTCAGACACAACAGAACTCACGTAGCATTAAAAGGCTGAGTGAAGTGAAATGAGTCACTCAGTCATGTCCAACTCTTTATCACCCCATGAACTATACAGTCCATGGAATTCTCCAGGCCAGAATACTGAAGTGGGTAGCCTTTCCCTTCTCCATGGGACCTTTCCAACCGAGGCATTGAACCCAGGTCTCCCGCATTACAGGCAGATTCTTTACCAGCTGAGCCACAAGGGAAAACCATTAAAAGGCTAAGAATAAAGATAAAGAAGACAACCAAGCCTCCATATTATCACAGGAGGACACCAGAACAGGAGACATTTGAATTGTAGAGGTTTTGGGTTAATGTGAGTTTTTCCAAATTTAAAACTGCCACCTACCGGTGTATTTATTTTCTATTAATAAAAATTGTATTTAAATTTAAATCAGTTTATTCAGGAAACTTTATATTCCTGAAATAAATTACTTTTTGTTCAGTTGCTAAGTCATGTCCAACTCTTTATGACCCCATGGACTGAAGTATTCCAGGCTTCCCTGTCCTCCACTATCTCCTGGAGTTCGTTCAAATTCATGTCCATTGAGTCAGTGATGCTATCAAACCATCTCATCCTCTGTCAACCTCTTCTCCTTTTGCCTTCAATATTTCTCACCATCAAGATCTTTTCCAAAGAGTTGGCTCTTCCCATCAGGTGGCCAAAGTATTAGAGCTTCAACTTCAGCATCAATCCTTTCAATGAAACTTCAGAATTGATTTCCTTTAGAATTGACTAGTTTGATCTCCTTGCAGTCCAAGGGTCTCTCAAGAATCTTCTCCAGTACCACAGTTTAAAAGCGTCAGTTCTTTGGCACTTAGCCTTCTTTACAGTCCAACTCTCACATCCATACATGACTACTGTATAAACCATATGTTCGACTATACGGACCCTTGCTGACAAAGTGATGACTGCTTTTTAATATGGTGTCTAGGTTTATCATAGCTTTTCTTCCAGGAAGTAAGTGTCTTAAATTCATGGCTGAAGACCCCATTAGCAGTGATTTTGGAGCCCAAGAAAATAAAATTTGTCACTTCTTCTGCTTTTTCCCCTTCTATTTGCTAGGAAGTGATGGAACTGGATGCCATGATGTTAGTTTTCTGAATGTTAAGCATTAACCCAGCTTTTTAACTCTCGTCTTTCAACCTCATCAAGAGGTTCTTGAGTTCACTTCCTGCCATTAGAGTGGTATCATCTGCATATATGAGGTTTGTATAAATACATATATACACATATATATGGCTTCACAGTTGGCACAGTAGTAAGGAATACACCTGCCAATGCAGGAGACCCAAAAGACATAGGTTCGATCCCTGGGTCCAGAAGATTCCCTGGAGTAGGCAATAGCAACACACTCCAATATTCTTGCCTGGAAAATTCCATGGACATAAGAACCATGCGGTCACAAACAGCTGAACATGACTGAGCATGTACACACCACCCCCCCACACACATATTTGTATACAATTTTTTTCCCTGAATTTAAGCTGTTAAACCAGCAAGAGTTAAGATAAAGACAACAAAACTGAAGCAATATTTTGAAATTAGAGCTTTTACACATTGACAGTCTAAGGCCCTAAATCTAATGCCTACTCCAATTTTGTTAAAAAGGGATATTAGCTCAAATAGAGGGACCTCCTAACCCCCAAATGAGACTTCTGTTTTCACACAATCAGTAGCATTGAAAGAATTGAAAGGGAATAAATCTCTCATTATGTGATTCAGTGACATTTAATACTTCATGCATAAGCCATAGGAATGAGTAGGAACTTTGCACTGCAACTCATATTGCATAGTGTTAGTGGTACACATCCAACCCTTTAAAAAGATTGAATTATTGGAAAAGTAAAAGACAGGAAGTTAAATTAAATATATATGTATAAGCAAGGGTAGTAAGCATCCACGACTAAGGTCTTCAGAAGGCCATTAAACCCCTTTAAGCAGGATTTTTTCTCTAAATTCTATTGCACAGTCATCTACACTTAGTTAGCTATTTCCCTCCTGATAATGTAGTCTCATTTTGTGCAGGAAATATGTCCAACAGTTCTTTGTTACTCCCTCAGCAACCAGCACAAAAGACAAAATAACAAACAGGAAATATTACTGCATTGCAGTATATGTTGAGTAAGTAGTTACATTCAAATATAACTCAAGAGAAATTTTGCAAATAATCATTTAGTTGCTGATTAGTCACCACTCCACTCATGCCAGTGTCTGAATAAGTGCATACAGGTGGGCCTGGCTTCCAGTCCCAGACATGATAAAAGCCTCCACCTCCACCTGGAAGGAGAGTTAGCACAGGAGCTAACCTGAGTCCAGCTCACAAGACTCTTTTCAACACACTCATCTGATGTACTGGGAATATATTGTGTCTCTTCAAGAGTCTTGTCTGTCACCGAATAAGTAGTAAAATCATTCTTGAATGTCTAAAGTACTAGAAATCTATTGACATGGAACTTTGTGTAAAAGAAGCAGGGTCATTCAACATTTGGAATGTACTAAATAAAGCAGAGACTTGTGCACCTTAAGATGAGAGTATTATTCTTATAGAACCAGCTCAGAAGGATATAGACAAAGCAACGAGAATCAGCCTCACTGATGAAGAATCATATATATATATGCAATATATGATATATATGTGTATATATATATGTATATATGTATATGTATATATATGTAATATATGATAGCACATGCATAATATATGCTATATATTATGGCATATATTATGTATAATGCTTATGTATATTCTATTACATATTATAATGATATTTGCATAATCATTCAAATGGAAAACCACTTTAAAGGAAATAAAGTAGACTAAAAGTAGAAAGCAGCAGCCTAAGTTAAACCAAACCAACACAGCCATTTTCTGCTCTGTAGATTCCTATGATGGAGAAGGGAATGGCAATCCACTCCAGTATTCTCACCTGGAGAATCCCATGGACAGAGGAACCTGGCAAGCTACAGTCCATAGGCTTGCAGAGAGTTGGCCACGACTGAGCAACCAACACACACACACACACATTCCTATGAGGTATACTGTAATGTATAACTGGTTTGTATGACTTTCTAGAAAATGTAAAACTAAATGCTACTCAGTGTTAGAGAATGAGCTCACATATATGCATGCGCAGGCACACACACACACACATATCACTTACTTTGGCATGAAAAAGCTTTTATATGAATCCTAAGTGTGAAAACTTTTCTTCAGCCTTGCCCCTCCCCCACCTCTGTTTGCAGTACACCCTCAGCTCTGTCGAGGAAAAGGGAGGTAGCCTGCTTCCATTGTTCCTCTGCTTAAGTGAGATAAGACCCTCACTCTGTACATATTTTCCCTTTATCTCCACAGTCCTTGTGTCTCAGCTTGTTCTTTGAATTTAATGACTTTATTTCTTGCTTTATTTTGCTTCTTTGTATCTCTTTGGGTTATGAGATCTTTACTGATTTCAGGAGTTTTTTTTCTTCTTTGAGGCCCTTTTTTGTTCATTGTTAACCGGTTGACTTAAAAATGTGTCCAAAGCATATAGGAATTTTATTTTCCTCCTTTGTTAGTTCAACTTTCCTTTAGAAACTAAGAACATCTGAAATTTATATTCATAGGTTGTTTTGTCCATTTAGTGATTCCTTATATCCATTCTCCTTCCCGTCCAAAATGCAGCTTCTTTTAACAAAGACCTATATGGATGGGTCTCCTTTGTATGAGATAGCTTTGAATTAATCTGGCAGCATGTAGCTACCTCACATCTTGTTTCCTCACCAGTGAGATTATACATCATTCATCCTTGTCAATACATCACAAGTGTTACTATTTCATAGGAGGAAATGCTTTTTTGGAATAAACCTCTGTTTCAGAATATATAGCTCTTTTCATGTCACACGTTAGTGAGTTAGCCAAATCTCTAAGGCCAGTCTTAACAAAATTACCAACCAGTAAAATAATGATAAAGGGAAAGAAGTACCAAGATGGCTTATAATTCTAGCATTAGAAGATAACTGAAGTGAAACCAAACTAAGTGAAGTCACTGTGTCATTTCTGACAATCAAAGACCTTGCCTGGATAAGGATTTGGATGAAGACTCAGCACTTAAATATATGAGTCAACTGAATCCAAATGCAAAAACATATGCTATATGCCTAGAAATGTGCTAAGTGTTGTTGTTTAGTTGCTAAGTCGTGTCTGACTCTTTGCAACTATAGCCCACCAGGTTCCCTGTCCATGGGATTTCCCAGGCAAAAATACTGAAGTGGCTTGCCATTTCCTTCTCTAGGGGATCTTTCTGACCAGGGATTGAACCAGGGCCTCCTGTGTCTTCTGCATTGACAGGTATATTCTTTACTACTGAGCCACCAGGGAAGCCATGCTAAGTGTATCAAAGAATAATATATAATCACCATTTATTATTCTTGCCCATAAAAGATCTTATGATCAAGGTAGAGAATCAAGATTTAAAAACATGAATCAAGTAGAGAAGTAATCTAAGAGAAATATAAATAAGTGGGAAATGTGCAGTGGAGGTTATTTATGTCATGGAAGTCAGAGAGGACAGAGATTATCTCACAGGATAGCACTGAGAAGGAAGTAATTGTAGGAAGTTAAGGAGACATGCAATGGCACCCCACTCCAGTACTCTTGCTTAGAAAATCCCATGGACGGAGGAGCCTGGTGGGCTGCTGTCTATGGGGTCGCATAGAGTCAGACACGACTTCACTTTCACTTTTCACTTTTCATGCACTGGAGAAGGAAATGGCAACCCACTCCAGTGTTCTTGCCTGGAGAATCCCAGGGAGGGCGGAGTCTGGTGGGCTGCCATCTATGGGGTCACGCAGAGTCAGACACGACTGAAGCACCTTAGCAGCAGCAGCAGCAAGGAGGCATGTGGGGCATGGTTCCATGGGGAAGGTATTCTATGGATACCTCTAGCCTGTCAATGCCTTTTGCAGACATAATTGGCAGGAAAAAGTTAATAATTACAACTAAGATATAACACTTGACTTCAATACCTCTGCAAAGCCAAGATTAAGAAACTTAACTCTCATAAACTATCTTACAGCTAAACACTTTAAAATCACAATTAATGTTTTTTTTTAAGTTAAGTAGATACAAGATCAAACAATTATATACCATGTCCATTTCAACTGCACTAATATAATATCTTCTTGTCTGGTACAGACTGCTTCATCCCTGAGGAACAGAGGAGAACTTTTGTAGGCACTCATGAAGAGTAAAGGCACCATTGACACCCTGTGTAACTGAGAAGGTGATGTTTTAAAAACGGATATTTCTAATATCCTCCAACTCCAACAAAACAACTTCATAATCTCCTCCTCAGATTAAGAATAATATAAATAAATACACTGAGTGCTGGATCAACTGCTCTATACATTTGTATACATGAATTGGAATTGCAAAGTAGAAGTCTTTATTCTTTTTAAAAATATATAAAGCATGGACTTACCTTGGAAAAATGCATTTATCAAGGATGATGAAAGTATATGGTAAAATCAGAAAAGCTTTGAGCAAAATCTAATTGTGAGTAAGCCCTTACACTGGGATTCAGTGAAGCTGTTCTTGGTGTTCTATCATTCTGTCGATGTTTGGAAGTACTCTTCAAAGGCTTATGTGATATAAGCTTATGTGATATAAGACCATCACATGTAGCCTAGAGTGATAAATGAAAATTGAGATGACAAAATTTGGCAAGAAAAGGCATGAAAGTTAGTGGGTTCTTAAGAGACCTGAAATAGATGGCTTGAAACAGTCACAAAGTTTCAAAAAAATCTATGACATCAGAATTTGTTGATTATGAGCACTGCATCTCTGAAAATATCCAAACATGTTAGAAGATACTCACAGGATTTTGTGCTAAGACTCTAGAATTTGATGGGAAATCAACTACGACTGACTACTGAAACCATTAATATCACCAGTTTCTTTTGTGCCCACATAAGCAGCATCTTGTCCAAGTCACCAAACTATACAACCCTGGGGCTGAAAGACTTGGATAACTTTGACTATGTAAACGGGGATTACCAAAAAACAAAAACAATGAAAACTGGATAAGCATTAACCCCAGTGAACGTCCAATGACCTTACCCCTCCACTTCTTAGGACAACCAGTCACAATTGCCTTAGTCCCATGGACACAATTTAGTTCTGTTGTGGTTGGGAACTTCAGTAGTAAATTTCTTATTTATCACCACGATTGTACAAAAGTAACCACATTCAAACCACCTACCCAACCAATATTAGTAATGTCCTTTTACTTCCTGATTAAAGTGCAAAGTGCTTTAAACATTCAGCGTAAACACATTTGTTTATTTCATTCTTAATTTGTGAGGCCACTTTGCTGGCAGAGACCAGAGTAGAGGAATCCAAGATGTATCGATTTCTTTCTTCATGACTATTTAATCGGTTAAAGTGTGGGCCACTTGCAAGTGCCAAGACGCTGGTTACATTTTAATAAATGTCCTCTTTGGTCGATCAATACTTCTCAGCCCCCAAATAAATAAATAAATAAAAGTGCTGTTCTCTCATAAGTTAATGGGGAGAAAATCTTTTTACTATCGTCAGTCATCATGACAAACAAGAATATGAAAAGTGTTAATGAAATGACCAACTGTCTATAAAATAAAAGACTTGCAAGACAGTCTCCTTTCTTCCCTTAATTTGATGAAACAAAATGGAAAATTACACTAGTGCCCATCCAGCGTGAAATGATGTTAACAAGCAGAAAACAAATGCTATAATGAAGGACTTCTAGGATGTACTATGTATAGTCTTACTTGTAAAGAGGGAATTACTGGGCAGAGCTCTAGCCCTGAGCAACATCCCACCCCCTACTGAGGAGAATCACAGCTATCATCATGTCCCTCGGGAAGCGGTGCCATTCGGCACAATACGACAAATTGATGTTCACAGCATAATAATTATCCATGTGCTGCAAACAATAGGCCACACAATTACCAACCAGGGCCATGCCCTACACAGGCAAAGTGAAGTTGTGAAATGAAGTGATTGTACACATAATTGAGGCAACAGACCCACAAAAAAGGGATGTGCACAATTTGTTATTTATTGAGTATTGTTTGGGAAAGAAGAGTTACAAATAAGTGAATTTTCCAGAACACTGAAACTTACCATTTAAACATAAAATGTCTGATTTTAAAAATGCATTCATTGTGAGCTGATATCTTATTTAAAATGTTATTAATTTATGTATTAGAGAAGGCAATGGCACCCCACTCCAGTACTCTTGCCTGGAAAATTCCATGGATGGAGGAGCCTGGTTGGCTGCAGTCCATGGGGTCGCTAAGAGTCAGACACGACTGAGCCACTTCACTTTCACTTTTCACTTTTATGCATTGGAGAAGGCAATGGCAACCCACTCCGGTGTTCTTGCCTGGAGAATCCCGGGGATGGGGGAGCCTGGTAGGCTACCATCTATGGGGTCACAAAGAGTCGGACACGACTGAAGTGACTTAGCATAGCATAGCATATATTAGTAGCACATTATATATATAAATATATACAGGTGGGCTTCCCTGGTAGCTCAGATGGCAAAGAATCTGCCTGCCAATGCAGGAGACATGGGTTCAGTCCTTGAGTCAAGAAGATGCCCTGGAAAAAGGAATGGCTGGCTACCCACTTCAGTATTCTTGCATGGAGAATCCCTTGGACTGAGGAGCTTGGTGAGCTACAGTCCATGAGGTTCCAAAGAGTCAGACACGACTGAGTGACCTACACTTCTACTTCTACATATACCAATTTATGTATTTGTATAGGTATATAAACATGAAATATCTTCCTTGGTGTCTCAGATGGTAAAATGTCTGCCTACAATGCCTACTGTGTGGGAGACCTGGGTTCAATCCCTGGGTCGGGAAGATATTCTGGAGAAGGAAACGGCAACCCACTCCAGTATTCTTGCCTGGAAAATCCCATGGATGGTGGAACGTGGTAGGCTACAGTCTATGGTGTCGTAGAGTCAGACATGACTGAGTGACTTCACTTTCACTTTTCACTTTCATACATGAAGTATGTAGGTGTGATTGCATTTTTGATATCTATCTTCATTAACAAACAAGCACATATTTTGCTAAGTAAAGGTGACCCAGAAACTACTACCTGGACACTCAACCACATTCAGGTAACACTTCCCTGTTTTCTTCATAAGGATGACAGGGGACACCTACGAATACTGTAAGCTATTAATCAAAAGACTTGTCAGGTTTTTACATAAACCCTCCAGGTGCAAAGCAACATAAACCAAAGGGCATTCTTTAAGTAGATGGTTTAAATAGCTTGATGTCATTTCTAATGAACTTTTGTTTTTGTCTTACTAGACAGTTGAGCATAGTGAGATGCTTGTGGGACTGAAGAAGCAGCCTGATATAGTAATGTCTTTGTTGTGAAGCTCAAAACCACCGGGGCTCAAACTTTACCTTGCACTTGATATCCATGTGTTGATAGAAATCTTATTCGAATCTTTCTGAAATCCTGGATTCTGTCTACAAATTAAAAAATAGTTAAAATTCCTATCATGTTGTGATTTTTATACAATATCATCCATGCAAAAATGTTTAGCCCTTTCAATGCCATATATTAAGGATTATAAATGATAAAAAAAGAAAGACTTCTAAAGGAATGGGAAAGACTACAGGAATAAGAAAAAAGGAAGAGAATCCAGGAGACACCATGCTCTTGACCATTCACAGAAAAGTCACTATTTCAGTATCAACAAATAGTTATTGAGCAACATCACACACTAAGGTTTCCCTGGTGGTTCAGCAATAAAGAATCTGCCTGCCAATGCAGGAGACACAGTTTTGATCCTTGGGTTGGGAAGATTTCCTGGAGAGGGAAATGGCAGCCCATTCCAGTATTCTTGCCTGGAAAATCCCGTGGACAGAGGAACCTGGTGGGCTATAGTCCAGGGGTTTGCAAAGAATCAGAAACTTCTTAGTGACAAAACAACAATGACAATCACACCCTAGACACAGTGCCAGATAAATTACATCAAGGAGTCTATTTTGCACCAACATCATTGAGGTGAAATTTGCATTGCCATTGTGTTGATGTAAAAACAAAACCTAGAGTAAAAGAATGCTATTTGTAATATGGGTGCCTGCAGGCTCAGTCATGACCAACTCTTTGCAACCCTATGGACTGTAGACTGCCAAGCTCCTCTGTCCATGGAATTTTTCAGGCAAGAATACTGGAGTGGGTTGCCATTTCCTCCTCCAGGGGATCTTTCCTACCCAAGGACCAAACCCATGTCTCCTGTGTCTCCTACATTGACAGGTAGATTCTTTACCATGGTGCCACCTGGGAAGCCCAAAGGTAATACGGTAAATTTCAAATATATTAGTTAAACATTATTTTTGGCTCTAAATCTAATGGCCTTTCACTTTCTCACAAAGCCTATATATATATATATATTTTTTTTTTTCTTCTTCTTCTTCTTCCTTGTCTTTCTTCTCTCTGATCTACTTTCTCCACCTTCTTTCGTTTTCTGAGCACTTATGTGTGAAGCACTGAAACGAGAGAATGATTTAAATTAGGTCTCTGCCCTTAGAAATTTTACAGTGCATTTGAGGACAAAAATAGGTGAAAATATACATAAAATTTAACAGATGACTTCTCCAGCAGGAATATGAATCAATTTCTACTGTTATTCATTTTTACCTCTGCCTGGAATGCCTTCTCTTCCTTTCCAGGCTCCTAACCCTAATGTTCATCTTTCAGACTTCAGGTCAGATTTATCCTTCTCCTCCATAACTATACACAAAGACACCTTCTTACTTAGACTATTCCATGATTTGTATGCTATATTTGAAAAATCTGTTAAGAGAAAAAGTACAAAGATCTATTCTCAAAGTTTAAATTTTAGTATCTGGGTTGGGTCCTGGGTATTTGCACTTTACCAGATTCCTAGGTAATCCTGATGCTACCAATCCAGGGACCTTACTGGTCATCACTGCCCATCCCACAGCATGCCTTCAGAACTTGCCAAACATAACCCCCTTGGTCTTAGCTAATGTTCCCACTTCACATATCCAGTTCCCTCAGTCAGTTCAGTTGCTCAGTAATGACCAACTCTGTGACCCCATGGACCGCAGCACACCAGGCTTCCCTGTCCATCAGCAACTCCTAGAGCTTGCTCAAACTCGTGTCCATCAAATTGGTGATCATCCAACCATCTCATCCTTTGTCATCCCCTTCTCCTCCTGCCTTCACTCTTTCCCAGCATCAGAGTCTTTTCTAAGGAGTCAGTTCTTCACATCAGGTGGCCAAAGTACTGGAGTTTCAGCTTCAGCATCATTCCTTCCAATTATCCAATGGCTCCTTCTGACCCAGTTCCTTACTTAGTCATGTTTGTCCCTTGAACCCAAGGGATATATATATGTATATATACATGTATATATATCTTTTATTCCTTACACTTTCTCACCACTACTAATACATTATGGCAGCTAACAGTAGGCATCTAGAAAGTGCATTTTACTTGCCAGGTTGATTTACTGATGACTCAGTGGCTGATCCTTTCCCAACTCTTCAACAACCACACCCAGAGCAGCTATTGTGTATGAACTAGAGTACCATGTAGAAATGGAGGTTTGCATATGTAGATATTTGTATTGTCTTATCTAACAAATAAGATCTATCTAATATTGGTTAATATATACACCGTTCCCTCAGAAACAATCTGAATAGTCTAAATTTTCTATAATGGAAAATGTTGCCTTTACCTTATTATTTGTACAATCTCTCTTATTTTTGTGTTTTGCTAAGAATACATGAGGTTTGAATGCTGATAAATGTCATTTTTTGAGGACATAATTACTGTGTTCACGTATTACTCTTTTCATAAACCCATTTTTTTTTTGTCTGTCAAGCTTCAGAAGGGCAATTATCTAATAACAAATAAATTTAAACTATTTAATATTGTTTTAACTGACCTCTCTCTAGTGCCCATTTATTTTTTACTAGTGCATTTTAAAAATTGTTTTCATTATCCTTTCCTCTATAGATCAGAATTTAATTTGATATTTCCATGTTTGATTTTGAGAAACAGAGTTAGAATTAGTCAACTTTTTCAGGATATATATCATTGAATACAGACTACCCTTAACAATTCTGAATATCTCGTTTCAAAGACCCAATTTCTGGGTAGAACTATAACAAGTTGTTTTTTCTACTCGACTCAGCAGAGTCTGCATTAGTTATTGTTCCCGTTTACTCAGTGTTGTGCTAGACTCTCCCAGAGTGCCAATTACGTCCTGAGAGCGAGTCCACATACCACAAGGTGAAAAACAAGTTTGACAATTATCCTATTAATTTGATCTATGTTTACATGTAGACAGTCAAACCAGATAATTCAGTATGAATAATTCACCCAAAGGACTTATTATCTGGATTGGTTATCTACATAGATCAAATTAGACCCTAATAACTCCCAAATCTCCACTTTACTTTATGTCTTATAGACATAACCAAAGGTGATTCTACCTGTTATAGCCTGTGCCTGACAACCTACCTATTTGTAGAAAAATGCATCCAACTTTCAAAGTAATCACATATTTACAAAAAAGTTATTAAAGTCTGGAAGTGTCAAAAATAGCTGATAATAGATTATTATTATATGTATTTCCCTTAGGTGTTTCAGAATGTACATTTCCTTTGTATTACCATTACTCCTGTTCTGCATTGTATGAACTCTACTACTGGTTTAAATATCTCAGTCAGAGTCCATCTGACCAGTTATATACAAATGCCTGTACTTGTCAATGAAAAGTGTTTTACATTTTGCCTTGGCTTATCTGATGGCAAGTCTGTGAGAATCTGATGGCAAGAATGTTAAGTCAATCTGAGCATATACTGTTAAAAATAATTATTAAGGCATCTCTTATTTTAGACCTCATAATACCTAGCTACTGCACTCTTCAAAGATAAAGAAGATAATATTCCTGTGTCTATCATAAGAACATTTCTGAAACATAGTAGATGTTTAATAACTGAATAAGCATGAATATTGTAGGTAAAAATAACAATAAGGAAAGAAATGTGATTAGGAAATCATTAATCTCATGACACTAAAATAACTACTACTGATATTTTGGAGTAGTCTTCTAGAAAGAGTTCAATCCATACTTCATGTATTTTTAATGTTGCCTCATATTATGGAAAAAGCTTTATAAACATCTTTATTAACCAGTGTATCAAACTATTCTTCACATAAATAAATACACTTCCGAGTCTGTGAGAAACCTGGTTTATATTTTCATTAATATCTTTTTATCACTGCCATTCTTCCCACCCTATTCTGAAGCCCATGTCATTCCATTCAGGCTCTGGCACCTTATATGAACCTGCAGCCCTTTGGCCTTCTGCGTGGGCTTTACCACCTTGCTGGGCTGTCCCACCTTGAGTCCTACTTTGAATCCAACACTGAGGATTCTCTAATCACCATACGTGGACTCTGACACACATTCTGAGATGTTCCTCTGTGTGGGTGCCCTTCCCACCGGCTAATAATCTGACACCCACGTCAGGACACCAGCACATGCTGACCTCCTTCTCTCTTTACTGGGCCTCTGACTCCCTACAGTCATCTTCCTTCTCTCATGAATGCACTGCTAACCCTATGTGAACCATAAAGGGCACTTCTCAACTCATATGTTTATGCTCACTTTATTCTTTCCACTTGATGGCTTTAGAACCAAGTTGTTGGAAGGGAAGGAAAGGGATTGAAAGGGAAAGAGAGAGGTGGTGAAAAAGAAGAAAGGAGCTTTTCTTTTAAAAAATAACAGTAATAATTAAATATTTAGTAAGAGTCTGATTCTGTGCTGTCTTTTCTCATCTTGTCTCATTCAAATCAAGAATGCATTCCACAAATATTGTTACCATATCAATTATGTAAATGATCTTAGAGACATTGAAAAAAAAAAACAAAACTGTTCTATTATCAGAGTACAAGACTTGAAGGCAGAATTTGAACATGTACTTATCTAACATCAAACCATGTTATCAACTATAAGTTATATTGCTTCTCTGCCTATAGTTTTTAGCCTTCAATTTTTATATTACTACTAAAGAGAATAATCAGAGAAGGCAATGGCACCCCACTCCAGTACTTTTGCCTAGAAAATCCCATGGACGGAGGAGCCTGGTAGGCTGCAGTCCATGGGGTCGCTAGAGTCGGACACGACTGAGCGACTTCACTTTCACTTTTCACTTTCATGCATTGGAGAAGGAAATGGCAACCCACTCCAGTGTTCTTGCCTGGAGAATCCCAGGGACGGGATGCCTGGTTGGCTGCCATCTATGGGGTCACACAGAGTCGAACACGACTGAAGCGACACAACAAGAAGCAGCAAAGAGAATAATATCAGTTTTCCAATTTTAAATGTGTGATTTTTGCTAAATTTATGCAGGTTGACAATTCTTTGTTTTTTATTGTACTCTGATGAGTGTATTTAATTATTTTCCTATTTATTTTTATTGTCTTACCTTGTCTCAATGTATCTTATTTACTTGTAATTTTCATTTAGCCAGTTAATCTTGTTTATTTTTATCCCTTTATCTTGTTATTTTGTCTTTTTATAATGTGTTCTCAAACACTGTTGCATTTTTCTTAATATGTTTTAACATATTACTACAAATATGAAAAAAAAATCACACAAAAAGAGTGACTATGAGGATGTAATGGGAACTGAACAAGAAGACCTCCTCTTAGTCAACTCTTTCTGCTTTCTACTATGGTATCTGTTTTCTCTCCATATGTAAGGTACATGACTGTTTCAAAAATAACTTTGAAAGAAGATCTGTAATCATTAAATCTCATTACAAAATGAGAAAGTCCAATTTTTTTTTTCTTTTTTTAGCATAGGAGCTCACATTCAAAGCAAATCCTAACTAGAGATTACATGTATACCACTGACAAGGACTTAAACTTATGAGAGCAAATGGTAGGTAAGGAAATGGATGTAAGTCTATAACCCTACCCACTCTAGAATTCTGCCTGAGCATGCATCACCACCAATGGAATGCTTGCTAAAGTCCAAATTCCTGTACTCATCTCCCGAGATTCTGGTTAAGTTGACCTTGGGTGAAGTCCAAACCCCCTTCACAGATCACTGCCTTCTCATAGTGATGGGGCTTGCATAACTCAGTGACGCTATAAGCCTTGCCATGTAGGGCCACCCAAGACGGATGGGTCATACTGGACAGTTCTGACAAAACGTGGTCCATTGGAGGAGAAATTGGCAAACCATCCCATTATACTTGCTGTGAGAACCGCATGAATTGTATGAAAACACAAAAAGATATGACACAGAAAGATGAGTCCCTCAGGTTTGAAACTGTCCAATATGCTACTAGAGAAGAGCAGGGGACAGCTACTAATAGCCCTAGAAACAATGTAGTGGCTGAGCCAAAGCAGAATTGATGCTCAGCTCTGGATGTGTCTGGTGATGAAGGTAAAATCCGATGCGCAAAGAACAGTATCATATAGGAACCTGGAATACTAGATCCATAAATCAAGGTAAATTGAACATGATCAAACAGGAGATGGTAAGAATAAACATTGATACCTTAGGAATCAGTGAACTAAAGTGAATGAGAATGGGTGAATTTAATTAAGATGACCATTATATCTACTACTGTGGGCAAGAATCCTATAGAGGAAACGGAGTAGCCCTCATAGTCAACAAAAAAGTCCAAAGTGCAATACTTGTGTGTGACCTCAAAAACGACAGAATGATCTTAGTTCATTACCAAGGCATGTCATTCAACATCACAGTAATTCAAGTCAATGCTTCTAGCACCAGTGCAGAAGAAGCTGAAGTTGATCACTTCTATGAAGACCTAGTGGAGAAGGCAATGGCAACCCACTCCAGTGTTCTTGCCTGGAGAATCCCAGGGATGGGGGAGCCTCGTGGGCTGCCGTCTATGGGGTCACACAGAGTCGGACACGACTGAAGCGACTTAGCAATAGCAGCAGCAGCATGAAGACCTAGAGACCAAAAAAAAAAAAAAAAAAAAGGTTCTATTAATCACTGGGTTCTGGAATACAAAAGTAGGAAGTCAAGAGATACCTGGAGTAACAGGGAAGTTTGGCCTTGAGTACAAAATGAAGCAGGGCAAAGGCTAACTGAATTCTGCCAAGAGAATGCACTGGTCATAGCACACACCCTTTTCAACAATACGGGAGACAATATCACACATGGATATCACCAAATGGTCAATACCGAAACCAAATTGATTACACTCTTTGTTGCCAAAGATTGAGAAACTGTATAGTGAGTGAAAATCACTCACTCATGTCCAAATCTTTGTGGCCTCATAGACTGTAGCCCACCAGGCTCCTCTGTCCATGGAATTCTCTAGGCAAGAATACTGGACTGGGTAGCCATTCCCTTCTCCAGGGGATCTTTCCAATCCAGGGATTGAACCCGGGTCTCCCACATTCAGGTGTATTCTTTACCATTTGAGCCACCAGGGAAGCCCAAGAATGTTGGAGTGGGTAGCCCATCCCTTGTTCAGGTTATCTTCCAGACCCAGGAATCAAACCAGGGTCTCCTGCATTGCAGGCAGATTCTTTACCAACTGAGCTACCAGGGAAGGCCAGAGAAGCTGTATACAGTCAGCGAAAGCAAGAACTGGAGCTGACTGTGGCTCAAATAATCAGGTTCTCAGAGCAAAATTCAGGCTTAAACTAAAGAAAGTGGGAAACACTACTAGACCAGCCAGGTATGACTTAAATCAAATCCTCTATGAATGTGAAGTGGAGGTGGTGAATAGATTCCAGGGATTAAATCTGGTAAACAGTGTGCCTGAAGAATTATAAATGGAGGTCGATAATATGGTATAGGTAGCAGCAAACAAAACAATCCAAAAGAAAGATAAAAGCAAAAAGGCAGAGTGATTATCTGAGAAAGCCTTGCAAATAGCTGAAGGAGGAAGAGAAGCAAAAAGCAAGGGAGAAAGGGAAAAGTACATCCAACTAAACACAGACTTCCAAAGAATAGCAAGGAGAGAGAAAAAGATCTTCTTCAATGAACAATGCCTAAAAATAGAGGAAAACAACAGAAGGGGAGAAACTAGATATCTCTTCAGGAAAATTGAAATTATCAAGAGAACATTTTGCCCAAAAATGGTCCCAATAAAGGACAGAAAATGTATAGACATAGTACGTGCTGTAGTGATAAAGAAGAGATGGAAAGAATACACAGAAGAACTGTACCAAAAAAAAAAAGAAAAGAAAGAAAAATATTAATGAACCAGATAATCATGACGGTATGATCAGTCTTCCAGAATCAGACATCCTGGCATGTGAATTCAGGTGGGCCTTAGGAAGCACTGCTGTCAATAAAGCTAGTGGATGTGATGGAATTCCAGTAAAGCTATTTAAAACCCTAAAAGATGATGCTATCAAAGTGTTGCACTCAATATGTCAGTAAATCTGGAAGACTCAGCTGTGGCCACAGGATTGGAAAAGGTCAATCCTCATCCCAGTTCCCAAAAGGGGCAGTACTAAAGAATATTCAAACCATTAGACAATTGTACTCATCTCCCATGCTAGTAAGGCCATGCTTAAAATTTTGCATGTTAGGCTTCAGCATTATGTGAACCAAGAACTTCCAGTGTCCAGGCTGGCTTTAGAAAAGACAGAGAAATCAGAGATCAGATTGCCAACATTAGCTGAATCAAAGAGAAAGCAAGGGAATTCCAGAAAAAGCATCTGCCTGTTTCATCAACTATGCTAAAGCTTTTGACTGTGTGGATCATAACACACTGTGGAAAGCTCTTAAAGAGATGCAATACCAACCCATCTTACCTGTTGCCTAAGAAATCTGTATGTGGGTCAAGAAGCAACAATAAGAACCATGTATGGAACAACTGATTGATTTAGGATTGAGGAACAAGTATGAAACCATGTATGGAACAACTGATTGATTTAGGATTGAGGAACAAGTATGACAGGGTTGTCTGTTGTCACCCTTCGTCTTTAAATTATATGCTGAGCACATCATGAGAAATAATGGGTTGGATGAATCACAAGCTGGACTCAAGATAGGAGGGAGAAATATCAACAACCTCAGATATGCAGATGATACCACTCTAATGGCAGAAAGTGAAGGGGAACTAAAGAACCTCTTGATGAGGGTGAAGGAGGGCAGTGAAAAACCTGGCTAAAAACAAAACATTAAAAACCTAAGATCATAGCATCTGGCACCATTACTTCCTGGGAAATAGAAGGGGAAAAGGTGGAACACTGACAGATTTCCTCTTCTTGGGCTCTGCAGACATGAAATCAGAAGGCAATTGCTTCTTGGCAGGAAAGCCAGGACCAACTTTAATGGTGTGTTGAAAAGCAGATACATCACTCTACTGACAAAAATTCATATGTTCAAGGCTATAGTCTTCCCAGTGGTCACATAGGGCTGTGAGAGCTGGACCATAAATAAGGCGGTGTGCCAAAGATTTAATGCCTTCGAATTGTGGTGTTGGAGAAGACTTCTGAGAGTCCCTTGGCCAATGATGACATCAAACCAGTCAATCTCAAAGGAAATCAACCCTGAATACTCATCAAAAGATCTGCTTTTGAAACTGAAGCTCCAGTATTTTTGCCATCTAATGTGAACAGCTGATTCATTGGAAAAGTCCCTGATGCTGGAGAAGATTGAGGGCAGGAAAAGAAGTGGACATCAGAGGATGAGATGGTTGGATGGGATCGCCGATGCAATGGACATGAACTTGGGCAAACTTTGGGAGAAGATGAGGGACAGGGGGTCCTGGCATGCTGCAGTCCACAGAGTTGCAAAGAATCAGACACGACTGGGTGACTGAACAACAATGAAGCCCAAAGATTTGTTCTTCAAACGAGCTCCCAGATGCTTCTGATGCTTCTGAGGTCCAAGGACCTCACTTTGAGTAACACTGAATTAACTTACAATCTATAGCACTCACAACCACAAAACATGGTGACACATCTTCAGTTTTTCTTTCCCCTCAAGTTCAACCATAAAAACGTTTATTACTGACTTGTCTCCCATGCCCTAGTTTTTAAAATATTTACCTTAAGGTCTTTTGTTATGTAACTGGAAGGATAAAATTGTCTGCTTTCTGTGTGTGTGCTCAGTAATGTCCAGCTCTCTGCAATCCCATGGACTGTAGCCTGTCAGGCTCCTCTGTCTGTGGGATTTTTCCAGACAAGAATATTGGAGCAGGTTGCCATTTCCTACTCTAGAGGATCTTCCCAACACAGGGATTGAACCCGGCTCTCTTGAGTCTCCTGCACTGACAGTGGATTCTTTACTGCTAGTGCCATATGGGAAGCCCATATCAAGAGATTAAAGAGAAAATGGTGACTGGATTCCAAACTTGATTGAGTGTCACTTCACAAATTTATTCTGGGCTTTGTATGGCTAAGAGAGAATCAAAATTCATATAAGCCACCAGTAGTCTTATTTCCTACTTCTGATTGGACCAATGAGGCAAAATTTAAAACATATGAAGCTTATGCTAAAAATATGATTTAAACAATAATAGGTTGTATATACTCCACATTCTTCCCCTGCAGAAATTCTTCAATATAAAGACAATCAAAGGTGCACGCTCTTATAGATTCACCTGAACATCTGCTAGACAATGTCTAGCAACCAGCTGAAAGAAATACAGAAATTCTTCCATCTATTTCCAAATCTTGGACTTTTTTTTTTTCTGTCAGTAGACATTTTAAAAGTCTCTTCCTAAGTCAGAAAAAGAAAGACATATACCATATGATACCCCTTATATGTGAAAGCTAAAATATGACACAAATTAACTTATTTATGAAACGGAAACAGGCTCACAGACATAGAAAGCAAACATATGGTTACCACAGGTAGGGGTTGGGGAGGGATAAATTAGGAATTGGGGATTAGCAGATAGAAACTACTACACATAAAACAGATAAGCAATAAGGTCCTACTGTATAGCACAGTGAGCTATTTTCAATATCCTATAATAAACCATAATAGAAAAAATATAAAAAAGAATCATATGTAAAAAAAAAATCCTATAATAAACCATAATAGAAAAAAATATAAAAAAGAATCATATGTAAAAAAGAATCATATGTAAAAAAAAAAAAGAATCACACTTTGCTATACAGCAGAAATTAACAGAACATTGTAAATCAAGCATACTTCTCTTCCTCAGAGATTTTCATTTCTTTTAGTTGCAATGTCTTTTTCTTTCATTAAAGAAAGCTGCTATACTGTACAGCTTTCCATGGAGTCTCTAAAGGAAAATGCAGGGAATGGAAGACAGGGGTTGGGGGTGTGTTGTCACACAGGGAAATGAGGCCTGCCTCACCTCTTCACCACTCACCAGAGGATCTCCCTTAGAGCAGGCACAGCAGAGACAAACTGAAACCAGATTTCATGAGTTCAGACCACTGCCAGCAGCAGCTCGGGCCTGGTTATCAGAAAAAGGAGCCCAGTGGGTGTTCCCTGGCAAGGAGGTTAGCATTTTTATGAGGAATAGACTTCTACTTAAAGGAATGAATGATTAATGATTGGATTTTAGGTGGGGATATCCACTGGGGCTGGAAAAGTTTTGGAACGGAAGGAAAATGAATGAGAAATATCAAGGCAAAGTCAACTACAGAGATGTTTAATCCTTTTTGCCTCACATGTCAACACACCTCACTGACCCCTTGGAGGGATTATGGGAGCCCAGTGCTTGCTGGTGGATTCAAATCCCCAGTGAATGGGAGTCTTTATGAAAACCTGCCTTGATTTCACACCCACCTGCTAAGAGATGTTATCACCCTGCCAGCTCTCTAAAGGAGATAGGCCAGAAGGAGAGCAGGATGACAGCCCTGAAATGTGCTCTGGGTTTTACAGCTGGAAAAGACATAGATCAGAGTGGTGATTCAAGAAAATCCTGTCCCACATGTGTTCTGATAAATATGCAAGCACTAAAACATTAAGCCACCTTTGTCAGCAATCTTAGATCCTATTAGTTTTTCCCCCTTCCTGCTAAGTTCTTTTATTAGCCACAATGATAATGATGCTAATAATAATCTACTTATTCCAGCTTCTGGAATGATTCTTAATAATTTATGATCTCCATTTTTGTCTAAAATGCAGCACAATTCAGCCTGAAAAAAAAAAAAAAAAAAGAAGTTACACACAGAAAATGAATTATGCACCAAATTGTAAATATTCCATTTCTTTTGCTGATCTGAAACTCCCCAAAGAAATATGAACACTTGATTTAAAATTCAGCTGCAGTGACATTTCCTAGCTGGAAAGAATACTTGCACAAATTCCCAAGTATTTGCAAAAAAATAACTTTTTTGGTGGATACTAGTACATTCTAATGTGTTTTTAAAAACTAGCTTGGGCCTATATTCTCAAAAATGAATAAAATATTTCTCAGTGGAAGCTTGTTCTGTGAATAGACTTTTGCAACATTTCCTCCAGAAGAGACTTTGCATTGCTAAGGATGACTTTGCAATAGTAAAGAGACATGTGACAGCAACTTCCTTCCTGAAGAGTAGCAAAAGTCATATAAATGACTACAAAAATTGCACTACAGACTTAACTACTACATATCTTGGCTAACTGGTAAGTTACAGCTGAAAATCAGTTGCCCATTAAAGTCTAAGAGGATATGGGAAGCCTACATGTAGGTTTCCACTGGCATTTTCAAACATTTTTGTTGTTCACTCGCCAAGTTGTGTGAGACTCTTTGCAACCCCATGAACTGTAGCTTGTGAGGTCTCCCTGTCCCTCACCTTCTCCCAGAGTTTGCCTGAAGATTCAGATCAATTAAGCTCAGAGAATTTTTTTTTTTTAGTGCCCTTTCATTTCTTTAATTTATATTTTTGTTGTTATTTCTTTAAAATTATGACAGGATTAGTTTTCATTCATGACCAGCTATATTAGATGATTTATGATGAATTGAATATAGCATTCATCCAATACTTGAGGCATGTGGGAGAATAAGCAGAAAATGTAAGTTACCCACCATCCTCATTGTGGCAATTTTCTCAGAACACACAAGTAAAACCTTAAATATCTTAACACTGCAATGAACAGTTGATATAAACATCTGACTTTTTGCATATTAGCAACAGTAGGTACTCAGTAGTAACAGCTTCCTTCTGTTGGAATTATTATTATTATTACTTTTTTGACTATGCCCCATGATGTGCGGGATCCTAGTTCCCCAACCAAGGATCGAACCCACACCTCCTGCACTGGAAGCACAGAGTCTTAATCACTAGACCACCAGGGAAGCTGCAATAATATTAATTTATGTAGCATTCACTCAAAACAAATACAGTGACTATGTATTTTAATTTTCTGTGTGCTTTAATTAATCATACAACCCTGGAAAATGCCAAGAATAGTTTACCCCATTTTTTTTCCTATGGATAAACTGAGAATTACAGAGTTTACAAATTCGAATTCTAGGTTCCTGCCTCCTATCAGGAATCATAATTGATCATCACTCTAGAGGGAGTCTAAAAATTCTTGGTGTCAGAATCACTGAGGGCTTTTGAACAATACATAGTCTAAAGCTCTAACATGGGAAGGTACTTTAGAATCAGAATATTGGAACCTAATAATTACATTTAACAGGTACTTCAAATTACCTGTTTCTAGGAACTTCTTCCCTAAATATCTCTGGGGTTTATTTGTTTATGCTGTCTGATATATGCATATGTATTCTTTTAACCTGGGACAATGGCAACAGAAGCAGAGATCTGGACAGACAGCCCAGATTAAAGGAAAAGATGATGGTAGGTGATGGAACTTCACAGAAAGGCTTCTATGTCTGAAAGGAACGGGAAACTTGAAAGTAAAGAAAGATGGCAACAGAGTGGCCACTACAAGGAACAGCCAGGTGAGTATAATCCAGGTCTTATCCTTCTCCCAGCTCCATAAAGCACTGTCACCAAAGAATTTTAAATTAGGCAAACGTCAGTAGAATAAAACTCAGCAGATTTTTAAAATTAATTAATTAGCTGATTAATTAATTAACTAATTAAGTAATAACTGGTTTCCACAAGACAGGAACTTGAAATGTGAGTAATAAAAATAAAAAAGTAAAAAAAAAAATTATTGGAGTATAGTTGATTTACAATGTTGTGTTAGTTTCAGGTGTGTAGCAAAGTTATTCGGTTATACATATATTCATTTTTTTTCAGATTAATTTCTCATGTAAGTTATAACAGAATATTGAGTAGATTTCCCTGTGCTATACAGTTGGTCCTTGTTGGTTATCTATCTTATATAGAGAACTTTGTGTATGTTAATCCCAAGCTTATGTTTGTCTCTCCCCCTAACCCCATCATTTCCCTTCTGGTAACCATAAGTTTGTTTTCAAAATTAAGATTTACTTTTAATGTTCACTCATTTACCTTTCAAAACGCTTCTTCTTTCCAGACCTACACATTTCAATCCCAGGCACTTTCCCAGTTCTCTGACAGCCTTTAAAACTGAAATGATAGATTCTCTAACGATGGGATGTGAACCCAGTGATGGCCACTAAAGGATTACATTTCACCTTTCAGACTCCCAAACCACCCAACACAGATGCCACCTCCCCGTCTGCATTCAGATCCTTAGATTGATGGCCAAACCAGTTCTGTTTCTATTCCATCTTACTTCTAATCAGATTGCCCTGGGATTCACAGCAATTCATCTACAAGGCCAGGACGGGACAGGATTAGAACAGTTCTCATCTCTGCTCCTTGCTTTCAGTACTGTGAGTGAGATGTGTCCCATAGGAGCTGCCAAGTCAAACTTTTCAGTTCTGTTGCCGTCACCACAGCGAGGCAGCAAGTTTTAGAGAAACTAAAGAGCCAATCGATTCTAGCAGCGAGAAAAAAAAAAATCAATCATACTATTTTTTGTTTTTGTCATTGTTTATAAAATAAAGCCATAGTAATTGACCTTTCTTACTTTTTGTATATTTTTGTTGTCCTTAAAGAAATAATGTTGCTGAAAAGTAAAGAGTGATAAAAAAAAAAAAAAATTCACATGAAGTCTTTCAGCCCCTCCTCCAAATAATATTTTACATATGTCTTTGTGAGATAATGGAGTTTTTCACATGCTAAAATTATATGCAACACACATACTTTCCAGTGAAATGTAAGCATTATTGCAATTTGAAAAATAACCAAATACCACATTGCGGTATTGCTAAAATCAATAAAGCTTTTGCTTTTCCCATAAGGTATATCTAATAACAATTCTCTCTCTCTCTCCCTCTCTTACTCTCCCTTCCCTTACTCCAGTTCCCCTCCCTTTTTGATCTTTTGCTTCATCAATATATCAAAAAGCAAATATGATGACTCCTCCATATATCTGCTTTTCAGATATCACTCACCTCTGACCTGTAATGTTCCAATTTAGCTCAAGTACCTTTATTTATGCTATTCCTTAGACCTATACATTTTGATCAAAGAAACGACATTCGCTATTCAGTGCCTTCAGAGAGCACTTTGCAGGTACCATCCGTTCAGAAAAAGCAGTCACCCAACACATGAGATTGTGACAAGGTATAATGTAATGGTAGTTATGCGAACCTCCAATAAACCAGTGCTACTTCACAGATTACTTGGAGAGAAAGTCTCTTAGCGTGCTTGAAGAAGTATGAAATGAATTTCATTTCCTTCTCATTTGCCTTGCTTCTGAAAGGTTTCATGCAAGATATGTGACCAACTATTATAGTACTAATCCATCCATGACAGAGCTCAATTTTCTCTGAGAATTTACTTCTGAATGGGCTTCCGAAATACTTGAAAGCTCAAAATTAAAGTACACTGAACAGAGCAGCCACTGAGCTGTGGACAACTGTCAGTCAAGAAAACCAGTCGGAACAAAATGTAAATTAGATTTTATTTTATTTTATTTTTGTAAAGTGATCTATAATGATGAGGTGGTAAAGTTTTATAGCCCATTTCCAAACAAGAACAATAAGGAGGGAAGCTGCGAGAACTGTTGTTGTGAGCTTTTCTCATTACTGCAAATGAAAACGGGAGCTTGTGTTATGGAAACTCTGGAAGGGCTGTGCAAACACTGGGGCTTGTTGCATGCACGCTTTGTTCTGGTGGATGAGGAAGTGGAGGAGGGGAGTCGCCTGCCAGTCAAGGGAGATAACGTCCATAACACAAGCCACACTCGGTGAGGACCTGTGGTCAGGGATGGCCCTGTTGGTGTTACCTGTGCCAAGGCCAGTTTTGACCCATTGAGGGGCAGGAGTTTTTAAATCCAACATTGTTTGAGTCCAGAGATTTAGGAAGGTAGGAATTCATTGACCATCAGTGGGAACATGATTGGCAGAGCTTTCATTCTAACTTGGGGAGGGAAAATTCCCAGGTACTAGGATTTGAAGCTCACATTCAGCAGAGACCTACGGCCTGCTCAGAACAGAGTGGCGATACAAGAAAAAATAAAGCTTCCGTATGGATCTGGAAACCTAAGTTTTCTAGTAAGAGCATGGTGAGGAGGGGAAGAAGATGAACAGTGATGCTTCCAGAAAGTCCCCAATTTATAATATAAGCCACAAACTCGGTGTCTGGCAAGCACTAAAAATTGAGTTGTACTTTTTCACTGAAATAACAGAAATTCACTGAAAAGACGTATGTAAACAATAAACACATGCTATTCTAGGTGAATTAGCTATTTCTAGAGCATTTTAATTTCTTTTTGAGAGGCATGGCCACATTTTAAGGAGGCATTGACAATTAGGGGGCAAATAGGCATGTGAATGCCTGATGATGACTTTACATGAGACTTCGGTCCCCATCCTTGCAAGAAGAGATCATTCTCAAGGGAGAGTAACAACATTAACATGGAAAGTCTGTTGAGTGTGATGATGCCAAACCGGGGCAGGAAATGAAGCTGGGGCAAGATATCCTGGGATCTTACAGGGGCTGCCAGAAAAACTCATTCTGCTGCTGTGCTCCACTTTGCTTATTTGTTTGTGTTTTATAAGTAGAGGGATTTTGTTTCCACAGACCAGAAGTCAACTTTGAAGCTGCACTCCAATCCAGACAAAGTGTAGAGGGTGATTATACAGGGTTTCACAGAGCTCCAATCTGCACCATCTATCCGGGTTTGTGTAATAGATGAATGTTATAATAGGTTAACACATTTCAAAACCCACCTTACCTCTCACCTGAATGACAAAGGAGTAACCCAGGGTGCCATGGAGCCAGATGTTCTAGCATCTCTCTGTGATGACATTTCAGGACACTTGATTTAAAATGCCAATTCAATCCAGGGACCAGAATAATAGAAATCTGGCAGATTGTCTTTTTTTGTCTTATTTTTTAAAGGCCAAATTTAACATGCTTAAAACATCTTTCTAATTTAGCTGCTGAAAATAAGCTTGGACTTAACCTTGTATTTGAATACAGTAATTAAAAGAGTGTTATTTAAACCTGTTTTAATAAACTAAAAGTTAGAAAGATCCTTTCAATAAAAGAAACATTTAGGCATTTATATAAGCATAGGATGCAAAATTCTTCCCTGGTGGCTTGATGGTAAAGAATCTTCCTGCAATGCAGGAGACCCAGGTTTGATTCCTTTGTCAGGAAGATCCCCTGAAGAAGCAAATGGCAATTCACTCCACTCCAGTATCCTTGCCTAGAAAATCCCATGGACAGAGGAGCCTGGCAAGCTACAGTCCACGGGGTTGCAAAGAGTCAAAGACGACTGAGTGACTAACACTTCCACTTTTCAGGATGTAAAATAGAACCTGACATGGAAGGCCTTCTTTCCAAAGTTAAAATTTTAAATCTGATGTGTTTCTTCAGTGAAATAAATGTTTGAAATAAGAGTGGGTAAGAGAAGACTGGAAGGACAGAGGATAAGAATGATGTCTCCAGAAAGTTCCCAGACTATAAAAGAAACCACAGATTTAGTGTTCCTTAGTTACTGGAAACAAATACATTATGAAGCTGAAGAGAAGGAGATTTAGTGAACATATCCATAAAGATCAGAGTCTCGGTCTGATTAGACCGCAGAATTTTATTTTTATTTTTCCATTTTTGGCACAACCTTTCAAGAGACATTGACAACTAGGGAGTGAGAGTATGGTGATCTCCTCTGAAATGTGGTTGAAAGATTTGGGAAGGTTGACATGGAGAAGAGAAGACATGGAGGAGAAAGGTAAGGTGTAAGGATTCAGCAGAACCATTGGTGAAAGACTTTACTTGTACTTAATAAGGATTTTGAAATTTAAGGGATCAATAAAGAAAGGCCTTTTTCCTGTCTATATTCTAAGATTCTAACTAGGATAAGTAGCTGATGTTACTATGAGGTAGAAGAATCAAGATCCTGGGCTGCCTAATCCCCAGCTTGCTCCTTAAGTTCTCTGTAGCTCTGGATATACCCATGTCCTCTCTGGCCAGTATTTTCTGTAAAGTAAGTATGCACACGGTAGTACACCTTAGAGTGCTGTCCTAAACACTGAATGGGCTTATACTTCCAAACTACTCAGAGGGTGTGCAGTACATATGAGCCACTATTACCATAACCATGCAAAAAGATGGACTAGCAATGAAAACTTGCAAAATGAAAGGGCAAACCTAGATGTCCATCTGTCAGATCTGGAGGTCCATCTGTCATAGTGGCTATAGCAGGGTGCTTGGTTAATGGGTCCTTCCAACTCTAATAATTTAATAAATATTACCTTAAAGTAAAGAAAGAATTCTTCAGGGTGCTTAAAAATCATCCTTCCTCCAAGAATAGCCTTGTTTAGTGTGATTAGGCTAAGGAAGAGCTAAGTTTTCCAGAGTTTACCTCATCCCTTCTTAGTTTTACTGTGGTCCTAAGAAGCCCACAGGCACAGAGATTAACATGGGTGTTGCGTTGAGTCTGTGTCTCAGCCATATGGAAAAGTGGCTGAACACTTGTCTTCTGAGTCCTCTTTACCACCTATGCTGCAAACTTCCCCTCTGCAAAAATCTATCTGTCCATTTCCTCATTCCTGCCTATAGACAGAACTGAGAGGATGTGGAAGGGATGAAGGCAAGCAGAACCAGAGGATGGAGGGATCGTGAGCTAGGAATCAGCAAGGAGGAAAGCTTCCCATCAAACACCCTCACTGAACTCAGAGGAGCAAGAAATGAGCTTGTATTGTGTTAAACCCCTGAGGCTTGGGGATTAACACAATCTTTGCATTGTCTACCTTGACCAATAGATCAAGAAAATAAATATTATTCCTATTTTGGTAATGGATGAGGAAACAGAGACTTAGGAGGTCTCAGGCTTTTTTACTCTAATCCCATTATCTTCTTGTTGCCATGTGCTGTGCTGTGCTGTCACTTCAGTTGTGTCCAACTCTTTCCAACCCTATGGAGTGCAGCCCGCCAGCTCCTTTGTCCATGGGATTCTCCAGCAAGAATACTGTATTGGGTTGAAAGGCCTTCCTCCAAGGGATCTTCCTAACCCAGGGATGGAACCTGCATATCTTAGGTCTCCTGCATTGGGTTCTTTACCACTAGCGCTACCTGGGAAGCCCCCTCTTGTTGAAATAGGTGTCTTCAAAAGATCAAACAGCAAAAGCACAAAGTACAAAGCATTCATATTGTTGTGCATGCATCACATCCTTTATATCCTTAACTGTCCCTGCAACAAGAACACTGTAATTATTCACAATTAACTGGTGAGAAAATTGAAGCATATAGATGTAAAATAATGTTCCCAATGCCACCACTTAGATAGGTGGTGATACCAGAAAAAGAACTCAGATAACATGATTCTGACTCTGAATGTATACCTAGCATACACCACAGACTCTAGAAAACAGGAAATTTCACTTCACTATAGGATTTATGCTTTACAGGGAGCTGATCAATATGAAGAAAGGGCAGAAGTGAGAATTATATACAATCTGTGCAATGTGCCTCCTACTTTTGATTTTGTTTGATTTTCAGTATTTCTATATAAAAATTGAAATCATTCAGGGGATTTGCAAGAGATTTGTCCATTTTCAATAAGCAGAGGACAGTTTTGTATAAAAATGCAGATGCCTGAATGGCTGACATGTAACAGCAGTTGACTTACCTACTCCTGGTTTGGGGTCCTGGCCAAAAGAGCTGCATTACCATCTTGCTAGTCAAGTCATCTTGCTAGTCAGCAGCAATAACTGAGAGCAATTTCTTGTTTATTCCTTCCCAAAGTAATGAAAGGCAGCCGACCAACCCAGACTGGTGTCACATCTAGTCAAAAGGGCTAACATCAGCAGTACAAGTCTTCAAAATCAGAAAAAGAAAAAAAAAACTAATAAATATATTATACTTGGTTCCTTTTTCCTGTGTTCTCTGGAATGTCACTATAGCTAATGGATTTTGATATTTGGTCTCCTCATCCTCCTCTGGTTTCTCCTTTTCCTCCTGTTATTATTATAATAATTTGTTCTTAATCTGGAACAGCACTGTATTAGGTACCAAAAAGAAAAAAAAAAGAGAGAAATCAGAAGCCATGTCTTCTAGAACAAATGCTACCACCATTTGTATTATTGACAGATTTCCTTAAATTACCTTAGCTTCAATTTTCTGCTGCTGCTGCTGCTAAGTCGCTTCAGTCGTGTCCGACTCTGTGCAACCCCATGGACTGCAGCCTACCAGGCTTCTCCATCCCAGGGATTCTCCAGGCAAGAACACTGGAGTGGGTTGCCATTTCCTTCTCCAATGCATGAAAGTGGAAAGTGAAAATGAAGTCACTCAATCACGTCTGACTCTTAGCGACCACATGGACTGCAGCCTACCAGGCTCCTCCATCCATGGGATTTTCTGGGCAACAGTATTGGAGTGGGGTGCCATTGTCTTCTCCGACAGTTTTCTAGTGATAATTAAATGTTCCAATCAGTCCTATTCAGTCTCCATGGATAGCATGAAGAACAATAATAACTATAAAAGACATTGAATCCATATACACTTCAGTTTTAGTGAAAAATGATACAAGCTGTCACTGTTTTTGTCATCTCAAGCTAATCATTATATTGACATACTTTACTATGTTTTGTGTGCTAAGCCACTTCACTCATGTCTGACTCTTTGCAACCCTATGGACTGTACCCTGCCAGGCTCCTCTGCCCATGAGATTCTTCAGGCAAGAATACTGGAGTAGGTTGCCATTTCCTCCTCCAGGGGATCCTCCTGACTCAGGGATCAAACTTGGATCTCTTGTGTCTCCAGCTTTGGGAGGTGAGTTCTTTACCACTAGCACTACCTTGAAAGCCCTCCTGTGTTTGGATATCTTCAGTGGCTCATCTAGACTAGTTATTATATATATGGAGAAGGCAATGGCACCCCACTCCAGTAGTCTTGCTTGGAAAATCCTATGGATGGAGGAGCCTGGTGGGCTGCAGTCCATGGGGTCGATAGAGTCGGACACGACTGAGCGACTTCACTTTCACTTTTCACCTTCATGCATTGGAGAAGGCAATGGCAACCCACTCCAGTACTCTTGCCTGGAAAATCCCATGGGCAGAGGAGCCTCGTAGGCTGCAGTCCATGGGGTCACTAAGAGTTGGACACGACTGAGCGACTTCACTTTCACTTTTCACTTTCATGCATTGGAGAAGGAAATGGCAACCCACTCCAGTGTTCTTGCCTGGAGAATCCCACGAACAGGAAGCCTTGTGGGCTGCCGTCTCTGGGGTCGCACAGAATTGGACACGACTGAAGCGACTTAGCAGCAGCATATATATATATATATATATATAAAATCTTCAATTCTTATAATTTAGCTTTTTTTTTTTTTTAAATCATCAAACTTCCACAAATTACAGGACACAGCTATCTTACTTAACTCTGAACCACAGAACACATTCATAAAATCCATTTAGCAGTGTGTGACACATATAATATTCTTTTTTGAATTGCTGTACAATTTTGAAAAGTATATACATTTTGAGGGTATTAAATTTTATTTAATTTTTTTGGTATCAGCTTCCTTGAAGCAAAGCTATCTTTTCATATCCATAATGGGGTCTTGCACAGGACTTTGAATATCAGAGCTATACAAAAATGTGTAGTTATTAATAGTAGCCAAATTACTCAATGTTGAAAATTCCATACCCCAGAAAGGGCTGTAGTCAGTTAAAGTTTATGACCTTCTTTAGGAGTTTTCAGTGTTTTGTAAGGATTTAGCTTCTGACTAGAAATATTCTAAAAGACAAAATGAGATAAGTCATAAATCCTACTGATGTTCAATGTGATTTTCATGATTACATGGAGCTACCTGGACCTTCATAATATCTCCAGAAGATTCTTGCATTGGTAGGCGGGTTGTTTACTACTAGTGCCATCTGGGAACCCCAGAAGATTCTAACTATGTTATACTCATTGATGGAGATGACTTAGTCTCAGGACTAAGAAAATGAGGCACAGTGAAACTTCTGGCACTGAGATTTACCATCAATGGGCTGGCCCACCTAACTATGATTTGGCTATGTCTTACTTTCTCCTTTATTCCCTGTGATTATGGCAGAATAGAACAACAAAGAAATCTGTATTGTCATCCATGGGAAGTAAAAGTGGAACATAAATATTTTTCATCTGCCAAGTAAGTATTTTTATTCCACAGGCATAGTGTTTTTTGTATTTAAAATGACAGATCCTGTCACAAAGGGTCTTAATATTATATTGAAAAGATATCTGTATTACAGCAGAGGTTAAAAAACTCATTTATTTATAAGACTCTCAGGTCCTGGAGAGGTCTTCTGCCTCTTTCTCCCTGCAGACAGTTAATATCATTGAAAATAAAAAGCTGTTATATTATATGACAAGGCACAATGGTATTAAAAACAAACACAGGCTGGCTGGTGCCAGAAATGTGCTCTGATGCGAGTAAACTGTTGGCTCTAATTGGAAAAAAAATGTAGGTGCTGTTTTTTGTTTTGTTTATTTCCATTTTTTTTCCCTTCCAGCTATTTTTACATTTTTGCATGCAGAACTAGATTCATTAAAAGTTATACAAATAAGTTACACAAAATAAAGTAGGCACTATTCCACGGGGTTTTCATGTTAAGAAAAAAATAGAACCACCCAAGGAGTCATTGAAGGATGAGAACAGATCGTGGAACTGGCTGGAGGCATGGCATATCTAACCTAAGTAACAGAGAAGCTTGTACCTTTAACAAAGCAAGGGGCCACAACCTGCACGGGCTGGCTAAAAGAAAAGGGATGTTCATTCACTGCCCTGCAGCCAACTCGCCTTCTACTGCCTTCATCCCTGAAGCTTTGGAGCTTTGCTGAAAGTTGGAGAGGACTGAGCCTGATGTTCTGCACCTACTCAACACAGAGTCAGCAGGTAAAGGAGCATTTTTAACCTCATGTCAGACACCCACCGGGGTTTCTCCAGGATCCACGAATCTCAGGTCTGAATGCCAGCTCACCCAATGAGGCCAATGGTAGCTGTGCTGCTGAAGTAAAGACCACAGAGAAAACAGGTCTCAGAAGTCTGGTGGGACTACAACCAACCGCCACAGACTGGGAGATTATTGTAGGAACCACTAGGAAACACATTAGGGAACCTAATGTCTGAAAGAAAATGAATGCAGAGCCAGAGAACAATTCAGTGAGAAACTTGTTTTCTCATTCTACTTGAGCACTCAAACTGGAAGGAGAAAATAATATGGCCAAGCTGTTATACCCAGAAAAAATTCCATTTGACTTTTCTTCTCTAAACCAAGGTTTATAACAGGTGTGGAAGAAACATCTGGAAGAAGGTGATAATTTCATTTTCTAATTTGTCTTCTCTGCTGTAGGCATTCTTCAATTCAAAGCAGTGCTTTCAGCTTCCTTCATTCTGCTTGTTTGTATTTGAAGAAAAACCAAATTAGATCAAGGACTTTATCAGTCAAGGCCACAATCCACCTTGGATCAGTTCATTCAGCTAGGATTTACCTAGTACTGCTATGCTGATGGCCTTGCATAGTATTACAGGAAATCCACAGTCCCTACCTAAAAGCACCTACTATCAAGGAAGGAGAATAGACCTGTATTAAAAGCCCTGCCAGTGACAGGGATGCAAAACATGACAAATCTTTGTAAGAGGAAGACGTATATTAATTTTACATAAGGTAAAATTTTGTATTATCTGTACCTATTCCATTTGAAATGTGGACTTAGTTTATAAATGTATGTTATTGTAAGCACAAGCTTTTTTTTTTCTTTTTCCTAATTACAAAGAGAAATTGTGATTTAAACAAAGTTTGTTCATTTTTAGAGAATTTGGGATAGACTACCATAAGTCCAATCATTTTAAAATGTATTCTATAAATTATGCTAATACTGCTCAAAGTGCAAAGTCATCACTCTGCTCTGCCATGTGAGGCTATGAAGAGAAATCAACAGTCTGGGACTAGGAAGAGGATCTTCATGAACTTGACCAGGCTGGCACCCTGACCTTGGACTTCCAACCTCCATAACAATAAGAAATAAATTTCCATTGTCTAAAAGCCAAACAAACAAAATGGCAAAAAAAAAAAAAAAAAAGGTAGCAAACATGAAAAATGTTTAATTTTCAAACATCTGAGATGACGCATCATGGAAGACTAGATTTTCTGCCACTTACAGTTCACTAGGTTACATCATGGGGCTTCCATGGCTACCTACTCCAGTATTCTTGCCTGGAAAATTCCATGTACAGTGAAGCTTGGCAGGCTATCGTCCATGAGGGTCACAGAATCAGACATGACTGAGCATAACTCACCAGGTCACATCATGGAGGATGGAGAGTCAACTGATACAGGATATGTGGTTTAGACTGTGATAATCGTTTCTAACAGCTTTCCTTCTCTAGCCTTCTTGGCCATAAGAGAGTTTTCTTGAGCTCATTTGTATACATTTACATATCATTTAGAATCTGAATTCCTGGCAAAGAAAGTAGTTATAAGCAACCATGTGGCATGAAGTAGCACATGAAATGATGGAATGAGCCTTCTCTGCTTTTCCCTTCAATGTCACTAACAAGATACACAATCTTAAACTAGTTCACTTCTTCCTTCATAGTTGAATACTCTAATGGATGCTATTTTTGACATATGTGAGTATGGCTATACATTGACGTTCAACTATGAGCATGTGCCTGAGACCAGTTTCTAATTGGGGGTCTTACTGGCAAGAATTCTAGGTTCCTATTCAATTCATATGGATTTCTTAAGTAACCAACCATAATGTTTGTGATATGGTAGGTACCACACATTTTGCTGCTTTTAAAATTTCATCTTTCCGGTTTGTAATTTTTTTCTATGTGTGAAAACATTCTTGCTCAGCCTACAGAGCAGGGACTGAGATATTCTCATTTATTTCTCTGTGGGCTCTATTTTGGGGATGAGCTCAAAATAGATACTTGAGTTGTCCCTAGAAGGAGAAAATGATCCGTCTTACAGGGAGAAGATAGTTCAAAGATGGTATGTATATGATACGAAAATATTAGGATGTGGCTTTATGCACAAAAGGAACTTTCAAAGTACTATAAGCACTTTCATGGAGTACCTATGATATAGAAGGCATTGTGTTGGGTACTAGGTTGGGAATAGGGAACAAACATGAAGAAAACATGCTTCTTACCAACCAGATTTTTCTGCTCCATTAAGAAAGAGCCATCTACTAAGACAAGCTATCACAAAATACCCTTAAATTCAAAGGAAGCTATGATTAGTATCTAAAAACAATAACCAATTATAGCTGTAAAGAGAGGAAGATAAACATGCTGAAGGATGTAATTTTATCAAGACGGTCAAACATTATTAGGCAAACCCACTTTCTACAAAGTGGAAGCCAACATATCTGGTTAAAAGGAGGAGGGGGAATTCAAGCAACAACTGGGATAATTAGCCTAAATGGTGCCAAAAATATGTATGTCTCAAAATGTCCTAAAGTCTGATTCACTTTTATTTCACAATTTGGTGACCTATAAGTAACATCACCCATTCCTGACTTGTCCATAGAAATATTCTGTATTAACCATTTTGTTAAGTTTGTTTCCTAGGAATACATATTCTGTTTTTAACAGTTTATATGTAAGCTATTCCAGGGACAACATATTATGATACAGTAGCCTAACAGAATGGTGTTCACTCCTCTCCAGATATTCTTTCAGACCAAATTTACATATATAGAAATGTCTTTAACATTTAAAACAGACAAAGAGTGTTCAATCAAGCTAATGGTGAGAGATCAGAATTCAGATGTTTGGAGAACAGAGCTGGCAATTTCATGGTGTCTCCTTCTCTCTCTTTCTCTAAGTTTCTTTAGAGACCAAATGAGATAAATTGCTATCTGACCCATTGCCTGGGGATAAACGTTAAATGGTTTATCTGGGCAACCCAATCACCTCCAGCCAGAGTGGAGAATTGGCCTAAATAATGAAGGTGTGTGTCATTCATCTCTTTGTCTGGCTCCTGGTAACCTTGACAGGAATGAGTGGAGACATGCTGATTTGTACACACTCAATAATTCAAGGTGTTTGCTTATCTTTCCTTGTCAGATGCTGCTCATCCCAAGTCTATGTTACCACCTAATTAGCCATTTTTTTTAACTTTGCTTTTCCACATAAAGTGTTCCTTTTTTTCCCCATGAATGTAATTTGCAACCAGCCTTGCTTTTATCAAATGTCACACTTATTTAATATGTTAACACATTTTTTAGTTTTTTATTTGTATCTTTGATATGCTTTCCCCTCATTTTTGATTCACCCTCAATGTAATAATCCATTTGATTTTGCTTTCTAAAATTGAAATAAAACATTGGTACTAAAAATATTATTCCTCAACTGTGCTTCTTGAAATCAGATGATGTATATTTTTGTCTCTGAATTCTTTCTCTGGTATGTTTTCATCAATTTTTCTAGCTTTTAGTGCTCTTTATAGAATACTGTGTTTTTCTGCTATTGGGATCTGAAACTGGTTGTTACTAATATAAATATTAGAGCCACTTGTCAGTTCTTCTGATTCTCTTCTTTCTGAGCCTTCAAGGGATCAGTTCCTCCCTAAATCTAGGTCTTGACATCTCTCTGTGATTTGTCTTAACCAGTGAAATATAAGCAGTAGTGGCAGAAATTTATATTTGCTTTTGTGAGACTCTACTGCATAATTCTCTCCACGGCCTCAGTGGTCCTGGGGACAGTGCAAAGCTGAGCTATATCCTCAAGGATAGCTGCCCTGGAGACAGCAGAAATGCACCTCTGTAATTTTACATCTTTAACATTTAAGAAGTTGCTTATTATTTCAGTGTAGCCTAGCATAACCTATTTGATACCCTTTATTTGCAGTTATTCAGCAGAAGTATTTAGTCAATGACCCTCTATCAGTCACAAACATTGAGTGCCCAATATAAGGGAATTATAAAAGAAACTCCACCATAGATGAGGTGTTAACCTCACCGGGAAGTGAGCTTCACAGATGCAAAAGAAATGGAAGGCAAGCAAGGCAAATGTGCAACTAAAATGCTTCGTTGTGAAGTATGGATTCTAAGTGTTATAAAAGCTTCAAGAAGGTAAGAATTCCCAGTAGGATGAAATGGACAAGCAGAGAGTAGAAAATAAATAATTTCAGGATATGGAAAAGGCAAGACTAAAAGCAAATAAGACAATAAAGATGATACACGGTGAGAAGAGTTTTCAGTGAGGTTCAGTGAAGGATGAATTCCAAGCAAATGGGCAAGGGCTTCTGCTCTGTCTTCATTTTTCTCCATTTATTTCAGGTATCTTTTCCCCTAAATAAACTGTGAGTAATTTCAAATCAAAGATGGGTTTTCTTTACTTCACCACCAGTAGTAATAATAGTTCTCTGTACAAAAAAAAAAAAAAAGGTTCCTTTTACAGGCATACATCAGAGACATTGTGAGTTTAGTTCCAGACCACTGCAATAAAGAAAATACTACAATAAATGGAGTAATACATTTTTTTTAAATTTTCCCCAGCATAAAAAAGCTGTGTTTATACTTTCCTGTAGTCTGTGAAGGATGCAATCCCATTATGTCTAAAAAGCAATGTACATACCTTTATTAAAAAAATACTTAATTGCCAAAAAATTGTTAGTCATCATCTAATAATGCCCGATTGCCACCAACCTTTAATTTGTAAAAGTCCCAATATCCATAAAGTAAGTAAAGTGAAGTACAATAACATAAGGTGTGTCTGTATACAGGGCTAGACAGGGTGTAATGCCTGTGGTTCCTGCAAGTGGTCAACAGACAAACCTAAGCACCACACACAAACAATTCCATAGAAATGCCTCTGTTTCCTAGGAACTTGTGGCTGACAATCTTTCTTCTGAACCAAACTCTAGTCAAGCTCCTCTGAGCCCTTTTCTCAATTAGGCCTCAACCTTGACCTGTAAAGACTTGAATAAACACTAACATAGTTTCTGATAGTTCAAGGCCACATCCCAAGGATGACTCAAGCTCTCCTGCTTAAAGTGTTGGCCTGAGAAAATTCAAGCCTGCCAAAAGAATTTACTGTTTCTCTTAGCCAACACCTGAAGATAAGGCCCCATCTACAGCCTCTATTGGAGAGTAGAAGCCTAACTTGAATTAGACCCAGTTTCAAAATCCAGATGGATTTCCCATGGACCAAAGCCCTTTCCTGCTTTTTGTAATGTTTCACGTCCCTCACTGGCTGAAGCCCAGGTTCAGTCCCTAGCCCCTCTCTGTTTAAACCACCCAGTCACCTCTGTACAAACTGAAGCTGAACACAGCTCACACTGGACCTTTGTCCCTGTTGCAATATTACTGATTAAAATTTGCCCTCACCACTTTAACTTGTATCAGGCTTAATTTACCTTTGACATGATTAAACAGAAAAACATGCATTCAGATGGCATGCTAAGGATGGAAATTCATGATATTAAGTGTGAAATGTTTTTCTCAACATCCCGACTGAGCACTGTGTATGACACACAACACCTGCTTGATTTGCATCCTTTTCCTCTAAAAATCTAAGACTTTCCTCTACAACCTCATCATCTTTTCAATAACTGTTAACAGCATTTAAAGTACAGAAAACAATTACCTAAAATCTACTAAAGTTAAAACTTTGAGGGTCTTAGTCGAAAAGTCCTATTTCTCTTCAAAATTATAGAAAATAGTTCTAGAAGTGTGCTTTCTTTTTCATGTTGTGTAGAATAACAGAAATTATAATTGTATATGTAATAGTTTAGACTTGCTGAACTAAATTCAAAATTAAAAAAAATTAAAAATCAGAAAAATTCAGGTATAAACTTCACTACTTGATACTGAAGCTAGTTTATATGTATATCATCTCATTCCTTCCATGTAAAAAATGTTTAAGAATGACACTGGTCCCTTCTCAAATGATATTTTAGTCCTTTCTTCTCATGTTTATATGTTTCACATTTATTTAGAGACATTAATATTTTCAGAGGAAATGCATTCATTTTCTCTTTCAGAAACAGCTCCATCATATAAGGTCTTTTAAAAAATGGTAGAAATGGTATACAGATAGTGCTTTATGACATTTGAGTTATCTTTCTTAAATCTCCACTCAGGGCCACCATGATTTAATCATATATTCCAGCAAAGTGAAAGCAATTGACCACTGACTATCTCCCTACTATTTCTCACTTTAATTACTCCCTATCCCAACAAATATGCCTCCTGTGCATGTGCTGGAACTCCGATGTCCTAGAGAGAAAATAAACCATGTTTGACCATGTTTGTCTGTCCAACATTAAAAACTTCAAAATTCCCTGGAAGCCCTGACTTTATTTTGCACATGCTTTTGATCAGTTGGACATGGGCTCACCATTTGATTCAAACCAGTGACCCAAGTCTCAAGTGCTCTATCTATTAGACCTGCATAATCATCCGGCTTAGCTGCACATTGTCCATTTTAATTAAGGGTGTGCTCTACCCATTAGAGAAAGTTTATGAGCCAGAGGCTGAACTTATTTGTGCATGTACCAATCCCACAAATGGAGCTTTAGCACCTCCAAAAGAGTAGGAATAATAATAAAAATAACAATAACAATAATGAGAGTTGTGTCTCCTCAAATACCAGCCTCCTGCTAAGTGCCCTTTCTCTGTTTGAATTTCTTGCTAATTCAGTGCCATTAAAATAGATTCTCTTAAAGACTCTGTCCTGTCAAACACAAAAAAGAGAGATATATAGAGTGTGGGATTTAATTATCACTGCTCTATATCTCCAAATGTGAGTTTTTTCTGAGTAATAATTGCCCAAGTTTGTCTTCAAAAGGCATTTTAATAGTGCTAATACTAGTAAATATTGCTCATTTTGATACTGATGTGGTGTTTTAATGGTTCCCACGGTTTCTAAAAGTCATTTCTTATTGTTTTACTGTAGAAAGAATCTTACTTTAATTATGTCATAATTGTTTGGAAGCCATAGAATCTTAATTAATGCCAATGGCTTCCAGGCACAAACCAAATGTAGAGTTTATATTCATGTTTGTTTCTTCATCTCTCTCTGCCCAGAAGATGCCCCCCATGAGCTCTTTCGAAACACAGACATTCATAGATGTTTTTAAAGTATTCTGGTGATGTCATTCTTTTAAGTCAGATTGTTTTTTCAACTTTACCTCAGGTTTTAAAGGTTAATATAGAATCAACATTCTATCTTCACAGAGAAATCTTTATCTAGAGAATGCAGTTGTTCACTCTCTCTGGAAAGAGCAGATCCCTCTAACTGCTCATTAGATGGAATGGGATACATTCCAAATGTCTCCCCTTGGAATTCAAAAACTACCACAAGCCAACAGTCCTCACTTCTCTTAGAGAATCACCTCCAGTTTACAAACCACAAAACTTGTTCTTTTGACATTTTCCAACCAATATATGTGCTCATTCGTTTCCTCTGCCCAGAATCCCCGTGTCCCATTTCAAGATTTCAGAAAACCTTCTGCTGCATCCCATCTGCCTTCAGGTGACTGTGTGTCCCACATTTGGGTTAACAAATTATATGCTAACTTTATTTACATTCACAACTTTTTTATCTCTTAAAATCACATTACAGAGAAGATCATGTTTTCAAAGGCTTTGAATTTTTCAGTGTGTTTTGCATAAGTTCTTACTTAAAGTGGATATTCCTTAAATATTGATTTAGTGATTGCTTATGGACTCCCCCTCCTCATTAGGACCTAGTAAATTTTCAAATATTCATCTAGAAAATATACGCTTGTTTGATAATAAAGAACCAGAATAGAAGTTCATTCTCCTTGGAGGAGAAAACTGGAACTGACTTAGAGATTACAGTTCCCTACATTTAATAGAAAGAAGAAATCTGTTCCCAGAAAATTAAATGATGTTTCCCAGGGTGACACGACTAGTTAGTAACAGAGCTATAGCTAGATCACAGGTTTCATGACTCTGAAGCTAACAGTTTTCTTTGTAATTTTCACAAGTATAACATCAATCACTTTGGTTTAACTATTCCAGGTATCCTTCTGATTGTCTTAGTCAAATCCACATTATGCATGCTAGCTGGTAAACAACAAATAGCTATATGGAAACCACAGCTAATCTAACATCTCATTTTCTCTTTAGTTTCAATCTCCTAACAGAGATTCAAATAACAACAATTCATTTATCTAAATTGATTTGCAAAAGGATTTGGGTTTTGACTGAAACTGGGAGGGAATGGGCCCCTAAGGAATAAAGGAAGGGATTGCAGTAAAGGAGCAGGGGGAAGGGAAAACAGGGCAGCATGACTCTGAACTTGGTTCAGCTCATGGCCTGAGGGCTGAGTGCAGCCAGTGAAGTCATTGATGTCACGTGGAAGTGAAAGCGTTAGTGCTCAGTCATGTCCTGCTCTTTGCGACCCCATGAACTGTAGCTCGCCAGGCTTCTCTGTCCATGGAAAAATTTCTAGGCAAGAACACTGGAGTGGGTTGCCATTCCCTTCTCCAGGGGATCTTCCCAACCCAGGGATTGAATCTGGGGCTCCTGCGTTGCAGGCGGACTCTTTACCAGCTGAGCCACTGCTACAGCGGTGTCACTTGAAGACCAGCAATCCAGTGAGGGTCAAAACGGGAAATGTTGATGAAGTGTGATGGAGAAGGACGAGCTCCTCATTCTCTTGAAAAGTAGTCTAGATAAAGAACTGTACAATTTAATGATGTTGAAAGTGGCAAGAGCTAGCCCTGTCCTCCAAGATATGGCATTCTCATTGTCAGCAGGAGTAAAGCTCTTCAGTCTTCTTCAGACATGCGACATGACTCTCGTGAGATACAATAAGAAAGGCAGAAAGAACATGGCAGTCATCACACAGCAGAATGAGCAGACCATTGAAACACTATGAAGAACTGTAGATGTAACTCAGTGGACATTTTCAGGGATTCGGAGTTGGGGAAATTTCTAATGCACTCATTCTGGTAACTATTTTCTAAGCATAGGTTCAAGACACTTAGAGAATTTGCATTTGTACCCTAAAATTAATATCCAAAAAGTACGCTAACTCTTTTCTGGAGAACAGAGCTATAGAAGTGGTCAGGTTTTTCTTCTTAAATGGTTCCAATTACCTTTGTTGCTATTATGAAAAAATTAATCATCACCTTAATATGCCTCCTGAGGACTTGTCAGCCTGAGCGTTCTGAGTGTGCAGGAGTGCTAAAATGTAGGAGATTCCTGAAGTTCTAAAGTAGCTTTTTATCATCATGCCCCAGGCCTCAGCCACTGATTTGTGACCCTGGAACAAGAATTTCCTTAAGATGAATTAAAGGTCTTGTGCATAGAAAGCCTATAATCATAATTGCTATAGTAAATGTTAAGTCACTGACTAGGATCACTCTTGGAAACTGTTGGTACATGGGCTGGCATTTGAAACAAATGGTATCTGAATCAACTTTAGGGAGCAGGTATTATGAGCACATTTCTGGACTGTTATCTTTCCACATGTTTACTATCCATTATCTGCCTTTGTTCTGGTTCATGCTAGTTTTTTTATAATCCTTTTTTAAAAATACAAAATCAATACAACTTTAATTACAAAAAGCCCATGATGCCTCTTGAAAAACAGGACAAACAAAAAAAAGGACATTTTGAAAAGGGGCTAGTGATCTAAGAAGCGTGACCTCAGGCCATCCTATTTCTAAGGGGTGATGTTGTTGATCTGTTGGCCCCATTATAATGATTTACACATCCCTATCTGGCCCCTTTTGTTCTCCAGCAGGCTTTGTGTACAGTAAATGGAGAATTGCATACCAACCAGGGGTTTGACATTTACAATGCTTTGTAGCATAAGATAGAGTCACATCTGGGCAAACATTGTCCCTGGTGGTTAGCGGTTCATATCATCTCTGTGTAGTCTGGCTGCCCAAATGATGAGCACTCATTAGAAATGTCCCATTTACTCTCAGAGCCAAATAAAAGCACAAACTAATCTAAAATGAACATTTGCAGGGTGCGTATGTGTGTGTGTTCAATTGGTGCTGGCTTCTTCCAGGGGCAGAAGGCAGCTTGTTTATCCTTTGAATATTGTTCATATCTATGGTTTTGAATCAATGAGAGTATTACAATGTAGAAAACCTAATTCTTGATTGGGTGCCTCAGCCAGAACTGTTGGATATTATACAGAATTGCCAGATGAAACTCTTTTGCTTATGTTTATTGTGTAGATGCTACATAATAAATTAAAAAAAAAAAAAACAAAAAAACTTTGTTTACTACTTGACACAGCCTCAGGATTATAAAGACCCCTGGAGACATTTTTTTGTTTGTTTTTTCAATAAATAGGCTCTCCCTGAACAACTGGACTTTTTGTTTGGTTGGTTATCTGTTTGTCTGTGTTATATCTACTATAAATTAAGTAATTGATCATGAATCCATCCATGGGTTCGCTGTTAGGTAAGACACACAACAATCCATCTAAAATGCTGCAGAGAACATCACAGCAAACATAAATATGTGTTAATATCATCCTTGATTTCATCTTATTTTCTACTAAGATTCCATGTCTTTATTTTCCATTTCTTTATCCATTTATCTTGTATTATTTTGTGAGTCACTTAAAATCCTTTTTGGAACAAGGTAGATATAAATACCGAAAATAAATAAAGTAAAACAAAAGACAATTGGTCTCTGACCTCAAGGAGCCCATAAATTAGTTGTGGGGACTGTATAAATTTAGAGAAAGATAAAGATATAAGGAGGTCTATGCTGAGGGCCAATACATTGGAGACACATACAGCAATAGTACCTGAGACTATGGGAGATTAATCTGGGTTGTAGGACTCAGGGGAAATTAACAGTTAGGATGGAATCTACATACTGGATCTCTAGTCAGTTATAGGATTCTGAGTGGGACAGGAACACCCAGGCATGCAAGTACATGGGACAATACTGAGGAAGGGGGCGTAACTCCAGCAAAACAGACTGGGAAAGCTAGAGTTGCTAAACATGCAAGATTTCTCCTGTCAGTCTCACCGTCTTCACTGAGACCCTCTCTGGTCTTATTTTAGGTATAATTTCAGCACACACGTTTTTGTTTTCTCAATTCACAGCAGATTAGAAGCAATAGGAAAGCTGACAATATGAAATGACAGCCTGATAAGAGTGGTGGGGAGGAAGCAAAGGGCAGAGGCAGTACAGCTTCCCAGCCTAGGGCCGTCCCGGTGGGGCAAACACACCTCACAGCCCAGCAGCCCTGCAAGCAACATTTTCTGAAGTGCCAATACCTGATTTTGCAAGAACCAGGTTTATATGTTATTTAGTCAACTTCGAATAAGAAGATAGGTCATATGTAAAAGTGTTAGTCGCTCAGTCATGTCCGACTCTTTGCGACTCTATGGACTGTAGCCCGCCAGGATCCTCTCTGTCCATGAAGTCTCTAGGTGAATATCGGAGTGGGTAGCCATTTTCTTCTTCCGGGGATCTTCCGAACCTAGGGATCAAACCTGGGTCTCCCATGTGGCAGGAAGATTCTTTACCATCTGAACCAACGGGGAATACTGAGAACCATATATAACATAACTAACTAGAAAATGGCTGTCGGCAGAAAACCTGTATCCTGCAATCCAATTCCACCAGTACTCCTGTGACCATATTCAACCATCACCGATATAATGATGCCATCTTGATGCCATCATTATTCTTATAAAAATGTTTCTAGTGCTACTTCTCCACAGCACATCCCCAAACCCCATGGTTATGTCAGACAAGTTGTTATTTTAGCTTCTGATTCTTTCAACTGTATGATCTGCAGTCCTGGTCTCATCAACTCACCTCATTGCCTCCAGGGCTGGCACATTAATGTTGAATCAAGCCTTCTTTCCTAGGAAAAGTTTGATTCCTTATGTCAGCAGTCTCCAGTTGCCAACCCTGAACCTCATTTCTACAGATAATCAAAGACTTAAGTATTAACCTTGGAATTTAGCAACTTGTTCATCTGCAAGTTTGACGAGAATAGTTTTGGATGTGTTGGGTGACTATCTACTCAAAAAACACATGCAGAAAGGACATAAAACTTGCAATATAGACAATGCTTTCAGAAGTTTTGCTTCGAAGAGGGGGATGAGAAATAGGACAATAACTAGGGTGATAAACGGATAAACCGGATCATTTTGTTGTTGTTCCTTTGCTTTTTAAGATTATCACATATCATGTGTCTTGGGATGGATGGAAATGACCTCAAAGCAAGGAGAAAATTGGTGATACAGTAATTAAAGTGTCAAATTAGTGAAAGAGATCTAATGCCAAAGAGGAAGGCAAAATATGAAGTCACAGGAATGTAAGGGCATATAGCTGGGGTAGAAATCTATGTCTCTGGGGGCTGTCCTGTAAAATCTCCCCTCTCATCTTCCCAGAGGTCCTCACCTATGAGAGAAACGCCAGAGCAGTCCCTTAATAGGGACTGGGGTGATAATTGGACTGTGCACATTTTAGAATTCCAGTTGGCATGACTTGATCAGATTAATTTTATTGGTACCAAACTCTATTTTCAAAGTCTATTTCAGAGAAAGGGGGAAAAAAAAAAGAAAAAGTTTGAAGAAATAGAGCAAGCAGGACTGAGAAAGCAGAAGAGATTAATGAGCTCGTTTTCTTCCTTTTTGTAAATACAGTTTGAAATCTTACCCAAAACAACCCAGACTGGAAATAAACTGGAGCCCTGAAAACTCACAGGGGCAATTCAGTTGTCAGTTAGAGGACAGTCCCCTGGTATTACAGATGCTGCCGCAGCACTAGAGCCCTGAAGGAAGGGGTGGAGGGAGGAGAAAGGGGAGAGGAGGAGGGGAGAGGACTGGGAGGAGGGAGAGGATGAGGTAGGGAAGACAGTGCAGGAAGAGAAGATTAACAGTGAGGAAGGGAGAGAGAGAGAGAGAGTCAATAGCCAAGAAGGATAAGGAGATTTTCACCTGTAAACTGTTATTCTTTCTTTTTCACACAAATGCCAATCATAGCAGCAGTGGGCTGTTAGATTAAAATGCAGCAGCAGCCCTGCCTCAAATAGTAGTGTGATGTTTTGGTCTGGTGTCTCGCTCCCCAGATATAATCACCACACCAAATAAAGACAAATGAATAATGTTAGTATTTTTTAATGTAGAGTCCCTTTGAGTCTGGCTCAGAGACAATGGCCTGTGGTTGCATCTGATTATAACTCATCTCCATGGGGGCAGAGAGAGCTGTGGTAAATGTCTGAGAAATTATAAGCTTCTTTAGCAAGATGAACTCTGTGATTATAATGACACTTGGCATTTACACATTTTGTAGTCTTTCTCATCTGAATATCATGGAGTTCTTTTTATATTATAACCAGATTCAAGTGCGTCCCTTAGGGGTCCATACGGGCAAAATGGTGCTTTCTTTCTTCTCTCCTTCCTTCTTTCATTTTCCCTTTTTTTTTTTTGGAGTGAGGAGGGGCAGTCGTTTATAATATTGTCATTTGGGTAGGCGGTATCAGAATTTGAGAAAATATTTGAGATGAGAGCTTATAAAGCAGGTCAAAAGATCAGAGTATGGTGGCTATGTATTGGCTCCTCAGGAAGCAGAGACTCCTGTCTGGAAGTCAGCCTAAATGTAAATGCAGGGCCCAAAGATTTTCCCATTCCCTGAAGGCAGAGCCATCCTTGCTTCCCAGAAGTTTCCAACATGGCCTGATTTCAGAGATAAGGAAAGTTTCCCTAACCTGAAACACCATCTCATTGGCTACTGGAGTCTGACTCTTTGCTTCAAGATCAACCTCTGGACGGCCTTATTCCTGTGCCTTAGCAATGTAAACCATGAATATCATCATCAATTATGACAGCATGACGTAGTCTACAGAATTTGCTTCAGTCACATTATAGGAAATTAAGATAGGGAACATTGAGAAGATTTCAAAAGTGTATACCCCTTTGTGTGTATGTGTGTGTGAGTTGATGGGGAGAGGGATGCCCAAAACATGTTTGGGGTAGTGGGATTCAGAGGAACTAGGAGGGCTCTGGTCCTGAGAGGAAAAGTGAGGCAAACAGAAAGTAAAAAGATGTTTAAACTGGCTTGGACAACCTAGGAAGCCAAGTGGCTTCCATATCAACACTAGCTTGGTTGTTTATTTCTATATATTTTTTACCAAGAAGAAAACATAGTAAGAAAAAAAAAAATACTGTGTCACTAAAGCACAGTTAGAAATTTCAGAGTCTTCATATATCCAGATCCTGATTTTACTTACTCTCAACCATTGGCTGACATTTTTACTGACTGGGTTCCAGAATCCTTCCAGCCCTGGTACCCACCCCAGTGTGGGCCTGCAACACAGAAAACCAAGCTAAATTTTCATTTCAAGTAAAGATACACATATATATCATGCAATATGAGTGCATATTATTTTTTGTTATTTATCTGACATCCAAACTTAACTGACGGCCTATATTTTTATTTGCTAAATCTGCCAATCCTACCAGAACCACATCCCAGTAGGATAAAACAGATCACAGCAATGGTCTGTTTACAGGTTAAACATTCACCTCTGGGCTGCTCCTTGAGTTGTACAAGCTGATGGTCTCTGATCTTACTCTGATCATCAGAGCTGCCTCCTGCCTGATTCTCTCAGGGCTGCTTGCCCTGCTGGTATCTTAGCCTCCTAAGCAGGGAATCATCCATCTCCTCATCCTGGACTCATTGGGCGGGCCCTGTCTTGTTGCCAACTAAATGAAGCAAAGAATACACAGGACTAGGGGTTTCCTAAAGTCTCATTTTGCTTCATCAGATACTTGCAAACAATTAATCTCCTTAACTCACAATGTTGCTAGAATGGCAAAGCACTTTGCAAATTTTAAAGAGACACAAGATTCCATGACTGTTAACTGATGTAAAACAAATATTGGCAAATTGTTTAATGGAATAGGAAGTTGAAAGAAAACATTGATATGGGTTTACTCACTGTAAAGTTTTAGTCCCACAGGCCCTAAAATCCTGTAAGCTGTCTCTTCCTTCCTGGTCCTCTTGCCTTCATCTCCCCTTAAGAATGACCCGGTTTACCTTGTCACCGGGTAAAGCTCAGCTTTGGCAATCAGCAGATCTTTACTATTCAAAATTGCTGGAGCAGCTGCATTTCAGTACCCTGCTCAGCGAGCAGGTTCCTGGTCAAGTTCAAAAAAGGAGCCATACCTTCATTTGTGGGATGCTGTGTTGAAGTCAGACTTCAGAGACATGGCTTTGTGCAGCCTCCCAGGAGTGAGTGAGGCTTGAATCACGGTGACCTCTGCGCCCTTCGAACATCACAGAAAACACCATCACGGTGCCCGCTAATTGGTCACCTTGATGTCAGTCACAGCACAGAGATCAAGGACAGAGCCGGTCCTGGAAAGTGAACTACACATGCTCTCCGAGGTGGTCTCTACAGGTCAGGCTAGCGTCCTGCTGCGAGCACAGTGCGAGGGAACCTTACCCCGGGACTACTTGAAACATGGCTGCGCCGCGCACGAACAAAGGACAGGTGGCCTCGCCGGTGACCCTTTCCTCGCCACCTACAAAGTCCAAATTGTCAGCCTTTCACACCTATTATGCTTCCATTATCTGTGGAAAATACTAAGTGCCATGGCTAGGATCTAGCATGCACAAAGCCGGCTCTTGAAATTAGTTTCTGCTTATTGGCTTTAAAAATTATTAAGATTATTTTATTGTGAAGGTAGCAAATCCATCAAGGATTGCTGGGGCGTTACATGCAGGGTGCATTAGAGAAGCTCTCTGTAATAATAATCAAAAATTTTTTAGAATACAAATGCAGTGTGCTATTGTGAAGACCTTACACAGAGGTAGGAAGAATGGGAAGAAACATAGGGAATACATTGACTACATTGTTCTATTATTTCCCTTGGGTTGAATACATTTGTGAGTTACCATTCTAACTCCTTCAAACCAGGCATTTTAGATAGTATGAGTGACTGGGATTAAATAGAAATTCAAAATTCTAATCAAAAGTGAAAAAGAAAGATAGTCATAACTACAGCAGAGGGTGAGGTTTATTTAAAAACACTTTATTCTGTGGTTCAATTTAACAAATAAAATTTTGCATGGAGTCAGTTTAGATAATATACGATCTTTCTCTAAACTTATTGATATTCCCCTGATCCCAATGCCAGGCTTAGGAGCCCCTAGAAACATTGATTTCTGTCATGAACATGGGGACCTGGGCTGCAGGAGTAGAAGATAAATACTACAATTGAGAAGGCATCTTGGTCAATTAATGGTCTAGACAGCCATGATCATAATACAAAAAAGTTACCTGGAAGTCCTGGAGCTCCTGAGGGTAGAATCCTCTGAGAATAGCAAGGACCAACATCTATTGAGTGACATGGCAAATAAGTGTGGGAAAATTGTGCATTTTCATACATATAAGATGGCCCATAGGAGTTCTATTCATCTTTTGAGGCAAAAGATGTTAAACCAGAACTTCCCTGCTGGTCCAGTGGATAGGAATCTGCTTGCCATGGATTCGATCCCTGGTCTGGGAAGATCCCACATGCTGTGGAGCAACTAAGCCTCTGCGCCACAACTGCTGAGCCTGCACACTCTAGAGCCCGGGAGCCAACAAGGGAAGCTATGCAGTGAGAAGCCCAAGAGCTGTGAGTAGAGAGTAGCCCCTGCTCGCTGCCACTAGAGATGACCCACCACATCAGTGAAGACCCCGACACAGACAAAAATTAATTATTATTATTATTTTTTAAAGCAGTTAAACATCTTTTGAGTTACTTAATGAAGGCAAAACCTTTGGGACTTGCCTGGATATGTTAAGATTTCTCCTTTAGGGGGTTCCATTTCCTAGAAGTGATTGAGAACCAGATGAAGGGACCAAACAGGTAATCATTGAACAGATGCAGCTGTAGGGGGCAGAAATCCCAGCCTGTCAGAGGGCACTGGAAGGGCCATCCAGGTAGGATTGAGGCTACTGTGCACAGGCTCGCTGATTCCCGAGGTAACCCTGATATTTTAAGGAAAATCCCCTCCCATGGAAGTCTTGAAAGCAATCAGAAGAAGCATAGGACTAGAAAGTCCACTAGGCAAAATAAGGGGGAAAAAAAAAAAAAAACCCAAGAGGAAGGATCGGGTCAGTTAATGGTATTCTAAAAGGTCAGACTAGTGTCTTATGGAAAAATTAACTTTTCTGCTTTTTCATCTCTCCTTTCTGTTGTTAATTAAAAAAAAAAAAGAAAGAAAGAAAGAAAAAGAAGATAGTGTCCCAGGCTAAAATAACCAGACAAGGGGGTAGAAATAGCAATCAGAAAGTAATTTGCGCCTGCCTTTGTGAACCCAGGCCGGCAGCCAAGAGGACCAGTGCACACGAGTCTGTACATGACTTAATAAAAACTGGGCTGGGAGCAAGAGGACAGGGAGCACTCTGGAAGTCTCCCTCCATAAGCCTGAGATATGTAACAGGCTGCATTGATATCTTGTTGGCTGACTTGCTTAACTCTTTATAGCTTAATTAGCTGTTTAAGTGCATTTCTATCTCTTCCATTCTGTGGTGGCAGATTCAAGAAGGAGCCTGAGAAAGGGGAATAAAGAGACATTTGAGAAATTGTTTTGAGGGATGACTCCATTCAAAAGGGACCAGAGTTCCAACCTTAATAAGAGCTTAGGTAACTTACTAATATTGTGGGAATGAAATAAAGGGGCCTGAGGGCTAAGTCCTTGTTTCTCATGCAAAAGAACTATTGAGGGTTCATCTTCTCAAACGTGAACTCCGCTGGGTAATCAGTCATCCCCATGGTAACCCAGCAACTTTTAATTGTCTTTAATTAAGGGGCCACAGAGGCAATCAGCAACATTTCAGCACATTAATGAGGGAAGCATGAAGCAAATGAGGGAAGCAAAATGGCTGCCTGAGGTAGACAGGACTTGATATAACCCAGGACTCCTGGCACAATTTCTCAGCAAACATATGGTAGGTGGTATATCCTTGAATTTGCAGGGTCTAGGAAACCAGGTGAGGAAGAGAAAAATAAAGTTCAAGAATGTCTGGAAAAAAAAGAAGAAATATGAGAAATAAATAAAAGAACAAATAGAATCTTCATGACTAAATTAATTTTAAAATAGAACAAAATATGCACTTGAAATTTTAAAAGACAAAGACAGAGAAAGAAGACAAAGTGAGCAAGTTAAATGAAGCTGAAGAGTGACTTCACCAGAAGCTTAACTTTGACTAACAAAGTAAAATTGGAAAATTGTGACTTTTAGTCCATCTTAAAGCTCATATGCTTCCAGAAGCTTTCTCTGATTACTACAGTACATATTAACCACTCTCTTTAAAAAGTTTATTGTAAAAAAATAAAAAAATAAAAAAGTTTATTGTAGCATTAACTACCTGAATATTTGTTTGAAAGTGAAAATGTGTTGTTCAGTCATGTTTGACTCTTTGTGACTCCATGGACTATAGCTCCCCAGGCTCCTTTGTCCATGGGATTCTCCAGGCAAGAATACTGGAGTGGGTTGCCTTCCCCTCCAGGGAATCGTCCCAACACAGGGATCGAACCCAGGTCTCCTGCATTGATAGGCAGATTCTTTACCATCTGAGCCACCAGGGAAGCCCTGAATATTTGTTTGCCTAAAATGCACTTATAAAACTTTGTTTAGGGAATAGTGCACCCTGATTCCTTTAGGCAATTTAAGAAGTGATTTTATCTATATGTTTATGCTTGGAATCAATACATCCCTGTGATGTTTTTGGCAGCATGTGTCTGCACCTGTATTTGTCATTAAAGAAACTGGGCAATAAAGCCCAGTCTGACTCCTTTCCCCCCAAGTAGCAAACAAAGGTCCGGCCAGGATCTGTGTTCTCTGAGAAATATTCAGTATTTTGTCCATAATCACATGTGGCCCCAGGCACAACTTCTGTGTCTGCTGCATCCTCTGACTCTTTTGCATATTATGGATGATGAACATATATTTTACTCTAATTCAGAAGAGTAACCTCAGACAATGACTGTGGTTCTGGAATAGGGCAGCAGAAAGAACATTTTCATAAAGTTTATAAATATGTTAATATGTATTGTGGGATTATTTCCTTTCATTCACAGTCTAATTAAACAATCTTAAAACATATTGTTTAAAATAATATCTAGGGCTTCCCTGATAGCTCAATTGGTAAAGAATCTGCCTGCAATGCAGGGAACTCTGGTTCGACTCCTGGGTTGGGAAGACCTGCTGGAGAAGGGGTAGGCTACCCACTCCAGTATTCTTGGGCTTCCCTGGTGGCTCAAAAGGTAAATAACCCACCTGCAATTGGGGAGATTGGGTTCAATCCCTGGGTTGGGAAGATACCCTGGAGAAGAGAAAGGCTACCCAGTCCAGTATTCTGGCCTGGAAAATTCCATTGACTGAATAGTTCATGGGGTCGTAAAGAGTCGGACACGACTGAGCAACTCTAACTTTCAATTCTTTTCTAGATACTTTAAGGGAAATTTGGACAGAGAGACTTTTAGGAACAAGGGTCTGAGTGGGGAATAGCCCACTCTCATTCTTCACGAGGAGATTTTTCCCAGACTTGCTTGTATATTCCTTCCCAGTGAACACAAGACTTGCTTGCAATGGGAGTTGATGCCTGAATGAGTGAAAGTCACTCAGGCATGTCGGACTCTTTGCAACCTTATGGACTATACAGTCCATGGAATTCTCCTGGCCACAATACTGGAGTGGGTAGCCTTTCCCTTACCCAGGGGATCTTCCCAACCCAGGGATCAAACCTAGGTCTCCTGCATTGCAAGAGGATTCTTTACCAGCTGAGCCAGCAGGGAGGCCCTACAGACACTTTTGTTGGTGTGTGACAGATATTTTTATTAATACTTACAGTAACCTATTAATTCCAAAAAAGGCAATGGCACCCCACTCCAGTACTCCTGCCTGGAAAATCCCATGGACGGAGGTGCCTGGTAGGCTGCAGTCCATGGGGTCGCTGAGGGTTGGACACGACTGAGCGACTTCCCTTTCACTTTTCACTTTCATGCATTGGAGAAGGAAATGGCAACCCATTCCAGTGTTCTTGCCTGGGACGGGGACGCCTGGTGGGCTGTTGTCTATGGGGTCACACAGAGTCGGACACGACTGAAGTGACTTAGCAGCAGTAGCAGCAGCAACCTATTAATTCACAAAAATCTTAAGCCAGCCACCATGTGCAAATCTAGATTCTCTGACAGAAAAAAAGGTACAAAATGGCCCTTTCTTCAAGGAATTCAAAGCCTAGATGGGAGGCAAAGCCCACACAGAAGAGAACATTGACAAGGCAGATGAGCCTATAGAATAGGTTTTACAATTTGTATATTTAGACTTTGCAGGTACTGATCGAGCCCCATGGCAACTTTTCTGTGTTGACTTTTCAGGCATTATCTCAATTTTTTTAAACCAGTCAGAGATATCAATATGATTATCATCCATGTTCATATCAGATGTGAACACAGCCAAGACCATCTTCAGCTCAAAACCTGACAATAGTTTCTCTTCTCAGGCACCATAGTAGCAGAAGTATTACAATGGCTATAAAGCCTGTTGGTTGGAATTCAATCTTCCTCTTCCACATCCATGCTAAGTCCTTCCCTCCTGCTCCTTGTCTCCCTGCTGGTTCCCCATGCTCTGGATGTGATTGTCTCCTCAAAACACACAGAGCTTATCAAGCTGTTTACACCTCAGTGTTCACCCACACTGCATTTCTTCCAATTCTTCCCTTCTCTTCCCAAATCAAACTGTGTTAGAAAGACCTTTGTAAAACTCCCTAAGGGAAACTTCAGGCCCCACCCTAGCAGCCAATTCTTTCACCACCTCACTTTTCTTTCCTCCAAAACCTTCTCCTGTTGATGTATCTTTACATGCTGATTCGTTTATTATCTCTCCCTGACCAGCTGAGACTTTGCTTTGTTCCTTGGTTTAGTCCCAGCATCTGGGGTGGAACCAGCACTAAGGGGCTCCACAAATATTTGTGGAGTGGTCTGGATAAGATAAGTAAGGCTTGGAGAGCTTAGACAATAGCCAGTCATAGCTCCATGGTGGAAATGAAGCAGAATCCCCATCTTCTAATACTACCTATCTGGATGGGCTTGGAGGAAAAATGTCCAACTCTTTGTGACCCCATGGACTGCATGCAGTATGCCAGGCCTCCTTGTCCTTCACCATCTACCACAGGCCGTGGACCCTGGAAACACAGCTTAGAAACATCAAGTTCTGTCTTTGAAATTTTGATAAATGTGAAAGAAGGTATATGATTTTTGAGAATGGGTCCACATTTTTTTCTTTGTTATTAATGTCTAAATACATCAATTCATCCAGCATGGTTTTTGTATGAACTCTGTGCCAAGATCTCAAAGTCATTTTTGTTCTTCTTTCTTTTCTCAGGGAAATAGGTAGATACATGATTGATCAACCCATCAGTCAATTGTTGTTGTTGTTGTTGTTGTTTAATGGCTAAGTCGTGTCTAACCCCACAGACTGTAGCTTCCTGAGATCCTCCATTAGGATTTCCAAGGCAAGAATACTGGAATGGCTGTCATTTCCTTCTCCAAAGGATTTTCCCAACCCAGGGATCAAACCCAAATCTCCCATGTCTCCTGTGTGGGCAGGCAGATTCTTTACCACTAATCCACTAGGGAAGCCCAGATAGACAAATAAACCTTTCAAATCTACTCTTGCTTGTTTCCTTATCTCTAACTACAAACACCCTTGCCTTATTTCCCCTTTCAGTATCCTACAAAGAGCAACAGCACTTCCAATATCTACCCAATTAAAACCCTGAACGACAGGGTTTCAGCTATGCATTATACTCTGTGTGCTGTGCTGTGCTATACTTACTCAGTCGTGTCTGACTCTTTGTGATCCCATGGACTGTAGAGCTCCAGGCTCCTCTGTCCATTGGGATTCTCCAGGCAAGAAAACTGGAGTGGGTTGCCATTCTCTTTTCCAGGGGATATTCCCAACAGAGGGATTGAACCCAGGTCTCCTGCATTGCAGGCAGATTCCTTACCATCTGTGTCACCAGGGAAGCCCATATTATATTCTTGATACATGAATAAACTTTACCTGAATAAAATCCTGAGTTTATTCAGTATTCACTCAGTACCTGAAGAAACTCCCGAGAAATTTGTATGCAGGTCAAGGAGCAACAGTTAGAACTGGACGCAGAGCAACAGACTGGTTCCAAATAGGGAAAGGAGTACGTCAAGGCTGTATATTGTTACCCTGCTTATTCAACTTATATGCAGAGTACATCATGCAAAATGCTAGGCTAGAAGAAGCACAGATTGGAATCAAGATTTCCGGGAGGAATATCAATAACCTCAGATATGCAGATGACACCACCCTTATGGCAGAAAGTGAAGAGGAACTAAAAAGCCTCTTGATGAAAGTGAAAGTGGAGAGTTAAAAAGTTGGCTTAAAGCTCAGCATTCAGAAAATTAACATCATGGCTTCTGGTCTCATCACTTCATGGCAAATAGACGGGAAAACAATGGAAAGAGTGACAGACTGTTTCTTGGGCTCCAAAATCACTGCAGATGGTGACCGCAGTCATGAAATTAAAAGACATTTGCTCCATGGAAGAAAAGCTATGGCCAATCTAGACAACTTATTAAAAAGCAGAGACATTACTTTGCCAACAAAGGTCCATCTAGTCAAAGCTATTGTTTTTCCATTAGTTGTGTATGGATGTGAGAGTTAGACTATAAAGAAAGCTGAACACCGAAGAATTGATGCTTTTGAACTGTGATGTTGGAAAAGACTCTTGAGAGTCCCTTGGACTGCAAGGGGATCCAACCAGTCCATCCTAAAGGAGATCGGTCCTGAATATTCATTGAAAGGCCTGATGCTAAAGCTGAAACTCCAATACTTTGGCCACCTGATGGGAAGAACTGACTCATTTGATAAGACCCTAATGCTGGGAAAGATTGAGGTGGGAGGAGAAGAGGACGGCAGAGGATGAGATGCTTGGGTGGCATCACTGACACTACAGACATGAGTTTGAGTAAACTCCAGGAGTTGGTGATGGACAGAGAAGCCTGGTGTGCTGCAGTCCATGGGGTCACAAAGAGTCGGACACAACTGAGCGACTGAACTGACTGACCTGAATAAACAAATCAAAGGTATTACTGCTTCTCATTTCTGTGAAGACTTTTGCATTTAGAGAGCTTCCGAAAAAATAGCAGGAATAGTAGAAATCATGCTACTCTTCTAGGCCAAAGAAGAGATCTAGAACCCTTGTGGTTGTGTTAATCTAAATTCTCTACCTAAACTGAAGCTGGCTTTGGCCCAGAGGGAAAACAAACATTAAAATAAAGGGAGAATATGGGTTGCATGGCTTAAATGAAAATAATTTTCCACATTTGCTCTCTTCCCTTTTTTGGACTTCATTTTCTATCAACAGAGGAATATTCTTTCGTCTATAAGGAACAGTTTCTCTTTCATGCACTGAAAAATGTCATTTTGAGTTTCTCTCTGGGATGGTTTGATAAATGTTGAGGCTGCCTGGGAAGCACAGATCTCTGTCTTTCCCAGTGGTTTCAAATTTAAAAAGAAAGAAAATAAAGTGAGTACCACTCTCACAGAGGTTTCTGTTTTGTGGCAAAATATAATACAAACTTGTAATAATGGCAGTGGTAATGGTCCGATGTAGTCAGTAGTATCTATTTTCTTATTGGTTTTTGATGTTCAATTCTTGTTCATCTAGAAAAGCAAATTTTTGAAAAAATATAGAAATACAAGTACAAAATATGAAAGTACAAGGGTTTTGTTTCTCTAACTCCCGCTCTCAGTTAATTAAATTGAAATGGGGATTCTGCTGTTTGCAGCTTTAAAAAATAGCCAATTGAAATTTAATTGGTATCTTCTTTTCTTTAGTATTCATGCCCTGAAGCTAAATTAATGATCAGTTGTAAAGCACTTCAGCTAAGAGACTATTACGACTTTTGAATGAAATTAAACTTAGGACCATAGAGTGGATAAAATAACTGCTAAGATAAGAATGACAACTGTACTATACAAAGGGTTAAAATGTTCCTCTGTGTTTTCTCCCTGTCTCTGTTTTTCTTTTTAACAATTACAGAGAGACAGGAGGCTCCAGTCTATTCTAGGACCAGTAGTTATTTTAAATCAAATTGCTTTTGCCCCAGACTGTTCTCAGTGGAGGATTTTTGGCCACTGGTCTGTTAATACCTCTTTACTTAATCACTGTCCTATATTGTTATCCCCCTGATAGAAGGGGTGAACTGGAGCAATGGCAATCCTTTTACTTTTCTCAAGTCCCCACAAGACCCTGATTTATTGGTTCAGAGTGTTATGTATCCTTTAGCCAAAGACCAGTGACCTCTTAGAAGTTCCTTTTTCCTTTGGGAACAGAATAGAAGTTGACATGGGACGTGACTTTTTATCTCCCTCCTTCTCCTCTCTGTCTCTCACAGATATATCTCTGTTTTTAATACTTTGTGAATTTCTTTTTCTCACTGGATTTTAAAACATCTTTGATGGACATTATATCTGTCAAGGCTTTTGACATCCCCATCTCTTTAATCAAGAAGAATCCATCACCTTGATGGTTTACACCAAACACCACATCAGATGAATCCAGCTCACAAGGACAGGTATTTTCAAGGACAAGGCTGCATGGAAGGCCATGCACTGAATCAGGGAAATTCACTTGTTATGACTTGTTGATGCAGCTATCCCAGTCTTCATGTAACAAGGCCATCATTTCTGAAGGCAAATGGAGAATGCCAGAAGAGGGCCCAAACAAAAAATAAATCATAGGTTTATTTACTACTGACATTTGTGTTTATATTACATAGTATTGACTCACTGTTAAGTAAAAAGTCCTACTTTTCATCTTATTAAGAAATGGTGAAGCTAATATAATTTTTAAAATGAACTTTTTCTGATGAAATGCCAACTTATTGCAAGGGTGACTAAAATATATTTTGATTAAGGAGTACCCCATATTTATTTGAATATAGGTTCCCTGATGGATGAGTGAGTAGAGAATCTGCCTGCAATTCAGGAGACACAGGTTTAGTCCTGGGGTCAGGAAGATCCCCTGGAGGAGGAAATGGCAACCCATTCCTGTATCCCTGCCTGAAAAATCCCATGGATGGAGGAGCCTGGCGCGCTCCAGTTCAAAGTGTCGCAAAGAGTTGGACGCGACTGAGTAACTAAATACGCACAATATGTTTGAATACAAAATATTCTGAATCCAATTCTTACATATACCTGAGATATGGATGTATATGGATATATTGAAACAGTATTTGTCAAACTTGATCCACAGAAGCCAGTGCTGTTCTCTGACCTTATGGATTCTTTAGATGGAGTTGTTGTCCAAGACCTATGATTTTAGATCTTTTCTTCTGAACAGATTTTAGATGAGAGCCCACAAGGTGTTTCAAGAATTGGAGTCCTAAGGTCCTGGGACAGTTTCTGTGGAGAAGAACCAAATTTAGTGATTTCATTACTTTGCAGGAAAGGCTATGGTTATTAGGATCCTTGATTTGATTCCCTCAATATTAGCATCATTTTGTAAGTTCTAATTTCTCCTCTATTAAGAAGCTTCTAGTTAATAATCAGTAATTGCAGGGACAAAGGTATGACTTTACATGTAGAAAGAGGTGTAGAGAATGACCTCACATAGCCCATTAAATGTAATGTAAAAAGTATAACAAAAATTCTTTAACAGAAATTCTTATGATGAAATTTGGTTTTAGGTCCCATATTCATTGCTGTCTTTCTCTTTGTTTTAAAGGGTTAATGTCTGGAACACAGATGATGAAGCAAAGGAAAACTCTTTTGCTTAACAATATATAATTTAAAACTCTAGTGATTGTTTTTGGTCAGTTTCTTGCAATCTGCAAGGTAATTTTTTTCAATTTATTTGGAATTAGTCAAGTGCACTGTTGAAAAGGCAGAGTGAATTGATGCTAAATAGTTTTTGGAAGATGTAATTGTCTGATGATTTGTAAATGGCCAAGCTTATCAAAAAAGTAATTTAAATGTTATGCTGACAATTTTGTTCAGTTTGGTATACTCTGTAAACTGGGGAATCCAATTTTTTGCCCTCATTAGCATGAGAATTCTCTTTGTTTGGTTAAATGATTTGAAGGCCTAAGGACATCCAGAGCTTTGGAATCTGAATTTTTAATGATCTTTTGCCCAGCATAAACATCACTCATAGGAAGATAACACCCAAGTTTTCCTTTTGAGAACTAAGTTGCATGTATCATTTGATTAGTTGAAATGTGGTCCATATATTTTATAAATGCTTATTTTGGAAGAAGAGGGGACCCCACTGAGTCTGTGTCCATTGCTCTTGTTTCCCAATAACACCATCTGTGCTCTCTTCCATGTAAATGCTCTGGACTGCAAAGTGATGACTATTTATCAGATGAAAGAACTCTGATCAACTGATTCATTTAAACATCTTAGGGACTTTTATTGTTTCATTCATACATACATGCATGTTAAGTCACTTCAACAGTGTCCGACTCTTTGCAATCCTATAGAACATAACCTGCCAGGCTCCTCTGTCTGTGGGATTCTCCAGGGAAGAATACTGGAGTGGGTTGCCATTTTATCCTCCAGGGGTTCTTCCTGACCGAGGGATGGGAGCCACAGTCTCCTACAATGGCAGGCAGGTTCTTTTATCAATAGCACCACTTGGAAGCCCTATTTCATTCATAAAAATAGTTAATTTTGTAGACTTTTGGATCGCAGCCATTCTGACTGGCGTGAGATGGTACCTCATAGGGCGATCCAAAAGTCTACAAGCAATAAATGCTGGAGAGGGTGTGGAGAAAAGGGAACCCTCTTACACTGTTGGTGGGAATGCAAACTAGTACAGCCACTATGGAGAACAGTGTGGAGATTCCTTAAAAAACTGGAAATAGAACTGCCTTATGATCCAGCAATCCCACTGCTGGGCATACACACTGAGGAAACCAGAAGGGAAAGAGACACGTGTACCCCAATGTTCATCGCAGCATTGTTTATAATAGCCAGGACATGGAAGCAACCTAGATGCCCATCAGCAGATGAATGGATAAGAAAGCTGTGGTACATATATACAACGGAGTATTACTCAGCCATTAAAAAGAATACATTTGAATCAGTTCTAATGAGGTGGATGAGACTGGAACCTATTATACAGAGTGAAGTAAGCCAGAAAGAAAAACACCAATACAGTATACTAACGCATATATGTGGAATTTAGAAAGATGGTAACAATAACCCTGTGTATGAGACAGAAATAGAGACACTGATGTATAGATCAGTGTTATGGACTCTGTGGGAGAGTGAGAGGGTGTGGAGATTTGGGAGAATGGCATTGAAACATGTATAATATCATGTATGAAACGAGTCGCCAGTCCAGGTTCGATGCACGATACTGGATACTTGGGGCTGGTGCACTGGGACGACCCAGAGGGATGGCATGGAGAGGGGGGAGGGAGGAGGGTTCAGGATGGGGAGCACGGGTATACCTGTGGGGGATTCATTTGGATGTTTGGCAAAACTAATACAATATTGTAAAGTTTAAAAATAAAATAAAATTTAAAAAATAGTTAATTTTATTTAAATAGGTATTAACAAGGTGAGATATTTGCTAAGTACTTAAGTGCTTTATGGAGAAGGCAATGGCACCCCACTCCAGTACTCTTGCCTGGAAAATCCCATGGGCAGAGGAGCCTGGTAGGCTGCAGTCCATGGGGTCACTAAGAGTCGGACACGACTGAGCGACTTCACTTTCACTTTTCACTTTCAGGCATTGGAGAAGGAAATGGCAACCCACTCCAGTGTTCTTGCCTGGAGAATCCCAGGGACAGGGGAGCCTGGTGGGCTGCCGTCTATGGGGTCACACAGAGTCGGACACGACTGAAGTGACTTAGCAGCAGTAAGTGCTTTAACTATATAGCTCTACAGCAACTGTGCAGTAATCATATATGCCTAAATGCCATAAAGTACTAAGAGACTTGGTAAATGAAACAACTAAGCCACAATATTAACTTGGCATGCTCATACTTCTGATGTTACCAAACACCTTAAAACTTACATGCTGTCTGATGTCAGGTGTTGAATACCAGGCAATACTGCCTTTTAAAAAAAAGGTCGTAATCAATGCTGACGATTGTGTATTTTCAGGTTCTGGAAAGGAAACATCTGGACATACCCAGTGTTGGTTCCAATTTTATTTTAGATCAGACTTAAGGACACTAATCTGTTTGGAGGGAGGATGTGAAGCTGCTTCTGCTGCTGCTAAGTCACGTCATTCGTGTCCGACTCTGTGCAACCCCATAGATGGCAGCCTACCAGGCTCCTCTGTCCTTGGGATTCTCCTGGCAAGAATACTGGAGTGGATTGCCATCTCCTTCTCCAGTGCATGAAAGTGAAACGTGAAAGTGAAGTCGCTCAGTCGTATCTGACTCTTCATGACCCTATGAACTGTAGCCCACCAGGCTCCTCTGTCCATGGGATTCTCCAGGCAAGAGTACTGGAGTGGGAGTGGGTTGCCATTGCCTGCTCCACATTACTTTACATAAAAATTGAGAAAAATGCTAGCTAAACAATGGAAATAGAGAGGTGATGTAGTTTGTGAGTTTACAAACCTCCACCCACCCACTCAGATGTTCCTTCTCAAAACCACTTACAGATGAGAGAATGAACTGAAATTCCATTGCCAAAAGTCTTTGAGTCAGGCTTACAGAAGGATAGAACAGATTATTCCCTCTTCCTAAACCTTCTGTGGGAGGTACTTATTAAAGGTAAGATGATGATCTTCTAATGTGTGGAATATTAGTAAGTAATGAGTCATTACACCAGTTTTTGCAAGAACATCTGAGACTGGTGTGATATAATTTTAATTACCTTTGATGGATCATAGGACTAGACAGAGGATGATGAAGGCAGAAGGAATGGCGTGACCCCAGGAGAGGACTTCTTGCAAAGAGGAGGCTAGCATGGAGCATGTTATGACAGAGGATTCAGAGAAGCCCGGGAGGAGAGACTGAATGGAAGGAATGAGTGCTGAGAAATAGGAGAATGATAACGAAGAAAAACTTACACCTGCTCTTTCTACTACCTTTTTTTCAATGACCCTGCTGCTGAGGTTTCCATATATTTCAATTAGATCTGGCTGTGTAGCTGGGACTGAAATGTATCTGCAACAGAAAGAAGGAAGGGTACAAGCCGGAGGTGGAGCATTCTCGCTTCTCTGCTGTTTTGTTCTAATGCATTGAATAAAATGAATCTTTCAAACAGGTGAATTTTCCAACAGAAATGGCCCAAACAGCCTCAGCTCATTGAATAGAAAGTGTAATGGTGATCTAAACCTATTACCTTCAATGGAGTCTGTGACATTTTCTTCCAGCATATTGATCGGAGAGAGAGGGAGAGGGAGAGAGAACTTTTTCCTCCATGCATTGTGTTGCATCAGTCATTGTAATGCTAGTCACAGAGCATTAAAAAGCATTGAGAATCAACAGGGCTGGCTCTTTTGTAGCCAGAGTAATAAATGATTTTACTGAACAGAATTAAAATGCTGTTTAGAATCTACCCTGTACATAGCCTTCTGATTTCTCACCAAAAGAACCTCTCTCTCCTCCCTTACAAATCCAAATGTCAAAAATTCCGATTAATTAAAAATTTTCAGCAAGAACGCATATTTTCATTAAATATTCTGGCATATTTTTATAGAGAAATGCCATTAATGCCTTCTCTCAAAAATATCTTCCCTCGCACCAATGTTTATCAGATAATCTGTAATTGTGGTTGAGAAATTTTAAATTTATTTAAACTAATGTGGACAGCAGCAACTTCTGGAGGGAAGAAATGCTTATTTTTTGTTGTTGTTTTTGTTTTCAAACATCTGTTGTGTTACTGTTTCTGTGTTTATTGCATAACACAATCTCTGGAGAGAAATCAAACAGAATCAAATCTAGCCTCATTATACGGAAGTGTCGCTTTTGTGAAGATGGCACTCTTGTTTCCATTAGAATATGATTGAAACATCCCAGTTTCACTGACTGCAATAACCAACTTGTTCACAGAGTTAGAGGGAATATGGAACTTTTTATAACCCCTTATTTTCTAGGTAAATTTTATTCATCATTTTCTATGAATTGCTAATTTTCTATATATGACATATGCATTTATATGTAGTAAACACTATCATGAATTTCAAGGGAATATATAATAGCAAGCATCTCAAAAATGGATAAGAGAAGCATGGAAGTTCCCTGATAGGAGAGTACCTAATGAACTATCTTTACTATTAATGATATTAACTCATATAGAATCCGTTTGTTTTGAATTTATCTTAATTTAGTCCATTCAATACCTTGTTGCTAAGATTTGTATGTATTTTTCTTTCTCTCAGTATAAACCTATTGTATTTCATGTTATCTGAATTTTATAATCTCGCCTATTACTTACAAGCAATCTGCTGCTACAGTTGTTCCTAGGTGTTTTTATAAACTAATTTAACATCTGTTAGTACTATATAACAGTATCAACCTACAAATAGCCAATAGAATTTAGCATTGTTGAGAATTACCATGTGATAAATGGAGTTACATTAATTGTAAGATCCACTCCATATTTCATGATAACTCAATGAATAATCAGTGTTATCTGGGTGATTTTCTTTTTAGTATTGCATGCAATATACATTTGAATGGGATTGCATTTAAGGCAAGGAATCATACAAATTGCCTTTTTAGTAAATTAATTGATAATTGTGCTGAATTAAGGAACTGATATAGGTAATTCAGGAAAATGAATTTTCTAGTATAGAAATAAAGATTGAATTAGTAGATAGAATACAAGTTGAAAGGAGTTTTGAGAAGTTGCTTCGTCACTTTGGTCTCAACAGACAATTGTAAAGTAATAGCTGTAAGACAAATCCTACATCCGGAAGTGAAGCAGCAGAAACTGCACAGAACCAATCAGGGAAAACTTAATTCCAGTTCCAGTTTTGCTGCTTATTTGTTCTATTAATTTTGAACGAGTCATCTCACCTTACTTTGCTTCCTAGAAAATGAGAATGATACTTAATCTTGACTATCCACAGAGTTACTATGGGGATATAACAAATGAATCATTGTAAAACTCTCTTGAAAGACACACAGGGCTCCTTTTTTTTGCAGAAGACACAAAACTAACTTCTATGAAGGAACATAAATGAACAGTCCTTGCTCTCAAATAGGCTAGAATACCTAAAAGACAGTAAGAGACTGTCACATAAACAATTGCCCTATCATCCTCCATCTAAGGTTGCTTCTCGTCCTGAATGAACTAGGCACAAAAGGATTCCAATTATCCCCTACATTCAGATAGATCCAACAAAGACATTCTAAGGAGAACAGATAGAAGGAATGCTGCACAGCCTCAGAAGATTTGTGTTTCCTACTGGGGACAACCAGCAGTCCCTGCATGAAGGCAAGAGTGGAATCCCAACAGTCTGTGCTACAAAAAGAAGTGAAAAAAAAAATGCATTTCAAAGCTCAATTAACTTCTATTCTTTGATGTTCATTATTCTTAAAATATATCCTCCAATAGGAGGGTAGATTTCATCAGCTTGAATGTACTTTTAAACTCTAAGATTCTGATTATATAATAGCCTGTTTTATGCAAAACAATAAAGGATTAGAGCTGGCAGAGTCTTATTGATTATTATTGTCTGACATTCTTATAGAAATTGCATGATTTCTCATTTTTTAAATTGAAGTATAGTTGATTTGCAGTATTATATTAATTTTAGGTGTACAACATATTCATTCAATACTTTACAGATTATAGTTCATTTAAAGCTATTATAAAATAATGCCTACAGTTCCCTGTACTGAACAGTATACCATAGTTTCTTAACTATTTTCTACAGAGTACTTTGTGTCTCTTAATTCCATATCACTATATTGCCCCTTCCCACTTCTCTCTCCCCTCTGGTTACCACTAGTTTGTTACATTTGTGAGTCTGTTTCTTTCTTGTTATCCATTTGTTTTATTGTTTAGATTCCACATATGAGAGATAACATACAATATTTATCTTTCTCTGTCTGATTTATTTATTTATTTAGCATAATGTACTCTAAGTCCATCAATGTTTTTGCAAATGGCAAAATTTCATTCTTTTTTATGGTTGAATAAATATATGCTATACACATGTTATATCTGTTATATATATGGTATACATATATAGATGTATGTGCTATATCTCAGAGAAGGCAATGGCACCCCACTCCAGTACTCTTGCCTGGAAAATCCCATGGACGGAGGAGCCTGGAAGGCTGCAGTCCATGTGGTCGCTGACAGTCGGTCACAACTGAGCGACTTCACTTTCACTTTTCACTTTCATGCATTGGAGAAGGAAATGGCAACCCACTCCAGTGTTCTTGCCTGGGGAATCCCAGGGATGGCAGAGCCTGATGGGCTGCAATCTGTGGGATCACACAGAGTCGGACACAACTGAAGTGACTTAGCAGCAGCATGCTATATCTGTTGCAGAATTTCATTCTTTCAGATCAGATCAGTTGCTCGGTCATGTCCGACTCTTTGCGACCCCAGGAATCGCAGCACACCAGGCCTCCCTGTCCATCACCAACTCCAGGAGTTCACCCAGACTCACGTCCATCGAGTCAGTGATGCCATCCAGCCATCTCATCCTCTGTCGTCCCCTTCTCCTCCTGCCCCCAATCCCTCCCAGCATCAGAGTCTTTTCCAATGAGTCAACTCTTCCCATGAGGTGGCCAAAGTACTGGAATTTCAGCTTTAGCATCATTCCTTCCAAAGAAATCCCAGGGCTGATCTCCTTCAGAATGTACTGGTTGGATCTCCTTGCAGTCCAAGGGACTCTCAAGAGTCTTCTCCAACATCACAGTTCAAAAGCATCAATTCTTTAGTGCTCAGCCTTCTTCACAGTCCAACTCTCACATCCATACATGACCACAGGAAAAACCATAGCCTTGACTAGACAGACCTTTGTTGGCAAAGTAATGTCTCTGCTTTTGAATATGCTATCTAGGTTGGTCATAACTTTCCTTCCAAGGAGTAAGTGTCTTTTAATTTCATGGCTGCAGTCACCATCTGTAGTGATTTTGAAGCCCAGAAAAATAAAGTCTGACACTGTTTCCCCATCTATTTCCCATGAAGTGATGGGACCAGATGCCATGATCTTCGTTTTCTGAATGTTGAGCTTTAAGCCAACTTTTTCACTCTCCTCTTTCACTTTCACCAAGAGGCTTTTTAGTTCCTCTTCACTTTCTGCCATAAGGGTGGTGTCATCTGCATATCTGAGGTTATTGATATTTCTCCCGGCAATCTTGATTCTAGCTTGTGTTTCTTCCAGTCCAGCATTTCTCATGATGTACTCTGAATATAAGTTAAATAAACAGGGTGACAATGTACAGCCTTGACGAACTCCTTTTCCTATTTGGAACCAGTTTGTTGTTCCATGTCCAGTTCTAACTGTTGCTTCCTGACCTGCATACAGATTTCTCAAGAGGCAGGTCAGGTGTTCTGGTATTCCCATCTCTCTTTAAGACTGAATAAATATATGGCTTATACGTTTATGTGTTGTATCTATATTTAAATTGATATATATGGTATATACTTGTTGATCACTCATTAAGTCACTTTTCAACCCCATGGACTATAGCATGCCAGGCTTCACTGTCCTTCACTAGCTCATGTAGTTTGCTCATGTCTGTATGTCCATCGAGTTAGTGATGCCATCCAACCATCTCATCCTCTGTTATCCCCTTCTCCTTCTGCTCTCAATCTTTCCCATTATCAGGGTCTTTACTAATGAGTCACCTCTTCACATCAGGTGGCCAAAGTCTTGGAGCTTCACCTTCATCATCAGTCTTTCTAATGAATATTCAGGGTTGATTTCCTTTAGGATTGACTGGTTTGATCTTGCTGTCCAAGGGACTCTCAAGAGTCTTCTCCAAAGTTTGAAAGCATCAATTCCTTTTTTTTTAATTTAAATTTATTTATTTTAATTGGAGGCTAATTACTTTGGCCTCTGTAGGAGAGGGAGAGGGTGGGATGATTTGGGAGAATGGCATTGAAAGCATCAATTCTTATTTATGGTCCAATTATCACATACATACACGACCACTGGAAAAACCATAGCCTTGTTTATATGGACCTTTGTTGGCAAAACTGATGTCTCTCCTTTTTAATACATTGTCTAGTTTTGTGAAAGCTTCTCTTCCAAGGAGCTAGCGTCTTTTAATTTCATGGCTGAAGTCACCATCTGCAGTGATTTTGAAGCCCAAGAAAATAAAGTCTGTCACTGTTTCCATTATTTCCCCATCTATTTGCCATGAAATTATGGGACTGTATGCCATGATCTTGGCTTTTTGCAAGTTGAGTTTCAAGCCAACTTTTTCACACTTCTCTTTCACCTTCATCAAGAGGCTCTTTAGTTCCTCTTTACTTTCTGCCGTAAGGGTGGTGTCATCTGCATGTCTGAGGTTATTGATGTTTTTCCTGGAAATCTTGATTCCAGCTTGTGACTCATCCAGCCCACCATTTCACATGATGTACCCTGCATATAAGTTGAATAAGCAGGGTGACAATATACAGCCTTGACGTATTCCTTTCCCAATTTGGAACCAGTCTGTTGTTCTAACTGTTGTTCTAATCAGTCTGTCTGGTTCTAACTGTTGTTTCTTGACCTGCATACAGGGAATCTGTTTTCCCCAGAAGCTGAACTATTTTACATTCCCACCAACAGTGTACAAGTGTTCCCTTTTCTTTGCATCATGAGCAACATTTTTATTTGTGATCTTTTTGATGACAGCCATTTTGACAGGTAATATCACATTAGAATCTTAATTTGCATTTCCCAGATAATTGCAGAAGTCAAGCATCTTTCCATGTGCTTGTTAGTCATCTGTACATCTTCTCCAGAAAAACATCTATCCAGGTCTTCTGTCCAGGTTTGAATCAGGTTGTCATATTTTTTAAAAATATTGAGTTGTTTAAGCTGTTTATATTTTGGATAAAAACTACATATTGATAATATTTTTTGCAAATATTTTCTCCCATTTAGTTGGTTATATTTTTGTCTTTTGTTTGATAGTTCCCTTTGCTGTGCAAAAGCTCTTAAGTTTAATTAGGTTCTATATATTTATTTTTGTTTTTATTTATTTTACCTGAGACAGATCCAAAAAATATTGCTGCAACTTATGTCAAAGTATGTTCTACCTGTGTTCTAGTCTAGAACTTTTGTGATTTCAGGTTTTATATTTAAGTCCTTAATCCATTTTGTATTTGAGACTGCTCTAATCCCATTCTTTTACATGTAATGGTTCAGTTTTCCTAGCATCCATTACTGAGGTGACTACCTTTTCTCCATCATATATTCTTGCCTACTTTGTCATCAATTAACTGACCTTAAGTGTCTGGGTTCATTTTTAGACACTTTATTCAGTTCCATTTATCAGTGTGTCTATTTTTGTGCCAGTACCAAGCTGTTTTGATTACTGTAGCTTTGTAGTTTATTATGAAGTCAGGGAGCATGATTCCTTCTGCTTTGCTCATTTTTCTGAAGATTGCTTTGGCAATCTGTGATCTTAGGTGGTTCCATATCAGAAGAAAAAGCGAGAAAACAATCTCATTTGAAACTGATCAAAACAAACAAACAAACAAAAATATCAAATACCTAAAAATAAACTTAACCTAGGAGGTGAAAGACCTATACTCTGAAAACTGTAAAATTTTGATGAATACAAAAATGACACATTATTTTCATGGGATTTCAACTTGCTTGTGATTGGCTGAAGGAAAGAATGAACTTGTCCAGATTGCTAAACTGCTACAGGTTTGCTCCCAATTTTATAGCCCCTATTTTTGTCCATATATTTTGTAATTTCATATTTAGAAGTTGCACCATGTCTAGAACACTGACAAATTTCCAGTTATTTTATAGAGAACTTTGTTTTATTGGAAATTGAATACAGGCATACAGAAAACCCCACCAACCTAGAAGACTACTTGGAGAATTAATAGTCCAATTTGAGTCATTATTTACATTCCAATGTATTAGACTTTCTAGGGGAAAAAATGGTCTTTATTTCAAAGGCAAATCCAATGTATTAGTTCAACAGTTCAGAAGTTTAATTTATAGAGTTGAAGTCCCAGCCATATTCTTTAGTTAAAAATTGGTTATTCAAAATCATCAAATCCAGCTTCTGTCATACTTGCATAATCTGTCATTTGTCATCTATTACTCAGTCTTCAGAATTCTCTTCTTATAGTTATGAAACGATAATATGAAGCCTCTATATCTCACTTTTTACTAATTGAGCTCTTGGGAAGAAAGCTGTAAAACTTCTAATAAGAGTATCTCAAGATTGGAAGGTATTTCAGAAGTTGAAGTTATCTGTGCAAAGTTATGCCTCTACCTCACCACTTCTACCATATTAAACATTTAAGTTCTCCCCTTTACTTTTAAAATAAAATTATAATCATGTATTATTTGATATTCAAATTCAAATTCAAAAGTTCTAGATTATATCTAGAAAGTAATAAATCAAGCAAATATAAAGGACATAAAAAAAGGAAAATAAGTCAGAGGAATGAAATTTGCTTTATTTTCTAGAAGTTAATGTTATCAACAGTTTTTTGTTGTTTTTTTTTTTTTATAACACATTCCTTGTTTTATTATGGATAACCTGTGCATTCTGGTAGTAGATTTCTGAGGAAAATGCTGTTTTTAAAAATTTTTTAAATTATTATTTATTGAGGCAAAATGGGTGTGAAACATACTGGTTTCAGATGTACAGCACAGTGAATTTGTTGTTCAGTTGCCAGATCATGTCAGACTCTTTCTGACTCCGTGGACTATAGCATGACATGCCTCCCTGTCCCTCATCACCTCCTGGAGTTTGCCTAAGTTCATGTCCATTGAGTCAGTGATGCCATCCAACCATTTCATCTTCTGTTGCCTTCTTTTCTTTCTGCCTTCAATCTTTCCCAGCATCAGGATCTTTTCCAATGCGTTGTCTGTTCAAATCAGGTGGCCAAAGTATTGGAGCTTCAGCTTCAGCATCAGTTCTTTCAATGAATATTCAGGATTTATTTCCTTTAAGATTGACTGGTTTGATCTTGCTGTCCAAGGGACTCCCAAGTCTTCTCCAGCATCCCACAGTTCAAAAGCATCAATTCCTGAGTGCTCTGCCTTCTTTATGGTCCAATTCTCACATCCGTACATGACTACTGGAAAGACCATAGCCTTAACTATATGAACCTCTGTCTGCAAAATGATAAGACTATGTTAACTTGTGAAATGATCACCAAAGTAAGTCTAGGAAACATCTGTACACATGCAGAGTTTATTTCTTTTTTTCTTGTGATGAGGACTTTTAACATCTATTCTGTTATCAATTTTCAAATATACAACACAATATTATTAACTGTAGTCATCATGTTGTACATTAGATTCCTGAGTAATGAAAGTTCCTCTTCAACATCATTGACAAACTGCATTCAGACTTCCTAAAACATGAATAAACTAAAAATATTTTCTTTTAATAAGCTTATTCCATTTTAGATGATAATTATTGAATATTTCCATTTTCTTGAATGCAAATCATACATTTTATGAGTCTAATTCATTGACCTAGATGTATCTGTGGAAGCTACATTTTGTGTACATTAAGGTTCTTAAAATAATTTCAGATCACCATTGTGCTCTCATTAGAAACTCTGATTCTGCAGTGTAGGCACCCCTCTTTTCTTTAATGCATTATCGTAGGATACAATACTTAGATATTCCCCATCTTCACAATATTAGACATACTTCCCCAGCAGTATAGTATTTAAAAACACAATATTCTGGTTCCAGTTGGCCAATTACAAAAAAAGTAAAATATGAACTAAGGATTATTTTTATGAAATTACAGCACCAAATCTTTTTAAATCACCATTTACTATGTTGTCACCTCATGTTTGACATTCTTCCATTAAAATGTTATGACCTTTTCAAAACTGTACAGATTTCAAGATAGAGCTAAGGATGTATGTTACTTGGGATTTGACCATAAAACTCACATTTATTTTCATGAAATATACCTAATCAAATCTCACAAATCAGATTTGGATTGGATTTTGCCATATAATATTTTTTACCTATTTTTGGCTTTTAGCTATCTGTGAACTGGGCTTTTTCAGTAAATTAATATAAATGCACAAAAGGCTAAGACTGAGATCTAGAATACATTGGGAAAGATTCTCTACCAATTTGAAATTACAACTTTAATCATCATGCAGTCAGCCAGTTATAATTCAGTTTCAAAGTTATCCAATTCACACCTTTATATTTGTCTAAAATGATGTCATTTGGGGCCTGGAGCTGATAAATATCATGTTAAGGTATTCACAAATGTTATCTATCATTTTGCTGATCTGTTTATCAAGTAAAAGTAACATTTGAGGAAACAGGGTAAATCTGTAACTAGTTTTTGTTGCTGTTGTTGTTAAATAAGCTCAGTGATTTATTTTTATAAGTGCACCTAACAATTACAAATATGATAATGATAATAAATGTTAATTGAGATCAACATTAAACTCATTTGTAGCCTGTGAATTAAAAATCTTCTTAGAGAAACAAACAAAAATTTGTTAAATATTATGAAATCTACCATTGCTTTGCAATATTTTGCCCTACTTAAAACATCTTAGTCATGTTGCTTGTTTCCTTCTGTGACAATTAGATCGATGTGATCACCTGAATTTCTCTGTTCCTCTTCCATTCTCCAAAACTGTTAGTAGATGATCAGTATTGATTGATCCTATAGATTTTCTGCAAATTCTGTCAACACTTTGAAGTATAATATTTAATAACAAAAAGATTTAAAGTAGTTTGACAAATTTGGAATTTGGGGGGTTTTAAGATTTTCTTACAAATATGTCTTGTCCTTTCATGTTTAAAAATAATTATCCTTAATTGAAAAAAAAATGAAACAATATAAAATGTGACTAGTTTTCTCTTAGTATTAAATCAAACCACCTATTCCAGGCACAATTATTAAAAGATTTTATGTTTCACTAAAATGTCTTTATTATAAGCATTATTTTATTATTTTTGATGATTCCATTATAGGACTAAACTATTTTAATATTAATCCTGTGTTGGGATATTCTCTCATATCTAAGTAATTATTCCAAGTTGACACACTTTAAATAATAGTATCTCTCCATTAGAGCTGTTTTTTAGGGATGAGAAAATGTGTGGATTTCTTGTTAAAAATAATAAATTATGCAAAAGCATTTATTATACAAAATTAAGAGGAAAACTAATAGGCAGAATGAAAAAGAAATCATCTTCATTCTTCCTTAGATGATTTCCAACCTGGTCTCCACTGTGGCATCTTATCAATGTTAAAATTACTTAGCTTTGTTAATTTTGTTCATTTTTTGTTTGTCATTAAGAAAAAATAGCTATGCATTTTTTACTTTACAAATGATAAACAGCTTTCCATCCTGGTACTTATTAGCCCTGGTCAGTAAACGTTCAGGTCAGTTCTCTCTCTTTGGCTTCCCTAAGATCAGGTAGGTCCATGTGACTTGCTTTGACCACACCTTTTAGAGAAGATTATCTATGTTTTTTGAGGGGTGGAAGTCTACCTCACAATATTCCAGATGGTGGAGTCCTTGCAGTTCAGTATAAAGAGAAGGTAAAGCTTGACTGTTGAGAATCAGAGCTCAGGAGCTTCACCATTAAATACTGAGGATGTTATGTGGGAGATGGAGGTGGAAACAGGTCATATTACAGTGTTTAGAGGTTAAAACAATTTTAGATTCAAGAAGGAAATAATTAATCATAACCAGAAGGTCTTATATTTTGGAGGATTACACAGAAGTCTGTGATGTAACCCTCAAAGATATGAGGGTTACCATCTAAAATCTGAGCATTCAATTTAGACTGGAACCAGATCTCACAATGAGGCTGAAATAGCCAGAGGTGGCACAGCAGTAAAGAATCTGCCTGCCAGTGCAGGAGACACAGGAGAAGAGGGTTTGCTCACTGGATTGGGAAGCTCCCCTGGAGGAGGAAATAGGAACTCATTCGAGTATCCTTGCCTGCAGAATCCCATGGACAGAGGAAGCTGGTGGGCTAGAAACCATGGGTTTGCAAAGAGTCGGACACAATACAAATTAACATACACATGAGGGAAATGGTCTTTGGTAAAATAAACTCCAAAGTATTTCAAGACTTAGATGAGAAATCTGGGATTTAGGAAAAGCTTAGAGTGCGGAAAGGGACTAGAATATGTAATGTAAACTGAGGTAGAACATCTAGTCTTTCAGCCTAGATCAATAGCATACAGAGAAGGAAAGGCATGGTTTGATTTGGGCAAATCTCAGAGCCACAGCAAGTCTAATTGTTTCCAGCAGGACTCAGTCATTTGGCTTAAAAGAATTGATATGGGAAAAGGTGGACATTTGGAATTATGCCTATGCAATGCAAATGTGCTCATGGAGCTATAATCTCTCCCCTTCTTAATTGCACAAAAGTCTAAGGAAGTATTGTTCCAAAAGTTTTTCATTAAATTGATGTTAATTGAATAGAAACTGTGCTGGGTATTGGAAGGATAATAGGAAATAACACTTATATTTCATCAATGTAAAAACCAAGAATAGTATATCAGTTGCCATGGTTAGTCCCTCTTCTTTCAAAAAAAAAAAAAATGCTTTGCATATTACCCATATTTGGATATTAATGCAGTACAATCTGAAGGTTTGAGTGCTGTATTTTATACAATAGACTACAAATTCCATGAAATCAAGACTTTGTTTCATTCATCATTGTAATCACAGAGCCTAGAATACTGTTTAGTATTTAATAGATTCCTAATAAATAATACAATTAATGAATACCTATTCAATTTCCATGATTCTTCCCACCCCATGCTTTTATGTTTTTCCACTCTGGAAACTAAAACAGCAAAATATACAACTGCTTTTATGGCTTTAACAGAGACAGTTTTTCACTTCTTTTCACTTTAACTTCATATATCAGTAGACCTGATTTATAAAGTCTTGAGCTCTCCTCTGCTGTGAGCATTGAAATAGTTACTCTCACCATTCACTGTTCCTACTAACAATCTTATAATCTACAAATATCATTTCTTTTGTATATGAAATAAGGGAGGTTAAGAAATATAAAGCAACATAATCACAGTCACAGGGCCAGGGAGATATACTCAGTTTGATCCCAAATTTCTTTTATAATACTGGGAAACATAATCCTTCTCCATTGAAAGCCATTTCATCCTCTAATTTATCAACTGAAAAAATAGTTTAGAGAATGGAGCTTTCGTTTTTTATGTATGTATGTATGTATGTATCTATAATTAGTTACTCACTTCCCAAGAACATACAAAAATTATCTGAAATCTTTCAAAATCATGTTTATTTTATAATAAAATATAAGATGTTATGAGAGTTCCCTGGTGGCCTGGTGGTTAGGATTCTGGGCTTTCACTGCTGTGGCCTAGGCTCAACCGCCATTCAGGTAATAGAGATCCTGAAAGCTGCACTGTGCAGCTAAAAAAAAAAAAAAAAAAGCTATTACTTTTCAGAGAAATGCAGCTTAACTTTCAAAAAAGATCTCCACTGGCTTTGGTAGTTTTTTTCTTAAAAAGCATTTCTTTTAATCTTTAATTTTGGAAAATCTACAATCGACCCATATCTGCACTTTATTATTATAATTTCAAGCTATTTTTAGGTAAAATTTACATATGTTTACAAACATTTTTAACTTAACCGTCATAATGAAGGGACATATCAATATAGCTCACTTCATATGAGACTCAAGATATTTTTTTTGATCGTTTGGCAAAATACATTTTTCTCTGGGGCAAATGTGCCATCGACAGGAGTGGGGAGGGCTCATATTTAGAGGGAAATAAACCATCTCAGATCTGGCATTCAGGGTTTCTGTTCTGGAACCTAAGTATCTAATTTCAACACCAGATAGTGTGCTGATGGCCACTGACGATAGGAGATGTCCCAGTTCATACCTGGCTATGTCTCTAGCCAGTCCATCTTCAGCTTCCCCTCACACCAAAATGATAACTGCCAGAACACACTGTAGAAATATATGACCTATGTTCAATTTAGATCTAGCTCTCCCATCAACACTGCGAGGTATGTGTATACTATATAGAGAAACTCACACAGAAAGAAATAATTTCAGAAGCCAAATAAGGTAACTTTCACCTTATTTTATAGAAATAGAAAAAATAAAATGGAGAGAAAGAGCAATTTTTTGAATAAAACAAAACTAATAAACAACAACAACAATAATGAAACACAGATGAATAATTTACCAGAAATAGAGGACAAAACATTAGTAATAAGAATGCTAACTGAACTTGTGGTCTTGAACACAGTAAGAATTTTAACAACTAAAAAATGTCAAAAAGAACAAGTCAGAGCTGAAGAATATAATAGCAAATGAAAAACACACTAGAAGGAATTAAGAGCATGCTTGAATTAGTGATTTGGAAGATAGAATAATGGAAATATGCAGTCAGAACAGTGAAAATAAAAGAAGCTTAAAAATTGAGAACAGTTTAATGAACATCTGGGGCAACATAAAATATACTAACATTTACCTTATAAGGATGCCAGAAAAAAAAAAGTGTCAAAAATGTATTTGAAGAAATTATGGCAGAAAACTTTGTAAACTTGAAGAAGCAAACAGATACTCAGGTACAGGGATCACAAAGTCTAAAACAAGATGAATCCAAGGAGACACACCACAAGATATATCACAATTAAAACAGTAAACTTAAAAATAAAGAAAAGACAATTTTAAAGAAAGAGAAAAACAGTCACATATAAGGAATCCCAAAAAGCTATCAACTGATTTTTCAATAGCAAGTTTGCAGACCAGAACGTGTGATATATTTAAATTGCTGAAAGACAAAACCCCCAAAGTGAGGATAATATAACCAGCAAGTTTATCATTCAGAATTGAAAGAGACAAACAATATCTCTGATAAACAGAAACTAAAAGAGTTCATAAATATTAATCTTATCCTAAAAAATATTGAAGAGTCTTCTCTATGTGGGAAAGAAAATGCCATAATAAGTAAGAATCTTAAGGAAAGGAATCCTACTAGTAAAGGCAAATATATTGTAAAGGCAACCACTTAAATAAGCTAGCATGAAGATCACAAGGTTAAAAAAAAAAAAGTAAAATGAGCTATAACTACAATAAAGTGAAGGGATAAATGTGAAGATATAAAATATGATAGCAAAAACACAGAATATGTGAGGGGGATGTAAACAATGTGAAGCTTTTAAAATGTGCTTGAATTTAAATGACTGCCAATTAAAAAAAAAAAAAAAGTTATAGGTCAACATATGTAGCATTTCCTGGAGATGGGGTTTGATCCATGAGTCAAAAAGATCCCCTAGAGAAGGAAATGACAACCCACTCCAGCCTCCTTGCCTGGGAAATCTCATGTACAGGGAAGTCTGGCAGGTTATAGTCTGTGGGGTTGCAAAGAGCTGGACACGACTTAGCAACTAAACAACAACAACAACATATATAAACCCCATGGAAAATAAATCAAAAAACCTAACAAATAAATATATAAAAACTAGAGGAAAACGAACACAAGCATAGCACCAAGAAATCATCAAATCACAAGAGAAGGGACTAAAAGAAGAATAAAGGGCAAAAAAAAAGAAGAAAGGAACAGAGAAAATATTTTTTAAATGGCAATAAATATATACTTATCAATAATAATTTTAGTCAATGGACTAAATATGTGAAACAAAAGACATAGGATGGCTGATTGGATAAAAGAGCAAGTCCCATCCATATTATGCTTACAAAAGACTCATTTTAGACCTAAAGATAGAAAGATATTAAAAGTGATTGGATGAAAAATGTAGTTATACAAACTGCAAAGACAAGAAAGCTGGGATATCAACACTTAAAGCAGACAAAGTGGACTTTAAAACAAAGTCTGTAACAAAAGACAAATAAGGACATTATATGATGATAACAGGATCTACACAATAATAAGATCTAGCATACCTTAATATATATATACCAACTATAGAAGCACCTAAATATATAAAACATATATTAACAAGCATAAATAATTTGACAATAATGCAATAGTATTGGATTTTACATTCCACTTACATCCATGGATACATCATCCAAACAAAAAATTAATTGATTTTATGACATATTACACAAGCTGGACTTACTAGATACCTATAAGATATTCAGCTAAAAACACCAGAATGCACATTCTTTTTAAGTGTATATTGGATATCCTCTAGGATAGATCACATAATAGGCCATAAAAATTCTCAACAAATTTAAGATAGAAACTATATCGACATATTTTTTCTAAGCATAATCATATAAAACTTGAAATCAATTAGAAGAAAAAAAGGGGAAATCACACGTTAGACAAAATCACATGCTATTAAAACCAATGGGTCATTGAAGAAATTAAAGAGAAAATAAAAAAAAATAATTCTTGACTAAAAATAAAAGCAAAATTCCAAAACCTAAGGAATGCAGCAAACATAGTTCTAATAATTATATTTATGATGAAAGAGATTCCTCAAGGAACAAGAAAAATCTCAAATAAGTAATCTAATCTATTTAAAGTAACTCTAAAAAGAAAAAAAAATTAAAGCCCAAAGTCAGTAGAAGGAAGGAAATAATAAAGCTCAGAAAGGAAATAAGTAATATAGAGACAAAAAAGTAGAAAACATCAAATAAACTAGCTGCTCTATTTTAAAAGAAAACTCATAAACCAGATTCATTTTTTTTTTCAAATGAAAAAGAAAACAAATGAAATAAGAACTGAAAGAGGAAAGTTTACAATCAATACCATACATGCTCAGTTGCTTAGTTCAGTTCAGCTCAGTTCAGTCACTCAGTCGTGTCCGACTCTTTGTGACCCCATGAATCGCAGCATGCCAGGCCTCCCTGTCCATCACCAACTCCCGGAGTTCACCCAGACTCATGTCCATTGAGTCAGTGATGCCATCCAGCCATCTCATCCTCTGTCATCCCCTTCTCCTCCTGCCCGCAATCCCTCCCAGCATCAGAGTCTTTTCCAATGAGTCAACTCTTCGCATGAGGTGACCAAAGTACTGGAGTTTCAGCTTTAGCATCATTCCTACCAAAGAAATCCCAGGGCTGATCTCCTTCAGAATGGACTGGTTGGATCTCCTTGCAGTCCAAGGGACTCTCAAGAGTCTTCTCCAACACCACAGTTCAAAAGCATCAAGTCTTTAGTGCTCAGCCTTCTTCACAGTCCAACTCTCACATCCATACATGACCACAGGAAAAACCATAGCCTTGACTAGACAGACCTTTGTTGGTAAAGTAATGTCTCTGCATTTTAATATGCTATCTAGGTTGGTCATAACTTTCCTTCCAAGGAGTAAGCATCTTTTAATTTCATGGCTGCAGTCACCATCTGCAGTGATTTTGGAGCCCCCCAAAATAAAATCTGCCACTGTTTCCACTGTTTCCCCATCTATTTCCCATGAAGTGGTGGGACCGGATGCCATGATCTTTGTTTTTTGAATGTTGAGCTTTAAGCCAACTTTTTCACTCTCCACTTTCACTTTCATTAAGAGGCTTTTTAGTTCCTCTTAACTTTCTGCCATAAGGGTGGTGTCATCCGCATATCTGAGGTTTTTGATATTTCTCTCGGCAATCTTGATTCCAGCTTGTGTTTCTTCCAGTCCAGCGTTTCTCATTGTGCACCCTGCATATAAGTTAAATATGCATGGTGACAATATACAGCCTCGACGATCTCCTTTTCCTATTTGGAACCAGTCTGTTGTTCCATGTCCAGTTCTAACTGTTGCTTCCTGACCTGCATATAGATTTCTCAAAAGGCAGATCAGGTCTTCTGGTATTCACATCTCTTTCAGAATTTTCCAGTTTATTATGATCCACACAGTCAAAGGCTTTGGCATAATCAAGAAAGCAGAAATAGATGTTTTTCTGGAACTCTCTTGCTTTTTCCATGATCCAGCGGATGTTGGCAATTTGATCTCTGGTTCCTCTGCCTTTTCTAAAACCAGCTTGAACATCAGGAAGTTCATAGTTCACATATTGCTGAAGCCTGGCTTAGAGAATTTTGAACATTACTTTACTAGCGTGTGAGATGAGTGCAACTGTGCGGTAGTTTGAGCATTCTTTGGCATTGCCTTTCTTTGGGATTGGAATGAAAACTGACCTTTTTCAGTCCTGTGGCCACTGCTGAGTTTTCCAAATTTGATGGCATATTAAGTGCAGCACTTTTACAGCATCATCTTTCAGGATTTGGAATAGCTCAACTGGAATTCCATCATCTCCACTAGCTTTGTTCATAGTGACGCTTTCTAAGGCCCACTTGACTTCACATTCCAGGATGTCTGGCTCTAGGTCAGTGATTACACCATCATGATTATCTGGGTTGTGAAGATCTTTTTTGTACAGTTCTTCTGTGTATTCTTGCCACCTCTTCTTGGTATCTTCTGCTTCTGTTAGGTCCATACCATTTCTGCCCTTTATCGAGCACATCTTTGCATGAAATTTTCCTCTGGTAGCTCTGATTTTCTTGAAGAGATCTCTAGTCTTTCCCATTCTGTTGTTTTCTTCTATTTCTTTGCATTGATGGCTGAAGAAGGCTTTTTTATCTCTTCTTGCTATTCTTTGGAACTCTGCATTCAGATGCTTATATCTTTCCTTTGCTCTTTTGTTTTTTGCTTCTCTTCTTTTCACAGCTATTTGCAAGGCCTCCCCAGACAGCCATTTTGCTTTTTTGCGTTTCTTTTCCACGGGGATGGTCTTGATCCCTGTCTCCTGTACAATGTCATGAACCTCATTCCATAGTTCATCAGGCACTCTATCTATCAGATCTAGGCCCTTAAATCTATTTCTCACTTCCACTGTATAATCATAAGGGATTTGATTTAGGTCATACCTGAATAGTCTAGTGGTTTTCCCTACTTTCTTCAATTTAAGTCTGAATTTGGTAATAAGGAGTTCATGATCTGAGCCACAGTCAGCTCCTGGTCTTGTTTTTGCTGACTGTATAGAGCTTGTCCATCTTTGGCTGCAAAGAATATAATCAATCTGATTTCGGTGTTGACCATCTGGTGATGTCCATGTGTAATGTCTCCTCTTGTGTTGTTGGAAGAGGGTGTTTGTTATGATCAGTGCATTTTCTTGGCAAAACTCTATTAGTCTTTGCCCTGCTTCCTTCCGTATTCCAAGGCCAAATTTGCCTGTTACTCCAGGTGTTTCTTGACTTCCTACTTTTGCATTCCAGTCCCCTATAATGAAAAGGACATCTTTTTTGGATGTTAGTTCTAAAAGGTCTTGTAGGTCTTCATAGAACCATTCAACTTCAGCTTCTTCAGCATTACTGGTTGGGGCATAGACTTGGATTCCTGTGATATTGAATGGTTTGCCTTGGAAACGAACAGAGATCATTCTGTCGTTTTTGAGATTGCATCCAAGTACTGCATTTCGGACTCTTTTGTTGACCATGATGGCTAATCCATTTCTTCTGAGAGATTCCTGCCCACAGTAGTAGATATAATGGTCATCTGAGTTAAATTCACCCATTCCAGTCCATTTTAGTTCGCCAATTCCTAGAATGTCAACATTCACTCTTGTCATCTCCTGTTTGACCACTTCCAATTTGCCTTGATCCATGGACCTGAATTCCAGGTTCCTATGCAATATTGCTCTTTACAGCATCGGACCTTGCTTCTATCACCAGTCACATCCACAGCTGGGTATTGTTTTTGCTTTGGCTCCATCCCTTCATTCTCTCTGGAGTTATTTTTCCACTGATCTCCAGTAGCATATTGGGCACCTACTGACCTGGGAAATTCCTCCTTCAGTATCCTATCATTTTGCCTTTTCATACTGTTCATGGGGTTCTCAAGGCAAGAATACTGAAGTGGTTTGCCATTCCCTTCTCCAGTGGACCACATTCTGTCAGATCTCTCCACTATGACCCGCTCATCTTGGGTTGCCCCACGGGCATGGCTTAGTTTCATTGAGTTAGACAAGGCGGTCCTAGTGTAATTAGATTGACTAGTTTTCTGTGAGTATGGTTTCAGTGTGTCTGCCCTCTGATGCCCTCTTCCAACACCTACTGTCTTACTTGGGTTTCTCTTACCTTGGGTGTGGGGTATCTCTTCAGGGCTACTCCAGCAAAGTGCAGCCCCTGCTCCTTACCTTGGACGAGGGGTATCTCCTCACTGCCTCCCTTCCTGACCGTCAACGTGGGATGGCTCCTCTAGGCCCTCCTGTGCCAGTGCAGCCATGGCTCCTTGGATGTGGGGTTGCTCCTCCCAGCCGCCTCTGGCCTCGGGCGTGGGGGCGTGGGGTAGCTCCTCCCCGCTGCAGTCCCTGACCTCGACGCAGGGTAATTCCTCTCATGGCCGCCCCTGACCTCAGACGCGGGTAGCTCCTCTCGGCCGCCACCCTCCCCCCCGCCCCCACCCCCCCGACCTCGGATGCAGGGTAGCTCCTCTCCACCGTTTCTGTGCTGTCACAGCCTGGCACTCTCGGCTGCTGCCCCTGACCTCGGACGTGGGGTAGCTCCTCTCGCTGGGCTTAGCACGCTGGTCGTCGCAGTCGCCTGTGATTAGAGGGCCGGTTATCGCAGCCGCCTGCTTCAGTCATGTCCAACTCTTTGTGACCCTATGGACCATAGCCTGCTAAGCTCCTTTGTCTATGGAATTCTCCAGGCAATAATACTGGAGTGGGTTGTTATACCTTGCTCAAGGGATCTTCCTGATTCAGGGATCAAACGTGCATTTCCTGTGGCTGCTGCACTACCCGCAGATTCTTTTACTGCTGAGCCATGGGGAAGTCCCACAACCAGTATCATAGAGATGGAAAAAATGTCAAGAGAATTTTGTGAACAGCTTTATGCCAACAGATTTCACAACATAGAAGAAATAGAAAATTTTCTACAAATATTCTAATACTGAATCAGGAAGAAATAGAAAATATGAACAGAAGGATCACTAGCAGTGAAATTGAATTATCAGAAAATTAGAAATCCAGGGTCAGATGTTTTCACAAGACAATATATAAGGAAGAGATAAAACCTATTCTTTGAAAACTATTCCAAAATACTGAAGAAGAAGAAGTCCCAAATTCATTCTTTGAGGCCACCACTACCATGATACAAAAACCACAAAAAATAGTACCAAAAAATACAGAACACAATTTCTGATAAATATATAGGCAAAAATCTTCAACAAAGTATTAGCAGTGGATTCAACAATATATAAAAAGGATCACACATTATTTTCAAGTCGGATTTGCTTCAGGAATACAATTATGATTCAGTATCAGAAAGTAAGTCAATATGATGCACCACATTTAACAACAACAAAAAAGGATTGATATCATGGTCATTTCACCAGATGTAGAAAAAATATTTGACAAAATTCAACATCCATTCATGATAAAGGCTGTCATTAAAGTTGGTATAGATAAAAACTTATCTCAACATTAAAAAGGATATTTATGACAAACCCACAGCTAATATGACACTCAATATTGGAAAATTGAACATTTTCATCTAAAATCTGGAAAATGACAAGGACAACCACTCTTACTACTTCAATTTAGCCCAGTATTGCAAGTTCTAGCCACAGTATTGAAAGTCATAGCCACAACAATTAAACAGAAAAAAAAAAAAAAATGTATCCAAGTTTTAAAGGAAGAAGTAAAATGGTACCTATTTGAAGATGGCATGACATTATGTACAGAAAACCACAACGTCTTCATTCAAAAAATATTAGAATTAAAAAAATGAATTTGCCAAAGTGGCAGGATACAAGATTGATATAAATATATGTTGTTTTTCTATACAATAATATAAGCTATCAAAAAGAGAAAGCAGGAAAAAAAATTCCTTTAAAATGACATGAAAAAGAATAAAATGCCTAGGAATAAACTTAAACTACACTACAACTACACTCATTTCACATGCTAGCAAGGTTATTCTCAAAATCTTTCAAGCTAGGCTTCAACAGTACATGAACTGAGAACTTCCAAATGTACAAGCTGGGTTTTGAAGAGGCAAAGGAACTAGAGATAAATTGCCAAATTTGTTACATCATGGAAAAAGGAAGGGAGTTCCAGAGAAACATCTACTTTTGCTTCACTTACTATGCTAAATCCTATGACTGTGTGATCATAACTGTGATAAATTCTTAAAGGGGTTGGAGTACAGACCAAATTACCTGTCCCCTGAGAAATCTGTATGCTGGTCAAGAAGCAACAGAATCAGACATGGAACGACTGACAGGGTTCAAAATTGGGAAAGGAGAATGACAAGGCTGTATATTGTCACCCCTCTTATTTAGCTTGTATGCAGAATATATCATGCAAAATGCTGAGCTGGATGAATCACAAGCTGGAATTAAGATTGCTGGGAGAAATATCAACAACCTCAGATATGTAGATGATACCACTCTAATGGCAGAAAGTGAAAAGGAACTAAAGAGCCTCTTGATGAGGGTGAAAGAGGAGAGTGAAAAATCTGGCTTAAAACTCAACACTCAAAAAACTAGAATCAGGGCATCCAGTCCAATCACTTCATGGCAAATAGATGGGAAAAAACTGGAAGCAGTGACAGATTTTATTTTCTTGGACTTCAAAATCACTGTTGGATGGTAACTGCAACCACAAAATCAAAAGATGCTTGCTCCTTGGAAGGAAAGCTATGATAAACCTAAATAGCATACTAAAAAGCAGAGGCATTACTTTGCCAACAAATGTCTGTATAGTCAAAGCTATGGTTTTTCACTAGGCATCTACGAATATGAGTTGGACTATAAAATGGCTGAGTTTCAAAGAAACGCTTTTGAATTGTGGTGCTGGAGAATACTCTTGAGATTTTCTTGGACTTCAAGGAAATGAAACCAAACTCTAAAGGAAATCAGCTCTGAATATTCATTGGAAGTTCTCTTGCTGAAGCTCCAGTGCTTTTGTCACTTCATGTGAAGAGCTGACTCATTGGAAAATACCCTGATGCTGGGTAAGATTGAAGGAAAAAGGAGAAGGGGGCAGCAGATGATGAGATGGTTCTGTAGCATCACAGACTCAATGGACACGAATTTGAGCAAACTCTGCTGGAGGACAGAGGAGCCTGGTGTACTGCAGTCTGTGGGATCACAGAGAGTTGGACATGACTTAGAGACTGAACAACAATAATAAAACTTAACAAAAGAGGTGAAAAATATACTCTGAAGAAGGTACTGTGAAGACTATGAAATATTGATGAAGATCATACAAGTGGAAATATATCTGTGTTCATATATTAGAATTAGCATTGTTAAATTATCTATATTATTCGATGTTGTTTATAGGTTTATTGCAAACCTTACTAAGCACTCATAGCATTTTCCAAGAACTAGAACAGGTAATTCAAAAATCTATATAAAGAAAGAAAGTGAAGGTAGTCATGTCTGACTCTTTGCAACCCCATGAACTGTAGCCTACCAGGTTCCTCTGTCCATGGGATTTTCCAGGCAAGAATACCGGAGTAGGTTGCCATTTCCTTCTAAACTACAAAAAACACCAAATTGCCAATGAAATCTTGAAGAAAAAAAAAAAAAGGAAGATACCATGCTTTCTGACTTCAAATTATAATACAAAGCTACAGTGATCAAAACAGCATAGCCCTGGCACAGAAACAGATAAATTAATGGAACAGAAAGAAGAGCCCCAAAATGTTCTCACACAGTTGTGGTCAATTAAACTGTAGCAAAGCAGGCAAGAATATAAAATGGAGAAAAGGTTGTCTTCTTCAAAAAGTAATATTGAGAAAACTGGATGCCTATATGTGGAAACTCAAAATGAATTAAAGACCTAAATGGAAAACTAGACCATAAAAATCCTAGAAGAGAGCAAAGACACAACACTCTTTACATAAATCATACTAACATTTTCTTGGATCAGTCTTCTAAAGCAAAAGAATTAAAAGCATAAATAAACATACTACATGTAAAAGATTTTTCACAGCAAAAAAAAAAAAAAAATTACAAAACTTCAAGGCCACCAACTGAATGGGAGTATGCATTTGCAAATGACATGATGGTTAAGGGTTTAATACTCAAAATATAAAAACAGCTTGTATAAACCAATATGCCAAAATAGAACAGCCTGTTTAAAAAATAGGCAGAAGACCTGAATAGATGTTTTTCCAAAGAAGACATACCAATGGCTAATTGGAATGTGAAAAGATACTCAGCATACTAGTCATCAGAGAAATTTTAATAAAAACCATAATATCACCTCACAGCTGTCAGAATGACTATCATCAAAAAGACCACAAGTAACAAATGTTAGTGCGGATTCATGCAGAGAAAAGGGAACATGTGTACACTGTTGGTGGAAATGGAAATATTATATTAGTTTCTCATTTTGTGTATGGATGTGAGAGTTGGACCTTAAAGAAAGCTGAGCCCTGAAGATTTGATTCTTTCAGTGTGGTGCTGGAAAAGACTCTTGAGAGTCTCTTGGATAGCAAAGAAATCAAACCTGTCAATCCTAAAGGAAGTCAACTCTGAACATTCATTTGAAGGACTGATACTGAAGCTGAAGCTCCAAAGCTTTGGCCACCTGATGCAAAGAGCTGACTCATTGGAAAATACTCTGATTTTGGGAAAGATTGAAGGCAGGAGGGGGGCAAAAGAGGATGAGATGGTTGTATGGCATCATCGACTCAATGGACATGAGTTTGAGCAAACTCTGGAAGAGAGTGGAAGACAGAGAAGCATGGTGTGCTGCAGTCCATGGGGTTGCAAAGAATTAGATACAACTGAGCAACTAAACAACAATGACAACATGCAAGTTTCTCAAAAAAAAAAAAAAAAGTAGAAATTTCTCAAGAAACTAAAAGTAGAATTACTCTTGTTCATTCTCTAAGTCATGTCTGACTTTTTGTGGTCGCATGGACTGAAGCAAGCCAGGCTCCTCTGTTCTCTACTATCTCCCAGAGTTTGCTCAAATTTGTGTCCATTGAGTCTGTGATGTTATCTAACCATCCCATCCTCTGTTGTTCCATTCTCCAAGGTGAATTCCTTAGGATTGAATGACTGGTTTTTATCTCTTTGCCTTCCAAAGGACTCTCAAGAGTCTTCTCCAGCACCACAGTTCAAAAGCATCAATTCTTGGGTGCTCAGCCTTTTTATGGTCCATTTCTCACAACCATACATGGCTGCCGGAAAAACCATACCTTTGATTATACAGACCTTTGTCGGCAAAATGATATCTCTGCTTTTTAATAAACTGTCTAGGTTAGTCATAGTTCTCTTTCCAAAGAGAAGTTCAGTTCAGTTCAGTTGCTCAGTCGTGTCTGACTCTTTGCGACCCCATGGACTGCAGCACCCCAGGCCTCCCTGTCCATCACCAACTCCCTGAGTTTACTCAAACTCACGTCCATTGAGTCGGTGATGCCATCCAACCATCTCATCCTCTGTCGTCTCCTTCTCCTCCTGCCTTCAGTCTTTCTCAGCATCAGGGTCTTTTCAAATGAGTCAGCTCTTCACATCAGGTGGCCAAAAATTGGAATTCAGCTTCAGCATCAGTCCTTCCAATGAATATTCAGGATTGATTTCCTTTAGGACAGACCATTTGGATTTCCTTGAGGATGGACTGCTTACTCCAAGGAGCAAGTGTCTTAATTTCTTGGATGCAATCACCCTTTGCAGTGATTTTGTTGCCAAGAAAATAAAGCCTGTCACTACTTCCACTTTTCTCCCTTCTATTTGCCTAGAATTTCCAGATGTACAAGCTGGATTTAGAAAAGACAGAGGAACTAGATATCAAATTGCCAACATTTGTTGGATCACAGAAAAAGCAAGGGGATTATAGTAAGATCTACTTCTGCTTAATAGGTTATGCAAAAGCCTTTGACTGTGTGGATCACAGCAAACTGAGAAAAAATCTTAAAGAGATGGGAGTACCAGACTACCTTACTTGTCTCCTAGAAACTTGCATGCAGGACAAGAAGCAATAGTTAGAACTATACATGGAACAACAAGCTAATTCAAAATTAGGAAAGGAGTATGTTAAGACTGTATACTGTCATCCTCCTTATTTAACTTACATGCAGAATATATCATGTGAAATTCTGGGCTGGATGAATCACAAGCTCCAATCAAGATTGCCAGGAGAAATATCAACCATCTCAATTATGGAGATGTTCCACTCTAGTGGCAGAAAGTGAAGAGGAACTTAAAGGGCCTCTTGATGAAGGTGAAAGAGGAGAGTGAAAAAGCTGGCTTAAAACTGAACATTCAAAAAATTAAGAACGTGGTATCTGGTTCCATCACTTCTTGGCAAATAGATGGGGTATAAATAGAAATAGTGACAGATTTTCTTTTTTCAAAAAATTTTCTTTTATGTCTTTCTCTCCAAAGACACTGTGGATGGTGACTGCAGCCATAGAATTAAAGATGCTTGCTCCTTGAAAGGAAATCTATGAGAAACCTAGACAGTGTATTAAAAAACAGAGACATCACTTTGCTGACAAAAGTTTGTATAGTTGAAGCTATGATTTTTCCAGTAGTCATGTATGGATGTGAGAGTTGGACCATACGAAGGCTGAGTGCTGAAGAACTGATACTTTTGGATTGTGGTGCTGGAGAAGACTCTTGCGAATCACTTGGACAGCAAGGAGATCAAACCACTCAATCCTAAAGGAAATCAATCTTGAATATTCATTGGAAGAACTGATGTTGAAGCTGAAGGTCAAATACTTTGGCCACCTGATGTGAAGAGCTGACTCACTGGAAAGGACCCTGATGCTGGGAAAGACTGAGGGCAAGAGGAGAAGGGGGTTTCAGAGAATGATATGGTTGTCTAGCATCACCAACTCAGTGGACGTGGGTTTGAGCAAACTCTGGGACATAGTGAAGGACAGGGTAGCCTGACATGCTGCAGTTGATGGGTTCACATAGAGTTGGACATGACTTAGTGACAGAACAACAGCAACATTTGCCATGAAGTGATGGGACCAGATGCCATGAGCTTTGTTTTTTAAATGTTGAGTTTCAAGCCAACTTTTTCACTCTCTTTTTTCACCTTCATTAAGAGGTTCTTAAGTTCAGCCTCACTTTCTCCCGTTAGAGTGGTATCATCTGCACATCTGAGGTTGTTGATATTTATCCTGGCAGTCTGGATTCCAGCTTGTGATTCATCCAGCCCAGCATTCCACATACTATTCTCTGCATATAAGTGAAATAAGTAGAGTGACAATATGCAGCTTTGACATACTCCTTTCCCAATATTGAACCAGTCTTTGTTTCATGTACAGTTCTAACTGTTGCTTTTTGTCCAACACACAGGTTTCTCAGGAGACAAGTAAAGTAGTCTGGTACTCCCAACTTTTTAAGAATTTTCCAGTTTGCTGTGAAATTGCCTTGTTATTCTTTTTTCCCAACTTTAAACCAGTCATTTGTTCAGCAGCAGCACTCCTGTAAGACTTATTACTTCTATTGTTGTATCTGTGAGTTTGCTTCTCTGTGTTGTATCCACTAATTTGTTTTACTGTTTAGATTCCACATATAAGTGGTATACAGTACCTGTCTTTCTCTAACTTATTTCACTTAGCGTAATAACCTTCAAGTCCATCCATGTTGTTACAAATGGAAACATTTCATTCTTTTTCATGGCAGAGTATTGTTCCACTTTATATATACACCACGTTTTCTTTATCCGTTTTATGTTGTTGTTGGTGGTGGTGGATGTGTATGTTGATTCCATATCTTTGTAATTGTAAAGAATAATGCTATGAATATATGGGTGCATGTATCTTTTCAAACTAGTTTTTTTTTTTTTTTCCCAGATATACACCCCATAATGCTGGGTCACCAGAGAAGGCAATGGCAAGCCACTCCAGTACTCTTGCCTAGAAAATCCCATGGACGGGGGAGCCTGGTGGGCTGCCGTCTATGGAGTCGCACAGAGTCAGACACGACTGAAGTGACTTAGCAGCAGTAGCAGCAGCAATGCTGGGTCACATGGTAGTCTGTTTTTAGCTTTTGAGAAACTTCCATACTGCTTTCCATAGTAGTTGTACCAATAAATAGCTCACCAAAAGTGTACAAGGGTACCCTTTTCTCCACATCCTCACCAATATTTCTTAACTATGATCTTTTTAATAATATCCAGTCTGACATGTGTCAGTTGATTCTCTTTATGGTATTGATGACCATTTCTCTGATGATTAGTGATGTTGAGCATCTTTTCATGTGTCCATTGTCCATCTTATACTTCCTCTTCGAAGAAATGTCTATTTGGGCCTTGTGCACTTTTTTTTTTTTAATTGGATATATATATATATTTTTAATCTAGAGTTGTATGAGCTGTTTATATATTTTGGATGTTAACCTTTTTTCCAGTCAAGTCATTTGCAAATATTTTTTCCCATTCAGTAGGTTTATATTGTCAGTGATTTCCTTTGTTGTACAAAAGCTGCTCAGTTGGTAAAGAATCTGCCTGCAATGCAGGAGACCCTGGTTCAATTTCTGGGTCGGGAAGATCCCCTGGAAAAGGGAAAGGCTACCTATTCCAGTATTCTGGCCTGGAGAATTTCATGGACTCTATAGTCCATGGGGTTGCAAAGAGTTGGACACAACTGAGCGACTTTCACTTTCAGGTCCCATTTGTTTATTTTTTCTTTTATTTGCTTTTCTTCAGGAAGCAGATCCAAAAGACTTTTGTTTCAAATTATGTCAAAGACTGTTCAATATATGTTTTCCACTAGGAGTTTTATGGTTTCTGGTCTTACACTGAAACTTCAATCCATTTTGAGCTAACTTTTGTATATGGTATTAGTGAATGTTCTAACTTCATTCTTTTACATGTAGCTGTCCAGTTTTCCAGAATCCCTTATTGAAGAAGATTGTCTTTTCTCCACTGTACATTCTTGCCTTACTTGCCTCACTTAATTGACCATGCGTGAGGGCTTATTTTGCAGCTCTCTGTTCTGTCCCATTGAGCTATATTTTTGTTTTTGTGCCAGTATCATATTGTTATGGTTTTGTGGGTTTATAATATATTCTGGGTATGACTGAAAATAGTTCCCTGGTGGCTCAGATGGTAAAGAATCTGCCTGCAATGCGGGAGACCTGGGTTTGATCCCTGGGTCGGGAAACTCCATGGAGAAGGAAATGGCAACCCACTCCAGTATTCTTGCCTGGAGAATTCCATGGACAGAGGAGCCTAGAGGGCCATAGTCCATGAGGTTGCAAAGAGTCGGACATGACTGAGGAGCTAACACTTTCACTTTCATGTTTATTAAATATATTTTAATGTTTATGTCTATAAATATGTAAAAGTAATATATTTTTTCTCTCATTTATCCATTTCTATGTTTTTCTGCCTTCTTTTTAATAACTTATTTTTAATATTCCAGTTTGATTCCTGTGTGTGTATTTTAGCTATAGTTATTCAGTTGTTTTCATTATGAAGTTATTGTCCTAAACATTAAGTTATGCATTTTGACTTTATATTCTTCAGATGATGCATAAGAATGCAGTCCTAGTTATCACTTTTTTATGTTGGTGCTCTCATATATAATTCATCTAGATTACTTAAACTCTCTAACTAAAGTAAGGACTTCCCTGGTGGCTCAGATGATAAAGAGTCTGCTTGAAATGTGAGAGACCTAGGTTTGATCCCTAGGTTGGGAAAATCCTCTAAAGGAGAGCATGGCAACCCACTCCAGCTTCCTTGCCTGTAGAATCCTCATGGACAGAGAAGCCTGGACAGCTACATTATAGGCCATTGGGTCGCAAGGAGCTGGACATGTAATTATTTAAAACTCTACATACCTTTTGTTTTAAATAGCCATATCCTCTTGAATACTTAGAAAAATATTTGAAAAATATCATTCTGCTATGTTTATCCCTTTGTTGTCATTCCTACTGATAATTATTGCTTCCTATACATTTGACATTCAACCTGGTGCCATTTTTCTGCATTTTGAAGAATTATTTTTAGCATTTTTCTGTGTGTATGTGTGCAGAAGCTGAAAAGCATTTTCTTAATTTTTGCCTATTTAGAATGATCTGAATTTCACTTTTTTTTTTTTTTTTTCAGGGCTAGTTTCACTTATTTGAAACTCTTTTTGCTGCTCCTGCTAAGTCGCTTCAGTCGTGTCCGACTTTGTGCAACCCCATAGATGGCAGCCCACCAGGCTCCCCCATCCCTGGGATTCTCTAGGCAAGAACACTGGAGTGGGTTGCCATTGCCTTCTCCAGTGCATGAAAGTGAAAAGTGAAAGTGAAGTCGCTCAGTTGTGTCCGATCCTCAGTGACCCTTATGTGTAGCTATATTTGTAGTTATCTTACTAGGAACTTACTAAACTTCTTAGACCTGGGAGCATCTAAATTTCACAAATTTGGTAAATTTTCAGCTATCATCTTTTTAAAAGTTTTTGTTTTCCTATTGTGGCTGTCTTCTTTCTGGGCTTCAATTGTACATATTTTTGACAACTTAATATTTTATTATTCCACAAATTTCTGCACATTGTCTTTTTTTCTTAAATCTTTTTTTCTCTTTCTCTTTCAGAATGTATGCTTTAATAATCTACTTTCAAGTAAATGTACTTTTTACTTTTTTGTTTCAAATCTGCTCTTAATGTTTTCCAGTTAATTTTGCATTTTAATTATTTTATTTTTAATGCAAAAATTACCATTTGATGTTTTGTACTTTTATTTCTCTTCCAAGGTTTTTCATTCTCTCATTTTTCATTTATTAATCCTTTGAACATATTTATAATATTTGATCTAATGCACTTTTCTGTTAATTTTAGCATCTGGGTGATATTGAACTGAATTTCCATTGTTAACCTTTGTTTTCTTGAATATAGGCTCACATTTTCCTATTTTCTTTGTATACCTAATTTTGTATGTGTGTTTTGTTTGTTTGCTTGTTTTAATTCAATCCTGGATATAAAAGCTCTTAATTCTGTAATGTTCCTCTGAAGAAGGAGTTCTGTGTCAGAAAAAAAGCTAACCTGTCTACAGTTAAACTCCAAACTTTCTCTCCTGATTCTGTAGTTTGATGTCTTAACTTTCACCTTCTGCTTTATTCTTAAGCCCCCTGGAAATCCCCCTCCTCTATATACTACATATAGTATATAAACTATATATACTATATATTATATACTATAATATTATAATTATATATTATAATATATATAATATAATATATATAATATATCATACTATATATAATTAATAATATTATATATCATATATACTAATATATTATATTAATATACAGTATATATTTATTATATATTATATAATATTATATATATATATAAGTGTATATATATAAACTATATAACTATATATTATATACTATATAACTATATATAGTATATAAACTACTGTAGTATATAAACTATATACTACATGTATAGTTTAAAGGTCAAGCAAAGATTTGGATCAGAGAAGGCAATGGCACCCCACTCCAGTAGTCTTGCCTGGAAAATCCATGGACAGAGGAGCCTGGTAGGCTGCAGTCCATGGGGTCGCTAAGAGTCAGGCACGACTGAGTGACTTCACTTTCATTTTTCACTTTCATGCATTGGAGAAGGAAATGGCAACCCACTCCAGTGTTCTTGCCTGGAGAATCCCAGGGGCGAGGAAGTCGGGTGGGCTGCTGTCTATGGGGTCGCACAGAGTTGAACATGACTGAAGCAACTTAGCAGCAGCAGCAGCAAGGATTTGGACGGATTTTTATATTCACAGTTTGGGACTCATCTCTTCAGCTCCCAACAATGAAGGATTCTACTCCTAGCTTTTGAATGTTCTGCCAGCCTCAGTCTCTGCTCTCTGATATCTCCAGCCTGTTAGGATATAGCTTTATGTAGCTTGAGGTACCTGCTGATTGAGAAGTGTCCTCAGGCCCAATGCAATCAATCTTATATGAGTAGATAATACCTGAAATTTCTGCATTCAAATGTTTTTCTTAAGTAATTATCAGATTTTATAATTGTCATTCATGGGTGGTGAGCTGTCAGACCAAGTTACTCCATCATTTCCTGAAGCTGGAACACTTACTCACTTTTAAAACTGTCATTGTCTTGTGTTTCAATCTTTGGAATTTTATTTTACTTTCTTATTTCCTGCCTGTGTTATTTTCCCCTATCTATTAAGAACTCCTTATTTGCTTCATAAACTTGAGCTTTAAAAAGTATTCTTCTAGCACAATTTTATAAATCAACTATACTTTAATAAAATACATTTAAAAATATATTCTTCCAGTTATTTCACCTTCTTTGGCAGGTAGATTATATTTATATACACTGGACTTAACTCTTGTATTAAAATGAATAACTGGTTTACTGGTAATAATTTCTGTTTCCATGTCTCCACTTCAAGTATGTAAGATGAAGTCCATGGAGGGTTTCTTCTATAACACAGGTATTTAAGGTATTTACCCTTATTTTTTATTTATTATACAAGATCATTAGATGATCAAGGAGGTCATGGCAACCCATTCCAGTATTTTTGCCTGAAGAATCCCCATGGACAGAGGAACCTGGCAGGCTACAGTCCATGGGATTGTAAAGAGTTGGACATGACAGAGCAACTCAGCACAGCATAGCACATAAGATGGTCATAGTTTCAATTCTACAATGAGGACACTGAAGCTCAAAAAGTAAAGCCCAAAAGTAGGTGAAGATCTTAGAGTGAAAATGTCCTCATGGAGAGGATGCAGGCACAGGGCCTGAGTCTGAAAAATAGACTTTTTTCCCCCATGGTTACCATGCTTTTCCATATCTTTAATAAACTGTAAATGTATCTGCTTCTGTGGCCACTTTTCAAGGGAAAGTCTCTCCCTATCAGGTAAACCTGAGTTTTATTGTCAGTTTGAAACATAGTTGTCCCTAATTATTAGCAGTGAATTAGCACATATCTTTTCAACAAGATGCTCTATTTGGCCTTACTTTCCTAACCCATCCATCTACTTTGAACAGGATCTGTCTTCCCTACTCCCATATTCTAGTGATGACGGGCACATGTCTTAGTAGTCCAGATTACAAACACTCTCCACCAGGAAGAAAGAGGGAGAGAAAGAGCATTTTACTATTGGCATAGTTAAGGCATCTTTCCTCCTGATTAAGGTATTGATCATCTATCTTAATTGTTTCTTAAATAAGGCACTAGGTATTAGGATGCAGCAAGCATATGTGGAGAGAAAGAACACTGCAGAGTTCTCACAATTCAGTGTGGTTACAGGAAAAATAGACTACACAGATACTATCTTTCCTACAGGCTCAAATGAGGGGCATTTTTTAAAGCACATTCAGCAGGCCTCAGGCCATGGAGAGTCCCTGGATATGTTTGTGTAAAACAGTATGTGGAAGAAGAGGACTTTGGGGAAGATTAAATGATCTAAAGGCAACAATTTGCTACATCCTTTCCTCCAATGGCTACTCAGACTAGTGTACTCAGACTGTGAGCACCTGGAAGGAAAAGCTCCAGCAGGCACTTGCCATTGAAATGTGATCGGAGAGCAATCCAGCATATAGGTATCACCCTGCTATTTTCTGAAAATGCCTGAAATTAATCAACCTGAAGCTTAATTGGAGAGGCATCTTTAGTCACACAATGTGGGAAATTTGGTTAGCTCATTTAATTTGTTTGGGGTAGGAAAAAAAAAAAAGGAGAAGAAGGAAAAAAGGAAGAAACAAAGCAAGAAAACAAACCCAGAACCTGGAGCAGTGGGGATAAACAGAAGCAGAGCTGACTGCATACAGCATGTTTGCAGTAATAAACAACAATGTTATTAGCGAATATAAAGCCCATGATAAACAATGCCATGATGTTCCATTCACCCTAATAGGCAGGAGTAGATAATTGGGACAAATAAAGTGCTAAAACAGTCTCTAACCACCTTTCGGAGCGTCTCTCCGAATGAGTGAATCGCCCCGCATGCTGCAAGGCTCAGCGGTAGCCTGGGATACCAGCTTTTGTGTTTCACTAAAAGAATATGCTCCCGTTGCTAATGGAAAACAACAGAAGCTAAAGAAGATTGCTGGAATTGTCACATCTTCTTTTTGTTTTTGTTTTTTTTCGTGGTAATGAGTAGACAAGGAGACAATTCCACAAATTCATCAAAGCCAGCAGAGAGCTCGTCGAAATACATTGCTAGTTGAAGCCCTCAATAATTCCAACCATTGTTGTTGTTCAGTCAATAAGTTGTGTCCGATGCTTTGTGACCCAATGGATACAGCACATCAGGCTTCCCTGTCCTTCACTATCTCCCAGAGTATGGTCAAACTCATGTCCATTGAGTCAGTGATGCCATCCAACCATCTCATTCTCTGTCACCCCCTTCTCCCCCTGCCCTCAATCTTTCCTGGCATCAAGATTTTTCCAATGAGTTGGCTCTTTCCATCAGGTCGCCAAAGTATTGGAGTTTCAGCTTCAGCATCAGTCCTTCCAAGAACAATCAGGATTGACTTCTTTAGAATTGATTGGTTTGATCTCCTTGCAGTCCAAGGGATTCTCAAGGGTCTTCTCCACACCACAGTTCAAAGATCAATTCTTAAGCACTTAGCCTTCTTTATGGTCCAACTATCATATCCATACATGATTACTGGAAAAACCATAGCTTCCAATGATGGGGATTTTCAAATCTAAACTCAGAACTCACTCTTTCATGTGACAATTTTTCCTTTTCCACCCTTCCTGGACAAAATGTCTTTCCCCAGAAATGGGCCTTTTTTTTGAGCAAACATTCCTTTTTCTGTATCGGAATATCATTCTGATAGTTTTCCTTTCCTTTTTTTTTGGTTTAGCTTATGTAGTAGATGGGATTTTGAAACAACTGAGATAGGATGTGAGAAGTGGAAGTGAGAAATAGATTTAAGGGACTAGATCTGATAGACAGAGTGCCTGATGAACTATGGATGGAGGTCCATGACATTGTACAGGAGACAGGGATCAAGACCATCCCCATGGAAAAGAAATGCAAAAAAGCAAAATGGCGGTCTGAGGAGGCCTTACAAATAGTTGTGAAAAGAAGCGAAGTGAAAAGCAAAGGAGAAAAGGAAAGATATACCCATTTAAATGCACAGTTCCAAAGAAGAGCAAGGAGAGATAAGAAAGCCTTCCTCAGTGATCAGTACAAAGAAATAGAGGAAAATAATAGAATGGGAAAGACTAGACATCTCTTCAAGAAAATTAGAGATATCAAGGGAATATTTCATGCAAAGATGGACTCGATAAAGGACAGAAATGGTAGGGACCTAACAGAAGCAGAAGATATTAAGAAGAGGTGGCAAGAATATACGGAAGAACTGTATAAAAAAGATCTTCATGACCCAGATGATCATGATGGTGTGATCACTCACTTAAAGCCAAACATCCCGGAATGTGAAGTCAAGTGGGCCTTAGGAAACATCACTATGAACAAAGCTAGTGGAAGTGATGGAATTCCAGTTGAGCTATTTCAAATCCTAAAATATGATGCTGTGAAAGTGCTACATTCAATATGCCAGAAAATTTGGAAAACTCAGCAGTGACCACAGGACTGAAAAAGGTGAATTTGCCTTCCAATTCCAAAGAAAGGCAATGCCAAAAAATGCTCAAACTACTGCACAATTGCACTCATCTCACATGCTAGTAAAGTAATGCTCAAAATTCTCCAAGCCAGGCTTCAGCAATACATGACCCGTTGGGCCAATTCATGTTGATGTATAGCAAAAGCCATCACAATATTGTAAAGTAATTATCCTCCAAGTTAAATAAATAAATTAAAAAAAGAAAATCTCTGAAGTCATTCGGGCCCATGGAATAAGGAAAGCTAGTTGGAATTCGGCTTTCCATGAATTTTTTCTACACATTCAACTACTCAACAAACATTGTTTGAGTGTCTACAACCTACCAGGCACAGTTTATATTTAGACTGTAGTCCCATTTGCTGCCCATAGTTAAATGAGCCTATACCAAAGAAAAATAACTTATATTTTTCAACTTATAAATATTTCTCAGTTCAAACTACACTGTCCAAAAATGCATCCTTGAACTGCACAGACCAGAATGTATGATAGTAGAGAGAAGGGAGAAAAGTCTGGAATAAAATTGTGGTATACACATGCATTTACACACACACACATGAATCACTTTGGTGTATAGCAGAAATTAACACAACATTGTAAATCAACTATACCTCAATAAAACAAAAGCAATTCAATGGTATAAAGCATTGTCTTTAAAACTCAAACACTTAAACAAATGTGGTGGCTAATTCATTCAACACAGCTAGGAGCATACTGTGTTAAGGAAGGGGAGGGTGGTCTTCTTGGATTATTGCTTGTTATGAGAATGCTTTTTTTTTTTTTTTTTTGCTGCATTACAATCACATTGAAGGCTGGTGAAACAAGAAAAAGAAATGTGAGAATCTGCCAGATTTGTTTGCTCCATCTCCATTAATATTATTTAATGCTATAATTCTGTTTTATCTAATGAAATACTAAAGGTCATTTTAAAAGTTCATAAATCAGAATATTTAGCTTTACATATTTATTCAAATTTTCAGACATATTCTTAGGAAAAAATGACACAAAAGAACAATATAGCACCTGGCTTACAGAGCCAAGTAAAATAAATATTTGAGTGAAATTCAAAGGTTAGATTTCAAGTTTGGATAACTGAGATTTAAAAACTCACTCCCACTGTAAGGAATGACTTATTATATATATTTAACATATAGCTTAACTCAACGTGCGTGCTGGGCTCTCCAGTCTCTAAACTCCTATAGCTTTTACTTGGCATCATCCATTTCATGCTGAGAATATAGGACTTTATGTTTTCCTTATGTAAGTCAGTCTCCAATTAAACTGTAAACTTTTCCCCTTCAGTTTTCTACCGAGCAGTGCATTTGGTACAATGGCAGAGGGTTCTCAATAAATGCTTAATGCTGCTTATCATATCATTACAGGATAGACGGTCTGTACTGACCAACTGCACCAATTCATTTCTCACCACCCTCTGGCCAGATTTGGCCTAAACCTCCAGGCAATGGGAATGGGTTTTCTCATTGCATTTCTGGCTCAGTTCTTTGAATCAGATACAAATTGATTGTGAGTAGAAGTTATTCCAGTCTGACAGCTGTCCAGTGTCTTGTTTGTGGAGAGAAAAAATGAGAATGTGTGGACTGTGTTACTTTTTCTGATGGGCCACAGGATAAATAGAGAGGAAAATAGGAAGAGTCTAACATTATCATGACAAGCAAGAGTGTGCCCTCTCTGAACTTGGTCCTGTGCTCAGCCTTGTCAAGGAAACAAGGTGGCATGCTGGCAGTCCCCTGAAAGCAAGTTGGGTGACTAATTCTGACAGGATAGCAAAAAACCCACTGGTATTTTGTGTCTTCTTTGCATTAATAGAAGATATTGGTCTCCACAGCTGTCATTGTACCAGCACTTTTCATTCGCACTAGAATTCATCTTCCAATATGACACCAGTATCAAAACAATCTACAAATGGGATATTTCCAGCTGAGATTGTGGATTTTTCTCAACATGCAAATTTATCATTTCACTTTATTTTCCAAAATGGAAAACATGACCTTTCTACTTCTCACTTCATCTTAGCATCATGGACTAGTAAATATATTCTATCTTTCCCTAGATATTTTATTATTATTATCATATTTCCACGGCAGAAAATATGATGGGGGAGAAAGAGTAAAAAATATATATAAAATAGGGAAAAGAAAGAAAAATGCAGAATATCAGTCAGGCTTGACGAGGTTCCCCTAAGAATAGATTACCTAGTCTAATGTTGTGGAAAAATGACTGCTATACATCAGCAAAAGAGGTCAGGAAATTAAATTTTATGTGTCCTGCCTGGAAAAAAAAAAAAGAGAGAGAGTTTGGCTGAAAAATAGAATCTTTCATGGCCTGGTGGGAATTTTGAACATTTCAATTCTGCTTAAAAAGAAGGAAAGAAAAATTCAGTGGTGGAAGAAACCACAAGTCAAGGAATAATCTCTTCTAAACTATAATGAAGAACGTCTATCAAAGGCCTTCTGGCAGCCAGATCCTGTCCCATGAGGTGGTAGGAAGAGTGGCAGCCATGTTTTAGAGAATTTGTGAATTCTGTGAGGATCAGATTATAGGTAAAACTGTGGGAACCCCTATAGTTATTTATAATTTCCCTCAAAGGTGTGATATCTTGGATTGCTTATGAAACTGAAGGACTATTGTCTACAATATATGTAAGTAGAATTTTTTTTCAAAATACTCTTCTTTGTGAAGAGACAGCACACTTTTCCTCTTCTAGTGACCTTGTCTGCCTCTTAAGTCATGTTCTGAACTTTTAAATTACATTCTAATTTTTTTTTCATCTCTCTGACTTGTTTCCATATAATTCATATGAATCCATGCCTCTTTTCTTTTCACCAATGGTAGCTAACTCATGCCACTAATATAATTGTACCACTCCTTTATCTGTTCTATCAAAAATTGCCATACCATTTAAGATCTTCATTTTTCTGTTCTCCTCAATAATTTCCATGTATTTACAAATATATACTAACCTCTTAAATAGTAGCAAAACGAAACAAAAAGGGCAAATCAATGATCCAATTCTCATTCAATTTGCCCCCTTCAATCTTCCCTATTTTTGATGAGCTAACTTGGTGAACAAAAAATGAAGTCTCTGGCATCAACTTTCTTATCCATCAGATTCTTTTTGTGTGACTTCTTCCCCCACATACCTTAGAAGATAGAAATATATAGTTTGTCTTTTCAAGAAGAGAAATAACTCCTTAACAATCAGTATTTGTATAATTTTCTCATCTTCCTTGACTCTCAGCATTATCTTCTCTTTCTCCTACCTTTCCAATATTTCCTTTCTTTTTGTTATGTTTTAAATAAATGCACTCTCCATGGTCAAGTGCTAGATTAAAGCTATCTCTTTTCTTCCAGTTTTTTTTATCTCTTTTTCCTAGTCCTTCTATATTCATTTCTAATGATAAGCTAATACTTCTAAGAGTCTATTTCTTGAAGGGTGGTGAAACAAAAAAATTGGAAGCATGGGTATAGAAGATGGTCTGGTTCAAGTCTAAGTTTGATGTTTCTCACCTATAGAGCTATAAGCAAGTCATTCAACTTTTACAGTTTCACTTCTAATTTTCAGAAAAATAATGGCTATATCAAAACGATATTGAGAGGAATAAATTAGAAAATACATGTAAAGCACTTATCACTGAGATAGAGACATAGTAAATCCATAATACGTTATTATTATTATTATTTTTTCAGTTCACATCATCACCCATTCAGGTTCATGTCCTCATCACATCTCCCATAATGCATTAAGTCTTTCCATTCCTTTGCTCTCCATGCTCGTATCATCCCATTACTCTGTCATCCAGAACTTTGTAGGTTGGGATTTTCTTCCTGAAGCACCGCTCAAATTATGTCCTACACTGATCCCACTCTCTCTTTTATTTAAAAATCTATATTAATTCTTCACTGCTTATAGAATAAATTTTAAATAGTTTAGTCTTAAATGTCATCCCCAGTATAGCACCAATGTCCATTTTTTCCCTTTTTACTTCTACTTTAAGGCATCCAATGTTATAGTAAAAGTAATTTACCTAATGTCCTCTGAATATACCATGATATTTTTGATGCCTATATGCTATGGTTATGATATGCTTTCTAGAGGCAATTCCTTCTTCTCATCCCATGTACTCCTCTAGACACATCAGAAGTGCTCATTCCAAAAGTCACCTACTGAATAATTTCATTATTCAGATAACCTCTCTTCCTGTTCTAACTCAGAATCTTCTCTGATAAATCATAATAAACCATAACTCTTTTAGGAGGCAGAGGGTAATGTTTACATCTTTTATATGAGCACATCATTGAGGCTTCCTTAGTGTTTTTTGAATTAACAAAACCCTTTTATTCTACAGGTGTAAATTATCTCTATTTTTTTTTTCTCAGTAAACATTTTTCATATTATTATTATTATTATTTAACTTTTACATATATAACTTTACAAATATTTTTTTGAAGAGATTTTGTTGGATTTCAAACTTTGCCCCCACATGTTATGCCATCTGCTGAAAGCACTATAATTTTTTCTTTACTTTCAGCTTGCCATCTATATACTATTGAAACAGGATTTAAAATTTCCCAGTAAACAGGAAGGGCAAGGAATATACTCCTTTTTTAATATCTTTTCAATAGCTTACTGTATTTGTTTCAACTTTATTGAGATATGATTGAAATAAAATTTTGTGTTTTACAATGTTGATTTGATATTTATAAATTGCAAAATGATTATCACCATAGTATTAGTCTCCTTATTCCTCTTAAAATGAAATTTGAATTTCGTACATGATCCTTAAAGTCTTACCTGACCATCCAGTTCATTATATTTCTGACCTTGCTTTCTAATGTTTCCCACATTGTTCACTTGCCCCAGCCAAGAGTAGGAATAAATTTTCCAGAAGTCACGTATAGCCAGGAATGGTATCTTTTCCCAACAGCTAGACTATTGATTCACAGAAGAAGAACTAGAGAACATAGAAAGGGTCCATATAAGTAGTGGAAAATAGTTAGACCTACACTAATCACTGCTCCAATCCAACCTAACAAATACTAAAAGCAAGGCCAAAAAATATCAAACTATTTTTAAATAACATGTCTTCCAGGCCAAAGCTGAATAGAGGAATAGGTACAGTATCTAGTACCTATATGCCAAAATTATGATGTCTTACATCCATTCAGAACTTAAATATGCAAAGAAGCAGAAAATATGCCATGTATCAAGGACAACATTTATAAATCAACACCAACCCAGAACTAATACAGATATTATAACTAATAGACAAGGGCATTAAAACTGTTATAATTATATCCCATAAATGTAGAAAGTTAAATGCAGCAAGTTTAGGCATTTAAAAGAAGACTCAAACTAGACTTCTAGAGATTTTATTAATATTTTTAATGTGTGAAATGAAAAACACACTAGATGTCATTAACAGTAGAATAGTTGCAGAAGGAAAGATTAGTGAATTTGAATTTGAAGACAAAATGAAGCATAGTAAGACAAGAAAATTTAAAAATTGAGCAGAGTGTCACTGTACTATGGAGCAATTTGAGGGGGCCTGAAAGAACTTTTTGAATCAGTGTTTTCATGTTCTCCAGATAAATACCCAGAATTGGAATTGCTGGAACATATATCTACTTAAAAAATTATTATATAACTTATAGATGTGCAATATAGAGTCACAATTTTTAGAGTTATACTGCATTTACAGTTATTATAAAATACTGGCTGTATGTGCCATATTGTACAATATATCTTTGTAACTTATTTTATACTTAATAGTTTGTGCCTCTTACTCTTTCACCCCTATATTGACCCTGTCCTCTAACCCCATTCCCCACTGGTTACCATGAGTTTGTTCTTTATGAGTTTGCTTCTTTTTTGTTTTGTTTTGTTTCGTTTTTGTATGAGTTTGCTTCTTTAGTTTGTTGTATTTTTGAGATTTTACATATAGGTGACATCATATGGTATCTATCTTTTTCTTCCTGAATTATTTAGCTACCCACTCCAGTATTCTCACCTGATGGGCTATAGTTCATGAGGTCGCAAAGAGTCAGACATGACTGAGTGACTAAGCACATAATGGTCTACAAGTCTAACCATTTTGCTGCAAATGGCAAAGTTTATTCTTTGTTGTTGTTGTTTTTTTTTAATGGATATTATTCCATTGTGTATATGTGTACTTATTTTTCTACTGATGGACACATTGAACTTAAGTCCATACCTCAACTCTGTTTAAAAATGAACTTAAATTAGATCCTAAAACTAAATATATGATTAAAAACGGCAAGTAGAAAACTTCTGTAAGCCTGAGTTAGGCAAAAGTGGGTTGGATATGATATCATAGAGCAAAAATTTGATAACTAGATTTCATTTAAATTAAATTTTACTCTTTGACATTCACTAAAAGAATAAAACCTATATCTTTATAATACATGTATAAAATAATACATAAAAAAACTGTCTAAGTCAATAAGGAAACAAAAAACCTAATAAAAATGGGCAAATGTTTAACCAAACAAGATACTGCATGATAGGATATTCAACTTTATTAATTATTAGGGAAATGTAGATTAAAATTGCAGTGAACTATTTCAGTTACAGTTTTCTCAGAGTATAAGCCCAGTAGTGGGATTTCTCGGTTATAAGGTAGTTCTATGTTTAATTTCTTAAGACAGCTCCACACTATTCTCCACAATGTCTGTGCCAATATACATTCCCACCAACAATGTAGGAGGGTTCACTTTTCTCCACACCCCCTCCATCATTTATTGTTTGTGGATTTTTGATGATGGCCATTCAGACCAGTGTGAGGGGATACCTCTTTGTAGCTTTTGTTTGAGCATCTTTTCATGTGCCTCTTGACCATCTGTATGTCTTCTTTGGCGAAATGTCTGATTAGGTGTTCTGCCCATTTTTTATTAGATAATTTTTTAAAATATTGAACTCCATAAGCTCTTTGTATATTTTGGACATTAATTCTTTGTCTATTGCTTCATTTACAAATATTTTCTCCCATTCTGAGATTTTTCTTTACATCTTGCTATGGTATCCTTTGTTGAGTAAAAGCTTTTGAATTTAATTATGTCCCAATTGTTTATTTTTATTTTCATTATTTTAGGAGGTGGATAAAAAAAGACCTTGTGATTTATGTCAGAGTGTTTTTCCTTAGTTTTCCTCTGAAAGTTGTATAGTGTCTGATTTTACATTTTCATCTTTAATTCATTTTTAGTTTATTTTTGTATATGGTGTTAGATAATGTCCTAATTTCATTCTTTTAAATGTAGCTGCCCAGATTTCCCAGCACCACTTATTGAAGAGGCTGTCCTTTCTTCATTATGTATTCCTCCTCCCTTTGATAGGTGCCCCAGTGTTCAGGGAAGCACTGTTCACCATAGGGAGGACTTGGAAACAGCCTAGATGTCCATCAACAGATGAATGGATAAAGAGGATGTGGTACAGATACACAATGGAATATTATTTAGCCATAAAAAGGAATGAAATTGAGTCAGTTGAAGTGATGTGGGTGAACCTAGAATCTGTCATACAGAGTGAAGAAAGAAATAGAAAAACAAATATCAATAATAATGCATATATATGGAATCTAGAAAAATGGCACCAATGAATCTATTTGCAGGACAGGAATAGAGGCACAGACATAGAGAGTGGATCTGTGGACACAGACAGGGAAGGAAAAGGGGGACAAGCTGAGAAAGTAGCGTTGACCTATATACACTGTTATGTGTAAAATAGAAACTGTTGTATAGCACAAGGAGCTCAGCCTAATGCTCTGTGATGACCTAGAGTGGTAGAATAGGAAGGTGGGAGGAAGGCTCAAGAGGGTGGAGATAAATGTGTACATATGACTGATTCGCAGTGTTGTACAGCAAAGAATACCACAACATTTTAAAGAAATTACTTTCCAGTTTAAAAATTCAAAAAATGAAAACCATATATAATAATTTAAAAAATAAAACAGTGAACTATACTATTTACCAGTAGAATGACTAACATTGTAAAAAGTTACAATCACACATGGGCAAGTCTGTGTAACAGGTGGAGCTCTTTTACACTGTTGCAGGGATTCAATCACTTTGGAAAACTATTTGACAATTTCTTGAACAGTTACACATACAAATTCTATATGATCATGCCATTCCACTTCTATGTATTCACCTAAGAGAAATAAAAGTATACCTTTATTCAAAACTTACACATTATTTTTCATAGATTTATTTTAATAATGAAAAATCTAGGAAAAAAACAAATGCACACCAACAGATGAATGGATAATCAAATTGTGGTATTTTACTTAGTAATACAAAAGAATGAACTATTGATATACTCAACAGCATGGATGAATCTCAGAATAAGTATATTGATGAAAAGGTGCCAGACTAAAAAAGAGTATGTATAGTATCCCTTTATTATCACAATAGTTTCATAAATGTCAATATATCAGTAAGTGACAGAAGGCAGATTAGTGATTGCCTAGAAGGGAATTTTCAAGCTATGTCTATCCTAAGAAATCCAGAGTAAAGAAAGAAAAATTCACAATGATATTTACTATTATGTAAATCTTCTTATTGTTCAGCTGCCCAGTCATGTCTGATTCTTTGTGACCCCATGGACTGCAGCTCACCAGACCTCCCTGTCCCTACCATCTCCCAGAGTTTGATAAATTTTTCTACTCATACTTTATCATTGTTGACTTTCCATGAGTTTTTGCATATCAGAAACTCAGTCCCAGAATTTATGGAAAAAAAACCCTGCAAAATGTTATATACAAATACTGAAAAAAATCTCATAAATCATCATTTGTAGCAATAAAAAAAGAGTACACAAGATTACATTTTAGTTTTTCAGTATAGCAACCGTGAAAAATTTCTTAAACACCACCTATCCTGTTCTTAAAACTTCACTGGCATTACAGCAGACAGAAAGAACTAAAGTATTTTCTTTGCCTTTAGCATCTTTCTAGTTGTTGAAGTAAAAATGAAAGAAATGAAATGGTGAAAAAATAATAAGTATCTGCACCTAATAAACCTCCTAAGACAAACATCAATTCAGATGTGAAATCTTCCTTTAAGTGCTGAGACTTTAGCTGGATCCTGAGATTCAGTAAGTAGGACATTCTAGAAGGGAAGAAGGTATCATCAGCAAAGTAAGGAGTCTATGTTTAGTCAGAGAGAGTCAGAGATCTCAGGAGGAAGAAGAATAAGACATAACTTTCTGGACATAATAGAAGTCATTTTAGGCCCTAAACTATTCTGTGATCTAAGCCTGATTGCAATGCTTAGCCCTGCAGAAGTGTAGGTCTCAGTAGATAATGACTTTAAGGAAACAAAAGAATGTAAGAACAAACCGTTATTACCAGACCAGGAAAATAACTTAGCCACATCACAGATAATCAGTTGTAAAGACTCCCAGATCTATTTTAAAGGTAAAGACTACCCTGGTGCACATTCTTGAGCTGTTTTACAGAATCTCAATCCCTTGAGCACTCAACTACCAGACTCACTGAAGCCTGAGAATTCATAATGCCAACCCTTGCTAGAGCTCATAACTTCAATCAACAAGAGCCTGGTCTCTCTCAACCTGAATGACCTTTGTCCCAGTTTTATGTTGAAATTTCCTATCTATCAAGGGAGTATACCTGAGAAAAGCCCATCTCTACCTGGAAGATTATAAGCCCACTTCATATACGTGCATGTATCCTTAACTTAAAACTTCCCAACCTTGTTATTTGGAGAGACATCACTTTGGGAGAAATCCCCAGAGTCCTTCTTACTTGTTTCAAATATTAAAATCCCTTCTTCTTCCACTCTTTGGCTTGGTTGTGTCATTTGGCTCCACATCCATGAAGAGGTGAACCCATTTTTGAGCAACATATGGGGCCTGAGTATACTTATAAGCACACAGCTATTATAATGTGTCAGGAGCAGCAATAAAAAAGGTCTCGTGGGTATGAAACAGCTTAAACCACAAGGCACAGAAGTAGAACCTGATGGAGTTGGCAGTACATATCTATTGAGGATGCTGATGGAGAAAAAGAGAGTTTGTTTTTCATGATAAAGATGGTACTATATTTTTTCACCTAATATTCATTCTCTTCTTTCTTTTTAAGATACTTTCAAATCTGTTGGCAATAGCAAACTTACACAGCTAAAAATATTACATTTTCCAGACTGACTGCACACAATGGTGACAATTTGACTTTCCCAACTAATTAAATGGAAGCAGATGCTATTGAAGGAGCTTCTGTAATACAAAGCTTCAGACCTTGAAATAAGTGGCTTACAGAGAATTGGTGAATTTTGGGGATGGGATAAGAAGAAAGTAGAGTATTTGGTATGACCAGTGTTTAGGGGTTGGATAAAGGCAGAGGTGCTTGTGAAAAAATAAATAGGAAATACATGGAGATAGATTAACCGTGAATCAGGAAAATGAACAGTGCAAAGTGTTCAGGTGCTTCGTGGGGCCAAGAAAACACTAGATATCCCCACATTCCGTTAATGAAAGGAGACATATTCACCTGGACATGAGGGGTCAAGCCACCTAGGTTCAGAGAAGTAAATTAAAATTTCTTCTTATATTAACTCATAGATCAATATATGAAAACTAAACTGAACTTGGTTAAAAAAATAGTGGAATGACATATACATAATTGGATATACATCCTCCTATAAAGAAATGCTAGGATTGATAAATTTAACACCAAATGTCAGGTTTAGGGAATTAAGTGATTTGCCTAGAAGGATGAGAGAGATATATTTAATTTGCAAAATAAGTCAGCATTTCATCCAATACACATTTTTGATACTTACTTAGTTTGAGAAAGAATTCTAGAAATTGGGGTTATAGAAAGAAACTATGCTCCTTCATATCAAGGAATTTACAATCAGGGTTCATATATCATAAAAAGTTGATATGTGATATGATTAATTACTATTTTATAGGAGAGTAAAATATAGCTTGTTCATGTTATATATATATATAGACAAAAGGGTTTATTTTTATTGTGTGTATAAAATGTATATGGAATTATTCACATCCTTAGAGACATATACAGATGTATTTTTTCTTTCAAAACGCTTTGTTCAACATAAACAAATAGCATATATTTTCGTATGTCCATCAGTTCAGTTCAGTTCAGTCACTCAGTCGTGTCTGACTCTTTGCAATCCCATGAATCACAGCACGCCAGGCCTCCCTGCCATCACCAACTCCCGGAGTTCACTCAAACTCATGTCCATCAAGTCGGTGATGCCATCCAGCCATCTCATCCTCTGTCGTTCCCTTCTCCTCCTGCCCCCAATCCCTCCCAGCATCAGGGTCTTTTCCAATGAATCAACTCTTTGCATGAGGTGGCCAAAGTATTGGAGTTTCAGCTTCAGTATCAGTCCTTCCAATGAACACCCAGGACTGATCTCCTTTAGGATGGACTGGTTGGATCTCCTTGCAGTCCAAGGGACTCTCAAGAGTCTTCTCCAACACCACAGTTCAAAAGCATCAATTCTTCGGTGCTCAGCTTTCTTCATAGTCCAACTCTCACATCCATATATGACCACAGGAAAAACCATAGCCTCGACTAGATGGACTTTTGTTGGCAGGGTAATATCTCTGCTTTTCAATATCCTATCCAGGTTGGTCATAACTTTCCTTCCAAGGGAGTAAGCGTCTTTAAATTTCATGGCTGCAATCACCATCTGCAGTGATTTTGGAGCCCAAAAAAATAAAGTCTGACACTGTTTCCACTGTTTCCCCATCTATTTGCCATGAAGTGATGGGACCAGATGCCATGATCTTCGTTTTCTGAATGTTGAGCTTTAAGCCAACTTTTTCACTCTCCTCTTTCACTTTCATCAAGAGGCTTTTTAGTTCCTCTTCACTTTCTGCCATAAGGGTGGTGTCATCTGCAAATCTAAGGTTATTGATATTTCTCCCAGCAATCTTGATTCCAGCTTGTGCTTCTTCCAGCCCAGCGTTTCTCATGATGTACTCTGCATATAGGTTAAATATGCAGGGTGACAATATATACAACCTTATGTCTATAAAGATATATAAATTGAGAAGAAAGAAATGTATAATTTGTAATTAAGTCATCATAGAGGATAATTGATCTTCCCAGGGTAAGATTTCTGAAAGGTTTCATAATAGCTATTATGTTTGAATATGTATAAAAATATTTGTGGTATATAGAAAGATTTGAGTAAAAGTGAAAACCAGAAAATCCATGTGAAGTATTGGCATTTTGTCCCATCTCAAGTTTTAGAACTCATGGGTCAAATAGATTTATTTTGAACATTTGGCTTAATTCTGATTTTGTGTATATATATACATGTATATATGCATATATCCAAGGCTATATATAATTTATATGCATACATATGAATATCTGTCATATACATACACACATATATTTATATGTATAAATTGGAATGTTTCCCCCATTTGATACTTTGAAACAGACTCAGATGCCAAATGCAATAGTGTTTAAATAGTATTAACGTAAACAAGGAATCGTTCTGTGTTAGTATGAAAATCAAGCAGAAAAGTAAATGTTAACTCTGTGTATGAAGATAAAGCAGCTTCCTATACATGGCATTAACTCCTGGGTTACACTATTTCCTTAAACCAATAAAAAGAATTAGTATCTCCATTCACCTCTGACACAAAATTAATCCTGAAGGTGTAAATCCATTGTGTTTCAGAGAACTTTATTTTTCATGATAAAGAGACAAGCTTCAGTTTTACAATGGAAATAGTAGTGTTCAATAATAGTTTAGAAACAAATAATACTTACATATTATAAATTTCTTTCTTTATAAATGAAGAAAGGAAGAATAAGGAGAGAAGGAGGGAAACATGGAGAAGAAAGAGAAGGAAAAGAAGAGGATGACATGAAGTATGAATCCAGGAGGGTGGGAAGGAGTTGGTCTGGTTGTCTTTAATAGGGAGCATACTCTTTGGAGTCGCAGATTGGAATCAAGACAGAAGAGGGGAGATGTGCAGGAAGGATGTGAAATATTCCTTATTTATCACTTGTATTTAGGAGATGGGGGAAGAATAATTTTGGGTGAATGAAGCTCAAATTACCTTAGACTAGTTTTTGAATTAGAATTTGTACAGAATAAGAAAAAATAACCAAATCTTGATTAATGACAGAATTATAATTCCTTTGGGAATGTGAAGTCCTGCTTTATTACAGGCAAAGAGAGGTTCCTATTACTTTTTTTTTCTTTTCTGACAATACTCTTGGAGACATCTATGGGTGCTTGTTCTTGTTATCTACAAAATTAAATGAACTGCCTTCTTTGCCAACAGAAAGGCTATAGCAATCTGGTTTACTGTTGAGTAAAAGTTTTTGTTCTGCTAATTTTTAGACTGATTCTGTTGTCAAAAATTTTAGAGAAAATAAAAACAAAACTTTGTTAAACTAGTGATCAGAAAAATTACTTAAATTCTTGCTAAGCAGCTGTTTTGAAATAAATCTTATTTCAATTGTTAGAAATGTTAAGTATTTATGACATCTGAAATAGCATGAAAGGACTTCAGGGGAAAGGGCTTGTAGGTAAAAGCTAGTGCCTTTTTAATAAAAATTTTAAAAAGCAGTTTTAGAGGAAAAAACAACTCTGAAGTTTTCATACTGTTAAAAGACTTCGGCTAAGGCAAAATTTATGTCTCCATACTATGTAAATTTGTTTTATATAATTTCACAGTCCATCAGAAATAAGAGTCAAGATCAAGAGACCTTTATACAATGCAGAAATGGAAGATACAACAATATGCACAGTGCAGATCTTTATACATTCTGTTCAGCTGGCTAACGCTGAGATCTTCTAGGGAACAGGGGTTCTCAACATTGAGGCCTTCAATGTCTGGAGGTAGCCAAGACCCTTTTCAGGGGGAGGGCAGAATCAAAACTAGTTTTGCAATAATTTTAGAGACCGTATTTATCTTTTTCACTGTATTGACAATGCCTCCAATGGTGCAAAAGCAATAGTGAGTAGAAATGACATTTCCTTTAGTACGAATAAATCCACCAGCAGTGTCTTGCAGTAGTCATGGTATATTCACCACCCATACTTTCAGGAAAAGCAAAAGGCATTTTATTTAAAAATGCCCTTAAAGAAGTAGCTAAAAATACTAAGTTTATTAAATCTCTACTCTTATAAACTGAACCAATCACTTTAGGAAAATATGGAATGTCATTTTTCAAAGGCATTGATAAACAACTGGCTATTTAGGCTTGGGTATTGACGGTAAAGCGTCTGCCTACAATGCAGGAGACCCGGTTCAATCCCTGGGTTGGGGACATCTCTTGGAGAAGGGAATGGCAACCCATTCCCATATTCTTTCTGGACTTCCCTTGTGGCTCAGATGGTAAAGCGTCTGTCTACAATGTGAGAGACCTGGGTTTGATCCCTGGGTTGGGAAGATTCCCTAGAGAAAGAAATAGCAACCCACTCCAGTACTCTTGCCTTGAAAATCCCATGGGATTTTCAAATGGACGGAGGAGTTTGGGCAGGCTACTATCCATGAGGTTGCAGAGTTGGGCATGACTGAGCGACTTCACTTTCTTTCTTTCTATTGAGTAGACATTTTGTTGAAAATGAACTATGTGAGCCTGTCATTTCAAGGCAATTAATTGACAGCATTTTTTTTTCCATTACTCAAAGTTGAAGTTTTGAAAAAAAAATAAAACTTTGAAAAACTTGTTTCTACTACCTTGTGAAAGTGATAGCCACTCCGTTGTGTCCAGCTCTTTGCAATCCCACAGGCTGTAGTCCAAAAGGCTCCTCTGTCCATGGACTTCTCCTGGCAAGAATACTGAAGTGGGTAGTCATTCCCTTCTCCAGGGAATCTTCCTGACCCAGAGATTGAACCTGGGTCTCACCCTCATTGCAGGCAGATTGTTTACTGTCTGAGTCACCAGGGAGTTCCATCTACTATTTTAAACTAAACAATTTCCCAATACTTAATTTTTTCTGAAAAGATGGATGACATTGATCAATGTATTTATCAATGTTGCAAAGCTCAATAAACTCATATTTTCCAGATGACAAATGCACAATGTTATAAAATTAGGCACAAACAAGAGCAATTAAAAAAATGATATAAAAAGAATTTAATGGAACAGTGCGAAAAGCTTGTTGGTATGGTTTTATATATTGCAACCAACATATAGGGAACAATTTGTTGACTTTTGGTATATATAAAAAAATCCACAACTGTAAAGAAAAGGCTATTAAAAACAGTCCTACCATATCTAACTCTTATTTATTTACCCTTAGTCATATTTGAAGTAAAGTTAGCATTTATTCATATAATTCATCAGAGAAACACACTCTATATCCCAATTATAGAAGCTATGGGAACGTAGGCATTTTTTATCACTAGACAGCAAATATATTTGCAAAAATATAAAACAATGCCATTCTTATTAAATTTTCTTGTTATAGAAGATATACTTTTTCTTTACACAAAACAAGATATTTTTGCTACATAATGAACCTGTTATTTCTAAATGAATAAAGAAAAACTTAAAATTTTATTACTTTTGATTTTTATTACAGTCACTATCAATAGATGTAATAAATATTAACAGATGCTCTTTGAGGTTCTCAATACTTTTTAAAAAGTAATTTATTCATTTTAATTGGAGGCTAATTACTTTACAATATAATGGTGTTTCTTTGCCACACATTGACATGAATCAGCCACAGGTGTACATGTGTCCCCCATCCTGAAACCCCTCTCACCTCCCTCCCCATCCCATCCCTCTGGGTTGTCCTGGTGCACTGGCCTTGAGTGCCCTGCTTCATGCATTGAACTTGGACTGGTCATTTATTTCACATATGGTAATATACATGTTTCAATCTATTCTCTCAAATCATCCCACCCTCGCCTTCTCCTACAGAGTCCAAAAGTCTGTTCTTTATATCTGTGTCTCTTGTTGTTTCATATATAATGTTGTTGTTACCATCTTTCTAAATTTTGTATATATGCATTAATATCCTGTATATTATACTGTTAATATACTGTCTTTCTGTTAATATATGTTTAACATATTTGTTAATATGCTGTTTTTCTTTCTGACTTACTTCACTCTGTATAATAGGCTTCGTTAGAGCTGATTCAAATGCATTATGTTTAATAGCTGAGTAATATTTCATTGTGTATATGTACCACAGTTTTCTAATCCATCGTCTGCGGATGGGCATCTAGGTTGCTTCCATGGCCTAGCTATTGTAAACTGCTGCGATGAACATTGGAGTACAGGTGTCTCTTTCAATTCTGGTTTCCTCAATGTGTATGCCCAGCAGCAGGATTGCTGGGTCATATGGCAGTTCTATTTTCAGTTTTTTAAAGAATCTCCACACTGTTCTCCAATGGCTGTACTAGTTTGCATTCCCACCAACAGTGTAAGAGAATTCCCTTTTCTCCACATCCTCTTCAGCACTTATTGTTTGTAGACTTTTTGATAGCAGCCATTCTGACCAGCATGAGATGGTATCTCATAGTGGTTTTGATTTGTATTTCTCTGATAATGAGTGATGCTGAGTATTTCTTCGTGTGTTTGCTAGCCATCTGTATGTCTCCTTTGGAGAAATGCTCAATATTTTTAAGAATGTAAAAGGTATGTAGACCCCCAAATATTTAAAAAGCGCTGCTCTAGATCAGTTAAGGCATTTTTGACACAAAGGAAAGTGCACAGGCTTCAGAATCAGGAAAATGGTGGCAAATGTAAACTGTATTTATTTGTTTGCTCCTTGGCTGCTTACCTTTACAAAACATCAGTTGTCTTAGTGGGAAAGTAGGTTTTAAAGTATTTATGTAATTTTATAAAAAATACATATGGTCTAAATAATGTACCTAGCACAGTAACTAGTATATAGTAGATCTTCAATGACTTTAGTACAAAAATTTTTTATAGATTTCTGTCTAAATATGGATCTATATATTGTCATCAAATAGTTTTAAAAAGACAACAAAATGCTTACTTTTTATTTTATCAAGTCATAATATTATCAATAGGTTTGGGAATGTAGAAATAGCTTTTGACAATAAGACACCAATAAAAAACAGAATAATTATGTAAGAGAAGAAGTTCACTTAACCCAAGGTTATTAATTATATACAGGAATTTAGTAGTGAAAATTACAAATGATTTCCTATGATGAGTACTAATTTAGCAACCATAGTTATTATGGTGCAAGAAATTATGTGGCTGAAGTGTACAACCAGTTGAAATACCACACTTCCCCAATTATGTTAGAAAGGTGTTTTGAAACTTTCAAGTCTGAAGAGAAGTTTCTGTCCTGTGGCCAACTTTTAAAAGGAACAAAAAATCAGAAGGCAATGAAATGCACTAGAAAAGATGACAGAAACTAAAACCATCATTGTCTTTTGCAAATCTTCCTACTGCTTGCTCCCTCTTCCTATTCTTGGGACAAGGTCCTCAGTATTCCTGCCTTAGGACCATTGCACTCCACCCTCAATTCACCTCACAGATGTTCTTCTCTTCCATGGAAATTCCTTCAGCTGTACTCCCTTTCCTCGGCTGTTCCCAAAGAACAGAATGGGCCTTGATGCTACTCCTTCAACACCCCATTACTGCTACCAAACACTGAAGTTGTATGCTTGTCCCACTTATTTCAGAAACCCATCTCCCATCACCCCTTTCATCCCACTCTCCGTTCAAGTGGAATTGTTTCATGATCCTTCAAGCGCTGTACAATTTTCTTCTACAATTCATCATATACTACATTTCTTATATTTGGATTTCCTTCTTTCCAGTCCTCAGTTCCACAAGATGAATCTCAAACAGCTTATTTTCTTAACTTATCTTCTGTGAGGTCCATCTTTCCATGTAAATCAAAAATGATCTCTGTGTTCTCTAGTTTCTCATTATAATACATATGAACAATTTCTATAGTACGTTTTTTCTATCATTTGATTACTATTTGAAAAATTTATTAATCTCCTAATCTAGGGTGTTTCAGATTAAACTACCAACCATCACTTTTCTTGACTAATGCCGATAGCCTCCTAATTGGTCTCCATGCATTCATCTTGGCTCCATTTAATCCATTTCCTACTTAGCAGCCAGAGTGATCTTCTTAAATTATACTCAAACCATTAACCTGCTCAAAACACTTAAACAGTTTCCCATTTCACTTATAATAAAATCCGAATTTCTTATCACGGTCTGACCAGTCGTGCATGATCTGCCTTCTGTCTATTTCTTCAAACTCATCATCAATGTCTTCCTTGTTCCCTCTATGCTGCAACCACACTGCACTTCTTTCAGTTTTTTCAACTCCCAAAGCTCCTTCTCAAAGAAAAAAAGAAAAAAATATATATACACTACCATTTCTGCTGAAAGCTTTTTTCTCTTGTTTTTCACATAGCTACTTATTCTAAATGTTTGAAAATCTATGTTAGGTCTATTAATAAAAGGACACTCTTGATCTTTCAGCCTCTCACTTCTTTCTTTCATTGTACTTATTAAACTTATACTTTGAAAATTATTTCAGTTCATTTGCATTTGTCTGTCTTCCACACCGGAATGTGAGCTCCACGAGGTTGGGAAACATGTATATTTTGTTCTTTGTTGCATTACTATCACCCAGCAGAAGACCTGACACAGGGTTTAATAAATATTTATTGAGAAAATAGATTAAAAATTTAAATGGTATCAGTTGGTAGTATTTTATTTTTAGTCAGTAAGGTCAAAGTATCTTAAGGGATATAAATAAAGCCTGCCAAACAGTATTTGTAAGTTTTCAATATCCTGAATTTATGTAATTAAAGATTGCTCTTCCAAAGGAAATGTTAAGACTCTTCAGAATAAATTATGATGACTCTCCAAAGATTCGGGTAGACAATTAAATGTAACATAATGCAAACTTTAAGAAGAAATATAGTGACAATATGTTAAATATATATATGGAGAGTGACTATCCAGAACTTAAGCGGATGTGTAATTTTTCAATAGTGCTCTATAGGAGCGTATGGCAAATTTTATCTCTGTTTCAAAGAATGTTGCTCAACTTCTGCATTTACTTTCACTCTTTTATATGCACAACATGTATATTTCATTTCTTAGAAAGTAATTTACATTTTTTAGTGTTAAAAATATTCAGTGTTATTTTCAGCAAAAGAATGGGAATATACTTGACTTTAGTTTTCATTGACCTCAAAATTCTCCCTTGCTTTCTGCCATTTCTTACTTTTTCTTTTTTTCTTTACTTGCATCCTTTATTCCTATTTGTATTCTGGAAATTCTTCATCCCCTTTGTATTTTCTAAGTGCCATACCTGTTTCAACAGTATGTTGGGCAACTTGTGGATGCTGGGTCAAAGGAGTAATTAAGAAGTTGCCAAGTATTACTATGATTCACATTATCAAGGCACTCCACTTATTCTGCACAAAGACCTCCTTTAGATATTTTAATATGCACACACTTCCATTTATTTTCTTTCCTTCTCTCTGATTCATCCCTCCCTAGATACTTTGTATAATGGTCTCTCCACCTTCATACTATTATTTTTACTGCCTGAATCCTCCTGGATCATGTATTTTGCCCATTTCATTTGGAAAATCTGATCCAGGGCCTTTCAATGGATCAGTTGTTCCAGTGGCCATTTATGCATCACCTTAGAGCCTCTTAAGCTCACCTGTGTCTAAAATCTTGATCCTGTTGTTTTTCCCCAGTACTAGCTACAGCAACCAGTACTACATAGCTCAGACTGATTTAATTTAGACTCAGCCCACATTTATGATTATGACCTTGACTGAATCTGTACCTCCCATCTATGGGCTTTGGTGAGGAATGAGATGATGGAGTTGCAGTTGGCTCCCAAAAGGCTCAAGTCTGACATGAGTTGTGTATTCTCTTGTGGATAAGTGTTTCGTCCATAGAAGGGTCAATTCTCCTTCCTCTAACCTAGGACCTTCCTGACTTGAAACAATGTAAGAAGTGACCGGTGTTGAAAGACTCTACTACAAGAGGGAACATTTTGATGCTTCCTTTAACACCAAGCAGATGTCAGCCATGTCCAGCATCACATGTTGGCTCTGCCTCTTTCCCTCATCATTTCCCCTTTTCCTCTCCCTGCTTCTTTGGAGCTTTTTCCACTAATAATGAAATATCATCAAGAATTCATTAATTTTTGCAACAAGTTCTACTTCCTGGAGAAGGAAATGACAACCCACTCCAGTATTCTTGCTTGGAGAATCCTGTGGACAGAGGAGCCTGGAAGGCTGCTGTCCATAGGGTCACACAAAGTCGAACACAACTGAAGCAACTTGGCAGCAGCAGCAGCAGCTACTTCCTGGGTTGCTCAGTTAAGGCAGAGATTCCTTCTATTGGTACATTCATGATCTCATATTCATTCACTAAGCATCCTCTCCAACAGCTTTGTTTGTAGTCTATGAAAATGTGGGAAGAGATACAAAGCTCAAATGTCAAAATGATGGTCCCACCATCAATGATGAAACCAAGGAAATTGTACTTGATCAGGTATTTCATCCTTTTAGTAGACATGATTATTATGTCAAAATCTAAATGAGAACCTTCAAAGGTAGGCTGTAAATCACCCACAGAATTCTTGAAACAGAGAGTGTAGTCTATGCATTACAATATCTATTTAATGTCTTGGTTCTTTTATAAAAAAACGTCTTAAGTTATCTGTGTGTGTGTGTGTGTGTGTGTTAGTTGCTCAGTCATGTCCAACTTTTTGCAACCCCATGGACTGTAGCCCACCAGGCTCCTCTGTCCATGGAATTCTCCAGCCAAGAATACTGGAGTAGCGGCCGTTCCCCTGCTACAGGGATCTTCCAGACCCAGGGATGGAACCTGGGTCTCCTGCATTGCAGACAGATGCTTTACTGTCAGAGCCACCAGGGAAGCTCCTTACTATAAGCTATCCTTACTGATACCAAATAATCTCTGTCTTTTCTGAATATCTGGTTTGCCCTAAATCCAACTGTAGGAAGAATTTGTACATTAAAAAGTATAGTAAGACTTCCCTGTTGGTACAGTGGGTAAGAATTTGCCTGCCAATGCAGGGGACAATAGTTCAATCTCTGGTACAGGATAATCCTGCACAACATGGAGCAACTAAGCCCCTGCATCACAACTACTGAGCCTGTGGTCTAGAACTCACATGTTGCAACAACTGAAACACTGGCACCTAGAGCCTGTGCTCTGCAACAAGAGCAATGAGAAGTCTGTGCACTCCAGTGAAGAGTAGTCCCCGCCTCTTGCAACAAGAGAAAGCTTGAGCAAAGCAACAAAGACCCAGCACAGCCAAAAATAAATAAAGTTTAAAATATGTTAACAATACATTAGTTAATTAATTAATTCAAGATATTTTTCCCTCTTTCTAGGTACCAGACAGTTTTCTAGGCATTGATTGGGTTGATTTAAATAATCACAGTTCACATTCTTATTGAAATTATAGTTTAATGAAAATAAAGTCTCTGGACTCCAGAAAAATAAAATATTTTAAGATCTTCTTAGGTTTAAAGTGTTCACCTCACAACATTTTAATGTGTGCCCTCTTGCTTTCATCTCCAGTTGTACCTCATGCAGATATTACAAACATATCTTTTGCTGAATTATTTGGAAATAAAACAAACCAGTCAAGCAGATCACAATATTTAGAAACATTAGTACAATCCTCAGGGAAAACTGGAATTTTATCTGATCCATCACACATTCGGGAAAGGAAAATGAGATTGAATTTATAATTTATCTGTTCAGTTCAGTCGCTCAGTTGTGTCCGACTCTTTGCGACCCCATGAATTGCAGCACACCAGGTCTCCCTGTCCATCACCAACTCCAGGAGCTTACCAAAACTCATGTCCATCGAGTCGGTGATGCCATCCAGCCATCTCATCCTCTGTCGTCCCCTTCTCCTCCTGCCCCCAATCCCTCCCAGCATCTGAGTCTTTTCCAATTTATCTGTACCAGAGGTCTAATTTAAAAATACAAAATTGAACTCTGACTTAGATTAACATAAAGTTTATGCTTTTCATGCTAAGCATACTACAAGGTATACAGGGGTTATTGCACTTTTGAAAAATAAAGAAAACAGGCTGAGTTTCTTGGGATTGCTACAAAGATAAACATGCAGAATTCACCTTTCCCTACTCCACTCTTTCAGGTACAGATCATCATGGGCTCCTAGGATACACAATGCAAAAATATGCTTAAGTATATTTGCCACTAATTGTAGCCTTCTAAGCTATAGGAAAAAAAATAAGATTGCTTTTAGAATCATCTACCTTTATGGAGGAAAGCTAAATACATGTTTCCAAAGGAAAGAAACTTTTGGTCAGTAGGACATTATACCAAATATAAGAAATGGAAATAAAAGGTATTTGGAAATATGGCAAAAGTATAAGTATAAATAAAGATTTAAGACAAGAGTCCACATACTATGATGATGAGTTCATCAAGCCCTTAACTATAGATGAGAATTGAGAAGGATAATTGGCTTAACTCCCAAGTTAGGAATACATTTTGAGAGCAAGTGTAAAACTAGAATTCTTATTTCCATTTCAATAAAGGACTCAAATTATGAAACCTAAATTTGACATAAAGAAAGAATGAGTTGTCTAAGTGATTTGTTCCATTGTTTAGAAGAATTAGTAAGAAATATTTACTAAACCACTATTTATTAAGCATTTACTATACCCTAGATAGCCTTCTGGAGAAGGCAATGGCACCCCACTCCAGTACTCTTGCCTGGAAAATCCCATGGATGAAAGAGCCTGATAGGCTGCAGTTCATGGGGTCGCTAAGAGTCGGACACGACTGAGCGACTTCACTTTCACTTTTCACTTTCATGCATTGGAGAAGGAAATGGCAACCCACTCCAGTGTTCTTGCCTGGAGAATCCCAGGGACAGGGGAGCCTGGTGGGCTTCCGTCCATGGGGTTGCACAGAGTCGGACATGACTGAAGCTACTTAGCAGCAGATAGCCTTCTAGGTAATCTGAATATTTGTATATTAAAAACTACAAAATATTGAAGAAAGAAATTAAAGACAAAAAGAAATGGGAAGATGTTATATGTCCAGGGATTGGAAAATTTAATATTGTCAAAATTATTACTATACAACCCAAAGTGATCTATAGATTTAATGTAATCTTAATCAAAACCCCAGTGTCATTTTTTACAGAAATAGAAAACAATCTTTAAAATCTATATATGGGACTTCAGAAGAACCCAGATAGACAAAGTAATCCTGAGAAAGAAGAACGGATCTAGAGGTATAACACATTCTGATTGCAAAACTTTTAAAATGCAAAGCTTTTTCACAACAGTAGGGTATATGCATAAACAAAACCCTATGCATATGTGTTTAACTAATTTTTGACAAAGAAACCAATAATTTATAATAGAGAAAGAATGGTCTTCTCCATAAATGGTGCTAGGAAAACTAAGTATCTATATATGAACTCATTGAATTCCTTTTACAGCATATGCAAAAATAAACTCAAAATAGATTAAAGACTTTTATTTTTCATGAAGGTTTTGTTTTTATTTTTTCAACATTTTAATTTTATTGGAGTATAGTAGATTTACTTTGTTATATTAGTTTCAGGTGTTTAGGAATGTGATTCAGTTATACATATAATATGTTCATTGTTTTTTATATCATCTTCTCATATAGGTTATCGGAGAGTTTGGAGAGAGTTCCCTGTGCTACACAGAAGGTCCCTTTGATCATCTAGTTTATACCCAATAGTGTGCATGTGTTCATCCCAAGCTCCTGATTTATCCCTCCCCCTCACATTTCCCCTTTGGTAACCATGTTTGTTTTTGATACCATAAGCCAATTCTGTTTTGTAAATAGGTTGATTTGTATAGATTTTTAAAACTTAGATTTCAGATAAGAATATCATATGATATTTGTCTTTGTATGACTTCATTTAGAATGACAATTTCTAGGTCAATCCAAGTTTCTGAAAAATTACATTATTTCATTCTTTTATATAGCCAAATAATATTCCATTATATGTATATTCCCCAACTTCTTTATCCATGCCTCTGTTAATGGGTATTAAATGTTTGGATATGAGACCTGAAGTGATAAATCTCCTAGAAGATAACATAAGAAAGAAAGTTCTTGACATTAGCCTTGGCAATACCTTTCTTTGACTTGACACTAAAAGGAAAGCCAAAAGCCAGAGAAATAAAGACTATATCACATTGAAAATCTTCAGCACAGCAAAGAAAACCGTCAAGGAAACACAGACTATAGAATGGGAGAAAATATTTGCAGATCGCATATCTGATAAAGGGTTAATATGTAAAATAGACAACAAACTCATACTGAAGAAACTGAATAGCCTAAGAACAAATAACTCAATTAAAAATGGGCAAAGGACTTGAATCAATATTTTGTAAAGAAGATATGCAAATGGCCAACAGGTACATAAAACAATATTCAACATTACTAGTCATCAGGGAAATGTAAATCTAAATCACAATGACACATAACTTGTATCTGTTAGAGTGTCTATTGTCCAAAAAGACAAAAGATAACAAATTACAGTAAGCATGTGGAGAAAAGCAAACCCTTGTACACTGTTGGTGGGAATGTAAACTGGTACAGTCACTATGGAAAACAGTACAGATTCTCCTTAAGAAATTAAAATTAGAACTACCATCTGATCTACAAATTCTACTCCTGGGTATACATGCAAAGGAAATGAAATTACTAACTCAAAGAGATATCTGTTCTCCATGTCCATTGTAGCATTACTCACAATAGTCAAGGAATGGAAACAACCTAATGTTTCCACTGACAGACAGATGGGTAAAGAAAACGTGGTACATACAAATAATTGAATATTATTTTTTCAAGCTTACAAAGGGAAGTTCTGCATTTGTAACAATATGGACAAACCTGGGAGGCAATATGCTAAGTGAAATAAGTCAGATAGAGAAAGACAGATGCTACATGGCATCACTGATATGTGAAATCTAAAAAAAAAACCAAAAAATTAAATCATGAAAACAGTAGGATGGTGGTTGCCTAAGACTGAGAGGGTGAGAAGACTAGAAACTGGTCTTCTGGTTAAAAAAAAAAGTGCAAACTTCCTTCAGTTACAAGACGAATGAAATCTGAGATACTAATATGTAACATGGTCACTAGTTGATAATAGGTAATAGAGTTGACACCCTGCTGTATAACTGAGATTTGCTAAAACTTAAGTGCTCTAACCAAGAAAATAAGAAGAAAAGAAAGAAAAGAAGTAAAGTGATGGATGTGTTCATTAACTCATTTGTGGGAATCTTTTCACAACGTACATATTTCATCACATATTTAAATACCTTAAACCAATTTTGTTTCTCAATAAAGCTGAAAAATGAATACAATAAATATGTTATATAGTATATTAGAAGGTACAAAATGCTAATGCTTCTAAAAAGTATTATGGAGTCGGAGTTCACCTCCGTTTCTCCCTCCCTGTTAGCCACTGTAAACAGTTTTTTGTTTCTGAGACATAAAACAGGGCCAGACTTCCACCTCCTCTCCTAGGCAATCACAAAACCACCGCTACTGGGTCTAGAGCCCACTTGGAGGACTTGGGGCATCCCCAAATCACTTCATTCATTTGGGGGTCTCATTTTTATAATTCTTTGCTAGTTTCCTTTATCCCTTATTCTAAATCTTTAAAAGTTCTCCAAACCCTGGGGACTCTTTGGTTGTACAGTGAGTGTTGGTAGGAGCTCACTCGTGGTTAATTGAGGATGAAGGTGAGGAGGAGACAGCTGCTTACTCTCATCTACTATCACTGCTGGGTCTTGGAAGAAAGGAAGGCCATGTGGCTGACAGGTTTAAGAAGACCCAGTGCACATGACTCAAACTGGCAGGACCTCAGTGACCTGCCTTCCTTTCCAATATCTACTCGTGGCTGGAATAATTAAAACCCAGGAGAGAGCCAGCAGGATGTATAATAGGACTTGGTAATGACCCTCTTTGTTTCAACAAATTCATATAGCAGTTCCTGAATTTTAAAAAGTGCTGTGCAAATCGATTTGTTAGCTGATAAAAAGTGAATAGTAATTAGTTTATAATAAAAGGCCCATTTCCATGCTGGCTGGTGTGATGGGTTGGGGGAGAGATAATGGAATTTGTGAGGCCAAACTCACTCAGGTAAATCTTCTACTGGACCTCCTCAGCAAAGTTAATAAAGCTAATCTTACCAGAAGGACCAGATCAGAGCTGTGGATTTTACCACTATTACTCGTTCTGAAGACAAAAAGATTTTATTTCCAACCTTCCTTGTTTCCTCTTCCCCAGAGTACCACATTAGGCCATGAATACATCAGTGTAAAGTTCTTTGTCTCATCCTTTTCCTTCATAATCAGAAGGTCCAAGAAAGTTGCCCTTTGACTCAGAAACAAACATTTCTAGGATGCTCCTGGGAAATGCAGCTAATAATAATGATAATAAGAATTATAAATTACTTAGTTTTTTTCATTAACCTAGTGCTATAACAATACCTAAATAGATATTATCTTATTAAATGCTCGCAATGATCTTTGGAGGTAAATGTGATGCCAATTTGAAAAGTTAAAAAAAAAAAATGAAGCTGAACTGTCTACAGTTAAGTAGCATGACAGTCAGAATTTGAACCCAAAGCAGCCTGATTCCAAAGTTTGGGTTGTTCTATACTATTCTTCTGTATCTCTGAAATAAAGACTTTGCATTTTAAGTGAACTTATCTAGTCTTAAGTACAGTTTAAGAAAACCATTCTGACCCTTGTGGGGTTGTATCATTTGAATCCTCATAAAAATGTTGGAATGATTTGTAAAGGGTGATTAGCCAGGCACTCTGAAGGAAGATCCATACACATTTCATTAAACAATTATCTTAAACATAAGTGCATTTTGTAAACTGTGATTGTAGCACAAAGGGTTGCCCCACTGGGATCTAGAAAATTGGCAGTGGCTCCCAGGAAGAAAATGCTGTGTCTGGAAAGAAGTGGTGTCCAAGATATGTGGCAGTAACCAGTGGAATTTATGTTAGTAAACAATACCCATAGAGTTCAGAGAAGAAAGTTGGTACCCAGTGGTCACTGAGAGCATAGGGAAAGGTGCAGTTGTGCACCTGTGAGCCACGGGGTACAGGCAATCAATGGCAGCGGTGGAGGTGTGGCCCTGAAGATACAGAATAATAGAGTGATAACTGAGAGGTAGTTTGTATGCATATGTGAGTACTGTGGTAGCTTCCATAAGTACCTGGAGTGGTACTTTTTAGGAATTCAAAGCTCTGACTTCCTAGTAGGTTTGGTGGAGAACCACTGAAAAGCCGATTATCATTATTGCACTTGCTATCAGTCTAGTTGAGATCAGAATAAGACAGATTATCAATAATTTACACAGTCAGTAACATCAAATTCTTATATCCACATAAAAAAGGCAGCACCAATCAGAATAGGACACTTCGTTCCCCTCTACACTGTTAGATATCACCTCTTTCGTTCTCCTTTTATTGCGTTTTTATTTCTAGTTGCCCAATTTTGCTCTAAGCTTTTCTTTTAAAGATATATTATTATTTTCAATCATTCTGTGATCAACTTGCTGGTTGTGTTGATTTGAATATTTCTGCTTTGATTACTTCATGATACAATGTACATCAAGGGGCAACATTATTTTCAAGTTTGCAGATAGAATACTATCACCCCTATATACTTCTATTTCAGTTCTGCTTCATGCAGGTGGATATATCTGACATCATCTGAAGGGCACTGGAGAGTCCACGCTCAGTTTCTCAGACTCTTATATGGATCTGTCTCTTAGACAAAAATTCTGCAAGATGAAATTCTTCATTCATTCATGTGACTCCTTGCCACTGAGATGAGGATTCCCGCCTTTGTCTATAACGTTCTATAATGTCCATTGTGTTGAAGGGTTGCTTGGCTTTCCAAAAAGTGAAATTTTTGGAATAATGATTTGACCTGGAAGTGATATTGATGAGAAAGGTGGCTCATCCTCCTTTTACTTGAGAGGTCAGTTTCTGGATCTTTTATTTCAAATTGCTCAGGTGGAGGGACTGAGCTACAAATCAGCTTGCTCACTGTTAGAGAATACTAAAATTATCACAAAATACTCATGAAGAGGTAGGCACATGGTAATTTTGAAGTAAACTACTATCTATGAGCTGACTGGGAAAAAGGCTAAAATAACCCCTGCTGACATGATTTCTTGGTATAAGAAGGACAACATGATAATATTTTATATACATGGAGCATTTGCAAGTAAAACCACCTTCATAATTATTCACAACTGTATATGATATAATAGGACATGTATCATTAGTACAAATTAATGGGAAATGACAATGATAACAACCCTAACTTTTTATCCAACACAATGCATGGTATGTAGAATTTTGGTTGATTTGAGTTTAAAAAAATATACCACATTTCCCTTTATAGACCTTCCTGGTTTGAAAGCAAGTCTGAAATCTTTAGAAAAAAAAAAAATTATAAAGTACAAAGAAAAAATGGGGAGATTACTAGTGAAGTCTCCAAAGAAATAGGTAGAAATATTTAATATAGATAATTATGCAAACAAGGTTTTCATATCCTAAGTTTTAATAAAATTAGGTTTAACAAAATCTCTAGGGACCAAGCCCTAAGAAGTTTATCAAGATGAGCATTCAACTGAGGAAAATAGAGCTTAAGGCTAAATTGATTTAAGGGTGAAAAATGCAATGCCTATCAGGGATCTATTGGAAAGAGATGGACTTATTTTTGGAAAAAAAATAGAAAATCTGCACACATATGAAGAAATTTGATTTTTTTTTTAAGCCTGGAGATAAACTACAACCATTAATAAAATAGGCCAGTTTGAAGCAAAAGTGAAAAGAGACAAAAATGTATATCTATTTTCTTTAACCCAGGAATGTTTTACACTGAGGACTCAAGTGTAAGACAGGAACAATTTAACTGCATCCAGGTCAATCATGTGGTGAAGAGATCAGCTATCTTTGCATGTCTCTTTCTGTTTAGAAAAAAGAAGATTGCTTCATATCAGTGTTTATTGCTAGAAAAGATCTAAAATCTCCTTTATGAAAGGCACCTGAACCCTTTGAAATTTCATGTAAAATTGGGAATAAGTGAAATTTTCTATTTAGCTCTCTATTAGACCGTCAAACAATAGTTTAACTTCGAATGAAAATGTTTGAGTGAATCTCTATTAGGCTCTTCTAATTTCATATACAATATATTAGCTCTACATATGATTAATTACCTGGACATTATGATTACGATAAAAACTAAATAAACTAGTTTGTATTTGCAATGCTGCTGCTGCTGCTAAGTCACTTCAGTCGTGTCCAACTCTGTGTGACCCCACAGACGGCAGCCCACCAGGCTCCCCGATCCCTGGGATTCTCCAGGCAAGAACATGGAGTGGGTTGCCATTTCCTTTTCCAATGCATGAAAGTGAAAAGTGAAAGTGAAGTCGCTCAGTCATGTCTGACTGTAGGGACCCCATGGACTACAGCCTACCAGGCCCCTCCATCCATGGGATTTTCCGGGCAAGAGTACTGGAGTGTGGTGGTATTTGCAATAAGCTATTAATATTAAATACAAGTCTTATCTCATAGAAAGTCCTTCACTACTTTGCCCATTAACTCCAACATAGACAAGAAACTTCCAAACCATGATATTGCTATGTATTCTGTGAGCATTGAAAAAAAAAAAAAAAAATCACCAAGTCAAAGGTCGGTACTTCAGTCCTACTCAGTCTGAGACTGATGTCTTTAGATTGAATCAGGGACATTTTATTTATTTTAATTAAATAGCAACAGTGCTTTTTTTTTTTTTTTTAATAAAGAACTGTAACCACAGGGAAAAAAATCTTTTCAAAAGAAGAAATAAGATAAAAGCATAGAAAAAGGAATTCAGATAAACGTATTTCAATACCAATACGTGTGAGGGATCTCAATGGAGGGGAGAGTTCAGGAATCTTTGGCAGCTCTGTTTTGTTCTAATAACTTCTACAAATACCTTCATATATATTCTCTGCAATAGCAAAAAGACTGTTTAAGTAGGTTTCCATTTTTTAAATAGTTGGCCTTTGGCAAAATAAACATAATAGTATTAATAATAAAGGCTTCTTCTGGCCACGAGATGGAGCTCAAGACTCCTTTCCTCAAAGTTTTGTTGAGATCAAGGCCCACAGGCGGTGGGAGAAGGATAAGAACTTCAGCTGGAGCAGTGAAGCTGACAGGGATTGCCTCCTGCCTGAGAGCAGGCTGATTAGACAGATTTTGCTCTGACATTAGGGCACATGTTCTTTGCTGTTAGTGTGCCCTTTCTTTTGTTTTTCTTTCGATACCAGCACAGTGCTAAAATCTAGAATGAATAGTCTAATTCATGGTCTACCACAGAGAACCCTGGGGCATTGGTTAAACTGTATATTCTTGAAATCAATCCCACATTTTTTGAATTGGCTTTTATTGAGCTTGAAGTCCTAGCAAATATATTACTATTTTATAAGATAGTCCCCCCACTACTGCAGACAGTAAATTAAATTTACATTTAAGGGTAAGAATCACTGACCCCAAGGAAAGACAAATTAGGCAGCTATGCTACTGTTTAGGCAAGAGTTTTGTGACTTAATATGGTCTAGTCTAATCCCAAGAGACTACCTAGTTGTTTGGAATGAAAGAACCCAGGCATTTAAAATTTCTTTTGCTTCTATTTCAGGTCATTTATCTCCTGAAGATATCAGGAGATATCCTCAGATCAGATATCTCCAGGGCACTTAATGACTATTACTATAATAAGTGGCTGATTGGTCATTAAAATATCCTTGGACTTTGCCCCTGAGCCAGTCTGATACAGCTGATCTTACTTTCTTTTCTATCTCAGGAGAGATTTGGAGATCAAGGACAATATATTTCAGATAAGCTCATGTTGTTAGCTGGCTCTAACAGGTCCAGGTTCATTCAGCTAATTTGATGACCTTTGATGTGCAATCTGCCTTGACAAAAGTGCCTCCTTAGCACAAGTATGCCAGATTTAATACTACTCGAGAGTAGGATCTAAATGATGTCAATAGGAGATATGTGCTTTATGCATAGGATTATTTTACGATTCTGATGGGAGAAAATGAACACTCACTCAGGTGAGTTACCCTTGATCTAAGAAAAGTAGCTTCCAGTGTGACTGAGCCATAGCTGGTGAAGAGACCAAAGTCAGTTTGAGTGTTCAACTCCTTCTTTTCATTCATGGGGTCCACTGTAGTTCAAATAAAGACTCCAAAGTGACTGCAGACTTTGACAAGAAAACAAGGGCTTATTTCAAGGGAATAAAGCATGGAGTTTACCAAGGGCTGAAGAAAAAATAAATAAGGGAACAGAAAAAAAGATATACATGAGGAACATGAGAGCATCCACGAGATGCTCTAAAAATGTTTAGATTTGTTAAAGATTTTACCTAAGCTAATTAGCAGAACGTGTCTTCCTTGGCTCTCTCTTAACTGCCCCTATAATATCTACTTATTTTCTTGGACAACTCCACAGGATGAATCCCCTTCTAAAGGTAATCCTGGTTTCTCATGGGCCTCTGAAGCAACTATACTAATTACCATGTCAGTTTCCTGCTGATGTTATTTTATCCAGATGGGATTCTCTCTTCCTTCTCTGCATTCTATAGGCCTTCCATTCAGTTCAGTTCAGTTGAGTTGCTCAGTCATGTCCGACTCTTTGCGACCCCATGAATCGCAGCACACCAGGCCTCTCTGTCCATCACCAACTCCCGGAGTTCACTCAGACTCAAGTCCATCGAGTCAGTGATGCCATCCAGCCATTCATCCTCTGTCGTCCCTTTCTCCTCCTGCCCCCAATCCCTCCCAGCATCAGAGTCTTTTCCAATGAGTCAACTCTTCACATGAGGTGGCCAAAGTACTGGAGTTTCAGCTTTAGCATCATTCCTTCCAAAGAAATCCCAGGGCTGATCTCCTTCAGAATGTACTGGTTGGATCTCCTTGCAGTCCAAGGGACTCTCAAGAGTCTTCTCCAACACCACAGTTCAAAAGCATGAATTCTTCAGTGCTCAGCCTTCTTAACAGTCCAACTCTCACATCCATACATGACCACAGGAAAAACCATAGCCTTGACTAGACGAACCTTTGTTAGCAAAGTAATGTCTCTGCTTTTTAAGATGCTATCTAGGTTGGACATAACTTTCCTACCAAGGAATAAGTGTCTTTTAATTTCATGGCTGCAGTCACCATCTGCAGTGATTTTGGAGCCCAGAAAAATAAAGTCTGACACTTTCCACTGTTTCCCCATCTATTTCCCATGAAGTGATGGGACAGGATGCCATGATCTTCGTTTTCTGAATGTTGAGCTTTAAGCCAACTTTTTCACTCTCCATTTTCACCTTCATCAAGAAGCTTTTGAGTTCCTCTTCACTTTCTGCCATAAGGCTGGTGTCATCTGCATATCTGAGGTTATTGATATTTCTCCTGGCAATCTTGATTCCAGCTTGTGTTTCTTCCAGTCCAGCGTTTCTCATGATGTACTCTGCATATAAGTTAAATAAGCAGGGTGATAATGTACAGCCTTGACGTACTCCTTTTCCTATTTGGAATCAGTCTGTTGTTTCATGTCCGGTTCTAACTGTTGCTTCCTGACCTGCATACAGATTTCTCAAGAGGCAGGTCAGGTGGTCTTGTATTCCCATCTCTTTCAGAATTTTCCATGGTTTATTGTGATCCACACATTCAAAGGCTTTGGCATAGTCAATAAAGAAGAAATAGATGTTTTTCTGGAACTCTCTTGCTTTTTTTCATGATCCAGCGGATGTTGGCAATTTGATCTCTTGTTCCTCTGCCTTTTCTAAACCCAGCTTGAACATCAGGAAGTTCATGGTTCACATATTGCTGAAGCCTGGCTTGGACAATTTTGAGCATTACTTTACTAGCGTGTGAGATGAGTGCAATTGTGTGGTAGTTTGAGCATTCTTTGGCATTTCCTTTCTTTGGGATTGGAATGAAAACTGACCTTTTCCAGTCCTGTGGCCACTGTTGAGTTTTCCAAATTTGCTGGCCTATTAAGTGCAGCACTTTCACAGCATCATCTTTCAGGATTTGAATTCCAACTGGAATTCCATCACCTCCACTAGCTTTGTTCGTAGTGATGCTTTGTAAGGCCCACGTGACTTCACATTCCAGGATGTCTGGCTCTAGGTCAGTGATCACACCATCGTGATTATCTGCGTCATGAAGATCTTTTTTGTATAGTTCTTCTGTGTATTCTTGCCACCTCTTCTTGATATCTTCTGCTTCTGTTAGGTCCATACCATTTCTGTCCTTTATCGAGCCCATCTTTGCATGAAATGTTGCCTTTGTATCTCTAATTTTCTTGAAGAGATCTCTAGTCTTTCCCATTCTTTTGTTTTCCTCTATTTCTTTGCATTGATCACTGAGGAAGGCTTTCTTATCTCTTCTTGCTATTCTTTGGAACTCTGCATTCAGATGCTTATATCTTTCCTTTGCTCTTTTGCTTTTCGCTTCTCTTCTTTTCACAGCTATTTGTAAGGCCTCCCCAGACAGTCATTTTGCTTTTTTCCATTTCCTTTCCATGGGGATAGTCTTGATCCCTGTCTCCTGAACAATGGCACGAACCTCATTCCATAGTTCATCAGGTACTCTATTTATCAGATCTAGGCCCTTAAATCTATTTCTCACTTCCACAGTATAGTCATAAGGGGTTTGATTTAGTTCATACCTGAATGGTTTAGTGGTTTTCCCTACTTTCTTCAATTTAAGTCTAAATTTGGTAATAAGGAGTTCATGATCTGAGCCACAGTCACCTCTTGGTCTTGTTGTTGCTGACTGTATAGAGCTTCTCCATTTTTGCCTGCAAAGTATATAATCAATCTGATTTCGGTGTTGACCATCTGGTGATGTCCATGTGTAGAGTCTTCTCTTGTGTTGTTGGAAGAGGGTGTTTGCTATGACCAGTGCATTTTCTTGGCAAAACTCTATTATCTTTGCCCTGCTTTGTTCCATATTCCAAGGCCAAATTTGCCTGTTACTCCATTTACTTGGTTACTAATTTAAAGTACAGGTATTTTTGTAGAATCTTCCTAGATTGCTTAAACCCATGTGAATCTGTTATTAATTCAACCCATTATGTTTGAGGGTTTTTTGTTGTTGTTGTTATTTGGTTGTTTGTTTTTTGCTGTTTTTCCAAATGTAAACGATCAGTTATGGCCTAATTTGTGACCATCTAAAACTCCATAAGTGAAGAGTTTTATGACATGGATGTGTAACATTTTTATGAAGGCACATAAGAAGCATTCCTGATCCAGTTAGAGAATGTTATTAAGGTGACACACCACTTGAGCTGAGTATCTGAGCCTGGACATGTGAGCATGTATTAGCCAGATGATATACTTGAAGTGATGGAGAAGGCAATGGCACCCCACTCCAGTACTCTTGCTTGGAAAATCCCATGGGTGGAGGAGCCTGAAAGGCTGCAGACCATGGGGTCCTGAAGAGTCGGATATGACTGAGCGACTTCACTTTCACTTTTCCCTTTCATGCATTGGAGAAGGAAATGGCAACCCACTCCAGTGTTCTTGCCTGGAGAATCCCAGGGACGGGGGAGCCTGGTGGGCCGCCGCCACCTATGGGGTCGCACAGAGTCGGACACGACTGAGGCAACTTAGTAGCAGCAGCAGCAGCATACTTAAAGTGAAGAGTATCCTAGGCCAAGAGAACAGCATATACAAAAGCCCAGGTATGAGAGAGAATTCTCACTAAGGACAGAGTGTAGTGTGAGAAATGGATTGAGTGTGAGACATGAGTTGGAATGGCCATCCAGTCACTCAATAATGACTTTAATTGGCCAGACTCTGGGAATTTGTAAATAAATATATAAAACTCAATCTCTGCTCTTTTATACTTATAGTCTAATTAGAGAGAAACAAATAATCACAATGGAATGTGGGTATCTAATATTCATTTTATCTTAATGCATTTTATTACAGGGGAAGAAGAAAGTCAGAATCAGTAAAGCTATGAAGAGATGTATGACCTTTGATATGATTTTTGAATGAAAAGAGGAGTTTATGAGGGAGAGTTTCTGTTGCCTGAAACATTTGGGACAACAACTGAATGATAGTACAGGCATAGGAATTACCAAAAAGATGTGGCACATATGTAGATTAGCAAGCAATTATCTAGCACTAGGGCTTGCTGTGCAAATATGGGCATGAAAGAAGTTGAACCAAGCAGGTAAATAGTGACCAAGATCGTGAAAGTTAATAAATATTTTTCCATTGGAATGTATCCTTCAAGTAATATAAAATTATGGAAGGACTATAAGCAGAAGAATAATATGATTGGATTTGGATTTTCATTTCAGAAAGATCTTTTTAATAAAAGTACACATAATGGAGAACTGAAAGGTAGTCTGGAAAGGGAAATCTAACAACTGATTGTATTCTCTTTGCATTATTTTTAATATAACATTTTAGTGTCTGGTCTCTTCAACTTCATGTTCAGCTTTCTAAGGACAGGAGATCCTGACACCTTTTTCCCCCCTTTAATAAAAGAGCACAAAATTAGGCACAGAGCTTTTCAGTAAAATTATACTGATTAAATGTTTGATTAAGCTTAACTTTAAGCCTAGACCCCCTACTGAGTGAAGGAAGATGTCATTCCTGCCCTGTAAGAAAGGAGCAGCTGTATTTTCCTCCTTGAATAAATGTCTTATCCTGTCCAGAAAGAGGATATAACTACATCTGTACAAAGAAGGTGTTGGGAAGTTTAATTAGCTAGTGTTTATAATCTTCTTTGAAGCTGAGAAGTGTTAATTATGTTTTTCCCACTTTAAGACTCTAAGTCACATGGACCATATCTTAAGAGCTTCTGAGTTTGGAAAGTTGTTGCTTTCCTGAATTGAGCTAGATAGCTTTTGCAAACACATATTGCAGCAAGATTGCCTTAGGGTTGGCTAAGTAACTTTGTGAAGATGAGAGGCATACAGGTGAATTTGTAAGAAAACACGCTGACTCTGTTAATATCAAACAAACAGGAGCTATGGAAGGAATGTTGCTCTGTGAAGAGATTTCAGTTTCTCTAGGGATCCCCTGCTGATCACTCCTTCCCCTCACTTCAGTGGACTTGATGTTATAGCTTCCCGTTCAATATACATATGGATACTCTTAATCCTCCATATCTAAGCATAGGTGGAAAATATAACTGGTAACTTAATAAAGAAGTTATATCTCAAAGTAATATGCAAGTCAACAACAACAAATCTTGTGGGAGATCACTGTGCCTATACATGAACAGTCTAGATATAAGAGTCATCTAGCCCTATCCCCAAATAATGTCTTCAAGCCTGCTTTAAACCTTCAAATTCATTTCAAATACCCTAAAACTGAAATGCTAGACTTCCCTCCTTATCTATTAAAGTCCTGTTTTCTGCATTTTTGCTTCCATTCTGAGGTCTTGCCTTTTCTTTCAAATGATTTACACTAGGAACATTCTTTTTCTTCAGAGAAAGAAAATTGCTCCCTAATAAAAGGACTTACTAAAAGGTAAGTCTTACCATATGGCTTTAATATACTTCATTATTTATAAAATAGCATGATGGGATCAATGATTATTTAAAAGATAAACTCAACGGGTATCAGATTGCAATGAATATAGTCAATGGACCAAGCATTTTGAAAAGTGCCTAGAGGAAGCTTGTGGTTATGTGTGTTCAAAAGCATGTCATCTGATATTAGTTCTAAATGGGAATGGATGTTTACATATTGAACGCCATACCCTAATGGAGCCAATACTGTGAATGATATTGATATCTACTGATTGTCAAGTGTCAGTTATGTTCTAAGCACTGTGCTATGTGCTTTGCATATAGCACTTCATTTCATTCTCTTAATAACCCTATGGAGTAGGTATTATCTACAATTTAGAAATGATTAAGTTGAAAATTAGAGTGAGTAAGGAACTTGCTAAAGACCATTCATTCCCTAAGTGGAATCTTTGCAATGTGGTTGTTTGGACCAAAACCACAAACAGCTTAACTACTTAACTGCTGCAGTCATGTTTCTCAAACTAGGATAACAAGCCAATATACTCGGGGTACAAAATACCACAGATAAACATGGCTTATCAACTTTATTTAGTGGTAAGTAGTGGAATTCCATGAAAATTTGATATATTTTTCTCAGATAAAGCATAGTACTTTAGACTTGTCAAATTGTACATGTGCTTCTAACTACATGCTTCAAACTCCTTCAAACTGTATGCACTCCTCTCTTATATTACTGTATTTTGATGAAAAATTTGAAGAGTCTCACACTCTTCTACAAAAATTACTGAAATTTTTCTCCAAATGTTATTTAGCCAAGCCATTTATTTGCTACCTTTCTGAATTCCAAGTATACTACTGTGATACAATTAACCATAGGAGAAGGATTTGGGATGTTGTGATTTCACTGTATCCTGGAATTAGGAGCATTAATTAATAAATTTTATCTCTTCCAATGCAAGATACAGTAGTAGAGAAAGAAAAGGACAAACACACATGCATTCAACACCATGTATTCAGTTTAAAATGGAAAAAAAATCTCAAGAACAGCAATGCATCTAGATATATTACACTCTGGTGGACACTCATAGAAAGGTAAACTATAGGATCAGGTATGTTCAAAGATAGCATTATATTGTCTTATTCTTATTTAGTTATTATGGAAAATGGTTTCTTGTTCAGTTGGCCAAGGTTTTTTTTTTTTTCTGTTCAGACGATTGTTCTTGACTTGAGATGAATATTGGCACAAGCACCCTGGTGGAGAATGGCATGTCCAAGTTTTATTGCAATCTTTAATGTTTAGGTTGCATTATCCTATAGGAGGGGTTGAGATTCCCTACCCTACTCATTTTAGGTTAATTTTGCTATTGGGTTTTCTAAGCTCACACTTTTCTGGTGATACAACTTCCAATAAAATTTTTGAGGCTCTATAAACTTTGTATTTTGGAGATCTTATTTGCTAAGAAATATTTCCAGAATTCTCTGCTGATCAAAATATTTCCCAAATCTTGATCATTAAGTCATGTTAATAGTTTGGTGTTTAATGCCATATCCACTTTGTTTCAGTTGACTTGCAGCTGCTACTGGGACTCTTCCCAGTCTTGTTTTTCGATGCTTAATTGCCTTAAATTCAGAAGCTGTCTGGGGAATAGAGAGCTGGAGTAGAGTGATCAAACAAAGAGCATGCCATTGAGAAAAGGATGAGATGGCCGAGTACGGAGATTCTCGGCTTGTCTCTTGCCACACACATATCAATATTACTACTACATATAGAGAAACTATCTCTGAGAATTACTTAAAAACTACGAAAAAAGATTCTGCACAACTAAGGATAAAAGGGAAAAAACACACTGACAGGTAGGAGGAGCAGAGATGTGGTCTATCTAGTATCTGCTGTGTGACCCACAGCAGAAGAGATATCACAGCTTCAGAGTCTCCACCTGAAAGCTGAGGATTCTGAATCCTACATTAAACTCCCAAGTCTTCCAGATAGATCGTGTTAGGCCACCAGATAAGTCTCAATAAATTTAAGAAGGTAAAAATCATATCAAACATCTTTGCTGGTCACAATATGAGGTTAGAAGTTAACTATGAGAAAAAACAAACAAACTGGAAAAAAATACCACAAACACTCCAGATTTGAACAACATACTACCAAATAACCAGAGGTCACTGAAGAAATCAAAGGGGCCAGTAAGAAATACTGTGACAAAAATAAAAATGGAAACACAACATTCCAAAATTTATGCAACATGGCAAAGGGGAAGTTAATGGCTATACAGACCTACCTCAAATAATAAAGAAAATCCCAAACAAACAATCCAATTTTACACCTAAAGAAACTAGAAAAAGAATATTTTTTTTAAAAAAAAGCACAAAGTTAGTAGAAAAAGGGAAATAATAAAGATCAGAGCAATAATAAAATAGAGACTAAAAAAATAGCAATGATCAATGAAACTCAATGAAGGAGCAATTTCTTTGAAAAGATAAACCTTAGGTAGACTCATAAAGGAAAAAAAGAAAGGAGGCCAAAATACATAAAATAATATAAATAAATAAAGGAGAGAGTTATAACCAACACCACAGGAACATCGTAAGAGATTACTACAAAAATAATGTCAGCAGATTGAACAACCTAAAGAAATGTATAAATTTCTAAAAGCATATAATTCTCCAAAATTGACCTAGGAAGAATTAGAAAATCTGAACAGAACAATGGCTATCAATGAAATTGAAACAACAATCAAAAAACTCTCAGCAATTAAAAGTCCAGGGCCACATAGCTTCATGGGTTAATTCTACTAAAGATTTAAAGGCTATTTAATACCTATTTTTCTCAAGTTGTCCAAGAACTTTGAAGAGGAAAGAATACATATAAACTCATTCTACCAGGCCAACATACACTGATAAAAAAAAATCAGACAAAGACACCAAAGAAAGGAAATGAAGAAAAAAGAAAGAAAGAAATTTGCAGGCCACTATCTCTAATATAGAGATGCAGAAACATATAACATAGATGCAAAAAATATATTTTGACAAATTCAACATTTTTTCATAATGTATAGTCTCAACAAAGTGGGCATAGAGGGAACATGAAAGTGAAAGTCGCTCAGGTGTGTCCAACTCTTTGCGACCCCATACAGTCCATGGAATTCTCCAAGCCAGAATACTGGAGTGGATAGCCTTTCCCTTCTCCAAGGGATCTTCCCAACTCAGGTATCAAGCCCAGGGTTTCCCACATTGCAGGCATATTCTTTACCAGCTGAGCCATAAGGAAAATCCAAGAATACTAGAGTGGGCAGCCTATCCCTTCTCCAGTAGATCTTCCCAACCCAGAAATCAAACTAGGGCCTCATGCATTGCAGGCTGATTCTTTACCAACTGAGCTATGAGGGAAGCCAGAGGAAACATACTTCAAGATAATAAAGGCCATATAAAGCAAACCCACAGCTGACATCATACTCAACGGTGAAAAGCTGAAAGTACTTCTAAGTTCAGCAACAAGACAAGAATTTCCACTCTCATGCCTTGTATTCAATGCAGAAATAAATGTCCTAGCCACAGCAATTAGACAATAAATAAACAAATATATAAAAGGTATCCAAATTGAGAAGAGAAAAGTAAAACTGCTGCTGTTTACAGATGTCATGACACTACATATAGGAAATGCTACAGATGTTAACAAAAATCTAATAGAACTAATAAACAAATTGAGTAAAGTTGTAGGAAATAGAGAAAAACAACAGAATGGGAAAGTCAAGAGATTTCATCAAGAAAATTAATGATACCAAAGGAACATTTCATGCAAAGATGAGCACAACAAAGGACAGAAACTGTATGGCCCTACAGAAGCAGAAGATACTAAGAAGAGGTGGCAAGACTATACAGAAGAACTATACAAAAAAGATCTTAATGATCCAGATAACCATGATGGTATGATCACTCACATAGAGCCAGACATCCTGGAGTGTGAAGTCAAGTGGGCCTTAGAAAGCATCACTATGAACAAAGCTAGTGGAGGTGATGGAATTCTAGCTGAGGTATTTCAAATTCTAAATGATGATGTTGTGAAAGTGCTGCACTCAATATGCCAGCAAACTTGAGAAACTCAGTAGTGGCCCTGGACTGAAAAAGATCAGTTTTCATCCCAATTCGAAAGAAAGGCAATGCCAAAAAATGTTCAAACTACTTCACAGTCGCACTAATTTCACATACTAGCAGAGTAATGTTCAACATTTTAACAGTACATAAATGGAGAATTTCCAGACGTTCAAGCTGGATTTAGAGAAGGCAGAGGAATCAGAGATCAAATGGCCAACATCCACTGGATCATAGAAAAAGCAAGAGAATTCCAGAAAAAAGATCTACTTTTGCTTCATTGACTATGATAAAGCCTTTGATTGTGTGGATCACAGCAAACTGTGGAAAATTCTTCAAGAGATGGGAATACCAGGTTGTTTTATCTGCCTCCTGAGAAACCTTTGTACAGATCAAGAAGCAACAGTTAGAACTGGACATGGAAAAACGGACTGGTTCCAAATTGGGAAAGGAGTACATCGAGGCTGCATACTGTCACCCTATTATTTAACTTATATGCAGAGTACATCATGCAAAATTCCAGGCTGGATGAAGCACAAGCTGAAATCAAGATTGCCAGGAGAAATATCAATAAACTCAAATATGCAGATGATATCACCCTTATGGCAGAAAGTGAAGAGGAACAAAAGAGCCTCTCCATGAAAGTGAAAGAAGAGGGTGAAAAAACTGGCTTGAAACTCAATATTCAAAAAACTAAGATCATGGTATCCATGGTATCCTGTCCCATCACTTCATGGCAAATAGTTGGGGAAACAATGGAAACAGTGACTGACTTTATTTTCTTGGGCTTCAAAATCACTGTAGATGGTGACTCCAGTCATGAAATTAAAAGATGCTTGTTCCTTGGAAGAAAAACTATGATAAACCTAGACAGCATATTAAAAACAAATAGACATTGCTTTACCAATAAAAGTCCATCTAGTCAAAGCTATGGTTTGTCCAGTAGTCATGTATGGATGTGAGAGTTGAACCATAAAGAGGTCTGAGCACCAAAGAATTAATGCTTTTGAACTGTGGTGTTGGAGAAGACTCTTGAGAGTCCCTTGAACTGCAAGGAGATCAAAGAAGTCAATCCTAAAGGAAGTAAATCCTGAATATTCTTTGGAAGGACTGATGCTAAAGCTGAAACTCCAATACTTTGGCCATCTGATGCAAAGAGCTGATTCTTTAGAAAAGACCCTGGTCCTGGGAAGGATTGAAGGCAGGAGGAGAAGGGGACGACAGAAGATGAGATGATTGAATGGCATCAACTCAATAGACATGAATTTGAGCAAGCTGCAGAAGATGGTGAAGGACAGGGAACCCTGGAATGCTGCATTCCATGGGCTGCAAAGAGTAGGACACGACTGAGCAACTGAACAACATAAAAGTAGTAGGATACAAATGTTTAGAATTCTGTGGAATTTCTCTACAGTAACAATGATCTATATCTGAAAGACAAATTAAGAAAATTAATCCCATTACAATTGCATCAAAAAGATTTTTAAAAAATCTTATAAATAAATTTAACCAAGGAGGTGAAAGACATAGTCTAAAAACTATAACTAATATTGATAAAAGAATTTGAAAAGGATAAAAATAAATAAAAATATATACTGTATTGATAGATCAAAAAAAATAATTTTGTTAAGTTGCCCATATTATCCAAAGCAATAATGGCTTTAACACAATATCAAACTGTCAATGATATTTTTGAAAGAACTAGAATTCTAAAATGTGTATGAAAATGCAAAACACCACAAATAGCCAAAACAATCTTGGGAAAGAAGAGTAAAGATGGAGGTATCATGTTCTCTGATTTCAGGCTATAGTACAAAGCTACAGTCAACAAAACAGTATGGGACTCATACAAAAATAGATACATATTGATGGAAGAGCATAGTGAAATGAGAAATGAACCTGCAATTATATGATTATTTAATCTATAACAAAGGAAGCAATAATGCACAATAGGGGAATAAAATAGCCTTTCAATAAATTGTGTTGGGAAAACCAGAGAGCTACATCCAAGATAATCAAACTGGATTACTCTTTCACACTATGCACAAAAATAAATTCAACATGGATTAAAGACATAAATGTAAGACCTAAAACCATAAAGATAAAAGAAAAATTAGGCAATATATTCTTTACCATTGATCTTCTAAATACGTTTTGTATATGTTTCCTCAGGCAAGGGGAACAGAAAACAAAATTTAACAAATAGGGCTACATCATACTGAAAAAAAAAAAAAAAAAAAACTTTTACACAGTAAATGAAACCAGTAACTAAACCAAAAGGCAATCTTTTTGTTGGGAGAAAATATTTTCAAATGATATTATCTGATAAAAGGTTAATATCCAAATTATATAAAAAAATCACACAATTTCATATCAAAAAGCAAGCAATATGATTTAAAAATGAGTAGAGGATCTGAGAGGGCATTTTATCAAAAAAATACAAATAGCCAATTGATGTGTGAAAAAATGCTCAGCTTAACCAATCGTTAGGGAAATACAATTAAAAATCACAATGAGGTATCACCTCACACCTGGCAGAGTGGTCACCCTCTAAAAGACAATAAATAACAAGTATTGGTGAGAACTTGAAGAAAAGGAAACCCTTGTTAACTGTTGGTAGGAGGCTAAATAGAATGGACCTTCCTCAAAAAACTAAAAATACAACTATTATACATACAATGCAGTTATTCTACATCTCAGTATTTACCAATAGAAAACAAAACAGTAATTTCTAAAGATATATGTACCCCTATGTTGATTGCAGCATTATTTACAATAGGCAAGATATTGAAGCAACTGAAACATACCTTGAAAGATGAACTAATAAAAAAGAGAGAATACTGTGTTTGTCAGTCATGTCTGATTCTTTGCTCAGCCAAAAAAAAAAAAAAAATGAAATGTTGCCATTTTTGACAACATAAGTGGATCTAGAAGGCATAATGTTAAGTGAAATAAAACAAACAGAAAAAGACAAATACTGGTTTCATTTCTTGTTTCATTTCTTGTTTCATTTATATGTGGAATATTAAAAATTAAATAAAATGAATCAGAAACAAAGTTATAGCAAAAGAAAGCACACTGTTTGTGAGAGCGGGGCAGGGTATTCAGGGCTTGGGATAAATCAGTTCAGTTGCTCAGTTGTGTCCGACTCTTTGCAACCCCACAGTCTGCAGCACACCAGGCCTCCCTGTCCATCACCAACTCCCAGAGTTTATTCAAACTCACATCCATTGAGTCAGTGATGCCATCCAACCATCTCATCCTCTGCCGTCCCCTTCTCCTCCCACCTTCAATCTTTCCCAACATCAGTGTCCTTTCAAATGAGTCAGCTAAATAGGTAAAGGTAATTAAGAGGTACAAAAATTCCAGTTAAAGATGAATAAGTCACAGGGATACAATATACAGCATAAATAATATAGTCAATAATACTGTAATAATTTTGCATGATGATGGATGATCATTGAAATTATGATGATAGTTTTATACTGTATTTGACTGTCATATAACTATATCATATACCTGAAACTACCATAATATTGAATGTCAACTATGCTTCAGTAGACAACAGCAACAACAAAGCAGAAAACAGTATAACAGCTTCCCAGAATTTTGCTCCTTTGTTACATTTCAAGTATAGTCATGGAATGTACTTTGCAATGGCAAGTGGAGATGAGGCTAGAGGGTATGCCAGGAGCTCTTCAGGACAGAGCTAGTAAGTTTGGTTTCCTGACGTTTCTTCCTCCTTCCAAATAACCCTATGCTATTTTCCAGTATATTTCCATTTCTTGAAAAATATTTCAATGTTATCTATAAAGTAATAAACTAAACAATATAAATACTATGTCATATACATTTCTTCTAGAATTTTAGAAATATGATATAACAGTACAGATTTCCTGCATTTGCTTCTAGTGGGAAATTTCTGTTTAGAGCTTGTTTCTTTTTTGTACCTTATTGAAGGAATGCAAAAGTAATTAACAGAGTAACAGAGTCTGTGTTCTTGCTGTTTGATTCTCAGTTCAGTTCAGTTCAGTCATTCAGTCATGTCTCTTTGCGACCCCATGAATCGCAGCACACCAGGCCTCCCTGTCCATCACCAACTCCCGGGGTTCACTCAAACTCATGTCCATTGAGTCAGTGATGCCATCCAGCCATCTCATCCTCTGTCATCCCCTTTTCCTCCTGCCCCCAATCCCTCCCAGCATCAGAGTCTTTTCCAATGAGTCAACTCTTCGCGTGAGGTGGCCAAAGTACTGGAGCTTCAGCTTTAGCATCATTCCCTCCAAAGAATACTCAGGGCTGATCTCCTTCAGAATGGACTGATTGGATCTCCTTGCAGTCCAAGGGACTCTCAAGAGTCTTCTCCAACACCACAGTTCAAAAGCATCAATTCTCTGGCGCTCAGCTTTCTTCACAGTCCAACTCTCACATCCATACATGACCACTGGAAACACCATAGCCTTGACTAGATGATTCTAGGCCCCCCCTAAATACAACCAAATGTGTCCATATGGCCAGAGTCTCAATAGGTAACAGGTAATATCTTACCTGACTACTTCACCATCAGTATCATGGTCTGACAGTCTTTCATTCTATGGTGCGTGGATCTGGACCATTGACCATACCAACCAAGTTCAGTGTACTCTGTATTTACTAAAAAAGGGTGAATATTATTCACTGTGTGCTTTTCATAAATCAGAAAAAATCTAGTCCTCAGAAAGAGACTAGAATTATAAAATAGAATGTTAGTAGAATGCTTTCTCTCCTCAACTCTGATCCTTCACCTAAGTACAATTAGTAGCTATATATCTGCAGATCAGAGTCTATGATCTCTAAATACCATTTAATTCACTGAATTTGCCAACCTTCTATTTTTGCAGAGTCTGAAACATATGTTGATCCAATCCAGAACTACTGGTGTTACAGGCACCAGCCCATATCTTCTATTTTTTGGACTTATTGGAGTAGTTGGATGTGTTACTAATAAGAAACTGTGCTTTAGTGATGAAGCCCATCAAACAACATTGAATCAGTGGTTTTCATGGAGCTGATGAGAGCTATGAACTTCCATCTCTGTATATTTCACAGCCCCATAATTTTAATATACCCACATGTACTAGGGGCAGATAGTAACTTACACACTCTCCCAAAGAGTGTTATATTGGGATCAATATTTCATTAGCACTCTCCAGTGATTAAGCCATGCACCAGCTGGACCCAATTCCCTACAGTGAGTCATTGACATTTGCACTGTGGCCTGTGAGGTAATCTGCCCTTTTAAAGGAATGAAAAAGGTTAACCCAGACCCTTGTAAACCTTTATCAATTACTTGACATCATTAAAATCTGCCCAGTCCATTTTGTAACAGTCAATCAAACATAAAATTCTCTAGAGTAGTAAGCCTTCTATGTTTCTAAACTGAGAAAATTGAACCAACAATATCTTGAAAAGTATCATTTAAATAACTAATATGTGCTCCAGACAAGAGAAGGTGCTATGGCAAATACAGAGAAAACCTCCTGCTACATGCCCTCGATATACTTACTGACTAGTTGAAAAGTCACATAAAAATCTAAAAATAACATAAAACTTTAAGTATCAGCTAAGTAACAAAAAAAAAGAATTAAATGGAAACAAAATCATGGAAAATTATTCCTTTCCCTTCAAAAATTTGTATGTGATATACCTTGTATCATGAAAAGAAAGAGGACATAAATATGGTAAATGAAACTTGAGTTGCTTTTCCTAGGATATGTAACATTTTCACAGGTTGAAAAAAAGGAGACTCACTTTCGTCTAGCTTTGTTTAGGGAAAGAGGGGAAAGAATAGGACATAATATAAAGAAGCTGAAGCTGTGAAGCTTACAAAATAACTTTTCACCTACCTATTTCTGCACACCTGAGAATGACCACTGCAAACTGAGGAGAGAGGTATGATATGAACCAGAACTGAAAAGTTACTAGTAGAACCTGTAAAAATGAGAACCAAAACACTAGTTTGCATTAGGTGTGAGAGAAATCCTGTTTACAGCATACTACTAAGAGAGAGGCTAGAACCACCCGTGTGAAATCTCACAGGTGTATTCTGCCTTTCTAAGAACACTCTACTTCTCCTTGCATACACTGCAGGTGCATACAGATCTCTCCAACAGGTAGACTTCTATTTTCAACAGTGTTTCCCTTCCTGAGCTTTGCTCTCACTACTGAGATAACTACCAGGTTGTTCTTGGCAGCTTCCAAAACACTTTCATCTCCTATATGTTTTACCTGCAATCTTCCTCACCTCCCACTGGGCATCAGCTAATTTTTCATTTGCTCAAGGCCTCAGAATGACAGGTCCCACAATTAGCCTTCCCAGAGGCTTCCTTCTTCCTTGGCAGTAGGTGTGGTGAATGTCAAAATCTAATCTTGTTAGCAGCCTCAGTTTAGTACTAAAAGTGTTGTCTATGACAGCAAACAAATGTTTAGGGGTGTGGATAAACAGAGGTATCTTAAGAAGGAAAATGACTGTGCCATTTGTCTCATCCAATTGTAGAGTGTTAGAGAAAAAAGCTCATCTAGCTCAGCCCCATCATTTTACTGAAGAAGAACATGGAAACCTAAGAGGCAAAGTGCCTAATCCTAAATTTGACAGAATGTTAATGTCAGAGGTAGTATTGGCACTTAAATGGGGAGACAGAAGGCCATGATTTAGACATTTTTGGAGCTGCACAATTCCTAGAACAATGCTTTGTCCATAATAGATGCTAACTAAATGTTTTGGCGAAAGACAAGATAATCTAAGGATGGATTCTTAACTAAAATTCTGATTATTAAGTCAGTTTCCAATTTATTTTTCATTAGTTCAATTCTTCATCTACTAATTTACAATAAGATTTCATATTTCACCTATTTTTTTACATATATATATATATATATATATTTTTTTTTTTTTTTTCTCCTCCGAATCAAGCTGTTTTCCTCAGTCAAGTGGAGAACTTCTCTTTGCCTTTGGAAAATAAGAAACGCATTACCTCCCTGTACATGCATGTTAAGTCTTTGCAGTCATATCTAATTCTGTGCAACCCTAGGGACTGCCGCCTGTGAGTCTTCTTTGTCCATGGGATTCTCCAGGCAAGAATACTGGAGTGGTTTGCCATTCACTCCTCTAGGGGATCTGCCAGACCCAAGAATGGAACGCGCATCTTTTATGTCTAGCCTGCATTGGCAGGTGGGTTCTTTACCACTAGCACCACTTGGGAAGCTCCATTATGTCCCTATTCCTACCCATCTCTTTTATCATCTTGAAATTTTCCTTGACTCATTTCCACAGTCTCTTTTTTGATCCTTAATATTGACTTATCTGCACAATGTCTTCAAGCCTGACATGAACTTATCATTTAACCATTATTGGATGAAACTTTTTATGCTAAAGGCATTAAAATCATCAATTATGAATCATTTGCATGTGTATTGTTCAATATTATGCATATAGAAAATATAAAAAATCAAGTAAGTGATTTTTGCTTTCAGAAAGTATTTTATTCATTTTGGAGAAGACAAATAATTTTATGAAGTTTAACTGACAATACAAAAGTGCAAGAAATGACATAAAACACAAAATACAATAGATTTCTGTACAGATAATAAATGTGTTAACAGTGAATCCTGTGAGATAAAGTGAAAAGATCATCTGAATAAAATAGACGTGAAATGAGCTTGCAGATCAGACTTAAATAAGCAAACAGGAGTGAAAGAAATATATTGAGACAAAGCTTTAGAAACAGGTATATACCAGTTAGTTTTAAATAGGTATTGGTGAGCAGATAGTGTTGGTTGCAACAGGGGCCCTGTATCAGGAACAAAACGCTGATGTTGATGGGACAGAAGTCTGTGGCCTTGGGTTTTGACATGTGTGCTCAGCCAGATAAAAATCACTAGGTGATCTTGCTCTCATAGGGCTCATATTCTCACTGAGGACCCAGACACCCACAGTAATTTAATAACATATAGAATCATGTGAAATTAGTTGATACTGAACCAACTTTAAAAGATAGATGTCCACAGGCTAATAGGAACAAGAAAGACTTCAAGTAAGCCTGAATTTAAGTTGATATTTAAAGGGCATTGAGAATTTAATCAGCATGAGAATAGGAGGCATTACAGAGAGAAAAAAAAAATTCTGACTTCTTTTATTTTTACCTGTTGTTGGTTTGGTTCTTGCACCCGATTTTAATTGGAAATAAAAATATTTTATTGTTCAAAAATTATATCAAATGTATTTTCTACCCTGAGAGAGAAGAACACACACATGGTAAATTTTAGAGCTATGCAGTTAGTGTTTATGGAGGACTCACTGCAGAATATATGCTCTACTAAGTTTCATTGCTCTTTTGAAATTAATAATTATTGATTTTTAAAATGTCGGTTTAAGTAAATATTAAATATTTAAGAAATATAGACAGTGTTTAATTATGAGATCTCTTTTCATTTCTTTTGCTCATATTCAAGAAGCAACTAAAGAAACGAGCAGTTTATACTTTCGAGTTCACTTACTATAAAACAATCACTATACGAGAAACAATATTAGCATAATTAGAAATTTACTCCTTCCAAGAAGTTGATATAATGCTGTTCTTCTATATATTAATGAAGAAAAAATTTTATAAACTCCAACAACTTTTGTGATTAAAACTCAGTAAACTCAAAAAAGAAGGGAACAATTTCAACTTGATTAAAAAAAAATTAACAAAGCCTACATTTAACAATACACATAATGATAAGAACTCTCTGCATACAGATGTTTATATCTTTCCTCTTCTCCTTTGCTTTTTGCTTCTCTTCTTTTCACAGCTATTTGTAAGGCCTCCCCAGACAGCCATTTTGCTTTTTTGCATTTCTTTTCCATGGGGACGGTCTTGATCCCTGTCTCCTGTACAGTGGCACGAACCTCATTCCATAGTTCATCAGGCACTCTATCTGTTATCTAGGCCCTTAAATCATTTCTCACTTCCACTGTATAATCATAAGGGATTTGATTTAGGTCATACCTGAATAGTCTAGTGGTTTTCCCTACTTTCTTCAATTTAAGTCTGAATTTGGCAATAAAGAGTTCATGGTCTGAGCCACAGTCAGCTCCTGGTCTTGTTTTTTTGACTGTATAGAGCTTCTGCATTTTTGGCTGCAAAGAATATAATCAATCTGATTTCGGTGTTGACCATCTGGTGATGCCCATGTGTAGAGTCTTCTCTTGTGTTGTTGGAAGAGGGTGCTTGTTATGACCAGTGCATTTTATTGGCAAAACTCTATTAGTCTTTTCCCTGCTTCATTGCGTACTCAAGGCCAAATTTGCCTGTTACTCCAGGTGTTTCTTGACTTCCTACTTTTGCATTCCAGTCCCCTATAATGAAAAGGACATCTTTTTTGGGTGTTAGTTCTAAAAGGCCTTGTAGGTCTTCATAGAACCGTTCAACTTCAGCTTCTTCAGCGTTACTGGTTGGGGCATAGACTTGGATTACTGTGATATTGAATGGTTTGCCTTGGAAACAAACAGAGATCATTCTGTCGTTTTTGAGATTGCATCCAAGTACTGCATTTCAGACTCTTTTGTTGACCATGATGGCTACTCCATTTCTTCTGAGGGATTCCTGCTCGCAGTAGTAGATATAATGGTCATCTGAGTTAAATCCACCCATTTCAGTCCATTTTAGTTTGCCAATTCCTAGAATGTCGACATTCGCTCTTGCCATCTCCTGTTTGACCACTTCCAATTTGCCTTGATCCATGGACCTGACATTCCAGGTTCCTATGCAATATTGCTCTTTACAGCATCGGACCTTGCTTCTATCACCAGTCACATCCACAGCTGGGTAGTGTTTTTGCTTTGGCTCCATCACTTCATTCTCTCTGGAGTTATTTTTCCACTGATCTCCAGTAGCATATTGGGTACCTACTGACCTGAGAAATTCCTCCTTCAGTATCCTATCATTTTGCCTTTTCATACTGTTCATGGTATTCTCAAGGCAAGAATACTGAAGTGGTTTGCCATCCCCTTCTCCAGTGGAACACATTCTGTCAGATCTCTCCACCATGACCTGGTGGAGATAAAAAGATATAAAAAAGATATAAACATCTGTATGCAGAGTTCCAAAGAATAGCAAGAAGAGATAAGAAAGCCTTCTTCAGTGATCAATGCAAACAAATAGAGGAAAACAACAGAATGGGAAAGACTAGAGATCTCTTCAAGAAAATCAGAGATACCAAAGGAAAATTTCATGCAAAGATGGGCTCGATAAAGGACAGAAATGGTATGAACTTAACAGAAGCAGAAGATATTAAGAAGAGATGGCAAGAATACACAGAAGAACTGTACAAAATAGATCTTCACGACCAAGATAATTACGATGGTGTGATCACTGACCTAGAGCCAGACATCCTGGAATGTGAAGTCAAGTGGGCCTTAGAAAGCATCACTATTAACAAAGCTAGTGGAGGTGATGGAATTCCAGTTGAGCTATTCCAAATCCTGAAAGTTGATGCTGCAAAAGTGCTGCACTTAATATGCCAGCAAATTTGGAAAACTCAGCAGTGGCCACAGGACTGGAAAAGGTCAGTTTTCATTCCAATTCCAAAGGAAAGCAATGCCAAATAATGCTCAAACTACCGCACAATTGTACTCATCTCACATGCTAGTAAAATAATACTCAAAATTCTCCAAGCCAGGCTTCAGCAATACATGAACTGTGAACTTCCTGATGTTCAAGCTGGTTTTAGAAAAGGCAGAGGAACCAGAGATCAAATTGCCAATATCCGCTGGATCATGGAAAAAGCAAGAGAATTCCAGAAAAACATCTATTTCTGCTTTATTGACTATGCCAAAGCCTTTGACTGTGTGGATCACAAGAAACAGTGGGAAATTCTGAAAGAGATGGGAATACCAGACCACCTGACCTGCCTCTTGAGAAATTTGTATGCAGGTCAGGAAGCAACAGTTAGAACTGGACGTGGAACAACAAACTGGTTCCAAATAGGAAAAGGAGTACATCAAGGCTGTATATTGTCACCGTGCTTATTTAACTTCTATGCAGAGTACATCATGAGAAACGCTGGACTGGAAGAAATACAAGCTGGAATCAAGATTGCCGGGAGAAATATCAATAACCTCAGATATGCAGATGACAGCACCCTTATGGCAGAAAATGAAGAGGAACTAAAAAGCCTCTTGATGAAAGTGAAAGTGGAGAGTGAACAAGTTGGCTTAAGCTCAACATTCAGAAAATGAAGATCATGGCATCCGGTCCCACCCCTTCATGGGAAATAGATGGGGAAACAGTGGAAACAGTGTCAGACTTTATTTTTCTGGGCTCCAAAATCACTGCAGATGGTGACTGCAGCCATGAAATTAAAAGACGCTTACTCCTTGGAAGGAATGTTATGACCAACCTAGATAGCATATTCAAAAGCAGAGACTTTACTTTGCCAACAAAGGTTCATCTAGTCAAGGCTATGGTTTTTCCTGTGGTCATGTATGGATGTGAGAGTTGGACTGTGAAGAAGGCTGAGCACTGAAGACTTGATGCTTTTGAACTGTGGTGTTGGAGAAGACTCTTGAGAGTCCCTTGGACTGCAAGGAGATCCAAGCAGTCCATTCTGAAGGAGATCAGCCCTGGGATTTCTTTGGGAGGAATGATGCTAAAGCTGAAACTCCAGTACTTTGGCCACCTCATGTGAAGAGTTGACTCATTGGAAAAAACTCTGATTCTGGGAGGGATTGGGGGCAGGAGGAGAAGGGGACGACAGAGGAGGAGATGGCTGGATGGCATCACTGAATCGATGGACGTGAGTCTCAATGAACTCTGGGAGTTAGTGTTGGGCAGGGAGGCCTGGCGTGCTGCGATTCATGGGGTCGCAAAGAGTCAGACACGACTGAGTGACTGATCTGATCTGATACTGATAAGAAACTGGACATTTTCCTTTAAGACAGAAAATAAAGAAATGATATCTTCTCTCATAACTCATTTCCAAAATCAGACTAGAAGTCTAAGCTAATGCAATAACATATGCAGATTAGGAAAGAAAAAAAATTAAGCTGTCTTTACTGTCAGTTCAGTTCAGTCTCTCAGTCGTGTCCAGCTTTTGTCACCCCTTGGACTGCAGCACGCCAGGCTTCCCTGTCCATTACTAACTCCTGGAACTTGGTCAAACTCATCTCCATCAGGTTGGTGATGCCATCCAACCATCTCATCCTCTGCTGCCCCCTTATCCTCCTGCCTTAAATCTTCCCCAGAATCAGAGTCTTCCAATGAGTCAGTCCTTCATATCAAGTGGCCAAAGTAGTGGAGCTTCAGTTTCAGCATCAGTTCTTCCAGTGAATATTCAAGGTTGATTTCCCTTAGGATTGATTGGTTTGATCTCCTTGCAGTCCAAGGGACTCTCAAGAGTCTTCTCCAACACCACAGTTCAAAAGCATAAATTCTTTGGTTCTCAGTTTTATTTATGGTCCAACTCTCACATCCATACATGACTAATGGAAAAACAATAGCTTTGACTAGATGGACCTTTGTTGGCAAAGTAGTGTCTCTGCTTTTTGATATGCTGTCTAGGTTGGTCATAGCTTTTCTTCCAAAGAACAAGCTTCTTTTAATTTCATGGCTACAGTCACCATCTGCAGTGATTCTGGAGGCCAAGAAAATAAAGTCTCCCACTGTTTCCATTTTTTCCCCATCTATTTGCATGAATTGATGGGACTGGGTGCCATGATCTTAGTTTTATGAATGTTGAGTTTTAAACCAGCTTTTTCACTCTTTACTCTCAGATGATATAATTGTCTGTGTGTAAAAATTCCAAAGAAGTGATAATGAAACTCTTAGTAATTAATAAATGACTAACAATATCGCAACGTACAAGGTCAGTATATAAAAGACACTTACTTTCCTTAGAATTTAAACATTTAGAATTTAAACTTTTAAATAGTGTACCCTTTATCATCTCAGCCCAACCCCAAAATTGAACTACTTATATATGACCTTGAGTGAGTGAGTTAAGGTCACTCAGTCGTGTCTGACTTTTTACAACCCCATGGACTTCTCCAGACCATGGAATCATCCAGGCCAGAATACCAGAGTGAATAGCTTGTCCTTTGTCCAGGGGATCTTCCCCACCCAGGGATTGATTCCAGGTCTCCTGCATTGCAGGCAGATTCTTTACCAGCTAAGCCACCAGGGAAGCCCAGGTATGACCTTAATAATATAAATAATAGGATTTGTATGTGAAAAATGCAAAACTCTGACAGAAGAAGTAAAAAATGATATAAATACATGAAAAGATAGTTCTTGTTCATGAATTAGAAGATTCAACATTGTTATGATCCCAATACTTTCAGACTTGATCTATTGTATACAACTCAATCACAGTCTCAGTCAGCTATTTTACAGATAGCAATGAACTGATTTACTATTCATATGGAAAGATAAAAGACCTAGACTAACGAATACAGACTGAAAAAGTATAAAATTATGTGTCATATCATCCAACTTGAAGACTTACTAAAAAGCTAATAATAAAAAATGTGATATTGGTGAAAGAATGAACACATAGAACAATAAAACAGAATAGAAAGCCCAGAAATAGCCCCTATAAGTTTAGTCACTAAATCTTTGAAGAAAGGCAAAAGCAATTCCATAGAAAGAGGATGTTTCTTATGAAGAATGGTGATGAGTTTTCATACTATCCATGGGGTTTTCCAGGCAAGATTACTGTACTGGATTGCCATTTCCTTCTCCAGCAGATTACGTTTTGTCAGCATTCTTCACTATGGCCCGTCTATCTTGGGTGACCCTCCATGGCATATCTTATAGCTTCACTGAGTTATACAAGTTCCTTTGCCACAACAAGGCTGTGATCCGTGCGTGGACTGCAATGAGATCAAACCAGTCAATCCCAAAGGAGAACAACTCAATATTCATTGACAGGACTATTGCTGAAGCTGAAGTTCCAATACTATTTGGTCACCTGATGGGAAGAGCTGTCTCATTGGAAAAGTCCCTGATGAAGGAAATGATTGAAGACAAAAGAAGGAGGGAGCAGCAGATAATGAGATGGCTTGATAGTATCATTGGCTAAATGGACATGAGTTTGAGCACACTCCGGGATATAGTGGAGGACAGAGGATCCTGGTGTGTTGCAGTCTATGGAGAACACAAAGAGTCAGACATGACTTAGTGACTGAGCAACAACAAAGACTTTTCTGAAAAACACCAAAAGTATATAATTTAAAAAACATTGTTAAGCCAGATTTATTAACTTTCAAAATATCTGCTCTGTGAAAAATACTGTAAGATACTGGAACCAAAAATGGGAGAAAAAATTTTAAAATATATGTGATAAGGAATATTACCTATACAAAGAATGTGTGAAACTCAACAACAGGAAAATAAACAACACAACTTAAATGTGAGAAATATCTTAACAGACACTGCTCAGTAGCATCTGATTCTTTGCAACCCCACGGACTACAGTCCACCAGGCTCCTCTGTCCAAGGAATTTTCCAGGCAAGAATACTGGAGTGGGTTGCCATTTCCTCCTCCTGGGCAGTCTTCTCTACCCAGGGATTGAACCCACATCTCCTGCAGCTCCTGCATTGCAGGTGAATTCTTTATCACTGAGTCATTTGGGAAGCCCCGCATAAGACATGCAGATTTCAAAAAGCATTTGAAAAGATCACCATTATTTATCATTCAGTTCAGTTCAGTTCAGTCAATCAGTCATGTCCGACTCTCTGCAATTCCATGAATCGCAGCATGCCAGGCCTCCCTGTCCATCACCAACTCCCGGAGTTCACTCAGACTCACGTCCATTGAGTCAGTGATGCCATCCAGCCATCTCATCCTCTGTCGTCCCCTTCTCCTCCTGCCCCCAATCCCTCCCAGCATCAGGGTCTTTCCCAATGAGTCAACTCTTCGCATGAGGCAGCCAAAGTATTATAATTTCAGCTTCAGCATCGTTCCTTCCAAAGAAATCCTAGGACTGATATCCTTTAGGATGTACTAGTTGGATCTCCTTGCAGTCCAGGGGATTCTCAAGAGTCTTCTCCAACACCACAGTTCCAAAGCATCAATTCTTCAGTGCTCAGCTTTCTTCACAGTCCAACTCTCACATCCATACATGACCACTGGAAAAACCATAGACTTGACTAGATGGACCTTTATTTATCATTAGGGAATTTCAATTTAAAATAACTATGAGATACTATTACACACACATTAGAATGCCTAATATCCCAAAAACCTGATGAGACTAATTACTACCAAGAGAGCAGAGTTATAGAAACTCTCGTTTATTACTCATGGGAATGTAAAATGGTACAGCTATTTTGAAAGACAGTTTGGCAGTTTCCTACAAAGCCACATATAGTCTTACCGTGTGATCCAGCAATTGTACTCCATGGTATTTACCCAACTGATCTGAAAACTTATATCCATATAAAAACATGGACATAAATGTCCAGAGCAGCTCTATTAATAATAGTAATAAAGACACTAAAAACAACCATTCACTAGGTGAATGGATAAACAAATTTCAGTATGCTGGTACAGTGGAATATTACTTAGTAATAAAAAGCAATGGGCTAGCAAGCCATGAAAAGAAATGGATGAATCTTAAATTTCCAAGTGAAAGAAACCTGTTTGAAAAGGCTACATGCTGTGTGATCCCAGTGGTATGACATCTTGCAAAGGGTAAATCTATAATGACTGCAAAAAGATCAGTTGTTTCAGGGGCTCATGGGAAGGGAGAGAGTTGAATCACAGGTGATTTTTTAGAGTTGCAAAACAATTCTATATGCTGCTTAATGTTGATACATTACACTATGCATTTGTAAAAATGTATTGAACTTTACAACACAAGAGTGAACCTTGCTTGTGAATCACAAGATGGAGTGCAGAATGTGACAAAACACTATAAATGTATCACAAATATATGAAATAAACTCACTAAAGAGGACAGGGAGATAGCAGTGTCCTGACCTAAGTTGCTAGAAATGAAGGGAATATGTAAAGCCTAAGGCAAAAGAAATAGTACATATGTCTTGTACTAGTTTGCAAAATTATTTCTCACTGGGATAAGGGTTATCCATTTTGCTAATAGTATACTTGTGGTATCAGATCATATAAAGCAAGTGTTCAGTAACAAAAATGAACACTTAAATAAGTGGATAGAGAATGGTGGAACCTGGATGCTTTATTGGAGATAAGTATAAGGATGCTAGAAGGATAACATGATAATGAATTAGAATAAGAGATAGCATGGCCTCATGTGTAGTTTAATATTGATACATACAGAAATACATATATATTTAATAATTACACATAAAATATTTATAGATATTCATATTCACATTGGCTAGTAAATAATTTTTTTTTTTCCTCTGAGGGAGCCTAGAAACAATATCCAAGTAAGAATGAACATACTTATTGTCTACCCCTTGGTTCTTATGCTCCAGTAAAAGGAACAAGAGCTCATTGAAGAAATGAATGATATTAGAATGAGGGCAGCAATTTACAAGATGAACCCAGAGCATCTTAGAATGCCAAGAAGAAGGGACATGTTTAAAAAAAAAAAATCCCACAATGATGGGATATTGGTTCAGAACTTTAGGAGTTCCCTGGGTAAAATCTGAAACAGGCCTTAGTTCCCAGAGGGTATGAAAAGACCATAAATAAAAAAATAGGTATATCACTACAGCTTGGTACGTATCAATAAACACCCAAAAATCTTACATACATAAGACTTGTCTTGGATAGCCACAAGACAAGAAGATCTCCTCATCTGCCCACCAGAATTTTAAAAGTTTATATAGTCAGCCGTCTGTATCTACAACTGTACTGTGCATTTTACATAGGAACTTAAGCGTTCCTCCAAATTTGGTAGCCCTGAGGGTCTTGAAGCCAATTTCCTGGAGACAGCAATATATGACCCATGGAAGTATTAAAGGGGTTTAGTCATGTATCCAGTCCAAATGGTCTCAACCCACAAAACTTTCTTCTTTTTCACTCCTGGAGGCCAAAATCTGGGTGTTGGCAAAGTTCACTCCTTCTGGAGGCTCCAAGGACTCCATTTCAGGACTTTCTCCTTTCTCTAGTGGCTTCTGACAATTCTTGGTATCTCTTTGCTCAGAGTAGCACAGATTCAGCTTCTGCCTAGTCTGCATGTGGGTTTTCATGTGACTTCTTCCTCAGTATGTGTCTGTTCTCCTTTTCTGTCTCTTACAAGGACACGGTTGGACACCGGATCTATGTCGTTGGATTGAGGGCCCAACCTTGGTGGCTCAGTGGTGAAGAATCCACCTTCCAATGCAGGAGACACGAGTTTAATCCTTGGTTCAGGAAGATACCCTGAAGAAGGAAATGGCAACCCATCCTAGCATTCTTGACTGGGAAATCTCATGGACAGAGGAGCCTGGAGGACTATAGTCCATGATACTGCAAAACAGTCAGTCATGACATAGCAACTAAACAACAGTATAATGCCATTTTCTTTTAGGTAGAGAGGTTTATGTAGTATTACAACAAATGTCTTTTTTTTTAATTAAAACATTTTATGAAGAAATTAATCAATATATAAATGAATAAATATTCTGTGAGGGTTAGATGTCAATGAACTGGAAGAACTGAAATGTTCCTATACACAACATAAATATATGAAACTTCAAAATTTCATTCTCTACTTATTTGGAGTTACTGTTTTTTGTTCTTGCTAAAGCTACCTCTGAATATTCATTGGAAGGGCTGACGCTCATGCTGAAGTTGAAGCTCCAATACTTTGGCCACCTGATGCAAAGAGCTGACTGATTGGAAAAAATCCTAATGCTGGGAAAGATTGAGGGCAGGAGGAGAAGGGGGTGTCAGAGTATGAGATGGTTGGATGGCATCACTGACTTAAGAGACATGAGTTTGAGCAAACTTTTGGAGATAGTGAAGGACAGGGAAGGCCAGTGTACTGCAGCCCATGGGGCCACAAATAGTCACACATGACTTAGCAACAGAACAATAACAAAAAGTTAACTCTTGGGCTTCCTAGGTGGTGCTAGTGGTAAAACCCTGCCTTCCAATGCAGAAGACATAAGACACATGGGTTCCCTGTCTAGGTCAGGAAGATCTCCTGGAGGAGCGCATGGCAACCCACTCTAGTATTCTTGCCTGGAAAATCCCATAGACAGAGGAACCTGGTGGGCTATGGTCCATCGGGTGCCAAAGGGTCAGACACAACTGATGTGACATAGCACACACGCATCCAAAGTTAACTCTAAACTCTTTTGTAAAACATTAAATTGATGATGTTAACATGAAAAAGTATTTAGCTTTTTTCATAGTTAAGGGCAATAGGATAACCAGTTTAGCTACATGAATAAAATGAATGGATCCATTAAAATGGAATCCTGTATAGATAAGCATGTCATTTCTATGTTAAAATATAAAAACCTGTGTCAAAAATTCCTTCCAGCTTTAGAACAGCATCACTCTCTTACTTTATACTAAAAAAATCCTATAAATAAAATATTTCATTAAATTTTTATTTCTTTCACCTATTTAATAGAGCAAATGTACAAGGTTTTACTAGACTATACCACTATCTATGAAAATTAATCATTTTTATATTAAATTTGAAGATTGTCATTTATTTACTGGCCTGAGGCAAGACATGTTTTACTTTTCTTATCCAAGTATTAAAGAACTCCCATAAAGTAAATGAGTTTCTAACATTAGGTGTTATACAGAAATGAAGGAGTAAACCTTTCTGAGAGCTGGACCAGGAATGGTCTGTATACACCAGGTTGTATTGAAATACACTCAAATAGAAACCAGGAAACTTGACATATTTTTGTTGTTGTTGTTAATGACAGGAGTCAAGAAAGATGAACTATGTGGGTTCCTTGGACGGAGAGGCAGATAAAAATGTAGGAGGTCTAGGACGTTCCTCTACTTCTATTGTGCTATCTTTTGTCAATAATTATTATATTTGTGGTGAGTGTATGTGTGTGTGTGTGCATTTGTATGAGTTTGTGCTTCCCTGTTACAATTTTGTTTTTAGGCTTTAATGAGTCAGTCTTCCTGGAGACTACGACTAGGGACTCATCAGTTCAGTTCAGTTCAGTCGCTCAGTCATGTCTGACTCTTTGCGACCCCATGAATCGCAGCATGCCAGGCCTCCCTGTCCATCACCAACTCCCGGAGTTCACTCAGACTCACGTCCATCGAGTCAGTAATGCATCCAGCCATTCATCCTCTGTCGTCCCCATCCGTGAGGCTGCCCCCAATCCCTCCCAGCATCAGAGTCTTTTCCAATGAGTCAGCTCTTCGCATTAGGTGGCCAAAGTACTGGAGTTTAAGCTTCAACATCATTCCTTCCAAAGAAATCCCAGGGCTGATCTTCAGAACGCACTGGTTGGATCTCCTTGCAGTCCAAGGGACTCTCAAGAGTCTTCTCCAACACCACAGTTCAAAAGCATCAATTCTTCAGTGCTCAGCTTTCTTCACAGTCCAACCCTCACATCCATACATAACCACTGGAAAAACCATAGCCTTGACTAGACGGACCTTTGTTGGCAAAGTAATGTTTCTGCTTTTCAATATGCTATCTAGGTTGGTCATAACTTTTCTTCCAAGGAGTCAGCGTCTTTTAATTTTATGGCTGCAGTCACCATCTGTAGTGATTTTGGAGCCCAAAAATTAAAGTCTAACACTGTTTCCACTGTTTCCCCATCTATTTCCCGTGAAGTGATGGGAACAGATGCCATGATCTTCATTTTCTGAATGTTGAGCTTTAAGCCAACTTTTTCACTCTCCACTTTTACCTTCATCAAGAGGCTTTTTAGTTCCTCTTCACTTTCTGCCATAAGGGTGGTGTCATCTGCATATCTGAGGTTATTGATATTTCTCCCAGCAATCTTGATTCCAGCTTGTGCTCCTTCCAGCCCAGAGTTTCTCATGATGTATTCTGCAGAGAAGTTAAATAAGCAGGGTGACAATATACAGCCTTGATGTACTCCTTTTCCTATTTGGAACCAGTCTGTTGTTCCACGTCCAGTTCTAACTGTTGCTTCCTGACCTGCATACAAATTTCTCAAGAGGCAGGTCAGGTGGTCTGGTATTCCCATGTCTTTCAGAATTTTCCACAGTTTATTGTGATCCACACAGTCAAAGGCTTTGGCATCGTCAATAAAGCAGAAATAGATGTTTTTTCTGGAACTCTCTTGCTTTTTCAATGATCCAGCGAATGTTGGCAATTTGATCTCTGGTTCCTCTGCCTTTTCTAAAACCAGCTTGAACATCTGGAAGTTCATGGTTCACGTATTGCTAAAGCCTGGCTTGGAGAATTTTGAGTATTACTTTACTAGCGTGTGAGATGAGTGCAATTGTGCGTAGTTTGAGCATTCTTTAGCATTGCCTTTCTTTGGAATTGGAATGAAAACTGACCTTTAGGATATCAAATTGTATTTGGTGACATTGAACCTTAGATTCCTACTAGTTGTGGCAATTTCTTAGACTTTCCTTGTTTTTCATGACCTTGTTGAGTTCTGGTAAGATATTTTGTAGAAAGCCCTCAATTTTGATTTATGTCATTATCTGATGATTTTCTCATAATTCTTTGAGATGGAAAACTGCAGAGATGAAGTGGCATTCTACTTATATAAAGAACACATTCTATCAACATGACATCATTGTTACTGACTTTGATTGCTTGGCTGAAAAAGTGTTTGTTAAGCTTCTCTAATGCAAAATTACTTTTTTTTCACTCATTTTCCATTCTGTTCTCTTTGGAAGGAAGTCACTGTGGTCACTATGTGCAGCTCATAATGACCGATGAGTTTTATTTCACCTCTTTGTGGGGAGAGTAAATGATTTGAATTCTCCATTGAATATTCCTCTTCCTTTTCAATTGTTTATTTTTTATTTGTATCAGTGTGAACTCATGGGTGTTTATAATTTGGATTATAGCCCAGTATTACTTTATTTTGTTGTGCAAAATAAAGCTATTTGCTGTTGAGAACTTTCAGTCCTTTCTTATAACCCATTGACATACATACATACATACATCTTGGAGGAGGTGATGCAGAGGATGTGGCCACTGACTGGACTCAGACAATTAGGAGCTCCTCACCATTCCCCATCCTTGGAATATATCTTCTGCCTATCACTCCCACAGCTGGAGTCATTTCAAAAACCCAGCCTCTAGAGGGAAAGCTCTCAAAATCATCTTATGAAGCAACCATCACCCTGATACCAAACCCAGGCAACGGTACTACCAAAAAGTAAAATTACAGGCCAGTACCTTTGATGAATGTAGGTTCAAAACTTCTCCAGAAAATATTAGCAAACTGAATCCAACAATACATAAAAAAATCATACTGGAAATCAAGTTAGATTCATCCCAGTGTCACAATGAGGGTTCAACATACACAAATCAAACATTGTGATATACCATATTAACAAAAGAAAAGAAAGATCATGTAGCAAAAATTACATGATTTTTTCAATATATAAAGAAAAAGCATTTGATAAAATCCAACATTAATTCATGATAAAAACTCACCGAAGTGAGTATAGGGAGAATATATTTCAACATAATAAAAGCCCTTTATGAAAAACCCACTGCCAACATAATACTCAGCAGTGAAAACTGAAAGCCTTCCTGCTAAACTCTGGAATGAGACAAGGATGCCCACTCTCACTACTTCCATTCAACATAGTATTAGAAGTTCTACACACAGTAATAAGACAAGAAAAAGGATATATAAGATATCCAAATTTGAAGGGAAGAGGTAAAATATCATCACATGCATATGACATGATACTCTATAGAAAGCTGTAAAGACATACAAAAACTACTAGAAAAACTACTTACTTAAGTTTGCAGAATACAAGTTTAACATACAAAAATTTGTTGCATTTCACTGACATGAAATATCAGAAAGAGAAAAAATCACTTTTCAAATTGCATCAAAATACTTAGGAATAAACCTAGGTAAGAAGGTGAAAAAGTAATATACTGAGAACTATAAAACATTGATAAAGGAAATTGAATATAATTCAAAGAAATGAAAATATATATCTTGCTTTTGGATTAAATTGGAAGAATTATTGATAAAATGCCTATGTTTAATTAAACATGCTATAGATTTAATATGTTCCCTATAAAATTACTCGTGACATTTTTTATAGAAGTGGAAAAAAGTAATCCTAAAATTTATATTAAACCATAAAAGACCTAGAATTGCTAAAGCAGTCCTTTAGAATAAGGACAAAGCTGGAGGCAAAACCCTCCCAAATACTAGGCAACATTGCAAAGCTACAGTAACCAAAACAACAATGGCACAAAAACATGTATATATGTTACAATGAAACAGTATAGAGGGCCAAGAAATAAATCTTCATACCTATAGTCAATTACTCTTTGATAAAGTAGGCAAGAATACACAATGGAGGAAAGACAGTTTCTTCAGCAAGTGGTGCTGGGAAAGCTGGATAGCTGCTGGTAAATCAATGAAGCTAGAATATTCCTTCACACCATACACAAAAATAAACTCAAAATGGCTTAAAGATTTGAGTGTAAGACATGACACCAAATAACTCCTTGAAGAGAACATAGGCAAAACATTCTCTCACATAAATCATAGCAATGTTATCTTATGTCAGTCTCCCAAGGCAATAGAAATGAAAGCAAAAATAAACAAATAAGAAAGAAACTATTAACAAAACAAAAACCCACAGGGTGAGAGAAAATATTTGCAAACAATGTGAGTAAAATAAGATTATTTTCCAAAATATACAAACAGTTTATAGAAGTCAAAACCAAGCAATAACAGCAACAACAACAACAACAACAACAAAAATCAAAAAATGAGCAGAAGGCCTAAACAGACATTTTCCAAAGAATGCAAACTGATGACCAATAGACACATAAAACAATGTTCAACATCAGTAATTATCAAAGAGATGCAAATCAAAACCACAATGAGGCATCACTTCACAGTGGTCAGAATGGCGATCAATAAAAACTCTATAAATAATAAAGTTTGGAGAGTATGTGAAGAAAAGGGAACCTTTATACAATGTTATTGAGCATGGAAATTGGTGGAGCCACTATGAGAACAGTATGGAGGTTCCTTAAAAAACTAAAAGTAGAGTTACCATATGATATAGCAATCCATCTCCTAAGGATATTTCTGGAAAAAAACCCTGATTAGAAAAGATACATGCACTTCAGTGTTAATGGAAGCACTATTCACAACAACTGGAGAAGGCAATGGCACCCCACTCCAGTACTCTTGCCTGGAAACTCCCATGGATGGAGGAGCCTGGTAGGCTGCAGTCCATGGGGTCGCGAAGAGTGGGACATGACTGAGCGACGTCACTTTCACTTTTCACTTTCGTGCATTGGAGAAGGAAATGGCAATCCACTCCAGTGTTCTTGCCTGGAGAATCCCAGAGACTGCGGAGCCTGGTGGGCTGCTGTCTATGGGGTCGCACAGAGTCAGACACGACTGAAGTGACCTAGCAGCAGCAGCAGCAGCAGCATTCACAGCAACCAAGACTAAGTATCCATTGACAGATAATATATATGCATGCAGATGATACATATGCATATATATACAGACACATGTGTGCATGAGTGCTAAGTCACCCCAGGTTTGTCAGTCTCTTTGTGACTCTATGGACTGTAGCCCATCAGGCTCCTCTGTCCATGTGATTCTCCAGGCAAGAACGCTGGAGCAGGTTGGCTTGCCATTCCCTCCTCCAAGGGATCTTCCTGACCCAGGGATGGAACCTGTATCTCTTATGTCTTCTGCATAAGTGAGTTATTTATCAGTAATGCCACCTGGGAACCCCCCACCCCCACAGTGGAATACTACTCAACCATAAAAAGAATGAAATTATGCCATTTGCAGCAACATGGATGGTCCTAGAGATTATCATATTAAGTTAGATAGAGGCTTCCCAGGTGGAGCAGCAATAAAGAATTTGCCTGCCAATGCAAGAGACACAATAGACACAGCTTCCATTCCTGGGTTGGGAAGATTCCCTGGAGTAGGAAATGGCAGCTTGCTCCAGTATTCTTGCCTGAAATATCCAATGAACAGAGGAGCCTGGTAGGCTACAGTCCATGGGGTTACAAAGGGTTGGACACTACTGAGCAACTAAGCATAAAAGTCAAATAGAGTAAGAAAAATGTCACTTGATATTACTTGTATGCAGAATCTTAAAAAATGATGCAAATGAACTCATTTACAAAGCAGAAACAGACTCATAGGCAAAGGAGACAAATTTACGGTTACCAAAGGGGAAAGGGAAGTGGGGGAGGGATAAATTTGAAGGTTTGGTTTAGTAGACACAAACTATTACATATATAAATATAAACTACAAGTTTATATTGTATAGCAGAGAGAACTATATTTCATAATCTTAAACTATAGTGGAAAACAATATGAAAAAGAAATTATCTATATATAACTGAATATATATATATGTATATGTGTGTGTGTATATATATATATATATATCTGAATCTCTTTGTTGTAAATCAGAAGCTAACATATTTTAAATCAACTATACTTCAATAATAAGAAAAGAAAGCACACATAAGGACTTGGGTGCAAGGCCTCTTTTGGGTACTGGGTTCTTCTGGTGGCACCATCAAAATGACATTATGTGAGATGTATTATGTATATTTCTAGGCAGAAAGAAGTGATAAAGATTTTATTGTTGATTTTATTCACTTGTTTATTTACTTACTGTATTCTTGTTTTATTCACTTTGAGGACAGAAAAAGAATTATGGAAGCACAATGGCAGCCCTTTTAATTCACTGAGTGCACTTTGTCCATTAGAAAAAATACTGTCTTGTTTATAGCATGCATAATCAGATTCATTTTTCTCACCACAGAAAAGCAAATTTCTCAATATCCAGCATACGTTCTGCCTTCTACTTAGTGAATGAAGTAGGTGGGTGTGGCACAGCTACATATATATATATATATCTTCTACAACAAAGACCATATATATATATATATATATATATATATATATATATATATGTCTTATGATATAAGACTCCTATATCTCTTGGAATTCCCTTAATGATAGAAAAAATAGAAGTATCATTTTTTTTTCCTATTAAGCAACTCTATAAAAATTGCCATGCTTCTAGTTAAAATTCTAGTTAAAAACCTAGATACTTTCAGGATGGAGGCTGTTTGTCAAAAAGACCAAATTTTAACTAGAAACGTGGCAATTTCAGCCCCACTGTCCCAACCTCTGAGAAGAGAGGCAAACCCAGAGAAGGCAGAGAAGCCCCACAAGCACCTTCCCCCACACTTTACCCTACACACTTGATCCGTTTGGCTGTTCCTGAGTTGTAGCATTTATAATAAACTAGCAAGAGTAACTAAAGTGCTTTCCTGATTTCTGGAAGCCTGTCCTAGCAGATGATCAAACTCCAGGAAGGAATCCTAGGAACTCCTTATTCACAGCATGTCAGTGAAAATATGAGTGGCCTGGAACTTACAATTGGCATCTGAAATGTGATAATACAGTGGGATTGAACTCTTTAGCTTATGGGATCTTATTCAACTTTCAGGTAAACAGTGTCAGAATTTAATTGAGTTTGTAGACTCTTAGTTGGTGTCACAGAATTGGAGAAGTGGTGTTGGGTAAGTCACCATACAATGTGTCTGAAGGAGGAAATAACTCTCTGTTTTCCTAAGAACTCAAAATAGCTTCTACATTAAAATATTTATAGATTTTATGGAGGATATGTTAGTTTAGATAGAGCCTCTTAATGAACATCTAGACAATTTGCATTTTTGAAAGTATTTTTAACAAAAGAGGTCATTTATATGCTGTGCTGTACTAAGTTCCTCAGTCACATTCTACTCTTTGTGACCTATGGATTGTAGCCCGCCAGGATTCTCTGCCCATGGGGATTCTCCAGCAAGAATATTGGAGTAGGTTGCCATGCTCTCCTCCAGGGGATCTTCCCAACCCAGGGATTGAGCCCAGGTCTCCTGTGTTGCAGGCAGACTCTTTATCATTAAGCCATCAGGGAAACCCAAGAATACTGCAGTAGGTAGCCTATCCCTTCTCCAGGGGAACTTTGTGACCCAGGAATCGAACCAGGGTCTCTTGCATTGTAGGTGGATTCTTTACCAGCTGAGCTACCAGGGAAGAATTTATATCAATTGCCACATTAATGCAGAGGTGATAAATATCATAGAAATTCCAGGCATATACAGGTCAAAATCACAAACAAATGACAATTAGGAAAATTTTTCCCGGGTTACAGGACTAGTGTATGTCTTTGACTCTCCTCTAGGCAGTGAAGAGCACAGTCTGGAGTAAATCTCTCTATTTCTCTGACCAGTGGCATCATCGTGGGTCCCTCTGATGTTTTCTCAGTTTCCTGCTTTACACAGGGAAGGGAACTTTTATTGTTTCACCCAGATTCCTTCCAAATGCTTCCATATATGCATCTCTCTCTCTCTGTCTCACACACACACACACACACACACCTTGAAAGACATTCAAACACTCGCACACACACCTTGAAAGATATTCAATGTCTCACTGAATTTTACAAAAAAATTCTGAATCATATGGAATAAAGAGGAGAACAATGGTGAGTACAGTCAGCTATTCTGCTCCTAATTTAACTGCCGTGTTGCCTTTGGACTATGGTGTAAAGCAATGTGTGGGTGGAGTTACTGCTCAGAACTGTAACTGTATGATAAGCTCTTAAGGAATCTGGTATATGTCTCCTCTTTAGCATTCTGGTTATAAATGGGACCTATGTCCTTAAACTCCATGTAAAAGGTCACCAACCTAATACTTTCATCACAATTGGCTAGAGTAAGAAATGGCATTAAGCCACTGAAGTATGTGATATTATGATCTATGATAAGAAACATATATTTGGTTTTCATCCATGTTGTTTGCACAGAGCTCCTAAAACCCTTGGAATTTCCTCAGATGAGAAACTCCTTCTTGACACTAATGAAGTGACTTTTGGAAAGCACCCAATGATGGTGATTGGTTGCCAATGAGCCAACTATATGATTGAAACATTGAAACCATGTGATTGAAGGTTGAAACTTTCAGTAATACCCCTAACCTCTAGGAAAGAGGACAGGGCTGGAGATTGAATTCAAACAGCAATGATCAGTGATCTAATCAATCATACCTATGTAATGAAGCTTCCATAAAACCTCAAAAGACATGCTCTGGAGAATTTCCAAGATGGTGAACTTGATGAGGTGCTGGGAGCATGGTGCACCCAGAAAGCATGGAAGTTCTGTGTTCCTTGCTCACACCTTTTCCCTAGAAACCTCTTCCATTTGGCCATCCCTGATTTATAGTCTTTTATAATAAACTGGTAATCTAGTAACTAAATCATTTCTCTGAGTTGTGTAAACTGCTCAAGCAACTTAATCAAACCTAAGAAGGCGGTCATGGGAACCTCCAATGTATAGCTAGTTGATCAGAAGCACAAAAAGAAACCTGGACCTGCAACTGGCATCTGAAGTGAGGGCAGTCTTGTTTGCTGAGCCATTAACCTATGAGATCTGCTGCTATTTCCAGGAAGAAAGTGTCAGATTTGGGTTAATTGCTTGGTGGTGTGGAAAAACACACATCAGAATTGGTATCAGAATTGGAATGGTTTTGCTTGCAATAGCAGCTAGTGTTACTAAATAATAAATAAACTGACAATAAAAGCTAGGTACTGTCATCATTAAAAGAAAAAACACAAAAGTAAAATTTGAAGCATTAGTTTAGTGCTAGACACTAGGCAACAAGGAAACACATTAATTAAGAAAGATTAAGATTAAGAAAATACATTAATCTGGTCTCAGATATTTGGCAAAATTGCCATGTGCAATAACTTAGATGGAAGATCTTGCCCACTGAGCTATGGCTCACAGGAAAATGGTTGGAAAGATGCAGTGGCATCGTGAGTTGGCTTCAAATCATGGCCTTTAGCAAAGTTTTACAAGAAAGAGGTCAGTTCAGGAGAGAATCAGCTGGTTTTCAAACAGAAGTTGAAGTAGAAAATCCAAAAGAAAAAAAGGACTTTAGAGTGTTGGAAAAATAAAGTGCCTCTGGACTTTAATATGAAGAGCTATGGGTATAATTTCTGGCATATGAGAAGGTCTAGAAATAAACACACCTAGATGGCACCCCACTCCAGTACTCTTGCCTGGAAAATCCCAAGGACAGAGGAGCCTGGTAGGCTGCCGTCCATGGGGTCGCTAGGAGTCAGACATGACTGAGCGACTTCACTTTCACTTTTCACTTTCATGCACTGGAGAAGGATATGGCAACCCACTCCAGTGTTCTTGCCTGGAGAATCCCAGGGACGGGGGAGCCTGGTGGGCTGCCGTCTGTGGGGTTGCACAGAGTCAGACACGACTGCAGCAACTTAGCAGCAGTAGCAGCAGACCCTACAGCAGGGGGTGAATAAAAAAAAAATCTATCCTTTCCTGTTCATAGGTCTCTGAATTGACACATTACACAGTAAGAACTACCTCTGGACCTAACAGAGGTCACAAGGTCATTAACTTCAAGTGCAATAACGTGATTAAATTAAATTTTGGGGAGTCTTAGAACAAGGGGATATGTGCATTTCTAATGTAGGAAAGATATGAAAATTTATGACCAGAGGACACAAATTTCACACTGATTTTAAAAATGACTATACTAATTTTCTTCCTTGACCTAAGTCCTTTTGCAGCTAAACTTGGCAGTTTTTCTCATTAAGAAGTGGAGTTTAATTTCTTACATCTTGAATCTAGACTGACCTTGGTTTTTTTTTTTTTTTTTTTTTTACCAACAGAATGCAGGAGAAGTAAAAGTAAGCCATTTGAAGCCTAAGCCTCTAAAGGCTGTGTATACTTCTGCTTTCCTTCTGGTAATCCTGCTGCCCAGGTGGACAAGCCCAGGGTAGACTTATGGATGACAAAAGACTGGGGACCAAGTCACTCCACTGCTACAATTGACAGCCAACTCAGATTAGCAAGTGAGGCCATCTGGACTAGTTAGACCCCACTAATCCACCAACTAATCACATATACAAGAGTTTACTTCAGCTCAGTCAAGCCTAACCAGGCCCAGCCAACTTTCTATAGCATTTTGAGAAATAATAAATAATTGTTTTTTTAAATAATAAATTTTAATGTGTTATTTTTACATAGCAATAACTAATACAACTCCTAAGATGATGAAATATTGATGGAAAATTTGAATATAACTGGTACCAAGCTTGAGAAAGAAAGACAAAGATGGAGAATAAAGCAATGATATGAAGAGCAGGTGCTATTAATGTACTTAATTTGAGGGCTTTGAGAAGTTAAGAGATGGTAAAAGAGCATCCATCCCATAGTAACAGGACAGGAAAAGGAAGAAAGCATATGTGAGGGGAAATAGGAGAATACCAAAAATCCTCTGTGGTACTTCTTCTTTTGCTTTGCTAGGATCGAGTTTGACTTATTGTGGATGGTAATTACAGAATACAAGTGAAGGATCAGAGCTAAAATCTGTATGAATGGATTCATGAGAAAATAACAGAAACCCACTGAAAATTATCTACATTCTCTGTAAAATTCTAAGCAGTCGAAGTATATAAACAATATAAGTCACGGTCTCTATTCACAAAGAAGCTGAGTAATGAGAAAGCAAGAGGCACATACATTAGGTCTTAACAAGAGAGCAATATTGTATTAATAAGATGCAAAACATTGCTCGTCTGAGTTATGCAACAGAAGGGAAAGAGACACTAGAGTTAACTTGTCCAGTTACCACTAATATTTAGATAGTTGACTCATTGGAAAAGACTATGATGCTGGGAGGGATTGGGGGCAGGAGGAGAAGGGGACGACAGAGGATGAGATGGCTGGATGGCATCACTGACTCGATGGATGTGAGTCTGGGTGAACTCCAGGAGTTGGTGATGGACAAGGAAGGCCTGGCGTGCTGCGATTCATGGGGTCATGAAGAGTCAGACACGACTGAGTGAATGAACTGAACTGAACTGATGCAGTATCTGTGTTGATAATAACCTGGATTATACATGAACATCTCAAATGAGTAACATGCTATGCCTGCAATGGAGGACATGCTTCAAAAAAAAAGGATATTAGTTATTCTAAACTGTGCTTGTTAAATGAAAGACCCTTCCTTAGGTATATTCTAATATACACCCCACTCCAGTACTCTTGCCTGGAAAATCCCATGGACAGAGGAGCCTGGTGAGCTGCAGTCCATGGGATTGCTAAGAGTCGGACATGACTGAGTGACTTCACTTTCACTTTTCCCTTTCATGCATTGTAGAAGGAAATGGCAACCCACTCCAGTGTTATTGCCTGGAGAATCCCAGGGATGGGGGAGCCTGGTGGGCTGCCGTCTATGGAGTCGCACAGAGTCGGACACGACTGAAGCGACTTAGCAGCAGCAGCAGCAGTAACCAAGTTGGTAACTTTTCTCTGTGTAAGGATTGAAAGTTGATGCAATGAAGCACAACGCTGAAAAATTATAAAACAACAGAGATGAAGAAAATCAACTAAACTGGGGTTGGGGGGTATTACACATACAAAGAATGAGATTGGAGTAAAATTAGACTTTTCAAAAGTAACACTGAATCAAGAATGGTGGAAAGCCTTCAAAGACCATATGAAAATTATTTTAATGTAGTTTTAATTCTAACTAGTTGGAGGCATTTTGAAATGTGTAAACAAATGTACATCTCCTGCACACTTTAAGGAAACTTTTTGATGATGAACATCAACAAAATGAGGGTAAGACTAAGAAAGATGGTGTGAGTAGGAATTATAAAATGATTGAACAGCAAGTAAATGTTCCAGAATAACAATTATTTCAGAGACCTAAAGAAAAAAAAAAGAGTTCCAGAATGTAGCACGTATGGCAAAAATAGTACCCAAGATAGAAAGCTGACAAGACAAGTTATGTATAGGATAGATGGATAGATAGATGCATACATACTTAAATGCATACTGAAAAGGAAGAAGGGAATGAATTGGTCAATTATATTACATATTACCTTCTAAAGAAAATTGTTTATGGGTGTATGACAATTTTAGGGAAATTATTAATAGATAAGTATAAAATTATAAAATAAAAAACTGTTAATATCATAATTCCAATAACAAAAGTTATTGTAAGAAAGTTATCATAATAAAATATTTGTCCAATCATCAAATAATGGTTATACAAACATAATTAAATCCTACCTATTGCTGTAACTACTTTTTAAAATTTAGTTTACTTTTGAAAAATACATTTGGTGTAGTAATGAATATCCATATTGCAGCTTGGCATTGAAGAATAGAAGTATAGTGGTAGGACCGGAAGACTGGAACAACTGAAAGAAGGCACTCACTGATAAAATAATCATGGTATAATAAGGTCTGTGTATTCACTAAATGTCTCTGATTCTGTGAATCTCTGGATCTCATGCGTAAATTTTACTTTTCTGACAACCAAGTGAAGACAAAAAGTGAGTATGCAGAAAGTTCTTTGGGTTCTCTAAAATTAAATGCATTAAAGACATTTATTCTTGCTATATTGATTTTTTCATGCTAGGCAAAATCCTTTGTTCTTAATGTTATTACATCTCTATGAACTTCCTTTATAATGTATTACAAAAATGTCTCTAACCTATATATTTACCCTCCATTCATATTTAGATCAAATTCTGTAAATCATGGCCATTCCTTTTTTCCTACTTTATATAACACAATTATACTTCTGTAGATATTCTTGTACATCAATGTGGACAAAATGTATCTTAAATATCTATGTGTAAGTTGAACTAGCTGCATGGCTCTGGAGCAACTTTGAGGAGATATCCCACATCCAAGGGCAAGGAAGAAGCCCCAGAAGGATGGCAGAAGGGGCAAAATCATGTTTAGAATCAAATCCCATACCCATCAGAGACATTCAGAGGGCTCAAACATACCTTGTGCACACCAGGACCCAAAGAGCCCACAGAGACTGATACAGAACTGTGTTTGGGTGTCTCCTGAGGAGGTACGGGTCAGCAGTGGACTGCTGAAGGGGCAGGGGCTCTGGGTGCAGCAGACTTGGGTATGGCATAAGCCCTCTTGGAGGAGCTCGCCATTAACCCACATAGAGCCGCCAGAACTTACACAGGACTGGGGAAACAGATTCTGGGAGGGCACAAACAGAAATTTGTGTGCACCAGGACCCAGGAGAAAGGAGCAATGACCCCACAGGAGACTGACCCAGACTTGCCCGTGAGTGTTCAGGAGTCTCTGGCAGAGGCATGGGTTGACGGTGGCCTGCTGCAGGGTTGAAGGCACTGAGTGTAGCAGTGTGTACATGGGACCTTTTGAAGAGGCTCCCATTATCTTCATTACCTCCACAATAGTTTGGCCTCAGGTCAAAAAACAGGGAGGGAACACAGCCCCACCCACCAACAGAAAATTGGATTAAAGATTTACTGAGCATGGCCGCCCCTCTCATCAGAACAAGACCCAGTTTCCCACTCAGTCAGTCCTTCCCATCAGGAAGCTTCCATAGGCCTCTTATCCTTCTCCATCAGAATGCAGACATACTGAAAACCACAATTACAGAAAAACAACCAATCTGATCACATGGACCACAGCCTTGTCTTACTCACTAAAACTATGAGCCATGCCATGTAGGGCCACCCAAGATGGACGAGTTGTGGTGGAGAGTTCTGATAAAACGTAGTCCACTGGAGAAGGGAAAGGCAAACCACTTCAGCATTCTTGCATTGAGAACTCTAACAACAGTATGAAAAGGGAAAAAGATAGGACACTGAAAGATGAACTCCCCAGGTGGGTAGGTGCCCAATATGCTACTGGAGATCAGTGGAGAAATAACTCCAGAAAGAATGAAGGGATGGAACCAAAGTAAAAACAACATCCAGTTGTGGATGTAACTGGTGATGGAAGTAAAGTCTGATGCTGTAAAGACCAATATTGCATAGGAACCTGCAATGTTAGGTCCATGAATCAAGGCAAATTGGAAGTGGTCAAACAGGAGATGGCAAGAGTGAACGTCGACACTCTAGGAATCAGCGAACTAAAATGGACTGGAATGGGTGAATTTAACTCAGATGACCATTATATCTACTACTATGGGCAAGAATCCCTTAGAAGAAATGGAGTAGCCCTCATCATCAACAAAAGAGTCTGAAATGCAGTACTTGGTTGCAATCTCAAAAATGACAGAATGATCTCTGTTCGTTTCCAAGGCAAACCATTCAATATCACAGTAATCCAAGTCTATGCCCCTACCAATAATGCTGAAGAAGCTGACATTGAATGGTTCTATAAAGACCTACAAAACCTTCTAGAACTAACACCCAAAAAAGATGTCCTTTTCATTACAGGGGACTGGAACGCAAAGATAGGAAGTCAAGAAATACCTAGAGTAATAGGTTAATTTGGCCTTGAAATACAGAATGAAGCAGGGCAAAGGCTAACAGTTTTGCCAAGAGAATGTACTGGTCATAGCAAACACCCTCTTCCAAAAACACAAGAGAAGACTCTACACATGGACATCACCAGACAGTCAACACTGAAATCAGATTGATTATATTCTTTGCAGCCAAAGAAGGAGAAGCTCCATACAGTCAGTAAAAACAAGACTGGGAGCTGACTGTGGTTTGGATCATGAACTCCTTATTGCCAAATTCAGACTTAAGGTGAAGAAAGTAGGGAAAACCACTAGACCATTCAGGTATGACCTAAATCAAATCCCTTACAACTATACAGTGGAAGTGACAAATAGATTCAAGGGATTAGATCTGATAGGGAGAATGCCTGAAGCACTATGGATGGAGGTTCGTGACATTGTAAAGGAGACAAGGAGCAAGACCATCCCCAAGAGAAATAAATGCAAAAAGGCAAAATGGTTGTCTGTGGAGACCTTATAGACAGCTATGAAAATAAGAGAAGCAAAAGATAAAGGATAAAAGATATACCCATTAGAAACCATAGTTCCAAAGAATAGCAAAGAGAGATATGAAAACCTTCTTCAGTGATCAGTGCAAAGAAATAGAGGAAAACAATAGAATGGGAAAGACTAGAGATCTCTTCAAGAAAATTAGAGATACCAAGGGAACATTTCATGCAAAGATGGGCTCGATAAAGGACAGAAATGGTATGGACCTAACAGAAGCAGAAGATATTAAGAAGAGGTGGTAAGAATACACAGAAGAATTATACAAAAAAGAACTTCATAACCCAGATAACCATGATGGTGTGATCACTCACCTAGAGGCAGACATTCTACAGTCCAAAGTCAAGTGGGCCTTAGGAAGCATCACTACAAACAAAGCTAGTGATGGTGATGGAATTCCAGCTGAGCTCTTTCAAATCTTAAAAGATGATGCTCTGAAGGTGCTGCACTCAATATGCCAGCAAATTTGAAAAACTCAGCAGTGGTCACTGGACTGAAAAAGGTCAGTTTTCATGTCAATCCCAAAGAAAGGCATTGCCAAAGAATATTCAAACTATTGACAATAGCCCTCATCTAACACACTAGCAAAGTAATGCTCAAAATTCTCCAAACCAGGCTTCAACAATATGTGAACCATGAACTTCCAGATGTTCAAGCTGGGTTTAGAAAAGGCAGAGATCAAATTGCCAACATCTGTAGGATAATTGAGAGAGTAAGAGAGTTCCAGAAAAAAAAAAAAAATCTATCTCTGCTTTATTGACTATGCCAAAGCCTTTGACTGTGTGGATCACAACAAACTGTGGAGAATTCTTCAAGAGGTGGGAATATCAGACCACCTTACCTGCCTCCTCAGAATCTGTATGCAGGTCAAGAAGCAACAGTTAGAACTGGATGTGGAACTAACAGACTGGTTCCAAATCGGGAAAGGAGTATGTGGAGGCTGTATATTGTCACCCTGTTTACCTAAATTATATGCAAAGTACCTCATGAGAAATGCCTGGCTGAATGAAGCACAAGCTGAATCAAGATTGCCGGGAGAAATATCAATAGCCTCAAATATGTTGATGACACTACCCTTATGGCAGAAAGCAAAGAAAAACTAAAGAGCCTCTTGATGAAAGTGAAAAAGGAGAGTGAAAACATTGGCTGAAATTGAACATTCAAAAAATAAAGATCAAGTCATCTGGTCCCATCACTTCATGGCAAATAAATAGGGAAATAATGGAAACAGTGAGAGACTTTATTTTGGGGGGCTCCAAAATCACTGCAGATGGTGACTGCAATCATGAAATTAAAAGACGTTTGCTCCTTGGAAGAAAAGCTATGACCAAACTAGACAGCATATTAAAGAGCAGAGACATTACTTTGCCAACAAAGGTCCATCTAGTCAAAGCTATGGTTTTTCCAGTAGCCATGTATAGATGTAACAAAGAACATACTTGTATGTATTTGTTAAGTGAGGTGTTATATAGTATACAGCAAGGAAAATTAATAGACTACAGGTATGCATAACTTTAAATGACTGGAAAAAAAAAACAAGTGTATAGATTAAAACACAAAATATTCCCTTTACTGCACTCTGTATGCTTGTGCTTTTCTTCCTTGTGATGTAGTTCGATGTTTCTTCTGATAGTCTTTTGAGTATTTTTTCGCATATATGTACAAATATGCATATATCTTTCTTTTAAAAATAAAAGGAATCATATTCCATATGTTATTCTGTGACTTTTTTTTTGCTTAGGAATATATCTTGAAGATCTTTCCCATTGATGATGCATATGTCTTTCTTACACTTCTTAATAGTTATTCTATACTCAGAGTAGAGCCATACTATAGTTATTGATTCTTTTTTGATTAAGCATGTATACTGTTTCCATTTTATACCCATGACAAATATACTACAATGAGAACACCTGCATATTTGGACAAGTGTATAAGTATTTTTATAGACCAAATTATTAGAAATAGAATTAGTACACCAAAGCTTACAAATATTTAAGACTAGTTAGTTTACTTCCAAAAGCTAATACCAAATAGTCATTAATAATCTTTATCAATATTCTTTCATAAAATTGTCTAGTCACTAAGTTTCTGATGTTGTGAAACATCATATACTTATTTTCATTGTAAATATTTGCACCAGACCAAGCAGAAAAGTCAGAAACATGTGACGTGCTATGATCACCTCTCTGCTTCCGTTAGACATCAAAAAAAAAAAAAAATCAATTTATGTTGCGTCAATAGTCATATGTGTTATATTTGTAAACAATTTATATTTTAAGACTAGTTAGAAATGGGAGTTCCCCTTAAGAATTACCTCATGATACACATTTGCTGAAAAAAAAAAAAAAAAGATAGATGAGCCCCACACTGTGTCAAGTATGTGGAACTGCAAGGAGCTAGTTCTCTATATTATTACATAAAAAATGGAGTTCAGATAAGAATTGGTATCAAAAGTCTTTTTTTCAATTGGTAGATTCTTTGCTGTGGAGTTAAGATGTGTAATGCTTAATTTTACGTGCCCACTCAGCTAGACCATGGTACCCAAATATTTGGTCAAACACTAGTTTGGTTGTTTCCCTAAGATATTCTTTATATGAGAGCAATATTTAAATCAGTAGTGTTTGAGTAAAGCAAATTGCCCTCTCTAATATGGGTGGGCCTTATCCAGTTGAAGGCTTGAAGCAAAAACAGACTGAGGTCCCACAAGAAGGGAAATATTGCCTCCAGACTGCTTTTATGCTTGAACTGTAATATCAGCTCTTTTCTGGATCTCCAGCCTACCTGCCTACCCTGTAGATTTTGTACTTACTGGCTTCTATGATGAGATGAGCTAATTTCTTAAAAGAAATCTCTCTTTCTGTCTCTCTAGCTGTCTTTCTCTGTACACATTCTTTCTCTGTCTCACACACACACACCACCACACCAGCACATGAATTCTATTTATTCTATTTCTCTGAAGAGCTCTAATACAATATGTAAAGTAAAAAGAGCAAAATGCTAGGCAGGTATTTGAACAGCTCAGGAATGTGAACTACCAGGTTTAGGTTGAGTGGCCAGAGAAATAAGCCCTAGAAATATGGAGTTGGTATTTGAATTGTCATGGTTGCAGGCCTCAGTGTTCATTTTGATCTTGACATTAGGTTGCTATATACCAATCAGATTTTTCTGTATCATGTGGTTATGCATGAGGGTTTTCATCAGGCAAGCTTATTATTATTATTTTCATGAGTCAAGACTATTACAGTCTTTGTGACACATAACTTTTTAATTTTGTGACATAAAATATAATTCTCCTACAATTTTTCCAAAATACTTAATGATCCTAATAATATAAATTGCCTGAAGCTTGTTTCTCTCTCTCTCTCTCTCTCTCTTTTGTTTCCTCCTGTTTTTCAACACAGGGCTGTCTACACACACAATAGGAGCTTAACAAATGTGCATATTAACTATTCCTTGTGGAATTATGGGAGAATGCTCGAGTTAGGGGACTAACTTCTAAGTCTTCTGATGCCAAAGGTGCTGAGTTTCAATCAGAGTGGTGTCGCTGACTCCAGCGTGTTGCTAGGACCAGAAGTAAATAGCCATGACCCCTTAGCAACCACAGATGGTTGCGGACAGCTCAGAAATAATGCAAAGACCAAAACACACCCCATCTTCAGAAAAAGGGAATTTGGTGACTTTCTCCCAGTAGGAACAGGCTCCTTCTTATGGTAAATTGAAATATAAGATTAACAAAATTTTCTCTATGGGTTGGGCTTCATTAAAAGACATGAGACATGGCAACTAGATGAATTCCTGAAGCAAATGAATGATGGTACCTATACATACCTTCATTGAGGTAAAAATCACAACAGGATGCAATCCAAATCAAGGAAGCAGTAGAGGGACCATACATAGTCATGCTGAAGACAAGTGTTTTAAATCTAATAATTAGTTTCACCATGGATCAAATACTTTTTAGTAGCTTGAAAAGAAATAGCATTTAGTTTTATTCTGATGAGGATGAAGTTTTGCTTCATTTGACCAAGGGTGTTTAAGATTTGAACAATAATGTGTAATATAGACAGTCTTTAACAGCAACCTTTTCCTTTCTAACTAGTGCATAATATTGGTTTTGCAATCATTTAGTAATTATATGAGGAGGACATATTTATTACGAATTATTGATTTTATAATTACTGCTGCTGGTATTCACATTATTACATAATGAAAATCTTTTAATATACAATGCTCTTCACCCTCAGCTGGTGAACAGATAGTGCAATGCAATTCAGAGAGTAGCCAAGAATAGATTTTTATCGGTATTTTTTTTTTTTTGGCCAACCAGCTAAATGGTTTGCTTTCTGAAAAATATTGCTAATGGCGCTTAAGCAGAGAGGAATGTCCAATTTCAAGGTCATTCCTGGCAGTTGATTACAGTCACCCAATGAGCACAAGGTTCCTATTTAACTGTTAAGTTATTTTTGCTGCATTCATTGCTGGGAATTAAAAGTTATGGCTGTAAATTTGCTGCCAGCTAAATAGACATCAAAGGCCACAATCATACAGTGGATCATGACACATGAAGATATATCTCTTATGAAATTGATTTTTCTCCATGTGCAAGGCAGCTTTGCATTACTCTCTTCGTGGAGTTTAGCACAGGAAATGTCTAGGCAGGCCAAGTGTAATTGTCAGCATAGTTTATATTCTGAGCCGAGAACTCCTTTTTATTATTTTTTCCCCCTCCATGAAGATGTGCAAAAAAGGTTGTCTAAGCATATATTTTGATTTCACTTGCCAACAGATTGTGAATAGCTGATTTAAGGTCACTGTCGCCCCCAAATGGGAAGAGATTAGGTTTCTGAAGACCAGAAATATTAAAAAGTCTGCCCAAACAATATTTGCTGCTCACCAGAATTCAAAATTGCTGATTTTCACCCTAGAAACATCCCATAGAGTTTTGTAAAGGCAGTAAGTCTATTATGCTGTTTTAATCCATCAGATTTTCACTATCCTGAGGATAAGAGCATCAGATAGAATTACATGGACTTGATTAGTGTTTTTCTTTTCTGGATATCCTGTTTCTATTACAGAGGGATCCACCTTTTTTTTTTTTTTTAACAAAGAATGTAAGTTGTGTCTAAATAAAATATCTGAAAAGATCAAATCATATTTTAAATGTATGCTGGTGGAGATGCTATTTCTGAACTCCTACATGGGAGAGCTTTATAGTCCTGGACACTGTGCATTTCACTGCTGTGATTGGAAACTTGTCATTAAAACTGACCATTGGAGACTTGCTGACCCCAAACCCCCTTCCTTCATCTGCAAAGTGAAGTTAGTTATATTTCATGTAGAAGTTAAATTCCACACTCACCTGCCTGACTTTTAAAGAGTTCTAAAATCTCACCCTAACTTTACTTTTCCAGTTTCTCTCTCACTCTCCTCATCCTCACCCTGTAGTCAGGTTTGGTTGCTCACTTCCCATGATTCGGAATGCTCATTTGCATCCCCTTGCAGCCTTACCATCAGCGTATATATTCTCTCCTTCTCTCACTTGCATATTAATTTGCTGTTTATACTTCACATACCAATTTAAGACCTAAGTTCATTATGAATTTCCCTTCCTCTCCTTTTAGTCTGTACAACTCACTTAAAGACTTGGTTATATTCTAATTTCCTCATTGCTTACTTTTCTATGTTAATTTGCAAAGGTTTTCTTCAATTAAAAATGATTTTTCTTGAGGTTGAGGAAGCTACCCACTCCTCTGTGAACACACAACTTGGACCAGATCAGTGTTCACTAAAGCTTTGGTAAATAGAATTTGAAAGTGAAAGTCACTCAGTTGTGTCCAGCTGTTTGTGACCCCATGGCCTACACAGTCCATGGAATTCTCCAGGCCAGAATACTGGAGTGGTCAGCCATTCCCTTCTCCAGTGGATCTTCCCAACCCAAGGGTGGAACCCAGGTCTCCCACATTGTGGGCAGATTCTTTACCAGCTGAGCCAAAAGAGAAGCCCAAGAACACTAGGATGGGTAGCCTAACCCTTCTCCAGCAGATCTTCCCAGCCCAGGAATCGTCCTGGGGTCTCCTGCATTGCATTTGGATTCTTTACCAACTGAGCAGTCAGGGAAGCCCTGAGACTGAATTCTGAGAAATGGGACTCTAGCAGTGACTAACAGGGGCAAATAACAATCGGTGAAGAATCTTATCACAACATCACAGCTCCTTAACTTGACAGAGTGATGACATCTTTATTAGCTACACTTTGGACTTAGGAGACAACCAATCTCCTTCCCACCTCAGGGTGAAGGAAAGTGCCTAAGATTTATAGAATATGTCAAGTACTGGGCTAGGTAGGAAATATCATTCATGTTACCTAACCCCTACAGTAATTCTGTGAGGTAGGTACTATAATGTCCATTTTATAGAAAAAAGAAATGAGATTCAGAGAAATGAAGTAGCATAGCCAAGGCCATAAAGTTAGCAAAAATGCCAGGAAATATCAGAATTCTGACCTTGAAATCTGTACTCAATTTCCCATTGCCTTCCTTGATATTCCAGTAATGTACAGAAGGGATATCATATATGTTAAATGAATAAATATAGTTTAAGGAAATTTTCTAAGAGGAATATCATTGTGTCACCATTAAAGCATGTTAATCATCCTCACTCCCTCAGTTGGTGTCTTCTCTCATTTTCAACCATGAAAAGGCTAAGAGTCTTTCAGAAACCAGTTTTAGTCTCACCTCCAAAATTAAACGCATATGACTCTTTCAGGCCACATTAACCTCATTGTGCATTCATCACAAATTATCATTTTATATTTTATTTATGAAAGATTTTGTTTCTGAGCAATTTTCTTAGTCACTTTGTAATTAAACTCAGATATATTTTAGATCAGAGTTGGCCAGAAGACCAGAGTGATTTACTGAAGATCATTTATGAGTGAGCTTTGAAACTTAATGATTTTTGGCTCCGGACAAGTTTAACCTTTTTTGACATGTGGTACAGATCCATAGTTGGAATCCAAACCATCTTGTATCACATATACACATGCACATACACACACACACACACACACACATGCACACACACAATTTAAAGTAAAATCAACAGTCTAATATCCTGACTCAGTGTCTATCCAGTTAAGAGTCAGACTCTGAAAACAGCAAGGAGGGATGGACTAAATCTGTACAGCACTCAATTTTGCTGTGCAGTAATTTGACTGTGTCCTCTAAGCCTGTTTCCTCACAATATCATTTAGTTACTTGAGGTATAATCAGTGCCATGATAGTTATTTTTCTTTTTAAAGCATATAGAAGTCAACACATTGCTGGAAATGTAAGAGGTTTTAAGAAATATTAACTTTATAACTCAGTCACCTGCCACTAACCCACCATAGTTTCCATCAAAGGTTGAGTACATATGGAGACTGGTGACTTGAACAAAGGCATCTCTTTATACCACAGTGTTAGTGAAGATGGAATTCATATTGTGTCTCCTATATGCAGAATACATCATGAGAAATGCTGGGCTGGAGGAAGTACAAGCTGGAATCAAGATTGCTAGGAGAAATATCAATAACCTCAGATATGCAGATGACACCACTTTTATGGAAGAAAGTGAAGAGGAACTAAAAATCCTCTTGATGAAAACGAAAGAGGAGAGTGAAAAAAAAGAGGAGAGTTGGCTTAAAGCTCAACATTCAGAAAACTAAGATCATGGCATCCAGTCCCATCACTTCATGGCAAATAGATTGAGGAAACAGTGGAAACAGTAGCTGACTTTATTTTTGGGGACTCCAAAATCACTGCAGATGGTGACTGCAGCCATGAAATTAAAAGACACTTATGCCTTGGAAGGCCAAGCTAGATAGCATATTAAAAAGCAGAGACATTACTTTGTCAACAAAGGCCCATCTAGTCAAGGCTATGGCTTTTCCAGTAGTCATGTATGGATGTGAGATTTGGACTATAAAGAAAGCTGAGTGCCAAAGAATTGATGTTTTTGAACTGTGGTGTTGGAGAAGACACTTGAGAGTCCCTTAGACTGCAAGGAGATACAACCAGTCCATCCTAAAGGAGATCAGTTCTAGGTGTTCATTGTAAGAACTGATGTTGAAGCTGAAACTCCAATATTTGGCCACCTGATGCAGAAAGCTGACTCATTTGAAAAGACCCTGATGCTGGGAAAGATTGAGGGCAGGAGGAGAAGGGGATGATAGAGGATGAGATGGTTGGATGGCAGCACCAACTCAATGGACATGAGTTTGGGTAAACTCCTGGAGTTGGTGATGGACAGGGAGGCCTGGCGTGTTATGGTACATGGGACTGCAAAGAGTTGGACACAACTGAGCAACTGAACTGAACTGAAAGTAGAAAGATTGGCAGTTCACTTAATTCTCAAAATGTTTGTATGTCAGAAACAGCAGGGGATATTGATAAATTCTTAGATTTCTCTACCCTATCTCATGCTAATTTAAGCACAATCATGTGGACAGGAAAGTGAATTATGTAAGCTGCATCTTCCAGGGTCCAGTAATGGGTTTTCCTCGGGTCCTGTAAAGAGTAAGAAGGTTTCATTTGGAAATCATTGGAGTTATCCATCCTCACTTTCCTAAATCTTGTGATTCTCTTCCTTGTGGTAAAGAAAGATGCTCAATCCTCACCACCTTTCCCCAAGAAGAGAGAGAGAAGGCCCAGTTTAACTGTGATGTTATAGGATACTCTAGGGTTTAGATATTTTCTCTCTTGTCTTCTTAGACCCCTATTTCAATAGGGGGATTTGTTTTTCATTTCAATAAATGAATTTGTTTCATGTTTATCTGGTACCTACTCTGAGTCACAAAAGAATCATTTTTGTACTGTGGTGCTGGAGAAGATTTTTGAGATTTCTTTGGAAATCAAGGAGATCAAACCAGCCAATCCTAAGAGAAATCAGCCCTGAGTATTCATTGGAGGGACTTATGCTGAAGCTGAAGTTCCAATACTTTGGTCACCTGATGCAAAGAGTTGACATATTGGAAAAGATTCTGAGAAAGATTCTGGACAGGTGGAGAAGGAGGTGATATAGGATGAGATGGTTGGATGGCATCACCAACTCAATGGACATGAGTTTGAGCAAACTCTGGGATAAAATGAAGGACAGGGAAGCCTGGAGTGCTGCAGTCCATGGATCACAAAGAGTTAGACATGACTTAGGGACTGAACAGCAACTGACTGGAATGAATGGAGCTCTTTTAAATTAGAGAGTCAAATAGGGTCCTTCCGAGGAACTGGTAGGAAAGAGACAGACATAAAATTCCTAGAATTTCAGGCCTCCAGGAAAAGACAAGGGAGTATGAAAGGCCTAAGGTGAGGACAAGTTCTTGTGGTGCTCAACAAAAAAATAAATAAAATAAAGTTTAATAGACTGGAGGAGGGGTAAAGGGACATAATGGTTTGAAATAAGGTAGGCATGCATGGTCAGATGAAAAATTGCCTTGTGATGACAATAAGTGTGGGTGCAATTTGAAGTGTAATTAGAAGCAATTAGAGAGTTTTAAAGAAAGAAAAAGATGGTGATCTCATTTGCCAGTTGAATATGCACAAGATTCTGTGATCTGGTTGGTATTATGGAGAGTGCAGTGATGGAGCAGTGAATTTTACAGTTCCCTCTGCTTTAGAATTCAGACACAAAATCACACTGGGGAAGAATTTTCCACTAACATATATTCACCTCATAGAAACATTTCAAAGAATATAGTTGTGTATATTTACATATATGTGTATATGTATATATATATAACTTATATGTATTTTAGATAGATTTTCACACACTTACAGAAATTGCCAAGATAAAACACATAGCCAGTTGGAATCTTGTATTTCTAAAGAAGCTGTTTTACTTGGATTTATGACAAAGTGAAACATGGATGGCTTCCCTTCATTTACACAGCTTCTAGAGCAGTTTATTACCATTGTATTTTCCAAAATAGATTTTTATTTTCCCATCTTGTAAAAATGTGATTGTTATTTATGTACCTTTCATTTGTCTCCAGATGTTCAGCTTAGTGACAGTCAATCAAACTAATGAATTATGAAATGAAACTAATAGTAACTCAACTTTCCCAAATTGCTGGGATGGAGAGTAACAGAATTGATTCCTGAAAGTCCAGGATGGTGGAGTTCTATAACCATATTTTGCCCCAACATCAACAGTCTCAGATTTGAGAGCTAAGTCATTCCCTAAGGTTGCACATTAATGGGTCACAAAATTGGGTTATTCAGCCAGTTGGGGTCCTTAACATTTAACAGTCTAGTCACCATCACTTCTTGGGAAGTAAGGGGCTTTGATTAGCATTATTCTAGAAACAAATATTATTTACCTCAGAACAGCATCTATGACCATTTGTGAAGTCTGTGAAATTTGGATCAACCTGCTTCCAAAAAAGATATCATTGAAATTCCTTTCTGGGACACAGAGACATGTTAGCATCATCTACTCGATTTTTCTTCCTCAAATATCCCTGCAATTGAACCAGGCTGTTCAGTAGATGGGCTTCCCATGTGGTGTTAGTGGTAAAGAGCCCACCTGCCAATGCAGGAGACATAAGAAACACAGGTTCTATCCCGGGGCCTGGAAAGTCCCCTGGAGTAGGGCATGACAACCACTCTAGTATTCTTGCCTGGAGAATCCCATGGGCAGAGAAGCCTGGCAGGCTATGATCCAAAGGGTCACAAAGAGTCGGACATGATCGAAGTGACTTAGCACAGCACACAGCACATTTGGTAGATATCTACACTTTTTACAAAGCTTTTTTCAAAATACACATCTGCAATTCTCTTTGAAAATACATCCCACAATCTTACGTACTTTTATCAGAGTCCCTCTTTTGCATGATGATGTAGTGAAAAAACGGTAAGTTGAGAATTAGTCATTTTCTGTGTTTGACCAAGTTGACCAGACTATGTCAACTAGGGGTCAACTTAGGCGGCTAAGTTATTCACCTCCTTCAGGCAGCTTGTTTATTCATCATAATAAGGAGATTGGATTAATTGATTTTTGAGGTACTGTCTACCATAAAATATTCTTTTTGCCTTGATTGTTTGATTTTACTTGTTTGCTTGCTTCCATCTATCATACATTAAAAGGCAGAGAAAGTCTTCCTACTCCTATTTATTATAATCTTTCACATATATGGAGAGTACAATAGATGTGCCACTCTATATTTTATTTTCCTTTAAGGCAAAATACTGTGTTTACTTTCATTAAGCTTCACAATTTTAGCAAATATTTTATCATGACAGTAGGAATGCCAGGTCAGGCAACCAATTATGCAGAATAATCTTGCCTTCCTGCTATTACAAGGGATGCTTCCACCTCTTGCTAATCTAGAGAGCTTCCAAACGCTTTGTGAGATCAGGTGATTCTAGTCTATGCTTTGCTTTTTATTGCTTTTCATTTTCATTTCTGTTTATGTCTTTGTAAAGTATCACCATGCTCTTTAGCTTTCAGACAAAGTTTTAGCTTGCCAAGCCAAAGAGTCCACTTGCAGTGTTAAAGAAGATCAATATTATTTTGGATAAATTCACACTATCCATCTCAAAATGCACGATTAAATGTGGTAGCATAACTTTTGATTATCTGTGTGACATGATTTAGTAAAATAGCAGAAATCATTTAGTAAAATTCAGAAATCATTCATATTTGGCCTTGAGACATGTTAGAGGATGCATCTTTGATCTCCTTTTCTAATTATGTTTTGCTTTGGTCTAATCTTAAAAAAAATAATTTGCATTCCCAAAGCACATACCAAGTAACAACAGAGAAAGGGGACTTAGAAAAATGCAAGGGAGAGAGAACTAGGTTAAGCTTTTCAAATGCCACAGAAAAGTCATAAAGTAAATGTGTATGTAAATAATCCAAGATTTCATTAAATTTACCCTTTGTTCTGTAGGCCAACTTTTCTATCTTAAAATTATTTCCATTCCTCTTCTCCTTAAAACCAAAGTCACTGAGGATCAAAAAATAAGCATAAATTTGTGAGGACCTTCTATACAGAATTGTAGAGGATGCATGTTGAGAAACAAGTACCGTGTCATTCAGAAGCTTCCAATCAACGCTGACACATGAACTTAAAATGCATGCATTGTAGAAAATAAGATATGGCAGAGCACAAAATATCATATAATTAAAATTGTTCAATTGCTGTGGTGCAGCACATCCTCACTGAAAATGATTTAAGGGAGATCAGTAAGAACTGCTAAATGAGAGACAGCATCACAGCGGTGTTTGGAATGGGGTTTTAAGTCTGAGCAAAATTTGAGTAAACAGAAAGACCAGAGAAGCACCTCCAGATTCCAGTGTCCAGAAAAGAAACAATTTGGAAATATATTTTGCCATTCAAATACCAACTATATTGGTGAAGGAGCTAGGGGAAAAAAATCAATTTTACCCATAAATTTCAAATAAAGAAACTTGAATCAAGATTTTTTTCAATGAAAGATGGGTAAAAGCCCCTAAAATCTTTGCAATGAAAGAGGGGTAAATGTCCCTAGATAACTTTGTATATCAGCTATTGAAATTCGCTGTCTCCTTTCCAGTTAAGCACAGTAGCTGGATTTAAAAGAATTCTAAAGTCTAACAATCATTTGAAGTCTTGTGCTAAGATAGGGGGATCAAATCTCATGCTTTAGGGCATCAAGTTTTTGCTGAAGGGCCCTGGTGAGGATTTTTTTCCAGTCTCATTGTCATGTAACATCAAGAAAAAGTCATGTTCAAGATCAGGTTACTGATGTCCTGTGTGAGCATAACTTTAGACAAAAATAAATTTCTATGGACTTTGACATATTTCCACTTTCCCATACTGCAACACTCAGAGACTCCCTCAATGCTTTTGGTTGCCTAAATCTTCATCATTGAGACCAACTGGAAAAATGATGCCATTAATGAGAATCTTACTGCTTTTCAGAAAGCTTGATTGTAAACTATGCTTCTCATATATTTCAGCAATTAATAATGTAGATTCTATGAGGTATTTTGGAACTCTGCATTCAGATGCTTATATCTTTCCTTTCTCCTTTGCTTTTTGCTTCTCTTCTTTTCACAGCTATTTGTAAGACCTCCTCAGACAGCCATTTTCCTTTTTTGCATTTCTGTTTCTTGGGGATGGTATTGATCCCTGTCTCCTGTACAATGTCACAAACCTCCATCCGTAGTTCATCAGGCACTCTGTCTATCAGATCTAGTCCCTTAAATCTCTTTCTCACTTCCACTATATAATCATAAGGGATTTGATTTAGGTCATACCTGAATGGTCTAGGTGTTTTCCCTACTTTCGTCAATTTAAGTCTGAATTTGGCAATAAGGAGTTCATGATCTGAACAACAGTCAGGTCCCAGTCTTGTTTTTGCTGACTGTATACAGTTTCTCCATCTTTGGCTGCAGAGAATATAATCAATCTGATTTTGATGTCCATGTGTAGAGTCTTCTCTTGTGTTGTTGGAAGAGGATGTTTTCTATGACCAGTGCGTTCTCTTGGCAAACCTCTATAAGCCTTTTCCCTGCTTCATTCCGCACTCCAAGCCCAAATTTGCCTGTTACGCCAGGTGTTCCCTGACTTCCTACTTTTGCATTCCAGTCCCCTATAATGAAAAGGACATTTTTGGGGGTGTTAGTTCTAAAAGATCTTGTAGGTCTTCATAGAACCGTTCAACTTCAGGTTCTTCAGCATTACTGGTTGGGGCATAGACTTGGATTACTGTGATATTGAATGGTTTGCCTTGGAAAAAAACAGAGATCATTCTGTTGTTTTTGAGATTGCAACCAAGTACTGCATTTCAGACTCTTTTGTTGACCATGATGGCTACTCCATTTCTTCTGAGGGATTCCTGCCCGCAGTAGTAGATATAATCGTCATCTGAGTTAAATTCACCCATTCCAGTCCATTTTAGTTTGCTGATTCCTAGAATGTCGACGTTCACTCTTGCCATCTCCTGTTTGACCACTACCAATTTGCCTTGATTCATGGACCTGACCTTCCAGGTTCCTATGCAATATTGCTCTTTACAGCATCGGACCTTGCTTCTGTCACCAGTCACATCCACAGCTGGGTGTTGTTTTTGCTTTGGCTCCATCCCTTCATTCTTTCTGGAGTTATTTCTCCACCGATCTCTAGTAGCATATTGGGCACCAACCGATCTGGGGAGTTCCTCTTTCAGTATCCTCTCATTTTGCCTTTTCATACTGTTCATGGGGTTCTCAAGGCAAGAATACTGAAGTGGTTTGCCATTCCCTTCTCCAGTGGACCAAATTCTGTCAGACCTCTCCACCATGACCCGTCCGTCTTGGGTGGCCCCACATGGCATGAGTTAGACAAGGCTGTGGTCCGTGTGCTCAGATTGGCTAGTTTTCTGTGATTATGGTTGCAGTGTGTCTGCCCTCTGATACCCTCTTGCAACACCTAACATCTTACTTGGGTTTCTCTTCCCTTGGACTTGAGGTATCTCTTCACGGCTGCTCTAGCAAAGCACACTGCTGCTCCTTACCTTGGATGAGGGGTATCTCCTCAGGCCTCCTCCTTCTGACCTTGAGTGGAGTAGCTCCTCTTGGCCCTCCTGTGCCTCCGCAGCAGCTGCTTCTTGGACATGGGGTTGCTCCTCTCAGCCGCCGCCCCTGACCTCGGGTGTGGGGTAGCTCTCCAAGAAAAAGAAATGCAAAAAAGCAAAATGGCTGTCTGAGGAGGCCTTACAAATAGCTCTGAAAAGAAGAGAAGCAAAAAGCAAAGGAGAAAAGGAAAGATATAAGCATCTGAATGCAGAGTTCCAAAGAATAGCAAGAAGAGATAAGAAAGCCTTCCTTAGGGATCAATGCAAAGAAATAGAGAAAAACAGCAGAATGGAAAAGACTAGAGATCTCTTCAAGAAAATTAGAGATACCAAGGGAACATTTCATGCAAAGATGGGCTTGATAAAGGACAGAAATGGTATGGTCCTAACAGAAGAGGAAGATATTAAGATGAGGTGGCAAGACTACACAGAAGAACTGCACAAAGAAGATCTTCATGACCAAGATAATCACGATGGTGTGATCACTCACCTAGAGCCAGACATCCTGAAATGTGAAGTCAAGTGGGCCTTAGAAAGCATCACTACAAACAAAGCTAGTGGGGGTGATAGAATTCCAGTTCAGCTATTCCAAATCCTAAAAGATAATGCTGTGAATGTGTTGCACTGAATATGCCAGCAACTTTGGAAAACTCACCAGTGGCCACAGGAGTAGAAAGGATTAGTTTTCATTCCAATCCCAAAGTAAGGCAATGCCAAAGAATGCTCAAACTACTGCACAATTGCACTCATCTCACACGCTATAAAGTAATGCTCAAAATTCTCCAAGCCAGGCTTCAGCAATACATGAACCATGAACTTCCAGATGTTCAAGCTGGATTTAAGAAAAGGCAGAGATCAAATTGCCAACATCCGCTGGATCGTGCAAAAAGCAAGAGAGTTCCAGAAAAACATCTTTTTCTGCTTTCTTGACGATGCCAAAGCCTTTGACTGTGTGGATCACAATAAACTGTGGAAAATTCTGAAAGAGATGGGAATACCAGATCACCTGACCTGCCTCTTGAGAAACCTATATGCAGGTTAGGAAGCAACAGTTAGAACTGGACATGGAACAGCAGACTGGTTCCAAATAGGAAAAGGAGTATGTCAAGGCTGTATATTGTCACCCTGCTTATTTAATTTATATGCAGAGTACATCATGAGAAACACTGGGCTAGAAGAAGCACAAGCTGGAATCAAGATTGCTGGGAGAAATATCAATAACCTCAGATATGCAGATGACACCACTCTTATGGCAGAAAGTGAAGAGGAACTAAAAAATCTCTTGTTGAAAGTGAAAGAGGAGAGTGAAAAAGTTGGCTTAAAGCTCAACATTCAGAAAACTAAGATCATGGCATCTGGTCCCGTCACTTCAATGGGAAATAGATGGGGAAATAGTGGAAACAGTGTCAGACTTTATTTTTCTGGGCTCCAAAATCACTGCAGATGGTGACTGCAGCCATGAAATTAAAAGATGCTTACTCCTTGGAAGGAAAGTTATGACCAACCTAGACAGCATATTAAAAAGCAGAGACATTACTTGGCCAACAAAGGTCCATCTAGTCAAGGCTATTGTTTTTCCAGTGGTCATGTATGGATGTGAGGGTTGGACTGTGAAGAAAGCTGAGCACTGAAGAATTGATGCTTTTGAACTGTGGTGTTGGAGAAGATTCTTGAGAGTCTCTTGGACTTCAAGGAGATCCAACCAGTCAATTCTAAATGAGATCAGACCTGGGTGTTCATTGGAAGGACTGATGTTGAAGCTGAAACTCCAGTACTTTGGCCACCTCATGCGAAGTGTTGACTCATTGGAAAAGACTCTGATGCTGGGAGGGATTGGGGGCAGGAGGAGTAGGGGACGACAGAGGATGAGATGGCTGGATGGCATCACGGACTCAATGGACATGAGTTTGAGTAAACTCTGGGGGTTGGTGATGGACAGGGTGGCCTGGTGTGCTGCAATTCATGGGGTTGCAAAGAGTCAGACATGACTGAGCGACTGTACTGAACTGAACTGTTGAGGTATTTTGTTTTGAATGAGGATAAAAAGAATTAGGACAGGGATGATGTCAGAGAGGACTGGAAATTTTTAAAAAAATAATATAAATAAACATCATATTCCTCTCTCTACACAAGAAACAAATGCAAGTGAAAAAATCTAATGAAGTAAGCACAATTAGAGACAGTAAATCAAGTCTGACAGTTAAGTTCAATTCAGTTCAGTCACTCAGCTGAGTCCAACTCTGTGTGACTCCACGGACTGCAGCATGCCAGGCTTCCCTGTCCAGCACCAACTCCCCACAAGCTACTCAAACTCATGTCCACTGAGTCAGTGATGCACCCAACTATCTCATCCTCTGTTGTCCCCTTCTCTTCCCACTTTCAGCCTTTCCCAGCATCAGGTCTTTTCCAATGAGTCAGTTCTTCACATCAGGTGGCCAAAGTATTGGAATTTCAGCTTTATCATCAATCCTTCCAGTGAATACTCAGGATTGAGTTCCTTTAGGATTGACTGGTTGGATCTCCTTGCAATCCAAGGGACTCTCAAGAGTGTTGGAGCCTATTATACAGAGTGAAGTAAGCCAGAAGGAAAAACACCAATACAGTATACTAATGCATATATATGGAATTTAGAAAGATGGTAACAATAACCCTGTGTACGAGACAGCAAAAGAGACACTGATGTATAGAACAGTTTTATGGACTCTGTGGGAGAGGGAGAGGGTGGAAAGATTTGGGAGAATGGCATTGAAACATGTAAAATATCATGTATGAAATGAGATGCTGCACGATACTGGATGCTTGGGGCTAGAGCACTGGGATGACCCAGAGGGATGGTATGGGGAGGGAGGAGGGAGGAGGGTTCAGGATGGGGAACACATGTATACCTGTGGCGGATTCATTTTGATATTTGGCAAAACTAATACAATTATGTAAAGTTTCAAAATAAAATAAAATTAAAAAAAAAAAAGAGTGTTCTCCAACACTACAATTCAAAAGCATTAATTCTTCGGTGCTCAGCTTTCTTTATAGTCCAACTCTCACATTCATACGTGACTACAGAAAAAAAACATAGCTTGGACTAGACAGATCTTTGTTGGCCAAGTAATGTCTCTGCTTTTTATTATCTGTCTAGGTTGGTGATAGCTTTTCTTCCAAGGAGAAAAGCTTTTAATTTCATGGCTGCAATCACCATCTGCAGTGATTTTGGAGCCCCCCAAAATAAAGTATGTCACTGTTTCCATTGTTTCCCCATCTATTTGCCATGAAGGGATGGGGCCATGATCTTAGTTTTCTGAATGTTGAGTTTTAAGCCAACTTTTTCAGTCTCCTCTTTCACTTTCATTAAGAGTCTCTTTAGTTCCTCTTCATTTTCTGCCATAAGAGTGGTGTCAGCTGCATATCTGAGGTTATTGATATTTCTCCTGGCAATCTTGATTCCAGCTTGTGCTTCTTCCAGCCCAGCGTTTCTCATGATGTACTCTGCGTATAAGTTAAATAAGCAGGGTGACAATATACAGCCTTGATGTACTCCTTTTCCTATTTGGAACCAGTCTGTTGTTTCATGTCCAGTTCTAACTGTTGCTTTTGACTTGCATACAGATTTCTCAGGAGGCAGATCAGGTTATCTGTTATTCCAATCTCTTTAAGAATTTTCCACATTTTGCTGTTATCCACACAGTCATAGGTTTTGGCATAGTCAATAAAGCAAAAGTAGGTGTTTTTCTGGAACTCTCTTTCTTTTTCAATGATCAAACAGTTGTTGGCAATTTGATCTCTCGTTCTTCTGCCTTTTCTGAATCCAGCTTGAACAAGTCTGATGGTAAAATGATATAAAAGAAAATAAAGATTAATACCAAACTATATGGAATAGACACTGTGGCAAGGAAGCTAAGTGTAAGCTACTACTTTGAATGGCATTACTAAGTGACAGAAAGTGAAAGTGAAGTGAAGTCGCTCAGTCCTGTCCGACTCTTTGTGACCCCATAGACTGTAGCCTACCAGGCTCCTCAGTCCATGGGATTTTCCAGGCAAGAGTATTGGAGTGGGTTGCCATTTCCTTCTCCAAAGTGACAGAAAGGGGAGTAAATGAAGGACCAGTCTCTGCCAGGATGTGGATCAGGGAAGCATGTTTGAGTCCCCTTATTTTAGCATATTTTCCTATGAGTTAAATGTATTTATTCTTACTTGATGGGTGAGAAAGGTTGAGATTTAATAAGGTTAATCAATTTGCTCAAAACTACACACTTATGTAATTGCTAGACAAGCAAGGAAATCAAACCAGTCAATCCTAAAGGAAATCAACCCTGAATATTCATTGGAAGGACTGATAATGAAGCTGAAGCTCCAATACTGTGGCCACCTGATGGGAAAAACTGACTCACTGGAAAATACCCTGATGCTGGGAAAGACTGAAGGCAGGAGGAGAAGGGGACCAAAGAGGATGAGATGGTTGAATGGCATCACCAATTCGATGGACATGAGTTTGAGCAAGCTCCGGAGATGGTGAAGGACAGGGAAGCCTGGCGTGCTGCAGTTCTTGGGGTCACAAAGAGTCGGACATGACTGAGCGACCAAACAACAATCGATAGATTAAAACTTGGATGTGTCTATCCCCAAAGTCTTTTCTTTTCCCCACTTATGAGCAAAGCATGAGTTGATTCTGCAAATGAGGCAATTATAGCCTGTGATGATTTTTGAAATAATCAGAGATTAAGCTGATTCCAGTTAGATCTTGTCATGAAAAGAGAAAAGACACAGAGACAAAGTGAAAGAGACCAAAAGAAGAGACAGACACAGACAGAAATAAGACAAAATCAGAGGAAGAGAACAAACCCTTGAAAATCAGGTAAATGATTTCCATTTTTTGATATTTTAATATATTTTAGATACTTATCATTGCATTAATTAATCAATACATTATGTTAATTCTATTGCAAGCTTAGTCTCTCAGTCCTGTCTGACTCTGTGACACTTTGGACTGTAGCCCACCAGGCTCCTCTATCCATGGGATTTTTCAGGCAAGAATATTGGAGTTGGTAGCATTTCCTCCTCCCAGGGGTCTTCCTGACCAAGGGACTGAACCCACATCTCTTATATCTCCCATATTGCAGGCAGATTCTTTACCTGCTGAGCAACTGGGAAAATCCAATGTTAATTCTATTACAGTTTTATAAAAAATCTCAACCAGAATATATCTTTATCATTTCTCATGTTGAGTATGGTTAGCTGCTGCATCTCCCAGATGAGTCTAACATCGTTTGCTTAGATCCATGGTCCCTAATCACATAGGGAATTTTAAAATATTCCAATGCCTAGGTAACATTGCTTGTCAATTAAATCAGAAAATTTGAGTAGGATCAGGTATAATAGTTAAAAAATTCCCAGAGGAGGACTTCACTTGTGGAAGAGTGGATGAGAATCTGCCTGCTAATGCAGGGGCCATGGATTCCATCCCTGCTCCAGGAAGATTCCACATGCCATGGAGCAACTTAGCCTTTGTGCCACAGCAACTGAGCCTGTGAGCTGCGACTACTGAAGCCACACACCTATAGCCTGTGCTCCGCAACAAGAGAAGCCCGCACACCGCAACAAAGAGTACCTCCTGCTCACTGGAGCTAGAGGAAGCCTGCATGTAGCAATCAAGTCCCAGCACAACCAAGAAGAATAATTGCCCAGGTGATCCTAATGTGCAGTAGCATTGGGAAATTATCAGTTTACTTGAAAAATGTACTTACTTTTCTTTTATTTTAAGTTTATCTTAATTTCATGTTTTCCATATACAGGTAGATATCAGATAATTTTGCTTAGAGCTTAGGATTTAAACTCTGTGTAAACCTTAATTCAAAAACCAGCTCTGACACTCCCTTGAGCATGCTACTTTAATTTTCTAAATTTTTGTTTTCTCATCCGTAAATAAATAACTTCCATTTCCCAATGCCCTTCAGTGTTATATGAGATGATAGATGGAAGGGATCTGACACAGTACCCCTGTATGATGCTCAGGTAACATCAGCCCCCTTTTTTACTTTATCCAGTTTAATGAAGTAGAGTTTGCTAACAAAAGCGATTTGTCCCAGGTTCCAGAGCTAGTTAAAAGCATAACAAAGCCTAGAAGCTTTCCAGCATCTCTCTTCAAGCATTGTTTTCATTATAAAATTTTAAAGGTAGTTGGGGGAAAACAGTAACAACAGTAAAAACTAATTGAGAGGAATAAATAAACCTGTATATGGGTTTCCACCCTTCTGCCTGAAAGTCTCGAATATGCCTCTGAATCAAGCTTATGATCTGCTTAATGTGTCTCTGCCTCATCATACTGTATATTCTTATCTCCTCTTTTGCAACATCTTTCCCACTGAGCCTGACTTCTGTCTTGCAACTTTTACCCAACCTATTTCTTCCTCACTGTTTTCTTCTTGCTCAGGGTGTTTCTTCTGCCTTAGCTTCCTTTTATCAGAATATGACTCATATTTTAAAGACCAAACAAAAATGTATCTGGTCTACAAAATATTTCTTATTTCTCCTTACTACTCTTGGCTGTATGATAATAATAATAATAATAATAAAAAGTATTCATATCTTAAGTTAAACATTCTCTGTTTATCCAGATGTTTACTAATTTTCTGCCCTGGGATGGGGTTGAGGGCAGGGAGAAAGATTAGAATGCAGTGCATCCTGGGGCCATTTGGGGATTTCTCAAATAAAAGAGAGCATTTTACAGAGCACCAATAAGTCAATAAGATTGGGACAGACTGTTACGATTAAGGAAAGCAAAACATCACATAAGATTTCAATTACAAATATGTCTATAGTTTATTTCTATATGTGAAATGTGAAATAACCATTTAGATAATTCAAGCCTGTAAGTGCCCAGTGCTATATCAATTTTCTAGCTATTTTGGAGAAAATGGTTATTTCTTCTTTAATTATTTAGTTGATTATGTCAATTCTACAATTCATTTAGCCAGTGTAGACTCAGTCTCAAAGTTTTAATCCAGAGCCTGTCACTCACTTCCTCAATGACTTTGGGCAAGTCACTTAATTTCTCCATATCTCCATTTCTTTGTCTGTAAAATTGGGATAATAATCTTGACCTCACAGAGAGGTTGCATGAATTAACTGATTAATGATTATAAAGCAATTTGAAAATACAGAACACTATATAAATGCTAAGTATTGTTATTAAGCAAATCAATTCAGAAAATCAAGATAATGACATTTCTTTTCAATCTATTTCTTAAAGTGCCTAATGCCTTTGCATCTAAGCTCTGTGTTGTAAAAAAGCAGTTTAAATATTTATAACTTAAAATTTTCTAGTTTAACCAGTTCCTACAGCATACCATGAAGAAGAAGAGGAGAAAAAAAAAAATCTTGAGCTGGAAACTTGAACTTCTCACTCATTTTAACATCGTGTTTATTATCTAGTTTAATTTGGTGGAGGGGGCATAGGTCTGTCAATAAAGTATATCTGTCTATAAATTTACTGGAATCTTGGAATTTGAGAGTTAATATGAGCAATAAAGCCTTTATATTCCAATACCCTTGTTTAATTGATGTGGAGAAAATATTCGAGGAGAAATGATTTGTTCATGTTTGTGTGGACAATTTGTGCTAGAGATGATTTCTGTTTTCAATCTTGGCTTCCTAGCCTTCAGATGCAGAACAGATAACAAAACAACAGAAATATAAGCCCATCCCTATGGCCTTACTTGGAGAGACTTTTGAGTCTAAAAGCCTTAAAGATCATGATCACTTAATGTGAACTTTAAGAACTACATTGAAATAATTTGGCCAATTCCTAATTCATAAGTGGTGGAGTTTGTACATGTAGTTTTAGACGGGAAAAAAAAAATATTAGGGTTGACTATTGTGCAATTTCCAACTTTAATCAACCTTTTCATTTACTTACTTTTGTCACTTATCCTTAAAATCAGGTGACCCCGAGAATTAGGTTTCAGATTATATATAGAAATACACATTTTAAATAAAGATACAAAAGGTAGTATAGAGTACTGATTTTCAAGTAGAATATCCCAGTTCTGTGCTTAGCTCACCTGAATAGCCTCAGCCAGACATCCTCTTACTGGGGCATGGTCCTCTAATCCATTAAATAAAATGGCAGGGTAGAAAGAAGCTAGAGTCTCTCAGTGCTGAGGTTCTGAATGCAGTGATGTTTGAAACCAGAGTTTAGAATTCCTCCGGTAGACAGTGGATTCTGAATAGGTCATAGACAATAAATCTGATTATAAAACCAGTCACACTTAAACCAAATGCTCATTTGAGGTTTCCTATCTTCAACGAATACATTTGCACATTGTTAATGCTGGAAGGAATATTAGAGATCATTTAATCTGATTCCCTCATTTTATGTTGAGAAAACTGAAGTCTTGAAATATTAAATAAATAGTTCAAGGTCACAAAGTCAATCAGTGAGGAAGCCAGGTATAAAACTAATGTGAATTCTAGTTGACTTTGCTTTCTTCTAAATCATTAATTAAGATGCATGCTCAATTGCTTCAGTTGTATTCATCTCTTTGTGACTCTATGGGCTATAGACCATCAGGGGCTTCTGTCCCTGGGGTTCTCCAGGCAAGAACACTGGAGTGGCTTGCCATGCCCTCCTCCAGGGGATCTTCCTGACCCAGGGATCAAACCCGAGTCTCCTGCATCTCCTGCACTGCAGACAGATTCTTTACCTCTGAGCCACAACGGAAGCCCCTAAATGACTTTCAGATGAATTAAGATGACTGGGATAAATGACAATTTTCTATTGAGGTTAAAACTTTCATAAGCCTAAAGAATAGTTAGGTCTATAAATATTGCTTCTCCTTTTTGTCTTCCTTATACTCTTCACATGGGCTTATTGTGGAGACATAGCTTTTATATATTTAAATTAATTTATTTACTTTAATTGGAATATAATTACTTTACAACATTGTGATGGTTTTTGACATGAGTCAGCCATGGGTGTCCACATGTCCCCCATCCTGAACCCACCTCCCACCTCCCACCCCACCCCATCCCTCTGGGTTGTCCCTTAGCACCAGCTTTGAGTGCCCTGCTTCATGTATCAAACTTGTACTGCTCATCTACTTTACATATGATAATATACATGTTTCAATGTTATTCTCTCAAATCATCCTACCCTTGCCTTCTCCCTCAGAGTCTAAAAGTCTATTCTTTATATCTGTGTCTCTTTCGCTGCCTTGTATATAGTATGCATCATTGTTACCATCTTTCTAAATTCCATATGTATGTGTTAATATACTGTATTGGTGTTTTTCTTTCTGACTTACTTCACTCTGTATAACAGGCTCCAGTTTCATCCACTTCATTAGAACTGACTCAAATGTGTTCCTTTTTGTAGCTGATATTCCATTGTGCACATGTACCACAACTTCCTTATCCACTCATCTGCCTATGGATATCTAGGTTGCTTCCATGTCCTAGCTATTGTAAACAATGCTGCAATGAACACTGGGGTACATGTGTCTCTTTTTTTCAGTGTCTATGCCCAGCAGGGGCATTGATGGGTTGATGGCAGTTGTATTCCTAGTTTTTTAAGGAATCTGCACACTGTTCTCCACAGTGGCTGTACTAGTTTGCATTCCCACCAGCAGTGTAAGAGGGTTCCATTTTCTCCACACCCTCTCCAGAATTCACTGTTTGTAGGCTTTTTGATGACAGCCATTCTGATCGGCATGAGATGATACCTCATTGTGGCTTTGATTTACATTTTTCTGATAATGAATGATGTTGAGCATTTTTTCATGTGTTTATTAGCCACCTGTATGTCTTCTTTTTGGAGAAGGAAATGGCAACCCACTCCAGTACTCTTGCCTGGAGAATCCCAGGGATGGAGGAGCCTGGTGGGCTGCAGTCCATGGGGTTGCGAAGAGTCGGACACGACTGAGTGACTTCCCTTTCACTTTTCACTTTCATGCATTGGAGAAGGAAATGGCAACCCACTCCAGTGTTCTTGCTTGGAGAATCCCAGGGACGGGGGAGCCTGGTGGGCTGCCGTCTATGGGGTCGCATAGAGTCAGACACGACTGAAGCGACTAGCAGCAGCAGCAGCATGTCTTCTTTGGAGAAATGTCTATTGAGTTATTTTTCCCACTTTTTGATTGGGTTGTTTGTTTTTCTGGTATTGAGCTACATGAGCTGCTTGTATATTTTGGAGATTAGTTCTTTGCTGGTTTTTTTCATTTGCTATTATTTTCTCCCAATCTGAAGGCTGCTTTTTCACTTTGCTTATAGTTTCCTTCATTGTGAAAAAGCTTTTAAGTTTAATTAGGGCCCATCCTTTTATTTTTAATTTTATTCACATTACTCTGGGAGGTAGGTCATAGAGGATCTTGCTATAATTAATGTCAGTGATTTGCTTATGTTTTCCTCTAAGAGTTTTATAGTTTCTGATCTTACATTTAGATCTTTAATCCATTTTGAGTTTATTTTTGTTTATGGTGTTAGAAAGTGTTCTAGTTTCATCCTTTTACACATGGTTGATCAGCTTTCCCAGCGCCACTTGTTAAAGAGATTGTCTTTTCTCCATTATATATTTTTGCCTCCTTTGTGAAAGATAAGGTGTCCATAGGTGTGTGGATTTATCTCTGGGCTTTCTAACTTGTTCCATTGATCTGTATTTCTGCCTGTGCCAGTACCACACTGTGTTGATGACTGTAGCTTTGCAGTATAGTCTGAAGTCAGACAGGTTGATTCCTTCAGTTCCATTCTTCTTTTTCAAGCTTGCTTTTGCTATTCTGGGTTTGTGTGTGTGTGTGTGTGTGTGTGTGTGTTTCCATACAAATTGTGAAATTATTTCTTCTAGTTCTGTGAAAAATAACATTGGTACCTTGATAAGGATTGCACTGAATCTATAGATTGCTTTGGGTAGTATACTCACATAGCTTTTAAAAGAGGATAACTCTTTCCAAAATAATAAGACTCAAAAGTCATACTGTCTAAAATAGCATCATCAATACTCACCTTTATCTATGATGGCCTGTCAATAACAGGTTTCATTAAGTTTTTTGCTATGTGAGTTGGAAGAAATCTGTTTTTTACTTTCTGTGAATGTTTGATTGAACAATGGAGACCTCATAGCTTTCTCTCTCTCAACCTTGGCTTTTCAAAGCAATCCTACAGATTAGGAATGGGTCTCATACCATTTACAGAGTAACACTTGTCAGCTGAAATAAATGTTGCTGCTTTGACATCCTCTACTGAGCAGTTTAAAATATATCTTATCACTAAGGTGAATCATTGCATTGGCATTTGAGAACTCCTGAACCATTTCATAACTCCAGAAAGAATGAAGGGATGGAGCCAAAGCAAAAACAATACCCAGTTGTGGATGTGACTGGTGATAGAAGCAAGGTCCGATGCTGTAAAGAGCAATATTGCATAGGAACCTGGAATGTTAGGTCCATGAATCAGGGCAAATTGGAAGTGGTCAAACAGGAGATGGCAAGAGTGAACGTCGACATTCTAGGAATCAGTGAACTAAAATGGACTGGGATGGGTGAATTTAACTCAGATGACCATTATATCTACTATTGCAGGCAGGAATCCCTTAGAAGACATGGAGTAGCCATCATGATCAACAAAAGAGTCTGAAATGCAGTACTTGGATGCAGTCTCAATAACAACAGAATGATCTCTGTTCATTTCCAAGGCAAATCATTCAATATCACAGGAATCCAAGTCTATGCCCCAACCAGTAATGCTGAAGAATCTGAAGTTGAACGGTTCTATGAAGACCTACAAGACCTTTTAGAACTAACACCCAAAAAGGATGTCCTTTTCATTATAGGGGACTGGAATGCAAAAGTATGAAGTCAGGAAACACCTGGAATAACAGGCAAATTTGGCCTTGAAATACGGAATGAAGCAGGGCAAAGGCTAATAGAGTTTTGCCAAAAGAACTGGTCATAGCACTGGTCATGGAAAATACCCTCTTCCAACAACACAAGGGAAGACTCTACACATGGACATCACCAGATGGTCAACACAGAAATCAGACTGATTATATTCGTTGTAGCCAAAGATGGAGAAGCTCTCTACAGTCAGCAAAAAGAAGACCAAGAGCTGACTCTGGCTCAGATCATGAGCTCCTTATTCCCAAATTCAGACTTAAATTGAAGAAAGTAGGGAAAACCAGTAGACAATTCAGGTATGACCTAAATCAAATCCCTTATGATTACACAGTGGAAGTTAGAAATAGATTTAAGGGACTAGATCTGATAGAGTGCCTGATGAAATATGGACGGAGGTTCATGACATTGTAAGGGAGACAGGGATCAAGACCATCCGCATGGAAAAGAAATGCAAAAAAGCAAAATGGCTGTCTGAGGAGGCCTTACAAATAGCTTTGAAAAAAAGAGAAGCAAAAAGCAAAGAAGAAAAGGAAAGATAAAAGCATCTGAATGCAAAGTTCCAAAGAATAACAAGAAGAGATAAGAAAGCCTTCTTCAGCAATCAATGCAAAGAAATAGAGGAAAACAACAGAATGGGAAAGACTAGAGATCTCTTCAAGAAAATTAGAGATACCAAGTGAACATTTCATGCAAAGATGGGCTCGATAAAGGACAGATATGGTATGGACCTAACAGAAGCAGAAGATATTAAAAAGAGGTGGCAAGAATACACACAAGAACTGTACAAAAAAGATCTTCATGACCAAGATAATTACAATGGTATGATCACTCACCTATAGCCTGACATCTTGGAATGTGAAGTCAAGTGGGCCTTAGAAAGCATCACTATGAACAAAGCTAGTGGAAGCGATGGAATTCCAGTTGAGCTATTTCAAATCCTGAAAGATGATGCTATGAAAGTGCTGTACTCAATATGCCAGCAAATTTGGAAAACTCAGCAGTGGCCACAGGACTGGAAAAGGTCAGTTTGCATTCCAATCCCAAAGAAAGGCAATGCCAAAGAATGCTCAAACTACTGCACAATTGCATTCATCTCACACGCTAGTAAAGCAATACTCCAAGCCAGGCTTTAGCAATATGTGAACTGTGAACTTCCAGATGTTCAAGCTGGATTTAGAAAAGGCAGAGGAACCAGAGATCAAATTGCCAACATCCGCTGGATCATGGAAAAAGCAAGAGAGTTCCAGAAAAACATCTATTTCTGCTGTCTTGACGATGCCAAAGCCTTTGACTGTGTGGATCACAATAAACTGTGGAAAATTCTGAAAGACATGGGAATACCAGACCGCCTAACCTGCCTGTTGAGAAACCTATATGCAGGTTAGAAAGCAACAATTAGAACTAGACAGGAAACAACAGACTAGTTCCAAATAGGAAAAGGAGTACGTTAAGGCTGTATATTGTCACCCTGCTTATTTAACTAATATGCAGAGTACATCATGAGAAACGCTGGGCTGGAAGAAGCACAAGCTGGAATCAAGATTGCTGGGAGAAATATCAATAACCTCAGATATACAGCTAACATGAGCCTATGGCAGAAAATGAAGAGGAACTAAAAAGCCTCTTGATGAAAGTGAAAGAGGAGAGTGAAAAAGTTGGCTTAAAGCTCAACATTTAGAAAATGAAGATCATGGCATCTGGTCCCATCACTTCATGGGAAATAGATGTGGAAACAGTAGAAACAGTGTCAGACTTTATTTTGGGGGCTCCAAAATTGCTGCAGATGGTGACTGCAGCCATGGAATTAAAAAATGTTTACTTCTTGTAAGGAAAGTTATGACCAACCTAGACAGCATATTAAAAAGCAGAGACATTACCTAGCCAACAAAGGTCCATCTAGTCAAGGCTATGGTTTTTCCTGTGGTCATGTATGGATGTGAGAGTTGGACTGTGAAGAAGGCTGAGCGCCAAAGAATTGTTGCTTTTGAACTGTGGTGTTGGAGAAGACTCCTGAGAGTCCCTTGGACTGCAAGGAGATCTAACCAGTCCATTCTGAAAGAGATCAGCCCTGGGATTTCTTTGGAAGGAATGATGCTAAAGCTGAAACTCCAGTACTTTGGCCACCTCAAGTGAAGAGTTGACTCATTGGAAAAGACTCTGATGCTGGGAGGGAATGCAGGCAAGAGAAGAAGGGGACAACAGAGGATAAGATGGCTGGATGACATCACTGACTCGATGGACGTGAGTTTGAGTGAACTCCGGGAGTTGGTGATGGACAGGAAGGCTTAGCGTGCTGTGATTCATGGGGTCGCAAAGAGTCAGACACGACTGAGTGGCTGAACTGAACTGAACTGAACCATTTCATCGGGCTTCCCAGGTCATACTAGTGGTGAAAAAAAAAAACCCACTTGCCAAGGCAGAAAACATAAGAGATGTGGGTTTGATCCCTTGGTCGAGAAGATCCCCTGGAGGAAGGCATGGTTCCCACTCTAGTATCCTTGCCTGGAGAATCCCATGGAGAGAGAAACCTGGTGGTCTACAGTCCATAGGGTGGCAGAGTCTCATATGACTGAAGTGACTTAACGTGCATGCGCAAACTAGTTCTTATTAAAATTGAGTAGGTTTGTGAATATCTGAGGACCCACAGAATCCAATCTGTATAACCTCACCTCACCCACTGAAACATGGAGGAGGAGACCTCAGTAAGAACCTCCCATCTTCACAGAGGCTCATGAACAGAAATGTGTAAATGTCATGTAGATACAGATTTGTGGATCTTCTTCAGCACCTGGTAATGTTAACAGGTTTTTCTGGATATAATGCTTGGCATTCAAGTGTGGAGTTTGTCAGCCTGGTGGAGAACACAATTTCACCATAAGATGATACAGAATAACAGACTTCCACAAATGGCTGGACATTGAAAATCTTTTTCATTTTCAAAATTCTGCTTTATGTAGAACAGGTATCTACCTATCATTTCTGAAATCAGAAGCCCATTGCTCAGAATGCTATTTTCATCATTACTGAAGTCTTTCTTAAGAAATATCATCCCACTCAAAATCCCCTGCATTAACCTCCCATGGGAATCCCAAACTTGAAATATCTCACACATAACTCACCAACTTTTCTTTTAAGCTGTTACAGTCAATGAACTAATCTACTAAATGACTTCTCATCACCATTGGTCTCCATATATGAGTCTTTATACAAAAGGACATGTGGGTTCTAGGAAACATCTGGATAAAGTTCCTATTTTTGGATGTCTGGAATTTCATGGGAACATCATTTCTGTTAAATATCTCTGAAAAGTAGCAAATCACCACTTACAACTTAGAATAAATGAATTGATTTGAAAATATCCTAGCACAGTTTGAATGATAGAGCCCAGGGGAATGTTAGAAAATATCATAGAGGATATACATACATGTGTGTGTTGGGGAGTGAGGGTGTGTATACTTCTGGTTTTGGACATAGTGAGAAATCAAGAGATGATCCCAACTTTTATTGAGAATTATTGGGAAAAATTATGAAACTTTTCTATAATCCTTCCTACCCTCAAAATCCTATTCCTCCTGTCTTGGAAGATAACCACCAGATCAGTGGTCCTCAATTCACTCTACACCAAAAACACAGATACCCAACCCAACCCCAGAAATTCTGATTCTGGTTGGCTTGGAATAGTGCTTGGTCATTGATATTTTTTTATCTGATTCTACAGATAATTCTGCTGTACATTAAGCATTGAGAACCACTCTACCAGACCTACACCTTCCTGCTTCCATCATCAGTTTCTGGCTTCCTCTGTACTTTTCATGTACTTAAGATGGAAAGTATTCTTCTAGTGTTAGTTGCCCTCTCAACACAGTGAAATGAGGCATTGATCTCCACACTGTACATCTTCTCTAAGTTTCATAGTTCACAGCATGTAATTAAACATGAATGCTTTACACCAGTGTTCCAGCACCTCCATTTGAAAAGATGCACTTGAACATCAAGCACCCAGGGTACAGTATTCCTTTGTACATTAATACCTGAGAGTAGGAAAACCTATTTAGTGCTCCATAACCATCTGGGATTAATCACTCAGTTGTGTCCGACTCCTTGTGACCCCATGGACTGTAGTTCACCAGGCTCCTCTGTCTGTAGAATTCTTCTTGAAGAATACTGAAGTGGGTAATCATTCCCTTCTCTAGGTGATATTTCCAACCCAGGCATCAAACCTGAGTTTCCTGAATTGTAGGCAGATTCTTTACCATCCAAGCCACCCTTTACAACCATTTGGGGTCAGGTCCTCTTGAGAATATACTGAGTATCATCCCACGCTGAAACAGTCACACCCACCTTACCTTTCAGTGATGTCACAGCTCCATAAAATTAATCTCTTGACCTCTGCGGATCCAAGAACCTTGTGTTTAGAATGTATAAACTGATTTTTTTTTAGGAATAATGTTTTTAATCAGATGAAACCCTATAAAATAGCATTTTAAAATATGGGCTTCAAATTTGAGCATGGGCTTTAAAATCTATTAATAGTTTATCTTAATCATCACTATCATGGCATTGGATAAAATATGTTATATTTTTGAGTCTCAGTTTTCTTATATTTTAATTAAAGATAGTAATATCCATCTGTAAAGATTTTAGTGATATTTATAGGAAATCATGGCTCTAAGTCATTTAGCAGAGCACCTGGTCACAAAGACTCAGTAAATAGAAATCTTGGTGATGGTAACTGACAGTAAAAATAACCCTTTAGAAAATCTAACAAGTTCTAGGTAGATATAACTTTGAGAGAGTGAAGAATTGCTGTTGATATATTAGGGCAACCAAAACATTTTCCCTTCATATAATCTTGTATTTGTCTGTTTGCATCTGCACAAATGGTGCATGAATATTAGGAAGCTGATCTGAAGATGGAAATACATAAAAACTCACTATAGTAAGTTCAGCAGAAAAATGGGAGTCAACTGAACAGAAAGAGCATGAAACAGATTAATGAGGACTAAGAACAAAGGGTTGGAATCTGATACAGAAACCAAATCTTTCGCCCTCTGCTGCTCCTGTTTGGCTTATCATGGCTTAGGATGACATAGTCTTGTATGAGCCCATTTAGTAGCTCTCTGGAGCTGACTGTCTACAGCTGGCTGCTGGGCAGTGCTAAAGAGAGTTAGGTAAGACCCCTCCTCTCCATTGGTGGAAGAAAGGCCAGAATGACTGAGTTTGGGGATTTAGAATTTTTATTCCCAACTAAGATTGTCTTCTGACACATGACTGATCTTTGGGCATGAGAGTAGAAAATAACCACCCCTGGTAGCCATGCCCCTCTGATGGAATAGGGCTGCTTCCTGCAGTTTAAGCACAAGAATAGGAGCACAGAATCCTGGGGGCTCATAGATCCATAGTGGGAAACACGCAACAGCTTGCATTTGTCACCTATACCTTGTTTTTCATAGACAAGTCATAATATTGGCTCCAACATGGAAAACACACAACTCTAAGCTTGGTTTTGGCAGGCAAATGAAAATGAAAAGAAGACATCCACCCTTTCCTTATGGAATGTAAACACCTCACTTCTGGGCAGAAATTTACATCAGATTTTCATATGTGCAAGGGAATGTATATAAGTTACTCCTCAGACATTTATCTATATATATTTAAATTTTGATTGACAATTTTGAACCAGCTTATCAAATGGCCTTTGATTTTTTGATACACACTTTTTTTCTGTTTCATATAATAGAATTTGGACTTATAATGTAGTATTTTTTTTCTTAAATTCCTGGATTATTAATTTGAGTGTGTCATTCTGATATGACTGCAGACTGCTACAATGAAGTCTGAGAGCAAGGCTGAGCAGTTCCATTACACAAGTGTCTAATGGCAGGAAAGGACATTGAGGAAGAATGTGGCGGAGCAGGGTTTGGATTTTAATGGAGCCACTTGCCCAATCTACACTACTTGACCTACTTTCTGCTTCATACAGGCCAGGCTGATGCAGCTAAGTAAAAAGCAGGCTGTAGGTAAAAAATCAGATACCACTTCTCAGCTACATTTCCGTGGCAAATAATGAAATTAAAAAATATAAACCCACATACATGGGTTGTGCAACTCATTTATAATGAACCTGATTCAAAGACTGTTAGGTTTATATGTATTATTGTTTACATCCAATTATTCAGTCAACCTCATAGAGGCAGGGTTACAAGATGGATGCCCATTTCATGTTACCTTTCTGAACTTTTTTTTAATATGATGAAAGCTACCCAGATATGGAGACAGTGAAGTGAAAGTTGTTCAGTCATGTCCTACTCTTTGCAACCTCCTAGACTATACAGTCCATGGAATTCTCCAGGCCAGAATACTGGAGTGGGTAGCCGTTCCCTTCTCCAGGGCATCTTCCTGACCCAGGGACCAAACCCCTGCCTCCTGCAATGGCAGGTGGATTCTTTACCACAGAGTCATCAGTAGATATCTAGTGGATGCCAAAGACGACTGCAGATAAGGAAGAACAGAGGAAATTTCTACCTTTTCCTACCCATTGTTTCATATGTCTAGTTGAATCCATTAATGACCAAACACAGATACAGCCACACAAATAAAAATCCTAAAATGCACCCCAAGGATTTCTAAGACTGAAGGGCATGAGGAATTAATTCAAATTCTTCCCATTGCTGTGCCTTTTTCCTTTTGGAGTTCCAAGGTCTAAATAATTGCATAGAACAAATCAAGGGAAAATAGGGCCCAGCTGCCTATGGCCTTTGTTGATGAATAGGGCTCTAAGTCAGTCACTCAGCTGTTTTATTACTTGTCTTTAAGGCTGATGAGTCCCAAGCAGACCTGCATCACTGAATTCTCAATAAAGGGTTAGTGCTTGTCCTGCAGAATAATAAGAACTGCTAATGACACCAATTAAGAGCTGTAAATGTCATTTATACTTGTTTGTTATTTTTCAAATCAATAAGGCTGGAAAGACACAGCAGCCTGAGATAATTTAGATTGGAGCAGTTTGTGGGGACATTTTAATGGATATATTGCAATCAGGATTCTAGTTCTCTTTTTGAAGAAATTGCATTCCTCATTGGGTCAATTCTGATACTTATTTAAAGCAGAACTTAGGCCCCAAATAATTAAACATAGGGGAAAATATTTAGGGCAATAAAAATGAGAAACAAGTATATATCTGTCTTAATTATATTCATTAAATCCCCGCTTTGAAAATGCCCCCATTCTATTTGAGAAGGAATCTTCAAATAGAATAATGAGTAATTTAATAAAAAGGGACAAATATATTCGGGAAGAAAAAAAAATTAGTAATACAGACTGTAACACTATGTTCTGATGCTGTAGGAATTGCAGAAACATATATTTGTAAAAAGTCCTTACTCTTTTGCCAGATGTCAATAGTATACTTATAACTGGTGCGTTCAAAAGATTGTGCAAGTTGTGTGTTAGGTGTTAGTTTTGCTAGAGTATGAGGTAGTCAGACAGAACACTAGAGATATGTGTTTCTTTAATTCCAAAAGTAGCACAGGAGTCTCATTTCTCACTGGGGCCCTGTTCTAGCAAGAGGAAACTATTAAACATTTCACTGACGAAGCAGCCACCAGGGACAGCCAATCCATTCCCCACAAAATGACCGGATTGTACCAATAATCATAGCTGAAGGGACATGGCACCAGAAAATTTGAGAATAAGTAACCAAATGAAATTCTGGGTGCCTTTGTGAATGTGTTCTTAAAATTTTGTATTAGAATTTGGGATGTTGACACAGCTTATAAGAAGCAGCACATGAAATTTAAAATTGCCTCTTCTAGTTATTTATGTTTATATGGGGGAGCCTGGTGGGCTGCCATCTATGGGGTTGCACAGAGTCAGACACGACTGAAGTGACTTCGCAACATACTCCTTCTTATCTGAGTAGGTTTTCTGCTTTGTTTGAAAAATCAGATTTAAGTGGTTAACTTTTGAAGTTCTGTTTTCAGTTACTTTGAACAGGACTGTGAAATAACAAAGTAAGAAAAAACCTTAAAAGTGCAGCTTGGAAAATTACTGTTTAAACTATCATTTTGCATGAAGGTGTACTTGACAATAAAATAATTGGTTAAAAATTTAAAATTTCAGATACTAAATTTATTGTTACTACATGGCACTCATTATCCAGTTTGATTCTTTACATTTAGGAGAAGCATGGGTATTTAAGGCTGTAAATTAAAATAATTGTAAAAATTAGCTGTTTTTTGAAGTCAAACTTACAATGATGCAGTAGGAAAAATTAAAGGTTACATGGTCGTACTCTACCCATATTTCATTTCTGGTTGATTCATTGATACATATATCGTTGGCCTTTTGTGAGTTTCAATAATGTGATATCATAGATAAGAGAAATAAAGAAAAAAAGAGCCAAAAACTGACTTAGGCATCTGTCTTGGAATTTGTAGTTGTTCAGTCACTCAGTCATGTCCGGCTCTTTGTGACTCCATGGACGGCAGCACGACAGGCTTCCCTGTCCTTACAATCTCCCAGAGCTTGCTCCAACTCATGTTCATTGAATCAGTGATGCCATCCATCCATTTCATCCTCTATCATCCCTTCTCCTTCTGCCTTCAATCTTTCCCAGCATCAGAAGCTTTTCTAATGAGTCAGCTCTTCGCATCAGGTGGCCAAATTATCAGAGCTTCAGTTGCATCATCAGTCCTTCAAGTGAATATTCAGGGTTGATTTCCTTTAGAAGAGACTGGTTTGACTTCCTTGTGGTCCAAGGGACTCTCAAGAGTCTTCTTCAATACCACAGTCCAAATACATTAATTCTTTGGCATTCAGACTGTGGTCCAACTATCACATCCATACATGACTACTGGAAAAACCATAGCTTTGACTAGACAGACCTCTGTTGGCAAAGTAATATCTCTGCTTTTTAATATGTTGTCTAGGTTTGTCACAGCTTTTCTTTCAAGGAGCAAGCGTCTTTTAATTTCATGGCTGCAATCACCATCTGCAGTGATTTTGGAACCTAAGAAAATAAAGTCTCTCACTGTTTCCATTGTTTCCCCATCTATTTGCCATGAAGTGATGGGACTGGATGCAATGATCTTAGTTTTCTGGATATTGAGTTATAAGCCAGCTTTTTCACTCTTCCTCTTTCACTTTCATTGAGACTCTTTAGTTCCTCTTTGCTTTCTGCCATAAAGGTGGTGTCACCTGTATTTCTGAGGTTATTGAGATTTCTCCCAGCAATCTTGACTCTAGCTTGTGCTTCATTCAACCCAGCATTTCACATAATGTACTTTGCATATAAGTTAAATAATCAGGGTGACGATATACAGCCTTGATATACTACTTTCCCTATTGGAACCAGTCCGTTGTTCCATGTCCAGTTCTAACTCTTGCTTCTTGACCTGAATGAAAATTTCTCAAGAGGCAGGTAAGGTGGTCTGGCATTTCCATCTTTTGAAGGATTTTCCAGTCTGTTGTGATCCATACATTCAAAGGCTTCAGTTTAGTCAATAAAGCAGAAATAGATGTTTTTCTGGAACTCTCTTGTTTTTTGATGATCCAATGGATGGTGGCAGTTTGATCTCTGGTTCCTCTGCCTTTTTTAAATCCAGCTTGAGCATCTGGAAGTTCTCAGTTCACGTACTGCTGAAGCCTAATTTGAAGAATTTTGAAAATTATTTGCTATAGTGTGAAATAAGTGCAATTGTGTGGTATTTTGAACATTCTCTGACATTGTCTTTCTTTGGGATTGGAATGAAAACTGACCTTTTCCAGTACTGTGGCCACTGCTGAGTTTTCCAAATTTTCTGACATATTGAAGCAACACTTTCACAGCATCATTTTGTAGTATTTGAAATAGCTCAACTGGAATTCCATCACCTCCACTAGCTTTATTTGTAGAGATGCTTCCTAAGACCTATTTGACTTTGCAGTCTAGGGTGTCTGACTCTAGGTGAATGATCACACCATTGTGGTTATCTGTCTTGGAATGCTGCTGCCCAAATTATTTAATATAGATTGATACAAAACTTGAACTCCATTAATCTCTCAATTTGGTCTTTGTTTTGTATGATGTAAATATTTTATTCACAAATTGTCTCTAACTTAGCTCCTGACTCTATTTGGACTATTCCATTACAGTTTCCCAGTTTTCTCATTTAGTCAAATTTATCTGTTCATTGTTTCCCAAGTATTTCTCACACTCTTTTTCATAAAATTGCCTCCATCTAGAATATATTCTATTTTACCTCATCACTGGCTGTGGCAATTCTACTATCCCCTGCAGACCAATGCATACATAGCTCAGCCTCTCAGTAAGGCATTATCTAATCAAGCCAGTGGTGAATAATGTCCATTCATTTGTTTGGTCATTTATTCAACACAGATTTATTGAAGGTTGACTATATGCCAAACATTGTTGTAGGCTTATCTCTCCTCTATAAAATACTAGTTCTTTATTTAAACCATTCACCTAACACTTTCAATATTTTGACTGATGCTACAGCAATTTGTAGGTGAGCTTTATTTCAGAAAAATATATGGTAAGTTTCTTGAGCACTGAGACCTTGTTTCAGTCATTTTAAATTTTCTGCACAGAATAAATAAGCAAGCATGAGGCTCTATATGTATGATTCTGTAACAACTAAGCTGCTCAGTTTGGAGAAAAACCCATCAAAATAGATAGCCCTGTGTCAATTTAGAGAAAATGCTATGTTGATTGACTCTTTTTTTTCTTTTCCACTGGTTATCTGGAACAAAAGTAGTTGGTTTTCTTGAATTTGGTTTCTTTTTGCTGAAGGTGATTCAGGTGTCCCAACAAGCAAACTGAATCAGGAATACCTGGTTTTGAGATGTGGTTTAGTTTTGTTGTTTCTTCGTTTTTTGTTTTTATTTTTAACACAGATGTTTACAGGTCTCTGTGTCAATCATTGCTGCTTACAGAACTGGATGAAAGATACATAGGAATCCTCCATCCCATTTGGTCTGTGAAAAAAGAAACAGGAAAAGATCTCCATTAGCTCAGCTGGTGAGCTCTGCATCAACCTAAAACCAATTCTTAGTTTGTAGGGGGTATGGTTAAACTGATACTAACTGAAATACTCTAGGCCGTACAGAAATGGGTGGACAGATAAGGCCAACTTTGGCTCACTACACTTGGTAACACACAGTTTTATCTTGATGCCTCCTTTTTTTCTACATCAGTTCTTTCAATTACCACTTTTTTCCTTGTCTGAGTTTCCCTGGACTCACTCTTTCTTGCTCCAAAAGAGATGCACCAGAAATCTTGGAATAGAGTTTATTTTAAGCATGGGAAAAATTATCGTATCTGTGGCATGCCAGGCACCAGGAAATTGATACAAAATTTAAATCTGATGAGACCAGACATTTTAGGGGCAAAAAGCCATAAATGTAGAAGTAAACTGTATACCTGACACTAATATAATGTTGTATGCCAATTATACCTTAATACAAATAAATACAAATAAAGATAAATTAAATAAATTTGGCAACTAACAGTTTAATCACTTCATGGAAAGATTATGTGCCCCAGGGACTTAGGCTCCATAGAGATGTCTATTGGACGATTGTATTCACTCAGTTTTCTGAAGTTTAGGAACTTCTCTTTCTGTTACTGACAAAGAATCCAATAAGCCAGGATGACCTCAATGGTGGAATGGACAATCTTGTTCATATATATATATATATATATATATATATATATTTTTTTTTTCTTTTTGGAAAGAAATTTCCAGCTCCCTCATATATGAGAGTCATAGGGTCACTAGTAAACAATATTCTCTGTTCAAAAAGAATTTATGTGAATGCTCCCTTTCAGCTATCAAATGCAAGCCAAAGAGTCTCTCATTTCCTGAAGGAAGGATCCCTTCAGGGTCAGGTAGCTCATAAAATCATGAATTAAGCTAGACTGGGACAACCAGAGAGGGTTGAAACTGTGTCAGCCCGGAGGGATGGGACCCACCTCTGGGAGGCTGCTCCCTGCAAAAGAGACACAGTTGTATAGAACAGTCTTTTGGACTCTGTGGGAGAGGGAGAGGGTGGGATAATTTGGGGAATGGCATGGAGACATGAATAATATCATATAAGAAACGAATCGCCACTCCATGTTCGATACAGGATCCTTGGGGCTGGTGCACTGGGATGACCCGGAGGGATGGTACGGGGAGGGAGGTGGGAAGGGGGTTCAGGATGGGGAACACGTGTACACCCGTGGCGGATTCATGTTGATGTGTGGCAGAACCAATATAATATTGTAAAGTAATTAGCCTCCAATTAAAATAAATAAATTAAGAAAAAAAAGAATGCAGTCTCAGTGTTATCAGATCTCCAACAGAGTCAAAATATGAACATTTTGTATGAAATCTATTTTCAAACATTGGCCTTTTTTGTTGGCTTCGCTACACAGCTTGTGGGATCTTGATTCCCTGACCAGGGATTGAACCTGGGCTTGGAAGTAAAAGCGGCAAGTCCTAATCACTGGACCACCAGGGAATATTAAGGGTAATATTAATATGCTGTTAAGAATAAAGAAAATATACCTGTGAACCATATCCAGGCTGTGGACTCTTAGTTTGCCAATCCGTTTTTTATTTTAACAAATTGTGGTATGACACAGGCTGTATTGAAAGCAGTTTCCACCCCCATCCCACCTCCCATGCTCCACCTTGCTAATTTGACCCCATATGGTCAGTTTACTGGTCTATCAACAAAAGGAAAAGATATTCCTTAAAGAAAGGACTTTTTAAATGGTGTGTGAGAAAATCTGCCATAAATATCTCTGAACTTTTGAGGTTACTTTCCTGAAATAATGTCTCTACAATGAAAGAAATAGTAGCCTTTATCTATTTCCCATGCTTGTGCTGGTTTCGTGGTCAACACTATCTGTGTCAATTCTGTATTTAAGTATTAAGGATTTTTCAATAACCATTTATAACTGTAACTAAGAATATCCTTCCCCTTCCACATAAGGCTTGCCTGTCCTAACTAACCACTCAGTGATTTTTTCTTATTCTAATGCCCTTAATTAGATTTATAGACTCTTTACAGAGTTTTATGTTGACGAGGGACTTGGAATACAACACACACTAATAAAATATACCCACTACCCAACTTGTGCTTTTGCATGTTTTATTTCAATGAATAATGAGTCTTAAATAATGTTCAGAATATGTCGTCGAGGATGTTCTAAAGAAATATGGACTCATGATCCATCAGGAAACATTAATAAACATATAACCACATGGAAGTGGTGACTGAAACAAAGTGATTCATTGGGGCATAAACCATTAAGGAATTTGGGTCATGATGCCTGCTACAAATAAGAAAAAGTATTTTTAAAAAACAACAGTTATACCTTCTCATTTTTTAAATTTTCTTTCTGTGACTTTTAGCTTGCCTAAATGTTTTAAAATTGGAGGTAATCATTGTATAACATTCTCAATACTAGGGTAAAGAAATTTACTCTACATAGTTCCCTTTTCACATGACACAGCCATTTTCACGGTTATAGCTAATTAGCTTCCTTTCGACATTAGATACGGAGGATGTTTAAGCAACGTAAACTAGCTGTCATCCAGCGGCATCATAATCAAAATGGCATAAAATTTGCCATAAAACCTGCAGCTAATAACATTTATAAGGCACCTTATTACATAAGGATATTGAAGAAGCTCAGACACTGTATATCACAATGTTTCCCCAGGGACCTGGTTCATTTTCCTAATGACTGTGTATGGGTTTACTTTAGGAGCTTTTATGCACATGCCTGAGCACAGAGCTTACCCAGGCAGACTGATAAGAACTGAGGAAGAGTAATGTCCAAATCCTGCAACAAAGTACTGAATCTGCCTGAAATGAATCAGCAATACGGTCCTCTTTCTCATTCAACAGCCAAGTCTTCTCACCATTTCATGGCCATGCTCATTTTAATATTCTTCTATATTTTATTTGAAGATGTTTATACCTGTTCTCTACTTGAAAGATTTTAATCTTTTCTTCTCCATGCCCAATTCCTACAGCCTTTATGCTTCCACTCATCCTCCATGGCTACCCTCAAGCTGTATTTCTCCAATGGGAGCTTCCTCTGATGCCTCTAACTCACATTAATCTTTACCTTTGAGTTTTTATTGTTTCTTTTTTAAAATCTGTCTTGCACAGACAGTATCCATTCCTGCCTACCTTGTTTTCTTTGTTAACTAATTAACAACCCTAACAGTTCACCCTTATTGCATCACAGAATCATAGATGATCAACTCTGGAAGTACATTAGAGCTCATGTTCCAACACTAAATGATATTTGACCAGTCCTATTTGAGACTTTCTTTTCCCATGTTGACTTGCTGGCTGGGTCCTGCCCAGGGGTATTCAGGATATTCACATGGTTCCTGACTTGCTAACCTAGCTCGTGTCATCCCACAGTGCCAGATTTTGTTTCTCGTTTTCCTTGTTGTTGCTCAGTTGCTAAGTCATGTCCGACATTTGTGACTCCATGGACTGCAGCACGCCAGGCTTCCCTGTCCTTTAGTATCTCGTGGAGTTTGCTCAAACTCATAGTCATTGAGTCGATGATGTCATCTAACCAGATCATCCTGTGTTATCCCCTTCTCCTCCTGTTCTGTCTTTCCCAGAATCAGACTCTTCTGACAATGGGTCAACTCTTCCTGTCAGGTGGTCAAAGTATTGGAGCTTCAGCTTCAGCTTCAGTCCTGATACTGCCTGGTTGACTGATTTGATCTCCTTGCTGTCCAAGGGACACTTAAGAGTCTTTTCCAGCACTACAATCTGAAAACACCTAATTTCCTTTACATCACATTTAATATATATTCTGAGCCATGATTCAGTCATTACCACCAAAAACAATTATCACCTACAAGCTCTACTACCAGTCCCATCTGCTCATTTCTCATTCAGCAACTTGAATATCAAATGTAATCTATGTGGTCAAGTTTGTTCTATTCTCTCTTGGCTTAGTGAGCCCTCTCTTGGGAGTATGACCAACTTTATTATCTGAACCAATCTCATACAACTTAGAGCCTGTCAACAATCATAATCATGTTATCTCATTTCCAATCATTTGATTTAAATATTATGTTATACCCTCCTCAGTTTCTGATTATTCCATGTATAAGCTTCTTATGAAGAAAGATACTTCCATTATACTATTTTTTAAATCAAATCTTTAATGTATTCTCTGGTCTTAGACATATAACAGGGCTCAAATAGCCATCAATGATTATCTTCCATAAGCAACTTGTATACAACATGACTCTAATATAATAAAGTCATCCTTCCAGCACCTTACAGGATCTGGCTATTGGATCTGGCTACCAATATTCAGGTCAGGAAGCAACAGTTAGAACTGGACATGGAACAACAGACTGGTTCAAAATAAGAAAAGGGGTACGTCAAGGCTGTATATTGTCACCCTGCTTATTTAACTTATATACAGAGTACATCATGAGAAATGCTGGGCTGGAAGAAGCACAAGCTGGAATCAAGATTGCCAGGAGAAATATCAATAACCTCAGATATGCAGATGACACCACCTTTATGGCAGAAAGTGAAGAGGAACTAAAAAGCCTCTTGATGAAAGTGAAAGAGAAGAGTGAAAAAGTTGGCCTAAAGCTCAACATTCAGAAAACGAAGATCATGGCATCTGGTCCCATCACTTCATGGGAAAGAGATGGAAAAACAGTGGAAACAGTGTCAGATTTTATTTTTCTGGGGTCCAAAATCACTGCAGATGGTGACTGCAGCCATTATATTAAAAGACGCTTATTCCTTGGAAGGAAAGTTATGACCAACCTAGATAGCATATTCAAAAGCAGAGACATTACTTTGCCAACAAAGGTTCATCTAGTCAAGGCTATGGTTTTTCCAGTAGTCATGTATGGATGTGAGAGTTGGACTGTGAAGAAAGCTGAGCGCCAAAGAATTGATGCTTTTGAACTGTGGTGTTGGAGAAGACTCTTGAGAGTCCCTTGGACTGCAAGGAGATCCAAGCAGTCCATTCTGAAGGAGATCAGTCTAAAACAAACTCCAATACTTTGGCCACCTGATGTGAAAAGTTGACTCTTTGGAAAAGACTCTGATGTTGGGAAGGATTGAGGGCAGGAGGAGAAGGGGATGACAGCAGATGAGATGACTGGATGGCATCACCAACTCGATGGACTTGAGTTTGAGTGAACTCCAGGTGGTGGTGATGGACAGCGAGGCCTGGCATGCTGCAATTCACGGGGTCACAAAGAGTCAGACACGGCTGAGCGACTGAACTGAACTGAACTGAACCAATAGAAAGAGCACCACAGTCACTAGTTGTAAGATATGCCCCAAATCCACCTTAAGGTATACTTTCCTTACCATAGATTTGATTCTACACATCACTTCCTCCGTGATTTATAATTTTTGGCTTCATTCTCCAATATTCCTGTTCTTTCCTGCTTTGAGACTCTTGATTTAAAGGGCCTTTCTGGTAGAAAATTTTCTATGCTGTTTTCAGCATATATATTATATATAACATATATATATATGTATATATATGTATACATACATACATATACATATGTATACATACATACGTATACATATGTATACATACATACATATGTATACATACATATATATACATATGTATGTAACATATGTACAAACATATGAAACAAAATTATAAATACTATGAAAAATTTTAGCAAAAATATTTGCCCTCATCAAACTTGCATTTTAATGTGGTTAAAGATGTCATAAAACACAAATAAATAATATATGAAGCATGACATGTGGTGATAAGGTTGGGAGAAAGCTAATACAGGGTTAGGGGAGGCTTAACAAGACAGAGGTACACTCATTTAAGTAAAAACGTCAGGATGGATTTTACTAATATTGTGATATTGCACTCTCAAAGAAAGAGATACAGAAAGAAAGACAATAGAATATCTGTTGAAAGCATCCTCTAGGAAAGACAACCAGTGAAAGAAAATATTTCAGTCTTCCTAGGCAAGACCAATGGAGAAGGCGATGGCACCCCACTCCAGTACTCTTGCCTGGAAAATCCCATGGACAGAGGAGCCTGGTGGGCTGCAGTCCATGGGGTCGCTAAGAGTCGGAGATGACTGAGCGACTTCACTTTCACTTTTCACTTCCATGCATTGGAGAAGGAAATGGCAACCCACTCCGGTGTTCTTGCCTGGAGAATCCCAGGGACAGGGGAGCCTGGTGGGCTGCCGTCTATGGGGTCGCACAGAGTTGGACATGACTGAAGTGATTTAGCAGCAGCAGCAGCAGCAGCAGGCAAGACCAAGGAGCCTTGTGTAGTTGGTGGTCATAACTGTAAACTTGTATCAGTTAACATGGTTGTGTGTTTTTGTTTATATTGGTTTTGCCTTTAAGTTTCAGAGTAAGTGGAAGTGTAGATCTAACTAAATTTGGTCCTTTTTTACAAGTCAGTATAATAAAGAAAAAAGATCAGAAAAACTGAGAGGCTAAAAAAGGAAAAGGCAATAAAGAGGGAGTCTAAACTAAGGAAGAAAATGGAGACATGGAGAAGGAGTGAGGGACCCTAAAAAGGTGAGGAATCACCTAACTGTTAATACTTGTGAGGTCAAAGTTTTCTTCAACCTGATGCTTAGAGTGTAAGCCAAAAATGTGAGTGATGATTATCAGAGAGGGGGATTCTTAAAATGGAGGATATAGAGGAAGGGGGTCAATTATGTTGGTAAGGCCCAAAGTGTAACTATGTCTGCTGACAACAAAAGTAAAAAGAAATTCAAAGTGCTTGCAGAAGAGTGATTGCAAAGCACACAAAAGACAAGGCATTTCTGAGCACTGTCACGAACATTATCACTGAGAAAATAACATTCTTACTTTATAATCTAGAACCAAGTATTGTTCTAGCTGAGGGTATTGCTAAACTGCTTTTTCACCTCCATGAATGTCCAATAGAATACTGGAAATTAATGTGGAATGCAAACCAATTATTTCTTTGCAGAGTCACCACTCTTGCTGCAGGGTAACTACCCTACAATTGATATGTTGCCCTTCTCAGTTCCAGTCATTGCGAAAGTCAAAAATATTCACACATATTTTCAAACTGCACCCATACTCTCTCCGATTAGAACAAGAAGATTTATATCCATGTTGCTGCTGCTGCTGCTAAGTCGCTTCAGTTGTGTCCAACTCTGTGAGACCCCATAGACGGCAGCCCACCAGGCCCCGCCGTCCCTGGGATTCTCCAGGCAAGAACACTGGAGTGGGTTGCCATTTCCTTCTCCAATGCATGAAAGTGAAACGTGAAAGTGAAGTCGCTCAGTCGTGTCTGACTCTTAGCGACCCCATGGACTGCAGCCCACCAGGCTCCTCCATCCATGGGATTTGCCAGGCAAGAGTACTGGAGTGGGTTGCCATTGCCTTTTCCGATATCTATGTTAGTCTATAGGAAAAAAGAGGGACTTAAAGGATAGTCTAAAACATAAAGGAAACTTTGAAATTGTGATCAAGTCAATTCTCAAAGTGATTAAAACATAGGCCATTTTGGACAAAAATCTAAATACACATATGTGTATATGTGAATATACACATATACTTTGAAGAGTGAATTTTTCCTACCATATTTCATGATTCAAATACTAGGTGTGTCTCTTCTCCACCCATTGCTGGACTTAAACTATAAAAATTAAGACAAGAAAAACAAAAATTCTCAAAAGATCCTTCATATTGCTAGTTTCCAAAAACTGTTAAGAATTTAGAACTTTTTTGTAGAATTCTATGAACCTGAGTTTCAGCCATGTGTATCATTTAATGAATAGATCTGCTAGATGTTTCCTTAATGTGAGTGGGCCATGAGAACGTATATATATGCACACATCCATGTTTAGATAAAGGTTCACAGGAAAAAAGCTGCCCTTTAGTGACAGGAAAACTTAAAGTGAGTGCTTGCTTTGTAAACTCTCCAAAGTGCTGATTAGTCAGAGCGTACTGTTAATCAGGACAGAAGGGTATTGGAGAATGATGGTGAAGGCAGTGTCAAGAAAAATCACACCTGAGGGCTCAGCTTACTACAGCTTCAAATGCTATTTTCAACAAAAAAAATTGAAATAATATCTGATTATTCATAGGTGAAGCAAATGGAACAAATGGCTTCCAATTCTATCAACATTTATCATAACATTTTCCACATCAAAACTTTTTCAGGCTGAAAAATAAATATAAACTAGTTCTATCTTTACACACATACTCATGTGCTTCTATATATGCACATACATTTTGTGTGCACAGATAAGCAGAGTTTAGCTTTTGTTCATCAAATATTTCAGAGCATTTTCCAGATATTTAGCTCTCTTTTTTCATAGCTTTTTAAGGATATTTAATGTAATGGGGAAAAACTCCAGATTTTTTTTAATTCATTTACACTTCAATCATCCATGTTGTTTAATATCATCTATTTGATATTCAAGAGCCCTTGGGCTTTTTCAAACATGCTTTGGAAAAAAAAATTTTTTTTATTTTCCCATCCCTTAATATAGGAAGGAGAAGTAGCATTTTGCCACAGGCAAGCCATAGTGAATGCCAGGGGAGCAGTGTGCTACTTCACTCTGAACTTGTGCGTTTTGAGTAATATCTAAATTAGAAGAAAAGAGAACTCTTGGTCGCTTGCTGTGTGTGCCTACTTGGGCACCTCTGTTTTGAATAGTTACATATGCAACTTGTATTATCTTATGGAATGTTAATTTTAACTTCATTCTAGAAGGACTGGCTATGTAGATATATAATTAGCTTGTTTCCCTCTTCCTCTTCATCCTCCTCCTCCTTCCCTTCTGTTTCTCTTCCTCCTCCTCTTCTTTCTTCTTCCCTTTTATCTTAAGAAAATAGTCATTGAGTCTAATTAATCTTTTCTCTTAAGATATTCTTTCTCATGTTGAGAAATAGAGATATAGAGCAACTTAAAAGAATCATGGGATTTTGATCTTTCAACTTGTTCATAATTTTTTTTCTATTAAATATCATGCTGATAATGATCCAGTCTCTGGTTTATTTCAGATACGTGAGGCTCACTGACTTTGAAGGGAACCAATATACTTTTAAAAAAGTCATCATCATTTATATCAGAGAAGGCAATGGCACCCCACTCCAGTACTCTTGCCTGGAGAATCCCAGGGACGGCAGAGCCTGGTGGGCTGCCGTCTATGGGGTCGCACAGAGTCGGACACGACTGAAGCAACTTAGCAGCAGCAGCAGCAGTAGAAAAATATCCAAGATTCTATAGAGTTAGAAGCCCAAGTGTTTTGGTGACCCTCTTAAAGGTAAAGAATAAAAAATTTAAATATAAAACCAATCATGAAACTTAATATTTAGTTAAATCATAAGCAAAACTATAGTATCCACTCTGAACAGTATAGAAACCCAGCAAAATAGCATATTTACATTTATTGTATTTATTTATTAACTGCCTGGCATACTATCTACCATTTTCCTGAAATTTTTTGACTGCTTGATCTTTAATCATCTCTCTATATGCTAATAATTTTATAGTATCATTGCTTTATGGGATAAGTAGGAAAAAATGTCTTTCTTTTAGCAAGTTTTGAAAGATATATGTTTCTAACCATTGATAATTTGATAACTGAATAGTTTGCAAGTTTTGAAAGATATGTGTTTCTAACCATTGATAATTTGCTAACTGAATAGTTTGCTAAATTTTCTGTCCACATCTTAACTTGTCTGTTATGTCACATAAAGTGCTTAGACTACTATCTAATTTGGGTAAACATCTACCAAGTTTTTTTTTTTTTTTTCATATCAAGCTTTTAATGTAAAAGATGTCAGAACATTTCGGCGTCTGTGTCTGTGTGTGCACGCATATACATGCAGTTATGAGCCTAAAATCCTTTGTGAATTAATGACACACACCAGCCAATTTATGATAAACGCCCTTTTTATAGTGGCCTATTAAGAGTTTTATGTTATCTTTACCAATATTTATACTTTGTTTTATGTTATCTTTACCAATATACCAGATCATTAAGTAATTAATAAGAACCAGTGTAGACGCAAAGGAAAAGGCCCCGTTAGGCAGGGACTGCTGCTGCTGCTGCTAAGTCGCTTCAGTCTTGTCCAACTCTGTGCAACCCCATAGACGGCAGCCCACCAGGCTCCGCCATCCCTGGGATTCTCCAGGCAAGAACACTGGAGTGGGTTGCCATTTCCTTCTCCAATGCATGAAAGTGAAAAGTGAAAGTGAAGTCGCTCAATCGTGTCCGACTCTTCACGACCCCATGGACTGCAGCCTACCAGGCTCCTCGGTCCATGGGATTTTCCAGGCAAGAGTACTGGAGTGGGGTGCCATTGCCAAGTGCAGGCAAAGTCATGGCCTGGGTGCTGACAAGGAGAACCGTATGGTATGGTGCAGTGGCGTAGAGATCTCCAGGGATGATGAGAGACGTGTGTGTGGAGCCAAGCAGGGAACTGAAGATAGGACTGGTCACTGGACAGTGGCTCTCAGTCTATCAGAATTTGAAGATAAGAAAATGACAGGCTATTACTGGGTTATTATGCACACGAAGTGTAGCTTTATGATTGTTTTCATTCAAGTTCTACACATCCAATTCTTGCATATACTAGCCTATGGAACCTAGATAGAGGCAATCTAACCAGACAAATGTGACTGTATATTGTATAAATTTAACCCATTAAATCTGCATTGTATGTGTCTGCAAATGAACTTCTCTACTCAGATTTCAGGAAACCGAGAGCCACTCCAAAGTCACTTGATAATAATAATTTGGCAGAAGGAAAGCTGGGGTAGAAAGAGAAAGTGTTAGTAAAAGTATCTTACCTCGTAAGTTTTTCATAGAGATATGACCATGTGAGTGATTGCATATCTGGCCTGTGAAAGCAAAGGTTGTGTTGGGTGAAGTTTCACTGACTCGATACTGATATGCCTCTGTCCTTCCCCTTTCTGTATTTGGCCCTGGTTCTATGCTCTTGGAACTCTGAGCATGAATCTTTTAAGCATCTGAGGACAGCTGCATGTTTTTTGTTTTTAAATCTCTTCTCTCAGATAAACATCTTCGCTTGGGCTCACACTCCAGAGTATTTAAAATGTTTCCCCTCTGCTCTCGCCACCCAGTTTGCCATTGTACCTCAAAATGCAACTTTAGGAACCAAACATCAAAGGAGGCTTCTGGTGCTTATGGCTTATACATTTGTTATTTAGACTATACTTAAGTTCTGAAAGAATCGCATATAGACAACTACGTGAAGGTATAGCACACTCTCATCTATAGCTGGTGGAAATGTAAACTGGCACAATCATTGAGGGGAAGTATATTAAGCAATAGCTATTTAAATTTTTAAAAATCTGCATACTTTATGATACAGCACCAGCGCTTAATCATTTCTGCCCTAGAGAAACAGGCACATATGCAAAGTGAGTCATATAGCAGGGTGTTCGCCCAGCACTGTTATGTCAGGGAAAGTTTGGCAATAATGCAAATGTTAATTTAACAGGGAAATGATATTAAAACATTGTGCATTTGTATTATGGCATACTGTAGAAGCAGTTGTCTTTACAGAGTGATAGATATACAGATTGATAATAGGTTGATAGTCAAGACAAAATTTTCACTAAAAATTAAGCAAAACCATCAGAATGATACACAAACCATAATGTATTTTTTTGTAAAAACAAACAGGCATAGGTACATATATATATATATATATATATATATTTATATATATATATAAACGTTGTGTAGAAAATATACAGCAAGCAGGGAGGATTCAGATTGGATGATTGGTTAAAGGAAATTTTTGTCATAGATGTAGACTTTTTAAATGTTTAAAGCAAGGAGCACATATTCAAATAGTATTTGAGTTACTATAATTTTCTTAAACAAAATCATGTTTTTTACATGAATAAATAGAACATATAATGCTGCATTACTGTTCCATTGCTTATCACACACAAACACACACACACACACACACACACACACACCCCAGGAGAGGCTTTACATGACAGGTGAAAGAAACATAAATTAAAAACTCTAGCTTTAAAGTGCACACATACAGCAAGTACGCACAAACTCCTTTTTAGTGACCCAGAATCATAAAGTCATGTCATCTAGCATAAAAAGTTGTTATTGGGATAATGTTAACCTGGCAAGAATCACATGGGATTCCCTGGTGTGATTTCAGATTTTAACAAAAAATCTATTTTTTTGTTAAATCTTGGGCTTTCTGACCAAGAGTAGATTCCTAAATATGTATTTACACAATTGAGAGTGAACAGATGGGGAAAAGCAGGGCAGTAGACACAAGCACTGGTGGGGTAGCCTGAGATGAGCACCTCCTGCTCTCTGCTCCATGTCCTCATCTACACCATGGGCTGTACCACCACACACACTTCGTGGGAACACTGTCAGGGTCACAGAACAGCATATATGAAAGCTCTTCTGAAAGTACCAAGTGCTTTACGCGTGCCAGGCATCATTACTCTCAGCTTGGTGATTAACCCACAAAGGAAAGATTGCTGTGTATCTTTACTAACCATAACAATTGAGAGAAAAGGAGAGCCCACACCTGCTTGATGAATAGTGACTGATCTCCATAATGTTAGAAGCCTGTGACCATGTCCATGGCATTGACAAGTCGGTTGAATAAAAATAATCACCCTTAGGTAGTCTGTGTGAGATTTTTGCTTTTGTAAACAAGGTCACTTGAATGGCCAATGCTGGGCAGTATGAACTTAAAAATAAGTGATGTTATCTTTATTACTATGCTTAAATTATAATCAGGAGGGTCTTGTTCAAATGATACTTGCTCCTCTGAATGTCCAAAGTCTGAAACCAGTTAGAGAGGAAGAAATATTCATCAAAGGACCCTTTAACTGGTTGTATATTTGACCAGGATTTTAAGAAGATTTACTCTTTTTCTCTCTCTAACAAAATAATAGCTTCTTTGTTCTTTTCTTTTGCTCTCAAGCCTGAAGATGATTTGTGCCAAATAGAGAAGATCTGAATCTAAGGCTTTAATGTTGTTTTAACATAGTTTTCATTTTTAATCTGTAGATAATCCTAATATAATGGACTGGGAATCAGTATTTATAAATGAATTTTAATCTTTTATAGCGGATCCATTAACAAACCCCAAATTTATTGAGCTATAAAAGCTGGCCCAAAGCTATGGCATGTAGTATAGTCTTATAGTTCCCAGTTGAATCACTAGGTGCTGTAGATATGTTGCTTCCCACTGCACAAGTGCTCTCCAAAAAAACAAAACAAAAACAAAAAAGAAGTAGGATGTTTGTTGCCTTTTTTTTTTTAAACTTTTCCTTGGGATAAACATGGAAACAGTAAAAGCAGAAAAGGGCGGGGTGGGAGGGCTAGGATATCACAGGGGATACAAAGCAGACAGGCGGCACAGCCTACAAGGGAGGCTTTTACAGAATTACAGTGGAGGTTGCAGGGCAACCAGCTGTGCATCTGGAATGAGCTGGTATAAATGAGGTACTTTTAATACAGAACCAACATTTTCTTTGGATGTTACTCCATTTGCCTTCAATTTTTATTAGGGCATTTTCAAAATTTATCCTTCTACCACCAGATGTGCAAACAATGAATATAACCGTGATTTTGTCCTCTTGACTTTTTCTTAAATGGTTGCTTTGAATAAAGGCAAATATAGTCAAAACTGCCAGGCTAAGTGTTTCTGTGCCCCAAATCCAACCACAAAAGTTCATGGGACTGTGTATAGTCCTCCCCTTGCCCCTTTAACTGGGTGTGTCTTTTACCTGAAAGGATTCCTGGACACGTTTCTTCCCTACCCTCGCTCAGCCACCTCTCGCACAGACACGTATGTGCATTCACACAGAGACACACAGGTGTGGGAAGGTCCTTTCAGGAATAGCTTTGGCATGAGGACCCTATATGGACCTAGAACTTCATGTGGAAAAATGCTGACACTTGAATTCTAATACTTGAAATTGGCTTCAATCTTTTGTAAAATTGGTCAAGCCACTGGAGCACATGGGATAACTCAGCAGAACCTTGACAAAGTACTATCACACTGTATTATCCTTAAAATTCATGTTAAAGTTACGAGTTTCTGAGAATTTACTTGTTTGAAGACTGATTAAATCATTGTACTATGGAAATCAAAAGAACTGCAGAAATAATTTACTTAGTTCTCTTAGCTTTCCTGGAGACTGAGTTCAGAAGTCAGTTGCCAAAGCTCATATAGCTGTTGAAGGTAGAGCCAGAACCAGCAATGACTACTCTGTACATTATTATGAGAACATCCATTATTTTGAAAAATAAAATAATTTGCATTTTCTTTCTATTTTCTCACGGCCATGCATGTGCTAGTTCAAAACCGGAGAGAAATTTTGCAAGGTAGCAGTGAGACAGCATTATGGGCTATATGTATTTGATATATCCTGGTTTGGAGGACCATGTCCAGAAGCTATTCAGCTCCTGAAGAACCAGGTGACTCTTACTGCTGTCCATCTGCATCACAGAGGCGAAGCAACTGCCTTATATACCTGTGTGCAGAAGGACACTGTATGTCCCAGTTTGCTCTCTGCATGTCCAGACTTGTGTGAAAGTGAAAGTTGCTCAGTCGGTTCCTACTCTTTGCAACCCCATGGACTCTACAGTCCACGGAATTGTCCAGGCCAGAATACTGGAGTGGGTAGCCATTCCCTTCTCCAGGGGATCTTCCCAACCCAGGGATCGAACCCAGGTCTCCTTCATCGCAGGAGGATTCTTTACCAGCTGAGCCACCAGGGAAACCCTAAACTTGCGTGTGCCTTTACCAAAAAAAATCCATGCATTGTTGTTGATTGTTCAGTCACCCAGTCATTTCTGATTGTCTGTGACTCCATGGACTGCAGCACTCCAGGCCTCCCTGTTCCTCACCATCTCCCAGAGTTTACCCAAGTTCGTGTTCATTGCATTGGTGATGCCATCCAGCCATCTCATCCTCTGACACCCTCTTCTCCTCTTCCCTCAATCTTTCCTAGCATCAGAGACTTTTCCAGTGAGTTTGAATCTGATGACCAAAATACTGGCGCTTCAGCTTCAACATCAGTCCTTCCAGTGAATATTCAGGGTTGATCTCCCTTAAGACCGTAATCTCTGAGATCTGCATATGTGAGAACCATGTAAAATAATTACTGATATTTTTTAAAGCTCAAATAATAAATGAAAATTAGCATTTGAAAAACAAAACAAACAAACAAAGATAACGATTGACTGGTTTGATCTCTTTGCTCCTGGTGGCTGAGACAGTAAAGAACCCATGCATGCCAATGGCCAATTCTCTGTCTAAAATGTTCAAGAGTTCCCTGTGTTCCTACTTAGATCAAAGTCTGTGCTTTTGTGTCTCAGAATAGCAATGATTTTCAGTAGAAGTTCAAACTCTGGGTACACTGAAGACGGTTCTATGATATTCTGAGTGCTTGCTGAGCCTACTACCGACCCCTCTAGAGGATCTGCCTGACCTAGTGTCTCCTGCATTGTAGGCAGATTCTTTACTATCTGAACCACCAGACAATGTGTAATCTCCCCAAAATGTATTCTTGAAATCTGAGAAATATATACTCTTGCCCTATATGTTAAGAATTATGGACACAGTAGGTTAAGAGTCAGTCTTGACATTTCTATTATTCTACTTTTTTATTTTTGTAGCCATTTAAAGAGAGAAGGCAATGGCACCCCACTCAGTACTCTTGCTTGGAAAATCCCATGGATGGAGAAGCCTGGTAGGCTGCAGTCCATGGGGTTGTGAAGAGTCGGACATGACTGAGTGACTTTACTTTCACTTTTTACTTTCATGCACTGGAGAAGGAAATGGCAACCCACTCCAGTGTTCTTGCCTGGAGAATCCCAGGGACGGGGGAGCCTGGTGGGCTGCCATCTATGGGGTCACACAGAATCAGACACGACTGAAGTGACTTAGCAGCAGCAAAGGAAAATAAAAGTTGGTTTAGTGGTAACTAGCCTAAACCCTGGCAGTCAGATGGTAAAGAATGTGCTTGCAATGCAAGAGACACGGGTTCAATCCCTAAGTCAGGAAGATCCCTAGAAAAGGAAAGAGTAGCCCACTTCAGGACTTTTGTCTTGAGAATTCCATGGACAGAGAAGCCTGGCAGGCTACAGTCCATGGAGTGACAAAGAGTCGGACAAGTCTGAGTGATTAGCACACAACACACACAGCCAAAACCACTTCTAAGTCCATTAAATATATTATCTCTAGTTATCTCAGTAATTCTACAAGGCATTACAATACAGTTAAAGCAACCAGGATTAAGGATTTTAGAGACTGCAGTTCACAGTTTCTCAGATAATATGGGGACAGCTCAAGATCTGAAAATAAATATCTAAAGAGTATAGAAATAGTATTAAAATTTCAATAACTGAAAAGTCAATATGGTCTGTCCCATTAAGAAATAGTTTCAAAGAAGAAGTCAAATTTGATCTTTTGTTGTGGTTGTTGTTTTATGTATTGAAATTTGGGGTAATATTTTAATATTCCAAAAAACTGTAAGGTAAAGTAGGTTTGGGGTCATACTTTCTATGTTTAAGCTTGGAAAGACACCACCACCGAAGATTTGGAAATATTCTGGCCTGGTGGGGAAAAAAGTGGGACATAAATTTGGATAAACCAGGTGAAACCAGATTAAAGAGGTCCTGAAAAACAGCAGAGGGGTTTGGACTTAATGTGATAAGAAATAAGGCTGTGAAGGCTGTTGAGAGGCAGAGGACATGATAAAAGCAGTGCTTGGGGAAGATTAATCTGTCAACAGTTTGCAGGATGGATGCTATTTTAAAGATTGTATATTGTTATAGTACTTTATGTTTCCTTGGGGGTGTTTTGTATATATTTTTCTCTCCTCCATTAGATTATAAACTCTAGCAAGGCAGAGACCATGCTTTCAGCTGACTCTTTCAATTTCCCACAGCGTTTAGCCCAGTGCTGGTCTATTAGTCATGACGGTAAAGAAATGTAGAAAAGCCACCTAATGGTCAGGAATATTCAAATATTTCAGGGTATTTAGTACACAACCATATTGTCTTCCCTAGGCTAAATTAAAAGAATGCTTTTTTTTTTTTCCTGAGTCAGAACTGTATGTCCAGTGACAGAAGAAGTTATTGAAAAGGACAGAAAGAGTAAGAGTGAAAAGAGGGGATTCCCTCCCTGGTCCAGTGGTTAAGAATCTGTGCTCCATGCGGGGGGCCCAGGTTCTATCCCTGACCAGGAACTAGGTCCCGCATGCAGATCCCACGTGTTGCAACTAAAACCCAACACAGCCAAATACATTTTAAAAATAAACACAAATAATAATAATAATAAAATGCCCCAAGTGATTGGAGTGTCTGATTATTACAAAAAAAAAAAAAAAAGAGTGAAAAGACGAGGAACCAAAGGGGATAACACTGACAGGCGATGGGCTGATGCAAATGCTGGCTCTCAGAGCACAGGGGACGAAAATGCTGGGAGATGCCCTCTGACTCCATGTGGGTAGGGGATTGAGTAATTTTACTAAATACAAAGACTGGAAACTGAAAAGACCATGGTGCCAGATTGTATAGTCCTGTGGTAAATTGTATTACAGCTCTGACAATGTCCTCCCACACCTGGATTTGGCTCACTTGTCAGGCAGCTGCTCCTGGAGAACTGTGTAGAGGACTGTGATGTCACATTTGGGTTCAATTTTTTTTAATTGATTATTTGATAATATCTTCCCTGGCTCAGGATAAAGCAAAGACAGCACACAAACTTTGTCTTTATCCATCCTGACTTTCCTCAACTAAGAAAAAACTAGGATCCACAGTGATGTGATGGGTCTCTAGAGCTTGTTAGTGTGAAGGAAGAACTAACCCTGGAATCTACGTCTCCAGGGTCACAGTCTTGGTTTTGTTCACCATTCCAATATCTCACATGCAATTTTGTTTAGGACATTGGAATTAGTTCTTTTTTCTATCTCCCAAAAGCATAAACCTAAGTGACAACTTCTGACCCAAATATTTGCGATGTCAGAACATTTACTGGGTGTATCTACAGGCAGAAGCACAAGCGCCTTTTGCTTCTTTTGTCTGATTTTCAGTCCTCTGTGACAGTGGATTTGCCAAGGCAAAAATAACTAAAAATTCTCTGGGACAAACCAGCATCACTAAAAGCTGTTACATTCCACACTGCTCAATGTCTGCAGAGTGAAAGTAATCTACCTTACTAATTTTATAATGCAACATATCAAATCTTCCTTCATACCTCCCTTTCAGGACTGATGCCTTATGCACACATATTTTCACTGGGTAAAGAGAACATCTTTGTTTCTATGCTTTCTTTATGATCATGGCTGGTCCCTACTTAGATAATCTCCTCCGCCTCCACAGTGGTACTCTTGGTAATGGGAAGTTCAGCTAGCGGTATAGTTTACATCACCATATACAGTCGGTTAATGGCCGCTTTATTAGGTATCTCCAGTGAGATGATGGGCCATCTGAGAGTATTAACACCTGGATTTACAGTCATCATGATGGAATACATCGAAGTTCTTTACTAAGCTGAATTACTCGATAACATCTTAGAAACATAAATAATCAAGAAGCCTCATTTTCAAACCTAAAAGCCAAGAGTCTGTCTTGCTAATTGACCATGATGGAGTTATAATAGTGAAATACAACACAGAAAAACTCTCTAGAAGGCTGCCTTGGGCATATAACATCAATAAAGCACCAGTGATCCCATTTACAGACCCACGTTCTTATGAAGGGCTCCATCAAGACAGGCTCATGTTTTGAGATGCAGATCTTTGGGGAGATGTTTCAAATGTCTAGTTGTTTTACAGAATAGATAGAGAAGACTATTTCCATGTAATAAATGTAAGCTCCAAAAGCTCCAAAAAGCTTCTAGGTTTCTCAAAAGTAATTTATCAGCTTCAGGTACTCAATGAGAATTCCTCAAGAAAATGCAAAAAATAAAGAAAGAAAGAAACACAAATAAACAAACAATAGAAATCAAACAATAGATGTGTGGAATGCACACCTATGCTTCCAAGATAAAGGATACAAAGGACACTGCTGCTGCTAAGTCACTTCAGTCGTGTCCGACTCTGTGCGACCCCAGAGACGGCAGCCCACCAGGCTCCCCCGTCCCTGGGATTCTCCAGGCAAGAACACTGGAGTGGGTTGCCATTTCCTTCTCCAATGCATGAAAGTGAAAAGTAAAAGTCAAATCGCTCAGTTGTGTCCGACTCTTAGCGACCCCTTGGACTGCAGCCCACCAGGCTCCTCCGTCCATGGGATTTTCCAGGCAAAAGTACTGAAGTGGGGTGCCATTGCCTTCTCCAAAAAGGACACTAATACAGGGTTAATAATAAGCCAACTTGGCCTACTAATATAGGCCAATTTGGCTAACATGAATGATAAAAATACTCAGAATTACTCATTTCCTTAAAGTATTATGATCATCAAATGACTTGTCCTTAAAATATCGATGGGGCTTCCCAAGTGGCCTACGGGTAAAGAATCCAACTGTGAGTGCAGAAGGTGCAAGTTTGACCCCTGGGTCAGGAAGATCCCCTGGAGAAAGAAATGACAACCCACTCCAGACTCTTCCTGGGAAATCCCATGGACCACGGAGCCTGGTGGGCTACAATTCATGGGGTCACAAGAGTCGAACACGATTTAGCAAATAAGCAGCAATAACAACAAAAATGGTAATGTAGGCACTGTTCTCATTTTACAAATTATAAAACTGAAGCTTGGAGAGACTGATTAAATAAGAACTCACATGTTCTTATTCCTAGTTAATGCCTTTGCATAACTTTAGTTCTCAAATTTCATATTTTCCTTGAAGCTTGGGTTTATCTGTTATTTGTACTTATCTGTCTGTTTGAAGTGATGGACCATAATACAAGTATATGGCTCTGAGGTCAATGGGAACAGTATCATTCATTCTCCATGCTAAACTAGCAAGATCACCCTCTAGTTTTGTTTGTTCAATCACTCAGTCATGTCTGACTCTTTGCAATCCCATGGACTGCAGAACACAGGCTTACCTGTCCTTCACCACCTCCCAGAGCTTGCTGAAACTCATGTCCATTGAGCCAGTGATGTCATCCAACCATCTCGTCCTCTGTTGTCCCGTTCTCCTCCTTTCTTCAATCTTTCCCAGCATCCAGGTCTTTTCTAATGAGTTGGCTCTTCATGTCAGGTGGCCAAATTATTGGAATTTCAGCTTCAGCATCAGTCCTTCCAATGAATATTCGGGATTGATTTCTTTTAGGATTGACTGGTTTGGTCTCCTTACAGTCCAAGTGACTCTCAAGAGTCTTTGCCCTCTGGACTCCTTGTCATATGCTGATCAACCAGTATTAGTTGCTCCAGGAAACAGTATTTATAGCTCAATTTACACTATTAGAAAATAAAATGGCAATCAGGTCTTCAAAACACTGGCCTTTCAATATTCCGGTTTTCAAATATCAAAGACTATATCACATTCACAAATCATGTGGACAATTGAGAGAAATATGGATTTACCTCTTAGTCTTTCAAAATCGATTGTATACAATCACTACAAACATCCAATTTGTATCATTAGGAAATCTATGAATATTTTATCTGAGTCAAATATAATGTATTTCTTCTGTGGCACAAAGGAAGTGAATAATTGCATAATTGTCCATTGGAAACTCTGTTGCTGGAGCTGAGTGTTCAGGGTAATACTTATCACCTTGGACAGAGACTATGTGGTGTGCTGCGACCACTCCAGGGACTTCTGATGGCTATTTCTTGCTTTCAAGAGTAAAACATATGGGACAGGCCAGGAAGAGTTCTCATTTTTCACATTTGTTTTCCTTTTGTCTTCATTCACTCTCCCTCCTTACTGTAGCCTCCTACTCTTTCATTAATATTGTGTTGGATTATTCTGACCCACAATTCTGGTCTGTTACTCGCATCCATAATGCTTTATAAAGAGGCTATAGCGTAGCAAAAAGTGTCTAGCAGGGACTTCCCTGGTAGTCCAATGATTAAGATACCACACTCTCAACGCAGGGGTCATGGTTCAATCCGTGGTCAGGAACTAGATTCCACATGCTGCAACTAAAGATTTCACATGCCACAGTGAAGATCAAAGATGTCACGTGACACAGCTGTCATCCAGCAGACAAATAAATAAATTAAAATGAATATAAAAAATTGTCTAGCATACCTTATGACTTGATGAAATAGAGGAATGTATACAAGAATGTGAACCCACTTCTGTCAATACTTTGTTGGAAATCTCTTCCATTTATATGACTGCTATGTCTCGATGAAGGTAGAACAAGAGGAGAGGGAAAGCAACTAGAATAAGTCATCATCAGGTAAGGAAATGAAAGAGCACAATTTTAAGAAGCAATAAGGGACAGACACCAGAGGAATTTATGTTAGAGTCTTTGCAGAGTGTAATTAATACATTGCATATGAAATCAACCCATTGAGGGATGCAATGGAAGCAATTAGTGTGAAGTTTTAATAAAGGAGTTAGACATGTATTTAAAGGAAAGAGAATGCTGTGATGTACAATTAATAACTCTGAAGCTTGGACGAAGCATATAGGACATGGGCTTTCTGGCTGCTTTTCTCTATTCCCCTATCAGCCAGTCAGCTAAGAATGTGCCTTACTGAATACTTCCTACAGCAGGCTCCCAGGAGTGTCTCGTCTGTGGAAATCAGGGAAATCTAAAAACAGCTCTGTTCTGTTTCAGAAAGATAAATGAACCTTCTATGGAAAGCAGAGGTGTGAAAGGCTTTAGACAAACTCATTACAAGCTCCAGCACACACTTAGTGAACGGAATTGTGACTTAGAACCTCATACTGCCCAGTGTCCCTAGGGGCCAGGAATAAAAGATAAAATACAAAGACAGTGCATTCAATTAAATATTGTAAATGAATGACAGCAGGGCTCATCCTGCACTGTCATTCTTACTCTAGCTCTCCGCAAAGAAAAATAGCAAAAAGCATAAATTGGGGTCATCAGCCATAAATATGTTTATGTGGTCTCCTACTTTTGGGCAAAGATCCCGTATCATCCCCACAACAATTTACCAATGAATAAATGATACATACAATCTGTGATTGGCAGTCAACTCTGGTTGACCCATGTAGTCAAACTTGCAGTTTCTCAAGGAAGAGTAGAGACCAATACTATATTTTATGTGTAAATGTCTCACTAGGTGAAGCATCTCTGCTTTGGGCTTATTTACATGAATTTTAAGTCATGTGTAGAGAAGGGTGGGCTTCCCTGGTAGCTTAGCTGGTAAAGAATCCTCCTGCATTGTGGGAGACCTGGGTTCGATCCCTCAGTTGGCAAGGTCCCCTGAAGGAAGGTATGGCAACCCACTCCAGTTTTCTTGCCTGGAGAATCCCCATGGACAGAGGAGACTGTGAGCTATAGTCCATGGGGTCACAAAGAGTCGGACACGACTGAGTGACTAAGCACAGCACACAGTGCCCTCAGAAGAGCACTGAGAAAAAGCTAAGAAAGTCATCAAAGGGATAGAGGAGAAATAAATTACCTAAAGAATCTCAACCTTCACCCCAACAGCATTCAGTGGTGGTGCTTTCTATCCCAAGAGTTATTATCAGCTTATTTTGGTAATTAAAGATTTCTGGTGGTTGGATTCCACGTTGACATGGTTTATCAATAACTGTAGGTAAATATTAATTAAGGTCTACCACATTTATGGAGAAGGAAATGGCAACCCACTCCAGTATTCTTGCCTGGAGAATCCCATGGACAGAGGAAGCTGTAGCGCTATAGTCATGGGGTCGCAAGACTTGGACACAACTTAGCAACTAAACCACCACCACTTCCACATTTACGGCTCTGTACTATTACTGCTCATTCATTATGTCACTTAATTGCCATAACACTTCAAGTAGATTATGTACTAATAACAGTATTTTATAGATGCCAAAACTGTTTAAAACAGCTATGGTAAGTGGCACAGCTGATGTTCTAACTCAGTTCATCCTGATCGCCTTAATTTACCTAGGTATTGTCTGACAGCAAGGTCTTACTGAGTCAAATTGTAAATTGAGAATCTAGGAGAAGCAGAAGTGGAAGAAGGGAATATGGTGGTTGAATGACAAGAAAGAATGGCAGCCGACAAGCCTGCCTCTTTGTTTCTTCATCCTTCTGTCCTCCCTCTCTCCTTTTCTTCCTTCCTTCCTTTCTCTTTCTTTCCACAATGGAGTGAGTACCCCATCTGTGTCTGCTTTGTTAAAGACAATGCAAAGTGATGTAAGTTACCATTTGACCAAATACACAGCCTTTTTCTTTGGAGTATAAGTTTATAATAATGCTAGTTGCATTTTCCATGAAACAAACAAAAAGTCCAATGTTCTTAGATGGCACTAAAATGTGATGTGTTCCAAGGCAATTAGTAGTTCCTTCCCTTCTTCCTGTATCATTTTTCTACAAGTGTAATTTTAAGCTGTGTGTCACCTGAGAAAAGAGTATACCCCTAAACTGATTATATATAAATTATGCCCCTTAGTTATACATAGGCAAAAATGCATTTTACTCATTTGTCAAGCCAAATACAATTATTCAGAACTGAAAAAAATGTTGAAAACCATTGTGTTTTATCAGAATGATGTTTTGTTGGATTAACAGAAGAGTGTGTGAATTCTTCCAGAAGATTATAAAATGAGATGCTTAGTTTTAACAGACTAAAGATTAACTGGTGCAGACTAAGGGGCACCTGTGTGAATATCCACCAAAGAAAGTTACATTTTAATTTTATGCATGCATTTTTTGATTTATTCATTCAACAATTGTTTACTGAATACTGATTGTGTTGATCACAATGTTCCATGTTGGCAGTATAAGTGTTGAACAACAGGACATTATTTTGTCTTCGTAGGGGTTACATTCCAGTGAGGAAGGCAAACAGTGAATGAGTAAAATGATGAAAACAAATTCAGTGATATGAAATAAAGGAAGCAAAGGAGTAGGTGTGGATACAGGAGACAATTTTCTGGGAAAGTAAAACAATAACCTGAGACCTGAAAGGAGAAAGAAAAGTGTTAAATGGTGAGCTAGAGTGCTAGTTCCAACTTTATAGATAATGTCTACAAAGATCTTGGAGTCAGAAAAAGCTTTTTTCAAGTTTTTATTTTATATTGCAGTATAGTTGATTAATAATGCTGTGTTAGTTTCAGATGTACAGCAAAGTGATTTGGTTATACATATACATGTATCTTATTTTTCAATTTTTTTTTTCCATTTAGGTTAGTACATAAAATTGAGCAAAGTTCCTTGTGCTATATGGGTATGTCCTTCTTGATTATCCATTTTAAATATAGCAGTGTGTACATGTCAATCCAAAACTCCTTAACTATCTGTTCCCCTTCCCCTCTGGCAACCATAAGTTCAGAGAAACAGCTTTTTTCTATTCTAGATATTAGATGCCTTTACAGCTGGGACATGGTGGGAGATGAGAAAATTGTGAGGATATAATATTAGAGGGATAGACTGGAACATGAACATGACTTTGTGTGAGATCAGTATTATGACTGATTCATACACAGATTTCTTGGTTGGTGACTGAGAATGGACTCAGAATCAATGAAAATGCAAAGAAGCAATGAAGAATTTACTACAGAATTCATCTAAGATATGTTGGTGGCTTGGCCTAGAGGGATGATAAGGGTTAAGAAAAGTGAAAAGATCTGAAACAGATTTTGGTTTTGGAATCAAAAGATTGCTCTGATGAATTGGATATTATTTGAGGAACTGGTTGATGATAGATAGTGTTTCGAGAGTTTTTTAAAAAATCTGTGTTTTTGTTTTTTGTATAAAAATGCTATCCACAGTATTAGGAATTTAAGAGGTAAGAAAGGAGTTTGGGTTAAGAAACAAAGTGGTTTCTAAGAGAGCCTTAGTTTTCACTGGGACATCTGAGTCTGATTTCCTACAAAAAGATTCAGAGAGGAAATCAGCAGTAAGTCATGATCTTCTCAGTTTTTATTGATTTTAATATACAATTTGACTTTGATAAGATAACTCCAAGACCTGCCCAGTGATAGAGACTGCAGGCCAGTGAAACTTGAGACCAAGTATCCTGTAGGGAGATAGGAAAGCACAGAGGAAAATCCAAGACTAAAATACAGAAATAACCGTATGAGAAGAAACAAAGAGACTTCCATTCCCAGTAGGTGTCTGAGACTGATTTCAGAGCTTTGTAAGTGAACAGACTTTGATAATAGATGAGAAGAAACAGGTAAAGCTGTTAAGTACCTAAAAGAAAACAGATAACGATTAAGAAAGGGGAGCACAGAAACAGAAATCTAGACAAATAATCTCCCTTAAGTCATGGAATTTAAAATGTTGCTGAGAACCAGTTTCTCCGTTGACTGGGAGAGGCTGGCTTAGTTTAGTCATCACTTGTCCTTCTATTAACAAAAAGGGTCATTTTTACTTCTGTATCTATTTATTCAATGACTATGAATTGATGGAGCCCCTTCTATGCTCTAGGCTGCTCTTAGAAGGAGTAAGTTTGGTATATACTTTGCTGTTAGGATGGAAGCAGACAAACAAATCAGTTTCTTACAAAGCAGCTCCTAGAGAGTGGCTCCTACAAAGCAGTGGCCCTAGAGAGCTACACTACTCGCCTGCTCCTCACCTCTCCTCTTTTCTGGTCTTTGTCTCTGAATTTCAGTTTTCAGTCACAGAAAGTGAAAAATCGGGCACTGTCCTTGTCCTCATGGAGCATTTATCTGAGGGCACAGAGAGAGTATGGATTAAGAAGCACATCAATACTGTCCACTAAACACAAAATTAAAATCTCAAATACTGTGTGTACTGTTTTTGAAATTTAAAAGTTCATTCAAATGACATTTTTTCCCCTAGAGTTTTTATATCTCATTCTGTTGCCTGGCATATTATAAAGTTAAGGTTAATAGTTGCAGGTCTGTGAACCCAAGCATTTCAGAGTGTTTTTTTCCCACTCCTAATTAACCAGCTGTAGGAGAATACACTTCAATAAGACCTTGCTGTATTTTCACCATCACCATATTCTAGTCTCTCATTACTGCAATAGCAGTGCCTGCATAGGCTGCAAACCTCAAATGTGTTGCCTTGACTCCCTGGGCCATGAAGGCTCAGCTTCTTGCTATCTCTTCCATGTGTATCATCAGTGTCATCTCAAGCTCTGTCATCCTCCCAGGGACCCACAGAGGGCAGAGCTTGCCCGAGGACCACAGTCAAATTCTGGTTTCCAGTTCAAAAGTTGGGAGGCAGCAGGTGTGCCCTTCTGCTGAGCTGCAGAGAAACACGCTGACTGCTGCCAAGAAATAAAGGCAAATCAGTCACAGAGCTCTGCCAGGGAGAGAAACCTCACGAGGAGCAGGTGACAAAGGCGGGTGAAGAGCTGACACGTTCACTTCATGCTGCACTCTTGAGGAAGTACAGGGTTGGCTTGTATTCTTTGTTTGCAAGAAAGCAAACTTTGGACAGACAGAGCAAGCAGTCATCTGCTCAGGACAATTCCAAGACCACCAGGAAGCCACCTTATCCATACCTGCCCCAACACAATACCCCACAAAAGCCCGTCTTCTTAACTGCTCAGTGTCCCAGAACTTTGACCTTTATATAAAGACTAACTGATTCAGGAAAGAGAGGCCAGGGGTGCCTTCAATATTTTCCCTGACAGCTTTATTACAATGTCTAAGCCCCAACCTTCTTTTAGGTTGGAAAGTCAGCGGATTCCCTGTAGCACTCCAAATATATTTCTCTCTTTGGTCATGCTTCTTGTTGGCTCCTGGAAAAATAGTCCTTTGTGTCTGAAGTGGGAAAGGGATGCAACAAAACCTGAGGGAACTTGTTCCTCCATCAGGTAGGGGAGACGTTTGGGATGAGTTAGTGGTTTGGAATTGCACTGAAATAGAATTGTTCTGTTGAGCTTAAGGAACACTCGATTGCCATTAGTCCATAAATGCTTGAAGAGATTCTATGATGATGAAGAAGATTAATAGAATTCATTTGGTATATTCCAAGAAACAACTAGCCTGACCACAACTAAATCTCTTTTTTGTTTTATGTTCAACAATTTAAAAGCATATTCTTATTCAAAATGACTTTGTTATCACAATAGAGTAATGAAAGTTAATTATGAAATGCCATACCTTTTTAAATATCATAAAGCAATAGATTTGAAGTTTTTAAAATCCCTAGGGTCCTAGATCTGTTGATAATTTCTGTCTCCCAAGATAATTTCTCCTTAAGGAGTTGCTATAAATTAATTTGTTAGGAAAGGACCACTGGACATGTTCTTGGAAGAGCAAAAAGGCAAGTGATGGGAAGAGTGCATTACTCCTTGCAGTTGGAACGGGACAAATGGGAACATGGAATGAAGAGTGGTAGCAGGTATGTAAATGGAAAACAATTCCACTACAAGCAGCTTCCCTGTACCCGTTATTTGGCTCTTTTCTGCTCTTTTTTTGCTTTTATTTATTTAATGTTTCGAATGACTCTATTTAAAGAAGTCATGCATTGTCCTTGGATAATGAGTAGAAGGACTAGGAACTGAACTCTCAATTTGGATCTTTAGGAAGAAGTCAGATATTGATAAAGGAAGCTCTGCAACAGAAAGCCATCAGGGTTTTGGACAGGAGATGGCATGTGAATTGCCCAGTGGGGGTTTCCCAGAACCAGGGTTCAGCTTTAAAAGGACCTACCACTTTATTTAAGAAGCGGGCACAATTCTGCAATATACAGGATTGGGTTACTTCCTTCATTTAGCATGGGGAGCAGAGATACTAAGTAATTAGTTTGATCCAAGAAGTTAGAGATTTGTGATTAACATCACAAGTCTGAACTAGCCAGGCTGGAGCATTTCTGGAAATCTTTCTTTTGACTTTCCTGTCTGATGCACATTTATGGTTTGAACTGAGTTAAACTAGAACCACAGCTTTATGTGGTATTTCTTCATTTATACTTGTTTCTCAGACAGTAAAGGCTGTTATCCCAGGTGCTTACTTCACTCAGTCCTTACATGGTCTTTGAGGACTTTGGGCAAAATGGAAAAAAGGTAAATTTGTTTGCTTTTTATCCACAAGCACCCTCACTGGGATGGAGTAAAGTACCTTGAATAATAAAGCTATAGGAGAGATGAAAGCATTTAAACTTAGACAATTGTGTACCAGTCTGGTCCAAACCAGTAGCTTGGTTTTCTTACATATAGTTGGATGTAGGATGCAACCATTATAAAATCTGTCCTCAAAGGACATTTAAGGTTAAATGGATTTCTGTGATATGCATACAAATAAAAGAATTAATTGCAGTGCTTTGTTCTTCTATTTTGATTGGAAAGGATGCACGTGCATGCAAATTAAGACACACACCATAGTTATGTGCCATATTAAAGCAGAGGATTTCACTGATCAGTTTGTTCACCTTACATTTAGAATAGAAGCAAAAATAAGTGTTCCCTCCCCCTTTTGTCTAGAATTCTTATTATCCATATATCTAGTCTACAGCCTATTCCCTCAGGAGCTTGTTTGCTAGTCAGTTGTCATAATTGAAAGCATGATCAAACTTATTGTAAACCAAAATCTTATAGAAAAACAATGCAGAGCATTCCTTTTTTATGTGGGCACCTGAGGTCTTAACAATTCTAGAGTCAAAGGTAAAAATCTCTGTTCAGTACAAAGAAAAGAATGCTGTCTTGGGAACCAGGAAATAGACTCCATTTTTCCACTTCACAGTCTGCCTCTGGCCAGATCCATGAACTCTGGCAAACATTCCAGTTGAAGAAAGAGAAACTGAAGTATAAAATCTCTCAGATTTCTTTCAGGTATGGTGTTCCATCTACACGTATTTCTGAAATTATAAACATCCTGGACATCATGATAGGACAGTAAAGCTGATAATTTTCACTGATATTCCCCTCATATAACCCTACATAAAAAATTATAAAGCCTTTAATTCTGCTGTATATGCTTTATTCTCTGTCTTCTGCATGCGTGTGTGCTAAGTCGGTTCAGTTTTGTCCGACTCTTTGCAACCCCATGGACTGTAGCCCAGCAGGCTCATCTGTCCCTGAGGATTCTCCAGGCAAGAATACCAGAATGGGTTGCCATGCCCTCCCCCAGGGGACCTTCCAAACCCAGAGATCAAACCTATGTCTTTTATATCTCCTGCACTGGCAAGATGGCTTCTTTACCACTAGCACCGCCTGGGAAGTTCTCTATCTTTTATGTATATATATATATATATATATATATATACACACACACACACACACACATATATATGTATATATTATTTATAGTTTTATAAATATATAATGATATATATTATATATAATTATATAAATTTATATATAATATATATATTTATCAGGAGAAAGCTTATATATATCTTTTCTTTATATATATATATATATATATAAAATTTCTCCTCATATTTACAATAAATAGAGAGATGGCCTTCAATATTCTAGTCACAAACACTTACTGCTAAGTCACTTCAGTCATGTCCGACTCTGTGTGACCCCATAGACCGCAGCCCACCAGGCTCCCCTGTCCCTGGGACTCTCCAGGCAAGAACACAAATGCTTAGATGCCAAATAAAGCCAGGTGTTCAGTAAATGCAGATTAGTCAGTGTGTTGTGTGGAGATATGTATGCCTCTCCCTCTGAATGAGCTCAGTCTGAGAAACTCATTTAGCCTTTAGCTTCAAGTTTCATGAACCTATGGTGACACTTTCCTTTTCCTTTCCACTGAATGGTTTGTAATAACAATAAAGCAAAAGAAAACATTGAAATTGACCAAGATTAACTTAGTTTTACTCTCCTTGGTAAGAATCTAGCATGACAGTTTTTACTTTATAAAGCTGCAGCTTCACTATAATAGAGAGACAGCCCATGTCATCAGTTGTTCCTTTTCTGGCAACTGAGTTGTAATGGAAGCTGAACACATATACTCAGGAATATAAACTGAGAACTAGCTATTGTGTTTCACCTGGCAGAGTTTGGACTGGAAAATTTTAAACCAAAGCCAAATTCCTATTTTATAGTCAAAACACTCCACATTTTATCTCTACTCCAATATATACAGCAGTTTCCCTGATTTCCCTTATCTCATCTTTATTGATGAGGTTAAAAATATGTTTTTACTGTAATCCCCAGATCTATATGGTCTCTCAGTGTTAGAAATAAGGGCAAACATAGTAAGCATATATGAACATTACACATGCTACTTAATTAGCTAAACAAGAAACAAAAAAAAAAACCCAACTGTCTTTGTCAACCTTATAAAAATGTTTGATACATAAAATTCAGAATAATGAGAATTTATATTCCTTCTCAAAATGGATTGTTTAGGTGATGCTCAGACACCAACAAAATGGCTCTCGTATAGCATAAAGTTCTAAAGGGAATAGTTTTGTACTTGTTTTCCAGATAGGGACTTCTGGATATTTATATACAAATACCGTATTTGACTGAAATTATGATCTCAATTATATGAGAAGTTGTTTTTGCTTACTTGATATTAAATCATCACTCACAGGCCTTCTCACTTACAAACTGATTATTTTGACTTCATAAATATGTAGAGATACTCTAAGAATGTTTGATAATTTAAAACTTCTGTGGTAGTTCAGCTAAGTGACAACCAAAAATTACAGAGAATTATTCTATACAAAAATAATCTCATCCATGAAGATATAAGAAAACTTCCCTTTGAGGTAATTTTCAATCAAATTCAAATAATCAAATCATTTGGAGGTACAGTTTCAAAGATATATAAGCCCTTTCTTAACCTAAGAAACTTATCTAGTATTCATGTAAATGTGTATGGACAGCATATGACAGAGATAACAGTGAATTTGAGAATTTTCAGTTGGGAAATTGGAAGACTCCGTTCAAAACCAGAGAATAAATTCCACCAATTAGTTAAAGAAAGGGATAAGCATCCAGCAAACCATCCTAATAATACAGACACTTCATAGTAAAGAGACAGGAGAGAAAATTCTACCTTGGATTTCTGAACCCCCAAGTCTCAAATGTGAAATATGCCAACCATCTTTAGTTTTCATTATTATCATTATCACAAATGCAATGGTGTTTAAATATGAAGATGAAAACTGAATTGGATGTCCAAAATGTTATAAATGAACATGAGATCTGCCATCCCAGAAGAGAGGAATGATCTATATTGTTATTATCCTGAAGAAGAAGGCGATTTATATAGCACTGACAGTGCACTCAGCTCTGTACTGTGGGCGGGTAATACCTGTTTCGGTTCAGTGGGCTTCCTGTCTAAATAAAGCTGAAAGCAAAAAAGGACAAAGACAAAAACTAAATTCATCATCAGAGTTACAGATCTGATCTCATCCATCCCACTAATCCAACTCTATATGTCTTTGCCCACAGGTGTCACCAAGAAAGCTTTATAGAGAAAATGGGTATCATCTACCCTTCCTATGCCAGTCCAAAATATTCCCAGATTTAGCACTCCCTTCCCACATTTCTTGGTATCTCAACCCAATAACTGGGGCTCCTCTGTTCTTTTCTCTTCTCAATCTCATCTGTCACCAAGTTCTGAAGATTACTCCCAAATATATGATCATGTCTTTTCTAATTGGCAGATGTTCCTTTGGGGCTCACAGCGATAGGGGAGTAGAATGAGCAGCCCTCCTTAATGGCAGAAGGTTGACACAATCAAACAAGCCAGATGAAATCACATGATCAATGAATGACAGATGTTCCATCCCCATCAGTGTGGCATTCAGGAACCACTCTTCTTCACTATCCCCCATGAAGTTTCTCTGTAGATTCTGAAATCTTTAAGCATGTAGAGAAGGGAATGGAGAGCTCCTCTCTGAGGAGGGCATTGCTATTCATTCAACAAATCCTTTCAATAAATATTTACTGATCTCTGAATTGACCCTCTGGGGATGGTAAAGCATTTTATCAATGGAGTTAAGTATGTAGCAGGGCATTTCGGAATGAAGGATCAAAATGAACACAATCATTGAAACAGTGAGTGATTGAAAGTTGCTCAGTTGTGTCCTACTCTTTGTGACCCCATGGACTAAACAGTCCACAGAATTCTCCAGGCCAGAATACTGGAGTGAATAGCCATTTCCTTCTCCAGGGGATCTTCTCACCCCAGGGATCGAACCCAGGTTTCCCACATTGCAGACAGCCTTTACCAGCTGAACCATCAGGGAAGCCCAAGAACACTGGAGTGGGTAGCCTATCCCTTCTCCAGCAGATCTTCCTGACCCAGGAATCAACCCAGGGTTCCCTGCATTGCAGGCAGATTCTTTACCAGCTGAGCTACCAGGGGAGCCTTAGGCATTAAGGCATGGAGATGCATATTAGAAGGAAAACTGATCAACACATTTGATTATTAATAGAACATGCAGTTGCTATCTGGATTCTAGCTAACTCTTGTGCTTTTACATGGCCATTTAAATGTTATGTGTGTGTGCATTCATATGGTTACCAGTAAACACACTCTGGTTAGAAAATTTGATTGTCCTGGTAAATTATTTTTTAGGTTTGCTTCTTTATTTCCTGATGGACAACTCGGTCTACAAATGGGAGTCCATGAAAAAGGGTAGTTAGGGTAGAGAGAGCATGAGAAGTCAGATGATAGAAGTAAAATATATATATATATATATATATATATATATATATATATATATATATATATATAGCTGGGAAAGTAGAGAAACAGAATGGATAACACAAGGACAGAAAAACAGATGCAATTATCCAAAGAGTATTTAATGAAGGATCATTTTAGTCACTGACTTTGCTTGGCTTCCTTTCAGTTACTGGATTTTGGGTCAACAGAAATTCCTTCAGGGCCAGAGGCCTTCTCTTACCTTCCTCTCTAAAGCAGTCACAATGTCACTAACTCGGGCACACGTGCATGAAGAAATTCAACCACAAAGCAAGGACCAGAAGGCCCATGCTCCTGCTCTTCTTTTGTAAACTGTCTTCCTACATTTGAAACCAGACTTCACATTTCAGTGGCACTGTCCTAAAAGCAGGCTAGGAAGCTGGGTTCTTATTATTTCCACTTTTCTTCTTCTTCTTCTCTACGTACTCCTGTATTAATTCCAAGCCTGCAACCCAAGTGCCTACTCTGATTCTAAAGTTGCCTGAGCATTAATCTAGCATGGCATCTCTCATAGAGGTAGATGTACAACAGCCATGATGCATATTAGATATTTATTAAATGTTATATAAGTATATGAGCATGACAAAGAAGAGAGAACTCACGAGCTGTAGTCTGATGGGCAATCCAAAGATAAAGAGTAAAGGAAATAGGTAGAGGCCATTTTATCATAACTGATTAGTCAAAATAAAGGAGTTGGTGAAATTTATCTTTCACCTCTTATCTAATTTTTCTAGTGACTTTTATCTCCTCCTAATTACAACTTCCAAATGTCAAGTGCCCTCAGGCCACCAGCAACACTGATCAGAAAAACCAGCTTAAAAGAATACATTTCAGTTGTCTAATGAAAAGAAGGTATGCCTTTGTTTATTGTTTATTCATTTGACATGAGAAATTTCCTACTGAACAGTTGGTATCTGCATATATGTGGAGTTCAGTCTAGGAAGCCAAGATTGAAATTCTGACTGTTACAGTCTAGTCATGTAACCTATATGGCATACAATTTCACCTTCTTATTATGGTGATAATAATAGCTATTTAATGGAGCTATTTTTATTAAGTGACCTAATTGCATAAAAGCACAAAGAATCATGTCAGGCACAAAGGAGTCTATTAAAAATATTAACAAAAACATCAATGTAGTTTCCCTCAATAAATGTTAATTCTTATCCTATGTGGTTTTTTTTTTTTCCTTTTCTTTTTACTGCTATCTTTTTATTGTTCTCTTTCTCCTCCTTTAAAATTGGGAGTTCCCATCATAGTTAGTGGAGAAGGCAATGGCACCCCACTCTAGTACTTTTGCCTAGAAAATCCCATGGACGGAGGAGCGTGGTAGGCTGCAGTCCATGGGGTCGCTAAGAGTTGGACACGACTGAGTGACTTCACTTTCACTTTTCACTTTCATGCATTGGAGAAGGAAATGGCAACCCACTCCAGTGTTCTTGCCTGGAGAATCCCAGGGATGGGATGCCGGGTTGGCTGCCGTCTATGGGGTTGCACAGAGTCGGACAGGACTGAAGCAACGCAGCAGCAGCAGCAGCAGCAGCAGCAGCATCATGGTTAGTAAAGTGTCTTTTGCTGTGAGTTCTCAGAATATATTTAAATGAAATTGAATGTTTAAGGGAGTCAATGAATGAGTGAGGAAGTAAATTAATGCCGAATTGCAATGTCTTATCTTTTTTCCCCTTCTATTTGGGAATCTGTAATCAACTTGTGAAGTATCACCAGTCTAACACATCCATCCAGGACCAAAAACTTTCCTGTCATTTTTTAAATGAATTATTCTGTTTTGAAAGTAATATATTGCTTTTAATTCCACATTTTGTTACATCACAGATAATGCATTGCTCAGTTCTCTATAGTCTTTAAAAAAGTGAATAGGTGATCCTGGTTCTGCTTTTTCAGGGCTATGAAATTTCACCATTGAAGAACAGTTAGATTTTTTAATCAAATAGCTTCTTTGGTCACACAGATAGAAGGCCACTGAAAACTAAAAGATAGTGTGGGCAATAAGTATTTAAACAAAGCTAACTACACAATGACTGCTGTCAGTGGAATTCAATAAGCTTTGATGGTTAATATTAATTCAAATAGCATGCCTTTGTGAACAGGTAAGGGGCCCCAAAACCTTAAATGTTGAAAAGAACTATAGATCTTCAAAGTCAGACACACAAATGGAAAAAAAAATTAAACAAAATTAAAAATAGTAGTGTGCAATGGAGACTTGAATAATGTAAAAGCCTTGGTTTGAAGCGAGGGAGTTGGAAGAAGCACTTGCAAATCATTTTATTTGTAGAAAACTCCCATGGAGAGTGTATTTTCTACTAACTTAATGAGCAATGGGTTGGCAGCTTCAGTTATTTTTTAAAAGAGCCTACAAGATCATCATCATCATAGGGTCAGATGTTAAAGACAAAGATAGATTTTAAATTATGAGAGACAAAAATCCAGGCAATCCTACAGAACTCCTTTAGGGGAGAATTTCTGAAGAAGGCAAAGGGTTGGTACTGAATTAAGAATTTAAACTGAATGGAATAATCATATGGCTGCTTTACCTCAAAGGAAAGGGTCGAAACACAGTACACTGGACTGTGGCATTTCAAGTATCTTAGTTTAACACGTTGCTTGTTAGTCTTTCTAAAAGGGTGAAGGAGAGTGATAAAAGCAACTCCAGCAATAGAAGCAACACCAGGACAATAATTAGAAAACAATGCAAATTTCTTATTATACTCATTTCAGCTATCCCAGGAGAGTAAAGGGTCTGTACCATGGGGAATGAATTGGGATTCATAAACATTTTCTGATGAATATCATTATTTAATAAGAATATTTAAAATAGCATGTCATGTATTTTCCCTTATGAATTGAAGTTTAATTGGTTTCAAGTGAATCCTGAGAGAATTTCCAAAGAGGAAAAGAAAAGTACATACACAAATACACATATTTACAGCTACAGGTGGATCATTCTCAAATGATTCTACCTTCATATGCCCAAGGACAGCTCTGTTTTCTGATAAGGAATCCCTGGGACAATCCTTCCTGAAACATATACCCTTTTGAGAAGCTACTATTTTGTGAAATGATTTTTTCCTTTGAAATCATACTATCTCCCAGATTAAAACCTAAACAAATTATCTAAATAAAATTACCTAAATTATATTTAGGTATTCCTGGAGTTCGAGCAAAGGGACTGGAATTGCCAGGTTTGAAGGTCAGTGGGAATTGATTACAGAACTTCCACAGAACTGGGGGAAACAGAGACTCTTAGAGGGTACAAGCAAAACCTTGTGCACAACAGGACCCAGGAGAAAGGAGCAGTGACACCTGAAAGACTGCTTGGGTGTGGTTGGGAGTCTCCTGCAGAGACATGATTGGACAGTGGCCTGCCACAGGGTCCAGGGAACTGCCAAAAGCACTCCTGGAAGGCTGGCATATTTGCATATGTCCTCTTGGAGCAGGTCACCATTAGCCCTACTATAGAGCCTGCAGCCCTAACATAGAGACTACAGCAGAGAGAACTGGGCCACCTCAGGCCAATCTACAGGGAGGGAGCACAGCCCCACCATTAGCAGAAAATTGGATGAAAGATTTACTGAGCATGACCCTGCCCACCAGAGAAAGACACAGTTTTCCCCATAGCAAGTCCCTCATAGCAGGAAGCTTGCACAAGCCTCTTATCCTCATCCATCAGAGGGCAGACATAAGAAGCAAGAACTTCAATTGCATGGCCTCCATAATGGAAACCACAATCAGAGAAAACTAAACAAAATGATCACATGGATCACAGCTTTGTGTAACTCAATGAAATTATAAGCCATGCCCTGCAGGGCCACCCAAGATGCATAAGACATGGTGGAAAATTCTGACAAAACATGGTCCACTGAACAAGGGAATGGCAAACCACTTCAGCAGTTTTGTCTTTAGAATCCCATGAACAGTATGAAAAGGCAAAAAATATATGAAATAAGAAGATGAGTCCCCCAGGTCGGTAGGTGTCCAATATGCTACTGGGGAAGAGCAGAAACATACCTCAAAAAAAAAAAAAAAAAATGAAGAGGTTAAGCCAAAGTATAATATGCTCAGTAGTGCATGTGTCTGGTGGTGAAAGCAGAGTCCAATGCTATAAAGAGCAATATTGCATAGGAACCTCTCGAATGTTAGGTCCATGAATCAAGGTAAATTGCAAGTGGTCAAATAGATGGCAAGAGTGAACACTGACATAGGAATCAATGAACTAAAATGGGGAGGAATAGGCAAACTTAATTCACATGACCATTATATCTACAACTATGGGCAAAATCCCTTAGAAGAAATGGAGTAGCCTTAATAATTGACATGGAAATTTCTTCAAGAGATGGGAATACTAGACCATCTTATCTGCCTCCTGAGAAATCTGTATGCAGGTCAAGAAGCAGTTAGAACTGGACATGGAACAACAGACTAGTTCCAAATTGGGAAAGGAGTAGGTCAAGGCTATATATTGTCACCCTGCTTATTTAATTATTTAATTTATATGCTGAGTATATCATGTAAAATGCTGGGCTGGATGAAGCTCAAGCTGGAATCAAGATTGCTGGGATAAATATCAATAATCTCAGATATGCAGATGGCACCACCCTTATGGCAGAAAGTGAAGAACTAAAGAGCCTCTTGGTGAAAGTGAAAGAGGAGAGTGAAAAAGTTGACTTATAGCTCAACATTCAAAAAACTAAGATCATGGCAACTGATCCCATCACTTTATGGAAAATAGATGGGGAAACAATGGAAATAGTGACAGACATTATATTTAGAGGGCTCCAAAATCACTGCAGATGTGATTGCAGCTACGAAATTAAAAGATACTAGCTCCTTGGAAGAAAAGTTATAACCAACCTAGACAGCATATTAAAAAGCAGAGACATTACTTTGCTGACAAAGGTCCATCTAGTGAAAGCTATGGTTTTTTTCAGTGGTCATGTGTGGATGTGAGAGTTGGACTATAAAGAAAGCTGAGCACCAAAGAATTGATGCTTTTAAACTGTGGTGTTGGAGAAGACTCTTGAGAGACCCTTGGACTGCAAGAAGATCCAACCAGTCCATCCTAAAGGAAATCATTTCTGAATATTCACTGGAAGGACTGCTGTTGAAGCTGAACTCTAATACTTTGACCACCTGATGTGAAAAGCAGACTCATTGGAAAAGATCCTGATGCTGGGAAAGACTGAAGGAAGGAAGAGAAGAGGACGGCAGAGGATGAGATGGTTGGATGGCATCACTGACTCAATGGTCATGAATTTGAGCAAACTCCAGGAGTTGGTGATGGACAGGGAAGCCTGGCATGCTGCAGTCCATGGGTTCACAAGAGTTAGACATGACTGAGCAGCTGAACTGAACCAAATAGTTGACTAGAGTCTGAAATGCAACACTTGGGTGCAAATCTCAGAAATGACAAAATTATCTTGGTTTGTTTCCAAGGCAAACCATTTGATATCACAGTGATTCAAGTCTACGCCCCAAACACTAATGCCAAAAAAGATGAAGCCGAATGGTTCTATGAAGACCTACAAGACCTTCAAAAGCTAACACCAAAAAAGATGTCCTTTTCATCATAGGGGACTGGAATGCAAAAGTAGGAAGTCAAGCGATACTTTGAGTAGCAGGCCTTGGAAGAACAAAATGAAGCAGGGCAAGGGTTAACAGAATTTTTCTAAGAGAAAACACCGGTCATAACAAACACTCTCTTCCAATAACATGAGATGACTCTACATATGGACATCACCAGATGGTCAATACCGAAATCAGATTGATTATATTCTTTGCAGCTGAATATGGAAAAACACTATACAGTTAACAAAACAAGTCCTTGAATTGACTGTGGCTCAGACCATGAGCTCCTTATGACAAAATTCAGACTTAAATTGAAGAAAGTAGGGAAAACCAGTAGGCCATTTAAAGTGAAATGAAGTGAAAGTCACTCAGTCATGTCAGACTCTTCGCAACCCCATTGACTATAGACTGCCAGATTCCTCTGTCCATGGAATTCTCCAGGCCAGAATACTGGCATGGTTAGCCATTCCTTTCTCCAGGGGATCTTCCCAAACCAGGGATCAAACCAAGGTGTCCTGCACTTCAGACGGATTCTTTGCCATCTGAGCCACCAGGGAAGCAAAAGAATACTGGAGTGGGTAGCCTAACCCTTCTCCAGCAGATCTTCCTGACTCAGGAATCAAACTGGGGTCTCCTAGGTGGTAGGCAAATTCTTTACCAGAGCTACCCAGGGTAGTCAAAAGGCCATTCAGGTATGACCTAAATAAAATCCCTTATGATTATTCAGTGGAAGTGACAAATAGATTCGAGGGATTAGATCTGATAGAGTACTTGAGAACTATGGACGGTGGTTCATAACAGTGTATGGAAGGCAGTGAACAAAACCATCTGAAAGAAAAATAAATGCAGATAGAAAATGGTTGTCTGGGGAGGCCTTACTTAGGAGGCCTTACTTAGCTGAGAAAAGAAGAAAAGAAAAAAAGGTGAAGAAGAAAGGGTAAGATATAACCAACTGAAGGCAGAGTTCCAAAGAATAGCAAGAAGAGATAAGAAAGCCTTAAGTGAACAATTCAAAGAAAAAGAGGAAAGCAATAGAATGAGAAAGACTAGAGATCTCTTCAAGAAAATTGGAGATATGAAGTGAATATGTCATGCAAAGATGAGTACACTAAAGGACAGAAAAAGGTAAGGATCTAACAGATGTGGAAGATATTAAGAAGAGGTGGCAAGAATACATGGAAGAAGTGTACAAAAAAGGTCTTAATGGCTCTGATGACCATGATGGTGTGGCCACTAACCTAGAGCCAGACATCCTGGGTAGTGATGTCAAGTGGCCTTTAGGAAGCATTACTAAGAACAAAGATATTGGAGGTGATGGAATTCCAGCTGAGCTCTTTCAAATCCTAGAAGATGATGCTGTTACAGTGTTGCACTCAATATCTCAGAAAATCTGGAAAGCTCAGCAGTGGCCAGAGGACTGGAAAACGTCAGTTTTCAATCCAATCTCAAAGAAGAGTGATGTCAAAGAAAGTTCAAACTACTATACAATTGTGCTCATTTCACCTGCTAGCAAGGTAACGCTCAAAATTCTTTAAACTAGGCTTCAACAGTATGTGAACTGAGAACTTCCAAATATACAAGCTGAAGAACCAGAGACCAAATTGCCAGTATCCATTGGATCATAGAGAAAGCAAGGAAATTTCAGAAAAACATCTACTTCTTCTGTGGCTATGCTAAAGCCTTTGACTGTGTGGAGCACAACAAACTGTGGAAAATTCTTAAAGGGATAAGAATAGCAGACCACCTTACCTGACTCCTGAGAAACACGTATGTAGGTCAAAAAGAAACAGAACCAGACATGGAACAATGCACTGGTTTAAATTTGAAAAGGAGTATGTCAAGGCTATATATTATCACTCTGCTTATTTCAGTTATATGCAGCATACACCATGTAAAATGCCAGGCTGGACGAAGTACAATCTGGAATCAAGATTGCAGGGAGAAGTATCAACAACCTCAAATATGCAGATGATACCACTCTAATGGCAGATAGTAAAGAGGAACGAAAGAGCTTTTTAATAAAGGTGAAAAAGAGGAGTGAAAAGCTGGTTTAAAACTTAGCATTTAAAAAACTAAGATCATGGCATTCAGTCTCATTACTTCATGGCAAATAGATGGAGAGAATATGGAAACAGTGACAGACTTTATTTTCTTGGGCTCCAAAGTCACTGTGGACAGTGACTGCAGCCATCAATTTAAAAGACAGTTGCTTCTTGGAAGTAAATCTATGACAGATCTAGACAGTGTATTAAAAACCAGAGACCTCACTTTAAGACAAAGTCCGTCTAGTCGAAGCTATGGTTTTTCCAGTTGTCATTATGGGTGTGAGAGCTGGACCATAAAGAAGTGATCCATTCAAACTATGGTGCTGGAGAAGACTCTTGAAGGTCCTTTGGACTGCAAAGAGTTCAAACCAGTCAATCCTAAAGGAAATCAACCATGAATAATCATTGGAAAGACTGATGCTGAAGCTGAAACTCCAATATTTTGGCCACCTGATATGAAGAGCAGACTCATTGGAAAACACCCTGATATTGGGAAAGATTGAAGGCAGGAGAAGGGAATGACAGAGGATGAGATGATTGGATAGTATCACTGATTCAATGGACATGAGTTTGAGAAAGCTCCAGGAGATAGTGAAGGACAAGGAAGCCTGAAGGGCTGCAGTACATGCGGTCACAAAGAGTCAGACATGCTTAGCAACTGAACAACAATAAATACTTAGATATTAAGCTGGTTCATCAATTCCACCTAATATGAAATTTGAGCTTATATACCAATGACATATGTAAAAAATGAGAGCCATGGGGTTTTTCAATGATCAATGAGTTTCATTTTTCTATTTTTGATCCAAGGAAGCATGGACCATATCTGATTTGCTTAGGCAGATCAATATCAGACACTTCATCATCCCTGATGAAATAAAATATTAGATTTTTACTTTCTTCAAAGCTGCTGAGTGAATCAGATTAAGCCTAGCTGGGCCCATAAAGGTTAAAACTCTAATGATCTTTGTTAAATTAGCACTAGGCCTGAGATACCACTCGGACACCATAGAGTACACTAAAGTCAGTGGTCTCTCCTCTGGCCTGATGAACAGATATACCCCTCCCTGGGCCTGTGGCTCTCTCTCAGGTAACATTGGCTAGCCCACTTTGCCTGTTGGCCTGCCCCTTTTCAAGCCTGACTTATAGAACTTTCAAAATCCCAACAAATTCTTAGAGAGAGTTTACTTGAGTTCATGTCTTTGTGTAAATGTGTAAACGTCCCCTGATCAAGAGGAGGAAAGAACCCAGCCTATGTTTATGTCAGAAACCAGAAAGGATTAGTGTCCTTGCCCATTTTTGTCACTCAGTTATCCTAAAGCGCTCACCTTAACAGATTGACTGATGCTCTCTCTCTTCCATTCTTCCCAAGTCTTCTGTTTGGATGCACTGATAGGATTTATAGTTGGATAGAAACATAAAAAATGGCTATGTGAATGGGTTACCAAGGACATGAGAAATGCAAACTAACACACTAGACACCTCAGAGTCTCTGGGAAATCACGATGGCTAACTTGAGACATTTGGGAAAAAAAAAAAAAACACAAGACTTAAAATCTGAACTCCAGACAGTTGGATAAAGTCCCACAAGCATATGAGTACTATTAATGCCTGAGATATTTTTTAAAATAAAGTTATGGGTATCATTCATTTGATAAATGGAAATTAGGAAACATTAAGAAAATAGCCAAGAGTTATGCAATCCTAGATCTGCTCACTCATATACACATTGATGATGACAGATGACACTCAAGTGTGCCTGTATTATAGAAATGTATTTAAAGACAAACGATGTGCAATTCTCACCCATGAAATGCTAATGTCAATCACAGTTCAAGGATAACAAGAGCTGTGAGGGAGGTCCTCACACCATTCCAGTGCAAAAGGAAGACAATCTTCTTCTCATAGAGAAGCAGGCAACTTCAGAAAGGAAGCACATCAAAGCTGGCATTTCCCAGATTAAAAAAATAAAAAAGAATAAAGATGGAAACAGCATTATAGCAAAGGCTCAGTCTCCAAATATGCATAGGAGAATCACATCTGTGTATTCTATCCATATTCTCTGCAATTGGATGCTGACCATAGAAGTCCTGCAACCTAGATGCTGACCACAGATTTCTGATATAGGTAAGAGGGTTTTTCAGTTGTTTTGGTCCAGCCTCAGTTTTCAGAAGGTCCTGTGAAGCAGCTTTGAGGGTGGGACTTTTTTAGCCTACCTGCCTCACCTCCCTGGCATCCAGATCCTTATGAATGAGGGGAGTTTTGCATGATGCTGCCCCTCTTTTCCTCACCCTTTTCTCAACAGTAGCACATCTGTCACAAGAGCAGATTTGGTCCAAGGATGCATCTCACCCCTGTCTCTGTGATGCAGTTTTCTATGACTATCCCCAGTTGGCGCTTTTGTTGTCCATGGGCCCCACGAAAGTGGCTTTTTTGTCTCTCGCTTACAGATGTAAATCTTTTACTTTGTGAGTGAGAAGGGTTGGGAAGCCCACAGGTGTCTCAGGCATGTCCCTACCCCGTAGTCCCCATCAGCTGCTGCATTATCAGTGGACTTAGTCTCTGACTCTGCCGCAGACTTGCTCCTCACCACATGGTGGGAAAGACCTTTCACATGAATACTGCTTTTCCTTTGGCCAGGTGTCCCCAGCAATACTTGGCAATGTCTTACTAGCCCACACTTGGACATTGAGAGCTCTTTAAAATTTTAGCTCATCCTCACCTGCTTGTTTTGCAGCGAAGAAGTCCTTTCTATGTTCTGCCATAGCTGAGACAGATCACATGTTTCAGCTTACCTTGGAAAGACTTGGAATGAGAAAGAATCCACTTGGTGGTTTATGGTTTGGGGCTGCCCTGCTACCTCAGTGGTCTCATGGGCTCAAGAAAAATACAATTTTGTAGATAATCTGGGTCTTATTCATTTTTAAGATGGAAGTGATTTTCTTTGAAGCTTCCTGTAACCCAAGGCAGAAGCAGAAACCCCCTTCAAAATATTGAAAGCAGAAAATTTATAGAACTAAAAGGAGAAATAGACAAATAGCTCACAGGCATAGAGGTTTTACCAAATGTCTCTCTCTCTCTCTCTCTCAATGATGGACAGAACAAGCAGATTTTCTATACCTTATCCACATCCATATCTAAATCTTCCACAGATAAGCAATTATCCTTAATAAGTAACTGAGCAAATAATTAAGAAAGAACATATTTTTAAAATAGCACTTGGACCCAAATAATTAAATTCCTAGAAAAAAAAATTACTGAGAAAATGAAAGAAGAACTCAAATAAAAATAAAAAGCTGTCAATCAAGGAATATCTCAGTCCTTCCCATTTTTCAGCTATAAAACTTTCCTACTTCTCTGCCTGCTTTTGAGTCTCCACCAAATACAAGTGAGGTCAATAACTCCTATTTTATAGAAACCTCTGAATAGGCTTTGCTTGTTTATTTCCACAAATACCGTAGGATCAACTGAATATCTATATGTGATTTGCTAACTGATCTCCCCATGGGCAGCAAAGAGAGATCTATGAAGGAAGCAACCACTCAGATTGGTAGGTGGTGGGGCCAAGAAGAAGCAAACTTACATGGGAGTCTTTTCTAGGGATTCATAATGTGATTAAATCCCTGCCTGTGCTCAATACATATTAAGAGCTTATAGAGAGGTTTTAATAGGGGTTCAGTCACATACATGTGTTCAGATGGTCTCAATAACTCATTGCTCTCTCAAGGCTACATCCTTGAAAATGATCCCAGTGCTAGAAAGATGGTCAGAACACATATTCTAAGGACAGAGAGGAGGTGAGGAGCTTGCAGTTGTCTATGTCCAACTCACAGGTCAATCATCCGTCATGCTGTCTTGATGACCTCCTCTAAGACTACATATGGAAAAATAACCCCTGACTCCTTCATTATAGCATGTATAAATATAAATTCCAGATGGGTCATTTATCTAAATGCAAAAGATAGTAAAAATAGTACAATAATATAATATCTTAATGATCTTGTGGTAAGCAAATATATTATTTTAAACTTTGCACAAAAAAATAGTAACACAAGAACAAAATTGACAAATTGAACCTCACTAAATTTAAAAATCTCTATTAATTTGAGGAAATCCTTGAGAAATTAAAAATTCAGAGCTCAGAATAGAAGACATTTGTAGTTATTAACAATAGATGTTAGTTATTAACAAGACTGAACATCTGCCTAACCTATGAGCCAGAAATGCACTTATATATATATACTCAATAGACACTAATATAAATGAGTACCAAAAGACAAGTATGATGAAGTCCATAACAACTTCATTTAGAATAACCAAAAACCCAGAGAGAGGGGCCCTCAATGGATGAATGAATATATATTAGTATAATGAAATAATATACAGCAATAAAAATGACTAACAAATTATATATACAACACATTTGAATTTCACAATTAATGTTTGTAAAAATAAGCCAGACACATACAACATTTTTGAATGCCATAATTAATATTTGTAAAAATAAGTCAGACACAAATGAATACATATATGTATATGTACATATATACATACATATATGTATACATATAATTTCATTTGTATTAAAGAGCAGAAAAAAACAAAAGCTGATCTAGGGAAAAAATAGCTGTGAAGGATGCTGAAGGCATCTAATGTCCTGAAAATTTTACCATCTTGATATCAGATCTAGTGGCAAGGTTAATAGATTTGTAAAAAGTCATTGAGCTACACACTTAAGATTTATTCATTTTATGTGAATAACACACCATTATGTGTCAAGAAATAAGATTTTATCAATTGGAGCATTTTTACCGTGATGATGGCTTCAGGAGTCTGGTAACAATAGTAGGATAGTGTTAGTCGCTCAATTGTCTTCAACTCTTTGTGACCCATGAACTATAGCCCACCAGGCTCCTCTGTCCATAAAATTCTCAAGGAAAGAATACTAGAGTGTGTGGCCCTTTCCTTCTTCAAGGGATCTTCCCCACCCAGGGATCAAACCCAGGTCTCCTGCATGGCAGGTGGATTCTTTACTGTCTGACCCACCAGGAAAGAGTTGAGAATTTAGCACAAGTTTCAGTGTTAGTTGGCTTGCTGTTGGAATGTGGTCATGGGAAGTCCAGCAGTATTAAGATCAAGACCCTTCCTAGGCCATTATATGCCAGCGATTTTTGCTGTCTAGACTTCTTAGTTCTTGCTCGTATTTATGAACATGTTTCTCCAGCATTCTGTTGGAGTCTATAAGCTACTCAATAACTTATATTTTCTGTATAAATTTTCTACAGTTAATTTCTATTCCTTGCAACCAAGAATCCTAGTTAAAAAAAAAAAAAAAAAAGATCGGAAGTGAAGTATCACAAGATAATAGTTTAACCAGAGAATGTATTAGAAAAGCGAGAAGGTTCCATATTTCAGATTGGAATGTTTGAAATATTAGACAGTAAAAACAATGTTTTAACCACAGCTTTTGTATTTTTAAAGTTAGAACATGTATATACTAAGCACAACAATAGTCTAAGAAAACATTGAAATCCTGGCCAGCTTCAGAAAGAAACAAAGATTTTGGCTTGGTCTGATAATGGCTATTTTGAAGCAGTGGGGGGGAAAAAAAAAAAAACTTAATCATTGTTAAAAGAGAACTCCTTGAATTATGAAATCTACAATTTGAAATTTTACCTTCACATTTTTGATCTTCACAGGTTCCCAAAGAACCAAATGTGAGTTCCCTGCTCTTGCTAGAAATGCTCCCAACTCAGTGGAAAAGTCTCCCCACCAAGCTAGCTCCCCTATTACTTGGCCCAGCTGTGCCCTAGTCAGTCCTCAAACCAGTGGATTCTGCCTGCCTGCCAAACCTCAAAGTTATTCAGTAAAGCCAATCCTACCATGGAACCAGGGGGTGCCTAACCCTTGTGATACTACAATGCCTGCCTCCCACAATCTTTTTCGATTCACTCTGCTCATAGTTGCAGCTCCTGTGTGGCACAGCAAGCCACTAATACACAGCAACTAATAAACTGCAGTCAATCTCATCTGTCGAGGGTTTCAGGTATCTCATGTTCTGCCATCTTGTACTATTTCGAGTGGTGGAAAGGAGGTTATCAGCAAGCTCCTCTGCTTGCAGACAGAATCCAATGGCTCAAAGTCTAGACATGTGAAGTCTGAAAGGCCTAAAAAAGGCAAATTCTCATCTCTGAGCTAGATTTTCACAAGAAAAATCAGGCAGTAAGTGACATAACAGAATGTAGCATCACAAATTTAACACAGAGGCCTTTTTGAGGATCTCCTGTAGATATTCTATGACTACAAAGAGGACAGCTGAATTCCTGATGAAGATGCAGCCTGAGGACAAGAGCAAATTATCAGCCTCTCTCCACCAGAATCTGTCATTGTGAATCACCTAAAGGCAGAGCCCATGATCGATACAGACACTTTTAAAGTAAGGGCCTCAGAGATGGGCAGGGCTTTGAAATATTTTGCTTAGGAGACAAATACCACTGGACTCAAGTACTCAGACAAGTCAAGATCTATAGCTCTAGCTAAAAGTCCGGCATGTTCCAAAGCCAGTAAGTCCTTCTGCTGGACAGCTTGGTATGGCAATATGAAGTCTGAAACTGCTACAGCCAATCTACCATTATGAAAATAAACCTTATTTTATAAAAGACAGAGCAGAAGAACCAGATGAAACTGGCTCCATGGTATCTGTGAGCTACTGAATCAAACAAATTCTGAAATGAGACTTACCTGTGGCCTTCTAGGTACATGGGAAAACTTTTTTTTTTTTTTTTTCCTATAACTTGTTCTTACTGCTATAATCATTCCAGTCAGAGAGCCCTAAATAATTTTCTAAACTATTTTTAAAAGATGGGTTTATAATTATTGCAATATTTCTAGATATTTTAGGGCAAATTAGACCCCTATACCTCTGAAATGATCAATTCTAGTTTAATTTTAGGGAAATACAAATTTACAGCTATGGAGTAAATCAAAGAAACTCAACAGTGGACATAAATAATAATGAGAGAATGGCAGGGAAAATGTGGGGACAATTAAGACCAGGAAGAAGCCTGGATGAGTGGTACTTATGAATGTCAAAGTAAGGTAAAAATGTTCAAAGATGAACACATGCAGACAGGAGAGACTTGAAGGTATAAGTCAGGAAGTAGACAAAAAGTGTGTTCAAGAAAACCACTTTCATTCAGATAGCTAAGTGGTGAGTTTTCTGCTAAGAAACTTGGTGAATGTTTCTAAATCTTTCTAAAATTTGATTAAAACCTTTTTAAGTGGGAGAGAGGCTCTAATTCAAGGAGAAACACATGAAAGAAAAAGTTATTAGTTGTAATTATACTGATCAAGACTGTGAAACAGGTATATAGGACAGGGAATTCCCTGGTCCAGTGGTTAGGACCCTGCGTTTTCACTACCAAGGGTGCAGGTTCAATCCCTGATTGCAGAACTAAGATCCCACAAGCAACGTGGTCAAGAAAAAGAAAAACAAGCAAACAAACAAAAAAATGGGAACTAGCCGATGCAAACTATTATATATAGAATGGATAAACTAGGTCCTACTTTACAGCACAGGGAACTGTATTCAATATCTTCTGATAAACCATAAAATGGAAAAGAATATGAATATGAATATATACCTATGAATTACTCTGCTGTACAACAGAAATTAATGTAACATTGTAAATCAACTATACATCAATAAGTGAAAATGAGTAGTGTCCGACTCTTTGCGACTCCATGGACAGTAGCCTGCACCAGGCTCCTCTGTCCATGGGATTTTCTAGGCAAGAGTACTGGAGTGGGTTGCCATTTCCTTCTCCAGGGAATCTTCCCGACCCAGGGATGGAACCCAGGTCTCCCACATTGTAGACAGACGCTTTACCGTCTGAGCCACAAGGGTTAGAGACACATTTAAAAAACAAATACCAAGGTTTAAACTTCAACACATGTCCATTCTCTATTTTTTCTTACTTAAAAAACTAAGAAATATTATGCTCTATTTCTTATATATCCATAAGAATTCTGTTTATATCCATAAAGTTCTGCTGTGGACTCAGGAAATTACAATATGTGTTCCATACCCATGTGGGTTTATCCAAATACGAAATGAATAAGTTAGTACACATCATGTTCATATGGTTGATTTAATAAATTCTGAGCCCAAAAAGGACACAAAAATGCTAAAAGAGGGCACTCTGTACTTAGAATGGTAGTACTTGGAAATACGAGGAGGGCAAGGGAACCCACTCCAGTATTCTTGCCTAGAGAGTCCCATGGACAGAGGAGCCTGGTGGGCTACAGTTCATAGGGTTGCACAGAGTTGGACAAAACTGAAACAACTTAGCATGCACGCATGCATCTGGAAATATAGCTAATGTCACCCGAGAGGAATGGAGTGAGTGACCGGGCCACCTTTCTGTTCATGGTTTTCATGGTTTCCCACCACCTACAGAATAAAATGCAATTCTATGCACAGCATACAACCATTATATATACTCCATCTACCTGACTAGCCCATTCTATGGCCATTTTTTTTTCACTTGACACTTTGCCAAAGATGAAACATGTGTACTTTCTATAATATATTCCTGTTTATGTCTGTAAATATAAAACTATTTTTGTTTGGGATACAATTCTACCTACCTATTACCACCAGCACACAGAACCCTGTAATATCTTTAATAAAACCTTCCCTGCCATATTCAGACTGGTATACAAATTCCAGTATTTCTCAATTATCTTTGTGTTACAAGACAATGTTTTTGGTTTTCAGTTGCTTACTTATCTCCCTGGCCTATAGAAGGGAAACCCTTATTTATACCTATTATCTTCATTATATCTATTCTCATAGCATCAGCATGGTGCTTTGCACACACTGGTCTCAAAAGAAATATCTGTTATATGAATGAATGAATGATGCCAGGAAGACCAGCTTTATGAACTGACAATAAAATATATTGGTTATTTTTATGTATACTATAAAATGCTCTGAAACACAAATAATGGTCCTATTTAGATGCAGAAATTTAAATATTAGAATCATCTTCTTAGTTTAAGTTATGACTTTGATTCCAATGAAATGTAAATGTTCTTTGAAATAGTAACCTAGTCCTAGATTTAGGATTCTAAGTCTATCCTAGATTTATTGTATTGATAACCAAATTAACTCCCTTGGGTATATCTACTCTTCCCTGACTCTTCTTGGTTCAAATATACTGCCTGAAGTAGTTGATCAAGTCCTGTGCTCAGGGCGAATGTTTCTGATTAGTTATGGTTTTTAAGTTTTTGATAAATTACTGAAAGCTTTTTAGTGATGAGTGTAGGGCACATATATTCTTGAAAGAGAAAGAAGAGACTCCTATGAAGGTGAATGAAAGAAGTTTGGGGAACTGACATTTCAACATTTCAAGTATACTGATGGTCAGTGTAAAGACTTATGGATGGTGGGTTTCCCTGGTCCATAATAAATCATAATATTTTAACTGACTCATTACATTCCATACTGGGAAACCAGCATTTTTTGCATAATCAATATCCCAAATGTAATAATATCAGACTTTAAAAAATGACTGAAATTATTCCAGTTGGACCTTTGCACTTTGACCTTCATTAATTTTTTTTGTTTCCTTCCTTAGTGGAATAGACATAAAGCAAAACCCTTTGATAGGCTTCCACTCAGAGAAAGGAAGGTGATAACATCACAAAGCCCTTACCAACAAGGCCACATTGCTTATCACTGGGATGAATTATTCACCATTTCAGCCTTTTTTTCAACACAGGGATATGGAAAGAAGGTGAACTTGATAGTCAGCTCTGCACTTCTGGGGTCAGCCAAGTACTTATCTTCAGAGCAGCAGAGGAACGTTAATTTTACAAGGTCCTCTACTTGATTCTACTGCAATGGAAATACAACCAAGACCTTATCAGCCCAAGAGATCAGCCTTGGAGCTATAAGAGAATATGTTCACCTTGAAAAGAATAAACTCTGGCAGGGAAAGGGATGGGTTTTATTGCAGTGAATTTGCAGTTTCAGATATGAAGCTGCCTTCAATTTGTGCATAAATATCATATTTTACCCTTTAATTGGAATTTCCTATCTTTCTACTGTACTTCAAAAACTACTGAATTCAAAATTTTCTGTTTTTTCTTGATTCTATTACCCTAGAATACTAGGAAACCTTTAGCCATTTTATTTCCAACTACCAGGTATGTTTTAGCTCCAATTATAAACTCTGCATTATTTGTCTTTCCTTTTCCTCTTTGTAATCTTTTTCCTATACTGAGTCTTCTTGCCTTTCTTCTTTTTGCTTTAATCTCATTTGCTGTTCTCAGCAAGTGAAGTAGTAGCTAATTTATAATGAAGGTAGATAATTCATAAGTTCTTTTTCCAGAAGGATTTTTTTTTTTTTACATAAGGTAGGCACAAAGCAGGAAGGAACCAAAATGAGTTAGTTATCTTTGATAACTTTTGTATTATTTTATTACATCCATTCTTATAAGCGTTAGTTATACACTTCCCATGTGCCCTGCTTTGCAAATGGAAGGTAGGTAAAAAACACAAGCTTTGTCTGTAAGGAATGTACCTTTTAGTGAAAACACAAACACGAGGTGATTATGCTGTTGGATGATAAAAGACATAATTATGGAGACAGACTGAAATGTATGTCTTTTCTAGCAGAATTCTCAAGGATGATATCTTTTCTAAAGGTATGAAGGTTTGGGGAGTGTTTGAGACATCAACTTTCAGAACCTGAACAGTTCAGGTGTCATCTGTTCTGAAGCTGATCTTCCTGCCAGATTTTCCTTTTCTGCTTACCCTCTCAAATGGCCATTATCTTTGCAAAAGAAAAGCTTACTGTGGTTTATCACCTGCCGTTATCAGAACCTACACTGAGACATCAAATAAAAGAACAATTCAAAGTGGTGAATTGGGGCCTGAGAAAGAATGACTTTGGTAACTAAAAAAAAAAAAAATCCTCTTACGAACCAGGTGTTTCTAATGTTTGCTTTCAAAAAAATTAAGAGACAACTGATTGAACTGATGTCATATAGAATATTAAAAATAAATTCTAATGCTAAATCACTATGTGATTTCTTTCTTTTTTCCTTATAACTCAGAAAGGAGTCAAAGAATTGAAAAACATTTGACAAGAGTATTCTATTCCCCTCTATATATTTACTGAACAAGATCTATCGTGTTTAGTCTTTAAAAATGGAAACTAGAAAGAGTTGGTGAATTCTGTCTTGTTCTAGAAATAATATTCATAGCTAGACACGTGAATTTATAAGCTTATAAATAAGTGCCCTTTATGTCATTAAGAGATTAGTTCCCATAATTTTTGTGAAGCAATTATTTCTCAAAATGTAACAAAATAATTATATCATTTGGTCAATTGTATACTATGGATAATTGTAATGATAACTCAATCCAGAAAAAAATGATAGAACCTATAATCAAATAAAATTATTTTTTATATTAAGATACTGTTATTTATTTAATATTTTCAGAGAAGCATGAGAATAATCAACAAGATATTTAAACATAAAACATATTTAATTTAGATACATTATCTAGTACATTTGAAATGAAAATATAAATGCAGAGAAAGAAGTGATTGCTAACATATATAAAAAGAGATTTGTGATGTGGTTTAGTCACTCAGTCATGTCAACTCTGCAACTGCATAAACTGTAGCCTGCCAAGCTCCTCTGTCCTTGGGATTCTCCAGGCAAGAATACTGGAGTGGGTTGCCATTTCCTTCTCCACAAAAAGAGGACTATCTGAGAGAAAAGGCTCAGAGGAGAGAAAATGGAAAAGAACAGTTCAGGGAAAGACATATATAGCAAATACAAAAGCATGGATTCCAGAGGGTTTTGCAAATTGAGGAGACTGTAGGTGATTATCAGCAAGGAATTGCTGGGAAAGAAATGAGGAATTCAACTTACCAGAGCAGTGTTGCTTGAAGGTGGCAACACATTAAAATTTCTAGAGCGACTCTTCCCTCTCTCTATTGCTGAGTTTTCTTAAAGACTTCAGCCTCTTTCCTGAGTGCTCAGTCAGAAGAGTTCAAATTTAATTCAAATTCAATGATTTTGAAGCCTCATCAAAAGCCAAATGAGTTGAGTCTAGAATTTCTCAGATTATCCTTGTCTTGGAAGTAAATTCCAAGGTTCAGCCTAAAAAGAGCTAAATATCTCAGCAGCCAAGAAAATTAAAGTTGGATGGTCAGTGCAAGCAAGTTGAATTATTGCTCAGTAAAGAATTCTACCTAATATGCAACAGTCATAGGAAGAAAAAAAGAAAAGAGTGCTCCATGATACAATGCTTCAAGGCTTGGATCTTCCCAAGAGAAACTGTGAGGAAGAGAATTTGCTGGATAGCAATTGAGTTCTAAAGATACATTTGGATAAAGCAGAGCAGAACAATATAGAAAAGAAGGTCAAACATCTTTTTTTCCTATTAGATATAAAAAGCTCACAGGCAAGTTTGTTCATTTTTAACTTCCAGGGTTTCCATTTTCAACATAGGTAATAAAATCTATATTTTTTTTGTTAAAGAAGAAAAGGAAGAGGAAGGAGAAAGGTGAGAGAAAATGACTTGAAGAGTTTTACCAAATCTGAAACTTACTGGATTCCAGTTTAGACTGAAGATATTGAATTTATAATGACATCAATCATAGCAGGTGTGCATTTTTCTCCTGGCACTATAATGCCCAAGAAAAATGTCAGGAAAGACCATGTTAATTAGGAATAAAGTTTTACAAAGTTGGTATGATGGAAGATGAGAGAGATCAAGTGCATGGAGGTGGTTGGCAAGAAAATAATCAAAATAATGGATGGTGGTACCAAGGCTGGCCTGAGTGGAGGCTGAACCAGAGGCAGGAGAAAAAGTGGGTGTAGCACACAGGGTGTTTGTAGGAGTAGTGACAGGAAGCAAAAGATGGCTCAAGAGGCAAACAATTACACGGCAAGGATCGGTAGTGGTAAAAGAGATATGAGATAAGACCACAGTGCAGGCAGAGAGTGATATTTGGGAGCTTAGAACTCTAGAGTAGAATTGAAGATATTAGATAAAAACCAAAGGAAGAAAGATTTTGGATATTTGTTGGGATAATGAGCCTGCTCGGTTCTGCTCTAAAGGTAATCAAATTATCTGCCTTGCCCTGACCACCTGTGTAAAAAGCTGGTATGTTGATTTAGGATTTTATAAATGCATTTTAGCTCTTTCTACACATGTGAAGTCAAAGGCAAGAGTCTCAGATTTGAGTTATATTCACATAACTTAAAAAAATGAAGAAGAAAGGAAGGGAGAGAGAAAAGGTGAGAAGAGGCAGAGGGAAAGAGAACCGAAAGGGAAGGAGGGGAGGGGGGACAGAAGGGGACAGAAGAGGATGACTATGAACCTAATTCTATACATCACCTTGTAGAAACTAAACGCAAGATGGAAAGTTTTTTTCAGTTCACCTAATCTTAGTATTAAATAGAAAGGAATAATTTAATCCAGTTTTCGAAACGGGAGACAATCACATCGACAAAAGGACTGTCACTGAATCTGCTCATGTTCTCTTGCTTTCCATCCCCTGAACCACACCCATAAAAATAATGATGGGATAGTTTACTGAACATCTGTTGCTGCTGCTGCTAAGTAGCTTCAGTCATGTCCGACTCTGCGTGACCTCATAGACGGCAGCCACAAGGCTCCCCCGTCCCTGGGATTCTCCAGGCAAGAACACTGGAGTGGGTTGCCACCTCCTTCTCCAGTGCATGAAAGTGAAACATCAAAGTGAAGTCGCTCAGTCGTGTCCGACTCCCAGCGACCTCATGGACTGCAGCCTACCAGTCTCCTCCATCCATGGGACTTTCCAGGCAAGAACACTGGAGTGGGTTGCCACCTCCTTCTCCAGTGAATGAAAGTGAAACATCAAAGTGAAGTCGCTCAGTCGTGTCCGACTCCCAGCGACCTCATGGACTGCAGCCTACCAGTCTCCTCCATCCATGGGACTTTCCAGGCAAGAGTACTGAAGTGGGGTGCCATTGCCTTCTTCGTAAGTGCCAAATTCTAACAATACCCAATACTTAAGTACTCGAGTTTCCATTGAGTCTCTCTCTCCCACATACCTAAGTGATCTTTGTATTTAGCAGTTTCCTCTCCCTGGAGTATACTTTACCAACATTTCCTTCTGAGACATCCTTACCCTTTCTCCAAAACTTAACCAAGCATCACCTACTTTACTGACCTTCTTAGGCAAATGAAGATGCATTTGCCTCTGCTAATTTCATTATTTACTGCTATTGTACTATAACTGATAAATATCATTTTTTCTAGTCAAAAGATCACATTTATCCCCAAGGCCAAACACATCCTAAGGTAAATAAAAGATATCAGATAAATATTTCTTGAATTAGTGGTCCAACACATGAAGCAATGAATAAATCTGCCCCAATATATTTTCAGCTTTTCTACACCACTAAATTGCTACACACAAAAGAGGAAGCATTGGGCTCCAGTTAGGATTTCCAAGCAAGAACTGTTCATTATATTTTAAGAAGCCTTTCCAATGACACTCTGCAACATTTTCATTGTAATCTATGTTGATGATTATAATGGTAGTATTTTTATTGAAGGTTTCAGGAACCTGGGTACCAATGACACTGAGTACAAAATACAAAAAATGAAACAGGATGAAAGGTGGCTGGAAGAATGTGGTTGAACACATGCTTCTGCTATATATTGCATAAGCTCTTATTCCTCCTCATTTCCTACTGACTACCAACCCTTTTATTTGTTAAAGGAATTGTCTTCACAGTTTTCATGGGACCAATCAGCTATTACTGGGAATGACTTTGTAAGTAAATTAATACAGGATAGTGTGGGCTGATGAAGTACTCTAATATAATTTTATTATATCAGTGGTAACAGTAAATAAATGCACAGCATAGCATGCTGAGAGAGTCTATTGGTCTTTTCAGTCAATACTGGATGAAAATTCCTAATAAAACATAAAATTACAATATTGTTAGAAAATATATCATTTTCAGCTTTTAATACTACAAGCAAATTTGAAAGGATAATTGTTTCATTTTACACACATCTAGTATATATGTCCAGAGAAGGCAATGGCACCCCACTCCAGTACTCTTGCCTGGAAAATCCCATGGACGGAGGAGCCTGGTAGGCTGCAGTCCATGGGGTCGCTAAGAGTCGGACACGACTGAGCGACTTCACTTTCACTTTTCACTTTCATGCATTGGAGAAAGAAATGGCAACCCACTCCAGTATTCTTGCCTGGAGAATCCCAGGGACGGGGGAGCCTGGAGGGCTGCCATCTATGGGGTCGCACAGAGTTGGACACGACTGAAGCAACAGCAGCAGCAGCAGCAGTATATATGTAGACAACCAAGAACCAAATTCATAAACGATCAGAATACACATAGTAGTAATACATTTATCATAAGCTTACTTATTATATTACCTTTTAAAGGTAATCAGCCTAATAATAAAATAGGCTAAAGTGTTTCTGTCCAACAAAATTTTGTCACAAAATCCAAGTACGCAAGGAGCCTCGGGGATATTCTCCAGGATAACATATCCTCCAGAGAACAAATCTTCAGTTTATACTCTAAATTATCTATTCAACATGATATCCAAAAAATGTGATTTGGATATCAAAGAGGATTTCAAGAGAAAGAGCGAGTTTCCATAGTGATAAGAGATGTTTTCTTTCTTGAAGTAGAAGACATGCTTCAGAAAACGTGGTTCAAACCAAAACAGAAAACAAAGAAAGAACTATGAAGCTTTTAAGTGAAGAAAAGATTTTTTCACATAACTAAACAACTACTTTAGATATTTTGGATTTTAGTTTTCCTAGGAATAATTGATGATAGTCATTGTTTTATTAGGAATTAAAAGTTATTTTCGGATGTATACAAATTTGACCTGAAAATATGTCACATCAAGAAATTCACTTCAGTCAATGGTGAGTCTTTGATCCTGTATTAAGATATCCTAGCAATTAAAAAATGTTTCAGTTAAATTCAACCAGTCTATTAATATGGATTTACTTTTAAGTCATTTAATAATAACTACTACATACCAAGGGAACTTGGTGGGTTTCAGTCCACGGGGACACAAAGAGTCAGACATGACCGAGAAACTGAGCTGACAGAGCAGCAGATCAGATGCTGTGATAGGCACTTGAAGAAATGAAGAGGTATTGGTTTGCAGTTCCTGTTATTGTGGATTGAAAATTTTAGTGGACTCCTCCAATTAAAAAATTTAGGAGTAACTGCCATACCCCTTTGCAGATCATATGAAAAACTTAAGTTACTACAAATTTAAGGTGGGGGATTCAGGAATACATCACAATAGTAAATTACATTATTTTTAAAGTATCAGTTCAGTTCAGTTCAGTCACTCAGTTGTGTCCGACTCTTTGTGACCCCATGAATCACAGCACGCCAGGCCTCCCTGTCCATCACCAACTCCTGGAGTTCACTCAGACTTGCGTCCATCGAGTCAGTGATGCCATCCAGCCATCTCATCCTCTGACGTCCCCTTCTCCACCTGCCCCCAATCCCTCCCAGCATCAGAGTCTTTTCCAATGAGTCAACTCTTCGCATGAGGTGGCCAAAGTACTGGAGTTTCAGCTTTAGCATCATTCCTCCCAAAGAAATCCCAGGGCTGATCTCCTTCAGAATGGACTGCTTGGATCTCCTTGCAGTCCAAGGGACTCTCAAGAGTCTTCTCCAACACCACAGTTCAAAAGCATCAATGCTTCGGCACTCAGCTTTCTTCACAGTCCAACTCTCACATCCATACATGATCACAGGAAAAACCATAGCCTTGACTAGACGGACCTTTGTTGGCAAAGTAATGTCTCTGCTTTTCAATATGCTATCTAGGTTGGTCATAACTTTCCTTCCAAGGAGTAAGCGTCTTTTAATTTCATGGCTGCAGTCACCATCTGCAGTGATTTTGGAGCCCAAAAAAATAAAGTCTGACACTGTTTCCATGTATCCTTTTAATAAGTTAGATGGAGAGTTTTCTTTTCTTTATTTTTAATTCCTCCCAAATGAGTTTATTTTTTTCCACAGGAATGTTATAAATCACGCATTCTTTAAGAATCAGAAGCTTTTGTCGAGAAAGAAATTTTATTTAAATAAGGTATTTAGCTAGGCAATTTTGAAAAGAATTATTATTGCTGTTAAAAATTAAATGATCTCTTTGAGACATTTCCTCCTTCGTTTTCCAATATTTCTTCTTCCCTTTTGACGTCACTACTTTATTGCTTCAGATATTAGACAAAAAGACTAGTCCTTCCATATATGAGGCAAAGTGAAAAGTGAAAATATTAGTCGCTCAGTCGTGTCCAACTTATTGCATCTCCATAGAATGTAGCCCTCCAAGCCCCTCTGTCCATAGAATTCTCCAGGAAAGAATATTGGAGTGGATAACCATTCCCTTCTCCAGGGGATCTTCCTGACCCAGGGAATGAACCTGGGTCTCCTGCATTGCAGGCAGATTCTTTACCACCTGAGCCACCAACAAAAACCTGAGTCAAAAGTGTATTCTAAGTCACAGTATGCTGAAAATCTATATACTTTAATAGAAAAATAAAATTTCCATGTAAAATACCATATACGTTCATTCTGGGACTTAGAGTTTCCTCAGATTCTGTCATTTTAACAGAATTAAGTTCATTTCTATAACTCTCATTATAGAAGATTATTTAAAAAATATATCAATCTTAGAAGAAGAAGGTCCATCAAATAACAGCTCACCTCTTATTAGGGGATAAATGAACATCTATGAATTCTTCAGTAGTAAAAGAGTACAGATCTTTTTTTGTTTGTTTGTTTGTTTTGCATGTATGTTTATTTGGTACAGAGGGAGTCGGGGATCTTAGAAATGCATTTTACTCTGGGAAAGTAAATACAAAGTCAGAGGAAAAGAAGAAATGTTCAAAGTGAGTGAAAAATCAATAAAATATCCCCCAAATGATTGAATACAATCATATCTAAAAACAATCTACATGTTTACCCTAAAGAATAGTATTTTAAATGATATGTTTGAGCACTTAACAATCTCTCTCCTCAATCCAATCAATAAAACTTGGGTCAGACTGATGAAAATTATAATCAATGTTTTTGTGTCACAACTGACCTTGAAAGGACAAATGTTTTGATTATTGAAAAGTTAATTTAATAAGAAGAACTTATTTAGCTCAACACAACAAGGATAAATATTACTACAAGTTATCCAAATCTATTTGTTTCCGTATTTTGCCAATGATGCAAAATTCTGGTAATCATGTTAGATTCCAAGATAGCTTGGAAAGGTGCACTGGTTAAACGACACAAAATTTTGGAACTGAACAGTTCTCTAATGGCTGATTGTACCAAAATGACCACAAATGTGGCATTCGGGACTGGGACTCCATTAGCCATTAACCAGGAGTTTGGGCTTCTGCCTCCTCTTGCCTGTTTTCTTCCCTTTAAAGCATATAGCAAAATTCTCATGAGAATAAAATGTCTCAGCAAGAATCTTCATTGTTGGTACCTAATTATTGTTTCTGAAACTCAAATAAACACTTCCAGATAGCCTGAATTTCGGTCAGAATTGAGAACTCCAATGCTTGCCCTTTAACCCAGAACTTTTGAAATAAAGGTAGACAAGGGGCCAAGAATGACCATTTGATAACTAGTTGGAAGAATCAAAAATGTTCAGGGAGTCACTGTCAACATTTGATAACCAAAAAACTGAACATAAAGCTATTTGATTATGGTTTGTAGGATCGAAAAAAATAATCATCATCATTGAAACACAAAACCAAAAGGTAGACTCATATTTAGCCTGGAAAATGGGGATGACAATCTCTTTCCCCTGCCCAGGAGAGTGAGAAGTGAATTTCTTTTGCATTTCTTCTCCTGGGATGAATGGCCAGGAGGCAAGCCCTATTGCCATTGTTCAGAGATGTAAGCTCCACTTACACCAGCACAGGTCCATAGCATCTGAAGGAGTTTCTAAGGCACTGTGTCTAATTGAGACCTCTGCTCGTTCCTGCCTTGAGGCCTTGGCGCTGCACCGATCCTGAAGAGGCATTCCTTGTCATGCATGGTTTTGCTTATGCTCAACCGTATTGTTTTGTAGTTGAGCATCATTTGCTGCTTTAACACTTGCATCTTAATGGTAATGTTGATAGTAACAATGGTGATAGTAAATTTTAAAATTTTCATATCCTTTATGTATTTCAAAATATTCTATTTCATATGTCTCTGCTTCTTAATATGCTGTCTAGGTTGATCATAGTTTTTCTTCCAAGGAGCAAATATCTTTTAATTTCATGGCTGCACACACCATCTGCAGTGATTTTAGATCCCCAAAAAACAGTCTCTCACTGTTTCCATTGTTTCCACATCTATTTCCCATGAAGTGATGGGACCAGATACCATGATCTTTGTTTTTTGAATGTTGAGGTTTAAGCCAGTGTTTTCACTCTCCTGTTTCACTTTCATCAAGAGGCTTTTTAGTTCTTCTTTGCTTTCTGCCATAAAGGTGGTGTGATCTGCATATCTGAGGCTATTGATATTTCTCCCGGCAATCTTGAGTCCAGCTTGTGATTCATCCAGCCAAGCATTTCACATGATGTACTCTCCATATAAGTTAAATAAGCAGGGTACATATTTTGCCAATGATGCAACATTCTGGTAATATACTCCTTTCCTATATGCCTTGACATACTCTTTTCCCGATTTGGAACCAGTCTGTTGTTCCATGTCCAGTTCTAACTGTTGCTTCTTTAATTGCATACAGATTTCTCAGGAGGCAGGTCAGGTGGTCTGGTATTCCCATCTCTTGAAGAATTTTCCACAATTTGTGTGATCCACACAGTCAAAGTTTTGGTATAGTCAATAAAGCAGTAGTAGATATTTTCCTGGAACTCTCTTGCTTTTTCTATAATACGACAGATATTGGCAATTTGATCTCTGGTTCCTCTGCCTTTTCTAAAGCCAGCTTTGAACATCTGAAAGTTCTCGGTTCACGTACAGTTGGAGCCTCACTTGAAGAACTTTGTGCATTATTTTCCTAGCATGTGAGATGAGTGCAATTTTATGATAGTTGAACATTCTTTGGCATTTCGTTTCTTTGGGATTAGAGTAAAAACTGACGTTTTCCAGCACAGTGGCCACTGCTGAGTTTTCCAATTTGCGGAGTTTTTCAAATTTTCCAAATAATGGCATAATTGCATTGAATCTATCCTCCAATTTATGAATAATTAACTAAAAAGTATAGAGTTTTCCAATTTATTAATATAATTAATATTTTATATTATCTAGAAAAGGTCTTCCATGTATTTCATTAGGTTTCCTTATATGTATCTGATATACTGTTGAGGCTCTTGAAAATAGCATGATTTTAAAATATTTTCTAATTGCTATTTGGTGTTATTTACAAAAACAATTGATTTTTTAAAATCGACTATGTACTTATCAACAATTCTAATATTACTTATCATTTGAGATATTGTAATAAATGTGTGTACATGTGTGTATAGATAATCCTCATTATTCACAGAATCCACATTTGCAAATCCATCTACTCACTAAAACTTATTTGTAACCCTGCAATAAATGCTCATGGTAATATTATGGCCATTTATGAACATGCAGGGTGGAAAAAAAATTAGTCAACAGCACTAACATTCCCAGATAAAATGATGATACTATTATTTCTTGTCTCACCTCTCATATAGTAAACAAATGTGTTTTGCATTCAATTTGCTGCCTCTTTTGCACTTTTGTCCTTTGTGTTGATGATTTTACTCTTTATAATGGCTGCTAGGTCTAGAGGTAAAGAGTGACTAGTGTTCTTAAATGCAATTTTCCTTAGAGGTGCCTTACAGATATGTGTTAAATTCTGTTCAGGCATTAGTTACAGTGCATCTGGGAGTGAGTTCAATGCAATAAATCACATGTATATACATATATATATATATAATCATATATATATAATGAGTTCAATTTAATAAACCATATATATAATAATCATATATATATATATATGCACACACATACATATATATGTATATAGTTGTATGTATTTAAATAGCAAGACATATAGAACAAGGCTATGTATTAATTAATTAATTAAATGATGTAACCAGAGGCTCTCAGGTATCTAATCCTATATTTCCTCTAGGAGCATTTGTTCAATGTTTTCTGGTTCTAAGTGATTCAATAGACCATATAAACCACAAATAATTGACAAAAACTTGATGAAAATTATTTTTGATAAAAAATTAATTTACACACTCAAGATACTCAACAAATGAAAGGAGAGACTCAAAGGTATTTATAGCCAGGCCATATAACGAAAAAGCTGAAAAACAAAGAGAATCTTGAAAGTAGCAAGAGAAAAGTGATTCATGATGTACAAGATATCTTCAATAGAATTAACTGCTTCTTTCTTATCAGAAACCATAGAGGCAGAATATAGTGGTATGACATACTCAAAGTCATAAAAGAAAAAGACTCAACCAAAAGTTCCATACCTAGCACAACTATTCTTCAAAAATAAAGAAGAAATTAAGATATTTTTAAATAAATAAAGATTGAGAGTTTTCTTTCAGACTTGTTTTATTAGCAATATTAATAGGATTCAAGTGGGAATGACACACTGAATATTAACTTGATTTTACATGAGAAAATAAAGAAGATCATAAATAGAACCTAACAAACATATATTTATTTGTTCATTGACAAATGTTAAATATTTGTTAATGCCACAAGTGTAGGAAAAATAAAGATATGCTACAGCAATAAATGGACTAACATACTACCATTAAATTATTTTTCAAGAAATACGTGATAACAAATATAACATTCTTGATATAATAAGGTGAAAACAATAGAATTTAAGCTACAGAAAGTGAAACTGTAGTTACTCAGTTGTATCTGAGTCTTTGAGGCTTCATGAACTGTAGCCCACCAAGCTCCTCTGTCCATGGAGGTCTTCAGGCAAGGATACTGTGGTGGATTGCCATTTCCTTCTCCAAAGAATCTTCCCAACCCAGGGATTGAACCTGGGTCTCCCACATTGCAGGCAAATTCTTTACCATCTGAGCCACAAGACTGTATTAAAAATAAAAAAAAAAACCCATACACAGAATAAAGTACAAGAAAGAATACACCAGTATGTTAAAGGATTAACTAAAATCACTTCTGAACAAATCTTATTTAAGTATACAGTTCTGAAACTTCCAAATATTTTACAGTGAACCTGAATAATCTGAAAAAAACAATGATGAAACATATCAGTGATGTGAGATCAGAAGATAGAGAGGCACACAGTTTTGTGGAAGGTTATTTGCAAAAAGAGGGAGATTTACATAGATTTGCAGCCTGAAAGTAAAGAGGCAGTGGAAAAGAACCAACTGACAATGAAAAGGATTAAAAATTGCTGAAACAAAGTCTTGCAGGAAATTGGTAGATCTCTGGAGCACTGATGGGGAAGTTAGACCTGGAAAGGAAAGTCTGATGGAAAATAAATAAATTAATAAAAGCTTTAGGAAACAAATGTAAGAACCAGAATATGGGTAGTTCATGCTCTATGACCTTGATTTTCTCTCTGTGTTTCAAGAAACCATTATTGAAAGAGAAAAGTAGAGGTTGAATAACAGGTATATGTGTGTGCTCAGTCACTCAGTCATGTCCAGCTCTTTGCAAAACAGTGGACTGTTGACCGACAGACTACTCTGGCCATGGGATTTTCCAGGCAAGAATACTGAAGTGGGTTGCCATTTCCCACTACAGGGGATCTTCCCGACCCAGGGATCAAACCCACATCTTTGCATCTCCTGCATTGGCAGGTGGATTCTTTCCCACTGTGCCACCTGGGATGACCTAGTCAATAAACATGTTTTCTTATATCAAATATATAAGATATATAAATTTTTTCTTATATCTTCTTATATCTTTGAATAGTAGATATGGAGAGACTATGCGGAGCGCTAGATAGTTGCTGAAGAGAACAAGAGAGGAGTTGCTGAGGAAAATCAAAGATTTAGCAAAGACCTGAAAGTCTGTTTGAGGTCAGATCTTAACTCTGTAACAGTGGTATCCTTCTCTACAACTATTTACAATCCTCAATCAAGAATACCTATTTTTTTAAGGAACCCTCCTACATCATTGGTGGGAATGTAAATTGATGCAGGCACTCTGGAGAATATTATGGAAGTTCCTTAAAAAACTAAAAATAGAACTACCATATTATCCAAAAATCCCACTCCTGGACATACATTTAAACAATGCCTGTGCCCTAATATTCATTGCCACACTGTTTACAGTAGCCAGGGCATGGAAGCTACCTAAATGCCCATTGATAGAGGGATGAATAAAGAAGATGTGATGCATATATACAATAGAATATTACTCAGCCATTCAAAACGAATGAAATTATGCCATTTGATCAACTGCCTAGAGGGTGTCCAAGTGAAGCAAGTCAAACAGGCAAAAACAAATATCATATGAAATTGCTTGTATGTGAAATTGGGGAATCTAAAAAAATGGGGAACTTATTTATAAAACAGAAATAGAATTCCAGATGTAGAAAAGAAACTATAGTTCACAAGGGTGAAGTAACAGAAAGAATAAATTGAGAGATTGGGACTGCCATATACATACCACTATATATAAAATAGATAGCTAATAAGAGCATATGATATAGCACAGAGAACTCTACTTAATACTCTGTAATGGCCTATATGGGAATAGAATCTAAAAAAAGAGTGGATATTTATAATGGGTAACTGAATTACTTTGCTATACATCAGAAAGTAATACAACATTGTAAATCAACTATATACCTATTAAAATTTATTTTTAAAAAAACTTGAAAAAATAAGACACAGATAAAATATAAACAAATAGGCATTATGGCAATTAAAAAAATATAAAAAATAATAACTATTTTTATCAAAGTATAGTCAATTTTCCAATGTCATCTTCAAGGTTTTTAACAAAGTTATTCATTTTTATATATAAATGGAATTTCAGAGTTTTTTTTTTTTCTATTATAGTATTGACTATAGTTTCTTGTTGTACACAGTAAGTCCTTATTTATCTGTTTTACATACAATTTATCCCCTTTCACTATCTCCTTTAGTAACCATAAGAGTATTTTGTGTGTCTACAAGTCAATTTCTGTTTTGTAAATAAGTTACTACAGTTTATTATTTTATAGGGTTTCATATACAAGTGATGATATATATTTGTCTTTCTCCGTCTGCCTCACTTCACTTAATGTGATGAACTCTAGGTGCATTGATGTTGCATTTTGCTGCAAATGGCATTATTTCATTCTTTTTATGGCTGAGTAGTATTCAAATTGCCACCATCACTGGATCATAGAGAAAGCAAGGGAATTGCAGAAAAACATCTACCTTTGTTTCATTTACTACACTAAAGCCTGTTACTGTGTGGATCATAACAAACTGTGGAAAGCTCTTAAAGAGATGAGAATATAAGACCATCTTACGTGTCTCCTGATAAACCTGTACGCGGGTCAAGAAGCGTCAGTTAGAACCCTGTATGGAACAACTGATTGGTTAAGGACTGAGAAAGGAGTACAATAGGATTGCCTGTTGTCATCCTGTTTACTTAACCTATGCATTGAGCACATTATGAGAAATACTGGGCTGGATAAGTTACAAGCTGGAATCAAAATAGGTGGTAGAAATATTAATAGCCTCAGATATGTGGATGATACCACATTAATGGCAAAAAATGAAGAGGAACTAAAGAACCTCTTGATGAGGGTGAAGGAGGAGAGTGAAAAAGCTGGTTTAAAGCTAAATATTAAAAAAAAGAAAACGAACAAACAAACAAAAAAACTGACATCATGAAATTTAACTCCATTACTTCAAGGCAAATAGAAGAGGAAAAAGTGGAAGCAGTGGAAGATTTCTCTTCTTGGGCTCCAAATTCACTGTGGATGGTGACTGCAGGCATGAAATCACAGGACTGCTTTTTAGCAGCAAAGCTATGACAAATCTACAGAGTGTATCGAAAAGCAGATACATCACTCTGCCAACAAAGGTCCGTATAGTCAAGGCTGTCCTGTGTGGCACTAGTGGTCGAGAACCCGCCTGCCAATGCAGGAGACATAAAAGACATGCGTTCAATCCCTGAGTTGGGAAGATCCCCTGGAGAAGGGCATGGCAACCCGTGCTACTTTATTGTTATTACTTTAAATAAGGATTCAGTAAATCTAGCCCCTAGTCTGTTTATTTATGGCCTGGGAGCTAAGAATATATATATATATATATATATATATATATATATATAAAGAAAAGAATGAGAAATCTGAAACAGAGGACATACGTGGCCTTCAAAACCTAAAATATTTACTATCTGACTCATTATATAAAATCATGTGCTCATCCCTGAGTTAAGCTATCAACATTAATTTAGATTTACCACAAGGTTTACTTTTTAGATAACTTCTGTCATTTTTGCATTTTCAGGTTCCATATTAGATTATTTTCTTTCTGCCTGAAAAAATCCCTTTAGCATATCTTTATTGTAGTTCTGTCCATAAGACATACTTGTAGATATTTTTGCCTCATATAAAATTCTAGCTTGTCAATTATTTTCTTTTAGCTTTTGTCATCATTTCTTCTTTAAATTCAGCTGTATGCCTTATTATTGATTTTTGAAGGTAATGGATTTATTTTTTTTCTGGTTGTTTTCAAGATTTTTCTCTTTGTCTTTGGTTGTCTGATATAGTAACTTGCTATAGTTTTTCTTTTTTAATCTAGTATTTATTGGTTGAAAATTTTAGCATTTCTTGAATCAGCAATGATGTCTTGAAAGCAATGATATCTGTGGAATTCTCTCTCCTCGTTTACATGGAACTCCAATTATATTTTAAATTGTTTCACCAAGTTTCCACATGCTTCTTATGATCTTTTAAATTTTCTATTTGCTTTCTTGGACTTTAATATTTTCTTTTTTTGCTTTAATATTTTTTAATGATCAATCCTGTAATTCTTTTACTTCTATATCTAATATGCTATTAAGCTTACATATTGAATTCTTTTCCCCAGAAATGCCATTTACATGTACACACGTATATAACCCACTTTTCTGGTAAAATTGCATTTTTCAGATATATATATATATATTTAGAGTTCTAACTTTTTTCTTTTCTGCAATAATTTTCTGTTTTATTTTGAATATTTCAAGCTTATAATTATTAACTCCATTGCAGATATTCTGTATATTTGTTTCTAAAGTCTTGTGCTCTTGATTTAAATTATGGTAATTTATCTGTCTTTTTCCTGAGCAGTTTTGATTGAGTACTAGCCATTGTGCCTTGAGGTGACAGAAATACTATTTTCCACCAGCAAATACTTATATTTAATTCTCATAGATATATGGGAATTAGAAATTTCAAATGAATGATTTTAGTTTGTTCAGAGATTAAGGTGATATCATTTCAGATTAAACTCCTGTCAGGAAAATCTATTTCTGGTTAAAAGTCTCATCTCTCTGGTTTTCCTTCTCATAGCTTTTTGAGCTCAAAATTCTTTACTAAATTTTTTTAGCTTTCTGAGACCTACAAACAATTTTTATTTCTATAATGGTTCACTTTTATAGTTGTTTTCAATGTTTTTATTTTTTTAATTAGTATTAATGACCTATTGTGTGTAAATTTAAGAAACAGAACTCTCATGAAGACATTGACAGGAACTGATTTGGTAAGCACTGGTCTGCTTAGGAAGTGCTTTAAGATTTGACTCAGCTCCTTGACATTCCCCCTGAATAAGTTATTGAAGGTCACAGTCCATAGTGATCAAGATTGATCTGAGAGTCATTATTTCCATGGTCATGTCTTTCTTAATGAGGATGTTTAGAGAATCAGAGAGTATCTACAGGAGCTTTTATTTCCCTTTTAATACACTGCCTCTCCAGGACATAAGTTACTCATAAAACTGCATATTATGAATATATGTAGTGTGTTACTTTGTGTAAAATAAGTTCTTTGTATTTTTTACATACTTAGAACTTCCCACAAACCAGAACTTAGCTTTGCAACATATGGTGCAGTAAAATAATTCATGGAAGCTAGCATAATGGTAGTTGTGAGTTTTAACTAAAGTGAGAATCCATAGTGGAACCCAGAATTACACAGGTAGTCAGGATATTCACATAATATTGCAGATAAACTGAGCTTAGATGGTAAGGGAAAATGCATGTGGAAGTATCTTTTGATGTCTTTCACATCTTTCCAGTACCTCTTGGGTGTGATTTCCCAGGTTTCATTTGTGTTTAATTTGTTCTGTGCCAGATTATCCTCTTCTTTCTCTGGTCAATTCTCAGTCATCTGAAATGGAAGAAAAAGGATGAATAGATGGAAAAGTATTCACAAGGTAATGACAACCTGCCGTGTGTGAGTCTAGCAAGACATTTAAACTTATTTGAGTCTATTGTGTTGATTTATCCAGTTAAGTTAAACATATGATGCAGCATACCAAATATGTGATCTTGTAATGGCATGTGATCTTGGTATTTAAACACTAAGAGGTAACATGTGATCTACAGCACTCAGGCCAGGTCTCCATGTATAATAAAAACCAGATCACATCACCGTCAAGATAATTAGAATAATAAAGTAAACATAGTTAGTAGTATTATTTGTTAATTCTTATCATTAATGCTAACAGCAACAACAATTAGAAGTGAGTATTTTGCTGAAATTCTAGACAGGGTTTAGGGCAGAGATTGGAGTGGTTCAAGTAAGTCCCATTAAGTAAGATATATCATATTTAGCATGATAAGCATAGAAAATTGAAGATTATTTGTGTGTTATAAAATGGTAAGTGTTAAATAATAAAAATTATTCAAACTGTGTATATAGCCATTTAAAAACACTGAGTACAAGGGTGGAAATAAGAATGGAATGTTTTTTCAAAACTCTTAAGTTTTAAAAAATTATAATAGAGGATTTGCTACACAGGAAGGCAGAAATGATCAAGATAAAAAGCAATGACTCAAAGTTTGAAAAGAAAAAAAAGATTTGAAAAGATATCAGTAACATAAGAGGATGACTTGATCAGTTTAGCTGAAGACAGAGAATTGAGATGTGATTACTAACTTGTAAAGAAAAAAGGGATTTGAATAAACAGTTATGAATACTGTTAAATATAAAATAAACAAATGAATAACTACAGATTATGTGATATGTCTGTTTTCTGATATACTTAATTCAGTCTGGCATATCATTTTTTAAAACATATATATCTATAATAATCCCACTTGAATTGTATGAAAACTTTGTTTTATTAAAGTAATGCATCTGGTAGGCTGATGGTCCCACTTGACTTCAAATCAACAGAAGTTCTAGGGGAAATTGTTGCACAGAGATACATGCGGAACTCCCTTACATTAGTAACTAATGTTGGCAGGCTGGTCCATGGGAATTGTACCTTTCTTTTCTTTTCCGTCATATAGATGGTAAAATATAGATTCAGAATAAGTTGCATGGCTTTGTTTTTGTTTCTATGTTTCATTACTTAATAATACATTTCGGTGAGTTCCTCTGCCTAACTCATCCTGAGTCCTTTATGTGTCCCATGAAATGATTAGGCCATCCCAAGAATGGCAAAGCAGCTGTTGCCTGTTGAAGGCACTTGATGTTGCTCAAACAATGCCCCAGTGCTCTCTGTAATTTCATAAAAAAGTCAGTCAGAGAGGGTGGAGCTCTTAGACGTGCATAATGGGAACTTTTTCTGTAAAGAGAAACGGGCACTGTTGCTTTGCCATTTGCATATAGATTCCTCTCCTACTGCTACCTGAGAAAATTAAGAGCTTCCACCTTATCAGTTTCTTAAACATGTTTTTGAGAACGTCCGCATTTATGTCAGCACTTTTTCGACATCCTAATGACGCCTTTGCGAGGACTGTGGCATCTGTATGGCTTGTTACCAGCCTAATGAAAAGTTGCTTTAGGTGTCAAAATAAATCTAAGAATGTTCTACATTTTAGCTGACTGTAATATATCATCATGGCCTGCTTAAGTGGTATAAACTGCAACATGATAAAGTTGCTAACAAATACCTGTGAGAATCAGTAGCTGGGATAATAGGCATTCAGTGTAAGGATAATATAGTAGCAATAAAAATTACAATAACCAAAGGTTATATACCATACTTTTTATTTATTTTTTATTTTTTTAAATTTTATTTTATTTTTAAACTTTACAGTATTGTATTAGTTTTGCCAAATATCAAAATGAATCCACCACAGGTATACCTGTGTTCCCCATCCTGAACCCTCCTCCCTCCTCTCTCCCCATACCATCTCTCTGGGTCGTCCCAGTGCACCAGCCCCAAGCATCCAGTATCATGCATCGAACCTAGACTGGCAACTCGTTTAATACATGATATTATACATGTTTCAATGCTATTCTCCCAAATCTCCCCACTCTCTCCCTCTCCCACAGAGTCCATAAGACTGATCTATACATCAGTGTCTCTTTTGCTGTCTTGTACACAGGGTTATTGTTACCATCTTTCTAAATTCCATATATATGCATTAGTATACTGTATTGGTGTTTTTCTTTCTGGCTTACTTCACTCTGTATAATAGGTTCCAGTTTCATCCATCTCATTAGAACTGATTCAAATGTATTTTTTTAATGGCTGAGTAATACTCCATTGTGTATATGTACCACAGCTTTCTTATCCATTCATCTGCTGATGGGCATCTAGGTTGCTTCCATGTCCTGGCTATTATAAACAGTGCTGCCATATTTTTTAATGGAGTTCTTGGCTAACTGAGGTTTCTTCAACAGTAGACACCTAAGTAGGGTGATTCATTATCAACTTTCTTCTTTCTTCCTACTTGGAATAATGCTAGTGAATTCATTCCTCAGGTCTTGAGATTCTCCTTTATTTAAATTGTACATCTTGGGAATTGGATTGAGTCTTAACTGGACTTACAGCAAAAGCTCCAAATTGATTTTTCCTAAAATCATCATGGATTCAATGATTTTGTGATTTTTGAAATGAACATACTATTTCCTAAAAACTGAAGGACAGAGAACTAAAACTAAGGAAATGGAATGTGTCCATCCACGTTCAGTCATTTTGTGATCACATAGTAACGTCTTTCTCTTAGACTGGAGTCTCATCACTTTTAAAACTCACACTCTTACCTACAACTGCACTTGACACCAGGTTATGCTTGTTGTAGGGGCCCTTTTAGACCTACTGAAAGTGCTAGTCACTCATTTGTTTTTGACACTTTGTGACCTTATGGACTGTAACCCACCAGGCTCCTTTGTCCATTGACTTCTCCAGGCAAGAATATTGAGGTGGGTTGCCATTCTCTTCTCCAGTGGATATTTCCAACCCAGAGATTGAAGCCGGCTCTCCTCCATTGCAGGTGGGCTCTACCTTCTGAGCCTCCAGGGAAGGCCAGGACCTACTGAAGCCATACCATTTGTTCTTCCCCAACAGCTATTCATATAAAATGCCTTCACTCCTCAAAACTTCCCTATAGTCTAAGGGAGAGTTGTTTTTTTTTTGTTTTTTTTTTTGTTTTTTTTCTTTCTCTGTATGAATACCTGTGGAAGAGATGCCATAGGATGCTCATCCTATAGTCACTCATTAGGCCAGAGTTCTCTAGGTATTGTAGAGAAAACCCTTTTATCCAACATAATAAATCACTGTGGTGAGTTTGTTAATTGAAAGAGTTAAAATATGAAATGATTTTTTTAAGGATATACTCTTTAAATTATTTATTCAAACTTAAAACAGAGATGCATAAAATAACTCAAATTTTTGGTATTGTCCACTCCGTAATTTGAGTATAAACCTGGTGATTATCAGTTCAGTTCAGTTCAGTTGCTCAGTCGTGTCTGACTCCTTGAGACTCCATCAACCGCAGCACACCAGGCCTCCCTGTCCATCACCAACTCCCGGAGTCCACCCAAACCCATGTACATTGAGTCGATGATGCCATCCAAACATCTTATCCTCTGTCATCCCCTTCTCCTCCTGCCTTCAATCTTTCCCAGTATCAGGGTCTTTTCTAATTAGTCAGCCCTTTGCATCAGGTAGCCAAAGTATTGGAGTTTCAGCTTCAACATTAGTCCTTCCAAAGAACACCCAGGACTGATCTCCTTTAGGATGGACTGGTTGGATTTCCTTGCAGGCCAAGGGACTCTCAAGAGTCTTCTCCGATATATCAGTTCAAAAGCATCAATTCTTCAGCACTCAGCCTTCTTGACAGTCCAACTCTCACATCCATGCATGACCACTGGAAAAACCATAGCCTTGACTAGATGGACCTTTGTTAGCAAAGTAATGTCTCTGCTTTTTAATATGCTGTTTAGATTGGTCATAACTTTCCTTCCAAGGAGTAAAGTGAAAGTAAAGACTTTCAGTCGTGTCTGACTCTTTGCGACCCCATGGACTGTAGCCTATCAGGCTCCATCGTCCATGGGATTGTCCTGGCAAGAGTGCTGGAGTGGATTGCCATTTCCTTCTCCAGGGGATCTTCCCAACCCATGAATCGAACCCAGGTATCCTGCATTGCAGGCAGACGCTTTACCAGCGTCTTTTAATTTCATGGCTGCAATCACCATCTGCAGTGATTTTGGAGCCCAGAAAAATAAAGTCAGCCACTGTTTCCACTGTTTCCCTATCTATCTGCCATGAAGTGATGGGACCAGATGCCATGATCTTATTTTTCTGAGTTTTGAGCTTTAAGCCAACATTTTCACTCTCCTCTTTCACTTTCACCAAAAGGATCTTTAGTTCTTCTTCACTTACTGCCATAAAGGTGGTGTGATCTGCATATCTGAGGTTATTGATATTTCTCCCAGCAATCTTGATTCCAGCTTGTGTTTCCTCCAGCCCAGCATTTCTCATGATGTACTCTGTATATAAGTTAAATAAGCAGAGTGACAATATACAGCCTTGATGCACTCCTTTTCCTATTTGCAACCAGTCTGTTGTTCCATGTCCAGTTCTAACTGTTGCTTCCTGACCTGCATATAGGTTTCTCAAGAGGCAGGTCGGGTGCTCTGGTATTCCCATCTCTTTCAGAATTTTCCAGTTTATTGTGATCCACACAGTCAAAGGCTTTGGCATAGTCAATAAAGCAGAAATAGATGTTTTTCTGGAACTCTCTCGCTTTTTTGATGATCCAGTAGATGTTGGCTATTTGATCTCTGGTTCCTTTGCCTTTTCTAAAACCAGCTTGAACATCTGGAAGTTCACAGTTCACGTATTGCTGAAGCCTGGCTTGGAGAATTTTGAGCATTACTTTACTAGCGTGTGAGATGAGTGCAATTGTGTGGTAGTTTGAGCATTCTTTGGCATTGCCTTTCTTTGGGACTGGAATGAAAACTGCCCTTTTCCGGTCCTGTGGCCACTGCTGAGTTTTCCATATTTGCTGGCATATTGAGCGCAGCACTTTCACAGTGTCATCTTTCAGGATTTGAAATAGCTCAACTGGAATTATAATTTATCACTATTTTCCTTGCATAAACTCTGTTAATGCATTATTTATGATTTCTAGACTGAGATTCTTTAAAATGGAGCAACATCTGAAATATACTTGTGTATATTTACATTTTTTCCTCCAACATTTATCATTGTTTTGCCTTGACTAAATTGGAGAGCAGTATTATGTGGTAGCCTTTTTGTGACTAAGAAATTGATTTTAATGAATCTTTCTATGGCACTGTATTAGTTTTCTATTTTTGCATAACAAATTACCCCAAACTTAGAGGCTTAAAACAATACACATTTATTATCTTATAGATTTTTAAGGTCAGGACTCTTGACATAACTTATACTTGGAATCTCCACTCAGAGGCCCACTAAGCTGATATCGAATTGTCAGTCACCCTATTTTATCATTTGAGGAAAGAATCATCTTTGAAATTCCTTCAGGTTTTTGGCCACAGTTACTTCCTTGTGCTTTGTGACTGATGCTCTTGGCTTCTTACTGGTTTTTTGCTGAAGGTGACCTTCAGGTCGTAGAAACTACCCCCAGTTCTTTGCTACATGGTTTTCCCCACACGTCGTTTTCTAAAAGGCTCTTTACTTCTTTAAGGCCAACGTAAGAATCCCTCTCTCTAGTGCACTAAGATGGAGTCTTTGGTAATGTAATAGAATCATAGGAGTAACATGCCATCACTTTTGGCACATAACATAACCTAAGTAGAGGGATGGTTTCCCCTCAGCTTAGTCATATTCTGTAGGTTAGAAGCAAATTACAGTTTCTACCTGCACTTAAGGTGAGAGATTATACAAGAGTATGACTCATTAGGGATGACTTTAGGTTATGTCCATTACAGACATTCAAATTAAACTACTTTTCTTAAAATTAACAGCTGTATTTTTTAATATGCATCTTTCATCAGTTAACATATATACAATTAAATTGAATAATTAGGATGTCACACAATATAGGTTGAACAGACTTGAAGATAAATACAACTGAGTATTGGGAAACATACAACTCAAAAAATTAGAGTAAGTCTTCAGTTTAATAAAGGACTCCATATGTATGCTTTACAGAAAGATTTGACATGTGTGTAAAGTCAATAAGTCCATGTAAGTGTGACAGTTCAAAGAATTCCTTTTATTTGGTAGGAGCTATTCTACATTCAAGGTCAAGAGGGGCAGCAGTGAGAAGATACCCCTCATCTAAGGTAAGGAGCAGCAGCTATGCTTTGCTGGAGCAGCCATGAAGAGATACCCCATGTCCAAGGTAAGAGAAACCCAAGTAAGACAGTAGGTATTGCAAGAGGGTATCAGAGGGCAGACACACTGAAACCATAATCACAGAAAACTAGTCAATCTAATCACACTAGGACCACAACCTTGTCTAACTCAATGAAACTAAGCCATGCCCTTGGAGCCACCCAAGATGGGCGGGTCATGGTGGAGGGGTCTGACAGAACGTGGTCCACTGGAGAAAGGAATGGCAAACCACTTCAGTATTCTTGCCTTGAGAACCCCGTGAACAATATGAAAAGGCAAAATGATAGGATACTGAAAGGGGAACACCCCAGGTCAGTAGGTGCCCAATATGCTACTGGATATCAGTGGAGAAATAACTCCAGAAAGAATGAAGGGATGGAGCCAAAGCAAAAACAATAACCAGTTGTGGATGGGACTGGTGATAGAAGCAAGGTCTGATGCTGTAAAGAGCAATATTGCATAGGAACCTGGAATGTCAGGTCCATGAATCAAGGAAATTGGAAGTGGTCAACAGGAGATGGCAAGAGTGAACATTGACATTCTAGGAATCAGCGAACTAAAATGTACTGGAATGGGTGAATTTAACTCTGATGACCATTATATCTACTACTGTGGGCAGGAATCCCTTAGAAGAAATGGATTAGCCATCATGGTCAACAAAAGAATCTGAAATGCAGTACTTGGATGCAATCTCAAAAACGACAGAATGATCACTGTTCATTTCCAAGGCAAACCATTCAATATCACAGTTATCCAAGTCTATGCCCCAACCAGTAATGCTGAAGAAGCTGAAGTTGAAAGGCTCTATGAAGACCTATAAGACCTTTTAGAACTAACACCCAAAAAAGATGTCCTTTTCATTATAGGGGACTGGAATGCAAAAATAAGAAGTTAAGAAACACCTGGAGTAACAGGCAAATTTGGCCTTGGAGTACGGAATGAAGCCGGGAAAAGACTAATAGAGTTTTGCCAGGAAAATGCACTGGTCATAGCAAACACCCTCTTCCAACACCACAAGAGAAGACTCTACACATGGACATCACCAGATGGTCAACACTGAAATCAGACTGATTATTTTCTCTGCAGCCAAAGATGGAGAAGCTCTATACAGTCAACAAAAACAAGACCAGGAGCTGACTGTGGCTAAGAGCATGAACTCTTTATTGCCAAATTCAGACTTAAAGAAAGTGGGGAAAACCACTAGACCATTCAGGTATGAGCTAAATATAATCCCTTACGATTACACAGTGGAAGTGAGAAATAGATTTAAGGGACTAGATCTGATAGATAGAGTGCCTGATGAACTATGGACAGAGGTTCGTGACATTGTACAGGAGACAGGGATCAAGACCATTCCCATGGAAAAGAAATGCAAAAAAGCAAAATGGCTGTCTGAGGAGGCCTTACAAATAGCTGTGAAAAGAAGAGAAGTGAAAAGCAAAGGAGAAAAGGGAAGATAGAAACATCTGAATGCAGAGTTCCAAAGAATAGCAAGAAGAGATAAGAAAGCCTTCCTCAGTGATCAATGCAAAGAAATAGAGGAAAACAACAGAATGGGAAAGACTAGACATCTCTTCAAGAAAATTAGAGATACCAAGGGAACATTTCATGCAAAGATGGGCTCAATAAAGGTCAGAAATGGTAGGGACCTAACAGAAGCAGAAGATATTAAGAAGAGGTGGCAAGAATACACAGAAAAACTGCATTAAAAAAAAGATCTTCATGACCAAGATAATCACGATGGTGTGATCACTGACCTAGAGTCAGACATCCTGAAATGGGAAGTCAAGTGGGTCTTAGAAAGCATCACTACGAACAAAGCTAGTGGAGGTGATGGAATTCCAGTTGAGCTATTTCAAATCCTGAAAGATTATGCTGTGAAAGTGCTGTACTAAATATGTCAGCAAATTTGGAAAACTCAGTAGTGGCCACAGGACTGGAAAAGGTCAGTTTTCATTCCAATCCCAAAGAAAGGCAATGCCAAAGACTGCTCAAAGTACCACACAATTGCACTCATCTCACACGCTAGTAAAGTAATGCTCAAAATTCTCCAAGCCAGGCTTCAGCAATACTTGAACCATGAACTTCCAGATGTTCAAGCTGGTTTTAGAAAAGGCAGAGGAACCAGAGATCAAATTGCCAAACTCCACTGGATCATGGAAAAAGAAAGAGAGTTCCAGAAAAACATCTACTTCTGCTTCATTGACTATGCCAAAGCCTTTGGCTGTGTGGATCACAATAAACTGTGGAAAATTCTGAAAGAGATGGGAATACCAGAGCACCTGACCTGCCTCTTGAGAAACCTATATGCAGGTCAGGAAGCAACAGTTAGAACTGGACATGGAACAACAGACTGGTTGCAAATAGGAAAAGGAGTGCATCAAGGCTGTATATTGTCACCCTGCTTATTTAACTTACATGCAGAGTACATCATGAGAAATGCTGGGCTATAAGAAACACAAGCTGGAATCAAGATTGCTGGGAGAAATATCAATAACTTCAGATATGCAGATGACACCACCCTTATGTCAGAAAGTGAAGAGGAACTAAAAAGCCTCTTGATGAAAGTGAAAGTGGATTGTGAAAAAGTTGGCTTAAGGCTCAACATTCAGAAGATGAAGATCATGGCATCTGGTCCCATGACTTCATGGGAAATAGATGGGGAAACAGTGTCAGACTTTATTTTTCTGGGCTCCAAAATCACTGCAGATGGTGACTGCAGCCATGAAATTAAAAGGCACTTACTCCTTGGAAGAAAAGTTTTGACCAACCTAGATAGCGTATTGAAAAACAGAGACATTACTTTGCCAACAAAGGTCCATCTAGTCAAGGCTATAGTTTTTCCTGTGGTCATGTATGGATGTGAGAGTTGGACTGTGAAGAAAGCTGGGTGCCGAAGAATTGATGCTTTTGAACTGTGGTGTTGGAGAAGACTCTTGAGAGACCTTGGACTCAAGGAGATCCAACCAGTCCATTCTGAAGGAGATCAGCCCTGGGATTTCTTTGGAAGGAATGATGCTAAAGCTGAAACTCCAGTACTCTGGCCACCTCATGCGAAGAGTTGACTCATTGGAAAAGACTCTGATGCTGGGAGGGATTGGGGGCAGGAGGAGAAGGGGACGACAGAAGATGAGATGTTTGGATGGCATTACCGACTTGATGGACGTGAGTCTGAGTGAACTCTGGGAGTTGGCGATGGACAGGGAGGCCTGGTGTGCTGTGATTCATGGGGTCACAAAGAATCGGACACGACTTAGCAACTGAACTGACCTGAACTGAACTGAATCCACTTAAGGTTATGGCTCATAATTTTATATGCACACACACACATTACACATATTGGGCTTTGTATACAGGAAACTGTCAATAAACAGTGACTAGACAAAGGAAGCTGGTAAAGCACTACAGTACAAGTGCCATGCCACTATTTACAGGGAGTAATTGGCATATGAAAAATGATGAGAATTTATATTCTGCTAATAAATCATAACATATTTGAGCTAATGGGAATATTAGGTGACATCTATTCTAGCTATGGAGAAGGCAATGGCACCCCACTCCAGTACTCTTGCCTGGAAAATCCCATGGATGGAGGAGCCTGGTGGGCTGCAGTCCATGGGGTCGCTGAGAGTCGGACACGACTGAAGCGACTTAGTAGCAGCAGCAGCATTCTAGCTATGTCTTTTTATAAGTATGGAAACATAGACCAAGGAAAGTTATCATTGAATCAATGCTGCATGCCTACTTTATTTATAAGTTCACTATAATAAGGAAAGAGAGAGACATGAGCCAAGTGCTGTGAGATTATGATGAAACACATGCATGGTTATGTTAGAAGCAGAGACTTAAGGAAAGTTAAATGTGGGATATTGGAGCTGGGCCCAGAAGAAGTGAGACAGAGAAAGAGGGAAAAATGAAGAAAAACTTGGTCTTGATGGGAAATACAGAATTAGCTGAAGCACAGAGGCATGAAAACTTAAGAGTTTACTCAGACATCATAAAGTGAAAGCTCTCATTTTAAAGAAAAGGGTATTTTAAAGGAAATAAGGTATTCCTCAAAACTTCAAAAGTCTGTAAATTTAAAGTGAAATTTTAAAGGGTGTTAGACTCCATGCAAAGTAACATGAATAATATTATCTAATATAGAATTATATTCATAAGAGATTTTTGAGTAGTAGTATGATCATGAGTGTTAGGAATACACTTATAGATGTAGTTTCTGAGATGAACTTGAAGAGAGAGATAACAGAAGACCTCAATATACTCTAAGCCCAAGTGTGACCCTCATCTTGAACTGACGTCACAGTGGATGGGAAAGCCAAGTGGAATTAACCTCAAAGCCCAGAGTTCTTAAAGGGGCATAATTGTGAATACTGAATCCTCATGGGATAAAGACAAGTGGAGAAATGGGTTCCAGAAAGCTTTCAAACTCTTCATTGATATTGTAGATATGATTAAGATGTCAATCAATGGTGGTGACCGGTGATGTGGACAGTATAATTGGAAATAGGCTTCCAAGAAAAGAAAATCAGAAGAGAAGCCAATGGTGAGCAGCATAAGGGAGCAATCATGTGGACCCAAGCTCACTTTTGGCCATGGGAGAAAGCTTGTGGGGGGATGAAAAGCTACAACTTAGAGGTCATAAGAAATGGTGCTTAAAAAAAAAAAGTTAATATTTTTGAGTGGTTGAAGATGTAGAAATACTCATAAGAATAAGAATAGTTGGAAGATAAAGGAAAATTTCTATGTAATGAAAGAGGTGTTCCTGAGTGTATTGCACAGGTTTAGAAGTTGAGGCAGACAGAATGAGGTTGAGAGAAAGTAGTGACCATTAATTTTTAAGTTCAAACTAAAGTTTAGATCTTCTCATTGTAGATAAACACCATATTAAATAGTTGCATGACTTATAGTTAAAAGCAATATCCATTAACTGTTTTCTCATCACAAGACATATAACTTATTTAAACTTCAGCTGGATGACATCATGAAACAAGCATTGTTAGTACATAGCTGCTATTGTAATATTTCTGAAAATGTGTTTTCTTGTGGTGGGGTCAACACTGGTTCTGTTAACTAAATAACTCCATATGGAAATTCTGCATACATACTGTTCCAGTTCAGTTCAGTTCAGTTCAGTCGCTCAGTCGTGTCCGACTCTTTGCGACCCCATGAATCACAGCACGCCCACCATATTGTTAAGTAAATCCACACGATACACACTCAATAGAGTGAATTTCCTTCTTGAGCTATCAAAGCCATTTGTTGCCAGAGAGAGAAAAAGAGAGAGAGAGAGAGAGAGAGAGAGAGAGAGCTCAATCCTACTGTCCTTCCTTAACTTTTTTTCCTTCCAAACATACCTATACATTTTGTATTTCCATTAACATTTACTATGCAACCTTACTTTATCTAATGATTCTACTATTCCTTTAGGACTGTATGTTGTGAATAACACCCTCTGTTACTTATTTACTTGTTTCATTGTTTTGTTTCCCCCCACCCTGCAAATTAACTTCTTACAACTGAGTTGTAACTGAGAACATACAAGCTCAGTTTTCTCCCCTTCTAGAAAATTCCATCCTCAGACCTATTGCTTACTTTGATTCCACTTTATTGCTATACTTCTTGAAAGAGCTATCTACACTTTATCATTAAGAATTTGCATTTTTCCCTTAAATCAGTTCCTAAGAGTGAGTTAGTCAAAAGCCTTATAATTTTTTTCTAGTTTTAAGTCTTCCTTGAAAGTTCTTCACAATTCTTTTTTTTTCCTTTTTTTTTTAAATTTTATTTTATTTTTAAACTTTACATAATTGTATTAGTTTTGCCAAATATCAAAATGAATCCACCACAGGTATACACGTGTTCCCCATCCTGAACCCTCCTCCCTCCTCCCTCCCCATACCATCCTTCTGGGTCGTCCCAGTGCACTAGCCCCAAGCAATTCTTCAGTGAAAAGAAATTGATTCTTGATTTTCATTTGCTTCCTGTAGATTTTTTTTTCTTTTCTCTATTTTTCTAATATATTTCTGTTTTGCTTTATAGCATTTTAAACTTAAATTTATTGTTGACTAATATTGAACCTTAAAGCTGTTCTGTGCTTTTGTTTTCTCATTTGTTGGCTCTTTTAACAGATATGAATACAAGACAACCCAAACTTATTTTATAAAATTGGACAGTTGTTTGCCCACATTCTGCTTTTATATAAGTAAATAGGAGTTCTCATAAGAACATAAGAGAACATTCTGTTAGGTGTTGATTAGGAAGTGAGTTAGATCCTCAAACTATAGCCAAAGTGCTGCCATTCCCAGGCATACTTTGTTCAAACACAACCACATAGTCATTGTCTCTTTGTTCATTCACTTCCTTTAATGCTTCATGGCCTTTCCCTATTTTGCTTACTGCTTTATTCTAGAAAGTATCTGGCACATATTTGATGCCTAATAAATATATATTAAATGATGTAATAAACAGACATACTTTTCTACCACTCTCCTCTCTCTCTTAGCTTAATGAAGAGCTTTCAAAACTTTCAAAAGTAGCTTCAGATAATGCTTCTTCATTCCATTATAGTTTTACTTTTAGATTTTTCCTTTAATAAGGTTGATTTGACACCTTCTCTTTGTGTTTCTGCTTGCTTTGTAATTTTCTAGGTGGATTCTTTTAGAGAAACATTAGGTTTTCCAAAAGCTGCTTCTCGTGTTATGATGGCCCTCAATCCCCATAACCATTGATTATATTATCTTTTGTTGAAGAATTTAGGTATCGAAGTGCTAAAAGCTGTATAAATTGTTAATGAAATGGAGACACTTGGATGCATAATTCAATTGTATTAGATGAATAGGTCAGATATGTTAGAGCCACAGCACTGGCAATAGATGGGAGATTTCTTCAGCACTACTAAAATACAGGGCTGAGAGAGTTACTGGTGTTACAACTAGGATGAATTACTGCGACCAGCTGAGATATAATAACGGTATGAATTATTGAATTGGCATCTTCCTGAGACAGCTTTGGTCACAGCCTTGCTATGTTCTGGAGATGATAGAAGGAGATTTGTGTGATGTAAATTTATAATCAAAGGGTGTTCAGGATGAAAGATGACCTCCAAGGTTATGAACCTGAGCAGGAGACTGCATCATCACATGAAAAAAAACAGTAAAATATGAAGCATTCTTCAGTTACTAGTTGGAAGTCAAAGAAACTCTACTCTCTTACAAATTTAACTCTAGAAAAGTTTCAGATAGGTAGAGATAGAATATAAAATAGTGAGATAATTATGCTTTGTGTGGCGGAGGTGAGGAAAGCAGATCAGTACAATATTATGAAAAATGTTTCTTGAAATTCTACCTAAGACAGGATTAGCAACTAAAACATTTAGGTTTTGAGGAGCACAGAGACCTAAAGTTACACACACACAGACACACTACATTTACATGGCAAATACTTAGGCAATTTGAGTCCCATATATGGTTAAAAGTGGGATATTTTGTTAATGTTCTGATGGCTTCAAATAGATCAAAGGGATACCATTATTTTGGAAAAATACTCTCTGATCCTGCTGATTGGAAGCATCCTTTTTCTTCTGAGCTCAGCTAACTGTGCAAGAGGAACCCAAACAGGCTGAGAGCACACTCCTTTGCCATCACTTCTTGACACACTGAGTGATGGAGATGGATCTGGGAGGCAGCATCTCCTTCTGAAAACAAAGTAGCCTTTAAAAAGGGCTGTTAAACTGCTGTCTCTCGTTTGATTATTCTGTCCTCAGTAAAGTCCTTTATTTTTTATTACTAAATGGTCATTTTTATGGATGACATTATTTTCATTCGATGACTGTTTCAAGAAACAATAGGTCAAAAGCAGCAAACTATAGACCAGAGCTGGGACTATGAAGAAAATTATCCCAAATAATAGACCATGGTCAGTTCAATCTAAAAGAGCATCCTCCAGGAAACCCTGTCAGAAAATTCAGGGAAACTTTAGGGAAAATCTCTTATAGACATGGTTTTAATTTAATGTAATGAAATAGTAATGCATAGATTTATACCATGCAATAAGACATTTTTATGTCTATACATAATTTCAAATTACATATGAAAAATACAGTAACTCAAATTAATGCATTTCTAACATATGATCAATTGCATTGTATTTCCTGGCTGTTAAAATTGTGTTTTATAGCATCAATAACAAATGTAATAAAAAGTATTTCCTTATTAGGTCCTTCATTTTTTTTTTTTTTAAGAAAGGCAATAACATAAAATTGCTATCTTCAAAGTTACTTTCTTTTTAAAAATGACTTAATTGTTCTTATATTGTGTAATAAAGAGAAGAGACGTTATTGACAAAATTAATTCCAAAAAAACCCCACACTATTCTGCTCTTTTATTTTCTTCTAAGACAACAGAGATACATCAAAGACAACTGAAAAATAGTCCTGGAAAAAGAACTTATTATTACTTATACTGTCAGAATCAGTAAAATACAACCTCCTTGGTTTATTGACTTGAAGATATTTAAATCACTGCTCTTTTAGTTTAAATAATTCATTGTTTTCAGATTTTATTTACTTAAATAGAAATTGTTTAAAACTTATACTCAAAAGAACTAATATTTAGCTTGTCTGTATTTTTTCATCTCCAGTGAGTATTCTGCTTTCTTTCCCATTGCATGCACAGAGGCTGTTAGCCATTCTTTTCCCTCTGCTGTTCCCCAGCCTAGAGAAAATACAGTTTCTCATACAAGAAGAGGGGAGATAATTCAATAAAATAATTTGCAAAGAGGCTAAGAATTTTCTCACTCCCTAACAATTGGAGAGAGTTGATTTCTTTTCAGATTGAGAATAACACTAATTTTAAAATTCTGTTTTCAAGGTTCTGAATGCTTATTCTGTGCAACCCAAAACTTGTTTTTATCCTCATGTCACCTAGTGAACTCTACAGCCATGATAGTCATAAAGAGGTAAGTAGCCATAAAAGTGACTATATTCAAAAAGTCCAGAAGGGAAAAATATATTTGACAAAAGACACAGAATTAAGTATTTTGTGTTATAGTCCACTAAACATTAATTCTATATATTTTTAAAATGAGAATAAACCTACCATTGAAGTCTGCTAAGATGACTTGTTGCTCAGTTGGTAAAGAATCTGCCTGCAGTGCAGGAGACCAGGGCTCAATCTCCAGGTTGATAAGATCCCCTGGAGAAGGAAATGATAACCCACTCCAGTATTCTTGCCTGGAGAATCCCACAGACAGAGGAGCCTGGCAGGCTACAGTCTAAGGGGTCCCAATAACTGAATACAACTTAGCAACTAAACCACCACCAAGATTGGCTTGAAATGGCCTTTTCTGGCCTAGGCATCTATGGAACATTAGGGATTATTCTCATCATGATTATCAGTGACCTTGTGACCTGAACCCACTATGGACAATGTCCAGTGCTACATGCTGAAATTCCTGCTTTGTGGAGTATGAAATCCATCTAAGGAAAAAAAAAATCTTACACAGGTAACAACAGTACATGATGAAAGTGAAAGTGGCTCCATCATGTCCGACTCTTTGTGACCCAATGGAATAGTCCATGTAATTCTCCAGGTCAGAATACTGGAGTGGGTAGCCAACTCAGGGATTGATCCTAGGTCTCCCTCATTGCAGGCACATTCTTTACCAGCTGAGCCACAAGGGAAGCCCACAGTACATGATATTAGATGCCAAGATTCATGATGAAGAGCCAGGATAGGATTGATTCTATAAAATATGTTTTAAATTCCATTCACTGAAAATGCATTCCATTCCTTTCACTCTTATTTTTTGTTCGTAATATGTCGATTCACGGTTGGAGTATTTCCTTTTACTGGCACATCATTTTGAATTGAAGAGTTGTATGAGGATATGTTTTCCCCACTCACTTAGCTGATGTGCTCACCTCCTAGGAGCAAACATTTTCTAGATTCTCTCATTTCTCAGAAACCCATGGATGAGCCTGGCAATTGACATCTTTAAATTACTGATGACCTGTAGTATTAATCCTTTCACCTTGCTAAGGCATGCCTGCTCGGCCATGGTAATCAGGCTTTTTTGCTCATCATAATCCCATTAACAAATTGAAAGATAGAACAAGACTTTTTTTTTAAACAATCCCTCTGACAGGAAGCAGTGCAAAGGGGTTATAATTATGGATTATGTCTTTTATTATACATTGGAGCAAGCACACATTAGCCTAATTAAAAACACAGTGTGAATATTCAACTGCATCGAGCTGCAAATGTTTAAGGGCTGTCTGTAACAGCTGAAAATGTATTTTGGTCTCATAGCAAACCTCGTCAAGTTGTATGGAAAACTGACTTCAGGCATTGAGGATTGCACATTTTTGTGTTGGCAGATTTACCGAGACCCCATCTTGTAAAACACTTTCTAATCTAGGACTCAGAGACAAAGCTTAGCTGAATGAACCACAGAATTATGAAATGAGGCTTTGCTGAGGTCTAGTAACAGAAAGAAGTCAGATACTCAGTTTCAATAACTATCCCAATCTGATTTCAGTTTCACTAAATATACCAAACTATCTTTAGAAAAATCCTTGAGTGAACAAAAGTCTACCCCAGACCTAGGCAGAAAACACTGTTTCAACACTTTAAGAAGCTACCTGATTGTCAGCTTCCAGTGTTGACTTGGAATCATAGAACTGTATAACTGGATTCACACATATCTAGGCAACACAGTTCAATTCTAAAATTAGACTGAAGATCCAACAGGTGAAATGACTTGTCTAAATACATGGGGCACACAGACAGCAGAGTTGGACCAGAATTTTGTTGTTCAGTCACTCAGTCATGTCCAACCCTTACATACCAGGCTTCCCTGTGCTTCACTATCTCTAGGAGTTTGCTCAAACTCGTGTCCATTGAGTCAATGATGCCATCCAACCATCGTATCATCTGTCATCCCCTTCTCCTCCTGCCCTCAAGCTTTCCCAGCATCATGGTCTTTACCAGTGAGTCAGCTCTTCACATCAGGTGGCCAAATTATTAGCACTTCAGTTTCATCAAGAGTCATTTCAATGAATATTCAGGGTTGATTTCCTTTTGGATTGACTGGTTTGATCTCCTTGCTGTCTAAGAGACTCTCAGGAGTCTTCTCCAGCATCACAATTCAAAATCATTAATTCTTTGGTGCTCAGCCTTCTTTATCTAGAAACTTTTGATTAGGCTGCGCATTGCATAACTGGGAAGCACTGATTATGAAAACTATGATGAACAACCTGCAGAGTCCCTTGCCAAAGCTCTAGAAGTTTCTATGGTTCACAGTTCGCTTCATGACCTAATACCTTTTTAATCTACCTCATTTAAGTATTGAATTTTCTCTACTTTTCATCAGGATAAGTCTCTCTGACTTAAATTATTTTTATTGCAATTGTATTCTCCTTATTTTACCATCAGATGTAATACTTCTTTAAAATGTGCCATTATGCTGTTGACATCTAATAAATACTCTTTTCCTCTTTCAGGTAAGTATTGAGCCTTAGTTCAGAAAGTACCCTGTTAATGACTTAACTTTAATGCACTAAAATATCAGTGTGATTCACATGTGCACCAAAGCTAAATTTAAGGTCACTGAGCAGTGATGGATAGAGATGTAACCTTTCCAGTATGTAACACTATGGCAAGCAGAACTCAGAGAGTATGGTACATGCTGTCATTTGCTTGTATTGGCAACACGGTGACTGGGTCTAGGTCATGGCATCAAAACAGCGTTGGATCTTTCCTAAATGTGCTACCTAAACATGAATCAAATTCCTTCTCCTGCTCTAAGTCTGTATTCTGAGCTATGTCATCTTGTACCTGAAAGATGCCAATAGTCTCCACATTGATCAAGTTTTTCCACAGCTGCCTACCTTTAACCCATTTTCCACAAAGTAGTCATCAGATAGTCTTAAAATATAGATCCCATTACATCTCTTTCCTTTAAACTATTTCAGTAGCTGACTAATGCCACTAAAATAGAGACTGAATCCTTTACCATTGCTTCCAAGGTCAGGCCAGTTCTTCTGACCCTTTCTTTGCCTGGCTCTGCTCTACTCCCACCACGGTGGTCACCATTCTTTTCCACCCATGGACCAAGATACTTCCTGGCTCAGAAACTTTGAATCAATAATTTTCAATCTCTAGAAAACTTTTCTCTTGCTTTTGGAATAATCAAATCTTTATCTTTCAAGTTTCAGCATAAATATCATTTCATTAAGGACTTCCTGTTCCCATCTTGTAACTCCGCCCCATATCTGAGGTAAGGCAATGTATCATGTGCTTTCTGGGGTTTATTATCATTGTAATTTAACAATATTCTGTGTAACTCTTAATTTAATATTTATCTGTTGCCCTAGATTAAAAGTTCCATGAGATCCCAGACCCAATTTTTTTTTCATCACCCTGTTCCCAACATAGGGAACAGTAACTATACATAGCACATAAAAGTGAAAGTGAAAACGAAAGTCATTCAGTTGTGTCTGACTCTTTACAACTCCGTGGACTATACAGTCCATGGAATTCTGTAGTCCAGAATACTGGAGTGGGTAGCCTATCCCTTCTCCAGGGGATCTTCCCCACCCAGGAATTGAACCAGGGTCTCCTGCATTGCAGGTGGATTCTTTACCAGCTGACCTATGAGGGAAGCCCATACATAGCACATAGCAGACATATAATAAGTACTGCGGACACACATTGGGTAGGAAGTAATGAAATCAAGTCTCTGAGACTGCAGGGCACTTGCACATCCTATTTCATCTGCTTGAAATAATCTTTCTACTTCACTTTAATGTCTGTTAAACCTTCAGAGCCTAGTGCAAATATCATCTTATAATGATTTGCATACCGAGGCTAATTCTCTCTGTTGGGCTCTTGTGGTAGCTTTCACTACCATTTATAGCATTTTTCATGATAATTTGATGTTTAATTGTGCAAAAGTTTTATCATTATCTTGCTTGCACTTAAGCTTAAAGAACACAATTTACATGAAATTCTGCTTACCAACGTGCTAAGTTTTCAGGACAGTATCAACTACATAGTCAGCTCTGAGAAAATATTTATGAAATGGCTAAAGTAATGAATATTCAGTAAGTGTCTTTATGGGATTAAGACGTCCACTCTGAAAACAGTTTTTACTTACCATCGTAGTGGTTATGTGCGTGTGTATGTGAATGTGCGTTAACCCTAGGGCACTCCAGAACTCAGTGGGATAACTCACTGTTTTACTGAACAGAGTCTTTGCTGTACATGTTAAAAAGCAAAACTACATTTCTTATGTTGGTTTAAGATTTTCTTCATTGGTCCAGGCTCCTCAGGGTGCTGTGGGATGGATCACTTTATTTCGTTCCATCAGAATCCTTGCCTACATGCCAAGTTACTTCAGTCGTGTCCAACTCTGTGCAAATCTATGGACGGTAGCCTACCAGTCTTCTCTGTCCATGGGATTCTTCAGGCTAGAAAACTGGAGTGGGTTGCCATTTCCTCCTCCAGGGAATGTTTCCAACCCAGGGATCGAACCTGTGTCTTTTATGTCTCCTGCATTGGCAGGTAGGTTCTTTACAACTAGCCACACCTGGGAAGTCACATTTGGTTATTCACTAACTTGCCACACTTGCAGCTCACAGCCAGGGAAAAATGCAGTTCACAGGAACATTCTGACGGTCCCAGTAAGGTCATGGACAGAAAATTACCACCAGATCATATTAATGTCTTCATTTACATGTGGCTTAAACAAGAAACATAAGAAAGCCTTCGGATTTAGATACTGAGAAAATGCCTCAGGAGATAACAATAACCCTCCCTCAGTATTCTTTTCTCCAGGCTAAATGATCCAGTTCTTCCAGGACTTCTTAATAGAGTTTACTTTAGAGCACTACATTTTCTGGCCACTGTTCTGAGTTGTAGGAATAAGTATTTCTTTCTAATCAATGTAATTTTTTTTTAAGTTTTGTCAGAAAGAGGGGTACATAAAAATACAAAATGATGAACTATCAGAGTTTTAACCATATGTGGCGAACATGTAAGTGTATCCTCTGATTAATGATTAGGAAATTGAGGACCAAAAAAGCTGTCTGAAAACCTAACAGGTATAATGATTGTCTTGTAGGTACTCATGAGTATCTCATAAATCTAGGTTCCTATTTTTTTTTTAAATGTTATTTTTAAAATCCATCTGGATCTCGAGTTTCATTACTCTCTTTGACTTGGTAATGTTATTTCTAATGATACCTTTGTCATTTCTTAATGACCGATTGTCCAAACAGTTATTTTAACTGGTGGCATCAAAATTTGTCTGTGATTTGATTAGATAGTAATTACCTTCCTCAGATACTTAACTTTCCATCCATATGCATACTGATAAGTCCTGGCTGTTAGAAAAATTTGTAAAGCAAAATGCAGAGATATAATTTTAATGAACAGGTTTATATTTTAAAATTTTGCATATTATAACACTCAGTAAATTACCCTTTATGTATCAACTATTGTATTCATTTTTATGTAACTATTGTTTTATGACTTTTTATCATTTAAGAACTTTAGGATACTTTAAAATTGTTGGTTCTTTATGTGACTCTGAATCTAGTCCTTCAGGGAATGGAAATATATGTAAAGATTCTTGTTGAGAGAATTTCCAAGGTTAGCTATCCAAGCATAAATATAAGATAACCAGATTCGCAACTCGTAATCTTAGGTTCCTCTCATATACCCCAGTCCTCAGTCCTTTCTCTTCAATGTCCCATCATGTACAAGATGGAGTCGTCACTGCTGACCTTAAAACAATTGTTTCATTTAATTTATAATTTCTGTCACTGTGTTAAGTATTTATATAATTATCATATCTTAATTAATGGCTATACGAGATCAGTTTAAGTAAATACTATTTTTGTCCATATTAGAAATATAAATCACCATTGAAAAATGCAGGGATTAGGGTCAAGTCTTACACCACAGTAGGAAATTCATATATAACTTTACAGTCTACTATTATTACATGGATTCTGCATCCTCAGTTACAACCAACCACAGATCAACTGGAACTATAATATGTATTTATTGAAAACAAAAAAAAAGCCTACATATAAATGGATATGTACTGTTCAAACCCATGTGGTTCAAGAGTCAGTTCAGTTCAGTTCAGTCGCTCAGTCGTGTCCGACTCTTTGCAGCCCCATGAATCACAGCACACCAGGCCTCCCTGTCATCACCAACTCCTGGAGTTCACTCAAACTCATGTCCATCGAGTTGGTGATGCCATCTAGCCATCTCATCCTCTGTCATCCCCTTCTCCTCCTGCCCCCAATCCTTCCCAGCATCAGTCTTTTGCAATGAGTCAACTCTTCGCATGAGGTGGCCAAAGTACTGGAGTTTCAGTTTTAGCATCATTCCTTCCAAAGAACACCCAACTGAAATATAAATTATAATTTTATGATATTATATAATGATTATAAAACTAATGAAAGCAAAACATCCCAACAGTAGGAATTTTGAACTCCATTTAATAATATTATTTGAAAAGGAAATCACAGAATACCTAGGATACATCTGAACGCAGAATTTCACGCAATTTGAAATCCCAGTGATATACAACTAGGTACCTATTAAAATAGCAAAATTAAGCAGACTGAGCATGCAGAGCCTTGGCAAAAATGTAGAGGAACTAGGACTCTTGGACACTGCTGAGAGGAGTGATTCAATCCCTTTGGAGACAAACTTAGTAGTCTCTTAAAAAGTTAAATATGTACCTATCATAGGATCCAGCCATTTTATTCCTAAGTATTTTTCAAACAAAAATGAATGCTTATGTCCATAAACATGGGTATACGGACGTTCACAGCATTTTTATTTGTAATATCCCCAAACTAGAAACAATATTAATGTTTCTCAATGAATCAATGGATAAATAACCTGTAATATTGTTGGGCTTCCCTGGTGGCTCAGATGGTAAAGAATCTGCCTGCAGTGTGGGAAACCAGGTTCAATCCCTGGGTCAGGAAGATCCCCTGGGGAAAGGAATAGTGGCTACCCACTCCAGTATTCTTGCCTGGAGAATTCTATGGACAGAGGAGCCAGATGGGCTACAGTCCCTGGAGTTGCAAAGAGTCAGTCATGATTGAGTGACTAATGCACACACACACAATGTGTTGGTACATTGAAATACTATTCAGCAATAATGAAGAATGAGCAACTGATACATGTGTCATTGTGGATGGATCCCAATATAATTATACTAAGTGAAAGAAACCAATCCCTCCCCTCCCGCACTGAACATTCTGCATGAGTCTTTTTATATAAAACTCAAGAAACTGCAAAGTAACGCACAGTGACAGAAAGCACATCAGCAGCTGTCTGGGAATGGAGAGCAGTATATGGAGCAAGGCAGGAGGGAAGCAATACAGCAGGACATGGAAGTCTAAAGAAATGTTTGGGGGGCTAGAGATGTTCATTACTTTGACTGTGACAATTGTCTTATAGCATATCCACTAGTACAATTTAAATATTATTGCCTGTCAATTATTACACCTCAATAATGCTGTTAAAATACATTCATGAAGTTCATAAATATGAATTTATCATTAAACAAAAAATATATGAATTAATCTATCAGCTCAAAGGGTTAGAAAATGAAGAATATTTAATTCTATCAAAGCAAACAAAAAAAGAGAGAGAGAAACATAAGAGCCAAAATTATGTTTTTGAAGATTAAAACTGAAAAACAAGCCAGAAAAAGATTCTTTGTATAAAAAAAAATATGAACATTGGAAGTTAATTCCAATGTTCATAACAAAGAAAATATTAAAGAATAATAATAAATAAATGTAAGAATTTTAGAAACGGAAGACAACATAACTTTAATACACTTGTCATAAAACAGAATTTTGAAAGACCCTGTAAAATTAACACTGGAAAAGTAAGTCACTAGAAGAATATCCAAAGAAAATGAAAAATAACAAAATTGCCCCCAAAAGTCACTTAAAAATGAAAAAAAAAAAACCGCTGAACCATGGAGGAAATGTATAAATTTCATAGAGAGTAATTAAAAAAAACAGGCCTACTTACCTTGTTTTATCAGTGATTCATTTCAAATCTTTACCAAACATTCATTTTCTATGAGACTTTTACTGTTTACAAATATACAGCAAAGCCATGGTTTAAACATGATAAGATTGGTCATGTGCAAATAAACACATCACCAATACTGAAGATACTCCTACAGACTGAGACAAAGAGAATAAGTCTATTGCAAAAGGAGAAAAACAAATGGGTAAAATACAATCAAAAGATTAAATTAATATTTCTGCTATTTGAGGAAGGTCTACACTATAATTTCATATTCATATTCACTGAATCAATAAATAATGAAAAGCCCCACATTCCATGCTATGTTGTGAGAGTACAGGGGCACCAAGGACTTTCTCACTTTCTTGTAGTCTTCATGGGACAGTGAGTTGGTACAGCATTGCCAGAGGAAAATTTGGCAAAATAAATATTGATCACTCTGCTGTAAACCCTACTAATGCAGCATTGTTAATCAACTGTACTCCAAGATAAAATAAAAATTCTAAAAATATTAAAACATATGTATATCTCTTGACTCAAATTTCACTATTTGAAATTAATCTTAATAATACTTAGAAGGGTGCAACAATAAGTGCATGCATTTGTCCATGGAATCATACTATGTATTTACAAAGGCTCAGCAAAAGCTAATACCTCAGGGCATTGATTAAATAAATTATATGAAATATGCTTAGGTGTGCTATGTAGCCATTAAATTATAATAGAGGTATAAATTTATTGGTCTGGAGCTGCTAAGTCGCTTCAGTCGTGTCAAACTCTGTGTGACCCCATAGACTGCAGCCCACCAGGCTCCCCTGTCCCTGGGATTCTCCAGGCAAGAATACTGGAGTGGGTTGCCATTTCCTTCTCCAATGCATGAAAATGAAAAGTAAAAGTGAAGTCGCTCAGTCGTGTCCGACCCTCAGAGACCCCATGGACTGCAGCCTACCAGGCTCCTCCATCCGTGGGATTTTCCAGGCAAGAGTACTGGAGTGGGTTGCCACTGCCTTCTCTGTGTTACTCTCTAAGTTGAAATAGTCATCTATGAGTTCTGCCCACGGGGGAAGTGATTCTGATTCTGTTTTGGACACCTTGTTAAACCACCCTCAGAACAAGCAAGAGGACATTAAGGAAGGGGCACTGCTGTCTGTGCAGGTGGGATGCAGTACAGAGGTTTGGTAAGACTGTGATCTGCAGAATTCTCCAAATGCATTTGTGAGAAAATGATTAAAAGTAATAAAAAAAAGTGTATTCCCCAAACCATGGATTTATCTTGGTTTAATGGTATAAGTATATACTAAAATTAAGGTTTCCAAGTCACTAATCGATTATAACTTAATTTTTCTCATTCCTTTAAATCCAAAGAACACATAAGAAGTCATAATGTCATGAAAAAAACTATATATATACAAACATATGTATATATGAAGCTAGTTGGAGGTCTATCAGGAAAGAACTTGAAAGCTACTTGCAGATTCTGATCCCATGGTGGTTTTGTTCAGTCACTAAGTCATGTCCAAGTTTTGCAACCCCATAGACTGCATCACACCAGGCTTCCCTGTCCTTTAATAGCTCCCATAGTTTGCTCAAATTCATGTCCATGGAGTCGGTGATGCTATCTAACCATCTCATCATCTACTGTCCCCTTCTATTTTGCCTTCAATTTTTCCCACCATCAGGATCTTTTCCAATGAGTGGCTCTTCTCATCGGGTGGCCAAAATATAGGAGCTGATCCCATGGTTAAAATGTTTCTTTGTAACCCACAATTTCACATTATGAACCTCGACCCTAAACTGAAATCAGAGGATCATTAAATATGAATATGAACATGATTATGTGCTCCAGTTATAAAAATAACTGAGCAGGTGAACACAGGTAGAATATTTGTTTTTGTTATCTGATAGACATGGAAATGTGACCCACTTACCTTAAACAATTATAAAATACAATATACCTTACCTTAAACAATTATAGAATACAACAGTGTGTGATAAGTGCTCATGGTACAATTTGGTGATGACATGAGTTCAAAGATATAGTAGTATTAAGCATGGAATATTTCATCCCAGAACTGAGGCTTTCAGGAGGGCTTTGGCTTCATATTTCTATGAAGATGGCACAACCATTCACCCAGATTATGGCATGATCTGGAATCCAGGGCTTCATCACCACCTGCCTGCCTCTCAAGTATGCCCCAGAGCTCATCAATAACAATAAAAGATCTACGTCTCTCAACACCTTTGCCCATCTTCATGACAACTATTACTTGAGTTCAGTTTTCTATGGAATTTTCTTGAATGATTGAAACAGTTGCCTATCTGGTGTTCTTGTTTCTTGCTTTGTCCTCTTCTAATCAGTGCCCGGTGTGATCGTTCTAAAATGCGGCTCTGACCTTACCAATCTCCTGTCTAAAACGCTTCAATAATTCTCCATTTCGAACAGCATAAAATCCAAACCCCTTAGGATGACATACAAATTTCTTTGTAATTGATCTTTTCTGCTTGTCTCTCTTTGCTGGTCCCTTGACACTTCATCTCTTCATCTAAAAGATTTGTCAGTCTCAGCATGTATCAAGCACCTGTCACCTTGAGACACTTCACACATTGACCTTCCATTGGGTAGCCTCATCCTCCCCTTACTACCTGGCTAACTTTAATTCATTCCTTAAGATTCAGTCCATATGCCACTTTTCCCTGAAGAAGTTTAGTCTAATCTCAGGCATCAGGAGTTGATAGTGTTCCATCTCTCCTGTAATGCTACATGTATATCTCTATTTTAAGATTTACCTAACATTTTGCTTGTGTCAGCTCCAATGAGGTCAGGAATTGCATCTCATTCATTGCTGTATCCTAAGGCAGATTCTTACTCTGCCTTAAGATATGTATATGGTGAGTCTCCAAAATATTTGTTGAATTCAAAACTGAATAAATTATTGAAAAAATGAATGAGTGGTGAAGAGTGTGATGTATGAATAAAAGTATTAAAGTGTATATCATCATAAATCATGAATACAGAATTAAATTACTATGGGAAGGAGTATATGATTAGAAGAAAAACAAGACTATAAGACTAAGCTTTCAAAGCCATGTGTTATTTAGTATTCAACCTGCACAAATTAATACTCAGTCATGTATTGTTTACTTGAGTATATGTAAATCATATATATATGAGTATATAAAGAACAAATAAATATACATATATGTTTATATATATTTATATATATATATATATATATATATAGGCTTCCCAGGTGGTGCTAGTGGTAAAGAATCCACCTGCCAATGCAGGAAATGCAAGAGACACATGTTTGATCCTGAGTCAGGAAGATCCCCTGGAGGAGGAAATGTCAACCCATTCCAATATTTTTTCTTGGAAAATTCAATGGACAGATTAGCCTGGCAGGCTGCAGTCCACAGGGGAGCAAAAAGTCGGACACGACTGAGTGATTGAGCACATGTATAAATATATATATATATATATATACACACACACACACACACTCATACATTTTCCATATTCTTAATGTAAATTAAACTGAGATCCCACCAGTATGTTAACTCAATATACCAAACAAACCTAGAGCTTATAAAATAGTCCACATTGCTCACTATATGTCTCTTACATTTAAGTCATTATAAGATTCTGAAGGTGAAAATCTGTTATTATTCTACATTGTGCTGAGCATTGTGTCAAACCCTAAGAAGGTACATTCAGGTGAGGAAATGGACTTGATTTCATAGCTAAAGGAGTAATTTATTCTTGAGAAGTAGAAGTGTGGGTACCAGGAATGAAGAGCAGGACCAAAGCACCAAACCTGATATTTAATGAATTTAGGAAAGATTTTCAAAAGAAGCTTTATGCATGGGAGTCGACATTTTGTTAATAATTTCTTTCTTGAGAGACTCATGCAGCTTGGGCTGTTCTCAGCTCTTTCAAATTCTCTCTTCTGCTGATGTAGCAAGAATCAGCAAATTCAAAGTAAAGCTAAAAGAAGCCTGGAAGCTCAGCCTCTGGGCAGTCATTTTCAGTATTTATGAGTGCCTGTAAATGGCTAGTGAGCTGGTGATAGCACCATTGATTCTATTTTTAACAGTTGACTTCCTCACAATCAATGGGATTGACCAAACCAACTGTCAAGTCAGCAGCAACCAGGCGATGGCACACCGCGGTCCATTAACATGGCCTGTGGCTCCAGGTAGGCAGATGCCTCCAACAGAGCTCTAAGCTGGGAACACATCCGCTAGCACCAAACAAGCTCAACTCTCCTCTCAAGGCCAGTTGACCCCGTCACCATGGAAACTTCTTAAAGACCCAGAAGTAAATTGTGCAGCTCTTTAGCACCCTCTGGTGTCCAGTCTTCCAAAAACCCAAAATTCTCCTGGGTTTTCAGAATTGGACCATGATCATTCCTGCTGAAAGCGATGTACTTCCTTGGGATGTTCAGCAATTTAGAGTGAGAAACTCTTTAATCTGACATCACCTTTTATGTTGACTAAGGAGTATTACTAATGGGAAAAATTTCCTAACTATCATCAAGTTAAGTGGAAGTAGAATAACCAACCCAGTGTGTTTTTGGCTTGGCTCAGAGGTTAAAGCATCTGCCCACAATGCGGGAGACCTGGGTTCGAACCGTGGGTGGGAAGATTCCCTGGAGAAGGAAATGGCACCCCACTCCAGTGTTCTTGCCTGGAGAATCCCATGGACAGAGGAGCCTGGTGGGCTACAGTCCACGGGGTCGCAAAAAGTCGGACACGACTGAGTGACCTCACTGGAACATGAAAACTGCCACTCTGAAATCTGAAATACACTCTGGGTTACACAAAGTAAATTTTTCTAGAAAACAGCTACTTGTCAGAAGTCAGTAACTATTTTAATTGATTTTTAAGAGGATGAAAGATGCAGATAAAGAGAGAGTAGCCAAGCTAACACTTGGATTACCTCTCAAGCTTCTTCTCCCATCTTTATCCATGGCAAGTGTCAGGAAAGAGAAATGCCTGGGAGTGGGCATCAGATTTGGGCCCTGGGATGGACTCCACTTTCAGATTAAATGTGACTTTGGACAAATCACAATCTCTAGGAATCTCAGTTTTCTCAAGTATAAAATAAGAATATAAGTCCAGGTCATCTTTGTCATCTGGAGGTGGAAATATGGAAATCTGAGGTCCTATGAGACTGTCAGGGTTTGAGTGTCCATCCTACCTGAAGACGGCTGATGGGTACATGGATTTCATTAACCCCCTTACGCATAAGTTTGAATCTTTTCATAATAAAAAAATTAAATGACTTACAGTTGGAATCAATTTTCCATGTTCTCCTGAATATCAAATTAATGAGACTCTATAAAATAGAATGGTAGATTCCCATTTTAGACTCTCTAATGATTACAAATTTTAAAATAAGCATGGGCAGTTCAAAAAAATCTCCCCCTTTTTAGAGTGGCCTTAAGCAATATATGAGAAGAAGTGAATTAGAGGGATTTCTGCAGAAGAGTGTCAAGTATTCTTCATATGTTTTTATCATAACCAAGTTCACTTATTAAGATCCTACTAGGTACCAAGAGTTTTAGAGACCTCATTTTATTTAATCCTCCTAACATTCCTGCAAGGTAGATTGTCTTATTTGCATTTTCTAGAAAAGGAAACTCAGCCTCAGAGATGCAAAGCAATTTGTCCCAGTTAACATGCAACCTGTAGCGCTCATATTCAGGCCAAATTTTGTCTGAACCCAAGCTGTTTTACTTTCCACAGAAGTAGCATCTTTTCATCTAGAGAGCAACATGGGAAAGGGAAGGAATTCCTGAATCCATTATTCTGGCAGAGGTCTTCTCAATTCCTTTCTGCCTAACAGTGGATGGTTGTAAGGAGTCCCAGAGACAGGTAATGCTGTCTGCATTCCTGCTTTGTCTCCCTGACAGCAGAGACCCGCAGCAGGCTGCCGGGGTCCTTCCCCACTCAGAACACCGTCTACAGCAGAGCAGCTCCATGGAGTCATTCACCTTTCTACAGCCTTTAATTGAACATCTACTGTGTTCCATGTACCTCTAGGGCAGTAAAACTTTAAAATTCTTTATCCGGCTAAAGAAATATCACAGATGCCTCCAAGGGAATAAAGATGGTGTTGCTCATCCCCTCCTTTGAAGAACTCACCAGGCCGTGGCTTCCAGAAGACACCGGCACAGCCATGGGAATCTGTGCCCGGGTCCATCTGCTCTTTAAATGCTGCCCCCAAGTAACCTCTTTAGTCCCTGACTGCCAGGAAGCGAGGTCTGGTTAGAGAAAGGAAGGGCTGGCGTGTTTCTTCATCTTGGAGAAAATTAAGGAAATTCTGTATCCAAAGTATATAATTACTCTTCAGTCATAGTGATGTATCACTGAAAAGGCTGGACATCCGCCTGTGTTTCCAAATGTCTCTCCATTTGACCTTCCATATCACCATGCTTTTGAAGTGTGGTGTTGGAGAAGAGTCTTGAGAATCCCTTGGACTGCAGGGAGACCCAACCAGTCCATCCTAAAGGAAATCAGTCCTGAATATTCATTGGAAGGACTGATGTTGAAGCTGAAACTCCAATACTTTGGCCACCTGATGCAAAGAGCTGACTCATTTGAAAAGACCCTGATCGTGAGAAAGATTGAAGGTGGGAGGAGAAGGGGGACGACAGAGGATTGGATGGTTGGATGGCATCACCGACTCAATGGACATGAGTTTGAGTAAACTCCAGGAGTTGGTGATGGACAGGGAAGCCTGGTGTGCTGCAGTCCATGGAGTTGCAAAGAGTCAGACATGACTGAGGAACTGAACTGAACTGAACTGATCACCATACTTCACTTTAACTCACCTGAGACATCTTAATAACAGGACTGCAGTCCTAAGCCCAGACTTACCATATATATATATATAAATCTCTGTGGTTCTGCTTTGTAAAGAGAAAACAGGCAACTGTTACCCACAGTTTCTGTCCCCTGAATGCATTTCCCTTTCTGGATATTGAAAAGATTTGTCCCAACACCAGCACGTGGAATGATAGAAGGTCAAAGGCATTTTCCACAGTGCCCTCCAGCCAGGACTGCTAATGTGACTTACAGGCCATTCGCTCATTTGGAAAGGAAGCACACTTGTCTCCAAGAGCACTGATAACTGTGGCAAAACTGGCTGAGCCTGGGAAGAAAAAGCCACTTTCCCTGGAGGAGAGGTTGGAAATTCTTGGCACTGTGGGTCTTCAGCATTTTCAGAGTTGGAAAATCTACCATGGTTCACAGACCTAGAAATCAGAGATGTAAACAGAGAAAAAAGGACATAAAGACTACAGAAAAAGAAAAAAAAAAAAAAAAACAAAGGCAATCTAGCAGGGCAAACAGAACTAGGAAGTTTAGAATGGAAACCTCAAGCACAAAGCAAGGACATTCTCCCTCTGCAAAGCTCTAGAGACACTGAGAATTCAAGGTTTTAGAAAAGCAAACTGTTAACATATTTAATTTTTTTTCTTTCCATTTTTTCTAAACTTTTACTAAATCCTCCTTTTTCCTTTCTAAAGTTTTTTACTTCAGGATCGCTGGGTTCTACTGTGTTTAAAAGGGAAAAAAAGAAAAAGGAACTATAAACCTAAATTATAGCCAATCAGATTGTACTCACAGCTCAACTACTAGACAAATTGCAGCTCATGAAATTTGCTATGGGTCAGGAGACTGAGTAATTTTATTTTAATCAGTCTTATTTGAAGCTGGAATGCCATTGCAGCAAATCCTCTGAATAGGATTTCAGTGGGGATCGAGACTGGTCTTTTTTTCCTCCCTTCTTCCTTTTTTCTTTCTTCCTAGTAAACTGTTGCGGGTTTCTGGGAGATAATGGGAAACAGAAGTTGAGATAGTCCAATTGTATTCTAGTATTGAATGAAAGCGTGTCTGGAGCTTATGTTGGCTCCCGCCTTCCTGACACTGCAGGATTAAGCTGTCCAAATCGTGTCCCCAGCACTCATTTACATGGAGACGTCCCAGGCAAACCTCAGGTCGGGCCCCAGAGCCACAAATGCTCTGCTGATCCCTGGGCCTCGCTGGCAGTGCGGATTTCTGGGACATTATTCCATGTCACACGGGACCTTGCAGGCTGCTGCTGAATCGGATGGACTGATATCACCACAACACAGCTGCCTCCTCGCTAAGAGGGAGCAAATCAGGGCCTTTCAGCATCACCAAAGTACAGGATAGAGGCTGCATTACGCTTCTCCGCATCCCTCACTGTATTAGGTTAAGAGGCAGCGTTAGACTAGCACCCCCTCTTCTCTTTACCTTTGAAATTCAGTTTATGGAAGAATCCATGCAATGGTGAAATGTGTGAACTGGGAAAGCCCGCCTTCCAAAGAAGAACATGTAGCAAGAGCCTAGCCTGCTGCCCCAAGTGGAGTCTGGAGTAGACTGGTTTGGTAGTGCTAGCAATTTTGAGAGTTCATGCTTACTCCATTATGCATGCAAATACTTCTTACGTGAGTGGCTAGATATCTGACACAATCTATGCCGTTTCTCTTCTTGATAAGGTTTTTTCCCCTTTATAGTTTTCGTCAGGTTACTTCATTCTTAATTTTAGGTCAAAGGAATTGCTGACTCTAGCCAGATAATCTTTGATACATAATCGTTCTGGGAAACCAACAAAGGAAGAAACCCACGAAAGAACAGTTTGAAATTTTAGGAGCCTTATCCATGTCTTTGTGTGTTAACAATAAAAGATTGGAAGCCTCTTTTCCCAGAAAAGCACAAAGGATAGAGCAATAAGACCTTGCTAATAACCTCAGGTAGCTGTTACCCTCAGACAGCTGGCTGATTGTCTGAGGGGGTGAGGGATATAGACCAGGGGTAGCTGTGTCCTCCTTCTAGGATGAGACCAAGAATGGCAGGCGACTGAGAGAGCCCATTCTACCAGAGATCATACAAAACTGTGTAATCTAGTAAGGTAATCACTTTGATAATACTATTAGCTAATACTTATTTAGTACTTAATATGTGGCAGAAACTGTGTTTTGTGCTTTGTACATATCACATTAATTCTCTGAACAATATTATGAATAATCACTAATTTCGCTTTACACAGAAACAACTGAGTTAGAGACATCTGTAACATACTCAGGGTCAACGAACTAGTAAAGGACAAAGTCAGTTTCCAGTTTAGACCGTCTGATTCTGGTGCATGTAAAATCAACTACTCTGCCATTCTTCTTTCAAGACAAAGGATCCAACAGGAAATAATGGTAACTCAGAGTACGGAGAAGTTGAAGAGAGATGATCTGTAGACATGCATGAGCAAACACTTGGAGCAGTTACCAAGTTCTCACTGAGAATGTCAAGTCTTAAGAGAGAGATAGAGTGCTGACAGCAGAGGTAACTTGTACAGGACACAGCAAAACACATACTACCCAGTTAGCGTGTCTGAGAGTCAAGGTTACCCCTCATCTTGAGAACCAAGTAGAATTCTGTTTTTTTGGAAGGAGGACACCCCCAAAAAGCTACATTTGTAGAGAGTGAGTCTTGTTGCTGAGTCAAGACTTGTCATAGATGGAATACGTTGATCTCCTTAATCTACTGGCTCCTCTCTATGACCAAGATGAATGCAAAATCCTAGAGAATATCAAATTCATATTTACTCCTGATCTGGTTCTCCAGCCATAGGCATCAGGAAGCTTGAGGTGCTTGCTCAACTACAGATTCCTAGGCCTCTACTGAATTAGAGGAGGAGAATTCAGGAAACTTGTTTTACCATAAATCCTACAGAAGTTTCATTCAAACACTAAAATTTGAGAACCAGTGAATTCAACTGTCAAGGGGGACTCAAAAGACGACTTCGGCAATAGAGGGGACAGCTACAAAGACAGGAAAAAGGGAGAATCTAGCTCCAGGTGTGACTGAGCAGGTTGGAATGGATAATCCACAGGGCAATACTACTGCCAGTGTCAAATGTATTCTTAAAGGTAATTCAAATTGTATCATTATTTAGTATTTTTCCCTTGGGGTTATAGTTTTTAAATAATTTAAATGCAAATAATTTTTAGCATTTTAAAATAAAATATAGTGTGGTTTATATTTGGATTTCATTTCTAAGAAGAATAAGAACTTGGTTTCTTTTCTTGACATGAGTCTAAGAAAATAATTTTTTTCTTACTAAACTTAAAGGAGTTGTCTATGGAAATTTGTTTAAATCCTCAAAGGTAAAGTTCAAACATTTACTTTTTGATGTGTGAATTAGAATAGCCAACTCTGTAGTTTAAAACCCCCTATTTTTAAGCTTAATTTGGATTTCTCTGAAACTCATAACAGTATATAAAATAAACTCTCATAATTTTCTCTTAACACTATTTTCCTTTTATTTAAATCCTGTTATAATAAAGAGAAAGAAGAGCTAAGCAAACAAACAGAAAAAAAACAGAAAAAAATAAATCCAAGAACTATTTATTTTTATTCATTTACTTTTTACTAAGAAAGGCATATAGTTTGTGCTAAGAAGGTTGTTAAAAAATATTTTCAATGAGTTTTTAAGAAATTTATTTCATCACAAAATAAGCAATTATTACAAGCACTTAACCATATCTTCAACGATTTCTCATTGAAGGATACATGTGTTTCTTATAGTTTAAGACAGACATTGAAAAACATGATCCTTAATTGGTATTTCCCACAGCATCCCCCAAAATCTGCTTTTCCTCTAAAATTTTACTCACTGCTTTGAAGCATTTTGTTGACTGAAAACATTTTCTACATAAACTTCATGTTGAATTTCTGCAGTGAATGCATTTTTCATGATTAAAAGTCATAGCATGCTTCTTGTCTGGGGAACACAGTGCTAGGACAGCACTCATTCTTAGGTATGAGTTCTTAAGTCACAAACAGTTTTAAACTTCAATTCACTTTTAAAAACAGATTTAGCAACACAATTGTGGTGCTATGAATTTTGGAGAAAGCATTTACCTTGCATTGTATTTTTATGCAACTTTCTACATGGGAAAGGCATTCCAGATTCACCTGTATCAGCCAAAGTGTCATAGGAAACAGATGGCATACTCAATTTATGGTAATTCCAGGAGGATCTAACACAAAGGAGCAGGCTGGTATAGAGGAAGCACAAGTAGAGCAGGAACCCGGGTCAGCACCTGGAGACCTGTTACCACCTCTAAGCCTAAAGAACAAGGAGAAGATAAAGTGACCAAGACCCCAAAGGACAGTATTCTATTAAACAGACCACCTTGAGAAAAGTGGTGGTCTTCTATTTAAGGACACAGATGCCCCAAGGGGATCTGACAGCAAAAGAGCCAGGTAAGAAATACCCCTTTCCCTCTCCTTTATCTTTCCTTCCCATCTTCTCCTTAGGCTTCTATCAATTAAACCTAACAGAGGCCAGAAGGCATGGGAGTATGGTGCACTACATACAAATCAGACATGCAGGACTAAAAGACAGACTCACAATTTGAAGAGACATTCTGGAGGTAAATGGAAGAGTTTTGGCATAACCTGCAATAAGTATCTGAGACACTGGTTTCAATATTTGCTCTGTCACTTAGCACACAGGTTAGTGGGCCTTAGGCAAGTTACCTGGGCTCACTAAGCCCTAATTACCTTCTCTGTAACAGTAAAACTCTAATTACTCCCTTGCAAGGATTAAATGAAAATACATGCATATTGATTCTGTGAAGACCTATAAGACCTGTGAAGATCTATAAGACCTTCTAGAACTAACACCAAAAAAAAAAAAAAATGTGCTTTTCATCATAGGGGACTGAAATGCAAAAGTAGAAAGTCACGAGATACATGGAGGAACAGGCAAGTTAGGCCTTGGAATGAAGCAGGGCAAAGGCAAACAGTTTTGCCAAGAGAAGCACTGGTCATAGCAAACACCCTCTTTCAACAACATAGGAGACAGCTCTACATGTGAACATCACCACATGGTCAATACGGAAATCAGATTGATTGTATTCTTTCCAGCTGAAGATGGAGAAGCTCTATACAGTCAGCAAAAACAAGACCTGGAGTTGACTATGGCTTAGGTCATGGTATTCTTACTTGCAAAATTTGGGTTTAAATTGAAGAACGCAGGGAAAACCACAAGACCATCCAGGTATGACCTAAATCAAATACATTATAATTATACAGTGGAGGTGATGAATAGATTCAAGGGATTAGAAATGGTAGACAAAGTACCTGAAGAACTATGGACAGAGGTTTGTATCATTGTTTAGGAGGTGGTGACCAAAACCAGCCCCAATAAAAAGAAATGCAAGAAGGCAAAATGATTGTCCAAGGAGTCCTCACAAATACCAGAGAAAAGAAGAGAAGTGAAAGGCAAAGAAGAAAGGGAAAGACATACTCAACTGAATGCAGAGTTCCAGAGACTATCAAGAAGAGATAAGTAAGCTTTCTGAAGAGAATAATGCAAAAAAATAGAGGAAGCCAATAGAATGGAAACGACTAGAGATCTCTTCAAGAAAATTGCAGATACTAGGCCTTAGAAAGCATTACTATGAACAAAGCTAGTGGAGGTGATGGAATTCCAGTTGAGCTATTCCAAATCCTGAAAGATTATGCTGTGAAAGTGCTGCACTCAATATGCCAGCAAATTTGGAAAACTCAGCAGTGGCCACAGGACTGGAAAAGGTCAGTTTTCATTCCAATCCCAAAGAAAGGCAATGCCAAAGAATGCTCAAACTACCTCACAACTGCACTCATCTCACATGCTAGTAAAGTAATGCTCAAAATTCTCCAAGCCAGGCTTCAGCAATATGTGAACTGTGAACTTCCAGATATTCAAGCTGGTTTTAGAAAAGGCAGAGGAACCAGAGATCAAATTCCCAACATCTGCTGGATCATGGAAAAAGCAACAGATTTCCAGAAAAACATCTGTTTCTGCTTTATTGACTATGCCAAAGCCTTTGACTGTGTGGATCACAATAAACTGTGGAAAATTCTGAAAGAGATGGGAATACAAGACCATCTGATCTGCCTCTTGAGAAATCTGTATAAAGGTCAGGAAGCAACAGTTAAAACTGGACATGAAACAACAGACTGGTTGCAAATAGGAAAAGGAGTGCATCAAGGCTGTATATTGTCACCCTGCTTATTTAACTTATATGCAGAGTACATCATGAGAAACTCTGGGCTGGAAGAAGCACAAGCGGGAATCAAGATTGCTGGGAGAAATATCAAGAACCTCAGATATGCAGCTGACACCACCCTTATGGCAGAAAGTGAAGAGGAACTCAAAAGCCTCTTGATGAAAGTGAAAGTGGAGAGTGAAAAACTTGGCTTAAAGCTCAACATTCAGAAAACGAAGATCATGGCATCCGGTCCCATGACTGCACGGGAAATAGATGGGGAAACAGTGGAAACGGTGTCAGACTTTATTTTTCTGGGCTACTGCAGATGGTGACTGTAGCCATGAAATTAAGAGATGCTTACTCCTTGGAAGGAAAGTTATGACCAACCTAGATAGCATATTCAAAAGCAGAGACATTACTTTGCCAACAAAGGTTCGTCCAGTCAAGGCTATGGTTTTTCCTGTGATCATGTATGGATGTGAGAGGTGGACTGTGAAGAAGGCTGAGCGCCAAAGAATTGATGCTTTTGAACTGTGGTGTTGGAGAGGACTCTTGAGAGTCCCTTGGACTGTAAGGAGATCCAACCAGTCCATTCTGAAGGAGATCAGCCCTGGGATTTCTTTGGAAAGAATGATGCTAAAGCTGAAACTCCAGAACTTTGGCCACCTCATGCGACGATTTGACTCACTGGAAAAGACTCTGATGCTGGGAGGGATTGGGGGCAAGAAGAGAAGGGGACGACAGAGGATGAGATGGCTGGATGGCATCACTGACTCGATGCACATGAGTCTGGGTGAACTCCGGGAGTTGGTGATGGACAGAGAGGCCTGGTGTGCTGCGATTCATGGGGTCGCAGAGTCAGACAGGACTGAGTGACTGAACTGAACTGAAGGGAACATTTCATGCAAAGATGAGCATAATAAAGTGCAGAAACTACATGGGCCTAACAGAAGCAGAAGAGATTAAGAAGAGGTGTCAAGAATACCAAAAGAACTGTACAAAACAATTCTTAATGACCCAGATAGCCATTATGGCATGATCACTCACCAAGAGCCAGGCATCCTAGAGAGCAAAGTCAAGTGGGCCTTAGGAAGCATCACTACAAACAAAGCTAATGAGGGTGATGGAATTCCAGCTGAGCTATTTCAAATCCTTAAAGATCATTCTATTAAAGTGCTGCACTCAATATGTCAGCAAAGTTGGAAAACTCAACAGTGGCCACAGGACTGGAAAAGGTCAGTTTCCATTCCAATCCCAAAGAAGGGCAATGCCAAGGAATGTTCAAAAGACCACACAATTAAATGACCACACAATGGGTCTCATTTCACATGCTAGCAAGGTAATGCTCAAAATACTTCAAGCTATGCTTCAACAGTATGTGACTCATTAATTCCAGGTGTACAAGCTAGATTGGCAGATGAACCAGAGATCAAATTGTCAACATCTACTAGATAACGGAGAAAACAAGGGAATTCCAGAAAAACATTTACTTCTGCTTCATTACTAAAGACTTTGACTGTGTGGATCACAACAGACTGTGGAAAGTTCTTAAAGAGATGGGAAAGTCAGACAACCTTACCTGTCTTCTTAGAAACCTGTATGCAGGACAAGAAGCAACAGTTAGAACCAGACATGAAACAACAGACTTATTCTAAATTGAGGAAGGCGTACTTCAAGGCTGTATGTTGTCACCTTGCTTGTGTAGTTTATATGAAGAGTACATCGTGCAAAATGCTCGATGGAAAGACGCAAGCTGGAATCAAGATTGCCAGGAGAAATATTAACAACATCATAAGAAGACGATACAACTCTATGGCAGAAAGCAAAGAGGGTGAAAGGGGAGAGTGGCAAAGCTGGCTTAAAATTCAACATTCCAAAAACTAAGATCATGGCATTCAGTCCAAATACTTATGGCAAATAGATGGGAAAAAATTGGAAACAATGACAGATTTATTTTCCAGAGCTCCCAAATCACTGCAGACAATGACTGCAGCCATGAAATTAAGACTCTTGTGCCTTGGAAGTAAAACTAGGGCAAACCTAGACAGCATATTAAAAAACAGTCTCATCACTTTGTTGACAAAGGTCCACATATTTAAAGCTATGGTTTTTCCAGTAATCATGTAAGGATGTGAGATTTGGGCCATAAAGTAGCACTGAAGAATTTATGCTTTCAAATTGTGATGCTAGAGAAGACTCTTGAGAGTCTCTTGGACAGTGAGGAGATCAAACCAGTCAATCCTAAAAGAAATCAATACTGAATAGTCATTGAAAGGACTGATGCTGAAGTTGAAGCCCCAATATTTTGGCAATCTGTTGCCAAGACTTGAATTATTAGATAAAACCCTGATGCTGGGAAAGATTGAAGGTAAAAGGAGAAGGGGGAAGCAAAGGATGAGATGTTTAGATAGCATCACTGACTCAAAGGATGTTAATCTGGGCAAACTCTGGGAGATACTAATGGACAATGAAGCCTGGTGTGCTGCAGTCTGTGAAGTCACAAAAAGTCCTAAAGGACTTAGTGACTAAAGAACAACAATGGCCTCCATATCAACAAGCCCTCGCTTGTCTGGTGCTAAGAAAGAACTCAAGGAGGATTAGTTCCTTTTTGTCAGTCACCTTCCAAGCAGCAACAAGTTTTCCGTTATTATTCTTATTAATACTTTCTTCCTGGTACCTACTTTGACAGACACTAGATATATACCAAGAAATATCTTAACAAGACATTAATGAAAGAACTCGAAAAAGAGACAAATAAATGGAGAGGTTTAACATCCTCATAAATTGCAAGAATCAGTATTGTTAAAATGTCCATGCTACTCGAAGTAATTTGCAGACTCAAGGTAATATCCATCATATTTCAATAGTATTTTTTCACAGAATAGAGCAATGATGCTAAAATTTGTATTAAACCAAAAAGGTGCTAAATAGCCAAAGCAACATTGAGAAAGAAGAACAAAGATGGAGGCATCATGCTCCCTGATTCCAAACTATATTACGAAGCTACAATAATCAAAAGGTATGTGACTGACATAAAAACAGAAATATGGATCAATCAAACAGAAGAGAGAACCTAGTAATAAACCCAATTATTTACAACAAAGAAGCCAAGAATATACAATGGGGAAAAGACTGGCTCTTCAATAAATGATGTTGGGAAATCTGGACAGTCACATGCAAAAGCTCAACCACTATCTTTTACAATACACAAAAAATAGCTCAACATTGATTAAAGATTTAAAGTGAGACCTGGAATTGTGAAAATTCTAGAAGACACAGGCAATAAGCTCCATGACATAGACCTTTGTGATTTTTTTTTTAACTGACACCAAAGCAAAGCAACTAAGGCAACAGTAAATAAGTGGGGCTATAGCAAACTAAAAACTTTCTGCACAGCAAAAGAGACCATCAATAAAATGAAAAGACAATCTAATGAATGGAAGAAAATATCTGTAAATCATATATCTGATAAGAAGTTGATCTCCAATATACATAAAGAACTCACACAATTCTATAGAAAAAAAATAAAAATCCCATTAAAAATGGGCTGAAAATCTGAATGGACATTTCTCAAAGAAGACATATGGATCACCAACAAGTACATGAAAAGATGCCCAGTAGTATTAACCATCAAGGAAATGCAATTGAAACCACAATGAGATATCATCTTACAGCTGTTGGAATGACTATTATCAAAAAGACAAGAAATAACAATTGTTGATGAGCATGTGGAAAAAAAATGAGCCCTTGTGTACTGTTAGGAGGAATATAAATTGGTGCATCCTTTATGGTGTCTTCAAAAAATTATGAAGCTTCTTCACAAAAGTATGGAGTGTCTTCAAAAAATTAAAAATGGAACTACCATAAGACCCAGAAATTTTACTTTAGGTATTTATCTGAAGATGAAAACACTAACTCAGAAAGAATATATACATCTGTATGTTCACTGCAACATTAGTTACAATAGCTAAGATATGAAAACAAATTAAATGTTTTTCAATGAATGAATAGATAAAAAAATGGTGATATATACCTAAATAATTTTATCCATTAAAACACAATGAAATCTTTCCATTTTCAACAACATGGATGGCTCTAAATAGTATTAGGCTAGTGAAATAAGTCAGAGAAAGACAAATACTGTATTATCTCTCTGATATAAGGAATCTAAAAACAAATAAATAAACAAAAAGCCAAGCTAATAGATGCAAAAGAATAGATTGGTGGTGCCAGAGGTGTGGGAGAAATGGGTGAAGAACTTTTTAATAAAAGTTACAAAACAAAAAGAGTTAAACCCAGCACTTCAGCTCCTATAGATCAATGCTAAACCAAATAGAACTGTAGTTTTTTGATGAACTGCATCCAATCAGACACAAGTTGATAAATTTTTATTATTTTAAAAAACACAGCTTCTATAGTAATTGATATGGCATATTTCTTAGAAATTTCTTTTAGTGCTCAACTGATATTTATAGATTACTAGTGGAAGTTCTTTTGTTTCAGTGATAGATCGTTATGGAGACAAATCTGTCAGCAGTGATCTATTTATTTGGATCTCTCTAAGATATACCTTGGCTGTTTTAACTTCTTGGCTGTATTTACAATGTGAGGCTAAGTATAGACAATTTTAACTGATAAGATGATAAGGCATGAAAAGAATAATTTGAGATATGAAACTGGGAAAAAAGGTAAATTGACCCTTAGCATTAACCCTCATAATAATTAATATTTACCAATAACTCTTCCTCATTTGCCTCCTCAAAAATGCTATTGCTTATAGGGAGAACTGATTAACTTATTTCAGTCTGTTCCTAATAGCTGTAATTCAGATTTCCTAAGTATTTTAATATTAAAAAAAAAATCAGTCTTCTAAAATATATTATCTCCGGTAATCTTCAGAACAGCAAAAGGAAGTAGATATACATTTGTTCCTCTTCAGAGGAAACTGGGGCTCACATGGGTTATATAGCACTACTTAGTAATGAAATCTTCGGAGAAGGCAATGGCACCCCACTCCAGTACTTTTGCCTGGAAAATCCCATGGACAGAGGAGCCTGGTAGGCTGCAGTCCACGGGGTTGCTAGAGTCAGACACGACTGAACGACTTTACTTTCACTTTTCACTTTCAAACATTGGAGAAGGAAATGGCAACCCACTCCAGTGTTCTTGCCTGGAGAATCCCAGGGATGGGGAAGCCTGGTGGGCTGCCGTCTATGGGGTTGCACAGAGTCGGACACAACTGAAGCAACTTAGCAGTAGCAGCAGTAACAGCAGTAATAAAATCAGGTCTCAGTCAACAAGCATAGAGTATAGAATATTGTTTTAATATTCACCTACATTTTGAATAAAACATTGCTATGAGCCAGATACTGTGCAAGGCATAGAAGCTAAAAAGTAAATCATCATCATCTCTTTCCTTAAGTAACATGTTCCCAATAATTCTCTAAAGAGCTTTCAGTCTAAACAAGTATCAAATTCTACTTCAATCTGGATTCTTATGTACTCATTCAATATTTATACATGATTGAGTTTCCCAGTGACCCACATGTAGATTGTATTTCTTGGCTGGTAGCACTTGGTATACATTGGGAAATCTAACTGGTATCCACGTTAAGGTAAAACAATCAACCTCTCTCTTTAACCAACTACAAATTGAGACATTAGAAATCTCAAAACAAAAAAACTCAACTACTAGCAGATTTAATTCGTTCATGCATAAATATGTCTTTCTTTTTCCATCGCCTTCTTGCCTTTCTTTCAGTTTTCTGTTCTTCATTTCTTCAATAGTTTCTCCTAAAAATATTTATGAAAGAGTTCCAATGCTTTTATAGTTTGGAAAAAATCAAACCTCTGTTGAAAATCAGAATTTCCATCTATGAGAAATCATGTTTAAAGGGAAACATGAAATCAAATTAACAGCAGCCAAAAAACATAATTCTTTTGAGATGTTTAAGTACAAGAGTCTATTGTAGCATAAATATGATAATGTTCTACAGAATGTTGTTTTTAAGATTATTTAAAAATTGAACAGAAGTGTTCCAGGGAGCAAAGGGAGTTCCCATAGAAGGGGCAGAAAAGACAAAAAGCTCTTTGAGCCCTTGGAAATGACTTGTGTCTATTAATGAGTGGTGGGAATATGGAGGGAAACTAGAGTAAGGAAAAGGCAAACAGGAGCAAAATGCTGAACAGCCTCATTTGCTGTGCTCAGAAAACAGTGACAACAAAATGTAAAGTTTCAGGGTTTTTGTAACACTAATATTAGATTAACTAGTATTAGATCTACTAGTGAATTTATTTTCCTGGTCTCCAAAATAGCTACGGATGGTGACTTCAGTCATGAAATTAAAAGGCACTTGTCCCTTGGAAGGAAAGTTATGGCAAACCTAGAAAGCACTTTAGGAAGCAGAGACATCACTTTGGTGACAAAGATCCATACAGTCAAAACTATGGTTTTGACTCTGTTCTCTGATACCTCTTGTCTGTCAGGCTATAATGGGCTTCCCAAGCGGCTAAATGGTAAAGAATCTGCCTGCTGATATAGGAGATGCAGAAGAGGCAGGTTTGATCCCTGGCTGGGGAAGCTCTCCTGGAGGAATAAATGGCAACCCACTCCAGAATTCTTGCTTGGGAAAATTCCACGGACAGAGTATCCTGGTGGGCTGTAGTCCATAGGGTCGCAAGAGTTGGACATGACTGAGGGCATGAGCACACAAATATTTTTTCCAGTAGTCATGTATGGACTTGAGAGTTGGATGATAAAGAAGGCTGAACACCAAATAATTGAGGCTGGAGAAGACTTCTGAGAGTCCTTTGGACTGCAAAGAGATCAAAGCAGTCAGTCCTAAAGAATATCAACCCTGAATATTGATTGGAAGAACTGTTGCTAAAGCTGAAGCTCCAATACTTTGGCCACCTGATGGGAAGAGCTGACTCATTGGAAAAGACCCGACCCTGAAGCTGGAAAGATTGAGGGTGAAAGGAGAAGGGGGCAGTGGTAGAGGATGAGATGGCTAGATAGCACCACTAACTCAATGAACCTGAGTTTTAGCAAACTCTGGGAAATAGTGGAGAACTGAGGAGCCTGGCCTGCTACAGTCCATGAGGTCACAAAGAGTTGCACATGACTTAGTAACTAAACAATAGCAATAGGGAAACACACAGGATGCAGTAGGATGCCTTTAAAAGCTTAAATTTATTTTAGATATACAAAAGAGTTTTATCCAAAATTGCAACATCAACTGTGGCCTGGGTACTTCCGTCAGAACAGATGTATGACGAATCAAAATAGTTTTCAACAGGAAGTACAAGCTGAAAATTAATACTAGCTTTGCAGGAAGGAAAAGTATCTGCTGGGGACTTGAAGTTGTCCTTCCAATTCTCCTGCCAGAATAGTTCTGAGTATTATAAAGAAATTCGAGGAATTAGGAAACAGCAAGCTCTTGTTTTGGTATCTATGTCTTCATCAATCTTCTAACTGATTGATCACATAGCCTTCACTACAAGAGACCCTTTTCTGAAGCAGCAGTTTTCGAATGTGTCTCTATTAGTTCATGAATCCTTATCAAAGTCCTCACTCATTAGTCCAGCATGAAAAGTCTCCCATAATCATGGCCAATTAGATCATCTGAATCTACCCGCTGCGTGCTTCCGATAGTTGAGCTTGCTGGTCAGATCAAACATGGCCTCTACATCTTTCATATTCCTTTGAGAAAATTTGGTTGAACAGAAAGAATATGAGTTTTGGTTCAGCATAGCTCAGTGTGAATCTTATTTCTAACTCTATGACCTTGGGCTAGTTCATTAACTTCACTGAATCTATTTCTTCAACTGGAAAATGAAATGAATAATATCTACCTTGCAGAGCTATTATGAGCATTAGATAACATTTTATAAAATGTCAAGCAATGTGACTTGCACGTAATAGCTTCTCAATAAATGGAGGCTGTTATTGTAATTTCTTTCTCCAGATTTCTGTTTGGCAAGTCCTGAGCACCTTTATACTCCCCAAGGTGTTGTCCCAGTTCCTGTTCTATGTTCAGTTGATGTCAATTAATTCCTTCTAAATTGTTACCTGGTGGGGAATCAAAGGCCCTGGCTCTCCTCTGCCATTAGTACACTTAATAACCTTGAACAAGTCACTTACATTTTCTAGGCTTCATTTTGCAAAACTGTAAAGTGAGGTGTTTGATTAGATTATTTCTAATGCTGCCTCCAGCCCTAGGATTATGGATTCCATGAAAGCACCCCTTGTCCATGTCTTGTGAATTCCTTGAGTCCTATGACAACTTCCTGTACTTCACTGTATCCTCAGAGTCCCCTAGATATCTAGTTTTGATTAATTGATTACCTGGATGACCATTAAGGCAATCTGTGAATCAAACTATTGGCTTTCCCTCAAGTTCGGTTGATAGCAAACAATGGAAATTCCACATATACATGACCTTAGGATTTTATTTTGATCTTTCCATGTTGATCCAAAAGTACTGTCAGAGCCATGGTTAAGATAGGTAGATATTACCAGGTCAATAAAGGTAAGAAAGTTGGTATGTTCTCAGTCTAAACAAGTTTCAGACTTTTCCTTTTAACCTTAATATTTCATACACAATTACAAAAAAGTCCAGAATGCTGCCAGATACATGGGTTATTGCAACTGATTATCTAATTTGGATCCAATAATAAAACCACTTTGGTAAGAACCTCTGCTCCACCCCACTGCCATTTGTAGCTGTTTAACAACTGGCAAAAATAGTAAGATCTTCATGAAAAAGAAATAATTATGTCTGTCAGCTGGACTGGAGAGGGTATCTCCAGTGTCAAGATGGTTGACAATCAAGGAATAGGCTACACAATGTGAAATTAAGGCAGTAATCTGAATAGATCCACTTCCTCTATCAGTGTTCATTACTTACAAAGTGGGACACTCCTGAATTCCCAGACTCTAGTCTGCTTTAGGTACTCAGAACCTGTACAGCATTAATCAGTGTGAGCCATAGAACTCAAGAGGTCAGTCACTTACAGTTGACATCATCTTTTGTGTCCAAACTCATCAAAAACTGGATACTCTTCTAATTTAAATATACTGATTGTTTCTAGCAATTTTTTTCTTGTAATTTCTTAAAATTTAATTTCAGAGTTATAATTTTGGTTTTAAAAATTGACATTTAACTGAGAATCAGAAGCCTCTTTAGAGTTGATACATTACATATATGTGATTTTTTGGCAAAGGTTTATTTCTATCATCATCTCTTCACCATTTGAGGATCCAGATGCATGAATTGTATATAATTCAACATTTTAAAATATATTTTGTATTTATGTTTGAAATATAAGTACTTGAATGTATATTTTTGAATGAATGAAATAGAGAATGAACTAAGCTCAGGTTTTACACTGGAGAATGAAATCAGCAATTTTCTTGTTTCATGAGTTGTTGTTTTTCCTTTGCTTCTTTGTGTCTGACTCTTTATTACCCACTGGCATGCAGCCCACCAGGCTTCCCTGTCTTTCACTATCTCCTAGAGTTTGCTCAAACTCATGTCCACTGAATCCATGATGCCATTCAACCATCTCATCCTCTGTCACTCTCTTCTCCTCCTGCTCACAATCTTTCCCAGGATCAGGGTATTTTACAATGAGTCAGCTGTTCGCATCAGGTAGCCAAAGTATTGGAGCTTCAGTTTCAATATCAGTCCTTCCAGTGAATATTCAGAGTTGATTTCCTTCAGGATTGACTGATTTGATCTCCTTGCTGTCCAAGGGTCTCTTAACAGTCTTCTCTAGCACCACAGTTCAAAAGCATCAGTTCTTCAATATTCAGCCTTCTTTATGGTCTATATCTCATATCCATACATGACTATTGGAAAAAACATAGCCTTGACTAGATGGACTTTTGTCGGCAAAGTGATGTCTCTGCTTTTAAATACACTGTCTAGGTTTGTCATTGATTTTCTTCCAAGAAGCAAGTGTCTTTTAATTTCATGGCTGCAGTCACCATCCACAATGAAATTGGAGCCCAATAAAATAAAGGCTGTTACTGTTTCTATTTTCCCCCCATCTATTTGCCATGAAGCAGATGGTGATTGCAGCCATAAAATTAAAAGACGCTTACTCCTTGGAAGGAAAGTTATGACCAACCTAGATAGCATATTCAAAAGCAGAGACATCACTTTGCCAACAAAGGTCCGTCTAGTCAAGGCTATGGTTTTTCCTGTGGTCATGTATGGATGTGAGAGTTGGACTGTGAAGAAAGCTGAGCGCCAAAGAATTGATGCTTTTGAACTGTGGTGTTGGAGAAGACTCTTGAGAGTCCCTTGGACTGCAAGGAGATCCAACCAGTCCATCCTAAAGGAGATCAGTCCTGAGTGTTCTTTGGAAGGACTGATGCTAAAGCTGAAACTCCAATACTTTGGTCACCTCATGCGAAGAGTTGACTCATTGGAAAAGACCCTGGAGCTGGGAGGGATTGGGGGCAGGAGGAGAAGGGGATGACAGAGGATGAGATGGCTGGATGGCATCACCGACTTGATGGACATGATTTTGGGTGAACTCTGGGAGTTGGTGATGGACAGGGAGGCCTGGCGTGCTGCGATTCATGGGGTCACAAAGAGTCAGGCATGACTGAACTGAACTGAACTGAATGGACTGGATGCCACAAACTTTGTTATTTGAATGTTGAGCTTTAAGCTAGCTTTTCCACTCTCCTCTTTACCTTCATCAAGAGGCTGTTTAGTCCCTCTTCACTTTCTGCCCTTAGGGTGGTATCATCTGCGTATCTGAGGTTATTGATATCTCTCCCAGCAATCTTGATTCCAGCTTATGATTCATCCCACCCAGGATTTCACATGATGTACTCTGCATATATGTTAAATAAGCAGGGTGACAACATACAGCCTTGATGTACTGTTTCCCAATTTTGAACCAGTCCATCTTTTTCACGTTCTGTTCTGTTACGTCTTATCTGCATACAGGTTTCTGAGGAGACAGGTAAAATGGTCTGATATTCCCATCTGTTTAAGAATTTTCCACAGCTTGTTGTGATCCACATTCAATGTCTTAAGTGTAGTCAATGAAGCAGAAGTAGGTGTTTTTCTGGAATTCTCTTGCTTTTTACTTTGATCCAACACATGTTGGCAATATGATCTCTGGTTCCTCTGCCTTTTCTAAATCCAGCTTGCACATCTGGAAGTTCTTGGTTTATGTACTGTTGAAGCCTAGCTTGAAGGATTTTGAGCAATACCTTGCTAGCATGTGAAATGAGCACAGCTGTGTGGTAGTTTGAACATTCTTTGGCACTGCCCTTCTTAGGGATTGGAATGAAAACTGACTTTTTTCAGTCCTGTGGCCATTGCTGAGTTTTCCAAATTTGCTGTCATATTGAGTGCAGCACTTTCACAGCATAATCTTTCATGATTATTTTAGTTAGTCTAATAGGAAAATAGAAAATGAAGAAGCATATAAAGTAAATAATTATAAGAGTTGCTGTGAAACAAACAGGATGCTAAAGAATAGACTGATTCCTTGGTAGTGTTGAAGAATGTTCTTAATAGGCAGTCCAGGAAGTCCTCACTGATAAGGTGACATTTACATTAAGATCTTGAGTCTGAAAAATGATTAGTCTTGTACGAACCTGAGGAAGAGAGTGTTATGGACTCCTTTGGGAGTCCTTTCTGCCAAGAGTAAGGAATATGAGAGCGTATGTCTACTTGATCTCAGAAATTTCACCATATAAATAGGGAGGTAGAGCATGTACAAACAAATAAGTATCTACCCCAGGAAGTTTATAGGATGTTCCATCAAATTGAATGTGAGAGGTGAGCAGAGAGAGGGACTGGAGTGCAATGATACAGCACAGCAGCAACAATGACCTGAGAGAAAGTCTGAATCTCACCAAGACAGGGAATCGATTCTCAAAATAGTATTATTAATTGAAGCTCTCATTATGGTTTGGAATAGGATGTGTGTATTATCTCCACCTACAACATCCCTCTTTTATTAAAACTTCAGATCCAGGAAAGCAGTGTTATTTGCTTGCTTAATTGCTTTGCTTATAAACTCAGTGTCCAGTGGAGTGCCCTGTTCACAGTGGGCAGTCAGCAAATGTTCTCATCTGCTTACCTGAAGAGCTTAAAGCAAAGATGCAGAGTTCAACCACTCTTGTTCTTTGCAATTAATAATATAAGCTATGTTAAGGACAAAACATCAAAGAGGTTAAGTTCAGTGCAGTTCAGGATTCAAAGGGGTTCTCTCAAGCTATCTCATAGAGACTTGCCTTAGAAGGGCATGGAACAAATAACCAGGTATTACTCAAGGGGTCAGGGCAACTTAATCATTTTAGTTTATTGCAACACTATATATATGAAGGATAACAATATTCAAGAGACCATAGTTAGTGACATCATAGCAAGAGAGGACTCAAAATGTATGAAAATCAAATATTCTTCATTTAGATGAAAAATTTATCACCAGCTTTGTTTGAAGAGACATCTTAGCTCTTCTAACTCTTTTTCTTTAGAAGTTGAGACCAAAAATAAGAGGTATATTATTTTCCTATGCTAACTTATATCTCTGCATAAGGGATGGCCAGTGCTTCAAGGTCCCTGAACTCACTGGTATTCATAGACTGCTTAATAACTGAGAGTGGATCCTAAGAGCAATTGCTTGATGTTTAGGAAAAAGGTTAAGTGCAATTAGAAGGTAGTCACATTGGAATTGCTCCTAACTCTTCAGAATGGCCCATATGATTTAGGACAACAGAAGGGTGATTGACGGGTTGTCAAGTTTAACTTCATTATGTTGACAATGAATGGCTGAACTATCACCTAACATCTACATGACTCATAAAGTTCCTCTTTGTTTCTCATGAAACTGCTTCTGCTTTTATTTTGGATACCATATCTTGGTACAGTGAGAAGGAAGATACCCTTCATTAGATTAAAACAAACAAACAAATAAACTTTCCATTTCAGTGAGCACTCAATTACAACACCTAGAATTTGCTAAACAACAACATAAATTGCTTATATATTTAGACACCTGCCTATTGATTTGATGAATATTAGAATGATCATTCTGACTAAGGCCTCCCCTAACCCTTAAAAATCCTTCCATTGTTTATTTCAATTAAGGTATCTCAGTCTCTACAAGGCAGTGGCACCCCACTCCAGTACTCTTGCCTGGAAAATCCATGGACAGAGGAGCCTGGTAGGCTGCAGTCTACGGGGTCGCTAAGAGTTGGACACGACTGAGTGACTTCACTTTCACTTTTCACTTTCATGCATTGGAGAAGGAAATGGCAACCCACTCCAGTGTTCTTGCCTGGAGAATCCCAGGGATGGGGAGCCTGGTGGGCAGCCATCTATGGGGTTGCACAGAGTCAAACATGACTGAAGTAACTTAGCAGCAGCAGCAGTCTTTACCCATGTTCTTTAGGTATTAATATCTCAATGAGATCTAAGATTATGAATACTGTTGTTAGTCACTTGTTTCTGGTTATTTATAAATAAGGTCTCCCCATACTTTACAGTGTAGCTGAGGGTCAGAACTGAAGGGCTGAAACATTTGATCTGGTGTGATAGTGGAGTTACTGGGTTAGTCTGCAGCTCTGAGGAAGCATGTCAGTCATGAGCAGGATTCTGGAGAAGGGAAAACAGTTGGGAAATTGGAGTTTAGATGGAACACAAGGGGATGACGGGGGAATAGGGAGGTGAGAGAAGACAAATACTCATCTCAAAATGTGAATAATGTTGCACCACACCAGCAATCCAATATCCTAATCTATCATCACTAATCCCATTAAGAATTAATTTGCTGTTCTCTTTCCCTTTGCTTCCAAATTCCTGGTGTCTCCAGCTCTTTCCCCCCTTCCCCACAGTTTCTGTCTCTGTCCTTCCCAATTTCAATGTCCAGGGAGTACTCAATGAGTCGGAAGCTATTTTAATAAGTGTGAGATCATTCAAAACTTAAAATCTCCATGAAGATATTATTCTGGATGATAATCCTGCCTTGGACTTTGCAACAATCTATGAGGGTTAGAATAAAATATGCAAATTTATGCAATCGTTATCTGAATGTGCACATATACCAAAAAAAGCATTTACACCTGCAATAAGCACTCAAGAAGCATTGGGTGACTATGTGGATTTTGCCCTTCTGCAGATTCTTCTATCTCTATTTTGAAATAATAGGTCAGTCCTGAAGTCCTGTGTCACAAGAAAGGCTGCATGCAAATATTCTTTTGTGCTCCTGAACTTTTCCAGAAATGGGCATTGCTTAACCACCTGAGAAAGAAGCATGAGCCAGATGCAAACACATGCTAGCAAGAACCCAGGAACACCATCTCAGGCTGCTGGAATTCACAGACTCCAAATCTGCAAAGGAAAGCAATGTGAGTCCATCCAGCTGTGCTGACAGCAAGGTTACCAAAATTCCCTTTACACAATGGTTTTGCTGAGGTCAGGTGATTACCTCACTAGACCCTGCTTGTGAAATTGCAGTGGTCAGGAAAATGCGGGGTGGCTATAAGCTCATCAGCTGGAGAGCTGGAAAAACCAGTTCAGAAAGCTGTCAGTTTAGAGATGTTTTCAACATATCAGCAATATGATGTCCAGATAGCAGATTGCATAATGACTAGTGCAGCAAATAGATTGATTTTCTCCCCCCAGAGCAAAATGTTTGACAAGGAGGTAACCCAGTGCTTGAGCAGACTTTCTCCATGAGGATCCTGCTGGACTTACTACACTTGAGTGCCAAGCAGAAGGCAATCTTATTTTTAACTGGAAATCAAAAACTTGCCCTAAAATATAAGCATGTATTTCCCAACAAATACTCCTTTAAAGAAACCAACAATCTAGTATCCTTCAGAATATTTATTATATGCAATATATATTTTATAAGCCTTAAAATAAAGCATCTGTTACATATTTTTGCAATGCATTCTTAGCCTGAAAATCTATTTTTTTCCTTTTCTCTTAATTTTCTAATTTCACCTTATTTTGCCTTTTCCAAATGAGAACTTAATAACATCAAATCTCAAATAATGACATTTTTAATTCCTTTTAAAGCTATTTTGCATTGTGTAGTTTTTTATACAAGTTATGGTGTGGCAGAGTTGATAGAATTCTAAGAAATGAATTAATCAAATTAATCAAACTGCCAGATGCTTAAATATGAAACACTGTAAATTAGATATTATTTTTGACAGTCACCAAAATAGAGTGTAATGATCAAATGAAAAATATCTCAGTTATTTTTTCTTCTCCATCTTGTTTTCCTCTTTTGGAGTTTTTAGTGTATAACTTTGGTTATAGTTGGGCCAGAAATAAGTTATTGTATTCAGTTATGGAAATAGTCACTTATAGACATGGAGACTACAAGGAGGTAAATGTCAGCTGTATGTCTCTTGGTTGATTTGATGAAAGCTGTATCAGCAGTGTTCTTCAAAAACACTTTGAATCATGCATTTCAGAGCTGTAAGTACTTTCAAGACTTCTAGTTCAATGTGCTACTTTAACGAAGTTAAAATAATGTTTTTCCATTTTATTGCACTTTTGGTTCAGAGAGGTCAGATAAGCTCTTGGAGGTCAAAAAATTAGACTGGAGGGACCTAGAATCCTGGCTCCTGCTCTATAATCCAGTGCCTTTCTGATAGTCTAATATAGTAAATAGACTTCATCTATGCAACCATCCTCTTCATCTCTGTGCATAACAATAATTGTTAATCAAAGCTGACCTGCTTTCATGCTGAGCATGGAAGCAACCTCAGAAAACATTGCATCTCTTCAAAATTGTCAAGTAATCCACTTGGCAGATGGGAGGAAACCCACTTCCAGTCTCTGTATTGGATTCAGTCCAATTCAGGTTAGTCGCTCAATCGTGTCTGACTCCCTGCGACCCCATGAACTGCAGCATGCCAGGCTTCCCTGTCCATAACCAACTACTGGAGCTTGCTCAAACACACGTCCATTGAGTCGGTGATGCCATCCAACCATCTCATTCTCTGTGGTTTCCTTCTCCTCCTGCCTTCAATCTTTCCCAGTATCCGTGTCTTTTCCAATGAGTCAATTCTTCGCATTGGGAGGCCAAAGTATTGGAGCTACATTCCAGTGCTACCGTATGGATTACATTCCCTTAAAAGACAGCTCTGAGGGGCTCAGATTCAAGCCTTATGACAGGAAATAGCTTCTAAGTCAAATAAGTCAATCGAGATCATCAATTGTAACAAATATACCACAGTAAATGCAAGATATAAATAAAAGAAGGAATCGGTTTATATGGGCAAAGATGAGAAAGGGGCATATAGGAACTCTGTACTTTCTGTTCAATATTTCTGCAAACTTAAAACTGCTCTAAAAATAGTTTTTTTTTTTTTTTTTTCTTTTGTGCTGCAGTATGCACTTTGCAGGATCTTAGTTCTCTGACCAGGGATCACATCCAGTCCTCTGCAGTGGAGGCTCGGAATCCTAACCACGGAACCACCAGGGAATCCCTAAAGCAATCTATTTGTTTAAAGTCAACAGATTGTCTGACTTATTCCTACTGTTGATCTATATACATCATCACGTGTACATTTGTACATGGCCATTACTAGGGACCATAGAAGCAACTGAGATGGACAGGTCAGCCATAACTCCCATTATCTGAAGAATGTTATTTTAAGAATGATTTTGGAATAAGAAACCTAAATATATATCCTTTAGGTTAAACTGTCTTTGACATGTATCCATGATGCACAAGCCTTTATTTTTTTCTTAATAACAAAATAATTACCAAAGTATAATAGTTATTGTCAAAACATTTTTTTTTCCTTTTTTGCAGTTTTCCTAAAATTAACAAGCTTAAACTGTGGATTACGGAAGGCAATATACTTCAAGTGTGTACACTATGATTCAAGGGTAAATATGTCCCACAGGAAAAGTTTAAGAAAGTGATGTTGTTTAGCTTGGCAAAGAGGAGACTAAAGGGTGCTCTGAGAATTGTGTTTGAAATATGATGATCTATTAAATAGAGGACAGGAACCAGCTGTTCTTCATTTCCAGGGAGGAAAGAATAGGAAATTGACACAATAGAAGATTTTGGGTTCATTATAATAGGCTTTTCCTAATTAATGCCACTCATTTTTCAAACATTATTTGTTCTTTCTTTCATCAGAGACTTGTGTTTTACCATATAACATAAGATTCTACATGTATTAATATTATTACTTTGTAATCCTTCTCAATTCATTTCAGTTTTTATCTATCAAGAAGTATTGAGCATTTGTCAATGACCTAAACTTTGTGTATGGTATTTATTCCTCAATTCTTCAATAAGCAGTTCAATGGCATAAACTATTTTCCTAAGAAACAGGTTGGTAAATACATATGGTCTCTTTGGCATCCTGAAACTAGTTAGTATGAAAAAAAAAAAAAACTAAGCTAAACTTTCTCAAATCATCCACTGGGAGGGAAAAAACAAACAAACAAACACATTACAAGCATCTCTTCTCTCAAGTATACCCCCACATGCATCCCATGTATGCCCTACTGAAATACCTTCCTCATTTCTGGAGTCCTAAAATATGACCACATATATCAGCCATGCACCACATTCCACCTCAAGTCATAGCATTTTCCCAGAGCTGAAGAGAAACCTTGTCATATCTTTATCCCATCTCCAAGAGCTTAACTTTCAAGAGAAGAGATGTAGAAACAATGAGGTGTAAATATCTCAGCTTGAGGCACAGATTGAGTAGACAATGGAGATTTTCTGAAAATATATTTCATCTTTGAAAATAAATAGAGCATCCCTGATTGCATTGTTAGGACCAGAGTGAGGACATGAGGCCCTCAGAAAGAAAGGACTCATGATGCCTCTTCCAAAGGGAAGGTAGGAGATACACAGGGAGTTAAGTCCTATGGCAGAAGCCCATCTCAGTAGAATTTGCCAAAAAGGAAAAAAAAAAAAAAAAAAGTGGGCATGATTAACAGGGTTTTGGAGATTAGGATAAGCTTGTTTTTCTTTGTATTCTTTATTTTTTTATTGTTTTTTTTTTTTTGGCTGCACTGGGTCTGTGTTGCTGTGTGTGGGTTTTCTTTAGTTGTAATGAGCAGAAACCACTTTTCATTGTGATTGATGTGCAGGTTTCTCATTGTGGAGGCTTCCCTTGTGGTAGAGTGCAGGCTCTGCAACTAGGCTTCCATAGTTGCACAACATGGGCTCAGTATTTTTGGTACGTGGGCTCAGTTTCTCCAAAGTTTGTGGAATCTTCCCAGACCAGGTATTGAACCTGCGTCCTCTGCACTGAAAGGTAGAGTCCTATCCACTGTACTACCAGTGAAGTCCTGCATTTCTTATTTTTGTTTTTGCAAGTCTGTCCTCCTGTAACTAATCCAATCTATAATATGAAAATTGTTTACTTGACTTCAGAAACTGCAAGAAAACAGAATCTAAGGAAAAATGAATCTGCAGCCAACATTAGGCCTAGCTCTAAGGCTGAGGGGCGAGTTACAATTTGGTGGTGGTGCTCAGTCATTCAGTCATGCCAGACTCTTTGTGACTCTTTGTGACTGTAGCCTGCCAGGCTCCTCTGTCCATGGAATTTTCCAGGCAAAAGTGCTGGAACAGGTTGCCATTTCCTACTCCAGGGGATCTTCCTGACGTAGGGATCAGACCCAGGGATCAAACCTATATCTCTTGCAACTCCTGCTTTGGCAGGCAGATTCTTTACCACTGCGTTAGCTGGGAAGCCCTAGTTATAACTTAAGTATGGACAAAACACTATGCAACAATAAGAAGTGGGAGAGTCTTGGAAAACTGCTTGAAAGAAGTGACTTTTGAGCAAATGTAGAGAAAGAAGTTTAGCAAGTAGATGTAGGAGTGAAGAATTTTAGGAAAATTCTAGAGAGTACTTTACCCATTCATTGTCAATGAAGGCTGGCTCAAATGTTAACTTTCTGAAATTTCAGCTTCATAATTGTTCTCTAGCCCTGACTGAAAATCTCTGGGAAATTAAGAGTAAAGAACTGATAAAAATAGTGGTGGATACTTTGTAAAGGAAACAAATTGAAAAATAATACTATCTGCGTTGTTACTTGAGAATAGTCCAGTCCTAGAACTGGAAAGGGATTCCCCCATGGCTCAGCGGTAAATAATCTGCCATCAATGCAGGAGATGTGGGTTCCTTTCCTGGGTCAGAAAGATCACCTGGAGAAGGTATGACAACCCACTCTAATATTCTTGACTGGAGAATCCCATGGACAGAGGAGCCTGGCGAGCTACAGCTTATAGGGTTGCAAAGAGTCAGACACGACTAAAGCAACTGAGCATGCATCCGTGTAAAGCCACAAAGGATTGTAGATAGATGAATTGTGTAAGATCCCAGATTTGCAAATCTATTTGTCCTACCATGAGGTCTTACCAATGGTCAACGTGTGATGGCACAGGCATGGATATCCCATAAGGGTAAGTCCACCATCAAACAACCACCAGGAACCTGTGGCAGATGCTATCAAACAGTTTAATCACTCTTAAATCTTTTTCCCCCCATGGCACTGAAAAGTCCAATTGAAAACTAGTTGATTTCTCTGCTACTTTGCTCTTTATCATTTCAGACCATTTAGAGAACATTTATTTAACTGTTAAGTATATGCAATTGAGCACTGAGTACTTTTTAGTATGATTCATACACAAAAAATGTATACACACATACTTACATACACATATGCTTTACACACACACTTACATACACATATGTATTACGTATTCAAAGTCACAGTGAAGAACTGAAATAACTTTTACTTTATTTCTGGATCTGAGAACCATCTTCTCCCAAAATACTGTAGAAATTGTGCACAGTGTATTTATCAGTCTCTAGACATGAGCAGTTTAGAAATTGAATCTTGTTCTAAGTATTCACCTTGGTCAAGGCATTTGATTTAGACCACATCTCTCCTGAAAGAAATAATACATGTTAATTAAATCAAGTTTATCTTTATTTATCTATATAGATTGATAATAGACAGATTACCCTTCTTTCTTGTCCTTGGCTGCATTCAAGGACTTTTTTTTTATTACTGATTTTAGGATATGAGTCAATAACTTGAGTTCCAGGCACCCCTTTCAACTCTCCCAGGGTCCTTGAATAGGATCTTGTTAGCACCTGAAAAGTCTGGCACACACTAAGGCAATTAGCTTCTTTTCACACCTAAATTTACCTCCACCCCATGGAAACTTGCAGCTGTTCTCCTGCATTTGTTACTCGAATGATCTCTCTGGTAAACACTGAATCATGAGGCTGAGGCAACATGACATTATTGGCCTCCAAGGGACCTGGTCCTATTTCTTTAAAAATGTTATTTAAACTACCTTTACTTGGGGAGTCATCTTCCACATTGAGCACTGGGTACTTTGAGTATTTTTAATTATGCCATTTAACATAATAATAGAGAAAAATAAACCTTTTTGAGCTGTTTACTTCTAAGTTTAGGTTTTTCAATTGTTTTTAAACTGGCTTTTAACTGTTGATTAGCAAGCATTTATTTCACCAAAGCATTTAATTAATTGTCAATGCATCAAATGCTATACAAAATGCTATATCTTTGACTGTGGGAAGTAAAAAGTAGTCAAAATCTTATTTTTACCTATTAGATATATAGGTACACACACACACTCTGCCTATATGTAATATAAGCAGAATGATAGCTTTTATTGTGATATCTGAGAAGTACTCTAGACTCCTTAAATGGATCCTAGAATTTCCAAACTAAATAATATTTTTTAAAATTGTGTCATCAAGATTGATCAAATAATAAACTGAAATGGAAAGGCCTGGATCAGACCTTGAAATATGAAGGCATTTTCCCGTATTTTTGAGGTTCAGATCCAACATCCTTTAGTCAGGTACCTTCACATCATGAATAAAATATAGAGACAGGGTATTTTAAGTGGAAGGTTGGTTTTGGTGGAGTCATTCAAGTGGAACTCTAGACCAGAACTGGTAGCTCAGATGGTAAAGAGTCTGCTTGCAGTGTGGGAAACCCAGGTTCGCTCTCTGGGTCAGGGAGACCCCCTGGAGAAGGAAATGGCAACCCACTCCAGTATTCTTGTCTAGAAAATCCCATGGATGAAGGAGCCTGGCAAGCTACAGTCCATGAGGTCGCAAAGAGTCAGAGAAGACTGAGTGCCTAACACACTTTCACTTTTATTTTCTAAACAGGAACTAGACAGGACAGCAAACATCAGCTAATAGTACAAGGCAGGTTTTCCTTCTGGTGAATATTCCTCAAGGATGAGAAAGTACAAGAGTTAGAACATGTTTAAGCATAATAATCGGAGAAGGCAATGGCACCCCACTCCAGTACTCTTGCCTGGAAAATCCCATGGACGGAGGAGCCTGGAAGGTTGCAGTCCATGGGGTCGCTGAGGGTCAGACACGACTGAGCGACTTCACTTTTACTTTTCACTTTCATGCACTGGAAAAGGAAATGGCAACCCACTCCAGTGTTCTTGCCTGGAGAATCCCAGGGACGGGGGAGCCTGGTGGGCTGCCGTCTATGGGGTCGCACAGAGTCGGACACGACTGAAGTGACTTGGCAGCAGCAAGCATAATAATGCACATGGAAAACCAAAATAGAAAATTTGATTATCCAAGGGAGGCATGAGGGGCCCTGGATGCCTGAGAAGAAAATCACAGTGTACAAGAGTGTTAAGCTACAGAATCAGTGACTGAATGCTACCCTTCTTCAGAAATCCTTGCCTGCTGCTGCTGCTGCTAAGTCACTTCAGTCGTGTCTGACTCTGTGCGACCCCATAGATGGCAGCCCACCAGGCTCCGCCATCCCTGGGATTCTCCAGGCAAGAACACTGGAGTGAGCTGCCATTTCCTTCTCCAATGCATGAAGGTGAAAAGCGAAAGTGAAGTCGCTCAGTCGTGTCCGACCCTCAGCGACCCCATGGACTGCAGCTTTCCAGGCTCCTCCGTCCATGGGATTTTCCAGGCAAGAGTACTGGAGTGGGGTGTCATTGCCTTCTCCAAAAATCCTTGACTAAGCTTTGTCAAAAGTTTTAAATTCTATTCCTTGAAGGTCTTGAAGACCATTGGCTTAGTATGCCAGAGTGTGTCAGGGTTTATAAATGGGTCCTTCTCATTTAATTTTTTATATTAAGTGAACAGAGTTAATCATGGTCAATTAAGCAAACAGTTAATCATGGTCAATTAAAAAAGGATGTAAGTGTTACAAGAAAGGGGAACCCCTTCAGGGCCCAAAAGTGGGCTCTTGTCTAACACTTGGAAATGAATTTTTTGAGGAGATACATGTACTGACAAAGCAAGACACTTTATTGGAAAGGGCACCCGGGTGGAGAGCACTAGAGTAGGCAGCCCTGGAGAACTGCTCTGCCACATGGCTCGCAGTCTCAGGTTTTATGGTGATGAGATTAGTTTCCTGGTAGTCTTTGGTCAATCATTCTGACCCAGAGTCCTTCCTGGTGGCACACACATTGCTCAGCCAAAATGGATCCCAGCGATAAGGATTCTGGGAGGTGGTTGGACGTATGGTGTCTCCTTTTGACCTTTCCCAAACTCTTCTGGTTGGTGGTGGCTTATTAGTTCTGTGTTCCTTACTAAGACCTCCTGTAGTAAAACAGCTTGTGCCAGAGTGGTCACTTTCAGTCAATGTACTTCTCTTAACTCAAATACCAGTCTTGTGGGTAGCTAGAGTTGGAAGACAAGGAAAGATTAGGAGGTATTAAACCTGAAAGACTGTTAAAAGAGGATTACTGGTAATACAAACTTGACAAGTAGTTGAGAATAAGCTGAAACTTAGAAAAAATACAGAAGTTGTGAGCATTTTGTTCAAAACTCTGAAAAATTGAGTCATTAATTTTTAGTACTATGCAGAAGTATAATTTAGATATGTAATAATGTCTATAACATAAGGAATTTCTATTCCTTTTAAACATATGCTTTAAGCGAATTATTCTATATTAACACAAAGTTAAAGCAACTAATTTACTGAGTGCTCTGAGTGTGCTAGTCACTCAGTAGTGTCCAGCTATTTGTGACCCCATGGACTGTAGCCCTTCCAGATCTTCTGTCCATGGAATTCTCCAGGCTAGAATACTGGAATGGGTAGCCATTTCCTTCTCCAGGGGATCTTCCTGACCCAGGGATTGAACTCAGGTCTCCTGCATTGTGAGGGAATTCTCTACCATCTGAGCCACCAGGGAAGTCCAATTTACTGTAGTGGTATATAAATAATTGTATTTTATGTATTCTAAGGAAAGTACTGTTATCATATTGTGTCGATCTTCTTTCTCTCCCTTTTCCCTTGTTTCCTCACTTCTCTTTTTTTTCCACCTTTTCTGTTTTTCACACTTTCCTTCTTTATTCTTTCTTTTTTCTTATTTTTCCCATGTGTGAAATATAAATAACTCTTTTTATTTTCTTGTTTTAAGGAAATACTTAACTGAACATGAGGCCAATAGGCATGGTTCAAATTTAAAATTTATTTAAAATTTGTAATAAAGTACAGCTCCTTACAATACTAAAAATCACATCAACATTTCTGTATTATACTTAAATCTTCTTCCTTCATTTCTAGTTTTTACAGTGTAACTTCCTGAAGAGTATGGGGAAAGAGTAAAATGCATATCCTAGTGTTAAATCTGATCTTGTGTCATATCTTCTTACATTGAGATATCATTTGATTAAAGCCTACAAATGTCTTTATCATCATCTGCACAGTTTTGAGTTACGGTCCCTTTATGGAGCTTCTTGCGAAAGTCTCTTCATCTTAGCCAGTATTCCTAACTCCTTATCTGAAAAGAGGACATGTAAATTTTATACATTGTGTAAAAAGAGTGTAAAAAAAGCTTAAATAGCATACAATTGTTATCTCACAGTCTTGGTGGGTCAAAAGTCTGGGCATAGCTTAGCTGAGTCCTTTGTTTTGATTTCACAAAGCTGTAGTCAAGGTATCTTTTGACCAGATTACATTATCATCTGGCAGTTCAACTGGGGAAAATCCACTTCCAAGCTCACTCAGTTATTGGCAAGTTCATTTCTTTGTGTGTGTACAGTCTGAGATGCCCAGCTTTCTGCTAGCTGTCACCTGGAGGCCATCCTCGACTCTGTAGCCCCCTGCTTTGTCATCTTCACCGTAGACAGTTTACAACATAGCAGATTGCTTCTTTAGTAAGAGAGTGAAAGCAAGTACAAGTCTGGCCAGACAGAGTATATAAAACCTGATATAATCATGGGAAGTGTATCCTACTACTTTTGCAAACTCTACTAGTTGGAAGAAAGGCACAGTTTGTATCCACACTTGAAGGGCGAAGGCTACACGAGAGCATGTACATTAGGAGGTGGGAATCATGGGGCCACTTAAAGTCTGTCCACCACAGACTGGATATGGTTTAACATTCAGAGAGTCTTCAATCTTGGAAAACAAGTAATCAGCATGGTTTCATCCATCACAGCCCAGCTGATCATCCCATCCATTTCACAAAGATCCCCAGAGGTAAGAAATATAGTGCTATAAAATAAAGATGATATTGGAGGGCAACCTGTTTGGTGACTGGTGAGTGATGAAGTTGCTGTTCATCTTGCTATTATTTGTGGTGTGAGCTTCTCATTTCTAATCCTAGCCATGATTCAGGGTCTATTAATGATGACAGGCCTAATTCCTCTTTAACTTCTTCCTCAACTTTCAAAATGTAGATGATGATATACATCAATCTTAGAAAGGCAGTATGAGCTTTAGCATGTAAAGAATTCAGCCCAATTTTGTTCAGAAATAATTTTGAGTAAGAATTCAGCAGAAAGCAACATAAATCTTTAAAGAGCTGGCATAAAACAGTGCTGGGGAGGTGATAGAGTTCTAATTTAATACAGAGAAGTGAAGGCTAAGGGGTGATTTAATCTCCATCTACAAATATAGGAGAAATCTCTGTAAGAAATCAATTATTTTGCATATTCAAGGAAGCCCAAATTAGATTGAATTAAAGAAATAGGGAATTTTGTTTAGCCAAATTTTTTTTTTTTTTAAGTTTTAAAGAAATTCTGCTGTCTTTTCTAGGGGAGCTAAATTGGCATGTGTTTTAGGATGAACTGGAAATGTTCTTGACATTCTTTTTCTTTTTTTTTTTTTGTATCTTATTTTTTAGTACACATTACCTAAAAGTGTAAATTTCCTTCTAAACCAAAAAATAAGCAATTTTATTTCCTTATGCAAGAAAAATGAGGCAGACTGTTCTGAATTTTGATACTATAAGCCAGGTTTGTTTGAAAAGTCACATCATGCTAACCACAGAAGGTAGCTGAACATAGAATGGTATAAAACTACCCATTAGTACACAAATTCACTCTGAATTTTGTGTTTGCACCAGTGAACAAACTGAAGCTGTGACTATGCTTATATATGAAATAATCATCATTAAAAGGCTTTAAGTTGAACTAAAAAAATTCAATAAACACAAACAGAAAGAAAGGAAGAAAAGAGAAAACAACCAAACTGGTTGGTTGGTAAGTGGTTAAGACTATTGTTGGGGAGGAAGAAATTTTTTTCTACTCTTCTGCGTTCTTCTGACTTGCCTAAGAATTAAATTGACATGAGACACATTAATAGGAGAAAATCAAGGCAATATTTAATAAAATGTATATAATGGACAGACCCAGAAGAAGTGAGTAACTTTCCAAAATGACTGAAGCCCTCACCTTAAATTTCTTATTCAGCTAAAGACACAAGAGGATGATGGAGGTAGTGCTTTGGGAACTCAAAGAGTAGGAAGACAACCCTGGTCTCTAAGAAGTCCTCCCTCTATCCCTAGCCCTTATTCAATGCAGAGACCTCTGGTGATAGAATTATTACTGTGATAGCCCCTCTATCTATATTTTTAGGGGGAAAGTTAGGGTGAAGATTGAAGTTTCTTCTTGAGTCTTTCGGGCCTGAATTATACTTAGCTTGAAATAAGCTATATGCCAAAGAGGCACTTAAGGGTGGCAATTTTTGCTCCCTTACTCTGTTCATTCTCAAATAATGATTATCATCATGGACTTTGACTGTGAATGTCACCAAGTTTATCTCCCAACATATATATGATTCACTTCATTACCTTGGGCATATCTTCATCCAAATTCTTCTGAAATCATGTCATTGAGTAAAACCTCAACTGTTCTTTAGTTAATTTATTTCATGTTGTATGCTGAGAAAGTTCTTTCTTTTCTTGATCCTTATTCCTCCCCTCCTCCATAGTACTATTGTTTCCTCTGGAGTTTATTTTTCATCTTAACATAGATGACATTTTGTAAAATGAAGAAGATCATCAAGGTACTCCTTTAATATTCTCATTTTTCAATCATCATCTTGAGTTCTTCAATGGCTTAATTTATTAAGCAGTCTTAAGTTCTTCCAGAAGCTTTCCCCACGCCTGACACTGTATATGCTAGAGAAGAGATAAGAGCATAATGGGCTAAAGCGGTTATTAGACATGGATGGAGTGTTGACTTGCTTATGAATTTAACTTCGAAACCAGTTGCTTAATCAGTTCATCACAAAGACACAGACTGGCTCATAAAACAACAGATGAGTGAGCACACAATAAAATCTAAGCTGTAAAGGCCATTAAACACTAAAGATATATTATAGAGTAGAACTTGCTTAGGTAAGAACTTCCTGCCCAGAGCCACACCGTGATGATTAATGCTTGCATATGTGAACTTTATGAAAAAGATAATGAATTGAATGTGTTCTTAAAAGATGCCATTTTAGACCTGTTTGGCTTTCTCTCCTCCCTTGGGAATCAACTGACCACACTCTGTTAGTTTAAACAAATGAACATTTAATGTTGGCCATTTTGCCAACCAACTTGGGGAAAAATGGAGTCATTTATCAAGGGGGAAAAAATAGGAAACATAATGAAGTGTCTTCTATTCTCGGAAGAAGGTAAAAACCAAACTAAAAAAGGAGGTTGCCACCGATTATGACTACAGATATAAAAGAGGCAGAACTTTAAGTTTGCTTTCGTACTTTGGTTTCTGCCTATTCTGGTATGAGGGAGCTGATTTTAATCACATCATGAGTCTTTCTTGTACCTTAATGATTGCTTTCTTTGACAACTTTAATGCTAGCCACTATAAACACATCTGCTTTTTCTTGGTAAATATCAAATAGATTGCAAATGATAGTAAAATAATTAGGACATTTATAGGTAGAAAATGCAACTTGAGGGTCATTTGTGATAATAGACTAAAAGTTATCTTAGATATATATATATATAATATTTAACATAAATTCATTAATCACCTGATATTTATTATACTTAGTACTATTATAATAACTGAATAGAATACAAGGGGAATACAAGTCACAAACTCTGTCCTCAGGAGTTTATAACATATTCAGAAGAGAAAACATGTACCTAAGAATATATGCATACATTCATATGTACATAAATTATATAAATGAGATCTATAGGTTAAGAGAAAGAAAGGAGCCATCCTTGTTGTATAAAATGTATTGAGAGAGACTGAAGAAACCACTGATTTTTTTCTGTATTATATTATTGATTATGTATATGCTGTATTAAAGCTAGTAAAATTATATATATAGTTACGAGTGAGTGAAGTCGCTCAGTCATGTCCGACTCTTGGCGACCCCATGGACTGTAGCCTACCAGGCTTCTCCGTCCATGGGGTTTTCCAGGCAAGGGTACCGGAGTGGGTTGCCATTTCCTTCTCCATGGGATCTTCCTGATCCAGGAATCGAATCCGGGTCTCCTGCATTGCAGGCAGATGCTTTATCCTTATATGTATATGCAATTATGAGCATACACACAAAATTGATGAATAGTTCAAATCTGTTCAGCATCAAGATAGAGGTTTTCACTCCAATACAGTCATTGCACTCACACCAAGTATGAAAAGAACGACCAGGTTAATGAATAAGAAAAGGAAATCAAAGGGTAAATGCAACTCAAAGGCTTTTTTCCTGGTAGATGATGATGTTTCACTTTCAGTGAGCAAAAAAGTAGACATATAAGTAGCTTGGGAAATTTTTCTGAAATTTATTATGTACTGATTTTTTTCATTATGATCCATCCACACATTTCCTGGGAGTAAGGCAGCTTGAATATCAAAGCCAGATTTTTGTCCTTTAATTATCGGACTCATCCATGATCTTGCCTTACTGTGGCTAGATAAAGGATGGAGGGAACCAAGGTCTGAGCTAAGCTGGGGCAGGTGTTTTGGTATTTCCCATGAACAGAAAAAACAGAGAAGTATTGTTCAGAGAGAGAATTTTCTTGAACAGTAGTGAACATTAATTAAACATTAATTAATTAAACATAAGCATTAATTACATTAGTAAAACCAAGAGAAGTTAGAACTCAGAAAGGGTAAAAAAGACAAAACAAAGCATGAAAACCAGCAAAATGATTTTAAATTCAAGAGTAAGGGTATGTAAATATATAGAATAAATGCACCTAGGTGATGTTAGGATGTTCTTTTAAAGCTGCCCCAGAATGTTCTGTGGTTCGTTTATGAGCAACTAGCCAGTTCTTAGTGGGATGTGCCATATTTCTAGAGGAACTAAACAAAGGCAAATGAATATTAAAGGATCTATATGTGTTTTTCTATAGGAAAAAATGTTAATAATATCTGCTTGCTTTTTTTTGGCATATTCATGTAAATAGAGTGTGAAAACATGAGAAGAAAATAGCATGTTAAAAGATGTTTTTACAGCTGTATTACTAATAAAAAATATGAGAAACATCTTTTATATCTGAAACAGTAAAATATCTAAGAAAATACTGCATAGGCGCCCAATGAAAATCTCAAGAAAGACAGATTTAAAGTCTATGTTAAAATATGAAAAATGCTTCACATAATAAAAGGAATTGTCAAAGTAAATGCTTGTTTTCTTCCTTAGACTAAATATGTCATGGTTACTCTAGATGAATACTTTCTTCCCTTCTTGGTGATGGGGATAATGTCTTACTCATCCTTCTACCCCTCTTAAGAGTTGACTCTATGTCTGCTAGACTAAACTGAACAACTGAGACTATAGCAAATGAAATGTGTTATGTTACAGAAGTGGGAATTTTATTTTTACTTTTAAATTTTATTTTAATTATATTCTGTTAAAAGCTATATGGTTATATTTCATTGTTGGTATCTCTAGTTGTTGAAACTCAACATTAAAAAATAAGATTATGGCATCTGGTCCCATCACTTCATTGCAATAGAAGGGGAAAAAATGGAAGCAGTGACAGATTTCATTTTGGGGGGGCTCCAAAATCACTGAGGATGGTGACTGTAGCCATGAAGTTTAAAGACACTTCCTCCTTAAAAAGAACACTATGACAAACCTAGGCAGTGTATTAACAAGTAGACACATTATGTTGCTGACAAAAGTTCACACAGTTAAAGCTATGGTTTTTCCAATATTCATGTATAGATGTGAGAGTTGGACCATAAAGAAGGCTGAGTGCAGAACTGACGCTTTCAAATTGTGGTGCTGCAGAAGACTCTTGAGAATCCCTTGGGCTACAAGAAGATCAAATCAATAAATCCTAAAGGAAATAAACACTGAATATTCATTGGAAGGACTGATCTTGAAGCTGAAGCCCCAATATTTTGGCCACCTGTTGTGAAGAATTGGCTCATTGGGAAAGACCCTGAAGCTGGGAAAGACTGAAGGCAGGAGGAGAAGGGGATGATAGAAGATGAAATGGTTGGATGGCATCACCGACTCAATGGACATAGTGATGATGGTGGTTTAGTTGCTAAGTCATGTCTGACTCTTGCAACCCCATGGACTGTAGCCTGCCAGGCTCCTCTGTCCATGGGATTCTCCAGGCAAGAATACTGAAGTGGGTTGCCATTTCCTTATCCACTGGATGGGCATGAATCTGATCAAACTCCAGGAGATGGTGGAGGATAGAGGACCTTGGCACTCTGCACTCCAGAGTGTCACAGAGTCGGACACAACTTAATGACTGAACAACAAAATCCATCTCTAGTTGTAGTCATGCCAGAAGTCAGAGAAGGATGTTTTATTCAGAGATATAATCAATCTTTTATTGGTCTGTAGGACATGGAGGTCGTTTTAGGAGTGATCATCATTTGTTTCCTTGGAAGATCCATTTGGCTATCATTTTTATAGCTAAGCTCCTGAGAGGCAGTGTGAGAGAAGGAGAGGTGGGCAATAAGAATCAAAAGCACTGGAAACGTTTTCTGCTGGGCATGAGAAGAATTGAGGAAAGACAAAGCTGCTTGTATTTTTAAGCTGAGGTGGATGCCTTAGAGCACCACTTCTAGATCTAGTGATCCAGGCTCTCCTAGAACCAAGTTGTCAAGTTGAAAAATTCAGGCCTACCACCAACTCCAGCTCACTTGTATCTCCCTGCCCCAAGATTACTGCTCTGTACCCACTGCATCCAATCTTCCCATGATCACTTTCCTCTTTCTAGATTCCAGGATGACCTCAACTCTCAATGCTGAGGCTGTTTCTACCTACCTTCCTGGTTTTCTCTGGTTTCTCAAACCACTTGAAGGAAGACTGAGGTTGTGCCATTTCACTTTTACATCCCAGCACAGCTCAGACATCTAGCACCAATACTGGTGCCTCCATCCTTCAAGGGAAGAAAATGTTTGCCCCCACACAGACGTTATAGAGGAAACTCTCACCATACTGCACTGTCATATCTGATAATCATTTAATCACTGACTAAATCTAAGATGCTGAGATCAGAGGATTCAATAACTCTGGGAGACTTTAAAAAACCTTTCCAAATTAAGCGTTTATTGTTACTTCATTGCTCCCTTGCTACTTAATTTTCCTGAGTCTCATTTTAGGAGAAATTTGCTCCTTTAGGCTTCCACACTTCATCTCAATCAATACACTATTCTCCCTAGAGGTCCCAAATTATTCTTTTCAAATGTCTTTTTTATCTACCCTTGGAAACAACACAAGCAAATGGAGTTTGACTTCCAGCTGTCAAATCAAGTGTGGAGGCAAACCCTGTGAGTGTGAATCACTTGATCCTGCCTTGTTCAATCTGGGTAATGTGGCACAATCCCAAGAATCCTCCTCTACCACCAGATAGAGAAAGGAGTCAAAGACAAATGCTATCATTTCAAAACACTGGACATTTTTTTTTTTCTTTTAATAGTAAATTATCCGTTAACACAAGCTAGCAGCTAACTGGTAAGTCCTCACTTATGCTCCCTGGACTTCTTTGGTAAGTCAAGGTTTGTTTGGAAATGGGATGTTTGAAATACACCACCTGTTCTTGGAGTTAATAATTAAACTTGGACCTTCTTATAACTCCATCTGTTGGAATCCATACTCTGGAAAACATAGTAACAGATTTTATCTTGTTTTCTTTTAGGGACTGAAGCTCCCTGGTTGAGACAGGCTAATGTTCAAAGTATAAGCTATTGATCACATTGTTGCCTATGGAAAGATAGTAAAATTTGGGAATCTTGGGGATCATTAAAGGGTATTACTTATATATTGGTTTATTGGCTGCTTCTGTTCAAAACAAAGTTTTATTTCCTTTTGAGCTTGATTTCAAGGCAATTTAATGAATTTTTTCACACACACACACACAAACACACACACACTCCTGTGTTATTATTTTACAGTTGAATCTGATACCTCATGTTTACCTGCTTTTGTTTGAAGGACCAATTTCTCTACTTCTTGTGTAGCTTCCAGAGAAGTCTGTGTTGTGTAAAATGCAAAATAAAAAAGAAATGAATAAGAACCCTGTGTTTTGCCCTGATGATGGTTCTTTAGTGGCAGTGGTAATGGTATATGAAGTTTTAAAAACCAAAATGCCTGACCACGTTCAGAGAGGTTATCCAGATGGGCTTTATGTGCTTTCCAAGTACAGTTTTTTTTTTCAAACTGGATCGTGAAACAGAGACAGCAAGTCTTTCTGTTCCATCCTCCACTGTTTCAAATCCACTGCCTCCATCAAAGCACACCTTGAGCTCCCCCTCCCACACTGTGTTCCCTACTGGTGCCAATCTTCCAGAGAACTCCATTTCCCCTTTGTAAACGCTCGATGTGCTGACCTATTTAAAAATATAACTCAGGTGCCTGGTGAACCATGATGCCTGCCAGCTCTTCAGATAAAGAGGATCCACTTATTAATCTGCTCTGTCTCCATCTGCCTGCTCAATTGGGATTGACTGCTTGCTGTCCAGACTGATACCAGGGAAATCTGATTGAGGACAAGAATCTCTTTGTACATTTCCCCCACTGATACTGCACAACAGGTCTGTTGCAGCCAGGGAGTTAAGCTGATGTGACATGATGTCAGATGGCCTGCCATTGTGCGTCAGAAATTAAAAAGAAAATATTCTTTCAAACTGGAATTCCTTATGTGATTTTTATTTCCTTGGGCTTTGAGCAGATTGAGTATTGAATTGCTTGACTGGAGCCCATGGATAATTTAATACCTGCAACATTCGTCCCCGGGTGAAATTCAGCCACATTTGACTTGTTCAGCATGGAGCCTCAGTTCTAAACATTTCATGGAAGTCTTGTAAATATTGATTGACAAAATCCCAAAGAAATACTTTTTCTAACTCTGATTCTAAAAAGCTCCAGAAGGAAAGACTTGATTTCTGTTTTTAATCCTCACTACTGCACATCCAATGGTGTAAGAAATAGATACAAATTTTGAAACTTATTGTATCTTTCTCAAATTAGGACCGTCAATTATTGCTGCTTCAAACAGTAAAATAAACTGCCTTTATATGATCTATTAAACTACAATTGAATAAAAACAACAAGAACATAGGCAGGAATAGCAAATAAATAAACAAAATCAGAACTTATTAGTGGGATCAAAATAGTACTGATTATTTCTAAGGAAGATTTTTGTCAATTGACTACATTTATGTTAACTCTCCAGAAGAATGCAAACACAGTATATGTATATATGGTTTTCAAGCACTAAAGTTATTAGCATCTCGTTCTCATGAAATTCAGATTGTATATGTGTTTTTTGTCAAAAAGGGAGTGGAACTAAATTTAGAGCTTATCTAGAGTCAAGACTGAATGACTTGCACAATTTCTGAAAACAACATTAATTAAAAATCAATAGAGAAAAGAGACACAAGTAAATAATAGCAATCTTACAAGGATTTGTGTTCAGTTCAGTTCAGTCACTCAGTCGTGTCCGACTCTTTGCGACCCGATGAATTGCAGGACGCCAGGCCTCCCTGTCCATCACTATCTCCCAGAGCTCACTCAAACTCACGTCCATCGAGTTGGTGATGCCATCCAGCCATCTCATCCTCTGTCATTCCCTTCTCCTCCTGCCCCCAATCCCTCCCAGCATCAGAGTCTTTTCCAATGAGTCAACTCTTTGCATGAGGTGGCCAAAGTACTGGAGTTTCAGCTTTAGCATCATTCCTTCCAAAGAACACCCAGGACTGATCTCCTTTAGAATGGACTAGTTGGATCTCCTTGCAGTCCAAGGGACTGTCAGGAGTTTTCTCCAACACCACAGTTCAAAAGCATCAATTCTTTGGCGATAAGCTTTCTTCACAGTCCAACTCTCACATCCATGCATGACCACTAGAAAAACCATAGCCTTGACTAGAGGAACCTTTGTTGGCAAACTAATGTCTCTGCTTTTCAATATGCTATCTAGGTTGGTCATAACTTTTCTTCCAAGGAGTCAGCATCTTAAGTAACAAGAAACAGAATATTATTACTTTTTTACTCTTTAGTCAAAGCTAGTCATTTGTGAGGAGAATGAAAGAGCTGGTTTAAAACGAAATATTAAAAAAAACCCAAAGATAATGGCATCTTGCCCCATTGTTTCATGGCAAATGGAAGGGGAAAAAGTGGAAGCAGTGACAGACTTTCTCTTCCTGAGCTCTAAAATCACTGTGTATAGTGACTGCAGCCATGACATCAGAAGAGGATTGTTTCTTGGCAGGAAAGCTGTGACAAAACTAGATGATGTATTGGGAAGCAGAGGCATCACTCTGGTGACAAAGGTCCCTATAGTCAAGACTGTGGTCTTCCCAGTGGTCACATATGGTTGTGAGAGCTTGACCGTAAAGAGGCAGAGCACCAAAAAAATCAATGCTTTTGAACTGTGGTGCTGGAGAAGACTCCTGAGCATCCCTTAGACAGCAAGATAAAACCAATCAATCTTATGGGAAATCAACCCTGAATACTCATTGAAAGAACTGCTGGTGAAGCTGAAACTCCAGTATTTTGGTCATCTGATGTGAACAGCCAACTTATTGGTAAAGTCCCTGATGCTTGGAAAGATTGAGGGCAGAAGGAAAAGAGGGTGTCAGAGGAGGAGATGGCTGGATGTCATCACTGATGAAATCGGCATGACCTTAGCCAAACTTTGGGTGATGGTGAAGGACAGGGAGGCCTGGCATGCCACAGCCATAGCGTTGCAAACAGTCAGACACAACTGGGCGACTGAACAATAATGCTCATTTGTTAATTTGTGTCAGCTCTAATGCTTACAAATTCACATGTGAATAAGATGTGTGCCTGATCCTTACTTTTCACTATGCTTTGTGTGTGTGCTAAGTCACTTCAGTCGTGTAGAACTCTGTGCAACACTATGGAATGTAGCCTGCCAGGCTCTTCTGTCCATGGGATTCTCCAGGTAAGGAAACTGGAGTGGGTTGCCATGCCCTCCTCCAGGGAATCTTCTCAAACCAGGGATCGAATCTGCATCTCTTGAGTCTCCTGCGTTGGCAGGTGTTTTTTTTTTTTAACCACTAATGCCACCTGGGAAGCCCCTATTATACATTAAATGGTATGAAATATAAATACTGTTGAAGAAAATAAAATTTTACTCATTCAATGTAAATATTGAATAAATTAACAGGCTTCTTTTTTTGTCATGAGAGTGTACGTATCTATGTGTGCTTGTGTGGGACTGGTTTTGGTAAACACGTGAGGTATTTGAAACACTGGAGAGGAGAAAAACCTAGATAAACAGATGAAAGACAATACCAAGTTAAAAGTGACATAAGTTGTTTCGAGTTGTTTTCAAAAAAATCAAAAAGTATTTTAACAAGCAATAATTGTAGAATATTTTCTCAAATTAATGAAAGGAAATTCTTTACCTTAAATATTTAACACTAAAATTTAAGAACCACCCAAAAAAAGATTAATGAAAAAAAATTTAGTTTTGATTTTTTTCTTTATTTTTAGTTCAGTTTTAATTAACATAATATTATATTAATTTGAAGTGTACAATGCTGTGATTTGAAATATTTTTATGTATTGCAAACTGATCACCATAATGAATCTAGTTAACATCTGACACCATAGATGGTTACTCTTTTTCTCCTGTGATGAGAACATTCAACATCTCTTGCTAGTTTTACATATGGAATACAGTACTATTAACTATAGTCACTGTGTTGTAGATTGTCTCACCATAACTTCCTCATTTCATACTTGGAACTCTGCTGTCTTTTGACCCCCTTTATTTATTTTGTTCATCTCCATGACCCACCTCAGGCAACCATTAATCTCTTCTCGAGATCAAAACTTTTGTTTTGTTCTGTCTTGTTTGTTTTGTTATGCTTTGCTTTAGATTCTGCATGCGAATGAAACCATATGGTAATTTTCTTTTTCTGTCCAATTTCTTTCACTTGGCCTAAAGCATTCAAGGTCTATGTATGTTGTCACAAAAGGCAAGGTTTCATTATTTTTCATGGATGGATAATATTTCATTTCATATATACATATGTGTGTGTGTGTGTGTATCAGCATATCACAATTTATGTATTCATTATCCATTAATGGACATTTAGGTTGTTGCCATTATTTTGGCTATTGTAAATAATACTGTAATAAACATGTAATTGCCTGTATATTTTCAAATTAATGTTTTGTTTTCTTCAGATAAGTAGCCAGAAATAGAATTTCCAAATCATACGATAGTTCTATTTTTAATCTTTTGAAGAAGCTCCATACTGTTTTCCATAGCAGTTGCACCAATTTACATTCCCATCAACAGTACACAAAAGTTTGCTTTTCTCCACATGCTATAGCTGTTCTAAGTGTTAGGTGATATCTCACTGCAATTTTGATTTGCACTTCCCTGTTATAATCTTGCCATATTGACTGAAAATTGACTTGGATGTTGAGTGTTCTTTATCTCCATAGACTCCCCACTGCATTTTCCCCCTAATGTAAAGTAGAACAGGTAGTTCATTTAAGTGCATACTCTTTATATTAGACAGGAGTTTAGTCATGCATTTCTGGATCTTTTCTGAAAAAAACTAAGATGAATAGAAGAAACACGGGGAAAGAGTATCATTTAGAGTTGTCCCTAAAGTCATACAAGTCAACTCCAAGCATTCAGCTCTTTGTTTTCTTATGGGACATGAGTCATAGCAGAATCCCCTGTGAAAACTGCAGGGGAAACAAAATTACAAAAATAATGGCAAATGGGAGTGATCACATCATTAGAATTATTAAAATCTATAGGTTCTTTAGGGGGAAAAAAATGTCTTTGATCCAGAAACAACTTTCAGAATAGTCTAGAACAAAAGTATTCAATCTATAAACTATAAAACTATGCATTATTCTATAAACTATTAAAAATGCACAAAAGTGTGTAGGAAGCAAAATATTTACTTGTATTTTGTAGGATGAAGTTAAGATACAATACGCCATTAACTTTAGCATCCCAAAGTAAAAGTCAGTATGTTCCATCTTGTATAACACACAAAATTATACTCCTTGGTAATCAGTGATCATGAAGGATTCAATATGCCAAGTGTCTATTTGGAAGCAGGGACATAACAATATAAGCCAGGTAAGGGAAATACAATTTTTAAAATAAATCTAGAGAGAAAATTATTTTAGTCTCCTAAGGAATGAAACTACTGAAACAAGTAAATGCTATTTCCTGGAGAGGGAGTGTTAGAGAAAGAAATGAGAAAATAAAAGTTGCTCAATATCAATATGACATTTGGTTTAAGGAAAATGTGTGCAGGAAAAGTTACTTGTATCTTTAAATATTTCTCTCATCCACATGATATCATTCTTCTAGTCTTATTTTTCTCAAATTAAATTTCTTCCTTATCAAAAAGCTTGCTTTAAGCTAAGCAAAGCTGAGAGGCCAGTGAATAGTTGATAAGGAGATCATTATAACAACTCAAATAGAAGATATAAAACAATCCATTTCAAAGAGTAAGGACTATTTCCTATCAACATTTACAATATGATTGATTATTTAGCAATTCCTCTTCCCCTTTTCCTCTATTCTTATCCCTCAAATACTCTGTAGTAGAGAAATTTGACCTTGCTGAGAGAAGTAATAATACAACATATCTGCACCATCCATGTGATTAATACAGCCCTCTAAAAGGAGCACCTGACCGGTAAAATACAACTCAAATGCATGAGCACACTGAGGAACTCTTTGCCTTGTTCACCTTCTTCCTAAATAATTCATCAGTTTAACGATAATGACATTCAAATATCATAATTACAGCTGACTCTTTAAAAAACATCAATTCCAAGGCCCAAAATGGAGTAAGCCCCCACTCCTTTTCTCACCATTAGCTGTTAATGCCAAAATACGATCTTTATTCATTTCACTGACATAATATAAAACCCAATGCAGATTTCTCATTTTTCATAAAATTTTCATCTGCACTATTAGTTTCACTGATAGCAGACTGCAAAATGTTGTTAAGCTACAAGATGGAAGACACTGCAAAAACCTCAGCATGTTAAGAAGCCATAAAATTTTATTCAGTTCATTTACTGCTACAGTCCAGTAACCCTATAGTAAGAGTGTGCTATTTTTATTGTGTATTTATTTAAAGCTTGAATATTTTGTTCCCTGGACTAGACATCTAACTTGGTTAATCTGGGGTCCTGATACACGGAGTTGTATTCTACTTCAGTGTTTATCATTGTCTTGAAAGTGTTTTTGTATTTTGGTTATTATGGAAAGGATAATAACAGAATATTGCAAAAAAAAAAAAAAGCTTAGCTATGGTTAGGTGGCTCGTTTGTGCTCAGAATTAAACTATCAGTGTATGAACCTCACATGATGCTGAGGAGAAACACTCCTGTTGCCTTCTTTTTCCATCTTATATCCCTTCCAGTGCAAGTCTAGGGTACAGGGCTGTCTGACACAGTGTATCAGACCTTGTATTGGATAGTCTGGCACTTGGCCGGAGATGCTTGACTGCTCACACAATCCTGCAGAAGTCAGCCGCATTTTTGCATTCACTGCTTTGTCAGTATGTCTGAGCAGTTTGACATAAGTAGGTGAGATCTTTTTTTTTTTTTTTTTAGAATAGCAGGAAGCAGAGCCTGCTTTAGGTCTACTCATGAAATCATAGCCATCTAAAGCTATCTTGTCTGTTTTCATACCAAGGTCCATTATACGATACTATACTATGTCATACTATTATTATATGAACACTGTAGCCTAAGGACATAAGATAGAGAAAGAAGGCCATGCACACCGATTTTGCCAATACATGGAATGCATCTAAATATCCCAAGGAGCTTTAATAGACTTTTAGAAAGTCATGGGTCAATGACTGGACACCAGTGGTAACTTCACTATGGGAGAAAAAAAGCTTAAGTAAAGCTAGAAAAGCAAAGAAGGAGAGTGGAAGGAGCAGTTGGTACCAGTAGGTACCCAGGTTCACTCCCGTAGGACCAGCGAATTGATAGCATCAAGCTTAGCAAACTCCCAGGAAACCCAGGGCTGTGCATATTTACTTAGGCCCCAGGAATAACTGTTCCCTGCTCAGTCCCAATTAAAGGCCGCATGCAAACTCCAGATGCAGTAAACAGATAAACTAGTAACAAAAAGTACAATAGCAAACAGGCCAGACAAATGATGTACAACATCCATAATACATTCCTTCTGTGGCTGCGACTCGGGAACTGAGAAGACAAGCCTGTCCCTACTTGGTCCCCTCGTCTATAATACAGGCTGATAAGACAACCCTTGCCAGCTTCAGTGTTTTCTCTCGAAAGTGCAAAATATGGGCTTGATAAAAGCAAAGTGTGCATTTTTAAAGGCACATGAGAGAGAGATTTAAATCACCTGAGATAGACTGTTTTTATTCATTCTAAAGAGGTACAAAGGCTCTGTCTGAGTAGCATTAAAGAGTAAAGGTTCAAAAGGAATATGTGAGAGGTCCCAGGAGACGGGAAACATAAGAATGCATTAAAATGAGCCAGAGAATGTGTCCCAAAATAGCCAAATAATGACTATTCGTAGTTACTATCTTGTTAGCATCGATTGTGGAATATTTGAGGGCCTAGGAGAATCAGTGTATATGGTAAACAATCACCTCCTAAACTTAAATGTCAGAGATACGATACAGAATAATGAATATAATATCTAGACAAAACTAATGACCAAACAAGATAAACAAATTAAAGCAGATAAGCTATGAAGGGTGAGTGACTAACGATTGAGGTAGGCATCATCCCAGTGAAAATTTGTCCATTTGAACAGCATTTGCTGCATGGTGTCAACACGGGCTGACAGCTGAGTCCCACATCTCTCCCTTTAGCTTCCATGATAATAAATCTAGGCTATGGATGTGAGACGCAGGAGACAGGTATTCCAGCCGTGGTGGGGAAGCCCATTTCCAAATTGTACAGTTTCATGATCATCCATATACTGTTCCTAGAGATGAAAGGTTATGTCTTTTGCATACTATACACCTGGTACAGGGGTCTTGTACTCAGTCTCCCCCTAAAAATAATTTCCAAACAGTTTTATTTTTTTTTCATTTCTTTCTTTCTTTGCTTTACTTTTTAAAAAGAATGTTAGAAATCTTACATGGTATCTCTTCAATTCTTTGTTATTTTTTGCACCTTCCCTATTTTTGTATTTTGAATTGATTTGTGAACTTCTTGCAGCTAAATGAGTCAGCAGAGATGGGATGTTGATAGATCTCATTGGACTCAGGTCAAATTTGTTCTGAAATAAAAAGAGTCAGTATGCTTTAATGGGACACTCCATCATAGGAAAAGCTCTGCTCCCAGGTTCTAATCGCAATCACTTAGCAACTCCTTATATTCTAAAAGAGCATTATTGGGAAATACCAAGATTTTGATGCAGTCTGATCTCTACAGTGTCTTTTGGTTTTATATATATATATATATATATATATTTTTTGCCCTGGTCTCTTGACATCTTGTATCCTTTAATTACAATGTTTATGATCCTCCTTCCCACTCCATACATCCCCCCATTTTCACATTTATCTTGTTACATCTTCCTTTATTCTGTTGTCTTCAAAACAGACATGTTGTGATCTCATCTTAAAGAAGTTTCTTTTAAATAGATGTTATCACAATGGAAAAGATGTCATAATAACTGAAAATGTGTGGATAATAAAAAGTGACTGAGAGCACTTCTCATTTTAAAAATATTTGCTTTGAGCAGGAAACTCTCCATTATATATAGGTGGAGGTGCAAACAAATTATGTATTTATATATATTACATGGGTATAAACAAATTTATATCTAATGGTGGAAATTTCAGATGCAATGTCAGGCAATTGGCAGGCAGGAATTTACTTAAATCAGAGCTGCTTTCCTGAAGGCTTTGTGGGAAATACCTATTCTGCCTACCAATAAAACTTGCCCAAATTGATATTTTGTGAACATTCATTCTCACATTTTTTAAAAAATAAAAGGTCTTAGGAGTTTCAAAGAAATGAAACTATTACCAATAACATTATTGGAGGACACTTTAAGTTATAACATTTAGACAGTAAATGAAATATATAATTTATTATATTTTAGTTTGGCATTGTTCTAGCAATTTCACACCTAATACAGTTTTGAAATCTCTCATATTTGGTGATAAAATTGTCCCTAATAGCAAGAGGGATAACTATCATTTATCACTCTGTATTGTGCATGTGCTGGGTAATGGGGTCCATTTAATTACTAAAGGTGGTGCAAAAGTTGTTCTTTACCTTAAGTGACCAATGAAACCTTCTTGGACCAAAAAGATATACAGATTTTAACCTCAAGTCATTGCCTATTATTGAGGAAGATGGAATTACCATATACTTCTTCCTTGGCGGAGGTGGAAGCTGCAATCACCCATACCGTCTGCTGTGCCTGCATTAACACTGCAGGCCAAGTGGAAAGGTCAATACAGAAACATGAGGAGAAAGCTCCCTCTGTCTCTCTAAAGTAGACCATGTGATTTGTTCTCTGTTCACCTAGTTGGGAATAAGAACTTGGGGATACAGTTGAGGTCAAATGTTGTAGTTTGACACCATCCTGCTATGTTGAATCCTGTTGAATTCCTTAACTGAATGTTACCTGAAATGAGTTGATGAATCAAAATGGTTGATGAAAAGGTTCATGGGAAAATTTTCCAGAAGCCACCGATGGCATGAAAACAATGGGTACTTATTCTGGAAAAACAATTCTCCATGGTCATACATATTTCCCCATAGGTTATAATAAAACACACTGAATGAAGTAAATACGTGATAGATATATTTTAGTGAATAAAATATGAAAATGATGATAGAGTACTGCTTATCCCATAGCATGAGAAAGTAATCGATTCACTTAAATCCCAGGCTGGCACAGACCTAGAGATTGATCTAGCAGGGATGGGAACATTTATGACAAGGCACATTTTCCTCTTGGCTAGCTGCAGCAACATTTGCAAATGCTGTGAAGTACATGTTGGACCTTAAGCATGTCATGTTCATGGACAACAGGAATTAGTGCTCTCTGTATTTATCCAAAATACAGGATTAGTTTCAGCCATCTTTTATACTCTTGGGGAAATCTTCCTTGAAGTGACAATAATTTAACCTCATTTTCTTTTGAGCTTCTACATTCTTATTTCTGAAAGCCAATAGCTTATGTTATGTTTTTTCCTCTTGGTTACTGTATTCTTTGGAATAGGTTATGTTATTAATTGTATACCAAACAACCTCCAAATCTCAGAGTCTTATAACAAATTTAATTTCTTGCTCATCTTGCGGTTTTACTAAAAATCTTCTGGAGGTTTTGTCTTGCCTTTTCCTCACTCTGGAACCCAGTCTGACTTAGTCTCTACCTTCCTGAAAATATTGTCATGGCATCAGCTCTTGAATCATTTGTCTTGAAATAATCTTACTGCCTCTCACATTTTACTTTCCTACACCTGTATCATGGTCAAACCCAACTCAACATATACTGCGATATGCCAGAAAGAAGCAGCAGAGTTATAGGCTGAGCAGTTCTAATGACAAGCAGTCATGTTGAATTTGACTCCTCTAGGATTTGCTTACGGAGAAGGCAATGGCAACCCACTCCAATACTCTTGCCTGGAAACTCCCATGGACAGAGGAGCCTGGTAGGCTCCAGTCCATGGGGTTGCTAAGAGTCAGACACGACTGAGCAACTTCACTTTCACTTTTCACTTTCATGCATTGGAGAAGGAAATGGCAACCCACTCCAGTGTTCTTGCCTGGAGAATCCCAGGAACAGCAGAGCCTGGTGGGCTGCCGTCTATGGAGTCGCACAGAGTCGGACACGACTGAAGTGACTTAGCAGCAGCAGCAGGATTTGCTTAAGGTTTTGACTGAATGGTCCCTCTCCTTCTATAGCTTCAGCTCCTCTTTGGGCTGTTCTCATTGCTTATGTCAGTGACCTTTTTCTTGCTCCAAAATGCTTCAGTGTTTTGCAATGAGACCTTACTGCATGGCTATGTCTTGTAAGAAATTTGAGTGAAGATTTTTAAGAATTTTGGAAGAAGAGTTGAGTCAGAGGTGAAGAAGGGAAAGAAAAAGGTGATTAAAGATATAGAGAAGAGAGGGAATGAAAGAGGAAAGGGAATAAAAAGAAGGAACAGGAAAGAGAGAAAAGTCTTTAGAGGAAAAAATGTTGAAAGGAAAGAAAACCAATGGGAAATGAACTCTGAAAGCAAACCTTGCACATTTTAGCATGCTTAGAACTCCCTGGTGAAAAAAACAGCATGAAAACCTATAAGACATTATTTAAATCTTATGATGTTGTGCCTTAGGACTGAAACCAAGTCCTAAGCTTATCATCTCTAGGTCCCTGTGCACTTAAAGAGAAAAAAAAAATGTTTTTCAAACTGGCAATACAGAAAAGTTCTGAATCTCAAAGCAACAAATGAAAACATACACACTAACTCTTCAGATTTTTCCTCTTCCCTAGAGCTCACTTTTTCTGAGAAGGAAAACAAAAATGTAAGAACCCAGCTGAGAACTGAATTTTTCTTCAACTCTACAGAGAAGAGTTAGAACATGGATGGCCCCAAACTTCAAATACCAGGAGACCAAAATGACATTTTAATAAGTGGGAGAATTCTTGGCTGTATTCTTTGGTTGTGGGGTTTTCTTTCTCTAGGCATCTCTTTTTCTCTCTGATGGGTGGCTTTTCAGGGGTGTGTGTGTGTATGTATGTGCACCCATGAATGCATGAGTGTGAGAGAGAGGTTTTGAGGGAATTTGGTGTCCTGGAGTTTGCTTACACATACTCATACAAGGCAAATTATCCATGAAAGGAGTATTTGTACCCATGAAAGTAATATTTACTCCATGGAAACAAGCAAGACCACAAACACAATGCATGCTTGCTAGTTTTCCACAGGGTCGGTTGCCATATTATCAGAACATTCTTGGGAGAAATGGACTGTAAAATAAAAATAAAAGACAACAAAAGAATGTGAAGAAAGAAAAAAGAAAGAAATTCCAAAGAGAAAGAGAAAAACGAGTAGGTTTGGAAGAAGTTTAAAATTTGAGTCCATTCTAAAGGACATCGGTCCTGGCTGTTCTTTGGAAGGAATGATGCTAAAGCTGAAACTCCAGTACTTTGGCCACCTCATGCAGAGAGTTGACTCTGAAGCTGGGAGGGATTGGGGGCAGGAGGAGAAGGGGACGACAGATGATGAGATGGCCGGATGGCATCACCGACTCGATGGACGTGAGTCTGAGTGAACTCCGGAAGTTGGTGATGGACAGGGAGGCCTGGCCTGCTGCAATTCATGGGGTCGCAAAGAGTCACACACGACTGAGCGACCGAACTGAACTGAACTGAAACCTTCCTTTGGTAAGTAAATGAGTTTCATTTGTGAATTTGGTCTGAAAGTTTTGGGGTTTTCATTGTTTGTTTTGACCAGTAATAAGCAAGTAAGAGTCAAAAAACTAAACATGGTTCCTGGGAGGCAGAGGCAGCCTTCTGCTGGTAGAGTGAACCTAGAAAGGTGAAAATCAGGAGCAAATGCTATGCTCCTGATGCAGGTTCCTGGTCTGATTGAACTTCACTTTTTTTTTTTTAATTGATTTGTATTAGAGTGCAATTGATTTAAATGTTGTGTTCATTTCTACTGTACAGCAAAGTGAATCAGCTCTACATATAATCCCCTCTTTTTTGGATAGGCTACCCATTTCGGTATTCTTGGGCTTCCCTTGTGGCGCAGCTGGTAAAAAGAATCTGCCTGCAATGTGGGAGATCTGGGTTCAGTCCCTGGGTTGGGAAGATCCCCTGGAGAAGGGAAAGGCTACTCACTCCAGTATTCTGGCCTGGAGAATCCCATGAACTGTATATTCCATGGGGTCGCAAAGAGTCAGACACAACTGAGCGACTTTCACTTCACTTCACATTAGGTCATCTCAGAGCACTGAATAGGGTTCTCTGAGCTGTACAGTATGTTCTCATTACTTATGTATTTTATACATGGTATCAATAGTGTATATATGTCAATCCCTATCTAGCAATTCATCTTACTTCTTTCCTTCCCTGTCCCTCTTGGTGTCCATTCATTTGTTCTCTAGGGCTGTGTCTCTATTTCTGTCTTGCAGATTAGATCACCTATACCATTTTTCTGGATTCTATGTATGAGATTTAGAAGCATTTATTCTTCTGTCTGAAAGACAAGTAGATAACCCACATCATCTGGTTTCAGAAACAGTGAAGACCAAATTCAATGAAGTTCATAATTCCACCATTGGTAACTTCTCTGCTTTAAGGATTTGATCTTTATATTTAAGATGTAAAATCTCTGACTTATTAACACTTTAAAAATTTACATTTAAGTTTGAATGAGCAGCTGATTTTTTTAGATGGGAAAAAAATGACTGAAACATTCAAATATCAAATTTGTTCTTTTTTTTTTTTTTTAAACACTGAAAATGAATGACCCTGAATGAATCTGGGTCATTTAGATTCCCCCACTTATTAATATAAAAAGTTAACAAAAGAAGAGAAAATACAAGTCAGTGTGCAGGAAGGTGTTGATTTTAGTATTGAATAAATAAAAATCAAAGAACAAATTGTAGGCTACTGCTTGGTTTATCCTATTTTATTTTTTTAACATGCTGAGAAATTTTATCAAGACAAGGAACAGAGATGGAGATTAGCCTAGCCCTCTCAAGGATGTGTATGTTTTCCAAATCTCTCCTAATTTCTCCTCCTGGAAATCAGAATTATTAGCAGAGGGAGGAAACTTTCTACAGCCAGAGACCCATTTTTCAAGGAGGCCAGAAAACTTCTAGGGCTCCAAATGTGGAGGTTTTCTCCTCACTCTGGATAAGAAACCGGCCGATCCAAGTTCCTAAATGAGTCTGGGTTCCCTCCCTGAGATGCGAACACGAACGAGGCCCTAGGTGCAGAAGCTGCACTTTTGGGTTAGAATAAAAGGAAAAGCACACATCGCCAGGGATTCAAATGAGAGGATATAAAGTCTCCAAGCAAAAGAGAGCAACTCTCTGGTCCTAAGATTCCTCCCTAATAAAGTGAACTCACTCCAAATGTCATTTTTAGCCATGACATTTTGTGCTCTCACAGAACGAAAAGTCAGAAAAATTGGTGTTTGACTATCTCCCAGAAAGTCTGGTGTGAAAGCCATGACTTTTTGGTTGCAATGTTTTAGAGTTGTATGAAGAGACTTTGAAAGTTCTATTTCTTTGCCTTCATGGTAGGGGCAGGTAAGCATCAAACCAAAAAAATAAAGACATACTGTCCTCTTCTAAACCATACCAATGTTTGATAACTTCCATTTTTATTGTATTTTTTCCAAGTATAATACTCATGTTTTTCTTGTCGTTTGGGAAAATTAGGCACCTGGAAATTCTCAATATATATTAGATTGTTTGTTTTTCAGTGACTGTATGTGGGGGAATAGTAAACAACACAAAGCCTAGTATAATACTGGACACATACCAGACAACTGAACCTGAACTATTTGTGAATAGCGACTCAGCTTGTTTGCATGTTTCCTGCTCATTCTGCGATTGGCTACCGCTGTCTGCATCTCCCCTCCCCGTCTGGCTCCGTCTGTGTCACCTTCTTCCATATAGTTCCAGACACACAGTGTATGCCTATGTCCATCCTAACCATTCTTAAAGGCCTCCTGAAAACCCCATTCCCTAACTGAAGAAACCTGGTTCCCAAATATTCTGTCTTCCTCTGAACGTCCCTGGAGTGCATTCTCTTAGAACTAATTAATTGGCCCCCTGTATTCTACCTTGAGCTACAGTTTGACTCTAGGGAGGTCTTATTTCCTCATCATGAGAACCTCAGAACTGTCCACCACAGTTTGTTCATCTTTGTACCCCAGTCCCTAGTGTAGCCCTATGTATATAGTAGATTTGTGATGAACATTTAATGAAAGACAGAAGGAGTCAGTTCATCACTCAGGTAATCTAGTTTTCAACTAAGAGGCAGAGAGTTACTGCTTCAAAGATATAATAATAATTGTCTTTTACCCAGCCGTTTGTGGTGAGAATACACAATCTCCTTGTGATTAGAGAAGTATTTCTCTCACTTGATTACCTATTTTGACTGAAATTTGCATCATTTCTTGAGGTCTTCTGCTCATATTAGATCAAATTCAATTGGCATCTTGACTTACATGTCTATTAGACTCTTCCTCAGAGCTGGATACTATAGATACAAAGAAAAATGCTGAAGTCTTTACCTTCTAGGAATCCATGTTGTGATGTGAAGGATGGGAAATAAATTATTGCAGTACTACAAAGATGCTTCTAAAAATACACTTGAAACAATCTGTTAGAAACAGAAAAAGAAACACTTCCCAGGCTATACTTTAGAATGGGCCAGGGAGGGACTCAGAGAGAAGGGGTTAATCATTCAATTTATATTATATTTCTAAGTGCCCACATAAAGGGAACCTAGAAAAAACAATCAATCAATATCAAATAAAAATGTTTCATTTAATAAAAGAACTAAAATACTGTAGTCTTGACTGGTAGTTATCTAATTTTTATTTTTCAAATATGTCTCCTAATGTGTAAAGCAGTGAAAGTGAGAATACTCAATAAGGCATTAGGTTAGGAGGAAGGGGCTCTCCCTTCTCTTACTTCTTTTCTGCCTTGACTCTGAAAAGGGATCTAGAAGCCCAGTTTAAAACCCATTGATCAAACAAAGACATAAAGTGGATATTTTAAAATTCTATTAAATCATGAAGTCTGAGTATTCAAAGTTATAGCATGTCTATAAAATAATGAAATACATCATTTTGGAAATAAAATATATCCCCCTCAGTTTTTATGAGATAATGATAATTAAAAATTAATAAAATATATGAAGGAAATCTCTTTGATCCTTAGGAAACAGAGGGCTAAATCTCATAATCCCAGGAAATGAATGGTAAATAGTGAATATTGTCAGAAATGAAGAACTTTTTCTCTGCCCTGTCAGTATTTTTGGCTGATCTAAGAATTAAATTGACACAAGACAGAGTAACAGGAAAAAATCAAACCAAAGTTCCATAACATATTTATGATCAGGCCACCCAAGATGGCTATTCTCTTGTTCTCTGTAATCCCACTCCTGACCAGTGCCAACTTCACCCATGCCCTGCTCACATGATTGACCTTCTGTCTTAAGCATAGAGTCTAATCAGTAAATGTTTGTTCACTTGCACCAGCGAAGCTAGTGATTGTTCTACTCTTTAGATTAGGATGTCTCTAGGATGATTTTTGAAGGGATAGTGTACAGTGTGCTCCTCAGCTGGTGCTCCTAGTAACCAGTGAGCCAACTTGACTCAGAAATTCTGTAACTGGAAATCTCCTTCTCTCCCTGAGAGTGAAGCCTGCTGCCTTGTCCTACCTGCTGTCTGCCTTCCAGAGTGGGGAGTTGTCCCAGGACATTTTCTTTCAGACATGTAAGATCCCTTATTCATTAACCCACAGATATCTCTGTTCCTTGCTCCAGGCTCTTTCTTCAGTTTTGAGTGTTTGCAAGCCTGTAGACTGCAGCCCAACAACATGCATCCATAGGAGAGATCCAGGAAAACAGAGTAACTTGCCAAAATACCTAAAGCCCCCATCGTAGTCTTCACCTAAAGACAAAAGAGGTGATTAGGGTAGGGATTTAGGACCTCAAAGGGGAGGAAGGCAATTCACATGGAGATCAAAAAGGAAATCTTTGGTAAATAAATATCTTCTGAGATGCAGAGACAATTAGAGACAGAGTGGACTTGACTTCTAAGCCCTGAATCATTTCCTCCACCACACCTAGCCCATTTTCTTTGTAAATACCTCTGGTGAGAACTCTCTCCCAGGAACAAAACATCTATGAAATAATTTTAGCTGTTTGGGGTGTTGTAGCCACATGTTCCGGGAAACAAACTCACTTAGAAGGACAATGCAGATAGTGTAGTGCAGTTTATTACACCGGCGGGCCCAAGGCAGAGTCTCCTCTTAGCCAAGGACCCCGACCAGCATTTGTGAAAATCTTTTATACCCCATGAGTATGTGTCTGAACCCACCACTCCAAATTCCTTGAGACTTACATAAACCAAGGAAAATACAATCCCAATAACACCATTATTCACGTGCTATGTGCTCATGTGCTCAAACAGTCAAACAATTAGCCAATAATCAATAAACCTGAGGTTACACTCCAATAGATACAGAAAAATTTATGGCCTGTCTGGAGGAAGGGGTGATTAGTGTATGGTTTCTCTTAGGCAATGAGTAACCTAGATATGATCTTCAAGGTTCCCCTGTCTGGAGAGGGTCTTATCCTTCTGTTGTTGTTTTCATAGGCACTAAACACAGAGTTCAGAGTCCATTGGAAAGGTGGCCGAGCATGATCAGCAAGAACAGGCCTAAGATGGAGTCCAGGCCCTATGAATTCCTTCTTCGGGGGAAGGTCAACATTTCTTCCTGGGCCTTTTGGACCTTTACTGTTTTCAGCTTAAAATAATCTACATGCCAAAGAGACATTTCGGAGTGATAAGTTTTGCTTCCTTACAATAATCTATAAATGTGAATAGTTTAAGATATCTGCTAACAATAAAATGAATCATCAAAGAATATCTCCATAAGAACACACCTTCAAACGTTGAAGTTGGTGCCAAGAACAAAACTAATTTCCCCAAACAGAGCCATGTCATTGATCAAAGTCATAGCCTAAGACTGAATGGACCAAGTGACTGACTTGGGAACATTTTCTAGAGAAATTAATATTATCATGAGTATAAGCACTGCACAGTTACTTTTTATCCCCAACTGTTAGTTCCTCTTTTTCTATGTGCTACTAATTGTAAGTGAAATTGCCTTTTCCTCTTGAGGCCTCCAAATAGAATCAATCAGAGTAGGAGCATGTGACTAAGTCACACCTCTGGCTTCCCAGATGGTGCTAGTTGTGAAGAACCAGCTTGCCAGTGCAGAAAACATGAGACTCAGGTTTAAGCCCTACTCAGACCCGGGTTTGAGCCCTTTTCTACTCAGGTAGAAAAGATCCCCTGGAGGAGGAGGGCATGGCAACCCTCCTGTATTGGCATGGCATACACTCCAGTATTTTTGCATGGAAAATTCCATGGACAGAGGAGCCTGGTGCTCTACAGTCCGTGAGGTCACAAAGAGTGGGACATGACTAAAGTGACTCAGCAAGCATTCAACACACTCTGTCTTAGTTCCTATTCCCCACAAACCCTTCCTGCTGCTGCTGTTGCTGCTAAGTTGCTTCTGTCATGTCCGACTCTGTGCGACCCCAGAGATGGCAGCCCACCAGGTTCCCACGTCCCTGGGATTCTCCAGGCAAGAACACTGGAGTGGGTTGCCATTTCCTTCCCCAATGCATGAAAGTGAAAAGTCAAAGTGAAGTCACTCAGTCGTGTCCGACTCTTAGCGACCCCATGGACTGCAGCCCACCAGGCTCCTCTGTCCATGGGATTCTCCAGGCAAGAGCACTGGAGTGGGGTGCCATTGCCGCCTCTGACAAACCCTTCCTAGGTCACCATATTTTCAAAGTTTCAGATGCAGAGTCCAAATTGGATTGAGTTGCATACACAGTCCATAAAGTGGAAAAAGAATGAGAGTTGGCCCTGTCCTTTCTTCAAACTGTGAATTAGTCACATTCATCTGAAGGAGGTGTGAGTGTGTGATTTTGCCCTATTATGTTGTAATGAATGACTCAGGAAAAAAGACATCAAGATATCAACGTGAAACTGCAAATTGCTTGGAACAATGGCCTGTTTTATATTCTGGTATTTACAAATTGTGTTGGTGGTGGCGGGCACAAAACCACCTGTATGGAATCTTGAAAAAAGAAACAGTGAGTGAGGAGAGGTTGCTCTCTGTATTACAAAATTTCCAAAGGCTCTGGAAAAGAAAGAACTTGCATCCCCCCCCCCCATTTTATTTGTTTTTGTGTTTTTCCCTTTGGGCCATCTGCAAGTGAACCAGTCTAAATTGGTTTAATCAATCACTAGGAATTTGCAATTCTATGCTAAGTGCTATGAGAGATAGTAAGAGACGGTAAAATACCAACAGGTATTCTGTGAAACTGGGACATATAAAAGGCAGACTGATAAAGGATGCCTCCTAAGGGGCTCAGATGCCTCCTCAGGGGTTGAATATCAGACATGTCCCCACTTCCAAATACTCTTTCAACGTTAACTGCCAGAGAGGAAAGTTTACATTCCCGATTAGTAATTATATTCTGGGTCTTTAAATTTACAAAGCTAAGTAATAAAGGTCCACAAATGTCAACTATTATAAGCAAAGAAAAAAAAATCCTCTTTAGTAACAAAAGTTACTCACACTTAGACCAAGTCTCTGGTTCCTTTACTTTGTGTAAGATAACACACAGTCACTGCAGTAACCCTGGTTGAAGTAAGTTATCTTGTGCTGATCAGGAACTTTATCAAGCATCTACCTATGATCAGTAAAAATGTCAAAAAGCATATTGTTAAATAAAGTTATTTAAAACACAAGGGCCTCAAGGGAAATAATACTGAGTATGTTTTTCTTTGTCTGTGTGTATACTAGAACCATAACCTTGAGTGTATCATCCTCCATATGATACTTCATATTTCCCAGGACTCAATAGCTCAGACTTGAACTTAATTACCTACCTACCCCATCCCAAGTGTATATTTGTAGGGCATATCCCTATATTTAATATGACTGATTAATAAAGGTCACTCAAACTCAGTTCACAAGAATTTATATAAGTGGATCAAAACATCCATCTGTAAAGGCCGACTGAGGAATAGCTTCTTATATGAGATAATAGTCTATTATTTGCCAAATATTAAGATGTTTCTGTCTTTTTACTTGAGAGATCCAGGGTGTACCTCACAAATATGAATGTTACATTAATATTGAACAACAGTTTTATCTAGACTGCATGATGAGCCCTTCTCTATGTTCAAGCACTCTTTTTCAGTGCGTGGCATCCCAGGTGGTATGAAGCAGAATTCTAGATAGTGTGTAAAGCCACAGAGATTTTTCTTGGAGAGTCAATATGTACCATAATTTGATGGAGAAAGATTTTATATCAACATAAACAGATTGCTATGGGAGAAAATAAAAGTGCACACAATGTTTTAAATTTCAACAGAAGACTTCAAAGAAACTAAATGTTTATGTCCAACTGCTTAAGTCCAAATGCTTAAATCCCTGACTGCATGTTTCCTCTCCTCTAATGTTAACAAAACAATCGATAGCATTGATTGAACACTATGTGTCAGTTACATGTTTAATCCCTCCCTCTATTCATTATTTTACTTAAATCTTATAACAATCTTGGAAGAAAGGTAATATTCGTATTTCCAAGGTATAGAAAATAATAAAACTGTTAAGTAACTTTCCTAAATTCACTAGAAATTTATGGTATTAAGATTCAAAACCAGGTTTGTTTGAATATAAGATCTTTTTTCTTGGTGAAATTAAGTAAAGAAAGAGAATTACTGCTTAACTCATTATAAAAAGAATTGGATGATTATGTGCCATCTAATTCTTGACCATGATCTATAGTAAACAAGTTTTAACATCTTGACCAAGTTGTGCTGTTGTAGCCAAGCGTACAAACTCACTCAGAAGAACAATGCAGACAAGTGGAGTGAAGTTTATTACACCAGCAGACCCAAGGCAAAGTCTCCTCTTAGCCAAGGATCCCGACCAGTTTTTGTGAAAACCTTATATACCCTAAGTGTACGTGCCCAAACCCACCTCCCCAAATTCCCTGAAACTATTCTGAACAAAGGAAAAGAAAGATACAATCAAAGTTAACCTGCGATTCATACGCCTTAAGCCTAGTAGACGATTATCAATAGGCTTGTGGTCATACCCCAATAAGCATAATAAAATTTATGATTCTATTTGGTTACACAGATAATTCGGGTATCATTTTAGGCGTTGGAGACTCTATATATGAGCCCTGGGGGTCTTCCATCTGGGGGGTCTGGTTTTCCAGTTGGTCTGTTGTTTCCATAGATACTGGGCTTATAGCTCAAAGTCCACAGTCCGGCCCAAGATGGAGTCTTGTTTTCAAGATGGAGCCTGTTCTGTCTGTTTCCTCCTTCAGTGCTTTGATGGATAACTAGTACCAGGATAAGTTCCAATTTCCCTGTGACAGGAAATCCCACTGTTAAAATATTTCCTTATAAGTTTGATTAACGTCAATAAGTATACAAGGATACACAACTATAAACTAAACAAAATGATTTATTTAAACTAAGGGCAAGACTTGTATTCATGATTTCTCCAGGGGAAACGCCAGAAAGATAGCTTTAGGTTTTACTTAACTAACGTGTTTTCATGTTCTCATGTGGAAGGGTCTTATTGCTTTCATATTAATATAGATACCCATCAGTATTATGTATACTCCCCAACTTCTCAATTACATCTAGTCCCATTTCTTAAAAAAAAAAAAATCTACATAATGTGATTCTTAAATCCTGTATTCCATTTTGCCCTCTTACCAAAACACCGAATGTGAATATTTCATTGCATCCTTGACCTCACCACATGTAAATATAATTAGCATCTGTATGGACTGAATTTTTGTTCCTCCCTCCACCCAAATTCACGTTTGATGGGATCGTGTTTGGTGATGGGGTCTTTGGGAGTGTAGACAAAGCATGTTGCCTGTCATATCAGCAAACAAAGGACCTTGCACCATTAAGCTGTCAGTCACTGTCATTGCAGTGGGATTCAGGATGGATAAAATAGCATACTGGTCCTAGAAAGTTAGGGTGTATATCAAAGTAGTGATTTCAATAAGTCTAGACTTTTGCATCTTCCCATATATAGGAAAGTGCTAAACTCATTAACTTGAGATGTTTAGTTTGCATTAAGTAATGGTAATCTTTGGATATTCTGACTACCTGGTTTGGGGGTACTGATTGCTTGACTGATTGATTGCAAAAACTCCTATATATCCTAACTCCTCCCTTACCTCTTTGGAGCAGTCCCTCAGAGCTATCTGAGAGGCTGTCTCACAGGCGTAAGCCCTCGGTGTAAAGCATAATTTCTTCTTTTAGGCTGTGTGTATTTTTCTAGTTGAAAAAGGTAATTAAGTTTAAATGAGGTCATGAGGATAGAGCCCCCAAGACAGGATTAGTCTCCTTGTAAGAAGAGAACGACGCTTACTCTTTCTGACATGGGAGGACAGGGCAAAAAGACCTATTTGCAAGCCAAGAAGGGGGTCCACACCAGAATATAACCACATTGCACCCTTATCTCAGACTTCTATCCTCCAGAACTGTGACATCAATGCATTTTGTTCAAGTCCCCCAATTTATGGTATTTTGTTATAGCAATCAAGTTGACTAACAAAGCATCCATGCTTAGCATGGTCAGAATAAGACTCGTGACAACACCTGTCTCCAACCATCCAAATCTGCTTTCTCTGGAGTCATCTACAGCTCATTCAAGCTATTCTAACCCAGATTTTCCATCTGTCCAGAATGATTTTCCTCCTGATATTTACAATGAATTTTTTTTTAATACTGTCAACAAATGACTCTGAGATATTTAGTTTTTGTGTAGTTGAATATTTACTCATATCTGAGGGAGAGCAATATTTATTTAGGCTGTCTCCCCAAATAAAGAAAAGGGTTGCATTTATGAAACTGAAAACTACAGACTTAGGAACAGGATCCTATGTTTGTTGATCTGTCTTTATTTTTTCCACTGGGAAGCTGATCGGATGAAGGCCATTTAAGCATTAAAGGGCAGTTTGCCTTTGAGTAGCTGAAAGTTGTCTGGGAAGGAAGATTCCCGCCCCCGCCCCCCTCCTTTGGCTTTGTAACTTTTTTTTTTTTTTTTTTTTTTTATGGTGTTCTGAGAAGTCCTGAGATTTTAGGTGTCACGTTACCATTCTGTATGCACATAGTCTCATGTATTGTGGTTGGTATGTGTACATGCATGCTCAGTGCTGTATGACTCTTTGTGACCCCAATGACTATAAGCCCACTAGGCTTCTCTGTGCATGGCACTTCCCAGGCAAGAATACTGGACTGGATTGTCTTTTCCTCCTCCAAGAAATTCTGGTTGGTACCCACACCTATTAGACCAGATCCACTCCATTTTTCTTCATTAAGACTTATCATTAATATCATAGCTTCTGTCACCCTCTCAGATAAGGATTCACAATCAGCAGCAGGACCCCACAGGTTTCATCTCCTTTGTACCTTCTCCACTTAATTTTCCTCAAGAATGTAGCAATCTGATTTTAAAATTTTATTTTATCATTAATTTACACAGCAAACCCTCTCTCCCCATGCAGTACGCTTTCTAAGAAAGTTCAGCTATTTTTCTCCCAAGAGCAATGCCTGTGATAAAGCTAATATTCACAATAAATATTTGTTGAAAAATGATGAATTACTTGATGAATGAGGATCAGCCGTCATCTGATTTATCTTAGTCAGTGAGTTTCCAAATCTAATTTCATAACATTACTAAACTTGAGTGCAAATTCTGTTGTCACTCCATTCTATCACCCTCCACAGATCAGTTCTAGTCACCGTGCTTCCCTCATCATGCCCATAATGCTATATAGATATCAAGACCCTGCTTCTTTGTTTAAACTTTTCACTAGGCCTTGTATTCTTTTCCTTATAACTATATTAGTAATATATATTTATTGCAAAGGCTTTAATGACTAAATATATATATATATATATGTATATACATAAAGCAAACTTTGACTCTTCTCATTAAAATACCATAATCATATAGATCTTATCCTTGAAAAACACTATTAACTCGGCTTTCATCCTTCCAGATTTTTTTCAAGTGAAGGCTTTCTTTCCTCACTGATTTCTGTTTCACACATTTCTATCTTCTCAGAAGAACCTTCTCAATCTCCAACTTAGGACAGTTTCTCCCACACTTGATTGGATCCAACTTTTCCTCTATGCCATTTTTCTTTTATTTTTGCTGCTGAATGGAATACAGCCTTGAACTGGAAATTCACTTTTCATCTAAAAAGGTCATCTCTTCCAAGCAAGTATGTGAACTCCACTAGAGACAGGACATTTTCTTCTACTTTGAATTTCCCACTGTTCTAAGCATGGTACTTTTTTTTTTTTCTTTTTCAATATTTAAGCAAAGTTGAGGTCTTGGAATGCCTGTGAAGATATTATAGAGAAAAACTGAAAATGTGAAATACAGTCTGGAAATCACAAATAATACATCCAACTAAGGTCACATCTATTTTGTGCTTTCATTATCAATAAATACTTTAGACTCTGTGGACCACTTTTATCTGAAAAAGAGGTGGTAAAAAAGTATTTCTATATTCCCTCTAATATATGCTAATTTAATTTTTCTAAATGAGACTGAAAGAAAAATTAATCTTTTGAAAGCACAAGAATTTTGGTAATCAGACCATTTCTATTCAAAGTTCAGCCCCAAAACTTCTAAATAACTACCCTAGTACAACTTGTATTGCAGACATTGACTTTGTTAATTTTCTCTTTTAGAGAAGATCTGGTTAATTTATTGTTGTTGTCCTTTTATCTTATTATTCTATTGTTGGTTAAATCATCAGAGATCTGTGAGTGCATGAGACAACTGGAGAATTATTCTATTTAATCAAAATCTAAATAACTTTTAAGTTTGGGAGGATATACATACACATACACACATTTAATATTTTGTATAGATTTGTTCACATATACAAGATGCCATGTGTTAAGACAGGAACCAACTTTGGAAGTTCTGTCAACTCATTCAAGTGCCCATGCTCACTGGTCTTGTGACCTTGGACAGCATCTGTCTCTGGGATTCTTATCTATGTAATAAGAGACATACGGGACCAGTTGGTCAGGTAGCTAACTAAGCGTGACCATACAATTTTTCAGTGTATGTCTATTCATATCTGTGTAAATTACCCTGTTTATGAAATCACACTTATGGAGAATAGATTTTGATTGAATATACTATCATTACCTGACTTTATTGCAAAACCCTAGGCTTGTTAATTATTTTCATGTCATTTTCTTCAGTACTAGAAAAATAAATTTTTTTCTTCTTTTTCCTTTTGACTCTTGGCATGACTGCTGGTGACAACCCACCACTGAAGTGCTACAGTAAACAGAGAATAGGAGATTTCTTAAACAAGTGAATTATTTAAATCTGCATATGCAATGAGACCTGTTAGGCAAAACTTCTGCTCAGTTTTGTTAGGCAAAACTTCCCCAGGCTCTTAGGAAGATATTTGATATGTAATTTCCTAAACTGCTTACAGTAGTTTTTGCATCTTATTGTTTATTTTGCATGAAATTGTATTGTCAGTAGGAAGGTTCTCAGAGAGAGTTTTGATTGAAATATGCTTGGATGAGCATTAGGCTTTATTTTTTTGTGCATGTAATAGTATTAAATCTTCAAGTTATTGCAAGTTGAATATTTGCCAAGATTTAAATCAAAATGATTTCTTTTCTTTGTTGTGCTTTCATTCTGTTTGGTTCCTTTAAATAAAGCACATTTTCTCCTTAAGTTAAGCAAAAAAAAACAATATAAAGGCAAATGAAAGGTACTTCATTAGTAAGCACAAACATTTCTAACACATGCTTGATCCATATCTGAGATAAGAGAGAGTCCTTAATTTTATCAATCCTTATAGCTTCAGTTTTCTTTGTCTCTGGGCTTATCTTCCAAGTCTATGGCTCCTGGCTTCTAACTCAACTAACTTGGGTCCAAAGGAAATCTAGTACTAACCCTGTGTATTCAAGTCACTAGGTTAACAGGTACCAAGGCTATGGTTTTTCCTGTGGTCATGTATGGACGTAAGAGTTGGACTGTGAAGAAGGCTGAGCACTGAAGAATTGATGCTTTTGAATTGTGGTGTTGGAGAAGACTCTTGAGAGTCCCTTGGACTGCAAGGAGATCCAACCAGTCCATTCTAAAGGAGATCAGCCCTGGGATTTCTTTGGAAGGAATGACGCTAAAGCTGAAACTCCAGTCCTTTGGCCACCTCATGTGAAGAGTTGACTCATTGGAAAAGACTCTGATGCTGGGAGGGATTGGGGGCAGGAGGAGAAGAGGATGAGAAGGCTGGATGGCATCACTGACTCGATGGACGTGAGTCTAAGTGAACTCCGGGAGTTGGTGATGGACAGGGAGGCCTGGCGCTGCGATTCACGGGGTCGCAAAGAGTTGGACACGACTGAACGACTGATCTGATCTGATCTGATCTGAAGCACAGGTAAGGGATCCAGAATTGTGTTTGTCAGTATCTGACACCAAAATCACATGACCCTGCTTCTATTGTAGTGAGCAGAAAAGGTTTTCCCACATGACACAAACACAACTGGCTAATCACACTTGTAAAGCAAACATATGTCAGGTAAGATCAAATAGAGAATGAACACATATACCCACTCACACATAGAATGCGCTTCTAAAACACAAGATTTCACATAAAAAAATGGAAATATTCCAAATATCCTGACTTTTCCTTCTTCTCAATTTTTTGTTTGTTTGTTTTTCTCTTCTTCTCTCCCTTGATTTCCCCCTTTTGTGTCTATTTTGTCTCTCATTATTTCTCTGTCTCTCCATTTCTGTCTCTTCCTCATTCGGGAAAGTTTCAAAAGCCCCTACAGCTTTATTAAAATTTCAACCAATCTGATGCCTCTTCTACTGAGTTTCTTCATCACTGACAAGAGCTAAATTTTAACAGATGTCCTCCATATCCTATAAAAGGCTAATGTGACAAAATACACTCCCTGGTTAGATTATGGTGCAGATGGTTTTCAAATGAACTGAAAACTTTTTGCTCAGTTTTGTAAGTTTGTAGGGAGAGTACAAGGAAGAAGGTGGAAAGTAGGATCCTTGCAGTTTTGCGAAGAATTTCATGTCCAGCTCAGTTGTAGTATGTTCATCTTCTCTATTCCAAGGTAATGTATTTCCCTCTGTGTGTCTGTAGTTTCTCTGCTTCTGCACTTAGCAATCTAGGATTTGTCAAGCATCTTAGTCTTGACCAAACACAACCCTACAATAGAGGATGTGTTCTTTGGGAAAAAGAACTGTAGCATGACCTGTTTGGGTAATGACTAAATCACATTTAGAAGCCTAGTAAAAACTTATTAAATATTTTCTGAAAAATTAAGTGAGTTGTTAATTCACTAATTCTTAATTATGAAAGATTGTGTGATATGGGGAGTATAGGAACACATAGACTCAATCAAGATTACTTAATCCTGTGCTATGAAGTCCCAAGTAGAAAAATAATTTCTAAAGAAAATGGAAATACCTATCTGCTTTTCCCCCCTCTTTTACAGTACAATGGCCTCTTGGCTCCCTCATCAGGAAGAGATTAAAAAGTAATAAGCATATTCATTTTAGCTTGTACCTCCAAGCTCTTCACTGGCACAGTTTCTCTCTGAGAGTAAGTCTGTTTTCTAGATGACTTGCAGTAAGAAAAACTACTTTGAAAACCTACGTCTACTTTGTAGAGATTGGAGAATTCTAAAAATCATTTCAAGGAAGGTATGTACTTAATTGGTTGTTGGAATGAAAGTACTAATAAATAGAATGAATTGCAACAATTTAAATATGAGCTAATTATAAGACTCATTACCCTTGCAAATGTACATGGTTTCCAAACAACAGTCCACTGTCCATCCAAACCAGGAGGGATTAAGTGGTGGTCATTAAACATGTACCACTTCCCAAGGTGGCTCAGTAGTAAAGAATTCGCCTGCCAATGCAGAAGATGAAGGAGACATGGGAGATACGGGTTGGATTCCTATGTCAGGAGGATCATCTGAAGAAGGAAATGACCACCCAGTCCAGTATTCTTGCTTGGAAAACCCCATGGTTAGAGGAGTCTGGCAACCTATAGTCCATGGGGTCAAAAAGAGCCAGACATGACTGAGCACCTATGTGCAAATAACCATGTACCTTAGAAAGTATGCATCTCACATTTTGGAGGACAGGCTGATTTCTTGGGATTAGGAATCCATGGCAATTTTTTTGTTTTGATTTTTCCTTTCTTTGTGAGTTTTAAGACTGCTCCAGTGAGCTGTTTCAACATTTTCATCTCCTGATCCCTTATTACTTTGAGCCAAAGATTCATTGTTCCCTACTTTGGAGGGTGTTGCTTGTATGCAATTATGTTGGCTTAATTGTAGTTCATTCTTCCTCATTGTTGTATGACCAAGTGCTCACTTTATTGTGGGCTGTTGCTGTCAGGCCTAATCCCTGGAAAGATGTAAGTACATTAGAATGCATTTCAAAAAGAAAACACACACACACACACACAAATTGGGGCAGAAGAAAGCTCACAAACAGGGAGACAGCTTAACCTACTGCTACTGCCTTTAGAGACAGAAAAACAAAATCCCAGGATAACATGGTCCCCAGTGTAGACCTAATGCAGGTCTGCAACCCAGTAGTCACTAGTGTAAAGTTCTATCACGGCAAAGACTGAAGTTAAGCTAGGACTAAGCTAGAAAATATGCTAATATATGTGTCTTCTTGGGATCTCTCATCCTTGTTCTTTCACTTCTGGATTTTTTTTCACACCATCCTGATTACTTTTTATTCTCATCTCATCCTACTTTTTTACTCCCAACTCCCAGCACAGGAAGCTTTTATTCTAGCCCTTTTGGATGACATCAAAGTCTGATTTCAGGAAAGAACTAGAAACTTATTAAACCTTAGGTTATTTCCTGAATCCACAAAATAGGGTGGGCCCCAGTGAAAGTGCCATGTAGGTCACTGTTTCTTAAACTTGCTAGGAATTAGCATCACCTAGAGGGTTTCTTCTCTTCTTGTCACAGCTATTTTTAAGGCCTCCCAGACAGCCATTTTGCTTTTTTGCATTTCTTTTCCATGGGGATGGTCTTGATCCCTGTCTCCTGTACAATGTCACAAACCTCAGTCCATAGTTCATCAGACTATCAGATCTAGTCCCTTAAATCTATTTCTCACTTCCATTGTATAATCATAAGGGATTTGATTTAGGTCATACCTGAATGGTCTAGTGGTTTTCTCTGCTTTATTCAATTTAAGTCTGAGTTTGGCAATAAGGAGCTCATGATCTGAGCCACAGTCAATTCTCGGTCTTGTTTTTGCTGACTGATTTCGCTGTTGACCATCTGGTGATGTCCATGTGTAGAATCTTCTCTTCTGTTGTTGGAAGAGGGTGTTTGCTATGACCAGTGCATTCTCTAGGCAAAATTCTATTAGCCTTTGTCCTACTTCATTCCATATTCCAAGGCCAAATTTGCCTGTTACTCCAGGTATTTCTTGACTTCCTTCTTTTGCATTCCAGTCCCTTATAATGAAAAAGACATCTTTTTTGGGTGTTAGTCTATAGGGTCTTTTAGGTCTTCATAGAACCATTCAGCTTCAGCTTCTTCAGCGTTACTGGTTGGGGCATAGACTTGGATTACTATGATATTGAATGATTTGTCTTGGAAATGAACAGAGATCATTCTGTCATTTTTGAGATTGCATCCAAGTATCCAAGTATTGCATTTCAGACTTTTGTTGACCATGATGGCTACTCCATTTCTTCTAAGGGATTCCTGCCCGTAGTAGTAGATATAATGGTCATCTGAGTTAAATTCACCCATTCCAGTCCATTTTAGTTTGCTGATTCCTAGAACTGATGTTCACTCTTGCCATCTCCTGTTTGACCACTTCCATTTTGCCTTGATTCATGGACCTGACATTCCAGGTTCCTATGCAATATTGCTCTTTACAGCATTGAACCTTGCATCGGTCACCAGTCACATCCACAACTGGGTATTGTTTTTGCTTTGGCTCCATCCCTTCATTCTTTCTGGAGTTATTTCTCCACTGATCTCCAGTAGCATATTGGGCACCTACTGACCTGGGGAGTTCCTCTTTCAGTATCCTATCATTTTCCCTTTTCATACTGTTCATGGGGTTCTCAAGGCAAGAATACTGAAATGGTTTGCCATTTGCTTCTCCAGTGGACCACAATCACTCTAGATGGTGACTGCAGCCATGAAATTAAAAGATACTTACACCTTGGAAGAAAAGTTATGACCAACCTAGATAGCATATGCAAAAGCACAGATATTACTTTGCCAACAAAGGTCCGTCTAGTCAAGGCTATGGTTTTTCCAGTGGTCATGTATGGATGTGAGAGTTGGACTGTGAAGAAAGCTGAGTGCCAAGAACTGATGCTTTTGAACTGTGGTGTTGGAGAAGACTCTTGAGAGTCCCTTGGACTGCAAGGAGATCCAACCAGTCCATTCTGAAGGAGATCAGCCCTGGGATTTCTTTGGAAGGAATGATGCTAAAGCTGAAACTCCAGTCCTTTGGCCACCTCATGTGAAGAGTTGATTCATTGGAAGAGACTCTGATGCTGGGAGGGATTGGGGGTGTGAAGAAAAGGGGACGACAGAGGATGAGATGGCTGGATGGCATCACTGACTTGATGGATGTGGGTTTGAGTGAACTCCGGGAGTTGGTGATGGACAGGGAGGCCTGGCATGCTGCGATTCATGGGGTTGCAAAGAGTCAGACATGACTGAGTGATTGAACTGAACTGAGAGGGTTTCTTGAAACATATCATTGGGCCCCCAATTTAGTTTCTTCTTCAACAATCTTGAAGCAGTGACTGAGGAAGTGTGTTAATACTAAGTTCTGAAGCAAAGCTGATGTCACTAATCTGGGGGCCATATTTTGAAACCAGTGATCTGCTTGCTATTTTGAAATATTAGCTTAAATTTGGGAACACCCTGACCTCATAGCATAGTCTCAGCCAAGCCTGTCCTTTCCTGGTCCTTCCTTTACTCTGAGGTTGTGGGTATGTGGGAAGATAACTCTCTGAACCTCACCCATGTCCTTGAAGTGACTTCCAGCAGCTTGCTGCCCCTCCTAGAAATATCTGGGTTTCCAAGGCAAGTGACAGTTGTGGGTCCCAATATAGGAAAACAATGCATGCCCTGGAGAACAATTTAGTGATAGAAGAATATGACATATTTCTTGACACGGAAGACCTCGTAGGTGGCCTTACTGTTTTGAACCTGAACTTTCATACAACAATGCCTGGACTTCCTCCTCACTGCCCTATCACACAGGACAGTGTCTCTTTGCTTCAGGAAAGAACTAGAGTATCTTGGGATATGGTTTTCATTAAAATTTTATTTGAATTTTACTCATTTATAGAGGTATATATGCTGCTGCTGCTAAGTCGCTTCAGTTGTGTCCAACTCTGTGCAACCCCATAGATGGCAGCCCACCAGGCTCCCCCGTCCCTGGGATTCTCCAGGCAAGAACACTGGAGTGGGTTGCCATTTCCTTCTCCAATGCAGGAAAGTGAAAAGTGAAAGGGAAGTCACTCAGTCGTGTCCAACTCTTCGCGACCGCATGGACTGCAGCCTACCAGGCTCCTCCATCCATGGGATTTTCCAAGCAAGAGTGGTCGCCTATAGAGATATGCTTTTTCTTATATAATGTTTCAACTTCCTCTCCAAGGTATAAAACTACATTCCATGCATGTATTTATTTTGTTGACAATCTCTTATAAGAAGGCCTGTTTGAGTGTGTAAGCTGAGACTTATTTCTTCCAATCTAAGTGGCCATGTTCTCCCTGTATTTCCATGAACAAGTTAAACAAATAAGGGGAAATTGAGGAAATAAGGCATTGAGGTCTGATATTAGAGCAGACTGAAGGCCTTGCTAATCTCATTCTTCAAACTCACCTTTCTTAATTAATACCTGGAATTTCAGTTTTCAATTTATAGCTTCTATTGACATGTGACAATAAAGCCTAACCTAATGTGTGACACGTATAAGGTATTCAATATGTGACTGAATAATATATAAATGAGTACATTTATTTATTCTAAACCTTCAGTTCAAGAGAAATTGTCTGGTGTTCTTAGCTAGCTGGCACCTAAAGCCGGTTTCACTCACATGTCAGTGTGATGAAGACTCTGATAACCAATTTTAATTTTCAACAGTTCTGTGAGGGGGATTCAAAGTAGGAGAAGTGGAAAAGACAGGGACACAAAAGGCACATTTTCAGAACTCAGAGTTTGCCCTCAGCCTCCAGTGGTCTACACCCATCCATCATGATTCTACTCTGGTTTCTGCTTCCTCTGACTTGAACCTGTGTCTGTGCTAGTTAGTCCTCCAGCTCCTGTCTAAAGTTTCTGAGAATATGGTCAATAAAACACTGATCAAATGGTAACTAGAATTTTGTTGTTTTTGTGTTGTTGTTTAGTTGATAAGTTGTGTCCAAATATTTTGTGACCCCATGGGCTATAGCCTGCCAGGCTCCTCTCTCCGTGGGATTTTGCAGGCAAGAATACGGGAGTGGGCTGCCATTTCCTTCTCCAGGGGATCTTCCTGACCCAGGGAACCTGGGTCCCCTGCCTTGTAGACAGATTCTTTACTGCTGAGTCACTGGGGAAGTCCAAATAGAAATTACATATGTAAAATTCATAGTACAATAGCTGATCCACAAATAGGCACTCAGTATACACTTGATTAATTTGGAATTGTCACTGTCCTCCTTGGATTATTGCTAGTATGTTTTTCCCTAGCTCTGTATTTGTTAACAGTCCGAGTTCTAATCCATTAATAATTTGGGATCTACTCTGGAGAAGTTCTCAGAATTGAGCATGGGGTTCAATTCAGAAAATGGGGGTCCTTAATAAGTCCTGAATATTCACTGGAAGCACTGATGCTGAAGTTGAAGGTCCAATATTTTGGCCACCTGATGTGAAGAAATGACTCATTGGAAAAGACCCTGATGCTGGAAGAGATTGAAGGCAGGAGCAGAAGGAGATGACAGAGGATGAGATGGTTGGATGGCATCACCGATGCAATGGACATGAATTTGAGCAAACTCCAGGAGTTGGTGATGGACAGGGAAGCCTGGTGTGCTGCAGTCCACGGGGTCACCAAGAGTCAAACACAACTGAGTGACTGAACTGAGCGGAACTGGAGAAATTCTCAGAGTTGAGCCTGAAAATGGTGGATCAGTTGAGGTGTGGACATAACGTAATGAAGACTAACAAACTTCTCCACACAGAGAGGTGCCAATTTTCACTGATCAACAAATGAAAAGCTGACAAAGGTTCTGCACTCTGCTCATTGAGAGGGTGTGGGACTGTGGGTGTGGGATTCCTTCCTCATCTTTAGGAAACTTAAGTGGGCAGATGGTCTTATTATTAAGTGCTAAATAAAACATCTTTTAGGCACCTTCTCAGCTTTCCATTGTGGCTCAGCTGGTAAAGAATCTGCCTGCCATGGAGGAGACCTGGGTTCCATCCCTGGGTAGGGAAGATCCCCTGGAGAAGGGAAAGGCTACCCACTCCTGTATTCTGGCCTGGAGAATCCCATGGACTGTATAGTCCATGAGGTTTCAAAGAGTCGGACACAACTGCAGGACTCACTTCACTTCACAGCTTTCCCCACCCCTACTCCTATCAATCTCGGAAGTTCAAGTCTCACTAACACACATTACTTTAAAAAGCAAGCAAGTTAATTTCATTCTCCTCTTTTCCCTTGTCCTATGTTATGCAAGTTGTCTCACTTAAATGTTTCTATATTACAGTCAACTTTATTTTTCTGTCAAATGGATCGTGCACAGACCATAGTCTCTCTTTGTTATTCTTAGTTTACTGGTAGTAGTTCAGCTTTTCCTTATCAGACAACTTTTCACAACATAAACATACCCACTTCAATTTTATTGTTTTCTCCTCTATTTGCTAAAAGTCTCTCCTAGTTAGCACTGTATATTTTCATTCTCCTTATTTTTTTACTCATTAACTTTTTTATTCTCACCCTCATTATTGCAATCATAATTTGAACAATGGGCTAATCATAGTTTGAAATTTTAAAGTATTAGTAGTGACACACCTTTGTTGAAGCAAGGACATCATACAATTTGAAGTGGCAATTAGGAATAATTAAGATCTTCTGCCGATAATACATAAATCCTGAAAATACTCAAAATTCCTTTTCAAAATATCTACAAAATCTCTACCTAGCTTTTCATTCTTCTCTAATTTAAAAGACTTGCCTCAGTATTAGCTTAAAATATACATAGCAAACATATGGTTTCAATTTTAGCATTTTTCTGCATTGTAAAGGTGTTGCATTTTATTCTATACTATTTTATTTTATATTGTTTCATTTTGAACATACAGCCTAATGAGTTAATTAGGCATTGGCAATACTCTCCTAGACATCTCAATCACTATGATACTGTCCAAATGGAGAAATATAAAAGATTTTTAAACAACTGATTTATAGAGAAATTCTCAGAAAATAATCTGTTGATAGTTGTATTCTGCTGAGTAGATAAAGTTAATTTCCTTTGTATTTCTTTTGCCATGATTTGATTGCTAAAAGATTTGTTTCCTCAAAAATAAGATTACATTGTATATTATAGATATATTAAATTATTTTTGAACAAGGTGAGTATTAGAAAATACAGTAAAAGCAAATAAATTATTGAGCAGAAAATTCCTTTTGACTTCTTAGTTCCAGAAGATAAACTTAGGGTTGGAATTTCTTTTGCAGCTAGAAATAGGGAAGACAAATTCAGCATTGGTAATGGATATACAAATGTACAGAGGAAAATTAAAGGTACGTTTTGAAATCTTTGGGCTCCTCTGATGGCTCAAACAGTAAAGAATCTGCCTGCAATGCCGAAGACCTGGGCTCCTTGGGTCAGGAAGATCCCCTGGAGAACTGAATGGCTACTACTGAGTGACTAACATTTCATTTTTTTTTGTTGTTTTTTAAATCTTTGTGGGGCAAGCTAACTCAGGATTAAAAACTATGGCACCTGTGTCCAAAAAAAAAGTCCTCAAAATATCTGCATAAATATCATTTACCAAATAGTTTGCATCCCTTCAGCTTAAACATGGCTGCAGAACTAATTTTGTACAATAAAGTCTAAACAAAAGAGATGAGAAGATGGTGTCACTTCTGAGTGGAAGATTTTAGAGTTAGTGAGCAGTTTAATACATTCTCTTTTCCTCACTTTAGGTGAATGGTAACTTTTTTTAAACTTTTTTGCTATGGTCCTGGAGAAGAGCCTCTAGCTGACCTATGTTGTATAATTTGTCAAGAAGAAAGTCAACTTTGATTGTTCCATGCCCTTAAGATTTGGAGGTGTGTTTGTTACACAATGGAACAGAGTCCATCTTGGCTAGCAAAAACGTTCATTAAAAATATAGATTTCTGAACCATATTAAACAACTTGAGTTAGAATCAACAGCAAGTGAAGTCTAGAATTCTTAATTTTTAGAAAGATCTTCAAATGCTAAACTTCTTACATATTTAGAGCTAATGTGTATAGAAATATTAGTTATAGGAAATGTACATCAAGTCCAGATTATCAAAGATCTTAAATGCTAGATTCAGGACTTTGGTTTCTGTCCTGAGAACAGAAGGAAAACCTTATGTAATTGAGCAAAAGGAATGTAAAAACACAAGTAAACAATAATAACACCACAATTTGAAGCGATTGCCACAACTCAGGATAAAACATCACTCAGGTAGACATTTTGACTCCTGGACTTGATTATGACCTTTTGAATTCAGAAGAATGGCCTTTGAGGTATGCATGCATGACAGAGGGGTGTGAGGTAGGGGGTTTGACTGAAACGCTATGGTATGAATTGTAAAAAAAAAACACAAAAAACTCACATAAGGAAATCTGCTATTAAAAATTGCTTAAATAAACAATCACTAGAATTTGGGACATTAGATACTCAGAGGCTATGGGTTAATTTATTTGGGGCTTTGTACTTAGGCTGAAGACTACATTCCCTTATGATAATAGAGATCAAGTTGTTGAGATATAAAGGCATAGATAAATGTCTGGATAGGCTTCCTCAGTGACTTAGCAGTAAAGAATCCACCTGCAATGCAGGAATTGCAGGAGGCACAGGTTAGATCCTTGGGTCAGGAAGATCCTCTGAAATAGGGCATAATAACCCACTCCAGTATTTTTGTCTGTAAAAATATCCTCTATCCATGGATAGAGGAACCTGGTGGGTTACAGTCCATAGTGTCACAAATAGTTGAACACTACTGAAGTGACTTATCACATGCATGCAGATGGATGGGTGGATAAATAGATAGATATCAGATCAGATCAGATCAGTCGCTCAGTCATGTCCGACACTTTGCGACTCCATGAATCACAGCACGCCAGGCCTCCCTGTCCATCACCAACTCCCAGAGTTCACTCAGACTCACGTCCATCGAGTCAGTGATGCCATCCAGCCATCTCATCCTCTGTCGTCCTCCTGCCCCCAGTCCTCCCAGTTCAGAGTCTTTTCCAATGAGTCAACTCTTCGCATGAGGTGGCCAAAGTACTGGAGTTTCAGCTTTAGCATCATTCCTTCCAAAGAAATCCCAGGCCTGATCTCCTTCAGAATGGACTGCTTGGATCTCCTTGCAGTCCAAGGGACTCTCAAGAGTCTTCTCCAACACCACAGTTCAAAAGCATCAATTCTTCGACACTCAGCCTTCTTCACAGTCCAACTCTCATATCCATACATGACCACAGGAAAAACCATAGCCTTGACTAGATGAACCTTTCTTGGCAAAGTAATGTCTCTGCTTTTCAATATGCTATCTAGGTTGGTCATAACTTTCCTTCCAAGGAGTAAGCGTCTGTTAATTTCATGGCTGCAGTCACCATCTGTAGTGATTTTGGAGCCCAGAAAAATAAAGTCTGACACTGTTTCCACTGTTTCCCCATCTATTTCCTATGAAGTGGTGGGACCGGATGCCCGGATCTTCGTTTTCTGAATGTTGAGCTTTAAGCCAACTTTTTCACTCTCCACTTTCACCTTCATCAAGAAGCTTTTTAGTTCCTCTTCACTTTCTGCCATAAGGGTGGTGTCATCTGCATATCTGAGGTTATTGATATTTCTCCCAGCAGTCTTGATTCCAGCTTGTGTTTCTTCCAGTCCAGCGTTTCTCATGGTTTACTCTGCATGTAAGTTAAATAAACAGGGTGACAATATACAGCCTTGAAATTACTCCTTTTCCTATTTGGAACCAGTCTGTTGTTCCATGTCCAGTTCTAACAGTTGCTTCCTGACCTGCATACAAATTTCTCAAGAGGCAGATCAGGTGTTCTGGTATTCCCATCTCTTTCAGAATTTTCCACAGTTGATTGTGATCCACACAGTCAGAGGCTTTGGCATAGTCAGTAAAGCAGAAATAGATGTTTTTCTGGAATTCTCTTGCTTTTTCCATGATCCAGCAGATGTTGGCAATTTGATCTGTGGTTCCTCTGCCTTTTCTAAAACCAGCTTGAACATCAGGAAGTTCATGGTTCACATACTGCTGAATCCTGGCTTGGAGAATTTTGAGCATTACTTTACTAGCGTGTGACATAGATAGATATAGACAGATAGAAAACAGATCTTGGTTTATATATTTTCCAAGTATGTAAAGTGAAATTAATGTAAATTAATTGTATCTACTATGCAGACAATACTTATGTATAGTTTGTAACAAATCACTTATTTCTTTCTAAACTTTCCTCTTTGAAACTATGTTTATGTTTGGGTGGAGCCATAGCCTAATCTCTATCTCATCTCTACCATATTAGCATTTAACCTGAGTTTTACCAATGAGAGTGTCTCGTTTCCTTTCCACAATAGTCAGTTCAGATTAGTCATAGACCTCATGTGGGGCTCTGTGAGTCATCCTCATGACTTTACTAAAACCATCAAGAGGAACTCTTATCACTACAGAGTTAGTGATGTACTTCCCCTTCCTCCTAATGGAGTTTCTTTTTTTTTCTTCGCTGCAGTACATCAAGGCTGTGTATTGTAACCCTGCTTATTTAAATTCTATGCAGAGTACATCATGAGAAACATTGGGCTGGAAGAAGCACAAGCTGGAATCAAGATTGCCGGGAGAAATATCAATAACCTCAGATATGCAGATGACACCACCCTTATGGTGGAAATTGAAGAGGAACTCAAAAGCCTCTTGATGAAAGTGAAAGAGGAGAGTGAAAAAGTTGGCTTAAAGCTCAACATTCAGAAAACAAAGATCATGGCATCTGGTCCCATCACTTCATGGGAAATAGATGGGGAAACAATGGAAACAGTGGCTGACTTTATTTTTGAGGGGGGGGGGGCTCCAAAATCACTGCAGATGGTGATTACAGCCATGAAATTAAAAGATGCTTACTCCTTGGAAGGAAAGTTATGACCAACCTAGATAGCATATTGAAAAGCAGAGACATTACTTTGCCAACAAAGGTCCGTCTAATCAAGGCTATGGTTTTTCCAGTGGTCATGTATGGATGTCAGAGTTGGACTGTGTAGAAAGCTGAGCACCAAAGAATTGATGCTTTTGAACTGCAGTGTTGGAGAAGACTCTTGAGAGTCCCTTGGACTGCAAGGAGATCCAACCAGTCCATCCTAAAGGAGATCAGTCTTGAGTGTTCTTTGGAAGGACTGATGCTAAAGCTGAAACTCCAATACTTTGGCCACCTCATGCGAAGAGTTAACTCATTGGAAAAGACTCTGATGCTGGGAGGGATTGGGGGCAGGAGGAGAAGGGGACGACAGAGGATGAGATGGCTGGATGGCATCACCGACTCAATGGACATGGGTTTGAGTGAACTCCAGGAGTTGATGGACAGGGAGGCCTGGCGTGCTGCAATTCATGGGGTCGAAAAGAGTCAGACATGACTGAGCGACTGAACCGAACTGAACTCAAACACTTTTTGTCCCCCAGAAAAACAGCAAATATGACATAAAAGAAATTCATTGCATCTTTTCATGTACCTATCGACCACTCATATGTCTTCTTTGAAGAAATGTCTATTTAGGTCTTCTGCCCATTTTTTGATTGTGTTGTTTGTTTTGATGCTGTTAGGCAACATAAGCTATTTGTAAATTTTGAAGACTAATCACCTTGTCCATCACATTGTTAGCAAAAACTTCAATGCATGGATCAAACTCTAAGTTTGGAGAAATGTTTGAACCTCACATTTCATCAGGTGTTTATTTGCAACACCTTAAAATACCCTAATAGAAATTGATTTAAAGTGACAGAGACTATGGTATTATATCTCTGTGGGTATATAATATCTACTTCTACAGACACAACCTAGGATGCTACCATCATCTTTGCCATCATATATAAAATGTGCCTAAGAGTGAAGATCACACAGAAGCAAGAGACTGAATCTCAATGATATCTTTGGCATACTGAGATTATATCTGCTATTGAATGCTCAGGTTCATGAAATAATTCATTCTTCCTTTTTTCCCCACTCTTAGCCAGTTGACATTGTATTGTCACTTGCTAACATACCAGTGTAACCCCATTCACTAGCTGGGTAACCTTGAGCAAATTACTTACCTTTCTGAGTCTCAGATTTATCACCTATAGAAACATAGTGTTTTGGTAACACTTAAAAGAGAAAATCCATGCAAATAAGTTAACATACTGCCTTACTTAATTTATAATAGTTTTTATCATTATTAGTGGCAATTCTTAGTCATTTAGCAAGACAAATCTTAGAAAAAGTTATAACATGCCAAATGCAGTTTAGGAATATCCACTGTTTGCTTTCTATATGGTGACAATCACTCTCTAAGTAACTATGCATACAGATGATAAATATCTGACTAAAATATTATTATTATTATTATTAATCTATCCTTTAGGTCTACAAGAGCTAGTTATCATTCCTGGGATATTCCTTTTGGTTAAAGATGCTTTTGTTTTCTTGAGACATCAATGTTTTTCCATATCACTGAAGTCTGAAGTGCAAGGAAAAAAAAGTTTATTTTGTTTGGCTTCTCACTGCAGTAAAATATAATTTAGCTGAAATAATGTGATTCAATTGCTCATAAGTAAGCTGCAGCTTAAACAATGACAGTTGGACAGTATTTGTTGTTGAGGCTCCTGTTTCAGAGGCAAGCTTTCTTATTGACTCATTTTTGATATATTTTCTACAGATTAAGAGTTTGAAGAAAGGAGCCAAGGAAAAACTACCAGAGTGCTAACCTGAATTCCTATGACATGCCTACTCTTAAGTTCTGATCTCCTTTTCACATACTTAATTTACTGACACCAACTATGTGTGTGTGTGTTTGTATCGTTTATTTTTCAGTTATCTAGATCCTAGAATCAAATATCTTGACCAGCACAAATTCCAATTAAGTCTGATTATGTTTCTTTGGAAGAGTTAATTAAATTATTTCTTTTAGTGTTCTGGAAGGAAAATGCCAAGCCTTGTGGATTGTAAATGACCTTTAGAACACTTAGAAATTTGCATACATGTGACACACCAGTTTACTGACATTCCTATCCCAGCTCTCGGAGACAGAGAAAGAGTAAGTGGTTTTCACTTGAGTGACACTTCTGAGAAAAGATCATTTTCATCATCACCAGCCTCCTTGTGTAAACCCATCTCTGTGTGTTTAAATGTCCTGATAATCTTGTCATTTAATAGCTGTTTTTCTGGCATGGTTATAAAAGTCAAATTGAGAGCCCTGTTAGATAGCATCTTCCTAGGAAAAAATAAAGACAAAAACCGAAAAAAAAAAAAAAAAAAAAACCCTATACACCAAAGTACGTAAACAGGGATTAAGAACTAGCTGTCTAAGGTATTCTTGCCTGAAGAATGGACAGAGGAGCCTGGAGGGCTGCAATCTATGGGGTCACAAAGAGTCAGATACGACTGAGTGAACTAACTGAGTGCGTGATCTAAGGTAGACACTGGTTCAGTTTCTTGTTGATGTTGTCTGTTGGTGTATTTGGTAGTTGGCAGTGGGTGAGATTTTACTTCCTTAAGAAAATGCTGGTCTTTAAATGTGAGAGAACTGAACATGTTACCAAGGAGGCAGAGAGAGGACCATCCCTTTGGTCTTCAATCCACTTCAGTTTGCTCTGACTGTGGCTTCTGCTCTTGGCCCTTTCAGACTTTTGCCAAGACAAAGCTTAAATCCATTTTGTTCTAGTCCCTCAGAATTCAACTCTTTTCTAAGTGAATTCTAACTAGCATTACCAATTAATACTTTCTGATGAAGTAATTTTAAAAATTCAGATAATAATAGATGCCAATAATCTGCTCACTTTTCAGAGTCTAGGCAGATTTTATCTTTAACTAGTCAATATAAAGGGGTTCCCCTCGCCTCCTCTGAACTGTTATAAGGTTTATTATGTTCTGTCTCTCAGATGCTGCTTTGTATTTTTCCTTAATATTTTCTTGAAGAAATATACTGTCACCATTTTGAGTCATATCAGAAACTATACTGTCAAAAAATGTTTGTCCTTTGGACAATTATACAATTATTGTTAATGATGCTGCTATAGTTCAGAATCCTGTTTCAACTCTTTTGAAATTTTCTTCAAAGCCTTTTTTGTAACACTTTTTAAAAAGGCCTTAATAGTGATAAATAGTCATCTCTTGCAGATAGATTCAATTTTTGGAAGTAGCTAAAAGTCACTCAGAGTCAAGACTAGTGAATAAGATGAGTGATCAAACTGAAAAATGGGATTTTGGAATAAAAACAAATTTTGACTATAACCTAATAAGACTTGTATTCTTGTGTCATAAATTGATGGTAAGAAGAATTCCTAAACAGAGGTCTGAAACTGAACCATAGGTGTCTTCTTTAAATTGTTGTCCAGCCTTTGATGATGACTAGGTGTTTACTTGATGCAGAACTTGAAATAGAAATTGGAACATAAAACTTCCATTTTATAGATGAGAAAACTGAGATTCTGGAAGGTGGGTTTATTTGTCCAAGTTCATCAGGCTAAGAAAACCATGTTTTCTTCAATAATGGAATAAAGTATATTTTTAAGTGTAATAGTCACTTCAGTGTATTGATTACATTAGAAGAGATTTATGTGTTTCAGTAAATCAGATAGAACTTTTATAATTAATGAGAATGGTAAGACTTTGTTTGAGATGTAATTTGAAGAGTTCTAAAACCATTCTGTGCTTACAAATCATGGAGCTGGCATCTAGCTCCAATTGTCATTTGAGTAGAAAAATCTCATCTAAACTCAGCAAACCTCAAGAAGACACCATGGAGTTTATTTGGCTCAGTTATTCATGAAAGTGTTGATCACTGCGGTACTGAGGATCACACTAATATTTGATTTATTTTTATCTTTCTGGGAATGGATAACTCAATATATTGAGATATCCAATTGCAGCTCCACTTATTAAAATTTTCTTATTTTAAGCTGGTATTGCTTCTAGTTCTGACTGCTCTGTGACCACAAGATATATTCAGAATAAATCTAATTACTCTCCTATGTATTTGAAAAAAAATCATCAAAAAATACCTTCTCTTCTTGAAGTTAAATAATCCAAATATCCTTCATATTAAGTAATTTCAAAAACTCATCCCCATAAGTGACTTTTATGATTTGAAATTCTTTTAGGAATTTGATACATTAAACTTGTTTTGTCCCTCCTCAAAGCCAAAAGATTGTCATTTTGTCTCTTTAAATGTGAGATCCTGAAATATGCAAACCTTAAGAGCACTTAGGCTGCCCTAAAATGAAACTGAACTGGAAATTTCTTTCAAAGGGGACTGGATCCTCTATCGGTGGTGAGGTTTCCAAAACAACCTAACTAGAGTCTTTTTGAGAAATTTGCTTCATATTTCATGGTTTTGTGGTTGATAATATGAAGACCAACCAAATCCTGACTTTGACCTTTATTTCATAATATTTTCTTTGGATTTATATTGCCTCTTTACTCAAATACTTTATATTATTTTCTAAAGACTTCATGTTTCTAAAAGTTTTTCATTTACAATTTTATTGGATTTTATTGCCTTAAAAAAGTCAAGCATTACTATCTTTTCTTTTGTTTATAAAATATACAGGCATTGTAAAAGTGGAAGCCAGATATTAGGGGTTGAATATTGTATATTATTATGTATGCTATTTAGTAGATATTACTTTTTAAAATAAAGCAACAGGAGAGTCCTTTTTAAATGTTGTTTTCTAAACTTTATTTTGATACTAGGAATCTCTAAGTAGAATAAAGTTATGAAGAACCTGATTTGAAAAAAAGCTATTCTAAAAGCTATTTTAGCTGTACTATATAGTTTTATATGTACTATATAGCTCTATACATGGACATTTACACTTGGACTGTAAACATGGACATCACCAGATGGTCAATAGAATCAGATTGATTATGTTCATTACAGTTGAAGATGGAGAAGATTTATACAGTCAGCAAAAGCAAGACTTGGAGCTGACTGTGACTCAGATCATGAGCTCCTCACTGCAGAATTCTGGCTAACATTGAAGAAAGAAGAGAAAGTCACTAGGCCATTCAGGTATGACATAAGCCAATTCCCTTATGATTATACAATGAAGGTGACAAATGTGACCTTTGTCACAATCAGGGACTAGATCTAGTAGACAGAGTGCCTGAAGCACTATAGAGAGAAGTTCGTAAAACTGTACAGAAGGCAATGACCAAAATCATCCCAAAGAAAAAATTCAAGAAGGCAAAATGGTTGTCTCAGGAGGCTGTATAAATAGCTAAAGAAAGAAGAAAACTGAAAGGCAAGAGGGAAAGGGAAAGATATACCCAACTGAATGCAGTTTCAGAGCATTGGCAAGGAGAGACAGGAAGGCTTTCTTAAATGAAGAGTGCAAAGGAATAGAGGAAAACAACAAAATGAGAAAAACTAAAGATCTCTTCAAGAGAACTGGAGATATCAAGGGAATATATCATGCAAGGATGAGTATGATAAAGGACAGAAATAGTGAGGACCTAACAGAAGCAGAAGACATTAAGAAGAGGAGGCAAGAATACAAACAAATATTCAAAGAGGTCTCAATGACCCAGATAACCATGATGGTGAGATCATTCACAAAGAATGGGGCATCCTGGAGTGTGAAGTCAAGTGGGCCCTAGGAAATATTATTATGGACAAAGCTAGTGGAAGTGATGGAATTCCACTAGAGTTATTTCAAATCCTAAAAGAAGATGCTATTAATGTGCTGCACTCAATATGTTAGCAAATTTGGAAAACTCAGAAGTGGTCACAGGGCAGGAAATGATCAGCTTTCATTTCAATCCCAAAGAAAGGTAATGCCAAAGAATGTTCAAACTACCACAATTGTTTTCCTTTCACATGCTAGCAAGGTTGTGCTTGAAATCCTCCAAATTAAGCCTCAGCAGTACATGATCCAAGAACTTTTAGATGTGCAAGTTTGGTCCGAAGTGGCAGAGGAACCAGAGATCAAATTGCCAACGTTTGTTAGATAATGGAGAAAGCAAGGGAATTCCAGAAAAACTTCTACTGCTGCTTCATTGACTGTGTATGCTAAAGAATTTCTGAGGAAAATTCTTAAAGAGATGGGAATACCAGACCACCTTACCAGCCTCCTAAGAAACCTGTATACAGGCCAAGAAACAACAGTTAGAACCAGACATGGAACGATGGGCTGGTCCCAAACGTCAAGGCTCTATACTGTCACCCTGCTTATTTAACTTATATGAAAAGTACATTGTTCATCATGAAAAATTTCAGGCTGGAAGACTTGCAGCTGGAATCAAGATTGCTGGGAGAAATATCAATAATGTCATATGAAGATGATACAACTCTAATGGCAGAAAGCAAAGAGAGTGAAAGAGAGTGACAAAGTTGGTTTAAAACTCAACAGTCAAAAAACTAAGATCATGACATCTGGTCCCATCACTTCATGGCAAATAGAAGGGGGAGATTTGGAAGTAGTGACAGACTTTATTTTCTTGGGCTTCAAAATTACTGCAGTTGGTGACTACAGCCATGAAAGTAAAAGATGCTTGCTGCTTGGAAGGAAAGTTATGACAAATGTAGACAGCATATTAAAAAGCAGGGACATAATTTTGCCAACAAAGGTCCATACAGCCAAAGTTATGGTTTTCTCAGTAGTCATGTGTGAATGTGAAAGTTGGACCATACAGAAGTCTGAGCACTGAAGAATGGATACTTTCAAGTTGTAGTGCTGGAGAAGATTCTTGAGAACCCCTTGGACAGCAAGATCAAATCAGTCAATCCTAAAGGAAATCAACCCTGACTATTCATTGGAAGGACTGATACTGAAGATGAAGCTCCAATATTTTGGTTGCCTGATGTGAAGAGACAACTCACTGAAAAATATCCCAATGCTGGGAAAGATTGAAGGCAAAAGGAGAAGAGGGCAGCAGAGAATACCATGTTAAGATAGCACCAACAACGCAATGGACATGAATTTGAACAAACTCTGGGAGATGGTAGAAAACAGAGGAGCTTGGTGTGTGGTTCATGGTGTTGCAAACAGATGGACATGACATAGTAACAGAATAACATGTTTATAGCAAAATAACTCTTTCTATTGTTGAGTGCTCTGAAGTTTTAAAGTTATCTTTCCTACAAATCAACCTAGATAAAGTTACTTACACTTTGCGGACTGCAGTTCAGTTCAGTCAGTCAGTTCAGTCGCTCAGTCATGTCCGACTCTTTGCGACCCCATGGACTGCAGCACGCCAGGCCTCCCTATCGCCCACTCCCAGAGTTTACTCAAACTCATGTCCATTGAGTCAGTGATGCCATCCAGCCAGCTCATCCTCTGTCATCCCCTTCTCCTCCCACCTTCAATTTTCCTCAGGATCAGGGTCTTTTCGAATTAGTCAGTTCTTCACATCAGGTGGACAAATTATTGGGAATTTCAGCTTCAGCATCAGTCCGTCCAGTGAATATTCAGGACTGATTTCCTTTAGGATGGACTGGTTGGATCTCCTTGCAGTCCAAGAGACTCTCAGGAGTCTTTTCCAACACCACAGTTCAAAAGCATCAATTCTTTGGCACTCAGCTTTCTTTATAGTCCAACTATCACATCCATACATGACTACTGTAAAAACCATAGCCTTGACAAGATGGACCTTAGTTGGCAGTTACCTCACCTATAAAAGGAGGGTTTTAAAATTAGCTGTTTCGGCCTCTATTTGTATGGAGCAATGTTTTGTACCCTGCAGATAACTGGAGATATTTTTTTCAAAGGCACAACTTTACATATTTCCACAAAGTCATCCCTTTAAAACATAAATCTTTGCACAAAATGGTCTTAAAATATTTCACAGGAATTGAAGCTTCAAATTCCTTTGCACTAGTTAAGTGTTATATGTTTTCTATGCTCCAGATACTATTGCAGATCTGGACATACATCATGACATACATACACAAGAGGTGCCTACTGCCCCCACGGATCTTTTATTTTCATAAGTCACACTGTATCCATTGTGTAGGTCAGTGACATTTGCTATAATGTAAATAAAAGAGCACCACATGACCCAAAGGAATGGGGATAAACATTTTTATTGCAGAGAAAGAAGACTTCATGGCAACCCACTCCAGTATTCTTGCCTGGAGAATCTCCTTGGACAAAGGAGCTGCAGTCCATGGAGTCACAAATAGTTGGCTGTGACTGAGCAAATAAGTACAAGAAGACTTCTCTGAATTGTGACTTTTGATCTGAAACATAAATTGTAAGAAAGAGCAAGCAATTCTAAGGTTTGGAAAAAATAAAGTTAAATATATAATACTTTAAAAATGCAAAGAGAGAAGAAAAATTATTTAGCTTATTTATTTTATTTATCATCCAATTGCCTTTCATCTGAATACTAGCTCCCTATATTTATTTCTAAGAACATACTGAATAGGAAGAAAAGGAAGGTATCCATGTCTAGTCATGCATCCTAAAATTTAAAGTATTGAAGAGTGCTGTGTTGTTGATAATTTTTCTATCTCCTCTCTAATGCAAAAAGGTTCCAAACAGTATCTGGCTAAAGAAATGAAGTTTCATTTTCTTTTCCTATCTTTGTAGAGTGTGCATTCCTATGAATATTCCTAGCATTTAGCAAAACCACAAAGTGTATATTTGTCCATGGTATCTCTTAATCTTACAATTATTTATGATTTCACCAAATTGTACAATTGCTTCCTGTTATTTAAGCCTGTGATGATTATGTTTATGCATCAGCTTATTTGAGTGACAGTATCCAGATATGTGGTCAAACATCTTTCTAGATATTTCTGTGAGGGTGTTTTTTTATATCTAATTTGTATTTAAATCAGTAGACTTTGAGTAAAGCAGATTGTTCTCCATAATGTGGGTGGGCTTCACTCAATCAACTGAAGGCCTAAAAAAAGAAAAGACCACTTTGAGCAAGAGGAAATTCTCCAGCAGGCTACTTTTTGGATTTTATCTGTGACATTGGCTCTTCCTGATGCTACAGATGACTGCCTTTGGACTTAAACTGAAACTCTTTCTTGACTGTCCAGTCTGACAAACTCCTCCATCAGATTTTGAACTCACTTAGCTTCTACAATTGCATGAGCCAGTTTCTTAAAATGAACCAATTCTATTGATTCTGTTTCTCTGGCAAACCCTGATTAATAAAGAGCTGTTCAAACATTAGGGGCTTCCCAGGTGGCTCAGATAGTAAAGAATCTTCCTAAAATGGGGAAGATCTGGGTTTGATTCCTGGGTCAAAGAAGATCTCCTGGAGAAGAGAAAGGCTACCTACTCTAATATTCTTGCCTGGAGAATTCTATGGATAAAGCTTAATGCCTTGGGCTACAGTCCATGGAGTCCCAAACAGTTGGATGTGATTAAACAACTAACACTTTCATTCATTCAGACATCAGGGCCCAACCCAAGCTTCTTCTCCAAAACCGAGCCTCTTATCCTCATTTGTTCTTTCTATTGATTCAAGGTAGTCCACATTTGGATAAACTCTTGAAATAAACCTTAAAGTTTTACCATTCTCAACAGTGTTTTTATGAACTCCTTGGAAGGAAGGTCTAATCCTTGTAGAAAAGTCACATATCAATGATGGGCCAATGGTGCCCATATTCTATGGTCATTTTGTTTTTCTTGGTTTGGTTTTGATTCTAAATATACTTTGCTATCTTAGCAAAGTAAGTGAAGTCGCTCAGTCGTATCTGACTCTTTGCAACCCCATAGACTGTAGCCTACAAGGCTCCTCTGTCCATGGGATTTTCCAGGCAATAGTACTGGAATGGGTTGCCATTTCCTTCTCCAGGGGATCTTCCCAACCCAGGGCTCAAACCTGGTCTCCTGCATTGTAGACAGACACTTTACTGTCTGAGCCACAAGACTGAGAAGAAGATACAGAGATTTCCCTTCTGCCTCCTGTCCCACACTTGCATGACTTTCCCCATTATCAGCATCCCCCACAGAGAGGTACCTTTGTTATAATTGGTATACTACATTGACATATCATCATTACCCCAGACTCTAATTTACCCTCAGGGTTCACTCTTGGTGTTTTACATTCTGTATGGGTTTAGATAAATGCATCAGTTCAGTCACTCAGTGGTGTCTGACTGTTTGTGACCCCATGGACTGCAACACACCAGTCTTCCCTGTCCATCACCAACTTCCAGAGCTTGCTCAAACTCATGTCCATTGAGTCAGTGATGACATCCAACCATCTCATCCTCTGTCATCCCCTTCTCCTCCTGCCTTCAATCTTTCCCAGCATCAATGTCTTTTCCAATGACTCTGATAAATGCATAATGACATGTATTTATCATATAGTATCATACAGAGTGATTTCACTGCAATAAAATTCTTCTGGGCTCTACCTATTCATCCCCCTGCCCCAAACCCCTAGCAAGCATTGATGTTTTTACTAGCTCCATAGTTTTGTTGTTGTTGTTGTTGTTTTTTTCCCAGAATGTCATTTAGTTGAATTCATATAACATGCAATCTTTCCAGATGGGCTTCTTTCACTTAGTAATATTCATCTAAGTTCCTTCTGTGTCTTTTCATGGTTTGATAACTCTTTTCCATTTGTCACTGAGTAATATTCCATTTCCTGAATATGCCACAATTTATTTATCCATTACTTCTACTGAGGAACATTTTAGTGGCTTCCAAGTTTTGGGCACTATGAATAAAGATGTTGTAAATCTCTGTGTGCAGGGTTTATGTGAGCATAAGTTTTCAACTCATTTGGGTAAATACTAAGAAGCATTGCTTAATCATATAGCACAGGTATGTTTAGTTTTGTATGAAACTGACAAACTCTCTTCCAAACTGGCTATTCCAATTTGCATTCCTTGGAGCAAGAAATTACATTTCCTGTTGACACACATCCTTGCCAACATTTGGTGTTTTCTGCATTCTGGATTTTGTCCATTGTCTTAGGTGCTTAGCAGCATCTCACTACTGATGACATAATGTGGAGCATATTTTCATAAGCTTACTTGTCATTTTGTACATCTTATTTTGTAAAGTATCTGCTATTGTCTTTGATCTACTTATTGGATTGCTTATTTTCTTACTGTTGAGTTTTTATAGTTCTTTTTATTTTGGATAATAATCTTTTATCAGCTATGTCTTTTGGAAATAGATATAGTTCCCAGGCCATGTTTTGCTTTTTCATTCTTTGACAGTATCTTTTGCAGAATAGAAATTTTTAATTTTAATGACGTGCAGCTTATTAATTTTTTGCTTCATTTTTTTTTAGTTTTTTTATCTAAAAGTCATCACCAAATTCAAGGTTGTCTAGAGTTTCTCCTTTGTTATATTCTATGCTACCTATAAATTTTATGATTCTGCATTTTACATTGAGATCTTTGATACATTTTGAGTTAAGTTTTGTGAAGGACATTAGAGTCTGTGTTTAGATTTTTTTTTAAATATGTGGCTGTCTAGATGTTCTAGCTCCATTTGCTGAGAAGACTATCTTCTCCATCATTTATCTGTCAAAGTTTATTTGACTATATCTATGTGTCTGTTTCTGGACCCTCTGTTCTTTCTGTTGATCTATTTGTCTGCTCTAATACCATACTGTCTTGAGTACTGTACCTTTATAGTAAGTTTTTAACTCAAGTTGTATTAGTCCACCGATTTTGTCCTTGTCTTTCAATACTGAGTTGGCCAAAGTTTGCTTTTTAATTATACCTTATAGGCCAAAGTTTAGCAAACTGAAGCCAGGTTGACTATAACATTTTTAGGAATAAAACAAAATGACTACAAATAAAAGTACAACACTCTTACAAATTTAGGAAAATATGTTTAAATGAGACTTAATATTGTATAAATCTAGATATATATTTAATGCCTGACAAATTTGGCCTATGCACTTTTTTTATTTGGTTGCATTAATTCAAAAAAAAAAAAAGAATAGGGGTTGAAAGTTTCTCTCTGTGGGAAGAGGGGAAGCAGAGACCTTCGGATACCTCAAGGAACTGAGAGTCATAGGACATGAATTATTTGCTCAAGATAACTCAGTTGAGGCAATGCCAGAGCCAGAAATCAAGTGTTCAGCTGCCCTCTCTTACTGTTTAGAATTCTTATCATTTCCCATGGAAAGCACTGGACATCTTGTTGTTATGAAAGCAACATAAAAAAACAGCTTAAAATATGTTTAATCAGATGGCAAAGCATTTTAAAGAAATGTTTCCTGAAAAAGTAGAGCAGAATGCAGTCTGTGCTGTTTCCAGACTAGCAAACACATATACATCTTTCAGGGCATATATTAAGAACCTGGTGGCTTTGGGTGGTAAGAGTGCTAAAGGCATTTGATGAGCAATTCCCTATAACTGACCTCATCTCCTAAAAGAGAATCCGCTCACTTCTCCAATCAGCCTTGATGATATGCCTGCACTATCTACTCCATCTGCATGCAAGTTTTCAAAAAGACCAAGTGAAGACACTGCTTCATGTGGAAACACTGCTTCAGTTCAGTTCAGTTCAGTTCAGTTGCTCAGTCATGTCTGATTCTTTGCGACCCCATGAATTGCAGCACACCAGGCCTCCCTGTCCATCACCAGCTCCCAGAGTTCACCCAGACTCACGTCCATTGAGTCAGTGATGCCATCCAGCCATCTCATCCTCTGTCGTCCCCTTTTCCTCCTGCCCCCAATCCCTCCCAGCATTAGAGTCTTTTCCAATGAGTCAGCTCTTCACGCGAGGTGGCCAAAGTACTGGAGTTTCAGCTTTAGCATCATTCCTTCCAAAGAAATCCCAGGCCTGATCTCCTTCAGAATGGACTGCTTGGATCTCTTTGCAGTCCAAGGGACTCTCAAGAGTCTTCTACAACACCACAGTTCAAAAGCATCAATTCTTTGGCGCTCAGCCTTCTTCACAGTCCAACTCTCACATCCATAAATGACCACAGGAAAAACCATAGCCTTGACTAGATGAACCTTTCTTGGCAAAGTAATGTCTCTGCTTTTGAATATGCTATCTAGGTTGGTCATAACTTTCCTTCCAAGGAGTAAGGGTCTTTTAATTTCATGGCTGCAGTCACCATCTGCAGTGATTTTGGAGCCCCCAAAAATAAAGTCTGACACTGTTTCCACTGTTTCCCCATCTATTTCCCATGAAGTGATGGGACCAGATGCCATGATCTTCATTTTCTGAATGTTGAGCTTTAAGCCAACTTTTTCACTCTCCACTTTCACTTTCATCAAGAGGCTTTTTAAGGTAAGGAGCAGCGGCTGCACTTTGCTGGAGCAGCAGTGAAGAGATACCCCACGCCCAAGGTAAGAGAAACCCAAGTAAGACGGTAGGTGTTGCAAGAGGGCATCAGAAGGCAGACACACTGAAACCATACTCACAGAAAACTAGTTAATCTAATCACACTAGGACCACAGCCTTGTCTAACTCATTGAAACTAAGCCATGCCCGTGGGGCAACCCAAGATGGGAGGGTCATGGTGGAGAGGTCTGACAGAATGTGGTCCACTGGAGAAGGGAATGGCAAACCACTTCAGTATTCTTGCCTTGAGAACCCCATGAACAGTATGAAAAGGCAAAATGATAGGATTCTGAAAGAGGAACTCCCCAGGTCAGTAGGTGCCCAATATGCTACTGGAAATCAGTGCAGAAATAACCTCAGAAAGAATGAAGGAAACATTGCTTAGGTACATCCTATTTGTTTCCTTAAGGAAAAGTGTTGAATGTGAGACTGTATAATATTCAGAATCTTGCAAATGGGCTTAACTGAGTAGAGAAGGCATTTTTCTCCCTAGAGAGGGGGAACTAAAGATAAAAAGTGCAAACTGTACTCTGGAGAAAATTCTATCCAGTTATATACCAATTTGTGTTACTGAATCATAAAACTATAGAAAGCAAAGAGATTTTCCACCTCAGCCCCATCACATCATGGTAATAATTAGTACCACACATGAAATACACAAAATGTGCTTTTTCCTGCACCGAATTTTACATTATCTGATGTAGTCTTAGTGAAGCTGCTCAGTCGTGTCTGACTCTTGTGACCCCATGGACTGTAGCCTACCAGGCTCCTTTGTCCATGGGATTTTCCAGGCAAGAATACTGGAGTAGGTTGCTATTTCCTTCTCCAGGGGATCTTCCTGACCCAGGGATCGAACCCGGGTCTCCAGCATTGTAGGCAGACTCTTTTACCGCCTGAGCCACAGGGAAGTCACGTAGTCTTAATACCTTAAGAAACTGGAATTCTTATTTTATTTATCTAGTCTAATTTCCCAACTTGCTGCTAATCATCTTTTCCTTTGACTGCTGATAAAGATTTCTTCCATAAATGTTCAGTACCTGGTATATGATAGGTACTCCAAATCTAATGGATGAATCACTAGCCTTTGATTTGGTGATATCAACATGTTTATTGAATTATTAAATATTTGATTTGGACAACAAAAATGTCAGATTCTCTTTATGGTTTAAAACTAGCCCAAATATCTCAAAATACAGAGTCACCATATTCTCTATCCTTTTAGAATATTAGCCTCTCACAGCTGTAAAAATGAAGATATAAATTTAGCTTCCAGGGAAGGTCCAATGTTAATGGGCTCTGATATGAATAGAAAGTAAGTGTTTTATACCATTTAGCAACCACTGAATGCCTCCTCTGTGCTTTGCCTGTGTTAAGTAAATTAAGAGATGTGAGAGAAGAGATGGCATGGGATTGGCATTCAAAGGCTTTACAAGTAATTTGGAAGATTGGGTCATTCACTTAAAACTATGAGACCAATGCTAATGTAAGGAAGAACAAAAGTCTGACAAATCTATCTTATAATTAAGGAATGGTTCAGAAGTAGGAATATATCAAGACTATTATCATACCAAATCTTACCAATCATTCAAGCTCTTAAGGCTCATCTAGTAAATCAAGACATTTTGAACTAATTTCCCCAACTAAGGTATCTTTGCATTGTGATGTTCATCTTCAATAGTTTAACACTACATGAGTAAACAAAACCTATATGAATAAGTTTCAAAAATTTTTTTTCTGACCATGCAGCATGCAAGATCTTAATCCCCAACCAGGGATTGAGCCTGCAACCCTTGCAGTAGAAGTGCAGAGTCTTAACTGAGGCTGCCAAGGAAGTCCCTCAAATTTCAATGACATGACTTAGAGTGCTTAAATATAAAACCCAAAATGTTGTTATTGTTCAGTCACAAGTGTTTTTAATTTCATGTCTGCAGTCACTGATTTTGGAGCCCAAGAAAATAAAATTTGCCACTTTTCCCACCTTTCTCCCATTAACTATTAGCTCACAGTCAAAGGCTTTGGCATAGTCAATAAAGCACAAATAGATGTTTTTCTGGAACTCTCTTACTTTTTCCATGATCCAGCAGATGTTGGCAATTTGATCTCTGGCTTCTCTGCCTTTTCTAAAACCAGCTTGAACATCAGGAAGTTCATGGTTCACATATTGCTGAATCCTGGCTTGGAGAATTTTGAGTATTACTTTACTAGCGTGTGAGATGAGCGCAATTGTGCAGTACTTTGAGCATTCTTTGGCATTGCCTTTCTTTGGGATTGGAATGAAAACTGACCTTTTCCAGTCCTGTGGCCACTGCTGAGTTTTCCAATTTTGGTGAATCATAGAAAAAGTAAGAATTCCAGAAAAACATCTATTTCTACTTTATTGACTGTGCCAAAGCCTTTGACTGTGTGGATCACAATACACTGTGGAAAATTCTGAAAGAGATGGGAATACCAGACCACCTGACCTGCCTCTGGAGAAACCTGTAGGCAGGTCAGGGAGAAACAGTTAGAAGTGGACATGGAACAACAGACTGGTTCCAAATAGGAAAATGAATACATCAAGGCTGTATATTGTCACCCTGCTTATTTAATTTCTATGCAGAGTACATCATGAGAAACACTGGGCTGGAAGAAGCACAAGTTGGAATCAAGATTGCCAGGACAAATATCAATAACCTCAGATATGCAGCTGACACCACCCTTATGGCAGAAAGTGAAGAGGAACTAAAAAGCCTCTTGATGAAAGTGAAAGAGGAGACTAAAAAAGTTGGCTTAAAGCTCAACATTCAGAAAACTAAGATCATGACATGTGGTCCCATCACTACATGGGAAATAGATGGGGAAACAGTGGAAACAGTGTCAGACTTTATTTTTGGGGGCTCCAAAATCACTGCAGATGGTGATTGCAGCCATGAAATTAAAAGGCGCTTACTCTTTGGAAGAAAAGTTATGACCAACCTAGACAGCATATTGAAAAGCAGAGACATTACTTTGCCAACAAAGGTCCATCTAGTCAAGGCTATGGTTTTTCTAGTGGTCATGTATGGATGTGAGAGTAGACTGTGAAGAAAGCTGAGCGCCGAAGAATTGATGTTTTTGAACTGTGGTGTTAGAGAAGACTCTTGAGAGTCCCTTGGACTGCAAGGAGATCCAACCAGTCCATTCTGAAGGAGATAAGCCCTGGGTATTCTTTGGAAGGAATGATGCTAAAGCTTAAACTCCAGTACTTTGGCCACCTCATGCGAAGTGTTGACTTATTGGAAAAGACTCTGATGCTAGGAGGGTTTGGGGGCAGGAGGAAAAGGAGATGAAAGAGGATGCGATGGCTGGATGGCATCACCGACTCGATGGTCGTGAGTTTGAGTGAACTCCAGGAGTTGGTGATGGACAGGGAGGCCTGGCGTGCTGCGATTCATGGGGTTGCAAAGAGTCGGACACAAATGAGCAACTGAATTGAACTGAACTGATGAAGTGATAGGACCAGATGCCAAGATCTTAGTTTTCTGAATGTTGAGTTTCAAGCCAGCTTTTTGGCTTTCCTCTTTCACCCTCATCAAGAGGCTCTTTAGTTAGTTCCTCTTCACTTTCTGCCATTAGAGTGGTATCATCTGCATATCTGAGGTTGTTGACATTTCTCCTGGCATTTTTGATTCCAGCTTGTGATTTATCCAACCCAGCATTTTGCCTGATTTACTCTGCATATAAATTAAATAAGCGGAATGAGAGTATACAGCCTTATGAAATTCCTTCCAAATTTTGAACCAGTCAGTTGTTCCATGTCCAGTTCTGTTGCTTCTTGACCCACATGCAGGTTTCTTAGGAGACAGGTCAGGTGGTCTGGTATTCCCATCTCTTTAAGAATTTTCCACAATTTCTTGTGTTCCACAGAGTCAAAGGCTTTCATGTAATTAATGAAACAGATGCTTTTTTTTTTTTTTTAAATTCCCTTGCTTTCTGCACGATGTAATGACTGTTGGCAATTTGATCTCTGGTTCCTCTGCCCTTTCTAAACCCAACTTGTACATCTGGACGTTCTTGGCTCACATACAGCTGAAGCCTAGCTTGAAGGATTTCAAGTATAACCTTGCTAACACGTGGAATGAGTGCAATTGTACACTAGTTTGAACTTTCTTTGGCATTGCCCTTTGGGATTAGAATGAAAACTGACCTTTTCTAGTCCTGTAACCACTGTTGAGTTTTCCAAATTTGATGAAATATTGAGTGTAGCACTCTAACAACAACATCTTTTCCATCAAATCAAAAAAATGGACTAATGACAGAAGTTTAACTTTGAAAATTCTGAAGATAAATGCTGGCTTATGAAGAATCCATGTTTAACTCATAGCTTTATGTGTCCCCCTGGAGTGCACAAATTCCTATTCAGATGCATAACTTAAGAATGTAAATTTCTGAAATTGACCTGTCTCTGACAGTATTGGCCAGACATAGAAATTTTGTGGAAAACTGAGCTTCTGTTTTGATTTGCTTCTGAAATCAAGCATTGTGGTCCGTCTCTGAAATCAATTGCACCACAGAGATTTTATTAATTTTTCTGAGATTTTCTTTCAAACTAGAAATGGCAAATGCCATTATATTTCACAGATCTTATAAGTTAACAATTTTAGAGCTTCTGTGGATGTGAGAGTTGGACTGTGAAGAAGGCTGAGCACCAAAGAATTGATGTTTTTGAACTGTGGTGTTAGAGAAGACTCTTGAGAGTCCCTTCGACTGCAAGGAGATCCAAGCAGTCCATTCTGAAGGAGATCAGCCCTGGGATTACTTTGGAAGGAATGATGCTGAAGCTGAAACTCTAGTACTTTGGCCACCTCATGCGAAGAGTTGACTCATTGGAAAAGACTCTGATGCTGGGAGGGATTGGGGGCAGGAGGAGAAGGGGACGACAGAGGATGAGATGGCTGGATCGCATCATTGACTTGATGGACGTGAGTCTGAGTGAACTCCGGGAGTTGGTGATGGACAGCGAGGCCTGGAGTGCTGCAATTCATGGGGTCACAGAAAGTCGGACACGACTGAGATACTGAACTGAACTGAACTGTATATACCTTATTAGATTCTGAAGCATGGCCAAGAGGGGATACCCCTCGCCCAAGGTCAGGAGCAGCGACTGAGAGTGCCAGGCTGCATCAGCACAGGAGCTGCCCAGAAGAGCTACCCCATGTCCGAGGTCAGGGGCGGTGGCCAAGAGGAGCAACCCCACGTCCAAGGAGTGGTGGCTGCATGGGCACAGGAGGGCCGAGAGGAGCTACTCCACGTTCAAGGTCAAGAGGGGTGGCTGTGAGGAGATACCCCTTGTCCAAAGTACGGAGCAGTGGCTGCGCTTTGCTGGAGCAGCCGTAAAGAGATACCCCACGTCCAAATTAAGAGAAACCCAAGTAAGACGGTAGGTGTTGTGAGAGGGCATCAGAGGGCAGACACTGCAACCACAATCACAAAAAACTAGCCAATCTTATCACATGGACCACAGCCTTGTCTAACTCAATGAAACTAAGCCATGCCCGTGGGGCCACAGAAGACGGGTGGGTCATGGTGGAGAGGTCTGACAGAATGTGGTCCACTGGAGAAGTGAATGGCAAACCACTTCAGTATTCTTGCCTTGAGAACCTCATGAACAGTATAAAAAGGCAAAATGATAGGATACTGAAAGAGGAACTCCTCAGGTCAGTAGGTGCCCAATATGCTACTGGAGATCAGTGGAGAAATAACTCCAGAAAGAATGCAGGGATGGAGCCAAAGCAAAAACAATACCCAGTTGTGGATGTGACTGGTGATAGAAGCAAGGATCGATGCTGTAAAGAGCAATATTTCATAGGAACCTGAAACGTCAGGTCCATGAATCAAGGCAAATTGGAAGTCAAACAGGAGATGGCGAGAGTGAACATCGACATTCTAGGAATCAGCGAACTAAAATGGACTGGATTGGGTGAATTTAACTCAGATGACCATTATATCTACTATTGTGGGCAGGAAACCCTTAGAGGAAATGAAGTAGCCATCATAGTCAACAAAAGAGTCCATAATGCAGTATTGGGATGCAATCTCAAAAATGACAGAATGATCTCTGTTTGTTTCTAAGGCAAACCATTCAATATCATAGTAATCCAAGCCTATGCCCAACCAGTAACGCTGAAGAAGCTGAAGTTGAACGGTTCTATGAAGACCTACAAGACCTTTTAGAACTAACACCCAAAAAGGACGTCCTTTTCATTATAGGGGACTGGAATGCAAAAGTAGGAAGTCAAGAAATACCTGGAGTAACAGGCAAATTTAGCCTTGGAGTATGGAAGGAAGCAGGTCAAAGGCTAATAGAGTTTTGAGAAGAGAATGCACTGGTCATAGCAAACACCCTCTTCCAACAACACAAGAGAAGACTCTACACATGGACATCACCAGATAGTCAACACCGAAATCAGACTGATTATATTTTTTGCAACCAAAGATGGAGAAGCTCTGTACAGTCAGTAAAAACAAGACCAGAAGCTGACTGTGGTTCACATCATGAAATCCTTATTGTCAAGTTCAGACTTAAACTTAAGAAAGTGGGAAAAAACACTAGACCATTCAGGTATGACTTATATCAAATCCCTTATGATTATACAGTGGAAGTGAGAAATAGATTTAAGGGCCTAGATCTGATAGACAGAGTGCCTGAGGAACTATGGACGGAGGTTCGTGACATTGTACAGGAGACAGGGATCAAGACCATCCCCATGGAAAAGAAATGCAAAAAAGCAAAATGGCTGTCAGAGGAGGCCTTAAAAATAGCTGTGAAAAGAAGAGAAGTGAAAAGCAAAGGAGAAAAGGAAAGATATAAGCATCTGAATGCAAAGTTTCAAAGACGAGCAAGAAGAGATAAGAAAGCCTTCCTCAGCGATCAATGCAAAGAAATAGAGGAAAACAACAGAATGGGAAAGACTAGCGATCTCTTCAAGAAAATTAGAGATACCAAGTGAACATTTCATTCAAACATGGGCTTGATAAAGGACAGAAATGGTATGGACCTAACAGAAGCAGAAGATATTAAGAAGAGCTGGCAAGAATACACAGAAGAACTGTACAAAAAAGATCTTTAAGACCCAGATAATCATGATGGTGTGATCACTGACCTAGAGCCAGACATCCTGGAATGTGAAGTTAAGTGGGCCTTAGAAAGCATCACTATGAATAAAGCAAGTGGAGGTGATGGAAATCCAGTTGAGCTATTTCAAATCCTAACAAATGATGCTGTGAAAGTGCTGCACTCAATATGCCAGCAAATTTAAAAAACTCAGCAGTGGCCACAGGACTGGAAAAGGTCAGTTTTCATTCCAATCCCAAAGAAAGGCAATGCCAAAAAATGCTCAAACTACTGCACAATTGCACTCATCTCACACACTAGTAAAGTAATGCCCAAAATTCTCCAAGCCAGGCTTCAGCAGTATGTGAATCATGAACTTCCAGATGTTCATGCTGGTTTTAGAAAAGGCAGAGGAACCAGAGATAAAATTGCCAACATCCACTGGATCTGAAAAAGCAAGAGACTTCCAGAAAAACATCTGTTTCTGCTTTATTGACTATGCCAAAGGCTTTGACTGTGTGGATCACAATAAACTGTGGAAAATTCTGAAAGAGATGGGAATACCAGACCACTTGACCTGCCTCCTGAGAAACCTGTATGCAGGTCAGGAAGCAACAGTTAGAACTGGACACGGAACAACAGACTGGTTCCAAATAGGAAAAGGAGTATTTCAAGGCTGTATATTGTCACCCTGCTTATTTAACTTCTATGCAGAGTACATCATGAGAAACGCTAGGCTGGAAGAAACACAAGCTGGAATCAAGATTGCCGGGACAAATATCAATAACCTCAGATATGCAGCTGAAACCACCCTTATGGCAGAAATTGAAGAGGAACTAAAAAGCCTCTTGATGAAAGTGAAAGAGGAGACTGAAAAAGTTGCTTAAAGCTCAACAGTCAGAAAACAAAGATCATGGCATCTGGTCCCATCACTACATGGGAAATAGATGGGGAAACAGTGGAAACAGTGTCAGACTTTATTTTGCGGGGCTCCAAAAAAACTGCAGATGGTGATTGCAGCCGTGAAATTAAAAGACGCTTACTCCTTGGAAGGAATGTTATGACCAACCTAGATAGCATATTGAAAAGCAGAGACATTACTTTGCCAAGAAAGTTCCGTCTAGTCAAGGCTATGGTTTTTCCAGTGGTCATGTATGGATGTGAGATTTGGACTGTGAAGAAAGCTGAGCACTGAAGAATTGATGTTTTTGAACTGTGGTGTTGGAGAAGACTCTTGAGAGTCCCTTGGACTGCAAGGAGATCCAAGCAGTCCATTCTAAAGGAGATCAGCTCTGGGTGTTCTTTGCAAGGAATGATGCTAAAGCTGAAACTCCAGTACTTTGGCCACCTCATGAGAAGAGTTGACTCATTGGAAAAGACTCTAATGCTGGGAGGGATTGGGGGCAGGAGAACAAGGGGACGACAGAGGATGAGATGGCTAGATGGCATCACCAACTCGATGGACGTGGGTCTGAGTGAACTCCAGGAGTTGGTGATGGACAGGGAGGCCTGGCGTGCTGTGATTTATGGGGTCACAAAGAGTCAAACACGACTGAGCGACTGAACTGAACTGAACTAAAGCTGTATATATGGGCTTCCCCAGTGGCTGAGATGGTGAAGAATTTGCCAGAAATGCAGGAGAACTTGGTTTGGTCCCTGAGTGGGAAAATCTGCTGGAGAAGGGAATGGCAACCCACTCCAGTATTCTTGCCTGGAGATTTTCATGGGCAGAGGAGCCTGGTGGACTACAATCCACGGGGTCGCAAAGTGTTGGATATGACTGAGTGATTAAAACACAAAATCTGTGTATATATTTAAACTATTTGTTTGATAACATATTGTGTATATGCATGGAAATATCACAGTCAAGATAAGAAATAAAATATGCATCACTCAAAAAAAATTTTCAGATGCTGTTTTGTAATCTCTCACTTCTGCCGGTCTTTCTCCTTCCCACTCTCTCTCAACACCTAGATGGCCACTTATCTGATTTCTGTCACTATAGATCAGTTTGAATTTTGGAAAATCTTACATAAATTGAATAACACAGTAGATTCTCTTTCTAGTCTGAATTATTAGACTCAGAATAATTATTTATTCACTCATGTTGCAGTATGTTGTAATATTTCATTATATTGATTAGTCACTTTCCATTATATAAATATATTCTCATTTTCCCTTAAAGGTAACTTTATTTTTCTTTAGAGTTTTTATTTTGTATTGGGGTATAGACGATTAACAGTGTTGTGATTTGTTTCAGGTGAACAGCGAAGAGACTCAGCTGCACATATACATGTATCCATTCTCCCCCGACCCCCTCTCCCATTGAAGCTGCCACATAACATTGAGCAGAGTTCCATGGGCTATAAGTAGTCCTTAGTTAGTTATCCACTTAAGATATAACACTGTGCACATGGCCACCCCAAACTAACTATCCCGCCCCCCAATCTTTCCCCTGGCAACCACAAATTTGTTCTCCACAAGTTTGTTCTCTAATTCTGTGTATCTCTTTCTCTTTTGTGAATTGTATTTATATTATTCCTCCCCCCCACACACATGTAATGGATGTCATGTAATATTTCTCCTCTGTCTGACTTATTTCACTCAGTATGATAATGTTTAGGTCCATTCATGTTGCTGCAAAAGGCATTATCCCAATATATTATTCACCAGTTGATAAGCATTTGGATTCTTTCTAGGTTTTGGCTACTAAAAAATAAACCTGCTATAAAATTTTATGTATAAGTTTTTGCCTAGGTCTGAATACTTCTCTTTGTGATTGTATCAATTTTTGCTTCCTTTGATTTTTTTAATTAAGTGGGAAAATATTTACAATTGCTTTTTTCTATGAATGAATGAGGTCAGTTTAATGAAATGACTATTCTTATACTTGATAGGCTCCTTTTCATATACTATGTTTTTGTTCATTCTTTTATTTGTAACCTATTTTTGTCTTTTTATTTAAAGTGGGTTTCTTGTAGGTAGACCATACTTTTGTCTTGCTTTTTATCCAACTAAAATATCTGACTTTTCATTGGAACAGACTATTTCTATTTATTGTAATCATTGATATGATGGGGTTTAACTCTACCATGTTGCTACTTGATTTCTATTTGGCCAAATGAGTTTTGTCCTCCTTTTCTAACTTCTTTTGGAATAACTGGTTTTTTTTTGAATGACAGTTTTATCTCTTTTGTGCCTTGTTAGCTATACCTTTTTGTCTTGAGACTTTAGCGGTTGTTTACAGTTTGTTTTTAAGATTTCTCCAACTGACAGTAGTCTTCCTTCCAGTGATACTACACTGAACATAGCACAAAAATATTTCAATTGTATAATTCTTTCCTTGTGAAGTTTAAATTATTTTTGACACTTATATGATTTTACATATGTTTTAATATTTATGCTACATATGCACTTAGTACATATTTTCTATTATTTTTATAATATAGTATATTTTTCTTTTTATAGGTCAAGTTTTTTCTTCGGCATGTAGGACTTCTTTTATCACATCTTATAAGGCATGTATGCTGGTGATGAACTCTTTTGGCTCTTATTTTCTTTCATTGATGGAGGATGTCTTTTACTGGATAAATCTTTCTCAGTTTAGTTTCCTTTTTCTTTTAATAATTTAAAGATGATTGCCTGTTCTCTTTTCTTTTACATTGGTCCAAACAAGAAATTTACTATTGTTTTATCTTTGTTCTTTCATTCATAATGTATTTTCCACCCCAATCCTTTTGCCAGCTACTTTCCAGAGTTTTCTCTTAATGGATGGGTTTGAGAAATTGTTAGCTTTGTTCAGGTTGGGATGATCGGAAGTCTCTGCAATTTTTGAATTGAGGTGTTTGGTTTTCATCAAATTTGGAAAATATATGGCCAATATTTTTCCAAGTATTTGCTTTTTTTTTTTTTTTTCTGACTCCTTCAGGGATTATAATTATAGCTCAGTTATTATGATTACCTACATTCTCTTAGGGTTCTCATTCTGTCTCTTTTTATCTTTCATTGTTTCATTTTGAAAAGTTTCTTTTGCAGTGACTTTAAATCACTTCCTTCTGTGGTATTGAGTCTGCCATTAATACCATTTTCATGGTAGACTATGCAATTTTCATCTCTACTGGTTCCTTTTATGTTGAGTTTATAGCTTTCATGTCTCTTTTTAACATGTTCTATATTTCCTCCCACTTCTTAAACATATCAGATACAATTATAATAAATGTTTCAGTGTCCTACTCTATCAATTCTATGATCTGTGTAATTTCTGAGTCAGTTTCCCTTGATTGATTTTTCTTTTCATTATGAATTTTATTTTCTTGCTTTTTTTTTTTTTTTTGCACTCCTAGACTGTAGATTTTCACTTGTCGAGTCCTGAATATTTTTGTTCCTATAGCTTATAAATATTAATTCAGTTTTATTCTGAGATACAGTTATGTCACTTGAAAATATTTTGATCCTTTCAGGTCTTGCTATAAAGCCTTGTTAGATAGGATAAAAACAACATTTGTTCTAGGATTAATTTTTCTTTACTTCAGAGACAAAGGATTTCTCTATTGATGCCCCATAAATTATGAGGAATTTCACCCTGGCTGGTGGATACACAAACTCTCTCTGACTCTGTGTGAGCTCTATAGGTTGTTCCCTCTTATCCTTTAGAGTAGTTTTTCCCCAGTTATAGGAAGTGTCCTCATATTCATGTATTCAGCTGAATATTCAACTGGTTTGCTTTGCAGAATCCAAATTGCCTGTGTAGCTCTCTCAAATATTCTGCCCTGCACACTTTAGCCACCTGGCTTCCCTGGACTTTCAACTCCATCTCTTCAACTCAAGAATTCCACTGAGCTTCTTCTGGGCTCACAGCTCCTGCAGACTGGAAATCCTCTCTTGCGAGTAAGCAGGGGCAATCAAAGGTCTCCTGTCATTTGATCCTTTCTTATGTACAGGAATTACTGTCCTTTATACGCTGATGCTCAGCATCTTGAGAACTACTGTTTCATATATTCTGTATATACTGCTGCTGCTAAGTCACTTCATCGTGTCCAACTCTGTGTGACCCCATAGATGGCAGCCCACCAGGCTCCTCTGTCCCTGGGATTCTCCAGGCAAGAATACTGTAGTGGGTTGCCATTTCCTTCTCCAATGCATGCATGCATGTGAAGTCACTTCAGTCATCTCTGACTTTGGGTGACCCTATGGTCAGCAGCCCACCAGGCTCCTTTGTCCATGGGATTCTCCAGGCAAGAACATTAGAGTGGGTTGCCATCTCCTTCTCCATATTCTGTCTGTATGTTGATTCAAATGGAAAGGTAAATCTGGTGGCTATCACTCTATCTTGGCTAGAAAGAAAAGTGTCCAAATCACTGTTTTTTATGACTTCTTGAATACCCTTACTCTACTTGACTTATAAATAAAATAAATTGAATATATATTTGATTGACTAGTAAATTGCTGCATTTGCCATAAATTAGTTAAGTATTTCTTGAGAGTCTACTAGATGCTAAGACTACTCGCTGTTAAGAAACAGCTTTCTTTTTTGTCCTTCCATACTTCCTCTCCCCCTTGTTTATTAGATAGAACTTGAGCATAAAGGCAATGCAAAATAATAATAAAAATAATAGCTAATGTATTGTCCAATGGAAAAGTGCATCTAAAAATCTAGGAGGGCTTCCCTGGTGGTTCATTTGTAAAGAATTTGCCTGCCAGACAGGGGTTCTATCCGTGGTCCAGGAAGATTCCCACATTCCATGGGACAACTAAGCTGTGCCCTACAACAACTGAGCTCATGTTTTAAAGCCTGGGAGCCACAACTACTGAGCCTGTGTGCCACAACTATTGAAGTCCAAATGCTCTAGAGCCTGTGCTCTGCAGTATGAAAAGTCACTGCAATGAGAAGCCAGCACACAAGAACTGGAGAGTAGCCTCCTCTCACCAAACTTAGCAAAAAGCTTTATGCAGCAAGGAAGACCCAGCACAGCCAAATAAATAAATATATTTATATAAAAAATAACTATTTTAGGAAAATGAAGAAATGGATCAAATGTGCACATTTTATATGAAAAGGAAATATGATGTGGAGAATTTAGTGTGAATGGTCTAGGGAAGTAGGAAATAATGGACTCCTTATAGCACAGTGTGAAAGATCAACTTCAATGTTCCTACCTACACAGAACTTGGAACCTGACCTACATTATTAAAAAATGCACAGTACAGTGAAGTATTTTGTAAGAAGATTTACTCCATGTATTTCACACTTCCCAAGTCTCAAGTTCCTAGAGTGTATGAGTAGAATCCAAAAGAGAGAGTTTATTAAATTGGTTTTTATCCGTGTCAGGGACTCTATTCAAAGTTAACATGTCTCCGCAGTAATAATTCTGTTCTTTCTTAAAACAGTGCCTTTAAAGGTAGGAAAGGGATGATTCCCTCCCCTTGGCCTTCTGTTCTTAGGAAGTTTGAAGAAGTTGCTAGTCCTTTTTCTTTCTGCCTTTTGCATCAGACCTTCTCAAGATACTTCTTGTCCTAATATTGCTCTCACCCCTAACCAGCATTGTGCCTTTTGTGGTTGTAGTATGCATTTAAATACAGGAGGGGAAGCTATGCCTACATGATGTATCATGTGGTCAATATTTCTCATCTTGACTTGGATGAACAGCTACCTTGTGTAATCTGAGGATCATTGCCCTCAAGGTGGTTTACTGGGCTCCCTGGAGTGTTGTTATTGTGTCCCCAATAGGTGAGAGTCCTGAGATCAGCTTGGGGGAGAAATGGCAATCATGGCAGTTTATCGTATTCCATTCATCATGTCATGCTTGCTAGCATGCTGTTTTATAGCCACATTGCTCCACAGTAGACCCACTTTAGTGTGCAAACTGTATATTTTTACTTTAATTTGAAGAAGATATGATATAAAGATAAATGAGTTTATGTTTCTCATTCACCAAAAGGAATTGTCCCTGGTAATTTACAAGTGATCAATCAAGATGGGACAAGAAGCCTCCCCAATGCATATTAAATATCATATTTACAAAGAGGGAAATGAGCAAGCACTACTAACAAATGTTCAATTTCACTTGACTTCTTAATTTCCAATGAGACATGGCTGGAAGCATGTGGACAGATACTGATGTTTCAAAGAGCAATCACTGTCTGGTTTCTTGAACAGCCAAAGAGAGTGGGGTATACCACTTTTCAAAAGGTCCCTTCTGTGTCATATGCTTCTTGTTCAATGCCCAGCTGAAATCTTTCTATGCTCTTTCTAAAGGGTTGTATAATTTTATAAATTTTAAACACATTGATACTGACAGATCAATCCTTTTCCTCCAATTTTTTCAAAACATGAAGAAAGACAACAGCTTAGTATCTGCTATTCACCTTTGCAATGCTTTCAAAACCATTACGTCAATCAAAAATTTATTTATTGAGTATCCAAAATGTGCACATCCCAATAGTATATGTGATGTAAACTAAATATGAAGTGATATACAATGCAACTCTAATCTGAAGCAGTATTAAAATTATGAAAAGTGAAATGCTCCTGGTAATTAGTAACAAAGATAATAACTTACTGAATACATATCACCAAATGACATTATTAGATATCTTACAATTTATCTCTAGTCCTCACAGTAAGTCTTCAAGTATGTATAACAGTCCTTATCTTATAAATAAAGAAATTAATTAGCAGAGGGGGTTAAGTAACTTGTCTATGCATGCACATACTAAGTAGAAGAGAGGGAATGCACACTCCCTTCTGTTTATTGTTCAAGTATTAATCCCATTACAACATGTTAACTCTTTGTGTTAGTTTCCTAGGTTTACTGTAACATGGTACTGAAACTCGGTGGCAAAAAACAACATAAATTTATTTTCTCAATCTTTGGAGGCCAGAAGTCTGAAATCAAGGTGTCAGTAGGATTGACTCCCACTAGGAGCTCTGCTGCTGGTGCTGCTAAGTTGCTTCAACCGAGTCCAACTCTGTGCGACCCCATAGACGGCAGCCCACCAGGCTCCTCCATCCTTGGGATTCTCCAGGCAAGAATACTGGAGTGGGTTGTCATTTCAGTCCCCAATGCATGCATGCATACTAAGTTGCTTCAGTCGTATCGGACTCTGTGTGACCCTATGGACAGCAGCCCACCAGGCTCCTCTGTCCACAGGATTCTCTAGGCAACAATACTGGAGTGGGCTGCCATTTCCTTCTCCACTAGAGCTCTGAGGGAGGATCTATTCCATGCCTCGCCTGCTTCTGGTGGCTGCATTATCCTTGGTGTCCCTTGACTTCCAGAGATCTAACTACAATTGCTGCCTCTATCTTCACGTGGCATTCTCTACTTAGTTTTATCTGTGTCTCTCCTCTTCCTATGGGAATGTCAGTCATATAAGGACCCACTCTAACCCAATATGGCTTCATCTTAATTTGAGTACATTTGCAAAGACCAAATGTTTCTAAATATGGTCACATTTATAGATACTGGGGATTAAAATTACAACATATCTCCATCTTTAAAGGAAACAATTTAACCCAAAACATTCTTCAAATTTGCTCTATGTTGTATTATTCAAATTCATGATTAAGTGGAATATGGGTAAAGCTCTTTTAAACCCAGAATCTTGCATATAATATGTGCTCAAATAAATTCATGATGAATATCATCATCCCCAATTAGTATAAGTTCAGGCAATAAAAGCTGAAGTTAGTCTTAACATATCTTCTGAATTTATGACTAGAAAGGGGGATGATAGGATTTTCTCATAAGGCAAACAATATATGCTCATACTCCTGAGATTTAATAAAATGATATTGTACTAAGTATTAAAAAATAAACAATATCAAACTAGATTCTGACCATAGGAAACTCATAGAGAGACCCTAAAAAAATAGGTACACCTACAATTTTACTACTAAGAAAGTGACAATTGCTACAAAGAATAAATAACTTCTTCCAGAGGTATAACTACACTGGTTATAATGAATTTAAGTGCTGAGGCCCAAATTTTTACATAATTGAAGAATGAACTTTGACATGTCAGAATACAAGAAATTATATATATACACAGCAATACATGAACCACGAACTTCCAGTTCAAGCTGGTTTTAGAAAAGGTAGGAGAATCAGGGATCAAATTGCCAACATCGGTTGGATCATCGAAAAAGTAAGAGAGTTCCAGAAAAACATCTATTTCTGCTTTATCGACTGTGCCAAAGCCTTTGACTGTGTGGATCATAGTAAACTGTGGAAAATTCTAAAAGAGATGGGAATACCAGACCAACTGACCTGCCTCTTGAGAAACCTGTATGCAGGCCAGGAAGCAAGAGTTAGAACTGGACATGGAACAACAGACTGGTTCCAAATAGGAAAAGGAGTACGTCAAGGCTGTATATTGTCACCCTGCTTATTTAACTTCTATGCAGAGTACATCATGAGAAACGCTGGGCTGGAAGAAACACAAGCTAGGATCAAGATTGCTGGAAGAAATATCAATAACCTCAGATATGCAGATGACACCACCCATATGGCAGAAAGTGAAGAGGAACTCAAAAGCCTCTTGATGAAAGTGAAAGAAGAGAGTGAAAAAGTTGGCTTAAAGTCAGAAAATGAAGATCATGGCATGTGGTCCCATCACTTCATGGAAAACAGATGGGGAAACAGTGTCAGACTTTATTTTTTGGGGCTCCAAAATCACTGCAGATGGTTATTGGAGCCATGAAATTAAAAGACACTTACTCCTTTGAAGGAAAGTTATGACCAACCTAGATTGCATATTAAAAGGCAGAGACATTACTTTGACCACAAAAGTCCATCTAGTCAAGGCTATGGTTTTTCCAGTGGTCATGTATGGATGTGAGAGTTGGACTGTGAAGAAAGCTGAGCACCGAAGAATTGATGCTTTTGAACTGTGGTGTTGGAGAAGACTCTTGAGAGTCCCCTGGACTGCAAGGAGATTCAACCAGTCCATTCTGAAGGAGATCAGCCCTGGGATTTCTTTGGAAGGAATGATACTAAAGCTGAAACTCCAGTACTTTGGCCACCTCATGCGAAGAGTTGACTCATTGGAAAAGACTCTGATCCTGGGAGCGATTGGGGGCAGCAGGAGAAGGGAATGACAGAGGATGAGATGGCTGGATGGCATCACTGACTCGATGGATATGAGTTTGAGTGAACTCCGGGAGTTGGTGATGGACAGGGAGGCCTGGCGTGCTGCGATTCATGGGGTCACAAAGAGTCAGACATGACTGAGTGACTGAAGTGAACTGAACTGGTGTGTGTGTGTGTGTGTGTGTGTGTGTGTGTGTATGGATTTGAAAGCAAAGGTGCTCTGGAGAAGGGAATGGCAATCAACTCCAGTTCTTGCCTGGAGAATTCCATGGACAGTATCTTGGTGGCCTACAGTCGTTGGGGTCACAAAAGTCAGATACGACTAAGAGATTTTCATTAACTTCACATATGCATATATATGGGTTTGAAAGTATTCTCTATGCAATATTTTACCCCCAAAGACTTTATTATTGCATTAAAATGCATTTTTTGGAATGCATATCTTGACATATTTTTGATGATTTGTAACAAACTGAACCATCATCACTTCACTGGAGTCCTTATTTGTTGATTTCTTATGCAATGAAATATGCATCTGAAGAAATTTGTTTTCCCCTCTAAAGATTGATTTTGCATTCAAATAAAATGTGATAGTTAGAAATGCGGATGTAAGCCCATGTTGTATTTTCGACATCTTGGAATTTAGTAAAATAAATAGAAAAAACAGAAAATGAAAATTCAGATAGTATCTATTGTTAAATAGAAGAGACTCTGGATTAAAAGTTATAGGTAGTGATACCAAAATCATTTAGGTCTTATTTTGTGACTCTAAAAATGAAGCTGCTCGAAATAGGTAATAAGAACATTTTCAGCTTAAATAGTCAATGATTAAATGATTGTAGTCAATGAATATAAGGCATGCTATTTTTTTCATTGGTATTGCTGTTTTTTTTTTTTTCCTTTTTGAAAAACCAAAGAAGAGTGAAAAGAATGGACAATTAGAATATGGAAGGTCTTTAGAATGAGAGGAAAAGGAAAGAACCATTAACTCCAACCAAGAGTAGGCAGACCACATGGGGGTCTCAGTCTAGTCAAGCTCCCAAAAGACAGACTCTACCTCAGGTAGTATGGAAAAAAACTTCGCTGTTGTGATTTTGTTTTAAACATACTACACAACAGATGTTCCATTACACTTTTCTGTCAGAATGTCTAAATAAAGAGAATGGATTTTGCTTGTTTCTTTGCTATCTCAATTTCAGAAGTCTTAATTAGGACATTCAAGTAGGTTGTTTTCTGTGTTTGAGATGGAATTCTCATGAAGCCATCCCCAGAGGTGCTCATCCTCATTCCAGCTGCTAAGGAACACTTGTGCCCAGTACACATTCTACTGTGACATGAAGGGCCTCATTTCATCCCCTGGCAAGGGAGGTGTCAAGAGAACAGGTTTTTGTCTGAATCATTTGTCATTTTCCTGAACATCTCTGAAATATTGGGCCACACATATAAACAGTCTGATTTTGTAGCCACAGAAATGAGAAGAAAGTGAAAGTGAAAGTCACTCGGTCGCATCCAACTTTTTGCAACCCCATGGTCTATACAGTCTGTGGAATTTTCCAGGCCAGAATACTGGAGTGGGTAGCCTTTCCCTTCTCTAGGAGATCCTCCCAAGCCAGGGATTTAACCCAGATATCCCATATTACAAGTGGATTCTTTACCAGCTGAGGGACCAGGGAAGCCCACAAAAATGGCAAACATAATATGAAAAGCTGTTACTTTTATGTTTTAGTTTGCCAGTGATTGGTTTACATTTCATTCATTTCATAGAAATAGTTACAAGCAGAGTAAAATGAGCAATTCAAACCCCAGAAATGTTTAATTCAAAGTCTATGCTAATCCCTCATTAGATGATGACTTGTGTGAATCGTTCAGAGTATCAAGTAAGGTAAGAATCAAGGAATTTGTGCCAATAACTTAGCTACTTCAAGTCTGGGCTTTCCATTTCTATTAATAATAGATGGAGACTCAAATGATAATGCTGTGAAATCTGACTCAGAAATAGAAATCTATTCAATATAGGTAGTTCTCCCATATCTATTCCATTTAGTCCTTTTCCTACCACATAGGTAGAAATGATTTGACCATTGTTCTTACATTGTGGAGATGATGGAAACTGTATGATTATAATCATGGATGTATCATATTTTTCCAGGAATTCACCTTTGCTGTTTACAGCACTTAATTTTATTTCTGCCAGTGCTGATTGGAAGATACTGCATGTTTCACATATTATAGCTTTTAGAATACATAATCTTGAATGTGTGGGTTCGAAAAAGGATACACTAGTTTTGTACTTTTAAGAGGAGTCACACTGCTGCACTCTTGATACCAACAATTGCCAAATTTTAAAGACATATTTATCTTCAGGAATCAGAAAGTGTGAATTAAAAATTTCCAGGAATCCTCAGGAATTCCTGCAATCAGAAGATATTTTATACTTTTATAATAATTTATTGACATATGTTAAAATTATAGTGAGCCACAACAATAATACATAGGAAATTATTTGTCTATGACAGAACTATATAAAGCTGTAGAGGATTTTGCATGGGGAAAAAAGGAAAAGACACAATAATCAATGCATAGTTTTGTATTATTATGAACTGTTATACTGTGACAAAATAATGCATTTCAATAATACATGAAAATGATGTTTACCTAATATTTTCATTTGATAGTAGAAATCATTAAGAAGCAACCTGATACATGTATACACACTGTATACGCAAAAATAAGAGTTAAATAAAGCAATTTAGAATATTGAAATATACACCACAAATACTTAAAAACTACTCTTAAAATAAAAATTTAGAAACATGGAAAGCGTTAATCTCCTTTCTCCATATTCTTGATCTTTAAATCATGACAAATGTTGCCAACATGGAAATTCTCTTTCATTTTTCATTAATATTGTGGCTGGACTATTAAGAGTGAATCTTTCTTCACCTTTTGTTTTTTGGCTACACCATGTGGCTTGTGGGTTAGAGTTAGAGTTAGGGAACTACATTGAGTATCCTCTGAGAAGCCACAATGTTAAAGACTATTAACCAAAAATTGTGTATATGTGCATAATTGAGTGACTTTGCTACTGAAGAGAGATTGGCACAATATTGTAAATCTGCTATTCTTTGAATTCTTTTGCACTGTTGGTGGGAATGTAAATTGATACAGCCACTATGGAGAAGAGTACAGAGATTCCTTAAAAAAACTAAAAACAAAACTTAGCACATGACCTAGCAATCCCACTACTGGACATATACCCTGAGAAAAACCACAACTGAGAAAGACACGCATACCCCCATGTTCACTGCAGCACTATTTACAGTAGCTAGGACATGGGAGGAACCTAGATGTCCTTTGACAAATGAATGGATAAAGAAGCTGTCATACATATATACAATGGGATATTTCTCAGCCATAAATGAACACATCTGAGTCATTTCTGATGAGGTGCAGGAACCTATAGCCTATCATACAAAGTGAAGTAAGTCAGAAAGAGAAAATTAAATATTGTATATTAATGCATACATATGGAATCTAGAAAGATGGTATTGATGAACATATTTGCAGAGCAGCACTGGAAATGCAGACATAAAAACAGACATGTGGACCCGGTAGGGGAAGGAGAAGGTGGGCTGAATTGAGAGAGGAGCATGGGAAAAATTACACTGTTGTATTTAAAAGAGATACCCAGTGAGAATTTGCAGTATTACTCAGGGAGCTCAAACCAGTGCTCTGTGACAACCTAGATAGGTGGGATGGGGTGGGAGGTGGGAGGGAGTTTTAAGAGGGAGGGGACATATGTATACCTATGGCTGCTTCATGTGGATGTATGACAGAAACCAATAAAATACTGTAAAATAATTATCTTCCAATTAAAAATAAATACATGGTAAAAACATTTTTAAAAGGGTGGATTCAAAAGCATCTTCACAGTGTTTTGTACAAGGTCTTCATCAGTTTCCCATTGCTACTACAACAAGTTACCACAAAATTACTGCTTTAAGGAAGCATAAATTTATTATCTTATAATTTGTAGTTAAAATTTATCACTGGGCTAAACATTGTGTCAGTAAGCTGCTTTCTTTCTGAGACTCTAGGGGAACAGCCATTTCTTTGCTTTCTTCACCTTCTAGAGGCACCTGCATTCCTTGGCTAGTGGCTCCTCTCAGCATCTTCAGAGTGAGCAGTATAGCACTTTCAAATGTTCCTCTTTCTAACCTGCCTCCCTCTTTCATTGTTTGATATCTGTGATTACATTGGACTAGCTTGTATAGTTCAGGATAATTTCCTTTTTTCAAGAAGAGTAGAATCGCATCTGCAGAATCCCATTTGCAGTATAAGAATATTTAGATTGCAGGGTTCAAGATGCAAGCATCTTTGGAGGACATTATGCTATATACCACAAGCTCATTCTCCTTTTCAGTGATGAAAGTGTTTTGTCTACTTTACAAATATTTGCTTACAGCAAATATTCAAACACCAACGTTCATCATCGGGTGACACTTGATAATGTACCATACTGATCTCTTAGCATCATTCATGATACGCACAAACATCTGTTGAACTCACCAATTTGAGGGCTTATTTTGCTTCCAAATTTATTTTTGGAAGATTGCTCATAGGATTTGCATGACACAGCTAAATTTACTTATATGTTTTATTTGTAAGGGTGACTCATTGTTTATAGTAGGCAGGACCACCACAAACACATAGTATCAGTTACAATGCGATGGATTCCATTGTTATCACTTTTGTATGCCCCTGTTCTGACTCCTATGGCAGAAAGTGAAGAGGAGCTAAAGAGCCTCTTGATGATAGTGAAAGAGGAGAGTGGAAAAGTTGGCTTAAAGCTCAACATTCAGAAACTAAGATCATGGCATTTGGTCCCATCACTTCATGGGAAATAGATGGGAAAACGGTGTCAGACTTTATTTTTGCGGGCTCCAAAATCACTGTAGATGGTAATTGCAGCCATGAAATTAAAAGACGCTTACTCCTTGGAGGGCAAGTTATGACCAACCTAGATAACATATTCAAGAGCAGAGACATTGCGTTGCCAACAAAGGTTTGTCTAGTCAAGGCTATGGCTTTTCCAGTGGTCATGTATGGATGTGAAAGTTGGACTGTGAAGAAAGCTGAGCACCAAAGAATTGATGCTTTTAAACTGTGGTGTTAGAGAAGACTCTTGAGAGTCCCTTGTACTGCAAGGAGATCCAACCAGTCCATTCCAAAGGAGATCATTACTGGGTGTTCTTTGGAATGACTGATTCTAAAGCTGAAACTCCAGTACTTTGGCCACCTCATTCGAAGAGTTGACTGATTGGAAAAGACTCTGATGCTGGGAGGGATTGGGGGCAGGAGGAAAAGGGGACAACAGAGGATGAGATGGCTGGATGGCATCACTGACTCCATGGACGTGAGTCTGGGTGAACTCCAGGAGTTGGTGATGGACAGGGAGGCCTGGCGTGCTGCGATTCATGGGGTTGCAAAGAGTTGGACATGACTAAGTGACTGAACTGATCTGAACTGATTCTGACTCCCAGAAATGTCTCTGTTAATTGCTCTTGCTTGGAATTGACATTGACAGATTCCTTTAAATTAGTAAACTCTCAATGTTGCTTGTCACATTTTAAATCTCACAAAATTATAATACGTTCCCCTATCTCCCCAACATCTTAACTGATGTTTTCTCAGAATACAGAAAGTCATAAAATTTTCTAAGAAATGCCAGCCTCGAATTCCTACAAAGAAACACCAATTACCAAGAGCAACCAAATATCTGGGTTGATTGGTTATATAGAAATCCCTTGGACTTCATGGTCTACACTAAATTGTCCTTTATTTTGTAACAGATCTTCCATCATTTGAGCTAAATATTTGAATACCCCCCCCCCCCACCTCTGTTAAGGTTCCAGGGCCATGGGGAGGTGTTTTGAATCAATTAGAAAAGGTTCAAATCATCTGCCTGCCAATTAATGGAAATAGCTTTTTTTTTTCTTTTCCTTTTTTTCAACACCTACTGAAATAAGTTCACCATTTAACACAGTGTATTGCCATAATTAAGAGTGTAGGCTAAAACAAGATAGCCTTAGCTCAAATTCTTGCTTCATCTCTAATTACTTGTGCAGTCATGGGACAGTGACTTCAGTCCTCCATACCTTAGTTTACTCATCTATAAAAAGCATTATTTGCTTTCTAGAGATTTCATTTTTCACATATGTTTTCTGAGTAATATAATAGAATAGCTATATTTGGTTACCTTCTCTGAGGCAATCACCATCTTAAAACTGTTGTGCAACATTCCCAAGCATTTTCTTTATATGTTTACCATGTGGTGAAGCCACAAACGACATAATTTGCCTCTTTTAAAAATATGTATTACCTCGCTTTAGTTATCATTTTACAGCTTGCTTTTTCTACCAAGAATACTTTTTATATTTGTTAACTTAACAAAATAGATCCCATTTATTAAATTATTAAATTAAACATTAAAATTAAAAAATTGCTAAATGGTATTGTTTGGTTACAATTCAACTCCAATATTATATGTGGGGTACATATACAAATATTTCTGTAGGATATGGATTAAAAATGAAATTGCTGGCTGCTAAGTATACCATCTTCCCATTTACTATGTATTAATGAGTCACTTATGGCTTTTTGCTTATATGTGTTGTCACCAATGCTTGATACTTGTTAATTTTGTTTCCAACCTGATGAGTGTGAAATGGCATCTCATTGCTGTTTTAAATTCCAGTACCCAATTACCGGCAGGGTTAAGAAATTTCTTGTAGGATTTTTTTTTTTTTTCATGATTCAAGTTTCCTCTTTAGGGATTATTTACAGATTTAGGGAATTTTTCTTTTATTTTTCTTCTTAACTTTATTTTAGGATCTTTTTTTTTAACATAGAGATGCTCTAAAGTTTAACTTTGGCTTCAGTATTCATAAAAATATGATGCCTCGTTTCATCAGCCATGAAAGACAAAGTAACCAAACATCTGTTTTGTTTCTAGCATATTGGTCATCTACCTACTAAATGGGGATATGACCACACATATTCCCATCATTTCTAATCATCACAGTGATGTCAATATGAAATTATGTGGACCCTGAATTGGCATTAACATTTGAATATTCATTGATATTCATTTTTATATTTAGATAAGCATTTTAGATGCAACTTGAAAACCTTCTTCTTCAGGCAACTGAATTAAAGCATATTTATTTATTACAATAATAAAATCTTAAGATAATTAATGCTGATTTTGAAAGCTGTTAATTTGTTGTACAAAATTATTAAGAAACTTCAAATAGTTAAACAATATTAGCAGTTATTATGAATAAGAGAGAGTGCATTAGATAGATAACATTTGCAAGAACATAATATCCGTTTTGAGCCAGCAAATGTTTATAAAAATTTAAATGCTAATAAAAAGGCAGGATAATAGAAATTAGATTATATCACAATGCTAATCTTTAGAAGCATTAAGAGCTATATTTAATTTTAAGTTATTTAATTCAGCTTAGGCTAAGAATTTTTCAAGAAAATAGTCCTATTTGAGGAGTCTTCCTATCTCGTGAGGATGAATTAAAAGCAGAATTTCAACTTTGCTACTGCTAAATGTCATGAGGAGGAAAAACTGCAAAATCATGTGCAACAATATTTTACAATAAATCATTTCTGATCTCAATGTAGTGAAGAATATAAAGCCTATAAGAAATAGTGGAAGGGAAACAAAATAGCTCAAAGTTTCTTCTCACTTACCAACTTCAAAATCACATCCTTTAAAAGTACACTTTAAGACAATACTTTCGCATCCCCTTGAGTCTATGGAGTCCCAAACTTTTGGCATGGCTGAAATATATTTTAGAGATTGCTAACTATTTTTGGTATCTAAAGTTGAAGGATTTTTGAGATATGCTCAAAGCTTTAAAAAAAAAAAAAAAAAGGAAAGAAAAATATATTACTGATTTCCCCCCCTGAATTGCAATTTGGTACATGTGACTAGATTAGTGATGTTATGGTATATATGTTATAAATAAACTTTGCTCTTAGTGTATCAGTGGGACTATTGAAGCTAAGAGTAACTAATTTTGCAGAGAAATGATTGTTTCTGCACCATGTTAAACTTTAATATATGACCATTTAGATTCTCGGAGAAGGCAATGGCAACCCACTCCAGTACTCTTGCCTGGAAAATCCCGTGGATGGAGGAGACTGGTAGGCTGCAGTCCATGGGGTCACACAGAGTTGGACACAACTGAGCGACTTCACTTTCACTTTTCACTTTCATGCATTGGTGAAGGAAATGGCGACCCACTCCAGTGTTCTTGCCTGGAGAATCCCAGGGATGGGGGAGCCTGGTGGGCTGGTGGGCTGCCGTCTACAGGGTCTCACAGACTGGGACACAACTGAAGTGACTTAGCAGCAGCAGCAGCATTTAGATTCTCAATAAGTAAATTGCTACATTCATTTATGTTTGCAAAAATTCAGATTTAACCTTGTACTAAGAAATTGATTCTATAATATCTACATTCAAAGCTGGCCAAGTATTTGTTTTTCAGTCACAATAACTATTTGGTAAACTTCTACCTGGTAGATATTACTCTATTATTTATTTACATTCAAATATATTTTTTAGTCTGTTATCTTACTTTTAGGATTTTTTAAATGATATCTTTTGCATCCCCTTCATGGACCACTGCCTTGTCAGTGCAAAGGGGCTTGCATAACTCAATAAAGCTATGAGCCATGCCATGTAGGGCCACCCAAGACAGAAGGGTCATAGCAGATAGTTCTGGCAAAACGTGATCCACCAGAGGAGGGAATGCCAAACCACTCTAATATACTTGCCATGAGAACCTCATGAACTGTACAAAAAAAAAAAAAAAAAAAAAGATATGAATTCAAAAGATGAGTCCTCCAGATTTAAAGATACCCAATATACTACTGGGGAAGAATGGAGGACAAATACAAGCCACAGAAGGAATGAAGTGGCTGGGCGAAAGCAGAAACAACACTCAGTTGTGGATGTGTCTGATGATGAAAGCAAACCCAGTGCTGCAAAGAATAGTATTGCATAGGACCTGGAATGTTAGGCCCATGAACAAAGATAAATTGGACGTGCTCAAGCAGGAGATTGGCAAGAATAAACATCGACATCTTAGGAATCAGTGAACTAAAATGGCTGGGAATGGGCGAATTTAATTCAGATGACCATTATGTCTACTACCATGGGCAAGAATCACATAGAAGAAATGGAGTAGCCCTCATAGTCTACAAAAGGGTCCAAAATGCAATACTTGCATGCAACCTCAAAAATGACAGAATAGTCTCATTTTGTTTCCAAGGGAAGCCATTCAACATGACAGTAATCCAAGTCTATGCCCCTACCACCGATGCTAAAGCTGAAGCTGATCAATTCTATGAAGACCTAAAAGACCTCCTAGAACTAACATTAAAAAAAAAACAAAAAACAAAAAACGGTGTTTTATTGATCATCGGGGTCAGGGATTGGCATGTAAAAGTAGGAAGCCAAGAGATACCTGGCATAACAGTCAAGTTTGGCCTTGGAGAACAAGACGAATCTGGGCAAAGGCTAAGTGAATTCTGCCAAGAGAATGCAGTAGTCAAAGCAAACACCTGTGTCAGCAACACAAGAGATGACTTTACACATGGACATCACCAAATGGTCAATACAAAAATCAAATTGATTATGTTCTTTGTAGCTGAAGATGAAGAAGCTGTATACAGTCAGCAAAAACAAGACCTGGAGCTGACTGTGGCTCATCTCATCAGCTTCTCAAGGCAACATTAAGGCTTAAACTAAAAAAAGTGGGGAAAATCACTAGGCCAGCCAGGGCCAGGTATGACTTAAGTCAAATCACCCATGAATATGCAGTGGTGGTAAATGGGTAGATTCCAGGGATTGGAATTTGTAAACTGTGTGATTGAAGAACTATAGATGGAGGTCCATAATATTGTACAGGAGGCAGTGAACAAAACCATCCCAAAGAAAAATAAAAGCAAGGAGGCAAAATGGTTATCTGAGGAGGCCTTACAACTAGCTAAGGAAAGAAGAGAAGTGAAAAGCAAGGGAGAAAAGAAAAGTTATACCCAACTGAACACAGATTTCCAAAGAACAGTACAGAAAGATAAGAAGGCTTTCTTCAATTAACAGTGTATAAAACTAGAAGAAGACAGCAGAAGGGAAAAGACTAGAGATCTCTTCAGGAAAATTGGAGATATCAAGGGAACATTTTGCCCAAAGATGGGCACAGTAAAGCACAGAAATGGTAGAGACCTAGTAGATGCTGAAGAGATCAAGAAGAGATGGAAAGATTACACAGAAGAACTTGTACAAAAAAAGATTTGAATGAAGCAGATTACTACAATGGTGTGGTCAGCCACCTAGAGCCAGACATTCTGGACAGTGAATTCAAGTGGGCCTTAGGAAACATGGCTGTTAATAAAGCCAGTGGATGCAATGGAATTCCAGCAGAACTATTCAAAACCCTAAAGGATGATGCCATTAAGGTGCTGCATCCAATATGTCAGCAAATTTGGAAGACCCAGCAATGCCCACAGGACTGTAAAAGGTCAGTCCTCATCCCAATTCCCAAAAAGGGTAGTAGTAAAGAATGTGCTTGCCATGGGACAATTGCACTCATCTCCCATGCTTAACGGAGAAGGAAATGTCAGTCCACTCCAGTACCCTTGCCTGGAAAATCCCATGGACGGAGGGGCCTGGTAGGCTGCAGTCCATGGGGTCGCTGGGAATGGGATACGACTGAACGACTTCACTTTCACTTTTCACTTTCATACATTGGAGAAGGAAATGGCAACCCACTCCAGTGTTCTTGCCTGGAGAATCCCAGGGATGGGGAGCCTGGTGGGCTGCCGTCTATGGGGTCTCACAGACTGGGACACAACTGAAGCGACTTAGCAGCAGCAGCAGCAGCCCATGCTTAAAACCTTGCATACTAGGCTTCAGCATTATGCAAACCAAGAACTTCCAGATGTTCAAGTTGGGTTTAGAAAAGGAAGAGGAACTAGAGATCAAATTGCCAACAGTCTCTGGATCATAGAGAAAGTTAGGGAATTCCAGAAAAACATTTACCTCTGCTTTATGAACTATGCCAAAGCCTTTCACTGTGTGAATCATAATAAACTGTGGAAAATTCTTAAAGAGATGGGAGTACCAGGCCATCCTACCTGTCTCCTGAAAATCTGTATGTCAGTCAAGAAGCAACAGTTAGAACCCTGCACAGAACAACTGAGTGGTTCAAGATTGAGAAAGGAGTATGACAGGGCTGTCTGCTGTCACCCTTTTTTTTTTTTAATCTATATCTGGAGCACATCATGAGAAATGCTGGACTGGATGAGTTACAAGCTGGAATCAAGATAGGCAGGACACATATCAGCAACCTCAGATATGCAGATGATACCACTTTAATGACAGAAAGTGAAGAGGAACTAAAGAACCTCTTGATAAGGGTGAAGGATAAGACTGGAAGAGCTGACTTCAAACTGAATATTTAAAAAAAAAAAAAAAAGGAAGATGGCGGAGGAATAGGACGGGGAGAACACTTTCTCCCCCACAAATTCATCAAAAAGACGTTTAAACGCCGAGTAAATTCCACAAAACAACTTCTGAATGCCAGCAGAGGACATCAGGCACCCAGAAAAGCAACCCATTGTCTTCAAAAGGAGGTAGGAAAAAATATAAAAGATAAAAAAAAGAGACAAAAGAGGGAGGGACAGAGCTCCATCCCGGGAAGGGAGTCTTAAAAAGAGAGAAGTTTCCAAACACCAGGAAACCTTCTCACTGCCGAGTCTGTGCTGAGCCTTGGAAGCACAGAAGGCAACATAACAGGGAGGAAAAATAAACAATTAAAACCCACAGATTAGGAGCCCTATGGTAACTCCCCCAGAGGAGAAGCAGCGCAGACGCCTGCATCCGCCATTAGCAAGCAGGGGCTGGGCAGGGAGGCGCAGTGTGGGCTGCATCACTTAGAGTAAGGATCTGGCCTGAATATCCCGAGTGCTATCTGAGCGAAATAATTTGGGCTAGCAAACCAGACTGTGGGATATCTACCACGTGAAAAGCCAGCCCTAACCTAAGACACCGCCAGGCCCACGCACAGAACAAAGGACTGAACAGAGATAGCCGGCTGCAGACCATCCCCCTCCAGTGACAGGCAGCTAGAGCCAGAAGGGGGCAATCGCAGTCCCAGAGAGACATTATCTACAAAACTGTAAGCAGGCTTCTTTGCTAACTAAAACTTCTTGGGGTTCTGGACAGTCAACATCCGCCTGAGAAGGTGCGCTGGTTGTATACCCAGATAACCGAGCAGAGGGGAGGCGACAAGTGGCAGCAACCACGCTCGCCAAACACCTCATCACCTGAGCTGCTCGGACCTGGGAAGTGCACAAAACGCAGGCCCAACGGAGTCTGCACCTCTGAGGACTACCCGAGTGCCTGAACCTGGGCGGCTCAGACCTGGGAGGTGCAAGCAGCCCAGGGCCGGCCGCGGATGGTTCCTGGCGGAGCAACCTAGAGCCTGAGTAGTGTGGGCAGGAAGGCTACATGAGCCGTGAGCGGAGGTAGGCCCAGCGTGGCTGAGGCACTGAGAGCACACGCCAGTGTTATTTGTTTGCAGCGTTCCTCCCTCCCTACAGCATGACTGAACAAGTGAGCCTTAAAAAAAAAAAAGTGTCCACCACCGCCCCCTTTGTATCAGGGCAGAAATCAGACACTGAAGAGACCAGCAAACAGAAGAAGCTATAACAGAGGGAACCACCTTGGAAGTGACAGGCAATAGATTAAAACCCTGTGGTTAGTACCGACTACATAGGAAGGGGCCTATAGATCTTGAGAAATATAAGCTGGAACAAGGAACTAGCCAAAAATGAACTGACCCCACAATACCCACAACAACATCAGAGAAAGTCCTATATATATTTTTATTATTTTTATGATCATTCTTTCTTTTTTTAAATTTTTTAAAAATCTTTAAGTCCTCTATTACTCCTTTAGTTTTCACTTTTATAACCTACTATTACTTAAAAAAAAAAGACACTTTTTTTTAAAAAAAAGCAAACTTCATATATATATTTTTTATAACTTTGTGACCTTGTTTCTTTTTTTTTTTTTTCTTCTTTACTATAACATTGTATTTTTGAAATTCCAAACTCTGCTCTAGATTTTTATTTTTAGCTTTTTGGTATTTGTTATAAATTTTGTACCTATTTTTTTTTTATAACTTTTGTGACTTTTTTTTTTCTCTCTTTCTCTTCACCTTTTCTTTAACATTGTATTTCTGAAATTCCAAACTCTACTCTAGATTTTTAATTTATGCTTTTTGGTATTTGTTATCAATTTTGTACCTATATCTTCTTTATAATTTTTGTGACTTTTTTTTTCTTTTCTTTTCCTTCTTCTTTTCTTTAACATTGTATTTTTGAAATTTCAAACTCTACTCTAGATTTGTAATTTTTTCTTTTAGGTATTTGTTACCAATTGTGTACATTTAAGAACCCAATCTTCAGTACCCATTTTTTACTAGGGAGTGAGATTACTGGCTTGACTGCTCTCTCCCCCTTTGGACTCTCCTTTTTCTCCACCGGGTCGCCTGTTTCTCCTCCCTAACCCCTCTCTACCCTACCCAACTCTGTGAATTTCTGTGTGTTTCAGACGGTGGAGAACACTTAGGGAACTGATTACTGGCTGGATCTGTCTCTCACCTTTTCATTCTTGCCTTTTATCCTCCTGGCCACCTCTGTCTCCTTCCTCCCTCTTCTCTTCTCTGTATAACTCCATGAACATCTCTGAGCGGTCCAGTTGTGGAGTGCACATAAGGAAGTGATTACTGGTTAGCCCGCTTTCTCCTCTATTGATTCCACCTCATCTCATTCGGGTCACCTCTAACTCCCTCCTCCCTCTTCTCTTCTCCATGTGAACCTCTCCGGGTGACCCTCGTGGTGGAGAAACTTTTCATCTTTAACCTAGATATTTTATCAATGGTGCTGTATACAAGGAGAAGTTTTGAGACTACTGTAAAAATAAGACTGATAATTGGAAGCAGGAGACTTAAGTCCAAACACTGACTCCAGGGAACATTAATTGACAGGAGCTCATCAAACGCCTCCATACCTACACTGAAACCAAGCACCACACAAGGGCCAACAAGTTCCAGGGCAAGACATACCAAGCAAATTCTCCAGCAACACAGGAACACAGCCCTGAGCTCCAATATACAGGCTGCCCAAAGTCACCCCAAAACCATAGACATCTCATAACTCATTACTGGACACTTCATTGCCCTCCAGAGAGAAGAAATCCAGCTCCACCCACCAGAACACCAACACAAGCTTCCCTAACCAAGAAACCTTGACAAGCCATCTGTACAAACCCACACACAGTGAGGAAATGCCACAATAAAGAGAACTCCACAAACTGCCAGAATGCAGAAAGGACACCCCAAACTCAGCAATTTAAATAAGATGAAGAGACAGAGGAATACCCAGCAGATAAAGGAACGGGATAAATGCCCACCAAACCAAACAAAAGAGGAAGAGATAGGGAATCTACCTGATAAAGAATTCCGAATAATGATAGTGAAATTGATCCAAAATCTTGAAATCAAAACGGAATCACAGATAAATAGCCTGGAGACAAGGATTGAGAAGATGCAAGAAAGGTTTAACAAGGACCTAGAAGAAATAAAAAAGAGTCAATGTATAATGAATAATGCAATAAATGAGATCCAAAACTCTCTGGAGGCAACAAATAGTAGAATAAAAGAGGCAGAAGATAGGATTAATGAATTAGAAGATAGAATGGTAGAAATAAATGAATCAGAGAGGAAAAAAGAAAAACAAAAGAAATCAAGACAATCTCAGAGACCTCCAGGACAATATTAAACGCTACAACATTCAAATCATAGGGGTCCCAGAAGAAGAAGACAAAAAGAAAGACCATGAGACAATACTTGAGGAGATAATAGTCGAAAACTTCCCTAAAATGGGGAAGGAAATAATCACTCAAGTCCAAGAAACCCAGAGCGTCCCAAACAGGATAAACCCAAGACGAAACACCCCAAGACACATAGTAATCAAATTAACAAAGATCAAACACAAAGAACAACTATTAAAAGCAGCAAGGGAAAAACAACACATAACACACAAGGGAATTCCCATAAGGATAACAGCTGATCTTTCAATAGAAACTCTTCAAGCCAGGAGGGAATGGCAAGACATACTTAAGTGATGAAAGAAAATAACCTACAGCCCAGATTATTGTACCCAGCAAGGATCTCATTCAAATATGAAGGAGAAATTAAAAGCTTTACAGACAAGCAAAAGCTGAGAGAATTCAGCACCACCAAACCAGCTCTCCAAAAAATACTAAAGGATATTCTCTAGACAGGAAACACAAAAAGCGTGTATAAATTCGAACCCATAACAATAAAGTACATTGCAACGGATTCATCAGATGAAATGAGTCGTTCAGTTGTGTCCGACTCTTTGCGACCCCATGAATCGCAGCACGCCAGGCCTCCCTGTCCATCACCAACTCCTGGAGTTCACTCAGACTCACATCCCTCGAGTCAGTGATGCCATCCAGCCATCTCATCCTCTGTTGTCCCCTTCTCCTCCTGCCCCCAATCCCTCCCAGCATCAGAGTCTTTTCCAGGGAGTCAACTCTTCGCATGAGGTGGCCAAAGTACTGGAGTTTCAGCTTTAGCATCATTCCTTCCAAAGAAATCCCAGGGCTGATCTCCCTCACAATGGACTGGTTGGATCTCCTTGCAGTCCAAGGGACTCTCAAGAGTCTTCTCCAATACCACAGTTCAAAAGCATCAATTCTTCAGCGCTCAGCCTTCTTCACAGTCCAACTCTCACATCCATACATGACCACAGGAAAAACCATAGCCTAGACGAACCTTTGTTGGCAAAGTAATGTCTCTGCTTTTGAATATGCTATCTAGGTTGGTCATAACTTTTCTTCCAAGGAGTAAGCATCTTTTAATTTCATGGCTGCAGTCATCATCTGCAGTGATTTTGGAGCCCAGAAAAATAAAGTCTGACACTGTTTCCACTGTTTCCCCATCTATTTCTCATGAAGTGGTGGGACCGGATGACATAATCTTCGTTTTCTGAATGTTGAGCTTTAAGCCAACTTTTTCACTCTCCACTTTCACTTTCATCAAGAGGCTTTTTAGTTCCTCTTCACTTTCTGCCATAAGGGTGTTGTCATCTGCATATCTGAGGTTATTATATTTCTCCCTGCAGCCTTGATTCCAGCTTGTGTTTCTTCCAGCCCAGCGTTTCTCATGATGTACTCTGCATATAAATTAAATAAACAGAGTGACAATATACAGCCTTGACGTACTCCTTTTCCTATTTGGAACCAGCCTGTTGTTCCATGTCCAGTTCTAACTGTTGATTCCTGGCCTGCATACAGATTTCTCAAGAGGCAGGTCAGGTGGTCTGGTATTCCCATCTCTTTCAGAATTTTCCACAGTTTATTGTGATCCACACAATCAAAGGCTTTGGCATAGTCAATAAAGCAGAAATAGATGTTTTTCTGGAACTCTCTTGCTTTTTCCATGATCCAGCAGATGTTGGCAATTTGATCTCTGGTTCCTCTGCCTTTTTTAAAACCAGCTTGAACATCAGGAAGTTCACGGTTCACGTTACCTTAAACGTAAATGGGTTGAATCCCCCAACCAAAAGATAAAGACTGGCTGAATGGATACAAAAACAAGACCCCTACATATGTTGTCTACAAGGGACCCACCTCAAAACAGGGGACACATACAGACTGAAAGTGAAGGGCTGGAAAAAGATTTTCCATGCAAATAGGGACCAAAAGAAAGCAGGAATAGCAATACTCATATCAGATAAAATAGACTTTAAAACAAAGGCTGTGAAAAGAGACAAAGAAGGTCACTACATAATGATCAAAGGATCAATCCAAGAAGAAGATATAACAATTATAAATATATATGCACCCAACATAGGAGCACCACAATATGTAAGACAAATGCTAACAAGTATGAAAGGAAAAATTAACAATAACACAATAATAGTGGGAGACTTTAATACCCCACTCACACCTATGGATAGATAACTAAACAGAATATTAACAAGGAAACACAAACTTTAAATGATACAATAGACCAGTTAGACCTAATTGATATCTATAGGACATTTCATCCCAAAACAATGAATTTCACATTTTTCTCAACTGCACACGGAACCTTCTCCAGGATAGATCACATCCTGGGCCATAAATCTAGTCTTGGCAAATTCAAAAAAACTGAAATCATTCCAAGCATCTTTTCTGACCACAATGCAGTAAGATTAGATCTCAATTACAGGAGAAAAACTATTAAAAATTCCAACATATGGAGGCTGAACAACACGCTGCTGAATAACCAACAAATCACAGAAGAAATCAAAATTTGCATGGAAATGAATGAAAATGAAAACACAATAACCCAAAACCTGTGGGACACTGTAAAATCAGTCCTAAGGGGAAAGTTCATAGCAATACAGGCATACCTCAAGAAACAAGAAAAAAGTCAAATAAATAATCTAACTCTACACCTAAGCAACTAGAAAAGGAAGAAATGAAGAACCCCAGGGTTAGTAGAAGGAAAGAAATCTTAAAAATTAGGGCAGAAATAAATGTAAAAGAAACAAAAGAGACCGTAGCAAAAATCAACAAAGCCAAAAGCTGGTTCTTTGAAAGGATAAATAAAATTGACAAACCATTAGCCAGACTCATCAAGAAACAAAGGGAGAAAAATCAAATCAATAAAATTAGAAGTGAAAATGGAGAGATCACAACAGACAACACAGAAATACAAAGGATCATAAGAGACTACTATCAGCAATTATATGGCAATAAAATGGACAGCGTGGAAGAAATGGACAAATTCTTAGAAAAATACAACTTTCCAAAACTGGACCAGGAAGAAATAGAAAATCTTAACAGAGCCATCACAAGCATGGAAATTGAAACTGTAATCAGAAATCTTCCAGCAAACAAAAGCCCAGGTCCAGACGGCTTCATAGCTGAATTCTACCAAAAATTTAGAGAAGAGCTAACACCTATCCTACTCAAACTCTTCCAGAAAATTGCAGAGGAGGGTAAACTTCCAAACTCATTCTATGAGGTCACCATCACCCTAATACCAAAACCTGACAAAGATCCCACAAAAAAAGAAAACTACAGGCCAATATCACTGATGAACATAGATGCAAAAATCCTTAACAAAATTCTAGCAATCAGAATCCAACGACACATTAAAAAGATCATACACCATGACCAAGTGGGCTTTATCCTAGGGATGCAAGGATTCTTCAATATCTGCAAATCAATCAATGTAATACACCACATTAACAAATTGAAAAATAAAAAACATATGATTATCTCAATAGATGCAGAGAAAGCCTTTGACAAAATTCAACATCCATTTATGATAAAAACTCTCCAGAAAGCAGGAATAGAAGGAACATACCTCAACATAATAAAAGTTATATATGACAAACCCACAGCAAACATTATCCTCAATGATGAAAAATTGAAAGCATTTCCTCTAAAGTCAGGAACAAGACAAGGGTGCCCACTTTCACCATTACTATTCAACATAGTTTTGGAAGTTTTGGCCACAGCAATCAGAGCAGAAAAAGAAATAAAAGGAATCCAAATTGAAAAGAAGAAGTAAAACTCTCACTGTTTGCAGATGACATGATCCTCTACATACAAAACCCTAAAGACTCCACCAGAAAATTACTAGAACTAATCAATGAATATAGTAAAGTTTCAGGCTATAAAATCAACACACAGAAATCCCTTGCATTCCTATATACTAATAATGAGAAAACAGAAAGAGAAATTAAGGAAACAATTCCATTCACCATTGCAATGAAAAGAATAAAATACTTAGGAATATATCTACCTAAAGAAACTAAAGACCTATATATAGAAAACTATAAAACACTGGTGAAAGAAATCAAAGAGGACACTAATAGATGGAGAAATATACCATGTTCGTGGATTGGAAGAATCAATATAGTGAAAATGAGTATACTACCCAAAGCAATTTACAGATTCAATGCAATCCCTATCAAGCTACCAACAGTATTCTTCACAGAGCTAGAACAAATAATTTCACAATTTGTATGGAAATACAAAAAACCTCGAATAGCCAAAGCTATCTTGAGAAAGAATGGAACTGGAGGAAGCAACCTGACTGACTTCAGACTCTACTACAAAGCCACAGTCATCAAGACAGTATGGTACTGGCACAAAGACAGAAATATAGATCAATGGAACAAAATAGAAAGCCCAGAGATAAATCCACACACATATGGACACCTTATCTTCGACAAAGGAGGCAGGTATATACAATGGATTAAAGACAATCTCTTTAACAAGTGGTGTTGGGAAAGTTGATCAACCACTTGTAAAAGAATGAAACTAGAGCACTTTCTAACACCATACACAAAAATAAACTCAAAATGGATTAAAGATCTCAACATAAGACCAGAAACTATAAAACTCCTAGAGGAGAACATAGGCAAAACACTCTCTGACATACATCACAGCAGGATCCTCTATGACCCACCTCCCAGAATATTGGAAATAAAAGCAAAAATAAACAAATTGGACCTAATTAAACTTAAAAGCTTCTGCACATCAAAGGAAACTATAAGCAAGGTGAAAAGACAGCCTTCAGAATGGGAGAAAATAATAGCAAATGAAGCAACTGACAAACAACTAATCTCAAAAATATACAAGCAACTCCTCCAGATCAATTCCAGAAAAATAAATGACCCAATCGAAAAATGGGCCAAAGAACTAAATAGACATTTCTCCAAAGAAGACATACAGATGGCTAACAAACACATGAAAAGATGCTCCACATCACTCATTATCAGAGAAATGCAAATCAAAACCACTATGAGGTACCATTTCACACCAGTCAAAATGGCTGCGATCCAAAAGTCTACAAGCAATAAATGCTGGAGAGGGTGTGGAGAAAAGGGAACCCTCTTACACTGTTGGTGGGAATGCAAACTAGCCACTATGGAGAACAGTGTGGAGATTCCTTAAAAAACTGGAAATAGAACTGCCTTATGATCCAGCAATCCCACTGCTGGGCATGCACACTGAGGAAACCAGAATTGAAAGAGACACGTGTACCCCAATGTTCATCGCAGCACTGTTTATAATAGCCAGGACAGGGAAGCAACCTAGATGTCCATCAGCAGATGAATGGATAAGAAAGCTGTGGTACATATACACAATGGAGTATTACTCAGCCATTAAAAAGAATACATTTGAATCAGTTCTAACGAGGTGAATGAAACTGGAGCCTATTATACAGAGTGAAGTAAGCCAGAAAGAAAAACACCAATACAGTATACTAACACATATATATGGAATTTAGAAAGATGGTAACAATAACCCTGTATACAAGACAGCAAAAGAGACACTGATGTATAGAACAGTCTTGTGGACTCTGTGGGAGAGGGAGAGGGTGGGATGATTTGGGAGAATGGCATTGAAATATGTATAATATCATATATGAAACGAGTCACCAGTCCAGGTTTGATGCATGATATTGGATGCTTGGGGCTGGTGCACTGGGATGACCCAGAGGGATGGTATGGGGAGAGAGGAGGGAGGAGGATTCAGGATGGGGAACACATGTATACCTGTGGCAGCTTCATTTTGATATATGGCAAAACCAATATAATATTGTAAAGTTAAATGAAATAAAATAAAAAAAAATAAGTAAATAAATACATACTTTGAAAGGCAAAAAAAAAAAAAAAAAAGATCATGGCATCCAGCCCCATTGCTTCATGGCAAATAGAGGGGGAAAAGGTGGGAGCAGTGACAGCTTTCCTCTTCTTGGGCTCTGAAATCACAGTGGATGGTGACTAAAGCCATGAAATCAGGAGATGTTTGCTTCTTGGCAGAAAAGCTAGGACAAAGCTAGACAGTGTGTTGAAAAGCAGAGACATTACTCTGCTGACAAAAGTCCATATAGTCAAGGTTATGGTCTTCCCAGTGGTCATGTATGATTGTGAGAGCTGGACCATAAAGAAGGCAGGGTGCCAAAGAATTGATGCCTTCGAACTGTGGTGTTGGAGAAGACTCCTGAGTGTCCCTTGGACAGCAAGGAGGTCAAATCCATCCATTTTAAGGGAAATTAGTCCTGAATATTCATTGAAAGAACTGATGCTGAAGCTGACACTCTAGTATTTTGGTCATCTGATGTGAACAGCTGACTCACTGGAAAAGTCCCTGATGTTGAGAAAAAGGGCATCAGAGGATGAGATGCCTGGATGGCACTACCGATGCAATGGACATGATCTTGGGCAATTTTCAGGAGATGGTGAGGGACAGGAAGGCCTGGTGTGTTGCAGTCCATGGGGCTTAACTGGGAGACTAAAGAACAACAACACCATCTTTTGCATAAACAGCAGCACTTTGATGATACTATTCCTTTGTCCTGTACACAGGTATATGTGTGTGTGTGTGTGTGTGTGTGTGTGTGTATACACAGCTACAGAGACTTTGGCTATCCCTTGTGGCTCAGAGGGTAAAGCGTCTGCCTGCAATGCGGGAGACCTGGGTTCAATCCCTGGGTGGACAAGATCCCCTGGAGAAGGAAATGGCAACCCACTCCAGTATTCTTGCCTGGAAAACCCCATGGATGGAGAAGCCTGGTGGGCTACAGTCCATGGAGTCGCAAAGAGTCGGACACGGCTGAGCGATTTCTTTTTAATCCCATTACAGATAAAAAGAATCAGTCCAGAATCAGGTCTTACATTTGTAGCTCAGGATTCCTGCACCCTAGTTGTATTTTGGTATAATGAATATTGGTCTTCTTTAGTTTCTCTGGTTTAGTATTCATCCCAGAGTAAAGGGCATTCTCTTATCATTCCCAGGTCCCTCAATGTGGTACTTCTGTTACTGTGTAATTTCACTTTGTTGACCCTTGTGAACACTGGGACAGGAACACATCTGTCTGCAATGCTCTGGGTCCAAAAGTCATCCACTGCAAAGTTGAATAGAAAGGAGCACTATCCTCCACACCATGTGTCCCCATAGAGGAATGTATATGTAAGAAATAATTATAAATAAGCATATTATCCAGTAAAGTAAATGGTGATGTCTGTAATTAAATAATTATAATTTTTCTATGTATGTAAATGTAGACTCTGATTCCTAATTAAAAAAACTAGCCATTTTTTGTTACTCAGTATGGCACCCCACTCCAGTACTCTTGCCTGGAAAATCCCATGGATGGAGGAGCCTGGTAGGCTGCAGCCCATGGGGTCGCTAAGAGTCGGACACGACTGAGGGACTTCATTTTCACTTTTCACTTTTCACTTTCATGCATTGGAGAAGGAAATGGCAACCCGCTCCAGTGTTCTTGCCTGGAGAATCCCAGGGACCGGGGAGCCTGATGGGCTGCTGTCTATGGGGTCGCACAGAGTCGGACACGACTGAAGCGACTTAGCAACAGCAGCATACTTCATAAATACCTATTCTGGAAAGATGTCAAAAATCTCTCTGAGTATTTCAGATTTGGGGGATGCTTGGAGTCATAGTCAGATTGCTCATTTCATCCCTTAAAGCTGGACACATCCAAGGCCATTGTCCCGTTGAGATCATCAAACCTGTAGCCAATGTTTGCCACAGCATCCTATTCCCAGGAACTTACCCTTTAATGTCCACTCTCAAGCAGAAAACTCTGGGACTCTTTTGTACCACTCTATTGGACTTGGTGAGCAGGTTCTTCTACAGAGTTTCTAGAGAACCCAGGGAATAGGGAATGAAGTGTCAAACGCTTGTGTGAAAATAATAAGGTGAATGTCCTGGCTGATTTTTCACTAACTGCAGTGGGAGCAGGGGTTTCCCAGGTGGTGCTAGTGGTAAAGACCTTGTCTGCCAATGCAGGAGATATAAGAGATGCAGATTTGATCCCTGAGTCAGGAAGATCCCCTGGTGGAGGGCGTGGTAATCCATTCCGGTATTCCTGCCTGGACAATCCCATGGACAGAGGAGCCTGGCAAGCTATAGTCCATGGGGTCCCACAGAGTCAGTCACAACTGAAGTGACCTAGCATGCATCATGCAGTGGCAGTAACAGCAGCTTAGTCATCTTATGGGGAACTCTGGGGCTCCTACAAAGCTTATACCTCCCTGGGAGTCTGCTCCTACTTTGAGTAACCTTGTCCATATCCTTTAACTTGTCCTGTTGGTGTCTTCCCATTAGTCATGGCTGTGCCCTGTTTCAGAAACAACAAAATAAACTAGCTAAATATAAGTTCTCTATTATGGTAACTAGAAGATAATCAGTAAGCATAATGGAAATAAATATACAATGAAAATAAGCACAATCAAATCTTCATCATTATTATAAGATGGGCTTCCCTGGTGTCTCAGATGGTAAAGAATCATCCTGCAATAAAGGAGACCCGGATTTGATCCCTGGGTCAGGAAGATACCCTGCAGAAGGGACCATCTACCTGCTTCAGCATTCTTGCCTAGAGAATTCCATGGACAGAGGAGCCTGGCAGGCTACAGTCCACAGGGTTGTAAAGAGTCAAACATGACAGAGCAACTGTGCTGTGCTGTGCTGTGCTGTGCTTAGTGGCTCAGTCTTTTCTAACTCTTTGCAACCCCATGGACTGTAGCCCATGAGGCCCCTGTATCCATGGGGATTTTCCAAGCAAGAATACTGGTGTGGATTTCCATGCTCTCTTCCAGGGGATCTTTCCAACCCAAGGATCACACCCAGGTCTCCCACATTGCAGATACTTTACCATCTGTGCCACCAGGGAAGCAAGAACCTCATATATGATGCAATACAACTCCAAATGAACAAGGGTCATTTATTTGAGGGCTCTCCTAACCAAAGCAGCACATTTTAATTTTGAACAGCTTTTACTGTTAGAAAATTCTCATTAGTTAGCTGAAAATCTATCTCCTTACCATTCTGTCACAAAGTTTCATTTTTCCCTGTATGTTTTCAGAGTAGGTCTAAGTTTTTCCTTATATAAGTCCTTCAAGTATTGAAATATGATTATCTTTATCTCTTTTTTATTTCTCTTTTTCTTTTGTCATTTTTTACCATAAGACTATTTTTTCAGCCTTTCAATTCCATGTGGTCTCCAAGAGTACATCTCAATCTCTTAATTATTTTCATATGTGTTAATTAGAATCTAACCACACCCAGACAACCACAATAGTGTGATTAATCACGTAGAGCCAGACATCCTGGAATTCGAAGTCAAGTGGGCCTTAGGAAGCATCAGTATGAACAAAACTAGTGAAGGTGATGGAATTCCAGTTGAGCTACTTCAAATCCTAAAAGATGATGCTGTGAAAGTGCTGCACTCAAAATTTGCACTGCCAGCAAATTTGGAAAATTCTGCAGTAGCGACAGGACTGCAAAAGGGCAGTTTTCATTCTTATTCCAAAGAAAGGCAATGCCAAAGAATGCTCAAACTACCACACAATTGCACTCATCTCACACACCAGGAAAGTAATTCTCAAAATTTTCCAAAATTCCAAAAAACTTTTTGGGCTCCAAAATCACTGCAGATGGTGGCTGCAGCCATGAAATTAAAAGACATTTGCTCCTTGGAAGAAAAGTTATGACCAATCTAGACAGCATATTAAAAAGCAGAGACATTACTTTGTCAACAAAGATTTGTCCAGACAAAGCTATGGTTTTTCCAGTAGTCATATATGGATGTGAAAGTTGGACTATAAAGAAAGCTGAGTGCTGAAGAATTGATGCCTTTGAACTGTGGTGTTGGAGAAGACTCTTGAGAGTCCCTTGGACTGCAAGTAATTCTTCAACAGTATGTGAACTGTGAACTTCCAGATGTTCAAGCTGGATTTAGAAAGGCAGAGGAACCAGAAGTCAAATTGCCAACATCCATTGGATCAACAAAAAAGCAAGAGAGTTCCAGAAAAATATCTACTTCTGCTTTATTGACTATGCCAAAGCTTTTGACTGTGTGGATCACAACGAACTGTGGAAAATTATTCAAGAGATGGGAATACCAGATCACCTGACCTGCCTTTTGAGAAATCTGTATGGAGGTCAAGAAGCAACAGTTATAACTGGACATGGAACAGCTCAGTTCAGTTCAGTTCAGTAGCTCAGTTGTGTTTGACTCTTTGTGACCCCATGAACTGCAGCATGCCAGGCCTCCCTGTCCATCAACAACTCCCGGACTTTACCCAAACTCATGTCCATTGAGTCGGTGATGCCATCCAACCATCTGATCCTCTGTCATCCCTCACTGGTTCCAAATTGGGAAAGGAGTACTTCAAGGCTGTACATCATAACCCTGCTTATTTAACTTATATGCAGAATACATCATGAGAAGTGTTAGACTGAATGAAGCACAAGCTGGAATCCAGGTTGTCGGGAGAAACCTCAGATATGCAGATGACACCACCCTTATGGCAGAAAGTGAAGAATTAAAGACCCTCTTGATGAGAGTGAAAGAGAAGAGTGAAAAAGTTGGCTTAGAATTTAACATTCAGAAAACTAAGATCATGGCATCTGGTCCCGTCACTTCATGGGAAATAGATGGGGAAACAGTGGAATCAGGAACACACTTTATTTTTGGGGGCTCTAAAATCACTGCAGATGGTGACTGCAGCCATGAAATTAAGACATTTGTTCCTTTGAAGAAAAGTTATGACCAATCTAGACAGCTTATTAAAAAGCAGAAACATTACTTTGCCAACAAAGGTCTGTCTAGTCAAAGCTATGTTTTTCCAGTAGTCATATATGGATGTGAGAGTTGGACTATAAAGAAAGCTGAGCGCCGAAGAATTGATGCTATTTGAACTATGGTGTTGGAGAAGACTCTTGAGAGTCCCTTGGACTGCAAGGAGATCCAACCAGTCCATTATGAAGGAGATCAGCCCTGGGATTTCCTTGGAAGGAATGATGCTAAAGCTGAAACTCTGGTACTTTGGGCACCTGATGAGAAGAACTGACTCATTTGAAAAGATCCTGATGCTGGGAAAGATTGAAGGCAGGAGGAGAAGGGGATGACAGAGGATGAGATGATTGGCTGGCATCACCACCTCAATGGGCATGAGTTTGAGTAAACTCTGGGAGTTGGTGATAGGCAGGGAAGCCTGAAGTGCTGCAGTCCATGGGGTCACAAAGAGCCAGACACTACTGAGCAACTGCACTGAACTGAACCGCATCCTTCTTGTCTTGACTGCCTGACTGTGTGGTTACAATCTGTTGCTCTTTTCAAACACGATGGATCCTGGAATCAACCTCAGCTTTTGTGGACCCCTTATTCACTATAATTTGTCTATGGATCAGTAATCACTTAACATTTTGAACATGCCTCTATTTTCTGTTCCTCATACTGTACAGAAGTCCCTAATTTGCACAGCAACTTTTGAGATCTTTCAGGAGAAAGCAGCTCATTTTTCACCCATAAATTCCTCATACTCAACTCAGTGTGAGACATCTCTCACATCATCAAAAATACTTAATGACTATATAGAAATAAATGAACAAATAAAAGATGTAATTCTTATTTTTATATAAAGTTTTTACCATATGTACTACTATTCTCTACATGCCTCCATTTTTGCTTCTATGTATGGGAATTTTGTTATTTTATTCTTTTAAGGACTCCAAAATGCACAGAATTGAATTAATTTTGCTCTGCAGTTCATGGCATGCTTTTGTCATTGGCCAAAGTCAGGCTTTACATTTGTTCTTATCAAATTTTGTGATGCTGTCTTGTACCCATTACTCCTGACTATTGTAATTTGTTTTTTTCTGCGATTAGCTATCTCACACTGCTTGGTATCATTTGCAATTTGTTCAGCAGAGTAAGAAAATTAAGATAGAAGAAACAATAACACAGGATAGATGATACATCAAGTGCTGAATTTTAGAGCTGGGGACTTAAAATGCTCCAAGAATTTGGCAGAGATGTAGAGTTTGAGCATGTGAACTAGGTAAGAAAACAGTAGATTCTGCTCTATTTAAAATCGATAACCAACAAGGACCTACTGTGTAGTACATGGAATTCTGCTCAATGTTACGTGGCATCCTGAATGAGAGGGAAGTTTGGAGAACGGATACATGTATGTGTATGGCTGAGTCCCTTTGCTGTTCACCTGAAATTATCACAACATTGTTAATTGGCTATGCATGTGTGCATGCTAAGATGCTTCAGTCATGTCCCACTTTTTGCGACCCTATGACTTTTTGTGATTGTAGCCTGCCAGGTTCCTCTGTCAGTGGGATTCTCCAGGCAAGGTTACTAGAGTACGTTGTCATGCCCTCCTCCAGCGAATCTTCCAGACCCCAGGGATCGAATCTGCATCTCTTATGTCTCCTGCATTAGGAGGCAGGTTCTTTACCACTAGCGCCACCTGGGAAACCTGTTATTTGGCTATCTGCTAAGTCACTTCAGTCGTGTCCAACTCTGTGCGACCCCACAGATGGCAGCCAACAGGCTCCCCCATCCTTGGGATTCTCCAGGCAAGAACACTGGAGTGGGTTGCCATTTCCTTCTCCAATGCATGAAAGTGAAAAGTGAAAGTGAAGTCACTCAGTCGTGTCTGACTCTTAGCGACCCCATGGACTGCAGCCTATCAGGCTCCTCCGTCCATAGGAGTTTCCAGGCAAGAGTACCGGAGTGGGGTGCCATTGCCTTCTCCGGTTATTTGGCTATATCCCAATACAAAATAAAAAGTTTTAAAGAAAAAAGAAATAAATAGAATTATAGAGAGATTGACCTCGGTTAAGAAGCCTGGATGGTATCAGAAAAGAGGAAAACTTGTGAGCAAAAGGAAACTAAGAGCCCTGTATGCTTGTCAGATAAAGAGGGTAGGCTGTCTAAAGAAAAGTGGTAGGATACTTATTTAGAGAGTTTCTATCAGTATTTCTCTTCCTTTTTACCCCTTCTCTATTAAGGCAGGTGAAGTAAGGGCTGTTAACAAGATGTCTCTCATTTTCTCAGAGACTTCCTGAAGACTTATTTCCCGGATTTGTATTAGAAGAATACAACAAATAGAAAGCAGGTTGTCTGTAGAATAGTAATCATGATCTCTGTTCATCTTGTTGCTGTTAACCCCCTTCTTGTATTCCAGGAAGAATGTGACTTTAGAAGACCTCATTTCCTACTTTTTATTTTAATTCATATTCCACCTTACCATTGGTCTGAAGAATTTTCTGCTGGCTCCAAGTAAAGAAGTCACTCAGATGGCTACTGTCTATGAATGTGGAATCTTAGAAACCCCATAGTTAGCTGGGAGTGTGGAGACCTCCTTACTTAATAGTGAGATTATTACCATTATTGATAAGATATGATACTTTGGTTCTTATCAATCACTGTGTTGCTGATGGGCCTCTTAGATGCTGGTCCTCCATCAGCCCTACTTCTAACACAATGAATTGTTTAAGTAACATTTTTTTCCCACTTAACTCTGACTGATAAAATATATAGAGCCAGATTTGTTCCTGTTTATTAATTATATTGATATAATCATATAATTCACTTTTTAGCTTTATTATCTACATTTTTGAAACTTACTCTCATTTTATTTAATACCACTATTATGTCATGCTACACTCTTCTAATCTACTCTACCTCCTGGACATCCTATCTGAAACCCAGGGATCTAGGCAATTTTGTCTAAAATATAGACATTAATCTAAACATGACCTTTGACTTGTGACTAAGATAAGTAAGAATTGACTAATCACGTTGCAGATGTTTAACTTTTACTAACATCAAGTTTAAATTTTAAAGATCTGTTTTCTTTATTGCATTATATCACATTTTAAAATAATTTGGGAATGGTAGGTTAATAAAGTTACTAAAGAGCTTCTGCCTAGCTTTACAAATACTTATCAATATTCTCAAGTGCTAAAACAATAAAGATAAGAAAGGATTTGGCACATGTTTTTCTTTTCAGTTTACCATACTTCCTTGACTATAATCAAAACCAGGATTCAGAAGTTTAGTTCACGAATTATGTGATGTGACATAATCAGAACCCTCATAGCTTCAGAAGTGAATGAGTCACATCCAGGTTCCTGAAACTGTCAGTGTGCTATCAAATACATTTGATAAAGAGAGAACATTGTGCAAACTGTCTTCTTTCATTAAAAAAAAATGAAGATTTTAGATGCACATAGTCTATTTAGTACAATCCATGATAAGGACAGAAAGGGACTTTTAGAGGATGTGTTGTTGAACATGAAATTAAACACAAATGACAAAACATTCTTAATGGCTGTATGCTTTCTTGACATCTGAAGTAGCTGTTCAACATTAGGGACTATTTGAAACAGTACTCAATAGTTTGTTTCCAGGTAATATGAATTCTACATTTCCAGTACCTAATTGTAGCAAAAATAAATAAATAAAAAGAAAGCTGTATTTTCCAGCTAACTTGTAGCTGGGATGAAGACATGTTTGTAAGCCTGCATGCTAAGTCACTTCAGTTGTGTTCGACTCTCTGTGACCCCATGGACTGTAGCCCACCAGGCTCCTCTGTCCATGGGATTCTCCAGGCAAGAATACTGGAGTGGGTTGCCAGCCCTTCTCCAGGGAATCTTCCCGAGGGATCGAAGTCAAGTCTCTTGAATCTCCTTGACTGTTGGGTTCTTTACCACTAGTCCCACCTGGGAAGCCCAAAGATATGTTTAGGTTCTACCCATCAGATGCTCCTTGACAAAACTGATTTGTAGTTGAATTATGTGGGGAAGTGGAAGTGTGTCTAGAACCCATTTTGCAAGGGCAAATTAAATAAAAGCTTATACATGAAGCAACATTAATACAGGATTTCTGATTCAGTAACTATTGCCCAGAGCAAAAGAAAAGTGACCCTAACATGATTCTGAAATTTCAACTTAGAATCTCTTTATACTTAAACTCTAGAGAATAAATTCTGTTATCTGGCAACCTACTCCAGTATTCTTGCCTGGAGAATCCCATGGACAGAGGAGCCTGTCAGGCTGCAGTCCATAGAGTCACAAAAAGTTGGCATGACTGAAGCAACTTAGCGTGCCCACACACACACATGCATGCAATAAGAACCCTGCTTATGCAAGCATCTACCATGGGATCTAACACACACAAATTTATCTGAAGCAATCTTAAATGTTTATCTGTTTTACCTGCTTTAGGATTTAATTTATTATGTTTCCTACTAGACATGTAAATATATGGCTGTTTTATCTTCATAATGTTATCAGAATGTAATGAGACATACGGAATAATTTATATATTTAGGCCCATCAATATGAACTAAAGAGTTAAAAAATGTGGAAAATATTTTCAGTATACTTTTGCTTCTATTGTCCTACAATTACAAGTTAATCTTTACATTTTAAATTTTAAAATATCACCATTCTTTACAACCAATAATTATTACATGCATAAGTGGATACCATTATATGAGGTAATTAGATTATACAAAAGCAATCTATAAATTAATCAATAATCATTTATGAAGCACTATTGTGCAGCAATCTTGGCTAGGTGCAGCTAACCCAATACATCATCTCCTTTACATTCCAGCTGGAAGATTAAGTATACATAAAGCCACAATTATGACAACACTACTATTAAGAAAAGAAGCAGTTGACGGTACTGGAAGAGAAGAGTAAGGTTTTATGACTGACTTCATCACTTATAAATGTCAGGCTTTGGGGATAGTATTCAGCATCTCAACCCTGACATTTTTGAACCAGGAGAAATACAACACAATACTTAGAACATTTCAAATACATTCTGAAATGGCTTTATTCCCAAGTTACTCACCTGCAGACATTTCAAACTGCAGTTCTAGTCCAATCCAGTTTTTGAGCCAATCTTGGCCCCCAAATTGAGAACATGAGAGCATTATTATGAAGGCACAACGGAGAGCATGATTTTCCTCAACTGTCAATAGCCCACTACTTGATGTATGTGGGGTATTCCTCTGACTTCTCTTTGTTTACCAAGTCATGGCCTTCCCCTAGGCTCTACTGTATTCACTTTGAATTCCTATTTAGAATTTCATTACCATCCTTTGGGAGTTGGAGCCCATTGCCTCCATTTCCACCATGGAGGTAGACTTCTGCCAAAGATCATCAAGAACAATCTTAATGCCATCATTGCCTCTGCCTGAAGCCTCTTGCCCCATCCCCAAGCAGGCAGGGATGGATACCCTCTGATAAGGCCATTTATCTAAACCAAGCCTGAGTTAAAGAAAAATCCTAGAGAACATGGCTGTGGATGCTGCAAGTTGCACTTTTTTAGGTTCAGTCCAATAAAACAGATAATATTAATTATTTCCTATGTGACAAGAACTGTTTTAAATATTTGTGCACATTATTTCACTTATTCTTTATAACCAACACTGATTTAGCTAATATAATCCTTATGTATTTTTGCATATAGCTACATCTGCCAAATCACACTTAGATAATTTACCCCAAAAATGTTGTTGTTCAGTAGGTAAAGTTATGTCCAACTCTCTGAGACCCCCATGACTGTAGTATGCCAGGATTCCCTGTCTTTCACTATCTCCCAGAGTTTGCTCAAATCCCTATCCATTGAGTTGGTGATGCCATCTAACCATCTCATCCTCTGCTTGCCCCTTCTCCTTTTGCTTTCAACCTTTTCCAGCACCAAGGTCTTTTCTAATGAGTCAGTTCTTCACATGAGGTGGCCAAAGTATTGGAGCTTCAGTTTCAGCATCAGTCCTTCCAATTAATATTCAGGTTTTATTTCCTTTAGGATTGACTGGTTTGATCTCCTTTCAGTCCAAGTTGCAAGAATCTTCTCCAGTACCACAGTTCAAAAGCATCAGTTCTCCTCACTTAGCCTTCCTTATGGTCCAATTCTTACATCCTTCCATGACTACTGGAAAAACCATAGCTTTGACTGTATGGATCTTTGTAGGCAAAGATGCTGACATCATATGTCTCTGCTTTTTCATATGTTGTCTAGTTTTGTCATAGCTTTCCTTCCAAGGAGCAAGTATATTTTAATTTTATGGCTTCTGTCTCCATCTGCAGTGATTTTGGAGCCCAGGAAAGTAAAATATGTCACTGTTTCCAATTTTTTCCCTTTTATTTGCCATGAAGTGATAGGGCCAGATGCTATGATCCTAGTTTTTTTGAATGTTGAGTTTTATGACAGGTTTTCACTCTCCTCTTTCAATTTCATTGAGAGGCTCTTTAGTTTCTCTTCACTTTCTGCCATTAGAGTCATATCACCTGCATATATGAGGCTGTTGATATTTCTCCTGGCAATCTTGATTCCAACTTGTAATACATCCAGCCCAGCATTTTGCATTATGTACTCTGCATAAAAATTAAATAAGCAGGGTCACAATATACAGGCTTTATGTACTCCTTTTCCAATTTAGAACCAGTCTGTTGCTCCATGTCCTGTTCTAACTGTTGCTTCTTGACCTGTATACAAAATCCTCAGGAGATAGGTAAGATGGTCTGGTATTCCCATATCTTTAAGAATTTTTGAATCCCTTTGCTTTCTCTATGATTCAACCAATGTTGGTAATTTGATCTCCAGTTCCCTTTCCTTTTCTAAATCCGGCTTGTACATCTGGAAGTTCTCCATTCACATACTGCTGAAAGCTAGCCTGAAGGATTTTCAGCATAACCTTGCTAGCAGGTGAAATGAACACAACTGGACATACATGTCACACATGAATTTCTGAGCCTTTTGTATTGGTCAGCCAGGAAAAGCTCAATTAAATATTATAAAACTCTGCATGCATAATGTACTTTTCCTTGTGTTTTCACAACCTTAAATCGTAACTCTTCAGGAAGTTAAAAGAAATAGTGTTAGAGAAGAGACAGAAGAGTGGGAAATAGAGAACACAGAACCCCTGAATTGAAAGTAACACAATGAAAGGTTTGGAGGTACCCTGGATGTCAGCACATCTATTTTAAGTATCATAGCTCCCCCCCCACCCCCCAACTGACTTGGCTTGGATGACAAAGCAGAAGAAGTAGCTGGAAGAACATGAGAAGATCATAGAAGTTAACTAAAACTTTTCTCATGCTTAAAAATGGATTGCATGTAGGGGACAAGCCTCTATGTGGGAGTGATTTTCTATTATTGAAGAAAAGATTTTTCTCTGTTTTTAATTTGTTATTCAAGATCCAGTATCCTGTTGATATGTGGTTTTCAGGTAGGGTTTGCAGCATCTTGGTCACACAGCAGAATCAAATTACCACAAGAGAGATTAGGAACATTCCAGGTCTGAGTGTCAATTTCTATAGTTCTGTTATCTTTTTAACTGCGGAAAGGTGTGCTGTGCTGTGTTTAGTCACTCAGTCTTGTTTGACTCTTTGGGACCCCATGGACTGTAGCCCTCCAGGCTCCTCTATCCCTGGAAATTCTTCAGAAAAGAATACTGGAATGCGTTGTCATGCCCTCCTCCAGGGGATCATCCCAACACAAGGATTGTACCCACGTCCCCCACATTGCAGCTGGATTCTTTACCATCTGAGCCACGAGGGAAGCCCAAGGATACTGGAGTGGGTAGCCTATCCCTTCTCAAGGGGATATTCCTGACTCATGTATCAGACCAGGGTCTCCTGCATTGCAAGCAGATTCTTTACCAGCTGACTTTTCCAGGGAAGCCCTGGAAAGGTGTGCTAGACACACACAAGTATAGTTGATGAGAAAAACATCATAATGTTAGGAATTTGCCAACTCTCAGGTTCACTGAAGTGGAATAAGCAGTATATTTCAGACTTAATTAAAAATTTCCCTGCAGTTTAATATTTTTTAACAAAATCTCTGTATGTAGGTAAACACATGGGAGGAAAGGCAATTACATGGTAGTTGGAACATTCTTTGGCATTACCCTTCTTTGGGACTGGAATGAAAACTGACCTTTTCTAGTCCTTTGGGCATTGCCTAGTTTTCTAAATTTGCCGACATGTTGAGTGTGGCCCTTTAAAAGTATCATCTTTTAGGATTGAAATAGCTCAGCTGGGATTCCATCACTTCCACTAGCATTGTTTATAGTGATGCTTTCTAAGGCCTACTTGACTTCATACTCAGGATATCTGACTCTAGGTGAGTGACCACACCATCATGGTTATTCAGGTCATTAAGACTATGTTGTATAGTTCTTCTGTGTATTCTTACCACTTTTTTTTTTTTTTTAAATCTCATTGCTTCTGTTAGGTCATTATGGTTTCTGTCCTTTATCATGCCCATCCTTGCATGAAATGTCCCCTTGATACCTTCAATTTTCTCAGAGATCTCAGGTCTTTCCAATTCTGTTGCTTTCCTCTATTTCTTTGCATTGTCCACTTAAGAAGGGTTTCATATCTTTCCTTGTTATTTTCAGAAACTCTGCATTCAGTTCTATTCCAAAAATGGTAAACACCTAAATGCAATATTTTAATTAATGTCTGCTATTGCTGCTGCTAAGTCGCTTCAGTCGTGTCCGACTCTGTGCGACCCCATAGAAGACCACCAGGCTCCGCTGTCCCTGGGATTCTCCAGGCAAGAACACTGGAATGGGTTGCCATTTCCTTCTCCAATGCATGAAAGTGAAAAGTCAAAGTGAAGTCGCTCAGTCATGTCTGACTCCTAGCAACCCCATGGACTGCAGCCCACCAGGCTCCTCTGTCCATGGGATTTTCCAGGCAAGAGTACTGGAGTAGGGTGCCATTGCCTTCTCCAAATTAATGTCTAGGCCATACTAATTAATACCATATCTTCACTCCATTCTTCATCAAGGGATGATGGCTGGGATTTTAGCATTTCAATTATGCTCTAAAAGATATTAATTACCATTAAAATATATAGAATAAGTCAGTAATGTGTATTCAATACAAATAATCTTTAAAAATCTTTAAACCGGTATTCTTTAAAAGGATTTCAGCCATATGAGTTATTTCAGTAAGTCAGTTCATTTCAGTCATTCAGTCATGTTTAACTCTTTGCAACCCCGTGGACTGCAGCACTTCAGGCTTCCCTGTCCATCACCAGTTCCCAGAGTTTACTCAAGCTCATGTCCATCAAGTCAGTGATGCCATACAGCCAGCACATCCTCTGTCACCCCCTTCTCCTCCCACCTTCAATCTTTCCCAGCACCAAGGTCTTTTCAAATGGGTCAGTTCTTCGCATTCGGTGGCCAAAGTGTTGGAGTTTCAGCTTCAGCATCAGTCCTTCCAATGACTATTCAGGACTGATTTCCTTTAGGATGGACTGGTTGGATCTCCTTGCAGTCCAAGGGACTCTCAAGAGTCTTCTCCAACACCACAGTTCAAAAGCATCAATTCTTCGGTGCTCAGCTTTCTTCACAGTCCAACACTCACATCCACACATGACTACTAGAAAAATCATAGCTTTGACTAGACAGACCTTTAATGGCAAAGTAATGTCTCTGCTTTTTAATATGCTAAGTTGGTCATAGCTTTTCTTCCAAGGAACAAGTGTCTTTTAGTTTCATGACTGCAATCACCATCTGCAGTGATTTTGGAGCCCCCCGAAGTAAAGTCTTTCACAGTTCCATTGTTTCCCCATCTATTTCCCATGAAGTGATGGGACCAGATGCCATGATCGTAATTTTCTGAATATTGAGTTTTAAGCCAACTTTTTCACTCTCCTCTTTCACGTTCATCAAGAGGCTCATTAGTTCTCTTCGCTTTCTGCCACAAGGGTGGTGTCATCTGCATATCTGAGGTTATTGATATTTCTCTTGGCAATCTTGATTCCAGCTTGTGCTTCATCCAGCCCAGGATTTTGCATGATGTACTCTGCATATAAGTTAAATAAGCACGGTGACAGTATATAGCCTTGATGTACTCCTTTCCCGATTTGGAACAAGTCTGTTGTTCTATTTCCAGTTCTAACTGTTGCTTCTTGACCTGCATACAGATTTCTCAAGAGGCAGGTCAGGTGGTCTGGTATTCCCATCTCTTGAAGAATTTTCCACAGTTTGTTATGAGCCACACAGTCAAAGGCTTTGGTATAGTCAATAAAGCAGAAGTAGATATTTTTCTGGAACAATATGAATTGTTTAGATAACTAAGATTTTTTTTTTAAGTATCAAAGTATTTTTATCCATGTTGGATTGTACATTTTCTATTTCACGAACTTTTTATAGTATAAGATGGAAGGATGAATATATTAATAAACAACCCATTATTTCTGAATTCTGGTTAATGATTTACACAGATCTTAGTGAAGGAAGATGCCTTATGAGGATGTGAGATTTTAGATATTTATAATGTGTTGGTTATCAGTTGTCCTGACTATTGTCCTCATTCTTGGTTTTAGTCTAATGACTGAGATGTCACATTAAGTAAGAGAGTTGCCCAAGCCCATGCCAGTGCCTAGTGAGTACCTTGAGTGGAATGTTATATGGGTGAGAATAAGGCTGTTGGAGGGAAGAAATTGTCCTCTGCCCTTTTAGATTCCTCTGGCTGGTCTAAGAATTAAATTGACATGAGACAGATTAACTAGAGAAAATAAAACTAAAGTTTAATAACATGTGTACATGGGAGAGACCCAGGAAAACTGAGTAACTTACCAAAATGGTTGAATGTCTTGCCTTAAATAACATCTTTAGCTAAAGACAAGAGAGGATGTTGGGTTTAGCGGTTTAGAACTTCAAAGGGGAGGAAGACAATTCCCTTGTAGATGAAAAAGCAATTGTTTGGTAATTCAGAATTTGCTGGTTCCAAGCAGAGACAGTGAGACACAGAGAGGGCTCAGGTCTCTAAGCCCTGCTGAGTTTCTCCCACCGTCGGGAGCCACGTTAGGCATTAATGACAAAATGGAGGTACGGTCACCAGCCCCCTCTCCTCATTCTGCAGGCATGGATCCCGGGATGAAGGAGTTAGGAGGCCTTGTAATTCTGACTTGTCTTTTCCTCTCCTCGGCTGAATTGACTGAAAAGGAACATTAAGGTGCTTACTGGTCTTGAGAGGAGCATGAGAAGGCACAAAGCCTTCTGCAGCATTGCTCAGAAAATAATTCATAAAGTTAATCATTGACATTTGTTCAAGGACTTTTACAAAAGACTGTTCCAGGATGAGCACATAGGCCGTAGGTTGAGGCCATGGGAGGGATTGATATTTGAAGCCTATTTGTGAGGAGAATGTTTATGGCAAAGGAGTTTACTGAATTTAGGGTTTAGAAATAATTAAAACAGTTAGAAGTTAAAGATTTAAGGAATGTTGTAAAGTTAGCATATTTTGCTATAGCTTATAGAAGTTAGGAATTTTTAGAGACACTATAGCTAGAAGCCTTTTTAAGAGATAGAGAGCTCAGGATGTTAGGGGCAAACAGAATTTAGAAAGATAAGTAGTAAACTGAGGAATGTAGCATGAGCTACAATGTAATCACAAGTTAACTATAGGACACATTAAAGGAGGTAGATAGTAGACGATAAGGCTGATTCCCAGAGAATCACTGAAGCAGGAACTCAGTTTGAAGAGCAACAATGATTTATGGAGATAATAAATCTGGGAGAGGGGGAACTGAAAATGTCAAACCTCTGACCTAATCTTAAACTTGGAATAAACAGGCAGTCCATAGAAAACTGAGAGGCTGTCTCATTGGCTGACACTGTCCATCTCTTCAGGTTGAATCCCTGGTTGGTGGAGTTGGACTCCGGCATCCCACCATACTTAGTTCATATTTTTAGTCAATGTCTCTTGTAATTCTATTCCAAGAACAAGCTTCCTAACTAAATCCTTCAGGCAGTCAGGGAGAAGGTCAGTATTTCTTTCTGAGTCTTTTGGTCCTTGATTGTTTTCAGATCAAAATAATCTACATGTCAAAGAGACATTTTGGGATGACAAATTTTGTTCCCCCACAAGACAGGATGCTGCTTTATTCTGTCTTCCTTTCCCTTTCCTCTACAGGGCTCTCCCTCCTAACCAACCTGCACATCCAGCCTTTTATTGTAAAAGAAAGATTCTGATGTACATTAGCAATTGAATTAATCTTAAGTGTCCTAAATAACCATATTCAATTAAACAATAAGGTGAAAATGTGAACTCTGTTCACAGAGTCAGAGAGGAACAAATTCTCGATTCATCTGTAATTTGTGTATTGCATTTTTATCATACAGTTTTCTCCTTCTTTCTTTTATCATATGACATGAATGCACTACAATGAATCCTTGGGTATCTTTCATGTTAGATTACCCGTGCCCTTTTGATACAAATGGAACAAAGGGATGGGGGTTTCTTTGGACTGGGATATTCAACAAACCCTTAGGCCTACATTTAGTTTAGTTAAGAAGGAAACAATGACCTTGAGGGCCAACATGGTGCAAAAGGATAGAAGTTTAACTTAAATTTGCAGGATAAGTGTGTGTGTGTGTGTGTGTGTTTTAACATATCTCTCGTAAATTAAAAAGATGGATTGTGAAAGTCATTGGTGGCCTGGAATTCAAATTCTGGTCATCTTCCACTTTGTAAAGAAAAAAAAAAATTGCATTTAATACATTACCAGAGTCAAAGGCTTACTACAGACTCATGTAGCTGTAGAATGATGAATGACCCCTGGAATCTTGATGGATATTTAAAAATTAAGCAATAGACCCAACAGGCATGTGTCACAAAACTGACAGTTACATTAGAACATAAACGTAATCCAGAATAACATTCCCCTATGGAAAGTTTAAATTCAGTACAAGAAGCATTAGCTAATAGTTTAAACCAAGTTTGTAACCTAAACCAATGCAACAAATAAAGGTAAAAGAAGCAAAAGAGGAATGAGAGACAAAGATGGTATGGATCTTAACAGTCAGACAAGAAAACCAGGAGTACCAAGGGTATCTAACACTGTGAGGACCTAGCTACATAGAAGCTCAGAAGAAAAAATCAATGTTTTCTAAGCAGACTGTTTCTGTTATACTCCTCCTCTCACATCACCATGGAAATTAGAGTCCTCTATTATAATTTCTGTACCTCCCACGTTGCCTTAAATCTTACCCTTACTTATCTGTTTGCCTAATTAGACAATTCTGGATGAGAAATGTGTCTATGCATCTTTACTTTCTGTATGGCCTCTATCCTCATGCCTGAAATAGGGTAGATGCTCAATAAATCTTTGAATAAACAAAGAAAAATAAAGGTCCAAACAGTGTTGATTCCTTGAACTAGTGTGCATTTGTCCCTTTCTAATTTCTCCTGGAGCACAAGTGGTCTCAGAATCCAGGAGAGAGTTAAAACTATGGGTGTAGACAGTGATTCCTACTGAAAAGTTTCAGAGTTCCAGGCAGTACGTCTTCCTCCATGGAGAAACACAAGAAATAATTAGAAAACAACTACACTAAAATAGAATGAAGCCTGTGTGAATGCTAAGTCACTTAAGTTGTGCTTGACTCTTTGTGACCCTTTGGACTGTAACCCACCAGTCTCCTCCATCCATGGGACTCTCCAGGTGAGAATACTGGAATGGGTTGCTATGCCCTCTTCCAACGGATCTCCCCTACCCAAGAATTGAACCCGTGTATCTTAAGTCTTCTGCACTGGCAGACAGGCTGTTTACCTCTAGCACAAACTGGGAAGCCCAGAATACAGTCTAGATTTGTAAAATGCAGTCTAAGCCCTCAATAAATATTTACTAAATGGATGAATGACCCTATCCAAAGGGGCTAAGTTATTGAAATGGCAGGGGAGACCACAGCAGGTTCTTGAAGAACAGATAAGATTTGAAGACATAGGATGGAAGCTGTGGGGATGGTAGACAGGATCAACTCCAAGCTTCTTGAATTCAGCATGGCAAAGCATTTACTGAACATGACCATTGTGCCAAGAGGAAAATCACCACATGGGCAAATCCAGTTCTGTTAATTTTTTCCCAAAATTTCTCCATCACTTCATATTGAAGCTCTTTTCTAACTGTCCTCAATAGCCATACTTCGGGACTGCCTTAAAAATAGATTGTCTTATTGAAATTCTGCTTCAGACTTTTGCACTTTTGCATTCTTAGATGGGGATCTAAATAAGACCTGAACTAATCATAAAGAAATATGACTACTTTCTTCCATTTTTTTTAACCAAGAAAATATTCTTGTTAGTGATGCTCTTTGACTAACAAGGAGATTAAACTTGTTCCTGATGAAGAATTTGAAAATAAATCTTTTGAGGCAGGCAATAAAGACTGTTTCTAGACGCACCTCACTTAAACTTTTTTCTGTCTTTCAGCATTCCATTCAAACAAAACTTTCTCCATTGAGCCATTAGTTGTCATTCCTGCCATAAAATCACCATTCTCTCCTCTTGATACCGTGGTATAGTACTTTGTAACAAAGAGAGTACATTCTTAACATAAGACAGAAGGAGAACTTGACCAACGCGAAATAACATGGGTCCTAAGAAAACATGTAGAGATAATTTGCATAAGGTTTTGAATGACAACAATAAAAATATAATTCACTAGGTGTTGCCATGTAGGTTGCTTTTCAGCAATTCCTTGATACGGCATGGAGGATGAAAAGTGTATTTTTAAAAAGTAAGACAGTTCCAATCTTTTGATCTAGGTACCCTCTGCTATACATTTTCCTAACACATTTCCCTCTAGAAGTTTGCAAACAGAAGTGAAGACAGAGAGAGAACATATGCTAAATTGATCATTTTTGTGCCTGAATACTCACTATCTGAGAGACAAGAAACTGTTCCATCTGATCTGGGGTATGATTATACTGTAGTCCAAATTGAAGTGTCTTGGAAATGAATTGGGCGAGCTTCTCGGTTGTCAGTCATATCACTTACCCTGCACAGAGTGAGATGAGAGCACTCATGGGAGACGGTGGAAGTGGCTCTCATACACCTAGACGGATGGGTGTGCCACTGTGCACCGTAGTGCAGACAGAGAGCCTGACTGTCAGTGACAGCCTCCGCAGAGCTCTAGGGCGCCTCCGAGAGCTCAGATGCTGGATCTTGTGGTCGTCTTCAATCAAACCAGCAAAAGTGTCTGAAATCACTGGTCTGAAATGAGCGAGGTTTTGCCCATGACATAGCGATACAGTTAGGAAGAAAGGAAAGATTTGAGTTGTAATTTCAGGTGGGGCTTCCCAGGTGGCTCAGAAGGTAAAGGCTACACGCAATCCAGGAGACCCGGGTTCGATCCCTAGGTCAGGAAAATCCCTGGAGAAGGGCATGGCAAACTACTTCAATATTCTTGCCTGGAGAATTCCATGGACAGAGGAGCCTGGTGGGCTTCAGTCCATGGGATCACAAAGAGTTGGACATGACTGAGTGACTAACACTTTCACTTTTAAGCAACAAAAGAAAGCCAAAGAAAAATTATTTCCTGTGTTGAAGAGGAAGAATTCCTGTGATTAATGATATTTCTGAAATCGATCCTTGTCAATTACCAAAAACATTTTAACAAAGGCCTTAAAGACAGAGGTTTGCTCTCAGAAAAGTAGATGAAAGATTTATTCTCGCTTCTCTTGTCCCACCTGTTTTAGTCAAGTTCTCCAGAGAAGCAGAACCAATAGGAGATAGATAGATAGATAGACATGTGTTTATGTTTGTTTCTGTGTGTTAATCACTCAGTCATGTCCAACTCTTTGTGACCTCATGGGCTCTAGTCAGCCCAGCTCCTCTGTCCATGGTATTCTCCAGGCAAGAATACTGGAGTGTGTTGGCATTCCCTTCTCCAGGGGCTCTTCCCAACCCCGTTCTCTTGCATGTGCGCAGATTCTTTACCATCTGAGCAAATAGGGAAGCCCAGATAGATACATAGATAAATTTTAAGAAATTAACTCAAGCCCTTGTGGGGACTGAAAAGTTTGAAGTTTGGAGGGCAGGCCAGAAACTCAGGGGGATTTCTATTTTACAATCTTGAGACAGAATTGCTTTTCTCTGGGAATCCTCAGTTTTTATATGTTGCTGTTGTTGCTTCTCTGTTTGGTTTTTATTCTTAAAACATTCTACTGATTGAATGCTACCCACATACATCATTGAGGATAATTTCCTTTATATAAAGTCAGCTGATTATAAGTGCTAATCACATCTACAAAATACCATCAACAGTAATATCTTGACTACTGTTTCATGAAACAATAGGAACTCATAGTCTTACTAAGTAGAAATGTAAAAGTAACCATCAAAGCATCCTTAAGGGGACCCCTGTGTACACACACACACACACACACACACTTGTAAGCCTCCTGGGATGCAGTGCAAGTCCCTTAAGACGGGAGTCCCCAAACTCCTGGCTGTGGAACAATACCTCCTGTCAGATCAGTAGTTGCATTGGATTAGAAATAAAGTGCACAATGAATATTATTATTTATTACATTTATCAAATCATTCCCCCTTCCCAGTCCATGAAATAATTATATGCCACAAAACCGGTCCCTTGTGCCAAAAAGTGTGGGGATAACTGCCTTAAGATATAGTTCTGCTCTATATGACCCTTGTTTTTATTTCTTCATAACATTCTTAACATCATTATTATTATTTGCTTTTGTTAAATACTTACAAAGCAGCTTCACCTTGTTCATCATACTGTTTTCTTTCACAACTGGTGGTAGGTCTCCAGTTCCTGTCTTTATCACGTTCTCAGGTTGTCTACAGTCTGAGTCGAGCCACTCTCTCAGTCTTACTGGCTCACATGCTGCAAACCAAGCTTTGGTTGCTATAAGTTGGTCCACGTCGTGGCTGCTATCAGTTGGTCCACATTGTGGAGCTCTCTGAGTGATGTTCTTTCTTGCTTTGCTTTTTGTGGAATTCCTTCACTCAGGGAATCTTCATTATGGTTTCAACTATTGGCATTTTCATCATGGATTTTTTTCATGATTTGCTTAGTACATATTTGTTACTCTCTGAAGCCTGCTGATTAGCTTTCTAATTATTTTTGAGGTGTCTTTACATCTGCTAATTGGTACATAATTATTCATGTGTCTACCCATCCCCTCATTTTTCTGACCACAAAACACCAAGAAGTTTGAGCAGCTTTCCATTTTCAGTGTATCTCACTCAGAGGCCGATATGTCATAGGCCTTTAAAATGTACTTTTACTGTATTTTTTTTTTTTTTAAGGGAGGAAGAAAGGAAAAAAAAAGAAGGAAAAAAGCCAAAAGGAAGGAAGGATAGATGAAAGGAAGGGAGAAAGGAAAATAAAAGTTAAATTAGCAGGATATAGAGAGCAAGTACAAAATAATGAAATTTCAGAATTATAATAAGGAAAAGATCTTTAGTGATTATCTGGTCTTGTTCCATCTTTTAATAAGGAAAAAAATGAAACCTAGAGATTTTAAATGACATACGGAAAAAAAATGACTTGGATAAAGTTAGCAGAAGATAGAATATACTCAACCCAGAGTGCTTGAGCATGCTTCCAACATATGTAAGAGTAAAGTCAGTGGAAATATCAGTTACTTCCTCTAATGACCCTCCACATCTGCAGACATTTCATCATTATCTGCACGATCACAGGGTGTGGTAGGACAGCCACAGAGCAGTCCTCAAGTACTCCAGGCACCACTCCTTCCTGACAATGAAAGAGCCATATCCCCTGCATCTGCCCTGGATTTGGGCCAAGACAGGGCCCACTTTGGTCAGGGAAATAGAGGAAGTGGTTGCCAGGAAGTACTTTAGTGGCTTCTCTCTCCTGCATAAGAACAGCTCTCAATGTTTCTGACGTTGGAGGCTCTATAAGTCTGGTTTTGAGTCAGTATCTCATAGAGCAGAGCCTTAAGTTGACCTATGAAGGGAACCTACAAAGATCAAGAAATAAACTGCTTGTGTTTCAAATATTGAGAGCTTGAGTTTACATATTACAGTGTAACTTAGTCAGTCCATCCTGTCTGATACCGTGGGCATGCCAAAGATGAGTCCATTAAATTTTTACGGCTGCCAAGACAAAATGTCACAGACTGGGTAACCTAAACAACAGAAATGTACTTTTTAACGTTCTGAAGGCTAGAAGTCCAAGTTCAAGGCGTTGGTGAAACGGGTTTCTTCTGAAGCCTTTCTTCTTGTCTCACTGCCTCTTCATATGGTCTTTCCTTTGCATATGTGTATCCTTAGCTTTTCCCTGTGTGTTCAATTTATTTTGCCTAAAAAGACACAGGTCAGACTGGATTAGGGCCCGCTCCACTCATTTTAGGCTAATTGAGTTTTAAAGACCAAATCTCAAAATATAGTCACATTCTGTAAGTTTAGAACTTCAATATAAATTTGGGGCAGAAACATTTTAGCCACAAGGGGGAGAAATACCATAATCTGTTTAGGATGTTGAGAAAAATATTATCTAGTGAGGGTGATAGAAACAGCAAACTGAATTGATTGCCTGCCCCAGAATCTACTAGAAAATACAACTCCAAATGGGCAAGTTTTATTGCTATATAGGATTAGCTTTAGTGTTACTTCCTGCCCACTTCTGTTTTAGCAGGAGCTGGAGATAGAGTGAAGAATGGATGGTAACTTCTCACTCAATGTTTGGGAATTCTCCAGCATTTCCTAACTTCCTTACTATTAGATGCAAACATGTGACTGGTTCTAGTCAAACGACTATGAATGAAAATGATAAATCTCACTTCCTGGTCAAAGTGTTTTAGAATTGGGAGGCAACCCTTCAGGCTCTCTTCCCCTTTGGTGTGGCTGTGGAGCCTATGCTATGGGATGTCAGGAAAAAGATGGGAGCAACTTGGGTTGCTAAGTTACTACTTGTAAGATAGCTGCCCTGTGGAGTTGTTGGACTTATGTTAGATTTATGTGATCAGGAAAATAATATTTCTGTATTAAGCCACTGAGATCTGAAGTTGTTTGTTATCACAACAAATGTCTATCTTATCATTATCCTTAAAAGGGACATAGGGTGCATGCACAATAGTTAGGGTGTGTTTTCCTGTAGAAACTATGGGAAACAGAAATAAATGAAGATAATGATACATTAGCAGAGTGAGTTTTCTTTATTTTTGTTCTTTTCCTTTTTATTTAGGATGGAAAGATACCAATAAAAATCATCATCTACTTCACCATTTTACCTAGGGCTGGCCTCAAATACCAACCTAACAGAACAATCTTTTCTCCCTGGACAATTTGCACTTCAGAAAAGCATTTGGAACTAAGTTTTCATAAGGTAGAAAGTAATTTAATGCGGAAAAGGTAGAGCCAACCATACATGAATAAATGCATATCCATTGCATATTAATAATGCAATATAATAATCTACCTTCTCACTTTTAGAAGACTCCTCTGAGCCCTTTCCCAATGTTAAGGCAGCTCTGAGCTCCAGGCCAATTCTGACTTTTTCTCCTTGTTTCTATGAAGTGTTCCAGAGAGTTACAAGCAGACTCCAGGAAATCCATTTGAAATGGAACACTGACAAACCTCTCCCAGACCAGAGAATAATGAACCAAAATGTGTGTAGCTATATCATAACTGAAATAATTAAATATATAATGATTATTTATTCTAGATAAGAAAGAAATTAGAAAGTACATGGTTACCAGTTTTAATATTTTAAAGAGGATCATCTATGATAGTAATGCAGAATTTAAAAAAGAATTTGGGCTTATTGTTTTGAAGCAGCAGCAATCTCTATACCAGCAGTGATTAAAGTAAAGGAGAAATGACTTTCAGGGCTAATGCAGAAGAAATTTCTCTATTGAAAACTATGTGTTCAGTCTAATGAGAGTTTTCCTTTACTGTCTATAGGATCTATTCATTATTCATTCAACAAATTATTAGTATTGGGTTCAGTGATGAGCTCATAAAGGTCAAATATGTTATACTCCCTGACCTTAAATGACTCAAATAGCTCATTTTCTAGTAGAGGAAACAGATGGATGACCATAAATTTCCATAATGGAGGAAAAGACGATGAATACTAGCACATAAAGAGAGAATCATACGTTTTCCTAGGGGTTGCTGGAAAGTATCTTTGAGAAGGTAACAGGCTAAGGCTTGTAAGAAAGACAGGGTTAAGAACAGTCCATTGTGGGGAAAGGAAATAGTCTATGTAAGGGCACAAAATATTTTTTTAAAAATGAGTGTTCTGTGTGCTATAACTAGGGAAATATAAGAAATGGAGTACAGCTAAAGCCTTCTCATGGTATGAGATGAAGATAGGGCAGTAGAAAAGCCCTGGATGTGGAAATCCAAGGTTTGTTTAGATTTTATTCTATAAGTGATAGAAAATCATGGGAATACCCAAAACCCATCAGAGGTTTAGTCACCTTAGCACAATATCATTCCTTCCCAAAGTTCCAGGATCCCAAACAAGAAGGGACTTTTCACTTCCTTTTCACTTCCACAGTCTTTTTGTATATATCTTTTTTTTTCTGTATATACCTTAATAATATTCATTTTTTTCCTACCGAAGTAGATGCTCAACAAAGGGATAGTACTGAGATTCTATGATTTAGGCCTTGTAGAGACCTCCTTATGCCATGAAAAGAATGCCAGAACAAAAGGGATAGCAAAGTCTGAGGGGACAGCAACTGTTTAAGGAGCATATAATCAATGTTACACCACCTGAGGTCAAGAGTAAGTCATGCCCCTTACCATCTGATTATTAACTTGTCTGAGACCTGGTTCTCTTGTGTGTAAAATGGATACATAAGTATGTTACTTATCTTACAAAGTTTTTGTGGAAATCAGGCTAGAGGATATGAATAAAAGTATTGTAAGAATTATTAAATAGTATAAAATTGCTAGCAATATTGAAGATGATGATGTCAATAATGGGGTTAATAACAGTTAATCTCCAAGTAGTCAGGCATACAAAAATACTCCACAGTCATATAATACAGGTATAAGCTTTAGAAATGAAAATGTCTTTCTTTGTCCTGTTAAGTCAAGAGACACTTATTATATAAATAATAATTAGATAAATATCTGATATATTTATTATCTAAATAACAATTAGATTAAAATTATCTCATTTATTTGTCTGAATTTTGTCAGTGGTGCTTCCTTCCAAGAGAGCTTCTATTTGGAAAGTCAAATTGCGTATTGTAAAAAAGTAAAATAGGGATTCAGAATTCCTAGATTCTCTTTCTGGCTCCGTCACTAACCATCTTTTTGGCTTTCACAGCCATAGAATGGGTAGTAATATAATTTTGATCTCCTTCACTGGATTGAACTTTTGGTCAAATTAAAGAATGTCAAAATGTACCATATTATTTATGCTAAGAAATATGCTATTCCTATAAATGTAAATACAGTATGGTACAATATGAAACTCTGTCAGTGATTTCTGTGGACCTACTTAAGCCATGAAGGGTAAAGCTGGGGAACTTACCATTATGACCATCAGCTACATCATCCACATCTACCTACTCTAAGCCACACTTGTACATGCAGAAACTTTATGTGTAGAAATGGTTTTCCTAATCATCAGGATTGTAGAAGTAAGGTTATTACAGCTGTATGGGCACATAAAAAATGACAGGAAATGAAATGTCGAAGGAAAGTATAATACCTTTCTAATATACATCCTTCACTTATTGAGACAGTTACTGGGCTGTTCTTGAAAGAATGATTTGTTTGTAAACCAAGTACATTATTCCAGCTCTTTAGAGGAGGGAAAAAAAAATGTCTTCATCATATTTCCTCACCCCACATCAACCAATAATATATTCTATCTTCCTTTACAAACACATGGATTTATTCATTCTTCATAACTAATATCTGGGCACCTACTATGCGCTAGTTTCATAGGAGAGAACTGAGGCTGATGGAGTTGCCCTTGCTCTCAAGCACCTTTCAATTTAATAGGGAAAACCACTCATGTAAACAAATTAGAGCAATAAAATATTATAGTTGTTATGAAAGAAGTATGTGCAGCGTATGCAGGGGGACACAAAAGAGAATGTTTAATTCTGCCTGGGAAGAAAGAAAGACTTTGTGAAGGAGGTGAAGTTTCCTATAGTTCTTGTTAATAAAATACGAGTGATTTTACTGGCAGAGCAGGCTCCCTTAGCCAAAGATAATGGGAAACTGGAAGTCGCTCTGTGTGGAATGGACCAGAGGAGAGATGATCAGCTTGCTGAATAAATTATGAGGCCAGAGTGCACAAGGGAGACCATGGAGGACTTTCGGAATCAGGTGGAGGAATTTAGAATTTATAATCTGAGCTATGCAAAGTAATCGGAGATTTTAAGGATCAACTTTTCATGTAAAAAGAGTGTAGCAGTTGATGAGAAAAAAGCAAGATTTCTAGGACACCATGTCATGGTCCATAAAGGTGAAGATGGCTGTTCTCCTGGTCCAAAGCACTGTGAACTGGGTGAGTGACCACATTCTGCTGAATTATTCTCTCTCATTCCTACAGGGTCTAGCTTCTGTCTTGTCCTAACCCATCAGCATTTAAAGATGCTTAAGGGCATTTCGCAGAAGGCAATGGCACCCCACTCCAGTACTCTTGTCTGGAAAATCCCATGGGCAGAGGAGCCTGATAGGCTATATTCCATGGGGTCGCGAAGAGTGAGCAGCAGTAGCAGCAGGAAGGGCCTTTCAGGAATCAAGACCATCCCCATGAAAAAGAAATGCAAAAATGCAAATGGCTGTCTGAGGAGACCTTATAAATAGTTGTGAAAAGAAGAGAAGCGAAAAGCAAAGGAGAAAAGGAAAGATATAAGCATCTGACTGCAGAGTTCCAAAGAATAGCAAGGAGAGATAAGAAAGCCTTCTTCAGCAGTCAATACAAAGAAATAGAGGAAAAGAACAGAAAAGGAAAGACTAGAGATCTCTTCAAGAAAATTAAAGATACCAAGGGAACATTTCATGCAAAGATGGGCTCGATAAAGGACAGAAATGGTATGGACTTAACAGAAGCAGAAGATATTAAGAAGAGCTGGCAAGAATACACAGAAGAACTGTACAAAAAAGAGCTTCACAACCCAGATAATCATGATGGTGTGATCACTCACCTAGAGCCAGACATCCTGGAATGTGAAGTTAAGTGGGCCTTAGAAAGCATCACTATGAACAAAGCTAGTGGAGGTGATGGAATTCCAGTTGAACTATTTCAAATCCTGAAAGATGATGCTGTGAAAGTGCTGCACTCAATATGTCAGCTAATTAGGAAAACTCAGCAGTGGCCACAGGACTGGAAAAGGTCAGTTTTCATTCCAATCCCAAAGAAAGGCAATGCCAAAGAATGCTCAAACTACTGCACAATTGCACTCATCTCACATGCAAGTAAAGTAATGCTCAAAATTCTCCAAGCCAGGCTTCAGCAGTATGTGAACCATAAACTTCCAGATGTTCAAGCTGGTTTTAGAAAAAGCAGAGGAACCAGAGATCAAATTGCCAACATCCACTGCATCACAGAAAAAGCAACAGAGTTCCAGAAAAACATCTGTTTCTGCTTTATTGACTATGCCAAAGGCTTTGACTGTGTGGATCACAATAAACTGTGCGAAATTCTGAAAGAGATGGGAATACCAGACCACCTGACCTGCCTCTTGAGAAACCTGTATGCAGGTCAGGAAGCAACAGTTAGAACTGGAAATGGAACAACAGACTGGTTCCAAATAGGAAAAGGAGTTCGTCAAGGCTGTATAATGTCATCTTGCTTATTTAACTTATATGCAGAGTATATCATGAGAAACGCTGGTCTGGAAGAAGCACAAGTTGGTGGAAATAGAACTGCCTTATGATCCAGCAATCCCACTACTGGGCATACACACTGAGGAAACCAGAAGGGAAAGAGACACGTGTACCCCAATGTTCATCGCAGCACTGTTTATAATAGCCAGGACATGGAAACAACCTAGATGTCCATCAGCAGATGAATGGATAAGAAAGCAGTGGTACATATACACAATGGAGTATTACTCAGCCATTAAAAAGAATACATTTGAATCAGTTCTAATGAGGTGGATGAAACTGGAGCCTATTATACAGAGTGAAGTAAGCCAGAAGGAAAAACACCAATACAGTATACTAATGCATATATATGGAATTTAGAAAGATGATAACAATAACCCTGTGTACGAGACAGCAAAAGTGACGCTGATGTATGGAACAGTTTTATGGACTCTGTGGGAGAGGGAGAGGGTAGGAAGATTTGGGAGAATGGTATTGAAACATGTAAAATATCATGTATGAAACGAGATGCCAGTCCAGGTTCAATGCACGATACTGGATGCTTGGGGCTAGTGCACTGGGACGACCCAGAGGGATGGTATGGGGAGGGAGGAGGGAGGAGGGTTCACGATGGGGAGCACATGTATACCTGTGATGGATTCATTTTGATATTTGGCAAAATTAATACAATTATGTAAAGTTTAAAAATAAAATAAAATTAAAAAACAAAAAAAGAAGCACAAGTTGGAATCAAGATTGCCGGGAGAAATATCAATAACCTCAGATACGCAGATGACAGCACCCTTATGGCAGAAAGTGAAAAGGAACTAAAAAGCGTCTTGATGAAAGTGAAAGAGGAGAGTGAAAAAGTTGGCTTAAAGCTCAGCATTCAGAAAACTAAGATCATGGCATCTGGTTTCATCACTTCATGGGAAATAGATGGGAAAACAGTGGAAACAGTGGCAGACTTTATTTGGGGGGGCTCCAAAATCACTGCAGATGGTGATTGCAGCCATGAAGTTAAAAGACGCTTACTCTTTGGAAGTAAAGTTATGACCAACCTAGATAGCATATTGAAAAGCAGAGACATTACTTTGCCGAGAAAGTTCCATCTAGTCAAAGCTATGGTTTTTCCAGTAGTCATGTATGGATGTGAGAATTGGACTGTGAAGAAAGCTGAGTGCCAAAGAATTGATGCTTTTGAACTGTGGCGTTGGAGAAGACTCTTGAGAGTCCCTTGGACTGCAAGGAGGTCCAACCGGTCCATCCAAAAGGAGATCAGCCCTGGGTGTTCATTGGAAGGACTGATGCTAAAGCTGAAACACCAGTACTTTGGCCACCTCATGCAAAGAGTTGACTCATTGGAAAAGTCTCTGTTGCTATGAGGAATTGGGGGCAGGAGGAGAAGGGGATGACAGAGGATAACATGGCTGGATGGCATCACCAACTTGATGGACGTGAGTTTGAGTGAACTCCGGGAGTTGGTGATGGACAGGGAGGCCTGGAGTGCTGCAATTCATGGGGTTGCAAAGAGTCAGACATAACTGAATGAGTGAACTGAACTGAAGGGCCTTTCATCTTAAAAACAAAACAAACTTCTGGCTACCTATACCATTTTATCCTCCACTTCACTGCTAAGCTTCCTCAAGTGTTATTATTTATTTATTTATTTTTTAATTTTCATGTCCAGTTAACCTCTCCATTTAATTAGAAGCCCTCATTAATCTTCTGGCTTCTGAGAGGCAAGAGTTAAGACTCTGGTTCTGTATCAAAGGCTCTGGTATGGATCCTGGTTCTACCAAGTTGAACTTCACAACTGGGGACAGCAGAGAAATTTTGATCTCTCTGTACCTCAAGTTCCTCACCTGTAAAATGAGGGTAATAATGATAAATTTTTAGTGGATTTTTGTGATTTTTGAAAGTTCAAATACATTAGAAGTATTTCAAGTAGCACTTGGCACTTGGTAATTCCTCAATAAATGTTTGCTAATTTGAGGACTGGTCCCCAAGAAGGGCAATCAATAGTATAAATTTGTGTATATTCAGAAAAAGAATAGGGTGAGCTACTGTTGTCTTTAAAGGTTTCATAGAAGTGGGACTAAAATAGTACCTTAAATCACAAGGAAAGTATGTGTGTGTGTATGTGCGTGTGTGTGTGTGTGTGTGTGTTTATTTATTTTTTGGTCACACCACATGGCTTGTGGAATCTTAGTTCCCAGATCAGGGGATGAACCTGCGCCCTCAGCAGAGTCCTAACCACTGGACGACCAGGGAATTTCTCATAAGGACGCTATTTGAAAAGATAGCAAAATAATGGCCTATACCGAATCAGTCTCTAATATTGATTGAATAAAAACATAGAATACTACCCACATTCATAGCATTGTGCTAAGCCCTATGGGAAATGGAAAGATGTCTCTGAGTCTTTTGTCCACCAGAATATAGCTAATATTAAAAGAAATAAGTTTTAAATAAGTTCAAAAGACATATGGGTCTCCTGCATTGAGAACAGATTCTTTACCATCTGAGCCATCAGGGAAGCCCACGTGGAGGTATAGCCATGGTCAAATATCTAGATAAGGGACAGAGCATGTAGCAATCTTCATTGTAATGATCTGCCTCTGACTCTGGTTCTGATAGTTGAGGACAGACCTCAATTCCCCAGACTATAGGCACATTCCCCAGTTGCATAACTGGAAAAAGATATCTTAGTTAATTCAGTCAGTAGACCTTTTTCTATGTACTTTTGTTGTAAATATCTTTGCCACAAGCACTTTTTTCACCACATAACTAATTGGCTATAAGGCAATTTTTTCCCTAAAAGAAAATAACTGGTTGACAGTTTGGCTTGACATATAGAATACAAAAAATCTTGCCAGCTGACAATGATTTGCCCTAAGTTGGTTGCTTATTTTAAAACAGGTTACACTGGAGGATAAAGAGGTCCAGGACCCCAAAGGCATAGAGTTGAAGTCACATTTCCCATAGAACTTTGGAACAAGAATCAACAGACATGTGACAGTGTGCCAAGAACAACAATATTATAGAAAACTGTCACAACGCAACACAAAACTCAGTTACAAATATGCATACTAATATTTGGAAACTGAACTTCTCTTATTGAAGAAATTTTAGGGAAAAAGAAAAAGAATGATGCAAAACAAGGAGACAGATTAATGAATAAACAAAAACAGTATCAGTTCAGTTCAGTTCAGTCACTCAGTTATGTCCCACTCTTTGCGACCCCATGAATCACCTCCCTGTTCATCACCAACTCCTGGAATTCACCCAAACTTACATCCATCAAGTTGGTGATGCCATCCAGCCATCTCATTCTCTGTCATCCCCTTCTCCTCCTGCCCCCAATCCCTCCCAGCATTAGTCTTTTCCAATGAGTCAACTCTTCACATCAGATGGCCAAAGTACTGGAGTTTCAGCTTTAGCATCATTCCTTTCAAAGAACACCCAGGACTGATCTCTAGAATGGACTGGTTGGATCTCCTTGCAGTCCAAGGGACTGCAACACTACAGTTCAAAAGCATCAATTCTTTGGTGCTCAGCTTTCTTCACAGTCCAACTCTCACATCCATACATGACCACAGGAAAAACCATAGCCTTGACTAGACGGAACTTTCTTGGCAAAGTAATGTCTCTGCTTTTCAATATGCTATCTAGGTTGGTCATAACTTTCCTTCCAAGGAGTAAGCGTCTTTTAACTTCATGGCTGCAATCACCATCTTCAGTGATTTTGGAGCCCCAGAAATAAAGTCTGCCACTGTTTCCACTGTTTCCCCATCTATTTCCCATGAAGTGGTGGGACCGGATGCCATGATCTTCATTTTCTGAATGTTGAGCTTTAAACCAACTTTTTCACTCTCCACTTTCACTTTCATCAAGAGGCTTTTTAGTTCCTCTTCACTTTCTGCCATAAGGGTGCTGTCATCTGCATATCTGAGGTTATTGATATTTCTCCCGGCAATCTTGATCCCAGCTTGTTCTTCTTCCAGCCTAGTGTTTCTCAGACTTAGGAGACAAGTGAGAGATATGAGCCACAAAATAAAATCGATTTTTTGTGCCATATTTCCATGAATCTACAGACATTTTAAATGTATTCAACTATTTTGTATTTTGCATTAAAGTATTTTAAATTTTATTTATTCATTCCTCATGTTTTATTAGGAGAAGGCAATGGCACCCCACTCCAGTACTTTTGCCTAGAAAACTCCATGGACGGAGGAGCCTGGTAGGCTGCAGTCCATGGGGTCGATAGAGTCAGACACGACTGAGCAACTTCACTTTCACTTTTCACTTTCATGCATTGGAGAAGGAAATGGCAACCCACTCCAGTGTTCTTGCCTGGAGAATCCCAGGGACAGGAAGCCTGGTGAGCTGCCGTCTGTGGGGTCACACAGAGTCGGACATGACTAAAGCGATGCAGCAGCAGCAGCAGCAGCAGCAGCATGTTTTATTATGTTCCTCTTAATACTTTCCCTTTTTAATTATTTTATCTTTTGCTGCAAAACTGCCTTATAGTTAGTTCTGTAAGTGGTAGAAAGATTTGCAGCATAAATGCTTGTGGCAAAGATGTCTAAGATGCTTATGGCAAAAATGGTGGACACAATTGGACATGATTCTTGGCCCTCTTGTTCGTCTCATCAGATTTCTCAGACTGAGAGACTGATTCTGTATTGAGAAATCTACCCTCCTCTAGGTGATATGCCTTTATATAGCTGGTATCACAAAGTTTGTGTTCAGGTAGATAAAGTAATTGTTGCCAGAATGAAAATTGGGTTATCTGGGCATTCTTTTCATATGGTTGGAAGGCGGCATTGCATAGTGGTCAAGGGCATGGAGTCGGGCAATATGTAGCTTGTATTCAGCCCTAAGTATGAGACCAAATTGAGACCCTTCACTGTCCCATGCCCTAATTTTTTAGCTATAAAATGGAAATTACAATAGTATCTGCCTCATAGAGATGCTGTAAGGCATCCAACATGTGATGAAAATTAAATTCTGTTATGATTATGATTCTTATGAGGTAAAGTTGATGAGACCTTTGTCCCTAGATAACTGAGTAATAGCTACTGCTTATGATACTGCATATACTCCAAAGTGCCCAATCACTTCAACCTACATGCTGTCGAGACTACACAGGAGCATTTGACTTGAACTTTCCTGAATGGTTGCTTCAGTTCAGTTCAGTTCAGTTCAGTCGCTCAGTTGTGTCCAGTTCTTTGTGACCCCATGGATTGTGGTATGCCAGGCTTCCCTGTCCTTCACCAACTCCCAGAGCTTGCTAAAATTCATGTCCATCAAGTCGGTGATGCCATCCAACCCTCATCCTCTGTTATACCTTCTCTTCCTGTCTTCAATCTTTCCCAGCATTAGGATCTTTTCCAATGAGTCACTTCTTCACGTCTGGTGGCCTAAGTATTGGAGCTTCAGCTCCAGCATCAGTCCTTCCAACGAATATTCAGGATTGATTTCCTTTAGGATTGACTGGTTTGATCTCCTTGCAGTCCAAGGGACTCTCAGGAGTCTTCTCCAATACCACAGTTTAAAAGCATCAATTCTTTAGCACTCAGCTTTCTTTGTAGTCCAACTCTCACAACCATACATGGTTGCTTTAGGCTTTATCTAAATATTTTTATTTTCATGCACTTACAGGTAAAAAAGAAGTGGCCTATATTAAATGCTGGTCAAGGCATTTTTATACAACTCTTTAAAAAAAATCCACACTCTCCATGACACTAAATTACTTAAAATCCACATACAGAAATAGTGACCACTCTTCCATAAATAAATAAAAAAATCCCAGCATGGAAATGCGTTAGCTAAAATAAGTGTTTGATCCTTTCAACCAAAGCCCATTTCCTTCTTCCATCCAGAAAGCCTTGAAGTGTGAGTATTACACTACTTGCAGATTTCTATGTAGGCAGGGGATAAATAGTCTGCTTCTGTAATTAATAACTATTAAAGCTGTTTGACTGATCATATCTTTGGGCTCCTGAAATCTCTTCTGTGCAGGTGTGCATTAATGGAATCCATTAAATTCATATATTTCAACAGATAGTAATTTACGATCTTTTATAAGATCTGTCAGGAACCGCAGCAGGAGATACAGGACTGTCTCAGAGTATTACAGAACAAGCCCAGCTCCCTCCCTCAGAAATGACTTGCCTTTGAGTACTAAATATGAATGTCAATGCACTGGGCAGTCACATTAGGTGTCTTCGATGCCATTCGCTGTCTGAGAATATGCAATATAAGCTTTTTATCACAGGTGAAGGCCTGAACAGGGCTGAACAATTTTCAGAGATGCTAAAGGAAAAGTGTGTGGGAGTTCTAACCACTTTATATGTGCCATAAAAAGGGAGAAATTGTGAATATAGCAGGGCTCTGAGAAAGTAATGGGTTTTCCTAGGGGTGAGTCATCTTCCCAAAGCCAAGTATATTTGCTCGTTCTCTTAATTAGGCATCACTCTCCCCATTCTGGGAGGGAATCAAATGCCCATTCCAAAGAAAAACAAAGTCAGCCTTGACTTCTGCCTGGTCCTGCCCTCTAGCTCAGCCCAAAGAGGAGCTCTGTCCTCTCAGAGGTGGGTATCCTTTTAGCAGGAATGGGTTTCTAATAGGCAAAATAGAAACCATCTTCAGCCACCATCCTTGGGGAGCTTCACAAGCAGCAGAGCCATGTTCACTATATGAAAGTCTACTTGATAGGTTTTCACAATTAATTGAAAGCTGAGAACAAGCCTGAGCAAACAAATGAAGACATTGCATAATTATCAACCAACATTCGAAGGGTAGATTAGCAGACAGCTTAGAGCAAAGGGTCAGTGAATGAGGGCTATAAGATAGGAAGTCGTTCTGAGTCACAAGGGATGGAATGATGAGAACATGCTAGGCAAGGTAGAAGGCAGCAACCAGAAGAAGTTCCCTTTATACTGTTTATAAATGAAGCCCAACTGTTTTCTGGTGCTTTTGAAATGAGAGTGAGAGCTGAGGTCAAATTGCATATGATTACAATGAATCTCTCCTGTTCTTGCCATTCTGGGAATTCTCTAAGACAACCAGATGAGGCTGGCCGGCTCTATTTTAAGAAGATAACTGAGCCTTATCCCTATTCAAAAGTGGCAATGGTGGTGACTGGAACTCATACTTTTTTTGGAAACTCCTGAGGAAACACAGACAGATGCATTTGCTTTCAGTGCACACCTAACATCAGCAATACCGCAAACACTACCACAAAGCTGAATCCAGTGTGTGAAAGTGAGTGTCTTTATTGAGGTAGGGGGTGGGAGGTGTGTTGTTTCTTTTTTTAATTTGCTTTGTATCCTTGTTCACAATGATATATATACATATATATCATATAAATATATGCATATATATAAATATATACATATGTATATATGGGGGTGGCATGAATGGTAAAAAACTGGCCAGCCAATACATGAGACCTAAGAGATGTGGGTTCGATCCCTGGGTTGGGAAGATTCCCTGGAGGAGGGCATAGCAACCCATTCCAGTATTCTTGCCTGGAGAATTCCATGGACAGGGGAGCCTGGTGGGCTAGAGTACATGGAGTTGCAAAGAGTAGGACATGACAGAAGTGACCTAGCACTCAGCACATATACATTTTAGTGTACACTGGACCCTATTTCAGAGAAGGCAATGGCACCCGACTCCAGTACTCTTGCCTGGAAAATCCCATGGACGGAGGTGCCTGGTGGGCTGGAGTCCATGAGGTCGCTAAGAGTCGGACACGACTGAGCGACTTCACTTTCACTTTTCACTTTCATGCATTGGAGAAGGAAATGGCAACCCACTCCAGTGTTCTTGCCTGGAGAATCCCAGGGACAGGGGGAGCCTGGTGGGCCTCCATCTATGGGGTCGCACAGAGTCGGACATGACTGAAGCTACTTAGCAGCAGCAGGACCCTATTTTAAGAAAACTTGCTATTTACTGAATAATTTGATTAAGGGAGTTATTTACTTTTTTAAACATGTGTTCCTCAATCTTCATTACAGCACTGTTTATGATAGATAGGACATGGAAGCAACCTAGATGTCCATCAGCAGATGAATGGATAAGAAAGCTGTGGTACATATACACTATGGAATATTACTCAGCTATTAAAAAGAATACATTTGAATCAGTTCTAATGAGGTGGATGAAACTGGAGCCTATTATACAGAGTGAAGTAACTCAGAAAGAAAAACACCAATACAGTATATTAATGCACATATATGGAATTTAGAAAGATGGTAACAATGACCCTTTATGTGAGACAGCAAAAAAGACACAGATGTAAAGAACAGACTTTTGGACTCTGTGGGAGAGGGCAAGGGTGGGATGATTTGAGAGAACAGCATTGAAACATGTATATTACCATATGTGAAGTAGATTTCCAGTCCAGGTTTGATGCATGAGACAGGGCATTCAGGGCTGGTGCACTGGGATGACAGTGAGGGATGGGATGGGGAGGGAGGTGGGTGGGGTTTCAGGATAGGGGGACACATGTACACCCATGGCTGATTCATGTTGATGTATGGCAAAAAACACTACAATATTGTAATCAGCCTCCAATTAAAATAAATAAATAAAAAAAAAACTGTAAAAGAACAAATTCTTTGTTTCATAAACCAACTTACCATAGAGTTACCTGTAGATAATTTACACCTAACATTTTTCCACCCCTCAATCATTAAATATGTGATTGTTCAAAATATAACTCTTGCATTAGCATGCAACAGAACTATGATATACATCTAAGTGAACTAATTTACTCATATCTGGCTAAGGTACAGTCAAAATTTCTCTAATTAACTTCCTTTGTGGTTCAGTCAGTTGCTAAGTGATGTGTAGCTCTTTGTGACCCCATGGACTGCAGCATGCCAGACTTCCCTGTCCTTCACTATCACCGGAGCTTGCTCAAACACATGTCCATTGATTCAGTGATTCCATCCAACCATCTCATCCTCTGCCACCCCCTTCTCTTATTGTCCTCAGTCTTTTCCCAGAATCAGGGTCTTTTCCAGTGAGTCGTTTCTTCGCATCAGACGGCCAAAGTACTGGAGCTTCAGCTTTAGCTCAATGAATCCTTTTAAAATTCAGTCCTTCCAATGAATATTCAGGGCTGATTTCCTTTAGGACTGACTTGTTTAATCCCCTTAACTTCTTTTTTGAATTCAAATGCTTTTAAATATATTATAGGTAAGATTAATCAATGTTAACTAATATTAATAATTCAGGTTAAATCTTTACATAATACTTTGTTAAATCAATTTTCTGATACTTGTTAAGTGCTAAGTTTATAAGGAAAAGTGAAAAATATTTTTTACTCTTGAAAAACTTATCATTTAGTGAGAAAATTCAGGAGCTAATAACTGTAAGACAACATGATAAACATTAATGAAGGTCTGTAAACCAGTGCTGTGTGGATATGACAGTCATGGATCTTAACGAGGGTGGGGCTGGGGTTTCAGAGTCCTGAGGACATTTGATCTGAATCTTGAAGAGGTCTTTCATTCACTCAACGTGTATTCATTGTGTCAATTATGCTCAGATGCTAAGTGAATGGAATTGAATTGTATAAGGAGGGAGACGGGAGGTCAAAGCAGGAAGATCATATTCAATCTGGAGCCGACAAATTGACAGTGAAAGGGACGGGAATTAATATTTGCTTCACATTTATTGTCTGCCAGGTGTTTGTGCCTCCCAACAGGTCTATTTCAAGAATTTTTATTCCCCCATTGCAGATGAAAAACCTGAATTTCAGAGAGGTTAATTTGATTGTCCAGGTTAATAGAGCTTGTATGAAGCAGAGCTAGAGAGTAAATGGAGCTGGTTTCCTTTCACAGCCATGGTCTTCCCCATCCCAAAGCTGCCTTTTGCACAAGCATAGAAACAGAGCTATTTAAGATAAAGAGAGAATGAGGGATGGCACTGGAGTCAATATGATTTTGGTAGCTGAGACTGAGCCATCTTTATGATTGAGCTGAAGATGGAAAAGTATTGGGTTAGGGTCAGAAAGAACCAAGTGGATTCACATTTTGGCCCTGTACTAACAGGCTGTGCTGTCATTGATACTGAGCCTAATCAGATATGAAATGGAGATAACAATATCCATTGCATCAGCGTATAGTGAAGTCCAGTGTTTAATAATCCACAGTAGTTATTTAAGCTAATATTGTTTCAACTTACCACTCTCTTCACCCAAGAAGAAAATTTTTTCTTAATGTTTTGCAGTAGAAAATTTACTTAAAAAGAGAACTTGAATTAATCAAACAAAGAGGAGTTCTTCTTTATGTGGTGATTGTTTACTGCCTACATGTATCGATGACTAAATTCTACATGCGAAGGGTTAACAGCACTGGCTTTATTTCCTACATGGATTGTCTTGCTCCCTCTTCTGTATTTTTATGTTGTTTTATTTGGGACATTGTAACAGAATTCTAAGTCCAAAAGGCCCACTGAATCCAGCCATCATCTACTTTAGGGATGCTTATCAGTTTCGGTTTTGAGATGTTGTGGATGGGCCTTAAGGGGCCTCCTGTTACCTCCTGTTTATGATATTAGTGTTAAGTGCCTACAGCTGCACTTAGACCATCTTTTCTCACTATTTTAGATAAATTTCAGCTGACTTGAGCCTGCATTAGAAACTTTCAATTATTATTCAATTCACTGGCTTCACGATACTTGAAATTGGTCAACCTTGACCACAGTTGAGAGTACCCACCAGTTCCATAGGAGCAATCATCAGAAGTGATTTCTGACATCAATCATTGTCATATGATGACTGCATTGGAACATTGAGACAATTACCTTAAGACAGGCCCCTGAACTATAGAAAATCAAAAGGGGTTTTAAATTGCTGGGTGACTGTATAACCTGAGTAAATATTCACTTTCAAGTAACCTATGCAGAGGCTAAATAGTGACACTGAAGGACAGTGGTCACACGAATGGGCCTGTTACATAATTAAGAGTGCAACTTTATGGAGAACACTTTCAAGGTAAGGCTAGAAAATGTAGTAAAAACAAAATGAGTAGTATATCTAAGAGATGGACTCAAGTTGAAAAGCTGGTAGAACCAAAACCGAAAAAGAAGCAGCAACTAGTTGGAGAATTTTTGAGTGAGATATAATCTCTCTGGTGATACTTAAACTCAGACTGGACACAGTAATAGCAAATACACTCTAAGGTGCAATTTCGGTGGGAGGAATAAGCTGGCCTTATTGCCTTAATGGATCATGCCTTTCTCTATCTGCTGTGATATGAGAGCTGATGGGATCCGCCTAAGGCAGCAAGGCTGCCTCTACACAGATTGTCTCTCCATCCACAGGAGTAAACACTTTACTGGGAGATTTAAAGTGAAATTTAGAATTACAGGGAAGTACCTAGGAAACGGATATTTTTTTCTTCAGTGAACTCTTAAGAGGGCTTGTCAGTAAAGTTCAAGCAAGCAGGTGTGCTGAAAATTGCTTTAAAACCAAAGAGACAGTAGGAGGCATGCATATGCCAGAAATCATAGCCCCCGTGAGAGAGACAAGCCCATTTTTCAGCAGGAGCAGCTGTTGGTGCATCTGCAGACAGGTTGCTGTCAGGAGTGTTGAGCAGAGAAATTTCAGGAGAAAGGCGCTCCTGAGGAGGGAAGAGGCGTGAGGTCTCTGGTGTATGAGATTCAGCCAGGAAACTTGGGTGATGAGCTGAGTCCTGGGCTGACATTCTTGGAATTTAGAATTTCACCTGAGATTGGGAGGCTGGCAGAAAGTGGCACTGAGACTTTAGATGGGAGTTTGTTAAATCCTGAGCAATAAAAATTGCAGTTCACTCTAATGAAACTTCCTGGGAAGACTATTAGTATTAAACAGAGTGACTCTCCCCCCAGAAATAATGCTAAATCACAGTCACAAATAATTCCAAGTCCAGTTCTGCACAAGGTAGAACATGATTGCACTTTTAAAATTAAATTCACTCTTACTGCTTTGGTGGTTGCTGTTTTCTGGTATTAGTAGGAATTACGCACATGGACTGAAGGGTGGCCATACTCTACAGACAGCATTAAGGTACAGATGACCAAGGTGGTGGGCATGCATAGATAGGGCTCATGGTGTCTTTATTAGGCACTTACTTTACAAGAATAGGTCTTCCCTCGTGGCTCAGATGGTAAAAACTTTGCCTGCAATGCAGGAGACCCAGGTTCTATCCCTGGACTGGGAAGATTGCCTGGAGAAGGAAATGGATACCCATTCCAGTATTCTTCTAGAATACTCCATGCACAGAGGAGCCTGGCAGCCTATATAGTCCATGAGGTTGCAAAGAGTCAGACATGACTGAGTGCCTAACATTTTTCCTACTTTCACTACTTACAGGAATAGATAGATTAAAATGTCTGTTAGAGCTCCAGAATGAAAACGTCACAAAACCATTGTTGATGTTAAGGCTCAATATAACACTCTGTGTTGTACTATATAACTTTTTAACCTTTCTTTTAATACCTCTGTGAGCCTGATATGGATCTAAATTACTTTACATCCTTTATTATGGCCAATTGTTATTGTTGTTAAGTCACTTCAGTCGTGTCTGACTCCATGTGATCCCATAGAGGGCAGCCCACCAGGCTTCCCCGTCCCTGGGATTCTCCAGGCAAGAACACTGAAGTGGGTTGCCATTTCCTTCCATTATGGCCAATGGTTGGTAACAAATTGTTGTCTACCAGGTAGGTACCTCATTCATTACTTTTTAAATTAAATGATAATATTGAAAATAAATCTAATGGGCCTTTATTCATCAATGGTCTAACCATATTGATTCCATGCACCTCACTGTGAATCATTTATTAAAATTCAGTACATGAATCATCTATTCTTGATTTTAGCAAATATATATTGAGCCTTCTCACTATATACCAGATGGTTATTTTTCCAATAAAGATTAACAGCACAGGGTCCCTATCTTCAAGGAGTTCACTTTAGGATCAGTGACAGAGACAAAAAAATGAGCAATCATAGTAAGTGCAAAATTATCTGTTCTTATCAACACAGACCAGGAGCCTGGAGCTCAGTCTGGGGGTTAGGATTAACAAACACTGCTAAGAGGAGGAGATGCTGGTGGATCCTGCTGGCTTGAGGAGATGAATGAAGACTAGACATGTGGCCAGTGTTGGTCAGGGTCTTCTAGAGGGCAATAACATGAACACAAACACAGAGGAGGGAGAGATGACAATTGAAAGTGTTAGTTGCTCCGTTGTGTCCGAAGAGACGTAAGAAGAAAATCGTAGACTGAGAGAAGCACGAAGGATCAAATTGAGGCCAGAAGCTGAAAGAAGTCACACTAAGGTATGCGAAAGTAATGAGAGACCACTAGAAGACTTTGGACTGCGATGTGAGTGGAGTTGCAATTTAGAAAGCAATTTTGGTGACACTGTAGAGGAATAATTAAAGTGAAGGTGTAGGCACATAGGCCACTTTGAAAATTATTATAATAGTCTAGTTGAGCAATAATCAGAGTCTGAACTGAGGCGGCAACATGGTAGATAGCAGGGAATGATTGGCAATTCTTAATAATGTTAATAGGACTTAGAGAGTGATAACATAGACATGTATGGCAAAGAGAAAAATAGTTTCATGAAACATTCTTTTAAGTATATTGAAATATCAATCTATATAATATCAATAAGAGTCTTATTAGTTAGATATCAATGTTATGTCCATATTGTATATGAGAAAATGAGGACAAATCCAGGGAGGGTAATTCATTGTACTGTACTCACCATAACAAGTTGTCGCAGGAACTTGTTGCAGATTAGAGTATTGATCTTCCCTGATGGTTTAGATGGTAAAGAATCTGCCTATAGTGCAGAAGACCTGGATTTGATCCCTGGGTTGAGAAGAACCCTTGGAGAAGGGAACGTCAACCTACTCCAGTATTCTTGCCTGGAGAATTCCAAGGACAGAGGCTATAATCCATGGGGTCACAAGGAGTTGGACACAACTGAGTGACTAACATTAACTAACAGTATTCTAATCCATCAAATAAAATAATCAGAAACAAAACCAGCATGTGAATTCCCTCAAGTACACCATCTTGGATACAATAATTGAAAACAGGCAAACAAAACGTGAGGATCACATTCCATATAAACCTTTTTGTACTAACCAACAGATGGAAAAAGCAACAATAAAGAGCAAAACAGACTCCAGTTCACTTGCAGACTACTCCTTGCTTACTTTGCTTGTCGCTTCCCTGGTACTCAGATGTTAAAGAATCTGCCTGCAAAGTGGGAGACCCAGTTTCAATACCTGGGTTGGGACCATCCCCTGGAGAAGGGAATAGCTACCCACTCCAGTATTCTTGCCAGGCAAGTTCCATGGACAGAGGAGCCTGGTGGGCTTTAGTCCATGGAGTCGCAAAGGGTTGGATACAACTGAGCAACTAACACTTTCAACATTATACATATCACTGCCATGTGTTTATTATAGAAAATGGCTGGGATATAGTTAATAACACTAAGAATTCTCAAAAATAAGATTAAAGGGAACAAGAACATCAATGTTCAAAACACAGTGGCTGACTTTTCTTCAAATTGGAGAATCTCAAGTTCAGATCTAAAAGCTGAGTTTTTACTATGATTAATAATAAAATAATTGGTTTTAATTGGAGGATAATTACTTTACAATATTGTGATGGTTTTTGCCATACATCAACTTGAATCGGTCACAGGTTATATATGTGTCCCCCCCCCCCCCATCCTGAAGCCCTCTCCTACCTTCCTCCCTACCGCATCCCTCTGGGGTAGGGATGTCCCACAGCACTGGCTTTGGGTGTCCTAATTCATGCATGTAACTTTCACTGGCCATCTATTTTACATATGGTAATGTACATGTTTCAGTGCTATTCTCTCAAATTATCCCACCCTTGCCTTCTCCCACAGAATCCAAAGTTTGTTCTTTACATCTGTGTCTCCTTTGCTGCCCTGAATGTAGGATCATCAGTACTGTCTTTCTAAACTCCATATATATGCATTAATATATGGTATTTGTCTTTCCCTTTCTGAATTACTTCACTCTGTATAATAAGTAAACACTTTGTGAAGGGATAATGTCTCCATTTTCTCATCTTTACTCTGGACATAAGATTATTAACTAAATAGTAGGACACATGATAGTAAATATGTTGATGTTTCCAATGTGTTTAAAAGAGTGTTTTCTGGACCAATCTTCCTCACCCCACACCTTTATCCTATCATTCTCCAATCTTATAAATGGAATATTTAAAAAAAGAATTTCACCCCATAAGACAGCTACTAGTAGAAATGACAAATGTCAAAGTTTAGGAAAACTAAGGGAAAATATTTATTCCAAACAAAGAGACAGCAAATGGACTGAGCAGATATCACCATCCTGGAGGTATCACTAAAGAATGTGAGTAATGATGTCAAAGTAACACGTAAGAAAGTCCTCAGTCTAGAATTTTAGAGCCAGCATTATTGAAAAGTAGGCAAACCATCTATATTTTTTCTTAGGTAAATGCTGAGTTAATGTCCACAAGTCTTTAAGGAGATCACAAGTAAAGAATAAACTTTATTAAAGGTTGAAGTAGGATCTAAGAAAAATGACAAGTAATGAAATAGATAAGACATATTGGTAATATAATTATTAAATGCAAAAAAAATATTAACTGCTTTATATCTTTTAAAAGGCAGAACTAAAATTCTAAACAATTAGTGATAAGAATATTTGAGAGGATATTTTCAGTCTGAAATCAAAATATAACATTTCCTTTGTTATGTCATATCCTGAAAGAGACCTAGCAAATAATTTGTATTTTAATAAATAATTATGATATATGTGAATGCATATATATACATATATATGAATATATATGACTAAACATTTGAAAGAAAAGAAATGTAATGCAGGACTTTCAAACCAGAAGAAAAAAGAAAAACAAAACAAAAAGGAAATAAAAACCTGATGATACTGGGAGTTTGGAACAGACATATACACGCTGCTATTCAAAAGAGATAACCAACAAGGACGTATTATATAGCACTGGGAACTTTGGTCAATATTTCATAATAAGCTAAATGAGAAAAGAATATGAGAAACAATAGATATATGTATACACATAACTGAATCACTTTTCTATACTCCTGAGATTAACACAAAATTGATAATCAACTATTCTCCAATCTAAAATAAAATTTAAAAAATTATTTTAAAAAGATAAATAAATAAAGCAAAAGCTTGGAGGAGAATAGAAAAGTGACAATGACAAACATAAATAGAAAACATAAGTGTGGTGGAAATGAGATCAAGTATATCAACAAATGTAATATTAAAAATGTTAATGAAACCTCTTATTAATGTCAGAAAATGTAATATAGATTATTTAATCCATCATGCTGCTTGGTGAAGATTCATTAAGACAAAGTGACACAGGATGATTAAAAAATTAAGGAAAGAGAGAAAGAAAATATGGAATGGAAAAATAACTAAAGGAATGCTTTAAAATAATAGAGTAATATTAAATTCATGCAACACATGTCATACCAAAGAGAATCTAAGGAAAAGAAAGAAGTAATGCAGTGGTAAAAGGAACAATCATAACACTGCATCACAGTCATAAGCATGTATATTCCTAAAGTAATAATGTTAAAAGATACAAAGCAAAATCTAACATAATTAGAAAAATCAAAAGTCAAGGTATACTGAGTATTTTATTTATTGTGTATATTTTAATATAAATCAATCAGACCCTGAAAAATCAAGCAGACCATAAAAAAGTCAACATCCAAATTATTGAAATAAATACATCAATAGATTTAAATATATCTAAATCTATATCTTTTTCTACTTTTTTATAACTATTTACAACACCTTATGTTTAAAAAATAATTTTGAAGTATGCATGGAGCAGAAGTTTTCTTTCATTTTAATGAATCAATGTCACATGGGACATATTATCTGACTAAATAAATGTAGAAATAAAAATATAAAATTAAATAATAAAGATTTTGGATTTTTAAAAAAGTTTTCTAAAATATATATCATATATATGTCTAAAATATATATCATATATGTGTTTTCTAAAATATATATCATATATTTTAAATATATAAAATATTTATCATACAAGCCCAAGCCCAAAAGCTTGGGCTTCCCTGGTAGCTCAGCTGGTAAAGAATCCACCTGCAATGCAGGATATCCTGGCTCAATTTCTGGGTTGGATGATCCCCTGGAGAAGGTTAGGCTTCCCACTCCATTATTCCTGGGCTTCCCTGGTGACTCAGTTGGTAAAGAATTAACCTACAATGAGGGAAACCTAGGTTCAATCCCTGGGTTGGGAGCATGGCAACCCAACTCCAGTATTCTTGCCTGGAGAATCCCGAAAGACAGAGTAACTTGGTAGCTACAGTCCATGGGGTCACAAAGAGTTGGACATGACTGAGTGACTCAGCACATCACATACAAAAGCTTTTCTGCTACACTTGATAAAGTCTTGAGAAAGAGCATCAGAAAAAAAGAAGAAAGAAGATTAGATGAAGAAATTGGAGAACATAAACTAACTGAAGTAGGAGCACTGAATATGAAACAGAAAAAGTGAAAAAAGCCCTAGATAAAAGATCATTATATAGTCCAGTTGTTTATATTTTTTAGTTAATTAATTTGTTTTAATTGGAGGCTAATTACTTTACAATATTGTAGTGTTTTTTTGCCATACGTTGACATGAATCAGCCATGGGTGTACATGTGTCCCCCACTGAAAGCCCCTCCCACCTCCCTTCCCATCCCATCCCTCAGGGTCATCCCAGTGCACCAGCTCTGAGTGCCCTGTCCCATGCATTGAACATGGACTGGCAATGTATTTCACATATGGTATTTTTAATAGCTGAGTACTACTCCATTGTGTACATGTACCACAGCTTTCTTATCCATTTGTCTGCTGATGGACATCTAGGTTGGTTCCATGTCCTAGCTATTGTAAACAGTGCTGTGATGAACATTGGGGTACACGTGTCTCTTTGAATTCTGGTTTCCTTGCTGTGTATGCCCAGCAGTGGAATTGCTGGGTCGTATGGCAGTTCTATTTCCAGTTTTTTAAGGAATCTCCACACTGTTCTCCATAGTGGCTGTACTAGTTTGCCAGTTGTTTTTAAATAGGACTGCTCATTAGAAACATAGCTGGAGATCTGGAGAAAAATAGCAATACCTGAGCATTTGTATTTTTCAAAATATATATATACCTATTGTATATTTATTAATGTATATACACCTACATACAAAATATATATACACCTTACATATAAGCCCTGAGTGAAAGGAAAAATAGAAATAAAATATTTAGAAGTGAATAGAAAGCTAATCAATAAACATTAAACTTTATAGGATTTAAACTTAAATAGAAATTGATGACTTTAAGTTATACATTTAAAAAATTTAAAAAAAAAGGTTGACAAATTTGAATAAACTTTTAACAGATAAAGCCAGGAAAATAATATAACTAATACAAACAGTAAATGAGAGAAAATAATAGCAATTAAAACATAATGCAAATGAAATAGAAAACAAAACTAATAAAAAAGTATAATAGTAAAATTAGAAGTCACTTCCTAAAAGGAATCAACAAATATAAATATCTCTAGCAAGAATGTGCAACAAATAATATAGCTCAACTGAATACTATTATTCATAAAAACAGAAAGAGAATATTAATGTAAAAATGATGTTAATTTTAAAACATCATAGCTTAACACTGTATATAATTTTATACCAATGAACTTGGAGATAAAAATGAAATGGACCATCTGATAGAAACACATAAACTGAAAAAATAAATTCTAAGAAACCTATGTATTACAGAAATTGAAATAATAGTTAATATTACCTTCTTTCTCTTCTCCTGGCCCAATTTTATACACATGATACATAGATGAATTTAGAATCATATATGTAATCCCAGTCTTTGAAAAAATAGGAACGCTATACAGTTTTTTAAGGCTAGAATAAAATTTTATTAAAATGAATGACAATATAAGAAAATAAGTGATTGACAAATATCATTCATACTACATTTAGCTCCACAAATGGACTAGAATTTATACCAGCAATGCAAGGATAGTTTAACACTAGAAAATAAACTGTTCTTCCCTATCATCAGATTAAAGGGCAGTGGTATTGTGAGCATCTAAGTAGATGTAAAAAATTGAACAAAATAAAGCATTTATGGATGATAAGCAACAACAAAGGGCTATAGCCAATTAGGAATGGAAGAGCATGTCCTTAAAGTGATCAAAGTTATCTAATGATTTGACACATCAAATAGATGATAAAACTTGAATGATAAAGCTTTATTATCTGCAAAGTATGAGAGTCTACAAGTAGTCTGTTAGAATTAATGAGGGCGATGTAATATTGCTTTACACAACATTTACATTCTAAAATCTACCATTTCTTTGCAATCTAATACACAGTAATAAATCTGAAAACTAATAACAGAAGATATCATTAAAAATGGCAAGAAAACTCAGGCACTTAGGTGTAAATGTACTAATGTAGCAAATGATATAAAAATGTTAGGGAAAGTTGTGAATAATTTTGAAGAATATAAAGTAATATTTATATAGCTAGAAACATAAAAGTCCCATCAATATATGTTGATTTACCTAAAAGTTTATATAAATTTGATACAACTACAAAAAACTTCCAAGAACTTGACCAACAGATCATTTGGAAGGTTAAAGGGCAAGGAATACTCTAGATGAAAAGGAAAGGAGAAAGTGGAGTAAGGGCTCGTCTCGTTTATCATATTTATTAAAACACTGTAATGCTGGACAATACAGATATATCACATCAATGAAACAAAATGAAAAACCCAAATTAGACACATTTCCTGCCTCTTGAGAAATCTGTATGCAGGTCAGGAAGCAACAGTTAGAACTGGACATTGAACAACAGACTGGTTCCAAATAGGAAAAGGAGTACATCAAGGCTGTATATTGTCATCCTGCTTATTTAACTTCTATGCAGAGTACATCATGAGAAACGCTGGGATGGAATAAACACAAGCTGGAATCAAGATTGCCGGGAGAAATATCAATAACCTCAGATATGCACATGACACCATCCTTATGGCAGAAAGTGAAGAGGAACTAAAAAGCCTCTTGATGAAGGTGAAAGAGGAGAGTGAAAAAGTTGGCTTAAAGCTCAACATTCAGAAAACGAAGATCATGGCATCCGGTCCCATCACTTCATGGGAAATAGATGGGGAAACAGTGGAAACAGTGTCAGACTTTATTTGGCGCTCCAAAATGACTGCAGATGGTGACTGCAGTCATGTAATTAAAAGACGCTTATTCCTTGGAAGAAAAGTTATGACCAACCTAGATAGCATATTGAAAAGCAGAGACGTTACTTTGCCGACCGAGGTCCGTCTAGTCAAGGCTATGGTTTTTCCTATGGTCATGTATGGATGTGAGAGTTGGACTGTGAAGAAAGCTGAGCGCAGAAGAATTGATGCTTTTGAACTGTGGTGTTGGAGAAGACTCTTGAGACTCCCTTGGACTACAAGGAGATCCAACCAGTCCATTCTGAAGGAGATCAGCCCTGGGATTTCTTCGGAAGGATTGATCCTAAAGCTGAAACTCCAGTACTTTGACCACCTCAAGTGAAGAGTTGACTGATTGGAAAAGACTCTGATGCTGGGAGGGATTGGGGGCAGGAGGAGAAGGGGACGACAGAGGATGAGATGGCTGGATGGCATCACCGACTCGATGGACGTGAGTCTGAGTGAAGTCCGGGAGTTGGTGATGGACAGGGAGGTCTGGCGTGCTGCGATTCATGGGGTTGCAAAGAGTCGGGCACAACTGAGCGACTGAACTGAACTGAACTGAACTGATATGTGAAAATGTGATGGGTGACAAGAGAGGTATTGAAAAACCAATGGGAGACATTGTTACAAATATTGTTTGAAAAACAGCTGTTCACAGGGAAAATGAATAAATATAGATCTCTAAGTAATGGCAACCCACTCTAATACTCTTGCCTGGAAAATCCCATGGACGGCAGAGCCTGGTAGGCTGCAGTCCATGGGGTCACTAAGAGTCGGGCAGGACTGAGCGACTTCACTTTCACTTTTCACTTTTCACTTTCATGCACTGGAGAAGGAAATGGCAACCCACTCCAGTATTCTTGCCTGGAGAATCCCAGGGACAGAGGAGCCTGGTGGGCTGCCGTCTACAGGGTTGCAGAGTCGGACAGGTCTGAAGCAACTTAGCAGCAGCTAAGTAATAAAATAATGCTTCCTAAGACCCAGTTGACTTCACACTCCAGTATGTCTTGCTCTAGGTGGGTACCTCACCATCCCAGTTATTCAGGTCATTAAGACCTTTTTTGTACAGTTCTTCTGTGTAGTCTTGCCACCTCTTAATCTCTTCTGCCTCTGTTAGGTCCTTACCATTCCTGTCCTTTATCATGCCCATCCTTGCATGAAATGTTATTTGATATCTCCAATTTTTGTGAAGAGATTTCTATTCTTTCCCAGTCCATTTTTTTTCCTCCTGTATTTCTTTGCATTGTTCATTGAAAAGGCCTTCTTATCTCTCCTCGCTATTCTCTGGAAATCTGCATTCAGTTGAGAATATCTTTCTCTTTCTCCCTTGCTTTTCACTTCTCTTCTTTCCTCAGCTGTTTGTAAAGCCTCCTTAACCAACCACTTTGCCTTCTTATATTTCTTTTTCTTCTGGATGGTTTTGGTCACTGCCTCCTGTACAATGTCATGAACCTCTGTCCATAATTCTTCAGGTACTCTGCCTACCAAATCTAATCCCTTGAATCTATTCATCACCTCTTCTGTATGTGGGTCATACATGAATGGCCTAGTGGTTTTCCCCACTTTCCTTAGTTTAATCCTGAATTTTGCTATAAGGAGCCACAGTCAGTTCCAGGTTTTGTTTTTGTTGACTGTACAGAGCTTCTCCATCTTTGGCTGCAAAGAATGTAATCAATATGATTTTGGTATTGGCCATCTGGTGACGTTCATGTATAGAGTCATCTCTTGTGTTATTGGAAAAGGGTGTTTGCTATGAATAGTGCATTCTCCTGGTAAACTCTCTTAACCTTTGCCCTGTTACATTTTGTACCCCAAGGCCAAACTTGCCTGCAGCTCCAAGTATCTCTTGACTTCCTGGTTGGATAGCATCACCGATTCAATGGAAACTTAGGCAAACTTCAGGAGACAGTAAGGGACAGTGATAGAAATCCATTTTAGATGAAAGTCTAACTACATGTAAAGAGCTGAACTAAGGCAATGGCACCCCATTCCAGTACTCTTGCCTGGAAAATCCCATGGATGGAGGAGCCCGGTAGGCTGCAATCCATGGGGTCACTAAGAGTCAGACACGACTGAGCGACTTCACTTTCACTTTTCACTTTCATGCATTGGAGAAGGAAATGGCAACCCATTCCAGTGTTCTTGCCTGGAGAATCCCAGGGACCGGGGAGGCTGTTGGGCTGCTGTCTGTGGGATCGCACAGAGTCGGACATGACTGAAGCGACTTAGCAGCAGCAGAAGCAGGGGATTGTATAAATAAAAATACCCCAAAATACTAAAAAGTGTTATATTCAAGACTATATTACAGGCAAATTGTAAAAAAGTGTGGAAATAGCACATACCAACTTCAGAATAATGACTATATCTAACCAATAAAGAAGGGAAAGGACTGGAAAGTGAGGATTTAATTCTTTCAATCATGCTTCCTTGTATTAAATAGAGAGATAGAAATCTGAATAAATACAGCAAAATATTTTCATGTGTTAATACAAGTTGTTTATTCAGGTATAGTAGATTACATTAAGTTTGGTCATATTTCTATTTGATTAAAATACTGCCCAATTCAGACTCTTCTAAATAATAAAACTCAACAATATTAACATCATCATAATTATCTTTAAAAATAATACTGACTTAAAAGCCTAGATAAAAAATCATTTATATAACTCTCGTTGAATAAAATTGTTAGATACAGCACAATGCTATACATTGCATGTGAATATAAGTATAAATAATACAATAATAACAAGTATGAAGATGCTTATCAAATTAAAGAATGCTGATTACCCTGAGGGAGGGAAAGAGCAAAATGGCTTAGGGAGCAGTAAAGGTCATTTCAACTGAATTTGCAACATTATAGTCCTCAAAACAATTTCATTTTGATAAATCTGGATAATAGAACAGTTCTTCATGTTTTAAAATTTTCATGACACATAATAAAAAAGAAATCATAAATCTGTAGATTATAGAAGAATGACCCTTCTTCTCAAGTCAGAAACAGCAACACAAAAAGACTCCCATGATATGCAGGAATTTGGTAGCACATTTCAATAACTCTTTTCTCTAATAGTCTATATTACCTTAGATCATCAATTATTGTTGATTATATTTATATCATTGATTACATATGATAATACAGCTCTGCTTTGTGCCCACTATTTTATATGTTACATTGCATTCTTAAGTCATAAAGTTTAAAGAGTGCTTACTGTTTCTTAGACACAGACCTCCAACCCATCTGAGGGTCTACTTACACCATTCAGAATAGTTTTCAATATATCTTTTGTTAAGGAGCTGAGGTCACAAGAAATATTTAAGAAACTCCCTGAGGAAGCTGTATGTTGGAAAAGACTCTTTAATTCAGTCTCTTGTTTAAGAAAAGGGCATCATCATTAGATTGAAAGCGGAAGGTTTAAGGTAGTTATAATTAAACTCTTTCAGGTCCTTACCTGACTTTACCAGCTTAAGAATATCAGTCATGGATTTGGGCTCCTGAGTGAGGAGAGCAATGCAGGAGATTCTAGAATCATGTTAGAGCTTCCCTAGTGGCTCAGATGGTAAAGAAGCTGCCTTTAATGCAGCAGATGAGGGTTTGACTCTTGGGTTGGGAAGATCACTTGGAGAAAGAATGGCTACCAACTCCAGTATTCTTGCCTGGAGGATTCTATGGACAGAGGAGCCTGGCAGGTTACAGTTCATGGGGTTGCAAAGAGTTAGACATGACTGAGCAACTAACACTTTCACTTCACCAGAAACTAGAGAAATACTAAGAAGCCCTGAACTAGTTATGATAGAGGAGTGTCTGAAAGTCAGACTTCTGTTTCTTTAAGATGGGAAACTGGGCTGAGACTCCTCTCAATGTGGCCAAGTGTTCATTGCCTGAACTCAGAACAACTGGGTACAGAGAGATGAGAAAAAAGAGCCATCGAGGGACCATCAAAGCAGATGCCTACTCATTACCTCCCTTTCTTTCCTCTCCACAAATACAATATTTTTCATGGTGAAAGAGCACATTTGAAGCCATGACAAAGCCTGAATTCAAAGCCATCTATCAATTTGAAGTGGTTTCTAGTTTACAACCTCAAGCCACCTCACTTCTATCTCCTTAGAGGGAAAATACAATAGAAATGCAAAATACTAGTAACATATACATCCTCAACTCTTTCACAAGGGTATTGTAAAGACTAATGAGTTATTGTTTGAAAAGACCTTAGTGGCTTTATAATGAAAGGTAGAATATACATAGAGTTTCCAAGGTTTTATTTTGTTGTTATTATAATTACACTGGTCTGTGAGGCATGCAGCCAGTCAAGCATCTCCTCCTTTCTTCTTCCTTGTTTATGCTTGAAAAGTAAGCCTGTCCTAGTTGTGTTAATCACTTTTTTACTCTGTTGTCAGATACCATGGACTAAACTCTGGATTATTCAGTTAGCTGAAAAGCCAAGCTCAACATTTCAGAAAATTCCCAGACCTTTGTAACATTCCATTTTCTCCTTTCCACACCTAAAGGATATCCCCTCAAGAGTGCTAGACCTTCTATTTTGATAGTTTGTCTAATCAGGTGATTTGGTTAGGGGGATCTGGGAAGTGATATTAAGCAGCAGAGGAAGCTTTTTTATTCCATCCCTTGCAAAATGGAAGCTAGTCTTCTTTGTGCATCTCTAATAAGGAATATATGAGCTCAAAAGCATCACTCAAGGACAACTATGCATAGGCCTTCGTTTATCTGAAAGCTGATTTCTCTAGGTCTTTTCTGACCCTGAGTTCTGGGGTCTCTTTTGCATTTGCCAAACTGTATACCTTTTCCCTGATTCCTGCCCCTCTCTTGTTATGTATGGGCTGTCTCTGTCTAAAATCCCTTATGCTGATTTTCCAGACACGTTTATTTATGTTCACTCACTAATTGAAAATCTCATATTTGAAGTTATTATTCTGATTGATGTCTGTCATTTTGATCAAGCAGTAGCTCACAGATGCTTTGTTAGAACAATTTTACAAGTGAGTTTATCATCATGCCTTTTTCTCCTGACCTTCTCTATGGCTGGTAGCAAAAAAAAAAACTAAGTGGAGGCTCAGAAAGAGGAGATGTTTGGCAAGCCTCCCAAATTCAAATTCCATTGTGCCTTCACTATTAAAGACACAATTCTTCTGTTTCATATGTTGTTGATGGCAATGAAGAAGCATAGCAAACAGTCAGACTCAGTGCAGGGAAAGAAAAACAAGTGGAGATGGGACCTCTCCCCACTGACTGGCACTACCTTTCTCTCCAGAAGCCAAACCAACCTTCTCATTCTTCTACACAGCTAGTCTTGGGGGATGGGGTTAGGGAACAGGTTCAGTAGTACTTTAGTAAAAGATATATTCTGTTGAGCTCTTATTTCAAGTACCCTGAGGCAGTCCACACCTCCTCTGTCAGCAGGCACCACCACTTACTCTGATGCCACAATGCTTGGTGATGTCTTACTAGGCATCTTTGACACTGAACATTATGGTGAACGTATTCACATCAGGTCCCGGTTCCATTGTTAGTAATTCAGGGAAAAGAAGGAGCCACTTTCTCTTTCTGAGCCTTAATTTTCTCTCCTATAAGAATGATCATATCTGCACTGTTTATCTCTATGGTGAAGGATGAAGTCACTTAGAATTTTGTTTTAAAAATTGCAGTTATTTTTATTGCTATTTAAATCATTTTAAAATATGACCATCATCACATAGAATAAGTTCCACAATTTATTTTAGATTATGTTTAGTGAAAACTTTGAAAAATTCTTGTCAGATTGTTTTCCATGATGTGTGAAGTTCAGAGAAGTTTGCAGATCTGTGTTAGTTTCAGGCACAAGGGCACTCAAAGGGGGAAAGGGAGTCAGAAAAGAGAGGTAGGACAGAGAAAGCAAATTCTAAGCACTTCACACATTTGCCAAGTCCTGCTAACTGACTGTTTTATTAAAAAAAAAAAAGAAAGAAAGAAAAAAATTATTTCCTAAAGTATGTAAGTTGCTCTGTAACCAAATATATTCACATTCAAATTAATCTGGTTAATACTGCAAAGGATATTCCTGCTTTGAAGATTAGCAATATCCATTCACATAGTTAAGTTCATTCTATCAAGAAGCTTATTTCAATTTATTTATTTCAAATTTCACAAATATATTTGAATCCACTTTTATTTATCACAAAGATTCAGACCCAAGACATTATTACTTTTTGAAATAGTTTTAAATACTTTGTATTCAACCATAGGTCTCCTGTGATTAAGTATTTTTGTCTATAGAATCATGAATTATTAGTGTTGGAAGAATTTTGAGCTCATTTAAACCAATCTTATGTCTAAGGCATGGAATTTTCTACAGGAGGAATTCTTCTTAACAAATGAGAACTTAGGGTTTGCTTGAATATCTTTGAAAGTCCTACCTTATGAGACCAGAAAGGCTAATGGAGGAAAGCTTCAGTTTTTGAAAGGTGATTCAGATTGAGTGAAAATTCTGCTTATTTTTAGACGATGACTACACTTTCCCTTAGGACTATTTCCCATTTTTATTTACTTATTTATTTAAAGCATGTATTTATTAAAAGTCTTTCTTTCTTCTTCTTCTTTTTTTTTTTTTTTTGGACAAGCAGTATTCTAGACAGAGGGCTTCCCTGGTGGTTCTGCAGTAAAGAATCTGCCTGTAATGCAGGAGATGCGAGTTCAGTTCCTGGGTTGCGAAGATCATCTGGAGAAGGAAATGACAACTCAACTCCAGTATTCTTGCCTGGGAAATCCCATGGAGCAGAGCTTGGCATGCCGGCTACAGTCCATGGGGTCACAAAAGAGTTGGACACGACTTGATGACTAAACAATAACACCAACATTCTAGACAGAGGATGTTTCAGAGAAAAAGACTCATAAAATCCCTGCTCTCACTGAGTTTACATACTTTGGTGAAAATAAACATGCAGTAAGCAAGTTAATTAATAAGTTGTATAACATCAAGAGGTAATAAATTATATGGAAAATAATAAAGCAATTTTAGTGATAGAGAAAGAAGAGAAAGAGGAAGTCTGTCTTCAGTAGTTTGTTTAGGGAAGTCCTCTCTGAGCAGATGTTTGAAGAGCCCTATAGGAAGTGAGAGGAGAATAGATATAACAGTAGGAATGAAGAGCATGGTCCAAGGGTGTGAACTAGCTGGGGGAGATACAAGAGGAGAGAAGGCCCTGCGTGGAGAAAGGAGGAGATGGACATGAGGCTGGAAGTTGTCAGAGGCCAAATCACAGGTGTGTGGATACCAGGCAAGGCCTGTGGATTGTGTTTAAAATGAAATGGAAGCTTCTGCAGAATCTGGAGGTGATAGATGATATTATTAGCCTTAAGTTTCCAAAAGGATCACTCTGGAGGATAGATTGTAAGGGCAAGCAGGGAAACAAGTTCAGAAACTATTGCCAGGCGTGAATACTCACCAGGCCATTTGCCTTCGTGGCCTGTTGCCCACGCTCTGGACCTGTGTTCCTCTGTATGCCCTTGGACTATAGCTGCAGCAATTTTCAGCAGACTTGGTTGCTTATGAGCCCATCTCCACCACTCCTGATAGATCATCAAATCCATCAAGATAAGGACAATTATTTCTTCCTGTTCCTAGAACCAAGGCCAATACTGGGCACATGAGCACAAATAAAGCCAGACAGAATTTCTCTACTCCTTACAAGTATCAGCACTAGGCAATATATCAATGTCTTTACCTAAAATGTTGCTTTGAGTTCTGGACCCTGTTTTCACATACAAGTAAAGTGTACTCTATCTTATGAGGCCATCCATAACTTTACCTATTTTCCTGTGTTATTCAGGATTTCCCTACTTGGCTTACAGTTTCTTGTATCAGTAATCAGACTTTTTTCACAGTTCTTTTCCAGAGTGTGTGGCCATAGAAAGCACATACATGCATCACTTTATCCCCAGACCATTGTGACTAACCCAAAAATGTGATTAAGCAATATTTACCATGAAAAGAACTATGTACAATATTGAAATATTAGGGTCTTTTAGTTTAATAAAGAATTCTATTTTTAGGAAGGACAATAAATATAATGTTTTACAGTAGCTGAAAAGAATTTGTATTATGAAAAATATGGGTGATATGATCAATCGACTTAGATGAGAAGACAAAGTATAACATGAGTTTCTTAATATCTTTCCTTGGAGATGGGGAAGGAGAGAGAAAATGCATTATAAAATATTTAATAAATCTGATATAGCTTTGAAAATGTTTCTTCCAAATATTGTCATATAGTCATATTGGACTGATTTAGTGGAGAATAGATTTTCCAGGGCTGCAGTGGTAAAGAATCCACCTGTCAATGCAGGAGACGCTGGAGACCCCCTTGAGAGCCCTGGGTCAGAAAGTTCCCCTAGAGGATGAAATGGCAACTCAGTCCAGTGTTCTTGCCTGAAAAATCCCATGGACAGAGCTTGGCAGGCTACTACAGTCCATGCAGTCACAAAGATGCAGACATGACTGAGCGATTGAGCATGCTTGCATAACGGAGAATATTTCCAGAATCAGAGAATTAATTGCATTTATAAGTGGGAGTGTGGCAAGTGAAGTACAAAATAAATCAGAGGTTACAAATAGTGTTTCACATTTTTAGAACTGTAAATCAGAACTATTAAAGGTTAGTAAGAAAAAAAAAAAGAACTCTTAAAACATGAGTTCAAAAATCACAGAGTTTTCATTAAATTAGCTTCATGAAATTTTTGAGACTTAGCTCAAAAAATGAAGTTTTCAATAGGAAAGGGATCATGTAAGTTAGAAATTAATATGAAATAATGCATCTATTAATAATATTTGTGATTGCATTTAACTAGATTCCAAATCCACTGGCCAATTAACTCCAACCGCCTTTTTTTTTTAAATTTCTCAGGGTAGAAACCAGCTGAGCTTTTAAGCCAGTCAAGGGAAAGTATATTATTTCCATCCTCTTTCTAAACACTCTATAAAGAACTCTCCCGTTCATAATAGCTTTGTTTACTGCATAGTACAGCATGTTCTAATTATCACCCCTGCCTCACTAACCGCACGGCTTATGTTCCCACACTCATCAGTTATTTTTATGCCTCCTGCAGAAATGAAGAGAACATTAATAAGAATAATACTTGGGGGATAACATTTCTGATAAAGTTAGAAAAAATGTGCCTGATAGTACAGGAAATCAGAGCATTTCAGTTAAATTGAAATGACCCAGTACCAAAGGCTTACTTCCTTTTCTGTTTTCCTTTGTGGTTTGCCTCAGTCCCTAATCTGATTCCTTCTCTCTTCTCTCTAATAATTTGTTTCATTATTATTTGATTTTGCTGTGCATTTTTCCCTGTCAGAGGGTGCTTCACTATTTTCTATCTTTAACTTGAGTATGTCTTCCATCTTTCTGCTACTTTCTGTATTTTGGAGTTCTCTCTTACTTCCGTTACTTTTGCTTTATATTCTCATTTTCTTCTTTGCTCTTTTTATCTCCCTCCTTTCCCTCTCACCTTCTGTCTTCTACTTATAATGACTTCTCTAATATATGCAAAAGAAATATCTTTTTATACCCCTGACTGGCAAGAATGTATATACATATATATTGATATGGGAATTAATACATTTTCAGCACAAGAAATGGGACCAGTGGGAATGTCAAATGGAACATTAAAACATTTTAAAATCACCACATAAGGCTGAGTAAGGCTTAAATAATATTTGCATGGCAAAGAGTCTAAATAAAGGAGCAGGGACAAGTAAGCAATAGAAGGGAAAATGGATGTTAAAATGATTCTAAAAATAATAGATTGACACAGAATCAAATGAATCTTCCTAATGTGTAACAGGTGGAGTCAATATGCTTTTTCACGCAATCTTTCCTAACATTTAAAAATATCTATGTGTTCAAATATTTCTTATGAGACTGAAGAGGCAACAGGTCTCACCTCATTATAAGAGCCTCACTTGCTGTGCTGCTGATTTCACCATTCAAATAGCAGTTACTGTTTGTAGGAATCTTTTCTAGGATAGAAGCTTTAAATGGATGGAAAAGGAAACACATACACACATACATACACTCACAAGAGGGGAAGATTGCTAATTAAAAGGAAAAGAAACCACAAGACAAGAATCAGTCCGTAGATATAAACATTTTCAGCGATGACTCAGGAACAATTTTGGATAGATTACGTCAACCCTTCCCTCAGTAGTTGAATATAATCATCCCTGTAAATTGATTGAAGTTTGAAAAAATAGCAGCTAAGATTTCTTTCACATGCTTATAATCAGCTTTTGGAAATGTTCCATTTTAGATAAAATGGTTACCAAGAGAACATTGGTATGATGCAGAAATATCCCAGTTAACTACATATGGATTAATAGCATTTAGGGCTGAACACCCCCAGAAGCCACTTATCTCAGCCCTTAAGGGGAAAACCACTTTGCTGGGGTGGAAATCATAGTCTAGTGAAGCCTCTGTCCTCTCCATCCACTGTCAGACCCAGCACCAATTTTAGTCCCATTTACCAACATTCCCAGTATTTCTAGCCTCTTGTTTCTCTATTCCAAGTGAAGCTCTCTTAAAAGGTCATTGTGATACAGATAAAAGGGGGATGTGGCCTCTTCCTTCCTCCCAGGATCTCCTTGTCCCTGACCCAAAACAGTCATCATCCTTCTTTGCTTCCAGAGCACATAACCCACAGGACATCTACCATGGAGCTGAAGGAGATCCAGTGTGGGTGGACAAACTACAGACTGACCACAGCCTCGCATTTCAGAGCAAACAGTGGGCAGTTAATGAAGTTGAAACACAAAACTGATCAAAAGCCATTTTTGAGCTTTGTTTTAGTTCCTGTGTTCTCTTAGGAGAGAGGTATGTGTGGTGGCACAGCCATGATGGTGTGAAGAAATAAGAAGGAGCTGAGATCCCCAGAAAGCCCGCTTCCCAGGCCACTGGCCAGAGCTGGCTTCCAGGAAAGGACAGCTGCACCTCAAGGACCATGAAACTCTCAAACCTTGCTCCCAAGCCTGCCACACACAGCAAGGCCATGCAACAGCCAGGATTTGGGAAATAAGATTGTCATCCTCTAGCTACGTTTTTGCCTTACCAGACACCTCTCAGTGGGGAAAGATGGAAAATCGGCCAGTGCAGGAGAGGGTCCTGCTCAATTCTTAGTCAGGAGGCGTAATCCGAGAAACTTGGATGATGCTAGGAGAGTATGGACCAGCTAAAACCAGTCCTAAAGCTAAGGAAAAAGTTGAGTAAGGGGTTAATGACTGAGGTGATTTACAAGTGCTCAGGGTTTCCAGTCAATCCTACAGGAAATCAACCCTGAATATGCATTGGAAGGACTGATGCTGAAGTTGAAGTTCCAATACTTTGGTCACCTGATGTGAAGAGCTGATTCATTAGAAAAGATCCTGATGCTGAGAAAGATGGAGGCCAAGAGGAAAAGGAGGCAACAAAAGATAAGACAGTTGGATGGCATCACTGACTCAACGGACATGAGTTTGAGCAAACTCTGGGAGATAGTGAAGGACAGGGAAGCCTGATGTGCTGCAGTCCATGCGGTCGCAGAGAGTCAGACCCGATTGAGTGACTGAACAACAGCAGGGAGACAGTGAAGGGCAGGGAACCCTGGAGTGCTGCAGTGCATGGGGTCTCAAAGAGTTGGACAGGACTTAGCCACTGAACAACAGGGTTCCCATAGAAGCAGGACTTAAGTGTGATTGTCACAAAGAAGATTTGGGTCATGTTTGCTTGGAGAGAAGGACATTACAAACATGAGGAGTGTGAAGGAGGAAGGGCTAGGACTAACAGTTCTACCCAGAATCTTAGCTTGTGTGCCTGTGAGTGTCATTCCAAGTTGCATCAAGCTTAAATCAGTGTAGAAGAATGGGGGCCAGTGGACGACAGACTAGAAGGAAAAAAACGCAAAAGCTGTCCAAGATCCACCCTTGTAACATGTGGTATGAAAAGGACAAATTACATATCATAGCCATAGCTACCCCTTCCCTTCCCAGCTTGAAACAGGAGTTCCTATCAGGTCCCATGCTATTTTCCCTACCCTCTCCCAAATTAAAACACTAGAGAAGAAGCTTGTTGTTGCCATGGTTACATAAAAGCTACTGCATCTACAGTCACATGCCTTCTGAAAGCATCCTCAGCTGCAACCCATCAGATTGGTTTGCAGAGGAATCTATAGCACCTTAAAGATGTTTATGGAGAGGAAATATGCTTGTGTGTTCAGACTGGTGATGAAGTGTTGCTTTACTCTGCTTTGTTTTGGCAAAGAAAATCATTTCCCAGTTAGGTACATAGAAATGGAAGTTTTCTCCTGTTAAAAAAATCCAAACAATTGTCCAGCGGAGCTCAGTGCATGCCCCTTTGGCCAGTGGATGGGACAGTGAAGGAAGTACATGATATTTAAACAAAATTTGCTTGTTCTTTCCCGTCCTCAATGGTTAAGAGCATTAAAGACATCAATACTCTCTTTCCCCTACCTTCTACCCAATCAAAATAATGTTTTGACCTATGAGGGAGAATCTCACTCCTCGGGGATGCTAGGACAAGCAGTTCTCATACTATAAAGTCAAAGGATATTACATTCTGGTATTTTAAATTAAAGGGCTTATCAGGAAGCATTTTCAGGGTTTATTTTCAAAAGGAAATAAATGCAGCCTCTGTAATTTCATATACTTTATAAAAATACACAGAATAACCTTCAGTTCACTCCATCCATATGCAAAAACAGTCATTTGTAAAAAAATGTTTTTTCTCTTCTATTAAATATAATTCAGGTTTTGCTGTCAGCTGTTACTATCAGCAATGATTAAACATAGCAAGCATTGTGATTCATCAAGAACTGATAGACTCATCACGGATGTAAACATTCTTTGGTCCCAAGGTCAGATCAGGTAGGGAGCCTGGACAACCTCACATACAGATCTATGAAGCTGACTTTATGTAAATTCATTTACTGTCATATCGTCACTGAACAACGTGCATGCACACACACACACTTACATCAAAACCATCATTTTATAAAATACAGAGGCTTGGAAAGGAATTAATCAGTTAGGTATAAAATTGTATTCTAACTTCTTGAAACTTCAAACAATGACACCGAGAAACTAAGTTTACCTGAGTAATTCAGCCCGCTATCTCACCAGCTTCCTGCAGCTGATATGGAAATCTTCCAGTGAGAGCACCACTGTATTATATGCAGCCTCAAAATATGCATGTGAAAAGCTTAAAGCCCAGCAAGTTACATAGAAAAATATTTTCCTTTGAACATCAGGGAATAGAAGAGAGTTGACCTTGAACCTATATATTGAAAACTCAAACTTCTTTTTGGATATGAGCAAGGAAACCAAATCAATTTAAAAGTCCTTACAGTTGACCCCCTTCACTCATGCCCTCTGCTCCCTTCTGCACCTTGAAATTGTAATCTGAGATGTATAGAATTTCTGTCTGTTTTCAATCCTGGATATTCTTTTGAAACCTCTCCCTTAATTTCTGTTACTCATTGGACACTACAGATTCCTCTTACTCCTTTTCAATCTCATCTTTCTCTCCTTCTACCATATTTTATATGTGCTTCTATCATATTATATATGTGCTGTGCTAGGTTCCTATTGCCGCTCTAAAAACTTACCACAAACTTAGTGGTTCAAAACAACAGGAATTTATTTTCTTGTAGTTTTGGAGGCCAGAAGTTGGAAATTAGTTATCACTGGGCTAAATTCAAGGTTGTCAGCAGGGCTGGTTCTTTCCAGAGGTTCTGGGAGGTATTTTGGTCTTAGATTCTTCCATGCTCCAGGGGCTGTGGGTATTCTCTGGCTGTGGCTGCATCTTTCGGATCTTGGCTTTCATTGTTACATAACTTTCTGCTCTGTAGTTATATCTTCTACCTCGGTCTGAGAAGAGTTGTGATTACATTTACAGCGTGCTAAGTCACTTCAGTCGTATCCAACTCTGTGCGACCCTACAGTCCATAGACTGTAGCGCTCCAGGCTCCTTTGTCCATGGGGATTCTCCAGGCAAGAATATAGGAGTGGTTGCTATGCCTTCCTCTAGGGTGTCTTCCTGACCCAGGGGTCAAACCCAGGTCTCTTTTGTCTCCTGCATTGGCAGGCGGGTTACTTACTACCAGTGCCACCTATGGCACATCAGGATTTAATCAAATCTGCAAAGGCTCTTTGCATAGTAGGTAACATTGGTGAGTTCCAAGGACTAGAACGCAGATAAGATCGGGGTGTTGTTCAGCCCCCTACACCCTGCTGTTTCTGCTTTCTTCATTTTTTGTGGTAACATTCACTCTGAATGCCTTCTTTATTCAAGGAACTTCTATTCTAAATCTGTATTGGACTGCTTTAACACCCAAAGTTGACTTTCCAAATAGCTGTTGAATACTTCCACCCAGAGGGTGTGGTTAAAACGGAGGATGCTTACAATTTAACTCAAAGACTCCTTCCTTTGTCCACAGAAATGAATAAGTATCTAGCATAGTCATTATTAACTATATTTGAACCTAGAATAATATCAACTGAGACTTTTCTCCTCGTATAACTTCCCTCACTGTTAGTCTAGGATTCTTTTGATGTAATCTTGTGTTTTTTGTCTTGTCTTTCCAATGTCTACCACACTTGAAAGCTCTCTTGTACTAAGCCTTATGTTATTTTAATAATCTTTTAATAAGTATTTCTGCCCCAGTCTCTTCCCATTCCAGTTTATCAATGCATCTTGCTTCTGAAAGTTGTCCTTCCAAAATATTTTGATTGGTGTCATTCTCTCCCTCATAACATACAGTAGACTTTTTAATGACAAGTCCAATTTGTTAAAGTCTTCATCCAGCTAAAGAGGATCCAACTGTTTTCAGATGTACATGAGGTTCTACTAGTGATAATCTCTTCATAATAGAATGAAGTCTCCTACTCTCCTCTTTTGTGGACTTACTGATGTCATTCTTTCACCTTGAAATTCCCTCTCATGGCCCCTTTTATGGAGTCTACCTCAAATGCTTCCTCATCTATTAATAGCATGTTTAATCACTCAAGCCAGGTACTTCTCTCTTAAGGCAAAATTATTTTATGACACCCTCTCCTATGTCCATTTATATGAATATTAAGAATTCAGAACATACTTGTCATACAGGTTAACCAACTTTTCATAGAGAAGGGAAACACATAAAGTATGATTCAAAACACCTTTGCTATTTCAAAAGTGTGCAATGTGTAACATTTTAAATAAGCCAGATACAGTTTTCATACAGGAATATTTAAATATTCTTTCACATGGCATTTTAAAACTAACTTTCTTGGGCATCAGTTTCTCAACTTACCTTCATTCTGATTTTAGCAGCAGGACAGAAACTTCAAAAAAAAAATAAAGTTCTGTCTTTCTTTTCTTTTGCACATCATTTGAGTTTGATGGATACCAAGAGACATATATCAGATCCTGAACAGGATCCCATTGAGAGTTCCCACGGCACTTCAGTCACTTAGTCATGATCTATGCTCTCAACAGTTGAAGATAATGACTTCAGGAACAATCTTTCATGGGTTTCATATTAAATGAGACGAAAGTGCAGGCACGGCATTAAAGCACCTTGTTATTTGCAGAGCACTTAGAGTAACCTTAAATATGGAGATGATCAAATTTCATGACCTTTAGTTTTAATTCTTCCATCATATCTTCTTTTGCAATTCCTATTTTAATAAAGATATGTGTATGTGTGTGTGTGTGTTTCTGGTTAAATTAACTCAGACACTTAATACAACATTAACACTCTAGAATTAAATACAGAAGCCAGGGAATGGAAATACAAATGTGCTTGTTTTTATTGTAAGCTTACCTATATTACCTTCATGACTGTATACTTTAAAGAGACTATTATTTTTAAAGTGTGCTAGGGGCACATTATAATGTTAAGAGCTTTCATCTTTTATTTTCTTTCTACTGATTTGCATATTTCAATTTAGAATAAAATGCAGAGCTCATTAAGTTCTATTTTTGAGAAGATGTTTTCCTTTTAGCATTAGTCCTAATAGAAAACCCTCCCTTTACAACAATGAGAGAATTTTGTCCAGAGTATAAAATAGTGCCCAAAAGGTGATGGAAAATTTGGAAAAGAATAGAGCTTAGACGAGTGAATATATGTGTATTTGCCCAGAAAGAACCATAAATTCTTGTTAAAATTCATAAACATGAAGCAAATAACCACAGACAACTTCTGATAAACTAATATTCTAGATACTCCTAGAATAACTAGAGAAGGCATTATGTCAGGCACTTGAGAAAACTAATATTCCTCAAGCCCCATTCCCAGTGAAAACTGAGAAATGTGAATTTCCTGAGGAAAATACTGGAATAAGTAGTACCTTGTGTTTGAAGACCTCTCTGACTAACTCAGCCTACTTTCATAGAAATCACATACTGTCTGCTACAAGTGGGCCCTACAGGAGCACTTTCATTTGTAGATAATGTCAGTGAATTAAAGAGAGAGAGAGAGGTAGCAAGAAAGGGACAGCAGTAAACCTGAATTGACCTAAACAACAAATATTTCTTTTTAATCCACCAAAAGTGGAAACTAGGTTGGCTGCTTTCTTGTCTTTTCAATTAAGATTCAAGCAGAGGTCAAATGTCTCATGGTTTGTGTGGAATATGGCTCAGTGTTTTCCCTCCATTTTTGTTGCTTCTAGAGATAACCTGCTGTTGTGCCTTTATCACCAGGCTTCCTCCAAGTAGATGGATGGTAGGAAGAACAGGCTGTGGGCACTGGCTCATGAAGCAGCTGTGGTCTAAAAGACACTCCAATCTGTTCAGTTGTATGCTGCTGCTGCTGCTTAATCACTTCAGTCATCCAACTCTCTGTGACCCAATGGGCTGCACCCCGCCAAGCTCCTCTGTCCTTGGGATTCTCTAGACAAGAGTACTGGTGTGGGTGTTCAGTTGTATATGGGCCATCTATTAACATCCTTGCTCTTGAATTTTTCACACTTATTTACATATTTATCTCAGTGTTTTTATGTTCTTTTCATATTTATTTTTGTGTTTTGCTATGAAAAATGTAAGTTCCTTGAGTGAAATCATTGCATCCTGCATTCCTTTTGTTATTTTGGGTTTTATCAATAGAGGGTAGAACAAATACATCATTTGCATGCAGTGAATGTTGGCGACTGACTGGCAAGCATTTATTTCCTGAATAAAAATGTCACATTCAGAAACGAACTTTGAAAGACTCTAAAGATTACTCCTGAAGCTTGGCAACACCTCCAAGTGAATATAGTCACATCTATAGGACTACAGGTACACAGCTAATAAACTGCCTGACTCTTACGCTTCGATTTAAAGATCTTCCAAAGACTGGTTCTCTTTGGGTCACCACACTTGCCAGTTTGGACTTTTGAAACCTTCTAATATGGGCTGACATAACAAATTAGCAACAAGAAAAGTTCATGGAAGGACAAGTGTGAGAAAGTGTGCCAAATATATTAGCATTCGTTTTGCAACCTTGTCTCTAGTTTGTGTGAAGTTGATGGTTGGAGGTTACGCTTTCATTAAAAATTGACAACATTTTAAATGCTAATCAAAACTGCTTGTCCTTTCTACTTCTATTTATCTTGGAAGGGGAGAAAAAAAGAGAGAGAGAAAGGGGAAAAAAAAGGACAACTTGCTTTGAACTGCAACAAATATGCTCCCATTGCCCCCAGACCTCTTTGCCTGCTCCTGTGTAGGGCAGATAAGAGCCATGCAGATTGAGTGTCAGGACCTCTGATGGAACTGTGAAGGCAACACCATATAAGTGAGAGATGTGTGCTCAGGAGGATGACAGAAGATATGTGTGTGCTTCTGTGTGTGTGTGTGTGTGTGTGTGTGTGTGTGTGTGTGTGACTGTGTGTGTTTAAGGGTGGCCCCTTCATGTGAATCTTTTTAATGAATGTTAGGAAAGAATTGTGGAGGTGTAGCTGATTTTACAGTGGGTAAAAGAGAAAAGATATACATTTTCAGAAAAAAAGGAGCCAGTTGGCATAAAGGTAATAACCATAAGAAACTATAAATTTAAAAAGAAAAAGGAGAGACTGGCTATGAACCTTCACGGATAGTACATTTCATTTCAGACCATTCTTAGGAAGGGCTGAAGAGGATGAAGGAAAATGCTTGGCTCAAATTCCTTTTTGCCAGCTTTATTAAGATGTAAATGATGCATAACATTGTATAAGTTTAAGGTGAACAATGTCTAGATTTGATACATTTATATATTGCAAAGTGATTACCACCGCAGCATTAATGAATACTTTCATCTCATCACAAAATTACCATTTATCTTTCTGTGGTGAGAACATTTAAGATATATTATGTTAGTAACATTCAAGTATATAACACAGTATTATTAGCTAAAATCATCATGTTGTCCACTAGATCCTCATAACTTCTTATAACTAGAAATTTGTAACTTTTAACCAATATGTCCACATTTCTGCCATGCCTAGTCCCTGAGAATCATCACTTTAGTCTCTCTTTGATTTTGTCTTTTATAAAATTCCACATATAAGTGATATAATACAGTGCTTTTCTTTCCATGTCTGACATTCCACTTAGTATAATGCCCTCAAGTGTCATCCAAATTGTTGTAAATGGCAGGACCTCCTTCTTTCTCATAGCTGAATATTTCATTATATTTTGATATATACTTACATTGTTTCCATATTATGGCTACTGAAAATAGTGCTGCAATGAGCATGGGAGTGTGGATATAAGTTGAGTGCACACAGAGATGTGTTTTCTGAGGTTTGATATGGAATCATTGTTTTCTACTTAACATTTTCTGGCTTTTCTATAGGAGGGTAAAGATATGAGCCAAAGAAGAAAATAGCTCAGATTTTAGTATATACTAAAAGAAAGCTTGTATTTATAAACAAAATGAACCAGTTCAGCTGTTTCTTGGTCAAATCAGCTTATCAATCTATAAATTTAATTTCTTACTAAATTGAAGACTCACTGGAACAGGAGTTAAAGTATGTTTGCGTGTCTCCATATGTGTCTGTGTATAAACAAAAACATTGTTTGTCTGTGTATTTCAGTACATCTCAGTAACCCATAACTAAGAAGACGGTGTATGGTACAGATCTACCATCTAAATCTGGGTTTCTTCAAGGAGGCTCCATTGCTTTTTGAAGAGCACAATTAATTGTTGAGTGGACTGCCTTGCAAATGTCAAAAATATCCTGTTTAAGATTCAGTTGAAAATGGCAAACTGGAAAGATTTTATCATCCTTCTTGTTCTACTTAGTTTTCATATTCATCTGTCTTATTCATTTTCTTATTTGTTTTCATCTTTGTCCCTTTCATCTTCATCATCATCTCCATGGTGGCTCAGCCTTAAAGAATCCACTGCCAATACAAAAGACACAAGTTTGATCCCTGTGTTGGGAAGGTCCTCTGGAGAAGAACATGGCAGCCCACTCCAGTATTCTTGCCTGGAAAATCCCATGAAAGGAGGAGTCTGGCAGGCTACAGTCCAAGGGGTCACAAAGAGTTGGACATGACTTAATGATTAAATAGCAACAAGCATGAAGTTAACGTGCATCATCTCATTTAATCACTGTAAAACTTTTAAAATGTATATACTGTTATTATTCCTATGACACAAGATAAACTGGGGTTTTGAAAGTTAAATTCTCTTTCCAGTGCTGGAATTTGAAATCAGATGTGGATGACAATAATGGAAAGGCTCCTAACTGTTAAACTAAAGCAGAACCTTCCTCAGGAACCCATCTGCAATCTTTATTCAGAAATGAATCTTAGTCTGAGTCTATTTATATTTTTAATGAATAGCTAAAGTTGGGATAATGAGTTATGTAAGTTTATCCCCCACTGTGTTAAAAAAAAAAATGGTTCTCTCCATTTATCCTAAATCTTTCTTCTTCAAGCTTCAAAGGGGTCCCTTTGTTCTGGAATTTGATGAATAAGTCCATCTCAGTCCTTTCTCTGTTCTTTTCAACTTTATAGACTTGTAGACTTTGAGTCAATTCAACTTTGAGTTATACAGACTGAAGAGCCTGATAATATGATGCCCCAAAGAAAATATTTTCCTTCATTTGGGCATTGCTATATTCTCTTAACTTTTTCTAACTATCTTTGAAACAAAAGACAGAACACAACTAAGCGAAGTGTGGCTTATTCCTGAAGTGAAGCCTGGGCAAATGAACTTAGCTGAGCTTCCATCTAACATTTCCAGTGATTCAATAGGGTAGCGGACCCAACCCATGAGACTTAATTCATAATAGCACATGGGAATGATTTTAATTGGATGGGAAGTATCCAGTACTCCATTCTTTCCCTCCAGATTTTGAAATCTGGTTTAAAAGTTGTTGATTTGTTTCAAAAAGAGGTTGTCGTTTTGTTTTTTTTTGCAATGACATATGAGAAGGATAATTTCCCACAGGTTTGTTTTGTTTTAATTATTAAAACTTCAACATGATTTCAGTTTCCTGGAACTGGAGTCCTGAGTCGTGTTGTGGTGTGAAGAGGAGGTAATACATTAGGAACTGCTGGGCCTGCCTGGGAAAACTGAATGGGACTAAAGAATCCTCTGGCCCTGTTGGAAATGAAATGGTGGTATAAAGTCATTTAATATAACAGGCAGTGAAGGTACGCCAGGGGTAGGTAAAGAGCCAGTAATGGTAAATTAAAGGCAAAGTCTACTTGAGTCTGCACTGTCCTTCCCTCTAAGGCGGGAGAAGGTGTAAATATTCCTTGTAGACTTGCTCCCATCTTTGTATGCTGCTGTTCACTGTGCTAGGCTAACAATCCCCCATACTTGAGTTTTCTTAGCTCAAAGACCATCTGATACCTGGATTTGTGTGAGGAAAACAGCTTGGAAAAATTACTGGGAGGTGCTTTGCATCAATAAATGCAATTTATATGCTAAATAATCACATCAAATAGATAAAGTCTCCTTCCAGTTTCTCAATTCTGTTATAACGTTTAAATTTCAGAACCAAAGTATCATGAAATATACTTTTTAGTGATTGGTAAGAAAGGGGCCTTAGAATAATTACATGATTTCTTTCCTGATGTTATAATTGCAGTGACAAGCTTGTGCTGTTATAATCACCTTTTACCCTTCTCAATGACATGACATGTGCTATCATTTCATTAATATAATTTTATAGTTAGAGAAACTCAGGATACTGAGAGGTGAAGTCATTTCCCCAAGGTCACACTGTCAGTGCTGGAAGTAGAGCTGAGGAAAGACAACTAATTCTTAATTCAAAGAATACTATTTAAGCTGATGAGATATTCCTGTGATCGATAAAATGGGGGCCCAGGCTAAACATGGACAAGAGTGTCACACCAAGCTACAAGTGAGAGACACAGTGGCAGGAATATCCTGCAGCTTATGAAAATAATGAAGGGCAACATCAGCATATTCTGTAACTGGAAACTATTCAATTAAGTATTCATTTCATTTCACAGTCATTTTTGAAAAATAAATCTATGTTTCTTTATACCTTTAAGCTCAGTAGTTTTATGCATTAGGTTGATGTGCATAACAAAATATGGACTATTTTTTAAATTGCCAGATAAGAGCTGGTGTGTTGTTACTATTTATATATTGAAGTTGTAACAATCATGTGCTTTTAATTCATTTCACCTTCAAAGATCCGAATGTTTCCAGTTTGCAATACATTGCAGGATATATTAGGTACACTGAGTCTGTCTGATTCACAGCTTTCTAATCGGCTATTTAGAGTTTACACCAAGCAGAAAATCAATGTATTCAAAATGTAGTAGCTCTCTTGTTAACTCTAGTCATTTGCTTAAAGAGTAATGTCAAGCTGATAATTGAAATATGGCTTAAAACCATGCATTTTAATTCAAAAGAGAAAATGTTTTAAATATTCCTCATTTGATCTTTCCCTACTCCAGCCCCAAAGGGCAGATTTTGCTTACCTAGCTCAACAGTTGTTCTCAGGGATAGCTCGGGCTTGCAGACAGACCTGCTGATGGCAGGCCCCAGACTTCACCCCAGACTCAGGGATGATTTGCCCTCCCTGAAAAGTTATGGACCTTCCAGAAAACCTTGTGAATTGTCTTGCACTAAACTCTGTTTTATATTCTCCTGGTGGATAAGAAGTAGCTGTGCTGACTTTATGGAGGTGGGTTCCACCCTCTGCAACTATGCTTTGCTGCATTGCAGTGTTAAGGAAGACAGAGTCATTTGCTGTCAGATGAGAACTGTGGTCTTGTGTTCTAAGTTAAACACCCTGCACTCAGAAACTTAACATGACCTTTGAATTACGGCCTCTATTCAGGGTATTGAGTCATGCTGTTTGACCAACAGTTGGAGTCAGGAAAGATTTTAACTTATAAATATGTTTCAGGTGGGACAACCACAAAAATTGTGTTTCAATTTGTTTAAAGCTTTTATTTATGTGAGGGATTTTGACTTATTCTATGAGGTCCAAAATAAATAGTTTGAAAATCCTGCAGAGAAAACTATCATACAAGAAAGAAAGAACTTTCTAACAATTAAAGTGGTATGAAACATGAAACAGGATACCTAAGAGATGATACTTTCCTTGAGATAATGTTTTCCTTAATAAAAAGGATGCCAAGGCTGTTACCAAGAGCAAGATTCTCAGCCTGATGTACAGTGAGGCCAAACAAACCAAAATGTCAGAATTTGGAGCAAAGGCAGGTTTATTGCAGGTCATTCATGCAAGGAGATGACCGACCCGTGCCCCCAAAAGTCCAATCTCCTGGAAAGGTTTCATCAAAGCATCTTTAAAGGCAATTTGAGGGAGGATTATGGTTAGCTGCTACAAACGTCTTGGTGTTAGAATCTTTGTCAGGTCAAGATGTTCCTATAAACCTCCAGTAAAACAAATGTTATTTTCTGTTCTGTGACTTTTTATCTCTGTATGAATGGACTCTTAAAGGTCAGAGCCTTGAAAATAGGCCACCCTGTACATTTCAGGTTATAGGCAACTTTCTTTTATAAAAGGTGCAGAGCCAACTTGACTAAGCACAGGCAAGAGTTAAAGTAAAAGCAACAGATCTAACATGGAGTCAGATTTGTTCTTCCCTATTACAAAGAGTTGTCTAAAAGACTTGATCCAGAGACAGTGTGATGAAACACGAGGGGACAGCTGGTACTCTAGGTTTCTTCCAATCTTTAGACTAGGGCAGGTGGCCCTTATGCCCTCTAGGCTCCTAGTGTCCTGTACTTGTTCTGAATCTGGCCCTTATCATCTTTCACGGAAATTTTTCTGTCTAGGGTAGTGCCCAGTAGGCACATGATAAATTTTTATTGACCTGATGATTAGAATAGAGTAGATGGAAAAGCAGATAACATTGATAACCAGAACAAGAATAAATTCCTGGAAAGACTATCACTTATTTCATAACTGATCTTTAGGTAGGTCATTGTTGTGTTACAGCAGACACATTTAAACACAACTGATTATTGCTAAACTCTGTGCAGATTTGTGTCAGTTCTTTCAAATGTTGAATCCCAGCTATCTCTAAACCAAACAGGAAGCTACTCAATGTGTTAAAAATATGTGTTTTTTGCTGAGAAGCAAAGAAAAAAAAATGTGTATGTGTCCTGTTGGGTTTTCAGGAAGAAAGCCAAAGATGATAGAACATAATTACCACATATAGAATATGGTCAAAATGTTAAAATGAAAAATCCCATCTTATTCAGAAGGTCACTGGATCTCTATAATAAGGAAAAGTAAGCCACGTTCCTGGCTATCTCTTGTCTTCAGGTATATCTCTTTCAAAATTTACTTTTAGGAGAAAGTGAAAGTGAAATCACTCAGTTGTGTGTGACTCTTTGTGACCCATGGACTGTAGCCCACCAAACTCCTCCGTCCATGGGATTCTCCAGGCAAGAATACTGGAGTGGGTTGCCATTTCCTTCTCCAGCAGATCTTCCTGACTTAGGGATCGGACTCTGGTCTCCTGCATTGCAGGCAGATGCTTTAACCTCTGAGCCACTAGGGAAGCCCTTTTAGGAGAGAGAAAGGACATAAAGAACCAATGTGAACCAATCAAGAGAAGAGCTTTTCTTGCAGATCTGATTTACAATGGTTCTCAACAAGGGCTGGTTTGCCTTCAGGAGATATTTGTCAATATCTGGACATATTTTTGATTGTTAAGATTGAGGGAGAGCATAGTACTGGCATCCAACGTACAAAGAACAGAGATGTCATTTAACATCCTACAGTGCACAGGAAAACTCCGTTCAGCATGAAATCATCTGGCATAAAATGTCAATGTTATTGAGGTTGGAAGTTCCTGGATTATAACTATGAATAACTATGAGCATGTTTTATGTAATGAAGAAGCAGACAAGACACAATCAAGAAAATTCAAATCACCAAATTACATGCCCACCCCTCTCCCACCGAGGAGGAGAAAAAAACATATAATGACCAAATACTTTTAGTTTATAGTGCCTGAGTGTGTGTTCCATTTTAATTTTTATGTGTCTTTGGTGTTGAAAATAAACCACAGTGAAATAGAAGAGAAGAAAGAGGTAGTAAGTCATAGGAGAGAAGTAGACAGAGAGAAAGTGAGGAAGGACCACATGAAGGCAGGACCGAGAAGCAAAAGGAGAAGAATAAGGAGAAAAAGTAAAAGGAAGAAATGCAGGAGATGGGCTGACAGCGTAAATCAGAATGGTACTTTTATTATAATGAACACTATGGATAATCTTTAGTTGTTAGAAGTGTAATCTCTTTCTCCTTTTCTTTCATTCCTATGAATACCTCAGAGGAAGCAATTACAACAACTATCAAGAGGAATGAGAAGAGATCTTTTTATGTTGAATGTCTAAGAGTGTAATGCCAACATATATTAAAAAAAAAAAAAATTAGGCCTCATTCAATGTATCCTCATAAGAGCAACTCATCCCCACACTTGGTACCTAGAATGGCAGCCCATTCTCATCATCATCTCTGCCTAAAATTCAAACCTATCTGACATATTCTTTGTGTGTTGGCTTTAGAAACAAAGCAGCTTCATTAAAATATAACCCACTTACCATACAATTAATCCAGCTAAAGTATGCAATTCAATAGCTTTTAGTATATTCACAATATGTACAACCATTATCACAATCAACTTTCTAACATTTGCTATATCTTAAAAAAAAAAAAAGACACGACCGTCTATCCTTTAGTTATTACCCTTCTATTTCCTCAATCACCCCTTGGCAGCCCTAAGCAACCACTACACTGTACAGACAGAATAACCTGTTTGGGATTTATGTCATCTTCTTAGAGTTTTACGGAGATGGCGATGGCACCCCACTCCAGTACTCTTGCCTGGAAAACCCCATGGATGGAGGAGCCTGGTAGGCAGTAGTCCATGGGGTCGCGAAGAGGTGGACACGACTGAGCGACTTCACTTTCACTTTTCATTTTCCTGCATTGGAGAAGGAAATGGCAACTCCGGTGTTCTTGCCTGGAGAATCCCAGAGATGGCGGAGCCTGTTGGGCTGCCGTCTATGGCGTCGCACAGAGTCAGACATGACTAAAGCGACTTAGCAGCAGCAGCAGCAGCAGCTCAGAGTTTTATAGTTTAGTTCTTATGCTTAGGTAGGATTTTGATCCATTTGAGCTAATTTTTTGCATGTGGTATGAATGTTTCAGCTTCATTCTTTCACATGTGGGTATTCAGTTGTCTGGCCACCTTTTATTAAAATATTTTTGTCTATTATTTTTCTATTCTATATTTTCTTAATATCCATTCTAATTCCTATTATTTCCTTCCATCTTCTTATTTAGGCTAATTTTGTACTTTGTTTTTCAAGTCTTAAGGTGGAAAGATAGGTTATATTCTTGAGATTTTTTTTTTTTTAGTGTTGGCACTTATGGCTATAAATTTTCTTGGGGACACTGCTTTTGTTGCATCCCATGAGTTTGCTATTTGTCTTCATTTTTATTCATTTTAAAATATTTTCTCATATATTTTTTCCTGACCAATGGCAACCCACTCCAATACTCTTGCCTGGAAAATCCCATGGACAGAGGAGCCTGGGGGCTGCAGTCCATGGGGTCGCTGAGTCAGGCACGACTGAGCTACTTCACTTTCACTTTTCATTTTCACACATTGGAGAAGGAAATGGCAACCCACTCCAGTGTTCTTGGCCTGCAGAATCCCAGGGACGGGGAGCCTGATGGGCTACCGTCTATGGGGTCGCACAGAGTCAGACACGACTGAAGCGATTTAGCAGCAGCAACGGCAGCAGTCCTTTAGAAATGTGTTGTTTAATTTCCACATATTTTTGATCTTCCCAAATTTGTTTCTGTTACTGATTTCTAATTTTGTTACTTTGTGGCCAAACAGCAAACTTATTTTTATCCTTAAAAGAATGTTGAGGCTTGCTTCATGGCTTAGCATGTAGTCCAATCTGGCAGAAATTTCACCTGCACTTAGGAAGAGTATAGTGTATTGTATTGTCATTGAACTAGTGCTCCGTAGAAGTCTGTTAGGTCTGGATGGCTACAGGATTATTTGATCTTTTTTTTTTACTTTCTGCCTACTTGTTCTATCCACTATTGAAAGTCATTACTATCAGTCTATTTCTTCATTTCTACCAGTTTTTGTTTGGGAATTTTTAACTGAATTTCATCTGTCTTCTCTATGAGACAAACAATGTGTTTGTTTTATACAATGCTATATTTTTAGCACCTAGAACAAAGAACAGGTTATCATTAAGTAATTGTTATTGTTTAGTCACTAAATCATGTACAAGTCTTTTTCCAACCCCATGGATAGTAGCCTGCCAGGCTCCTCGTCCATGGAATTTGCCAGGCAAGAATTCTGCAGTGGGTTGCCATTCCCTTCTCCAGGGGATCTTCCTGACACTGGGGTCTAACTTGCATCTCCTGCATAGGCAGACAGATTTGTTACCACTGAGCTACCTGGGAAGCCCATTAAATAATTAATACATTAATATTTTTCTAACTATATAGTAGGCTTTATGAATAAAGAAAAGGATAATGGCAAATTTGAGTTCTGTTTTGAAACTGACATCAACTCTTACCAGAGGCTTATACATCAAACTTTGGCCATCCATCTCCTCCATGAATGTTATTGACCATAAAGTAAGCAAAGACAAGAAGAGTGGAAAGCTCCACACTGCCGCTCACTGGAGTGATAGAAGCAGGAAAACTATGGAGCGAGGGTTGAGATTGCAGTTGTAAGGACAGTATGGATTTCAATGTCAACGCTGAATGTTTAAGGTCATTGGAAATGCTGAGAAGACAATCAAGGATCTGGAGTTTGTTTTTGAAGCTGGATGATAATAAATGTTCTAAAATAAGGCATAAAACTTCCAAATTTGCTTAATTGTACAATATTATACGAGGAGGGGAGATTTCTTTCTGACCTCAGCTGGTGATCAGTTTATGCCCTGATGTACACGATTTAATGGTCTGTATCATTTTTATCATGTCACTGCAGATGTTATTCTTACTCATATGAATGCCTAATCCTCTTGTTGAATACTTATCCCTGCTAATTATTTCTGCTGTTTCTGAAGCAAGCCACTCACAGCCAAGGCTTAAGAATGGGAGCATCAACTCCCTGGAGCCAGAAAAGAAAAACAGACACAGACACACACACACACAAACTCTCAAAGTTTATGATAAAATACACTTAATTTTTTGTATAGAAACTCAAGACAGCATTTTGGTAAAGGTGATGTAGCTTTATTGTAAAAAAAAAAATACTCTCCTTGTTTATTTTTATGTCATTTTGCTTATATCATTTCCAGAGAGAAAGAAGTAACAATTTAACTTCTCAACAAACTGAAATCAAGTGAGAAAAACTTTGACCTTAAAAAAACAAAAACAAAGAGAGATATTAACATGATACTCCCCAGGAATGTCAACAAACCTATTTAATTCCCTTTCATACACACAGACTCTGTGAACCCCCATATAACAGAGGCAAAGAATGGAGCACTAAGGACTGGATGAGACCAGGCTAAACAAAACTAGTGAATTAAATATCCAACATGCACTTCTGGAGCCAGTGGATAACCCAGCATTGTGCTTGTCCTTCATATATAAGCATGAAGTGACAATTCCGTGTTCTGCCAGTAAGTTTGTATGAACAAGTAAGTCCACCTTTGCAGGGCTCAGAGAGCCTTTTGAGTTATAAAGCAAGCTTTCTGTCTATCGCAGGGCCTCTGTGTCTAGCATAATTACACCCATGGGAAATACAAAGTAAGACATTACTTTGCCAACAGGGGTCCGTCTAGTCAAGGCTATGGTTTTTCCAATAGTCATGTGTGAATGTGAGAGTTGGACTGTGACGAAAGCTGAGCCCAGAAGAATTGATGCTTTTGAGCTGTGGCATTGGAGGAGACTCTTGAGAGTCCCTTGGACTGCAAGGAGATCCAACCAGTCCATCCTAAAGGAGATCAGTCCTGGGTGTTCATTGGAGGGACTGATGTTGGAGCTGAAACTCCAATACTTTCGCTACCTGATGCAAAGAGCTGACTCAGTTGAAAAGACCCTGATGCTGGGAAAGATTGAAAGTGAGAGGAGAAGGGGATGACAGAGGATGAGATGGTTAGATGGCATCACTGACTCAATGGACATGAGTCTGAGCAACCTCTGGGAGTTGGTGATGGAGAGGGAGGCCTGGTGTGGTGCAGTCCATGGGGTTGCAAAGAGTTGGACATGACTGAGCAAGTGAACTGAACTGAACTGAGGCTTTTTTAGAGGGATGGAGGCATCAGACACTGCAGAGTGTCTTTGGTTGACAACAGGACAGTGAGGCAGATAAGACTTGTCCACTCTGCATATAAGAAAATTGAACCCCAGGAGTGGAGTAACTTGACCTAAGTCCTAGGACTGTAAGCAGCAGAGGTCTCATGGCATCTCCTGAGTACTGTACATAATGCTGCCTGCCTCTGCTCATTTTGTCACTATCTGTCTGCCTAATTTTGCTGACTAATTTGGGATCCCTTATTTAACTTCATGGGGACTCATCTCATTTTCCTATCAAAACTGATATTCCCCAGCACAAAATTATAAAGTATACAGTAAGCCTCAGTTTTATCAGCTGTACAGTTGTTACCACCTCAAGGGCCCATGTCTTGGAAGAGGTGCTGACCATGTATTAATAAAATGCCATGCCCTGAGGCAATTCCCTTTCTGGGCAAGGAATGATTTACCACAATCTAATACTTATATGCAGAGTACATCATGAGAAACACTGGGCTGGAAGAATCACAAGCTGGAATCAAGATTGCTGGAAGAAATATCAATAATCTCAGATATGCAGATGACACCACCCTTATGGCAGAAAGTGAAGAGGAACTAAAAAGCCTCTTGATGAAAGTGAAAGTGGAGAGTGAAAAAGTTGGCGTAAAGCTCAACATTCAGAAAACGAAGATCGTGGCATCTGGTCCCATGACTTCATGGGAAATAGATGGGGAAACAGTGGAAACAGTGTCAGACTTTATTTTGGGGGGCTCCAAAATCACTGCAGATGGTGACTGCAGCCATGAAATTAAAAGATGCTTACTCCTTGGAAGGAAAGTTATGACCAACCTAGATAGTATATTGAAAAGTAGAGACATTACTTTGCCAACAAAGGTCCGTCTAGTCAAGGCTATGGTTTTTCCTATGGTCATGTATGGGCGTGAGAGTTGGACTGTGAAGAGAGCTGAGTGCCAAAGAATTGATGTTTTTGAACTGTGGTGTTGGAGAAGACTCTTGAGAGTCCCTTGGACTGCAAGGAGATTCAACCAGTCCATTCTGAAGGAGATCAGCCCTGGGATTTCTTTGGAAGGAATGATGCTAAAGCTGAAACTCCGGTACTTTGGCCACCTCATGCGAAGAGTTGACTGATTGGAAAAGACTCTGATGCTGGGAGGGATTGTGGGCAGGAGGAGAAGGGGACGACAGGGGATGGGATGGCTGGATGGCGTCACTGACTCGATGGACATGAGTCTGAGTGAACTCCGGGAGTTGGTGATGGACAGGGAGGCCTGGCATGCTGTGATTCATGGAGTCACAAAGAGTCGGACACGAATGAGTGACTGAACTGAACTGAACTGAATAATATGTGGCCAAGATATAATCACAGATGACCACACATGACATATTGGCACAACAGATATAAAAGGGATGATGCCTATCATTTATTCAACACCAGTCAGCAGTTTATCCTGCTTTAAGACTAATGCTAGATAAAGCAAAATTTTTAAAAAGTGGTAATTGGAAATCTGAGATCAGTTATCACATAGTATAGTAATTTCCAGTTTGGCATGTTTAAACAATCTTCATGCATTCTGAGGTCTGCTTCTGTGTTTTTTAAACCATATGACACACCTAATAAACCTGCTTTACAAAAATAAGCCTTACCACATAACTTCTGTAATTAAATACTTTTATTATAATAAGGAAACAATTTACTGGAGCTCTGAATGCTAGTCTGTATAATTAACAATGAAATATGTTTCAATGAACATTTATTACCAGTATGAAATATAAATATCTTGTAGATCAGCTACCATCTAGGAAAATTTCATTTATTCCCTGAGATTAAAACACCCTGCATTACTATTATCAGTGTTCTGGTCTTGACTGCTCAACAATCTTCTCTGTAAAACTTGTTAATTTGAACCCCCACCAATATAGACACTGATAATTCAGAAGGTGGTGGGACTGAAGTTTGCCTTTGTACTACCAATGAAAAAGAGTTTGCTAAATAAATTCATTGTGTAAATAAATTATATAAAGATCTGTTTAGCTACTTGAAAGAATTTTCTTTCAAATATCCTAGCACCAAGCATTTGCATACACATGATTAATATGCCAATTACAAATGAGTCTTATTTATTGATTCATAGGAACTCAGTCACTTGCTTACCAAAAAATGACTTAATAAATATTGAGAAATTACTAAGTATAAGATGATGTATTAAGAATATAAACAGATACAAAGAGATTTAGGAAATGAACAATTGTCCCAAGAATGTTGTGTTTTAATCCAGTGGTTCCTGACACTGCCTCAGAAACATCAGAAACAATTGGGAGAAGTTTTTAAAATATTAATGTGTAGTCTCCACACCTAAGAGAGCTCGTTTAATGAATCTAAGGTAAGGTCCAGGCAAACATTAGAAAGTGATTATTTGGAGTTAAAGCATTATAGTTCTTCAAACAGTGTCTTTTTAAAATGCAAAAGCTTCCATGAATATTAATATCTGAAATTGCTGTCAGTCTTCTTTTCTTCCTGAGCAGCATTGTCAAGATTTTTCTTCTAGTTGCCTGGTTCTGGGCCCTATAGGTATGACCTGCACCATCCTCAAGGTGAGTATATGTTCTTGGTGGCCCAGGACAGTCCAGTTTATATCTATCATTCTGGTCTAATTAGTAGTGGTACAGGCTCCATGGGTTCTCAAAAGTGAAAAGTGTCTTGGTTTGAATGTTAAATTATATGTCACCCAAACTCTCCTATCAACCCCTAACCCCTTTTAATCATCTCTAGAGCCCAACACTTGCTGTCTATATCCACAAACTCTCTTCTAGCCAGGGCCATTTTACCTTTTGTATCCAGCCTCATCAATTCCCTGTTCCTCACCAGAAATCCTCTCCTTGCACCTGGTCAAGCTGTCACCATTACCATTAGAATAAATCTCACAGTATTTAGCATGATGGACCTCATCCTTCGTGATGCGTTTCCTGCCCATTTTCAGACCCTGTCTCTGCCTTTTTACAGTCCTTTTGGTGGACCCCCTTTTTTTTGTTCCTATTTGCATACAGGATGCTGTTCTCTAGAGGCTTCACAGGTGACACTCATGGTAAAGAAGCTGCCTGCCAGTGCAGGAGATGTAAGAAAGGAGCGTTCGATCCCTGGGTTGGGAAGATCCCCTGGAGGAGGGCATGGCAATCCACTCCAGTCTTCTTGCCTGGAGAGTCACATGGACAGAGGAGCCTGGCTGGCTACCGTCCATGGGTCAGAGTCAGACACAACTGAAGCAATTTAGCATGGCAAGGCACATGCTGTTCTCTCTGTCCAAATTCACTTTACCTATACCTTTAATTAGCAATCCCATATGCCCTGGAGTACTAAACACATAAGTCACATTCTTAATGGAACATTCTCCGACTTTCCAGGGAACAGTCACTGTAGGTTGACTTTGCATACAGTTCTCTTTCGGTTGTGATCTCATTGTTCCATATTTATTTGGTTGTTTTGTTTACTTTGTGTGCCTGTAAACTGACAGTTTATATTGAGGAGTAGAACTTGTATGTTTGTTTCTCCAGCCTCTATCTGAGGGTCTCCACTTAGTAAATAAACCCCTTGAAAGTGAAAGTGAAGTCGCTCAGTCGTGCCCGACTCTTAGCGACCCCATGGACTACAGCCTACCAGGCTCCTCCATCCATGGGATTTTCCAGGCAAGTGTACTGGAGTGGGGTGCCATTGCCTTCTCCAAAATAAACCCCTTAACTGGAGATAAATTCAAAATACTAATCTAACACAAAGGAATGTGCTGCGATAACCACTATGCCCTAGACCCTGCGTGACGTTCCTAACATTTTACAGTGACCTTGAATAAATAAAACCAGAAACCGGGTTTAAATCACTGTTGCTCAAGTTCTTCCATAATGCAGTGAGATATGTTCATTACAGACTGTTTTGAAGATAATCATTTCTATCAGTATTATTGTAAATGGGTTCTCAGGTGGAGCAGCGGTAAAGAATCCACCTGCTAATGCAGGAGACATGAAAGACAGGGGTTCAATCCCTGGGTCTGGAAGATCTCCTGGAGTAGAAAATGGCAACCCACTCCAGTATTCTTGCCTGGAAAATTCCATGGACAGAGGAACTTGGTGGCCTCAGTCTGTGGGTTGCAAAGAGTCGGGCATGACTAAGCAACTGTGCATATATTGTAAATATTGTAAGGAATATAATCATTATTTCTAATTCCTATAAATCCTAAGTGAAATAGGAATAGTAAGAGAAAATATATGCCTGTTTAGATGTATACACAAATAAATCATAGTCCTCATTCCAAAATATACACTGATTACTGATAATGAGATATGCCCTTCAGGCAATAAATTTAAACTTTCATTCTGACTGATGGCCTGTCCTAAGATTTGTCAAATATATCTTTATTGAAATATTTATATGAAGATCAATTCTGTTAAAGTCAGAAGTAACCTTGGCTTCAAGTCAAGAAATTCCAAGCTCAAAAGATGATGTTTTTGAGAAAATTGAAATTTAATTGACTTTATCTGACCGTTCTTATCAAAAGCTTTTTTCATTCAGGTTTACTGTGTCTACTTAAAGCCAAGTTTTAAATGAAGAGTGACTTCCAAAACATAAAAATAAATAAATAAAAGTAGATTTTTGGTAGTTATTTAATTTAGTTAAATTTTGCATTTGCTTTTATAAAAGATATGTGTGCCTGTGAGTGTGTATATATGTGTGTGTGAGAGAGAAAATGATTTAGATAATGAAAATCTTATTTTCAAATACAAGGTACCTTATGTAACAATGTAGACTGCAAAATTTAGAATGACAAATTAGCTTCATAAAGCCCATGGTGGTTCTCCTAGCATTTACTTATTTAGTTGTTATTAGGGTATTAATCAGAGAAGGCAATGGCAACCCACTCCAGTATTCTTGCCTGGAAAATCCCATGGGTGGAGGAGCCTGGTAGGCTGCAGTCCATGGGGTCGCGAAGAGTCGGACACAACTGAGCGATTTCACTTTTCACTTTCATACTTTGGAGAAGGAAATGGCAACCCACTCCAGTGTTTTTGCCTGGAGAATCCCAGGGATGGGGGAGCCTGGTGGGCTGCCATCTATGGGGTCGCACAGAGTCAGACACAACAAGTCGCTTCAGTTGTGTCCGACTGTGTGCGACCCCATAGATGGCAGCTCAGCAGGGTATTAATACCTGATACCCTTGATAATCACTAATATTCAAAGCATGGATTTTGCTATGAGACTATAAATGCCTATAACAAGAATCTAGAAATTAGCAAGGAATGGCGATAGCAATGAGTTAATAGTTATTACGCTTAGAAAAAAACAAAAGTGATGGTTGAGGTAACTGCGTATGTCTAAGAGGAAACAAGTAGGTTATCTTATTGGAGATACACCATAGTGAGAGAGAATCCCCAGTTTCTATCTATAATTTGAAACCAAAATATATAGATCACCACAAAATTTCAAATTGAACACTTGATCTAGTTCTTGTGTAAATTGGCAGGAGGTTGCTAATTTTTGCAACAATCATCTTGAGGGCTCATATTTACCCATCTTCATACTGTGAGGTAAATTTACTTTCTTGGTTGAAGATTAAAAGAATGCATCAATAATGAGACCAGTGATAAAGTTATGAACCAAAATTGGGTAAACACACCCTGAAGTGAAAAAGTAAATTTTATACAAAGTTTATTAACTACTCTAGAATGTGATTTTAGGGGCACTGAGACTATTTCTCCTGAATTACTCTCCTCTTTCCTAAGCCTGGACATTCCCTCCTTTAAAATGTGAACTCAGCAGGACAGATGTGCTGCTTGATCTTTTATCAGCCCCAGAAAATTGAGTGTGAATAAAGAATGAGAGCAAAGATGGCCAAGGGAGGGAATGAGCCTGGGAGAGTAAAATGTCACACAGCTACTAGAATAAGAAAGAGCTGTGAGCTAGAGAAAGGACATTCATCTGGTCGAATCGAAAGACAACTTTGCCAATGCCAGAATTCTGATGTCTTAATAAACTCATAAAAGGATAATGCCTGTGACCAAAGACTTTGTTTAAAATACATAAACACCTTAATTTGAATTCTATCAAATTACCAAGTTTAATAAATCTGGAGAGCTATCATTTGCTCTACCTGTGATCTTATAAATAGCACACATTCTGCGGTTTATTCCTTTCAGGAAAGATAACAGTGTGGCTGGGATTGTGGAAGGCAAGCTCTATTTCCTGAACTACTTCTTCCCTCCCCTCAAGTCAGCCATGGTCTCAAGGACTTTCAAACAAACCACAATTTAGCTTTCACATATGGGCAGCCCCGTACCAAATGAAGGAGGAAAATAGAAGCCCGAAAGGCTGACATCATAGGACTTAGAAATTTTCCATGAATCTACCTCTTCAACATGGCATCTAATTATGGAAATGTTTTCTCCATTGCCAGTTAATAACAGTAGAAAATTAACTCCAAAGCCTGCATAGATGGTTCTTCACTTTGAGGTATAGTCAAAAACTAAAATTTCTTGAGTTAAACATTGTAAATCGTGGCCCACATAACCCTAGATACAGTGTTTATTCAGTGTTCATAATGGGATTGCTTGTCTCTATATGCCTTCATGTTTGGAAATTGGAAATTTCAAATTTGGAAAACTCAGCAGTGGCCACAAGACTGGAAAAAGTCAGTTTCATTCCAATCTCAAAGAAAGACAAGGCCTAAGAATGCTCAAACTACCACATGATTGCACTCATCTCATACACTAGTAAAGTAATGCTTAAAATTCTCTAAGCCAGGCTGAAGCAATACATGAAACGTGAACTTCCAGATGTTCAAGCTGGTTCTAGAAAAGGTAGAGGAAGAAGAGATTAAATTATCAACATCTGCTGGGTCATCAAAAAAGCAAGAGAGTCCCAGAAAAACATCTATTTCTGCTTTATTGACTATGCCAAAGCCTTTGACTGTGTGGATCACAATAAACTGTGGAAAATTCTTTAAAAGATGGAAATACCAGACCACCTGACCTGCCTCCTGAGAAATCTGTATGCAGGTCAGGAGGCAACAGTTAGAACTGGACAAGGAACAATAGACTGCTCCAAATAGGAAAAGGAGTTCGTCAAGGCTGTATATTGTCACCCTGCTTATTTAACTTATATGCAGAGTACATCATGAGAAATGCTGGGCTGGATGAAGCACAAGCTGAAATCAAATATAACAGGAGAAATATCAATAACCTCAGATATGCAGATGACACCACCCTTATGGCAGAAAGTGAAGAGGAACTAAAAAGCCTCTTGATGAAGGTGAAAGTGGAGAGTGAAAAAGTTGGCTTAAAGCTCAACATTCAGAAAACAAAAATCATGGCATTCGGTCCCATCACTTCATGGCAAATAGATGGAGAAACAGTGGAAACAGTGGCAGACTTTATCTTGGGGGCCTCCAAAATCACCGCGGATGGTGACTGCAGTTATGAAATTAAAAGACACTTACTTCTTGAACCAATCTAGACAGCATATTAAAAAGTAGAGATCTTACTTTGTCAACAAAGATCCGTCTAGTCAAGGCTATGGTTTTTCCAGTAGTCATGCATGGATGTGAGAGTTGGACTATAAGGAAAGCTGAGCATCAAAGAACTGATGCTTTTGAACTGTGGTGTTGGAGAAGGACTCTTGAGAGTCCCTTGGACTGCAACAAGATCCACCCAGTCCATCCTAAAGGACATCAGTCCAGGTGTTCATTGGAAGGACTGATGTTGAAGCTGAGACTCCAATACTTTGGTCACCTGATGTGAAGAGCTGACTCATTGGAAAGACCCTGATGCTGGGTAAGATTAAGGGCAGGAGGAGAAGGGGATGACAGAGGATGAGATGGTTGGATGGCATCACTGACTCAATGGACATGAGTTTGGGTGAATTCCAGGAGTTGGTGATGGACAAGGAGGCCTGGCATGCTATAGTCCATGGGGTCACAAAGAGTCAGACACGACTGAGCAACTGAACTGAACTGAACTGATATGCCTTCATCCATAATAAATCTATTTGTTTTTTTGGCTTTAAGAGAAGCTTTTGATGGACTGTACACATGTTTTAAGGTCAGTAAACTGCTGATCCATTTATTTAGAAATTATCTATAGCATAATTATTCTTGCAATAATCATTGCAGGAAGCAATTTTAGTTCACAGAAAGAAAATCTACCACATTACATTTTCAGATTACAAATGTCAACAGAAAGCACCAAGAAACTGTGGTCTTGGGCCAATCATAAAGCCTAGAATGAGAACAAGGAGGCTTTCTTTCCCCATACCTGAGATATCTCAGCTGTGTCCTTGACTATGTGTCCTACTTTCTGGGTGGCTCTGTGTCAGTGTATCTCCTGGTAATTTCTTCAGTAATGCTTTGTTGAAAGGTAACTTAAATGCCTTTTGGAAACAAAAAAAAAAAACTTTTTTCCCTCCCTGGAAGTTCTCTAGTAGGTTTGCCTCTTTCTGGATCATGTTTCTGTTCTGTGCCCTGAAGAATGGAATTGGAGGTTGCCTGTCATACTTGCAAATCCATTAATGGCAGGCAAATTGTATTATTCCTGCACAAAAGACTATAGAAGAAAGGAGGGATAAAATCTTGTTTCCTGGAATAATTCATTTCATACATTTAAGATCATTTTCTCTATTAAAGTATTTACTAGTTTGAGAAACATTATATCTTCAAGCTATCAGATGATTATAATTCTGCCACTATCTTCAATAGGTAGTTATGTGTTGCTATCATTCAAATGGTGTGAACAGAGCCCAATGTAAAGTATAAGTAGGCAGTTATTACAAATTTATACTCAGTTTCCAAATTATTTCTGACTTAGTTCCTTTTATTCTTAGATATTTTTTCACTGTGGTTCTGAAATTGGTCATGCTATTGCAAGATCTGGACCAAACCTGTCATAGTCTTATGATTAATGTCTGTAACATTCTCTTCAGAATTCCAAAAGTTGACTTCCATGCATATCTTCTGGGCCAGAATTTTTATTCCATGTTAGGGTCAAATGAGTAAAGTCAGCTTCACCTGTGCAGCCTTCTCTAGAGGTAAAGATGACCTTGCATCCCTGTAAGTGAGGAAGAAGAGGGATGCAGCGTGCTAGGTGGGTATACAGGGGTACCTATCACAGACATTGGGATATACAATGAGGTAAGCTTTGGTTTGATTTTTACACTATAAGAATGTCAAGCAGACCTTCATTTTATCAGATAAGGCCCTGAACTGATTGCCCTGGAAAGGCACTGAACATGTATCCCAAATCTACATTCACTCCCACCCCTACCACAACATAAGAGGGAGCTAGCCCTGGGATTTTCTCAAATGAAAGACTTTGGGTGAGCCTAAACCAAAAAGAAGATTTCTTCAGAAAATGGGAACTGAAAAGGCATTTTCTCTATCCACAGTCTATATCAATTCTATCAACTTAATCTTATTTAAGATTCAAAGAATTTCAGTCGGGTAAGAAAATAGTGACAGACCCAGTCAGTGTCAGTTATCTATTCCCCAAATACTGCACTCAGCTAGTTAGCAGGCTTGCAGTCCCCTGCATTTCCTGAGAGGCTTTACAGGAGACTCAGCTGTCTGTTTCTTTGCTGTAAACAAGTTAGTTTAAAAGCAGTCCTAGGAATGGGACCTGTTCAAGAAAGAATGGATTTTATGCCCTGCTTATTGCCTTCCAAATGCTAGGAGCTTTTCAGAGTAATAGCAACTGGTGTAAAAAGAGAATTTGAAATAAAAGAAGCTTTTATTGCCCCAGAAAGAGGCTGCCCATAAACTTTCCACCTGCCTTAACCACTGGGGAATGTGTATGTGTGTGTATAGATCAACAATTTCTGGCCAATGAGAATTTAGCTTTCCTATTAGCCTCATATCCTCTGGAATAATGTACATGATAAAAACAGAGCAGGAAAACAGGATCAAACCTCTTTAATTGTAGCTGTCAAATGTATTCCAGCCTAACACTTCATGCATTCTGTCATCAAGAGGACATTTTACTGCTGGCGCTGATGCCTTACCCTCATGCAAAACCTTTCATCTTAGAATATCAAAGATTTCTGCAAATACTAATTCATTAATTAAGCCTCTTGATGATGGTTCAGAGAAAGAGAGAAGAAATGTATTTCAAAAAGAAAAAGATTTAAAATTCAGGTTGTTTGGGTGGCAGGACAAATGAACAAAGAATGCCATTTCACTCGTGTCGCTGTGACCCCCCACAGATCAGTCACTGAATTCAGAACAGACCTTTCTATGAAAATGCAAACATTTTTCAGGTGAACATTTCATAGCTTTGTCTTTAGTTTCTAATGAACCTTCTTCATGGCACTCGGTCACATCATTTGTCTCTAATTCGGTTGTTCCTTTGTTCTCCTTTTCTAATAGAATGTGAACCCTTATGAACTTGCTGAGATTTATTGGTTCACTTCAGAGTTGCAGTAGAAAACTGTGGTGTTAAAATCCCACCCCTAGGGAGAGGGAAACCTGCCTTGGATTTAAGCCAGTTTTTCAAGAAACTGTCCTCAAATGTAAAACCAATGAAAATATTTGAGTATTCTGGTTGTAATTAGTTGAAATGATGAAACTCAAAATAAATCAAAATAAAATAGTATTGCCCCAAGTCAATATATAAATAAAAGAGACTGGAGAATATTTCAACTCTTTCTACCACCCAACCAACATAATTTAAGTAAATCACAGTCAATCCAGTGCTAATATATTGCTATTTCTTATGATGCTGAAGTGCAGCTGATTTTGATACAGACCCTTACCTGCTTTGAAAGAAAGGATTAGGGAGTGGTATATGGAAAACAGGGCTTCCCATGTGGCTCAGTGATAAAGAATTCACCTGCCAATGCAGGAGACACAGGTACAATCATTGGGTTGGGAAGTTCCCCTGGAGGAGGAAATGGCAACCCACTCCAGTGTTCTTGCCTGGGAAATCCCATGGACAGGGGAGCCTAGTGTGTTATAGTCCATGGGGTCACAAAAGAGTTGGACACAACTTAGTGACTAAATAACACCCAAGAACACATAGAAAACACTAGGAATGCATGCCCAGAATCACACAGCTACCCTCTGACCTGGAATCATATATATATATATGGTTTTATATATATATATATATATATGGTTAATCATTCAATTTTCTGAATTCTTCCAAATGCATCTGAGGGTTACCAGTATAATCACTGGTAGTATCAGGAAGAATCTAATTGCTTGACTATGAACACTCCAGGAAGTAGTTTGTAAACCCACACTTAGAGCCACCATGACCAAGCCACTCAACCAATATTTAGTAAGTGGTACAGGCACTGTGTTGGTATCACATTTGATCCTTTTAATGTTCTTAGAAATTAAAACCCATATCCACAAGTCACACACTATTTCTATTCATAAGTTGATAATTTAATTCTCTCCTCCTCTCTCTGCCTTTCCACTCGCTCCAACAATGTAGCAGAGTGATGAAAAGCAGAGTACTGCAACAAGGATGCCAACCTCAGCTTCATACCATAAGATTCGTGTGACCTTGGAGGAACTGAGTTAACTTCTCTATGACTCACTTTCCTACTCTACAAAATAGAAGCAATCCAAGCATTACTTTGTTGAGTGACCCATTAAATGTTATATATGTTGGACACAAAGAGACTCACGTTCAAGGACAACACTTAGAGTCAAGCTAGAAGTATATTATGCAAAGCATAATACATCAAAATATGTTTAATTGTTAAATGGAGTGTATACACCAAGGGACAAAATCTAAACAATGCCCAACAGATAGCATTGTGGTTTTGAAAATGGCTGAGTGGATAATTCATAAACAATGCTTATTTCCCCATGTAATGCCTTCAGCAGCTCAACACTTAAGGCAATCAAATTATCCTAAAAAGGAAAGGAGGCCTCACAAATCTATGACAAAATTCCTTCAAACTGAAGACCCAAGTCTAGTTTCTACCTAGCCACAGTGATAGACAAATCCTTTTCATTTTTGTTACCATTTATCAAGCATCCACAGCATAGTTTATATTTAGAAAAAAATAAAGAATAAAATCCCTTCTTTCAAACACTTTATGTTCTACTTGGGTTGCTAAAGTATGCATTTGTAAAAAAACTCCATTATAATATGTGTAATTAACCTCAAAGGAAATTGCTTTTGCTATGAAAATTCAGAGAGAGTGTGAGGACGCTGTGGGCTAATCTGATCAGAAACTATGATATGATGGAAATATATGATATGAGCTTTAAAAGTCCAGATAACACTAGGCGAAAGAAAATCTGGAGAGATCATTTTGGGTATATAAACCAGAGTAAATCCACAACCATAAAACCAAATGACCAGTGTATGTAAAGTGTAGAAAATCACAGGAGGTTCTGCTAGGCAGGATGAATAAGCAAAACACATTTTGGTTCCTTTAAACTTTACATATCTTCTGGTGAAGAGATACACAAAGTTTGCATGAAATAATTTGGAAAATAATAAAAAATGGTTTGAATGCAAGATAATATGAGCCAATGATGAGGTATGTGGTTATTTAAAGACTAACAAAATTTGAGCTACATTAATAGAATTATGGTGGCTTGAAAGCAAGAGAGTAATAGACCATGGTGAAAGAACTGCACTTAATTCTAGATATCACATTTTAGTTATAAACCAAATCCATCAAAAATGAATCCAGGCGAGATATTGAACTAGAAATTAGTTTAATAATTAAGCAACTAGAAACTCTCGTATGAGGAATGGTTGAGATGTTTACTAAAAAACAGATGTCTCAAAATATTTTGAGGCTTGAGTGTAGAAGAGGAGTATATAGAGTCAATATTTTCAAGGAGAGCAGAAGGGGGAAACTGTGGGAATATATTAGACTTCTATTCTCAACACAGACAAATTTCAATTACATGGAGCTACATAAAGTGAGGGGTGATGATGACATCTTCACTAAAAATATTATACCTGAACTAAATGGCCATAGTTTTGTGTTCTATACACATAGTAGCTGGGGAATTGCATTCTATGAAACCAAAGGTTTTTCTGACAATAAAATTTTATTAATATTTTAATTCTATTTATATCAAAATATTCTCAGACAAATGATACTCCTCTGTGCAATCTCATTCAGATTCTAAACTATGAGGCTGATTTCCACAACAGACAATTGCTACAGGAATATTAGGGATCTCTCTGTTATAACCCTTCTATTTGTATTGAAAGATATTATCCATATTTCTCTACTTTGAAACTACAGTCCTTGAATTTGAATCCAAGTCAAGACAGAGTTAATAATAATATTAGTCACTCAGTCATGTCTGACTCTTTGTGATCGGATGGACTATAGCACACCAGGCTCCTCTGTCCATGGAATTCCCCAGGCAACAATGCTGGAATGGGTAGCCATTTCCTTCTCCAGGGGATCTTCCTAAGCCATGGATTGATCCCAGGTCTCCTGCATTGCAGGCAGATTCTTTACTGTCTGGACCACCATGGAAGCCCAAGACAGAGTTAAGGTGTTTTCACAGAAGACAGACATTTGTAAGATATAACCACTTCTCTGCCTATGCATTTTTATGGCAGTGAGATTACACAGTGGGGTTCTAAGTCAACTATTTATAATTAAAATATTTCTTTTTATCCTGTTCATAAGACTCCCTAATCTTTTTTGAACTTGTTAGCTTAACTCTAACATATTCAAATACAAATGGTTTTATTATCATTATTAAAAACAGAAACACCTATTTGTGGATTGGATAATCATAATGGCTATATTTGGCAATGAAGTTATTGCATTAATATAAAGTAATTAATGCAAAGGCAAATGACCTAAGGCTGCAAGTATGAGTTTAATGAAGCAGCAGAATAAAGCCATACAGTCTGTGGATGTTTAAATTGTCATCATGCACAGACTGGAATTTCCATCCACCCGTTTTCTTCTGTTACACAATTCTGCATTTTTACGTGCCACTCTACAGGTAAAATTTCCCTTCTTCTATTTCCTCCAATTTTATCTTTCTTATGAAGGAGTTGGTTTATGTTCCTATGAATTAAGTTGTGCTGGTTTTCTTCCAGCTCATATGGTGACCTATAGAAAGAAAATAGTTGAGTTATTTGCATGACCTTTTATATTCATTTTGCATGAAATGAAATCATGTGCTTTTCTTGTAAAAGATACTAATGCCACTCAGCAGTATAGGGTTAATTGTTATTTTAATGAGAGTGACATGCAGCACTGGGTAAGAATATGATCTTAAAAGCTACAAGCTATAAAGGTCACATATCAGTGGAGTGGCAAGTTTTATGGCATATTGCTAGGAACCTGGTCCATTCTATGCTCACAATCATGTTATTCTTTGCTTAGTGCAGGTCATATGTTTTGACAGCAAACTAGAATTTTTATAGGAAAACATTGTGTTTTAAAATCTTTCCAAATATCTCAGTGTTCGACCTTGGGATTGTGTGACTGGAACAACCTTAAATGTAGACAGCACATCAAAGAATAATAGTTAAACTAATAAAGTTATAAACCAATGATAGAAATTCAAATCAGATTTCATAAATTATCTACAAAGATAATACCATTGGGTAATTCCTATGTCTGCATGCTCACAATTCCAAATAGCATGTGTTATAATGGCACAGGGTACAGGATTGTGAAGTAGCCCTCATAGTCAACAAAAGAGTCTGAAATGCAGTACTTGGATGAAATCTCAAAAACCAACAGAATGAACTCTGTCCATTTCCAAGGCAAACCATTCAATATCAGAATAATCCAAGTATATGCCCAAACCAGTAATGTTGAAGAAGCTGAAGTTGAAAGGTTCGATGGGAACTAGAAGACTTTCTAGAATAACATCCAAAAAAGATGTTCTTTTCATTATAGGGGAATGGGATGCAAAAATAGGAAGTCAGAGATACCTGAGGTAACAGGCAAATTTGCCTTGGAGTACAAAATGGAGCAGGGCAAAGGCTAAGAATTTTACCAAGAGAACACACTGGTCATAGCAAACACTCTCTTCCAACAATACAAGAGAAGACTCTACATATGGACATCAATAGATGGTTAGTACCAAAATCAGACTGATTATATTCTTTGCAGCCTAAGATGGAGAAGTTCTATACAGTCAGCAAAAGCAAGACTGGGAGTTTATTGTGGCTCAGATCATGGGGTCCTTATTGCAAAACTCATACTTAAATTGAAGAAAGTAAGAAAAACCACTAGACCATTCAGGTGTGACCTAAACCAAATCCCTTATGACTATACAGTAGAAGTGACAAGTAGATTCAAAGGATTAGATCTGATAGATGGAGTGCCTGAAGAACTATGGACGGAGGTTTGTGACATTGTACAGGAGCTAGTGATAAAGACCATCCTCAAGAAAAAGACATGCAAAAAGGCAAATTGGCTAGCTGAGGAGGCCTTACAAAGTGCTATGAAAAGAGAAGCAAAAGGCAAAGGAGAAAAGAAAAGATATACCCATTAAAATGCAGAGTTCCAAAGAATAGCAAAGAGATATAAGACAGCCTTCCTCAGTGATCAATGTATAGAAACAGAGGAAAACAATAGAGTGACAGACAAGAGATCTCTTCAAGAAAATTAGAGCTATAAAGGGAAATTTTCAGGCAAAGATGGGCACAATAAAGGACAGAAAGGGTATGGATCTAACAGAAGCAGAAGAAATGAAGAAGAGGTGGCAAGAATACACAAGAAGAACTATCCAAAAAAATCTTCATGACTCAGATAACCATGATGGTGTGATCACTCATCTAGAGCCAGAGATCCTGGAACGTGAAGTCAAGTAGGCTTTAGGAAGCATCACTAGGAACAAAGCAGTGGAAGTGATGGAATTCCAGTTGAGCTATTTCAAATCCTAAAAGATGATGCTGTGAAAGTGCCACACTCAATATGCCTGCAAATTTGGAAAACTCAGCAGTGGCCACAGGACTGGGAAAGATCAGTTTTCATTCCAGTCCCAAAGAATGGCAATGACCAAAAACGTTCAAATGGCCGCACAATTGCAGTCATCTTAGTTCAGTTCAGTTCAGTCCTCAGTCATGTCCAATTCTTTGTGACCCCATGAAACTCAGCATGCCAGGTTTCCCTATCACCAACTCCCAGAGTCCTCCCAAACCCATGTGCATTGAGTCGGTGATGCCATCCAGCCATCTCATCCTCTGTCATCCCCTTCTCCTCCTGCCCTCAATCCTTCCCAGCATCAGGGTCTTTTCAAATGAGTCAGCTCTTTGTATCAGGTGGCCAAAGTATTGGAGTTTCAGCTTCAACATCAGTCCTTCCAATGAACACCCAGGACTGATCTCCTTTAGGATGACTGGTTGGATCTCCTTGCAGTCCAAGGGACTCTCAAGAGTCTTCTCCAACACCACAGTTCAAAAGCATCAATTCTTCAGCTCTCAGCTTTCTTCACAGTCCAACTCTCACATCCATACATAACTACTGGATAAATCATAGCCCTCACTAGACAGACATTTGTTGACAAAGTAATGTCTCTGCTTTTTAATATGCTGTCTAGGTTTGTCATAACTTTCCTTCCAAGAAGTAAGCGTCTTTTAATTTCATGGCTGCAATCACCATCTGCAGTGATTTTGCAGTCCAGAAAAATAAAGTTAGCCACTGTTTCCCCATTTATTTGCCATGAATTGATGGGACTGGTTGCCATGATCTTAGTTTTCTGAATGTTGAGCTTTAAGTCAACTTTTTCACTCTCCTCTTTCACTTTCATCAAGAGGCTCTTTAGTTCTTGTTCACTTTCTGCCATAAGGGTAAGGTTATTGATATTTCTCCTGGCAATCTTGATTCCAGCTTGTGCTTCCTCCAGCCCAGCGTTTCTCATGATGTACTCTGCATAGAAGTTAAATAAGCAGGGTGACAATATACAGCCTTGACATACTCCTTTTCCCATTTGAACCAGTCTGTTGTTCCATGTCCAGTTCTAACTGTTGCTTCCTTAACTGCATACAAGTTTCTCAAGAGGCAGGTCAAGTGGTCTGGTATTTCCATTTATTTCAAAATTTTCCATAGTTTATTGTGATCCACACAGTCAAAGGTGTTGACATAGTCAATAAAGCAGAAACAGATGTTTTTCTGGAGCTCTCTTGCTTTTTCGATGATCCATCGGATGTTGGCAATTTGATCTCTGGTTCCTCTGCCTTTTCTAAAAACAGCTTGAACATCTGGCAGTTCATGGTTCATGTATTGCTGAAGTCTGGCTTGGAGAATTTTAGCATCACTTTACTAGCGTGTGAGATGAGTGCAATTGTGCGGTAGTTTGAGCATTCTTTGGCCTTGTCTTTCTTTGGGATTGGAATGAAACTGAACTTTTCCAGTCCTGTGGCCACTGCTGAGTTTTCCAAATTTGTTGGCATATAGAGTGTAGCACTTTCACAGCATCATCTTTCAGGATTTGAAATAGCTCAACTGGAATTCTATCACCTCCACTAGTTTTGTTCATAGTGATGCTTCCTAAGGTCCACTTGACTTCACATTCCAGGATGTCTGGATCTAGGTGAGTGATCACACCATCATAGTGATCTGGGTTGTGATCTTTTTTGTACAGTTCTTCTGTGTATTCTTGCCACCTCTTCTTAATATCTTTTGCTTCTGTTAGGTCCCTACAATTTCTGTCCTTTATTGAGCCCATCTTTGCATGACATGTTCCCTTGGTATCTCTAATTTTCTTGAAGAGACCTCTAGTCTTTCCTATTCTATTGTTTTCTTCTATTTCTTTGCATTGATCACTGAGGGAGGCTTTCTTATCTCTCCTTGCTATTCTTTGAAACTCTGCATTCAGATAGGTATATCTTTCTTTTTCTCCTTTGCTTTTTGCTTCCATTTTTTTAGAGCTATTTGTAAGGCCTCCTCAGACAGTCATTGTGCTTTTAGTCATCTCACATGCTAGCAAATGCTCAAAATTCTCCAAGCCCAGCTTCAACAGTATGTGAACTATGAACTTCCAGATGTTCAAGCTACATTTAGAAAAGGCAGAGGAACTAAAGATCAAAATGCAAACATCCACTGTATCATGGAAAAAAGCAAGAGAGTTCCAGAAAACCATATATTTCTGCTTTTGACTATGCCAAAGCCTTTGACTGTGTGGATCACAATAAACTATGGAAAATTCTGAAAGAGATGGAAATACCAGATCACCTGACCTGCCCCTTTAAAAATCTGTATGCAAGTCAAGAAGCAACAGTTTGAACTGGACATGAAACAACAGACTGTTTCCAAATCAGGAAAGGAGTATGTCAAGGCTGCATATTGTCACCCTTCTTATTTAACTTATATGCAGAGGACATCATGCAAAATATTGGATTAGGTGAAACAAGCTGGAATCAAGATTGGTGGAGAAATATCAATAACCTCAGATATGCAGATGACACCACTCTTATGGCAGAAAGTGAACAAGAACTAAAGAGCCTCTTGATGAAAGAGGAGAGTGTAAACGTTGGCTTAAATCTTAACATTCAGAAAACTAAGATCATGGCATCCAGTGCCATCACTTCATGGCAAACAGATGGGGAAACAATGGAAACAGTAACAGACTATTTTCTTGGGCTCCAAAATCACTGCAGATGGTAACTGGAGCCTTGAAAGTAAAAGATGCTTTTCCTTGAAAGAAAATCTATGGCCAACCTAGACAGCATGTGAAAAAGCAGAGACATTACTTTGCCAGCAAATGTCTGTCTAGTCAAAGCTATCATTTTTCCAGTAGCCATGTATGGGTGTGAGAGTTGGACTATAAAGGAAGTTGAGCACCAAAGAATTGATGCTTTTTAGCTGTTGTTTTTGAGAAGACTCTGGAGAGTCTTTTGGACTGCAAGGACATCCAACCAGTCAAACCTAAAGGAAATCATTCCTGAATAATCATTGGAAGGACTGATGCTGAATCTGAAACTCCAATATTCTGGACACTTGATGCAAAAAACTGACTCACTCGAAAAATACTGATGCTGGGAGAGACTGAAGGTTAGAGGAGAAGGGGACAACAGAGGATGAGATGGTTGGATGGTATCATCAATTCGATGGACGTGAGTTTGAGTAAGCTTTGGGAGTTGGTGATGGACAGGGAAGCCTGGCATGCTGCAGCCCACGGGGTCACAAAGAGTTGGACACAACTGAGGCACTGAACCAAACTGAACTACAGGAGGATTATGTCCCATGTGGCATTGCCCAAATCAATGCACTTCTTGCAAAGTGAAGTTCAGTGTCTTTTCCTTCAAGTTTTTATTTTTATTTTTTTTCTTTCTTGTTACTCTCTCAGCTCCTTTGACCCCTTGAATAAACTTCTTGGAGATAAGATGCAACTTAGAATCAACATATTCACCTCTGTCTTCAAACAAACTGTACATAGACTCAGCCCAGAATGATAGATGAGCTATTTTATTCCAAGAATGAGTTTGTTTTGGGAATCTATTTCCACAGGAACTGTTGTTTTAAATATCTCACTTCCATAAATTTTAAATTAACAATTGGTGAGCTTAACGATCACTGAAATTTATACTTGAAGATCTTTGGGGGAATGAGTTTTGCAAAAGCACACCTAGGAATTGGTGCGTATTCTGCAGGAACTGATATAAAAATAAGTGCTGGTTTAGTCACTGCTGATAGGATGAATAAGGGGCCTTTAGTGAGGGCATGGGCCCTCATTTACTAAAGGCCAGTGGTTCAGAGGAGTCACCTGGCTTTGCTCAGTAACCAAAAGAGATTTAGATTCGAAATTAGACTACAGGAGACCATGACCACAAGAAGAGACAGATTGGGGCTCAGACAATTGATTCAGAATTCCTGGCTGCTTGTTATATAAGGATAATTTCATCTGCTTTTAGGCAATAAAGAAGAAAATCAGTCTCTATTTTGTGACTGCCCAATCTTTCTTCTACACAGTCTGCTTGGCCATTGTATGGTTACAGGAATCTGAAGCATGCATGAAAAATCAGCCCATTCCTGGTCCTTTCTGGATAGTGACATTATCTTTTCTACACAGGGGCTGTCACAGGCTTCTAACAGAGCACTATGAATGCCAGAGATAGCAGACTTTGGTTCAAGGGCCTTGTTTCTTTTAATTCTTTTCTTCCCCAAATGACTAAAGATAAGTTTTCTTTTTTCTTTAAGAGACAGAACGCATAGAACTTCTAATATGTACATTGAATACTTCCCCGTTGTTCTCCCGTCTTTCCCCTGAATCCTTGACATCTTGTGCTATACTGTTCTTGTACTCCTCCTCTAAGAGTACAATTAGTAATATAATTTTCAGATCACGGATTACCAAACCTTTCCAAGATCTTACAAATATGAAATGATGAGACCGGATAGGTGTCCACTGGAATTTCCATTTTCAGTGACGAAATGCAACATTTAGGAGAAAGAATAATGTCTGTGTATCCCCATTCATTTTTGTCTCTTACCTAAAATTTGGAGAAAGAGAAAAATCTCCTCCAGGGCAAAAGTCAGAACTGAAAGTGTCAAGGAACTCAACTAATGCTGTTTGCAAGAACCTGATATCATAAATAGCATTCCTGGACCAGCCACTGAAGCTTTCTTCTTATGACCATTGTCACTCTAACATACCCCTAAATTCTTTAACAATATTTCTTCAGGAGTGAGTAAGGAGTTGTCATTTGGAACAAGAGATGTAGTCAAACACACTGCCTCTACCTTATTTGTAGAGTACTGGACAATACTATCCTTGTCCACACGGTTAGACTGTTCACAGGCTGAGGAATCATGTGGGAACGTAAGCTGAAAAGTAAAGGAACAGCACTAGACTAGATAAAATTTGGAAGGAATGATGCTAAAGCTGCAACTCCAGTACTTTGGCCACCTCATGCAAAGAGTTGACTCATTGGAGAAGACTCTGATGCTGGGAGGGATTGGGGGCAGGAGGAGAAGGGGACGAGATGGCTGGATGGCATCACTGACTCAATGGATGTGAGTCTGAGTGAACTCCAGGAGTTGGTGATGGACAGGGAGGCCTGGCGTGCTGCGATTCATGGGGTCGCAAAGAGTCGGACACGACTGAGCGACTGAACTGAACTGAACTGAAGAGTACTGGGGAGAACAGGTCTTTTTCCCAAGAATGGGGATGAGGGGCTGGTCTCTTGCTTGGAACTGAAATGTGTGGCCTCAGTCCCTTTAGATGCTGGGATACTCAACCTCACAGAGAAATTTTCTCCTGCTGTTTCTAGAGATCATTCTTCACAGAGCAGGCTTGCCACAAGGTATTTTATCTGACCTCTGATGTGCCAAAGCCTGAAGCAGAGCAAATCCAGGGCCTTCCGGAATAAGATTTTCAGAAACTCAAGGCATGTGTTGGAGCCAAATGGTCAAGAGCAAAGAGCGGGAGCATATGCCTACACACACACACACACACACACACACACACACACATGTGCAAATGCAGATACACAGCCACAGAGACTTGCAAAAGTCTGTTGGCATCTGGAGCCCTTACTGAGAGCAAGATGTCTGAGGTCAGGGCACACATAGGAAATAGCAGTAGGGGAGTAGTTTTACTTCCATCATATTCAAGTTGACTTATCAGAATTCAACTGCATGATTGTGATAGTATCCAAACTGAGATCTAGAAATACTACTTAAGCAGTTTATGTTTCCTGTGGGACTTTGCCCAAGGCACGTGTTTATAATGGGTAGTTCTAGCCTCTACAGACATAGTAACATCCCACTGTGTATTTCTGATGCCTCACCATCAGTATGACAGCCCTTGTCTCAATTGATAGGCCATCAAGTGCCTGGTTCTTAAAATAAAGCTCTGTTATGGAGTAAGGAAGGTTCTGGGACAAAGGAAGACTTTCCTGACCTCAGGCTTTGGCTAGATTTGCTTCTGCTTTCCAGGAGTGCCTGTGCCTTCCCTCATCAGAGCTCTAACCTCAAATTATTTTGATATGTGTCTCTTCCACTGGTCTGGAGAGTCCTGGAAGGCAAGAGTTTTCTCACCTTTGCTGTCTAATAAGGCCTTGCACAGTGCCTGGCACATAGTAGGTTCTCAATAATTCCTACTATTCAATGCTTTAATAAATCTGAATTCTTATTCTTAAAGATAGATCTATTTATTAACCAAAAATTATTAGCACACATCATTTTTGTGTGTATATAATTCCCTTTTCAGAGGGAAAAGAAAAAGAAGGTCTTGAAAGGTTTATTTACAAAGACTCTGTGTGTGTGTGTGTGTGTGTGTGTGCATGCATGCACACACAAAAAGGATTAGGAGACTAGGCCTAGATAGGGCTTAACTAATTCCTAAGATTTTATGCATTTCTCACTGTAATAAAATTTATAAAATAATTTAATCTGTTAATTTGAATAGTATGGTGTATTTTCTAGACCCTGGTTTTTGATCATCACTCCCCAAAAGAAAGGTTCTCACAGTATTTTTGTTTCTAATAACATAACATAACTTCATTATCTCATTATTGGGTGGAAGTCAGGTAGAATATATTGAAAACGTAAACCTTTTTAAAAGAAAGCTCTGCGGTTATAGATGCTGTTTGTTTGTGTTTTCCCATTTTATGCATCTTGCTCATCCCTGGTCCCTGTGGGCAGCTGAATGAAAGGTCAGGTTACTGTCAACTGTGAGAAAGGCTGTTTCAGAAATGTTTCCAGCTGAGATCTCCCAGGAGGTGTCACACCTTGACATGTGGAATAAGGTTTTAGAGAGATGCTCTTAAAATTCATATGTAAATTTTATCCCATGTGATTATATGCATGTGTATGTTATATTTATATAAGTATATAAATGTATGCATATGTATCTATAGGAGAATATATAAATGTATGTATGTGGTTTTGTGTATGTTCATGTTTGTTTTGTGTAGTGTGCATGCTTCTGTGTGTTGTATGTGTATTTCATATGTGTTTAGCTGTACATTTGTTGTACACATAAAGAAATATATATGTGCTGTGTGTGTGTGCTTGTGTGTGGCAGTTTTGCATTTTTTTCCATATATGCTCATGAAATGAAAGAGAAAATGTGTCATTATCTGCAGAGAATACAGCCTCAAATTAAACAGATTAAAAACAACCTTTCCTAGTCTGTCAGAGAAAATGTTGAAGGGTTTTCAAAAAGGGAAGAAAATCTCTAGGGCAACCATATCTATATTTGCATTCCTTGTTTCAGAATAAAGACAAAAAAACACCAAACACATCCATGCCACACGCTCCTGACACAGAGTCATATTTTGAAAAGTGCTGGTTGGTAGCACCTCCGTGATATGCCTGCCTGTGACATTTTAAGATCACAAATTGCTGCTAGGAAACACTCCCTCTTTTCATATTTACACTTAAAAAACCTTTTCTTTTTAATGGTTAATTAGGTCACTAATCAAAAGAAGCTCTTAAGAGGAAAATGAAATGTTGACATTTTGCAATTATTTGCTACTGTGAATAATACATAAACATACTACTTATGGAGAAAGCAGCTTTCAACCTCTTTTTCTGCCATGAAAGCTCCTGTTGACAGCAGAATCCCTGTGCCATGGGTCACAGGCCGCCACTCTGCCTTCGGCCCACCTTGCATTCACTTTGGGTCATTTATGTGTCATTATACTGTGTTTTTCTCAAATGCAGAATCACTGACTAAATGTGTATGAGGGTGTGTGTGTGTGTGTGTGTGTGTGCGCGCGTGTGTGTATGTGTGAAAAATATTGTTCTTGTCTGTTTCCAGTTACATCATGAGTGTTAACACACTGGCACTTCATGAGCTAATTTTAGTAGAAATTCCTTTAAAAACATTTTAATCAGAAATAGATGGCATTCTAATAATTCTAATAATTTAGCCCTGAAGCACTTCCTGAATTCTTTAGCACCAGGGCTGTGACAAGCTCTAGGAATATGAAGATGGCTGGGACATGGTGTCTGCTGAAAAGGAGGTGACATGCAACACCCAGCTGCACTGAGGAACTGTCTTAGAATATATCAAATGTTCAGGATCTCATTTTATGCTTCCTGCAACTCAAATGATTTTATCTTTAACCTTGCCTCAAATGTCTAATCCATCGTCAAGACCACCACCAATGACTTCACTCTCTCAAAGTCTCCACCACAAGCCTCCTTTCCTCTAAATCTAGTCTTCTTTTATTGTAGGTTACTCATCTCCAGGATTATCACCTGCATGCTGTAAAGCCAGCATCCCACCCTTCTCTCCACCTTCACCACTACCCAGCTGGATCTGTCCTCTTGAACCATCATCTTCTTGCATTACTGTGTAGTCTTCAATCTGGCTCCCTGACCTCCAACTTTGCCCTCTTGTTGTATGACCTTTTGAAAAATGTAAATTAGATCACATAAATTACCTCCACAAGAGGTTGTAGGATGAAAAAAATAAGTTCTGTAAGTCCATTCACTTGTGTTGTCTCAGTTGCTCTCATACTAGTCTTGTGTCACCAGAAAACATGGGCAAAGAACCCAGCCTCTAAGCAGTTGTAATGTTTTCTTTAGGTTATTGTCACAGAACACCATAAACAAAGTGGCTTCAACTAATAGAACCTTTTTCTCAGTGTTCTGGAGGTCAGAAGTCTGAAATCAAGTTTTTGGCAGGGCCTGGTCTCTCTGACGGAGAAGGCAATGGCACCCCACTCCAGTACTCTTGCCTGGAAAATCCCATGGATGGAGGACCCTGGTACGCTGCAGTCCATGGGGTCACTAACAGTCGGGCATGACTAAGCGACTTCACTTTCACTTTTCACTTTCATGCATTGGAGAAGGAAATGGCAACCCACTCCAGTGTTCTTGCCTGGAGAATCCCAGGGACGGGGAAGCCTGGTGGGCTGCTGTCTATGGGGGTCGCACAGAGTCGGACACGACTGAAGCGGCTTAGCAGCAGCAGCAGCAGCTCTCTCTGAAGTCTTCTAGGAAAGTATCCTTCCTTGACTCTTCCGACTTTCCTATAGCAGCTGGAAGTCCAAGTGTTCTTAGCTTGTAGCTGCATCACTCCAATCTCTGCCTCTGTCATCACACGATCTTCTTCCATTGTGTCTGTGCATAAATGAGCTCTTTCTTCTTCTTATAATATAGTCAGTAGATTTAGAGGCCTACCCTTACCCAGGGTGACCTCTTCTTTACTGAACTAATTACACCTACAAAAACACTATTTCCAAGTGAAGTCACATTGTGAACTTCTAAATGGATGTGAGTTTTTTTGTGAGGACACTATTCAACTCACTACAGTAATGATTGAGTCCTTAGGAAGACAAGTGCATTCACAAACATGAGCTCATTCAAATTCTCAAAGATTAGATATTCTCATTTTCAAAAGGGACATTGTACACACCTACCTTCCTCCTTGAGTGGTGATGAGAAATTGAATGAAATATTTATGGAGAACACTTGTACACTACAAGGGTCTATACATATATGTCAAATGCTTTTATTATAAAGAAAACATATTGAGATATATACTTTTGGAATATATTATTACATGCAGAAATACCAAGTGAAATACTTCTGCATGTAAAATTTTGAATGCAACTGATTATCTTTAATTGTATATTCAACTAGACTTCCCTGGTGCCTCAGACAGTAAAGCGTCTGCCTACAATGCAGGAGACCTGGGTTCGATCCCTGGGTCGGGAAGATCCCCTGGAGAAGGAAATGGCAACCCACTCCAGTACTCTTGCCTGGAAAATCCCATGGACAGAGGAGCCTGGTAGGCTAGTTCTAGTATATTTTCAAATATATTGATTAATTATTAATGTTTTATAAAATTGGAAGGATTTTGATGGTTATATTTATATTGCCACATTTTAAAGATGAGGCAACTGAGCACAGGAAAATTAAGTTATATGTCCAAGCTTGTCCAGCTCATTGGTTGCAGAATGAGAACCCACTTTTTCTTATTTCTGAGTGAAACAAGCAGTGAATATAAGAAGCCAAATGATCTGATTGGCCCATGATTGGAGACTGATCTCAGTCTCTCCCACCTGCAAATATTCTGCTGGCAGTGATGTCTTTAATATAGGAGGCAGCAGGTAGATGTGAATTTAAAAACCTGATTTGACATAGAGAACAAACTTGTGGTTGCCAAAGTGAAGTGGATTGAGAGAGGGATGGAGTGGGAATTTGGAGTGAGCAGATGCAAACTATTGCATATAGAATGGATAAACAACAGAGTCCTCTATAACAGAGGTAACTATATTCAGTATCCTATGATAAACCATAATGGAAAAAATATTTAAAAAATAATGTATATGTACATATGTATAACTGAATCACTTTGTTTTAGAGCAGATTTACACAACATTGTAAGTTAACTATACTTCAATAAAAATAGACTAAACTAAAAAAAAATAAAAGGCAACGTGAATTCAACTGAGATATTGAGTCATGACAATACTGCTTTTGTTTCTCAATCTCAGTTGGCTTTGTAAATTGTCAAATGAGAAAAAACAATATTTACTGATTGAATTAATGTAAATATTATTTGTTTAAAGTGGACGAATAACACTTATTAACTATGTGAGGTTAACTATACATACACATGTTAATGTACATTTTTTTTTATACATACACACACACATGAGATAGTGCAGCAAAAATCACATTGACAAAGGAGAGATGAAGATGATGATGATATGACCAAAATAACAGAGAAGTGATCGTGTTTTGGGGAAGTAACTTTTTCTCAAGGAACTAATAAAATGCACTTAATTTGACCCTACTAGGTCCTTTGCTTATGTCATTTTATGAAATTTTCCCAACAACACAAGATAACAAACATTACAGTTTTACAGATGAGAAAATTAAAGATCGAAACATTTAAGTAAGTTGCCCAAAGCCACCAATTTAATTATGCACCAAGATGGATTTCACGTCTAAGGGCAAAGGTTAGGATCTGTCTTGGAGCTGATATATACAGGCGGCAAAATATTTAGGGATGCAGCAAATAGAATTACAGTATTAGCAGAGCGGTTATTTATAAAGCCCTGTTGACACCCAGGCACTGATGGACGAGTCAGTAAATGCATGCTTCTGCACCTGGCAGTTTCCGGACAGCTTCCAAACTCAGATTGGGCCTTCTCTCTGCCTCTCGGGATGACGGCTTGATTAATGAGCTTCCATTCATAAAGCCTCCTGATGAGGAATGCGCACCATGGCTGTAAGTGGTAAGTCATATCATTGTTTGGATTGGCATTGAGACATGCCAGCAAAATCTCTCCCCCTGTGGCTATGGAAATGGATAGATGATACCATCAAATCTGTGGATTCACACTCACAAGTCTGTAGGCTTATCATAGGGGGCCACTTTGAGCAGAAGTCAGTTGGATTCCTTGCTAGATGTTATGTGTTACAGTTCTCTATGTTTATTAAGTATTTTCAAGATTATATCTTAAGTTAATCCTTTCTGAGTCTTTGGAATTCATTCTAGTTTAGCTCACAGATGAATGAAATATAGCAGAATTTTTTTTTTTTTAAATACAATTGATTAGTTTTCTCTGAATATTTTTGATTTGGGGCAGAATCTAAGTAGGAAGTAGCATTGAAAAATATACCTTGCCATATGTAAAATTAGATAGCCAGTGGCAATTTGCTGTATGATTCAGGGAGCTCAAATCTGCTGCTCTGTGACAACGTAGAGGGCTGGAATGGGATGGGAGGGAGGTTTAAGAGGAAAGGGGCATACGTTCCTATGGCCTATTCATGTTGATGTATGGCAGAAACCAACACAATATTGTAAAGTTATCCTCTGATTAAAAATGAACAAATTAAAAAAAAAAGAGTTAAGGAGGATTGAAAAAATCACGGATGATCTTTCTACTTAAATAAAATTTTATTCAAAAATAAAGAAAAATATCTTTGAGAGATATAAATAAAACTATGGAAAAACTTAGGTATACTCTGGGGTTTGAGCTTCAGTGAAAAACTTAGAAAGGAATACAGTATACTTGTTAGGTTTTCAGCATCTCAGAGTTACACAGTTTTTATTTGCCAGCCAATTAGAATCAAATTTCTAAGTGTGTCTACAGAACTGGAAGAAAATACTCTTTTTTTTTTTTTTAAGTTTAACAGATTTTTTTTTTGGAATACTAAACTTCCTTTTTTTTTTTAAATTAATTTCTTTTTAAAAGTGCAGTAGACACAGTCCAAATGAAAGCTGGCTATTGGTTCCTTCCAGGTTTATATTTCTGTGAGTTGATATTTTGAATTATTTAGGAGTTTTTCAATAATCTTCTGACAATGCACAGCATACAATTTCCAAAGAAAGAGTCAGAAGTATTTTGCAGAGTAAGATATGCTAGCTAATAAGGCCAATTATAAAATTTGCCCATTCATTCATTGATTTAAAAATATTTGTGGGGCAACTATCACATATGAGAGGTGATGGTAAGACTAGTAGGTCTGGAAAAAGTAAAAATCCATATAAGATTCAGCCTCAGCTATAGGAGATTTTTAGGGAGATATATACAAGCATGTTCTTATTTTATTGTCTGATAGACTGCATATAATATGTGCCACATGAACAGGACTCACAAAACATACACTGGAAGAAACTTAAAGAATTCACTAAATGATGCCATGAAACCATCTGGTAAACCAGTAAAGTCCCACTCTCTAACTCTGAAGAACTTATAACCCTGAGATCCAGTTTCTTCAGCAATAAAATTAAATTATATCATGTATGTAAATAAATGGTCACTTTTTTCCTGGCATATAGTACATGCTCAACTAATACTAGCTTCTGCTTCTTTCTTTTTACATCACTTAAACTTAATTGAATGCTATCAGTATTAATTCCATAAAAATTCTATAGACTTTTTTCTCTCTCAAGTCTTTTCAATTGGAGGATAATTTCTTTACAATGTTGTGTTCATTTCTGCCATGCAGCAACGCAAATCAGCCATAGTTATACATATGTCCCTTCCCTCTAGAACCTTCCTCCCACCCTCTACTTCATCCTATCCCCCTAGATTGTCACAGAGCACTGGGTTGAGCTTCCAGTATTATACGTAAAAATGCTATAGATTTTTGAAGGTAGAAACAAACTTTTTATATTTCTTCCTAGCAACCCTCATAATATGAATTGCAGAGATAAATGTCAAAATGAGCAACTGGTAAATATTTGGTGATACATTGACCCAATGATTTTCTCTCCAATTTTTCTTTCATTATACTTTTCAGGATGTATTCCCTTTTTATAGTGTCATTATCTCATCCTGCATATTTGACCGCTTCAGGAAAGCACCAGGCAGGCACATTGGATTGACTTCAATAAATTAACTTTATTTCAATAAATTAACTTTATTTCTTCTAAGTCCTAAGTCTTAGGGTACAGTACAATAGTAAAATTACAACCTCTTTTTAGGTATGTAGTTTATCCAAAATCCATGCCACCCTGCTCACATTATATATAATCCATCTTACTATGTAGCTATTTTAAATAAAACACAGTTCAATGTTATAACCACAGAGGAACACAAACACAGTACCAAAGTCATGCTCACTGAAACACAAGAATTCTGTGAATTCTGTAGCTTGCTACTTCATAGTTATACTGTAATTGGGCTGTTAATTCTGTTCTTTACTCTAGAACACTGTCTATAGCTTCCACTGAAATAACTGAGCCATTTATGTTGGGAAGATTTCTTAAAGGAGAACATCTGATTACTCAAAATCATTTCATTAAGCTACAGTAGCAATGGCCTCCAATAGTCATAAAGGTTAATTGATAGACATTTTCATTAAAACTATTAGCTTTTAAAGTAGTTCTATGAAGCACTGATCACATTTTCCAGTGTGAGTGTTCAAAAAATAAAGCGACATTTCAAAAATTAATTTAGCAAATCCTTTAGCTAATTGTACATCTATTATGTGGTCAAATATGGAGGTCCAATGAGTCTTGTTTAGAAATTATAGCTATCTCAAGGAGCACAATTAACAAACACAGAAGCAGTTATAACACAAAGTAATCCATGATTAAGGGCTCGCAAATGGCACAACATATTCAAGGACTTCAGAGGATGAAGATAATCTGGTTCAGTAGGGGTGGCTGGAAAAGCCTCAGGGAGGTGGTGGCCTCTGAGTAGGAATGAGAAGCAGCAGGATTTCAAAAGAACCATAAAGAGAACAATAAGCTCTGTCAGTATATATTTATGCTGGTTTCCTGCCAACAATTTGATTTCCTTTGAACATGGGCATCTTACAAGGGGTTTGCCCACACTTTTGAAAGTGTAGACATGTGTTTTGGGAAGTATATCTTATCAAAGCAAAGAGGTTAACATTTCACTCTCCAATAAAATGTTAGAAATAATCCTATGTGAGTCCTTCTAAGAGTCCACCTTCAAGTCTACATAGTTTTAGGTGGTGCTGCTCTGGGTAAAGTACTTTTTCTAGAAAAATATAGACAGACAGATAGATATTTCTTTTTGTCTTTGGAGAGATCTGGGAATAAATCAAATAACACAAATCACTGAGTGATTTCTCAATCTTGCTCTCTCTCTTTCTCGCTCTCTTGTTTTCTTTCCTAGTCTCTGTTGCCACTTGAATTGATCAGCTTTACCTTCTGACTTCTCCTAGTGGATTGCACAGCAAACTCTCCTTTACCTCAGTCAGAAACATAAACCTCCCCCTAGCTGCCTGCCTTGAAAGAACTTCTGACATCCAATCAGTCAGGAAGTCCTTCCCTTTCTACTTTCTCAATTATCTCCAAATACCATTCACTTTTCTCCTTTCTCGGCTACCATTTTGGTCAGGCTACCCTCAAGCAATTTTCTGATTATGAAGCATTTCCTCAATGTGGCCTTTTTGCTTCTATGCTTGCCTACTTCTAAACCAGCTCATACACGTTGGTGAGGACGATATTTCTACAGTGATAAAGTATTTCTGATTATAGAATTCAGCAAAAGTTTCATTTTTGATATGACGTAGGCAGTTCTCTGTTGTGGAAATACTTTTTGCTTTTTCAGTATCGATGTCTTTCTTCTGGTCTTTGTCGGTGATGGTTCTCTGCAGGACCAGCAGTCCTGTACACGTCTGAGTATAGGTCTTCTTTTCCAGAAATCTTCTTCCAACCTTCGTCCCTGGTGGGATTCTGGACCCTTTCTTCATGTTCTTTTGAAATCCCCTTTATATTTTTACCAGATTAGCTGCAATGTACTGTAATTGTCTATTTTTACTTATGCTTTCTTAAAAAGCGTCACACTTTTGTTGTTCTTCAGTCGCTCAGTCGTGTCTGACTCTGTGACCCCATGGACTGCAGAATGCCAGGCTTCCCTGTCCTTCACTATGTCTTAGAGCTTGCTCAAACTCATGTCCATTTAATTGGTGATATTATGCAATCATCTCATGCTCTGTCACCCCTGCTCCTCCTGCCTTTAATCTTCCCCAGAACCAGGATCTTTTCCAATGAGTCAAATCTTTGCATCAGGTGGCCAAAGTATTGGAGCTTCAGCTTCAGCATCTGTCCTTCCAATGAATATTCAGGGTTGATTTCCTTTAGGATTGACTGATTTGATCTCCTTGTTGTCCAAAGAACTCTCAAAGTCTTCTCTATCACCACAGTTCAAAAGCTTCAATTCTTTGGTGCTCAGCCTTTTTAATGGTCCAACTCTCACATCCATACATGACTAATGGGAAAACCATAGTTTTGACTATACAGACCTTTGTTAGCAAAGTAATGTCTCTGTTTGTCACAGCTTTTCTTCCAAGGAGCAAGCATCTTTTCATTTCATGGCTGCAGTCACTGTCCACAGTGGTTTTGGAGCCCAAGAAACTAAAGTCTGTCACTGTTTCCACTGTTTCCCAATCTATTTGCCATGTGGTGATGAACCAGATGCCACGATCTTAGTTTTTTGAATGTTGAGTTTTAAGCCAGCTTTTTCACTCTCCTCTTTCATCTTCATCAAGAGGCTTTTTATTTCCTCTTCAATTTCTGCCATCAGAGTAGATATGAGGTTATTGATATTTCTCCTGGAGATCTTGATTACAGCTTGAATTTCATCCAGCCCAGCATTTCTCATGATGGACTCTGCATATAAGTTAAATAAGGAGGGTGACAATATACAGCTTTGTTGTACTCCTTTCTCAATTTTGAACCAGTCCATTGTTCCATGTCTGGTTCTGTTACTTCTTGACTTGCATACAGGTTTCTCAGGAGGCAGGTAAGGTGGTCTGGTATTTCCATCACTTGAAGAATGTTTCAGTTTGTTATGATCCACACAATCAAAGGCTTTAGCATAGTCAATGTAGCAGCAGTAGATATTTTTTTCTAGAATTCCCTTGCTTTTTCTATGATACAACAGTTGTTGGCAATTTGATCTCTGTCTCCTCTGCCTTTTCCAAATTCAGCCTATACATCTGGAAGTTCTTGGTTCAAGTACTGTTGAAGCCTAGCTTGAAGGATTTTGAGCATTTCCTTGCTAGCATGTGAAATAAGTGCAATTGTTCAGTAGTTTGAACATTCTTTGGGATTAGAATGAAAATTGACCATTTCCAGTCCTGTGGCCACTGATGAGTTTTCCAAATTTAAGCTTTTTAAGGGAAGCAATTAGACTTTTAAAAAAATATGTGCATAGCCTGTGAGAACCTCTCTGAGGCTCCACAAAACCACTCCTAGAGCTTTACCAATAGAGGAACACAGAAATGTTTATAGGAGATGCTACTATTTTAATCAGATCAGATCAGATCAGATCAGTCACTCAGTCGTGTCCGACTCTTTGCAACCCCATGAATCACAGCAGGCTAGACCTCCCTGTCCATCACCAACTCCTGGAGTTCACTGAGACTCACATGCATTGAGTCAGTGATGCCATCCAGCCATCTCATCCTCTGTCGTCCCCTTCTCCTCCTGCCCCCAATCCCTCCCAGCATCAGAGTCTTTTCCAATCAGTCAACTCTTCGCATGAGGTGGCCAAAGTACTGGAGTTTCAGCTTTAGCATCATTCCTTCCAAAGAAATCCCAGGGCTGATCTCCTTCAGAATGGACTGGTTGGATCTCTTTGCAGTCCAAGGGACTCTCAAGAGTCTTCTCCAACACCACAGTTCAAAAGCATCAATTCTTTGGCACTCAGCCTTCTTCACAGTCCAACTCTCACATCCATACATGACCACAGGAAAAACCATAGCCTTGACTAGACAAACCTTTGTTGGCAAAGTAATGTCTCTGCTTTTGAATATGCTATCTAGGTTGGTCATAACTGTCCTTCCAAGGAGTAAGTGTGTTTTAATTTCATGGCTGCACTCACCATCTGCCATGATTTTGGAGCCCAGAAAAATAAAGTCTGACACCGTTTCCACTGTTTCCCCATCTATTTCCCCATCTGTTTCCCCACCATGAAGTGGTGGGACCGGATGCCATGTTCTTCTTTTTCTGAATGTTGAGCTTTAAGCCAACTTTTTCACTCTCCACTTTCACTTTCATCAAGAGGCTTTTGAGTTCCTCTTCACTTTCTGCCATAAGGGTGGTGTGATCTGTATATCTGAGGTTATTGATATTTCTCCCAGCAATCTTGATTCCAGCTTGTGTTTCTTCCAGTCCAGCGTTTCTCATGATGTACTCTGCATAGAAGTTAAATAAACAGGGTGACAATATACAGCCTTGACGAACTCCTTTTCCTATTTGGAACCAGTCTGTTGTTTCATGTCCAGTTCAAACTGTTGCTTCCTGACCTGCATACAAATTTCTCAAGAGGCAGGTCAAGTGGTCTGGTATTCCCATCTCTTTTAGAATTTTCCACAGTTTATTGTGATCCACACAGTCAAAGGCTTTGGCATAGTCAATAAAGAAGAAATAGATGTTTTTCTGGAACTCTCTTGCTTTTTCTATGATCCAGCGGATGTTGGCAATTTGATCTCTGGTTCCTCTGCCTTTTCTAAAACCAGCTTGAACATCAGGAAGTTCACGGTTCACATATTGCTGAAGCCTGGCTTGGAGAATTTTGAGCATGACTTTACTAGCATGTGAGATGAGTGCAATTGTGCAGTAGTTAGAGCATTCTTTGGCATTGCCTTTCTTTGGGATTGGAATGAAAACTGACCTTTTCCAGTCCTGTGGCCACTGCTGAGTTTTCCAAATTTGTTGGCATATTGAATGCAGCACTTTCACAGCATCGTCTTTCAGGATTTGGAATAGGTCAACTGGAATTCCATCACATCCACTAGCTTTGTTCGTAGTGATGCTTTCTAAGGCCCCTTTGACTTCTCATTCCAGGATGTCTGGCTCTAGGTCAGTGATCACACCATCAAGATTATCTGGGTTGTGAAGATCTTTTGTGTACAGTTCTTCTGTGTATTCTTGCCATCTCTTCTTAATATCTTCTGCTTCTGTTAGGTCCATACCATTTCTATCCTTTATCGAGCCCATCTTTGCCTGAAATGTTCCTTTGGTATCTCTGATTTTCTTGAAGAGATCCCAAGTCTTTCTCATTCTGTTGTTTTCCTCTATTTCTTTGCATTGATCACTGAAGAAGGCTTTCTTATCTCTTCTTGCTATTCTTTGGAACTCTGCATTCAGATGTTTATATCTTTCCTTTTCTCCTTTGCTTTTCACTTCTCTTCTTTTCACAGCTATTTGTAAGGCCTCCTCAGACAGCCATTTTGCTTTTTTGCATTTCTTTTCCATGGGAATGGTCTTGATCCCCGTCTCCTGTACAATGTCACAAACCTCATTCCATAGTTCATCAGGCACTCTATCAGATCTAGGCCCTTAAATCTATTTCTCACTTCCACTGTATAATCATAAGGGATTTGATTTAGGTCATACCTGAATGGTCTAGTGGTTTTCCCTATTTTCTTCAATTTCAGTCTGAATTTGGCAATAAGAAGTTCATGATCTGAGCCACAGTCAGCTCCTGGTCTTGTTTTTGCTGACTGTATAGAGCTTCTCCATCTTTGGCTGCAAAGAATATAGTCAATCTGATTTCGGTGTTGACCATCTGGTGATGTCCATGTATAGAATCTTCTCTTGTGTTGTTGGAAGAGGGTGTTTGTTATGACTATTTTAATCAGTGATCTCAATTCAGAGGGACTCCGACAGTAGATTTTATGATAACATGAATTCTGATTTCAAAAGAGAAAAGTAAGGAATATTCAAAACTAAACTTCATCTGATCATATCTTATTTTAGTCTTGTGTGCATGCATACTTGGGAGGAGAAGAGGGCCACAGAGGATGAGATTGTTGGATGGCATCACTGAGTCAGTGGACATGAGTTTGAATGAGCCCCGGGAGATAGTGAAGGACAGGGAATCCTGGCTCGCTGCAGTCTTTGGAGTTTCAAAGAGTTGTCATGACTCAGTGACTGAACAACAATACTGCTGCTGCTAAGTCGCTTCAGTCGTGTCCGACTCTGTGCGACCCCGTAGATGGCAGCCCACCAGGCTCCTCTGTCCCTGGGATTCTCCAGGCAAGAACACTGGAGTGGGTTGCCATTTCCTTCTCCAATGCATGAAGGTGAAAAGTGAAAGTGAAGTTGCTCAGTCATGTCCAACTCCTAGCGACCCCATGGACTGCAGCCTACCAGGCTCCTCCGTCCATGGGATTTTCCAGGCAAGAGTACTGGAGTGGGGTGCCATTGCCTTCTCCGGAACAATAATAACAATACTTAATTATTCTCAAATTCTCAGTGAGAGACTCCTCCCAGAGTAAGACTTCTATCATACCATGACAGTTGGCATTCATTAAACGAATTGAGTAACCACTTAGTGAGGAATGCACAAGAAGAATTCTTATTACTTTTTGACTCATTTTTCTGTGGATTTATATTACTTCTTTGGCTATGACCAAAAGGAAAAAAACAAACAAACAAGCAACAACAACTTGCTAACTATTGGTGCAAACTTATCGTGCAATGTTAAATTCACAGACCAGTTTAGGATATAAGGTTAAATGTTAAGTTAAGGCAAACTATAGTTTGAAATGAAGTCAAGAACTGATACTACCTCACATAATCATTTAAGTAATCCTGTATGCACAGTGTAGCCACAAAGACTAGAGATCACTCACCTCTGCTTCCTCTGGGGAGAGTATACAGATATAGGCCTTCCAAGAATATGAATGAACAAGCCTGTGTTCACTAGAGGCAACTGGAGAAATCTAGGACTCTGGGTATCTTTCTTAGAGACAGGGATAAAAACCTAATAATAAAAAGTGTTTGGTTTGAGTCTCAGACTCACCACTTATTAACCTCTTATGATCTTTAGTTGAGAATAATGAAAAGACATACAGTTTATGGACTTCCTAATCATGATAAACAAATGAGATAGTGGATATGCAAATGCAGTTTTAATCTTTAAAGCGTTACACATGTATTAAACTTGTATTCTATAAAGTAACAATATGTCAGTCTAAACTATCTCCAAGAGTAACTTTGGAGCTGCTCGTTTACTTGTCTAATGCATAAAATGTATTTATAGTTTCCTTTTACTTGAGGGAAGAACCAACAGCTATCTATCACGAAAATTCATTGACTATAATTTAGGAATTTTGAATTCGCTTTTAATCAACGGGAAACAACCAGGTGGTTTCAGACGTGTCACCCAACCTACACTCACTAGCAGAACAACGAGGCAGTAACGGCTGTTCTGAAAAAAGCAAACAAACAAAAAATAAGCTAACCAATACACACCAAAAAATAAACTACAGACATGTTGCGTTCTTAATTACTTTTGATAAGAAGGTGTTAATTTCAAAATATAGCTAGATAGAGATGGGTGAGAAAATTTTCCCATAATTGGAGTTTTCAAGGGCCTAGAAAAAGAGACACTTATAACTCCACAATTGCCAGCTAATTAAAAATAAATCAAGTTTTCATCTAATGTTAAAAACCATCTAATGAACCACAAAAGTCATAAACTCAAAAATAGTTACAAAAGAAAATTCATACGTTGAATGCCCCAGAATTACAAGGTGCTGGGGATAATATAAGAGCTCTGAGAAAACATGTTTTCCCAATAAATTTATAATGTAGATGAGAAGAAAAAGATACACAAAAATACCTGAACTAGACCAGAAGGCTATGACCTCTTTCATCCTTCCTTGGCTGCATTCTACATGCTGCCAGATATTTGACCAAGACATGACAGATGCAGAACCGGCAGGTCTTAATCATCCCAGAGCTGCCTCACTCCTTTATGTGTGTGTGTGTGTGTGTGTGTTCAGCCAAATGGAGCTTACACAGCCACCAAACAGTCCCCACAGGATTCTCTATTCATTTCAGGTTAGGTCTGCATATGCCTTATTTTCATACACTCTTAGGATTCCTTTAGGGCCTAAAATGAAGAATGAAGAACTGAAGGAAAGAAGAGTAATGGGTCCTGATGATCCACGTATTGCCCTTTTCTTTGACATTATCTTGCTTCCCTGACCACAGCCTTGTTCTGCCAGATTTGTTTCATTTTCTGCATGACTTCATCTGGATGGGCATTTCAAGCTGTGATTTCCAAGTTTGATCTCCCATTGTAGACCCTGTTAACGCTGCAAAAAGAAGCTTTAAAGTTCAAAGTGACTTAGAATGAGCAATGTCTTAAAAGTTGGTATCTTTCTGATCCTCTGCTGTTGGCTGCTTCAAAGAATGTCAAATTATTGTACATTGTATCACAAATATCTCCAATGGGCATTCTTTAAAAATGCACTCAGGAAATCAGTCTTCCAGCTCAGAGGTTTGATGGTGCAACCCCTTGTTGTTGATGTGAAAAACTTGTTCTGTGAGTGGAACTTCAGCCTCACACATTTCCCTTATGGCTCCCAGCTCATTGTCCTTGCTCTCAAATAGTGACTGAGGTGATCTGATGTTTCCAGATTATTTTAGGAAACAATTGGACTCTTCTCTCCACATGCAGTATATTCCCCACCACCTCAGAGATAACAAATGCCCCAATGATGCTTTTGTGTTCCCTCCCTATTCAATCTTAGGCAAGCCTTTAAAGCAAATGAAACAATTAAATCTTTAACAAAGCATACAAATTAACGAGATCTTACTCTTCCAGAATTCTAACCACAAGCCATTCTTGAGGGGGTAGTCAACTTGTTTGGATCTGAGCTAAATACATAAGTCTTAAATTTTCATATAAATATTTTTATATACTCTGGTGAACAATTGTTTTCTACCTTTAATGGCACCCCACTCCAGTACTCTTGCCTGGAAAACCCCATGGATGGAGGAGCCTGGTAGGCTGCAGTCCATGGGATCGCTAAGAGTCGGACACGACTGGGTGACTTCACTTTCACTTTTCACTTTCATGCATTGGAGGAGGAAATGGCAACCCACTCCAGTATTCTTGCCTGGAGAATCCCAGGGACGGTGGGGCCTGGTGGGCTGCCGTCTATGGAGTCGCACAGAGTCGGACACGACTGAAGCAACTTAGCAGGGCTCTAAAATCTGCACTTCAGAGTTTGAAGATATATGCAAAATGGAAAATGTTTTGTTATAAGATGTAAAAACTCCTTTTTGGTAAATTATATTATACTCAGTATTTATACAAAATGTGCTGCACTGGATATGATTTATAACCAACTTCAAAATTCAATATCATATTAAGATTTGAATGTAAAGTTGAGCTTCCTAATTAGAAACAGTGTTGAAATTAGAAACTGATATAAGCAAAAGCAAGTCAGCAAAAAAGAAGAAATAAAAATATGCCTAAAGTAGATGTGTAGGGAAGCCTCATTACCGTGTACCTAATGTATGTTAAACATACAATTACATGGACACTGATTAGGCTGAAATTAGTCATGGCAATATATAACAATAAAGCTATGCGTTTTTTTATTCAGTTATATATTTAAAGTGAAAGAAAAATGGTTCTTGTTTTAGATATTTAGAAAATTATTGATACTTCATTTTTGAATGTTGAACACAAGTAAATGCTAGTTATAGATATTTCTTTTCTAGCCTTTTGGTAGGGTTTTCAAGGACTCCTTGGCAAATAGGATAGCAAACTGACTCATGGAAAAATGAATACAATATTCTATAGTGCTCCTTGTTAATAAATTATTTTGTCCATTTTGATTTAGTCCCAACTATATAAAATCATTAAAAAATAGTTGAGAACACTAAGTGTTGTTCTATTGTTTGGTTTGCTTTCTAAAATGTTTTATTGTTGTATACATTGTTCAGAGTTCCACCAGTTTTTTTTTTTTTCCTGCCCAGAATGAACTGCACTCAGGTAGTAACTTTTGTAAATCCCAGGTAAACTTTACAACTCCCTTTCAATGAGGAAATGCATTCTGATTTTAATATTTTCTTTAATATATTACTGATTTCCTTTTCTTGCTGTGGACTTATTTGCAAAATAATGAAAAAGATTTCTTTTCCTTCTAGGATATATAAAAAAATGCATGATGCCCCTTCCTTCTCCCAGGTCTAATTATGTTTAGGGTTCTTTTATAGTATGAAAATATTCACATATTTTTGTATTTATCAGTAATATTTATTAAAAGGTGCAAATGCAGGCATGGAAGTCTTCAAAATTACACTGATTTAAAGGTATGATTAAAATAATACTGTTGGATTATCTGCAGAGTGATGGAGCTGGTGCTTCTAGAAGAAGATGATGATACCAGCCTGAGATAAAGTTGGGTCCTCAGAGCCTGAAAGGACAAAGGGATGGTGGGTTCTGTGATGGTTCAACATGCTCATGCAGGATAGAATAGATTCCCAGTCATAGCAAGGTCCTGGCATAAATGCTTGGGCACCAAGCATTAAGCAGCATGGCCTTTGGAGCTTCAGTGAAAGAGATGGATGCCCCACTTAATAACAGACCTGAGGCTGGAAGAAAAGCACACAGATAAATGCACACATGAGGTTTCCCTTGTGGCTCAGTGGTGAAGAATCGCCTGCCAGTGTAGGAGGTGCAGGTTCAATCCCTAGGCTGAGAAGATCCCCTAGAGAAGAAATAGCAACCCACTCTGGTATTCTTGCTTGGGAAATCTCATGGACAAAGGAACCTGGCAAACCACAGTCCATGGGGTCACAAAAGAGTCGGATACAACTTAGAGACTAAACAACAATACATATATACATGAAATGTCTCCTAAAAGAGGTGTCGGATCTGGATAAGATTGAAGAAAGGTAAATAAATATGACATTTATTTCATTCTTCCCATAGTGAAGAAAATATATCTATTATGAAAATTGTAATAAAATAAGAATCTGAAATATAAAAATTCTTTTCCTTAGAAAATATACACCAGTATCTGGGAAAAAAAAAAACTCTTAGGTTATAACAATGTTCTACTGATTTATTAGGGAGAGGATTAGTGTATGGAGAGTATTATGGTTTTGAATATAGCTTTCAATATGCTGTCTTGATCTAGTTTTGAGGCCTTAGGAGTGGTTGTTCCCCTCTTTGAGTATTCCATTAAATGCTTGCGTGCATACTAGAAAGAAAGTGAAGTCGCTCAGTCGTGTCCAACTCTTTGCGACCCCATGGACTATAGCCCACCAGGCTTCTCCATCCATGGAATTTTCCAAGCATGAGTACTGGAGTGGGTTGCCATTTACTTCTCCAGGGGATCTTCCTGACCCAGCGATTGAACCCAGGTCTCCTGCATTGCAGGCAGACGCTTTACCATCTGAGCCACCAGGGAATCTCCCTGCGTGCATACTAAGGTGCTTCTGTTGCTGCTGCTGCTGCTAAGTCGCTTCAGTCATGTCCAACTCTATGCGACCCCATAGACAGCAGCCCACCAGGCTCCCCCGTCCCTGGGATTCTCCAGGCGAGAACACGAGTGGGTTGCCACTTCCTTCTCCAATGCATGAAAGTGAAAAGTGAAAAGTGAAAGGGAAGTCGCTCAGTTGTATCCAACTCTTCACGACCCCATGGACTTCAGCCTACCAGGCTTCTCTGTCCATGGGATTTTCCAGGCAAGAGTACTGGAGTGGGGTGCCATTGCTTTCTCGTAAGGTGCTTCAATTGTGCCCAACTCTTTGGGACCCTATGGACTGTAGCCCACCTGGCTCCTCTGTCCATGGGTATTCTCCAGGCAAGAATACTGGAGTGGGTTGCCATGTCCTCCTCCAGGAGATCTTCTTGACCCAGGGATTGAACATTTGTCTCTGTGCCATGTGTCAACCAGTGCCACCTGGGAAGTCCATCCCATTAAGCCAACACCCCAGAATCACCACCTATGTTGGAATCTCACACTCTGGGGCACTGCATATCCAACCTATTCATCCCAGGGCCAACTATCAGACAAACAGGGATAGCACTTATGCCCAGAGCCTATTGAAATCATAAAAAAAATTGCCAGTCCCCCTTAGATAGATCTGCTTAGCCTGTCTACCCATTCCTTTCCACAGAAACCACAATGAAGGTGCTTACTCACAGTTCCGTTTTCCCCCTGCCTATGACCAACTGCAATGCTTCCCCTGAGTGGCCCTGGGTACCCAGGGTCTCCCCAGGGACCTCTGAGTAACAAAGTTTTATAGCACTTTTTGTCTCTCTAGATGTGCATCTGGCTTCCCCATCCCTCACTCAAGGCAATATAGTTAAAACAGGTTCTCAGGTATATTCACATTCACAACCAGAGCCCATGTGCATCTGAGGTTGGGAAGTGGGGTCAGTGGCTTTTTTTGTTGGGTCATGGTATGGCTTCCAAATGATGGTATCTTCTCATTAAAAAGCCCTTCTTTTCTGATGCTCTTGCCATTAGAGTTGATCACCCTCCATCCTACCTCAGTGTAGACACTACAGCCAGGTTATGTTCTTGGTTCACTTCTTCATCTCAAGTCTTGCCATTATCCTGGGTGAATTCAAAACCTATTTGTCCATTTATTCCACACTCCAGTATGTTGTTTCATTTATGTTGTTTGACTTATTCTTTCAACTGACCTTCATCTTCTTTTATCTTCAACCTCCTGGTCCCACAGTCACACTCTGAAATTGTTTCTGGTCAGAAGCCCAAAATTAATCTCATCAGGCTAAAAATCAGGCTAAAATCAATGTCACAGGGTTGGTTCATTCTAGGAGTTCTAGAAAAAAAATCTGTTTCCTTGCTTTTGCCAGATTTTAGTGACCAACTAATTCCTTGGCCATGAAATCCTTCATCTTCAAAGCTAACATAGTATTGTCACATTCTGCCACTGACTCTACTTCTGTTACCACATTGCCTTCTCTCTAATTTACCTTTAAAATCATTTAATTTGGGGGTTTTAATTCTGGGAAAATTGGAGTAAACAAACCCCCACATGCTGTCTCTCTGGGGAAGAAAATGGTAATCTACTCCAGTATTCCAGTCAGGGTAATCCCACGGACAGAAGGGGCCTGGTGGGCTATAGTCCATTGTGTCGCAGAGTTGAACATGATTGAGGGACTGAGCACATGCTGTCTTTCCTAATGAATGCAACCATGAATCCTAGATCAATTTCATGAAGCAGCTATCTGAGGACTTACAAAGTAAATGATAACAGTACAGATGGGGAAGGAAACGGAAATTCAAATTTCTCCTGAACTGTTGGTGTCTGATATCACTCTACCTGATCTCAAAAACAGCCTGAAACCCAGAAGTGTGCAATAGGTGTGTACTGAGAGAATTTCAAAATAAGCACTTACTTTTGAGCTGAGGAGTTGGAAAACAGTTCCTAAAGGTAAAGAAAGTGAAAAGGGGTATGGGGGAAGAGGAGAAAAATCACCGGTTTAGCACTATTTCATTGTTATTATTGTTGTTGCTGCTGTTTTCATTACTAATGACAGCAGTAGACAGTGAGGCATCTCAAGCTCAGAGGAAAGAGAAATGTTCTTTCTAATGAGAGGAATTGTGCTCCTCCAGAGCATAGAGCAAATTTCCCATTTTGCTCTCTTCATCTGCAAAGTTACCAAGTGGAACAGGATTCAGATACACTCTCTAGAAATACATTGCACAATAAGGAAGGTAAGTCCCTGATTTCTGGCTGGAAATCCCTTGCAGTTCAATCAGTAAAGAATCTGCCTGTAATGCAGGAGACCAAGGTCTGACTTCAGGATGGGAAAGATCCTCTGGAGAAGAAAATGACATTCCACTCCAGTATTCTTATCTGGAGAATCCCATGGACAGAGGACCCTGGCATGCTACAGTCCATGGGGTCGCAAGAGTCAGACACAACTTAGTGACTAAACCACCATCAAGCCCCTGATTTCTGCCTGGAAAACAGGTAAGAAAATACAGGAAGCCTGACAAATTTCAGAAAGAGTACAGTGAAGAAGAAAGTTAAAAAAAAAAAAAAAAAGATCACATAAAGTTGCATATGAACTCCTGGATTAACCTCTCAGTTGTTTATGAAAGAATTTTATTGCAAACAGCCTACCACATGTATTAAAAATTGAAGTACACAGCGATCTCCGCCCATACGCATAGTTGAGTTTGATTAGACTAACAATGCAAATGCTTAAAAAACTGAAATGACATGTCATTTATGAATGACATAAAAGTTACATCAGAATTTGCATCTTGAGAGTAATATGGCCAAATGCATGCTGCTGCTGCTGCTGCTGCTAAGTTGCTTCAGTCGTGTCCGATTCTGTGTGACCCCATAGACAGAAGCCCACCAGCCTCCCCCAACCCTGGGATTCTCCAGGCTAAAACAAATCAAAAGGCCAGCATTCATCATAAGATTAAGATTAGACATAGGCATTTACAATATAATTGTCAAAATGTTTAGCAAGCAATTATTATTACTTGACATAAAAAGGATGGGGAAAATCTAAACTCAAAAAATTAAAGACAAATGACAGATACCAATCTAGCAATGACTCTGGACTGTCAGTATAGAGATTATCAGAAAAAATTTTAAAGCAGATTTTATAACCTTACTCCAGTAAATAAGGACAAACATTTTTTAAATAAACAGAAGGTAGGCTTAACAAAGAAATAGATGGTATAAAGAAAAATCAAACTGAAATTCTAAAGCTGAAAAATAAAACAAAGAAAATTCCATAGATGAGCTCAGCAACACAGTGGGAATGACAGAATAAAGAGTCAATTAGCTTTAAGATACAAGATACATCATTACAAAAAAAATCAAGCAAACAACAGAAAAAACAATTGAAAAAGGTACACAGAGCCTTAGTGACCTGTAGGACAATACCAAAAGATCTAATACTTAGGACACTGAAGTCCCAGAAGAAATGGGAAAAGTGTATAAAGAATAAAACACATTTAAAGACATAATGACTAAGAATTTTCCAAATTTGATGACAGGAATAAACAGACTGAAAATGCTCATCAATGGCGAGCAGTATAAACTCTAAGAAATCCATTCCTAAACACATCACAATCACATTTCTGAAAGCTAAAGAGAAATAAAAGTCCTAAAGGCAACTAGAGAAAAATAACATTTTACGTAGAGAAGCAATGATTCAAAGAACTGTGGATTGTTCATCAAAAACCACAGATGCCGTAAGAATTGGAATAAAATATGTAAAGTACAGAAATAAAAGAATAATCAACTAGTATTATAGATCCAGGAGAAATAAGTATTTTTGAAATGAAAGTAGAATAAAAATACTTTGAGACAAAACTAAGAAAATTAATATCTAGCAGATACACTCTAAAAGATATGCTGAAGGCTTTTTATACAAAAAGTAAATGATCTAGAGAGAAACTTGGAACATTAGGAACGAAGGAAGCACAGTATTGAATTAGAGCCACTTGGATAAATATATTAAAGTATTCATAACCTCTCAAGTTCTTTAAAATAATGACTGAAAGAAAAATAGATAATATAGTCAAGAAGTTATCAATGCAAATAGATGCAATATAAACATTAATTACAATATGAAAGGTGGGGGTGGGGATAAAGAGGAATAGATAGTGGTAAGTTTTCTACATTTTACTTGAAATGGTTAAATGTCAATCTTAAGTAGACTGCAAACATTAGGTATACGTATTTTAATTCTGAGCAATCACTAAATATTATGTAGAAATGTGAGAAGAAATCAGTAAGTTCATTTAAAAACTATATTAAAATATACAAATTATCTAAATATGCAAGAAAAGGGAAATAAAATAATTAACATGAAAGGGGGTAGAACAGAAAATACATAAAGAAATGATAGTCATGAATTCAAACAAATCAATAATAATTTTAATATAAATTGATCTAGGCCCATAAATTTAAAAATTGGAGTCATCAGAATACACTTTTAAAAGACCCAAGTATCTGCTGTATACATTTAACCACTTCAAATTAAATTATATAAGTAGATTAAAAGTAAAAAAATGGACATTAACATAACATATAAGCTATCATCAAGAGAAAATTTGTGTAACTCTATTACTAGAGGACATATTAGTCTTCAGAGCAAAGGAAATTACAAAGATAAAGAGGGGTAATGTGTAACATAAATCTAGCAATAGGTTTCAGCAATCCCAAATAGGCATGAACCAAACAAAAGGACTTCAAACTGCATAAAGGAAAAACTGGTGGAACTGAAAGGAGAAATAGAATAATCCACAATTATATTTTGAGATTTCAGTACACTTCTCTCAACAATTGTTATAACCACTACAGAAGAAAATCAGCAAGGGCTAGAAGAACTAATCATCAGTAAATTGTGTCCAATTGACATTTATAGGAAATCTTGCACAAAACAGAATAATATATGCCCTAAGTACTGCAGAACATTAACCAAAATACACAATATCTTAGTGTCGTAAAATAAACTGCAACAAAATTAAAATAATTGAAACCATACAGTGTATTTTCTGATTATAATAGAATTAAATTAGACATTAATAATATAAAGATAATTGGAAAATCCTCAAACATTTGGAAACTAAACAACAAACTTCAAAATAAATCCTCCTTTGAAAGAGAAATCTCAAGATAAATTAGAAAATATTTTGAATTGATTGAAAATGAAAATATAGAATAAAAAATGTATAGGGTGGAGTCAATAGTATTTTGAGAAAAAAATTATAATATTAAATACTTACATTAGCAAAGAAGAAATATTTCCAGTAAACAATTTAAACTTCTAGTTAAAGAAACAAATAAAAAGGCATAATAAATCTAGAAAAGATAGAAGGAATGAAATAGTAAAGAGCTGAAGTCAGCAGAATTGAAATAAAATAAACCAAAGATCACTTTTCAGAAAATTAATAAAATTAATAAGCAGTTAGTCACACTAAAAATAGAAAAGAGAAAAGATACAAATCATTACTATCAAAAACTAAACAGAAATATCACTAGAGATTGCACAGACATTAAAACGATAGTATAGGAAAATGGTATATAACTCTGCAAATAAAAACAATTGGTATAGTACATCTAAAATTGCCAAAATTCAACCAAGAAGAAATACATAACATGAATGATTCTATCTAACTCAAATAATTGAACTAATTATTAAAAGACTTTGGAAAAAGAAATCTCCAGACCCAGAAATTTTCACTGGTTAATTCTACCAAACTTCTACAGAGTAAATAACAATAAGCTCATGACATTTCTTCTAAGAAATATAAAGGGAAACACTCCTCAAATCATTTTACGAGATTAGAATTACTCTAACACCAAGACCGGATACAAACAGTACAAAAACAATAATAATAAAAAAATATATAGATCAATTTCTCTCATGAACATAGACACAAAAGTTTTTAATAAAATTCTAGTAAGTAAAACCCAGCAATATATAAATGCATTATACATCATAGCCAAATGTCATTTATCCTGAGAATGCAAAGCTCGTTCAAAATTTAAAAATTAATCTATGTAATCTACTATATTATATACTAAAGTTGAAAAAACATAGTCATGACAATTGATGGAAAAAAAAATGACAAAATTCATCCTACACATGATAAAAAACACTCAGCAAATGAGGAATTGAAGCAACCTTCACATGAGGGACTTCCAGGTGGTTCAGAGGTAAAGAATACACCTCCTAATGCAGGAGACATGGGTTCGATTCTTAGATCAGGAAGATCCCCTGGAGGGGGAAATGGCAACCCAATCCAGAATTTTTGCCTGCAAAATCCCACGGACAGAGGAGCCTGGTGGGCTACAGTCCATGGGTTTGCAAAGAGTCGGACACGACTGATTATAGCACGGCACAGTATCCTTCACATGATAGAGATCATCTACAGGAAAACTACAGTTCACAATATTTCAAATGATAAAAAGAAAAATAGTTATTCTCCCAAAGTTCAGGAATAAGATAAAGATCTTTGTTACCACTCCCATGCATCACACTGAATTCCCTAGTCAGTGTAATAAGTCAAGAAAAATTAATCTCTGAGAGAAACAGTTTGCAAAGGAAAAATAAAACTATTTATAAATTATCCGTTGTCTGTATAGAAAATTTCATTAGATCTACTAAAAAAGAAATTGGAAGCCCAAATTAGAAAGCAATACCATTTGCAAAACTTGAAAAGAATGAAATAAAGCAACAGGTACAGGTTTTGTATTTTAAATATTGTAAACATTGAGTAAGACCTTGAAGAAGCCTTAAATAAATGGAGATACATAATATGTTTAATATTTGGAAGATTTCACATTGTTGTTAATGGGGGCTTCCCTGATGAAAGGGAAATGTGGGGCTCCCTGAAATGTGGGGCTCCAGGGCACAAAAACTTTTCTGTGTTCCCTGTTTCTCATTTTTTATGAAGTAAGCTTCATTCATGGAGAAAGAAATGGAAACCCACTTCAGTACTCTTGCCTGGAAAATCTCATGGACAGATGAGCTTGGCAGGCTACACAGACCATGGAGTGGCAAAGAGTTGGACACTACTGAGGTGACATAACATGCATGCACACAGGCTTCATTCAGCCTGCATGACCTTCCCTTAAAAGGGCAGCTTCAAACAGTTGCTAATCAGGGAAGGAAGGGGACGCAGGGACAAATAGTGCAGCCATGGGGCAGGGTTCTAATTCCTTCTCAAGGGATATCTGCAGCTCTTCTGCAGAAGTAATGCTATGCTAAGTCACTTCAGTCGTGTCCAACTCTGTGCGACCCCTTAGACGGCAGCCCACCAGGCTCCCCCATCCCTGGGATTCTCCAGGCAAGAACACTGGAGTGGGTTGCTATTTCCCTCTCAATGCATGAAAGTGAAAAGTGAAAGTGAAGTCGCTCAGTCATGTCTGACTCTTAGTGACCCCATGGATTGCAGCCCACCAGGCTCCTCTGTCCATGGGATTTTCCAAGCAAGAGTACTGGAGTGGGGTGCCATTGCCTTCTTCTGCAGAAGTAAAGTCGCCACCAACTGGAAAATGTTAAGTGCTTGAAACATTTTTCATCTTAGAAAGAAAGTCACAGTTCAACAGCCTTAAGAACCACCAGATCCCTGACATCAGAGGACGTTTGGATTGAAGGAATGCAGGCCCTGCAAGCACCATGGTCCATGTCAGCTACCCTACATTTGACTATAAGACCCTCCACAAACCCCCTCGGTTAGGACACATAGTTTTGAGAGTAATAGCCTGCTATGACCCCCTTTACCTGGAAAAGCAATAAAATCTATGATTTTCTGCTTTACCCAAACTCTCTCTCTGGGATGCAATGCAGTAACAGTGAACAGAGGCTGAATTTTGGCTAAAAGATATGAAATTATAAAGCCTCTAGAAGAAAATTTTCTAGAATTTTCTAGAAGAAAAGTTGTGTGGATTAGGTTCTCAGATAAGACACTAAAAAAGTCTATAAAATTCAAAAATCATTGCTTTATTTTATCAAAGTTTTTTAAATCTCCCTGTAAAAAACTTCATCAGAAGAATGAAAATACGTGTAACAGACAGGGAGAACATATTTATAAAGATGCATTTGACAAACAACATGTATCCAGAAAAAATAAAAAAATTTACATATAGCTAAACTTTGTGTAGTAGTATATTGGATAGAAATACAGAAAAATATTAACAAAATGACAAAATGATCAAATTTCAATAGCAAAGAAACAAACAACCTTGTTAAAAATTAACGAAACACTTAAACAGAAGCTTGCAAAGAAGACATACGGAAGACAAACAAGCATGTGGAAAGTTGTGCACTATTCTTAGGCATTAGGAAAATGCTAATTATAGCCATGGTACGATAACTGCCACACATCTATGATGACAGTTATGAACAAAAACAAAACAAAAAGCTGGCAATAGTACTGGTCCTGGCTAGAATGAGAAATCGATAATTCTCATATGCATATGATGAGATTTAATTATTTAATTATTATAACTATTCTGAAAAGCTGACAGTTAATCATAAAATGAAACATATGCATGTTATATGCCACCGTGATTTCCAAACTAAGTATTTTCTAGGTAAAAACTTATTTTTGTGCAAAAATCTGTGGATAAATTGTGTGTACACACATATACACAAATATGTATATCAATTCATAATTGATCCAGACTGAAAACACACCAAGGAGTCTTTGAGAAATGAGTAGAGAAACTAACTAGTGGTGAATCTGTACAATGGAATATTACTAATGCTGGAACCAATGAAGAGAAACAAACTACGGATACAAGCAGCTATATCGGTGTGTCTCAAAAGAGCTATGCTGAGAAAAGAAGCTATGCTCCTAAGTTTATATAGTGCATACTGCAAGATTCTATTTATATAATACTCTGGAAAAAATAAAATTAGAGTGATGGAGAAGAAGAGAATAGTAGCCATGCTTTATACAGAGTATGCTGCTGCTGCTGCTGCTAAGTCGCTTCAGTCGTGTCTGACTCTGTGCAACCCCATAGATGGCAGCCCACCAGGATTCCCCGTCCCTGGGATTCTCCAGGCAAGAACACTGGAGTGGGTTGCCATTTCCTTCTCCAATGCATGAAAGTGAAAAGTGAAAGTGAAGTCGCTCAGTCGTGACTGACTCTTAGCGATCCCATGGACTGCAGCCTACCAGGCTCCTCTGTCCATGGGATTTTCCAGGCAAGAGTACTGGAGTGGGGTGCCATTGCCTTCTCCGTATACAGAGTATACGGGAGGTTTTTAAAGATGCTGAAATTGTTTTGTATCCTGATTGTTGTGGTGGATAACTGAATCTGTGTGTATGTGTGTGAAAACTTAGAGCTACACACCATAAAAAGCCAATTTTACTGTATATTAATTCAACAAATAAATTTTTGAAAATCTCTAAGTCTACAGAGGAGAAAAAAAATCATTTCATTTTTCTCCCAGCCTTTCACTTATATTCCAGACACATCTGAAATATTTTTAATATTATTTTCTTCGTATCCTATATCGTGTGGAAGGAAGAGTGTGTGCAGCAGTTATATTAGGATCAAGGCTCAAGGGCTAGGTCAAGCCTTGTGTATCAATATTTCAAGGGCATTGTGAATAGAGCTACCTTGTGGCTCATCTCCAGGGATGCCATTCACATTAAAACCACACAATGTTGCCCCTTGGAGAGGGTCTTCACTATGAAAGCTTTGCCATCACAAAACAGTATTTCCTACTTCCACCCTTTTCATACAAATCTCTTGTGATAATTAAAGTTTTACTAGTAATGGAATTTCACTTATGTATCTTAAGCCTTTAGTGCCTATTTGAAATGCCAATTTTGGGAGAGGTCACACTCTAAGCTACTGTATTAGTATGTGTATCAAGTACTGACTGTTCCTTAAAAAAATTTTTTTTCCATTTTATTTTTTAATGTGAGAGAAAAGACAGTATATATATGGAAAGAGTCAAGTGGATTATTTTCACTATAATTATAGTGTCTTATGAAGTTTCCTGGGTGGTACAGCAGTAAAGAAGCTACCTGAGGATGCAGGAGGTTCCATAGACTCGGATTTGGTCCGTGGGTTGGGAAGATCTCCTGGAGTAGGAAATGGCAATTTGCTTTAGTTCCTGAAAAGTCCCATGGACAAAGGAGCCTGGCAGGCCACAATTCATGGGGTTGCAAAGAGTCAGACATGACTGAGCTCATAGTGTCTTCTAGAAATTAGAAACTTATAGTAGTTCAAAATCTAAGATCACAGCCAGACCAAAAAAAAAAAAAAAAACTATACTACCTTTCATTTTCTTATCAGTAAAATGCTGATGATAACAAAGTCTACCTTATAGGGATGTTAAGAGTTAAATTAGTAGAAGAAAGTGTCTTGTATGCTGTGTTTTCAACAAATAGAAACTAATTCAGTGGAAAGGAAGAGGCACAGAAACACTATAGGAATTGATCATTTTAACTCTACTAACCCAACTGTAGGGAATGATCTATCATCCATGGCCTCAGGTAATGATTTTCAGACCTACTTCCTGGTCTCTTTAGTGGGCTGGTGGCTATTTGCAAAGCTAGCTAAGTATTATTGGGTCCTAAATAATTTTTTTTTTAATAAACAAAAACTATCTCTTCCTGTCTTTTAATCCTTCAAGTTGTGAAATTCTATGCAGCCTAATCCTGAAAGGGATTCCCATGGTGTGGTACACACTAGAGCAATTAACTGATTACTGCTGTTCAGAAAATGTAGTCTTTGGCCTGGTAATAGCTGCCTCCTCTCAGCAAGACACAGTCTTGTTTATCGTTATTGGTTTGGACTCTTCTGAGAGTCTTTGACGCATATGACAAGGCTCATATCCAAGCCAATTTGAATTAATTTCATCCATAAGATTACATGAAAACTGGCAAATGCTTTCCAAAAATCAGAATCCCTTATATTTTCCTCTATTTCCTTCTTTCTTTTTCATTTACATTACCTAGGATTAAGTATCCTTATTGATCTGAAAACAGCTTCTTTGTTTTATACAGTTATGGATGGTTTACCTACTGAAACATTATTGGGTAAAATAACAGAGTCAGAGTTTTAAAGTTGGAAGTGATAAAGCCAATTATGGTTTTATTCATGGGTTGGAAATAACAATTATTTTCTCAAGTTTATTTTCTAATAAAGATCACATGCACTTTCTTCTACCTTTAGGCAAGACATATTATTTAATCTACTTTACCTTTTTTTTCTCCCCAATACAATATTTTAGCAATAATACCTACATGTCTAGTCACTTCTGTGTTTCCTTAAGCAATTACACATGTGCTTTTGACCACCACCTCCTAACCTTTGAAAAAAGTTAAACTTCTTTGATCCACCCAGATTTAGAGTAGCTTGTCCCACCTGTGGTTTTCTGTCAACATCACCCTGCTGACCCACTTTTTTCATGTATACACCTCTCCACTCTTCAGAGAGATAAGAACTTCAAGGCAGGCAGCATGATGATGTAAAATGACACTTTTATTGAGAGAATATTTATTTTGTAATTGATTCATTTCTCCGCCCCTCTCTTAGAGAATAAATTTAGAGAAGCTGCAAAATCTCTTAGAGCCTTTACTTGCTGCTAAGTCACTTCAGTAGTGCCCGACTCTGTGCGATCCCATAGATGGCAGCCCAGCAGGCTCCACTGTCCCCGGGATTCTCCAGGCAAGAACACTGGAGTGGGTTGCCATTTCCTTCTCCAAGAGCCTTTACTTACTCGCTTATAAAATGAGAAGAAACTGCAGATTGATAAGGGGCTTGACAGCAGGAGATGTGTACAGTCATATTTGTTTCTTTCTGCTAACTTAATACCCTCTCAAGCAAGAATTTTACCACCCATTACTATTGGCAGACTCTTTATTGAATACTGTGTTTCAATGCTCTTGAGATATGCCTCTTAAGTTTTTCTCTGTTCCTACCACTCACCACAGTATATACGCAGCTACCAAATAGTTATGCTACTTGCCTACTCCTTGGAGGCATTTGCATCTGATAGAATTCTTAGATCAAGTGTTTTACATCTAAATACAAAGTTCAATACATAAATGAATAATTGGTGAAGAGGAATCCCACTTTCTCCAATGATGCATGTTTCTGCCGGTATGTAGGGGCCACATTCTTTACTGAAATGATAGCTATTCCAGGACAGTCACTGATTTCATTTGTCACTTTATTGTCAGAGTCAGAAGAGTGAATTAAAGCTAGGGCTGTCATTGTCATTTTTTGAGAACATTTCTTTTCCAAGCCCAGTTTACAGTTTGCTGTTTCACAGGATAGAAAAGCATTTCTTAAGAGAAAATGTGGTCTTTGCCTTTCCTCATGACCTTCCCTTTTCCTGAAACATGAAAACAACTTTTTCACAAATGGTTCTCTCCCAGAGTCAGAACTCTAGGGCCAGACCATGTACACTGGGCAAGGTATAAAATTATTTTCTTTCACACATGACACCTATGCTCAGTTAGAGGAGAGAAGGGATCAAGTATCACAGGAGTCTGCTCTGTGTTGACAAAGCTCCCAGGAATGGAGCGCTTCTCTCAACTTTCAGGAATTCCTGATAATAAGGACATATGTGTAGCAAGGCCACTGTTTATTCATAACAACTTCGTATGAATTAGAAAGACGTCCTTTGCATACACAGCATGCTTGACGAAAGGTAGTCTGGCTAGATTTTAGTCCATTTTAGTCCCCTTGGCTATAAGTGATCAGCTCACAGTGAACAATCCACAGAAATATACATGGTGATACTAGTGATGAAATTTCTCATTTTCCAACTCATTTTTTCTTTATGACACTATAGTTTTCCCCCCCGAAGAGTTAGCTGTTTTTTGTGTTCAGGGAAGAAAGTACGAAGAACTGTGTAAGGAAGAAACATTTCCCACTCTAAAATACTTCTCTTTGGCATGAGAGTTGTTTTAAGCTGATTATTTTTAAGAAACATAAGACTCAGGAAGTTTATTCTTTTTATCTTCCCCTACATCTCAAAGAACTTAGAGAACCTGATCCAGAAAGGGAGCCATCACCATAGATAACTACAGTCTAATATAAACTAGGTATGTAGACAGGGAGCAAAGTAGTCAAGTCTGGTAAAACCTTTCTGTGTTCCATCATTTCTGTATTGTCCAGCAACATCTGTTCACCAAGCATTTGCTCTTTCTATGAATTGCCTTCTTCCTCTTTGAAGTCTCAGAACTTTACCTCTTATCCATAGCTCAGAATACAACAGAAACCTCAATTTTCTGATTCCCCTTTGGGTCTCATATTTCTATAGAACTCCTGCATATACATAATTAAATTTGTTTTTCCTGTTAAACTGTCTTGTGTCAATTTAATTATTAGGTCAGCCAGAAGAACCTCTACTAGAAGGGTAGGGGAAGATACTTTCTTATCAACAGCTACTAATAAAAGAAATAAATAAAAATAATAAATAAAAGAAATAAAAAGAAATAAAAGAAAATGCATTTCCATGCCAATATCATCAATATAAAGGCTTGAGAAAGGATCTCCCTTTGTGAATGAATTATAAGAAGAAAGAGAGATAGTGGACAAGACAGTGGTAAGGGGCCTTAGCGAAGGTGTGATTGGGCTCCAGTGAGAAAGTCTTTGAGATTTCTGGGCATTGCCCTCGGAAGACAAAGACGTATCAAAGAAAGAATAACTGTAAATAGAGCAGAAAATCCACTTATAGCCTTTCATACATGCTGCAACCTTGTTGGTTCAGTACCAGCAGCGCTTCCTGAACCCCTAAATAAGACCTAGAAACCACAGCTAGTAGTTTTGCAGGCAAAAATAAGTATCTAAGAACCAATACCTGCCCTCAATCAAAATATGTTCTTCAGTACTAGTGAAAGTCACTCAGTTGTGTCCAACTCTTTGCAACCTCATGGAGTATACAGTCCATGGAATTCTCCAGGCCACAATACTGGAGTGGGTAGCCTTTCCCTTCTCCAGGGGATCTTCCCAACCTAGGGATCGAACCTAGGTCTCCCACATTGCAGGCGGATTCTTTACCAGCTAAGCCACAAGGGATGCCCTCTTCAGTACTAAGACCCACTGAAATCTGGTTCAGCCCTAGAAAGCAGTGGTCATGGGAGGTGGATCCCAAAAGACAGTAGCTAATGTTTCTACCAGTTCACTGGGATGGTACATAAAATAGAGTAGAACTTGAGTTATTTGAAAAAGCAATGTTCAGGCCCACCTCCATCCTTAGATGACAATTATTGCCATCACTGGTGTCCGTTAAGGGAGGACAGCACCTGACATACTTCTCACACAATCATAGCAGGGACTTTCTTAAACTGTAGGCTCTTAGTTCCCAGACAGGATGAATTCTAAAAAAGGTGTAATGACCCCTGTCTTTTGACCTTCTTCATAGTGATATGGGTTCTGAATTACTTATCAAAATCAAATGGAAGATTCCCTAAATATAGACAGTGGGTCTTCAGCTAGCCTCTGAAAGAGAAATGTTTGTGATAGAGGATGTTTTAGGTACTATTGACACCTCATGTCTTTCTTTCCTTCACTTTTGTCTCTTTACTTAATTGTGGCAAGAACACGTAACTTGAGATCCATCATCAACAAAAGTTTTACACTTGCAATACAGTATGACTAATTATAGGTATAATGTTATACAGCAGATCTCTGGAGCTTCTTCATCTTGCATGATTGAGATTTTATGCCAGTTGACTACCAACTCCCCATTTGTCTGTCCTCAAGCTGTGGTTTCTCAGGACACTTCCTCCTGGTCTGGCTTTAGCTGTAGAGGTAAAAACCTACTTCAGTTGTCCTCGGTCTCATCCTCTGCCACCACACCTTGGCACAGGAACATTTTCAGGACAGAAAAGATCTAACCTGACTTGACACGGCTGCTAGTCACAATGTTAACATCACAGAACTTGAAATTCTGAGAAAATAAACCACAACCACAGTATATGTTCATATCCAAATATCTTACAGGGAGAGAAAAGTTTTGATCACCTCCCCAAATGACAGTCATTTCAGGGAACCTCAGCAACCAAGTCATGGGCCTAGAGGGGAGAAGGAATATATTAAGTGGTATATTCTCTGTACAGAACGGCAGGGGGCCTCAGGGTGACAATTAGAAATACTGGGCTAAATATTTACCTGGAAAATTTCTACCTTTCTCATTGACTTCTTCATTCTACTCCTCTACATACCCTAGTAGGATCAGGAAAAAAATATTATAGGGAAACTAAGGTAGAATTTTACCATTTAGGTCTGTATGTAACCAAGCTAGTTTGAGGAATTACATTCACTCACAGTACAAAAGTATTCTTTCTGGACCAAAGTAATTTAATTTCATCCACATTTCAGTGAGGGCTTTTGTGTGATGAAGCTTCAGCCTCTGTCAAAGAGGGAAATGACAGCTGGGGGAAGTGATCAGGTACATAGCTGAGTCACCACATTTCTACAAGAATGCATGTGGCCTCCTGATTTAAGGAACACCAGAACTTCACCTTGAAGATCCCAGAAATAAATGCACATGTAACAAAAACCTTATAAATGGAGAAAGGAAGACCCCCCCACACACACACACATAGCCCTTCCTGTGCATGGGGAGAGACCACAGGCATGTGTGTGGCATGATAGGATAGTCTGCACACTCAGTTCTGTATGCCCCACACGAAGAGGCAGACAGGGCCAAGTAGCTGAAGACAACAGGCACATTTTCCTAAGTCTGTGAAACCTATCATTGTTCATAGTGTCACACCATGGACAATTGGAAAAGCAGAACAAATGCAGACTTCGCTAGAGAAATATCTACTGCCTCCAAAAAGCAATTGAATAGCTTAGGGTGTCTTGTTTCAAAGAAATAGAAAAACTCACAGAAAAGCTTAGACCCCTTAGAGAATGTTCAGGAGTTCTCAATATTTGCAGGCAAACTGAATGTCTTTTGATTAATTTAGCACTCTCCTATCTTTCTCCTTCCTTTATCTCTGTCTCTCTGTCTCTCTCTTTTGCTCACTCACTCTCGCTGTCTCTGTTCTTCTTAATCTTCTTCAAATCTTATGATTTGCTGAAAAAGTGGTTTATATTCTTCAGAAACACTGTGGGTGGCACTTTCACTTTGAGAAGAATGAGGGGTGAGGGGAAACAAATCTTTTGTTGTCATGGAAGTATGTGTGTTTCAAAGGGCCATTTTAGAGTCACAATGCAGAGCCTAATAAATATTGATCAAAGTCTATTGATATCTCCAACATACTATGAGGCAAAAATGTGTTTCCCTTGTGCTCTAAAAGTTGCAAAACTCACAAATGTCTGTGTTAGAAGAATTATGTGTAAAAGATAAAGCCTTTGTGGTCAAACCCCTGTGTCCCGCTCCACTACAAACAGATTCTGTTTGTAAAAGCACTGATTTCTGGCAACTCTCATCCTCCTGTCTCTCTGGAGGATGTGGGTCAAATATGGACACCACCAACTGGAAAAACATTTGGTAAAAATGTTACATGTACTTGGAAGTCTAGACTGTTTTTCATTTGCACAAAATTCTAAGTTGACTCCATAGGAGTCGCAGGAATTTGGAAGAAATACTTTAAATGTGTAGAAGATGGGACGTTAGGGCTACCACAGTTATCCTTTCGAGGAAGACATCTATCATTGTGTTTACATGATAAATAATTCCCCTCTAATTATTTATTTGGGTTCCTTAGTTTCTTGACAATTTTGATGAAGATAGTCATTGTGTGTGTGTGTATATATATATATATATTTAAGTTATGAACTATGGACTATGGAGGTGGTAATGGCAACCCACTCCAAAATTCTTGCCTGGGAAATCCCATGGACAGAGGAATCTGGTGGGCTACTGTCCATATGGTCACAAAGAATCAGACACGACTGAGTGACTGAGCACTGAGCACACATGGACTTCAGAGGCTAAATAATTACATCTTAATTTTTTCACTCTCTTTCTTGTTTTTATTGAAATTATATTTCTTTTAAAAATAAACCATCCTTTGTTCCCAAATTTTAAGTATTTATAATATCTGTGTTGTTCTTAGTCACTTAATCATGTCCAACTCTTTGTGACCCCATGGACTGTAGCCCTCCAGGCTCCACTGTCCATGGGGATTCTCCAGGCAAGAATACTGGAGTGGGTTGCCATGCCTTCCACCAGGGGGTCTTCCTAACTCAGGGATCAAATCCATGTCTCCCGTACTGCAGGTGGATTCTTTACCCTCTGAGCCACCAGGGAAGCCCTTGAATACTGGAATGGGTAGCCTATCCCTTCTCCAAGGGAATTTTCCTGACCCAGGAATGGAATTGGGGTCTCTTGCATTGCAGGAAGATTCTTTACCAGCTGAGCTACCAGAGAAAACATATTAAGCTAAAAAACAACAACAACAACAACAAATGTAATCGCTTTTGGTAGTGAATTACTGAAGGCTTGAAATTCCTAAAGTATGTAGGGGAAATAGCCCACACAGTCCTATCATCTGGCTTTAAGGACTGTCTAATCCCAGGCAGCAAAAGTCATTGTGGTCCAGTGGGAATGGGTCTCCCTGGAGCTATGCTTTGTGGTGACCCTGACCATCATTTGGGGGGCATGCTGCATGGCATGTGGGGTCTCAGTTCCCCAACCAGGAACTGAACCTGTACCCACTGCGGTAGAAGAGCAGAGTCTTAACCACTGAACCACCAGGCAAGTCCCAACCTTGAGCAATCTTACATATGGGTTAGCAAATTATTGTAGACACCATGACCAAGGCTTCAAGAGTTGTTTAAGTAAGTAGCACAGGGTTACTTAGGATGGAGAACCACCCCACTACCTGCTATCTCTTCCTGTTCATTGATTTTGCTTCAAGGTCAGTATCCTGAACTACCCAGAGGAGTTTAAAGAAAGCCTTTATCTTCAAGCTGTACTTCTGGATCTTCTGGGCCCTCTTAGGTTGAAACTCTTAGGAAGAAGAAAATCTTGCTCAGAGAAGAGATGGGTGAGCAACTCAGGGTTAATTTACCCAAGCACGTTTGAATTTCCAGGGAGGGTTCAAGTCCGGACGCTGTCTCTCTTGGGAGATGGATGAGAAAGCATTTAGCATGGGATTCTGCACGTCTGCCAAATTCTGGTGTAGAGAAAGAGGTCACCACTCAGAGAAGCTTCAAATTACTTAAAGTCATTAACTTCTGGCCTAGTCAGAATTGAGCCTTATTTGAATGTTGCATTCTCATTGTTACTAAGATATCACGGCTACAAGGGAGCACTGAAGACACAAAAGTCATTGACTCCAGTCAAGTCAGCTAAGCTCTTCCAGAATTAGTCACCTGGACAGGCCCCTTTCAGTATCTGACATCTTAAGGCTAAAGGAAGTCCTTTATCCCACAGTGTTCAAGATATCAAAGTCAGAGGGGAGGCCATGACCCACACGTTCTTTCTTGGGACTTTCTAAACCTCAGTACAGCTTATTAATTAGGATTTTAGCAACAGCAATGATTTAATGTGGTAGAATAATCAGATAGCAGGTAGTTTAACAATTTCCCTATTTTTCTTACCTTTATAATCTTTTATAGTTATTTTTAAGATGCAAAAAAGCAGCAATGTGAATGAAATTAGGAGTAACCACCATCTCTTAGATATTAAGCAGCTTTGAAAAGACAACTTTAAGTGAATGCAACTGCAGTGTTATTTTTACTAGCACAAGTGCATGATTTTTATTTATTTATTTATTCATGTACATTATTTTACCTTGTGACCCGGAAGGTGTGGGCCCAAGAAAGTGGTTGCTTCTGAAGAGCCTCTGGAGATATTGCAATGATTATTTCACTAACCATAATTTTTGCAGGACATTGATCTTTTCATTGTCAGTATAACCGAGAGAAGCAAAGAGTAACTGTCTATGATTTTTTATAAAGTTATAAGAAATTCAATGAATTAAATTCTCTATGTTGCTAAGGTTCATGCTTTTCAATTTCAAAATCTGCTGTTGAAAATCTTATTATGATGTGTAAGTCTACTTCCATGGTAACTATGGAGAGTCTTACAAACATCATTGATTTTCTTTTTTCTTCCTTTCTTTCCCTGACTTGTCATGTCTTGCCTTTGCCCTTCTTCCTCTTTTCTTCATTTTGTTTCATCCTTCATTCTTCCTGTTTCATTATTTCTTTTCTTTTTTATTTTTAACTATTTGGCCAATATAAGAGCTGGTAGGACCTCTACATATAATTCTGAATCTGATTTTACAAGGAACTCAGAAAAAATATGAAACGCCGAGAGCCTAGAGATAATTTTTACTCTTCAGTCTAAATTCATTAATCACCAGACCTCACTTTGCCTCTTATCCCTCTCACCTTTATTTTTTTTCTTTTTTTTAAATCAAAATTCAACTCTGAAATAAAAATAAATGTAGTCAATCACTGGTTTTAACTTTTTCAAATGGTTGAAATTCTATAATAAAACACACTTTAATAAACCAGAGTTCCTCCTTTTTTGTACACACAATTTTAGGCATAGAATAAATGAAGATGTAAGCCAAATTCTCCAATGCTTGCCCATCTACCTCTGACCATCAGGTAGGTGGCATCTGGAGACAGGGAAGGAGAAGACCTCAGATCAGCATGGCCCCACCTAAAACAGCATCACATTTGTGGGGTGATTTGAGATATGCTTGGAGAAACTCCTCACTTTCAAAGTCCCTCTTGAGAAGATTTCATGATTAGGAACCGACTGGTTTATTATAAAATTTGTGCCTTTTTAATTAAAAATGTGCCTAGAAAGGATCATAGGTTGGGTTATATGTAATTCAATATTAACTACTGTACTAACATTCTTTCCTGACTGTTGGTCTTTAAAGTTGGAAAGGAAATATGAAGACACATGTTTTCAAAGTCTGAACAAGATTGGACAAAAGAGTAGCTTATTGATAAGAAGAAAGTCACATATTTCACATACACGTTTATGGAAATTCATAGCATAGCCCTAATCAGAAAAGTGAGGGAAATTTGAGTCCAACACCTTTCTCCTCCCTTGAAGACCTTTTTTCTACCAGGAACTTCCAGATGAAAAAATGGCCCCAGGGAAATCACACAGCCTCTTTGATGTTCAAGTGTCTCTCCTACTGCAGGTTGATCTTGTCAACCAGCACAGATCGTCCACTTCCATCCTTAACTGGATCATAGGCTAAAAGGCTAAAAGGATCTAATAACAAAATTTCCAACAAGTACAAAACAAAACAAAAATCCCTTCCCAAATGTATTTCCACTTGTCTTAACAAATGAGGTCATCTCTCCAGTGAGAGGTTGAAGCTGGGCTAGTTTGGGACAGGTAGAACCCCCTTGTAATTCCTCAAAGCACACTCAGTGCTGCAGGGACCATTTCTTTTGCCAGCCTTCAAGGTTCATTGTTGTCTATACACCCTAAACCATAAAATAGGGCCACACATTAGCTAATGGAGGCAGAGGCTGGAATGCCAGCACACTCACTGGTGATTTACTCAGCTCAGACTGCCTTTTCAAAGTTTGATCTAGTTTTATTAAAGTAGTCTTCCAGTTTTTAAAAGTTTGTAAATGTTCAATTAAAAAAGCCCGCTGTGAATTTAGGATCCTATTGCATTTTTTTTTTTTTTTCCTTTTCATTAACAGTGGCCTTGAGCATATCAACCAACTCCTCAGTCAGCAAATTCTATAGGGGGCTTTAGAAGTCTATTTTCCCCACTGCAGTTTCCTTTAAAGTTAAAAATGCCTCTGCTTATTACCATTCCAGGCCCTTCTCATATTCTCTCAGCTAGATCCAAATGAAATATGCTCTTTCATGGAAAGAGTTCTGCTTTCCATGTTCTGCTTTCTATGGCTATGAGACCAATGGCTCATAAGCATCCAGATACCAGTCCATTCCAAGCAGTCAATCTCTTAGAAATGATTCTTGCCATTCACAAGTGCCTCTATTGTTGTTCTGCCTCTCCTGTCCTCTTTCTTGAACCCAGCACTCCAGTTAAACAGATGATCTGACATGATGGCACACTTGTCACCCAATATGGCAAGGCCACTTCAAGAGCCTAGTCCCTGATCGCAGACAAGAAACTTGGGTTATTTAACAAATGGCATAGGAGCTTCGTAGGAGGCAACATCTCTAGACTTATTGCTTAAAATGGGCTTGCAGGAATGAAGATATGATTGTCATTCATTTTCCTAAATTATTATAGTATTTATTTAAATTGTTGGGCTACTTGCCTTATCTTCCTTACTAGTCAGTAATATCCTTGGGTAATATTCCAATACTCCGGTGCCTCAAACAGAATCTTTCAGATAGACCAGGCCCAATAAACACTGAGGGAACTCAATTTAATAAATTGAGAGAGCCACTCATTTGGGTTTCTAATACAAAATGGCCTTGGCTATTCTGTTTTAAAATATTTAGCAGTTCAGTTAAAAACGCCCCTGTGAATCTTTTATGACATCATTTATCTTTCTATTTCTTTTCAGTTTTAAATTGTGCTGCCAGATTTATTTGCTGTGGTATTAGGTTTCCGTGTCTGCCCAGTTCTAGCCCAGCTCTTCTAATGCAATTCAGTCTTTTTACTGCAAGACTCAGACTCGAATATTAAATCAACATTTGCCATTAAGACTCCACATTTATCTATGGGATGATGATTGGATTCATCTTTTGGAAAGGAATCTATATAAATACATCTTCTCTAGTAATTTCCAAAGATAATCCACCCGCTTCATGTTTCTTAAAAACGTGGACTCCAGGACTTTGTGAGTGGCTTTCCTTTTCCACCACAGCATCTGCTGTCATTTCATTACCCCTACCTTGTGATTTTCTGATGTTTGCAGCCAAATAAGTTTCTTCAAGCAATGCTGCATGGTTTGCCATTTTTATTAAAAGCAGAATCTGATCAATGATGTTCCAATTATAAAGGTAAAAAAAAAAGGAAAAGATAATCAGACTTTGAATTAAATCACATCTGGACTGGCCCATAGTTGAAGGCACTAATAATATATTGCATATGTATTTGTGCAGAGTGTGCCAGAAGTGAATTCCACATCATTAACAAAGTTCTCTATCGATCGCTCATGATCTGGCAGCTGTAACCAGCAAGGTGAAGAATCAAGTCCTCTTGCTGCTGAATATGTATCATCATGGCCCATGCCAGTCCCTTTTCTGCCTGCAGGGTCTGCCAGCCTCACAGCTGCTTGGAGAGCAGAACGGGGGGTTTGCGTTGAAGCCCTTCAAGTCATTTCTCTCCGAGAAAGGGATCTTGCATTTTAAACACCACTGCACAAAGAACTTGGAATGCCTTCCCTGAGTCAGTTCTCCTGACTCACTCCAGAGAACAGAGAGAAATATGTCAGCCCTGAAAACAGCCACAGACAATCCTCAGCAAGAAATGGGCTGAATGAGGCACGTGCACTTGCCACCAATGCTCTTTGCTAATTGTGAGGGAAAATCTGGGATTCTCAGCTAGTGGCCAAGTAGCATCAGAGGAAAGAAAGGGAAAGGGAAAGGGTTAGTTGCTCAGTCATGTCCGACTCTTTGTGACCCCATGGACTGTAGCCCTCCAGGCTTCTCCATCCATGAGATTTTCCAGGGACGAATACTGGACTGGGTTGCCATTTACTTCTCTAGGGGATCATCCTGACTCAGGGATTGAGCCTGGGTCTCCCGTATTATGGGCAGACTTTTTACCCTATGAGCCACCAGGGAAGTCCCAGGATCAGAGAAAATGAGTGAAAGTTGTTCAGTAGTGTCCAACTCTTTGTGACCCCATGGACTAAACAGTCCATGGAATTCTCTAGGCCAGAATACTGGAGTGGGTAGCCTTTCCCTTCTCCAGGGGATCTTCCCAACCCAGGGATTGAACCAGGTCTCCCACACTGCAGGTGCATTCTTTACCAGCTAAGCCACAAGGGAAGCCCAAGAATACTGGAGTGGATAGCCTATCCCTTCTCCAGCGAATCTTCCTGACCCAGGAATCAAACCGGGGTCTCCTGCATTGCAGGTGGATTCTTTGCCAACTGAGCTACGAGGGAAGCCTCCAGGATCAGAGAAGTGGGAGTCTAATATGGCCCAGCTTGGTGAGCCCTTTCGTTTTATAAAGTACGCTCAAACTTCAGCAAACCATTTTTAAAAATAAAATATATTACAGCAATTCTTCATTTATTACTTAGTTTGATCCTCCAAACAATCAAAAAGAGATGGTGCTGTGTATAGATTAAGAACCGGGACTCCAGAGCCTCCTTTCTTCCCTAAATTCCATCTGATTTTTTATCAGCTTTGTGATCTGGGCCAAGTTGTGTAACTTTCCATGCTTCATTTGTTGTATCTGTAAAATGGGAAAATAATAGTGTCTACCACATAGGGTTCTTATAAGAAATAAATATATAAATACATGTAGAGCACTTAGGGATATGCCTGTCACAGAGTAAGCCTCAACAGTAGACATTATTAGATTTCCAGAGAGCTAGGGTTACTCTCATCTGAGCTAAATGGTGATTGAAGTTGGACTCTCATTTTCCCATGATCCCACAGAGGCAGAGAGGGAACAGGATTGACATCTGCAGATGAAAAGTTGTCCCATGTTCCTCTGAAGTGTTGGGTGGTAAGTAATCTTTGCAGCTGATGCGAAGCCTTTAACAGATTTTTTGGGGGTGTTGCGAGGAGTTGAAGCTCATTAGCAAACACACATTTCCATCTTTTTGGATTATCTAATCTGAAACTCTTTCTTGATAAACAAAATTATTACCAAAGACATATTGAGTACCTGCTATGTGCACAGATTTGATCAAGACTCTGAAATGAGAAACTGAAGTATTATAACCGGTTCCTGTCCATCTATCAACAGTTCTGTATTTGAACTGAAGGCACTGACAACAGGTGCTAGAGAGTATGAAGGTCCATCGGGGATGGGGACAACCTTCACGTAATCTGTGTATTTTCTTGGATGAAGTGGAATCAGAAATGTTGATCTTAAACTCATAGAGAACTGAACACTGTGAGGCCAGAACAGTGCTAAACACTGCTGTCTTTGATCCCCATGGGAATGACAGTAGGTGGTCACAGAGCATCTGTAGGGCAATCTTTGGGCCTTAAACTTCCCTAGAGAAAAAAATCAAAGTAATTTGCTCCTTTCTGTATATAATATGTATCTGTTATATAGCCAACAATCCAAATATTGCTGAAGCGTCATGGGATATGGAAGCAATGAAAGACTCATTTTTCTATACTTGACAACCTATTGTCTAACTAGAGAGCTACACAACTTATGAATTTCAAGATTTCGAGGATAATACAGAAAAATGTACCTAAGAAACACCATCAATTAAAACAAACATCAAAAATATATCACTACGTTAGCTAAGAAATAAGAGGAACACATATATCCCAAATCACAGAAATTCTCCCCCATCTCAGCCCTGTTTTTTCAGAGAGGTAGGAAACATGGGGTAAATGAACACTTTTTTTCAAGATGCAGGAGTTCCCTTAGATAAAATTAGGATTAAAAAAAAAAAAAAAAAGAGCCAGACAAGCTTAACACTTCCCTCTGCTGCTTCATTTCTTTTCTGCCCCATTTTCTGTGGAGACCAGCTCACTCCTTGTCCCTCTAAGTCCAAGCTCTTCATTATTAACCACCGCACCCCCCAGATGTTTATTTACTCTTAACCTTAGAGAAAAATGAGTTTGGATGTAAAGGACTTGTTCAGCAGTTCCCTTTTTGCAGCATATTCTACAGATTACCAACCCTGTACCAACTTCCTGAGAGACTTGAAAAAAGGCGAGGAGGGAGGAAAGGAAAAATAAAGGGGAGGAGAAAAGTGCTTTAAAACTTAATTTAATATACTACACTAAAGATGCTGAAAAATGCATTTAGTTCAGAGCCTCCACCACTGAACACTGTGAAGTAGCATTTAGCTCTAATAGAGGTTCTGCTTCATCAGCTACAATAATTATTTTCCTTAATTTGCCTTGGCCATTCTGTATAATGATCTCCATGTTTGGGGGGCTCTTTTTGTAAGCACAAACAAAAAGCAAGTGTGTGATTTACTTCATCTCCTACGTCTGGTTTGTCTGCATTTTCCCAGGGCCCAGATGTGTCTTCACCCCTCTCTCTGTCATCGGCATGAATTCCTTGACACCAAGACCATCCATTTCCACCCTCCCATCACCATCAGCACCTGCAATCTAATGGGCTATTTGCCACCTTCACCCTTTTCTTTAAAACTAGATCAGCTTCCCTGCAACTTGCAAGAATATTCTGTCCCCTGCAAGAAACCCCAGAGAGGCTGATCTTGAAAATGTGCAAATGTATTATTTAAAAAATGATATTGAAATCAAACTGCGATGTGTGTTTATATCTTTTTGATCTCTATTTTTGTCCTTTATTAACTATCCCCATGCCCTGTTTCTCCAAGTGTTAGCTACAGATTTTCAATCACACCCACCGGCCAAGCCAACCTGCAGGGAAGCTCTCAGCAGTGCCCTTCCACAACCAGCCCAGCAGACGAAAGGCAGATGGAAAATTCCAGGGGTTCCGATCTGAACATTTAAATGATCATTTAGCGTAACACAAATCTGCGAGATATGTATTTTTAGTTTCCTATGCAGAGCAATAGAATTGAGACAATGCAAAGGACCCTGGTGAGTATGTTGCACAGAAAATGCTTTGGAAGAACTACAGCAGAGGATGAATTTGGGGAGACCCTACGAGGGACTCAAGACAACAGAAATGCTATTTATAATAATCCCTTCCCCTGTCTGGCATTCTGTTTTTTTTGCAAATTACATTCACAACTGCTATTTTGTTTTACTGTATTTTTTAAATTCTCATTCAAGTATAGAAGTGATAATAAGGCCAGATGGTTTTGCATCTATTTTACAATCTAAATAAATCAGGGCCATCAGAGAAAATTGGTGGCAATGTTGAAGCCAGCTCTCTTACCTGTAAGGAGGGTTCTCTTTGTACTGCTTTGTGTTCCAAAATATGCTAACATATTACCTTGCAAATAAGGCTACTTTTGAGAATAGGTTTATGTTTCTATATATGGATAACATTCAGAGACAAAATTTCAAAAATATGTGCGTATAGCTGTCAGTAATCTTGATGCTAGACAACAAATGACTGCATATATCATAATAGATGATTTCTACTTTTAAAAATTCTTTGAGGCATACTTTCCACATCCTAAGATGAATAAAATACACCAAAATTCCTTTAGATGACTGTTGCCTAACCAGCAAGTCCAGTCCTGGGGGGCTAATCTCTGCCACACTAAGCAGTCAATGAGAAGTTAAAACAGCTTTTTCTCTAGTCAGGACTCCTGGCTGGGAGTAAGAACAACTTTACAGATGCAGAATACCAGAAGGACATTTAAAACAGAAAACAGAGAAGATGTTACCTATTAAATCTCATCTCCATCTTCACAGTGAGAACACTGACCAAAATAAAGCCAGATCCTACAAACAATGAATAACAGTGGGCATTTGAATCAGTTTGTCAATTATAGAATATTTGAAGGAGTGTTTGCACACTTAGAGTATGGAATGTGTACCTTCTCCTTGCTGCATACATGTCTTCATGTTTTATGATTTCTCTGGCTGTATCTTCGGCTCCCGGATTCTGAGAGATGACTGAGAAATATGAAGATATCAATGAGTAAAAGTGTTTGCTTAAAGAGAGGGACAAGTCAACCTCCTATCTCTTTTCCTATTTCCAACCTTTCTTTTCTTCCATCCAACTGTGCCTTCAGATATTTTACAGCTACATTTACTACTATGAAACTCTCCAAATTACAATTGCACTTAGCTATATATTTCAGAGATAGCATGTGAGTAACATATAATGAGCAATCCTATGTGGCAATCATGGGCATTGTTTTTACATGTGTGATTTCAATCATGAGTACAATAATCACCTGGGGTGAGTGCTGTGGCCTGTGTTTTCTGATAGCAATAATACTCACTTCCCTCTTGACGTCCCACATGGATAACCAAGAAAGAACACATAGTATCATATAAAATTATTTTGCCCATCTTCTCCATTTCGATAAATGACACGCCACCAAAAATCTAGGTATTACCCTTGATATCTCTCTTTTTCTCCTGCCTCACACTCAATCTCAATCTATCAGCAGTCCAACTGATTCTATCTCCAAAGTATACACTAAATAATTTCACTTTCTCCAGCTGTTTGTGTATCCTGGTTCAGTCCACTGTCATTCCTTGCCCAGACGTGTGCAATAGCTGTTCCCTTCTCCAGGGTATCTTCACAACCCAAGGATCAAACCCAGGTCTCCCATATTGGAGGTGGATTCTTTACCAGCTGAGCCACAAGGGAATCCCAAGAACACTGGAGTGGGTAGCCTATCCCTTCTCCAGCAGATCTTCTTACTGATAGGCCTGCTCTATTTCTGTCTCACTATAATTGCAAAGAGTGATCTTTTAAAATATAAATCAAATTTAACATCCTTACCATAAACCTTATAATGGCTTCCTATCACATTTAGAATAAAATGCAAACCCCTTATCCTGGGCTTAATGATCTGGTCCAGGTTAATCTTTAGACTTAATCATTTTCTACTTTGTGCTTACTTTCTCAAGAACAGTGTTTCTTAAACCATCTAATTTCATTCCTGCCTTATCATCTTAGCACTTGCTGCTTCTACTACCTGGAATGTCCTTCACCATTTCAGATGGCAAGTTTTAGCATTCAAATCTCAGCTTTAAATGGAAGCTCTTAGAGGCTTTCCTTGCCCACCAAAGTTAAATTGTCACCTAGGCATTCACAGGCCTTATTACTGACATGTTCTTCATGTCCTAATTTGCTTGTTTATGTCCTATCTTATCATGACAGCAGGGACCGTATTTATCTTATTCAGTATCAGGACTGGCTACATCATTTTCAGAGTCTTGTACAAAATAAAAATGTGGGCCCCTTGTTCAAAAATGGTTAAGAATTTCAAGATGACAGCACAGTATGAAGCCAAGGACAGCCTCCTTCCCAGCTCTGGGCTCTGTGTGAAAACAGGGTCCCAGGCTCATAAAGTCTGTACACCAGTGCACTCCCAAAATGTATAGTTGTTTCAATTATGTTTTTGAATAAATTTCAAAAAAGGTATTTGTTGAATAAATGAAAAAGTAAATTAATGGATGAAATTAAGGAAGCTTTGTTAAGCTCAGAGAATAAAATGTAGAGTTGGAATGGAAGCCAGGTGGTCTGGTGCCGCATTTCCCTTCAGCCCCTGTGGCACCCTGCATCCCAAGACAAATAAAACCCAGTCTCTGGGGAAAAAAAAAAAAAATCCATCCCCTGCCTTCCATGAAATTTAATATCATACAAAAATGAAGAATGGCATCGAAGAGCTACTGCTCAAAAGAAGTGTGTGCTAAGTATTCTACAAGGGGTATGAAAAAAAGTTATAGAAAGAGAAACATGACTGAAGTGAGGCAGCCAGAAGTTGAATTTGAAGTGAACTTTGAAGGTTGAGAAGAGTTTTCTATGTGGGCAAAGAGAAAATTTCATCCCAGAAACCTAAGAGGAAGCAGGCAGAAAGTTTAGAAACGTCCTGAGAAATCCAAGGTGACTGAGAAAAGACTACGTGGAGTAAGAAGGAATAAAGCTGACGTATCTGACAGATCTCAAATGTGCTGCAAGGTTATCGTTTAAGGCTTTCGCTTTCGTCAGTAGGAAATCGCAGCCAGAGACGTGCCATTCTGAGAGCAAAATTTGAGGAAGGGACTTTCCTGGTGGCCCAGTGGTTAAGAATGTGCCTTCCAATGCAGGAGATATGGTTGGGGAACTATAATCCCACACTCTGGGGAGCAACTAACCCTGCACACCCCCAACTACTGACCCCAGGTGCTCTCCTGCCTTTGCACCACAACAAGAGTAACCCATGTGCTGCAACAAAGACGAGCGCAGCCAAAATTAACAAAAAGAAACTTGAGGGAGACGAATCTGGCTGTAGTGGGTAGAGTAGGCAATGGAAAGCAATGACTGTTCACTTGCCTGTGCCTAACTAAGATGCTGACAGCAGAGGTTCCCAGGAGGCAAAAGACAAAGGGAGTCACAATTGTTTCACACGGTTCTATAAAGTCTTTTGGTTTTGAACCTGTGTTTTTCCTTATTTCCTTCCAGAAAATAGCATGAGACTAGTCTTAATAAACATTCTATAAATTTCTTGTAAGTATTATGCAAAGTTGCAACACATAGCTGGGACTGAAAAATACCTGAATTTCAACAGAATGAGATCTAATAAATTTGGTAAAGTGAAAACCAGTGTTGAGTAAGAAATGAAAAAAAAAATGTCATTTTGGTAGATTTGTGATTGAAAATAAGAGACTTCTCTCTAACCTATAATTTAGTCTATTATCCAAATCCACTCCCCCACGCCCCACCCCAGACCTATTATTTAGTCTCAGGGTGGGTAGAGATGCTTGATAAAGAAATAGTCAAACAAAAACCATCAATATTTACTGTGGTAACACTCTTTTCAGGGGACATCATAGTTAACAACCTGCCACAAACACACTCTGATCTTTGGAAAGGTTTTAACAACATTGCTCATTAGACCAGTACTTCGGTTCACTTTCTCCCCCATGTCTCATGAGAAACAGTTCCAATTTATTCAAAAGTTACTTGTTTTGGAGTAAGCCATCATCCTATCAGAATCTGAAGTATGTCTTCCCTTGGGGACCATATGACCATTTCATTTAATTTAACTTAGGGAAAAAACTGAATCAAATCTTGTGTTACTCCCCTGGGGGAAAACATGCTTCACAAATGAAGAATTCCCATCCGAAGAAGCTTTAAGTCCTACATCTTGTCTAGAAGTTCATTTACATGCATCTTCTTTATTTCTATTGACATGTGACACTGGGTTTATATTTATTTTCCACCTAAACACTCCTCACAAAATACCAACAGTACAGAGTGAGAAGTAAGAAGCATTTCCTGTTCTTACTTCCTATGAGCCACTTTGGATACTTTCCTTTGAGAAGGAAAAAAGAAGTCAGACACAATGAAGTCACCAGCTGGTGATGCCCAGTTAACCCTTGGGGTAGGATCAGTAAATCAGTAAAACTGTTTTGAGCGCCTTCTAAATGTAGGACTATATTCTAGGTGCTGGGGAGGGAAAGAGGGCAATACAGGAATATTCTGACATACAAGATGATTATTATCTATTTGGGAAGCTGGTACAACCATTAGAAATAGTCATCGTTCAAAACAAGAGGCACAAATATTGTGTATGCAAAGAAATAACATTTTAATTACTTGTACACCCCAACTACAAAGCTGATTCCACCATGTGTCACTTTGGATGTGAGGAAACAGTGCAGAACGAATGTAAGATTGTATAATACTTCTAGAAGGCAAGTGAGCAATAATTATCATAAATACAAATGTGTTTATTCTTTGGCTCAGAAATTTCTTCTCAAGATACATATTCTACAGACATACAAGCAAATGTGCAAGAACTATGTGTAGGCAAGAAAATTTTATAGACTGCTTTTTATATTTGAGAAATCAAAAATAACCTATATACCTATCAATTGGTGACTACTAATACATTAGCAAGGAGATCCAACCAGTCCATTCTAAAGGAGATCAGCCCTGGGATTTCTTTGGAAGGAATGATGCTAAAGCTGAAACTCCAGTACTTTGGCCACCTCATGCGAAGAGTTGACTCATTGGAAAAGACTCTGATGCTGGGAGGGATTGGGGGCAGGAGAAGAAGGGGACGACAGAGGATGAGATGGTTGGATGGCATCACTGATTCAATGGACGTGAGTCTGAGTGAACTCCGGGAGTTTGTGATGGACAGGGAGGCCTGACGTGCTGCAATTCATGGGGTCGCAAAGAGTCAGACATGACTGAGTGACTGAACTGAACTGAACTGACTGAATACATTAGGGGTATATCACCTGATGGATTTTTGTAGCTATTAGTTGATTAATAAAAAGACAACACATAGAACAGACAGTGTAGTGTGATATATAGTGTTTTCTTGCAAAATGCATAATATATGTATATATATAGGAACAGAGAGCTAAATATATAATGGTATATATATAGTATATGCATACCATTTCTCTCACTCTCTCCTTTCTCTCTCTCTCTCTCAAACAGACACATACATACACATCACATAAATGTGTAAAACATTTAATATGTTCAGCGACTATGTTTGCTTCTGCGTAGCAAGTTCTAGGGGTCAGGAAAGAAAGAGAAACAATTCTAACCATAATGCCGACTTTCCTATATCTACACTTTTGTATATAGTCTGCATGCATACTACTGTTTTAAAATTAATTAAATACTGTAAACAAGGAACATAAAACAGAAGATGATGAAGTTGACTGGATAAGTATAACGTACTCTGCTATTGGAGTTCAGTGACTGTGCACACCCCTCAAGGAGAACCACTGAGACCTCAGTCAGGGAAGGAGGCTGCTCTCAGGGCTGAAGTTGGAGCAGTGGTTGAGTGTGCTGTGAAACTCATTGACTTTACCCCCCTTTTCCAGAAAAAAGGGAATTTTCAGTTCCTACCAGGTCCACTTTCTAGATTGGTTGTCACTGCCCAACATTAACCCTGGAGGACCTATCAGGGGAAGGTGAATGGACACCATATTAGACCTTAGAGTCATCCATTTGGAGAACATTCTCCCATTCCATGTATCACTGTTTTGTGGTAGCTCAGGGCTCGGGTAAAATTTGATATTGTCATCTGTTTCCATCTCTTGGCAGTTTCTCCACACAATTCTTCTAGTATAACACAATTCAACCCTATCTTTATCTTTTTCACCTTTATTTCTTCAGTTGCTAACCCCAATTCTCCTTTGATTTTTCTCAGTATGGCCTGCTTACACAGATAACATATTCCTTGTCTAATTCTCATCTTTCTTCCTTTCTATTTCATCTAACTGATTCTTCTGATTGATTGATATCTTCTCTTAATATCCTTAATGACTCTCTTGTCACTAAGGAACCATTTCAATACTTAAGTAACTTGATAATCTTTCACCTAAATGTTCTTTAATAACATACACCATTGAGCCTTGCTTGCCCTTTCTCACTGTGAAAAAGAACTTCCTCAGCTCTGGAAAAATACTAGCTGGATTTCTTTGCCACAAGGTCTATCCTGAGTTGGGAAGAACTCTGACAAAACATGATTAGTTACAAAGGAAAATGGTGAACTTAACTGTCCTCAAGTTTCACCAAAGACAGATCAGGAGATGATCAAGACCGAGCAATAACTAGATAGCTGAGAGGTTATTATTAAGTATTAAGACAATCATTCTCAAGGATGGTTATGAAAAGAAGAAATTTCCTGGCCACAGAAATCTATCACCTCAAGCAGACATAATGTGTACTGGTATTTCGTTAAAATATACGGAGAGAGGAACATGTTGTTATATAAAATCCCAGGGACGGGGGAGCCTGGTGGGCTGCCATCTATGGGGTCGCACAGAGTCAGACACGACTGAAGTGACTTAGCATTGGGATATTTAATCATGAAAGTTGCGTCAGCATGTCTCTTGCTTCCATCCCTAGATGCTTAGAAGCAGAAGGCACTGAATTAGGGGCAGTACTCTAGCCATAGGCTTAAGTTCTTAGTTCACTCTCTCTCTCTCTCTTTTTTTAATCCTGTAAAGACATTTAGAGTAGGTCTGAACATTGCTACCTTGTTAAAGAACAGGTTATTTTATTGGATAAATATTTGTTATTATACTGGTGCTATTATTGGGAGGGGCAGCTTTTCTCTCTTTATTTATTTATTTTTTTAATGAATTCAGTGCTAACACACAATATTTTTAAAAAGTGTGCTGATCTCTGAAGGTGCACCTGCGGCCAAAGGTCTTTTATCTGTCCTGAACCTGCGTTTCTGAACTTTTGGATCTCTCTGCAAACAAAATGCAGCTACAAGGAGGCACACATCTACATACACAGCTAATTACACTCCTAAGGATTCTTCATTGTCTTCAATTTATGCATAATTAAATCTCCTTGCTCTTTATCTGCTCACGTAAGTAAGTTTTAACATAGAAATTCAGAGATGAGAAAAACAATGAATGCCACCCTACTCTACCACACACAAGCCCGACTTGCTGGGTTTAAAGGAAAATCCCTTATTTGCTCTGATTGTGTATGCCAAGCATTTTGCAGTGAAACACCCCTACAGTGTGTTCCAATGGGTTTCCATTTGGGGAAAGAGAATGTTACAGAGAGGCAATGGCTCTTCCCATGCCTGTTCCTGAGCCATTTTAAAAGGAGTAAAACATGCAGGAAAATGTTCAATGGATTTTATAGCAAAACATCATGGTGCTCGTATCAGCTTCCTTGTGGGAAATGGTAATGTGTATTCATATAAACACAATGGGGTTGAACATCACCTCATATTCATTCAGCTGCCTCCCAATACCCAGGCAACTCACACACAAATGTCTGTTTGCTCCCCTATAGCTCTCAGCAACTGAGGTTCCCAGACCCTTACAGACCCTGCTGCTGTCCAGCAGCTCAAAAGTAATTGAATCTTTCTTTTACAAACACATCCTCACTACTATCATTGACAGAAATTCACTTGGTTTTCATGCTTACCTTTCTAGTTAAGAATCAGCTTAGGGTTATATAATGGTGTATAACTTTCTTCAATTTTTAACCCCATAAACACATAAGAATAACAGCCATTTTCTTATTGCTTCCACAAACTTTTAGAAAAGAATAGCAAATAGAAAATTAAAGCAAAAAACAAACTAAATAAAATAGTAAGAACTAATGGCATGAATGCAATAGTCCAGGAGGGAAAACACAGATGTCCAACAGCTACCTGCATTTTGCAATGTGTGGTTTTGTGGACATTAATTTTTTTAAAGACCCTTTAACTGCTAACCATCTTAGCATGTTCACATAACTGGACTGAGTATTCAGCTGTGGATATATGAAGGCAGCTGGCTACGGTGGGCTGCTTTTCAGATCATGATTCCAATTGCTGAGAGGCTAGTCCTTGGTCTCCTGCTACCAAGTTAGTCTGAACAACAAACAGTAATTGAGTGTAGAGACTAATCATGACACACTAACTTTTCCTAAACAAAATGTCATGGTCTGTGGTCTGTAAAATGAGCATAGCTATATATGACCTAATATTCATCAACACTTTGGAGAAAATCATATGAAGTTAAATCAGCTGCAGAATATATCCCTCTCAGATGGTAAAGAACCCACCTGCAATGTGGGAGACCTGGGTTCGATCCCTGGGTTGGAAAAATTCCCTTGGAGGAGGGCATGGAAACCTCCTCTAGTATTTTTTTCCTGGAGAATTCCCATGGACAGAGCAGCCTGGTGGGCTACAGTCCATAGGGTCACAAAGAGTCAGACATAACTGAGCGATTAAGTGCACACACACACACACACACATACATATGTTCAACCACACTCTTCCTAGAATCTTGCAAGGAGAGATTCAAAATATTGATATTACAACTCTGACAGCATTTGGGGTGATATATGGTCAATGAGGAAAGAAACAGAGTAAAATTGGTTTGAGCTTAGAATAAATACCCAAATTCTCATAATAGCTGATTTCTGAATCACACCTCCTGCCTTAGTTGGTCAGTGATTTATATGTGTTAATTTTGGATCATCATATATACTTAAGTTCATGGAAGCAGGTACTTTTAGTGTCTTCTATGATAATTTATTAATCAATCATTTATTAAATAGTTATAATTTTCTTCAGCATTCAATATACAAAGATGAAAAAGTTACGACTTTCACCTTTAAGAAACTCAGACATCATTAAGAGAAAGAAGGATACAAGTAAATTGTTTGATCATGGATGAGAGCTATTTCAATAGACCTGCATAAAATTTGCAGTGATAGCCTAAAGGAAGAGATGAACACTTCTCAGGGCAAAGGATACAGAGAGGATTCAGGAAGGATCCACAACCAGATGAGCAACTAAGACAGATGTTGAAGCATAAAATTTTGTCATGTTGAAAGAGAGGACAAATACAGAAAGAGGCAAGAAATATATCATCATGTTCAGATAACTATTAACAATTTTTAAAGGTGAACACATGGGGGTAAAAAGGGGAAAAGAAGATGGGAAATAAAGGTATATAGGTAGAGTATATTGAATAACATAGAAATAAAAGTTTAGATTGAATCTTCAATGAGAAGAAAACATTAAATGAAGGTATTCCAATCCTGTTCTCCAAGGAGAATCTTTCTTAGTGCATATCTTTACCCATCCCATTCCAAGAAAGACATGGAATTCTCAGAGGCAAAGTCATGACCTCAGCAACCCACATCTTTTCATTTTCTTTACAAATGTGAAGTCAAATTAATTTTCACACCAAAAGAAATGCTTCAGGCAAAAAACCACAAACAGAACACTTTGAACATTTTACTAGAAGAAGGGAAAAGCAATTTCCTTGGTGCTGGGATAATGAGGCTAGTGATAAAAGGAAGCTGAGTGCCAGTTTGAGGTCTTCAGAACCACTCTGGTCTATATTATTGTTATCCAAAGACTTCTTTCTAATTGCCCAACTGAGGGAGCACCTTTGCACATAGCTTGTTTCTATTTCTACTCTCAGAAATAGTCATATTATTGGATATCGGGTTGATTGCCAAATGCAATCCAATGTGCCTAACAAATAGCCCTGATGATCCTCTTGAATTAAAAAAAATAAAGAATTCAAAAGATCATGTAAAATTCTTAAAACTCTTTTTTCCTCCAAAAAAAGGGAAGGCTAGAAACCAGGGAGGTAACTGGGCAAAAAATACTGTTTTAATTCTGAGTATTTCAGCCTAACTCACAGAATAAGAGATGAAGCATAGGTTCCTTTATTAGACTAATAATAAAGGATCACCCCATATAAGGTTAGGAACCTAAAAGGGCTTCACCTAATGCACAAAAGGAGAATTTAAGAAAACTTGCCGGTGTTGACCTTGGCATTCAGTTCAGTTCAGTCACTCAGTCGTGTCCGACTCTTTGCAACCCCATGAATTGCAGCACGCCAGGCCTTCCTGTCCATCACCAACTCCCGGAGTTCACTCAAATTCATGTCCATCGAGTAGGTGATGCCATCCAACCATCTCATCCTCTGTTGTCCACTTTTCCTCCTGCCCCCAATCCCTCCCAGCATCAGAGTCTTTTCCAATGAGTCACCTCTTCACTTGAGGTGGCCAAAGTACTGGAGCTTCAGCTTTAGCATTATTCCTTCCAAAGAACATCAAGGACCGATCTCCTTCAGAATGGACTAGTTGGATCTCCTTGCAGTCCAAGGGACTCTCAAGAGTCTTCTCCAACACCACAGTTCAAAAATATCAATTCTTCGGCGCTCAGCATTCTTCACAGTTCAACTCTCACATCCGTACATGACCACAGGAAAAACCATAGCCTTGACTAGATGGACCTTTATTGGCAAAGTAATGTCTTTGCTTTTGAATATGCTGTCTAGGTTGGTCATAGCTTTCCTGCCAAGGAGTAAGCATCTTTTAATTTCATGGCTGCAATCACCATCTGCAGTGATTTTGGAGCCCCAAAAAATAAAGTCTGACGCTGTTTCCACTGTTTCCCCATCTATTTCCCATGAAGTGATGGGACCAGATGCCATGATCTTAGTTTTCTGAATGTTGAACTTTAGGCCAACTTTTTCACTCTCCTCTTTCTTCCATCAAGAGGCTTTTTAGTTCCTCTTCACTTTCTGCCATAAGAGTGGTGTCATCTGCATATCTGAGGTTATTGATATTTCTCCTGGCAATCTTGATTGCAGCTTGTGCTTCTTCCAGCCCAGCATTTCTCATGATGTACTCTGCATGTAAGTTAAATAAGCAGGGTGACAATATACAGCCTTGACATACTCCTTTTCATATTTGGAACCAGTCTGTTGCTCCATGTCCAGTTCTAACTGTTGCTTCCTGACCTGCATATAGATTTCTCAAGAGGCAAGTCAGGTGATCTGGTATTCCCATCTCTTTCAGAATTTTCCACAGTTTATTGTGATTCACACACTCAAAGGCTTTGGCATAGTCAATAAAGTGGAAATAGATATTTCTCTGGAACTCTCTTGCGTTTTTGATGACCCAGTGAGTGTTGGCAATTTGATCTCTGGTTCCTCTGCCTTTTCTAAAACCAGCTTGAACATCTGGAAGTTCATGGTTCATGTATTGCTGAAGCCTGGCTTGGAGAATTTTGAGCATTACTTTACTAGCGTGTGAGATGAGTGCAACTCTCTAACTTGTCTAACAATGAAACTTGTCTAACTCAATGAAACTAAGTTATGCCATGTGGGGCCCACCCAAGATGGGTGGGTCATGGTGGAGAGGTTTGACAGAATGTGGTCCACTGGAGAAGGGAATGGCAAACCACTTCAGTATTCTTGCCTTGAGAACCCCATGAACAGTATGAAAGGGCAAAATGATAAGATACTCAAAGAGGAACTCCCCAGGTCAGTTGGTGCCCAATATGCTACTGGAGATTGGTGGAGAAATAACTCCAGAAAGAATGAAGGGATGGAGTCAAAGCAAAAACAATACCCAGCTGTGGATGTGACTGGTGATAGAGACAAGGTCAGATGCTGTAAAGAGCATTATTGCATAGGAACCTGGAATGTTAGGTCCATGAATCAAGGCAGATTGGAAGTGGTCAAACAGGAGATGGCAAGAGCGAACGTCTACATTCTAGGAATCAGCAAACTAAAATGGACTGGAATGGGTGAATTTAACTCAGAAGATCATTATATCTACTACTGCGGGCAGGAATCCTGTAGGAGAAATGGGGTAGCCATCATGGTCAACAAAGAGTCTGAAATGCAGTACTTGGATGCAGTCTCAAAAATGACAGAATGATCTCTGTCCGTTTCCAAGGCAAACCATTCAGTATCACAGTAATCCAAGTCTATGCCCCAATCAGTAACACTGAAGAAGCTGAAGTTGAATGGTTCTCTGAAGACCTACAAGACCTTTTAAAACTAACACCCAAAACAGATGTCCTTTTCATTATAGGGGAATGGAATGCAAAAGTAGGAAGTCAAGAAACATCTGGAGTAACAGGCAAATTTGGCCTTGGAATATGGAATGAAGCAGGGCAAAGGCTAATAGAGTTTTGCCAAGAGAACACACTGGCCATAGGAAACACCCTCTTCCAACAACACAAGAGAAGACTCTACACATGGACATCACCAGATGGTCAACACTGATATCAGATTGATTATCTTCTTTGCAGCCAAAGATGGAGAAGCTCTATACAGTCAGCAAAAACAAGACCAGGAGCTGACTGTGGCTCAGATCATGAACTCCTTATTGCCAAATTCAGACTGAAATTGAAGAAAGTAGAGGAAAACCACTAGACCATTCAGGTATGACCTAAATCAAATCCCTTATGATTATACAGTGGAAATGAGAAATAGATTCAAGGGACTAGATCTGATAGAGTGCCTGATGAACTATGGATGGAGGTTCATGATATTGTACAGGAGACAGGGATCAGGACCATCCCCATGGAAAAGAAATGCAAAAAAAAAAAAAACCAAAATGGCTGTCTGGGGAGGCCTTACAAATAGCTGTGAAAAGAAGAGAAGCAAAAAGCAAAGGAGCAAAGGAAAGATAGAAGCATCTGAATGCAGAGTTCCAAAGAATAGCAAGAAGAGATAAGAAAGCCTTCTTCAGTGATCAATGCAAAGAAATAGAGGAAAACAACAGAATGTGAAAGACTAGAGATCGCTTCAAGAAAATTAGAGATACCAAGGGAATATTTCATGCAAAGATGGGCTCGATAAAGGACAGAAATGGTATGGACCTAACAGAAGCAGAAGATATTAAGAAGAAGTGGCAAGAATACACAGAAGAACTGTACCAAAAAAAAAAAAAAAAAAAAAGACCTTGGCATTAGGTAGATAGAAAAATAAATAAAATATCCATTAAGAATGTATAATCACAAGCCAGCCTTCATATAGATATATGATTTTATTTTATTTTTCTTGTGCAATCTTAAAAATTTCAAGTAGAAAATTGAATTTTAAATCTTCTTGAGCTGGCAGTTGCCTTCTACCCCCACCTAATAAACACTCCATTGACTATAAGCAATTGTAATCCACCTGTGGAAGATACTACTTTCACTAAAGACTCAAGAATTCCCACAGATAATACGTCAATGAGAATAGGAAGCTCAAAGTAAAAAGCAATACAAACATATACTATACATATTATATCTATATATTAAGCATTTTGTGATGTTAAAAACTGAACAACAAATAGTAGGATCAGACTCATAAGACTTGAGATATAATTACCAGACACAAAATATAAAATAACTGTGTTTAATATACTAACAATGGGTGTTTAACAATAAGAGCAAGGAACAAGAGGTTTTACATTATTAATTAATTTGGACTAAATCAACCTAGGGTATATGAAATACATAAGATATTTGAAAATATAAGCTTGGTTGATGCATTAAGAAAATGTTAGACACTACTAACTGAGATTCGTGACATTGTCCAGGAGACAGGGATCAAGACCATCCCCATGGAAAAGAAATGCAAAAAAGCAAAATGGCTGTCTGAGGAGGCCTTACAAATAGCTGTGAAAAGAAGAGAAGTGAAAAGCAAAGGAGAAAAGGAAAGATATAAGCATCTCAATGCAGAGTTCCAAAGAATAGCAAGAAGAGATAAGAATACACAGAACTGTACAAAAAAGATCTTCATGACCAAGATAATCACAATGGTGTGATCACTCACCTAGAGCCAGACATCCTAGAATGTGAAGTCAAGTGGGCCTTAGAAAGCATCACTATGAACAAAGCTAGTGGAGGTGATGGAATTCCAGTTGAGCTATTTCAAAGCCTGAAAGATGATGCTGTGAAAGTGCTGCAATCTATGCCAGCAAATTTGGAAAACTCAGCAGTGGCCACAGGACTGGAAAAGGTCAATCTTCAATCCAATACCAAAGAAAGGCAATGCCAAAGAATTCTCAAAATATGGCACAACTGCACTCATCTCACACGCTAGTAAAGTAATGCTCAAAATTCTCCAAGACAGACTTCAGCAATACGTGAACCATGAACTTCCAGATGGTCAAGCTGGTTTGAGAAAAGGCAGAGGAACCAGAGATCAAATTGCCAACACTCACTGGGTCATCAAAAAAGCAAGAGAGTTCCAGAAAAATATCTATTTCTGCTTTATTGACTATGCCAAAGCCTTTGAGTGTGTGGATCACAATAAACTGTGGAAAAATCTGAAAGAGATGGGAATACCAGACCACCTGATCTGCCTCTTGAGAAATTTGTATGCAGGTCAGGAAACAACAGTTAGAACTGGACATGGAACAACAGATTGGTTCCAAATATGAAAAGGAGTACGTCAAGGCTGTATATTGTCACCCTGCTTATTTAACTTATATGCAGAGTACATTATGAGAAATGCTGGACTGGAAGAAGCACAAGCTAGAATCAAGATTGCCGGGAGAAATATCAATTACCTCAGATATGTAGCTGACACCACCCTTATGGCAGAAAGTGAAGAGGAACTAAAAAGCTTCTTGATCAAAGTGAAAGAGGAGACTGAAGAAGTTGGCCTAAAGCTCAACATTCAGAAAACTAAGATCATGGCATCTGGTCCAATCACTTCTTGCAAATAGTTGGGGAAACAGTGGAAACAGTGTCAGATTTATTTTTGGGGGCTCCAAAATCACTGCAGATGGTGATTGCAGCCATGAAATTAAAAGATGCTTACTCCTTAGAAGGAAAGTTAGGACCAACCTAGATTGCATATTCAGAACCAGAGACATTACTTTGCCAACAAAGGTCCTAGTCAAGGCTATGGTTTTTTCAGTGGTCATGTATGGATGTGAGAGTTGGACTGTGAGGAAAGCTGAGCACCAAAGAATTGATGCTTTTGAACTATGGTTTTGGAGAAGACTCTTGAGAGTCCCATGGACTGCAAAGAGATCCAACCAGTCCATTCTAAAAGAGCAGTCCTGGGATTTCTTTGGAAGGAATGATACTAAAGCTGAAACTCCAGTACTTTGGCCACCTCATGCAAAGATTTGACTCATTGGAAAAGACTCTGATGCTGGGAGGGATTGGGGGCCGGAAGAAAAGGGGATGACAGAGGATGAGATGGCTGGATGGCATCACTGACTCAATGGACGTGAGTTTGAGTGAACTCCAGGAGTTTGTGATGGACAGGGAGGCCTGGCGTGCTGCAATTCATGGGGTTGCAAATAGTTGGACACAACTGAGAGACTGAACTAACTGCTCCTGCATCACTTCAGTCGTGTCCGACTCTGTGCGACCCCATAGACGGCAGCCCACCCGGCTTCCCCATCCCTGGGATTCTCCAGGCAAGAACACTGGAGTGGGTTGCCATTTCCTTCTCCAATGCATGAAAGGGAAAAGTGAAAGTGAAGTCACTTAGTTGTATCTGACTCCAGCGACCCCATGGACTACAGCCCACCAGGCTCCCCCGTCCATGGGATTTTCCAGGCAATAGTACTGGAGTGGGGTGCCATTGCCTTCTCCAAAACTGAACTAACTAGACACTACTAAAGGGAATAGTAGTAATTTGAAAGGTAATTTTTTTTTTTTCAGATTTGTAACATAGCACAAAGGGGGTGAGAGGGAGAATTAGAAATATGAGTGTCAAGATTCATGGATAATGTAGTTTAAGAAAAAAGAAAAGAAAGAAATCTAACATGAATGCAATCAGAATTTCAAGAAAATATAATACAATGAGAAATATAATACAATGAGAAACACTGGAGTGGGTTGCCATTTCCTTCTCCATTGCATGAAAGTGAAAAGTGAAAGTTAAGGCGCTCAGTTGTGTCCGACTCCAGCGACCCCATGGACTGCAGCCCACTGGCTCCTCCGTCCATGGGATTTTCCAGGCAAGAGTACTGGAGTGGGGTGCCATAAATAAAAATGACTGAAAATATGCATATGATTTGTTGAAAGACAGGAACCCTTAGATCAAGAAAGCCCAGTGAACCTCAACCAAGTAAATGTTCAGATGGCATCTGGGACTTAGAAAAATGTCTTCACAGTCACATAACTTAAATGGCATTCTCATACACTCAGAATTCTGAAATATCCATTTTCTTTTTCCTAGCTAAAATGCATCCTTCACATTTAACTTGTTTATCCAATGGTAATAGAGTGATCTTTGAAATTATTGTTTCAAAAAAAGAGCTTAAATTTTCAGAGTTCATAAGACCAGAAGTTGGATAACAAAAGTCAGATCCATGCTATTTCTAAAATGTTTTGAAAGAGGAAAATAGAGGTATTTGAACATATTTCCTCTCATCCTTGAGAAGAGCACATTTTCTGTTGCCAGTCTGCTTGTTCTTTCCTTCCTACTTTGGTTTGCTGGCCAAAATGGAAATGACTAGAGGTTGTCCTAAACAGGTTTACAACACTGGTCAGGCAAGACTAATACAGACCTTGATCCCTAATCATTCATCATTATGTACAACTGAAGCAAGAAAAGAAAAAAAAAAAAAATGATGTACATGTTTTCTGTGTCCCAAGCAAATGAGGACTTGATAATTGATGACAGAGGGAACTAATTTTTTGCTGAGGTTGGATCACTCTTCAGAGGAAAAAACCTGATATTGGTGATCTTTTGTTACTCCAGAAAATCTTAATCTTATATCTTAGCCATTCTAAAGTGATTAGATATTTGCTATAGAGAAAAAGTTAACTTTTTTTTTTTTTTTTTTTAGTTTTGGAGATGAGGAGGAAGGCAGAAATAAAATTGACTGGAATTTCTGATGCAGTATTTTTATAAAGTGATTTTAAAATGTATATATTTGGGGGTGCCCAAGACAAATAAAGTAAAATCCATATCCTAATGATTCAAGTTCATTCAGCACCTTTGATTATGAAACATGCCTTATTTTTAGCAGAGTGCAGGTTAAATGAAAAAAAAAAATGTGTTCATATGTATTTGTTTTCCTTTATATTCTATCTTAAACTTTTTGCCAGCAATTCCACCACACTCTTCTTGACTTTTTCAGCCCACATTTATTTATTGCCTACCATGCACATTTTTGTCCTATTCATTCCTACTTTATATCTTATTCTTATGTCCTGTTTATTTTGAGTACATTTCACATGGACATGTTTCAAGTTCTTTAAGATCAGAAACCATGTCCAGCTACTTTAGACACCCAAAGTAACAAGAAAAAGTTATACTTCAGGAAGTACTCCATGCAACCCTGTCTCAGAAAGCATTGCAATGCTTTATTGAATAAATTTATTTTTAGAATGAATGCATGTTATAAATAACAGATCCAATTTTATAAATATATCATATTCCCTAAACTTGAAATTACTACTAATTGGCGGTCACACATCCAAATATTTTTAAGAGAAATGTGACTTTCTGTGTAAAAAGAATAATCAGTCTCCACCATCAAGACTTAGACAATTTAATTAAACAATTTTATTAGTAACATAGCTATGGGCTATTGGGCTTCCCTTGTGGTTCAGCTGGTAAAGAATCTGCCTGCAATGTGGGAGACCTAGGTTCAATCCTTGGGTTGGCAAGATACCCTGGAGAGGGAAAGGCTACCCACTTCATTATTCTGGCGTGGAGAATTCCATGGACTGTATAGTCCATGGGGTCGCAAAGAGTCAGACATGACTGACTTTCACTTTTCACTTTATGGAGTATTTGGGCAGTCTACTTTAGCTTTGATAGATAATTCAAAAAGAGTTATTTAAAATTAAAACCAACTTTAAGGTTTTTTTTTCTTTTATTAATTTCACATTTGACAAATATGAAGTAGCGTCACCCAATGTTGCTCATAATTAAAGTAAATGAGAGAGCAAAAGCAATTATTTGGTTCACCAAATGATTAATGGCACCAGTTTGAAGTCACAAGTACAGGATTAAATATTCTCTGGAATTATCAGAGTTGTATAATGAGGGAGTGGAGAAGTGAAGGATGGATGAACCAAATCCTCTTTAAAGCTTAATAAATGTATTAAAATCCAGTTTTCATTAAATATTATTTATTTGATTTGGGATAAGTTGGTTAAATTATTTGAGTTTCAATTTCCTCATCTCTAAAATGGGAACAAAAATTACTTTTTAAAATTGTTTTTGAGATCAAATAACCTAAGAAAAAAACACCAAAGTCTCATTACAATCTGAAGCACAGTAGGAAAAAAGTCATTCCCACATAAGTGAGCCGTCTCTCCTGAAATGGATGACAAAATAAACATGGCCCTTACATTTCCTATTAGATGTGTCAGTCATTGTGACTTCCATTACCATGGCCTATGCAAAGAAATCAGCCCTGTCCACAGATCTCTTTGAGACAGGAGTCCCAGCCAGGCCTTTTCTGTACCACTCCCTGGATATGCCTTTTTAAAATCTTTATTTTATATTGGACTATAGTTGATTTACTCTGTTGTGTTAGTTTCAAATGTACAACAAAGTGATTCAGTTATGAATATACATATATCTATTCTTTATTCAAACTGTTTTCTCATTTAGATTACCATAGAATATTGAGTAGAGTTCCTGGTGCTATACAGTAAGTCCTTATTGGTTATCTATTTTAAATATAGCAGTGTGTATATGCCAAACTCCCAGCTTATCCCCTCCTTGAACCTCTGCTAACAATAGCTTTATTTTCTAAGTCTGTGAGTCTGTTTCTCTTTTCCAAATTTTGTATCATTTTTTAAAGATTCTGCATATAAACAATACCATAACATATTTGTCTTTCTCTGTCTTATTTCACTTAACATGATGATCTCCAGCTCCATCCATGTTCCTGCAAATAGCATTATTTCACTGTTTTTAATGACTGAATAAAATTCCATTGTGTATATGTACCACATCTTCTTTAACTATTTATCTGTTGACGGACTTGCATAGAGACACAAAAGATCCCAAGTAGCCAAAATAATCTTGATTAAAAAAAAAAATGGAGTTGGAGGAATCAGTTTTCTTGACATCAGACTATACTACAAAGCTAGTGATCAAAACAGTACGATACTGGCACAAAAACAGAAATATGGATCAATGGAACAGGATAGAAAGCTCAGGAAAAAAAAAAAAAATTCACACACCTATGGTCAACTGATCTAGGAAAAAGAAGTCAAGTCTGTACCATGGAGAAAGACATTCTCTTCAATAATAGGTACTGAGAAAACCGGACAGCTGCATATAAAGAGTGAAATCTGAGCATTCTCTAATGTACATAGAAATAAACTCAAAATGGGATAAAGACTTAAATGCAAGACCAGCTACTATAAAACTCCTTGAGGAAAACATAAGCAGAACACTCTTTAACCTAAATCAGAGCAATCTTTTTCAAAATTCCTCTCCTGGAATAAAGAAAATGAAAGCAGAAGTAAATAAATGGGAATTAAAATCTTTTGCACAGCAAAGAAAAGCATAAACAAAATGAAAGACAACTCATGGAAGCAAGAAAATGTTTGAAAATGAGGCAACTAACAAGGGATTAAGCTCTAAAATTTTCAAGCAGCTCACTTATATATATTTATATATATAAAGCAACCAAAAAATGGGCAAATCTAAATAGACATTTCTCCAGAGTAAACATATAGATGGCAAATAGGCACATGAAAAGTTGCTCAGCTAATTATTAGAGAAATGTAAATCAAAACTATAATGAGATGTCGCTTCACATTTGTCAGAATGGCCACCATCAAAATGACTACAAACACTAAATTCTGGAGAGAGTATGGAGGTAAAGGGAAACTTCCTACACTGTTCTGGTGGGAATATAAATTGGTACTGCCACTATGGAGAACAGTATAGAGGTTCCTTAAAAAAACTAAAAATAGAGTTACATATGATACAGCAATCTCATTTCTGGACATACTGCTGCTGCTAAGTCGCTTCAGTCATGTCCAACTCTGTGCGACCCCATAGACACCAGCCCACCAGGCTCCTCTACCCACAGGATTCTCTAGGCAAGAATATTGTAGTGGATTGCCATTTCCTTCTCTGCTTCTGGACATATGTCTGGATTAAAACCATGGTTCAAAAGGATACATACACCCCAATGTTCATTGCAACACTGTTTACAACAGTCAAGACATAGATAAAACTTATATGCAGAGTACATTGTGTATAAATGCTGGGCTGGATGAAACACAAGAATAATCAAGATTGCCAGGAGAAATAGCAACAATTTCAGATATACAGATGATACCATCCAATGGTAGAAAGCAGAGAGGAATGAAAGATCCTCCTGATAAAGGTTTTCACAAGCTAGCTTAAAACTCAACATTCAGAAAACAAGATCATTTCCTACCACTTCATGGGAAATAGATGGGGAAACAATGGAAACAGTGAGAGACTTTTATTTTCTTGGGCTCCAAAATCACAATGGATGGTGACTGCAGCCAAGAAATTAAAAGATGCTTGCTTCTTGGAAAAAAAGCTATGACAAACCTAGATAGTATACTGAAAAGCAGAGACGTCACTTTGCTGACAAAAGTACATCTAGTCAAAACTATGGTCTTTCCAGTAGTCATGTATGGATGTGAAAGTTGGACCATAAAGAAGGCTGAGCGGTGAAGAACTGATGCTTTCAAACTGTGGTGCTAGAGAAGATTCCTGAGAGTCCCTTGGACAGAAAGGAAAGGAAAGGAAAGGAAAATTAGTCTCACGGTTGTGTCCAACTCTTTGCGATCCCATGGACTATAGCCCGCCAAGTCCTCTGTCCATGGAATCCTCCAGGCAATTCCCTTCTCCAGGGCTTTCCAACCCAGGGCTCGAACCCGGGTCTCCTGAATTGCAGGCAGATTCTTTACCAACTGAGCTGCTGAGGAAGCCCTGGACAACAAGGAGATCAATCAATCCTAAAGGAAATTAACCCTGGATATTCATTGGAAAGACTGATGTTGAAGCTGAAGTTCCAATTTTTTTTGCCACCTGATGCGAAGAGCTGACTCATTAGAAAAGACTCTGATGCTGTAATATTGAGGGTAGGAGGAGAAGGGGGCAACAGAGGATGAGATAGTTGAATGGCATCACTGGCTCATTGACATCATTTTGAGCAGACTCTGGGAGTTGCTGAAGGACAGGAAAGCCTGTTGTGCTTCAGCCCATGGGGTCGAAGAGTCAGACATGACTTAGCAACTGAACAACAACAACAGTATATACCTTTATGGATGAGGGTTGCTCCAGACACAAAAGCAGCCATTCTTTAGACAAACAACAATTGGTGAGCAGCTTGATATGAACATCTGTCCTATGGGAAAAGAGTTGGGGCAACTGGATTTTTGCCTTCAGAAAATTGAATGGATAATTGGTAGTTTACTTGCTAAATCTGGTCTGACTCTTTGCAACTCCACGGACTATAGCCCGCCAGGCTCCTCTGTCCATGGGATTCTCCAGGCAAGAGTTACTGGAGTGGGTTGCCATTTCCTTCTCCAGGGGATCTTCCCCACCCAGGGACTGAACCTGAGTCTCCTGCATTGCAGGCAGGATTCTTTACCAACTGAGCCACCAGGGATGCCCAGGAAATAGTATGGATAATATAGGAAGTTAAAATCAGTCAGTTATGAGGAGTTTGCCCTTAAAACAGTTCAATAGTTAGAGTAGGGCGTGAGGAGCTGTGAACAAGTCTATATGAAGAGAAAGCCAGAGACAGAGTAGAAACCATAAGTTTCTACATACAGACAGATAGAGAATGAAAACTAAGAGGACAAGGTAAATATGCAAGGAATAGAGAGAGAAGTCAGAAGACCAAACATAAAAAGAAGCAAAGATTGAGGGAAAAGCCAAATGGAAAACTGGAAAGAAGACTTACTACAAATTTCGGCCATTGCAGTTCAGAAAAACGCTATGACTGGAATTCCCCCACCTGAGAATTAGGGCTGCAATTTGTTCTTTCTCTTGGAGTTGTAGGAAAGATTATGTTAAATTCTTCCATCCCAGCCTCCCCCAGCCTAGTATTCCCTGAGCTAGCATAAATGAGCTTCCTGTAATAAAGTGATACTTTCAGTCTAACTAAAATGCCTTTGAAACATTTTAGGAGATACAAGATCTATGTAGAAAATAAATGAACTAAACAGACACAGAAACAGTTAATTCCCTTCTACTCCCACGCGCCACAGTTTAACCACCCCCCGCCCCCGCGGTGGCTTTTGTCATCTGTCCGTGTGGAAAAGGCCTTTTTCACTTCCTCCCAACTATTTTCACCCTATCTATTTATAAAACGCCCAGCTGAAGTTTCCCACCTTCCTGACCACTCTGCCTATACAAATATCATTTAACCAAATTCCTAGACCATTTTTTTATACTTCATAATGCAATGTGTTATCCCTTATGCCTAAATATGGCTTGCTAGTTAAATCATTGAATCGTTTCTTCTTCTTCTTTCTTTTTTCTTTGTTTTCCCTGAATCTATGTGTATATATCTAATCCATCTCCAAAAAAAAAAAAAAAAAAATACGTTTTCTGATTATGGGAACTGAGGCAACTGTATTTGTTGAAATGCCTTTATCTTATCACATGATATCACTGAATAGCAGTACAGGAAAAACAACAAAAAAAGAGAATGAATAAACAAAAAAAATCAAATGTAAAAAAACAAGAGTGAATAAATTTAGAAGGGTCAAAAATCCCTACATAAGATTGCTTTATAGGAACTCACAGGAACATTTCTTATTTTTTAGTGAGAAAAGGAATAGGTAGCATTCTTGCACTTTTTTCTTTTGGGATTGGGTTCCTTGTTTAATCCTGTAGAGGCTGTTACTATCATCTTTATTGCCATAAAAAAATAGGCACAAAAATCTATTTTAGGCATTTTATTATAATAATTGCAGCCCATCAAGCCAATGCAAGATTCTTTAAAAAATTCCAATGTATCTGATTGCGTTAAAGAGAATATAACAAAGGACTGACTTCCTGGAGCAGGTCAACTGACTAGATGGGGCAGAAGAGGTCTTAGCACAAACTGAGGTATTCAGTTAGAATTGTTTGTTTTTAGTACTTTCTAATTTCAGGAGAGAAAGAATCTTTTATCTCTTCTTCACACTTGAACGGCAAGGGGGCAGACAATGACATTTTTTAGGAGAGTGAGTGTGTGGTTAAGTCACTTGGAAGAAGTTCAAACGTCATGTATATTACTGATGTTGACAACTCTAACTGCTTGACATAGGGGAAGCAATCCTAGCTGGGGTAGAGCTGGCATTTTGAGGGTATTTTTAAAAATATAAATGCTCTGACACTGATCTAAAACCCTAGTTCCTGAGGGCTTTGGTGTGTAACTGTGATGTGTGAGGCCAGGCATATACAAAGGCTGGAATGGAAGATTTTGCTTGAATAAAATTGGTACCAACATATATGTTCTGCCACTTCTCAAATAAACTGCAGCTTCTTGAGTTGGAAAACAGTAGATTTGCTATTCATTGTTTTTTCTTTTTCTTTTTTTGTTTCCCTGAATGCCTTTGACTTTCCAGGGTCTAGACAAAGTGAAACGTGTTTCAGGAACATAACCAGTCGTTTTGAAAGAATTTGAGTTTAATGTTGCCGTCTTAAGTTTCTTGTAGCATGTGCTCACATGTAGGTTTGGGTGAATCCAACTCATTTGCAGATGGCTGCATTTATTTTTAAATAGACATATCAGCCCAGTCCAAAAGTAATTGTTAAGACCATTCAGTGCAAACATAAGAGTTAAAACTGTAGAAAACAAGCAGTGAAGGTCTGAAGCTAACTGAACGTGTTGTAAGGGCTTTGGGGCTTACAGATAAGAACACCTGACATTATTTTTGAAGGATGGCTGCCTCTTCTTTTTAAGTTCTTCATACACATTTATTTTAATATCTTAGTTTTCTTACAAATGTCGTTTAAATGATTAGAGAAGACAATTTATATACTTTTTCTAACACTACTGTGAAGAGAGTAAACAAGTTTTGAAGACTGGACATGTCTAAATTGTCTTTCCAAGCAAAAGGACATACATTTCTCACGATTTTGACTTTCATGATTAAATATCCCAATGCTAAGTCGCTTCAGTAGTGTCTGACTCTGTGTGACCCCATAGACAGCAGCCCACCAGGCTTCCCCGCCCCTGGGATTCTCCAGGCAAGGACACTGGAGTGGGTTGCCATTTCCTTCTCCAAAATATCCCAATAATTCTGACTAAATATGGAACCTGATGGACTCTGCAGACTTAAAACAAAGATACCAACTAGGACAAAATTGCAGAATTTCTCACAACCAAAGTCATGGTCATTGTACTTTTTTTTTCTAAAATTTTTTACTTTTTTCCCCAAATTGTGACACTATGTCTTATGCATTCCACTTCAGCGCTCACCTTTCTTATTTGTGGTTCTGTGTTTATGTATGCCTCAGATTAACTTTATAGGTGTTTCTTATAAAAAGAAGAGCCCAGTATATTTTAATTCTCTCTCAAAATTCTGGCTGTAAGTCTGTGGATACTGATGCTTAGTTCTCTGCTGTAGAGATGTAAGTTGTCCTGAAATGAGTTCTGTGTGGAATACTGAAGAGGTAATGGTGCAAGAAGAAACAAGAAAGGGAGAAAATGAAACGATGTATATTTTAGCCTGGGTTGCAGAGTTCAAGCCCTTGTTAGGAAAAGTTAAAAAAAAAATGTATTATATATTCAACGCCTGACTCCTTACATGATCATATTTGTCATGAAGGGGGTCAATATGATGCATAGAAAAACAATTATGGGGAAAGAAAGGTACACTTGTGCCTTTTCTCTCCCCATGAAACTATGACTCTGGTGGAACTGACTTTTCCTACCACCCGCTTTCCCAGATATTTGCCTCCATTTTTTTCTCTCCCTGCTGCTAGTTTCCTTAGAGTCTGCACTCCTCAGTCCAACGATTCTTTTTACATAAACAACTCAATGAAGTGAATTAACTGTCCTGCCAAAGGGTAAACAGAAATTCAGCTTCTGTTGTAACCCTGATAGGCCAGAGTTACTCATGGCAACTGTGAGGTCAGAGCCCAGACTCCTCCAGATTGCAGCTGTTCTAGAACAAGAAAGCTGCAAGAGGCCCACAGTTCTATTCAATCTCGATTCACTTTCAAAGTGGATTAGTTTTTAGATTGTGAATCCCTTTCAGCCTTCCAAAGGAGCAGAGATGTGTGCAATTTATTTCATGAACTGGAAGTTGTGAAGTTAAGGGAGAAGCTTGGATCCCAGTTCTTCCCTCTTTTAAGAGTGTGACCTCAAGCGAGTGTGGATATTTCATTTATTCATTCAACAAACTATATGAATATCAGGCACTGCTCTTATCCCTGGACATGTTAGAGGTAAGTGACACTGACAATGGAGCTTCTACTTAGTGGAGGAGCACAGCTCATACAAATATATACGAATAGACAAGAGAAAGCCTGGAAACGTCAGTGCTTTAAAGAAAAACATAGGAGAGGGATGCGCTAGGTTACAGCATCTCAGACTTTAACGTGCACACAATCAGCTTGTAACACACAATCTTGTTACCAAGTAGATTCTGATTCAGCTATCCTGATGCAGAGCTCAATGCTCTTCGTTTCCAACAAGCTACCTGGTGATGCCAGAGCCCCTTAGATCATGCTATGAGTAGGGGCTTTCCAAGTGTTTCAGTGGTAAAGAATCTGCCTGTCAATGCAGAAGATGCAGGTTCACTCCCTGAGTAGGGAAGATCCCCTGGAGAAGCAAATGGCAAACCACTCCAGTATTCTTGCCTGGGAAATCCTATGGACAGAAGAGTCTGGTGGGCAAGGAATCACAAATGAGTTGGATACAATTTAGCAACTGAACAGCAGCAATAACAACAAAACTATATATTATCAGTAATTTTAGATGGTGCAGTCATGGTAGGCCCTTCTGATGAGACTATGATTAGTTGGAGAAACCAGTCCTTGAAGATCCTTTGGGAGGACTTCAAGGCAGAAGAAGGGATTATTTATTTCAAAAGCCTTAAGAGAGAGGAGAAATGGGCAGGTGAAAGAAAAGGAAAGAAGGCTTTTGTGACTTAAGCATAGTGAGCTGAGGGGAATGAGGGAGTCAGAAGTCATGTCATGAAATCCAGGGTAAATAACAGGATTTTATTCTCAACATTAAGTAAAACCATTGAGGAGATTAAACAATAATCTCCTTTATATTCTTTGAGATCATTCTGTATATCTTGGGTGGTGAAATGGAATATAAAGTAAAAGCAAAGAGGCCAAACTCTATTGCTGCTATCCAGACTAGAAATGATGGTGGGTAAGATCAGAATGATAGCAATGGCCATAGAAGAAATAGATTAAAGAAAGGTTTGCTGTAGTTCCTACTTGTTGACGGATTGGCCTTAATAAGAAAAGAAAGGAAATAAACATTTCTCTCAGTTTGTTTGCTGAAGTTGCTGGGTAGATCGTTGTGCCACCTACTTACCCTCTATGATGCAGATTTTTGAGGGTCCATCAAGAATTTCACTTAAGCCATGATATTGATATAAAAGCCATGATATTGGGCTTCCCTGGTGTCTTAGATAGTAAAGAATCTGCCTGCAGTGAGGGAGACCTAGGTTCAATTCCTGGGTTGGGAAGATCCCCTGGAGAAGGACATGGCTACCCACTCCAGTTTTCTTGCTTGCAGAATCCCCATGGACAGAGGAGCCTGGAGGGCTGCAGTCCATGGGATCACAAAGAGTTGGACATGACTGAGACACTAAGCACTGCATCCATAATATAAAAGACATGTCCAGGGCCACCTTAAGCCCTGAATAGGTGGGAGCTAGAAACATGTGTTTGGAAATTGTCAGTGTATAAGTGGAACTGGAAAGAAATACTTAGGAATAAAGTATAGATAACAAAATGAGACCCCCAGGTCTTAACTTTCATACCCTCTACCACTTAATGTTTGAAACTAGAGTGGAAAAATCCAGCCAAGTAAGTTTAGCTTGTATAGTCATGGAGTTCAGATAAAAGTCAGGAGTTTGTCATGTAGAAACTAAGGAAAAATAAATAGGTTTTAAAACGGAGTGTATACAATGCAGGTGAATAGTTCTGTGTGACCATAGGGCTTGGAAATATGAAGCTGCATTGCTGATGATTGTACATGTATATTTATATATGCTGTGCAGGTTTGACATGAAAGCTGAAGATAATGGATATTAAAGAGAAGAAATACAAAGGCACAGAACTGTTCAGTGTCCTGAGCAAAGTCACAACAAAATAGAAATGGGGGCAAGACTTCTGACCAAGTCTTTCTGACTCTAGACTGTCTGCTCTTGACACTCTGCTGCTTAGCTTCTGGGTCACACCAACAGACTTCCCTAATGGATGAGGGAGTGAGTTTCAGCCAACAAACCCTGCATGCAAATGGGTAGTTTTCTTTTAGCTACATCTTGAAAAGTAAAATAAAGAGGGAAGGAGAGAAAAAAGGAAGAGAGGGAGGGAGGGAGGAAGGGAGAAAAAGCATGATAATGAAGTTCTAGAATCCTAGATCCAGGTTGCACTAATGTTTTAATTCTACACATTTAGTCATTTAATCCTAAATCCATCCCTCTTCAGGTAAAATTTAAGTGCTCGTGTCTGTCAAGCAGAGGAGCCTCATTTGACTCTAATGAATCCAGCTTACCTGAAGAATGACTCCAAATCGCCACCACCAGCCTCCACCCCCTTTCCTTTCATTATACATTCTATTGTTGCTCAGGCTCTCAGTCATGTCCAATTCTTTGTGACCCTTTGGACTGTAGCCCTCAAGGTTTCTCTGTCCATGGGATTCTCCAGGCAAGAATAGTGGAGTGGGTTGCCATACTCTCCTCCAGGGGATCTTGCCGACCCAGGGATTGAATCTATGTCTCCTGCATTTGCAGATGGATTTTTTTTACCAGTGTGCCACCTGGGATGTTATACACATTTCATTATATATTCTCAAAAATTTGAACAATTACCCTCTGCATTTTAGAGAAAAATCAAGAAAAAATTGTCTGGAATGCAGTTATTTTTAGAAATGATGTTTTCTTATCACCAACATACACTCAACTTTAGACAATTTTCACCTCATTTTCTTTCATATTGTTATGATCAGAATGACTCCCTATTCAGAAATCTCCCCAATCCCTATTTAGATATTCCAGTTACACTTTTATAAAATTGCCCACTTGAATTCCCCTTTCACAGGAAGCTTTATCTAACCAAATGTGGCCAAAGTATTGTTTTATTTCCTGTATTTAACGTAACACACAATTCCTCTGTCATTTTGCAAGCTAACAGCCTTATTTTTTTGTTTGTTTTTGGTTAATTCTACCAAAAGGGATAGATATTCAACAAGCATCATTTGGGACCCATTTAAAACCCAGTACCATGTAAGGCCAGAGGGGTCATGAAGACTCATTTGCAACCTCTGAAGTTCTATGAAATTTCTGCCTCTGTAGACAGTGAGAGCAATAAAATAATATTCATTCTAAATGTATAAGGGTTGATGTGATAAACTAAACATCAACTGTGCCTAGGTACAGGATAGAGAGGAAATGCACAGTTGAACTAGGGAGGGTGAAATCAGAAACCTTCTTTCCTAGGGCTTCCCTGGGTATCCGGCATTGTTTGCCTGCTGATTAGTGAGGTGTCTGTAGGTACATTAATGTGGATGGTTGGATGTGTTTGACAATAAGTCAATGATTCTTTTTGACATGACTTTAATAGTACTGAAGAAGTGATTGTAAAATGATGACTTTTAATGGGATATAGATATAAGTGACCTGCTTTTTATGACAAAGGTCAATGGTATTGATGGTAGTGTAGAGAAAATAATTTCCTTGGTGTGGTAGGAGACAACTTGCATGATTCATGAAGGTATCTCTCTGTCTCTCTCTCTCTCTTTTTTTTTAATCTCTCCCACAAGGAAGAAAGAAGAACGCCCCTGCCAAACCCCTCCAGCTGCCACTTTATTTGAAATAAGCAAAAGGTGATATCCCACAATGAAGTGAGTCACTGCTCAACAATTGATGGTAACTTCTAGCTAGCTGAGGCCTTCAGAATTTGACAATCGTATATGAAATGAGTTTTCTTTCATTATGAAGGAAATGGCTATGTGCCATTCCAAGGGGACATACACACAATCAAGGAGCAAAGGCTGAGTGACAGAGAACAGAGGAGGACCGATGGTACAAATGAACATGAGAGGGTATCCATACGTGTCTTCATGTGACTTCCAGGTTGAGCGATAAAAGACCAGGATCAGCTCTGTGGAATTACACTTTGTGGAAAGGTCATGGATAAGCAGGATAAAGGGTGTCCTATGGGCAAAAGGCTCCTTCTGGAAGCACAGTCAGCTGGCCTTGGGCTGAATTGGAACTGCTGGTTAATTGTGGGTCAGGCAGAGAAAACTGTGGATCCTTCAAGATGGTACCCACAGCAGGACAGAGAAAGTGTCAGCAGCGATTCCTCAGCTACAGCTGTAGATCTTGCACTTTATTGAATCTTACTTTTTCAGTCGTTGGGGGGAAGGACAGTAAATAGAGAGAAGAGTGTGGAGAAGATAGAACAAAGCCAGAGAAGAGAGGGCAGAGTGATAAGAAATATGAGAGAAGGAGGGGTGTTAGAGGGAAAGAAATTAGATAAAAGGAAGAGAGAAGAGAATTTATACATCTAAGTGTTCTAGAAACTAGATACAGTTATCTTGCAGTCTGCCTGTCCTATCTGAGCAGGGTTTATCCTAAACCTCAATATGGTATATTCTCAATGACTTACTCTAGAGAGGATGTGTGTCCATCTCTGCTCTTGGGCCTCTCTTCATTCACTGGGACTTTGCAGGGATTGTTTACTTTGAAAATATTTGACAAGTGGATCTTACCCACCAGTTTCCCAGTCCCAAAGTTAAGTGCCTCCAGTCATCTGTACTTTCCTGGATTTTTATTCCGAACTGGGCTATATTTTCTTAGATGATCTAGCATGCCTGCCTCTCCAAACTTTCCTCAGCGTGCTGTGGACGTCTCACAGTCAATAGCGCAGGAACAAGAACAAGGTGGTAACTGACAGAAGAGTGCTGTTGTGCAGGATGTTCAGATGTTATGAGGCTTCATACACAGTGGATGTGGTCAGTTGTCTAAGTTCACTATGAGGACTTTGGGAAGGATAGAGCTTTGCCACTGTCTTCCAGCTCAGTCATTCTTTGGTACCATAACACTTTCATCTCAGCGAATAACTGCATTCATTTCAGCTACCCACTCCCAAGGCCAAAATTTAGGTTTTATATAAAATCGAGACCAAACAAACCCATCTGATCTGCTCTGCTTCTGAGATATGAAATATCACACCTTAATCTGTTATTTTTCAGCTCTCTTACTTGTTTATCATAAATATAGCTAAACTCCAATCTCTTTGAAACTCCAGTGTGTTCAGCTGTTTATTTTTATTTTTCACTATTATCCTATTCATTCTCCTTGTTCCTTGTCATCACACAGCCTTGTCTCTTTTGTCAAACGTATCAACAGTGTTGTCCAACTACGAGGCCTCCTTCCCTTGTAGCTAGTTGCTTTTTAAATATTGTGAGAAAAGTCATTCAATAGCATTTGAGTATAAATTCAGCACCATCACACAAAACTAAGCCCTTTGCACTGCTAGGTGATGTTGCTATCTGCAGCACTGTTTCAAAACATCTCTTCTTAAAACATCCTACGCCCTGCACTGCAGCCATGCATCCATGTGCTACACCACAGAGAAAGGAGAAGACATCAAATAGGGACATCATCAGATTTTAATTCCTACCAACAGGACAGCCTTTTAATATAATTTTTCTGTTTGAAGAAGTCTCCTTTCCCCAACTAAACTAACACTTCACTGTATTCATTGGACCCTATAATATCAACCCTCGTTTGGTCCCACAAGCCTTCTCTTGAATTGCTATATGGCATTTGATCCCAATTCTTTCCCATTTGCATTTACAGAGGCTCAGGCACTTGTATCATTAAGCATACACACGTAAAACCAAAACATAAAACATGAACAGACCTTTTCCTTTTTCTACACAACTGTGTCTTTTCTCTATATAACCACAATTTATAAAATATCTGTCACCTGTCTACACCTCAGAGCCACTCTTTAGCTCTTTGCCTTTTGGAATCTATTCCTATCATTTCATGAACTAACCCTTCCAAAAAGACTAATGACATTGTTGCTAAATCCATCATCTGCTTTCTGATCATTTTCTTCTCTAACCTCTCTACAGGCTTCAACTTTGACAACCTTACTGTTGTAGAAATGCTCTGTGACCTTGACTTCCATAAAATCATGCTGCCTGCATCTTCCATCACCCTTCTGGATGTTTTTGTTCAGGCTGCTTGCACTTCACTTCCCCCACCCACATAGCCTGAAAATGTTGATTCTCCTCAGAACCCCAAAATTCCCTCTCTAACTCTACCTTCTTCTATAAACCTACCTTGGAAAACACACTCTCAGGGGACCTTCTAAGTCCTACAAATTGGATTGTATCCCTTCCAAGGCACCTTTCCAAAGTTTATTTTTGACTGGCATGTATCACAAAATTTGTCATAGCTAATTTAGAGGGTGGCATCCTCATTGTATAATGAACTTCTTAGAAACAAGGTTTGACTTACTTTTGCTTTGGTAACTTCAATGCTTAATTCGATACCTGGACAAACATAATCGCATTACAATTATTTGTTGAGAGAATGAAACTGCTTGTTTTAACTGTAACTGAAGACACTGCTGTTCTAAAAATGTCTAGGCTATCTGGCATAACATTCAAACACTTGAAAACCAGTATACTATGGTTTCAATAGGGCTGGTAAGTCTATATGGCAGTGTAAGTGTATGACTCTCAAAACTACCAAATTTTATTCTCATCTCATCATTGTACTTGCCATGTGATTCTGAATAAACAACTCATATCTAATTTAATTCTTCCTTTTTCATTCAAATCTTCAAATAATTAAAATACTTGACTCAATTCTTCTTAAGAAATTTTGAAAAAGTTCTTGTGATAAAATGACATATCTAGACATTTTGGGCTTTTACAATAATTGTGTATCTAACAACACAAAGTGTGTATCTGGAGGTATGTGTCTATGTCTAATTACATATATGATGATTGACATTCTGGTTGTTGGAAGTGTAGCAATTACTAACGATGATGAGGTGTAAACAGCTCCCAGGAAGTTTTAGTGTGGAACACAGAAACGAGCAAATTGATAAATTATAAATATTCCCAAAGTTAGATATTATTGGCCCAGTTTTAACATGTATAAAAAACAATAATTGTATTAGTTTTGCCAAATATCAAAATGAATCCGCCACAGGCATACATGTACAATTATGTAAAGTTTAAAAATAAAATAAAATTAAAAAAAAAATAATGACTTATGTCCACTTGAATTTTCAGCATTATATTTCTACTAAAATATTTTGCCTTCATTTCAGGAAACTATTTATAGATTCACCTATCAACCGTTTCAACACAGGAGACACGTGAACATCAGCAGATGGTCAACAGCAAAATCAGATGGATTATATTATTTTTAGCTGAAGATAGAGAAGCTCTATACAGTCAGCAAAAACAAGACCAGGAGCTGACTGTGGCTCAGATCATGAACTCCCAATTGCCAAATTCAGACTTAGATTGAAGAACATAGGGAAATCAAATCCCTTATGATTATGCAGTGGAAGTGACGAATAGATTCAAGGGAATAGATCTGATAGACAGAATACCTGAAGAACTATGGATGGAGGTGCATAACATTGTACAGGTGGCAGAGATCAAAACAATCCCAAAGAAGCAAAAATGCAAAAAGACAAAATGGTTGTCTGAGGATGCCTTACAAATAGCTGAGAAAAGAAAAGTGAAAGGGAAAGGAGAAAAGCAAAGATATACCCATCTCAATGCAGAGTTCCAGAGAATAGCAAGGAGAGATAAGAAAGCCTTCCTCAGAGATCAATGCAAAGAAAAAGAGGAAAACAATAGTATGGGAAAGACTAGAGATCTCTTCAAGAAAATTAGAGATACCAACGAAACATTTCATGCAAAGATAGGTACAGTAAAAGACAGGAACGGTATGGACCTAACAGAAGTAGAAGATAATAAGAAAAGGTGGCATGGATACCCAGAAGAACTATACAAAAAAGATTTGAAAGACCCAGATAACCACGATGGTGTGATCACTCACCTAGAACCAGACATCCTAGAGTGTGAAATCAAGTGGGCCAGCAGTATGGACAAAGCAAGTGAAGGTGATGGAATTCCAGCTGAGCATTTTAAATCCTAAAATGGGAAACTGCTGCACTCAATATGCCAGCAAGTTTGGAAAACTCAGCAGTGGCCACAAGACTGCAAAAGGTCAGTTTTCATTTTATTTCCAAACAAGGGCGATGTCAAAGAATGTTCAAACTGCCACACAATTGCACTCATTTCACATGCTAGCAAAGTAATGCTCAAAATCCTTCAAGCTAGGCTTCAACAGTATGTGAACCAAGAACTTACAGATGTTTAAGCTGGATTTAGAAAAAACAAAGGAACCCGAGATCAAACTGCCAACATTTGATGGATCATAGAAAAAGCTAGAGAATTCTGGAAAAGCATCTACTTCTTCTTCATTGACTATTCTAAAGCCTTTGACTGTATGGGTCACAAAAGAAAAAAAAAAAAAAAAAACAGTAGGAAATTCTTCAAGAGATGGGAATACCAGACCACCTTACCTGCCTCCTGAGAAACCTGTATGCAGGTCAAGAAGCAACAGTTAGAACTGCACATGGAACAATGGACTGGTTCAAAATGGAGAAAGGAGTATGTCAAGGCTGTATATTGTCACTCTGCTTATTTAACTTACATACAGAATACATCATGTGAAACACCAGGCTGGATGAAGCACAAGTTGGAATCCAGATTGCCAGACGAAATATCAATAACTTCAGATATGAAGATTACACTACCCTTGTGGCATAAAGCAAAAAGGTACTAAAGAGTCTCTTGATGAATGTGAAAGAAGAGAGTGAAAATGCTGGTTTTAAACTCAACATTCAGAGAACTAAGGTCATGCCATCTGGTCCCATCACTTCATGGCAAATAGATGGGGAAACAATGGAAACAGTGACAGAGTTCATTTTCTTGGGATCCAAAATCACTGTGGACAGTGACTGCAGCCATGAAATTAAAAAACTCTTGTTTCTTGGAGAAAAGCAAACCTAGGCAGTACAGTAAAAAGCAGAGATATTACTTTGCCTACAAAGGTCCATATAGTCAAGGCTAAGGTTTTTCCAGTAGTCATGTATGCATGTGAGAGTTGGATAATAAAAAAGACTGAATGCCCATAAATTGATGCCTTCGAACTGTGGTGCTTGAGAAGACTCTTGAGAGTCCCTTTGTCAGCCAGATCAAACCAATCAATCTTAAAGGAAATCAACAGTGAATATTCATTGAAAGGACTGATGAGGCTGAAGCTCCTTTGGCCACCTGAATGCGAACAGCCAAGTCATTGGAAAAGACCCTGATGCTGGGAAAGATTGAAAGCAGGAGGTGAAGGTGATAACAGAGGATGAGATGGTTGGATGGCATTACTGCCTCGATGGACATGAGTTTGAGCAAACTCTGGGAGAAGGTGGAGGACAGGTAAAACTGGTGTGCTCCAGTCCATAGGGTTCCAAGAGCTGGACATGACTGAGCGACTGAATAACAACATATTGATTGTTCAACTAATAGTTTAGTTTGCTAGGAAACTTTAAGCACAAGTTGACGGATTTTCACATTTTCTTGAACAATGAAACTGTAAACAACAATAAATATTTGTAATTATTTTTTCTCTTTATGCTAACAGTAGATACTATTTTAACAGTTAAAGAATGTGATTGTGCATGACACATGTATAATACCATAGCAATTTTCTAAATATCAATCTTGGATAATGAAATTGTTTTTTTACTACAGGAGAGAATATTGATTCAGGTGTTCATGAATATTTTCATTTTTTTTTTGCAAGACACCTAAAATTCATAGAATCACAATCTTAAAGATGGAAAGGGATTTGGTGATTGTAGAGTCTGGCTTCCTCATTTTACACATGAGAAAACTGAAAACTGATTTCCCTGTACCCACAAAGAGATCTAAGAAAGTGCTTTCTAGTCTCTTCTGCCACAGATAAATCTATTCCATCCACCAAAGCCAGCATCTTTCACCTTTTCTAATATCCCATTTTCTGCCTCACCCCAATGCAAATGCTGGGCTCCAGGCAATTACAACAAAGTGCAGTTTCCTGGCATGATCTCTCCTTCTTCACTGTGACTTTAAACACATCCTTCCTTCTGTTTACTCTTCCTCTTCACTTGCATATTTCCTACTTTAAGATGTGCAACAAAAGGGTTGCTTCCTCCAGGAACATATCCCTGACTGAAAGGCTGAAACAAGTGTTTTTTCATTATGTTTCTGATACACTGTATTCTCATTTGTGCCAAAGTATGTACATTATCACGTTGTAATTGTGGATTTTCACCCATTCTCCAGTTCCCAGCACAGTGCTGGCTCATAAATGGAGCAGGAGGAATATTCACTGTATAGATGATCACATTCATGAACAGAAGCCAGATACTCTTTCTTATGTGTTGAAACCAGAGTTCAAACAGAAAGGGCATTATACAGGGCAAGAAATAAGAACTGGATTCAGTTGTTCATTTCTCCAGATAGAATCGAAAATAAATTCTTTGTTAAACTGTATTTCACTTAACTACATAAAGAAATACACGCATGCACTTGGACACACACACATACATGAGATCTGGCAGAAAAGAAACAGTTTCAACTAAAGATTAGGTCTAAGTAACTTCAATTAAAAAGTCTACACAAGTGACTAACCCTCAATCCCTGGGCAGTCTTTCCTATTGAGGTCCTCAGGGCAGATGCAATAAAAGGCCTCAACTCACCTCATCCTTTCAAGGATGCTGAAGCTGAGTGGACCAAACACCAACATAACTGTCAGGGCAGGGTGTGGTGAGAATCACTGCTTCTCCGGATGGCCTTTTCCGACAGAGATTCGTTCTGGAAGAGTCTTAAGCCCTGGCCTTGTCTGCGTCTTTAAAAAGCACTTACTGTTCTTGCCAGTTTTCAAACCAATACCTCCATCAATTTCCCTGAGAAAAAAGCTACATGATTCAGCTGACAAAATGATGTAAATTATGAATAATAAATTTCTCAAGGGCTTCAGTCCACATTATTTACTAGACAACTATAATTTGTAATGTTTACTTAAACACTGGCTCTCAGCAAAACACTCAGCAGCACTTAGTGTCTTGTCCCTGAGCAGTCCGCATCTACAATTTGGACTGCTTGATTTTCTTGGGTAGAAAGAATTTTAATGTCTGCAACACCATCCACCACCAAGACCACCAACATCAGACCGATCGGTGGTCGTAACTGGACTGCAAGGTCTGGAAAAACACATCACTTTTTTTTTTTTTTTTCTGATGCATGCAGCAACATCACTGCTGTTGGAACAAAGCAGTGTTTGCCAAGAACCACTGCCTGGTGGAAGACGAGTCCTCACCATGAATCCAGGAGAAAACACAACACATTTTATATATTAGCAAGGAAGTCCCTGCTGGAATACTTCTTTTAACCTCTAGAGTCCTATTTTTTTCATCATCTGATACACTTTACTGGTTGCTTAAGCATTTAAAATGAATTAAGTGCTATTAAACCCCATTTTTTAGGTAGTTTCATCAGTACAGCCTAAGGGGATATAAAGTAAGGAGCTTTCTCTGGCAGAAATCCAAATACTAATGGTGTTAAAATGCCTTCTTATTGCGTTTAAGTCAGTAGTTAGGTCAAGTAGACAAACATATTTTAGAATACGTTTAAATAAACACTTCATTTAGTGTTTCTTTTCAACTTACACATTTTCTCTTCCTTATTCTCCTTCCTGGCTAATACAGAAAGTGACATAGTCACAGGCTTCTGTGCGTGAACAAATTCAATTTCTCAGTTAAACTCAGAAGATCTGAATCTAATGGCAATGACGATGATTATATTATGATGAGGATGTCAAGGGAGCCAGTAGAGCACTGCAGAGGACAACAGGGATGAGAAGGGCAGCAAATCCTCACCATGTAGACAGGCATCAAGGGAACGTGTCTTCCGACATGTGACTGCATCTTGTTTGCAGAAGGAAGAAAATTGGCCACCAATTGTGCACATAAATTTTGATTTTTGTTTGGTCTGTGAAGAAAATGAGACTCGAATCTCATTTACAGCTATCATGGCTTTGGCAGAGAAAGATATCAGTAAAGCAACTTAACAAGGACAGTGGCATTTTAATTGTAAGCATATAACTATAAATGGATTGGGGTATATATTTCTCCAGAGAGTGAAAAGAGGCAAACAAAAATTAAAAAAAAAAAAAAAAAGCAGAAGCAGGAAGTGAAGGCCTTAAGGAGAGATTTTTGTTGCTTAAATAATGTGTACGGAGTGGTGCTTCTAGACAAAAATGAGAGATTAGGCAATCCTAAATTATGATGCAAGTAAGCAAGATGATAAGTAGATGGAATGAAACTAAGAAAACTTTTAGAACAATTATACCCAGAAAAATTAATCATCATCATGTGCTTGAAAATAGAATGGAAAAAAAAAGAAAATGAGAACTTGATATGAATTTTTAATAAAGTGTATTTTTTAATAATGTGATGAAGTCATTATAAGATGAAGGACATTTTTGAATACTTCTTTTACATGTTTTTATGAACCTAGCATGGTGTTCGGAGAAGGCAATGGCAACCCACTCCAGTATGACTGAAGCGACTTAGCAGCAGCAGTAGGAGCATGGTGTTAGGCAAAAGTGGGTGCTCAGTAAAAGACTGTACAGAATGGATGGATGGAGGAATGGATGAAAAGGACATAGTCTAAACAATAGTCAGTGCAAAACCTGGGATGAATTCTAGGATTTGGGAAGGAGCAGAAGTTAACATTCTAAGGTAGGAAGTTCTTGGTCATACTGTGTCTCATACAAATGTTTGATTAACAGTCTTCATCAACAAGGGGAAATTATCATATGAATGTTGCCCTTTGACAGGTCTTGGACCTGTCTCCCAGTAACGTCTTTGTCGCTCTAGTGGTGAAGAACCTGCCTGCCAATGCAGGAAAAGTAAGAGACATGGGTTCTATCCCTGGGTTGGAAAGATCCCCTGAAGTAGGGCACAGCAACCCACTCCAGTATTCTTGCCTGGAGAATCCCATGGACAGAGGAGCCTGGTGGGCTACAGTCCATGGAACACAAAGAGGTGGACAAGACTGAAGCAATTTTGCACACACGCACACATGCACATACTAATAATTCAGCGATTTTTGATGGAAATGCTTTGAGGGACAAATAAAGGGTGCAGTTCAGAAGGAATTACATCATTTGAAAACAAATGTGTTGGGTGACTTTTGTTTGCTGGGTTACATAACTATCTAAGATGTGAATTTTGGAGGGGTATCTGGAATTTTCTCTCTCTTTTCTCAAAATATAAAAAAATAACCCTGTGACTGTGAATAAACTAAGAAATTTCAATCTTAGATTAAATATTATTCTCTATAATTTGTTCTTCCCCTTTTTCAGATTTTCCCTTAAAAACTTTAGTTCTATTATTCTTCTGGACTTATCTCAAGTCCTACCCACTCTCCTCCCAGCCTTCTCACCCTTGTCTCCCTACCATGTGAATACGAAATTTTCCTTTTAATTTAATTTCTGTGGCCTGAACTTTCTGGTACTTTAGTGAATGGTGATCATGTTTAAAGTTTTCTCCTATTTTATGTGCTACCTCAAGATAGATAACTTTTCTGTGCTCGTAGCTTCTTGTCCAGTGTCTGTAAGAGTAGTAAATAATGTGTATATGTTTACTTGATCATGAGATAAGCATTCAATAGTTTTTTTTTTTCCCCACATATTTTCTACATGTGCTTTTTGGACCTAAGATATGTCCATAAAAGTATAAAACTTAATATTCATTACACAGAAGGAAAGTTAAGAATTATTTACATAGATTCTCATTGGCTTAGTAAGTCAGCATTGCATGGACTTTAGTTGCATGTCAGTAAAATGGAAAATTCTGTAGCATCCTTGGAAACATAAAGCTAAATGAAAAAACAATGGTATGTATTCTAATATAGTTCATTTGTAAAATTAAACTAGTTCTTCAAAACTATTCAGATAATACAAACTTTTAAGAACAGGGGAAAAATGGGTAGTTCCAGTTGGGAGAACTATTCTAGAAAGACTTGACCTTCACATTCACACAGCAGGCTAAGGTATATTTGAGATACTTTCAGTAGGGAACATGGGCATTCAGCAATTTAATTCTCCTGCAGAAGCAGAAATTTCAATGTGCACAGAATTCATTTTCCCCCCATTACTGTAATATTCAATTGGACTAAATTATCCTGTAACAGCATTTGATCGTGCAGCCACTGGATCTGGCTTCATTTACTTTAAGGTTAGTAAAGTCACAGCTTAAATTGTTTAAGAGTTGGCAGCATCAAAGTTCCCTCTTTTTCCTTTATTAACTTCTTTACTTGTAAGGCGTTGAAAACTGGCACAGGAAGTCAGACATCAATATGGAAAAAGTACTAGAAGCCGTCACCTCTACTTTGGAAAGGTCAATAAGAAAAGAATGTAAAAAAATTTTTTAAAAAATGAGATGCTTAAGACATATCTTGTTTTAAGCCAGTTAATCCTCAAAGGAAAAACCTAAATCATATTTAAAAATATGAAACTGGTAAGAATAGTAAAATGAAAACATCCATTTAGATAATTATTTTACTGAATGTAATAGAAAATCAGGCATGGCATTAGTATTTGTTCTTTAAAGAAATACTGTCATGGACCTTTTCATTTTCATTCAAAGTGAATTGAGGTGAATGTTCCAAAGGACATGAAGATAATTATTCTCCTCTCTGTAGGACTTTGACTTTCTGGAGTCAGACATAAAACTGGGTTTACCTTCAGGAAATAGGAGAACCATGAAACTAAGTTAACTCAGAGAATCCAGGTATAGTAAGGAAGCTAAAGATGAAGGAAGTGGATGTTACAGAGTTTGAAAAGCTTCAGGGAGATTCCAGACCAGAGGAGCCAGGTGATAGCAAAAATGTCCTCAGATAGTAGAAGTCAGTCTCAAAGCAGGTTGAGAATAAAGGCAGGGAAGATAATGGAAAGCATGCAGGTATTAGAAACCAGAACAGGAAGCCAATCTGGAGGGAATTCTGAGGGGGCTGGAAAGTTTCTTCCATTTACTCAGAGCCAGATTTATAATCCAGGAAGGTGATTTTAGTAAATCCTGTTAGGGTCAGAATGAAGCTTTGGGGTTGAACAGAAGAAAAGCCGGAAGTAAGACAAGTGTGTGGATTTGTGAAAAGTCAGAAAGGGGAGCTGGCTGAGGGTGGGAGGATGAGGGGCATGAGGGCCACAAATCTGGCTAGAAATTGATACAGCTTGGTTTTCTACTCTCACAGCCTCTCCTGTGCAATCATGGGAATGTTTATTATTTATGCAGTGTTTTAGATAATTAAAAAATTAGCAACCAGTCCCTTTACCAGCAATCATAAGCCACATCTGTGATTCAATCACTTTATATATCTCATCACATAAAACAGACCTGCCACTTCATGAAAGAAGTAGTCCCTTCTTCCTGTAAAGGTGATAAGTGACCGTGAATCCTGACGTATACAGACAGAGAGAAACTGAGAAGATGTTATTCAAGAGCCTCAGGCCAAAAGCCTGCTCATGAAAAGTTCTCTAGGACTTTTATTTCCTACACAGAACACTGAAGATGGTAATTCTGAAGACCCCTTACTGAGCCATACTGCCTTGGTCTATTTTAGGACAATAAAGGTTTGAACTCTCTTTCAGGGGATTTAAAAGTTAGGTTTCACTGAGCGCAGCTATTTCAAACCTGGAGCTGGCAGGCCTTGGAATTGATACAGTATAATAACCCTGTGCTTCGGAACTGGGAGTTAGGATGGAAATGGCTTCATCGTACTCTTCAATGAGAAGCTTAAAGAAGATTTGAGTAATACTGAACTGCAATTGCTGAGTGACAAAGGTACTCCCTAGCTGTACTTTTGACAGCATTTAAACTCATGAGCGTACAGTTCATAGAACATAATGCCTCCTTCTGAGTTTGGAACGATATTATAGCATGCACAATCACAATCTATTATTAGCAAAGGCTGAATGACAGGTGATATCCAAAGATAGAAATGCTCTCAAGTTCAAAGCAACAATCAAACAAATTGTATAATAGTGTGTATTCTTATATTCCTTTATTAAACTTACTTATAGCTTATATATTTGGCCTTTGGGGGCATGGTAATTAGGAAAGATTTCAAGGGAAAATAATTGCTTTGCTTTGACTTAACTACTCTAAAAGAGAAAACTTCTGAAATTAAATCTACTAGTTAAATAGAAAGACATATATTTAAAGAAAAATGCTACTCTCAAAATTTTGAAGTCCTTAGGGCTCATTCCTGGGATCTTTATCTCCTCTCCATAGGTAATCTCATCTACTCCCATGGCCTCAAATTCATCTATATGATAATGACTCCCAAACTGTATCTTTAGCCTTGACCTCTTCCCCCATCACCAGGAGAATCTCTCTAAGGGATTTCTAATATGCATCTCAAATTTACCATCTTCAAAACAGAACTCAATACCTTCCCCATCCCTGATACTCCTTCTCCTCTTTGTCTGTCTCATCTCCACTAGCTAACTATTCCAACACCAAACCAACCCTACTACAATGTTCAATCCCCACAGCACCCCCACCCCCCCAAAAATAATCCTTGTTTCTTCTTCCCTTTCCTTCTCTTTAGGCATAAAATTCACAAGCAGGACTTGCTGACTCTGCTATCAAATCCTGTTTGAGACCTGCACAGGTTTCTTCACTCCTGTTTCTGCCGTTCCTACCTACTGACCCACTATCATCCATCCCCTAGATGTCACAGAGCCTCCTGAATCGCCTTCCTGCTCCAGTCTGTCCATTCTCTCACACAATACCCCACATAGTCTGTATACATTGTAAACAGAGTCATGTTTTCTCTACTTTAAAACATTTAAAGTGTCTTAATGCATTGAGAATAAAATGTAAATTAACTTCTGACTCTGGCCTATGAAAACTCAGGTAATCTGGCTTTAGTCCACCTCTAACCTTGTTTAATTGCTGTCTCCTTTAGACCAACACACTCAAGACATAAAACATTCTTTCTGTTCTCGAGACATGCCAATTTGCTCTCACCTAAAGGCTCATTATGCATGAGGTTTTATCTGCCAGGAATGTTTTTTCACCTAATTTGTATGTGGCATATTTCTTTTATATACTTCCAGACTCCTTCATGTTAATTCCCTGCACTCATCAGTAAACTACAATTTCTAGTTGAACAGTGCTATTGCCTTTATTATTCACCATTGTAGGGCCAGTGCCTAGAAAAGTGTCTGCCACATGCTTTTCAGAGTTCTCGTGCTGATTTTATAATGGCTGGTGTCACTGTGTTCAAGGTATTTATCTTCTCTGAGCATTACCTTCTTAACTTGTAAATTCATGAGTTTGGACTAAAACTTGATTATTTAGGTACATTTCAGATTTAATGCCATAAGATTTATAGCCAATAATAACACTATAACTTGCCTCTGATACAAATAACCAGATTGGGGAGGAAGTGAAAATAAAAAAAAATATGAATTTGCTGGATACATTTTTTCTGTCTTGTACTTTGATTAGCAATTACATCATTCTGCTACTAGGCTATAAGCTATGCTTTGGTAGTGGTTTTATAGTCCAAAGCATTAATTTTTTAATATTCTGTTTAATTCAGAAACAAAAATTAGTTGATTACCTTTGTAACAGTTGAAATTTATATTACAACTGTGCATAGTTGCTAAAATATTGAAATAATAGTTTATTTTAATAATATGTGTAAGAGCATCATGAGCAAGTCTTTGCTTAAATTTTACCTCTGTTCTTCAGTAGTGGCATGACTTTGGGGCAAATTTTAACCTCTCTGAACTTCAATTTCCTCTTATTATAAATGATAAGGTGATACTTAAGTCATAAGGATGTTCTGAAGATAAAGCTCCTACATGGCTTCTCACACAAAATAGCTCAGCTATGATCAATGATCTTCCCCTTTTCTTTCTTCTTGTTTGTTTAATGCAATTTTATTCAAATATCAAGTCATTTTTTTTTTTTTTTCCTGTGATCCATGACTTATCTGTGGTTCAGTAACCAGCCTGGAGGAGAATCACAGTGAGAAGACCTGTGGATTAAATCTTTTTGGTACTTTGTTCATGTTCTCAGGAATCCTCTTATACCAGAACCTCCCCTCCATGTTCCTGCACAACCACCACCTATGTTCCAGCAAGAAAATTTCAAGCTCATTTAAAATGCTAAGGAAGGAGAGGACTCCCATGCTCACTTAGTTTCTACTAGGCAAGAGAATAGATACAAATTACGTACAACCACAGAACTCCTTATCCATAAGAAGTCCTATTGTCTTTTGCCCAATGAGAAAGATATTTTTCTCAAAACTGATTGCTTCTCTTGTTTCATAATTTCTGTTATTAAGGCACTCTATTCCCTCCAAACTAATCTATGTATTTCATTTGCATAAATTTGTCCCCATACCAATCCCCCAGTCCTAGGATTCATTTTCTGGCTCTTTAGATTCACATTTAAAATGACTCTAAAATTTAAAACATTCATTTCTATCAGAGAATCACGCTTTAAGGAGAAAAACAGACTAGCAAACCTAAAATAGGTAACAGAAATAAAATAGACAAAATATTAATAAATAACTCTTCTTTCCCAACTATATAAACAATCCATGAGGCTAAGTGTCATAATTATTTAATGACAAACTGTCACTAAAATCAAGCTCCACCCACTCCTGTTTAATTTTTTAATCACCGCATCATGGGTCAATTACTATTTGTGAAATACACAATTTCTACTTGTGCAAGTGTGAGTGACTGGGAAGGGTTTATAGGTACTTTCTCAGTGCAACTAAACAACAGCAAAAAATGTCAGTTAGCATTGTTGCTGTTACTTCTCTGCATCCCTTGTTATACATAACAGTGCTTTATAAAACATTTTTTCTCATTCAGTTCTCTCAGCAATTCATAGGATTATTGTTACTAGTGTTGCTATTATTACTATTATTATCATCATGTTTATTTCATAAGTGAGAAAACAAAGCAAGGCATAAATCCCACTCTGCCACTCTGAATCAATAAGGGTTAGAAGTCACCTGTTTGTATCTTTCAAGCAGTTCAGTTCTTCTGTTTATAACTTTTAGGCAGAAGGTCACATAGTCCCCGTAAGAATTCTTAGTTCATGGATCCCAAAACATAACAGTAGAATACTTTTTTTGTATTTTACTCACTATAATCTTCGGAGAAATCTTAACATATTGAACCCAATTCTGCCTCCCAGTAATTTCTACCCATTGGCCTTATTTTAAACTCTGTCTGAGGTTTCAAAAAATGATTTTAATCTCTCTCCTATATAGGTAAAATTATGGAGAACTGTGATCACATGTCTCCCTCTTTTTCAGGCTAAGCATTCAGTTACTTCAACAATGTCATGTCTGATATATTTGTGCTCCACTATCTGGTTGCTTTTCTTTCTGTACACTCCTCCTTATCAATGTCCATTTTCGAAAGTGTCAGTCAGAACTCTATAAAGTACTTCAACACGGGCTAGATAATACAAAGCATAGTAGGACTATTAGTTTCCTCAATATTTGATCTATAAAAACCCTGCACAACTTTCAAGTTTTAGCCCAATGTTACACTTTGATACAAACATCATCTTTCTTTAGCCAGGGAGTAGATATTATAATTTTTATAAATACATTCATATAGCAAATGTGTCATCTACAGAGATCTGGCCGCATTATTGGTCATGATGTGAAAAACAAAACAAGCTTATTTTCTGCTTTCTTTGATCATACAGAAGCCATACATAAAATAAATATATACAAGTACATGTGTTAAAAAATATCAGGTATAATGATAAATTCTATGAAGACAAAGGGCAGGGTATTAGGATAGTAAATAGCAGAAATAAATGACGTGGTATTTTCTGTAAGCTCTAGGAAATGTCTAGAATAGATCTAAAGCATGTATGTGAACATGTGGTCACTTGAGTGTGTCTTGGTAGGGCTGGCATGTGTGGAAAGCACTAAGGGCTTGGATGAGTGTAATGAGTACTTTGCAGAAACAAAATATCTGGTCCAAAACTCTTGAGGTGGGAAAGTGCTTGGCAATTTTGAAAAAAAGAGGTGGAATCCAATATCTCTGGGGTGGCAAGAAAGAGAAAATGGAAAATGTGGAGGCAAGAAAAAGGACACTTCACAACCTGGCACATTTTGCCTCGCATACATTTCTTTTATCTTCTAAGAAATGTATTATCATCAAGGTTAATGATCATACTTCATCTTCGTAGCCAGCAAAATATCTGACAAGGTACCTAACAAAGCTGGGAGTCAACACGGATGTGCTTACTTGAAATAAATATATATTTCTTCATAGTTATATACAACTACAGTTTTAATAAGCAATCTTTAGTTAGTTAACATACTGATAAGAATATTGACTGAAAGTGACAACATGTAAAACTCCATATCCCAACAAAATGACATCTCTCCAGATTGATATTGATTAATCGATGGACACTTTTTAGATATGGTTGTTTAACCATCTTCACTCAAGACCCAATTTCTTCATCTTACACACGGGGTTGCAAAGAATTGGACACAACTTAGTGACCAACACAACAAAAACAACAAAATTTATTTTTATTTGCATTGCTAAAAAGTCACTGAGGACTTGTTCAGGTTTATAAAGCACATAATTACAAAATCTACAGCTAATATTATATTTAATGGTGAGGAACTCAAAAATATGCAACTAAGATCAAATTTAGGGCAAGAATTTCCCTCTTACAACTCCTTTTCAACATCATACTGGAAATTTTAGTTAGTGAAATAAGACAAGAAAAAGAAATAAAAATATACAGATTAGAAAGGAAAAAATAAAATTATTTCTGTTCAGGGATGATATCTATAGAAAATTTGAAAGAACTGACAAACAGTATGTTCAAAATAATAATAGATTATACCAAGTTTGTAGGACACAAAGTTAATGTACAAGAATCAATCTTTCATATAAACTAGTAACGAACAGATGGAATGTGAAATCAAATACATAATACCAATCATATTAGCATCCGGAAAAGAAATAGTTATACATCCAATAAAACATGTGCAAGATCTATATGAGTAAAACCACAAAATCCTAACAAAATCTTGGTCTATAGATTCAAAGCAGTTCCAATTAAAGTTGAAGCAAGTTATCATATGGATATCAACAAAAAAATTCTAAAGTTTACATGAAGAGACAGAAGACTCAGAAGAGCCAATACAATATTAATGGAGAAGAATAAAGTTGAAGGACTGACTCCACCAGACTTAAGAGATTTATTGTAAAGCTAAAGTACTCAAGGCAGTATTGTAAATGAAAAGCTGAATAGACCAAAGGCATGGAATAAAGAGCCTACAGAAATCAGCCTATATAAATATATAGAGTCAAATGATCTTTAACAAAGAAGCAAAAGAACAATGGGGCAAAGTGAGTGTTCTCAACAGCTGGTGCTCTAACAGCTAAACATCTGCAAGAAAAAAGGAGTCAAAACACAGATCTTGCACTCTTCACAAAAATTAATTCAAAATGGATCACAGACCTAAAGGTAGAACACAAAAGTTTAAAATTCCTATAAGTAACATATGAGAAAACCTAGATGATTTTGGGTGTGTCAATGGCTTTGCAGGTATAATACCAAAAGCATGAGCCATGAAAGAGATAATTAGCTGGATTTCATTAAAATTAAAAATTTTAGTACTCTTTGAAAATCAATGTCAACAGAATGAGAGCAGGAAACACAGACTCAGAGAAAACACTTGCAAAACACATACCTGATAAAGAATTATTATTCAAAATATACATAGAACACTTAAAAACTCAATAAGGAAACAAATGACTTGATTAAAAAGTAGGCTAAAGACTTTAACAGATATCTCACCAAAGAACATATTCATTTTGATATTTGGCAAAACTAATACAATTATGTAAAGTTTAAAAAAAAAAAAGGAAAATAGGTGAAAAGATGGCCCAAGTCATACACTGTCAGGAAAATGTAAATTAAACAACAGGAAGACACCACTACACATTTATTAGAATAGCCAAAATGTGGAGCATTGACAGTATCAAATGCTGGAGAGGATATGGAACAAAAAGGACTCTTATTCACTGCTGCTGGAACTACAAAATGGTATGGCACTTTGGAGAACAGTTTGCCAGTTTCTTACAAAACTAAACATCCTCTTGCCATATAATCCAGCAATCTCAGTCCTTCATACTGTTCATACAAAAGCCTGCATAGGGATGTTTAGAGTACCAATTCATAATCGCCAGAACTTGGAAGATACCACGATATACTTCATAAATGAATTGTGGTGTATTGACACAATGGAATATTATTCACTGCTAAAAGCAAATGAGCTATTGTAAGCCATGAAGAAACATGGGGAAGCTTAAATGCATATTATTAAAGCAAAAGAATCCAATCTGTAAGGTTACAAACTGTGATTCTAAATACCTGACATTCTGGGAAAGGCATAACTATGGAGACAATAAAAAAGATCAGTGGTTGCCAGGGGCTTATGGGGATGGGGAGGAAGAATAAATAGAGAGCAGAGGATTTTTAGTGAAAGATTCTTAATTTAGTAAAAGTACTCTTTATGGTGGCATAATGATGGATACATGTCATTATATCTTTATCCAAACTCATAGAAAGTACAAAACCAAGAGTGAACCACAATGCAAAATATGGACTTTGGGTGATAATGATGTGTCAGTTTAGGTTCATTAAATGTAACAAACGTTTCACTCTTGTGGGGGATGTTGATAATGCTGAGGCTGTACATGTGTGGTGACAAAGTATATACAGAAAGTCTCTGTACTTCCTCTCTATTTTATTGAATCTAAACTACTCTTAAAGAGAAAAGTCTTTAAATTATAACTGAGTTGTATTGTTGTGTGGCAGAAACCAACACAACATTGTAAAGTAAGTTTTCTCCAATTTTTAAAAAAATAAAGAAAAAACAAGTTTCAATAAAACTAATTTTAAGCCAAAAATTATTTTAAGGTGAGTTTCATTTTCTTTTTTAGTTAGTGGTTATTATTTTTTCTTTGTTTCCAGGGGAAAGGAAGGTTAAATTTTTGAATTCATAAGTACTATTAAGGTAATAACCAATTTTCTAATATAGCTTGTCAAAATCTTTATTTTATTTATTTTTTTAAATTTTATTTTATTTTTAAACTTTACAAATTGTATTAGTTTTGCCAAATATCAAAATGAATCCGCCACAGGTATACCTGTGTTCCCCATCCTGAACCCTCCTCCCTCCTCCCTCCCCATACCATCCCTCTGGGTCGTCCCAGTGCACTAGCCCCAAGCATCCAGTATCGTGCATCAAACCTGGACTGGCAGCTCATTTCATACATGATATTGTACATGTTTCAATGCCATTCTCCCAAATCTTCCCACCCTCTCCCTCTGCAACAGAGTCCATAAGACTGTTCTATACATCAGTGTCTCTTTTGCTGTCTCGTACACAGGTTTATTAGCATCTTTCTAAATTCCATATATATGCATTAGTATACTGTATTGGTGTTTTTCTTTCTGGCTTACTTCACTCTGTATAATAGGCTCCAGTTTCATCCACCTCATTAGAACTGATTCAAATATATTCTTTTTAATGGCTGAGTAATACTCCATTGTGTACATGTACCACAGCTTTCTTATCCATTCATCTGCTGATGGACATCTAGGTTGCTTCCATGTCCTGGCTATTATAAACAGTGCTGCAATGAACATTGGGGTACACGTGTCTCTTTCAATTCTGGTTTCCTCAGTGTGTATGCCCAGCAGTGGGATTGCTGGATCATAAGGCAGTTCTATTTCCAGTTTTTTAAGGAATCTCCACACTGTTCTCCATAGTGGCTGTGCTAGTTTGCATTCCCACCAACAGTGTAAGAGGGTTCCCTTTTCTCCACACCCTCTCCAGCATTTATTGCTTGTAGACTTTTGGATCGCAGCCATTCTGACTGGTGTGAAATGGTACCTCATAGTGGTTTTGATTTGCATTTCTCTGATAATGAGTGATGTTGAGCATCTTTTCATGTGTTTGTTAGCCATCTGTATGTCTTCTTTGGAGAAATGTCTATTTAGTTCTTTGGCCCATTTTTTGATTGGGTCATTTATTTTTCTGGAGTTGAGCTGTAGGAGTTGCTTGTATATTTTTGAGATTAGTTGTTTGTCAGTTGCTTCATTTGCTATTATTTTCTCCCATTCTGAACGCTGTCTTTTCACCTTGCTAATAGTTTCCTTTGTTGTGCAGAAGCTTTTAAGTTTAATTAGGTCCCATTTGTTTATTTTTGCTTTTATTTCCAATATTCTGGGAGGTGGGTCATAGAGGATCCTGCTGTGATGTATGTCAGAGAGTGTTTTGCCTATGTTCTCCTCTAGGAGTTTTGTAGTTCCTGGTCTTACGTTGAGATCTTTAATCCATTTTGAGTTTATTTTTGTGTATGGTGTCAGAAAGTGTTCTAGTTTCATTCTTTTACAAGTGGTTGACCAGATTTCCCAGCACCACTTGTTAAAGAGATTGTCTTTAATCCATTGTATATTCTTGCCTCCTTTGTCAAAGATAAGGTGTCCATATGTGTGTGGATTTATCTCTGGGCTTTCTGTTTTGTTCCATTGATCTATATTTCTGTCTTTGTGCCAGTGCCATCCTGTCTTGATAACTCTGGCTTTGTAGTAGAGCCTGAAGTCAGGTAGGTTGATTCCTCCAGTTCCATTCTTCTTTCTCAAGATAGCTTTGGCTATTCGAGGTTTTTTGTATTTCCATACAAATTGTGAAATTATTTGTTCTAGCTCTGTGAAGAATACCGTTGGTAGCTTGATGGGGATTGCATTGAATCTATAAATTGCTTTGGGTAGTATACTCGTTTTCACTATATTGATTCTTCCAATCCATGAACATGGTATATTTCTCCATCTATTAGTGTCCTCTTTGATTTCTTTCACCAGTGTTTTATAGTTTTCTGTATATAGGTCTTTAGTTTCTCTAGGTAGATATATTCCTAAGTATTTTATTCTTTCCGTTGCAATGGTGAATGGAATTGTTTCTTTAATTTCTCTTTCTGTTTTCTCATTATTAGTGTATAGGAATGCAAGGGATTTCTGTGTGTTGATTTTATATCCTGCAACTTTACTATAATCATTGATTAGTTCTAGTAATTTTCTGGTGGAGTCTTTAGGGTTTTCTATGTAGAGGATCATGTAATCTGCAAATAGTGAGAGTTTTACTTCTTCTTTTCCAATTTGGATTCCTTTTATTTCTTTTTCTGCTCTGATTGCTGTGGCCAAAACTTCCAAAACTATGTTGAATAGTAATGGTGAAAGTGGGCACCCTTGTCTTGTTCCTGACTTTAGAGGGAATGCTTTCAATTTTTCACCATTGAGGATAATGTTTGCTGTGGGTTTGTCATATATAGCTTTTATTATGTTGAGGTATGTTCCTTCTATTCCTGCTTTCTGGAGAGTTTTTATCATAAATGGATTTTGAATTTTGTCAAAGGCTTTCTCTGCATCTATTGAGATAATCATATGTTTTTTATTTTTCAATTTGTTAATGTGGTGTATTACATTGATTGATTTGTGGATATTGAAGAATCCTTGCATCCGTGGGATAAAGCCCACTTGGTCATGGTGTAGTCAAAATCTTTAAAAAAGCATACCTCTTTACTTTTTTCTTATAGAATGGTCTAAGTTCCCTATAGAATCATAGTGATTTTTTAAACAAAATTTGACAAACACTGCACTAGGTAGACTTTTCAAAGAACTTTACATTGTCTTGAGAATATAAGACTCCCTATGTATGCAATCAAACAAGAGGGTAAGACAAAATATTAAAAAAAAAAAAAAAGGAGTAAGATGAATGAATATTGCAGATAGCAAGTGTTAAAGAAGTAAGAAGAGGAAAATGTTCCAAGACTGATGAAAATATTAAATTTGGGGCAAATTTCATGGAGGAAAAAATATATTAATTAAAAAAATTTGATTTTAAAATACAAAGCTTACCTAAGGGTTCAGTGGAAGAGTCTGAGTCAGATATAATCAACACCATTTGTCGATAAAGAACCTAAAAACATTTTTCTCAGCCATTGTAAGATGTAACTTTTTCAAATAGAAAAACAAGTATTTTTCAAATGATCATGAGAATAAACACTGATAAATACTCAGTGCTGCTGATTGACCAGTATGTGGTTCAAAGGCAGTAATTAATACAGACACCATTGTTGTATTCAGTCCCTAAGTCATGTCAGACTCTTTGCAATCCCATGGACTGCAGCCCACCTCTGTCCTTCACTATCTCCTGTTCAAATTCATGTCCAACAGACACCACAGGGCTTTGGAAATGAGCAGTGGACTGATTTTCTCTGTGATGGGATTTGAGATCCTCTGTCCACAAGTCCTTTTCCTAACAACTCCTTTTTCTCATCCATTTGAATATAAGGATATTTGAGTCATCAAGAGATCCCCATAATTTCAATACATGATCAAAATCTACACATTCAGAGCAAGTACACTCTTCAATATTTTATTATCTTCACTTACTCAGACAACCCTCCTCAGTCTCCTTAAGGACAAGTATTTTTTGGCAATCGCACTCTGAACTCTGGAATTTCTTAAGGATGTGAGAATTTATCAGACTGAGCATTTCAGCTCTCTTCCAAATGGCCAGGAGGGAACAGATGAGTTGCTTTGTTTGTGGTTTTGTTTTTCTTTGGTTTTTGCTCTCCAGATATTACTCTGTAAAAACAAACATCCTAATTTAGTGAAATGTTTCTCATTGTTCACAGGATGCTCTTGTAGCCAAGGTCTTGCCAACTCTGTGGAAGTTTCTTCCTTTCTCTCTCTCTAACTTCCTTCCTTCTTTCTTTATTTCCCCTTCCTTTCCTCTTACCATATCATTTCATGTTTGGTTATGGAGTCCCAGCAGGAAAATCAGACCTCAAGAATCTCAGTCTCTTGTACTGGGGTTCAGTCATCCACCTAGGCTTTCTTTCCTCCCAGTAATTTTATTTTGGGAGATCAGTTTGACTTTCTGTGTCACTAGGTGGAGAAAAGGATCAGCCAGCTCTTTATTTCCAGAAACCACTGGCTTATGATTCAAATTAATCCACTCCTTTCCCTCCACCAATAGAAAGGCAAATTTCATAAGCTTCTCAGCAAAACAAAAACTATTATTCAGTAACATTCTCTTAAAAGATCTGAGTGGTGCCTTATATTTACTGTACTATGAAGAGACATGCCAAGGATTCTTCTCTGACCACTGTATGTAGGCTTTGGGACTCTTTGTCTTGACTCCTTCAAATAGGAAGAGACACTATGATTTTACTTTCTTCTCAAAAAGCCCTTTTTAATTTTGGGTTTAAGAGGTAACTGATGCAAAAATATTACTAAAAGAATACCTGTATTGTCTAAGCAAAAAAAAAAAAAAATGGAATCTTTGGGAACTTTAAGAAGTAAGAATGACAAAGTACAACTAAAGGAGTCACAGGAAGATTCTAAAGGCAGAATTCCCTATTTCAAGTGATGCTGAAGGTCCACATTATACTGGGAGCTACAGGATTTTCCTCTGATTTTTTAAAAATTATGATTATTCTACTAAGGAACACTTGAAATGTTTATGTGGTAACAAAAACAACCTCAATTCAGTTTAGTTCAGTCACTTAGTCATATTCGACTCTGCGACTCCATGGACTGCAGCACGCCAGGCCTCCCTGCCCATCATCAACTCCTGGAGTTTACCCAAACACATGTCCATTGAGTTGGTGATGCCATCCAACCATCTCATCCTCTGTCATCCCCTTCTCCCACCTTCAATCTTTCCCAACATCAGGGTCTTTTCCAATGATCAGTTCTTCATATCAGGTGGCCAAAGTATTGGAGTTTCAGCTTCAACATCAGTCCTATATGAAGATAATTAACCAGTCACACTGGTTATAGCCTATACACAGTAACAGCCTACTCTTTCGGCAGTGTTCAGCTTGAAAAACAGAGACATTATACAGTTTGGAGTAAAAGAGTAGTCATGGCTTTGATGTCAGCCAGAACAGGGTCTTATTAGCTGCTGCCATGAAATATTACACAACCAATCCCTTGTGTTCCTCATTGATAAAATTAGGAATTACAAGGCAATGGCACTCCACTCCAGTACTGTTGCCCGGAAAATCCCATGGATGGAGGAGCCTCATAGGCTGCAGTCCATGGGGTCGCTAAGATTCTGACATGACTGAGCAACTTCACTTTCACTTTTCACTTTCATGCATTGGAGGAGGAAATGGCAACCCACTCCAGTGTTTTTGCCTGGAGAATCCCAGGGACGGGGGAGCCTGGTAGGTTGCAGTCCATTGGGTCGCACAGAATGAGACATGACTGAAGTGACTTAGCAGCAGCAGCAGCAACAACTTTTTAAAAATTGATGTGAAAATTAAATGACATGATACATGTGCCTATATGTACCTCCAGTGGGCTTCTTGGTTATGTGATTTAATCAATTTACATAACCTCTGTAACTCAATCACCTCACAGAATTGTAGGAAGGTTATAGGTATCTTATACATGTAAAACCCTTTGAATTATGTCTTATAAATGTGCATAGGATGATAATGATATTGTGATTGTCTGACTTACAATACATGTCAATCAATTGTGATCATTTACATCCTCAATGAATAACTCTTTAACTTAAAATCAACTTTTGATCATTTGGACCAAAAATGGACTAATAAACCATGAGACTCCTATCTTTGTGTCTTCAGACTACATACAAGGAGGAGCAAAACAGACAAGTTGGACCAGAAAGCACATTTGTCTTAATATAAAGAGAACCATGCTCTAGTCCAAACTTTGATACTTCTTATGAGAACTTGAGATAAATTATTATTTTAAATCAGATCAAGTATCTGTTTACTACTTCTGTTTTAAAAACTCAGCTCACTGAGGTACCACTACAGCTATTCTTGTCTCCTACCCTCCAACTGTCTCCTGACTTTAAAGTTTCTGCTTCTGCTACTACTTCTTCCCTCTCTCTGTAGTATCTACTTCAAATGTGAAATGACTCATGGAATGTATCATACTTGTTTTGGAAGAACTTTCTCTACCGGATGATCTCATAGACCCCTCACAAGCTATACCAACTGGCTTTTGCACTAACATTCAGCACAGTGCAGACAGCTAAAATGAGGACAGGGGTCAGATGATACAGAATAAAATTTTCAAGGGTGCTCTGTTCTGCAGCACTGATGTGAGCAAACATTTTTCTTAAAACAGATACAGAAGGCAATATGACTGGTATATCTTAAACTAAGTTTCACAATATGTGCCTGCTCTCACATTTGGCACTAAACAATTAAAGATGGATAAGACACTTGAAGTCATGCCCTCGAGAAGCTTATATCCCAGCGTGTTAATCAGAAATTTCATAAAAAGTAAGAAAAAAATTAGTGTGTAACTTCTATGATAAAGATTCATGTTCTCTGGTAGAGCAAAATAAAGAAAGAAGACTTAGCTTGTTTAGATACTGAACAAAGTTTACTTCATAAGTTGGGGTCCCAAAGCCTGAATCTAAAAGGATTAGCAAGAGAAAGAGAAAATAAAAGTGAAAGAAAGCTACTCTGTTTCACAGAAAGGTCAAAGAACAAAGGCAAAGAGGCTTGGTTGAGCAGAGAACTGGGGAGTGTGTGTGTGTGTGTGTGTGCGTGTGTGCATGTGTGCTTGTGTCCCTACAAACAGTGCATTAAAACCAGGCATGTAAAGAGTATGGAAGTATGATGCATGTATGAGAATGAAACATGAAGAGAAAAGAAAAAAAATTTTTGGACTCAGTAGTTGTAGTAAAAGACTGAGAAGGAGGAGGAAGAGAGAAAGACAGAAGAGAGAGAGAGATGGATCTAGGAAATAAGTGAAGATGAGTTTAAGAGAAATTCTGTGTGGGGTCCTTACTTCAGACAAAGGGCCTCTCTCCCTTGAGATCAGAGTTGAAGAGAGATCACAGGTAGATTACCATTTATATTGGGAGCAGGATTTTGAGTTCCATCCTGTGAGATTTGGGAGAGGCTCATATAATATAAGGAAGGGTAGGGTACTTGGTGGTAAAATCCTTGAGTAGAAGGCCAAAGTTTTGACATACTCACTAGAGACACTAGGAAAGCATTAAATAAAGGCAAATAAATAAAACAATCAGTGATTAATAAATAACCAAGTGTACCTATAAGGGAAAAGAATCTGAAAAAATACACATATATACATAAACATATACATATACACACATATATACATAAACATGCACATTTGTATAATTGAATTACTTTGCTGTAGAGCTGAAACTAGCACAATATTGAAAATAAACTATACCAATTTAAAAAAAAAAGGCTAAAAGAATAACCAGGAATAAATGAACTATTAGGCAGCATAAAGGGTTTATCTAAGATTGGGTGCTATGACTGCAGTCAGTTCAGTTCAGTCACTCAGTCGTGTCCAACTCTTTGCCACCCCATGGACTGCAGCATGCCAGGCTTCCCAGTCCCTCACAACACCCAAAGCTTCCTCAAACTCACATCCATCAAGTCAGTGATGTCATCCAAACATCTCATCCTCTGTCGTCCCTTCTCCTCCCACCTTCAATCTTTCCCAGCATCAGGGTCTTTTCAGATGAGTTAGTTCTTCTCATCAGGTGGCCAAAGTATTGAAGTTTCAGCTTCAGCATTAGTCCTTTCAATGAATATTCAGAACTGATTTTATCTAGGATGGACTGGTTAGATATCCTTGCAGTCCAAGGGACTCTCAAAAGTCTTCTCCAACACCACAGTTCAAAAGCATCAACTCTTCGGCGCTCAGCTTTCTTTATAGTCCAACTCTCACATCCATACATGACTACTGGAAAAACCATAACTTTTACTAGATGGACCCTTTGTTGGCAAAATAATGTCTCTGCTTTTTAATATGTTGTCTAGGTTGGTCATAGCTTTTCTTCCAAGCAGCAAGCGTCTTTTAATTTCATGGCTGCAGTCACCATCTGCAGTGATTTTGGAGCCCAAGAAAATAAAGTTTCTCACTGTTTCCATTGTTTCCCCATCTTTTTGCCATGAAGTGATGGGACCAGGTGCCATGGTCTTAGTTTTCTGAATGTTGAGTTTTAAGCCAACTTTTTCACTCTCTTCTTTAACCTTCATCAAGAGGCTCTTTAATTCTTCTTCGCTTTCTGCCATAAGGTGACAACAATAAGAAAGGCTGAATCCTTTTCATCAACAATGTCTCCTTTTCTCAACAATGTTTTCTCCTTCTCTGGCTGAAAGGAGAGAATACCCATGTAGTATTAATCTTTTTTTTCCATCTGTCCATGAGAAGTCCTCAGTGTTAGGCTTTGTCCAGAAGAGAAGGTGGAGGGTCTGAATAAGAAAGACTCGGGGATCAATCCTGGGGTTCAATTTGGCAATTTTTATGGAAAAAGCTGGGTGGAAGAATAGACAGTGGGAAGCTGATTTCAAACTTAGAGAGGGAGATCTCCGAAGTGGAGGACTTTATGAGGTTGAAGAACTAGCCCAACAAGAATGACTCTTAGGAAGCTATAAGGATGAGGTTATGTGACAGGTGCATATTGTAGCATGAGATTGTTGGAATTACAGATCTTACAATGTTGCTGCAGCTGCTGCTACAAGAGTCTAGTAATAACACGGAATAGGTTTACTATTCAAACAGAACAGGAGCAAACACAACAGAAATTCTTTGACTCTGCCTCCTGTCCTGTGACCTGGCAGGATCTTTTAAAGGAAGGAAAACTGGCAATGGCTAGAATTGTATTCAACATCTTTGTTGTTCCCCATCTTCCTACTACTTCAACATCATATTGAAACCGCTTTGCTTTGGAGTCCATAAAAGCCCTGGTAAGCAAAGTTGTAGACTGTGAAGCTATTCTCTAATAACCAAAGTTAGTGAAGATTTTACACATATTACCTAATTCCTGGAAGGGGAGGTTGGGAGAGGTATATTTGTAGAAGTTGTGGATTGGGCAGAGGAAACAAGATCCCAGACAAAATAAAGAGTATGTGTCAGAAACCTCTATCCTCCTGCCCTTTTGTTACAAAGGTTGCCATGGTACTAGAAAAGGACAGAACTCGTAGCAAATATAAGAATGCATTATACTACGGGAGATTTAAAAAAAAAAAAAACTTTGCATATGTTTTTTTTTCTCTGAGTCAGATTTGGTGAGCCCATTTCCTGACTCACATGGTGTGTTGTATGCCATGTTAACAGTAACATCTTCCAAAACGACACTCAGCAGGGCAGCCTCTACATTTCTCACTGAATTCTGGGACCCACCAGTGACATAGCTACTGGGCTTCTGCTTGTAGCCAGTGATAAGGATTCCTGACATACAGAATTTTCAGGTGATGACAAAGTCAACAATGGGGCCGGGGTGTAGATAATCGAAGTTTAGAGGTAAAAGTCTCTGGTTTTTAAATTGTACAACCACCTCTGACCTTCGTTTTCAAATAAGCAATTTCAAGCTGATCACAATAACTACTGTAGCACCTTTGGGATGTATCCTCTGAAGGAGAATTTCTGTTCTGGGCTGAATGCTGCAGCAAAGAGACCATTCCTGCCAAAGTGAATTTTTCCTTCCTTTGTTCCTTTTGATAATCCTGACAATTGTTTGTATGTACACAGAGCTAAAAGCTCTAATAGCTTCAATTTTATAGATGAGGTAACAGGCTCAGGGACAAAAAGAGCTTCTCCCAAGCTGCACAGGACTCCAGCCTGGCTGAAGTCTCTGTCTTCACATCCTGCTGCCTTCCTGCCTAGGCAGCTTGGTCCCCAGGATGAAGACAAGTGTTTCCTCATGGCTTGGATGGGTGTGTGTCCTCTGTGTATTCAGGCCTTGAGACTTTTGTCACCGTCCAGAATCACTGGTCTTTAACAAGATACAGTCTCCAAGTGGCTAAACTCCCTTTTTCTTTCTTTCTTTCTTTTTTTTTTTTTTTTATTTAACACACTAGCACATCTGTGTGCCGGGAGGATGGGGTGTCCAGAGCTGTAGCATCCGACCTCAGAGGCCCTGCCAGATGCGTCTGTCCGGCTTGCTCTTCTGCTTGACCTGCACTCCAGGGAGGCGCCGAGCTATTTAGCCGCTGTATCCCCTGGCAATCTGTTCAGGAACACAGACCAGAAGGGCTGTCGTGGGCTGCGCCAGCTTCAGAATCCTGCTGCCATCTAGGGATGAGATGCAGTCTCGGCGCGTGCAAGCGCGGGACCCAGCGCGCAACCTGGCCAGGGCGCGCTCCGCGCCTCCAGGGACCCATGCCTCCCGCCCAGTGTGTCGGGGTGGGGGAAGCCGGCGAACCAGAGGGAACGTAGATTAAAAAACATCGAGAGGGAAGAAGGATAGCGAGAGAAAAAGGCTGGGAGAGAAGGGCAGACACCTACAAGGACAGGACCGGAGAGGAGACGGAAGGCAGATGGAAAGGGTCGGTAGGCGAAAACACTGCGCCTTAATAATGATCGGAGTGTGTGTTTTCGGCAGCCTGTCCGCTGTCCCCACGCGGCTGTCCAAGGAGGTCACAGCGTCCAGCTACTTTATTCCCATGTGTAATTGTCAAGGTTTCCTCTTCCAAAGGGGAGGGGGGCGAATACCGCCTTCGGAGACGATTGTACAGAAAATCTGGAGAGGAGATTAACGGAGTTAACTTTACTCATCATATCACCGTGTAAGAGTCTCTTTCTTCTCCAAACAGAACAATAGGGCTTTCAAAGACGCCAAGGGGAGAGGACTGACTAGAGGGGAAAGGAGGAGGGGCGCACAGATTGGGGAAGGGGTCCTGCTGTTGCCGGGGAGGCCCTGCTGGGAGACTTCAAATCAAATTCTTTCTGAAAGGAAGTGTTATTAAAAGTAACTTTAATCCTTCCAGCCAGACGGCTCATAAAAGCATACAATTAAGTCAAACAAGAGAGCGTTTTCTCCCCTACCTGTTTCCTCCTTCTGAGAGTAATTACCACAGGCTAGTCCTGTCTCATTCTGTGCAAACAGAAGGAGGGCTTCGGAGGTGCCAGGTTCTCTCTCCCTCTCCTGCCTTCTCCGCTGCCCCACCCCAAACCCGTATCAGCTCTTGGTACCAACCAGCCTGTCTGCAGATCCAGCCAAGAACAAAGGGGCGAATTTCAATATTTCCTCTTTGTGCAAGGTTAATTGAAAATCAAAAAGTCACTTTTCAAATGTCATATTAAACCCGCCACTGCATCAATTTCCTTTTGGTTCCCATCTCCATCGGGGAGAGAAAGTGTTTGCGGGGATCGGGAGGAGGCGGGGAAAGTAGGGACACAATGAAGAAAAAGAGGAAGAAAGAAGTGAAAGGATTCAAAAAAATCACAGATACACACAGACTTTGATTGCAGATATGCTAACGGTGCAGTGGAAAATTGTTTCCCAGACTGTCCTCAGTCAAAGGCGGTCTTTGCATTCCATACTGTTGCTTGATATTCCAGAGACAGAATTGCATCCTAAACCAGGGGAGATTAGGCCTCCATGTTTTTATGTTTTAGTAGATAGATCACAATATGATTGTCATAAATGCCACGTTTTAAAATCTTAAAGGGTAATGTAATAACCTGACCATCTTCATTCCCCCTTCCAACTTTTATTCCCCTCTGGAAGAGGTATGTGGGTGCGTGTGCGCGTGTGTGTACACACACACGCACACACACACACACACACACATGCTTTGTGCACAGAAACACATCTTTAAGGCAGAAACACAGCTCCACAGGCTTCAGTTTTGTGTCACAGGGTATTTTGAAAGCTTTGGGCTTTGTGCTAAAATGTAATGACCCAGCACCATGAGCTTTGCTGCTGATACAGTAACTGTTGTTTCTCTTTTTAGCTTTCTGGAGACACGGTTTCATCATCTGCAAAATGGAGTGCACATCTGCCTCCTAAAGTCACCTGCAAAGATTATGTGAGGTGCCACTTGAACAGAACCAGCACATATGGGTTCCTAACTGAGTCTCCAGTTCCCTAGACCTGATCTTGTTCCTACAGGTTCCCCGGGTCTGGAGACTGGCCTCTGATTCCAGCTTCAAGGAATCTAGATTGTGTGTCTGCTTCATGCCCTACTCTAAGCACTTACCAGTCCTCCCTGAAGGCATAATGCCTGTCGCCTTATTTTCTGGAAAATACTCAGTATTTCCTTCTTGTAATGAACAAATAGATTGCTTCCCTAAGGATCATACTAATCATAATAGGCTTTTCTAGTGGGCATCATTTGATTTGGCCTAGATTGAACTTTGTAGTATACCTGCAAATAACATTTTAGCTAAACAGGTGGAATTGTGGACTAAATTCCTCCTGTATAAGCCACAGTCATAAGCCATCTTTCCGTTTCAATGATATTGTATTATTGTGATTATACCAGATGTGTCCCCCAACCCCAAATAGAGGGAAGGTGAGAAGGTATCAACTGTCTAAATTCAGCAGATTGTATGTACAGAGGGAAGCCCTCTACAACATCAACCATCTAGCTTGTGTCAAAATTCTAGTAGCATTTTCTTCATTGGAAAGATTAGACAAACCTTTTTTTTTTGACCTTTAATTCATCCCTGTATAAATGTACCTTGTGCCCTGTTGGACCCTTTCTTAATTATGGGTCTTAAATAAATTATTTCATCTAATATGTGACTTTTCTTAATATGCCCACAGTGGGCATGTGGACCATTTCCATGGGCAGAACTTGTTCTCCTACAAATTTTTATGAGTGTATCTGTAGCAATTTGTTGCATATATTTGTTAAAATATATGTGCCTTCTCCTGACTCTCTAAACTTTTTGAAAACCATGATCATATCCCTCCTCTTTCTAACCCAGGAAATTAGAAGTAGATGCTTAATAAACACTTGTGGGAATTTGAAGAATTAAGAAAAAGAAAATGAATCTTGAGCTTTATCAGCATTGTATTTAGACAATTTTCAAAACTATTTTTGTGACAAAAACCAACTTACTGATTGCATTGAATCAGCAGAAAAGCAATCAGATGATTGGCTGAATTTATACCTTTAAGAATTTGTAGATATAGTCTAAGTTGACAAAACATACACGTGCACCCCAAAATATTATTTTATCAGGTGAGATTGTTTATTTAACACAGAGTTGCACTGAAAGTGCATTGGCAAGACCTACTGATTTCTTTTATTTTTATTATTTTATTTATTTTAATTGGAGGAGAATTACTTTACAATATTGTAGTGGTTTTGTCATACATTGACATGAATCAGCCATAGGTATACATGTGTTCTCCATCCTGAACCCCCCTCCCAATTCCCTCCCCATCCCATGTCTCAGGGTCATCCCAGTGCACCAGCCCTGAGCACCCTGTCTGGTTTCTTAATTCATTTGGGTTTCTTAATCTTATGCAGAGCTTCCCTCATGTAACACCAGTCTCCAAAAGAGACAGCAAAAGTGAGAGAGGAAGGAGAAATGGAAGAAAAGAAGGTAAGTAATCAGCTATACTTAACTGATAAATATGCTCTGGATCTGGAGTGGATTCTGACACACTTGTAGGACATCTTTTAAATCCCTACCTTTAGAACATGTGTATGCTTAGGATCAGAGAAGGCAATGGCAACCCACTCCAGTACTCTTGCCTGGAAAATCCCATGGACGAGCGAGCCTGGTGGGCTGCAGTCCATGGGGTCGCAGAGTCAGACACAACTGAACGACTTCCCTTTCACTTTTCACTTTCATGTATTGGAGAAGGAAATGGCAGCCCACTCCAGTGTTCTTGCCTGGAGAATCCCAGGGACGGAGGAGCCTGGTGGGCTGCCGTCTATGGGGTCACACAGAATCAGACACGACTGAAGTGACTTAGCAGCAGCATGCTTAGGATACTATATCATTTTTCCTCATTACTGCTGTGTTATACTTCCAGAAAGAGATTCTTTAGAATCTTTATTAAGGCCTTTAGGAATAAGAATTGAAAACTAAACACATGAAAAAAATTTATTCACTGTAATAATAGTAGGTAATAGAATCTATGGCTATGCATAGTAAGAGAAAACTCTGAAACTTGGTTTTAGTAAAACTGGAATCTTGTCCTGACATTTCCTATAATTTTCTATATAACCATGGGCAGGAGCTAAATCTCTCAGATATACTTTTGCTTTTTTTATTTTTCTCCCCTGGACAATGCCATGATAATCCTGATCTAACATGTGGATTATGGTGAGAATCAAATGAGTCAATATCTGTGAAACTGTTGTGAAAGTTATAAGCACAGTAGAATAGAGGGTGACATTTATCTATACTCTATTTTAGTAACCTGTGTGAGTATACTGAATGCTTACTGTCTGGTGACGTTTTTTTTTTTTTTTTTCTTTTTGCTATTCTGGGCCGGGAGCTGACTTGCAGTTGGCTTTAATCTCTTAAACAATAAAAGATGCTAGATTAAAGTTTGTCATTATTACAAATATTTTTGATTGTGGTCCAGTGGTGTTCCCATAAGTTGAAATCTCACAGAACCATTCTTGTGGGAAAGATGGATGTAAATGTTGCAGCATCTGAAGGAAAAGGAGTCTCAGAGACGGCAGGACAGCTAGGATTTGCAGGGCCCAAGTCTCTGTTCATTTGCATTGCACTCCTTTTATTTCCCTCTTTCACTCTCTTTTTAAAAACCTCTGTATCCTCCTTACTGCTAGTATTTTGTGAGATATTCAAAATGTGTATTTAATCCATCCAAGTTTGTAGTCTCCAGTGTCAAAGCTTCTGCTTAATGCTGAGTTAATGCTCGGTCGTGCCAAAGCTTGAAGCTTTCAACGCAGCTCGAAAGCCAGCTGCGACACATCACTAACGCGGAGGCTTCGGCTCCAGAGACTGCTGCCTGCATGGAGTAAATGCATCATTTTTTAAAGCTTTGTCAGTGAAATCTAAGAGCTGTGTAGAGTGTAATTGGGGATCTTTGAAAAAAAAATGTATATTTGAAATCATTTTACAAGAATCATCTGGGAGATTTCCTTGAAATTTTGTCTTCTAAACATCTCACTGCCCCAGAAACAGCTCTGTCATTTTGGGCATTTTCTGTTTTTGATCGGATAGTGTTTCTTCCCTTCCCTCAGCCATCTTTTCCCTTTTTGGTGAGCTGAGGAAAATGAATTTGATGAAGCAGACATTTTTCTCTGTCTGTATTTTAGAATTACCAATCTTGAAAGGAAGATGACCCCGGATTACACATTGCTACTCCAAGTGTGGTCCATGGACCAATAACATCTGCATGTACTGGAAGTTTATTAGAAATGGAAATTATATGTTGAATCAGAATTTCTGTGGTTATGGCCAGGAATCTGTGTTCTAACCAGTCCTCTGAGTAATTTTTCTCAGTGCAAAGGTTAGACAACCATCATTCTAAATTACCTGGATTCAGAAAATCTTGATGCTGTACCCTTGGGAGATGGGCATACACTCTCACTCAGAACATTTTAAGGATCGGTGACTCCCTACAGTTAAAACAACCTTTTCAACTAAGAATAACTGTTAAAAGTCCTTTTCAAAATGTATTGAGCAGATATCTGCTTCTTTAGCATTTTTTTATTCCTCAATACATGGTATATGATAGGCAGTCAATATACTCGCATTAAAAGGAAGAAAATATTGATCTTAGTTTTGCCTTCTAGATATGCACATGTAATCCAATTAATCCATCTGATATTTGGCCCCATCACCTGAAGCCCGTCACACGTGTGAAAACTGTGAAGACATCCTAGTCCTCTCCTCTATAGGTTAACCATGCCTGGAGTTCTTACTTTCTCTGAAGATACTGCCCTGGGCTCATCCATTTCCTGCTGACTCACCCCTGGATCTGAGCTATTTCATTGTTTAGAACAATGAAAACCTAAGGACCTTTATATACATAAACCAGCTTTCCATGTTTCATCCTGCTGCTGCTGCTGCTAAGTCTCTTCAGTCATGTCCAACTCTGTGCGACCCCATAGACAGCAGCCCACCAGGGTCCCCCATCCCTGGGATTCTCCAGGAAAGAATACTAGAGTGGGTTGCCATTTCCTTCTCCAATGCATGAAAGTGAAATACAAGGCAAATAATTTTAAGAAACTTAGAATTTTAAATTTAAATCTGTTAAAATTAGTATTATTAATTCTGCTATGTTGAGCTTCTGCTATTTTATCATTTCTTTGTTGACAGTATTCCCCTGTAGAGATCTAAAAATAATAAATGCTTATTAAAGAAAATACTTTAAGAATGCCTAAAAGAGAATCCTAAATACCCATGTTTATACAACTCAGACAAAATAGCAGACAGTAATTCCCTCTTTCAACCTTACCTACCCTATATATACAAATGTGAGTTGTTATGTTTATGGGAGCAGATGGAGCAAGAATTAGGTTAATTTAAAATATGTGTCTTAATATATATTTTGATATATGCATGCTTTTATAATTTTAAGATTATTTTCTAAATAATGTATTATTCATTTTTAAAATTAACTCTTTAACATGAAAACTTTCTTAACACCCAAGAATATTAACAAAATATTGTAACTTTAAATGACTGAAGAGTATAATTACGTGTACCATAATAATTTTAATGGCTTTTCTATTATGGGACTGCTATGGGCTGAGTTGCTGCCCCTCTAAATTCATATGTTGAAGTCCTAACCAATATATCAGACTGTGACTATATTTTGAGATAGGATCTTTAGAGAAGTAGTTTCCCTGATGGCTCAGACAGTAAACAGTTTGCCTGAAATGTAGGAAACCTGGGTTTGATTCCTGGTCTGGAAGATCCTCTGGAGAAGGAAATGGCAACCCACTCCAGTATTCTTGCCTGGAGAATCCCATGGACAGAGGAGCCTAGTGGGCTACAGCCCACGGGATCACAAAGAGTCAGACACGACTGAGTAAGTAATACTTAAGTCATAATGAGGTCATCAGAGTGGGATCTAAGGCAACGTGACTGGCATCCTTGAAAAAGATAAGGACACAGAGGCACACAGAAGGACCATATGAAGACACAGAGAGAAGATAGTCATTTACTAACTTACAAGTTAGTATTAATACTTAGATTATAAAGACTAACTTGCTTACGAGATAAGTTTAGTTTCAATAAACTTGACCTGATTATTTACATAAATACAACAAGAATGGTGATTGACTATATAGATCTTTTAATCTGCTTTGCTTGGAGAAGTAAATGGCAACCCACTCCAGTACTCTTGCCTGAAAAATCCCATGGACAGAGGAGCCTGGTAGGCTACAGTCCACAGTCTCAAAGAGTCGGACACAACTGAGTGACTAAACTTTACTTTACTTTGCTGTAACTTTTCATAAAGAATCTCAAGATTGAACATTTGGCCTCTTTAGGCTAAGAAGCCAAACAAAAGATTTGCCATTGGATAAAATTTTGTAATTTTGGCGAATTCGTCTTTTCTCAAGGTCTCCAAGATATCCTGAGAAATTCTGCCAGGATGTGACCTTCCTTACTACTCACCTAGTAAGGCTTCCAGAAATCCTATAAGCAATATATCAGGCTGTTCACTCCCTACCCACCCAAGGGGCTTTATGACTCCATAAAGGCAATCTTAGTTCCTATTTGAGTCTAAGTAACCAATATTTTCAACTGTGCTGTTACAAGGAGAACAAATATTTAGTTACCGTAAGTAAACAACTATACTGTCATAAAAATAATAATAGTCAATAAGAGTCCAAATCCTGGAGGGAATAGGTGGGGAGAAAGAGAAAAATGTTTTCATTTTGCTTGTGTGTGAGTGTTTGTATGTTAGTCGCTAAGCTGTGTCCAACTCTGTAACCCCATGGACTCCTCTGTTCCTGGGGTTTTTCAGGCAAAAACACTGGAGTGGGTGACCATTCCTTCCCTTCTCCAGGGGATATTTCTAACCCAGGGATCAAACCTGGGTCTTCTGCTTTGCAGGCAGATTCTTTGCCCTTTGAGTCACCAGGGAATTTACCAAATTGTTGTAAATCATAATTAGCTTAAGAGAAAAAAATTTTTCCTTAAGTCTGGGAAAACGAAGATTAAAAAGCCAGGAATATTTCAGACAAGAAGTCATGAAAATTATAATCATTTTCACCAGGTCACTGAGTCCTGTGTAATTAATTATTTTTGATCTTGATCATTTGTTAGCAGTTTTACAAAGCAATCAGTTTTTCCATTAGTTCTATAATTTCTTACTCAGTTCAGTAGTTTGGTCTATAAGTTATCAGAAACATGCATTTGTCAAAAGTCCTGTAAATCTTCTTGAAGAAAAAGCATTTCTGCAAAAGCATAAAAAAAAAAAAAACTGTTTATAAATAACAAGACTTAAACTGTTATGATTAAATATCTTATTATCATGCAATTGACAAAGACATTTAGTTATTTCTATGTTACAACACCTAAAATAACTAGAATTATGACTTATCAGAATTTTAGAAATTGGATATAATTTTATATAACACATATTAATAACATTCATCCACATAATAAAACCTAGGAAGTTTTATTATCACCTATTTGACAATGCTTCTCATGCAATTTAGCATGTCAAATAAGACTAATTAGTTTAATATCTCTCTTTGAGATTTTTAAGTGGTCCTCTGAAAAATCAAAAAGATAGCTAGAGAGCAAAAGAATTTATTTAGCATTTAATTTGGGGAAGTTTGTCAAAGATATCAATATTTAAAATACTTGGTCAAATAAGGTCATAAGTTACTGTGAAACAGTACTTGTTCACTTAACCAAAGCAATAATAAAATATTTCAAAGACAAATACAAAAAGTTACAACAGATTAATTAAAAGGTAAAAAGACATTCATAATATGTACTCAAAAGCAGATCAATAGTCAGTGAAAATTTTGTTCTCTTTACACAGAGATAAAACTAAATTTTAGAGTTGTACTAGCTTACTTTTAATATTAACATTCATTTACTCAACTAAATTCATTCTATCTTAGCCAGGCCTGACCATGTAAAAAATTCTTCTCTCAAGGCTTTTTTTCCCCACATACCTTATGCAACTTTCTTTTTTACATTAAAATTGTGTCATATTCTTTCCCTTTATTTTTTAAAATTAATTCCTCTTTAGGACAGAATTACTTTCTTTTCACTTAACAAAATATATTTCCATTTCTTATTTCTTTTAAGAAATCTCCTTGCATAAAATATGTTTTTCTTACTAAAGTATTTTAATTTTATCTATTTACTAGAATTCTTAATTATAGAAACCTTAATTTCTAATGAACACTAGGAAATAAGCATTGTGTACTGTTTGTTATACCAATATTCTTTTTGTTTAGCAAGCATAATTATATTTAATAATTTCTAGAAACATACATTTCCTCACAAAGTAGGTAAACTTAGCCTTGTTTAATAATGAATATTTAGTCTTCCCAGGTGGCTCAGTGGTAAAGAATCCACCTGCAGAGCATGAGAGGTGGGTATGATCTGTGGGTCAGGAAGATCCCCTGGAGAAGTAAATGGCAATCCACTCAAATATTCTTGCCTGGGAAATCCCATGGACAGAGGAGCTTGGCAGTCTACAGTCCAGGGGGTCACAGAGTTGGACATGACTTAATGATTAAACAACAATAATAACATTGTATCTTACTTGGAAAGAACCAAGACTAATTCAAAGAATTCTCATTATTTAACTTAGCAAAACTTTAAGTTTTAAGTTATTAAAAGATTTTGGAAACTATTTTTAAGTTTTATCCCACTTACATCTATCTAAATCACTTGTTCCCAAAAATTATGTTTAGATTACCTACAAAAACTCCATGATACAGTAGGCAAAATCAGCCATCATCCCAAGCAATTTTTCTTTCTGACAAATTTTGTACAAGACATAGCATAAACTTATTTATTTGACTTTTGGTAAACTTATGTAGAATGAAGTTTTATATTTAATGATGACAACTCTAAAGATATCTGATTCTAATTAAACAAAGTGTTGAATTTTCATTTTTTTATTTACTAAAGACTAATATTAAATCATGTGAATTAAAAAAAAAGATTTGTTTTTATTATATATTTGAAAAAGTTGTATATAAGCACTTGTTTATTTTAGCTAATTGGAGCTATTCTTATAAATTAATTTTGGCAATACTACCCAAAGGTAGGAAAATACCATATTTATACTGTTCATACATAGACATGCATACATACAGATAGACATTGACAGATATTGTATAGTTTTCATCTTAAAACTTTAGTCATGAATCAGGTACACTACAAAACTTACTAATTTATAAATAACAATTGAAGTGAGTTAAGTTTGTCTGCTCAGATGGCTAAGCCTTTTTGCCGTTTGTGGAAAAGACTTTTAAGACTTGAGTTTGTCCCTGACCAATAATCTTTAAAGTGAAACTGAAAGTGAAGTTGCTCAGTTGTGTCCAGCTCTTTGAGACCCTGTGAACTGTTGCCTACCAGGCTCCTCCGTCCATAGGATTTTTCAAGCCATTTCCTTTAGGAGGCAGCTTTTCCAACAGTCTGTACTTTAAAAAGCCTTTCTCCACCTTTATTTCCTTTGGTTTCAGGTTCCAGCTGATTGAATTAACTGGGCACAGTTTCAGGTGATTACGGACTGTATTTATACTTCTGATTTTGTAGAGATTTGCGAAACAAAGACAGTTGTTTTCAGTTCCACAAATAACTGGTTTGAATATCAAAAGGCTGCCCATCCAACTATACTTAAACTTTCTTTAATTTTATGCTTTATATCAGGGAGACAATTTCCAACAAAAATGGAAATCAAAAGATTTCTCTGTTCTAGAAATTCAGAGTTCAATGTAGCACGTCTTCCAAAAGTTTGTACAAAGTAATCAATAAAGACTCTCTTTTTTGAGCAAGTAAGCCTGAGACCAATTCCTCTTTGGAGCAAACAGCGTCCACCATGGCTCCTATGAGCCCCTCTGTATCAGCCTCTTGTTTCCACCTCACACTGTGTGAGCTCAGGCAATCCTGCTGCTGCTGATGCTAAGTCACTTCAGTCGTGTCTGACTCTGTGCGACCCCAGAGACGGCAGCCCACCAGGCTCCGCCATCCCTGGAATTCTCCAGGCAAGAACACTGGAGTGGGTTGTCATTTCCTTCTCCAATGCATGAAAGTGAAAAGTGAAAGTGAAGTCGCTCAGTCATGTCTGACTCTTTGCGACCCCATGGACGGGAGCCTACCAGGCTCCTCCATCCATGGGATTTTCCAGGCAAGAGTACTGGAGTGGGTTGCCAGTGCCTTCTCCGGTCCCCGCAATACAATGAGGCAAAAGAAACCCAACCATCTTATATAAAGCCTGTTCAAATACACCAATTTTCTTACAAAATTTCACCTCACTTCTATCAACGCGTATACTTCTAAACGTAGCCTCACTAGGACTACATAAGCAAGTCTGAATCTTATAAGATGGTAGAAGTGTTTTGCCAGGCATAACACCCATTTCAATAAAACACTCAGGCAACATTGGCATAGACTCTTTATGTAACACTGGCTCAAACATTCCAACCTTTATAATCCCTTCAACCCTTGCACTTTTATGTCTGCTTAACCTAATTGTGGAGGCTTCCCTTGTGGCTGAGTGGTCAAGAACTCACCTGCCAATGCAGTAGATGTTGATTCAATCCCTGGGTTGGGCAGATCTCCTTGAGAAGGAAACTGCAACCCACTTCAGTATTCTTCCCTGGAAAATCCCATGGACAGAGGAGCCTGGCGGGCTACAATCCATGGGGTCGCAAAAAAGTCAGGCATGACTTAGTGCCTAAACAACAACAACAAACTAGTTATAGCATGAGTCAGTGTTCCACCAGTGAGTTTGGTATCACAGCTTGTGGGGCTTCCATATTGAGCGCTGGAAACTTCTCTGAATCCCTTAGCCATTTTACCTATTCCCATGTGTAGGGAAATAGCAAATTAGCCAAGATGGTGGTGGTCAGGCTCTCTCACCCCATGCCTTCTCACTCTTGCCCCATGTTTTATAAATAATGATTATATAACAGCACTGCGCGTGTGCATCACGAGGTACTCACTTGGTTGTGAGCTACTTTGTGCAGTATGCCTATATGAGTACTGGTGATGATGTCCCAGTACATCATCTGGGAAGGCTTTGCTGCTGTGGCTTTGGGGCTACATTGCAGCGGCATCATGGTTATGTTATGTGAGGTTATGCTATGGCTCTGTTATAGTTATGTTGCGGCTGCTGCTATGGCTGCTGTATCAGCCAGGAAAGAGGCTATGTTATGGCCACCCTGCCAGCCAGGAGAGAATAAACGTGTCTGCAATTCCTATGGCTCTTCGCATCTTCTTCCAGCCTCTTAGCTTGAGCCTTGCCTTCCCTGGGTTCAGCAAACAATGAAAATAGTGTGAATAGCAAGACAATTGGCATCATGAACAGGATCAGCAATACAGCATGTAAGAGGCCTTGGATTCCCAGTGAGGGGTTGAGCCAAGGGACCAAGGACTTTGAGTAAATCTTTAACTTTAATTGTCCTAACTGCTATCTCCAAATAATTGCTGATCAGTGTAATTTTTGTCTTCCATTAAAAAAAAATCTCCAAATTATAGTGGACTTCTTAGGGGCCTTTAATGCTAGATTGCCGTGGCGGGGGGTGGGGTGTGTGGCGGTCCCTTTTGCCCATGAACTTTAGTACAGAACTAAAACTTTAGTTTTTCTCATACTTATGTCCATTTTATTCATCTCATTTCTTACTAACCATCTAAAGGTTTTCATTCTGATGGATGGGTTCCATGACTCTTTCTTTTCCAATTCCTCTTTCAATATTTGCTTTATGTACCTTATTTCTTAATAATTCATTAAAAATAACCTCCTTATTAGGAAGAGTCCCTTGACTTTCTCCTTGGCTTCCTCATTCTCTTGTTAATTAATCTAATGTTTTTATTAATATCTGTAAGACCTATGAGGGGAAGTTGAGACTGCAAATTCAATAACACTTCCAAAACCATGTTTTTTTAATTAAGGAGTTCTTACTTTTAGTTGTTATATTTCTTTGTATTCATCTTTTAATTTAATATTTCCATAGGTACCCATAAACCTGTTGTAAGAAGAGGGACCCCTTCCAGGGTCCAAGAATAGGCTTTTATCTATCACTCAGGAATGAATTTTCAAGGGAGACAGACATGCTGACAAAGCAAAAGACTTTATTGGAAAGGGGTACTTGGGAGGGAAGCAGAGGGGTAAGAGAACCCAGGAGAATTACTCTGCTACATGGCTTGCAGTCACGGGTTTTATGGTATTAGGGTTAGTTTCAGGGTTATTGCTGGTCAATCACTCTGACTCAAGTTCCTTACTGGTGACGTGAGCATTGCTCAGCCAACATGGAGTCCAGCAAGAATGATTCTGGGGAGGTTGGTAAGACATATGAACTGGTGTCTCCTCTCTGCTTTTGACTTTTCCCAAATTCTTCTGGTTCATGGTAGCTTATTACTTTTTCATTGCTTACCAGACTCTCCCGTTGTAAGATAACTCATGCAAATGGTTACTATAGATTCTGACTGGAGTAGGCTATTTTGATCAGTGGTTCCCTCAGCAAAACAGCTTTTTTATGATGTGGTGGTTTAGTTGCTAAGTCATTTCTAACTCTTGCGACCCCAGGGACTGAAGCCCACCAGGCTCCTCTGTCCATGGGATTTCCCAGGCAAAAAATACTGTAGTGGGTTGCCATTTCCTTCTCCAAGGGATCTTCCCTGACCCAGGAAATGAACCTAGGTCTCCTGCATTACAGGCAGATACTTATGAGAGTTATCTAAAAATTCACCAATTTAAAAGTTTTCCCAATTTAAAAGATCCAACATCTGGCCATTAATGAGTATAATCTTAATAGCAATTACAACCAATAAGCCATTTTATGGATTAACTATGGATGAAAGGGATTTACCATGAAAAATCATAAAACTGAGTAACTCACCAAAACAGCTGAAGCCCTCGCATTAACTACTATACTATCTTTAGTTAAAAACAGAAAGAGATACTGGGTATAGTTACCTGGGACTTCCAAGGGGAGGAAGACAATTCACATGGAGATAGAAAAGCAAATGTTTGGTAATCAAATGTCTTCTGGGCCATACAGAGATAATGGGACATTATCTGACCGAATTCTGATCTCTAGGCTCTGCTGAGTTTCTCCCACCGTACCTATCTCATATTCTTTGTAGGTGTCTCTGGTGACAGCACTATTCCAGAAATAGGCCTTTTAAAATCTAAGTACTTTAGGTAGCTAGAAGTGAAGTGAAGTGAAGTGAAAATCTCTCAGTCATGTCCGACTCTTTGCGACCCCATGAACTATACAATCCATGGAATTCTCCAGGCCAGAATACTGGAGTGGGTTGCCTTTCCCTTCTCCAGGGGATCTTCCCAACCCAGAGATTGAACCCAGGTCTCCTGCATTGCAGGTGGATTCTTTACCAGCTTAGCCACAAGGGAAGCCCTTAGGTAGCTAAGGAAGAGGTAAATACAAAGACTCCCAGAGTCTTGTTTCTTAAAAATAATCAGTCTAAATTAACCCTACGCCAAAGAGACACATTTAGGGGTGGCATATTTTGCTTCTCTACAAATGTATAGAGGATGCTTTCCAGAATCATAGATTCCTCTTGTGGAAATAAAGATTAGAGTACTGTCTCTACAGATCCCTTCTAAAATCATCTACATGTCATCTGCACAGGGAAATATTATACTTGCAAGAGCTCTTCAGCTTATTAACAGCTTAGCATGTTTGTGTTATTGTTTGTTGTTTCAAAACAGGTGACCAAGTAATCTTTAGCCAGGAAGGAACAAGATGTTTCTCTATTTTACCTCAGGATAGAGGCACCACTAATTTTTAAGTGATTCCACCATTGGATCCTTTCAGAAACAGAAGATCTAGTGATATCAGTGGTGTCTACACTTTGTATAAGCTCCCTAGAGGTGGCGGTCCTACAGGAAAATGTTATTTGATATACCATGGCCAGCAAGTTCTACATATCTTGCACACATAGCAAACAGAAGGCAGGGGGAATCTTTGGGTGATTCCTCATAACCTTGACCAAGCTGATTTGGGAAAACATGTATAAAATATTGCAAAGACTCCCAGGAAGAAAAAGAGAGAGAGATTTTTATGGGACTAATGGCCTCTAAAAGCAGGTAGTGATGAATAAGCATCATAATGATTGTCACCAATTTAAATTTGGCTGTGAAAAGCACAATTGCATCTTCAAGTAAAGCAGAGGAGCAGAGGAGCCCACACCTAGAGACTTCCAGGAAACTTTATAAGCAAGTAAATCTAGCCAGGATCGCTGGCCTCACTCACAAAATGTTGACATGATCACATTGTGAAACTGGGGCACCTCACTATATAAAGTGTGTCACCTCACTACATAAAGGAGCAACATGATACCTGAGGTAAGGTACAGAGAGAGAAGAAAGTACAGTGGTTGACAACCTGGTCTTTGCTATAAGCATGCCTTGGTCTGAATCTTCACCCTACCATGATCCCCTATATGACTCAGCAAATGATTTAGTTTCTTTAAGCTTCAATTTCCTCATCAAGATCATAGTAACAGAAACTATCTCATTGATGGGTTGCAGAGATTAAAAGAAATAATGAATACAAAGTACTTTATACAACACCAGCCATACTAGCTACACAGAACTGCTATTATTATTGTTCTTAAACATTGGATTTGGCACCTCCAATATGTCTTATTCATGCTGTGTTACTATGATGTTTAAGTTATGATAAGTGTCTGATGAATGTTTGTCAAATGGAAATTGTCTGAAATTTAGGTAGCTTAGATACGGAATCCAGAGGTTCCATGGTGGTCTGCATGATGACCTTGTAAATTTAATTTTACAAACACTGTAAGTGGGGGATTAGGGAGGAGAGTCCGTGAAGCGCACTGGGTGCAATGACTCTTTCAAATTTGCAGGGAGTGGTGTGGTCAGTGGCAAATGAGGGAAAATGTGTTAAGATGTCAGAGGAGGGAATAACTGTGGTTATTCAGTGAAATTTCTACAGCTCAGATGTCTCCAGCCACTAGGTCAGATGTGTGTGTGAGTGTGTATGTGTGTGTGTGTGAGAGAGAGAGAGAGAAGAGAGAAGGGAGGGAGAAAGTGAGAACTCTGTTCTATTTTGGGGCCAATCAGATAATCTTGAGGTCTTGACTTCATTAGGTTTAGTGAACAATATTGTTGCCACACTTTGGATACATTCTACTGAAACCCATTCTAATTCTCACAAGACTTTTCATTAATTTTTTCCTTCCTTGGGCATGACAGTTAAGATGCCAAAAGTCTGTGTCCAGCTGCCAGAAAGTGAATTTCTTATTACTGCCTCCTAAGATGTTGGCAAATAAAACCACATATGACACTTTTTCAGTAATAACCTTTGCATCTATTTCATTGATGTGAAATTAAAAAAATATATAAGAAGAAACAACAAACCTCTGAGATTAAATAATGATTTTCTTATTTTTATATCCCATACTTCTTATTTTTGTAGTATCAATATAGGTTGGATGAAATAACTCTCTAGCAAATTTCTCTAGGGGAATAAAATTTTCTGACCATCCAGGAAAATAATTATCAGGAACACAACTACTAATCAACAATTATACAGAATATTGATCATGCTATTCTCATCTTTCATCTTGGCCAAAATATATAACCAATGGTGGATAAATCATGCTTATCCTGTTCTGTTTATTTGACATAAAACTTTGCAGTCAAGACTCTCACTCTAGTCCTGCCAACGCAGATGCCCATGTTTCAATCTTAACTAGTTAGGTAACAAAGCAGAAGAAAATTTAAAACAAGAAGTCTCTGGTCACGGAACATCCAGATTTAGCTTTTCCCTTGTAAGTACATTGCCTCCTTTAATTATTCCCTCAAACAGACCCGGAAGAGAAACAGTTTTCATTTGTGAAGGCAAATGTAAAAATGAGGACCAGTGAGGTCTAAAGTCGGAGAAGGCAATGGCAACTCACTCCAGTACTCTTGCCTGGAAAATCCCATGGGCGTAGGAGACTGGTAGGCTGCAGTCCATGGGGTCGCTAAGAGTTAGACACGACTAAGCGACTTCACTTTCACTTTTCACTTTCATGTATTGGAGAAGGAAATGACAACCCACTCCAGTGTCTTTACCTAGAGAATCCCAGGGATGGGGGAGCCTGGTGGGCTGCCGTCTATGGGGTCGCACAGAGTTGGACACAACTAAAATGACTTAGCAGCAGCAGAAGTCTAAAGTGTATCTGAGATAGAGTGAGTAGAGTTCAAAGGGGAGTTACAAGTGAATTTTTCTATGTAATGACAGAAGTACCAGGGAATTCATGGGTCTAGTCAGTAACACTTTAGATCTACAGATGTCCTGCCTATTTTGGAGTATATGTGAACTTTGTAAGATACTTGATTTTTATCACTACCACCATTGGTATAGTCACTACTCATCTTTCATGAAATTTATCAAATTATGGCTATTTGTGTTTTTATTTTATTTCCACATTGGGTTCTGTGACAAAGATGATGTTCCTCACATCCATTCCTCCAAGGAGCACGGATATTTCACAATAAGCCATTATTGAGTAAATAATAATGTCATACTTGGTCCTGAAAACAGTATACAAATTTAAATTTTTAGCAGGCATTTTACAAATGATGTAAGCAAAAATTTAAAACTGACCTAGCTATTTAAGGCATTAATTTCTAATAAGTGACATTGGAATTTGGAATGAGTGAATAACAAGTGCCCAATTCTGAGCAGGAAGGAAGGATGCTTTTGGAAATCTGATGCAACATACAAGGCCCAGAAATGTGTTGGACTGTGGCTCCACCTGGCCATAGGACTGATGGAAAGTTAAGTACAGTGGCTAGTGTCATTGTATGAAACTTTCTCAAAGTTTATATCTAAATCATAGCTGACTTTGGAAAACCAGATAAGAACTAAGAGGGTAACTGACTGGAAGAAATCTGTGGGGACATAAATTAGATCCATAAGATATTTTTAGGGAAAAATATACACACAGTCATTTTTGGTACTCAGTAAGAGTGAGCAAAGTTCTGTTTGGAACATTTGGGAAATAAGCGGAGTTATCAGAGGTATGGATAAAACCCTTTTAAAAGAGTGATGCTTTGTATAAGCCACAAGTGATCCACTGTGACCACTTGGCTTCTTTGTCCTTGTTGTAGACTATCCTTGTCCCAACTGGTATTGTCTGGAAATGCCACAGAGGTTTAGTGGCTTCATAAGACATCTGATTTTTCCATCTTTATCAAGACAGACAAAGATGTTTGATTTCCTTAGATAAACTTAGACAAACACATCCTTAAATATCTTTACCTAATCATCTTATTGTACTCTAAAATCAACCATGAGGCTGCTCTCTGTGAAGCCATAATTGTTTAATTCTTGAGATGTTCTGTCATGAATTCCCCTCTTGGTCTGCTTTTTCTACTGTGCTTTTCAGACACACACAAAAAACATCTATTCAACTAGACCTTTAACAAACTTTGCAAATTCGTAAAAATGCAAACACACAGACACACATACACACACAAACGTGCATGTGTGATTTACCATGTCTTCCCTCTCTAACTCTTCTAAGTTTCCCAGTAAATTTAGGTTTGCTCAGATCTGAGAATTTTGTTAACTAGCCTGAGGTGGGCCCTGTCCCCTCACTGTAGCGGTCCAGATCTTGAAGGGTCCATCTCTGTTTATAATACAGAGAGTTCAAATACAGAGTGTTACCAGGCCACGGCACCACCTGGAACCCACATTTCACATATCACCTCTCTTTAGAATTCCAGATGCTGCGCCCACACCTATGCTTTGACGTCACTCTTCTGTGTGGGCACCCACTCTGAGTCCTCATACCAGGCCAGTTTCTCCAGCAACATATCCTCTTGCTGCTGTCAGACTCCTTGGGGCCAAATTCAATCACTTTGCAACTGTTCCCTCACCTTAAATGTTGTTTTTAGAATGGTGAATTTACACTTTATTCAGTCCTTTAAAAGTTAGACCTGTAATAGATTCCCTCTTGACCATCAACGTAGAGAACTCTTTCTTCTCTAAAGCCAGTCCTCCTCCTTTTCTTTCCCTCAGTTTTCTGATAATGCTTGATCTACACTGCAGTTCCTCCCTGGGACAGTCATCAGTGTAATGCTCTAAATGTTTTTCTCCCTCCAGGCCACTGGTAAGACAGTACTTCCATGGCCCCTTTGAAGCTGAACATGTTCATTTGACATTTTGGCCAATACGATTTGGAGAGTCAGTGCACATTTGCTTTGCTCCTCACTCCTGTGTTGGTAATTATGACAACACAGAAATGGAATATCCCTCAAACTAATTCTCTCTTTGGGTATATTAAGAGTAAAGTCACTCAGTTGACACATGATGGACAAATAACATGAGTAAGAAATAAATTCTGTGTTTCTGAGATTTTGGGGTGATTGGTTATCTTTGCATAACCAAGTTCAACCTGGCTGATACATTCTCTAAGTCCTTCATGTCCTAGCTTACATTGTTAAGAAACTTATCCTCATGCTCAGTCATGTTTGACTCTTTGTGACCCCATCGACTATAGCCCACCAGGCTCCTCCCTCCATGGGATTCTCCAGGCAAGACTACTGGAGTGGGTCCTTCTCCAGAGGATCTTCCCAACCCAGCAATCAAACCAGCATCTCCTGCATCTTTTGTGTAGGCAGGTGGATTCTTTACCACTCAGCCATCTGGACAATTCAGAGAAAAAAACTCCTGTATTTTTTTTAAAACCTTTTATATATCTGAAAGAGGGCTCAGTTCAGTTCAGTTCAGTCACTCAGTCGTGTCCAGCTCTTTGCGATCCCATGAATTGCAGCACGCCAGGCCTCCCTATCCATCACCAACTCCCAGAGTTCACCCAAACTCATGTCCATCAAGTCGGTGATGCCATCCAGCCATCTCATCCTCTGTCGTCCCCTTCTCCTCTTGCCCCCAATCCCTCCCAGCATCAGAGTTTAGAGACATGCAGATGATAAGTCATTTATTCAAAATAAATTGATTGAAAACGCAGACTTTTTTTATCTCTAAAGTTATTCTGGAGGGAAAGATCATGTGAAACTTTTTGGAATTATTGAGACTAAATATGAGCATTAATAATTATGTAGACAGGAGACATAAGAAAGTCTACATTGCCATGATAAGACCCTGAATAAAATATATTAGAGAGATCATGGGGACATCATAAAAGCACCTACTATATTAACTGATCATCATGTGTGTAATAATTCATTACACACATATTGATCAAAACTTTCTACATATTGACCTTGATGGAAATGTAGTGGTAAGTAAGATTTCTAGAATCCCTATTATCATTGAGCTTTATAGTCTAGCTCAGAAAAACATAGTAAAGAAATGATATCCACCTTAGAATTCTGCTGAGTGCTATAAGGAAGCTTTAGTATGATTAGAGGTATAGCACAAAATGGTTTAGCCTGGCCTGGGATAGCAAGGTGAGGAAGACTCTTTATGGAATAGATTGGGAAACATTAGTAAAAGTAGAACTAGAACATAGGGTAACAACCTAAATGGATTTGAAATGAGGTTAGTCAGGAAGGTGAAGGCTCTGTAAGAAACTTTGTTCTTCATTCCACAGAAAGGGGGTTTTTGAGGAAAGTAAATACAAGGCCAAATTTACATTGCTTTGCTTCTCTTGTCAACATTCCTCAGAACAAATTGTTCTGACTTGATCTTGGCTCATTTAGGGGATGCTATCATAGGTCATTTAAAGTTATGTGTTGAAAAACAAGAGTTAAAATAGCAATTTCTAATTTCTTAAGGCCATTATTGTGGCCTCAAAATCTATAAACCGTGGTGATGTCTAAATTAAATCTTTTATATACACCTGAATTTTCAAACAATTGAGGGTGATTTCCTTGAAGACTAATGGGTAGGAACTTATTTTACCTCCTGAGATGTTTAAATCTTGAGTTGCCTGTGAGTATGTACTCATATGTATGTATGTATATTATATGTGTATGCACATGTGAATGTATCATTTAAATTATATATGTGCGGGAAAATGTCATCATTGCTGTTAGGAAATTTTCAAGCTAAGCAAAAGAGAACTGTTGGTATTCATTCATTTGGAAATAGATCTACACAGAATGTCTTTTTAAAAATAATTGTTTTCAAAATGTCATTGGTGTTGCTTTTTTATCCATTTAGACCCTACAATGGCATATGCCAGTTTTCTTTTCTGGGACTCAGCCCATCTTACCTTTTCCTTAGAGGCTGTCACTCAAGGTAAGTGGAGCCATGTGTGACCGAGAACTGGGGATGGTTGAAAGTCTGGCATCAGTGCTTCACCACATTGGAACTTCTGCAAATGAGAGATTTGATATTATTGAAATCTTTCTGAAATGAAAAGACAACCTCTGTGGGAAGAACTGGAGTGGCCCCCAGAGTGTCTCAAAGTCATCCTGAGAAAAGATTGGCATGATGGGCGCCATGTGGCTGCATACCAGTTCTGTGGGGCCAGACTTGTGATGCCCTCAAATGACAGCAGAGTTGGGCTCTGCCAGCAGCTGTTGAGGGAAATGATGGAAAGTGGGAAGACTGCAGAGTGAGAAATAAGGAGAGGCACTCTAAGGAGACGCAGAGATTTAAACAGTGTGACTCAGCCAGATGGCTGGCCAAACTTACTGGCAGATGGACCAGCAGAGAGACAAAAATGAGGAATAATATGGGTACTTGGAATCATGGCTTAAAACTATCTTTTCCTTGGTAAAATCTGAGAAAAATTAAGGCTTGGCTACTGATTACTTGGAGCCAAGTAATATATATTCATATTCCCAAGCTATATACATATATAGGGGGGAAATGTCCTAGGCTGGGTGGTCTGTGTTCCAGTTTCACTACGAAGTGAAGTGAAGTGAAATGAAAGTCGCTCACTAGTGTCTTTGTCTCTGCAACCCCATGGACTACTCTTTGTGACCCCATGGACTATACAGTTCATTGAATTCTCCAGGCCAGACTACTGTAGTGATTAGCCTTTCCCTTCTCCAGAGGATCTTCCTGGCCCAGGGGTCAAACCCAGGTCTCCCACATTGAAGGTGGGTTCTTTACCAGCTGAGCCACAAGGGAAGCTTCCTATGAACACCTAGGAAAGTGATGTGTGGTTTAGGAAAATTACCAGAATTTACTGAGCACTTCTTTTTCAGTTGCTAAGTCATGTCCAGCTCTACAAGCCCATGGACTGCAGAATGCCAGGCTTCCCTGTCCTTTACTCTCTCCTGGAGTTTGCTCCAAGTCATGTCCATTGATTTGGTGAGGCCATCCAATTGTCTCATTCTCTGTTGCCCCCTTCTCCTCCTGCCCTCAGTCTTTCCCAGAATTAGGGTCTTTTTCAGTGAGTTGGCTCTTCACATCAAGTGACCAAAGTATTGGAGCTTGAGCTTCAGCATCAGTCCTTCCAATGGATATTCAGGGTTGATTTCCTTAGAATTGACTGGTTTGGATTTGATCTTTTTGCTGTCCAATAGACTCTCAAGAATCTTCTTCAGCACCACAGTTTGAAAGCATCATTTCTTCAGCCTTCTCTGTGGTCCAGCTCTCACATCCATACACAGCTACTGGAAAAAACAAAAACAAAAACATAGCTTTGACTATACGTATATTTGTTGGCAAAGTGACGTCTCTTAATTTTAATATACTGTCTAGGTTTGTGATAGCTTTTCTTCCAAGGAGAAAGTGTTTTTTTTACTAAGCACTTATTATATATCAAATATTAGATGAGGCACTGGTTAATGACTGGTAAACAAGACAGTCTATGCATTCTGACTTACAGAACTGATGGTTTGTTGAAAAAAGCAAACACAACAATAGGCAATCATAATGAAATTTCATCAGTGACACAAACAGGCAACTATAATGTACATTGGAAGCATCAAGGAGAGAGATTTTGGTGAACAGGAGGGACTTAAGGGAGTGTTTCAGGAGAAGCTAGGCACCAAGCTGAACCTTGATATCTGAGAAGTCAGCTAGATGGAGTGAGAAATTGAGTAAATGAGAGAAAGAGGGCAAGCTTTAGGGAGTGGGTTCTAAGCAAAAGGAGAAGAGAGAGTGTTTGCAAAAGTCCGATGGTAAGAAAGCTTGTTGCAATCACAGATTTACAAACTCCATCATAGCATTTTCATCATAGCTCAGCTTAGCCTACCTTAAACATGCTCAGAACACTTACATTAGCCTACAGTTGGGCAAAATCATCCCACACAGATCCTAGCTGATACTAAAATGTTGAATATCTCATGTAATTTACTGAACACTGTCCTGAAAGTGAAAAATGGAATAGTTGTCTAAGAACAAAATGGTTTTCTAAGTGGATGAATTGTTTACCCTTGTGATCTCACAAGTTGACTGGAACTGGCTGCCCCTGCCCAGCATCACAGAGAGTGTCATACTACTAGCCCAGTAAAAGAGTATAATTCAAAATCTGAAGTAAAATTTCTACTGAATATGTATCACTTTTATACCATTATAAAATTGAAAAATCATAAGTTGAACCATTGAAAGTTGAAGACAGTCTGGATTTTTTCATCTCATTCAAACAGTTATCAATATTCAATTCACAGAGTATTTTAATCTTCTTCACAATTTTTTAAAAATGCTAGAACATTAAATAGATTGAGAAACTTAAGTGTTGTTTTAAAAAAGCCACCCAAATATACTACTGGTTCCTGCAATTAGTTTTAACGTATGAAGACATGATTATCTCAAATAATGTAGCAAGGGTCAGATACCCACACATTATCAAAGATGAATGAATGCTCATATTTATAATTGTCAATGGAAATGCATTGCTCTAAACTTTCTGTTCACTGTGATAGTATCTTTTATTTTTCATTTTTGTTCATCCTGAAAGTGTTTGGATGAACAAGAGGTAGCAGAAGAGGATATTGGATGGAGATGACCTAAGAACTCCAAACTTTAGCACCAGCATGAACTGGTGTTCATTTTGGTGGTTTTCCTAGTTCTGAACATTGGGACTTGAATACAGATAGAGGCCACTCTGGATGTGGGTTGACAGGACTTGGAGAAGTTTTGACTGCAAACTAGTCTATACATAGGACACACACAGATCTCTTTGTGGTGGTGGGGAAGTTGGGGTCAGCTCACAGGGGAGTCCTGTTGTGGAAGACCCAGGAGCACAGTAGATTTTACTTTTTAAGCAGTAACCCATTAAAAATGAAAACGAGAAAAGGCCTTTGATGTGTGCTTGGAGCCCTAGAGAATCAAAACTGAAAATGGAATTAGATTTCCATAGTTTGTAGGTTTGTAACCAAATTCATAATCCATGGCCACATTTTTCTTTTCCTCATTCAGCCCAGCACTTTTAATATCTGAAATCACTTTCCTTTTTGTCATGACAAGCTTTACATTGGAATATTTGTCTCCAAAATTATAATATTAAATCATAAGCATAAAAACAAAGACCTAATTTATTGGCACGAACCCTTTGTATAACTTATGAAAAGAGAAAAGAACTAAAGGTTGAATAACCCTCAAATTTACAACCAGGTTAGGAAATGTTAAACTGTTTTTCCTTCACTATTTTTATATTTTAATTTAAGAGTTAAAATGGACTGTGTAAGATTTCCACACATTTAAACACCAGAAAGTGAAAGTCTGACACTCGTGTCTGACTCTTTGCAACCCTGTGGACTATACAGTCCATGGGATTCTCCAGGCCAGAATACTGGAGTGGGTAGCCTTTCCCTTCTCCAGGGAATCTTCCTAACCCAGGGATTGAATGAAGGTCTCCTGCATTGCAGACAGATTCTTTATCAGCTGAGCCATAAGGGAAGCCCAAGAATACTGGAATGGGTGGCCTATCCCTTCTCCAGCAGTTCTTCCTGACCTAGGAATTGAACTCGGGTCTCCTGCATTGCAGGTAGATTCTTTATCAACTGAGCTGCTGCTGCTGCTAAATCGCTTCAGTTGTGTCTGACTCTGTGCGACCCCATAGAGGGCAGCCCACCAGGCTCCCTCGTCCCTGGGATTCTCCAGGCAAGAACAGTGGAGTGGGGTGCTATTGCCTTCTCAAGTGCATGAAAGTGAAAAGTGAAAGTGAAGTCGCTCAGTCATGTCTGACTCTTCGCGATCCCATGGACTGCAGCCTACCAGGCTCCTCCATCCATGGGATCTTCCAGGCAAGAGTACTGGAGTGGGGTGCCATTATCAACTGAGCTATCAGGGTGTAAACATAAGACTTCCCCTAAATAAAGGAATCTTTCTTTTCTATCTCTCAGAAAGGCTTTTCCATGATGGGTTTGTGCTCATCAATAAACTATATTTTGCTTTAAAACATGCAGACATGGAGGGCTGCTTCTAGCATCTCAGCAGGCTCTTCGAGTGGATTTCATAGCAGCTGATAAGAAAGGGATGGGTAGAGGAGGAAATACATGCTGCAGTGTTCCTATAGCTGCGTGGCCTCTAGTGAGTTACCTGTCCTCAGCCCTGTTCTCTTAGCATACTTAGCTGAAAAATGGGGTGGGGGGGACACAAACTAGGGTTAGTTATCACTGAATGAGACTATGTTGGCCAAACATTTTAAACCCAGCCTGGTATTTAACAGGTGATTAATAAATCCATTGCCGCTGCTGTGTATATTGTTGTTGCTAATATTACACAGCAACTTCTCCCAGTTAAGTTGATAGCTTTCTACTCTTGGAATAATTGGGAGAATATAACATCTGAAATAGATACTAGGTATCTACTAGTAAGCAAGAGTGGAAGAGAGGAATGAATGTCACATCAAAAAGGGTAACCTGAGCACCAGTGTGAAAAATGCCTACCGAGATATGGAAAGGCAGCGAGACTGTGTTGCTTAGATTTGTAAGGCTCATTGTGAATACATCTAGTATGGTCTCCCTATAATTGCAGAATGGTGTGTCCTTATGGAGAGAGAAAGTTGTATCCTTTAGCCTAGGATTGAGGCCAGTGGACTAATTTTAAAAATAAGACAATACAAAACAATAACAGACCAAAATACACACCCACAGCTATGGTGATAAAATGATATTTGTGTTTCAACCAAAAATAAGTTATGAGACAGCACATGTGTTCTGAAGGAAGGCACCATTTCTGTTTCCATCCATCCTCTGGTGGGTAGCTCAAGTCTCAAAGAGGCAGCACCGAATAAGGTTACGCTGTTCCTGAGAATATTCTGGGTTTCATATTCTGATCAAAAATCACAACTGCTTCAGCTTCTTGGCAGTGGAAATTATGTATCTCAAAGTCACCAGTGAGCAGGGTTTGTATTTGTGTTCATTTTTAAAAATTAAAAATAAAAAAACAAAACCTGAGCATTAAGCCTGTGCATTTCCCTGTGCATTAAGCCTTCTGACCTTTATTGAAATAACAAAACAGTTATTCAAAGGACACAGGGATGAATTAGAGGTAACTTTCTATTTGCCAACATTCAAGGGGAGGGGGTGATAATGTGTCTGCCTTTCTCAGAGTGCTGTTCTGAGAGAATGTTTGCAAAGCACTCAGCTCTCTCAGGAGGGTGTTGAGCTATGTTTTTTTTTTTTTTTTAATTTAAATGTCTGGATATAGAAAAAGAGTTTGCTATGTTAACAATGAAAATCTGCATTAGCAGACTTTAATCTGGTCTTGAAGAAACAATACTAAAACGGGTATGAGGAAAACCATTTCAAACCTTCAGTTCTAGGCCTGAGTTCCTCTAAGTACCAGTGTTGACTTGGACAAGCCTGCAAAGGGAATCATCACATTTTGTTGCTGGTGTTGGTTGTGGTGGTTTGTTTTATTTATCTTTTTCACTCCAGGATTATACACAAAATATACATAGTTCTGGGGTAAAGGGACTTGACAAATCCCATAAAGTCCTTAAAATGGCTATCATATTTATCCCTATATTTTCCATTCCCACTGCTATCACCTAGGTCAGGTGTAACAATTGTAATAATCTCTGAACTGATTTTCCTGCTCTAGCCAATCTCCCTTCAATCTATCTAGTATATTTATTCCAGATTTTTTATCATTTCATTTATGAACTATGAATGATTCACCACTGCTACAAAATCAAGTACAAAACCTTGTTCAACATTCAAGGGTCATAAAGTATGGTGCCACCCTCGCTTTCTATGTGACCTTTTATTTTTCTTCTATGTATAACTTATTTCCCAGGAAGAAATGCTTGGCTCATTTCCACCCTTTAAGTACTTCTCACATTTTCTTACTTCTACACCTTTGATGGCATGGGTCTTTCTTCACTGGAGCCTGTACCATGCCTCCCTCACAAAATCTTGCTCCCACCACACACACACACACACACACACACACACACACACACACATGCTCACAATCCAATTGAGTCAACTTTGGGAAAGTGTCCAAGTTTAGAACTCACTGAGTTTGTTTGAGAGGCAGTTTTTCTTCTTAGTGCTAAGAGTTGTTCTGGAAGCTTTGCCAAAATATGGAGGTAACTCTATTTCTGTTCATTTAATATTCTCTAAAGAATCTGTTAAACACATGTTTGTGACATGAAACATTTGGCATGATATTATCTTATTTTCCATCCTTAGAACTATAATCAATAAATTTCATAGTGAATGAACACTCTCTGTGTAAGACTATTTGTTGTCACAGACCTTAGGAGAAAAACCTATTGAGGCTTAGGACTGAATGTGAGATAAAAACTTCACTAAACTATTTCTAGAGACGTGGTGAAGTTATCCATCTAAGAATTGAGTTATCCAGGCTTTTAGTAAAATAGCACAGAGCAGAGGAGAAGCCTTGAGCCTTAGTTTCTCATTTCTAAAGAGCAGATTTAAACTTTGCTCCCAGAGTCTTCCTAACAGGATCAGTCTCTGATGCTAGAAGCAGAGATCAGATATTTGTTGCCAGTCATAAGAAATATGATTCATATACTGCAAAGTTTTTATTTCTGTAATACAAAAATATTATTATTTGATTACACATTGTCATAGTGTACTTCATTACTCACATATAAATACATACCTTGTTTCCCAAATAAGCTACAAATATTTTGGTGTATACCACATCATATTTCCATTCCATATTCCAGAATGTCTATATGGTGCTATGTATATAGTAGTCAATTTTAATAATTATTATTTAAATTAAATAGATTGTTTTGCATGGTTAAGTATGTGTTTAGTTCAATCAAAAATAGTTTAACAGTTTTTATTTTTTTCTAATTTATCTTTTTGAACTTACAGATGGGTCAAATTTATTCTGATCAATTGAATCAATCATTCACAAGTTTTAACTCTTTCCAATTATAATTATCTTTTCAGTGACTCCTCCATCTGTATATAAAGGGTAAGAGGGAGATAGGGATTTAATGTAGCTGCAGGAAAGAGATTGACAGCAGGAAGGAATCGGTTGAAGTAGTTACCCAAATGATATGACCTTCAAACCTCAAAGGAGAAGAATACAAGTAAAGGCAGAATCAACCAACAAATGAACTATCACATTACTTTTGTTTTACTTGTTTAAAACACAGATAGGTTACTGAAAAATATCAACCAAGGTATTCGGTTAAAATTTTCCCAAACCAAAATTTTCTAACTAAAATAGTAGAGTATAAGTATCTTATAACAAAAAGTAATGTCTCAGCTTTTTAATATGCTGTCTAGGTTGGTCATAACTTTCCTTCTAAGGAGTAAGTGTCTTTTAATTTCATGGCTGCAGTCACCATCTGTAGTGATTTTGGAGCCCAGAAAAATAAAGTCTAACACTGTTTCCACTGTTTCCCTATCTATTTCCCATGAAGTGATGGGACCAGATGCTATGATCTTCGTTTTCTGAATGTTGAGCTTTAAGCCAACTTTTTCACTCTCCTCTTTCACTTTCATCAAGAGGCTCTCTGGTTCTTCTTCACTTTCTGCCATGAGGGTGGTGTCAGCTGCATATCTGAGGTTATTGATATTTCTCCCGGCTATCTTAATTCCTGCTTGTGCTTCCTCCACCCCAGCATTTCTCATGATGTACTCTGCATATAAGTTAAATAAGCAGGGTGACAATATACAGCCTTGACATACTCCTTCTGCTATTTGGAACCAGTCTGTTGTTCCATGTCCAGTTCTAACTGTTACTTCCTGACCTGCATACAGATTTCTCAAGAGGCAGGTCAGGTGGTCTGGTATACCCATCTCTTTCAGAATTTTCCACAGTTTATTGTTATTCACACAGTAAAGGCTTTGGCATAGTCAATAAAGCAGAAATTGATGTTTTTCTGGAACTCTCTTGCTTTTTTGATGACCAAGCAGATGTTGGCAATTTGATCTCTGGTTTCTCTGCATTTTCTAAAACCAAGTTGAACATCTGGTAGTTTAGTTCATGTACTGTCGAAGCCTGGCTTGGAGAATTTTGAGCATTACTTTACTAGCATGTGAGATGAGTGCAATTGTGCAGTAGTTGGAGCATTCTTTGGCATTGCCTTTCTTTGGGATTGGAATGAAAACTGACCTTTTCCAGTCCTGTGGCCACTGCTGAGTTTTCCAAATTTTCTGGCATATTGAGTGCAGCACTTTCACAGTATCATCTTTTTTTTTTTTTTTTCGTTTCATACATGATATTTTACATGTTTCAATGCCATTCTCCCAAATCTTTCCACCCTCTCCCTCTCCCACAGAGTCCATAAGACTGTTCCATACATACATCACTTTTGCTGTCTCGTACACAGGGTTATTGTTATCATCTTTCTAAATTCCATATATATGCGTTAGTATACTGTATTGGTGTTTTTCCTTCTGGCTTACTTCACTCTGTATAATAGGCTCCAGTTTCATCCACCTCATTAGAACTGATTCAAATGTATTCTTTTTAATGGCTGAGTAATACTCCATTGTGTATATGTACCACCGCTTTCTTATCCATTCATCTGCTGATGGACATCTAGGTTGCTTCCATGTCCTGGCTATTATAAACAGTGCTGTGATGAACATTGGGGTACACGTGTCTCTTTCCCTTCTGGTTTCTTCAGTGTGTATGCCCAGCAGTGGGATTGCTGGATCATAAGGCAGTTCTATTTCCAGTTTTTTAAGGAATCTCCACACTATTCTCCATAGTGGCTGTACTAGTTTGCATTCCCACCAACAGTGTAAGAGAGTTCCCTTTCCTCCACACCCTCTCCAGCATTTATTATTTGTAGACTTTTGGATCGCAGCCATTCTGACTGGTGTGAAATGGTACCTCATAGTGGTCTTGATTTGCATTTCTCTGATAATGAGTGATGTTGAGCATCTTTTCATGTGTTTGTTAGCCATCTGTATGTCTTCTTTGGAGAAGTGTCTATTTAGTTCTTTGGCCCATTTTTTGATTGGGTCATTTATTTTTCTGGAGTTGAGCTGGAGGAGTTGCTTGTGTATTTTTGAGATTAGTTGTTTGTCAGTTGCTTCATTTGCTATTATTTTCTCCCATTCTGAAGGCTGTCTTTTCACCTTGCTGATAGTTTCCTTTGATGTGCAGAAGCTTTTAAGGTTAATTAGGTCCCATTTGTTTATTTTTGCTTTTATTTCTGATATTCTGGGAGGTGGGTCATAGAAGATCCTGCTGTGATGTATGTCAGAGAGTGTTTTGCCTATGTTCTCCTCTAGGAGTTTTATAGTTTCTGGTCTTACATTTAGATCTTTAATCCATTTTGAGTTTATTTTTGTGTATGGTGTTAGAAAGTGTTCTAGTTTCATTCTTTTACAAGTGGTTGACCAGTTTTCCCAGCACCACTTGTTAAAGAGATTGTCTTTAATCCATTGTATATTCTTGCCTCCTTTGTCAAAGATAAGGTGTCCATATGTGCGTGGATTTATCTCTGGGCTTTCTATTTTGTTCCATTGATCTATATTTCTGTCTTTGTGCCAGTACCATACTGTCTTGATAACTGTGGCTTTGTAGTAGAGCCTGAAGTCACAGTATCATCTTTTAGGTTTTGAAATAGTTCAACTGGAATCCCATCACCTCCATTAGCTTTGTTCATAGTGATGCTTTCTAAGGCCCACTTGACTTCACATTCCAGGATGTCTGGCTCTAGGTGAGTGATCACACCATCGTGATTATCTGGGTCATGAAGATCTTTATTGTATAGTTCTTATTGTGTATTTTTGCCACCTCTTCTTAATATCTTTCTGCTTCTGTTAGGTCCATACCATTTCTGTCCTTTATTGAGCTCGTCTTCTCATGAAATGTTCCCTTGGTATCTCTACGTTTCTTGAAGAGACCTCTAGTCTTTCCCATTCTCTTGTTTTCCTTTATTTCTTTGCACTGATCACTAAGGAAGGCTTTTTTATCTCTACTTGCTATTCTTTGGAACTCTGAATTCAAATGGATATATCTTTCCTCTTCTCCTTTGCTTTTCACTTGTCTTCTTTTCACAGCTATTTGTAAGTCCTCCTCAGCCATTTTGCTTTTTTGCATTTCTTTTCTTTAGGGATGGTCTTGATCCCTGTCTCCTGTACAATGTCACAAACCTCCATCCATAGTTCATCAGGCATTCTGTCTTTTAGATCTAGTCCCTTAAATCTATTTGTCACTTCCACTGTATAATCTTAAGGATTTGATTTGGGTCATACCTGAACGGTCTAGTGGTTTTCCCTTCTTTCTTCAATTTAAGTCTGAATTTTCCAGTAGTCATGTATGGGTGTGAAAGTTGGACTATAAAGAAAGCTGAGTGCAGAAAAATTGATGCTTTTGAACTGTGGTGTTGGAGAAGACTCTTGAGAGTCCCTTGGGCTGCAAAGAGATACAACTAGTTCATTCTAACGGAAATCAGTCCTGAATAGTCAATGGAAGGACTGATGTTGATGCTGAAACTTCAATACTTTGGCCACCTGATGCAATGGGGATGTGGGAAAGATTGAAGGCAGGAGGAGAAGGGGACTACAGAGGATGAGATGGTTGGATGGCATCACCGACTCAATGGAAATGAGTTTGAGTAAACTGCTGGAGTTGATGATGGGCAGGGAGGCCTTGCGTGCTGCAGTCCATGGGATCACAGAAAGTCGGACATGACTGAGCAACTGAACTGAACTGATTTTATAAAAACTTATCTCCATTAATTAACATGGTGGCTAAAATATGCACATTTTTTAGTTAAAAATTTTAGAACTGCTTGCATAGCAACATTTTATTGACTTAACTCAACAATCAGTATACTTTGTTTCACTCAAAATCATTTATAGATATTTCCACTTACTACTTTTAAGAATTATGTTTCTCTTGCAGAAAGAAACATTAAAGTTATTACTTTTGATATTAGTATTAGGATCAGTATTACTGCTGATTACAATCATTTTAATGTCATCTTTTTTAGGAAATCTTTGAATACTAGCCTGATAATAACCACTTTATAAAATGTTATCTCCTATAAAACGTTCCACGTCTGTTTTATGAGTTACCACCTATTGCTATGCATTTGGTATTTAAAGAAATATGTGCTTCTGATTTATTTACTTACTTCCAATATACTACTTTTACAATTTAATTTTCTCTCCATTCCCCAGGAGTAGTTTTTGATATGACTAATATAGGCATGGCAGTAAATATATATTTTCTAAAGGGTCAGACTGTTCTGGGAATTATTAAAATAGTATCTTTATTATAACAATACAATAAGTTGAAAAAGACTTGAGTTTCTTAAGACGTTTTAGAAGTATTTCTCCTACCAACTATCACCTTTTTTTTTAAAAAATAAATCATAGTTAATTTCCACTTATGAGATGGTTTTTATTGGCAAACATGAGCAGGAGTTGGGAACTCAGGTCTAACCTACTTAAATCAGAGGGAGCATTAGTGCAAATATTCTTAAGTAAGCATTCATTGTCTAATCAAACGAAACTGGCTTACTCAATGTTCAGGAGCATGTCTTTTCAAATCCTGGCTCAGGCTCTTGACTAATGTGGGCTGCTCACTCTGATCCCATTGGGACTGCAGAAATCTCCTATTTCCTTTCATTTTCGGGTATGCAGCTGCATTTCTAAGCCATGACTACATTGCTAAATGAATCATTGATTTGGAAAATCTGAAGTGACCTTCAACTTGTTCTCAAACTCTTCCTTAAGAGAGACAGAATCAGCAAAATATTGAAAAGGGATAGTTTTTCTTAAATGTGTTTTTGGCAAGTAGAAGGTTGGAGACCACTCTGTGTGTGTGTGTGTGTGTGTGTGTGTGTGTATAAAACGTATATGTTAGGGGAGATTATATTCTATATTCTGAAATAAAGGTTTTTAAAATAATTTGTTTGGGGTATAGCTTCAAAAGGCAAAGTCTTTTCTTATAGTACAAAGGCAAATGCTGCTTTTGGCTTCTCAGCTGCCTTGGTAAACTATATGCCACTCAGATAGCCTGAAACTCTTCACTGAAGTGGCTGGGACTAGTTCTGGGTACTTACCAGATGGTTTTCCAGACAACCAGTACTGTGAAAAGTTGTATGATTAGAAATTCTACTTCATTGTCTCTTTAACTTCACCCTTCATTTTCAGTTATGTTTATAGAGGAGGTTTTGTCAACAATTCTAGATATACACCCAACCCTGGAGAGAAGTAAGGCATGCTTTCTACATTGACTTGTTCCTCTTCATGATGGGTGACCTAGTTAGGCATATCAATATTCAATGAGACATATAGATTACCCTGATGGAGCTGCTCAATGAAGTTCATGTAAGGTCAATGGAAGACACAGATGCCACATCCACTGAGTCACTAATTGGCTTCCTACCAGAAGTGCCCTCTCATCAGGACAGGTTCAGTTAACCTCACTCTGCTTTCCCCTGAGTCCCTTTTCTGCTTTGGTGCTGAATGTTGTCAAAGGTTCTCTACCTAAAGCAGGTATTGGAAAAGAAATTGATAGGAACATCAACCCTTAGGCGTAAATGACTGACAATTCTCAACTCTTAAAACTGAAAAAAAATCTGCAGTTTACTATGCTTGAAGGTTTCTACTACATCACTGGAGCCATAATTTAAGTTTTCTATGAGTTTACCTAAGATGACTGAATAAGCTACCAAGACAACCTCATAGGTTCTTTCTCACTCTGACAATACACAGACCTTTTATGGATTTCCTAAGAAGTGTGGTATATTTATTATTAACTCTGCTTTAGAGCTATGGAAGCAGGGGCTCCGAAAGGTCTAGTAGCAGAGCAGAGGGCAACTTTCTAACTTGTGGATTTAGCCACATTCGTGCTCCAGAAGCTTCCTAGTTATTCTTATCTGCTGTGAGGCTTGCATCAGCTTCTTTTCATAAACTTCCAAAACCAAATCATACTGACAAAGTTTTCTCCTGCCTCTGGCATCTTTTAACCATTTTCATATGATGAGTCATTTTTTGCTCTCTCTCCTCTCATTCTTAATGTTCAGGTGGGTGAACGTGATGACTTGTAAAAGGCAAGCAATCAATATCTCGTGTTAGATAAAGCTCTGTAAGCCAATCTGCAAGCCTGAGCAAGGCTCCTTGTGTCCTTAACTGTAACCTTGGCACATGAAAGCAACTTCCATTCCATTTTACCAACGTTTCGGTCAAAGATCAATTGCCATTGTAATTATATCATATATCACAGGACGGGGAATCACTGAGAGGGCAGGCCCTCTAAACTAATACATATCATTAGCATTTAAAGAACATGAAAAACAAATTGAACATTAGTCCTCATGTAACTCTTTTTTCTAGAGCAAATAATTTTCCAAATTAAAATGAATACATTAATGAAATTGCCACATTCCTGAGAATAAACTAGGTTGGTAATGTCATCAAGCCCTGAGCAAGGTTTAGCTCATTGTACTTCTCTGTCTGATCATTATAACATCTAATCAAGAGGAGCTTAAATACTTCAGTGAGCTCTCAAAATAAATTTGATCTGAGCAGCTCAGGTCTCATGGATTCCTGGGGTTACTGACTAGGTGAAACATGTTTTTATTTTAATCCCTGTCTCAGCTCAAAGAGGATTAATGCCCATAATTCTCCTATCCCCATTTAATTGAGAAATGAAGTTTGAAGAGGCACCTCTGGAACACTCCACTTTGAAGTATGACCTATCTACGGTCTATACAATAAATCTTCCTCTGCTCACACACACACATTTATTTTCCTGACCCACAGAAGAAAGGAAGAAAGGTATGTATGTACATGTGCCTATGTGTGTGTATTTGCATGTCTCTATTCCAAAACACACATCCTTGTGGTTTTCCCTTTCCCATCATAGAATTACCTTAATGAAGGCATTCTCTTGGAAGTTCAAACTGTGTCTCAAACAGCTGTGACCTCCTCTTTCTCTGACATTCTAATGGCCCCTTTGTGACAAATAGCCCTTTTATTAAAAGCAACACAATTCTTGCATTTCTGTTATAATATTAGGACTTTTATTTTTGCCTTTTTCACATCATTAGAGTGAAAATTGAGGAAAGTACGAGGCAACACCCTGGAATGACTTCCCCAGCTGGACAGGCACTAACTAGCAGAAAAGGGCCAAAATTCTGGAATACAGACCCCTTCTCATGTCCTCTAATTGACCCAGTACTAGGATCTAATTTGAAAAGGGCACAGAGATACACAGGAAGACTTCATGCCAATCTCACTTTTTCCATAAAAGTTGATATGCGAATTTAATGAGGTAATATCTATGAAGTGCTTAGCATAGGACTGGGTACACAGTCAGTCCCTAGCCAAGTGGTGGTTGCTAGGATTTATATAAGGAAATTTGACATACTGCACCCAAGCCATAAAGTATCAGAAAGACTATATCTGAAACTCAAATATCTTTGTAACCTAATTGCAAAAGTGACATGCTATCACTTCAACCATAACTATGGAGACAAACTCATAGCTAAGTGAGGACAACACCGCATAAGGTTATGGATACTTGAATTCAGGGATCATAGGAGGCTGTCTGGCCCACCACAGCTACCTAAGATATGCTGAAACCTTTACCAAACTACTCTCTTTTACACCTTAACCTTCAAGAGCCAGATTTGTGTGTTACTGCTGTGAATGAGATTTTGATAGATGATATATCCAGAAATAACAATATTTAAAGATTGACTATCCGATATCAATTTACAGATGATTTTATGTGATGTCTTGCTTGAATTTCAAAATGACCTATTAAAGTAGGTAACAGAGTAGATACTACTATAACAGTTTTATAGATAAGGAAACTGAATATCAGACAGACTTAATGATTGACCCAAGATCTCAACGAGATACCCTCCTAGCATTCTCATGGCATTTTTTCTGCCAGGTTAAGGTGTCTTGTTTGTTTGTTAAATGCTTTTCTGCTTGTGTCCTGGGGAGAGAGTTTGCAGGAAATCACAAGTGTGTGATTTTTGTCTTAAACTTATTTTCCCTACTTTATAAAAGTCACTTGATTCCAGCAACTGACACATCTGCTTCTTTTTGTGTCCAGCCGCTTGTACCCCCCCCACACACGTATATATTTATAGACACACATGCACATCATCCGTCTTTCTAGTCTCTGTTATTAAGAGCAGACTAAATTTCTTTCAGAAAATACTTGTGGCCATTGTGTCACAGAGAAACCGCTCTTCCATGCAAGTTAATATATATATATATATATATATATATATGGAAAATTTGTAGCTTTCCTCCCTTTATTCTAAAATAAATTATGAAAGGTTGTATGTATGTTCAAGCTTCAGGCAGAATTTTTCCTGTTTGGGAGAACTTTTTCAACTACTTCTATTTGAATTGGTAACCATTTGTATGAGAAGAAAATGAATGCTAATGGAAAAGCCCAGAGTGGATTTGGAAAATCATTATAACCATTCTGTCATAGGTTTGGGCCTTTGACAAAACACCTATTCAAGGATGGAAAATCCACTATTGCTCTTCTGCATTTCTTTTTCTGAATAGAGCTAGATTGAATAACCAGGGTTGATAAACGATTCAGAGCAATTGCCTTACTAAGTAATAGTGAGCCATTTTCTCACCAATGAGACAGAAACTGGTCTTCATCTGAATATATAACTATACTGCCTACCATGTACTGGAGGGACTGGGGGAGCAGATGGGTAAAAAATGAGTGAAGGAAATCCCCTATAATTTTCACTACTCCTACAACATGCTCTATCTAGGTACCAGTTAGGACTAAGTTCTACATATCTGCAGACTTATTTGCACCTCTAGATTTTTTCTTACCTTTGTATACCCTTTGTGTTTCCAAAATATGTCAACCATGTGTGAGTGCTAAGTCACTTCAGTCCTATCCAACTCTTTGTAACGCTATGGACTGTATGTAGCCTGCCAGGCTCCTCTGTCCATGGGATTCTGTAGGCAAGAATACTGGAGCAGGTGGCCATGCCCTCCTCCAGGGGATAGTCCCCACCCAGGGATCGAACCCATGTCTCCTGTGGTTTCTGCATTGCAGGCAGATTCTTTACCACTAACCCACCAGGGAAACCCCATATGTCTACCTTCTTTATGCATATTTAGATTCACTGACTGTCCTTGAAGCTTCCTAAATGAGTAATAATCACTTACATCCCTGCTAGGGCTATGATTTTCAAAGTGCTTTAACAAAAGCTAACTCGGTGACCCTCACATAAAAGCAAATATTACCTTAGTGTTTTAATGGATAAGAAAAATAGGAATGGTTTGACTAGCATACAAGGCCATAGATTTTAAAAGAAACAATACTACCACTGATCCCTCCTTTGGCGAAATTTAAAGCTTCACCTAATTTACAGTTTGCCTGAGATTCCCTTCTTCTGAGTGCTTGCAGCTCCTAGTGTCTGTCACATTTTAAAGTAGCCTTTAGGGAGCAACTGCCTGGTTGTTTCCCTATGTGTTTAACTCACTGATGACCTAGAACTAGATCTATCTTGCACATTCTGCGTGAAACATTCCTGATGCTAGCCTTCTTCTACGTACAAACAAAGAGGGCAGAATGGGAACAATGGGGCCAACAGGGAGGAGTAAGTGAGACATTTTGTGTGCTTTTTCCTACTCCCAGCAATTCTTGAAGTAGATAACACAGTCAATTGAGATCCGAATGTACTTCATTCATTCATTTACTTAATTGCAGCGCATGCCTATCATATGATACTCTTTCTTGGGCCTGGAAATACAAGTTAAAGGTGGAAAATTTTAATTTCCAGGAGCTTAAAATTGAGTGGGGATACTTTGACCCACTTTTTAAAATGAAAACAAATGTAAGTACTGACGTGAAGAACTTGTTCATTTCTTCATCTATATCAGAAGTAAGCACATGTCTCTGAGAATAGATTCCTCCTCTTCTATAGGACTCTCTGAACTTAAGGATCGAAGTTTAATGACTAAATTATGCTTACCTTAAATTGAGCATTATATATCAGGTCTTGCATTTTCAGCCGGGAGATGGTAAATGCTAAACATTTTTTTTTTCCTTTTATCTTCTAGACTCTAACCTGAATGGAAAACACAATATGAGGGTGATCAAGACAGTTGATCACCAGTTTGTCTTCAGTGAAGATGATAGAAAATCATTCATTCTACTTATATCCAGATGACATGAAATACTTTTGGCTGGCTTAGCTCTTTTTACAATAGCTTTCTGCCTAGTCAACCATAGCACAGGTGGAAGGAAATACACCCTCTTTGGATCTGTTCAATGGCCAGGAAATATGTTTTGAATATTATATTGCCTTTTAAAATGCATGATAATATGATCAAAATTTTTGCTTCCAATCTCAGAGCTTCGTATCCCATCACTTATTGGACTTGAACTCTGTACTATCTTTGGCTCATTTTTCAATAGATGAAGAGTCATCAAACAATAACTATGCATAAAGTATTCTGGAGATTTCAGTGGTGAGCCTCCAACAGGGGAAATAACAAGAAAACAATAGCAATCATGCAAAGCTCAATAAAGACAGTCTTCAAAGGAAATAATATGAATGGGGATAGGACACTAGGGGTGAGAGGTCAATTACCAGTTTTGGGGAGCTTCATCTCAGAGGATGCTTCAATTGAACCAAATCTCAAAGAATGTATAGAACTGGCCCTACAGAAATTGGACGTGGCAAGTATAACAGGCTTACAGAACAGCCCAAGCAGGTAAGAATTCTAACCATGATTTTCTACAATTATGCATTGTTTAGAACAATATTAACAATGATTCTCTGTTCCACATATTTAGAATATTTATTAGATCCCATGTTTGTTCCTAAATGCATTTTTTTAATACAAGAACTTTCTACACTATATAAGTCATTTGAAAATAGTTTATATCTTTCACAAAAGTACATTCTACACTCAAATTTCAGAGTTAAAATTGAAGCCAACTTCTTTTACCATGGCATAATACAATGTTGCTTTATTGGCAAATTTTTATTTTCCCTGAAATCTCATCACTTCACAGTGACATTTCAAAATTGCCTTCATAAAATTAGGATGATTCTAGAAAGCTTGAAAACACAGTAGTTATTCCCATGATGTATGATCTTCCTGGACCTCTACCTCATAAACTCCTAACTTTCTTTCAAATAAAATAGAAGGGCTGATTTTTCCTTTTTGTACACAACATTCATTTTTTCTCTCTCTCTCTCTGGGCTATTCTTTATTATTTAACTTGGTTACTGTATTATTTAAAAGAAAAAAGGAGTTTGCAATATTGCCTGTATGGGAGATGTTATATAGAGTAAAGCAATATTGATTGCATTGTAGCTATTAACTACCATTCTAAAAACAAGGAAGGAGTTTGAAACAATGGATCAGGGCAATAATCATCTTCACTCTCCTACAGGATAAAAAGGAAAAAAAATAGTAAATCATGTCCCACATAATTCAAAACTTTAGAATTCCCCTTCAAGGTCCATAAAGTCAGCTTGAAAGTTTAAGGTAATAGGTGAACTTACAGGAATGGAAATAACCTTCAGAGAACAAAGAATTTACCATATTTTTAGAGTGTACACAGAGAATGACCAAGCTTTTGTCATTTGGCTCCAGTCTACATTTTCAACATTGACTATTAAGTCCTTCACACAATTACATGCTCTAATTAGACTTCCACATAGAATTTTCAGTATATATTATTCTGGTTCTTTCTGATGACATTTTCCTTCCCAAAAAGTTCAGACTTAATAAAAATATGAATTTCATAAATACTTCTTTATCTTCCTCTGTCAATCTATCTGAATCTCTCTGTTCTAGTTGTGAACAGGAGAATTTAATAGAATATTACCAGTGAGGGTTAAACAAGCAAATGGAGTTAACCTAATTCCATAGATTAGGTTTCACAAAGGGAAACATTCTTAAATAAGCTCATAAGAAGACATGGGGTGCATAAAGACCACGGTGGATAAAATACAGTTAGTAAAGGAAGAAGCAGAAGAACGCATTTTTTTTTTTTTTTTTTATCAAACTGAGAGAGAAAAGAGTCAGATGTCAAAAGCTCAGTATGAAGTCAAGGCATAGGGACAGTAGAATCCAGAGTAGAGAACAAAGGTCAAGAGATTAAGTGGGAGGTTATTTCTGGGAAAAAAAATCAAGAAGAGGTGTAATTTATCACTGACATTTAATTGGCCTTCATGGTGAGAAGCATGGAAGTACCACCAGTATTTAAAAAGCTATAGACAGGGAAGGCAGAATTAATCAATCGGGTTTCCAACTGGACTCATCTCCGTTAGGTGTTGTGGCAATAAAAGAGATATGCTTCTTTAAAGGAAGTTAGAAGAGCAAAGTAGCACATAAATCAATTAGAAAATACTGTTTCAGAGCACAGACTATTGGTTTCTATAGTTCCTCTAAAACACCTTGCTTATAGTCATTGATCAGTAAATACTTCTTAAGTGCATGTAAAAGCTATTTGTGTTTTTCAGATTCTACATACTATAAAATTAGAGGATAAATTTAATGAGGGATAGATAATTAGGAAAGTCTAAAAGGAGGTGGAGCTTAATCTGTGCTTTTGAAATAAAATACAGAAGCAAATGAAAAAAAAATACCATGTTTGGGAAAAATGAAAAGAGGTAAGTAAAATAATTTTTCCACTAATTAGACCATTGCTCAAGGGTTAAACAAAAATTCCAGAGTCAAAACCCCAGTTCATTAACTCATTCATTATTATTTATTCCAGAAAAGTACCTGATCTTTCTCTAATTAATACCATACCAAAATACATATCTTATTTTCAATAAATAATATCACATAAATTATCCTTAGTTGTCCCAGTACATACATTCATATGTATGGGGAAAGTCTTATTCATGTGAAGTCATGTCAGACCTGCAGAACAGGTTGAACAAGCTCTTCTTTGGACTTTAAGCTTATCACCCTGCAAATAGTAAGGGCTGTAGTCCTAAACTCTATGGTTTCTAAATCTGAAGCAAAATCTAACCATATTGTATCATTGTTTTCATTTAAATGACATCAATCTGAAGATATGGGTGCATTATGGTCAAAATGAATATATGATTTCTATACAAATTAAGGTTTTTGCTAGTTTGCAGTGATGCAATTGAAACAATAAACTCAATGATAACAATAAAGTAGCTAATTGAGTTGATCATTTAATTTTACTTTTGATAATGCATATGTTTTTATTTAGACTAATACAATATAAATTATAACCAGCTAGTTTTAACTATCCTCTCATTTGAAGCATCTGCTCAATGAAGGAGAACCACTGAATTGTGAACGCCCCACACTGCTGCTAATTGTGGGAAGAGGCTGACTTGAAGCCTGCAGTTGTCTGTGGCCTGATCTTTGCACAGATAACAAACCTGTGAAATTCGGGAGAGATGTTTGTTTATATCTCTCCATACAGAGACACAAAACAGTGTATTCTGTCAATTTAAGAGAAAAAACAAATACACTAAGCCTATTGAGTTCATTCATTCATGCACTCATTCGTTCATATGCATCCTTTCATTCATTCATACACAAAACTCTTATAAAAAATAAAAAACATGTAACATCATCAAATACTCTATGTTATAACCTACATGTTGAATCTAAAAAATAAAACAAGGGAGTGATTATATCAAAACAGAAATAGACTCCCAGTTATAGAGAAAAATTAATGGTCACCAGTGGAGAGGAGGAAAAGTGAGGGACAAGTTCGAAATATGGGTTTAAGAGACACATATTACTATGTATAAAATAAATATTATGGACATACTGTATAGCCATTGTTCTATAAAAATATTGAATCCCAATGTTGTACACATGAAACTAATATAATACTGTAAATCAACAATACTTCAATCAAAAGCAAATATATAGTTTATCATCACAAGTCTCACGTCCTAGGACCACAAATAAGCATCTAGGTGAGAAGTCAGTAGAACCGAACTTTATCAAATATTAAGAGTAAAATGAAAGTGAAAGTGTTATTGCTCAGCTGTGTCCGACTCTTTGCGACTCCATGGATTGTAGCCTGCTGAGTGCCTCTGTCCATGGACTTCTCCAGGCGAGAAAACTGGAATGGGTAGCCGTTCCCTTCTCCAGGGGATCTTCCTAACCCAGGGATCAAACCTGGGTCTCCCACATTGCAGGCAGATTCTTTACCATCTGAGCCACCAGGGAAGCCCCATTAAGGGTAAACGCTATGCTAAATGTTTTGTGTATAGCTTTGTACTTAATCTAGACATGCTTTAAAAAACACACAGGCAAATTGAGAGTTAGATGTGACTTTTGGAATAAATCTTAGTAAGGAATGAGGTACAGGTCATTAGAACAAGGTGTAGGATTTGAATGTTATTCCTAGTGTGTTGGGGAAACACGGAAAGTCCTATGTATCTAAAGGATAATGCACACTTGGCATTATGATAAGAGATGAGAAAGCAAGCTGGATCACTTTAAAGTTTTGAAATTCATCTTAAAACAGAAAATTCTCTCCTGTTTGCAAAATAAAAAATAATTAAAATCAAAATGCCAAATAAGTTCTATATTTAAAAATAAAAATTTGATGTTACTGATATTAGAGGAAGGAGACTGTAGGTGGGAAATGGTTGAAATGCCCAGGACCTGAACATCTATGAACTAAGGCAGTCAGAACAGAATTGTAAGCAGGGTCTGAGTTATATTTCAGAGAAAAAATAAATAAATAAAAGAATCTGTACACTAGAATGCTCTGTGCTAGAAGCTATGATTGTTCTCTAACAGACAAAGAATAAGATTATCAACTTCATTTCACAAAACTGATTGGAACACTTGGATTAGATGTGTGGCCACATTGGTTTCTTAATAAGTTATCTTCGTACTTTAATTACCCCGTCCAGCAAGACAGAGTTGATTAATGACAGATCTTAGCAGGAGCCTGCCTCAAAACCATTGACATCATGGTGAAATACAGACTAGAGAATGTCCTTGGCACAAAGAGGGGAACCAAAAACACAGTCCAGAGTTGAGTCAAGCACTTTCAGATTTTTTTCCTACATTCTCAAATCAGACAATGCTTCTACTTCCTATAGCAAAAAATAAGTGATGGTTGTGGAGTATAATCACTAGTGTGTAAATTATCTGGGAATCTTGATAAAAATATAGATATGGATGAAGCAGGTCTTGTTTAAGACCTTGGATATTGCATTTCTAACAAGTTACCAGGCCATTCTTATGCTGCTGCTCCATGAATTAATTCAGAGAACAGAGTGCCTAGGATGGTTACCGCAGCAAAGCTTTCTTACGTTAAAGCACGGACTGTGACTCTGACTACATCTCGGTTGGACAGGGTGCTCCAGCTCTCTGATTTCCTGCAAAGTTCAGGATCAAAGACAGCTATTTTTTGCACATTACAACTGGCAAGGCTCACAATAACCAGTAATTGCAGAAATCTTGATAAATGTGCCCCAACATAGCCATAAGAGGATAATTCAATTAAACACTCATAAAACATCCAGACTTAAAAATGTTGATTCCAACTATTCCACACTTTTCATATATTCTCCCTTCTGGCTCTAGAGGGTTTAAATATTTTTAAATTAGCTCATTCTGCCCAGAGAGGTCTTCATTTCTTCATTTGTTTTATTTGATCACATTAACTTATAAGCTGCCTCATATATTTTGGGTATGTGTTTGGGGACAGAAATACAATAATGAAATTAGCATTTCCTCCCCTAAAAGTTGGGCTGCGGTGTGGACTCTGCTTCTCTGTCATACTTGCTTTCTTCAATACAGTGTTTTGCACATAATAAATCCTTAATAAATATGTCTTGATGTATACATTTGAAATTTTTCATTATTTATGTGAGCCTGAAGTAGTAGGTTTCCCAAAGCTATTTCTTTTTCTCCCTTTAGAAGTTGACTCCTTTCTTCTTCAAAGTGTTGGTAAGTATCTCAAGTTTATCCTTTCAGCTTGGAGGTAACAATTTCCCAATCTGGGAGAGATAGATGCTATGCCCCAACATTTGTGCACTTAATTAAAGCACAAGGAATGCTTCATTAGTGTAATAAATGCAATTTAAAATGTCTCTAATGGAGAAAATGTTATTCCATTTCTGAAGCCACAAAAGGGGATGGCCAGATGGGCCAATTAATCACTGTTAACCCTCATTTGATGGTCACTTTGAGGTTATTTGATACAATGAGACTATAAAAAATTCTATACATTGTTATTATTTTGTCCAGATAGAATTATTAGTCAAGATATAATTATATTATTTGGGCCCTACTTTCTTAGACCTCTCATTTAAAAGTTTTCACTTTCAAAACTGACCTTCGCTCTCTCTAGTTATAATTCTCTTGTTTCTATCTCCCAATAGTAAATTAAGATACACTACAACGGAAGAGGGTAAATGTCAATTTTCAAACTTTTAAAAGAAACTTGTTTATACATTCAGCAATATGCTAATTGATTTCTTTCTGAGAGAAACATCTTTAACTGTTAAACCGCATGAGCCCTAACATCATTCTGAGTGGAAAAGATTACCATTCCCTACATTATGCCACTGAGTCAAATTTCCACCAACCAATGATTTTTGAGTACCTACCATAAATCTTCTGTGAAAGAAGCTTGAAAAATTATGTGGACTTTTATTAATATACTTTATAAAAATATTTGAGCGTTTCCCCCGTACTTACTGTACCATATTTCTTGTTGGATCAAATTTCTGGTTGGAAAAAGAATCAACTAGTTCCTGAGATTTAAATGATTAGAGGGGTTAACTCTGACTCCAGAGCTACAATCAGTGACCTCCTGTCTTTTGTGTGCATACGGATAATATCCCCGTGGCACTGAATGGCAGGAGAAAACAAAGGTCTGTGGCCATTGTTGCTCACTGTCAAGACTTTACACAAAAGTACTGACTGTGCTATAATAGGGAATCAGCTTGCCAAAACATTATAAGAGGCTGAAGTTTCTAACTCACTGAAACTCTACTTAAGTTATTATATGCTTGGATGGCTGCAAGAACAACAGATAGCTATGCAATTAATGCAAACCATGTCAGCCTCCCTCACTTCCTTCTCATCTCCATGCAGACCAGTAATGAGGCGCCTCCTGACACACAATCACCGCGCACTGACAAACCATCTTGCTGTGTGAAAAAGACACAGAAAAAATCCAAGAACCGTGACAGTGCTAGCAGGCACAACTCCTCTTCACCAGAGATTTCACATCCTAGATGTGTCCAAGACAGACTCCTGGCTGGGGAAGACTTCATCTGCCAGACTCCAGACCAACTTCGAGGTCTAAAGGGCTCTTATGTTATCATAAGAAAACACAAATTGCTATCTAAAAGAATGATTTTCTCCTTACTCCTTATGTTACTATTCCTGAGAAAATATTGACAAAGAAAATTTCTCTGAAACAATTACACATTTCACTGCTTCTTTTCCTCATTTATATGAAGAATATGTACCCACCAAGAAATTAGATAGTTTCTTTGGTGTAACCTCATTAAATAGATTACAAAAGATGATGTTACCCTTCATTACTAACAAAAAAGGTGAAATTTCACCTGAAGTACCCTTAAATGTAATCCTCACCACCGCGCTTTAGTGGGTCTGTCCATCGGTGTCACCATTGACTGATATCTTAGTCCACTCAGCTCAGTTCAGTTCAGTCGCTCAGTCGTGTCCGACTCTTTGCGACCCCATGAATCACAGCACGCCAGGCCTCCCTGTCCATCACCAACTCCCAGAGTTCACTCAAACTTACATCCATCGAGTTGGTGATGCCATCCAGCCATCTCATCCTCTGTCGTCCCCTTTTCCTCCTGCCCCCAATCCCTCCCAGCAACAGAGTCTTTTCCAATGAGTCAATTCTTCGCATGAGGTGGCCAAAGTACTGGAGTTTCAGCTTTAGCATCATTCCTTCCAAAATATTACTTGAGCCTAAAAGCCACTATTCCCTTACATAACTGTGCTAGTTGCTACAGGTGATCTTGCAAAGCATGAAATACAGTCTTTGGTCCTGTGTTCTACTTGCCTTCATTTCATTAATGAAATGGGAAAAAAAAATGCAGAACTATCGAATGCAATCAAATCTAACTTCAAATGGATAATACAGATGAGATGCATGTGTGCTAAGTCACTTCAGTCATGTCCGACTCTTTTGAGACTCTATGGACTGCAGCCCACAAGTCTCCTCTCTCTACGGGATTTTCTAGGCAAGCATACTGAAGTGCATTGCCACACCCTTTTCCAGGGGATCTTCCCAACTTACTGATCTGATCGAACCCATGTCTCTTATGTCTCTCCCATATTCCAGTGTATTCCTTACCACCAGCTCCACCTGGGAAGCCCACAGAGGGGATACACAATGGGATACACAAGTCATTGATTTCCCATTACCATTGGAAAAGGCAAAACAGGCAACAATCCCTACAGGAGGAATAGATCCTAAAGTAAGGAGACTCTAGACCAAATGTTGTGTGGAAGTCAGAAGACTCAATACTTTATAAAAAAATATCCACTAAGAATGTCCTCATAGATGGTAATATAATAAGCAATAATGCTCTACGTAGCAAATAATTGGCTATTAACAGAGAGAAAGCTTAACAAATAGAAGTTATAAAAACTTTAAAACTTATGCTCTAGATTTTTAGAGAAGACTAATATGCAAAGCAATGGCAAATGCTTAAGAGTTAAGAATAAGAATTGCTGAATTACATGGTAAAGACTAACCTTTATGTGAATTCTCATGAAAGAAATGTCAGTGAAAAATGGATCAATCTGTAAGATATCCTGAAGGTGATAGGTCTTACCTTATGTTTTGAATATTGTCTTGTATTTGAATTTATAGAAGAAAGAGAATAAATACCAGATGGAACTAAAATATGATATAAGTCATGAAGTCAGTATTAGATCTCACATATTTAAGGGGCACTAAAGAACTGAATTCAATTAAAGATACAATGTAGTAGGGAATAGTGATCTACTAAGATTTATTTTTAAAAAAAGCTGATGAAATTGTTATTTTATATAGATTAATCAAGGACAATGGTAATATACTTTGGTTTTTAGATTCCAGGGAAGCTGTGGAAATTTAAAACTTCATGTTCATGTAGTTCCAAGTGCAAATTGAAATGTGTATTTACTAAATAATGACTATATTGTCAACATGTATATCCTTTAAATCTATATAAATGTGACTAATGCAGTGAAAGTAAATTTAACAAATGACATACTATTCTAATTTTCTCAACTAACAGGTGTGGTTATTATCTCATACTGGGAAATGTATGATTCCTTTAAAATACTGCCAACTTACATTTCCATTTGTCTTTCAGTTATCAAATATTAAGAAAAGGCATATCAGATGCTTAACATATTGGTATTCCCTTTCCTTATTGATTATAATTTACTGAGTTCCTTAACCTAAATAACACCATTAAAATTGCTATATTTGTTTTCTTTTCTTCTTAAAGTGTTGGTAATTGATTAAGAATCCATTTTTTATGTTTGAATTTAAATGTATATATTCCCTAATGGCTCCAGGATCTTCTTATTCCATTTACTGAATAGAGTATCTGTTCTTTGTCAAAGAGCCTTTGTGGTATATTTTTTAAAGACCAGAAAATAAAGATGAACTTAGAATTTAGCCAAGAGTGGCATATTTCAAAGCCAATTGAGCTGTTTGACATGCCTCACACTTTGGATTTTCATCACTTACAACGTGTCAACTCGCTAAGCATATGTTTTATTCTCCAAAAAGCACTAAATATTGAAAAAAAAAGATTCAGTGAGATAAAATAAGTAGGATATCAATGATATAACAGCTCAAATTTTCTAAAAATAGATTTATCACATACAAATAAGAAAAACATCAACTGGTTTCCTAACTTTGCTCCTCACCCCGAATGCACAGCTCTCTACTCCCATAAATTATTTCTGCAATAATGATAAACTTTTCTTTTTCAGGAAATGGACAATGCAGGTGAATATGCACTTGATAGTGGAATATGTAGTAACCTGGATACTGAAATAAATATCTTAAATTGAAATTGTACTTTGATTTGTGACCTTTTCTTTCCAAGCTGCTTTGGCTAGAAAGGGTTAACTCAGTAGGATAACACTGCTCCAAACCCTAGCCATAGCAAAGAAAAGATGGTCTTCATAACTGTCCCTTGGTCACCTCCTAGAAAATAATCTTTGAGCCTGTGAAATATTCTGGCTAATAAGAACACTTTAACCAAGTTAATTAATTAGTTAACCAAGTAAGTTAATTCTGACAACATGCTATCTGGTAACTACTCACTGTTCCTCTAGAAGTGGAGACTGAATTCTGGAACAGACACCGGGGAGATGTATGCCCACAGGACTAGGAGTAAACCCCAGTGAAATCCCTGGACATCCAAGCATAGTTAGCGTCCCTGGTGGGCAATATTTCACATGTGTTATCACATTTTTCTGGGAGAATTAAGTGCATTCCCACTGGCAGGGGACACCTAGAGGCTTTCTCCTGGTTGCTGCTTGACTTTGCCCATCTACCTTTCCCTTTGCTGCTTTTCACCTGTGTCCTTTCATTGTCATAGACCATAATAATGAGTATAAGGTTTTTTTTAAATTGTGTGAGTCCTTAGAGAATTATCAAGTCTGAAAGTTTTCTTGGTGACCCTCAAAACACTTCTAATTCTCAGTGAATGCTTTCCTAATTTGGTCCTCAATGCATTTCCTCTGTTCTGAACTCTGAACACTTATCTTCAATGCCAAAGAATGTAACAGCTTTGCAGAACCCTTATTTGTATTGTTTATCATTGTTTCATATATTATTAATTTCTCAGTTAGATTAATTGCTTATTTTATCACAAAGGCTATGAATGCCATTTTTTTCTACCAAAAATGTGCAATGCTTTTGTAATACTCAGCACTAACTCGACACTCAATCAATGTTTTTATATTAATGATCAGCCAAGAAACTGATGAAATTAACAGTGAATTAGGAATATCTGTTAAAAATGTATCTAATTATGCTTGACTGTCTATCAGAAGCAATCCAAAAATATTCTAGATTACTGTTACTGGACTGCCTAAGCACTGATATAGCCTATTCTGCCCCACTGTGTCTTACACATGGTAAACACCAAATGTGTATGAAATGAATGTGTAAAAAGGAAACCTATTTGATTCTGTAAGAACATTGGTTGAATTTTCTATGAAAACCTAAGAAGGACAAACTTGTGGACATTCTTAGTGTGAGTCAAATATTTTAGGTTGAAGGATTGTTTCATGTATCTGAAATAACCCCAGTGGTTGTCTCAATCCTTAACATTTTGTGTGCTAATGTAACACACAATTAAGTCAATACATTACATGGAATAACAAAATTTCTGTACTATATTGGAAATACCTTTCAAGTATTTTTGACATTAAATAAAGGCTCTTTAATACCATATTTTTTTAACAAAGCTTTCATTTTGTTCTGCAAACTTGTGCAGGTCATAAAATTTTACTTAATATACCAGTAGAGAAAGGATGTAAAGAGGCAATAGTAGGTATTACCAGGCTAATATAGCTGGTAAAATGACAGATGATGAAGTTGAGAAGAGTAAACTTTTCTAAGTTAAATAATTATATAGATCATTGGTTTATTGTCTTAGGACATATTACTCAGAAACCAGAGGTAAGTGCAAAGTGATCTTTTCAGAAATGTCTTCCCAGGAGAAACAGGTGATTAAGGCAAGGACACAAGCAAAAAAGTCACATCAGAGTATGGTTTTAGGCAAAGTCCTATAAAACATGATTCAGCCCAGTCCACATGGGAGATTAGAGTGTGTGAGTTACACCTGAGAGTTCTTTTCTTTACAGGTAAGGAAGCTGAGCTTTCATGCCATCAAGTCATCTGTTAAGGGTTGTCCCCAGGGATTTAAACTCCCAAGCATCCCCTATTCTTTGTGAGCACAGGAAATCTGCTTCTTTCTTCTAGGGGAAATTCTTCTGAAAAGAGTCAGAGGTTCAGGTCATTCAAAACAAAATCAAACAAAAAGTCTAAGAGATCCAAGGAGATCCAAGTGGAACACTGTCAATAACCATAACTGGTTAATAAAAATATGTTGTTGTGCTATAAAATATAAACTGAATTATTTGAAATTATTTGGATTATTATGCCTTAAAGCATGTTATTTGAAAAACTGTTGAAAAACCATTTGAAAAAAATTTGCAACAAATATACCAGCTTTCTAACAAGTTGTCTCATTAGTTGTTAGGAGGCAGAGATCAGTGTAGATAAACCCGGTGGGAAACAGTAAATGGTGGAATGGAAGAGGAGCACCCAACCCGAACCAAGACGAAAATATAGTTAATCAACTGTCACTTGGAAGGTCTTTTGTCAGGAACATGTTTTCTTACAGGGCAAATATACAGGTCTAGAGTTTAACTCTGGGAAATGTAAATGCTTTCTTGAAGAAGGGAATTTGATCATCCAATACATTTGCATTTGTTCACTATTGTACAAAGTAAATAGAATTTAATTAAAAACTTGAATCATGTAAGTGTTAAATTTGAATAATCCAATGGGTATCTTAAGGAATATTTTATTTTGTTTTAGTCTCTGTTTTGTATGTTTTCCCTGGCAGAGTTTCCTCTCATATTGAGTTCTATAAGAACTTGGGAGAAATTTTTCTGTGACAATCCCAGGGTCGCCATGGTTATGGAAAATGATAATCTCTGTGTTCATTAAATTGTAATAATTAATTTAAAAATTACATTTAGGTATGTGCCACTTCTGTTTTCCAGAGGTGGTATGTATTCCTTCACCTTTTAGGTCTGGGAGGCCTTTGTGACTCAAACAAATGGAATCAATGAAAATAATGTTGTATGATTCCCAAGGTCAGGCCACCAAAACCTTGTAGCTTTTCTCTCCTCTTGAGTCCTGGTGCTGTCATGTGAAGAAGCTTGGGCCAGCTTTCTGGAGGATGAAACCATGGAGAACTGAGTCTTCTTAGGCCTGCAACACTGTAATTGAGTTGCCAGCATACTGCAGTCACAAGTGACCCCAGGAAATACCAACAAAAGAAAAACCCAGCTGAGCCCAGACCAAATTGTTGACCCACAGAAGTTTGACAAAATGAAATGATTGTTGTTTAAGTCATTTAGCTTGGGGATAATTTTTAAGGCAGCAAATAATAACCGATACACTGTGGCATCAGATCAGATCAGATCAGTCGCTCAGTCCTGTCTGACTCTCTGCGACCCCATGAATGGCAGCACGCCAGGCCTCCCTGTCCATCACCAACTCCCGGAGTTGACTCAGACTCATGTCCATCGAGTCAGCAATGCCATCCAGCCATCTCATCCTCTGTCGTCCCCTTCTCCTCCTGCCCCCAATCCCTCCCAGCATCAGAGTCTTTTCCAATGAGTCAACTCTTTGCATGAGGTGGCCAAAGTACTGGAGTTTCAGCTTTAGCATCATTCCTTCCAAAGAACACCCAGGGCTGATCTCCTTCAGAATGGACTGGTGAGATCTCTTTGCAGTCCAAGGGACTCTCAAGAGTCTTCTCCAACACCACAGTTCAAAAGCATCAATTCTTCGGCACTCAGCCTTCTTCACAGTCCAGCTCTGACATCCATACATGACCACAGGAAAAACCATAGCCTTGACTAGACAGACCTTTGTTGGCAAAGTAATGTCTGCTTTTGAATATGCTATCTAGGTTGGTCATAACTTTCCTTCCAAGGAGCAAGAGTCTTTTAATTTCATGGCTGCAGTCACCATCTGTAGTGATTTTGGAGCCCAGAAAAATAAAGTCTGACACTGTTTCCACTGTTTCCCCATCTATTTCCCATGAAGTGATGGGATCGGATGCCATGATCTTCGTTTTCTAAATGTTGAGCTTTAAGCCAACTTTTTCACTCTCCACTTTCACCTTCATCAAGAGGCTTTTTAGTTCCTCTTCATTTTCTGCCATAAGGGTGATGTCATCTGCATATCTGAGGTTATTGATATTTCTCCCAGCAGTCTTGATTCCAGCTTGTGTTTCTTCCAGTCCAGCGTTTCTCATGATGTACTCTGCATAGAAGTTAAATAAACAGGGTGACAATATACAGCCTTGATGAACTCCTTTTCCTATTTGGAACCAGTCTGTTGTTCCCTGTCCAGTTCTAACTGTTGCTTCCTGACCTGCATACAAATTTCTCAAGAGGCAGATCAGGTGGTCTGGTATTCCCATCTCTTTCAGAATTTTCCACAGTTTATTGTGATCCACACAGTCAAAGGCTTTGGTATAGTCCATAAAGCAGAAACAGATGTTTTTCTGGAACTCTCTTGCTTTTTCCATGATCCAGTGGATGTTGGCAATTTGATCTCTGTTTCCTCTGCCTTTTCTAAAACAGCTTGAACATCAGGAAGTTCACGGTTCACATATTGCTGAAGCCTGGCTTGGAGAATTTTGAGCATGACTTTACTAGCATGTGAGATGAGTGCAATTGTGCAGTAGTTTGAGCATTCTTTGGCATTGCCTTTCTTTGGGATTGGAATGAAAACTGACCTTTTCCAGTTCTGTGGCCACTGCTGAGTTTTCCAAATCTGCTGGCATATTGAGTGCAGCACTTTCACAGCATCATCTTTCAGGATTTGGAATAACTCAACTGGAATTCTATCACCTCCACTAGCTTTGTTTGTAGTGATGCTTTCTAAGGCCCACTTGACTTCACATTCCAGGATGTCTGGCTCTAGGTCAGTGATCACACCAGATCACACCATCGTGATTATCTGGGTCGTGAAGATCTTTTTTGTACAGTTCTTCTGTGTATTCTTGCCATCTCCTCTTAATATCTTCTGCTTCTGTTAGGTCCATACCATTTCTGTCCTTTATCGAGCCCATCTTTGCATGAAATGTTCCTTTGATATCTCTGATTTTCTTGAAGAGATCTCTAGTCTTTCCCATTCTGTTGTTTTCCTCTATTTCTTTGCACTGATCACTGAAGAAGGCTTTCTTATCTCTTCTTGCTATGCTTTGGAACTCTGCATTCAGATGTTTATACCTTTCCTTTTCTCCTTTGCTTTTCGCTTCTCTTCTTTTCACAGCTATTTGTAAGGCCTCCCCAGACAGCCATTTTGCTTTTTTGCATTTCTTTTCTAACACACACAAGTATGAGGCTTTCACTGAGTCTATTATAGACACCAGCTTATAACAACAATGTCTCTTGGGAAGTTGCTTAAAAATTTCTGTTGGGAAAGTATTCAATCAAAATAAATGTATATATTCCTCTGCTTGTCCAGTCCATGGATAATCACATACATATATATTAAGTAACAAAGCCCAGGAGTTCCTCTGGAATATTTCCTTAGGGAAGTGCTCAATAAAAGCCTTTATAAGAAACTAAAAAAACAAAACAAAACAAAACAAAAAACCTCTCATTATATTCATTATATGTATTTATTAATTGTCATTTCATTTATAATTTTTATCTATCTTCTGTTGAAAAAAAAAGTAGTCTCATAATTGGCTGATAACTTTATTTATCAAAAGTGGAACATCCATCCATCTAGTATGATAAACACATGTAGTAATGTGTCTTGATTAGACATAAGTAGTTGGCTATTATCTATGGAGCTGATGAAATAAATTGGGCACAGCTACACCTGCACTTTCCCAGAGTACCTATAAATGCCTTGCTTAACAACAGAATTCTGAAATCTTTAGAACAGCTTGTTGCTATTGGGATTAAAGCCCTCCTCATCAGTCATGCTGTGATGTTATGGTTACAAACACTCTAATTAAGATTATGTACAGACTACACAATCACTTTCTGATTACCTTCTCATTAAAAAACATTTTTTAAGTTGTCCTCCTGGATGACATATTTTATGTTTGTTCCTCTGTTATGATCTCTACACAAGAAGGGGAGAACTTCTAGGCAGAAGGAAAGACTTAGGGAGAAAAAATAGCAGATGTACACAAGTAATGTCAGTATATTCTGAACCATGCAGTCATTCTTTATGTCTTACTCTTTGAAAAATGCTGTAAGATATGTCTACCTGGCCGATAAATTCCAAATAACTCTTGAGACCCACATTGCTGTAGAGAAAAACACAAGGAAAAAGTACTGGACACTTTAGATGATTAAAATATATCCGCTAAATGGGTTCTATGCCATATAAAGAAATAAAATGAATTCTCAACAATTCTATGATCATAAGAACAACATATTCATTGTACTGACCAGTTATTTTGTTTATTTAATGTACTTAATGTATCAGTCTTCTTCCAATGAGGAAAAATAGCCCAAAGACTGACATAGATGAAATATTTTTTAATCCATATTCAGCTTTCTTTTCATTCACTTTCACTCCCAAGCTTTTTCCTGTTTCGCATTAATGTTTTATCTTATTTGTCTAATTCTTTGTTTTGTTAATCTTCCTCCTTCCCAATATTTTATTTTTATTTTTTTTAATTTAAATTCATTTATTTTAATTGGAGGCTAATTACTTTACAATATTGTATTGGTTTTGCCATACATCAAGATGAATCCTCCATGATATTTTATATCTTATATTTTCTTAAAGGAACATGTAACAGGCCAGTTTATGGATGTATCACTAGTCTCAATAAACACTTTATGTACATTTGAAAAGAATGCATATTCAGGACCTGATGGGTGTACTATTCTATAGATATCAATTAGGTCAGGATGTTTTATATTATTCAGATCATATTTGCATTACTGAATATTTTTGTCTGACTTTTCTATTAATTACTTAAATAAATGAGTTAAATATTTACTATTATTGATGAATTGTCTGCTTCCTTTTAATGTTGTGCATTTTTGCTTCATGTATTTTGAAGTACTGCTACTTAGTGAACACACATATATAACTGCTACATCTTTCTGATTAGCTGAACTTTATCCTTATGAAATGTTCCTCTTTATCTCTAATAGTATTATTTGCTTTAAAGTCTATTTTGTCTTATATTAATATAGCCATTTAAACCTTCTTGGATTTACTGTTGCATGGCACATGGTTGAATTGGGTCTACAGTTTCATTATTAGTTTTCCTACTGTCCTCTGTTTTTTTTGTTGTTGTTGTTTTGTTTTGTTTTGCTTTTATTCACATGCAACTCATTTCCTGCCTTCTCTTGAAATAGATTTTTTTTCAGAACGGTATTTTAATTTGGCTGTGACTTTTAAAGATATAACTCTTTGGTGTACTTTTAATGGCTACTTTAGATATTACAATATGCATTTTTAACTTTTTATATTTTGACTTGTTAATATTGCACCACATTAATGGACTTCTCAAAACAACATTTTAACACTTGTAGAGCAGGTCTACTCGAAATGAATCCTCTGAGTTTTGCTTTATCTGAAATCATCTTATTTTACCTTCATTCTTGAATGATATTTCCCCTAGATATAAAATTCTGAATTGGCAATGTTTTTTTGTTTACTAATTATTATTATTATTTATTTTTTCTTTTAACACTAGAGTCTGTCTCATTCTGTTCTGGTGCGCATTATCCCTGATGAAATCTTCAGTCATGTAAATTTGTATTTAATTGTGTGTAATATGTAATAAATTGTCTATAGTTGTTTTTAAGATTTTCTTCTCTTTTTAATTTCTATCAGTTTTACTGTGATGAGCCTAAGTATGATTTTCTTCATATTTATTATTCTTGGGTTTATCCAGCTTTCAAGTATCTGTAAATTTTTGCTTTATCCCTAAGTTTAGAAGTTTTTGGCAATTATATGTTACTATTTTCTTCCCTTTTTATCTCTTCTTCTTTCAGAGATACATGTGTACAGATTTTAATATGTTTTACATTGCTTTTGACTCTAAAATTTTGCTTTGTTTTTTATCATATTTTTATATTATATAATTTCTACTAATCCATCTTCCAGCTTTCTCTTATTTAATGTGTCATATTCATTTCACAAGCCAATATCATCAGTAATTTTTATATCATACATTATACTTTGAAGTTCTAAAATTTTCCTTTACTAATATTTATTTTTTATTTCTCTATTGTGGTTTTCTAACTTTGCATTCATTGCAAACATCTTTTTTATACTTCAGTGTGGAGCACAATAAACTGTGGAAAATTCTGAAAGAGATGGGAATACCAGACCACCTGATCTGCCTCTTGAGAAATTTGTATGCAGGTCAGGAAGCAACAGTTAGAACTGAAACAGTTCTACATGTTAGACATGAAACAGTTCTAAACAGTTAGACATGAAACAACAGACTGGTTCCAAATAGGAAAAGGAGTTCATCAAGGCTGTATATTGTCACCCTGTTTATTTAACTTCTATGCAGAGTACATCATGAGAAACGCTGGACTGGAAGAAACACAAGCTGGAATCAAGATTGCTGGGAGAAATGTCAATAACCTCAGATATGCAGATGACATCACCCTTATGGCAGAAAATGAAGAGGAACTAAAAAGCCTCTTGATGAAGGTGAAAGTGGAGAGTGAAAAAGTTGGCTTAAAGCTCAACATTCAGAAAACGAAGATCATGGCATCCGGTCCCATCACTTCATGGGAAATAGATGGGGAAACAGTGGAAACAGTGTCAGACTTTGTGTTTCTGGGCTCCAAAATCACTACAGATGGTGACTGCAGCCATGAAATTAAAAGACATTTACTCCTTGGAAGGAAAGTTATGACCAACCTAGACAGCATATTGAAAAGCAGAGACGTTGCTTTGCCAACAAAGGTTCATCTAGTCAAGGCTATGGTTTTCCCTGTGGTCATGTATGGATGTGAGAGTTGGACTGTGAAGAAGGCTGAGCACTGAAGAATTGATGCTTTTGAACTGTGGTGTTAGAGAAGACTCTTGAGAGTCCCTTGGGGTGCAAGGAGATCCAACCAGTCCATTCTGAAGGAGATCAGCCCTGGGATTTCTTTGGAAGGAATGATGCTAAAGCTGGAACTCCAGTACTTTGGCCACCTCATGTGAATCAAGGCAAATTGGAAGTGGTCAAACAAGAGATGGCAAGAGTGAATGTCGACATTCTAGAAATCAGCTAACTGAAATGATCTGGAATGGGTGAATTTAACTCAGATGACCATTATATCTACTACTGGGGGCAGGAATCCCTCAGAAGAAAAGGAGTAGTAATCATGGTCAACAAAAGAGCCTGAAATGCAGTACTTGGATGCAATCTCAAAAATGACAGAATGATCTCTGTTCGTTTCCAAGGCAAACCATTCAATATCACAGTAATCCAAGTCTATGCCCCAACCAGTAACACTGAAGAAGCTGAAGTTGAATCGTTCTATGAAGACCTACAAGACCTTTTAGAACTAACACCCCAAAAATATGTCCTTTTCATTATAGGGGACTGGAATGCAAAAGTAGGAAGTCAAGAAACACCTGGAGTAACAGGCAAATGTGGCTTTGGGATACGGAATGAAGCAGGGCAAAGGCTAATAGAGTTTTGCCAAGAAAATGCACTGGTCATAACAAACACCCTCTTCCAACAACACAAGAGAAGACTCTACACATGGAGATCACCAGATGGTCAACACCGAAATCAGACTGATTTTATTCTTTGCAGCCAAAGATGGAGAAGCTCTATACAGTCAGCAAAAACAAGACCAGGAACTGACTGTGGCTCAGGCCATGAACTCCTTATTGCCAAATTCAGACTCAAATTGAAGAAAGTAGGGAAAACCACTAGACCATTCAGGTATGACCTAAATCAAATCCCTTATGATTATACAGTGGAAGTGAGAAATAGATTTAAGGGCCTAGATCTGATAGAGTGCCTGATGAACTATGGAATGAGGTTCGTGACATTGTACAGGAGACAGGGATCAAGACAATTCCCATGGAAAAGAAATGCAAAAAAGCAAAATGGCTGTCTGGGGAGGCCTTACAAATAGCAGTGAAAAGAAGAGAAGTGAAAAGCAAAGGAGAAAAGGAAAGATATAAGCATCTGAATGCAGAGTTCCAAAGAATAGCAAGGAGAGATAAGAAAGCCTTCCTCAGCGATCAGTGCAAAGAAATAGAGGAAAACAACAGAATGGGAAAGACTAGGGATCTCTTCAAGAAAATCAGAGATATCAAAGGAACATTTCATGCAAAGATGGGCTCGATAAAGGACAGAAATGATATGGACCTGACAGAAGCAGAAGATATTAAGAAGAGATGGCAAGAATACACAGAAGAACTGTACAAAAAAGATCTTCACGACCCAGATAATCACGATGGTGTGATCACTGACCTAGAGCCAGACATCCTGGAATGTGAAGTCAAGTGGGCCTTAAAAAGCACCACTATGAACAAAGCTAGTGGAGGTGATGGAATTCCAGTTGAGTTATTCCAAATCCTGAAAGATGATGCTGTGAAAGTGCTACACTCAATATGCCAGCAAATTTGGAAAACTCAGCAGTGGCCACAGGACTGGAAAAGGTCAGTTTTCATTCCAATCCCAAAGAAAGGCAATGCCAAAGAATGCTCAAACTACCGCACAATTGCACTCATCTCACATGCTGGTAAAGTCATGCTCAAAATTCTCCAAGCTAGGCTTCAGCAATGTGTGAACTGTGAACTTCCTGATGTTCAAGCTGGTTTTAGAAAAGGCAGAGGAACCAGAGATCAAATTGCCAATAACCTCTGGATCATGGAAAGAGCAAGAGAGTTCCAGAAAAACATCTATTTCTGCTTTATGGACTATGCCAAAGCCTTTGACTGTGTGGATCACAATAAACTGTGGAAAATTCTGAAAGAGATGGGAATACCAGACCACCTGATCTGCCTCTTGAGAAATTTGTATGCAGGTCAGGAAGCAACAGTTAGAACTGGACAGGGAACAACAGACTGGTTCCAAATAGGAAAAGGAGTTCATCAAGGCTGTATATTGTCACCCTGTTTATTTAACTTCTATGCAGAGTACATCATGAGAAACGCTGGACTGGAAGAAACACAAGCTGGAATCAAGATTTCTGGGAGAAATGTCAATAACCTCAGATATGCAGATGACACCACCCTTATGGCAGAAAGTGAAGAGGAACTAAAAAGCCTCTTGATGAAGGTGAAAGTGGAGAGTGAAAAAGTTGGCTTAAAGCTCAACATTCAGAAAACAAAAATATGGCATCCAGTCCCTTCACTTTATGGGAAATTATGGGGAAACAGTGGAAAGAGTTTCAGACTTTATTTTTCTGGGCTCCAAAATCACTGCAGATGGTGACTGCAGCCATGAAATTAAAAGACGCTTACTCCTTGGAAGAAAAGTTATGATCAACCTAGATAGCATATTCAAAAGCAGAGACATTACCTTGCCAACAAAGGTTTGTCTAGTCAAGGCTATGGTTTTTCCTGTGGTCATGTATGGATGTGAGAGTTGTACTGTGAAGAAGGCTGAGCACTGAAGAATTGATGCTTTTGAACTGTGGTGTTAGAGAAGACTCTTGAGAGTCCCTTGGAGTGCAAGGACATCCAACCAGTCCATTCTGAAGGAGATCAGCCCTGGGATTTCTTTGGAAGGAATGATGCTAAAGCTGAAACTCCAGTCCTTTGGCCACCTCATGCAAAGAGTTGACTCATTGGAAAAGACTCTGATGCTGGGAGGGATTGAGGGCAAGAGGAGAAGGGGACGGCAGAGGATGAGATGGCTGGATGGCATCACTGACTCGATGGACATGAGTCTCAGTGAACTCCAGAAGTTGGTGATGGACAGGGAGGCCTGGTGTGCTGCGATTCATGGGGTCGCAAAGAGTCAGACACGACTGAGCGACTGATCTGATCTGATATATATATTTCCTGCCTTTTTGACTTTCTTCCCATTGAAGTCACCACAGTGCAATAAGTGCAGCTCCCTGTACTATGTAGCATGTTCTCGTTAGTTATCTATTTTATCATTGTGTCAATAGTGTATACGTATCAATCGCAATCTCCCAATTCCTCCCCTCTCAATTGAAAGATGGTGTTATTCTGCTCCTATGCATGTGGTTCAAGATTCAGATAGTTATTTGACTAGGGTTTATATACAGACTTTTGAGTTACCCTTCTCTAACTCCTACCTAGTATTTTTCACTATATTCTGGAGGCTGTCATTGCCCTGGGTTTCAACATCTGGCTCTTGCCAACACAAGATGTCAGGGTTTTAAAAAGGGGGTTTCCGATATACAGTTCCAGTTCAGTTACTCAGTCATGTCCAACACTTTGTGACCCCATGGACTGCAGCAGGTCAGGCCTCCCTATTCATCACCAACTCCCAGAGCTTACTCAAACTCATGTCCACCAAGTCAGTGATGCCATTTGACAATCTCATCCTCTGTTGTTCCCTTCTCCTCCCACCTTCAATCTTTCCCAGCATCAGGGTCTTTTCCAATGAGCCACTTATTTGTACCACGTGGCCAAAGTATTGGAGTTTCAGCTTCAGCATCAGTCTATCCAATGAATATTCTGGAATGATTTCCATTAGGATAGACTGGTTGAATCACCAGGCAGTCCAAGAGACTCTCAAGAGTCTTCTTCAACACCACACTTTAAAAACATCCATTCTTCAGCACTCAGCTTTCTTTATAGTCCAACTCACCCATCCATACATGACTACTGGAAAAACCATAGCTTTGACTAGGTGGACCTGTGCTGGCAAAGTAATGTCTCTGCTTTTTAATATGTTGTCTAGGTTAGTCATAACTTTTCTTCCAAGGAACAAGCATCTTTTAATTTTATGGCTTCATTCACCATCTGCAGTGATTTTGGAGCCTCCCAAAATAAAGTCTTTTACTGTTTCCACTATTTCCCCATCTAATTGACATGGAGCAATTGGACCAGATGCCATGATCTTAGTTTTCTGAATGTTGAGTTTTAAGCCAACTTTTCCATTCTGCTCTTTCACTTTCATCAACAGGCTCTTTAATTCTTCATCACTTTCTGCCATAAGGGTGGTGTCATCTGCATATCTGAGGTTATATTTCTCCCGGCAATCTTGATTCCAGCTTGTGCTTCATCCAGCCTGGCATATCACATGATGTACTCTGCATATAAGTTAAATAAGCAGGGTGACAATATGCAGCCTTGACATACACCTTTTCCTATTTGGAAGCAGTCTGTTTTTCCATGTCCAGTTCCAATTGTTGCTTCTTGACCTGCATACAGATTTCTCCAGAGGAAAGCCAGGTGGTCTGGTATTCTCATCTCTTGAAGAATTTTCCACAGTTTGTTGTGATCCACACAGTCAAAGGCTTTGGCATAGTCAATAAAGGAGAAATAGATGTTTTCTTGGAACTCTCTTGCTTTTTCAATGATCCAAAAGATGTTGGCAATTTGATTTCTGATTCCTCTGCCTTTTCTAAATCCGGCTTGAATACAGTTCAAGTTCACAGTTCAGGTACTGTTGTTGCATGACTTGGAGAATTTGGAGTATTACTTTGCTTGCGTGTAAGATGAGTGCAATCGTGCAGTAGTTAGAACATTCTTTGGCATTGCAATTCTTTGGGATTGGAATGAAAACTGATATTTTCCAGTCCTGTGGCCACTGCTGAGTTTTCCCAATTTGCTGGCTTATTAAGTGCCATATAAGCACTTCATGTCATCATCTTTTAGAATTTGAAATAGTTCAACTGAATTCCATCATCTCCACTAGCTTTGTTTGTAGTGATGTTTCCTAAGGCTCACTGGACTTCACATTCCAGGATATCTGACTCTAGGTGAGTGATCACACCGTCATGGTTATCTGGGTCCATGAGATCTTTTTTTGTATAGTTCTTCTGTGTATTCTTACCACCTCCTCTTAATGTTTTCGGCTTCTGTTAGGTCCGTACAATTTCAGTCCTTTATTTCAGCTATGTTGTGCCTTAAAATCAATGTTCCCTATTATTGAACCTCTATTAAATGCCTGGTTAATTCCTTCTTATAAAGTTTAACTTTCTTTCAAAAAACTGTTATATCCCAAGGATTGTGTGTATATACATGTGTCCAAATTTTACAGTTCTTATGCCTGTGACCTTCACTCTATAAAGATTTACTCTGCTATCCAGAAAAAGAAATTTGTTTGTATCAAATTGGCAGACAACATATCAAACATATGTAGTCAGTCAGTTTATCAATACATTTTACTGAACTTTGGAAAAGTTGTTTGAGTTTATATCGGTTCAAATCAGTCCAGTCACTCAGTCACGTCCGAGTCTTTGTGACCCCATGGACTGTAGCATGTCAGCCTTTCCAGTTCATCTCCAGCTTGGGAGCTTGCTCAAACTCATATCCATAGAGTTGGTGATGCCATCCAACCATCTCATCCTCTGTCGTCCCCTTATCCTTCTTCCTTCAATCATTTGCAGCATTATGGTCTTTCCAAGAAGTCAGTTCTTTGCACCAGCTGGCCAAAGTTTGGATAGTCATTCTGAGCTTATACAGTCATTTAGATTAGAAACAAATCTTTGCTAACATACTTACTTGCCAGGTAGCATAATAGTGGAAAGAAAAAAATTAGCATCTTTTATCTAATTGAAAATTGATACTTAATAAATCACATTCAATGTAGATACTTTAACTTGAAAAGTATTTTAAATGCTATGCTATACCAAACACCTTTATTCGGTGTAAGAATATTTGCAAGCATAATATAATGATGTGTTCATTGCCAGGAATGGCCCTTATTTGCTAATCTGTAAAGTAAAGGCAGTGAAATCAAGTATATTTCAATGTCTGCAATGATATGTACTTTATGTTAGCCTTTAATGCAACTAACTTCAGTGGACAAAATTGAGTGAAGAAACTATGGTCTTCCTTTCCTTTCTTCTTCCTGCCAGGCCTCCCTTCCTTCCTCTTTTTATTCTTTCCTGAACAAATATTGAGTACATATGTGCATGACATTCTAAAATGATAAAGATGAAACAGAAAATAGATTAGGTAGGACACCAGCTAACTCAACTTATATTTTATTGGAAAGAGGAACAGAATAAAGGAAAATAATCAGATGCTAATGAGTGCAATACAAAAATTTTTAAAAAGCAAACAAACATAATTTGGTAGAGAGTAATGTAATAGTTTTCTTCTATTAGGTGGTTCAACAGATTTTGAACCGTACATAAGATAGAACCAGTAATGGTCAAAACTGAGAGTTCATTCAAAAGAGATGGCACAGCAGTGCAGTGACCTTGAGTGAACTAACCACTGACTGCAGGCCAGTGCGGCTCTGAATGGAGGGAAGCCAATAAGGAAAATGAAACATAAGATGATATGGAAAATATATATATCAACTGATCATACACATCAGCTGATAATGTGTGTTCCAAGATATGAATATACATTTTATTTTAATTGCAAGAAGATAGCTATTGGAAGATTTTCAGTAAATACAAAGTACTGTCTACTCTATAATTCCAAAATAACTTAACTCCTTTGTGTGAAGTAATTTACAACAAGAGAAAAAGATGAGGAAAAACATCTAATGGGAAGTTCATAGAAATAGCCCAAGAGATAGTGATAGCTGGGACTAAGATTGTCATAGAGAAAAAAGATGAAGATGTGGAGATTTTAGTTTTGATCTGGAGCCCAAATCAACTGTGCTTGGAAATGAGTTCAATATGGGGAGTGAAAGAAATATAAAAGAGTGACATTTAGGTTTTGTTTTAAGCAGCTTTAGCCTTTTTTGAAAGAAGTCATTATATGGCTTAAAACAGCTTTGTTTTAGGCATATGTTTGAGGGGCCTGGTGCAAGTGCAAATGTTGGTTGCTCGGCTGCATCCAACTCTTTGCGACCACAGGAACTATAGCCTTCCAGTCTTCTTTGTTCATGGAATTCTCCAGGCAGAAATACTGGAGTGGCTATACTAGTTTGCAATACCATAGTACAGTCACTATGGAGAACAATGTGGAGATTACTTAAAAAATTGGAAATTGAACTTCCATACAACCCAGCAATTCCACTGCTGGGCATACACACCGAGAAAACAAGAATTGAAAGAGACATGTGTACCTCAATGTTCATCACAGCACTGTTTACAATAGCCTGGACATGGAAGCAACCTAGATGTCCATTGGCAGATGAATGGATAAGAAAGTTGTGGAACATATACACACTGGAATATTACTCAGCTATTTTAAAAAATCACATTTGAATCAGTTCTAATGAGGTGGATGAAACTGGAGCCTATTATACAGAGTGAAGTAAGTCAGAAAAAAAAAAAACACCAATACGGTATATTAATGCGTATATATGGAATTTAGAAAGATGGTAACAACAACCTATACATGAGACAGAAAAAGAGACACAGATATAAAGAACAGACTTTTGGACTCTGTGGGAGAAGGTGAGAATTTGAGAGAATAGTATTGAAACATGCATATTACCATGTGTGAAATAGATGACTAGTCCAAGTTTGATGCACGAAACAGGGCACTAAAAACCAGTGCACTGGGACAACTCAGAGGGATGGGATGGGGAGGGAACTGGGAGGGGGTTTCAGGATTGGGGACACATGTACACCCGTGTATACATGTATGGCATGTACATACACACCATATGTCATGCCAATGTATGGCAAAACCACCACAATATTGTAAAGTAATTAGCCCCCAATTAAAATTAATAAATGAATTAAAGAAAAAACAAACAAACACTGGAGTGGGTTGTCATTACCTTCTTTAGGGAATCTTTCTGACCCAGGGATCAAACACAGGTTTTCTATACAGCAGGCAGATTCTTCACCTTCTGAGACACCAGGGAAGCACTTGAGGTGCCTAATAGACACCTGTGTGAGGTTTCAAGTAGATAAAAGAAAAACTTTGCAGTTTAGAAGAATAGTGCAATCTAGACACAGAAATGTGAGTGCTAAAAGTGTGTATAGTTGAGGTCAGTCGCTCAGTCATGTCCGACTCTGTGACCCTATGAATTGCAGCACGCCAGGCCTCCCTGTCCATCACCAACTCTCGGAGTTCACTCAGACTCACGTCCATCGAGTCAGTGATGCCATCCAGCCATCTCATCCTCTGTCGTCCCCTTCTCCTCCTGCCCCCAGTTCCCCCCAGCATCAGAGTCCTTTCCAATGAGTCAACTCTTTGGATGAGGTGGCCAACGTACTGGAGTTTCAGCTTTAGCATCATTCCTTCCAAAGAAATCCCAGGGCTGATCTCCTTCAGAATGGACTGGTTGGATCTCTTTGCAGTCCAAGGAACTCTCAAGAGTCTTCTCCAACACCACAGTTCAAAAGCATCAATTCTTCAGTGCTCAGCCTTCTTCACAGTCCAAATCTCACATCCATACATGACCACAGGAAAAACCATAGCCTTGACTAGACAGACCTTTGTTGGCAAAGTAATGTCTCTGCTTTTGAATATGCTATCTCGGTTGGTCATAACTTTCCTTCCAAGGAGTAGGCGTCTTTTAATTTCATGGCTACAGTCACCATCTGCAGTGATTTTGGAGCCCCCCAAAATAAAGTCTGACACTGTTTCCACTGTTTCCCCATCTATTTCCCATGAAGTGATGGGACCGGATGCCATATCTTTGTTTTCTGAATGTTGAGCTTTAAGCCAACTTTTTCACTCTCCACTTTCACTTTCATCAAGAGGCTTTTTAGTTCCTCTTCACTTTCTGCCATAAGGGTGATGTCATCTGCAAAGTGTGTAGAGGATATTTAAAGCCAGACAACAGAAGAAGGTGAAAGAGAAAGTGGAAAAGCTGGCTTAAAATGCAGCATTCAAAAAAAACTAAGATGATGGTATCTGGTTCCATCACTTCATGGCAAATAGATGGGGATAAAATGCAGAAAGTGAGAGATTTTATTTTCTCGGGCTCCAAAATCACTGCAGATGGTGAATGCAGTCATGAAATTAAAAGATACTTGCTCCTTGGAAGAAAAACTATGATCAACCTAGACAATATATTAAAAAGCAGAGACATCACTTTGCCGATAAAGGTTCATATAGTCAAAGCTATGGTTTTCCCGGTAGTCATGTATGGATATAAGAGTTGGATTATAAAGAAGGTTGAGCATGGAAGAATTTATGCTTTCAAAGTATGGTGCTGGATAAGAGTCTGGGGAGTCCCTTGGACAGCAAGGAGATCAAACCAGCCCATCCTAAAGGGAATTAACCTTGACTGTTCATTAGAAGAACTGATGCTAAAGCTGAAGCTCTGATACTTTGGCCACCTGATGCAAGCAGGAAAAGACCCTGATGCTGGGAAAGATTGAAGGCAGGAGGAGAAGGATGTAACAGAGGATAAGATGGTTGGATGGCATCACCAATTCAATGGATATAAGTTTGAGCAAACTCCCAGAAATCGTGAAGGACAGGGAAGCCTGCATACTGAAGTTCATGGGGGTTATGAAGAGTCAGAAACGTCTGAGTGACTTAACAACAACAATTAGATGATATTTCTTAAAAAAGCAAATATATGTGTGTGTGTGTATACACACACACACACACACACACACACACACATATATATATATATATATATATATATATATATATATATATATATATATCTCAAATGTAAGGGTGTTAAGACTAACCCCTGGGAAAGTCCGACATTTAAAATTTCATTTCAAGAAAACTCCCTGGGAAGTAGATTCAAAAAATTAGTCATTGAGATATAAAGAAAACCAAGAGAATATATATATATTTTTTATAAAACATTTTATTTATTTTATTTTATTATTTTTTAAACTTTACAATATTGTATTGGTTTTGCCATATATCAACATGAATCCACCACAGGTATACATGTGTTCCCCATCCTGAACCCTCCTCCCTCCTCCTTCCCCGTACCATCCCTCTGGGTTATCCCAGTGCACCAGCCCCAAGCATCCAGTATCGTGAATTGAACCTGGACTGGCGACTCTTTTCATATATGATATTATATATGTTTCAATGCTATTCTCCCAAATCATCCCACCCTCTCCCTCTCCCACAGAGTCCAAAAGATTGTTCTATGCATCAGTGTCTCTTTTGCTGTCTCGTATACACGGTTATTGTTACCATCTTTCTAAATTCCATATATATGCGTTAGTATACTGTATTGGTGTTTTTCTTTCTGGCTTACTTCACTCTGTATAATAGGCTCCAGTTTCATCCACCTCATTAGAACTGATTCAAATGTATTCTTTTTAATGGCTGAGTAATACTCCATTGTGTATATGTACCACAGCTTTCTTATCCATTCATCTGCTGATGGACATCTAGGTTGCTTCCATGTCCTGGCTATTATAAACAGTGCTGTGATGAACAGTGGGGTACACGTGTCTCTTTCAATTCTGGTTTCCTCAGTGTGTATGCCCAGCAGTGGGATTGCTGGGTCATAAGGCAGTTCTATTTCCAGTTTTTTAAGGAATCTCCACACTGTTCTCCATAGTGGCTGTACTAGTTTGCATTCCCACCAACAATGTAAAAGGGTTCCCTTTTCTGCACACCCTCTCCAGCATTTATTGCTTGTAGACTTTTGGATTGTAGCCATTCTGACTGGCGTGAAATGGTACTTCATTGTGGTTTTGATTTGCATTTCTCTGATAATGAGTGATGTTGAGCATCTTTTCATGTGTTGGTTAGCCATCTGTATGTCTTCTTTGGAGAAATGTCTATTTAGTTCTTTGGCCCATTTTTTGACTGGGTCGTTTATTTTTCTGGAGTTGAGCTGTAGGAGTTGCTTGTATATTTTTGAGATTAGTTGTTTGTCAGTTGCTTCATTTGCTATTATTTTCTCCCATTCTGAAGGCTGTCTTTTCACCTTGCTGATAGTTTCCTTTGTTGCGCAGAAGCTTTTAAGTTTAATTAGGTCCCATTTGTTTATTTTTGCTTTTATATCCAATATTCTGGGAGGTGGGTCATAAAGGATCCTGCTGTGATGTATGTTGGAGAGTGTTTTGCCTATGTTAAAAGAATATATTGTTATTGATTGGAGGGAATAAAGGATTTCAAGAAGTGAATGGTGATTAAAAACAAATAGCCTTTGATATGGGAAATATGTTAGTTGTTTTGATATCATGAAAGGATCAGATCTTCAGAGTAGATTGAGGGGAAAATGAATAAGAGAAGGGAGGAGGAAGAGGAGACTGAGATTTTAGAAAACTCAAGAAGTTAGCAGAGAAAGGTAAAAAAGTCTGGAGGGATGTACATAAATTTTTCATTTTTAAATTTTTTATTTTTTCTCTATCACGTTCTTTCCCTTTGTTTCTTTTTTCTTTCTCTCATTGTTGCCAAAAGATAGAAAACTCAATAATTTGTTTCTCACTGGAATAATATATGCATTAGGGATAAAGTGGTGATGCTGGAGTAAGAACAACAACTCAGGAGCAAACTCATCTTGAGGGCAAGAGGACCAGAGAATGAAGTGGAAGTGTGGAGTCTTTTAGGAACAGGGGAGGTCATCTATTAATTTATATCAGTAATATTTTTTCTTTTAATTTATAGAATATGATGACTTAATGCCATTGTGGATGTTGTATTGTCTTGCCCAGATTTTCCTCTTTAGGAAAAATGTATTCACTCTCACAGATGCCGGGGGAGTCAATGAACGGCAAGTTTTTAGCTTAGACTCACTCCATGGACTGGTTCTTCTGAAGAGACTAACTTCCCCCAAGTCTTGCCCCCATTTTGTTTATACCATTTGTCCAATGACTGGTCAAAAATCTACCTCATTTGGCTCATATCTGAACAACTCTGTAGAAGAATCTCATGTTCCAGAGTTCCCTACTGAATCATTTAAGACATTTTCTAATGATTAATATGCCATCTTTGCCAAATTCTTCTCCCTTCTTGCACATGGGTATTGATCCTGAGAACACTCTCCAATAATCTATAGGCAAGTCTTTACCTCAGAGTCTGTTTATTTACATCCAGCCTAAGACAACAGGCAAGAAAAATGACCTATAAAGAAGACCCTTGTAAAATTCAGATGTTGGAACTCTAGGTAATCTGACAATAAGAGCCCCACCACCTGCAGTGGTTATAGAAACACTGGTGACTTCGGTGTGGTAGTACAGAAATTGCTTAAATTTCCATAGGTATTGAACTTAGATGATATTAGATAGAAATGAATGAAAAGTAGTGTTTGGAAATTATAGGGAAATAATAAGAGATACGATGAAAGTGAAAGTCACTCAGTCGTGACTGACTCTTTGCCACCCCATGAACTATAGAGTCCACGGAATTCTCCAGGCCAGAATACTGGAGTGGATAGCCTTTCCCTTCTCCAGGGGATCTTCCCAACCCAGGAATTGTACCCAGGTCTCCTGCATTGCGGGTGGATTCTTTACCAACTTAGCCACAAGGGAAGCTCAAGAGATATGATACAAATGCACTCAAACTCAAATCCTCTGATTTCTTAGAATTTTATGGATTTTAGAAGTGTGTGTGTTGAAGATTAACACTCCTCTCATACCTGAAGATGCTGTAATCTTCTGCCTTGAAAGACAATGAGTTCTTATTTTATTTATTTTCCTATCCAATAGATCCCCCCACCAAAAGGATTAAAACATAACATACCCTATGCAGATTGCTGGGAAAGGAAAGAGAATTTCCCTTGAAGGATCTGAAAGGTGTAGCCTCCATATACAGGCAGAAGCCAGAAAAGTGCGTAAGGGACAGATCTTGAGGGTGATGATGCTGGTGGAGAGAGCATAAGGTTAGATAGTGAAATTTATTGACATAAGAGCCCTCCTTCATAACTCTGGAAAGGATCCTGGAATACAATAGTAATTCATTGTTAGAATGGCCTTTGGAAACTTGGGAGAAAATGCCCAGTGAAAAAGATACTGGAATGACAAATCTACAGTGGCAGGTGAGTGAAGGAGAAATCAGTAGACTCAGAGACTGGATTCAGTTCAATTCAGACACTCAGTTGCATCCAACTCTTTGCAGCCCCATGGATTGCAGCATGCCAGGCCTCCCTGTCCACCACCAACTCCTGGAGTTTACTCAAACTCATGTCCAATGAGTCAGTGATACCATCCAACTATCTCATCCTCTGCTGTCCCCTTCTCCTCCGGCCTTCAATCTTTCCCAGCATAAGGGTCTTTTCGAATGAGCCAGTTCTTCGCATCATGGGGCCAAAGTATTGGAGTTTCAGCTTCAGCATCAGTCCTTCCATTGGATATTCAGGAATGATGTACTTCAGGATAGACTGGCTGGATATCCTTGCAGTCCAAGGGACTCTCAAAAGTATTCTACAACACCACAGTTCAAAAGCATCATTTTTTCAGCATTCAGTTTTCTTTATAGTCCAACTCTCACATCCATACATGACTACTGGAAGAACCATAACTTTGACTAGACGGACATTTGTTGGCAAAGTTATGTCTTGGCTTTTTAATATGCTGTCTAGGTTGGTCATAACTATTCTCCCAAGGAACAAGCATCTTTTAATTTCATGGCTGCAATCACCATCTGCAGTGATTTTGGAGCCCAGAAAAATAAAGTTTGACACTGTTTCCACTGTTTCCCCATCTATTTCCCAAGAAGTGATGGGACCAGATTCCATGAATTTAAGTTTTCTGAATGTTGAGTTTTAAGCCAACTTTTTCACTCTCCTCTTTCACTTTCATCAAGAGGCTCTTTAGTTCTTCTTCGCTTTCTGCCATAAGAGAGGTGTCATCTGCATATCTGAGGTTATTTATATTTCTCCTGGCAATCTTCATTCCATCTTGTGGTTCATCCAGCCCAGCATTTCTCATGATGATCTCTACATATAAGTCAAATATGCAGGGTGACAATATACAGCCTTAATGTACTCCTTACCCTATATGGAACCAGTCTGTTGTTCTATGTCCAGTTCTAACTGTTTCTTCCTGACCTGAATACAGATTTAACAAGAGGCAGGTCAGGTGGTCTGGTATTCCCATTTCTTTCAGAATTTTCCACAGTTTATTATGATCCACACAGTCAAAGGCTTTGACATAATCAATAAAGCAGAAATAGATGTTTTTCTGGAACTCTCTTGCTTTTTCGATGATCCAATGGATATTGGAATTTTTTATCTCTGGTTCTTCTGCCTTTTTAAAATCCAGGTTGAACATCTGGAAATTCATGGTTCATGTACTATTGAAGCCTGGCTTGGAGAATTTTGTGCATTACTTTGCTAGTGTGTGAGATGAGTGCAAAAGTGTGTTAGTTTGAGTGTTCTTTGGCATTGCCTTTCTTTGGGATTGAAATGAAAAGTGATCTTTTCAGTCCTGTGTCGACTGCTGAGTTTACCAAATTTGCTGGGATATTGAGTGCAGCAATTTCACAGCATCATCTTTTAGGATTTGAAATAGCTCAACTGGAATTCCATCATCTCCACTAGCTTTGTTTGCATTTATGCTTCCTTAGGCCCACTGGACTTCAAATTCCATATGTCTGACTCTAGGTGAGTGATCACACCATTGTGGTTATCTGGGTCATAAAGATCTTTTTTGTACAGTTCTTCTGTGTATTCTTGCCACCTCTTCTTAATATCTTCTGCTTCTGTTAGGTTCATACCATTTCTGTCCTTTATTGTGCCCTTATTTACATGAAATGTTCCCTTGGTATCTCTGATTTTCTTGAAGAGATCTCTGCTACTGCTGCTAAGTCACTTCAGTCGTGTCCGACTCTGTGTGACCCCATAGACACCAGCCCACCAAGCTCCCCCATCCCAGGGATTCTCCAGGCAAGAACACTGGAGTAGGTTGCCATTTCCTTCTCCAATGCATGAAAATGAAAAGTGAAAATGAAGTCGCTCAGTCATATCCGTCCCTCAGCGACCCCATGGACTGCAGCCTTCCAGGCTCCTCCATCCATGGGACTTTCCAGGCAGGAGTACTGGAGTGGGGTGCCATTCTTTCCCATTCTATTGTTTTTCTCTATTTCTTTGCACTGACCACTGAGGAAGGCTTTCATATCTCTCTTTGCTATTCTTTGGAACTCTGCATTCAGATGGGTATATCTTTCTTTTTCTCTTTTGCCTTTCACTTCTCTTATTTTCACAACTATTTGTAAGGCCCTCTCAGACAGCCATTGTGCATTTTTGCATTTCTTTTCCTTGGGGATAGTCTTGATCCCTGCCTCCTGTACAATGTCACAAACCTCCACCCATAGTTCTTTGGGCACTCTATCAGATCTAATCCCTTGAATCTATTTGTCACTTCTACTGTATAATCATAAGGAATTTGATTGGAGAAGATAATGGCAAACCACTTCAGTATGCTTGCCTTGAGAACCCCATGTACAGTATGAAAAGGCAAAAAGATAGGACACTGAAAGATGAACTCCCCAGGTTGGTAGGTGCCCAATATGCTACTGGAGATCAGTGAAGAAATAACTCCAGAAAGAATGAAGAGACGTAGCCAAAGTAAAAACAACATCCAGTTGTGGATGTGACTAGTGATGGAAGTAAAGTCTGATGCTTTAAAGAATAATATTGCATAGGAATCTGGAATGTTAGGTCTATAAATCATGGCAAATTGGAAGTGGTCAAACAGGGGATGGCAAGAGTGAGCATCGACAATTTAGGAATCAGCGAACTGAAATGGACTGGAATGGGTGAATTTAACTCAGATGACCATTATATCTACTACTGTGGGCAGGAATCCCTTAGAAGAAATGGAGTAGCCATCATAGTCAACAAGAGTCTGAAATGTAGTATTTGGATGCAGTCTCAAAAATAACAGAATGATCTCTTCTTGTTTCCAAGGCAAACCATTCAATATCACAGTAATCCAAGTCAATGCACTGACCAGTAATGCTGAAGAAGCTGAAGTTGAATGGTTCTATGAAGACCTCCAAGACCTTCTAGAACTAACACCCAAGAAGTTGTCCTTTTCATTATAGGGGGCTGGAATGCAAAAGTAGAAAGTCAAGAAATACCTGGAGTAACAGGCAAATTTTGCCTTGGAATACAGAATGAAGCAGGGCAAAGGCTAACAGAGTTTTGCAGAGAACTCTGCAATAGTGGAGATATATCTTTCCTTTTCTCTTTTGCCTTTCAATAGGAGGCAATATTGTTGCCTTTCAACAATAGGAGAATGCATTGGTCATGGCTAGCATAGTCTTCCAACAACACAAGAGAAGACTCTACACATGGACCTCACCAGATGGTCAATACCAAAATCAGATTGATTATATTCTTTGCAGCCAAAGATGGAGAATATCTATATAGTCAGCAAAAACAAGACTGGGAGCTGACTGTAGCTCAGATCATGAACTCCTTATTGCCAAATTCAGACTTAAATTGAACAAAGTAGGGAAAACCAGTAGACCATTCAGGTATGATCTAAAGCAAATCCCTTAAATTATACAGTGGAAGTGACAAATAGAGATTGGATATTCTACAGAAAATTAGAAAAAGTATAATATAGCCATGAACCTAGAGAGAAATCTTTGTATCAAAACAATGAAGAATATACTGATGAAAATGATCTTGGGATCATGAAGAAGCTCAGTGGTGGCTGTCCTCCTGTAGATAAGGGATGATGCCTGGAGATGCAGTTACACACCTGGGCTCATTGAACAATGGGGTTGATAGCATCCCCATATGGAAAACATCAGGCTTCGGTGTTTAACTTTTAATAAGCAGCTAAGTCATAGTGAAAGCCAGGGAATGCATATCTGTAGAGAGCTATGAAGATGGTTCATAGAGAAAGGCATCCCCATGGGCAAGATAGACAGACTTCCAACAATATATTGCTAATGTACACAGAAAAGAGCAAATCAAGTATGGATAATCAGGAAGGTAAAGGCTGCTGCATCAATTAAAAAAATCATGATTCCCTTACCAAAATTTCAGATTTCATCCACTTTTCTTTTTCTATTGTAATCCATTAACTGAAAGAGAAACTACTTGATCCCTGGGGAAAACAATCCTACAACACCATGGGAAATATATATGGTAATGATGCCTTCAGTCTTTCCCCAAAGAGATCAGACCAGATGAACAAGAACTGGCAAGTACATTGAAGGCCTTTGGGGAGACAATTCTTCATGGGTCTCTAGCGTTTCTGCATGTTAACAAGCAGAGGCACTGACTGCATTTGTTCTGGACTATCTAGAGCAAAGGGTAGGTCTGCTTTCTGTATAGGATAATAAAGACAAAGTCCTCTATGAGATATAGATCATGTAGGCTTACTGCTTATTTTAAAAGACTTTGGTTCATTAAACTCAGGGTTCCTTCGTCATGATGCAAACCTACTGGTGCACAGCATTCACCAAGGCCCCTTCATAAGATCGCAATACACTTTAGTGGCAATGAAAACTGAGGCAAACATAGTTTTTGCAATGCTTGCTAAGTTGTGGTTAACACAATCCTTCATCTATGATACAGGGGTTTTGTGTCTTCATCTAATATCCACAAAACTGTTATAAGCCAACAATTGCAACTTGCAAGTTGGAGGAAATCTCAAATCTTTTACAGTTCTTAACAAGGACTTTGTAAGATTTAGAGACTTGCCACATGAATAAAGTCTTTACTGCTAAATATTCTGGAGCATAAGATGTCAGTATATGCCTCACCTCCCTATATTAACAAGGAGGCATGATATCTCCTAGGTCTTTTGGGGTTCTAGAAACTATATTTTCTACATTTCAGAATATTCCTGAATATATCTGATTACATCAGAATATATCTGATGACATTAAAGGATGCCAAATTTGGTAGAGTCCAAAATTGGAAGAGATTCTGTAGCACATCTAGGCTATGATATATATGCAGTGCCTCCTTTAGAGACAGATGCTGTATGGAGTACATGGAAACCCTAGTAGGAGAATCACAATGTAGCCCACTACATTGTGCACAACCATACCAGCTATAACAGAATTATATGCCTTTCATAAAATATTTCCTTGCTTGAAATAAGGCAAGAGATAAACAAACATGTGCCATGAAGTGGGCTTGAGACCAGAAGTGCCCATTAAGAGCTAATATCACCAACTTGTGTGGTAGGGTATTATCAATATTGATCCATTTTAAGAGTCATAAACAAGTGTGGAGGTCAAAAGTAAGATGCATCAGTAGATGTCCCAGATCCCTGTGTCACCCATTAGTGCCTCTTCCCTAGCCCACACCTATGATTATATGAGTCCAACCCCATATGACCAGCCAATAGAAGAAGAAAAAAGTGAAATTTATTCCATAGATTGATTGACTCAGTCTATGGGCACAAACCAAAAACAGACTGTAACTGCAATTCATTTCTTCTCAGAGGTTTCCATAGAAACAGTGGTGAGTAGAAACACCACCAATGATACATTACTTGACTGTTTGGAGCCATGGAACTGGAATAAGAAAGGTAAGAAAATTAGGATGAGTCAGAAGAAGAAGCATGAGGAAAGACCTATGTGTGTGGTCAAAATGTATGAATATCTTTGTAATGCATGTTAATACCAGTTGGAGAACATTTGTTTCAGCAAAGTCACTACAAAACCTTGTAGACAGAGTAAGTTAGCTGATGTTAGCCACCTTTGGTGATTGGGCACCTAATGCAGAACTAGACAAAGCAAAGTAAGTTTATCATTTTTAAAAAATCTATCTACTACTTTTTCAAAGTGTTGTGTATTCATTTCATCACTTTGATTAGGTTAACATTCACTTGGATAATAGAACCCTGGCTCTGCTATGGGATTCCATTTTCTCAGTGGCCCTTTTCCCATTTTGATCATTACGACAATCTTTATGGAGAAATAGGCAAAAGATGCCCAAGATTGAAAGGGTGAAATAGTCATAAAAGTTAAGAAATTTGATAAAAATTTGATATATTCTTGAAACCATTTCCACACTTTTGTTTGAGAGTCCACTGAACACTTATTTTGTTCCCCAGAAGATAGAATTGAAGAGTTAGGTACAGTGTAGGCAATATATTTCTATCATCTATAGAACATAAGAACACAGGATATAGGGTCCAAATGGTTATTGATCAAATGTTAGATTTAAGCATGGGCAAATAACTTAGCCTTCTTGAATCTAAGTCTCTCTTTATTTTTTTTTTTAATGGTTTAAGTAATGTAATTTAAAGGAACTACTTATGCATGGTCCTCTATATAGAAACCATTAAATAATTTTAATCTAATAATGTTATTTGTAATTTCTATGCTAAAATAGGATTAGTGATGGTTAAAACAGAATGTTGTGAGGATTAAAAAGATAAATATATTTTGTTACATTTGATGCACCAAAATATTATTTTATCTTAATTATTCTATGGTGATATTATTAAAAGATGAATCTTATTTACATTATGATCACACTTCGTATTAATTCAGTATTTATTTAAACACAGTTCTTATTTTCTTACCATGAAAATAATAATTCAACTTTTTAACTGATAGTTTAGTACCATCAAACACAGTAGTTCAATTTTGGACTGACTGGAATTTTGTGATAATTCAGACAATGGTATATTGGAATAAACTTTGCATGGAATAAAAGTGTATTAAGAAAATGGAGTAAGTAAGTAGTACCAAAAAGTGCTTAAGAGGACAAATCCTTGGAATTTTTAAATCATTCCTGCCAATATGAATAATATTAAGAACTGAAAATGTGTTCAGTTCAGTTCAGTCACTCAGTTGTGTCCGACTCTTTGCTGTCCCATGGACTGCAGCACACCAGGCCTCCCTGTCCATCACCAACTCCCGAAGCTTGTTCAAACTCATGTGCATTGAATCAGTGATGTCATCCAACCATCTCATCCTCTGTTATCCCCTTCTCCTGCCTTAAATCTTTCCCAGCATCAGGGTCTTTTCCAGTGAGTTAGTTCTTCGCAGCAGATGGCCAAAGTATTGGAGCTTCAGATACATCATCAGTACTTCCAATGAATATTCAGGACTGATTTCCTTTAGGATGGACTGGCTGGATCTCCTTTCAGTCCAAGGGACTCTCAAGAGTCTTCTTCAACATCCCACAGTTCAAAAGCATCAATTCTTCAACTCTCAGCTTTCTTTATAGTCCAACTCTCACATCCATTCATGACTAGTGGAAAAACTATCATCTTGACTAGATAGACCTTTGTTGACAAAATAATGTCTTTGGTTTTTAATATGCTGTCTAGGTTGGTCATAGCTTTTCTTCCAAAGAACAAGTGTCTTTTAATTTCATGGTTACAGTCACCATCTGCAGTGATTTTGGAGCCCCAGAAAATAGTCTCTCACTTTTTCCATTGTTTCCCCATCTATTTGCCATGAAGTGAGGGGACCGGATGCCATGATCTTAGTTTTCTATGTGTAGGCACTAACCAAATTGTTTTATTTACAATGTGTAGTCGCTACCTAAATTGTTTATTTCTATCAGTGTTATACATGCTTCTAGTTTTTATTTTATAAAATATCATAGATATGCAAAAAGTTTTAAAGAATTCCTTATATAAAAAGAAGTTTTCTGACCCCCTTTTCATGTTCACATTTCTTATTCATTGTTGTTGTTGTTGAGTTATTAAATCCCATCCAACTTTTTGAGACCTTATGGACTATATCATGCCAGGCTCCTCTCTCCTCCACTGTCTCACAAAGTTTTCTCAAATTCATGTCCACTGAGTTGGTGATGTTATCTAGCCATCTTATGCTCTGTCACCCCCTTTTCCTTTTGCCTTCAGTCTTTCCCAGCATCAGGGAATAGGCCTGGTGAGTCTACTCCAATGAGTCTGCTCTTCACATCAGGGGACCAAAGTATTGGAACCGCAGCTTCAGCCATAGACCTTCAGTGAATATTGAGTTGATTACCAGAATTGACAGGTTCAATCTCCTTACTGCTCAACAGACTCTCCAGAGTCTTCTCCAGCACCACAATTTGAAAGCATTAATTTTTTGATCCTCAGCCTTCCTCATAATCCAACTCTCACATCAGTATTTGAATACTGAAAAACAAACAAACAAAAAAAGCATAGCTATGACCATACAGACTTTTGCCAAGGAAGTGATATCTAGGCTTAATATTCTAAGTTTGTCATATATTTCCTTCCAAGGAGCTAGCATTGTTTAATTCCGTGACTTCAGTCATTCTCCACAGTGATTTTGGTGCCCGAGAAAATAAAGTCTGTTGCAGTTTCAATTTTTTCCCGTTTATTTGCCATGAAGTGATGGGACTAGATGCTATGACCTTAGTTATTGTTGTTCTTTGATGTTAAGTTTTAAGCCAGCTTTTTCACTCTCCTCAGTCACCTTCATAAAGAGGCTCTCTAGTTGCTCTTTATTTCTGCTATTAGAGTGGCATTATCTGCATATTTGAGGTTACTGATATTTTTCCCAGTAATCTTGATTTCAGCTTGTGATTCATCCAGCCTTGCATTTTGCATGATATACTCTGCATACAAGTCAAATAAATAGGGTGACAATATACAGCCTTGGCATACTCCTTTCTCAAGTTTAAACCAATCCATTGTTCCATGTCCACTTCTAACTGTTGCTTCTTTACCTTCATACAGGTTTATCAGGAGACAGGTAAGTTGGTCTGGTATTCCCAGAATTTTCCACAGTTTGTTGTGACCCACAAATTCAAAGATTTTTAGCATAGTCAATGAAGCAGAAGTTTTCTGGGATCCACTTGCTTTCTCTGTGAGCCAACAGATGTTGGAAATTTGATCCCTGGTTCCTTTGCCTCTTCAAAACTCAGCTTGTACATCTGGAAGTTCTTGGTTCACATACAGCTGAAGCCTGGCTTCAGCTTGAAGGATTTTAAGCATACTTGCCAGCATGTGAAAGGGGTACAATTGTATGGTAGTTCAAACACTCTTTGGTATTGCCTTTCTTTTGGATTGGAATGAATACTGACCCTTTCCAGTCCTGTGAACACTGCTGAGTTTTCCAAATTTGCTGGCATATTGAGTGCAGCACTTTCACAGCATCATCTTTTAGTATTTGAAATAGCTCAGCTGGAATTCCATTACCTCTATTAATTTTGTTCATTATAATGCTTTGTAAGGCCCACTTGACTTCACACTCCAGAATGTCTGGCTCTTGGTAAGTGACCACACCATCCATGGTTATTCTGGTCGTTAAGACATTTTTATGTACAATTCTTCTGTGTCTTCTGGCTACCTCCTGTTAATCTCTTTTGCTTCTGCTAGGTCCTTACCATTTCTGTCCTTTATTATGGCCATTCTTGATATTTACAATTTTCTTGAAGAGATCTGTAGTCTTCTGCACTATCTTATTATCCAGAGAAAATAACTTTTTTCTTTTTTAAAAGATCTATTTTCTGTTTTCTCCTACATCTCTAAATAATGTTTTTTTTTTTTTTTTTTAATTTTGTGATTCTTTGGAAAAAGGAGATCTTAACAATCCTTCTCTCCCCATTTTCCCTCAAGTAGGTATCCTCTTACCGGACAGCTACATGGGTAAAATAATGAGATTAAGAACTTTCTTTGGCATAAGTAGTAGCAATATTTTTTTTGGATCTGTCTCTTATGGCAAAAGAAATAAAAGCAAAAATAAACAAATGGGATTCTGTTCACTTAGCAGATTTTGCCCAACAAAGGAAATCATTGAAAAAATCAAAAGAAAGCAGAATGACAAAAAATACTTGAAGATTAAATGATCAACAAGGGATTAATGTCAAAAATATATAAATAGGTCATACAACTCAATATAAAAAAATTATCTAATCAAGAAATGAGCAGAAGACCTGAGTAGACATTTCCCCCATGGTCAACAAACACATAAAAAGATCATCAATGTCATTAATTATTACACAAATGCACATCAAAACCACAATAACATATCACCTCATATTGGTGAAAATCAGAAATTTTATTATTAGGAAGTCTTCAAATAATAAATGACAGCCAGGGTGTGGAGAAAAGAAAACTCTAGTATACTGTTGATAGGGATGTAAATTGATGCAACCACTGTGGAAAATAGTATGGAGGCTTCTCAAATAAATTAAAATAGAGCTACCATGCATACATGCCAAGTTGCTTCATTCATGTCTGACTCTTTCATGACCCTATAGACAGTCATCCAGGCTCCTCTGTCCAGCAAGAACACTGGATTGGGTTACCATTCCCTTTTCCAGGGGATCTTTCTGACCCAGGGATTGAACTCATGTCTCTTATGTTTCTTGCATTGGCAGGTGGGTTCTTTATCACTAGCACCACCTGGGAAGCCCTAGAACCACCATATGATACAGCAATTCAACTCCTAGGTATATACACAGAAAAAAATGAAAACCCTAATTCAAAAAGATGCATATACATTAATATTCATAGCAGCACTATTTACAATAGACAAGACATGGAAGTGACTTGTGTCCATCAACAGATTAATAAAGTTAGAATATATATATATATATATATATATATATATATATATATATAAATTCATTACCACCAAGCCAAGAATATACAGAAGAACTGTACAAAAAAGGTGTTAATGACCAATGATGTCATCACTCCCCTAGAGCCAGATATTCTGGAGTGGAAAATTAAAGAAGACTTGCTCTTTAGAATAAAAGCTATGACAAACCTAGACAGTGCATGAAAAAGCAGAGACATGACTTTGCCAACAAAAATCCATATAGTCAAACCTATGGTTTTTCCAGTAGTCATGTACGGATGTGAAAGTTGGACCATAAAGAAGTGTGAGCACTGAAGAATTGATGCTTTCAAACTTTGGTGCTGGAGAAGACTGTAGAGAGTACCTTGGACAGCAGGGAAATCAAACCAGTCAATCCTAAAGGAAATCAACCCCAAGTAATCTTTGAAAGGACGGATGCTGAAGCATGAAGCTCCAATACTTTGGCCACTTGATGCAAAGACTCAACTCGTTGGAAGACCTGATGCTGGCAAAGATTGAGGGCAGGAAAAGAAGGGGACACCAGAGGATAAGATGGTTGGATGGCACCATCGATTTAATGGACATGCGTTTGAGCAAACTCTAGGAGATAGTGTAGGTCAAGGAAGCCTGGTGTGCTGCAGTTCATGGGGTTGCAAAATGTCAGATATGACTGAGCTACACACACACACACACACACACATTTAATTCAGTATTTAGTTTTAGTATTAATTCAGTATTTAGTTCAGTTTCAGTTCAATTGCTCAGTTGTGTACTCATTCATAAAAAATATTGAAATTCTTCCATTTCCAGCAATTTGGATGGATCTAGAGAATATTATGCTTTGTGAAATAAGTCAGACAGAAAAAGACAAATGCTGCATGATACCACTTATATGTGGAAACTAAAAATTAAAACAAATGTATATACCAAAATAGAAACAGACTTACAGACATAGAAACTAGAGCTAGTGGTTACCATTGGGGAGAGGGAAGGAGTAAGGGATTAAGAAATACAAATTGCTATATTAAAAAAAATTAGCAACAAGGATATACTATATAGCACAGAGAATTATAACCATTATCTTTAACAAATTTTATAAAAAAAAACAAATTTTATTAAAGTTATTTAATAACAATATTAGCTATATGATATATTATTATAACATATTATAAATTATAATATTATATGATATAAGTATAACCTAAAAATACTGAAAATAAAATTACTGAAAATCTGTAAAACTACTGAATCACTATGTTGTACACTTGAAACTATGATATTATAACTCAACTAATTTCAACAAATATATATAGTCATATATATATTTATGTACATTTGCACTGCTCCTATATGTCCATCATCTAAAGATAATTGTCACAATTTGGATTATATCTGTAGTAAATAATTTAAATATTTAATACTTTTTGCCTTTGCGTTAATATTTTTCCCTTTTCTCTTGTGTTTATTTTAGTTTTTTTAAGTTAATTTTCTAATTAAATTGTTTTCATCCTTTCCTTATTTTGTTGAAATTTTGTTTTAATACATTAAGATCCTTTAGGAATTTTCTCCATGTCATCTTCTCATCTTCTGATTTGCTTCAGTCTTGTTGACTGGTCTCTAGAACTACTAGAACTCTAGAACTGCTGTCCACTTATCTTTCTAGTAAGTGGAAATGCCCTTTCATCGTCATCCAGGGGATTTCCTCTGCTTCACTAATTTGTGTCAGAACCAATGTACCATTATGGCATATTTAATTTTGTGGCTTATTTTCTTGTTTTTTCTAGGCATATTATGCCATCATTTTGTAAGAAAGGGCCATGGAAAGAAAATTTTAGCAATCTCACATGTCAAAATATCTTTATTCTACCTTTGCTTTTGATTGACAGGAATGAGTTACAGTGTCATAGATTGGAAATAATTTCATCACAGAATTTTAAAAACATTTTCACATTGTCTTTTATTTTCTCAGTTTTATTTGTTTTATTTTATTTTAGGTAATCTAATGCCATTTTGATTCTCAATTTTGTGTATGCACACTTACTTACTTGATGCCCACATCATTCTTAAATTCAAAATATTGTGCTTTTGTAAAGGTATATAGTCATTTGTTTTCTTGAGCCCTTTCAACCTGGAAGCTCAACTTACTTGGTTCTCTAGAGTTACTTTTATTGGAATAAAATTGCTTTACAATGTTGTGCCAGTTTCTGTTGTACAGTGAAGTGAATCAGCTATATGTATACATATATCCCCTCCCTCTTGGCCCAGTCTCCTACCTCCTCATCCCAGCCATCGAGGTCATCAAAGGCACTGAGTTGAGCCTCCTGTGCTGTATAGCAAGTTCCCACTATCTTTTTTTTTTTTTTGATTCCTTTGTTTTCTATGTTTATTCATTTCTGAGCTCTGTTATGCAGATGTTGGATTTCCTGTACCGTTCTTGTAATTTTCATATAAAATAATAGGGAAACACTATTATTTTAACCTCATTCTTTTGCTCCCTTCTTTATAAGATTATTTTTCAAATTTATTTTTCCATCTTTTTATTACATTTTTCATTTCTTCTATTGCAATTTTTATTTCCTTAAGCTCATATTTATTCTTTTAAATTGTCTCTTTCCAATTTCAAAGATTGTCTATCTTTAGTTTACCTGGAAACTGATCTTCTTTTTTCTTCCTTAGAGTAGTAAATATATTTCCTTCATAGTCTCTTTTCCCACATTTTTGTTCTTATTTGTTTATTTGTTCTGGCTTATCTCCTGTTTAACATTTGCTGTCTTCTTGTAACATAATATTAAAAGACATAACTAGAGTATCTGAATTCATTGTATGGGAATCTTCAACTCTTAATGTCCACACAGGGTATTCTAGTTTTGTTGTTTCACTGAGCAATCATCTATCTAGATCAGCACATTTAGAAAACTTCCCATGAGCCAGTCATGTTTCTCAGAAAAATCCCCTGATTTCTTCTGCCTGTTAGTCAGCAAATGGGCTGAAAGTCCTGAGATTAGGTTGGAAAAGAAGGCTAAGAGTTCTAATGACCACTAACATCATTGCTTATAGTATGGTGCACCTTCCCACAATTGTGCTCAACAGCATCCTGTGTAGATACCACTGCTTACCATCTTTAGAACATAAAATTCTAATCTTCCAATAGGCTGAGAGGTGGTAAGTACTTTACTATGCAAATTTGGTAAAGGAATCTGAGAAGAGTTTAAGTCAGTGTTTCTCAATGGGAGATGTTTACTGACATCTGGGACTGGACAATTCTCCGTTAGGTGCAACTGTCACATATAGTGCAGAAATATATCATCACTGATCCTAGTCCACCAAATGTCAAAAGCATCCCTTCCTTCATCATTGTACCATACAATACTGCTAACTGCTACTCCCTGGAGAGGACACTGTCTAGGTTGAAAAGTGATTTCTGAACACACTTTTCCAATGTTATTACATTATTCCCAATATAAATCCATCCCAAAGATACCATTGATTCTTGAGGTTTTTAACATTTCTGCCAGAGTGCCACCAGTTCTGGAGGTTTATAGAATTTCTTCATGTAAATTGAATTGCTTCTTTAATTTATCCAGTGCTAGTTTTGAATTCAGCTTTTCGGGGTCTAAGCATTTAGTATCCATCAACTTTCCAGAGCCCAAAATGTTATTGCTGTTGTTTCCCTTTCATTTTTCATTTTGTTAGTTGGTATAATCTTAAAAGATTCCCTTATTGTCATTTTAGTGAGGGCTCAGCACGGAATAGAAGCTAATGAACACATCCAATCTATTCTCTTTAACTTCTGCTGTAAATCCCTTTTGTGTACTGTTTCATTTCTGTCCACAAAAACTATCTGAGGAAAGAACTCATCTTTGTGTTTTAGCCAAGGAAACTAAGGCCTTCAGGTATACTCCTTGACTATTTAGTCCAGCTGTTAAGAGACAGAAGCACATTTGAAGCCAATGGTCTGACACTCTGCTGCCTGCTCTCAGAGGTTTTTTGAGGAATGTTGTTTGTTTGCCTGCGGGAAATGGGTGAGCATAATGTGGAGAGGAGCCTGGGGGTAAGCTGCAGTTTCAAGAATTGAAGTATGAATCCTCTCCCAATTTATCACAGGCCATGAAGAATTAGAGGCTCATTTTCCTCTGGTCCTCTAAACCTTGCTGTTCTACATGAACAGAGCCCTACATGGCCTAGAATGTCAGCTTGTTTTAGAAAATCTCTTTAGACTGCGCCATTTGTGGATGACCTTCACCACCCCACTTCCCTTTGCTTGGGCTCCATGTCTTCTCTCTGTTACTCATTATTGGATGGACAATTTTAAATATCACTTTCTGAGGCAGTCAACTATCCCTTGCCACCGCTGCCGCTAAGTCGCTTCAGTCGTGTCCGACTCTGTGCGACCCCATAGACGGCAGCCCACCAGGCTCCCCCATCCCTGGGATTCTCCAGGCAAGAACACTGGAGGGGGTTGCCATTTCCTCCTCCAGTGCGTGAAAGTGAAAAGTCAAAGTGAAGTTGCTCAGTCGTATCTAACTCTTAGCGACCCCATGGACTGTAGCCAACTATCCTTTAGAAGGTAGTAAACTATCTTCTAAAACTAATTCCCTTACACAAAAATTGCTGCTTACATTTTTAGGGAATTTGCACTCCTCTGAATCCCATATGAGAGCTCTACAAGTTTATAGATTCTTTTATTTTAATAACAGTTGAACTACATTCTGAAAAGCACCCACCCCACATGTTACTTTTTTGTATATGAGAACTAGAAAGACTAACATTTTTCCCCAGGACTTTTAAAATATGCTTTTGAAAAAGAGCCTTTGAAGCTACTGTAGGCAAAAGTTATTTTAAGTCTCTGTTACCATGTTTTTTTTTTTTTTCCTTCTGTTCTAATGAACAAGTGAACTTCTAAAAATTTCAGCTTCTAATAGTGGCTATGAGAAAGAAACTAGAAATAAAGCTGTGTGGAGGCTTGCTCTATTTCATGGGACTTTCTGGAGGATTCTCTATTGATAGAATAGAATAACTTCAACATTCACCAGTTTTTCTTCTGATATATTATATAGCTCAGGCCATCTGCAGTAGGTTTCCTTTACTTATTATGCTGTGATGATTACTTTTGTGTGTCTATTCCTTGGGGTGCCCTGATATTTGGTCAAGATTACTAATACGTATTTTTGAGGGTGTTTTGGATGGGATTAACATTTAAATTGGTAAACCAAGTAAAACAGATTGCCCTCACTTTTGTAGATGGGCCTCAGATAATCCACTGAATATCTGAATAGAAGAAAAAGGTCACCTTTTCTTACTACCCTGAGTAAGAGAGAATTCTTCCTGTTAGACTGATTCATTGGAGACATAAACTTTTTTCTTGTCTTTGAACTTACACAGAAACATTAGTTCTTCCTGGGTTTCAAGCCTAATGGCCTTCAGACTGGAACTACACCACTGACCCTGTTCTTTAGATCTTCAGGCTTGAGCTGGTATTAACAATCACTTCTCCTCAGTCCCCAAACTGTCGACTTGCCCTGGAGATCATAGGATTCATCAGCGTCAATAATTGCATAAACTAGCTAGATAGCTATTCATATATATTGTACATAATTCAGATACACACACACACACACACACACACACATATAGAAGCCCAGGTGGCACAGTAGTAAAGAATCCACCTGTAAATGCAGTAGACGCAAGAGATGCAGTTTGATACCTGGGCCAGGAAGATCCCTTGGAGTAGGAAATGGCAACCCACTCCAGTGTTCTTGCCTGGAAAATTCCGTGGATTCCATGGACAGAGGAGCCTGATGAGTCCATGGGATCACAAAGTGTGGGACACACCTGAGCACTATCCACACACACACACACGTATATATGTTTATTTCCTATTGGTTCTATTTCTCTGGAGAACACTAAGACATATATGTTAGAGAGGAGGAGATTTAATGGAGAGGAGGAAAAATCATTTAAACTTTAAGGATGGTGCACACTTTTCCTTTCAGAATAAAAGATGCCCAGTGCCATGGTGCAAGCTGCACCGGTAAAGCCAGCATGGTCTTCAGACCAGAGTTCTGTGAAATGTCATACCGTGCACAGAGTTATCACTTCACTGGATTATAACAAGTCAAATATTTAATTTATCTGCAGGTCAAATCAGCATCCTAGCTTTGCTTGTTACATGACAGCACTTTTTTCTCTTAAATTTGAATGGGAAGAAAGCAATATTTTTTTTCTTTCCATTATATCAGTGATTTTATAAATTTAAGGATCCAAAGAAGATGTATTATAAATATATAATTGTTTAAATGTTCTGTTTTCTGCCATTTGATATATCAATAAGTATAAAAAATCATACATCAGAAGAGTTGAATTCAAATGCCAGTTCTTTTCCTGTTAGTTACACGAATTAAGCTAAATCACTTATCCTGTGTTTCATCTTCTTAAAATATTTAGCTATTTGCCTGTGTTGGGTCTTAATTGCAGCGTGTCAGTTCTATTTACCTGATGAAGCATTGAACCCAGGGCCACCTGCATTAGGAGCACAGAGTCTTAACCACTGGATCACCAGGGAAGTCCTCTCATTTTTTTTTTTTTTTCTTTTGTTAACTATAGAAGCTAATACCTTACACTGATTTTCTTACGAAGCACTTATGAAAAATAAGTGGGACAGTATATACGAAGGGCTTCCTTGGTGGCTAAGATGGTAAAGAATCTGAAAGTACATGCAATATATTTTTATAATTACCATTAATACATTTTAATACCAAAAACTTAAAGGAACCAAAGGAATGGAAAATAATTTTGCTAAGAGGGGAAAGAAACAGTTTTGTCTGTACAAAAAGAAGATGGATATCATTCATATCAAATGTCTAAAGTTATGACATTTCCTTTCCTATATGAGTCTGTGCACACTTAGGGTGATAGTTTAGTCGCTAGGTTGTGTCAGCTATTTTGACCCCACGGACTATAGCCTGCTAGGATCCTCTGTTCATGGGATTTCCCATATACTGGAGTGGGTTGTGGTATCCTTCTCCAGGGGATCTTCCTGACCCAGGGATCAAACCCATGTTTTCTGCATCTCCTGCACTGGCAGGCAGATTCTTTACCATTGAGCCACCAGGGAAATTAGACCTAATATTTGTGCCTGCAAGCATGTAGATTTACACAAGCAGATTAGAACTGCTTGCTTCCTTTCTCTGAGCTAAGCTGGAATGGTTCCAGAATGAAAGGGATCCTGATTAATCCCCCAAACCACCTGCAGGCCTAAACATCAATGGAATTAGCTCAAAAAGCCTGAAAAAGACTCAAAGATCACAGAATGTTAGAGCTAGAGGCAATTATCAAAGCCAGCTCTCCCTACCCCCATTTTGCAAACCTCTCAGATGCAGAGAGAAGTTTTGAGTTATCTACCCAAAGACATTGGGGTAAATGAGAGAGCAGGAATTCCAAGTGGGCTTCATAACTGTCCATCCATGGCCCACCTATTCTCCTCACCTCACACTGCTCCGGCGGTGGTGTCCATTTCCATGTCTGGAGGATGCAGTCAGGATCTGCTGCCAGTGGCTTCCTTGACGCCTTCTCAGCTCAGCTCAGTTTGCACATGAAAGATATTTCTGGCCTGGAGCTTGGTTAACAACTGTTTGGAAAGAGGACACAAAAATTGTCTTTTGGACCTTGGAGAAAAATGATAATTAGAAGTAGTGGAAGATATGAAAAAATATGAGCTAGTTTCATTTTCTAAGAACTCATTTCTTGAAAAAGTCACTCTCCAGGTTCAAGTGGGTGTGGGAAGGAAGTGTGTTCCACTTATGGTACCCGTTCCTGGTCTTTTTACTGTCTCCATATCTTTGTCTTTTTCAGAATGTCATATAGTTGGAGTCACACGGCCTTTTCAGATTGACTTCTTCCACTTAGAAATGTGCATTTAAGGTTCCCCTATGTCCAGTTTCCTGGATTGATAGCTCATTTGTTTTCAGTGCTGAATAAGAGTCAACTGTGTGGATATACAACAATTTACTTATTCATCATTTGAAGGATGTTTGGTCACTTCCAAGTTGGCAACTGTGAATAAAGCTGCTATGACTATCCATGTGCAGGTTCTTTTGTGAACATAAGTTTTCAAGTTCTCTGGGTAAATATCAAGGAGTATGATTTTTAGATCATATGATAAGAATATGTTTACTCTAATAGGAGATGCCTATAAGACTGTCTTCCAAAATGCCTGAACCATTCTTCATTCCCACCACCATTGGATGAGAGTCCTGCTGATCCATATATTCACCAGCATTTGGTGTTGTCAGTTTTCTAGATTTTGGCCATGCTAATAGGTATGCAGTGATATCTTGTCAATTTAATTTGCATTTCCCTGATGACATATGAGTTGGAGTATCTTTTCATATGCCTGTTGATCATGAGTATATGTTCTTTGGTGACATGTCAAGTTAAGATCCCTAGCTTATTCTTTAATTGATTGTTTGTCCTCTTAATACTGAGTTTAAGAATTCTTTGTCTGTTTTGGATATTAGTCCTTTATCAGATGTGTCTTTTGTAAATATTTTCTCCCAGTCTGTGGCTTCTCTTCTCATTCTCTTGACAGTGTCACTGAGCAGAGCAAAATTTTTAATTTTAATGAAGTCTGTTATTGATTCTTTCTTTCGTGGACTGTGAATTTGACAATATATCTAAAAGTCATTGCCATATTCATTTTATCTAAAATATCTACTATGTTATCTTCTAGTTTTATACTCTATATTTAGGTCAGTGATACATTTTGAGTTAATTTTTGTAAAAAGTATATAAAGTCTTTGTCTAATTGTTTTTTTGTTGTTGTTTTTGTTTTTTTTCTTTAGTATGTGGATAGCTACTTGTCCCAGTGTAATTAATTGGATGCTTCTTCTTAACCAGACATTATGAAACAAAGGACTTTGGAATTAGCTTTGGTTCAGAGTGCAAAGTTCATTTCCTTTGTCTTATCATAGGACAAGGATCTGCTTATCATAGGACAAGGAAGCCACTGGCAGCAGATCCTTTCACTTTCCCTTTCTATTCTATTTCCCCAAACTATACAATTTATTTAAATTTTCAGATTTGTGTGCTTCCTCAGGCCTACTTTAGAGGGCAGGAAAAGGTTATTTAAAGTTCCAAACTGTTCAGGAATTAATATTCTTGCTCTTATAGGATTGTTTCCACTTACAGAGTGCTTGAGTACAATGGGATTTGTTGCTTAAAAGGGAAAAGTCTTTACTGATTACATTTTCAATGCTGTCACCAGATTCTGTGGCATGATAGTAAGAATTTGATTTAGGATAAATAGGCAAGTTGTTTTTTTTTTTTAATTTTGGCTTCTTTATCATTGTTTTTGCCATCAGTTCAGTTCAGTCACTCAGTCGTGTCTGACTCTTTGTGACCTCATGGACTGCAGCACGTCAGTCCTCCCTGTCCATCACCAACTCCCAGAGTTTGCTCAAACTCATGTCCATCGAGTCGGTGATGCCATCCAACCATCTCATCCTCTGCCATCCCCTTCTTCTCCAGCCTTCAATCTTTCCAGCATCAGGGTATTTTCCAATATGATTTTTGCCATATATTCTCATTAAAAGTTCATAGCCCAGAGAAAAATTGTATGCTCTCTGGATAGCCTGCAATTTTCTGAAACTGAGTATTTGCCGAGCCTTACTGTTTTTGCGGGTAATGCTGCATTCAGACCTGTAATTCCCATCACTATCACTATTAACACATACATAAAGAAAATTGGTCAAATGTGTTGAAGCAAATGTGATAAATAGCCTATCTGTTCTCCATCTTCACATTAATTAGACCAGTAGCCAAAACTGTGAGCTCTGATACTCTTACTTTTTCTTGACGTTCTTCAGTTTTTGTTATCCTTCTCTTGAGTTTGCCCTTGTGGCCTGTGTTATTTCTTGGCTTATTCCTTCAGTGAGAAATATCTAAATTCTAAGTGTCGATTCCTCATTCTGTGATCCAATACTTCCTACCTTTATTTTGAAAGCACATATCAAACAACACAACATCTTAGTGTTATCTGTCAAACAGCTCTGGATTATCTGCAGTAACTACTCCTAGAAGTTGTTCTGTCCAGTCAAATTGCCTGCTGCGCTGAAATTAACTGTGGCTTGCTCAGAGGAAGATATTAAATCTCACTTACATGTCATGCTTAGAGTAGAATTTTTTATTATTGTCTCCCCTACCTGTTTTCCCCACTTTCACATTTCTGCCATCACAATTTTAATGTTTCTTCATTGTTTGTTATCCTCCTTGGCAGCATTTCTTATGCAAGACTCAATAGATATTGATCAGGAATTATGGATTTATTTCCAATTTTGAAGTCATCTTTGGATACTTCTTCCTAAATTTTTAGGCACTGTAGGAATAAGATAAAGACAGATGTAAGATTCGAAGAAAAATTGCAGATAGGAACTACCCCCGGTCTCTTTACAGAATGCAAACTGTTTCCAAAAAGAGACACTGAGTTATATTCTTCTCGAACCAAATGCATTTCCCTTTTATATCTTGAAGGGATATTAGATAACTAGATCAATGTGTGTAATGTTTATTTCGATGGTTTTTCTTCCTTGATTCTCTCACTTCCAACAATTTCATTCCATTTCCCATGAAGCTAACTTTGCTCAATACCTCATGCCTCAGACCCTATAAACACCCTCAAGACTTGTTTTTCTTTGTCTAATCCCCCTAGCCTTAACTAGAGGCTTTCCTTCACCATGTTTGATGTCCTAAAGCACAGAAGGCTTTAATCTAAATTCTCAGTTCAGAACCCTGAAATTGCTTAGGAAAAAATTCCCTAGGAAAACATCTGGGCATTCATTAGTTCAGTGACATTCACAAGTGCCATCATCTTTGCTTTTTCTCACGTAAGCTTGGAAAATCCCATGGACGGAGGAGCCTGGTAGGCTGCAGTCCATGGAGTCGCTAAGAGTCGGACACGACTGAGCAACTTCACTTTCACTTTTCATTTTCATGCATCGGAGAAGGAAATGGCAACCTGCTCCAGTATTCTTGCTTGGAGAATCCCAGGGACGGTGGAGCCTGATGGGCTGCCGTCTATGGGGTCGCACAGAGTCGGACACGTCTGAAGCAACTTAGCAGCAGCAGCAGCAGCTTCTCCATGCGAATTCCCTGCATCAGGCAGACTGGTCAGTCCAACGTTCCACCCAAAAAACTCCTGTTGGAGTTCAGCTTTGGTGTGTTACTCCTTTCCACATGAATTCTGTCTTCCTGAGAAGTTCTAATTTTTCCTCTACTTAGATCTAATGCATCATGGAAATTATAATCAAAATTTTCAATTTTTATTTCTGTGTAAAGCCTTCTTTAGCAATCTAAACGAATTCCCCTCCTCTTATCTTTAGTCACTTTTATTGCTTGCATTAATCATGTTGGCATGACTTAATCATTAGTGACTCTAGTTATTTGTTCACATATCTCTTTTGTTTACCCTGCTGTATGGTAAGCCCCACAAAGCAGTCAGAGTAAGCTCCCTGTTAGACATATCTGATTGCATCTTCCCTTGGTCTAAAAACTCCAGCAGCTCTCCACTGCAGCTAGGGTAAAGCCCCCATGCATATAAGAACCTATACTACTTATTCGTGCCCACCTCTCTAGCTTTTTCTAAAACTGTGTCTGCTGTTTCCTCTCTTTCAAATTTGAAGCGACAGATCTACTTTACTGATTTTAGATTTCATCTCTTTACTACAAATAATCAGTCTTCAGATCCTTCCACTTCTACCTGCAAAATACCTTTGAAATCTACCCGTTCATCCTCATCCTTATTGCCACCATTCTAGAATATACCAACATTTATTCTTTTCTGGAAAAATCACTTACCCTTCTTTTATCCTGAGTGATTTTATAAATTAGAATGTTGAGTTTGAAGTGATTCTGAGTTATCAAACTAGATAAATCAATTTTGATATAAAATTTGAATATGGATATTCTGGGGTAAAAAGCAAAATGGGAGTCATTGTCAAATTTTTAACCATTCCAATAGATGACAGGAACAAGTGAGAGGGTAGACAATGAATCAAAAAGAGGGCATGAGTCAGAATACCAAAGATACTTAACATTTAATAAAAGGAATCTGAGAAAGGGCAGGCAGAGAAGGAGAGGAAAACCAATCTAGGTGGGTATCATGAGATAGAAGAGGGGCAAGAGAAAATAAAATATAAAATGAGATTTATAAGTCTTAATCCTGATTCTGAAAGCAGATCCAATGCAGAAGAGGACTGAGATGAAAAGGGTAACAATTCTGTGAAAAAGAACAGGTCACACTTATTGTGATTTAGTATATGTCAAACACTTGGTCCATAATAGTTTATTTAAATTATGTAATCCATGGAGGTAGCTTGCTGCCTATGAATGGGGGGTGGGAGTAAAGTGTGAAGATCTTTTGAGATGTAAGATAAAAGAGACTGTTCTGCTGTATGTGTGTGTGTGTGTGTGTGTGTATGTGTTTTCCCTTTTCCCAAGTTGGGAGAGACTTGAGTAAACTTAAGTGCTAATTGGCAGGATCTGTAGAAAATTAGGAGTTGCAGGGGAGAGAGGGGAAGATAAAGGAAGTGAGTTCAGACAAGAAGGCAAGAGGCAAGGGATGTAGAGCGCAGGTGGAAGGATGAGTATTGACCGCTATCAGGAGCAACACAGTACCTTCTCCCTAAGCAGTGGCGATGGGAAGTCGACAAGTAGCAAAAGATGCCATTTTTTTGTAATAGCTTCACCTGGGGGAAAATGTTGGTGATGAGATCATTTTTCTGGCAGTCAGATGTTAAAGCTCATAGGAAAAAAAAAAGTGGCATCAGTATCTCCTGTCTCCACTTTCTTGCTACTTACTGTCTTGTTCATTAACCCCTGATTGCCAACAGACTGACACCTTGGATCAATACAATGTTACATGTCAATTTGACCTCAATAAACTGGAAAAAATAAAGGTCAAGAAGTGATCAATGCATTTGGCATCTGAAGATCTGGGTTCAGATTCCCCACCTGTGATGATTGTCTTACAATATAGGAATTAGCCCCTTTATGCTACTAAACTAAGTTCATAATGCTTGATTTAGAGGGTTGTCATGGCAGCACCTACCTGTTGTCTGCCACATAGTAGGCATTCCAAAGAATTATAGTTAAATATGAGTCTGCATTGCCTTTCCCCTCACTCCTTTAACTTATTGAATTAGAAATCAGTAATGAGCTATTTCAAAGCTTTCTGCCAAGAGCATTATAAGGATAAAAAGGGGAAAAAGAAAAAGCGTCAGTAAGTAGACAGTGCTATTCTCTGCAGAAAGCAAGGGCGCTCAGACATAGTGCCCACCATGCCTGGGGCCATTAATGAAGCCTAGCTTCTTTTTCTCATCATTGCAGCCATTCAAAAGGAGAAAGTTCTTCTTGGCAAGGAAGTGCTATTTTCAGAGACAAGATTAGGCTCATTTTGGGAACCACGCTTCTTCAGTCTCGGCACCTCTGAAGATTAGGTTAAAAGGTAAGAAGGAATGACTCAGAATAATTGCATTGCTTTACTGTGAACTTTAAGATCTTTTAGTGCAAGAGTTTTACAAGCAGTGATAGATAGTCATGCAGAGAGGAAAAGTACAAACCCAGGGGACCAGAGCAGCAATGGATGACTGAATTTCACACAAAAAGAAGCTTGGCCAGCCTTGTTATTTATTTTTTTTTTTACCTCCTCCAATTTCACAAGAATACTTTTAATATACCATCATCTTCCCAGTTTCTGAAAACAGATTTTTTTTTTCTTATTCACCTTCACTGTGTATGTCCTCTACAAAGCAGATTTTTAGAAATTCCATTCTGAGTTCAGGCATTTGAAAGTAAAACACATGTAAAGTTCAATTGTGAGTCTATAATTGGGAAAAACGCATCCCATAATGATATCTCTGAGCCACAGCCTAATGTATTTCCTCTCAGCATTGATCAAGCAAACTATAGAAAAGCATTTATTGATCCCTTATTAAATTTTTAGCATAACGCTGAGCTATTTAGGAGATGCAGAAGAAATAAAACTAGGTAGTTCCTAAACTTAGGAGTTTACAGTCTACTTGGATGGAAGAGACATGATTCAACTGCACACTTAGCAACAAGGAATACTAATATACCATCATAGTTATTGAAGTATGTATCTACTTGAACTTTCTTTTCATTTTCTTACTTGCTTACCTCTTGCTCTCCTCTCACATCCACACAGGTTCCAGAGGCAGAGATCTGGGGAAAATTATTTATTTCTCCTTTTTTTTTATCTCCGACATCCAATCAATTGCCAAGTTCTATTGTTTCTGTTCCTAAATATCTCTGGAATGTGTCCAATACATTTTGGTGCTCTTGTCATAATGAGGCCACCATCTACTCGTACCTGGAATGCAATAGTTTGATAACTGGTTACTCGACTTTAAGCCACATCCTTTGCCAATGCATTCCACACAAATGAGCCAGAGTGACCTTTCTAAATGGCAAATACTACAGTGTCCTAAAGTTCACAGACAACTTCAATCTTTAACACATTTCCTCATGCCTGTTTAATTGATTCTGTTTAAAACCATATGATCACTCACACTGGCTTTTAAGAAGGAGACTGGATTCTTCATCATGGCATTTAGGCACTTGTTTCTCTGGCAGCTTGACTCATGGGCCTTTTTTCTGACCACTCAACAAAAGGATGTACAATTCGGGCCCTTGGTGTTCCTTTCTGCTTCTCTCCTGATTTCCACTCCCATGTACCCTGGCTATGGTTCACTTATTTCCATCTTTGGAAGTTATGGAATCATTATTCTGTATTTCTATTGTGTTTTACCCTGTCATATAAATCATTTGTTGTAAATGTGTATAATAGTCTTTGTCCTCATCTCTATAGTTCAATAGGAGGAGGGCTCAGTTTCACTTATTCTTTTCTTACCATCTGAGGCTAGATTGTTTTTGTTGTTGTTTGGTTGCTAAGTTGTGTCCAATTTTTTGCAACCCCATGAAATGCAGCACGCCAGGCTTCCCTGCCCTTCACTATCCTCTGGAGTTTGCTCAAACTCATGTCCATTGAGTCAGTGATGCCATCCAACCATCTCATCCTCTGTCATCCCCTTTTCCTCCTGCCTTCAATCTTTCCCAGCATCAGGGTCTTTTCCAATGAGTCAGTCTTCACATCAGGTGGCCAAAGTATTGGAGCTTCAGCTTCAGCATCAGTACTTCCAATGAATATTCACGGTTGATTTTCTTTAGGATTGACTGGTTTAATCTCCTTGCTGTCCAAGGGACTCTTAAGAGTCTTTTCCAGCAACACAGTTCAAAAGCATCAATTTTTCAGCTCTCAGCCTTCTTTATGGTCCAACTTGCGCATCTAGGCTAGATTAGTCCCTGGCATTAAGTAAATAGCTGATAATCAATAGTTGAGTAAATAAATGTGGGACTGGGTAAAGGTAAAGATAAAATTCTGTAAGGAAGGGTAGCTTTAATGTATAAATTAGCAGCAAAGGATTTAGGTTAGATGGAGTTCAAGAGAGTGACACAGAGCATTACAATATGGAAACTATAGGATGAAAATCATTAGGAAAGTGCTGTCAGCATGATAACGATAACACTGGTCTGATAGAAACAGTATGTGGATGCTGGAAATACTGAAAAATTGACCTAACTGTTGGAGAAGGGGACACTATTAGGAATACAGAAGACCTTGACATTAGGAAATAAATTTATATTTAATGAAGTGATAAAATGGAATATTGAAAACATTTGACCTATGATCTGGACATTGTCAAGGAAAGACGTTGTGATGGGCACAGAAATTCTACTTGTTCCCCTATTCAAATACTAGAGCAATAGGAAGTCCTCTTTCTACAATCCTTGAATTCAAAGATGATTTTTTTTTAATTTGTGATTTCCAGGCAGGATGCCGCAAAATGTAAGTTCATAAACTCTGTGGTCTGATAGATGAGTCTAAACAATGTACGTCTATGTGCCTCCTGAATAATATTAGGCAAGTTATTTAACTTTCTGAACCTCAGTTTTCTCCTCCGAAAATGGGGATACAAATAATTGAACCTACCTCATAAGGCTGTCATGAGTGAAAAGAAATGTAGTTCAGGTCAAGTGCTTGACTCAGAGTAAATATTCAGTAAAAGTTCCTTTTATTTTCAGGATGTACTGTACTTCTTTTTATTATTTTGTGTTCGCAGTTTCCATTGTAAGAAAAAAAAGATTCAATGTGAGTTATGTACCCTTGTTAAATTAGTTTTCTGATTGTGGTTTTTGATTAAATGTCATGTAAGATTCAAAGTAGAAATAAATAATCATGCAGACAAGATGTTACATCACAAAGAAGTGCAGCACACAAATGAGGGGAATTTTACCATTTGTGTCACTGTCTAATTCACCTGAAGGACTGTGAGACATTCAGAAGAACTTGATATTCTGTGAATTAGTGAGTTAATTCACTTGATCAAATATGAAAAATCAACAAATGTTCTCTATTCATTTATGACAATTGTGATTCATACAGCACACAATAATGCAGGTGACAGGAGAAACACATGGGGAACCTGTTTAGCCCTCGTAGCAGAGCTACATGTAAGGCTGCATCAAGGTCAATTAATAGATGCCAACTCTGGGATAGAACATAGGAAAACTAGAGGTTCTGTGGTGGGGACAAGAAGGCTGGGGCCTAGAAGAACAAGGGGAATGGAAGCGACAGAGATATTGGCTCTGAAAAAGATGGTAGTTTCCTCCAAGCCAGAATTTCCAAAGAAAGTATTAAACTCAACCACAAATCCTTATGCACCCAATGTAAGAAAAGTCCAGTGACTGTGCAGAGCAGAGTCCAGGACAGCAGTGTTTATTGTAATTAGGCAAAATACTATCTTGTTGTGGGAGAACAACATGTCATGTCATATTCCCAGCCAGTGCCTAAAAGCCATGAGGAGAGGAATTCAGTCGCTTTGGGAATGATCTAGTAGGAACTAGATTGGGAAATAGGATGCGATCCAAGTCAACTGACGTGTAAGGAAACAGACTCAGTCCTTTTGCTTGTTTGTTTGTTTTACTAGGGAAGATAAAGGAGAAGAGAAAGGATGGGGATTAAGTATGACTTAGAAGTGGGACAGGCCACGTATTTTAATAGAACACATTTACAAAAAGTATAGTTCATTCTTATTCCACCAGGGATTGCAAATACTTGGTAGCACAGTGATCAAATTCCACCATTATGTTAGGAATTGGTAACTTCCCAATTACTAGCTGATAAACTTTCAATCTCTTATTTATTTGTTTCATTTTCAAATGAATGTCTGTGTTCTTAGGATGGTAAAGCGTGTTTTAAAAAACCTAAGCATACTTTTCTCTCACTTGTTTAGAAACTCATTTAGAGGAGAAATAAAGCTTTTGAATTTTTTCTCTATTGCTCTTATGTTTCTAAAAAGCATTTTGTATGTGCAGAATATCCAAATATATCCCTGAATAGTTAATAATTGCTATGTATTTTCACCCTTTATAAGAAGATGCATATAACTAGAGTACCTCTTGAACTCAATGGTTTAATGTAGCACTGAAAATTAATATAAAATGCTATTGAACACTTGAGAGAAGCTAATAAGTGAAGCATGATGGTTCAATATCAATAAAAATAAATTTTGATATAATTATTAGAAACCATCTTGAAAAGTCATCTTCTTCATTAAAGGTCATGACAATGGATTAAAAGGCAACTATTGATCATTATTTTTCTTTAACTTATTTTAACTTTTCTTGGGTAATAGTTTGCAGAAGAAGTTCATGCATCTTTATTTAAATATAAAGCTTTGTGAAGCAAATAAGCAAATGGAAGACCTCTAATTACATAGTTACCATGTTTGTTTGTATTTTTGTTATTTGGCCATGCCAGGCAGAACAAGGGATCTTATTTTCCTGAACAGGGATTGAACCCACACCCCTTGTAAGGGAAGCCCAGACTTTTAGCCATTGGGCCACCAAGGAAATCCCTAGGTGCTGTGTTCTTGTGATCAAATATGTCCTTGTAAGTCTATGTGAAGAACTTTTCTTATACTAACAAGGGACCCTATGTTCCAGAAAATACAATGGACAACTAAAAACTATTTTCAGTTGTTTTAAAAAACAAACACCATTTCAAACTCATTTTTTTAAAACTGTTTTCAATAATCTCCACTTTCAAACTGTAGGAACTGAGCCTGGCTGAGAGGAGGGAAAAAGGGATTATAAAAGCTCCACACAACTTGTCTCGTTTGGCACATGTACAGTCGAATGCTTTCACTTTCCTGCCAGGATGGTTAAGTTAACACTTAATTAGTATGTGTACCAAACAAAACGTGCTTCTGGGCAGCACATTTTTTTTTTTAATTTCCCCCCACTGCCCTACAAATAAATAGCCTGGTTTCTGCCCAAAATATTCAAGGAAAAGACTGTGCTTGCCTGGGGCAGAGGCCAGATGCCTCAACTTCCAGCTTCCTTCCATCAAAGCTGTGCAGTTTGGAAATTAAAATCTACAGCAATAATGAAACATATTAAAATGCATGCAAAGTCTTGAGGGCTTATAATATGCTAAAAACTGGCAATGCATGTTTACATCCATATATCAACTTGGATGTGCTGAAAAGATTTAAAGTGTAAAATATGCAAATATGTGTCATATTGTCACACTTGGTCTCTCTAATGGAACTCCCTTTCATCTCAAGTCGTCTTAATTTCATGAATATTACATGGCCCTCACACCTTTTACTCCTGCTGTTGCTAGGCTGAGAAGATTATAAAAATATGTTAATAGTAACTTTCATCAAATAAAAGTTGCAATATTCCAAATAAAGCATTTTTCCCCTCCTCTTGAAATACAAATTGTGAAGGATTTCACGCTATTTTGTTTCCCTGTGGGAGACGAGATAACTATAGGCCAATTAAATTAATGAGAAAAGACCATGTGAATGGCAATATTTGTGCATAATCCTGGCTGGCTGCACATATAGGCAGGTATATAGTGGTTTTTAAAATATCTTTGAGAAATTAAAATAGTCCCAGCTCTAGGATATTGATAGTGTATAGAGATGATTTTTAAATTAGGCTTTCTTCCCCAAAAGTCCATGATTTTATATTTAATTGTTGAATCACTATAGGAAGTAGAAAGGGGAGGGAAAGTTTGAGGACTCTATCTTCATTGGAAGGTGAAAAATAATGATGATATTGAAATTTCAGATAATTCCCCCAGAAAACACTCACAAAAAAGGATATACTCTGTCCATCTGGTGCACACTGTCCCCAGATTTTCAGAATGACAGCTTTGCTCTTTTATCATGACATCTGCTGAAGACTCACTTTTGACTTGTTTTATTGATGACTTTAACAGTTGGTAGATGGCAAAGAAATAGGAATTGTTCTTTTCTAGATGTAATCCTCATCTATGGGAGAGAACTAGTAGCTTCACAGAAATAATAAGAATCTTACATTACGTACCACCCTGAATGTCATAACAGATAAAGAATAAAAATAAGAAAATGGAGTTTAGTTACAACTTTATTTTAGAGGAGCACTGGACTTAATACACTTGGAGAAAAAAATATTTTTTTTCTTTAACCTATGAACCAGTTATTCTATAAATATTTAAAGGAGGGGAAACTAAAAAAGTGATATTCTGACAATTGAAATGAGTAAGTTACCAGCTCTCTGGCTCAGGAAACCAACATATGAGCTCTGATCCTTAGAAGTGTTTTCACATATGATGAAAGGAAGGACACTGAACTAGGAGCAATGCACACAGGAAGCCTGTACGGGAAGGCGCAGGATGAGAAGACTGCGGTGCAAACTGTGCTGGGCTTGAGATGCCAAGGGAAGCATGAAGGGTGTTGGAAACTCTGCTTTGAAAGAAGACTGCAGGAAGCATAAACTGTGGCCAAAGACAGGTGACCTGGTTCTGACAGGTGGCAAAAAGAAGATGGGCCTTCTCAGCGGTTTGTTTTTTTCTGAATTCTTGCTGTTATATTGTTGTTTCTGTTTGTTTCCTTTTGTATTGTTGCTGTCCCCAAGAAGCTTTTACAGATTAGAATTGTTAGACAAAAAATATAAAAGGAAAATGTAGCTTTTCCTACATGGAACCAGAGAAAACAAGCAAACAAAAATTTTCATTGGGTTTTACTTTATTTATCAGAGATTTCTCTTTTTTCCTTAACTAACATATAATCTTAATTTTAAAAAAATTTCCACAATTTGGGTAGAAAGTGACATTTTCTTCATTATTCTAAAGCAACTTCTCCATGTATCATGCCAAATTTGGATTGTACCTTTTAAACACTTTTATATGCTACATCTTAAAAATAAAAATTATCTCCTAAATAGTTCCCTACATCATTAAGAATGCCTTATATCTTAAACAGTTTCTTACATAATGTATCATATTATGTTTTTCATCAATATTGGATTATTTGTTTTAAAAATTTGTCAAATAATATAAGTAAATATAAAATATTGTTTATACATCTTTCCCCATACTTAAATAAAGTTTTAGACAAATTATTTTTAAGATCAACATAGTTTATAAAAAAATCATGTTCACAAGGTTTTAAAAGTGTGATACAAAGAGATAAGGTAAACTATCCTATAAAATATATTTCCTCCTGTGTTACTTACTTTTTCTTATTGGCTGAAATGTATGAAGTGTATTTTAAAAGAGAATATGGATAAGACTTCCCTGACTGGCAATGGTAATGTAGCTTTTTCAAAATAATCATCTTTTGAAAAACAATAAAATATAATGAAAAAAATTAATGACAAAAACTAAAGGTGTCTAGCATTCAGTTAAAAATAACATGACTCAAAAGAACATAGCAATATAAAAGGGAGTAAATTACACAGATAGTAGAAAGATACCTATAATACTTACACTTCAGATACTGAAAATGCTTAACACAGATTACAAAATGGCAATGCTTACTATGTTTAAAGAAATAAAAAGCAAGCTGATAATACCTGCAGGACAGAAGAAAGTTTTTGAGAGTGGATTTGAAGAAAACAGTATAGAAATATAAATATATAAAATACAATAAGGCAAATTAAAAATCAGTGGAAATGTTTAGCAGCAAAAATCACACATCCCAATTTAGAATTAATAAGATAGATACAAAGATATTGTTCATGCTAAAACACAGGGAGAAAATAAACATAAAATTCAAGAGGGAAAATATGCTTTCAGAGAATAGAAGGTGTATAAGAGGAACAGCAGAGAGCAGAGTGTGTGGCGGTAACATTCAGAAAGATAATGGCTGAGAGTCCTTTAGACCTGATAATAAACTAGTCCACAGATTCAGCTCTAAGCAAGATAAATTAAATAGAAATTCATATGAGGAACCACCATAGAGAAATTGTTGAAAATGAAAATCAAAGGAAAAACCAAAGTCAGACAGCAAATAAAAAAGATTTACTTTCGAGTGCAAACTGACAGCTGTCTTCACAAATGCAACAATTAAAACCCAAAGAAACATGGAATGATATCCTCCAAACACCAAAAAAAGAAAGAAAAATCAATTGCATAGCAATGCTGCATGCAATAAAAATAACTGTAAGGATAGAAGTGAAAATCAGAGCATTTTAAAACAAAAGCTGAGAGGATTAATCACCAGAAATCATTATTAAAGGAGTGTTAAAGTATAGATTCCAGGCAGAGAATGTGATTCTTGATAGAAATTTCAATGATATTTTATCTGTGATTTTAAAGCAATGAAAGTAGAACACACTCGTGTTTGTTCTGTCCTATCTGACTGTGTGTGACCCCATGGACTGTGGCCTGCCAGGCTCCTCTGTCCATGGGATTTTTCAGGCAAGAATACTAGAGAGGATTGTCATTTCCTCCTCCAAGGGATCTTTCTGACCCTGAACTCAAGCACACATCTCCTGTGTTTCCTGCATTAGCAGGCGGATAGTTTACCACTGAGCCACACATGGACAAACATAAATAAATTTTGACTATGGAAAACAATAATAATATCTAGTATATATTTTTAAATAGAAATAAAATTTCAGACATAATTCCATGGGACATAGATCTCATAGATTTAAAGATGTATTCATAGGTAATCATAGCCCAAGAAGAAAACATAAGATTTTATTAGTTTTATACTCTGAATAATTATATGTGTTTCTAATTTTTTTCAGATTTTGCCATAAAAGAGAGTACATACATATACACAAAGTAGATTAAAAAAATCACAAAATAGGATCATAGATATAAAACTATATTGTATTAAATATAAATGACAATCCAGATAAAAGACAATTATATTCATGCCAGAATAAAAAAGCAAATGCAATTTATAAAGGATCCACAGAAAGCATAAGATATAGAAAGGCTGAGATTCAAATTCTACATGAGACAAAATAGATTGTATAGAATAAAATATGCCAACAACTGAGATAATGACCTTATCATGGTGAATTTCTAACGACCAAAAAGATATAAATATTTAACATGTATGCTTTTCAAAATACAGCTTCAATTTATAGGACAAAGTTTACTGACTTAAAAGCAATAAACAATGCATTTTTTTAAAAAGTGAATGTTATTCAAGTGTAGCAGAACTTTTATGGAACTGACTAACTGAGAAATTGAAATGTGTCAAACATATTTCAAATCAAAGCACGTGACCCACAGACTGAACTTATTACCAAAGCCTAATGAAGTCCCTCTAAACTCATTTTTGATTAATCAAAAAAAGATAGTAGTTACATCACAAATTAGTAATATGTTGCCTTTGTCATTAAAAATCACCTGAAAAACAAAACAAAAAGCGTAGTCTTGAATGAGTTGAAGTTTTCTTCATCCATGATTATGAATGACATGCATATTTACAATTAAATCTAGGTGTGCTGCTTTAGTATAGTTGTACTGCAGTTTGTGGGTTGTCTTCTCGGGGGCTCTATGGTAGGGTTGATGGTGACCTCCTCCAAGAGGGCTTGTATCATACGCTACATGACCAAGGTCTGCTGCAGTCAGAACACCTGCCCCCACAGCAGGCCACTGCTGACCCATGCCACAGGAGACACTCAAACACTCAAAAGCAAGTCTGGCTTAGTCTCTGTGGGGTCTCTGGGTCCTGGTGTGCACAGAGTTTTGCTTGAGTCCTTCGAGCATCTCTGGCAGGTATGAGGTTTGACCCTAAAAGTGATTTTGCCTCTCCGACTGCCTTGCTGGGGCATCTCCTTTGCCCTTGGACACGAGGTACCTTTTCCTGGTGGGATCCAATAGTCTCCAGTCAGTGGTTGCTCAGCAGCAAGTTGCAGTTTTGGAGTTCTCACAGGAGAAGATGAGTGCCTGTCCTTCTACTCTGCCATCATGCTTATTGCCTTAAATTGACTTAAGTTGAAGACAGTAGGGAAAGCCACCCGACCATTCAGGTAGGAACTAACTCAGATCCCTTATGATTATACAGTAGAAGTGACAAATAGATTCAAGAGATGAGATCTGAAAGACAGAGGGCCTGAAGAACTATGGATGGAGGTTCATGACATTGTAAAAGAGGCAGTGATAAAGATCATCCCCAGGAAAAAGAAATGCAAAAGGCAAAATGGTTATCTGAGGAAGCTGTAAAAACAGCTGAAAAAAAGAAGGGAAGCTAAAAGGAAATGAGAAAAGGAAAGATATACCCATATGAATGCAGAGTTCCAAAGATTAACAAGGAGAGATAAGAAAGCCTTCCTCAGTGATCAATGCAAAGAAATAGAGGAAAACAACAGAATGGGAATAACTAGAGATCTCTTCAAGAACATTGAAGATACCAAGGGAACATTTCATTCAAAGATGGGCACAATACAGGACATAAATTGTATGGACATTTGACAGAAGCATAAGATATTAAGAAGAGGTGGCAAGCATACACAGAAAAACTATACAAAAAAGATCTCGTTGACCCAAATAACTACGATGGTGTGATCATTCACCTAGAGCCAGACATCCTGGATTATGAAGTCAAGTGGGCCTTAGGAAGCATCACTACAAACACATGTAGTGGAAGTGATGGAATTCCAGTTGAGCTATTTCAAGTTCTAAATGATGATGCTGTGAAAATGCTGCATTCAATATGCCAGCATATTTGGAAAACTCATTGGTGGCCACAGGACAGGAAAATGTCAGTTTTGATTCCAATCCACCACCGTCCCCCCCGCCCCTGCAAAAAAAGGCAATGCCAAAGAATGTTTAAACTACTGCACAATTACACTTATCTCACACACTAGGAAGGTAATGCTCAACATTCCCCAGGTGAGGTCTGTTCATGAACAGAGAACTTCCAGATGATCAAGCTGGATTAGAAAGGTCAGAGGAACCAGAGATCAAATTGTCAACCTCCACTGGATCACAGAGAAAGCAAGAGAGTTCCAGAAAAACATCTACTCATGCTTTATTGACTATGCCAAAGCCTTTGACTGTGGATCAAAACAAACTGTGGAAAATTCTTAACGAGATGGAAATACCAGATCACCTTAACTGCCTCCTGAGAAATCTGTATGCAGGTCAAGAAGTGAAAGTTAGAACCAAACATGGAGCAATGGACTTGTTCCAAATTGGGAAAAGAGTACATCAAGGCTGTATATTTTCACCCTGCTTATTTAACTTATATGCAGAGTACCTCGTGCAAAACGCCATGATGGATGAAGCACAAGTTGGAATTAAGATTTCTGGGGGAAATATCAATAACCTCAAATATGCATATGACACCACACTTATGACAGAAAGTGAAGAACTAAAGAGTCTCTTGATGAAAGTAAAAGAGGACAGTGAAAAAGCTGTCTTAAAACTCAACGTTCAAAAAACTAAGATTGACATCCTGTCCCATCACTTCATGGCAAAAATATGGGAAATCAATGGAAAGTGAGCAACTTTATTTTCATGGGCTCCAAAATCACTGTAGATGATGACTGCAGCCGTGAAATTAAAAGACATTTTCTCCTTGGAAGAAAAGCTATGACCAACCTACACAGCATGTTAAAAAGCAGAGACATTACTTTGCTGACAAAGTGAAAGTGAAAGTGAAGTCACTCAGTCGTGTCTGACTCTTTGTGACCCCATAGACTGTAGCCTACCAGGCTCTTCTGTCCATGGGATTTTCCAGGCAGTAGTACTGAAGTGAGCTGCCATTTCCTTCTTCAGGGGATCTTCCCAATCCAGGGCTTGAATCTGGGTCTCCCACATTATAGACAGATGCTTTACTGTCTGAGCCACCAGGGAAGTCCTTGCTGACCAAGGTCCATCTAATCGAAGCTATGGTTATTCCAGTAGTCATGTATGGCTGTGAGAGTTGGACCATAAAGAAAGCTGAGTACTGAAGAACTGATGCTTTTGAATTGTAGTGTTGGTGAAGACTCTTAAGAGTCCCTTGGACTGCAAGGAGATCATTCCAGTCTATCTTACAGGAAATCAGTCCTGAATATTCATTGGGAGGACTGATGCTGGAGCTGAAGCTCCAATACTTTGGCCACCCGATGCAAAGAACCAACTCATTGGAAAAGACCCTAATGCTGGAAAGTTTGAGGACAGAAAGAGAAGGGGACAACAGAGGATGAAATGGTTGGATGGCATCACCAACTCAATGGACACCAGTTTGAGCAAACTCCAGGAGATAGTGAAGGACAAGGAAGCCTGCTGTCATGCTGTAGTTCATAGTGTTGCAGAGAGTTGGATACAACTTAGTGACAGAACAACAACAGTACATCCTTACATAAGAATGTTCATTGTAGTTTCATTCATAATAGCCTGAAATAGCTGAAAGAATACAGATGTGTCTAAACTCGAGAATAAATGTAATAATTTTGCCATATCAATACAATGTACTACTCATGAGTAAAAAAAGAACACACTACTGATATGTATTCAGCATGTACACAAAAATGTTATCACGGTCCAAGAAGCTAGACCCAACAACAAATAATGATTATGACATTCTACAATAAACAAAAGTATTTATGAGGATAGACATCAGGTCAGTAGCTGCTTCTGTGATGAAAATGGTTGCCTGAGAAGGAGCACATGAAGGCATTCTATGGGGTTGGAGCTCTTCTGTGTTTTGATGTGTCTTTGTCAGACAGTTCACTGAAGAGCTGGTGGTTTCCTGTAGATAAATTTCACCCTAATAAAAGTTAGCATTCTTACTTGTTTCTCTATGTGTATTTAGCTCACATTGGAACTTATATTGGGCTAATTCTTAGAAGGTTTGCCATTTTATTTTCTGTTCACTCTGATGGAGGACTTGAAAGATTTTTTTCTGTTTAAAATAATGTGCTTTAAATTTTTTTTTTTTTTTTTTTGAGAGGGAGGAGCTAAGATGGTGGAGGAATAGGACGGGGAGACCGCTTTCTCCCCCACAAATTCATCAAAAGAACATTTAAACGCCGAGTAAATCCCACAAAGCAACTTCTGAATGCCGACAGAGGACATCAGGCACCTAGAAAAGCAGCCCATTATCTTCGAAAGGAGGTAGGAAAAAATATAAAAAACAAAAAAAGAGACAAAAGAGGGAGGGATGGAGCTCTGTCCCGGGAAGGGAGTCTTAAAAAGAGAGAAGTTTCCAAACACCAGGAAACACTCTCACTGCCAAGTCTGTGCCGAGCCTTGGAAGTACAGAGGGCAACATAACAGGGAGGAAAAATAAATAAACAATTAAAACCCACAGATTATGAGCCCAACGGTAACTCCCCCAGTGGAGAAACAGCACAGAGGCCTGCATCCGCCACTAGCGAGCGGGGGCTGGGCAGGGAGGCGCAGGCTGCGTCACTTAGAGTAAGGATCTGGCCTGAATGCCCCGAGCGATATCTGAGCGAAATAACTTGGGCTAGCAAACCAGACTGTGGGATAACTACCACTCGAAAAGCCAGCCCTAACTTAAGACACCGCCAGGCCCGCACAAAGGACTGAACAGAGATAGCTGGCTGCAGACCATCCCCCTCCGGTGAAAGGCAGCCAGAGCCGGAAGGGGGCAATCGCAGCCCCAGAGAGACATTATCTACAAAACTGTAAGCAGGCTTTTTTGCTAACCAAGGCTTCTTGGGGTTCTGGATGGTCAACATCTGCCTGAGAAGGTGCACCGGTTGTACACCCAGAAAACCAAATGGCGGGGAGGCGATAAGTCGCAGCGACTGCACTCACCAAACACCTCACCACCTGAGCTGCTCGGACCTGGGAAGGGCACAAAACACAGGCCCACTGAGTCTGCGCCTCTGAGGACTACCCCAGTGCCTGAACCTGAGCGGCTTAGACCTGGGAGGTGCATGCAGCCCAGGGCCAGCCTCGGATGGTTCCCTGTGGAGCAACCTAGAGCCTGAGCAGTGTGGGCAGGGAGGGTACATGTGCCGGGAGCTGGGGCAGGCCCAGTGTGGCTGAGGCACTGAGCACACGCCAGTGTTATTTGTTTGCAGCGTCCCTCCCTCCCCACAGCGCGACTGAACAAGTGAGCCTTAAAAAAAAAAAAAAAATTGTCCACCACCACCTGCTTTGTGTCAGGGCGGAAATCAGACACTGAAGAGACCAGAAAACAGAAGAAGCTAAAACAGAAGGAACTGCCTTGGAAGCGACAGGTGCAATAGATTAAAACCCTGTCGTTAGTACCAACTACATAGGAAGGGGCCTATAGATCTTGAGAAATATAAGCCAGACCAAGGAACTAGCTGAAAATGAACTGACCCCACAACACCCACAATAACACCAAAGTCCTAGATATATTTTTACTATTTTTACGATCATTCTCTTTTTTTTTAATTTTTAAAAAAATTTTAAGTCCTCTATTACTCCTTTAATTTTCACTTTTATAACCTACTATTACTTTGCAAAAAAAAAGACCCTATTTTTTTAAAAGCAAACTTATATATTTATTTTTTATAAATTTTGTGACCTTGTTTTTTTCCTTCTTTCTTTTCTTTTTTTTCTTCTTTTCTTTAACATTGTATTTCTGAAATTCCAAAATCTACTCTAGATTTTTAATTTTTGCTTTTTGGTATTGTTATCAATTTTGTACCTATATTTTTTTTTTATAACTTTGTGACTTTGTTTTTCTTTTTCTTCTTCTTCTCTTCTCTTTCTTTTTCTTCTTCTTTTTTTAACATTGTATTTTTCAAATTCCAAATTCTATTCTAGATTTTTATTTTTTGCTTTTTGGTATTTGTTATCAATTTTGTACCTATATTTTCTTTATAATTTTGGTGACTTTTTTTTTTTTCTTCTCTTTCTTTTTCTTCTTCTTTTCTTTAACATTGTATTTTTGAAATTCCAAACTCCACTCTAGATTTTTAATTTTTGCTTTTTGGTATTTGTTATCAATTTTGTACCTTTAAGAACCCAATCTTCAGTGCCCATTTTTACTTGGGAGAGAGATTACTGGCTTGACTGCTCTCTCCCCCTTCAGACTCTCCTTTTTCTCCACCAGGTCGCCTGTGTCTCCTCCCTAACCCCTCTCTGCTCTACCCAACTCTGTGAATTTCTGTGTGTTCCAGACGGTGGAGAACACTTAGGGAACTGATTACTGGCTGGATCTGTCTCCTTTTCATTCCTGCCTTTTATCGTCCTGGCCACCTCTGTCTCCTTCCTCCCTCTTTTCTTCTCTGTATAACTCCATGAACATCTCTGAGCGGTCCAGTTGTGGAGTGCACATAAGGAAGTGATTACTGGCTAGGCTGCTCTCTCCTCTATTGATTCCACCTCATCTCATTTGGGTCACCTCTAACTCCCTCCTCCCTCTTCTCTTCTTCATGTAACTCTGTGAACCTCTCTGGGTGTCCCTCACTGTGGAGAAACTTTTCATCTTTAACCTAGGTATTTATCAATGGTGCTGTATAGAAGAAGTTTTGAGACTACTGTAAAAATAAGACTGAAAACTGGAAGCAGGAGGCTTAAGTCCAAACCCTGACTCCAGGGAACTCCTGACTGCAGGAAACATTAATTGACAGGAGCTCATCAAACGCCTCCATACCTACACTGAAACCAAACACCACACAAGGGCCAAAAAGTTCCAGAGTAAGACATACCACACAAATTCTCCAGCAACACAGGAACACAGCCCTGAGCTCAAATATACAGGCTGCCCAAAGTTACTACAAAACCATAGACATCTCTTAACTCATTACTGGACACTTCATTGCACTCCAGAGAGAAGAAATCCAGCTCCACCCACCAGAACACTGACACAAGCTTCCCTAACCAAGAAACCTTGACAAACCACCTGTACAAACCCACACATAGTGAGGAAACTCCACAATAAAGAGAACTCCACAAACTGCCAGAGACATAAAGGCCACCCCAAACACAGCAATATAAACAAGATGAAGAGACAGAGGAATACCCAGCAGGTAAAGGAACAGGACAAATGCCCACCAAACCAAACAAAAGAGGAAGAGATAGGGAATCTACCTGATAAAGAATTCTGAATAATGATAGTGAAAATGATCCAAAATCTTGAAATCAAAATGGAATCACAATAAATAGCCTGGAGACAAGGATTGAGAAGAAATAGAAAAGAGTCAATATATAATGAATAATGCAATAAATGATATCAAAAACACTATGGAGGTAACAAATAGTAGAATAACAGAGGCAGAAGATAGGATTAGTGAATTAGAAGATAGAATGGTAGAAATAAATGAATCAGAGAGGAAAAAAGAAAAACAAATTAAAAGAAATGAGGACAATCTCAGAGACCTCCAGGACAATATTAAATGCTACAACATTCGAATCATAGGAGTCCCAGAAGAAGACAAAAAGAAAGACCATGAGAAAATACATGAGGAGATAATAGTTGAAAACTTCCCTAAAATGGGGAAGGAAATAATCACCCAAGTCCAAGAAACCCAGAGAGTCCCAAACAGGATAAACCCAAGGCGAAACACCCCAAGACACATATTAATCAAATTAACAAAGATCAAAAACAAAGAACAAATATTAAAAGCAGCAAGGGAAAAACAACAAATATCACACAAGGGAATTCCCATAAGGATAACAGCTGATCTTTCAATAGAAACTCTTCAAGCCAGGAGGGAATGGCAAGACATACTTAAAGTGATGAAAGGAAATAACCTACAGCCCAGATTATTGTACCCAGCAAGGATCTCATTCAAGTATGAAGGAGAAATCAAAAGCTTTCAGACAAGCAAAAGCTGAGAGAATTCAGCACCACCAAACCAGCTCTCCAACAAATACTAAAGGATATTCTCTAGACAGGAAACACAAAAACAGTGTATAAACTCGAACCCAAAACAATAAAGTAAATGGCAACGGGATCATACTTATCAATAATTACCTTAAATGTAAATGGGTTGAATGCCCCAACCAAAAGACAAAGACTGGCTGAATGGATACAAAAACAAGACCCCTATATATGTTGTCTAAAAGAGACCCACCTCAAAACAGGGGACACATACAGACTGAAAATGAAGGGCTGGAAAAAGATATTCCATGCAAATAGAGACCAAAAGAAAGCAGGAGTAGCAATACTCATAATCAGATAAAGTAGACTTTAAAACAAAGGCTGTGAAAAGAGACAACGAAGTAGACTACATAATGATCAAAGGATCAATCCAAGAAGAATATATAACAATTATAAATATATATGCACCCAACATAGGAGCACCTCAATATGTAAGACAAATGCTAACAAGTATGAAAGGGGAAATTAACAATAACACAATAATAGTGGGAGACTTTAATACCCCACTCACACCTATGGATAGATCAACTAAACAGAAAATTAACAAGGAAACACAAACTTTAAATGATACAATAGACCAGTTAGACCTAATTGATAACTATAGGACATTTCACCCCAAAACAATTAATTTCATTTTTTTCTCAAGTGCACATTAAACCTTCTTCAGGATAGATCACATCCTGGGCCATAAATCTAGCCTTGGTAAATTCAAAAAAACTGAAATCATTCCAAGCATCTTTTCTGACCACAATGCAGTAAGATTAGATCTCAATTACAGGAGAAAAACTATTAAAAATTCCAACATATGGAGGCTGAACAACACGCTGCTGAATAGCCAACAAATCAGAGAAGAAATCAAAAAAGAAATCAAAATTTTCATAGAAATGAATGAAAATGAAAACACAACAACCCCAAACCTGTGGGACACGGTAAAAGCAGTGCTAAGGGAAAGTTCATAGCAATACAGGCACACCTCAAGAAACAAGAAAAAAGTCAAATAAATAACCTAACTCTACACCTAAAGCAACTAGAAAAGGAAGAAATGAAGAACCCCAGGGTTAGTAGAAGGAAAGAAATCTTAAAAATCAGGGCAGAAATAAATGCACAAGAAACAAAAGAGACCATAGCAAAAATCAACAAAGCCAAAAGCTGGTTCTTTGAAAGGATAAATAAAATTGATAAACCATTAGCCAGACTCATCAAGAAACAAAGGGAGAAAAATCAAATCAATAAAATTAGAAATGAAAATGGAGAGATCACAACAGACAACACAGAAATACAAAGGATCATAAGAGACTACTATCAGCAATTATATGCCAATAAAATGAACGACGTGGAAGAAATGGACAAATTCTTAGAAAAGTACAACTTTCAAAAACTGAACCAGGAAGAAATAGAAAATCTTAACAGACCCATCACAAGCATGGAAATTGAAACTGTAATCAGAAATCTTCCAGCAAACAAAAGCTCAGGTCCAGACAGCTTCACAGCTGAATTCTACCAAAAATTTAGGGAAGAGCTAACACCTATCCTACTCAAACTCTTCCAGAAAATTGCAGAGGAAGGTAAACTTCCAAACTCATTCTATGAGGCCACCATCACCCTAATACCAAAACCTGACAAAGATGCCACAAAAAAAAAAGAAAACTACAGGCCAATATCACTGATGAACATAGATGCAAAAATCCTTAAGAAAATTCTAGCAATCAGAATCCAACAATACATTAAAAGGATCATACATCATGACCAAGTGGGCTTTATCCCAGGGATGCAAGGATTCTTCAATATCTGCAAGTCAATCGATGTAATACACCACATTAACAAACTGAAAAATAAAAACCATATGATTATCTCAATAGATGCAGAGAAAGCCTTTGACAAAATTCAATATCCAGTATGATAAAAACTCTCCAGAAATCAGGAATAGAAGGAACATACCTCAACATAATAAAAGCTATATATGACAAACCGACAGCGAACATTATCCTCAATGGTGAAAAATTGAAAGCATTTCCCCTAAAGTCAGGAACAAGACAAGGGTGCCCACTTTCACCATTACTATTGAACATAGTTTTGGAAGTTTTGGCCACAGCAATCAGAGAAGAAAAAGAAATAAAAGGAATCCAAATTGGAAAAGAAGAAGTAAAACTCTCACTGTTTGCAGATGACATGATCCTCTACATACAAAACCCTAATGACTCTACCAGAAAATTACTAGAGCTAATCAATGAATATAGTAAAGTTGCAGGATATAAAATCAACACATAGAAATCCCTTGCATTCCTATACACTAATAATGAGAAAACAGAAAGAGAAATTAAGGAAACAATTCCATTCACCGTTGCAAAGAAAAGAATAAAATACTTAGGAATATATCTACCTAAAGAAACTAAAGACCTATATGTAGAAAATTATAAAACACTGGTGAAAGAAATCAAAGAGGACACTAATAGATGGAGAAATATACCATGTTCATGGATTGGAAGAATCAATATAGTGAAAATGATTATAATACCCAAAGCTATTTATAGATTTAATGCAATCCCTATCAAGCTACCAATAGTATTCTTCACAGAGCTGGAACAAATAATTTCACAATTTGTATGGAAATACAAGAAACCTCAAATAGCCAAAGCCATCTTGAGAAAGAAGAAGGGAACTGGAGGAATCAACTTGCCTGACTTCAGGCTCTACTACAAAGCCACAGTCATCAAGATCATATGGTACTGGCACAAAGACAGAAATATAGATCAATGGGACAAAATAGAAAGCCCAGAGATAAATCCACGCAGGAGGCAAGAATATACAATGGATTAAAGACAATCTCTTTAATAGGTGGTGCTGGGAAAACTGGTCAATCACTTGTAAAAGAATGAAACTAGAACACTTTCTAACACCATACACAAAAATAAACTCAAAATGGATTAAAGATCTAAATGTAAGACCAGAAACTATAAAACTTCTAGAGGAGAACATAGGCAAAACACTCTCCAACATACATCACGGCAGGATCCTCTATGACCCACCTCCCAGAATATTGGAAATAAAAGCAAAAATAAACAAATGGGACCTAATTAACCTTAAAAGCTTCTGCACATCAAAGGAAACTATTAGCAAGGTGAAAAGACAGCCTTCAGAATGGGAGAAAATAATAGCAAATGAAGCAACTGACAAACAACTAATCTCAAAAATATACAAGCAACTCCTGTAGCTCAATTCCAGAAAAATAAATGACCCAATCAAAAAATGGGCCAAAGAACTAAATAGACATTTCTCCAAAGAAGACATACAGATCGCTAACAATCACATAAAAAGATGCTCAACATCACTCATTATCAGAGAAATGCAAATCAAAACCACTATGAGGTACCATTTCACGCCAGTCAGAATGGCTGTGATCCAAAAGTCTACAAGCAATAAATGCTGGGGAGGGTGTGAAGAAAAGGGAACACTCTTACACTGTTGGTGGAAATGCAAACTACTACAGCCACTATGGAGAATGGTGTGGAGATTCCTTAAAAAACTGGAAATAGAACTGCCTTATGATCCAGCAATCCCACTGCTGGGCATACACACTGAGGAAACCAGAATTGAAAGAGACACGTGTACCCCACTGTTCATCACAGCACTGTTTATAATAGCCAGGACATGGAAGCAACCTAGATGTCCATCAGCAGATGAATGGATAAGAAAGCTGTGGTACATATACACAATGGAGTATTACTCAGCCATTAAAAGAATACATTTGAATCAGTTCTAATGAGGTGGATGAAACTGGAGCCTATTATACAGAGTGAAGTAAGCCAGAAAGAAAAACACCAATACAGTATACTAACACATATATATGGAACTTAGAAAGATGGTAACAATAATCCTGTATGAGAGACAGCAGAAGAGACACAGATGTATAGAACAGTCTTTTGGACTCTGTGGGAGAGGGAGAGGGTGGGAAGATTTGGAAGAATGGCATTGAAACATGTATAATATCATATATGAAAAGAGTCGCCAGTCCAGGTTTGATGCACGATACTGGATGCTTGGGGCTGGTGCACTGGGACGACCCAGAGGGATGGTATGGGGAGGGAGGTGGGAGGAGGGTTCAGGATGGGGAACACATGTATACCTGTGGCGGATTCACGTTGATATATGGCAAAACCAATACAATACTGTAAAGTTAAAAAATAAAATAAACAAAAAAAATTTTTGATATATTTGGGGAAATTGAGGACTTCTCAAAGAGAACACTTGTTTTTATCAGATGTATCTTACAAATTTCTGAATAAAATTTATAATAGGATTTTGCTCTGCAGTTCAGTTACTCAGTCATGTCCGACTATTTGTGACTACATGGACTGCAGTACACAAGGATTCCCTGTCCATCACCAACTCCTGGAGCTTACTCAAACCCATGTTCACCGAGTTGGTGATGCCACCCAAATATCTCATGCTCTGTCATCCCTTTCTCCCCCCATCTTCAATCTTTCCCAGCATCAGGGTCTTTTCCACAAAGTCACATCTTTGAATCAGCTGGCCAAAGTATTGGAGCTTCAGCATCAGTCTTTCAAATGAATATTCAGGACTGATTTCCTTTAGGATAGACTGGATTGATATCCTTGCAGTCCAAGAGACTCTCAGGAGTCTTCTCCAACATCACAGTTCAAAAGCATCAACTTTTCGGCGCTCAGCTTTCTTTATGGTCCAACTCTCACATCCATACATGACTACTGGAATAACCATAGCTTTGACTAGACGGACCTTTGTTGGCAAGATAATGTCTCTTCTTTTAAGCGTCTTTTAATTTCATGGCTGCAATCACCATCTGCAGTGATTTTGGAGCCCAATAAAATAAAGTCTCTCACTGTTTCATTTGCTTCCCCATCTATTTGCTATGAACTGATGGGACCAGAATCCATGCTGTTAGTTTTTTGAACGTTGAGTTTTAAGGAAGCTTTCTCACTCTCCTCTTTCACTTTCATCAAGAGGCTCTTTAGTTCTTCATCTCTTTCTGCCCTAAGGGTTGTGTCTTCTGTGTATCTGAGGTTATTGATATTTCCCCCTGAAATCTTGATTCCAGCTTGTGCTTCATCCAGCCTGGCGTTTTGCGTGATGTACTCTGTATATAAGTTAAATAAGCAGGGTGAAAATATACAGCCTTGATGTACTCCTTTCCCCATTAAGAACCAGTCCGTTGCTCCATGTCCAATTTTAACTGTTGCTTCCTGATCTGCATACAGGTTTCTCAGGAGGCAGGGAGGTGGTCTGGTATTCCCATCTCATTAAGAATTTTCCAGTTTATTGTGATCCACACAGTCAAAGGCTTTGGTGTAGTCAGTAAAGCAGACATTGATATTTTTCTTGAACTCTCTTGCATTATCTGTGATCCAACTAATGTTGGCAATTTGACCTCTGATTCCTCTCCTGTTTCTAAATCCAAGTTGCACACCTGAAAGTTCTCTGTTCATATACTGTTGAAGCCTGGCTTGAAGAATGTTTAACACTACTTTGCTAGCATGTGAGACGAGTGTAATTATTCAGTAGTTTGAGCATTTGTTGACATTGCCTTTCTTCAGTTCAGTTCAGTCATCCAGTCATGTCCAACTCTTTGTGACCCCATGAATTGCAGCATGCCAGGCCTCCCTGTCCATCACCAACTCCCGGAGTTCACCCAAACTCATGTCCATCAAGTCGGTGATGCCATCCAGTCATCTCATCCTCTGTCGTTCCCTTCTCCTCCTGCCCCCAATCCTGCCCAGTATCAGAGTATTTCCAGTGAGTCAACTCTTTGCATGAGGTGGCCAAAGTACTGGAGTTTCAGCTTTAGCATCAGTCCTTCCAATTAACACTCAGGACTGATCTCCTTTAGAATGGACTGGTTGGGTCTCCTTGCAGTCCAAGGGACTCTCAAGAGTCTTCTCCAACACCACAGTTCAAAAGCATCAATTCTTCAGTGCTCAGCTTTCTTCACAGTCCAACTCTCACATCCATACATGACCACTGGAAAAAACATAGCCTTGACTAGACGGACCTTTGTTGGCAAAGTAATGTCTCTGCTTTTATATGCTATCTAGGTTGGTCATAACTTTCTTTCCAAGGAGCAAGTGTCTTTTAATTTCATGGCTGCAATCACCATCTACAGTGATTTTGGAGCCCCCCAAAATAAAGTCTGATACTGTTTCCACTGTTTCCCCATCTATTTCCCATGAAGTGATGGGACCAGATGCTATTTCTAGGGAATGAAAACTGATGTTTTCCAGTCCTGTGGCCACTGCTGAGTTTTCCAAATATGCTGGCATAGTGAATGCAACACTTTTACAGCATCATCTTTGAGGATTTGAAATAACTCAACTGGAATTCCATAACCTCCACTAGATGTGTTTGTAGTTATGCTTCCTAAGGCCCACTTGACTTCATAATCCAGGATGTCTGGCTCTAGATGAGTGATCATACCATCACTGTTATCTAAGTATTTATGATTATTTTGTGTAATTCTTTTATGTATTCTTGCCACCTCTTCTTAATATCTTCTGCTTCTGTTAAGTCTATACAATGTATGCCCATTATTGTGCCCATCTTTGTATGAAATGTCCCCTTGGTATCTCCAATTGTCTTGAAAAGATCTCTAGTCATTCCCATTCTACTGTTTTCCTCTATTTCTTTGCATTAATCACTGAGGAAGACTTTCTTATCTCTCCTTGCTATTCTTTGCAACTTTGCATTCAGGTGCATGTAGCTTTCCTTTTCTCCTTTGCCTTTAGTTTCTCTTCTTTTATCAACTATTTGCAAGGCCTCCTCAGACAACCATTTTGCTTCCTTGCTTTTCTTTTCTTGGAAATGGTCTTGATCACTGTCTCCCATTCAATGTCATAAACCTCTGTCCATAGTTTTTTAGGCTCCTGTATATCAAGTATAATCCCTTGAGTCTATTTGTCACTTCCACTGTATAATTGTAAGGGATTTGATTTATGTTATACCTGAATGGTCTAGTGGTTTTTCCTACTTTCTCAATTTAAGTCTGAATTTTGCTATAAAGAGTTTATGTTCTGAGCCACAGCCAGCTCCCAGTCTTGTTTTTCTGACTGTATAGAGCTTCTCCATCTTTGGTTGCAAAGAATATAATCAATGTGATTTTGTGTTGACCATATGGTGATATCCATGTATAGAGTCTTCTCTTGTGTTGTTGGAAGAGGATGTTTGCTATGACGAGTGTGTTCTCTTGGCAAAACTCTGTTAACATTTGCCCTGCTTCATTTTGTATTCCCAAGGCCAGATTTGCCTATTACTCCCAGTATCTCTTGACTTCCTACTTTTAAATTCCAGTCCTCTATGATAAAATGGACATCCGTTTTTAGTGTTCGTTCTAGAAGGTCTTGTAGATCATCAGAGAACCATTCAACTTCAGCTTCTTTGGCATTAATGGTTGGGACATAGATTTACATTACTGTAATATTGAATGGTTTGCCTTTGAAATGAACGGAGATCATTCTGTCATTTTTGAGACTGTACCCACAGACTGCATTTCTGACTTTTTTGTTGACTATGAGGGCTACTCCATTTCTTCTAAGTGATTCTTTCCCACATTAGTCAAGATAGTGGTTATCTGAATTAAATTCACCCATTCCAATCCATTTTAGTCCACTGATTCCTAAAATGTTGATGTTCACTCTTGCTATCTCCTGTTTGGTCACTTCCGATTTACCTTGGTTCATGGACCTATCATTCCAGTGTCTCCACAAGAGACTGATTCAGACTTGCCTATGAGTGTCAAGGAGTCTCCAGGAGACAGTTTGACCTCAAGGGAAAAAACAGAGAGGAAACTCAGCCCTGCCCATCACTAGAAAATTGGATTAAAGATTTACTGAGTATTGCCCTGCCAATCAGAATATGACTCTCAGTTGGTCTCTCCCACTAGGAAGCTTCCATAAGCCTCTTATCCTTATTCATCAGAAGGCAGACAGAAAGAAAACCACAAACCACAAAACTAACCAAACTGATCACATGGACCACAGCTTTGTTTATCTCAATGAAACTATGGGCCATGATGTGTAGGGCCATCTAAGACGGATGGGTCATGGTGGAGAATTCTGGCAAAACGTGGCCCACTGGAGAAGGGAATGGCAAACCACTTCAGTATTCTTGCCTTGAGAACCCCAAGAACAGTATGAAAAGGCAAAACGATATGACACTGAAAGAACTCCCTAGGTCGGTAGGTGCCCAATATGCTACTGGAGAAGAGTGGGGAAATAACTGCAGATAGAATGAAGAGATGGAGCCAAAGCAACAACAGTGCCCAGGTGTAGATGTGACTAGTGATGGAAGTCAAGTCTGATATTGTAAAGAACAATATTGCATAGGATCTTGGAATGTTAGGTCCATAAATTGAGGTAAATTTGCTCTTAAACATAATATTAATTCTTCAATGATGAAGTGATTTATGAAAAATAGAACCTCCTCGCCATTCTGAAACTATTTAAATGTAGCCAAGTTTCTCTTAATATAAAATATAGCTTGGCTTGTCTTTTCTATATATTTCCTCTTCCTCTTGATTACATGATACTGTGCAACTCAAGGCTAATATTACCATAATTATAGTGCTTCGTCTCAATATCTAGATGAACAACTTCAGGTTTGGTCTTTTATTTTCTCAAATTCTGTGAGTTCATCTCAAAAGGCAGGTTAGTACCATTTTGTACTCAAGTCGATTTGGCGAATGAGTCCTAACAGTACTTCTTAAGTTTAAGAAATTCTAGATGTTCATATTATATGCTATAGAAGTTTCCTTACTCACTTAGATGGTTCTGGTTATTAGTGAGAATTAAATCAAATTGCTTTTAGTGTACTCTCTAAAAGCTCAATGAGAACAATGACCTAGAAATTAGGACACCAAGCTTCTAGTCCCAGTTACATCACAAGTTCCCTGCTCATCTAGCAGTTAACTTCACTGGTAGAACATGCTTATCTATTTATCTATCTATCTATCTCTATATCTATATACATATATATATATATATAGACAGAGAGAGATTATGTGTATTAAAAATAAATCTACGGGTCCTTCAGGCTCTAATTATAAGGGTGTGATTATTAGAGTTATTATTATTATAGATTTATATAATTTAGAAATCTATTTATAAATTATTTATATAGATTTATATTATAGACTTTATATAATAATAATAATAATAATAACTCTAATAATAATTAAAGTTATTATTATAGATTTATATAATTTAGAAATCTATTTATAAATTATTTATATAGATTTATATTATAGATTTTATATAATAATAATAATTATTATTATAGAACAATGACCTAGAAATTAGGACACCAAGCTTCTAGTCCCAGTTACATCACAAGTTCCCTGCCCATCTAGCAGTTAACTTCACTGGTAGAACATGCTTATCTATTTATCTATCTATCTATCTCTATATCTATATACATATATATATATATAGAGAGAGAGAGAGATTATGTGTATTAAAAATAAATCTAGGGGTCCTTCAGGCTCTAATTAAAAGGGTGTGATTATTAGAGTTGGGGTTTAAATGTGAAATAAAGCAATCTAAAGATTCCAAATGTACATACTGTACATAAACATTTTGCAGTTAAAGGTAAAACATTAATTAAATAATTTTTAATGAGTTAGATTTTCCCTTATCTTACATAAAACTTGTTAGCTTGCTTGCTTTAAAAAAAATAATTGAAATTCAGTTGACAACACTGTGTAACTTTAATGTATACAAAATAATGACTTATATACATCATAAATTGACTATCACAACAAATTTAATGAATATCCATCATCTCACATAGGTACAAAATTAAAGAAATAGAAAAACATACTTTTTCTTGTGTTGAGAACTCATGATTTGTTCTCTTTACAAGTTTCATATATAACATACAATAGTACTAATTATATTTGTCATACTGTATATTACACCACTAGAACTTATAACTGGAATTTTGTACCTTTGGACTGCCTTCATTCAACTGCCCCTCCTCATACGCTCTACCTCTAATAACCACAAATCTGAACTCTTTTCCTATAAGTTTGTTTGCTTTGAAGTATAATTGATCTACAACAGTCTGTTAGTTCTTATCACACAACATAATGATTAGATAATTCCATAAATTTCAAAATTAATCACTAAATAAGTCTAGTTATGGTCTGTCACCATACAACTATGCTACATGATTATTGTCTATATTCCCCAGACTGTGCATACAGTGACATTTATCTTGCAGCTAGAAGTTTGTATCTCTTCATATTCCTGAGTTATTTTCTTTTCCTCAGTCTGTTCCCTCTGGCAAACACTTATTTGTTCTCTGTATCTGTATCTATGAGTCTGTTTCTATTTTTTTATGTTTGGGTATTTTTGTTTGTTTTGTTTTTTAGATTCTACATGAAAATGGAATTGTAGAGTATTTGTCTTTCTCTACCTGATTGATTTGTTAGTATAATATACCCTCTATTTCCATTGAATCTGTTGCAAATGACAAGATCTCATTATTTTTCATGTCTGAGTAATATTTCAATATACCAATATACATACTATATTTTCTTTATCTATTTATGTATTGATGGGCACCAAAGTTTCTGCTGTATCTAGGCTATTGTAACTAATGATGTAATGAGTATATGGGTGCATATATTTTTTCAAATTGCATTTTTGTGCTTTTTGTTTTCTTAATTTAAATACCTAAGAGTGGAATTGCTAGCGAATATCATAATTCTATTTTTAATTTTTAGAGGAAAATCCATACTGTTTTCCATTGTGGCTGCACACATTTACATTTCCATCTACAGGTCATTGCAAACTTCCAGATGTTCAAGCTGGATTTAAAAAAGGCAGAGGAACCAGAGATCAAAGCCAACATCCACTGGATCATAGAAAAGGAAAGAGATTTCCAAAATATATATATACTTCTGCTTTATTGACTATGCCAAAGCCTTTGACTGTATGGATCACAACAAACTGTGGAAAATGCTCGATGAGATGGGAATACCAGACCACCTCCCCTACCTCCTGAGAAATCTGTATGGAAGTCAAGAAGCAGCTGTTAAAGTCAGACATGAAATTACAGTTGGGTTCCAAATTGGGAAAGGAGTACATCAAGGCTGTATATTGTCACCCACTTTATTTAAATTATTTGTAGAGTACATCATGTGAAATACCTGGCTGGATAAAGCACAAGCTGGAATCAAGATTTCAGGGGGAAATATCAATAACCTCAGATATACAGCTGACAGCACACTTATGTCAGAAAGTGAAGAAGAACTAAAGAGCCTTTTGATGAGAGTGAAACAGATGAGTGAAAAATCTGGCTTAAAACTCAACACTCAAAGAACTAAGATCATGGCATCCAGTCTCATCACTTCATGGCAAATAGATGGGGAAACAATGGAAAAATAAAGTGAGAAACTTTATTTTCTTGGGCTCCAAAATTACTGCAGATGAAGACTGAAGCCATGAAATTAAAAGATGCTTGCTCCTTGGAAGAAAAGCTATGACTAACCTGCTGCTGCTAAGTTGCTTCAGTCGTCTCCGACTCTGTGTGACCCCATAGACGGCAGCCCACCAGGCTCCCCCATCCCTGGGATTCTCCAGGCAAGAATACTGGAATGGGTTGCCATTTCCTTCTCCAATGCATGAAAGTGAAAAGTGAAAGTGAAGTCACTCAGTCATGTCCGACTCTTCATGACTCCATGGACTGCAGCCTACCAGGCTCCTCCATCCATGGGATTTTCCGAGAGACATTTCTTTGCTGACAAAGCTCCGTCTATTAAAAGCTAGTAGTCATGTATGGATATGAGAGTTGGACTATAAAGAAACCTGAGTGCTGAAGAATTGATGCTTTTGAACTGTGTTGTTGAAGAAGACTCTTGAGAGTCCCTTGGACTACAAGGTGATCAACCCAGTCCACCCTATAGGAAATCAGTCCTGAATAATCACTGGAAGGACTGATGCTGAAGCTGAAACTCCAATACTTTGGCCATGTGATGTGAAGAACTGATTCACTGGAAAACACCCAGATATTGGGCAAGATTGAAGGCAGGAGGAGAAGGGGATGACAGAGGATGAGATGGTTGGATGGCATCACTGACTCAATGGATATGAGTTTGAGCAAGCTCTGGGAGTTGGTGCTGGACAGGGAAGCCTGGTGTGCTGCAGTCCATGAGGTCACAAAGAGTCGGACACAACTGAGAGACTGAACTGAACTGAACTGAACTGAACAGTGCGTGCTGCTGCTGCTGCTAAGTCGCTTCAGTCGTATCCAACTCTGTGCGACCCCATAGATGGCAGCCCACCAGGCTCCCCCGTCCCTGGGATTCTCCAGACAAGAACACTGGAGTGGGTTGCCATTTCCTTCTCCAATGCATGAAAGTGAAAAGTGAAAGTGAAGTCGTTCAGTTGTGTCTGACTCTTAGCTACCCCATGGACTGTAACCTACTAGGCTCTTCTGTCCTTGGGATTTTTCAGGAAAGAGTACTGGAGTGGGTTGCCATTGCCTTCTCCAGAACAGTGCATGAGGGTTTCCTATTCTCAACATGCTGACCAACATGTATTATTTACTGTCTTTGTGATAATGGCTATTTTTAAGCATGTGAGGTACTATCTTACTGTTTTACTTTGTATTTCCTGGATGGTTAGTGATGTTGAGCATCGTTTTTGTGCCTATCAGCCATCTTTGGAAAAAATATTTATTCAGATTTTCTGACATTTAAAAATTCATTTCTTTGTCTTTTGATGTTGAGTTGTAGGAGTTCTTTGAATATTTTGCATATTAGTTTATCAGGTGTTTACAAACATCTTCTCCCACTCAGGAGGCAGCCTTTTCATTTGGCTGATAATTTCCTTCACTGTATAAAATCTCTTTAACTTGATGTACTCCCATTTGTTTATTTCTGCTTTTGCTTCCCTTTCCCGAGGAGCCATACTCAAAGAAATTTTACTAAGACCCATATCAAAGAAAATACTGTCTACATTTTCTACTAGAAGTTTTAGTCTTAGATATATATATAATTAATTTATTTTGAATTTATGTTTTTGCATCATATGCAAGAATAGTCCAGTTTAATTTTTTTTCATGTAACTGTCCAGTTCTCCCTAATACCATATATTGAAGACATATCTTTTCCCCATATTATATCCTTGCCTCCTTTGTCTTTGGTTAATTATTCACATAAGTGTGAGCTCAATTCTGAGTTCTCTAATCTGTTTCATCAATCTATGTGTCTGTTTTTGGGCCACTACCATGCTGTTTTAATTATTGCAGTTTCATAGTATAGTTTGAAATCAGAAAGCATCATACCTCATTTTATTCTTCTTCCTATAGAGTTTATTGAGGTCTTTTGTGTTTCCATATAAAATTTCTAATTATTTATTCTGCTGCTGCTAAGTCGCTTCAGTCATGTCCAACTCTGTGAGACCCCATAGATGGAAACCTATGAGGGTCCCCCATCCCTGGGATTCTCCAGGCAAGAATACTGGAGTGGGTTGCTATTTCCTTCTTATTTATTCTAGTTCTGTAAAAAAAAAAAAAAAAAAATTGCCATTGGTATTTTGACAGGGATTGCATTGAATTTGTAAATTGCCTTGGGAATTGTTGTCATATTAGCAATATTATTTATTCCAATTCACAAATGCAGTATATCTTTATGTTTGTGTCATCTCCATTTTTTTTTTAATCTGTGTCTTATAGTTTTCTGAGTGCAGATCTTTTATGTCTTTAGTTAGCAGGCTAATATCACTGATGAATATAGATGCAAAAATCCTTAACAAAATATCAGCAAATTGAATTAAACAGTACATTTAAAGGATGATACAATATGTTCAAGTGGAATTTATCTCAGAGATGTAAGAATAGTTCAAAATTTGGAAATTAATCAACTTGATACATCACATTAACAAACTGAAAAATAAAAATCATAGAATCATCTCAAAACATGCCAAAAGAACTTCTGAAAAAATTTAACATTAGTCAAATTGATATAGAAGGAACATAGATCAACATAGTTCAGTTAGTCAGTTTAGTCTCTCAGTTCTGTCTGACTCTTTGCAACCCCATGGACTGCAGCACACCAGGCTTCCCTACTCAACATAATAAAGACCTTATGACAAACCCACAGCTAACATTATAGTTAAATGGTGAAAAGCTAAAAATATCTCCCTTAAGATCAGGAACAATGTAAGGATGCTCAGTCTCACCACTTTTACTAAACATGGGAAATCATAGTCATAGAAATCAGGAAAAAAAGGAAATAAAATGACTAGAAACTGGAAAGAATGAAGTAAAACAGTTACTGTTTATGGATGACATGATAATATATATAGAAAGTCCTAAAAATGTCAATAATAAACTATGAGTTTGTTTGTTAATCGGGTATGAAGTGAAATGAAGTTGCTCAGTCGTGTCTGACTCTTTGTGACCCCATGGACTGTAGCCTACTACGCTCCTCCATCCATGGGACTTTCCAGGCAAGAGTACTGGAGTGGGTTGCCATTTCCTTCTCCAGAGGATCTTCCTGACCCAGGGATCGAACCCAGGTCTTCCGCACTGTAGGCAGATGCTTTACTGTCTGCACCACCGAGGAAGTCATACACCAACACAAAATCAGTTCAGTCCCTCACTCCTGTTTGTCTCTTTGTGAAGCCATGGACTGCATCACACCAGGCTTCCCCATCCAACACCAACACCCAGAGCTTGCTCAAACTCATGTCCATTGAGTCAGTGATGCCTTCCAACCATCTTATTTTCTACCATCCCCTTCTCCTTCTGCCTTCAATCTTTGCTAGCATTTGGATCTTTTCCAATGAGTCATTTCTTTGAATCAAGCAGCCAAAGTATTGGAGTTTCAGCTTCAGCATCAGTCCTTCCAATGATTATTCAGGAATGATTTCCTATAGGTTTGACTGGGTTGATCTCCTTGCAGTCCAAGGGACTCTCAAGAGTCTTCTTCAACAACACAGTTCAAAAGCAGCAATTCTTCAGCACTCAGCTTTCTTTATAGTCCAACTCTCACATCCATACAGGACTACTGGAAAAACCATAGCTTTGAATAGATGGACCTTTGTCAGCAAAGTAATGTCTCTTCTTTTTAATATGCTGTCTAGGTTGGTCATAGCTTTTCTTCCAAGGAGGAAGTGTCTTTTGATTTCATGGCTGCAGTCACAGTCTACAGTGATTTTGGAGGCAAAGAAAATAAAGTCTCTCACTGTTTCCATTGCTTCTCCATCTATTTGCCATGAAGTAATGGGACTGGATACTATGGATTTGGTTTTTTGAATGTTGAGTTTTAAGTCAGCTTTTTCATTGACCTATTTCACCTTCATCAAGAGGCTCTTTGGTTCTTCTTCACTTCCTGCCATAAGAGTGGTATCATCTGCATATCTGAGTTTATTGATATTTTTCCTGGAAATTTTGATTCTAACTTGTGCTTCATCCAGCCTGGCATTTTGAATTATATATTCTGCTTATAAGTTAAATAAGCACAGTGACAGTATACTGCCTTGACGTACTTCTTTCCAAATTTGGAACCAGTCTGTTGTTCCATGTCTGGTTTTAACTGTTGTTCCTTGGCCTACATGCAGATTTCTCAGGAGGCAGGTAAGGTGGTTTGTTATTCCCATCTTGTTAAGAATTTTCCCAGTTTGTTGTGATTCACACATTGAAAGGCTTTGTTGTAGTCAATAAAGCATAAATAGATATTTTTTCTGGAACTCTCTTGCTTTTTCTATGACCCAATACAAAATAAAAAGTTGGAAACATTAAATAAATCAATGTGTTAAGTTAATGTTTAGCAAAGCCAAGAATAAATGTAAGTTGCTATTCATGATTTAAAAATATTAAAGTAACAAATAAAATACTATATGTCTTGTGTTCTCCAGTGTGCATGCTGTCACATCCAACTTTTTGTGACCACATTGACTACATGCCCACTAGACTCCACTCTCCATCGAATTTTCTAGGCAAGAATTCTAGAGTGGGTTGCTATTTTTTATTCCAAAGTTCTCCAGAATAGGTCTCAAACAAAGATTAAAGTGAAAGTAATTTATTTTGGGGAGAATCTCAGAAGGGAACAGGAGTAGAGAAAAAATAACATTTAATCACACATGCAAAATTAGATCAATCCCCTGGTGGATCAGTGGTAAATAATTCACCTGCCAATGCAGTAGATGCAGGATACATGGGTTAGATGCCTGCATTTGGAAGATATCCTGGAGGAGGAAATGACAAGCCACTCCAGTATTTTTCCCTGAAAAATCCTATGGACAGAGGGGCCCAGTGGGCTACAGTCCATGGGGTAAGGTAGCAAAGAGTTGATCATGACTTAACAACTGTAGGCACACATACTGTTGCAAGTGGAGCTCCATTGCACTGGAGAACTCTGAAATATTCCAACCCAGGTTTATGGCAACATCATATTTATTCTTGTACATTCCTCAGTAGTTTGAAGGCAGATTCTGGAGCACTCAGTCTTTAGCAGGCCCAACTTGCCCTGTGCTTATCATGAGAACACTCTTGTCGCTAAAAAGCAGCCTCACAGGCAGGTTTTCAGGGCTTCACAATCATCTGTTTACTGTGGGTAGTATGTGTGTGCTCAGCTGTGTCTGACTCCTTGAGACTCCATGGACTGTAGCCCACCAGGTGACTCTGTCCATGGAATTTTCCAGCAAGAATATTGGAGTGGATTGCCATTTCCTACTTCAGGGGATCTTCTTGATGCAGGGACTGAACCTGTGTCTCTTGTGTCTCCTGCACTGACAGATTCTTTACCACTCTGCCACCTGGGAAGCTCTGTGAGTAGATGTGACTGCTAATAGTTTTTGCACACCAACAGATACATCAGAGTAAGTTGAGTCCACAGCAACAATCTTCTTGGATCAGGCCAGATTTCAAGCACATGAATTGATGAAAATGCATGAGTCGATTTTTGGTGAAGAGTTTAAGGCTAGTCATAGAATAAGTCTGAAATATTTCAATACCCTAGATACTGGGAAAAAAAAAACAAAAACACAACTCCAGTATATTAGACTGTGTCAACTTATTTTTCCCCTCATAGTGGAAAAATTATTGGTGAAAAACATCTAATTCATTTTCTCAAAATTGATACCAAGCAAGATCCTGTGGGGCTCCTGGGCACAAAAGTCTTTTTGTGTTGCCCGTTTCTTAATTACAGGAAATAGGCTTCATTAAGTTTCTTTGACCTTCCCTAGGTTCCAAAGATCAGGATCAAAGAATTGCTAATTAGAAAAAGGAACGGGTATGAGACCAGTCAAAAGAAACCATAGTGTAGTCTTGGGGCAGGGTGCTTGTTCCCTCTCAATTGGTACACACAACATTATCTTTGAGATATTTTACAGATACTCCAGCCAAGTGGGAGAAGTTGTATGCTGCCCACAAGGACATAGACCCCAGACAGGTTGGAACCAGAAGGTCGATGCTAGTTCCCTCTTACATCACCACCAACCAAATAGCAGAATGTCCACAAGCTGATCACACACTCTTGGACCATTACTATTGATATAAAACTCCTAATAGGTTAGGGCACACAGTTTTGAGGGCATTGGTCTGCTGTGTCCCCCTTTGCCTGACAAAGCAATACAGCTATCCTTCTCTACTTTATCCAGAACTCTGGCTCTGAGAATTTAAATAACTATTTTGGTGTCAGGGTAACGGAGGCCAGATTCGGTTTCAAAATCGCATCCCTGGATATTGTCTAGGTCTGAACAATAATACAAATTTCCTCACTCTGAGGTAAGAATTTTACATATTTCAGCAGAAATATCAGTGAGACTCAAAGTGCTACATCCAAAGTAGTGGCATCAGTATCACCTGGATACCTGTTAGAAATGAAAATCCTTGGGTCCCACTCTAGAAATACCAGAAATCCGGAACTCTGTATGTTTGTTCCAGTTACTATCTTAACAAGCTCTCAAGGTGACTCTGAAGCATACTAAAGCCACTGATAACTTTTATTAAGATTTTATCTATATATGGATAGGAAATGACAGTTCTCCCACTCTCCATCATCAAAAACATATGTTAGGTAAGTTTAAAAAGTGTATTGCATGCTGCATGCTATATTTTTTCCTTTCCTGGCTGATTTTTAAAATACACTTGAAATCATATATATACATTATATTATATATGTACATATATATAATAAACAATGTATATTTTATCCTAGTATTTTCATTTATAGGTCAAAATATTAAATACTTCCCTTTTAAAGTAATCGTATTTGGACATTACTTAGTGAACTAGATTAAAACCTTTGTTTAAATTTATGTGTTTCTGGAAAATAAGCTTTGTCTTTATTCTTAAAGGAATACTTACCTTAAAAAAAAAGGACTTGAAGTAGATGATTTTAAAAATTCTGTCCAGTTTCATATTTTTCTGTTCCAATGACTAATTGTAATTATGTATATATAACCTTCCATAGTTCTGGCTCCATTACTAAACAATGTTTGAAGAAAAATAAAAGCTCAGAAATATGTATATATATATATATATTCGGAGAAAAACTGTGAAATGCATATGTGTGTGTGTGTGTATACAAATACTATCTCTTTATATATATTTATAGTCCAGGGTTTTAATGATAGAAAACTTCCTTTACATATCAGCTAGTATTCCAAAGTTTGTAGTTGCAGCTGATATATTAGCACGTTGACCACTTGGTCTAGAAAGTATAATTTGTGAGTTGGTAATTCCCAGATTCTTCAAGACTGACTCATCTTCTCAGGGCCAGAATATATTGGCAAACCAGATCAAAGAATCAGGCAGCTGCAAAGGGAGAGGCTTCTCTAGACTCTGCGCTGCTTGCCTTGGCAACACCTTTTCTGCCCTATCAGAGCTTAGCTTTTCTGACCTATCAGAGCTATTCCTAATATCTAACTAACATTTTAACTGATGCAGCATCAGTATGTTACACCATGTTCTCTTTTTAACAGTGTGAGTCACCCTCACCAGCTTAAGCAGGTGCATTGCTTGTAAATAAGACACTCTCAGTGTAGTTTCCAACTCATGCACTGCAGCTCATTCCTATTTCACAGCAAAGAAAGTAGCTTTGCAAAGGGCAGAATCACTCTTCTGGCCCCCAAGTGCCATCACTGCAAAACTGTAAGGTAAGCTAGTGGTCCCTCTGAGGAATCAGACTCATTTAGAAATTTATATGATGATTTTGAAGTATTATCAGGACAATCAGAGATAAGAATGCATAAACAAAATGAAAGTATGCAGTATGACAACTTATAAATGCAACTAATTGTCTATTTTGAGGCAACTAAAGACAGTGTCTCTTAACTCAATGTTCTCTAGTTAAGAGATTCCTAGAAGATTATAAGAACAAAATAAATGTTATCTTAGTAAATAATCAAAATGATCAAAGCATGAACCCACACTGGACTGCTGCTAAGTGTCTGAGATCCATTCAAAAGAAAAGTCTGATTTTATTGGCAGAAGAGCCGGGAAGTGTGGAGATTCTCTATCTCTAGTAGCAAGGTCATTTAAGGTCACTCAGATCTTCTCTGACATATTTTAAGAGTCATGACTACAAGTAGAGCAAAATATTTCATTTTATTTTCATTTGCTAAATCTGTAGATAATACAGCCATAATCTTCTTGCAGTTTTAAAACTGCGAAAAGAGACAAAGGGAGCAATCTCAGAATAAATAACTTGCATAGAAATAGACTTTATTTAAAATTTTCAAATTATTTATTTCCCCCTATATGAGGTAAATTTTACTTTCATTTGAAATACGGGGAAACAGAGAGAGTGAATGATTTGATATAGGGTCCTGAACTTTAGCAACAAGACTAATGTTCATGGTTTCTGTAGATGAGAAGAATATTCTGCCCTGCCATAGGACTCTAAAACCAACTTACTGGGTGTATATGGTTCTTATCTGACCTATACCAATGTTTCTCCATTCAGAAAATAAGACTAATTTGTTGTTGTTAAGTTGCTGTCTGACTGTTTGTGACCCCATGGGCTGTAGCACGCCAGTCTACTCTGTCCACTATTATCTTCCAGAGCCTGCTCAAATCCATGCCTATTTTGTTGGTGATGCTATCTAACCATCTCACTCTCTGCCACCCCCTTCTCATTTTGCCTTCAATCTTTCCCAGCATCAGTCTTTTCCAATAATTTGGCTCTTTATATCAGGTGCCCAAAGTATTGGTGCTTCAGCTTCAGCATCAGTCTTCCAATGAATATTCAGGGTTGATTTCCTTTAAGACTAACTAGTTTGATCTCCTCGAAGTCCAAGGGACTCTCAAGAGTCTTCTCAGTACCACAGTTTGAAAGCATCAATTCTTCCATGCTCAGCCTTCTGTACGGTCCAACTCTCAATATCCATACTTGACTACTGGAAAAACTATACCTTTGACTATTTGGATCTTTCTCAGCAAAATGATGGATTTGCTTTTTAATACACAGGAAGATACCCTGGAGGAGGGCATGGCAACCCACTCCAGTGTTGTTGCCTGGAGAATCCCCATGGACACAGGAGCCTGGTGCACTACAGACCATAGGATTACAAAGAGTCAGACACAACTGAAGTGACACAGCCTGCACACACACTAGGTTTGTCATAACTCTCCTTCCAAGAAGCAAGTGCATTCTAATTTCATAGCTGCAATCATAATCCACAGTGATTTCAGAGCTCAAGAAGAGAAAAATCTGTCACTGTTTCCACTTGTTCCCCTTCTATTTGCCAAGAAGTGATGGAACTGGATGTCATGACCTTAGTTTTCTTAATATTGAATTTTAGGCCAGCTTTTTCATTCTCCTCTTTCACCCTCATCAAGAGACTCTTTAGTTCCTCTTTACTTTTTGTCATTAAGGTGGTGTCATCTGCGTATCTGAAGTTATTGATATTTATCCTGGTAATTTTGATTCCATCTTGTAACTCATTCAGCCTGGCATTTCACATGATGTACTCTACATATAAGTTAAGTAAACAGGGTGATAATATACAGCCTTTTCATACTCTGTTACCAGTTTTGAATCAGTCAGTGCTTCTATGCAATGGTCTCTGTTGTTTATTGACCTTTATACAAATTTCCCAGGAGACAGGTAAGATGGTCTAACATTCCCATTTCTTTAAAAAATTTTCCAGTTTGTTGTGATCCACACACTCAAAGACTTTAAAAAGTCAATGAAGCAGATGTTTTTTCTGGAATTCCCTTGAAGGCTCTTTTGACTTCACACTCCAGGATATCTTCTTCTACTTGAATGACCACACTATCATGGTTGTCGGGGTCATTAAGACCCCTTTTTGTACAATTCTTCTGTGTATTCTCAAGAAATGCTGGGCTGGATGAAGCACAAGCTGGAATGAAGATTGCCAGGGGCAAATATCAATAACCTCAGATATGCAGATGACATCACCCTTATGGCAGAAAGCGAAGAAGAACTAAAGACTCCTGATGAAAGTGTAAGAGGAGAGTGAAAAAGTTGGCTTAAAGCTCAACATTCAGAAAACTAAGATCATGTCATCCAGTCCCATCACTTCATGGGAAATAGATTGGGAAACAGTGACAGACTTTATTTTCTGGGGCTCCAAAATCATGCAGATGGTGACTGCAACCATGAAATTAAAAGAGGCTTACTCCTTGGAAGAAAAGTTATGACCAACCTAGACAGCATATTAAAGAGCAGAGACATTACTTTTCCAACAAAGGTCCATCTAGTCAAGGCTATGGTTTTTCCAGTAGTCATGTATGGATGTGAGAGTTGGACTATAAAGAAAGCTGAGCACAGAAGAATTGATGCTTTTGAACTGTGATGTTGGAGAAGACTTTTGAGAGTCCCTTGGACTGCAAGGAGATCCAACCAGTCCATCCTGAAGGAAATCAGTCCTGAATATTCATTAGAAGGACTGATGCTGAAGCTGAAACTTCAATACTTTGGCCACCTGATGTGAAGAAATGACTCATTTGAAAAGACCCTGATGCTGGGAAAGATTGAAAGTGGGAGGAGAAGGGGATGACAGAGGATGAGATGGTTGGATGGCATCAGGAACTCAGTGACATGCGTTTGAGCAAACTCCAGGAGTTGGTGATGGACAAGGAGGCCTGGCATGCTGCAGTCCATGTGGTTGCAAAAAGCCGAACATGGCTGAGTGACTGAACAGAACTGAACTCTGTGTATTCTTGCCACCTCTTCTTTACCTCTTGTGTCTCTGTTAGGTCCTTACAGTTTCTGTCCTTTATCATCTCCATCCTTGCATGAAATATCCTCTTGATATCTCCAGTTTTCTTGCAGAGATCTCTAGGTTTTTCCACTCTACTCTTTTCCTCTATGTTTTTGCACTGTTTTTTGAAGAAGGCCTTATCTCTCCTTGCTATTCTCTGGAACTCTGCATTCACTTGGGCATATCTTTCCCTTTCTGCCTTGCTTTTTCTTGTCTTCTTTCCTCAGCTATTTGTAAAACTTCCTCAGCCAATCACTTTGCCTTCTTGCATTTCTTTCTTCTTTGTGATGGTTTTGGTCACTGCCTTATATATAATGTTATGAACCTCTGTCCATAGTTCTTCCAGTACTCTGTGTACCAGATCTAATCCCTTGAATTTATTCATCACCTCCAGCATATAATTATAAGGGACTTGATTTAAATCATATCTGGATGGCCTGGTGTTTCCCCCCACTTTCTTTTGTTTAAGCTTAAATTTTGCTATAAGAATCTGATGATCCAAGCCACAGTTGCCTCCAGGTCTTGTTTTGCTGACTGTGTAGAGCTTCTCCATCTTCAGCTGCAAAGAATGTAATCAATCTGATATTAGTATTGACCATTTGGTGATATCCATGTGTAAAGTCACCTCTTGTGTTGTTGCAAAATGGTGTTTGCTATCATAGCATGTTCTCTTGGCAAAACTCTGTTAGCTTTTGCCCTGCTTCATTTTGTACCCCATGGCCAAATTTGACTGTTAACTCCAGATATCTCTTTACTTCCCTACTTTTGCATTCCAGTCTCCTATGATGAAAAGGACTTTTTTTTTTTTTTTTGGTGTTAGTTCTAGTATGTCTTCACAGAACTCATCAACTTCACCTTCTTCAGCATCAATGGTTGGGACATACAATTGGAGTACTGTGATGTTGAATGGTGTGCTTTGAGAAAAACAGATCATTCTGTCATTTATGAGATTGCACTCAAGTACCACATTTCTGACTCTTGTTGATTATAAGGGCTACTCTATTTCTTCTAAGGAATTCTTGCCCATAGAAGTTGATATAATGGTAGTCTGATTTAAATTCTCTTATTCTTTTTTTTTTAATTTTATTTTATTTTTAAACTTTACATAATTGCATTAGTTTTGCCAAATATCAAAATGAATCTGCCACAGGTATACATGTGTTCCCCATCCTGAACCCTCCTCCATCCTCCCTCCCCGTACCATCCCTCTGGGTCATCCCAGTGCACTAGCCCCAAGCATCCAGTATCGTGCATCGAACCTGGACTGGCAACTCGTTTCTTACATGATATTTTACATGTTTCAATGCCATTCTCCCAAATCTTCCCACCGTCTCCCTCTCCCACAGAGTCCATAAGACTGTTCTATACATCAGTATCTCTTTTGCTGTCTCATACACCGGGTTATTGTTACCATCTTTCTAAATTCCATATATATGCATTAGTATACTGTATTGGTGTTTTTCCTTCTGGCTTACTTCACTCTGTATAATAGGCTCCAGTTTCATCCACCTCATTAGAACTGATTCAAATGTATTCTTTTTAATGGCTGAGTAATACTCCATTGTGTATATGTACCACCGCTTTCTTATCCATTCATCTGCTGATGGACATCTAGGTTGCTTCCATGTCCTGGCTATTATAAACAGTGCTGCGATGAACATTGGGGTACACGTGTCTCTTTCCCTTCTGGTTTTCTCAGTGTGTATGCCCAGCAGTGGGATTGCTGGGTCATAAGGCAGTTCTATTTCCAGTTTTTTAAGGAATCTCCACACTGTTCTCCATAGTGGCTGTAGTAGTTTGCATTTCCACCAACAGTGTAAGAGGGTTCCCTTTTCTCCACACCCTCTCCAGCATTTATTATTTGTAGACTTTTGGATCACAGCCATTCTGACTGGCGTGAAATGGTACCTCATAGTGGTTTTGATTTGCATTTCTCTGATAATGAGTGATGTTGAGCATCTTTTCATGTGTTTGTTAGCCATCTGTATGTCTTCTTTGGAGAAATGTCTATTTAGTTCTTTGGCCCATTTTTTGATTGGGTCATTTATTTTTCTGGAGTTGAGCTGTAGGAGTTGCTTGTATATTTTTGAGATTAGTTGTTTGTCAGTTGCTTCATTTGCTATTATTTTCTCCCATTCTGAAGGCTGTCTTTTCACCTTGCTAATAGTTTCCTTTGATGTGCAGAAGCTTTTAAGGTTAATTAGGCCCCATTTGTTTATTTTTGCTTTTATTTCCAATATTCTGGGAGGTGGGTCATAGAGGATCCTGCTGTGATGTATGTCAGAGAGTGTTTTGCCTATGTTCTCCTCTAGGAGTTTTATAGTTTCTGGTCTTACGTTGAGATCTTTAATCCATTTTGAGTTTATTTTTGTGTATGGTGTTAGAAAGTGTTATAGTTTCATTCTTTTACAAGTGGTTGACCAGATTTCCCAGCACCACTTGTTAAAGAGATTGTCTTTAATCCATTGTATATTCTTGCCTTCTTTGTCAAAGATAAGGTGTCCATAGGTGCGTGGATTTATCTCTGGGCTTTCTATTTTGTTGCATTGATCTATTTCTGTCTTTGTGCCAGTACCATACTGTCTTGATAACTGTGGCTTTGTAGTAGAGCCTGAAGTCAGGTAGGTTGATTCCTCCAGTTCCATTCTTCTTTCTCAAGATGGCTTTGGCTATTCGAGGTTTTTTGTATTTCCATACAAATTGTGAAATTATTTGTTCTAGCTCTGTGAAGAATACTATTGGTAGCTTGATAGGGATTGCATTGAATCTATAAATTGCTTTGGGTAGTATACTCATTTTCACTATATTGATTCTTCCAATCCATGAACATGGTATATATCTCCATCTATTATTGTCCTCTTTGATTTCTTTCACCAGTGTTTTATAGTTTTCTATATATAGGTCTTTAGTTTCTTTAGGTAGATATATTCCTAAGTATTTTATTCTTTCTGTTGCAATGGTGAATGGAATTGTTTCCTTAATTTCTCTTTCTGTTTTCTCATTATTAGTGTATAGGAATGCAAGGGATTTCTGTGTGTTGATTTTATAGCCTGCAACTTTACTATAGTCATTGATTAGTTCTAGTAATTTTCTGGTGGAGTCTTTAGGGTTTTCTATGTAGAGGATCATGTCATCTGCAAATAGTGTGAGTTTTACTTCTTCTTTTCCAATTTGGATTCCTTTTATTTCTTTTTCTGCTCTGATTGCTGTGGCCAAAACTTCCAAAACTATGTTGAATAGTAATGGTGAAAGTGGGCACCCTTGTCTTGTTCCTGACTTTAGAGGAAATGCTTTCAGTTTTTCACCATTGAGGATAATGTTTGCTGTGGGTTTGTCATATATAGCTTTTATTATGTTGAGGTATGTTCCTTCTATTCCTGATTTCTGGAGAGTTTTTATCATAACTGGATGTTGAATTTTGTCAAAGGCTTTCTCTGCATCTATTGAGATAATCATATGGTTTTTATTTTTCAATTTGTTAATGTGGTGTATTACATTGATTGATTTGCGGATATTGAAGAATCCTTGCATCCCTGGGAGAAAGCCCACTTGGTCATGGTGTATGATCTTTTTAATGTGTTGTTGGATTCTGATTGCTAGAATTTTGTTAAGGATTTTTGCATCTATGTTCATCAGTGATATTAGCCTGTAGTTTTCTTTTTTTGTGGGATCTTTGTCAGGTTTTGATATTAGGGTGATGGTGGCCTCATAGAATGATTTGGAAGTTTATCTTCCTATGCAATTTTTTGGAAGAGTTTGAGTAGGATAGGTGTTAGCTCTTCTCTAAATTTTTGGTAGAATTCAGCTGTGAAGCCGTGTGGACCTGGGCTTTTGTTTGCTGGAAGATTTTTGATTACAGTTTCAATTTCCGTGCTTGTGATGGGTCTGTTAAGATTTTCTATTTCTTCCTGGTTGAGTTTTGGAAGGTTGTACTTTTCTAAGAATTTGTCCATTTCTTCCACGTTGTCCATTTTATTGGCATATAATTATTGATAGTAGTCTCTTATGATCCTTTGTATTTCTGTGTTGTCTGTTGTGATCTCTCCATTTTCATTTCTAATTTTATTGATTTGATTTTTCTCCCTTTGTTTCTTGATGAGTCTGGCTAATGGTTTGTCAATTTTATTTATTCTCTCAAAGAACCAGCTTTTGGTTTTGTTGATTTTTGCTATGGTCTCTTTTGTTTCTTTTGCATTTATTTCTGCTCTAATTTTTAAGATTTCTTTCCTCTACTAACCCTGGGGTTCTTCATTTCTTCCTTTTCTAGTTGCTTTAGGTGTAGAGTTAGGTTATTTATTTGACTTTTTTCTTGTTTCTTGAGGTGTGCCTGTATTGCTATGAACTTTCCCCTTAGGACTGCTTTTACCGTGTCCCAAAGGTTTTGGATTGTTGTGTTTTCATTTTCATTCATTTCTATGAAAATTTTGATTTCTTTTTTGATTTCTTGTGTGATTTGTTGGCTATTCATCAGCGTGTTGTTCAGCCTCCATATGTTGGAATTTTTAATAGTTTTTCTCCTGTAATTGAGATCTAATCTTACTGCATTGTGTTCAGAAAAGATGCTTGGAATGATTTCTATTTTTTTGAATTTACCAAGGCTAGCTTTATGGCCCAGGATGTGATCTATCCTGGAGAAGGTTCCATGTGTGCTTGAGAAAAAGGTGAAATTCATTGTTTTGGGATGAAATGTCCTATAGACATCAATTAGGTCTAACTGGTCTATTGTATCGTTTAAAGTTTGTGTTTCCTTGTTAATTTTCTGTTTAGTTGATCTATCCATAGGTGTGAGTGGGGTATTAAAGTCTCCCACTATTATTGTGTTATTGTTAATTTCTCCTTTCATACTTGTTAGCATTTGTCTTACATACTGTGGTGCTCCCGTGTTGGGTGCATATATATTTATAGTTGTTATGTCTTCTTCTTGGATTGATCCTTTGATCATTATGTAGTGACCTTCTTTGTCTCTTTTCACAGCCTTTTTTTAAAGTCTATTTTATCTGATATGAGTATTGCTACTCCAGCTTTCTTTTGGTCCCTATTTGCATGGAAAATCTTTTTCCAGCCCTTCACTTTCAATCTGTATGTGTCCATACACAACATATGTAGGGGTCTTGTTTTTGTATCCATTCAGCCAGTCTTTGTCTTTTGGTTGGGGCATTCAACCCATTTACGTTTAAGGTAATTACTGATAAGTATGATCCCACTGCCATTTACTTTATTGTTTTGGGTTCGAATTTATACACCCTTTTTGTGTTTCCTGTCTAGAGAATATCCTTTAGTATTTGTTGGAGAGCTGGTTTGGTGGTGCTGAATTCTCTCAGCTTTTGCTTTTCTGAAAAGCTTTTGATTTCTCCTTCATACTTGAATGAGATCCTTGCTGGGTACAATAATCTGGGCTGTAGGTTATTTTCTTTCATCATTTTAAGTATGTCTTGCCATTCCCTCCTGGCTTGAAGTGTTTCTATTGAAAGATCAGCTGTTATCCTTATGGGAATTCCCTTGTGTGATATTTGTTGTTTTTCCCTTGCTGCTTTTAATATTTGTTCTTTGTTTTTGATCTTTGTTAATTTGATTAATATGTGTCTTGGGGTGTTTCACCTTGGGTTTATCCTGTTTGGGACTCTCTGGGTTTCTTGGACTTGGGTGATTATTTCCTTCCCCATTTTAGGGAAGTTTTCAACTATTATCTCCTCAAGTATTTTCTCATGGTCTTTCTTTTTGTCTTCTTCTTCTGGAACCCCTATGATTCGAATGTTGTAGCGTTTAATATTGTCCTGGATGTCTCTGAGATTGTCCTCATTTCTTTTAATTTGTTTTTCTTTTATCCTCTCTGATTCATTTATTTCTACCATTTTATCTTCTAATTCACTAATCCTATATTCTGCCTCTGTTATTCTACTATTTGTTGCCTCCAGAGTGTTTTTAATTTCATTTATTGCATTATTCATTATATATTGACTCTTTTTTATTTCTTCTAGGTCCTTGTTAAACCTTTTTTGCATCTTCTCAATCCTTGTCTCCAGGCTATTTATCTGTGATTCCATTTCAATTTCAAGATTTTGGATCAATTTCACTATCATTATTCAGAATTCTTTATCAGGTAGATTCCCTATCTCTTCCCCTTTTGTTTGGTTTGGTGGGCATTTATCCTGTTCCTTTATCTGCTGGGTATTCCTCTGTCTCTTCATCTTGTTTAAATTGCTGAGTTTGGGGTGTCCTTTCTGTATTCTGGCAGTTTGTGGAGTTCTCTTTATTGTGGCGTTTCCTCACTGTGTGTGGGTTTGTACAGGTGGTTTGTCAAGGTTTCCTGGTTAGGGAAGCTTGTGTCAGTGTTCTGGTGGGTGGAGCTGTATTTCTTCTTTCTCCTGTAGAAGAGTTGGGTTGCTTTTCTGGGTGCCTGATGTCCTCTGCCGGCATTCAGAAGTTGTTTTGTGGAATTTACTCGATGTTTAAATGCTCTTTTGATGAATTTGTGGGGGAGAAAGTGTTCTCCCCATCCTACTCCTCCGCCATCTTGGCTCCTCCCAAATTCTCTTATTCTTATCCATTTTAGTGCATTGATTTATAAAGCCATCTTCTACTTGAAAGTACAGTCACTCAGTAGTGCCATGTCAGACTCTTTGAACCCTATGGACTGTAGCCCACCAGGTTTCTCCTCCATCCACGGGATTTTCCAGGCAAGAATACTGTAGCCCACGAAGCTCCTCTGTCCATGGGATTTTTCCAGGCAAGAATACTGAAGTGGTTTGACACTTTCTTCTCCAGGGGATCTTCCCAGCCCAGGGATTGAACTCAGGTCTCCTGCATTGTAGGCAGACTCTTTACCCTCTGAGCCACCAGAGAATCCTTTGACCAGGTCTAATTTACCTTGATTCATGGGCCTAACATTCCAGGTTCCTATCAATTCCTTTACACCATCTGATTTAACTTTCACCACCAGACACATCCACAACTGAGTGTTGTTTCTGCTTTGGCCCAGCTGCTTCATTCTTGGGGCTGTTAGTAATTGCCTTCCACTCTTCCCCAGTAGCATATTGGACAACTTCCAAACAGGGGGGCTTATCTTTCAATGTCATATATTTTTGCCTTTTTATACTGTTCATGTGTTTCTGACACCATGAATACTCGAGTGGCTTGCCATTTCCTCCTCCAGTGGGCCACATTATGTCAGAACTTTGCACTATGACCTGTCCATCTTGGGTGGCCCTTCACGACATGGCTCATAGCCCTTTTGCCACAACAAGTCAGTGATCCATGAGGGTAATAGTTCCACGAAGACTAATAGCTTCTATAGAAAGATGTCCTCATTCCATTTTTGTACTGGAAGTTTGGATGAGATTTACCCAACTATCAACTCTAGAGTTGACCATTATTAGCTTAATACATCAAGATATCACGTCATGATGACCATGATGATGACGAAAGATGCAGAGGGGTACTCATGATCTAAACAATTGATCTCTTCAACTGTGAAGTGAACTTCACAATTTTTTTTTTCTGAACTAGAAACAAGAAAGCATTTAGCCCCCCTATGTAAAGGTAGCCATAATGAATACATAAGAGAAAATCTGCAGACAGTGAAAGGAAGACAAAAGAATTAGAGGTGAGAAATGTAAAGAGAGAAACCAAGTACCATTCCCAATGTATAAGACCTCACTTGGTCTTGGACATGTTCACCTTAATTTTTGCTGGATCATCTTCTCACTCACTCTCAGCACAAGTTTATGCCTTTTCTAATTTGAGGCTTCTTTAAATGTAATTTATAATTCTATCTCAGTTTACTTCCTTTATTTTCCATCTTTGTGATGATAACCTCTGAACACCTGAATACAAAAATCTAAAAGAAGCATGGAAAACAGTATTGCTTACAGAACAAAGAAACAGATTTCATTTTTACAAAAGGGCGACTAGAGACAGGGTTAGCTTATCAACAATTCAAGTTGACCTTACCATACAGCACAATGTGTTTTAATGTCTTTCTCCAGATTACAGTTTCTTCCTCTTCAAGGACTGCTTCCTGGTTGAAGCCAATTTCAATGACCTCTCAGTCAACCATCCCCTATTACTGTGTGACTTAGTATAGAAGGAACTGACTTAGGGCAAACTGAAGACGCTTGAGTTAGACACAGGAAGTTGCTGTTTGATCATGGAAATAACTAAATATGAAGCCATATTTCTAGGAGGAGTTGCAGTCTAGTACTCCTCTTATTTGACTAGATAAACGCTAGGGCCAAAAACAAAAATTAGGCTGGATGTTGAAAATAAGTTTATATATGTGTGTGTGTGTGTATATATATATACACACAAACACATTGTGCTGGTTTTCTATTTCTGTTATGAAATTAAATGAATTAAATAAATTAAATGCACTATCTTGAATTACAACACTTAGACAAAAAGGTGCATTTAGATTTTAAGTGATCATATCATTCTCTGAGCCCTTTAACACTAAGTGACACTTATTTGTATCACCTCTTGAACATTTGTATGACCTGGATTATTTACACTTGCAAAGTTCATCAGTTGGGAGTTTTCACTTCTCTTATGTCCTCCAAAGTGCTTAGTACAGATATATGTCTAGTGCAGATGAACAAAAAGCATTAATCCTTGTGTTTGAACACCTGAACGTAAATTGCTTTTCTAATACTTATGAACTCTTGCCTTATTTACTCTATTCTGAGTGAGTGAGTGAAAGTCGCTCAGTTGTGTCTGACTCTTTTCGACACCATGTACTATACAGTCCATGGAATTTTCCAGGCCAGAATGCTGGAGTGGGAAGCCTTTCCCTTCTCCAGGGGATCTTCCCAACCCAGGGATTGAACCCCGGTCTCCTGAACGGCAGCTGGATTCTTTACCAGTTGAGCCACAAGGGAAGCCCTTTACTCTCTTCTGCTGCTGCTGCTGCTAAGTCGCTTCAGTCATGTCTGACTCTGTGAGACCCTATAGACGGCAGCCCATCAGGCTCCCCCATCTCTGGGATTCTCCAGGCAAGAACACTGGAGTGGGTTGCCATTTCCTTCTCCAGTGCATGAAAGTGAAAAGTGAAAGTGAAGTCGCTCAGTCGTTTCTGACTCTTAGCGACCCCATGGACTGCAGCCTACCAGGCTCCTCTGTCCGTGGGATTTTTCAGGCAAGAGTACTGGAGTGGGGTGCCATCGCCTTCTCCATTACTCTATTCTACCACCTATAAAATGGAAATAACAGTGACTATTCCTCAGACCTCGCTGAGTAGCTGAGGATCTAATACAACAATACCTGTAAGCTTACATTTCAGTGCAAACTTATGATTGGTCACAGCATGCCCCTCTGATCTCTCAGATGTTAGCCTTGTTTATTATTAATATTTTATATCTTTTTGTAAATGTAAATAACTGCTAAATAAGCAAACTCTTTTTTCCAGTAGTATGAAATTGAAAGAAGCTTGCTCTTTGGAAAGAAAGCTTTGACCAACCTAGACAGCATATTAAAAAGCAGAGACATTACTTTGCTGACAAAGGTCCATCTTGTCAAAGCTATGGTTTTTCCAGTAGTCATGTATGGATGTGAGAGTTGGACCATACATAAGGCTGAGCATTGAAGAATTGATGCTTTCAAATTGTGTTGCGGGAGAAGACTCTAAAGAGTGCTCTGGACTTGAAGGAGATCAAACCAGTCAATCCTAAAGGAAATCAACCCTGAATACTTATTGGAAGACTGATGCTGAAGGTGAAGCACTGATACTTTGGCCCTTTGATATGAAGAGCCAGCTTGTTGGAAAAGACTCTGATGCTGGGAAAGATCAAAGGCAAAAGGAGAAGGGGTTCCTGAGGATGACATGGTGGGATGGCATCACCAACTCAATGGACATGAATTTGAGCAAACTCTGGGAGATAGTGGTGGACAGAGGAGCCTGGCCTGCTGTAGTCCATGGGGTAGCAAAGAGTCAGACCCAACTTCCAACTATTGAACAATAACAAATTTTCCAGTAGAGTTTCCATTGACTTGCTTCCCCATTGTGGGGGCAAAAAAAAAAATCCTTCTGTTTGCTATTCCTTAGAAATTTGTGAGATTTGTTTTCTCTTTGAACAGTAATAATATCTACCTGACTCTCTCATAAGAGAAATACCAAATCTTTAATATTGTTCACTTTTTATATCTGTAAGAGTAATGATTTTATCTTCCACAGAAAACTTTTTACAGTTTCAAAGATCTTCCACTGAGGTGCCTAATGGATTCACCTACTGTGGTCAGGTAATCTTCTTCACCAGAACAGGGCAACTGGGGGGTAGTTTATATTCAGATACATTTTTTCTTAGCTCTCAGGTTGACTCCAAAGAGGTAACAGAACTTTAATGATAACTTTCTCTTTCTCTAATATTAATATTACTCATTAAATTAGTGGTTTTAATTTTCTTTTCTTTTTTTTTATTTTTGGGGAAATAAGTTATTCCCCATTACTGGCAGCTATGTTTGGGAATTTTGTTGTTGTTGTTTGTTTTATAGTCTGATTGTTTGATGATCTCTGTACAAAGTTCATTTATTTTCAGAAATATATTATCTGTTGGATAAGAGATAATAGAGATTCCAATTTACAAATCTTTGTAATTAGGAGTTGAATTTCATGGTCTGACCATGTGGCAATTTCTAGTCCATATTAGATGAGAGATGATAGGAAATCTCATTTGTAAATCATTTCTGTTTGTCCATTTTAAGCTACAATCGACAATACTTTTTTTCTTTTTTTTTATTCTTGCTGGGAAAGAGGTCAGTTCTATGGTAAGCCAGTAAGATTTTATGGTTCTTTATTTATTCTTGATCCTTAGATGATCTTAGAATTGAAGCTCTCTATATTTGTCTATGTCCTCCATTGTCTACAATTCTATTCAGATAGTTTCTTACCTCTGACTGTATAAATTTGTAATGTTTTGCTACTTCTAGATGATGCTGATAAATTAGATTATAAAGTCTTTTAAAGGAAGTTGTTCTGGTTGGCTTATAGAGATAAATAAGCACTTATATAAATTGAATATTCTTAATATTTCCATAAAATAGGGAAATTGTACTTTAATGGGAAAAAATGTATTTTTACAAAAAAAAAAGGTTAGAAATATTTTAAGAATTCAAGAGAACATAATTTAGATAAGTCTGGAAAATGAGACTACTTAAATATTTTTGTTTAAATGAAAACAACTCTATGTTCTCTTGATTTATCAGTGTTAAACATAATGCAAGTGTACATTTTTCTTTTTTGTGTGTATGCATTTATTTCAAGAAATAAAATTTACTCATCAAATAAGCTAGCATTACTTCTACTTAATGTTCAACATTATGAAAAATGTAAATCTGTGTTTTGAATCTCTCTTCAAATTAATTTTATTTCAACAGTAATTGTGCTTTGTAGTTGTCAGCTTGAAGAAAATTTCCAAGATCTTTGGGTGACTTAAATCCTTGCACTGATACTAGATCAAGTTAATTAGTACACATTCATTAGATATGTGGATCATTTCTGGGTAAGACAGAGCACTGAAACATTGATTACTAAACATGAGTTTAAGTTTATGTGCTTTTGCTTATTTTTATGTTGCCTAGATGTTCAACAGATCTTTGGATCTATTGATGGCTGTGTATATTGTTGCAACTTCGAAAAGTTGCTTTCTGAGGGATGCGTGTGGCTTCACAAAGCTAAGTTCTGTGTGTAGGGGGAGTGGGGTGGTTGGTATAGGGTGGTCTCTGCTCAGTTCAGTTCAGTTCAGTCGCTCCATTGTGTCTGACTCTTTGCAACCCCATGAATCGCAGCACGTCAGGCCTCCCAGTCCATTATCATCTCCCGGAGTTCACTCAGACTCACGTCCATCGAGTCGGTGATGCCATCCAGCCATCTCATCCTCTGTCGTCCCCTTTTCTCCTGCCCCCAATCCCTCCCAGCATCAGTCTTTTCCAATGAGTCAACTCTTCACATGAGGTGGCCAAAGGACTGGAGTTTTAGCTTTAGCATCATTCCTTCCAAAGAAATCCCAGGGCTGATCTCTTTCAGAATGGACTGGTTGGATCTCCTTTCAGTCCAAGGGACTCTCAAGAGTCTTCTCCAACACCACAGTTCAAAAGCATCAATTCTTCAGTGCTCAGCCTTCTTCACAGTCCAACTCTCACATCCATACATGACCACTGGAAAAACCATAGCCTTGACTAGATGGACCTTTGTTGGCAAAGTAATGTCTCTGTTTTTGAATATGCTATCTAGGATGGTCATAACTTTCCTTCCAAGGAGTAAGCGTCTTTTAATTTCATGGCTGCAGTCACCATCTGCAGTGATTTTGGAGCCCCCCCCACCCCCCAAAAAAAGTCTGACACTGTTTCCCCATCTATTTCACATGAAGTGAAGGGACCAGATGCCATGATCTTTGTTTTCTGAATGTTGACCTTTAAGCCAACTCTTTCACTCTTCTCTTTCACTTTCATCAAGAGGCTTTTTAGTTCCTCTTCACTTTCTGCCATAAGGGTGGTGTCATCTGCATATCTCACCTTATTGATATTTCTCCCAGCAATCTTGATTCCAGCTTGTGCTTCTACCAGCCCAGCATTTCTCATGATGTACTCTACATGTAAGTTAAATAAGCAGGGTGGAAATATACAGCCTTGACCTAGTCCTTTCCATATTTGGAACCAGTCTGTTGTTCCATGTCCAGTTCTAACTGTTGCTTCCTGACCTTCATATGGGTTTCTCAAGAGGCAGGTCAGGTGGTCTGGTATTCTGATCTCTTTCAGGATTTTCCACAGTTTATTGTGATCCACACAGTCAAAGGCTTTGACATAGTCAATAAAGCAGAAATAGATATTTTTCTGGAACTCTCTTGCTTTTTCAATGATCCAGCAGCTGTTGGCAATTTGATCTCTGGTTCCTCTGCCTTTTCTAAATCCAGCTTGAACATCTGGAAGTTCATGGTTCACATATTGCTGAAGCCTGGCTTGGAGAATTTTGAGCATTTCTTTACTAGCGTGTGAGATGAGTGCAATTGTGTGGTAGTTTGAGCATTCTTTTGGATTGCCTTTCTTTGGGATTGGAATGAAAACTGACCTTTTCCAGTCCTGTGGCCACTGCTGAGTTTTCCAAATTTGCTGGCATATTGAGTGCAGCACTTTTACAGCATCATCTTTCAGGATTTGAAATAGCTCAACTGGAATTCCATGAACTCCACTAGCTTTGTTCGTAGTGATGCTTTCTAAGGCCCAATTGACTTCACATTTCAGGATGTCTGTCTCTAGGTGAGTGATCACACCATCGTGATTATCTTGGGCATGAAAATCTTTTTTTTGTATAGTTCTTCTGTGTATTCTTACCACCTCTTCTTAATATCTTCTGCTTCTGTTAGGTCCATACCATTTCTGTCCTTTATCGAGCCCATCTTTGCATGAAATGTTTCCTTGGTATCTCTAATTTTCTTGAGGAGATCTCTAGTCTTTCCCGTTCTGTTGTTTTCCTCTATTTCTTTGCATTGATCGCTGAGGAAGGTTTTCTTATCTCTCCTTGCTATTCTTTGGAACTCTGCATTCACATGCTTATATCTTTCCTTTTCTCCTTTGCTTTTCACTTCTCTTCTTTTCACAGCCATTTGTAAGGCCTCCCCAGACAGCTATTTTGTTTTTTGCATTTCTTTTCCATGGGAATGGTCTTGATCCCTGTCTTGTGTACAATGTCACGAACCTCAGTTTATAGTTCATCAGGCACTCTACCTATCAGATCTAGGCCCTTAAATCTATTTCTCACTTCCACTGTATAATCATAAGGGATTTGATTTAGGTAATACCTGAATGGTCTAGTGGTTTTCTCCACTTTCTTTAATTTCAGTCTGAATTTGGCAATAAGGAGCTCATGATCTGAGCCACAGTCAGCTCCTGGTCTTGTTTTTGCTGACTGTATAGAGCTTTTCCATCTCTGGCTGCAAAGAATATAATCAATCTGATTTCTGTGTTGACCATCTAGTGATGTCCATGTGTAGAGTCTTCTCTTGTGTTGTTCGAAGAGGGTGTTTGCTATGACCTGTGTGTTCTCTTGGCAAAACTCTGTTAGCCTTTGCCCTGCTTCATTCCGTATTCCAAGGCCACATTTGCCTGTTACTCCAGGTGTTTCTTGACTTCCTGCTTTTGCATTCCAGTCCCCTATAATGAAAAGGACATCTTTTTTTGGGTGTTAGTTCTAAAAGTTCTTGTAGGTCTTCATGGAACCATTCAACTTCAGCTTCTTCAGTGTTACTGGGTGGGGCATAGACTTGGATTACTGTGATATTGAATGGTTTGTCTTGGAAACGAACAGAGATCATTCCGACATTTTTGAGATTGCATCCAAGTACTGCATTTCTGACTCTGTTGTTGACCATGATGGCTACTCCATTTCTTCTAAGGGATTCCTGCCTGCAGTAGCAGATATAATGGTCATCTGATTTAAATTCACCCATTCCAGTCCGTTTTAGTTTAGCTCATTCCTAGAATGTCAACGTTCACTCTTGCCGTCTCCTGTTTGACCACTTCCAATGTGCCTTGATTCATGGACCTGACTATCCAGGTTCCTATGCAATTTTGCTCTTTATAGCATTGGACCTTGCTTCTATCACTGGTCACATCCACAGCTGGGTATTGTTTTTGCTTTGGCTCCATCCCTTCATTCTTTCTGAAGTTAGTTCTCCACTGATCTCCAGTAGCATATTGGGCACCTACTAACCTGGGGAGTTCTTCTTTCAGTATCCTATCCTTTTGCCTTTTCATACTGTTCATGGGGTTATCAAAGCAATAATACTGAAGTGGTTTGCCATTCCCTTCTCCAGTGGACCACATTCTGTCAGACCTCTCCACCATGACCCAGCTGTTTTGGTTGCCCCATGGGCATGGCTTAGTTTCATTGAGTTGGACAAGGCTGTGGTCCTAGTGTGATTAGATTGACTAGTTTTCTATGAGTATCATTTCAGTGTGTCTGCTGCCCTCTTGAAACACCTACCATCTTACTTGGGTTTCTCTTACCTTGTATGTGGGGTATCTTTTCAAGGCTGCTCCAGCAAAGCACAGCCGCTGCTCCATACCTTGAACGAGGGGTATCTCCTCACCACCGCCCCTCCTGACCTTGAACTTGGACTAGCTCCTCTCGGCCTTCCTGTGCCCGCGCAGCCACCGCTCCTTGGACCTGGGGTAGCTCCTCCCGGTCTCTGCTACTCCACTGTAAATTGCTTCTATCTGACAGTTTATAATCATCTACCTCCAGTTTTTTTCAGTGTAATAGAAGTTACTTTAGTTAAAAGTTCTAGTTACTGTAAGTAACTGGGAGTGGTCTAGGATTAACAGTGACAGAAACAGACAATGTTGTATGTAACATGACAAGATGTGTTTTTTTTAAGTGACAATAGTTTTGTTCTAGAGTAATGTGATTGTTCCACAATAAGAAGTAGGATGAAGATATGGACAAAAATCTGAATGTATATAGTAATTGTAGAAGGTTCATAGAAAGGGAATTTTATTTACTTTGGATAATAGTGTATGCAAATAATGAGTGTGAAAAAGCTATGACACATGATAAAATCTTAGCAAAGTATGTTCATATTTGATGGGCTTGTGTTCTTTGATGTGCTGTGTCTTGCCTTGGCCTGTGTTATTTCATTCTGTGTAAAGATTTTGGAGTTTATCAGAATAATATTTTGTGCTTTGCATTCAATTTGTTTGGACCTTAATTGTTTAAAATAACAACAACAACAACAGAAGCTTCTTACTAATGAAAGAGCTAAAGTTCTTTCCAATTGTGTAACTTTTTATGTTTATTTTTAAATACTTTGTTATCATTCTCAAATGAGTAAATAAATATTATTTCTATCTTAAATGTTCAGATCTCATGACAACCCTATTTTTTCGCATTCCCCAAATTGAATACTAATGTAAATTGAAATAAAGTAAAACTGTCATGACATTTTTTGCACCAAAAAATTCCCTGAGGTCTCCTAAAAATCACAAAGATTTGTTAAAGCTTATAAAAGGCAAGTGTCAGAAATAATTAGATTTATTTGACATTTCAATATTAATTTTTATGAGAGTTGTCAAATCTAAAGAGATGTCTCTTTTTCCCTAGATTAAATTTTTAAGGATATATTGTTTTAACATAAGGAAACTATACCCTCTATGGGATGTACCTAGAGATGGTTAATGCTTTAACTCTTTCAGACACGTTTCTATTTGTTAGACTTTTGGTGCTACTTTACCTTAGGATATTAGGCAACAATATTTTTTTTTTTATTCTTTGTCTCCATACCTGGTTTCTATGGACTTTGGACTTCTTACTGATTACTCATACAGTACAATTATTTGCATAGATTCAGTAAAGACTTTACCATCCTTTTCCATGATGTAATTAAAAATTTTGGTTATATGGCCAAGTCATTGTCTAGAATGATATATTTGAAAGTGTTGCTCGTTTAATTAGCTCTCACTGACCACTTTTAAGTAATTATATTTGACTATAGGATCAACATTTATGAATCTCTCTTGGGAAAAGTGACTTGATATTGCTTTTTAGAGTTCTCAGCCTTAAAGTTGAGTATAGGAGGTCACTTTTGGGACGGCCAAGGAAGACTAGAATATAACTTGCAAAGTATTTCATTTGCTCCATTTATAGGTACACCAGATTGGGTGTCCCCATCCTCTGGGATCTAATGCCTGATGATCTGAGGTGGAGCTGATGTAATAATACAAATAAAATGCACAATAAATGCAATGAGCTTGAATCATCTGGAGTTATTCCCCCCAACTAAATCTGAAAAATTGTCTTCCACAATCTCAGTCCCTGATGCCAAAATGTTGGAGATCACTTTACAAATGCACTGTGACACAGAGACATAGAAAACAAAATTGTAGTTACCAAAGGGGAAAGCGGGGGAGGGGTAAATTAGGAGTTTAGGGTTAATAGATACACATTGCTATATAAGAGGTGGCAGAAATACACAGAAGAACTATACATAAAAGATCTTCACGGCCAAGATAATCACGATGGTATGATCACTCACCTAGAGCCAGACATCCTGGAATGTGAAGTCTGCTGCTGCTGCTAAGTCACTTCAGTCGTGTCCGACTCTGTGTGACCCCATAGACATCAGCCTGCCAGGCTCTCCTGCCCCTGGGATTCTCCAGGCAAGAACACTGGAGTGGGTTGCCATTTCCTTCTCTAGTGCATGAAAGAGAAAAAGTGAAAGTGAAGTCGTTCAGTCGTGTCCCACTCTTAGCGACCCCAGGGACTGCAGCTTACCAGGATCCTCTGCCCATGGGATTTTCCAGGCAAGAGTACTGGAGTGGGGTGCCATTGCCTTCTCCGATGTGAAGTCTAGTGGGCCTTAGAAAGCATCAGTACGAACAAAGCTAGTGGAGGTGATGGAATTCCAGTTGAGTTATTTCAAATCCTGAAAGATGATGCTGTAAAACTGCTGCACTCAATATGCCAGCAAATTTGGAAAACTCAGCAGTGGCCACAGGACTGGAGAAGGTCAATTTTCATTTCAATCCCAAAGAAAGGCAATGTCAAAGAATGCTCAAACTACTGCACAATTGCATTCATCTCACACGCTAGTAAAGTAACGCTCAAAAATCTCCAAGCCAGGCTTCAGCATTACGTGAACCGTGTACTTCCAGATGTTCAAGCTCGTTTTAGAAAAGGCAGACAAACCAGAGATCAAATTGCCAACATCTGCTGGATCATGGAAAAAGCAAGAGAGTTCCAGAAAAACATCTATTTCTGCTTTATTGACTATGCCAAAGCCTTTGACTGTGTGGATCACAATAAACTGTGGAAAATTCTGAAAGAGATCAGAATACCAGAACACCTGACCTGCCTCTTGAGAAAACTATAGGCAGGTCAGGAAGCAACAGTTAGAACTGGACATGGAACAACAGACTGGTTCCAAATAGGGAAAGGGCTAGGTCAAGGCTGTATATTTCCACCCTGCTTATTTAACTTCTATGTAGAGTACATCATGAGAAATGCTGGGCTGGTAGAAGCACAAGCTGGAATCAAGATTGCTGGGAGAAATATCAATAAAGTGAGATATGCAGATGACACCACCCTTATGGCAGAAAGTGAAGAGGAACTAAAAAGCCTCTTGATGAAAGTGAAAGAGAAGAGTGAAAAAGTTGGCTTAAAGCTCACCATTCAGAAAATGAAGATCATGGTATCTGGTCCCTTCACTTCATAGGAAATAGATGGGGAAACAGTGGAAACAGTGTCAGACTTTTTTTTTGGGTGGGGGGGCTCCAAAATCACTGCAGATAGTGACTGCAGCCATGAAATTAAGACTGTTACTGCTTGGAAGGAAAGTTATGACCAACCTAGATAGCATATTCAAAAGCAGAGACATTACTTTGCTAACAAAGGTCCATCTAGTCAAGGCTATGGTTTTTCTAGTGGTCATGTATGGATCTGAGAGTTGGACTGTGAAGAAAGTTGAGCGCCGAAGAATTGATGCTTTTGAACTGTGGTGTTGGAGAAGACTCTTGAGAGTCCCTTGGACTGAAAGGAGATCCAACCAGTCCATTCTGAAGGAGATCAGCCCTGGGATTTCTTTGGAAGGAATGATGCTAAAGCTGAAACTCCAGTACTTTGGCCACCTCATGCGAAGAGTTGACTCATTGGAAAAGACTCTGATGCTGGGAGGGACTGGGGGCAGGAGAAAAGGGGCCGACAGAGGATGAGATGGCTGGATGGCATCACTGACTTGATGGATGTGAGTCTCAGTGAACTCCGGGAGTTGGTGATGGACAGGGAGGCCTGGCGTGCTGGGATTCATGGGGTCGCAAAGAGTCGGACACAACTGAGCGACTGAACTGAACTGAACTGAACTGATTGCTATATATAAAATAGAGAACATCAAGAACCTACTGTATAGCTGAGGGAACTATATTTCATATCTTATAATAACTTATAATGGAAAAGAATCTGAAAATATAATATATATATATATATATATGCACACACACATACACACACACACACACACACATATAACTGAATCACTTTGCTAAATACCTGAAACAACTAACACAACATTGTAAAGCAATTATGCTTCAATAAATAAATCTAATCTGAGATCCTTCATGAAAACTTCTAGCAGAGCAAATGTAAAGAAGTCTAAGTGTTAAAGTAATAATTTTGATGTACCTAAGTCAATAACCAGGCCAAATCTAAAAAGACCAGTTTTATTTTGTAATCAAGAGAATTATTTGAGATTATTTTTTAAAAAAAGATGAGATTGTAGGAACAACAAAAAATACAACTTGTGCCCAATAGAAAGGTATAAATTTTCTATATCATACTCTTCTAAACTGTCTGATTCTAGCCCCATTCATTATATTATTGGATTGCAGGACATGCTGCCCCAGTATATATACCTCAATGTAATATTGATTATTTTGAATTATAAATACTTAAGAAATAGCTAATACAGGAGGGACATTTTAACTCTCCTCACTGTCTCCCTAAACACAGGAAATAAATCTCCCACGTGAAGGGTACACTCCCTGCACAAGGAGGTTGAACAACAACATTATTATCCAGAATTCAGAAATGAAAAACCTACATAAAGAAATCATGTTGCATTACTAATTTATTACCCAAGCCCCAAATGTGCTTCAAGTTCTCACAAAACACCCAAACCTAAGTTCCTTTGTCCTGTCACCTCCACAAATGTATTGTTTCTTTTTCAAAAAAATTATAAAAGTTACCTCCTTTGGCCACTTATTAAATCTTGTTGGTATGAATCACATCTGCTAAGCACTGGTTGGATAATACTTGTTTAGTATCTGATCTGCAGGATGTTCTACCAGTGCCAGGAAGATGGACATAAAAATGAATTTCAAGGAGCTTATAGTCAAACTATGTAAAATGACCTACACCTTGGAATATTAATATCAGATATAAATAGCTGACATCACTGAATGTTTTATGCTTATTAATTTCCCAGTGCTATTTGGTGTGAGTTATAAGTACCAGTGATGCATCAATTTTCACCACAATCTTGTGAGGCAGGTGTATTATTGTCCCACTTTACAAATGGAGAAACTGAAACATAGTCTGTCATGGACCCAATGAAGATGAAATTGAGCAAGTTCCAGGAGTTGGTGAAGGACAGGGAAGCCTGGCCTGCTGGAGTCCATGTGGTCTCAAAGAGTTGGACATGACTGAACTACTGAACAGCAACAGTTTATCTAAGGTCACACAGGTAGTGAACAGGGTTGCTACCGTGTGAGGCCAAGATATTTTATTGTAGAGTGCATGCTTTTTAGCCACTTTACATGTTGGGGAAGACCACGACTGCCTGCTTTAGAGCCAGGAGTATGATGTCCCAGTGAACTTCCTAAATTACTTTGAAAAGGAAGAATTTATACTGAAAATTTAAGCATGAAAAAAATATGTAAGAATACACAGTAGAAGGAGGGAAAAGACATTAATAAAAATTGTCAGGACATAGGAGTTCATTGTTTTGAAATCTGACTGTCCGTCTTCTGCTATCCTCATTCCACATCTTCGTGCATTTGTGAGGCGCTTCAGTTGTTTCTGATTCTTTGTGGCCGTATGGACTGCAGTTCCCCAGGCTCCTCTGTCCATGGGATTCTGCAAGCAAGAATACTGGAGTGGGTTGTCATGGATCGAACCCACATCTTCTATGTCTCCTGCACTGCAGGTGGATTCTTTACCTACTGAGCCACCTGGAAAGCCCTTACACAAATCCATCTTACTTCAGTTCTGAGTTAACATCTCATCACAGCAGCAGAATGAAGCTCTGTGTCATGAGGTATGATTTCTGCTGCTGTAGGTTAGGCATGAGAGATGGGTGTGAAAGCTTATACCCTCTCCCTGCCATCCTGGGGGAAGGGATTGAGTCCAGAGGAATTGGAATATGAAAAACCACAGCCTCTATACATTTTTTCTATCTTATACTATTTCAGTAATACACAATACACGATTTACCTAAAATTGCCACTTCCCTATTTTTAAAATACAAAATGAAGGAAAGGTCTTACAAAGAATTGTGCTTCTGTACTTTACCAACTTCAGAAGGAGACAGGAGAGGAGACATGTGTTAGAATGTGCTTTCTATGTTAAAAAAAACTAACTTCCTTTACTTCAACCTATTTATGGAGAGTAAGGCCACATTGCCCAGTAAGAATTCCAGAGTCCACTCATTTCCAAGATACCTGGTGTAAAATAATCACAGAACCACAAACTTTTAGACCGGAAAGAAATCACTGGGATGGTATCATTTATTATGTTAATGAGGAAAATGACTTCTCCAAATCATAGCTGTAGTTGGTGGCTGGTGCATGATTGGAAAAATTTCTTCTGAAATATATTTCATACTGTATGTAGAGCTCATGTATCACTTAATTTTTCATGGCTTGTCCACTTTAACCTGGTAACACAGTATTCAGTGATCTGTAAACTTTTAGAAAGGCTCTGCCTGGCTCTGTTCATACCCCATAGCATTTATCAAGGGCTTCCCTGTTGGCTCAGTGGTAAAGAATCTACCTGCAATGCAGAAGACCCAAGTTCGATCCCTGGGTTGGGAAGATCCTCTGGAGTGGGCATAGCAACCCACTCCAGTATCCTTGCCTGAGGAATCCCATGGGCAAAGGAGCATCATGGGTTACAGTCCACAGGGTCTCACAGAGATAGACACAAATAAAATGACTAAGCACCAGCAGCAGCATCTACCTGAATCTCTTGCCCATCATTGCACTTGAAGAATAGGCTGAGATGGGAAGCAAGAGGTGGTGGTTTGGGGGTGAATGGAGGAGCAATCGGAATTACTTGCTTTTGGATGAAGATGTGAAAATCAGCAGATTCTTAACCTTGCAGCATTCGATGGCTATTCTAAACCTAAAGCTTTCTATGAAGAGGAGAGAGAATTTAAATTTTTACTTTAATCCTGATATCAAAAGGAAATCTGTGGAATGAAACCTTATTAAGTGAAACTCACAATAAAAATAAATAAATAATGAAAGGTGGCATGAAAATCCTCGCTAACAGAAGCTGCTGAATCTCTCGCACCTCTTAGAGAGATTAATCCCTTCCTACAGGCCAGACTCTAATTATAAACCATTCTAATTAGTCAGGAAGTAGGACTGCTGTTTCTTATTGAGGAAAAAGTCTAGGAAGAGATGCTACTACTGTATGAGAACGCCAGAACGAGGCAAAGAATTTAGGTGCTAACGCAAGTCCATCGTTTCGTACCATAAAGCTTATTTGCTTGCATCAGTTGGCCGCTGCCTATATATTTTTATGGGACATCTGCAGTTTACTTTGCTGTTTTAAGTTCACTATAGTTTCAGTTTCATTGTAGCAACACTTTAAACTTAAAATAAGCGTTATTCAAAATATTATTTTGACTTATGTTATTTTGTCTTTACATTAAATGTATCTTCACAAGTTTCAAGTGCTCTAGGGCAAAAAGAAAATCTTCTAGGGTAAAGCCTTAAACATTCCAGATATAATGAGTTTGTTATACATTATCTTGCTTGTTTTTTTCCTCTGGACTATTTTCACTTGGGTTCCTTTCATATCCCAGTTAGCAAAGGAATTGACCAGAACTAAGAACAGCCCTAGAGCAATAGCTAAATTTCTGCTGTGCTTGTCAGATACTGTCTGACCACTGATTACTGCCCAAGGGGAATTTGTTTCCATTATAAACTTTTTGGTGCGTTCTCATCACTGTGGAAACAGCCATTCTCTCTCTCATGAGAAACTTCTGGGTGAAACTGAGAAAAGCATGAGCTTCTAAATTTTCTTCTTATTTTAAATCCTGGGTTTGTATGGTATTTTAAGGGATAAGATGAAAGATGGGCCTCTTCATATCACTGAGATCAGGAGAACATTGTAATAATTGATGACACAAATATGATCTACCTGGAAACTTGCCTCAGGCAAATCAGCATGAATCACGGTGGAGAAGTACAGCAGGAACCTGTCCTTTTCCTTACCTTTCACCTATGGAAAATAGACAAAGTCATCAGTTCTGTGTTATGAGGAAAGCTTCCAATCACATAGACTGCATTAGTCAGAGTCTTATGAGGAAACAGAATTTATAGCTTTACATGTAATTAATGAAGGGAACGTTTACAGAGTTATGAGCAGATCTGTTGTTTTAGTTGCTAAGTTGTGTCTGACTCTGTGACTGCATGGACTGCAGCCTCCAGTTTCCTTTGTCCATGAGATTTTCCAGGCAAGAATACTGGAGTGGGTTGCCATTTCCTTCTGCAGGGGATCTTCCTCACCCAAGGAGCAAACCCTTATCTCCTGCATTGATAGGTGGATTCTTTATCACTGAACCACTAGAAAAGCCTCATGGGCAGGTTTACGGGAACAAAAAGAAGATAATGAAGCTCCATTGTTGAGAACTGCAAGAATTGCACACAGAAACTGCAGTCAAAGGTCTTCAGGGACTGGCCAATGGAAATATGGAAGATGGGATACACTATAGGAGCACATGGTAGGTCAGACAAGTATAGAGGAGACAACAGACTCCCGTAATCTGCTTTGAGGGGTGGGAGTGGATGCAAATGGAGAAAAACTAACACAGAAGAAATGGATCCATGGCTAGAAGGAGTCCCTAGATAGATTCCTTTTGTCTACATAAAAAGGAAACTCAGAAATAATGAGTTTCTGTTTATGTTTTAAATATTTCAAATTAAAAAAAAAATTTTTTTTTAATTTGCACCCTGGTCTGGATGCTTTTCTTTAAGGGTATTCTCTTGTTTGCACAGTTACAAGGTCAGCATTTGAGTCGGGGTGCCCCTTTAAATTTTGCACCATATATGCCTCACTTGTTTCATCTTCATCTATGTCTTCTGGTTGAAAAGTTTTCACACAGTTTCAAGTAGAAGTGGATCTAATAGAGGGATTCTAGGTGCAAACTCAGCATCCCAGTCTTTTATGGATAGGATGTGGCACTCTGTGGAAAAATGCAGCTGTAGCTGATTTATGTTGATGGATGGCAGAGGCCAACACAATATTGTAAAGCAATTATCTGACAATAAAAAAAATGAAAAGGAAAAAATGCAAACATAAGAATATGAGGAAATGGAAGAATTCTTTTAACTGCCTCAGTATTATTGATACTGATATTCTAGTCACATGAAATTCCTATATCCTCCTCCCTGGTGCCAAACACTTCAAATGTTTGCATGGGCTTGGCCTTGAGACTAATTTTTATGCTTAATCTACTCAGAACATTCTGCATCCCAGTCTCCACTCTAAGACTCCTACTATTCTTAAAGGTTCAGCTTAAATGCTTGTCCACATCTGTGACTCCTTTATCAGAGAGAATTGTTGGCTGAAATATAAATTCCTTTATGACTAGGAAGTTGCCATAACTGAGTACTTCTTATGCTAGATATAAAGTCAAATAACAAATAATCTGAGTTGCGGTCTGGAATGTTGGTCATGATTTATGTTGTATATAAAAGACAACATTTATGAAGACACAGTAGGACTGCATTTCCCTGTCCCTTTGAAGTTGTGTTACTTTCTCTGGTCAATGAAATATGATATAGGATGAATGTTTCATATTGAAGTGGAAGCCTTTAGAGCTAGCTCATGATCCTCATATTTCCTTTGAACTTCCAAAATGTCACGAATGTTGGAACTCTATTGATCTATATTTTCAAATGAGCAGTATGTGGATCAGAGTCTCCCATTGACCTGAGATGGACATGTTGGTTAAGTGATCAGGAAACATTTTTGCTTTAAGCCACTGTAATTACCCATTAATGACTAAAACAGAAATTTTAAGAAATACCACTGTTATGGACTGAATGTGCACATTCTTATAAAAGTCATATGTTGAAATTTGAACCCCAATGTGATGGTTTATGAGATGGGACCTTTGGACAGTGATGAGATCATGAGGATGGAACCTTCATGAATGGGATTACTTCCCTTATAAGAAGAAATATGAGGTCTTGCTTCCATTCTTTCTAATGTCAACTATTTAAAAACCAGGAAGCTGGTTCTCATCACAACTCATCCATCCTGGCACCATGATCACAGACTTCCAGTCTCTGGAGATGTAAGACATATGTGTGTGTTATGATAGCAACTTAGTCTATGGTGATTTGTTAGAGCAACTCAAACTAAGACTGCCAATATTGACTCTATTGGCATAGTTTATTCCCCACTGCCTGAAAGAAAAAAGAAAAACACCTTTATCAAGCAATGTCATCTAAAATAGTGAATAAAACTGCAGAGAGGACTCTTAATAGGGACATCCTTCAAGAAATATTAGTGAGAACAAATACATCATGAACAAACATGGCTGTGCTTTAGTGTATGTGTGGTGAAGGAGGGGAGTCGAGGCCATGAAGAAAGCTGTTTGCCTGTAAGAGAAGTTTTGAGGTGGAGAACTGTTCTGGAAATATAAGTGCATAAGTAAAGCTGGCCCAGATTATCAAGTAAGCCGAGTTCATAAAATCCTAGCATCAAAGAATTGAGGAAGATCTTCAAAGGTCACTTGGTTCATTCACCTCCTTTCAAGTGGGATCACATCAAAACCATCCCAGAAAAATGAGAAGTTATTCTATTTTTAAAGCTTTCTGTAGAAAAAGATTCTCTCTGACAGAACTGCTTTTCAGCTCATGTTAAAATCTCTATTCTGAAAGATATGCCTCACTCACATTCAGGACACTTAGTATAACACTCAGCTAGGGCTGCCATACAAATTACCATGAATTGGATAACTTTAAACATAGAAGCTTATTTTCTCACTGTTCTGGAGGCTAGAAGTTTGAAGTCAAGATGTTAGCAGGGTTATGCTCCATCTGAAAGCTCTAGCAGAAAGTCCTTTCTTGTCTCTTCCTAGCTTCTGGTGACTCTCAGCAGTCTTTGGCTTTCCTGACTTATAGCTGTATTACTCCAGTTTCTGCCTCGATTGTCACTTGGCTTTCCTCCCTGCATGTGTCTTAGTGTGTCTTCATCTCTCCTTACAAAGACACCAGTCATTGAATTTAGGATCCATCCTAAGGCAGTGTGAGTTCATCCTAACTTAACTAATTACAACTGCAAAGACTATTTACAAATAAGGTCATATTTTGAGGTTCTAAGTAGACACAGATTTTTTGAGGATACTGTTCAATATATTAAGTCATCCTCTGCGTTACTTATTCAGAGTCTGAGCACATCAATGATTTTCTTTTTTAAATTGCACCCCTAATTGATCTTTCTTGCAGTCAATGTGAATTTTATAGTGTTGCTAATGGAGATGATTTTCATTTAATTATTTTTCTTGATGGCTTAAATTAATGCAAAATCGTTTTCAAATGTCAGCATGAACATGGTCATTGCACTGATGTTTGGTAGGAGGAGAGAAATAAGCCTACGACCCAGAAATTTAACTTGAGAAGGTAATAATATAGTCACACTGGTTGATTTAATGAATGAAATGAACACAGTTGATACACACAATAAGTCAAGATGTATAATGACATAGTGCATAGTTTGGGGTTCTCTTGGGGCCAAAAATGATGTAAAAGCTGTGGAAAGAGGAAACGTGAGACATGCTGAAGTAATTAGAAAGATTTTAGAGAAGACAGAGAAGACATAGGGTAGATAGGATTTTATAAAAGGATACATTATATTCAGTTGGAAGAGTGAGTGAGTGAGTGATAGTTGCTCAGTCATGTCTGACTCTTTGCAACTCCATGGACTGTAGCCTGATAGGCTCCTCTGTCTATGAGGGAATTCTCCAGGCAAGAATACTAGAGTGGGTTGCCATTTCCTTCTCCAGGTCAGTTGGGAGAACTACACGATAAAGCAGTAGAGTTGGCAAAGGAGTAACCATCAGGAGAATTGATGGGCCACAGAGATCTAGGCACAGAACTTTTGTAATGACAAAAGCAGGGTTTTGGTTTGTAAAGATAAACTAGGGCCTGCATGCAAAAGACTTTCAATGTCAAATTAACTTCAAATATTTCCCTGTAGATAGTGGAGAGCCTCTGGAAGTATTTGATCCCTGGAGGAAGATGATGGAGATGATGGAGGAGGTGATGAACTCAGTGATAGAGTGAAGGTTATGCTTCAGTAGGCATGGCGAATCACTCCAGTATTCTTGCCTGGAGAATCCCATGGACACAGGAGCCTTGCAGGTGACAGTCCATAGGGTCACAGAGTCAGACATCGCTGAAATGACTGAGCACACACACACAAATGCTTTAAATATAGGAAATTAAAGATCCTTGCAATTGTCCAGAAGAGCTTTGGGGGTTTATTTACTATTAAATAATAGGAATTAATGGCCTGGATGTTAGCACATGGAAATTATTTGATCCAGAGAAGATATGCCACTGAAGGAATTGTATTGTCTTCTAGGGATAGTCTATGAGAAAACACACTTTCCTTTCCATTGAATTCCTCAAGATAGAAGCACATCAGTATCACCCCCAATATGTGAAATCTGCTGCTTTGGCTGCTCTCCACTTAACCTGAGTTTCAATTGAGAGAATAAAGAAAAGTACATTCTTAGCCTTCTCTGTTGGAAAAAATAATTTCCTTATTCAGCAAAAGATAATGTAAGGTTGCCCTGTTAACTCAGCCTTGCAGAAAACATTTCTGTCAGTTGGCATGAGCTTCGTTCCTTTCACCTCAGGCAGGTGGTAAAGGCATTTTGCAAAAGAGGATTCCAAATTAGGTTAAGCACCAATATAGGGAAGTGGCCTGGCCCATCCTGGTGGGAAAAGATTCAGAGACTGCTCAAGTATATCCAAATTCACCTCTTAAAGCCATGTTTCAGTGCAGCTCTTGGGAGAATAAAAATGGAGGGAATGGTTGACTTGGAGGCCTTTCAAATTTTGTTTTCATTGGCCTTGCCCAATTCTCAGGCCTGGACACCTTCATAAATGACCGCTTGCCTTATTTCAGCCAGACATTGTTTTCTCTGGGTTGTCTTAATGCCTCTTCCTTCTAAAAGTATTGGACACTCTTTGTTCCCAGGGCAAGTGCACATTAAAAATGTATTCTCTGTTGAAACTTTCATAAGACACAAAAGGGTAACTTTTGAATGGAGAAATGCCAGATCCCAGAGAGTGTGTTTGATAGTATTAGCTATTTTCTTAACTTCTTAACATATAATTTTCAGAAATTCATTTTTTCAGTCAATATCTGAATTAAGTAGTCTCACTCAAATTGTTGCATGCAACTGTAGTTCATTTTCACAAGTATATACTATTCTACTGTGTTATTACATTCTCCTGAGGATTTGCACGTGTGTGTGTGTGTGTGTTTCCCCAGATTTTCTCTTTTTATACATGGTGCTGCTATGAACATTCTTTTTTATACATTCTGGTGAATATGTGCGAGTATTTTGTCCCAGGTATGAACAAAAATTTCAAGTTACTGGGCTTATAGTTTATATGAGTGCCCAATTTTACAGAATAATATAAATTTGTGTTTCAAAGTCGTCATATGTTTTTACTATCACCAGCACTAAGAGATCCTACTGATCTTTCAACATTTGATAATGTAGACATTAATTTTAGTCAATCAAATGGCTCTAAATATCCTGCTTTGTGTTATATTTGCATTAGTCTTATTTACATTTGAATACCTCTTTCATAGATTTCATGATTATATGTGTTTCCTCACTGTACCTATTTTTTAGTGGATATGCCAAATTATTGTTAGATATAGTTCTCTCTCTTAGTCCATTCAGTCTGGCTTACAAACTCATTTTCATTTCTTTGGATTTTCCCAGTGTCCATAATCTTGTCTTGTTGGCAGCAGTTTCCACTATAAGATGAACAGCTTCTGTGAGTGACTTCCTGCGTTTCCCCAACAGGAAAGCCTATACGAAGAGCTAGGATTTATGTGATGCTGGTGCTGGGCACAAAGCAAGAAGACACAGTGTTCCCTAATTCCTGCTTTTTAGGAACTTGAATTTTGAATAAATAGTCACATTCATCTAAATCCTCACCATTTAGCTTACCACTTGTCAGTTTACTTTTCACTTTCAGGTTTTCTTTTATCCCGCCCAAAGTGGAAATGTATTGTAATTTTTATTTATAACCCTCAAGAAATTGAGACCATATTAACACTTATTTTTAAATATATTGATAATACTTTTGATTTTTAGCAATACAGGGGCTTCCTTGGTGGCTCAGAGGATAAAGCATCTGCCTGCGGTGCAGGAGACCCAGGTTCGATCACTGGGTTGGGAAGATCCCCTGGAGAAGGAAATGGCAACCCACTCCAGTACTCTTGCCTGGAAAATCCCATGGACAGAGGAGCCTGGCGGGCTACAGTCCACGGGGTCGCAAAGAGTCGGACATGACTGAGCGACTTCACTTCACTTCACTTTTGATTTTTAGCAATACATAGAATATGAAACATATTAATCTGACAAATTAAACCTGTGGTCATCTCCACAGGAAAACTTTTCAACTGCCCATTTGACTTTGTGCTTTTCATATACAGCCTCTGTCTGACCACTTTCCATATCACAGAGACTGAAGATATATACCACATTCAAGACTCCTGAATTATACTTCAATTTAAGACTTTGCAGAATCTAACTTCAAAGCTATTCAAAAGAAGAACTTTGTGGGTTACCCAACTTCAAAGTGTACTTTACTTAACATCATTAAACAGAGCAATCTAAGAGACAAAGACACAGGCTAAAGTCAAAGCAATTTTAAAGACATCATACATCCTTGTCTTTGCTGTTAGTTTTCCTCTCAATTTACTAAAACCTGTTGCCCATCCAAACACGTACCCAAGAGCATACTACAGGGTATGTGTAGGGTAGGGGGGTTGTACTCACAAACTCGCCCTTATCATCCCCTTAAATTTATTTGCTTTTTATTAATTGTTTCTTAATATATCTACCTCCAGTTCATTGACTAAGTATAAGATTTTCTTTTTAAACAAATACAAAAGCCTATTTCTAAAAGTCATACCATGAGACTGTCACAACATCTGACAAATATTCAAAGCCAAGGATATGACCTAGCAAGTCTGAATACATTCTCTCATTTTCCCCATATTTTAACATTTATCTCTCCTTCATTCAGTAGCATTTGTCAACCTGCCTCTATCCATGGCAGCCCTTCTTATTTTAATGCTCTCACTCTTATCCACAAACTAAATTTACATTTCTTGCAGTTATAAATTTTATTTTGTTGAGAAATATTACTTCAAGAAGACTGAAGTCCAATGAACTCTCAAAGACAAGACTTTCTGAAGAAAAACCCTTCCCATTCTTACTAGCCTAGAATAGGAAAGAAAAAATGAAAAAGAACAAAATAAGGTTCTATATCATTCTGTAAAGTTGTTCTGTCTAGTCTTATCTATCAAAGAACATTGGTAGAGGATGAGGGAGTAGATCAACCAGCCCTGTGAGTTGAGTCTAACTCTGCAAAGGTGTTTGTGAATTTATTGCCTATGAAATATAATAATGTTGATAAAGTATGACATTAGGATATATAGCATATACTTAATTGTGTCTCATTTCAGGTATATGTTCTTCAGTTATTTAAAATTATAGAAATCTGTGGAAGCAAAACACTTCATGGATTATTTGCTCGGGATCCTTACTTGATAAGTAACATGATTATATCATTTATTATCAAAATGTGGATACTTTTGATAATGAAAAGGGATGTAATTAATAATTAGGCATTGACAACAGACATAAGCAGAGACTAAGGGAAGCAATAAGGGGCACATGTCAGGCTAGTTCTAAGGTATAAGGCAGTTAAGTGGTGTAGCCACATGTGTTGTAAGTGGCACAGAACACAGGAAAGCTGGCTCAAAGTGTCCCATGAGGAATTCATTAGAACTGAATTAGCTACAATCAGAAAATGGGCATTGATAATAAAATTGCCCAAAGTCTGAAGATGAATAATACCAAACTGCTGACCTAAGATAAATGGAACTAATGTTATAACTTTACTCTCCCATCTTCTCACTAGACTTAAGATGGTAAAGAATTCTGACAGCATGTCTTCCCCTTGGGCACCAAACCAAGCTGACAGGATCCACTCTGATGTGACCAATTTGTTAACAAAAAGCATGATGAGCTTCTGCACATACGTACTTATTTCACCAGCTCTCTGGGTTCAGAATGAATGTGTTCTGGGTCTGATACAGGAAGGAGTAATCAACTGAGGTGGTTCTTCATTCTTTATTTTTCCTGTTTTGCCATTTAGCACCATTAATGAAAGTCATGTCTGCTATTTTTATTTCTTTTGCTTTGAGTTTAGCATGCTCTGAACACCTACTGGGTACCAAAAATATGCAAGGGGGTTTCACATATATCACTGCTATTTATTACGTTTTGAGATTTGAATACTTTCTCTTACCAGTGACTCAGATGAATATGGTTTTGCATCTTATAGCCTGCCCACTTCAGTGTGGGTCCTAAGGTTACATGGAAAGCCCTCTACAGGACTCTTTCTGTCAGTTTTCTCATAGTCAGGGAAACGTTTACTAAAATTTCTGTTTCAGAAATGACCCCAGTCATATTCCCATCTTCACTCACAAAAAAGAAAACAAAAAATGAAATTCCCACTATTTAAGAACAGTGAAGACATGCTTGGATTTTCTTAGATATATTTTGCACAGGAAATTTGGAGTAGAAGAGTTCAGGGTGAATCTCTGGTTCATACTGAACAAATCTATTGAAGAGTTATGAGGAGAAGCCTTCCCTAGGCCTTATAGGGATCTTGCCCAAAAGAAGATTAAAATCTGTGAGAAGAAATAATTCAAGGACATAAATGACTATATCATAAGGCATATTGTAGCATAACAAAATTCAAAGATTGTGTTTTCAAAGTTTCTTGTAGCGAAAAGGAGACACATTTTTCACAGAGAACATTAAATTTAAGGTGGAACTTGAATAAGTCAGTAACATTCTGACAGATAAATATAAGGAAAGAAATTTTTCAAGCAGAAAAAAATAGCATAAATTGGGGCACAGAAACAAGAAAACACACAAAAGATAAGATTACAGAATAGACAAAATCAAATCTTACCTAGAATTTGGGGGCAAAATGCAAATGGTCCTAGATAAAAGTAAGTCAAATTACTTCTAAATCCCTTCTCAAGTAAAACATAAGGGGCACATTCTAGCATATTCAAAACAAGCACTATTTTATTACAAAAAATGCTAAGGTATGAGACTTTTTTCTTTTTAAATCTGTGTCATGAACATTATTTCATTTAATTTTCACAATATACCTGTGGTATAGGCAAGGCTCCTATTTGCCTCTTGTGCGTTGGTTCGCTGAGATAAATAGAGGTTTATTGCTGCCCTGGTGGGATGGGCAATGCCTTTTCCCTCCTGCTCTCACTCACTAGAAGCAAAAGTGCTTGGTCCAAGAGCAATACCTTTTCACATGCAGGAGGCTTGCTTTCCTGTTGAGATTTTATTTGAGTTTTGAAAGTGGGACAATGCATTTGTCAAGCAACTTCAGTGGATTAAGCCACTACTTCAGCCATGCTAATAAGACCGCTGCACTCAAACTGTGAGCAGAACCTTGCCAACTCCAAACTGCCGCTGCCTGGCCGTCTCATCAGTCCACCTGCAGTGCACCTAGCACTTCGGTCCTAACTCCTAGGCCCAGTAGACTGAATATCAGCTCTGGCTTCAGGCCTTGGCCTCTTCTGCTCTGATGCCGCTGCCTACACCCCTCATTGCTATCTTCTGGCCCAGCATCCATCCCCCTCATGCCACTGACCAGGTTCTGGGCTGGCAGAGACCATTGTGCAGATGGGGTCAGTATGAATGGCCAAGTGGCAAATCAAAGCAAATGCAGATGGGAACACAAGGTGTGGATGAGAATCCTGGATCCAAATATGATGGGGGTTTAGAGAGATTAAAACTGCTAATTAGCGGCTTTGGAACCATCCTCATTGGCTAAATAATAAATAAAAATTTATCTGAGTTGGTTTTACTAGTAAATCTAATTCAGGGGCTATGCCAAAAGGCAATGGATTCAGCTAGTTTTAATCCCTGAGGGTCATATGCAGGTGTAAGATGTAGTGTAAGAGCCGTACTTTATTTGCATGTGATTAGCCTGTGATTTACAGGCTTTACTTTAGACTATAGTTTGTTCTCAGTCTCTTTTTAAGTGAAAAAATTCTTTAATTTTCTTCTTTGAAGATGATTTTGTTTACCTGTTCCTATGCTTCCCTGCCCACAACCCCCATGGCTTAAGTCCTAACAGATAAACTCAGGTGGAAGAATGTGTCATGGAATCAACATGATAACAGACGAAGATTCCTAGGCTTCAGTTAGTAAGCATCATGAATGCGCTGAGCCTTCTGAATTTCCCCTTCCCCAAATTGATTCAGAAAGCATACAGAAAAGAACATGCCAGTCAGCTGGAGTGGAAAATATACTCCTTTGGCATAGGATTAATTAGGTTTGCAGTTCTTTATGTTTTAAACAGTGAGTGAACTTATTTGAGTTTCAACTGTTCATGGCAATCACATGGGAGTAACGATTTCTATCTTGTGTCTTCATATCCTGACAGGAGCAAAAGAGGGAGGGAGGGCATGCAAATACTTACTATAAATATTGATTCTGTCTTTATTTTTTGATATTTTTTTTCATATGGAACTTTGCATTGATTTTTATTTTTTAAATATTCCACTGAAATAAATATTATCTTGATTAATATATTTTTGCGCCCTTTAAATTTAGTTTTTGAGGTAAATATCTAACTTAACTCATTCTAGTCCTCAACCTGGGCAAACGCTATGTGGTGGTACAGCCATAAAGGGTTTTAGCCAACCAGATACTGCTGCAAAAAGAAAAATACTACTGAGAGCACCAGATGTCTCAGTCAGTTCAGAAGAAACACTGGCACTCTAGGACGTGTCGAAAAAATAAAAATGTTGACATTGTTAGCATGACATTGTTAATCCTGAAACCTTCTCCAGAAGAAATTAATAAATCTTTCCACTCGTTGCCCTTGAGGATGAAGTCCCAACTTCTTAGTTCAGTTTCCAGAATCCGCTACACCATAGTCCTTTGCGCCCCTTGAGCACTGACTCTTAAATCACCATTATTGACCTGTTGGTTCAGTTGCTCATCACTACTTCTCAGATCCCATTCTCAGTTCAGATTATTGACTCTCTTGTTCAGCTTTCCTGTAATTTATTTGTTCTACTGAGCAGAGAAAAGCACTAACCAACTTGCGAGTTTGAACTGAATCCATACTTCTCTGCCAGGCCTTTCTAGATGATTCTGGACCAGCATGACCTCCCTTCCTAATATACACCTGATTACTGCTTCCTGGTATATGAGTTAGGGACATCAGTTTCTACTGCTGTTTAACTGTTTTGTACATGTGTTTTGTTTCGATTTTTCTCCAATGAGTTGGTAAAATCCTAAAGAACAGTTTGGCAAAATATCAAATCTAAGAGAACATCTTAAGATTTAATTTTCCACCTATAAATTTTTACTTATGAATTCTTACACACCTACTCATTCACTCATGTGCATGTTTGCTCTCTTTATGAAGATCTATAAGGCTGCCATACATTTCAAGCTGTATCATTTATATCACATAATTTTTATCTTTAAGCATTTCATTTAGGGTATGCTTAAATCTTATCCTGAAATCTTTCTAGTGGTTTCTTGTGAATCAGTTGAGCTGCCTAACTTGATTACTAATTCTTTTGTGGCAGGAAATATGATATCCACTTCTCCTGGGTCATCTTTAGTAACCTCCAAAGACCACAATGGGCTTCCCAGGTGGCAAAGTGGTGAAGAATCTGTCTACCAATACAGGAGACACCAAAAATGTGTATGTGATTCCTGGGTCCGGAAGATCCCCTGGATTAGGAAATGTCAACCCGCTGCAATAATTTTGCCTGGAAAATACCTGACAGGCTGCCTTCCATTGGGTCACAAAGCATCAGACATGACTGAGCACACAGCACACAAAGCCCACTATAGGTTTCTAACAATATACAGCTCAGACTTTCGAGTGAATAAACCAATACTTCTGGTTTTAGTAGGAAAAAACATCATTAACTTTTCCATGGGTATTCTACCTAAAGTGCTCCATATTTTAGGAATTCATTCTTTATAACTTGATTAAATGTTTACCTTCATTGTGAACTTTCCTGAACTGTGTAGATAGTTGCTAAATGAGTTTTCTGATGTAAAGAAAAAAGCTAACAGGAAAATTTAGAAACATATATCTTTCCTTTATATTCTACTTCTTTTTAAAATCATATTTACAGACAATAAACTCTCAGGACTTCTTTTGATATTTCATCGCAAGTACATCAAAAGCCATCTCATAATCTGTACCCATTTTTCATCAAGAGTTAGCCAAGGCAGAAAAACATGGGATGGAGGGTGTTGGCAAAGTTCACCTTTAATTAAATATCAAAAAAAAGCATAAGTTATTTTAAACTGGAATAGGATCTCAACAACAGAACAATGCAGGGAGCAAGAATAGTGGTCAATCTATTAATCCTGTCATGGTTGTCATGCGTTATTTGTATCATGTTTATCTCCAGCTTTCTTACAAATAGTTTTTCAGACTCCATGACTTGCTGTGAAATCATTCTTCCAGAAGGAAATATGATTTCCTATATCTAGTCAAGTGACCTCAATTTAACATGAAATATGACAGGACCTTAAAAGATAAATTCTTATGCTGAAATTTTGCTTTCAAAGTTGCATTGCATCATCTTAAAGTTAGCAGCTTTTAATTGGAGCATCATTTATTTCCCACAGTTGGGTTCACTTTTCATATTAGTGTGCTCCCGTTTCTTTATATTTTCAACCAAAGTGTTAAATAAACTGGTGGTATACTGGACATACTGGCTCATAAACACCAATTTTTAAATTTTCTGGAATATTGAAAGCCAATCATTAAAAAGAGTTAGTATTAAAATTAAATCACATTCACTTCACTTAAATATAAAACACATACAACATTAAAAACTAATTAAAAAGAATACCCACCAACATATCTTCCTAAACATTCTATTGCATGTTACCATTTATGGTTTTTAGGATAGGTATGTTCATGCAGAAGAACTATACAAGAAAGATCTTAATGACCCAGAAACAACAATGTGGTCACTCAGAACCGGATATCCTGGGGTATGAAGTCAAATGGGCCTTAAGAAGGATTACTACCAACAAAGCTGATGGAGGTGACAGAATTCCAGCCAATTAAAATCTTAAAAAATGGTACTATTAAAGTGCTTCATTCAATATGTCAAAAAATTGGTAAAACTCAGCAGTGGCCACTGGAAAAGTCACTTTTTATTCCAACCCCAAAGAAGGGCAGTGTCACAGAATGTTAAAACTACCATACAATTGCACTCATTTCACATACTAGTAAGGTTATGCTCAATATCCTTCAAGCTAGGCTTCATCAGCATATAAACTGACAACTTCCAGACAATACAAGCTGGGTTTAGAAAAGACAGAGGAATCAGAGGTCAACTTGCCAACATCCACTGAATCATGAAGAAAGCATGGGAATGAGAGAAAAACATGTACTTCTGCTTCACTGACTACGCAAAAGCCTTTGACAATGTGGATGGCAACAAACTGGAAAATTCTTAAACAGATGGGACAATCAGACCATCTTACCTGTCTTCTGAAAAATCTGTATGCAGGTCAAGAGGCCTGGACATGGAACAATGGACTCGTTGAAAATTAGGAAAGGAGTATGACAAGGCTGTATACTTAAATTATATGCAGAGTACATCATGCAAATTGGCAGGCTGTGTGACTTACAAGCTGGAATCAAGATCACCAGAAGAAATATCAACAACCTTAGAAATGCAAATGATGCCACTATAATAGAGAAGGTGAAGAGAAACTAAAGAGTCTCTTGATGAGGGTAAAAGGGGAGAGTGAAAAAGCTGGCTTGAGACTCAGCATTAAAAATAACTGAGAACATAGCGTCTGGTCCCATCACTTCATGTAAAATAGATGGGGAAAAAGTGGAAACAGTGTCAGATTTTATTTTCTTGGGATTCAAAATCACTGCGGATGGTGACAGCAACCTTGAAATTAAAAGATGCTTGCTGCTTGGGGGAAAAACTATGACAAACCTAGACAACATATTAAAAAGCTGAGACATCACTTTGCTGACAAATGTCCATATAATCAAAGCTATGGTTTTTCCAATAGTCATGTATGAATGTGAGAGTTGAGTTATATAAGGCTGAGCATCGAAGAATTGAGGCTTTTGAATTATGGTGCTGGAGAGGTCTCTTGAGAGTTCCTTGGACAACAAGAAGATCAGTCAATCCTAAAGGAAATCAACACTGAATATCCATTGTAAGAACTGTTGCTGAAGCTAAAGCTTCAATACTTTGGCTGCCTAATGCAAAGAGTCAACTAATTGGAAAATACTCTGATACTGGGAAATACTGAAAGCAAAAGGAGAAGGGGAGACAGGATAAGTTGGTTAGATAGCATCATGACTCAGTGGACATAAATCTGAGCAAACTCCATGAGATAGTGGAAGACAGAGAGTCTGGCATGTCACAGTCCATGGGGTTGCAAAGAGTCAGACACAACTTAGCAACTAAACAACTGCCAACAAATGTTTATTCCATCTTGACAGTGGGAAAGCCATACAATGATTTGCTACTGCTCATCTCTTCCCAACCCCACATTTAGTTGCATCATATCCATAGCTTGAAATTCACAGAAATAAGCAAACATTATAAATTAGGGCTTGACTTATTGTTTTGCTAATTGTCTTGAAGTAATAAAGTGGTGGAGCAGGTGTTATTAACATACATACATATATATATATATATATATATATATATATATATATATATATCTCAGAGAAGGCAATGGCACCCCACTCCAGTACTCTTGCTTGGAAAATCCCATGGACAGAGGAGCCTGTTAGGCTGCAATCCATGGGGTCACTAAGAGTCGGACACAACTGAGCGACTTCACTTTCACTTTTCACTTTCATGCATTGGAGAAGGAAATGGCAGCCCACTCCACTGTTCTTGCCTGGAGAATCCCAGGGACGGGGGAGCCTAGTGGGCCGCCGTCTATGGGGTCGCACAGAGTCAGACACGACTGAAGTGACTTAGCATTAGCATATATAAATATATATATATACACACACACACACACACACATATATGTCAAAGTTTAATGTGTCATGCCATATAGCCTTTATATTGAAAATAGCACAAAAACTGAGGAAACATTTTTCCAGCATTTGAAACTATTATCCAAAAATTTAGATGTCATTTCTGAATGTGAAGCTTGTGCATGTCTTCATTATTCATTTCTTCTTACTTGGAAACAGACACAGAATATCAACCAACTGTCCAAACTGTACTTATTAGTCATTTGTAGTCATAGATGGACCTCAGCTGTAAAAGCAGTAAAAATCAAAACACCATCCAGAGAGTATCAATTGCCTATATAGAATCTGCAATAAGTAGTATATATTTTGTTATAATTTCTAATTTATGTGACATATCTATTTATTTTTACTTTCTAAAATTTATGAGATAAATATGTATGGGTACACACAGACACACACATACACACACGGCTTGGGCTTTTGGGGGGAGGAGAGCCAAACCACGTTTCACATTTGGCAGCACAGTACTGCAGATAACTAAAGTGTTATCAGATAACTAAAACTTTTATCTAATAAAGATATAAGATGTGACCTCCTTCTGAAATCCATTGATTATTGGACAGTAAGATTGGAGACCTTCCCCTAGAGCCTTAAATAAAACCTTATAAAGTTTGACTACCCATAGGTTACCTAACTCGGAGAAGGCAATGGCACCCCACTCCAGTACTCTTGCCTGGAGAATCCCATGGGTGGAGGAGCCAGGTGGGCTGTAGTCCGTGGGATTGCTAAGAGTCGGACTCGAATGAGCGACTTCACTTTCAATTTTCACTTTCATGCATTGGAGAAGGAAATGGCAACCCACTCCAGTGTTCTTGCCTGGAGAATCCCAGGGATGGGGGAGCCTGGTGAGCTGCCCTCTATGGGGTCGCACGGAGTTGGACATGACTGAAGCGACTTAGCAGCAGCAGCATGTTACTTAACTGGTCACAGAGGATCAGAAAAAAAGTGCATAATTTAGTGTAAGTTCTTACACAGCAAGAAAAAGACATGATCTTGACTCCCAATTCAGTTTATAGTTTCAATGTTGTCTATTGACAACTCATTTTACTTTTCTGCAAGCACAAATAAAGGAATACATGATCTTACTAGTTCCCAAACATCACTGCATATAGAAATTAACTGCAGCACTGCTCAAATCAAAGAATTTTTTTCCTCTAACAAGATCTATTGAAATGGAAACTCCAGAAATAGGATCAAGAAACTGGGCAATTTTAATGATTTCTATGCCACATCCGGAATCCTTTTATCTCCAAAAGGCTTTCAAATCACATAGACATAACAGTAAACTGAGTAGTAAAGATGTGTGTGCCAGATATTCACACATGTGATTTTCAGTAATTTACCGATTTTCCTGACTCATTTGTGTTTCTCCACACATATACTTCTTTTATATTTAGCATGTTGTCCAAGTGACTTTTGGATCCTAATAATCACCCCACTACAGCTCACACAGTCAGTGTTGTTTATAAATTATTATTCATCTACTTTTAAAGAAGTTAAATCTGTATATGCCAATATTTCTAAAATCTTATGCATAAAGTTATGAGAAATCATGGCAAATCTTTATTAAAAATAAGATATAGAAAATCTAAGACACTCACCAGATCAACAGATTGATAACCTCATAAATAAAAGAAAACTCATTTCGATAAATTTGTTAGTGTACCTTGGTAAGCTCTTAATTCTTTTTTTAATGTTCTGTACTGCAATTATTCTTTTTAAAAAATATTGCTAACAATGATTCTGAAAATATCCCTTCATTTTTCCTTAGATCTTATGATATAATTTCTCATATTTATGCATAAAGATAACAAACATTTAGAAATTACTTTAAAATTTGTGCATATACCTCTCATAAATTTTACGTATATTCAAATTTATAACAATCTCTAGCCCAAATAGCATCTCTTATATTTTTGGTGAAAAAAACTAAAGCTCAGATAGCCATTATAAAGAATTAATTATGGAAATAAACTAAAAAATACGTAGGCATCTTGGTTCTATATCATATGTATTTTCATAGCTACAATTGTAATTATTTTTTGGAATAAAATAATAATGTTTGCAATAAAGGTGAAATCACAGTCATTATACCTAGTTGGTAACTATTTCTTTAGAGATTTGAATCCAGTATGCTTAAATTATCTCTTTGGAAAACTTTTGGCCTTATTCCATATGAACTTAAAATATATGTATATTTTTTATCTTGCTTGAGAATTCTCCATGGTTTATCTTTATTCTAAATGGTTTTCCAAAATAGTAAAGAGAAAGATGGATACTATTGCTTTTTGCTATCTCATTGGCTAAAATGCCTGTTTCTTTTTACAAATTGACTGAAATTCCTGCCATCTGCTGCTATAAACCTCATCTAAATGTAAATTAAAGTAAATACATTTCTTGAAAAATTATTAAACACCATAAACCTTGGCTCATTTTGTAGTGGTTTGACGGCTTTTCTGCCACCCAAGTTTCCCAGCTTCCAAAGAGATGTCTAATGACATCAAGCACAAATGCTCTGCAGATAACTGTATGAAGGCCAAGCTTCCATTCATGTGGAAATGAAAGATTCAGTGAAGATATCCAAGTGCCTGCCATTATAAGTGGGAGTGCATCTAGACTTGGGATATTAAGACAACTTATAAAAGTTATAAGTTCATCAAACAAACAGGAAAACAAACTTTTGAAAGAGGGGAGTGAAAAAAATGGCTTAAAACTCAACATTCAAAACACTAAGATCATGGCATCCAGTCTATCACTTCACGGCAAACAGATGGGGAAAACGTGGAAAGAGTGGCAAATTTTATTTTCTTGCTCCAAAATCACTGTGGAGATGTTGACTGCAGCCACTAAATTGAAAGATGCTTGCTCCTTGGAAGAAAAACTATGACAAACTTAGTGTATTAAAAAGGAGAGACTTCACTTTGCCAACAAAGGTCCATGTAGTCAAAGCTATGGTTTTTCCCATAGTCACGTATGAATCTGAGAATTCAATCATGAAGAAGGCTGAGTTCCAAAGACCTGACGCTTTTTGATTTTAGTGCTGGAGAAGATTCTTGAAAGTCCCTTGGACTGAAAGGAGATCAAACCAGTCAGTCCTAGAGAAAGTCAACCCTGAATACTCATTGGAAGGACTGATGCTGAAACTGAAGCTCCAATATTTTGGCCACCTGATGTGAAGAGCTGACTCATTGGAAAAGATCCTGATGCTGAGAAAGATTGAGAACAGGAGGAGAAGAGGGTGGCAGAAGATTAAATGATTTGATGGCATCACTGACTCAATGGACATGAGTTTGAGCAAATTCTGAGAGATAGTGAAGGACAAGGAAGACTGGTGTGCTGCAGTCAACAGGATCACACAAAGGGTCAGATACAACTTAGCAACTGAACAACAACAATCCCATTCATGGTTTTTGGATAGACGACTCCAGTATTCAATTTTTAACTTACTCTTTCAATTAATATACATGTATATAAGGAACAGAAACTTTTGGTGAAGAGTGATTCTGTACAGTAGTGTTTAGAAGAATTCTGCTTCTGAAATGTTGTTCTTTGTGTTTCGATCATTACTGAGGTGTAGTTTCTGATGCACCTTGTAGGAGGCTCAGATTGTTTTCAATATTTCAGAAAGCATATTTGCAAACATGGTAAAAAAAATAATGATGAACTTAATTAGTCTTGCTGCCTTGAATGTGGCATCAGCTCTGATCATGGTAGTTTGTGCCATGTTGGCCTTTACCTGAATTTTTTTTATAAAACTCATAGTTTTCCATTGGAGTTGCCTACCTGTGTAGAAACCCAGTTTATTTGACTCACTCCTTGGCATCTGAGTCGGCTTCCTATAATTGCTACCATCACTGTTTTAGTTTAAATATAGACTCATCATCTAGGACTAGAACTTTGTCTACTTATTTAAATACTGTACCATGTGAATTGTCTCTCCATGAATATGAAATTTCCTGTCTCAAGGCACACGCCTATCAATAAAAAGTAAATATGAGTGGACTTAATGTCCTCTCCTTGTTCTGATTCAACTGAAACACAGCTCAAATATAAAGGGATACATAAATTAGGACTATATAATGTCATTTAACGCCTATTTCCTCAATCAGACTGAAATCTCTTTAGGGTCAGAGACCATACTTATTTTTTGTTCATTACTCTGTTTCAAAATTCTAACATAATGTTTATATAACGGTTTTATTATTATTATTATTAAATGTTATAACTAGATGGAAGTTTTGTAATGATGTCATTAGTCTGTGTAGACACGGCAAATTCTGAAATTTAACCTGGTGGCTCAGACAGTAAGGAATCCGCCTGCAATGCAGGAGATCTGGGTTTGGTAACTGGGTTGAGAATATCCCCTGAGAAAGGAATGGCTACCCACTCCAGTATATCAGACTTTAAGGACTTCCCAGGTGGCGCTAGATGTAAAGGACCCACCTACCAATGTGGGAGACAGAGGAGATGCAGGTTCCATCCTTGTGTCAGGTAGATCCCGGGAGAAGGGCATGGCAACCCAGTCTAGTATTCTTGCCAGAATTCCCATGGACTGAGGAGCCTGGCATGTTACAGTCCATAGAGTCACAAAGAGAAGGATATGATTGAAATGACTTAGCACACATCGTTGCACAACAGAAAACAACACTCAAATCTCAGTGGCTAAAAAAAACACAGGTATAATGATTTACTAGTTGCTCATCTTCCACAGGATGATTGGAAGCTCTCCTGAGAGACATCCCAACTTAGAAACAGCCTGATGGAGAAGCCATGATTTGAAACATTGCTATCTCTACGATATAGTGAAGCTCTGTAGGGTCTCAGGTGTATAACTGAGTTCTTTGGCCTTTATTACTCAATGGCCAGAGCTAGTTACATGGCCCCAGTGATCCATAATGCCAAAAGCACAATTCTACTATGTGTACAGGAAGAAAGAGAACTTCAAGCATTTGGAAAACATTCTAACATCAACTAAAATGTCTTCTTATGCAGAGTAGAGAAGATATACACCAATTTAAAATGCAACTTCAATTTAAGAAATTTTGCCCTGGAATATGCTAATGATGAAAGACACAATTTTAAGCATCTCAAAAATAGATATTTACTTTTAATATCTCAATGCTGTAAATATCAATAAGAACTGAATCTAAACTGTGATAAATGGAAAATCATTCAAATACAAGTCCCTTTTATTTTGGGAAAAATATAATCCAAAAAATAATTATGCAGACGGTTAACCTCCTCACTTAGAAAGTGAAAGTATTAGTCACTCAGTTGTACTGATTCTTTGCAACCCCATGGACTGTAGCCCACCAAGCTCCTCTGCCCATGAAATTCTCCAGGTGGAATACTGGAGTGGGTTGTAATTTCCTACTTCAAGGTATCTTTCTGACCCAGGGATCAAACCCACATCTCCTGCATTGCAGGTGGATTCTTTACCTTTTGAGCCACTAGGGAAGCTCTGATCATGTCCAGGTCCAGGGAAATATGAGATTGTTTCTAGGGGCAAGAGGAGAAGGTAAAGACATTATTTCTATACAAAGTAGAGGAATAAAATAGTTGATAATACAGTGTTATACAGAAATGCATGAAGTTATTAGCAGTTGTAGTTAGAAGTCAGTTAAATAATTATTGAAGAGAAAGTGTTATCTTCCATGATCAAGCATTTAAATACATTATGTGTCACTGTTAATTTCATATTATTTCATAGCTCTAACCATCATTGTCATAACTGAATAAAAAGAAAGGCCATTTTGCATGTGTAAATCATCAATAGTTTCTATGTAGTTAGTGGAGAGTGGGGAAGTATTGATATCTACTAAGCAAGTACCAAAGGTGGAGAGAAATTTATCTTTTTTCATATATCTTTTATCATTAAGGCATGCTAGATCAACAAGTTCATCCTTTTTCTCCCTAGGTATTTTTTTTTTTTTTACCACTTTGTTTAGGTATTATTTACATGCAAAATACTATGCATATTTAATATATAGAACTTAATGAGTTTAGAGATAAGTGTATATCTGTTAAACCATCATCACAATCTATGCCATAAACAAATCCATCATCTTTAAAAATATTCTACTGCCCTGTTTATTAATGATGATAATAATTTTTAACATAAGATCTATTTTTTAGCACACTCTTTATACAATGCTAACTATGGATATTATGCAGCACAGTAGATTTCTGGTTCTTCAGTTCAGTTCAGTTCAGTCACTCAGTCGTGTCTGACTCTTTGAGACCCCATGAATCGCAGCACGACAGGCCTCCCTGTCCATCATCAACTCCCAGAGTTCACTCAGACTCACATCCATCGAGTCAGTGATGCCATCCAGCCATCTCATCCTCTGTCGTCCCCTTCTCCTCCTGCCCCCAATCCCTCCCAGCATCAGAGTCTTTTCCAATGAGTCAACTCTTCCCATGAGGTGGCCAAAGGACTGGAGTTTCAGCTTTAGCATCATTCCTTCCAAAGAAATCCCAGGGCTGATCTCCTTCAGAATGGACTGGTTGGATCTCCTTGCAGTCCAATGGACTCTCAAGAGTCTTCTCCAACACCACAGTTCAAAAGCATCAATTCTTCGGCACTCAGCCTTCTTCACAGTCCAACTCTCACATCCATACATGACCACAGGAAAAACCATAGCCTTGACTAGACAAACCTTTGTTGGCAAAGTAATGTCTCTGCTTTTGAATATGCTATCTAGGTTGGTCATAACTTTCCTTCCAAGGAGTAAGTGTCTTTTAATTTCATGGCTGCAGTCACCATCTGCAGTGATTTTGGAACCCCCCCCCCCCAAAAAATAAAGTCTAACACTGTTTCCACTGTTTCCCCATCTATTTGCCATGAAGTGATGGGACCAGATACCATGATCTTTGTTTTCTGAATGTTGAGCTTTAAGCCAACTTTTTCATTCTCCTCTTTCACTTTCATCAAGAAGCTTTTGAGTTCCTCTTCACTTTCTGCCATAAGGGTGGTGTCATCTGGTTCTTACTCACCTCAAATAATTGAAATTGTGTAGTCTTTTCCTAATACCTCCTCATTTCCACCTCTAACCAGAAGTCACCATTCTGCTCTCTACTTCTGAGTTGAACTATTTTATTTTATTTATTTTTTTAAATTTTATTTTATTTTTAAACTTTACATAATTGTATTAGTTTTGCCAAATAGGAATTAAAAAAAAAGAACTATTTTAAATTCCTTATATAAGTAATATCATGCAGTATTTTTCTTTCTGTGTCTGGCTTACTTCTCTTAGCATAGTGTCTTCCAGGTTCAACCATGTCATCATAAATGTCAGTATTTCCTTATTTTTTATGATTGAATAATATTTCACTGTATGTAAATACCATATTTTTGATTCATTCTTCTGGTAAATTTTTAATCTGCTTCCATGTCCTGGTTATTGTGAATAATGTTGCAATGAACAGGACAGTGTGCATATCTCTATACTCAGAATTGCTGGATCATATGGTAGTTCTATTTTTAATATATTGAGGAACTTCAATATTGTTTTCCAGAATGAACATATCAATTTACAAACCCATCAATAATGTGCAAGGTGTCCTTTTCCTTACATATTTGCCAATGTTTAATTTTTCTTGAAAACCCATTCTAACATATTTGAGGAGGTGGTATCTCATTGTGAATTTGATTTGCATTTCTCGGATGATGAGTGAAATCAAGAACCTGACTATTTGTATGTGTTCCTTTGAGAAATCTGTTTATTCCTTGCCCCATTGTTTAATCAGTACATTACTTCAGTTGGTTTGGGGTTTTTTCTGCTATTGAATTATATGAGTTTTTTATATATTTTAGACATTAAACTTTTTTCAGATAAATATTTTCTCACATTCTGTAGATTGTGTTTTCATATTGTTGATTTTGCTTTTGCTATGCAGAAGTTTGTTTATTTGTTTTCAGCTTGAGGTAGTCATACCTGTCTATTTTTGCTTTCATTGCTTTTGTATTTTTGACGTACTATTTACAAAATCATTGCAAAGGACAATATCAAAAAGCTTTCCTGGAGCTTCCCTGGTAGTCCAGTAGATAAGAATCTGCCTTGCAATGCAAGGGACATAAGTTTGATCCCTGGATTGGGAAGATTCCACATGCCATAGAGTCATAAGCTGGAGCACCACAACCACTGATCCCACACTCTAGAGCCTGTGAGCCACAACTACTAAGCCTATATGCTGCAACTACTGAAGCCCACATGCCTAGAGCCCGTGCTCTGCAACAAGCAAAGTCACCACACTGAGAAGCACTACACATGCACCACAACAGAGACCCACCAGAGCCAAAAATAAATAAATTTATAAAACAGATTTTCTGATATTTTCTTCTAGAAAATTTTCAGTTTCAGGTTTCATGCTTAATACCTTCATTCGAGTTAACTTTATTGTATGATGTAAAATTAGGTTCTTTTTCATTCATGTGGCTATGTTATTTTCCCAACACTATTTATTAAAGAGGTGATCATTTCCCACCATCTCGTCATGATATGTTTGCTGAGGATCAGTTGACTATATTGATTGTACATGTGTTGCTTTATTTCTATGTTCTCTATTCTATTCCATTGGTGCTTATATGTGTTCTTAAGCTAGTACCTTATTGTTTTGATTACTGTAGCTTTGTAAAGTAGTTTGAAGTTGAGAAGCATGATAGCTTCAGCATTGCTATTCCTTTTCAAGATTGAGTTGGCTATCTGGAGTTCTTTATAGTTTCATATCAATTTTAGAATTGTTTTCACTAATTTTTGTATAAAATCCCTATGGAATTTTGATAAGTAGTAGATTGAATCTGTAAATTGCTTTGGGTAATATGGTCTTTTTAATAATATGAATTTTTCCAATTTATGAACATGAGATGTATTTTCATTTATTTGTATCTACATTTATCAGTGCTTTGCAGTTCTCAATGCACACTTTTTTAAATTCCTTGACTAAGTTTATTTCTGTTTTATTATTTTTATGCTATTGTAAATGGAATTGTGTTCTTAATTTACTTTACAAATAATCTGTGGTCACTGTACAAAATGCACTGGATTTTTTGTTCTGATTTTGTATCCTACAATGTTACTGAATTCATTTATTAGTTTTGACAGTTTTGTTGTTGTTATGTTTGTGTGAAGCCCTTATAGTGTTTTACTTTTAGGGTCAGATCATCTGAAAACATACAATTTTACTTCTTGCTTTCTGATTTTGATGCCCTTTCCTTTTTTTAATCTAATTATTCTGGGTGGGATTTACAGAAGATGTGCTATGTGAACAGAAGTGGTGAAAGTGGGCATCCTTACCTTGTTCCAGATATTAAAAGAAAAATTTTCATTTTTTATCCTTAAATATGTTTGCTTTAAGTTTTTCATACATGGACTTTATTTTATTGAGGTAAGTTCCTTCTATACCTAATTTGTGACAGTTTTTATCATGAAAGGGTTTTGAATGCTACCAACTGTTTTCACTGTATCTGTTAAAGTGATCTTGTGATTTTCATCCTTTATTCTGTTAATGTATGTTATATTGGTTTACTTATGTTGAAGCATTATTGTTTCCCTATGGATAAATCTAATTTGGTCATGGTATATGATCTTTTAATGTGCTATTGAATTTGGTCTGTTAATATTTTGTTGAGAATGTTTACATCCATGTTCATCAGAGACATTGGCTTATAGTTTTCTTTTCTTGAGGTGTCCTTTTCTTTCTTTCTTTATTTTTGGTATTGGGGTTATGTTGGCCTTATAAAATAGGTTTGAAGCATTCCCTTTTATATTTTTTGGAAGAGTTTAAGAAGGGTTGCTATGAATAATTTTTCTTCAAATGTTTGGCAGAATTTATTAATGAAGCCATCTGGCTCTGGAGTTTTCTATGTTGGTACATTTTTTAATTATTCATTCAATATCTTTAGTTTTTATTGGTCTATTCATTTGTTTTATAATTTTTTCTTGATTCAGTCTTGGTACATTGTATGTTTCTAGGAATCTATTTGTTTTAGATCCCCTAACTTACTGGTATATACTTGTTAATATAATCTCTTATGATATTTTAAAATATACATATAGCTTCAGTGATAATAGGTCCTCTTCCATTTCTGATTTTCCTACAAGTCTGACAACTGTCTTCAGTAGGAAAACAGATAAGAGTTACATTTTTGAAAATGTGTGAGTACAAAGAGCAAGGCAGAAAACTGTAGAATTCAAACTTTGGACAAAGGGATTAAACTCTAGAAACTTCATAAGCAAATTTTGATAAAATTTAACACTAAATCATGGTAAGACTTCTGAGTAAACTAAACACTAAAATGAAGTTCTCTCTACCAGAATAAAAACATATGTAAAAAAAAATCTATAGTTAATAGCATGCTTCTTGAAACAATGGATGCAGTTTTCCTAACATCTAGAACAAGGCAAAAACATACCTCCTTAATCCTTCTACTCTTTGCTGCAGTGGAGGTCTTAGTTTTTGCTATAAGATAAGAAAAATATATAAAAGGCATAACTTTTTAAAAAGAAAGAACCATTTGTTTGCAGATAACATACTTATTGATACAGATAATCAAAGGAAAACCTATAAAACAATCACTAGAACTAGCAAATGGTTTTATCAGTGCTATAAAATATAAGCTTAATTTGCAAAAAGGAAATGAATATTTTTATATTAGTGCTAAAAACATAAAAATATGCTTATAAAAGCTTTTCATTTATAATACTATCAAAATATATCAACCACATATGCATAAATTTAACAAAAGTTGTACAAAACCTCTTTGCTAAGAGCTACAATATATTATGAAATAAATTATGAAAGTTTAAAGAAATGGTATGACACATTACATTCAAGAACACAAGACTCAGTATTGTTCAGATAATAATTCTGTCCTATTTGAACGTAAATTTAACACAGTTCTAAAAAATATTCTAATAGGAATGTAAGAATTGAAAAACTTACTCCAAAATTGACATGGAAAAAGAAAGGAACCAAGAATTTGTAAGCAAAGTTTTCTTAAGAAGGGCACACACCAATAATGATAAAAAGGAAATTATTACTTTGAATTCATGGTTTATGAAGTCTTATAATTCTATTAATCAAAATACACTGTCAAAATAAATCAGCCAGTCACAAACTGGGGCAAAATATTCACTAGAAAGATACTTGTCAAACTACCAGTATCAGGAAGAGATAAAGAACTTCTACAAGCCAAAATAAAGACACCCAACAATTTGTTAGATAGCAAAATATTTGAAAAGATATGGAAATGACTTATAAACATATGTAACAGTGCTCAGCACAAATTAGTCATCAGATAAATTAAAATCATAATGAGACACTAGTACCTATGTACCGTCATTAAAAAGAAGGTCAGCAGCAAATGTTGACAAAGATATGGAACACCTAGAACTCATGCCTTTAGAGGTGGGGACGTAGGATGGTCGGGATACAGGCAGGGATTGACTAAGACGTGCATGTGGGACTTTCAGGGGTGCAGTTGATGCTCTGTGTCTTCATAAAGTAAGGGATTGGATTACAAAGATGCTTACATTCATCAGAATCCAGTCAATACATACTGAAGATCTCATTAGATGTCTTAGCTCAAAAGGAAAAATCTATTTAAAATTTAAACTATAATTAATCATTTGAATGATGAAATACTTGAGGAAAATGTATTGATAATTGAGATTTACTTTTAAATGCATTAACAATCTCTATAGTTGATATAAGGAATTCACTGCAAAACTCTTCCAAATTTTCTATGTTTAAAATATAGAAAAATTAGCTTTTTAAAGTACACTAGCAATGGTAACCCACTCCAGTACTCTTGCCTGGAAAATCCCATGGACGGAAGAGCCTGGTAGGCTGCAGTCCATGGGGTCACTAGGAGTCGAACACTGACTTCACTTTCACTTTTCACCTTCATGCATTGGAGAAGGAAATAGCAACCCACTCCAGTGTTCTTGTTTGGAGAATCCCAGGGATGGGGGTAACCCTAATGGGCTGCCGTCTGTGGGGTCGCACAGAGTCAGACACAACTGAAGCGACCTAGCAGCAGCAGCAGCAGCATGCTTTTAAATATCTAAACATGTATCTCTAGCTAACATTTAATAGATTACTATGTACCCTTCAGTATCTATATGCTTTACATATATAAGCACTTTTAATACTTACAATAATACTTTAGGATGAAAACTGTCATTTTTCACTTTATAAATAAATAAACAGAAACCTGAGAGGATTAAAGGAAAATTAATAGGGACTACCTTGTGGGTCCAGTGGTTAAAACTCTGTGCTTCCACTACAGGGAGCATGGGTTCAATCCCTGGCCAGGGAACTAAGAGAGTGTGCCTTGTGGTACACCTCCTCAAAAAAAGAAAAGAAAATTAACAAAGACACATATTCATCTTTGCAATAAGGAATCTATGTGAAATGGTATGTGATATATAGAAAAGCAACATGTATTAGAGAGCTACAACTCCAGTGAGGGAAAGACACATAAGCCACTTTCTGTTTCTTCTGCAGCAAACTAGGTAACATAAGAGTAGATGATGCTCCCCTGCTGAAAGCATAACAACATGGGAAATTCAGACAATACAGTGTTTGTTAATTCTGAAAGGTAAATATCCTTTGACATATTTGGATGGCTCTTTTTTAGGGATACCACGAGGAAATTAATCCCATTAACAATTCATTTTCTTCCCCATTTCACTGTCCCACTGGATTGCTAGTGATCTAACCTATCTCCTGCAAAGCTTCTCAGAAACAGAAGGAATGCACCAGCACAGCTTAGACAGAGGGACCTACAAAGAATGCTTTCCCACAGATCTCATTCTCCTGCATCTCTATTCACATTTCCCCAATATCCTAAATTGTCATCAGAACAACCACAGCAAGCTATAACATAAGTGTGCTTCTCAAAATGTTGGTACCAAAGCCAGCAGCAGCAGCTATGAAATATATTAGTAAAGCTACTCTTCAACCCTATCCTAGACCTACTAAATCATGGGAGTGGCAATCTGTATATAAGCTCCAAGGATTCTGATATATCCTAAAGTTTGAGAACCACTGATAAATAGAAGCCATTAGAGCTTTCTGTACTCTATTTTAGCTATCATTCAGAACTTTCAACTTTGCAATGGGAGAAGTTCCTAAAACTGTAAGAAAATTAGCAAGGCCTGATCCACATGTCTTTTTTTTATCTTTCCTTAACCTATGCCACTGTCAGGGTATTAACTTCAAATGCTAGTTTCTCCATTTGGAATTGACTCTTTGATGACCAAATGTTGTGGCTATATCATCATTGTATTCTGTTGAGCATAAGACTCAGAGTAGATCATGTGTAGGGGTTTCCCTGGTGGCGCAGTTGTAAAGAATCCACCTGCCAATGCAGGAGACACAAGAGACCTGAGTTTGATTACTGTGTCAGGGAGATCCCCTGGAGTAGGAACTAGCACTCCAGTCCAGTATTCTTGCTTGGGAAATCCCATGAACAGAGTAGTCTAGCAGGCTACAGTCCATGGGTTTGCAAAGGGTCAGACGTGAGTTAGTGATTAAACACCACCACCAGATAATTTGTGAAATTAATAATGTAATTATTTAGTAAATGAGTAAGTAAATGAGTATGCCTGCATGTGAGTGATCAATTTCTGAGTGAGAACTTACCAGTCTCTTAGGAAATAAAGAAAACTCCCCACTGAGTGGATCTATCAGGAAGAATAGCTAAAATATGAATAAATGCATAACATCTGGTAATGTCAGCTTAAGAGCTTCCTCCACTAGGGATAAATCAGAAACCATCTGCTTTGGGATATTGCTCTTCCTCCTCCTTCCAGACGGTGTCACCTGCTTGAGAGGATCTAAAGTGAAGAAGAGGGTATGAACACTTAGAGATGGGTCAGGGATCCTATCATTTGGGGAATTCTGAAACCCAAATTCTGTCACATACAACTTGGGTCCTGTTGGTCAAGAAAAGGAATGCTTATAACTTTCTTCTTTTAATATAAAACAAATTATTAACTGTAATTTTAATTGAATCAAAACTACTTAAAAAAAATCAAGCTCAAACTCTCAATAAGACCATATCTATTAATGTTTAAAAAGTAAATTATCCATTTTTAATGTAATACCTATATTTTTTGAGGATTTCCTAGGCAGTACTAGTAGTAAAAAAAAAAAAAAAAAAAACAAACCCTGCTTGCCAATGCAGGAGATATAAGAAACACAAGTTTGATCCCTGGGTTGGGAATGTTGCACAGAGAGGGCATAGCAACCCATTCCAGTATTCTTGCCTGGAGAAACCTGCAGACAGAGGAGCTTAGCAGGTTACTGTTGCAGAGGGTCTCAAAGAGTTAGACATGACTGAAGTAACTTAGCACACATGCATCTTTTCTTAAAAGGAAGAATAAAATGGAATTATTACTAAGAAAAATTTTACCACTCAACCATAACATTATCCTAATTTGTCTGTACCCTGGTTCTTTCTTCACTTTTAGAAAGAAACTAATTAAGTTGTCAGGTTGTGATAGGAAAGGAAAACAAACCACCTTATATTTGCCAATCAAATCAAAGTTGGTTTCTTTAGTCAACACTCCTTTCTTTTTTCAAACCCAAATGGAATATAAGAACTGGAAAATCACATAATAGTTAATATTTAATGACATTATAACAATAAGCATGAACTTTTTTGATACTCAACTTGATTTATCTTACCCAATATTTTTTACAAACATTTGATTGTAAAATAGCCTGCATCACTCTAGGTCAAGAAAAAGTGGGAGAGAGAGGCACACTAAATGTTAAATAAAGCCAGACATAGCTACAATTTAATATAATATACAAAGATTCATTGATTTGCATACATTAAATTAATTTTTAATTAAATGACAATGTTATCAAGAGTATGTATGTTATATTTTTGACTGGTATCTGCTAAACATCATAATTCTTATTGATCTAACTTTAATTTTGAGAAAGAACATCTGGAAAGAAATGCTTTCTGGAAAGTTTGCCACAAAAATTGTCCTGTATATGGATAGCTACAGAGTTTTATTGGTTAACCAGTATGATTGCTAGGATCTTGTCCCATATTTCTGTTTTGTCTTCATAACTGAGTGATAATTTCTCTTGGTCACTGCTGCTGCTGCTAAGCCACTTCAGTCATGTCAAACTCTCTGTGACCCCATAGACGGCAGCCCACCAGGCTCCCCCGCCCCTGGGATTCTCCAGGCAAGAACACTGGAGTGGGTTGCCATTTCCTTCTCCAATGCATGAAAGTGAAAAGTGAAAGTGAAGTTGCTCTGTTGCGTCCGACTCTTAGCGACACCATGGACCACAGCCTACCAGGCTCCTCCATCCATGGGGTTTTCCAGGCAAGAGTACTGGAGTGGGGTGCCATTGCCTTCTCCGCTCTTGGTCACTAGACAGCTTCTATAGCAACCCTCATTGTGTCTATGTGAAAATGTCCAAAGAAAGGGGCATGGGTGAGGATTCCTTGTGCTTTATAATGGAGGTAAACTTTCTCCAGATGTCTCCAGTAGGTTTTGTCCCGTGTCTTATTGGCTAGAATTGGTTCATATGGTCATTGCTTCAGAAAGAAAGAACTGGGAAATTGAGCATCTGGTATTTTCAGCCTCCGTTTTGGGAGGCAGACAGAGAAGAAAAGACAAGGGAATGATGTCACAAAACTGGCCAGTAGCATAAGACTGTGTCTTATTTCTTACAACAAAAGAATGTGTCAGGTCTCTTACCTATAAGAATGAAGTAGATACTGGTGGAATTTCAAGTTCAAAGACAAGGGAAACATTTTTTTTTAATAAGGAGGATTTCCTAGTAACCCTAAAATTATCTGTCACGTTAGTCCTTCAATGGATTCTTCTCATTCTTTTTCTGGTTTTCATTTCATTAACTTTTCTCTGAGTGTTTCTTAATTCCTAGCGTAAAAGTTGAAAAGTAAAGGAGATGGAATATGATTATGAAATTTCAGTATATAGACTTAAAAATTACGCCAAAAAAAAAAAATGTTCTTTGCTTCCTCTAACAGAACAGTCTTTGGATTAAGGCAAATTCCAGATCAGTAATTATAACTGATAAACAGTGAAGAAGAAGCTATGTGTTTTCTTCCTTTGATTTTAGACGTGACCCTCAGTTTTTGAAAATATTTAAACATTCTGTGCTCCTCTGGAAGAATTAAGAAAAAACTGAGCTATATGAAAGCAACTATATATGCGTGTATGCACATATCCATAGAGACATAGTCCTATGTACATACATATCAACAAAACGTCACTCCCTTGATGACAGCTTGGTGAATATTTCTTTCCTTTAGCAAAATTCTGATGAACCGACACTGCAGGTTCATGCAAACAAATTCCCCATGGAATGAATTTATTATTTGTATCGTCATTAATGTTACTCAGCTCTGAGAAGGATGCCTTCAAAAGATTCCACTGCCCTTTGTTGTGTGCAAGTGTATGTGATTTTGATTAGCAAACCTGCATACCTAATCTAAGTTTCCTTCTGAGCCTGTGCAGTTAAAATAATTATAATAAAATCTATTAACTGCTTGTTACTGCAGGGGGAAAAGGCACTGCATCCAACCTTCCATCTGCAACCATTGATTCTGAAGTGGTGAGTGACAGTTCCCCACTGCCTAAGTAGGTTATAACAAGCTAGCTTCAGGCTGCAACAGCCAGTAGAGTGCAGAGGAGAAACGACTGGCCTCCAAACTTGTCTTAAGCCTCAAGATAGAAGGAAGGGGGGGTGGGGAGTCTCTGCCAATAACTGCAGTGCCTGTTCTCACATTCAGCAGCGGGAGCTTTGTAATTGCCAACTCGCTTTAATTCCCACTCACACCTTGGGGGGACAAGGCAGAGAACTCTCTCTAACGGATAGTAATAAAACTATTATTCATCTAATCACCCACAAACATATGCGTTTCTTTTGTAACGACTCTGTTGCCCTCATCCCCATAAAATACACTCACACACATCAGCCAACTCATGTAAATGAAAACACAATAATGAAGACTGTGTAAACCCAAAGAACTGGCTGCTTTGCAGACACACAAAAATTCATCTCACATTCATTGTTTATATTTATATATATATATAATCCCAATAAATTCCTACCTACCCACATACAATAGTTAAGGCCCTCCCTGTATGCAGTGATGAGAATCCACACTATTATTTTTAGTTTTCAAATGAAATCCTTCATTTCAATGATTTCCAATGAAATCATTCCTTTTACCTGGAAGCTAGAGGTGGAAGTGTATTTCCATTTGGAAGCTGGCTTCATATTTCTCTTTGATTTTTCATTGGGCCATCTAAATGAACTATATACACCACACATCATCAGTATTTTTCTACCACCTTCTTTTAGTGTTTCATTGTGTGTATACATCACGGTACAGAAAATTATCTGATTTATCTCCGTCCATTTCTGTCAAACAGCCATATACACACCCCTCCTTGTACCATGCTTCACAAGAAATGTGTGTATGTGAATATGTTAGTTCTCCAGTATTTCTTATTAAAAGAAAAATAGGTCAATTTTCTTAACAGTGTGAGAGTATAAAGCAATCAGATTACTATATGGTGTGGGGAGGGTACCAGGTAAATCGACGTAGATTAATGCTGCCCTCTTGAAAACAATGGGGAAGATTGCTTTTGTTACAAACCTAAAGTTTGACATTTTTGCTTTATTCTTTACTCATGTTTTTAAAAATCATATAGACAGAAAAACTGACCAAATAAATTAAATTTGATTCAAAATATATTTATCATCTGACTCTTAAAACTTTTCTCTGAATACATGCTCACCATTTTAAAATACAATTTATTAAAAAAAAAAAAAAAAAAAAAAGGATTCCCAGGTGGCTCAGTGGTAAAGAACCGCATGCCCATACAGGAGACACAGAAGATAAGAGTTCAATCCCTGGGTCAGGAAGATCCCTTGGAGGAGAAAATGCAACCTACTCCACTACTCTTGCCTGGAGAATCCCATGGACAAAGAAGCCTGGAGGGCTATAGTACATGGGGTCACAAAAAATCAGACATGACTGAGTGACTGAGCACACTTGCATGCATGTTGAAAACTTAATTTTCTATCATTTTGCTTTCTCAAGAAAATGTTCCATTGACTGTTACATAAGTTTACTTGTATGCAACTATAAATATTTTCTGATTGGACATTTAATAGGTACATCTCTAGGAGAAGAATATTCTAGAAAATTATAGCAACAACCACAATTACAACAATTATTATTTCAGCCAATAGTAGGTTTGTAACAAAGATTTGAATAAGATAGTTAATGTATGTAAATACATTATGACTTTCTCACTGGTAAATACACACAAACATACCTTTGGGCTATCCACGTTGACTTCAAAGTTCTTAGATTTGTTGAAAAGTTTAACAGTTCAATACCATTTCCATTGTTTTTCTACTATATTGTATTGAATGCAATTTTACAATAGACAGGTTAACAGGATAAATTTACCAGAAATGAGGCTTTTCGTTTATTTTCCTGTGCTCCATGTAGGGTCATCAATTTGAACATATCCTGACCTATAAATCTAGGGGAGTTAGCCAGTACACAAAAGGAACTCATAGACTTGTCAATGTCTGTTGTTCATCTTTGGTGAAACCAGCATGACATCCATATTTGTCTCCATAAACATATGGAACTTTACACCTTAAAGTTTGGGATACATTGCAGTACTTGTTTCCTATACAGCCTCAAAGAAAACCAGAGGTTGATATCCTAATCAGTAGAATTGAGTGCACAAATGAAAATTCTTATCTTAAAAATGTCCATAATACAGCGGGCATGAATACTGTAGAGTGTACATAAAAACCTACAAAAACCTGTGGTTGTAGACAGTGTAGCAGTGGTTAAGGTTTTCATACATATATACATATATTTTAAATGTACTTCTGCATTCCCTTAGTAAGCTTTCTCTGTTCTCTGTTTTGTGTTTTTGTTCTCAGTTATATCTGACTCTTTTGTGACCCCATGTACTGTAGCCTACCAGGCTCCTCTGGCCATATGATTTCCCAAACAAGAGTACTGGAATGGATTGCCATTTCCTACTTCAAAGGATCTTTCTGACCCAGGATCAAACCCATATCTCTTGCATCTCCTACAATGGCAGGTGGATTCTTTACCATTGTGCCACCTGGCTTTGCCCAATTACAAATTATGAGAGAAGTAAGAATAACTGAAGATTTAATATTCACTGAACTCTTAGCATGTATTTGCTATTCATTATGCCAAATGCTTTGTTGTTATTGTTATTCAGTGGCTAAGTCATGCTTGATTCTTTGAGATCCTGTGGACTGTAGCATACCAGGAATTCTTGTCCTTCACTATCTCCCTGAGTATGTTCAAACTCCTGTCCATTGCATCAGTGATGTCATCCAACCATTTCATCCTATGTTGTCAGCTTCTCCTATTGCCCTCAATCTTTCCCAGCATCAGGGTCTTTTTTCAATGAGTTGGCTCTTCGTATCAGGTGGCCAAAGTGTTGGAGCTTCAGCTTCAGCTTCAGCATCAATTTTTCCAATAATATTCAAGGTGATTTCCTTTAGGATTGCCTGATTTGATCTTGCAATCTCAAGCACAGTCCAAGGGACTCTCAAGAGTCTTTTCTAGCACAATTTGAGAGCATCAGTTCTTTGGTGCTTAGCCTTCTCGATGGTCCAACTCTCACATTTATATATGACTATTGGAAAAGCCATAGCTTTGACTATATGGACCTTTGTCAGCAAAGTTATGTCTCTGCTTTTGAATACACTGTCTAGGTTTGTCATAACTTTTCTTTCAAGGAGAAAGCGTCTTTTAATTTTGCAGTTGTAATTACCATACACAGTTATTTTGGAGCCCACAGAAATAAAATCTGCTGCTGTTTCTACTTTTCCCCCTTCTATTTGCCGTAAAGTGATGGAACCAGATGCCATGATCTTAGTTTTATGAATGTTGAGTTTTAAGCTAACTTTTCCCACTCTCCTCTTTCACCCTCATCAAGATGCTCTTTAGTTCCTCTACACTTTATGCCATTATAGTGTTATCATCTGCATATCTCAGGCTGTTGATATTTCTCCCAGAAATCCTGATTCCAGCTTGTGATTCATCCAGCCCAGCATTTCACATGATGTACTCCATATAAATAAGCCAAATTAAATAAGCCAAATTCTTTACAAGTATTATTTTACTAAATCCTCCTAAAATTATTTATTAGGCAGATATTTTTGTTCCTTCCATTTAAAGATAAATAAATGGAGGTTAAAAGAGAGTAAGTAACTCTCCCAAGGGTACATTCCTGATAACTGACAAGTCCTGGCTGTCTTAGTTTGGGTTCCCTTAGGAAGAGACTCTACTCAAAGATTTGAGCAAAAGTAGTCAACTGAGAAGTGCAGGAAATGACATTACAGGAGAAGGGAATCAAGAAGTTGAAGGGAAGGTAGTCATAGTAAGTAATAGGATATCATTATCTTTGACTAGACCTTTATCTTTGTGGACATGCTTGGAAATAGCAGACTACTTTCCTCAGCCTTATCCAGTCCAGGTGGATGGGAGCTGAAATACGTGTACGTCAATAGCACTCAGTTATTTCTTGAGGGCTCCTGGGAGGAATGACAATTTGCCATAACTATAGTCAAAGTAAACTTTTTATATTCCCAGAGGAAGTGTCTAAACAAATGATGTAGATTCTGGTACTCAGCTGCCAATCTTCTTGGCACTGAAATGGCAAGTCTGCAAGTAAATGGGTTCCCATCCTTTCAATTGGCATTGCAGACAATTACAATATAGATTTTGACAGTGGCCACATGATTTTTTCTAGGACAATGCTAATCTGGTTGATGTACTGTATTGCTACATGTATTGTAAAAGTGTATTGGCATAACAATCATACTGTTTTCACTTAGTTTTTATTTTTATTAGGTTTGTTTTGATTATGAGAAAAGAACTGATAAAGATTTGGGGATTTTCAAAGCTCCAAGCCACCCCTGGAGCCATTGCTGCTTGGTTTATACCCAGATCTGTCTACAAAGCTCATGCACTTAACTGCCCTACACATATTTCTGATAAAAGCACATCTCTCTACTGGGGAAAGTTGACTCCAATATCTCCTTTCAGAGGCTCTCAGTCTTCTGAGAGCACAGTGCCCTTCAGTCTTCCCTGCATGCATTAAAGATCCTAAAGCATTTTAGGCACTGACTACAGTAGAAATGTACCCATTTGATCTGTTGGGAGTAGAAGAGGTCAGTGGCCTCAGGGGAAGATGCTTGTTAGCAAAACTAGCTCCCCTACTGGTCTGACACAATACTTGAAAATTCACCAGCTGGGTTTGGGTTCTTAGGGAAATACATACTGTCTGCAGCATTCCCCTCTGCATGGTTGGTAATATTTTCATTGTAACTTCTCCCATGGGAATTTGCAATCTATTGCTTTATTATAAATTTGATTTTTAGATTAGCAAGTTTCTGTATCCACCCTGATGTCAAGAAATATAAAATGGGGATATTATGATGGAGATTACTCAAGAGGGAAAACATGAAAATTGATTGAGAGACAGTGAGTCCTGATTTGGTGGTAATATACGGGTCCTTGGACAGAATTAGAGCAAGGAGACATTGCTTCCATGGCCATGATTTCAGAAGAAGAGCCATGAACAGAAATGGGAAAAGTAGCCCTAAAAATAAATTCCATCTAGTTTTCAGGTTTTCCAAAGGTGAAATCATTCTTTAAGACCTATCCTAGAGGATACTTAGATGTGTGGAAATTTAGACTCATGGATCATTAAGCATAAATATGACATTGGAAGCCATGAAATTCAACTGTGGTTATAGAAGAACCTAAGACCCTGACATGGTAAATTAACTGTTCATAGTACTGGCATAGATACTAATTCTAAAGAAAGGGGACCCTAATTCTTCTCTGGTCCTCCTACTCATCCCTGTCCATTACTCGATTTACAAGTATTTTTTTTCAGATTTTCAAGACATAAATATAATGAGAGATAGAGAGAAAGAAAAATATAAGTAAGAACAATAAAAAGGAGAGAGATGGACAGAGAAAGAAAAGGGTGAACAAATAGTACATCGTGGCATGGTGGCTGATCTGTTTGTAATTAGTAATTGGGTATACTACATTCAAAAAAGTCTCAGATGAAAGGGACTGTGAGGAAGAACTTTATGATCATAATATTTGAAATTGACTTCTGAAAGCTTCTAAGGGCTGAAGTGTCTCCTTTAGCTTTCAGTTGTACTCAAGGTTGAATGATCAGGGGCTAAAGGGAGATGGAGATCATCAAGTAGCCACTGAATTATTAACATTCTATGAAAGGTCACCTCAGGTCAGTATCAGAGAAACAGAAAGACAAACTAGAGTACTTTTAAATCTCGTAGGTGCTTTAGCTCATATGAGATTTATCTCAGAAGTTTGAGCTAAAGGGGATTTTTCACTCAATGTAAATATTTTCTTGTGTTACTGTATTTTCTGGCTACAAGTTTCTCTCAGGACTTTAATCTTATGGTTAAAAAATTGATAAAAAAATATACGTCATACCTACTGGTAGTAAAATCACTTACTCTAGAAATTAAAATCTGGAAAACACAACTTAAAAATACTCTGGAAAACAAATGTCTCCATTCGATTCAATTATATTTCACTCGGTTTCATTCAGTTCATTTTTTAACCTATGTGTATCACAACATAGGACCATACTTGTGTTAGATGCTGTGAGGGCCAAAGAACAATTACTCAGCTAATACTTACTTTTGAAGAAGTGCTAATTTAGTTAGTGGGGTCAGGAACAAGCGCAGCAACTACCTGCTCAACAGTGTGAAGTCAACACCACAGACCAGGAGAGAAGGGCCAAGGGCAGAGCAATGAGTAGAAAAACATGGAGAAGGTGGACCTCAAGCTGACTTTGAAGGATGAATTTGATTTTAAGGATGAAGTGGATTGGGAGAATATGGCCAAAGGTAAATAAATCAGAAGTAGGGATAAGAGTGAGATACAGTGAAGATGAGTTATTAACATTAAGTTTAAACACCAACACCATTGCACAGCAAAGTTTCACGTATTAATGAAAGCCAAATTAAGCACTTTTTGAAAGGTGTACAAAAAGATGTAAAGACCTGAAAAGAAATTCATAAGTTAAGAATATAGTGATTCAATATGAACTGTTTTTTTGAATTGTGCGATTAGCAGTGGAGTGTGAAAGTTGGATAATTATATCTTTTCAAAAAGGGGCTGATGACACGTGAAATCTTCTTGGAGGATGGAAAGTATCACTTGTTTTTTTCTTCACACACCTCACAATAAACAGTTGAGAACTGTGACATTTTGATTTAGGTTCTTAGAAACCCCAGGCTTAATTTCCAAATTCCACAAGCTGTGCTAACGATGGATAAATATTAGTGACATATAGATATTAAAATAAAAATACTTCTCAGCACAACATCTATCTGTGTTAGGGAAAGAACACACATCTCATTGTTCTTTTGTTCTTGTATTTCAGAATTGCTCAGCATTTCTGGGCATCTGCTATCTAAAAGCTATAACTACACAAACACTGAAGTGAAGACTTGGAGCAATTGCCCAGTATTTGAGACAAAAGAAAGAACAGCAAACTTGAAACAGAGTTTAAAACAAACATTTTTGGATTGACGTCTAGTCACCTTGGATGGTCTGGCTGTCTCTCAATAAGCAAGTTGATTTTGTCTCTCCATTTAGGCACAAATGAAAATTCACCATTGCTAGTCATTGGCATCAAGAGAGCCATTAAAACTTACTAAAATAAATCCTAAAGAAAAGCAGTATTGAAGCACAAAGCCATAAAAATCTAAATGGAAAATGTCATGCAAACTTAGACTTCTCTAATTTTACTTTTGCTAAATAGAGGGATTATTAGCATGGAATACTTAACCCCTAAATCAGAAGCACTCCACAGAGCTCAACAGCACTGGTTTTTTATTAATTTTGTTTGTTTACTTTTCATTTCTTGCAGTAAATTGTTTTCTCTTAATAACATTAATGAAAATTAAATTGGACATTGTGATTGAAAAATAGTCTCCGGTCTTGAAAATAAATGTGTCCGCTTCACCTTGATACTTATTTTCACTAACCATAGGAGATCATTATCTGGTCAGAGCATTCAGTTCTGTCCATGTTACACAAGCTATTTTTGGTCTTTGCTTTTAAGGGAAATTATTTGTCAGAAAACCTGTGTTGACTAGGTCTCAGCAAACCATGGAGGGAGGAACAAACATGCCAATGTGCTTAAGAATCAAGAATTAAGCTTTGCACAAAGCCCATACTTGACAACTCTTTTCTAAATTCAATTAAATAGAAACATTGAAAGACTCTCATCAGTGACAGATCTTTATATCATGTGATTAAACCTGTTGAATCTCTACTATCTCTGACTTGTTTCATTAAATATGTATCTAATGGTTATCATTATATTTGAGAGTTATTTTGATTTGCAACAATAACATAATGTTTAATTGATGTAATATTTGGCAGAATTTTAAATTTCATATTTTTCTATAAATATTCTGTGCAAAATTAATTCATAATTTATTCTAATATCTTACTTGAAATCTTTAGACCCTACATTGGTTCTGTTATTATTATTATTACTCTTATAGCTGGTAACTTGTACATTTGGTGATTTTGAGTTGGGAATTATATTTTATTAAAATTAACCTGTGGAATGACATACATTTTATTCCAAAAATTTTTGCTTTGGGTTCTGTTAGGAGTAAGTGGTGACTCTGGACATACCACAACTTTTATTCTATTTGAGTAAACCAGCTTAATTTTTCAACTCAAATTCAGTCCCTTAACATCACAGAAAACATAGACTTTTTCTGTTGCTTCCAGAACTGGTGCTGCTTACGTTCAGATTATCATTTCTTTGTGTACAAGTCCTTTTTGCTTCAAGTCACTATCATTTATTTATCTAGTTAGTTTTAAAATGTACTTATTTTCCTAAGAGATTCCTTTTGTTTTCTTGTGAGCTCAGCACAATTTCTGAATTATGTTTGCAAGAATTTTCATATTAGTCTTCCTATGTTTCTGCCATACATGTGTACAGATTCATTGTTCTTCCTTTGGAAAAAAAAAAAAAAATCCCTAAGTAGTCTTAATCACCTGGTCCTTGAAAGATGCTGAGTCCTTTAGTGTGCCAAATTAGTGATGACTGGGGAAAATGTTTGTTTATTTTGAATTATATTGAGGGGCAAGAGTGTGCTTTCTGTTTCTTAAGCTAAAAACTCAAACTTTACTTGCATACAAATAAAATAGACAGTACCTTTAGAACTCTGATTTTTTTTAAAATTTTATTTTATTTTTAAACTTTACATAATTGTATTAGTTTTGCCAAATATCAAAGTGAATCCACCACAGGTATACATGTGTTCCCCATCCTGAATTCTGATCTTTGAATACTAGTTAGAGAGACACATTGAAGACTTTTAAGGACGATTTCAAAATGTGTATTTTTCATCAACATAGGTGATTCTGATCCAAAGTTCTTTCAAAGATCACTCCTTGAAAGCCACCAGCATATACTTGCTTACACCTGGGATCTTTCAATCTATATTTGATTACACCTGGGGTTTTTCTTGGAGAAGGAAATGGCAACCCACTCCAGTGTTCTTGCCTGGAGAATCCCATGGACAGAGAAGCTTGGTAGGCTGCAGTCCGTGGGGTCGCACAGAGTCGGACACGACTGAAGCGACTTGGCGGCGGCGGGGGGTTTTTCTTTACCTAAAATTCTGATTGCCAATACCTAAAATACCCTCAATTCCACCTCCTCATTTCCTTGTTGTTCTTCCTAACTCATCACTCCATCTTTCATAGATAATTCTACTTACCTGACACATCACCTGTAATATGACCTACCACCTCCAGAATGCTTTCTTTCAACCCCTTCCAAAGGTGACATTAATGTCCATAGCACCTCATTGCTACATATCTGCATTATATACTTTATTTATAAGTTTATACACTGGGTCCATCACCAAGCAAAGTGTTCATAGAGGATTGGATTTTCTTGTATTGATATTAATATCCAGAATTAGCAGATTGCACAATGCACTGCAGACATTCAATAAATATACTCTGATTGTCAATACTTCTTTTTACAGAAGGATAAAACATACAGAATGCTTTATTTTAAAACCTAATTCCATCCTAAAAAATTGAAGCAGTTTTAATGTCAGAGACATACCTATAAGAGATCCTATTATTTTGTATAGTCAATGAAAGGAGTACACTATATCTGTCTTTGGTCATCTGATTTTATTAAAAACTACAGTAACAGCAGAAAACAGAGACCTCTGTAAAACAAGGCTTAATTCTGAATGCAGCAAGAGTATGTGGGATTTAGACAACTACAAAATGAGGGGGTCAGTGGATCGAAAGTTACTAAGAGGAGACATCCAGGATAGGGGAATTCTTGCTAAAAAAAATTAATAAGGTTTGCTGAAGATAAGCTAGGGTTGTCAGATAGCAAGACAGTAAAACAGTTGTCTGAGGAGGACTTACAAATAGCTGAGAAAAGAAGAGAAATGAATGGCTAAGAGGAAGGGTAAGATATACCCAAATGAATGTAGAGTTCCAGAGAATAGCAAAGAGAGATAAGAAAGCCATCTTAAGTGAACAGTGCAAAGAAAAAGAGGAAAACAATGGAATGGAAAGACTAAAGATTGCTTCGAGAAAATTGGAGATACACAGGGAATATTACATCAGATATGGATATGATAAAGGACAGAAATGGCAAGGACCTAACAAAAGCAGAAGGAATTAAGAAGAGGTGGCATGAATACAAGGAAGAACTGTACTAAAAAGTCTTCATGACCCAAATAACCACGATGGTGTGGCTACTCACCTAGAGCCATAAATCCTGGAGTGTGAATTCAAGTGGGCCCTAGGAAGCATTATTAAGAACAAAGCTAGTGGAGGTGATGGAATTCCAACTTAATGAATGAAGTTAAGTTGTTCAGTCATGTCTGAATCTTTGCAACCCCTTTGACTGTAGCTTACCAGGCTCCTTGGTCCATGGAATTTTCCATGCAGGAGTACTAGAGTGGGTTGCCATTTCCTTCTCCAGGGAATTTCAGCTTAGGTATATCAAATCCTAAAAGATGATGCTGTTAAAGCACTGCACTCAATATGCTAGCAAATATGGGAAATGCAGCAGTGTCCACAGGACTGGAAAAGGTCAGTTTTCATTTTAATTCCAAAAAAGAGAAATGCAAAAGAATGTTCAAACTACTGTACAAATGTACTCATTTCACAAGCTAGTGAGGTAACACTCAAGATCCTTCATGGTAGGCTTCATTAGTATGACTTTCAGATATACAAGCTGGATTACAAAAGGCAGAGGAACCAGAGATCAAATTGCCAAAATCCATTGGAAGATAGAAAAAGCAAGATAATTCCAGAAAACCGTCTGCTTCTGCTTCATTGACTATGCCACTGTGAATCACAACAAACTGCAGAAAATACTTAAAGAGAAGGGAATACAAGACCACCTGAGTTGTCTCCTGAGAAACCTATATGCAGGTCAAGAATCAACACTTAGAATCGGACATAGAATGGAGTGGTTCCAAATTGGGAAAGGAGTATGTCAAGTCTATATATTGTCACCTTGCTTATTTAACTTGCAGAATATATCATGTGAAATACCAGGCTGGATTACTCACAAGTTAGAATCAATATTGCTGGGGGAAATATCAGTAACCTCAGTTATAAGAATGATAACATTCTAATGGCAGATAGGGAAGAGAAACCAAAGGGCCTCCTAGTGAGGGTGAAAGAGGAGAGTGAAAAAGCTTGCCTAAAACTCAATATTCAAAGAACTAAGATCATGGCATCCATTCCCATAACTTCATGGCAAATAGATAGGAAAGCAATGGAAACAGTGACAGATTTTCTTTTCTTAAGCTTCAAAATCACCGTGGACAGTAACTGCAGCCAATGGACTGTAGCATGCTTGGCTTCCTTGTTCTCACTATCTCCCAGGGTTTGCTCAAACTCATGTTCATTGAGTTGATGATAGCCAATCAATTCATCCTCTGTTGCCCTCTTCTCCTCATGCCCTCAAACTTTCCCAGCATCAGGGTCTTTTGCAATGAGTCAGCTCTTCACATTAGGTGGCCAAAATATTGGCGCTTCAGTATCAGTCCTTCCAATGAACTTTCAGGGTTGATTTCCTTTAGGATTAACTAGTTGGATCTCCTTACTTTCCAAGGGACTCTCTAGAGCCCTCTCCAGAACCACAATTGAAAAGCATCAATTCTTTGGCATACAGCCTTTTGTACTGTCCAACTCTCACATCTACACATGACTACTGGAAAAAACATAGCTTTGACAATACAAACCTTTGTCTGCAAAGTAATGTCTCTGCTTTTTAATATGCTGTCTAAGTTTGTCATAGTTTTGTAGTGTATAAAAAGCAGAGACATCACTTTTCCTACAAAGGTCCACATAATCAAAACTATGATTTTTCCAGTAGTATGTACATATGTAATAGTTGGACCATAAAGAAGACTGAGCCCTGGAGAATTGATGCTTTCAAACTGTGGTTCTGTAGGAGACTCTTGATACCAAATGATATCAACCCTGAATATTCATTGGAAGGACTGATGTTGAAGCTGAAGCACCAATACTTTGGCCACCTGACGGGAAGAGCCAGTTCATTGGAAAAGACTCTGATGCTGGGAAAGATTGAGGGCATGGGGAGAAGGGGGCAACAGAGAATGAGATTGTTGGATGACATCACTGTCAATGGACATGAGTTGGAGCAAACTCCAGGAGACAGTGAAGTACCGGAAGCCTGGTATGCTGCACTCCATGGGGTCACAAAGAATCAGACATGACTTAGAGACTGGACAACAACAATAAACAGATATCCAAGGTGGGTGGTGAGTATCTCATCAGATATCAAGGGTGGGGGTTTCCTGTTAAAATGACTTATCAGGATTCTTTCTAAAACTATTCTCAGCAGGATGAAGATAGGATCCAAGGATAAGACCTGGTCAAAAAGAAGACTAAGAGGATTGTTTCTAAGGTTTGATGAGAGAAAGGCTCTTTTTCAACTTTACTGATTTTCTTAATGTTGTTTATTATAATTGCTATCATATTATCATAAGCATCTAGGAGAAAAATTTACAGTTGAAACCATTACATGGGGAGAAAATATCTGTAATGGTTGCATCTCTGTGCCCCCAAACACACTTCCAGAAAAACTGTAGTCAAAGGCTAATTTTCTATGTCAAAGGTGAATATTAGCTCTTTAAATTAAAAGTAGCGACAGTATATTCAGCATAGCTGAGACACACAGGCTTTCATCTCTTTGCTGCTGCTGCATGCAGCAGCTTCCTTTGTATAGAAGGATGAGTGTCTGACTTCAAAGGATGAGAACTCAGTAGGACTTCAAAGGTGATGTGACAGATGGTACATGAGGAAGCATGGCCCAATGCCTATTCTCACATTAAAAGGTGTTTTTTTTTTTTCAAACATGAACTCTGTTGACATTTACACATGATAATGAGTATGGCATTTCATCTGCCCATGCTTCTCTGTTGTAGTCCCATGTTAGTTATCCACTGAACACGAAAAAATGCTGGGAGCCATCTTGAATAAATGGAAAGTTAGACAAAATGGGATTCAGCAACCTTTCAACAAATATCAGGTTTCATTTATGCTAGTTTCTTCTTGTCAATAATGCAGACAATTCCAGGGTCATAAATAGCAACTCTATTTTAATGATCCAATACAATATCTATTTACTGAATGCTTGTCATACATGCAACATTACATTAACCACCATTAGAAAGAGATTTGGAAGAAAGATAAGACATAGTTCCTACCATGGAAATCTATGTGGGATTTTAAACATACATTCATGTGAAGAAATTTGAGGACTAGCCAAGGTGTTTGAATCTATGGGACACTCACTGGGACTTCACCATGGGGGGGGTGCATGCAAAATAATTTTGTTAGCGCTTTCACAGAGAACACTCTGCTAGAAACCTCAGAGCAGGCAGCTGCTGAGTTCTCCATCCTAGGCAGGTAGAGTTCATGAAGGAAAGAGGACTAGGGAAGAACAGAATATAAACAAAAAAATGCAAATAACGATAGCTTTGCAAAATCACAAAAAGACAACAATTTAAAAATTGACCTTGTTTTTACTTTACATGTTCCTGAAATCCAAGGTATAAGTTTTCAAAAAGAAAGAAAACAAAAGAAAATATAACTTTCTGTAATAGTACTTTTTTAAAGATTAGAAATTTAAATAAATCTTCCTGTGGTGTGTTCCTATTGTGTTCCTGGCCTCGTCTAGTGAGACTTGTAGGAAAAGAGTAGCTGCAAAGTTCCACTGTGCAGTCGTTTTCCCCCTTCCTCACAGATAAACACAGCAGCAGTAACTAACGCATTCTTCATTTTTTAAAAGTATGAAATGAAAAGATCATTCATGCCACAGAGCTTATGCATATGGACTATTTAAACTGTTTTCAGTTGATATAAAAATATCATTCTTAATTCATTTGGCATTTCATTATTTTGATTCATCTAAATAAATAGATTCTGAAAGGTTACTGTGGAGATACCTATCAAGCATCTTATCTGGCGATGAATTGAAGAAAAAATGGAGGCTGTGTACATTGGAAACGCTAATCTAAATGTGTCATTAGACTGAGAACAAGTTGTTAATGTCACCCTTGAAGTCGACCTTGTCAGAAAGAAATGTAGACAGTGCTCCATAATCTTCAATCTGACCTATCTTCGAGACTTTCTCATCACTCTTCACCCAATGTGGAAATGCATCACTGCTTTTAGCTAATGTTCTAAACATACCAGCACATTCAATTTTTCGTACCAAGAGAATTACTGTGGCTACAATGGCCAGGGAGGAGTATTTTGCTCAATGACCAAAATAAACAAACTACCTCTGTCTATAGAAAATTCCTTGAATATGTTACAGGACTATATTATGAAGGAAAATAAAACATACATTTATATGTAAATCCAGTCTGAGGTTAAAGAGAAAGGTACGTGGAAGAAAGAAAAATAAGATGGTCAACGTGCTTGAGATGAACAAGTGGACCAGCTGGAAAAGAAAATTGGGTGTAAACTGACTTTTCCTGACTGATGTTGAAGTATCTGGGCAAAGCACATCCTAGTGCATATTAGATAATCTGAATCTGAGGCATATTCTATCCAGCTTGAAGACTGACTCCTCTATAAACAGAACTATGAAATGTTTTCTTAACATGTTAACTATTTTCAAGTTGTTATAAGTCTAAAGACCCATGCATATCTGAATGTATTTATAGTTTTAGCCACTGAAACTGCTTGATGAATATTTATAAAGTTACCTAGAACATTGAAAAAGAACTCTGTAAATCTAGGTTTTAGAACCTTTTCTAAACTTTAGAATTATGTGAATTGAAAAAGCAAACTATACTGTGACTTCTGTTTTATCACTAAAATTGTGTGGTCATATTAAATCTCATTAACTATTTCACTCAATTCTTTAATAAATATTGCATTGTACACAAAACTGAGCATGATTTAAAAAATATGCATAATGTTTGTCTTCATGGAGCTTGTAATCTAATGATGAAGCATAATATTTAACAATCGTACCTATAAACATATAGATGAATTATTGCAGAGACTGGAAAACTGTTCACCAGCAATTTTCTATTCTTACTGGACCAACAGTTAGACTATGTCCGTATTACCTTGCAGTTAGGTGGCCACTGTACACAATTTCTGATCCAAACCTATAAAATTCTCCTTGCATAAAAGTGTGGATAGAATTATGATTTTTGATGGCCTCTCAATATTTATTTTATTCTACTTTTTTTATTTTTTAAACTTTACATAATTGTATTAGTTTTGCCAAATATCAAAATGAATCCGCCACAGGTATACATGTGCTCCCCATCCTGAACCCTCCTCCCTCCCCATACCATCCCTCTGGGTCATCCCAGTGCGCTAGCCCCAAGCTTATATGATATAATGATTTTGGAATCATGTGTAGGAAAATAGAAGATCACAAAATAAAATAATCTTGGGTCTTTAAATTGCTGTCTGGAGAAAAGCTACCTGTGGGTAGAAATATCTACTTTGGACATCATATTACTGAGATATTAATCACCTACCTCCATATTCATATTGTCTGCATGTATGTATGGGCTTGGGCTTCCCAGGTGACACTAGCAGTAAAGAACTCGCCTGCCAATGCAGGAGACGTAAGAGATGCAATTTGGACTTCTGGGTCTGGAGGACATGGCAACCCACTTCAGTTTTCTTGCTTGGAGTATCACATGGGCAGAGGCACTTGTCAGGCTGGGGTCACAGAAGGGTCGCAAAGAGTGAGACATGTTGGAAGCAACTTCGCATGGCACAATACGTATGGGCTTCCCGGGTGGCTCAGTGGTACAGAATCCACTTGCCAATGCAGGAGATACAGGAGAGGCAGGTTCGATTCCTGGATCTGGAAGTTCTCCTGGAGGAAGAAATGGCAACCCACTCCAGAATCCTTGCTTGGGAAAATTCCATGGACAGAGTCACCCAGCATGCTGCAATCCCTGGGTCTCAAAGAGTCGGACATGACTGAGAGAATGAGCACACACATATACAATTATAATTTTTAGTTACATTGATTCTGCAGCTATATTCAATAATCATTATATTATCTAGCAAAATACAGAAGCTTTTATCTTCAAATCAGTGGCTGATATAAAATAAAAATAATAATATTAAGATGTGTGACACTAGCTTAGTAGCTGAGCACTTAAGTAGCGGGCAGTGAGAAAACATGTTCCAAAAGCTAAAAATATGACACTCCATGCTGTATAGTATTAAAATATTAGATAAATTTCTCTCCAAAATGACTTGAAAGAAAGATTATGTTGTATTAAGACTGAAGCTATAAAGTAAAAGAGCCTGAGAGCTAGTGTGGCATAGTGATTATTGTCTGCTTTCAATAAGGCGTTATAATAAAAATGAGTTTCAGGCAAAAGTTCACTAATTTTGCAACAGAATTAGAAAAGAATAGATATTACCTTCCTTCAGTTCAGTTCAGTCACTCAGTCATGTATGACTCTTTACAACATCATGGACTGTGGCATGCCAGGCTTCTCTGGCCATCATCAACTCCTGGAACTTGCTCAAATTCATGTCCGCCAAGTTGATGATGCCATCCAACCATCTCATCCTCTGTCGTCCCCTGCTCTTTCCACCTTCAATCTTTCCCAGCATCAGGGTCTTTTCAAATGAGTCAGATCTTGGCATCAGGTGGCCAAAGTATTGGAGCTTCAGCTTCAGCATCAGTCCTTCCAATGAATATTCAAAACATTTTTCTTTTAGGATGGATGGTTGGATCTCCTTGAAGTCCAAGGGACTATCATGAGTCTTCTCCAAAACCAGTTCAAAAGCATCAGTTCTTTGGGGCTCAGCTTTCTTTAAGTCCAAATCTCACATCCATACATGACTACTAGAAAAACCATAGCTTTGACTAGATGGACCTTTGTTGGCATTACTTTTTAATATGCTGTCTATGTTGGTCATAGCTTTTCTTCCAAGGAGCAAGCATCTTTTAATTTCATGACTGCAGTTACCATCTGCAGTGATTTTAGAGCCGAATAAAATAAAATATCTCACTGTTTCCATTGTTTCCCCATCTATTTGCCATGAAATGATGGGACTAGAACCAGTCTATTGTTCCATGCCCAGTTCTAACTATTACATCTTGATCTGCTTACAGATTTTTTAAGAGGCAGGTCAGGTGGTCTTACATTCCTATCTCTTTGGAAAAACCAACAACTTCTGGAATCCAAAGAGAAGACAGATTGAAAGTGAACAAGTTATTATAAGACTTTTCAACTGAAATAAAAGACTCAGCTCTGGATCAAAGATCAGAATAAGAGTATTATTTTCATAATAACCCTTTTATTTCAGATAGTCTACATCACCATTGAACTGAGAGGATGTGGTAAGGGAATGGGAAAGCAAATAAATTAATCAAGCATGATAAATGTGCTAGAGAAAAATATGTGCAAAAGATTAACTGAAGGGTCTGAAGTTTTATCTTACTTAGAAGCTAACAGGTTGGTCACTTCATGGATGCTGGTGGAAGATGCAAGACTGTTGAATCAAAGACAAACATTTACTTATAGCAATAGGTATAGCTAAAGATTTGACTTTTTATTTTTTCCACCAATTCCTTATGTCTCATTTCCTATAAGACAATGTGAAGACAACTGCATGCAATCTAGATTTCATTGCAACACATGAACTCTGAGCTTTGGAAATCCAAATATTTTATAATGGATAGTAAGCATGCCGGGATAAAGCAATGGCAACCCACTCCAGTGTTCTTGCCTGGAGAATCCCAAGGACGGGGGAGCCTGGTGGGCTGTCGTCTATGGGGTCGCACAGAGTCAGACATGACTGAAGGGACTCAGCAGCGGCAAGCATGCCAGACCTATGTCTGGGAGGAGACACTCTATCTTAAGGCTACAGATAAGACTGTTCTTTGCTTCAGATCTAGACACCATCTCCAACTGCCATGACTCTTTGTTATGTTGAAAAAGACTAGGGGCAAAGGCAGTCCATGACTCTGGTTGCAAGATGTGTAGAATTGTGATATTCTCATAGAGAATGACTTTTCAACATGTAATAGTACATGCAAGTCTCTAAGAGCAAATAAAACCAAAGTCTACCAACTTTTTGATAAATTATATTAATTATTAGGAAATTAAGAAAAAGCATTAGGTAAAAGCAAATAAAACAAATAACAACAAACCTTAGGCCATCAAACTTATGAAGTATGAAAGCTCTGCAGAGACTCTAGGAGGACTTTTAGCAAACTTTGTACTTCTGATATGGCTATAGGAATTATTGAAGAATTATTTAATTCCCAGTGTATATACATAAGAGACATGAAGAGCTACCCCCATGAAACAAAATCAGAGTCTAATTAGAAAGTATCTCTATCTTTTGAACTATTATATTTTAAAGGTTTCTTTGTGGAGAAACAACCTATATTAACAACTTAACTGATAAATATTATGTCATAAACATAGACAAGGAGGTGAGATATAATTGAGGAAAATTACTGAAATCAAGGGATCAGATGTTGTTCCTCTGAAAAAGCCCTGATCTGAGAAAGTAAGTTAAGTGTTAGTTGCTCAGTTGTGCCCAACTCTTTGTGACCCCACGGATTGCAGCTCACCAGGCTCTTCTGTCCATGAGATTTTCCAGGCAAGGATACTGGAGTGGGTTGCCGTTTCCTTCTCCAGGGGATTGTCCAGACCCAGGGATTGAACCCAGATCTCCTGCACTGCAGGCAGATTCTTTACCAACTGAGCTAATAGTCCTTTTTGATCTGAGAAAGGTGAGTAGGATTTAGCAAGATGAAGAGATAAAATTACTTAAGCTGATTAAATATAGTGCAGTAGAAACAATCACAGAGATGAAAAATAATCAAAAAGAGAAAGAATAACTGAGCTCTAGAATATTTTCAAGTGACTACTGTACACAGTTGGGATCCTTTAAGAAGAGAAAGAAAGTTTCCAGGTGGCACAGTGATAAAGACTCCCCTGCCAATGCAGGAGATACAAGAGAAGCATATTCCATCTCTGGCTGGGAAAGATCCTCTGGAGAAGGGAATAGCAACCCGCTTCAATATTCTTGCCTGGAGAATCCCACGGACAGAGGAGCCTGGCAGGCTATGGTCCATGGGGTCATAAACGGTCAGACACAACTGAGCACACAGATAGCACACAAGAGAAAGGAGGGGATTTAAAAACATATTTGAAGCAATAATGGCCAACATTTCCCCCATTTGTTGAAAAAATATAAAGCCAAAAATTCAGGAAGTTCAATTAACTGCAAGCAAAAGATACATGAAAAAACTACATTAAGAAATATGATAATCAAATTCTTCAAAACCACTTACAAAAAACAAATGTTAAAAGTAGCTTAAAGCAAACAAACAAACCAAAAACCATGTTATTTCTTGCCAAAAGGAAAAAAGTAAAAGGATGATAAAGATTTCTCATCAGAAACAAGGGAACTAAGAAAACATGGAAAGCTTCTTTAAAGTACCAAAAGAAACACTCTAGGCCTAAAATTCTATAATTAGCAAATATATCTTTTAAAGAGGGTAAAAATGTACAGCACTAGCACTAAAAGCCTATATTAGAGCAAAATCATGGTCTCAAATTAATAAGCTCAGCTTACCCCTTAAGAAACAAAAAAGAGAATAAAATAAAAAATAGAGTAAAGGAAATAATAAAAATCGGAACCAAAATATAGAATAGAAAGCAGTAAAATAATAGAGAAAAATCAATAAAACCAAATGCCAATTCTATGAAAAGAATCAATAAAAGTGATACACTTCTAGTCAGCCTAATCAGGAAAAAATTAGAAAAGACACAGATTAACAATATTGAGGGTGAGAGATGGAACATCAATAGTCATTCCAGTGTTTCTTGTGGACAAAAATAAAGCGATCATTATACCATTATTAAAAGGATAGGAAATATGATGAGCAAATTTAAGCCAATATTTAATAATGTGGGTGAAATGAATAAATATCTTGAGAGACATATAAAACAGAACTAAAAAAAAAAAAAAAGGAGGATAAAATTGAATACCTCTGTTTCCATAAAATAGATTCAATTTATAGTTTAAAACTATGTCACAGAGACACTCTAAACCTAAATTTTATTGACAATCTCTGCTGCTGCTGCTACTGCTAAGCCACTTCAGTCGTGTCCGACTCTGTGTGACCCCATAGACGGAAGCCCACCAGGCTCCTCCATCCCTGGGATTCTCCAGGCAAGAATACCGGAGTGGGTTGCCATTTCCCTCTCCAATGCATGAAAGTGAAAAATGAAAGCGAAGTCGCTCAGTCATGTCCGACTCGTAACGACCCCATGGACTGCAGTCTATCAGGCTCCTCCGTCCATGGGATTTTCCAGGCAAAAGTACTAGAGTGGGGTGCCACTGCCTTCTCCGTTGACAATCTCTACTAAATATTTAAGGAAGCCACAATATCAATTCTACACAAACTACCACAAAAATAAAGAGAAGGGAATACTTCTCAACTTATTCTATAAGACTAGCATTACCCTGGTAGTGAAACTAGGCACAGACATTACAAGTAGAATAAAATTACAGACCAACATCCCTCATAAAAACAGATGAAAAAATTATTTACAAAGTTTTAGAAAGTGAAAGCCAAAAAACATATAAAAATATTAATATACCATGAACAAGTGAGATTTATTCCAGAGGTACAGAATTTAACCTGAAAATTATTCAACTTAATCCATGAAATTAAAAAAACAAAAAAAAAAAAGAAAAAAAATACAATTCAACACTCATCAATGATTAAAAAACAAACAAACTCTGTTTCCTGAGAACTGAAGAATCTATTCTCAATTTGATAATGAAAACCTACATCTAACATTATGTGTTATTTTAGTTGCTAAGTCATGCCTGACTCTTGCACCCCCACAGACTGTAGCCAGTCAGGTTCCACTGTCCATGAGATTTTTTTTTCAGTTTTATTTATTTATTTTTTTTACAATATTGTACTGGTTTTGACATATATTGACATGAATCTGCCATGGGTGTACGCGTGTTGCCCATCCTGAACCCCTCTCCCACCTCCCTTCTCATTCCATCACTCTGGGTCATCCCAGTGCACCAGCTCCGAGCACCCTGTATCATGCATCAAACCTGTCCATGAGATTTTTCAGGCAAGAATACTGGAGTGGGTTGCCATTTTCTTCTCAAGGGGATCTTCCAGACTGAGAGATGGAAATCCCAGTCTCCTGCATTGCAGGCAGATTCTTTCTGACTGAGCTACCAGGGAAGCCAATATCTAACATTGTACCTAATATTTGAAAATGTATGTGCCTTTAAAGGTGTAATGTTTTGTTAAAGACTAATGTTTCCTTTGATGATTAAGAACAAGAAGAAGATACAGCAAAATGTACCGTATAGCACAGGGAACTAAACTCAATATTTTGTAATAACTTATATGGGAAAATAATCTGAAATGTGATATGACTGAATCACTTTGCTGTAATCTGAAACTAGGACAACATTTTAAAATCAACTATGCTTCAATAAAAATGAAATGATTGATTTTTAAAAAGAACAAAGAAAAGATGTATACTTTCACCATCTACTCTACATGTAGCAGAAGTTCTACTCAGTTCAATAAGGAAAGAAAAAGAAATAAAAGGCATCCAGATTAGAGACAAAGAAATAAAAATTGTCTTAACTTGCAAAATGCTACTTATCTACATAGAAAATCTGATATCACTACATACATAAAAATTAACAGAACTAATACTGCTACTAGCAAAATTACAGGAACTAAAATGAATGTGTAAAATTTAATATTATTTCTGCCTGATAGCAATGAAGAAACAAATTAAAATAAAGCTACCATTTACAATAGCATCAAACATGCTAAATATTAGTAATAAACCTGATAAAAACTGTACAAAACTATACATTGAAGACTTCAAAACTTTACTAACAAAAATTTGAGAAGTCCAAAATCATTAGAGATGCACCTTTATTCATGGATTGCAAGGCTCTATATTGCGGCTCAGCTGGTAAAGAATTTGCCTGCAATGTGGGAGATGTGGGGTCAAGCACTGGGTTGGGGAAGTCCCCTGGAGAAGGGAAAGGCTATCCACTCCAGTATTCTGGCCTGGAGAACTCCATGGACTGTGTAGTCCATGGGGTCGAAAAGAGCTGGACAGGACTGAGCGATTTTCACTGATCACTGATACTGGTTTAATGTCAGCCTTCCCAAACTGATCAGTACAATGCCAAACACAATCTTAGCAGCATTTTTTTTTTTTTTTTAGGTAACTGTTAAGCTATTTCTAAAATACATAAAAATTTAAAAGATAGAGTCACCAAAGCAAATTTAATAAAGAAAAACAAGCTCAAAAGGCCAACAGGATCTTATTTCATGGCTTATAATAAAGCTACAGTAATAAATACAATGTGTTACTGGTAGCAAGACAGAAAAATATAACAATTGAACAAAACAGTTCACAATAGAGTCACACATGTACAAATGAATTTTGACCAAACTGCAAAAGCAGCTCAGTGAAGAATGGATGCTTCTTTCAACAAATGATATGGAAACATTGAGTATTGTTATACAAACTAATAAACTTTAATCCATATCTTGCATCACACACTGAAAAATAACTCAGTGTCAATCATAGATCTAAAAATAAAATTAAAGTGTAAAGTTCATAGAAAGGAAGATTTACCCATGGGTTAGGGAAAGAGTCTCAGTTTTGACACCAAAAGCATGATACTCAAAAGAAAATACTGATGAATTGGGATTCATCAAAATGATTAACCTCTGCTCTTTGACAATCCAGAGAGAATAATGAAAAGACAAGCCCCAGATGGGGAGATAATATGTGTAAGCATAAATCTGAGGGAAAATAAAGGCTTGTATTCATTATATAAGGTCTCTCAAAACTGAAAAACAAGAATACAAATAATCCAATAAATAAATGCTCAAATGATTTGAATAAATGCCACTCAAAGAATATATATGCTCAACATCGTTAGCCATTACAGTAATAGTACAATTAACACCACAATTAAATATCACTACATACTTACTAGAATAACTAAAATTAAAGGCTAAAATAAATGCTTAAAATCAACTATTGAAGAGAATGTTGACAAAATGGTACTGTCACATTCTGCTGGTGGAACATAAAATGATGACTACTATAAACACTCTAAAAATAGTTGATAGTTTCTTAACAAAACATGTAAACATATGATTCAGACTGTTCTACTCTTAGGTATTTACTCAAGAGTAAAAAATTAATAAATAAATAAATATATACATATACACACACACACACATCCAAAGTATGAATTTTTTTTTTAATTTAATTTTTATTGAAGGATAATTGCTTTATAGAATTTTGCTGTTTTCGGTCAAACCTCAACATAAATTTTCTTTTTGAACCTCCCTTTCATCTTCCTCCCCATCCCCCTCCTCCAGGTTGATACAGAGCCCCTGTTTGAGTTTCTTAGCCATACAGAAAATTCCCATTGGCTATCTATTTTACATATGGTAATGTAAGTTTCATGTTACTCTTTCCATACATCTCACCTTCTCCTCCCCTCTCCCCATGTCCACAATAGTCTCTATGTCTGTTTCTCTATTGCTGCCCTGTAAGTAAATTCTTCAGTACCATTTTTCTAGATTCCGTGTATATGCATTAGAATATGACATTTATCTTTCTCTTTCTGACTTACTTCAAAGACAACTGTCAGAATGAGAGAAAATAATAGCAAATGAAACAACTGACAAAGGATTAATTTCCAAAATATACAAGCAGCTCATGCAACTCAATACTAGAAAAAAAAAAACAACCTAATCAAAAAGTGGGAAATATACCTAAACAGATATTTCTCCAAGAAGATATACAGATGGCTAACAAACACATGAGAAGATGCTCAACATCACTCATTATTATCAAACCAAAACTACAATGAGATATCACCTCACACCAGTCAGAATGGCTGTCATCAAAATGTCTATAAACAATAAATTCTGGAGAGGGTGTGGAGAACAGGGACCACCCTTGCACTGCTGGTGGGATTGTAAATTGATACAGCCACTATGAAAGATGGTATATCGACTCCTTAAAAAACTAGGAATAGAATCACCATATGACTCAGCAATCCCACTCCTAGGCATATACCCTGAGGAAACCAAAATTGAAAAAGACACATATATCCCATTGTTCATTGCAGCACTACTTACAATAGCTAGAAGATGGAAGCAGCCTAGATGTCCATCAACAGATGAATGAATAAAGAAGTTGTGGTGCGTATACACAATGGAATATTACTCAGCCATAAAAAGGAACACTTTTGAGTCAATCCTAATGAGATGGATGAACCTAGAACTTATTATACAGAGTGAAGTATGAATGTTTTAAAAGTATTAATTTTAATAAACACAGAAGAACACAGATGTCTATAAACAGATTAATGGATAAACAAAGAATGGAATGTCTATAAATGAAATACTATTCTGTAACAAAAAATACTTATTACTATTTATGCAACATAAGTGAATCTCAAAATAAGTAAGTAAAAGAAATGAGACCAAAAAAATAGAGGGTCTATATTGTATAACATGATTATATTTCTGTGAGTTTTAGAGAATGCAAATTAATCTGTAGTAATAGAAAGCAGGAAAAGTGATTCATTTGGATTGGAAGAGGAACAGGAAGGAAAGATTATAAATGAGCACAAGGAAACATTTGTGAGTTATGAATGTGTTCATTATTTTGGTGTGGTGATGTTTTCAAATTATGACACATGTCAAAACTTATTCAACTGTGCATGCTATTTACAGTTGAGTTTATGTCCATTATACTTAATAAAAATATTTGTTAAAGTACAAAAAAATACACAGAATGGCAGCGGCTCTAAAGAGTAGAATCCTATAGTAAGATTTTTTTTTTTTTTTTGTAGCGCTGATCACCCTGATTAGGTTGCTGCTGCTGCTGCTGCTGCTAAGTCACTTCAGTTGTGTCTGACTCTGTGCGACCCCATAGACGGCAGCCCACTAGGCTCCTCTGTCCCTGGGATTCTCCAGGCAAGAATACTGGAGTGGACTGCCATTTGCTGCGTGGGGGCAGGAGGGCCTAGAGGAGCTATCCCACGTTGAAGGTCAGGAAGGGCGGCGGTGAGGAGATACCCCTCTTCCAAGGTAAGGAGCAATGGCTGCGCTTTGCTGGAGCAGCCGTGAAGAGATACCTCACGCCCAAGGTAAGAGAAAGCCAAGTAAGACGGTAGGTGTTGCAAGAGGGCATCAGAGGGCAAACACACTGAAACCATACTCACAGAAAAATAGTCAATCTAATCACACTAGGACCACAGCCTTGTCTAACTCAATGAAACTAAGCCATGCCCGTGGGGCAACCCAAGATGGGCGGGTCATGATGGAGAGATTTGACAGAATGTGGTCCACTGGAGAAGGGAATGGCAAACCACTTCAGTATTCTTGCCTTGAGAACCCTATGAACAGTATGAAAAGGCAAAATGATAGGATACTGAAAGAGAAACTCCCCTGGTCAGTAGGTGCCCAATATGCTACTGGAGATCAGTGGAGAAATAACTCCAGAAAGAATGAAGGGATGGAGCCAAAGCAAAAAGAATACCCAGCTGTGGATGTGACAGGTGATAGAAGCAAGGTCCGATGCTGTAAAGAGCAATATTGCATAGGAACCTGGAATGTCAGGTCCATGAATCAAGGCAAATTGGAAGTGGTCAAACAAGAGATGGCAAGAGTGAATGTCGACATTCTAGGAATCAGCGAACTCAAATGGACTGGAATGGGTGAATTTAATTCAGATGACCATTATATCTACTACTGTGAGCAGGAATCCCTCAGAAGAAATGGAATGGCCATCATGGTCAGCAAAAGAGTCCGAAATGCAGTACTTGGATGCAATCTCAAAAACGACAGAATGATCTCTGTTCGTTTCCAAGGCAAACCATTCAATATCACAGGAATCCAAGTCTATGACCCAACCAGTAAAGCTGAAGAAGCTGAAGTTGAATGGTTCTATGAAGACCCACAAGACCTTTTAGAACTAACTCCCAAAAAAGATGTCCTTTTCATTATAGGGGACTAGAATGCAAAAGTAGGAAGTCAAGAAACACCTGGAGTAACAGGCAAATGTGGCCTTGGAATACAGAATGAAGCAGGGCAAAAACTAATAGAGTTTTGCCAAGAAAATGCACTGGTCATAGCAAACACCTTCTTCCAACAACACAAGAGAAGACTCTATACATGGACATCACCAGATGGTCAACACCAAAATTAGATTGATTATATTCTTTGCAGCCAAAGATGGAGAAGCTCTATACAGTCAGCAAAAACAAGACCAGGAGCTGACTGTGGCTCAGATCATGAACTCCTTATTGCCAAATTCAGACTTAAATTGAAGAAAGTAGGGAAAACCACTAGACCATTCAGGTATGACCTAAATCAAATCCCTTATGATTATACAGTGGAAGTGAGAAATAGATTTAAGGGCCTAGATCTGATAGATAGAGTGCCTGATGAACTACAGAATGAGGTTTGTGACATTGTACAGGAGACAGGGATCAAGACAATTCCCATAGAAAAGAAATGCGAAAAAGCCAAATGGCTGTTCGGGGAGGCCTTACAAATAGCTGTGAAAAGAAAAGAAGTGAAAAGCAAAGGAGAAAAGGAAAGATATAAACATCTGAATGCAGAGTTCCAAAGAATAGCAAGGAGAGATAAGAAAGCCTTCTTCAGCATTCAGTGCAAAGAAATAGAGGAAAAGAACAGAATGGGAAAGACTAGGGATCTCTTCAAGAAAATCAGAAATACCAAGGGAATATTTCATGCAAAGATGGGCTCGATAAAGGACAGAAATGGTATGGACCTAACAGAAGCAGAAGATATTAAGAAGAGATGGAAAGAATACACAGAAGAACTGTACGAAAAAGATCTTCAATCTTCACGACGCAGATAATCATGATGGTGTGATCACTGACCTAGAGCCAGACATCCTGGAATGTGAAGGCAAGTGTGCGTTAGAAAGCATCACTACGAACAAAGCTAGTGGAGTTGATGGAATTCCAGTTGAGCTATTCCAAATCCCGAAAGATGATGCTGTGAAAGTGCTGCAGTCAATATGCCAGCAAATTTGGAAAACTCAGCAGTGGTCACAGGACTGGAAAAGGTCAGTTTTCATTCCAATCCCAAAGAAAGGCAATGCCAAAGAATGCTCAAACTACCGCACATTGCACTCATCTCACACGCTAGTAAAGAAATGCTCAAAATTCTCCAAGCCAGGCTTCAGCAATATGTGAACCGTGAACTTCCTCATGTTCAAGCTGGTTTTAGAAAAGGCAGAGGAACCAGAGATCACATTGCCAACATCTGTTGGATCATGGAAAAAGCAAGAGAGTTCCAGAAAAACATCTGTTTTTGCTTTATTGACTATGCCAAAGCCTTTGACTGTGTGGATCACAATCAACTGTGGAAAATTCTGAAAGAGATGGGAATACCAGACCACCTGATCTGCCTCTTGAGAAATTTGTATGCAGGTCAGGAAGCAACAGTTAGAATTGGGCACGGAACAACAGACTGTTTCCACATAGGAAAAGGAGTATGTCAGGGCTGTATATTGTCACCCTGTTTATTTAACTTATATGCAGAGTACATCATGAGAAACGCTGGACTGGAAGAAACACAAGCTGGAATCAAGATTGCTGGGAGAAATATCAATAACCTCAGATATGCAAATGACACCACCCTTATGGGAGAAAGTGAAGAGGAACTCAAAAGCCTCTTGATGAAAGTGAAAGTGGAGAGTGAAAAAGTTGGCTTAAAGCTCAACATTCAGAAAATGAAGATCATGGCATCTGGTCCCACCACTTCATGGGCAATAGACAGGGAAACAGTGGAAAGAGTGTCAGACTTTATTTTTGGGAGGGCTCCAAAATCATGGCAGTTGGTGACTGCAGCCATGAAATTAGAAGATGCTACTCCTTGGAAGGAAAGTTATGACCAACCTAGACAGCATATTCAAAAGCAGAGACATTACTTTGCCAACAAAGGTTCCTCTAGTCAAGGCTATGGTTTTTCCTGTGGTCATGTATGGATGTGAGAGTTGGACTGTGAAGAAGGCTGAGCACTGAAAATTGATGCTTTTGAACTGTGGTGTTGGAGAAGACTCTTGAGAGTCCCTTGGACTGCAAGGAGATCCAAGCAGTCCATTCTGAAGGAGATCAGCCCTGGGATTTCTTTGGAAGGAATGATGCTAAAGCTGAAACTCCAGTCCTTTGGCCACCTCATGCGAAGAGTTGACTCATTGGAAAAGACTCTGATGCTGGGAGGGATTGGGGGCAGGAGGAGAAGGGGACGACAGAGGATGAGATGACTGGATGGCATCACTGACGTGATGGACGTGAGTCTCAGTGAACCCCAGGAGTTGGTGATGGATAGGGAGGCCTGGCCTGCTGCGATTCATGGGGTCACAAAGAGTCAGACACGACTGAGCGACTGATCTGATCTGATCTCTCCAATACATGAAAGTGAAAAGTGAAAGTGAAGTTGCTCAGTCGTGCCCAACTCTTAGCGACCCCATGGACTGCAGGCTACCAGGCTCCTCTGTTCATGGGATTTTCCAGGCAAGAGTACTGGAGTGGATTGCCATTGCCTTCTCCCCATTTAGGTTGGAGTTTATTAATTTTACAGTGATGATAAATTACAGTTATTTTTTTCTTCCCTAGTACAAAAAAAAAAAAGTAGATTGGAAACTGGCATAGAGAAGGACAATGATTTCATAAATTCAGAGTAAGGGCTTCTAAGGGGCAGTGTATATAAATCAGGGGCTTGTGATAAAATAGCAACTGGGAGATACTCGACTACTACTAAGTCACTTCAGTCGTGTTGTACTCTGTGCGACCCCGTAGATGGCAGCCCATCAGGAGATACTCTAATATCAGGCTAGTGGAGCATCTATCACTGGCAATATTTCTAGTGTTTTGAACAGAAGTAAAAACAGACTTTTGGTGTGTACTCTTAAAGTTTTCATTCACAAGTGGCTTTTGCTATCATGGTATTTGCCAAAGCAAGTCACCTGAATAAGCCTGACACCAAAGACAAGGATAAATATAAACTCACAGGCAGGCGTATCACAAGTTATATGGCCAATATAATGCCAATGTGACAGGAATATATAAATAATTATAGTGCATGACACAACGTGTTTAAACCCAATCTTTCCTTAAAACAAAACAAAACAAAACTAGTTTTTACACTGTCTCAAAAAGAAACCACAACCATCCGATCTAATCAAGGTTTCAGACTCAAGTCCAGGATCTTAGAATGGTATCTACATTAGATTTTTCAGCTCCAGAAATCTATGATTCCAAAAGTCAAGTTATCTAGTTCCCTCATATGCATTGCTGAAACAAGGATGTAACAAGTGCAATAAACACCCCCATCTGGAGAATGAGGGTAGAGACATGCAGTGCCACTGTTCTATAGTAGCCCTGACATTCTGAAGAAGAGAATTGTAACAGGGCTTTTAGAATATCCCTAAATAGCTGCTTTAATGCCTGAAAAATCTCTCCCCATTCCATTTTTCTTTGGGGAATACATCCTTATTGCTGACTGAGAAGTTCTCTCATCTTGATTCATGCATTTAGAAGGTCAGAGAATGCAATGGTCATTTTTTTCAACTTTTTTTTTTTTATACTGAAGAATAATCAGTAGTGTCTGATTCTGTGCGACCCCATAGACCAGAGCCCACCAGGCTCCACCATCCCTGGGATTCTCCAGGCAAGAACACTGGAGTGGGTTGCCATTTCCTTCTCCAATGCATGAAAGTGAAAAGTGAAAGTGAAGTCGCTCAGTTGTTTCTGACTCTTAGCGACCCCATGGACTGCAGCCTACCAGGCTCCTCCATCCATGGGATTTTCCAGGCAAGAGTACTGGAGTGGGTTGCCATTGCCTTCTCCGGAAGAATAGCTGGTTAACAATGTTATGATAGTTTCATGTGTACATCATGAGAAACACTGGGCTGGATGAAGCACAAGCTGGAATCAAGATCGCAGGGAAAAATATCAATAACCTCAGATATGCAGATGACACCACACTTATGGCAAAAAGCAAAGAAGAACTAAAGAGCCTCTTGATAAAAGTGAAAGAGGAGAAGGCTTAAAACTCAGCATTCAAAAAACTAAGACCATGGTATCTGGTCCCATCACTTCATGGGAAATGGGAAATAGATGGGAAACAGTGGAAAGAGTGGCTGACTTTATTTTTTGGGTTCCAAAATCACTGCAGATGGTGACTGCGGCCATGAAATTAAATGACGCTTGCTCCTTGGAAGAAAAGTTATGACCAACATAGACAGCATATTAAAAAGCAAAGACATTACTTTGCCAATAAAGGTCCATCTAGTCAAAGCTATGGTTTTTCCAGTAGTCATGTATGGATGTGAGAGTTGGACTATAAAGAAAGCCGAACCCCGAAGAATTGATGCTTTTGAACTGTGGTGTTGGAGAAGACTAGTGATAGTCCCTTGGCCTGCAAGGAGATCCAACCAGTCCATCCTAAGGGAAATCAGTCCTGAATGTTCCTTGGAAGGACTGATGCTGAAGCTGAAACTCCAATACTTTGGCTGCCTAATGGGAAGAGCTGACTCATAGAAAGACCCTGATGCTTTGAAAGATTGAAGGCAGGAGGAGAAAAGGATGACAGAGGATGAAATGTTTGGATGGCATCACTGACTCAATGGACATGGATATGAATAGACTCTGGGAGTTGGTGATGGAGGCCTGGCATGCTATATTCCATGGGGTTGCAAAGAGTTGGACATGACTGAGCCACTGAACTGAACTGAACTGAGTCGTTGATTTCGTGGTTAGATTATTTCTGGTGCATGGCCTTCACATTTTACTTTTATTTATATTTTTAAAGAGACAACTGAGTGAAAAACAAATAGCCAACCTGAATACATTCTAAAGATTTTTGTAAGATTAACCCAATCTGGATAACAAATTTATCCCCAAATGGAAAAAAAAAATTCTATTTAATCAATACACTAATTTCAGTTGTCTTTACAATGAATATCTGTCAGTCCATCATATACACATTTAGAGATCTGTATTGATTTTTAAGATTTTCTGAAAACCACTAAGGAATAACAACAGCATTCCAGTGTGTGTTAATTGTGCTTATGTTGGCGTACTCTAAACACCACAATTTCTGAGATAGTGGCAAATATTCAAATGCCAAATCCAAGAGAATGATATTATGATTTGGGGTATTTCTTCCAAAAATGCTAATCATCCTTTTTTTCTTTTCCTAATCAAATTTCCTTGTGTTTTCTACTTCCTTTTCTCAAATAGCCCTATTATAAAACATGGTGGTTTTTTAGGACAAATATAGTTCTCAATACATTGATTTAAGATGTCAGTCTCTGATAGCCTTACATCCCTTCTTACTCAACTTAAAGTCCAGGTTCTATCATTACAATTATGGGCCAGTCTTTTTTTCCATAATACCCTGAACTAAATTACTTACTAGTTTATAATATTTGCTGACTTTCCTGGGATAATGGCTATATTTTATTTTAGTTTCCCTCCAAATTGTCTTTTGGCCAATGGATGGAAACTGAAATGATATATATTTAGCATTGTACCCACTTTTTCCTAGGTCATAAACCTATCAATGTCACAGACAGATATTAGTGAGTTCACTGAGTGAAGACATTGTGAAACACAGCCACTCCAGACTCACAGTGAACATGTAAACTCTTTTGTTGCAGGGTCCTGAGGATAGAGGAGCTATTGGCCACTGAAGCAATACAAAATTGTACTTCCTGAAAGACATAGAAAAACAGCACTACCTTCAAAAATTAACCCATAAATGTAAAGAATAAAGTCACAAAATAACTTCTTTTTTTTTCTCTACTTAAAAGATAATTGTGAAAAAGAATAAAGTAACTGACAGAACCCATTGTATTTCATGACCAGGAAAACTTCAATTGTGCTATTTATTAGTTTACACTGTGGCAGCTCTGCCCCTATTTAAAAGGACACAGACCTCATTGTGTAGCACCCCAGAAACATGGAGCACCAGGAGAAAAAGGCAGCCATCATCTAGAAAACAAACAGTGAAATGAATTGCTGTTTGTCACCTTTCTAACTGTTCTGTTGACCCTTAGTCCCCATCTACCCTGAGTGGTTTCATGCACAATTCTTAATAGAGTACAAAAGAAAAAAGTAATGCCTGCATTTTCAGAATGGGAGAGTCATCCTGCAAAGGTTGCCCCTTAAAGGTAAAGTATTATAACTGTCATCTTTGTAGACAAATTCTTTTTTCCTTTTCAAAATAAAAGAATGCTCTTTGAATGTGATTTCCTTCTTTCTCATCAGCCACGAGTGATGATAGATATTAACAAATGGAATTAGACTCCTTCTGCCTATCCTTAGATCAAAAACTCCAGAACTAAATCAGTTTGTAAGCCACTTTTCCCCCTTAGAACAGAGAGCTGATTTTACCTAATTGGAATAAACTGTCACCTCAACATATTAGTAATTAGGGTTATGAATAAACAGCTGATCAGTGTGGACGTGATCTGTGGAACATATCAGTAAACCTACCTGATACTACATCCAATATATTTACATAATCTTTTTCAAGAGGACAAGGACATGGGTACCTGGTGGCATGTTATTTTCTTTTCATCAAAATACAGAATTTAAAAAGGTCTATCATGAGTAAAAACTTTTAAAGGTATATAATTCATCAACCGTATCCAGTAAACATTTTTGAAATCCTGAAAAGTTGAAAGTGAAAGTCATTCAGTCGTGTCCAGCTCTTTTCAACCCCATGGACTGTACAGTCCCTGGAGTTCTCTAGACCAGAATACTGGAGTGGGTAGTCTTTCCCTTCTCCAGGGGATCTTCCCAACACAGGGATGACACCCAGGTTTTCCGCATTGCAGGTGGATTCTTTACCAGCTGAGCCACAAGGGAAGCCCTGCTAACAGGCAAATCATCAGGAGACTCATATCCGAAGAAAACCTTCATAGATACTTTTTGTTTCTACCAATTGTACCATATATCCCAGATGTTGCCGGTCTCAACTCTGTTCACACGGGTATAGGAAGCTGGTTAAATATCCACAAAGAGCTGAACTGTAACATCTTGCACAAATAAATTCACATACGACATCTATTTCTTCATATTCCCTATAGTACAGGTAGTAAGAGTTTTTTTGGTTTTTTTTTTTTTTCCACTTTTGTTTTGATTTTCCTTCTTTAATTGAAAGAATGGCTATATACTGATACCATATTTTCTTCTTTTATTGACCCTTTCTGTAAGATTGCAGACCTAGTTAAAGGCCAGTTTTATAGGCACAGTGCATTTTTAAAGTTAGAAATATATTTTCACTGAAACTAGAGAGATAGTCTATAAGATGAATTATAACAACCTGCGTAGATATTAAACTAAGATTCAGAACCCATTTATGATATCCTAAAAGCAAGTTGGATACTCAGTCATAGGTATACACAAAGAAAACATGTTAAAGGATATAGTAATCACTTTCTAGAGTTAGTTCACGGTGACATTTTGCATTAGGTGTTGTTTCCTTTCTTGTTCCTATTTTCTTTTACCTATTTCTTTTGTTATTTGATAATCAATTTGAAGTGAATACTCCCACTCCAAATTAATTCATATTTACTTAATAAATGAGATGCTTAACAGACAAGTCAATAAGGCTGAACCCATTTTTCTTTAGTAATAATTCAACTAAGTTTTATTAATAGTCAATCCCCAGGAGATGTGGAGTTACAGAAAGTTTGAAAAGTTGAAGAGTCTTGAAATTTTATTTTAAAACTGTTCTGTGAAGTGGAAACTACAGGTCCTTACTGTTCATATATAAAAAAAAAAGAAGAAGACTCAATTCTAGTGGATTCTCAGTAACAGTATACATGTTTCTGTTTATTTTCTTGTATTAATTCTGTTTTTAAAATATGTTGATGGGTTTGTATTAAGCAATTCACTGTTTCTGACTAAGGAGCTTGTCCTTGTCTGGATTCAGAAGTAATCCTGTGTTGGAATGGAAGCACAGTTAATGAGAGGCACCCAGGAACCAGAGAGGAATCTAGCTTCATCCAAGAATTGCTGATGAAATTTAAAATTGTTTTAAAAAATCTATTCAGTAACAGACTGAGGTTATTTTGATTATATTTTAGGGTGGTAATACTCAATATAAACTCCCACGGAAGGGATACTTGCCACAGGACATAATGCAAAAATGACCTTCACCCAATTCTCAGAATATTTAATAAGTACAATTTTTTTTTCTTAATTTTAACATTTCTTTCCTTAATCTCCCCCTTAAAATGTTAGAATTGACTACACCTGAATAAGCCTGTTAAACATATTGCATTTTCCTCTCTTGAGGAAAGCATAAATAACTGGATGAGGTGATAAAGTAGATACATTAATATATAGCCATATGCATATTTTCTTTTTCAATAAATTAATTTAAATCCATATAAAAATTTTTTATTTTTATTTGTTCAATACAAAACAAAATGAACTTAGGGCTACAAACATCTAATTTGAAAACATTTGCTCCAGTTTTCTAGGTATTTGCTTATCTAAACTATGTTTTCTAATTCTTATTCCTTTAAATGAGTGTTCCAGGGCAAAACTATTTGAGTATGTTCTTTTTGAAATACCATTTTAATTAAAAGTGTGACATATGGACATAGGCATACAACTTTTCTACAAAGAATGAAATTTTCAAGATTGAACTGGTAGAATTAATCAAAATTACATTTTGAATATTCATAATTACATTTCACTCATTAGATTAGCAAGCTATAAGCAATTGGTTGACCACCCAGAAATTCCTTAAAAAGAAGGAGAAAGAGACAGAAAGAGAGAGAGAAGCTATTTGGAGAAAAGGTTCATTTCTACTATCAGTAAAATATATCCTGATAATGCAAATAGTCTACAATATTTTATTTTTTAAGAAAAATTAGTAGCTTACATTAATATAGTTTTTATATTATCATACTTAGAAAACCTGTGAAAATACATTTTGTGATTACTTAAATATTGATTTAAAAAGCAGACAACAGGCCACCATTTAAAATGCTTCTTCTCTTTTTTTCTTATAATTTTCTTATAATTCCAAATGCCTTTTGTGATGATATTTATTCTAATGTTTATATATATATATATGTATTTATACATATATATACAGGCATTTTGTGTGTGTATATATATATAAACATAAAACAATATATATATATATATATATGGGGCTTCCCTCATAGCTCAGTTGGTAAAGAGTCTGCCTGCAATGTAGGAGACCTGGATTCAATTCCTGGGTTGGGAAGATCCCCTGGAGAAAGGAATGGCAACCCACTCCAGTATTCTTGCCTGGAGAATCCCATGGACAGAGGAGCCTGGCAGGCTATGGTCTATGGAGTTACAAGAGTCAGACACTACTGAGCAACTAAGTACACACACACACACACACACACACACACATACACACACACACACACATATATATGTATACACACACACAAATAAGAAAATTAAGGTAGTTACCATTTTTTAGAAGTGTCAAAAGTAAAAATTAGACATTTTCACTTTGCTTGGACAAGTTGGTAGGAATTGATCTAAGTACTTGGAAGCAAGCAATCTTAAAAAGAAAAAAAAATTAACTGGTTGATGTGGTCTGAAATATGTGCTGACAGAATATCAATTTAGCTCAGTAACTAGCCAGAAACCCAAGGTCAATAAAGAGAGATACATTTATGTTTAAATATCTTGTTAAAATTTTGATTATGTAATCTTCAAATACACAATAGAAATAATAGAATATACTGATATGTTACTCTTCACTTCTCCTATAAAGCTAGAAAATTATTTCTTGATTATATTAGTAGTAAATTTTTGAGATACATTCCTATAGAACAAAAACAATGATATTTAAAAGGCTGTATTGTATTCAAGACACACATTCTTATATATATTTATGTATATATATACACACACACATATACATATTTATGTATATCTCACACATTTATAAACACAATCCTGAAGAAAAAAGTTTTACATGTTGATATACATGATCCATGCATTTTTATCTTGACACAGAAAAAGGCTGGGCCAAAGCTTTCAGAAATCAAATGTGAACTCATTTTGAAATACCAGCAGTGTTTGAATTTTAAATTAACCTATTTACAATGAAACTATGCCTGCTGATTGCCATCATCTTCAGGAAAATTAACAGTAACGATCATTGGTGTCATAATGCAATTTCCCCACAAAAATCACATAGGCTTCATTACTGTTTACATAAATTGTCATAAATACCAATTATGGCTGAACATAAAATGTAATGCTCTTTTTTTAATCATAATCAGACAATTGTTCTTCTAATTCATATGCTAGGGGAATAGGGTTTTGATTCAACCTTTGTTGTGGAGGCAATGTTTCGATGGCAGTTAGTTTTGCTCGAAGTGCTGGTTGGCTTCTTGTCAAATCGCTCACTCTCCATTTGGATCATGTAGTCCTTGTCCCCATTCAGCGTGGCCTCTAATACACTGGGAAGAATGTGGAGCCATGCTAATGGCAGATGAGGGAGATATACACTGAAAGTGTCCTCTAGACTTCAGGCGAGAGGTGGCTTCCGGTGGGATTTATAACAACATTTGGTGTAATTACACAGAGGCCCCCATAAAGGAATAATGCAATAACAGACCTGTTAGAGGAGCCCATTTGCAGTAGATTCCAGCTTCCCCCATAGGTCAGCAGAACAAATAGCCAGTAAAGGCAATGCCCTGTTAAATGGCTAATTTTCAAAGCAAATAAGAGTTAAGTTGCTAGCAGGGGAGTAGAGACAAGGCCAGGAGGAAGAGATTCAGTATCCTTATCATTTTGGTCTCCAAGAAGGAGATAAATCAGCTAGAAAGGTTATTCAGACAGAAAGTCAGAGCAAGAGACAGTTCTCTCTGAGGACAGAAGAAAACCTATTTTTGCTTTCCATCATCTGGCAAAGCAAAGGTGAAAAGCATGCTGTTTGGGCTTATTTTATCTCACCACAGAACTCTTTCTACTTGTCTCCTTGGTTATTCTTCAGCTTTGCTTCTTCTTGACTTGCTTACTCCTAAAATTTAAAAATAAAGTCTGAGTGAAATTTCCACCCTCTTGATTCAGAGCTCTTCTTAACAATTAGAATCAAAAGAAAAATCACTCCATTGATTCTGTGAGCAAAGCTGTCATGTGTGTTGATAATCGCACACAATAGCATGTGTCTCAGAACAGGAGTGGTTGATCTGTCCTTCCCCACATCTCAAGACGGGGTCATCTCTGTTATTTTAATGAACCCTGGTAGTGTGTCCTATTTTCTATCCAATGTTATCCTGGTTGATTAAAGCAGGCTAAAGTGATATGTCCAGTCAAGTTTAATGAAACAAAATTATGATCCCTGATCTAAGAAGAAAATAATAAATAAAACTGATACGGATTTCATCTGTCTGAAAAATCAAAGTGGAACAAATAGAAATCCAGTAAAATTAGCTACTGTTGTTTCACTGTCTGAGCTAGAGAAATGCAAAAGGTAAACAAACAGCATCAGCAGGGAAGACAAAATGGGACTTCTACTTTTTTCATCTTTCATAATCTCATGCATTATCGGTAACAGGGTGAGACATTTTAATACAGTATGATCATCATTAAAAGGCAGATATTTATCTTATCACAGTGCATTAAACTCCCAGAAGGAAGCAGGAAAGGAGAGAGAGTGAGAGACTCTCTGAACTATTTAAAGAAACACTTTGGTTGCCGCTTTTCTTGATTGTTTTTCCTTAAAAAAAAAAAAAAAAAGCAAAACCCTGATGTTGGACAAAACTGATTCCAAACACAGACTGCACACAGGGCCTATGCATTTTGAGAAATCTCTACTGTGTTCTGACTTTGTTTAATAATTTCTAATTATGTTCTACAACACAAATTAAATATTTCTATCTCCATTGTGTGTACTTATTCATGAGCTGGGCATTAATCGTAAAACAATGTATCTTGTTGTTTATTTATACCAGATGTGAGTATTTATGTTGCTCTGTTCAGGGTTCCCATCTAGGTCTTTATTTGTATACTGAGCCGCCTGTTTTTGCATGAAAATGGTTTCTGAGCTCTGGAGTTCATCTCCACTCTTGTGTTTAAAACAACAGCAAAAACAATTCTTTAAAAAAAAAAGAATTTATGAATAGCTAAGAGATTTCTGTTGTGGCTCCCCTGGTCTCTCACCAGCAGGTCAGCCAGAATACATTTTGGGGACCAAGAAAATTCAATTTGGGATTTGCTTCACAGTTTATGATGCTTGCTTCTTGCAAATAAAAGCTGCCTGTGCCATAGAGAGCCTTTCTTCTGAAATATATTTGCATACTGCTAATTTTCTATTTACTTACTGAGTTTCAGAAACATACGAGCTTGTTGGGGTCAGAGGGAAAGTGTTTCCAGTATGTCTTTCGGTGTCTTCCTTCATCTGATCTAAGTTAGTGATCAGAATAATCCCTGATAGAGCTTTTTTTAAAAAGATATCTTATCTGGGCCATTTTATTGACATAATTCACAATAAAATAAATCTAACTAAGGGATAACATTTGTACAATTTGTAAAAAGACTTTCCCTGTGCTGTCCTTTACTTTCCCAATTCTCCTGTCCAGGGCACTAGTTTTATCAATTTCTGTGCTTTTTAAGTGATTTTTAATGTTTACAAAAACTGAAAATATACATTCCTTTTCCATTTTAATGAAAATGGCAACATATATACATCTTTCATTTTTTCCCCCATTTGATATTGTATCCTGGAAATTGCTCCATATTAGGATATATAAAAATCTCATTTTTCAATAGCTGTATAATATTCCACTCTATAGATATGCATGAAGCACTTAATAAAGGGCCATATTTTATTTCTAATCTTAAACCTGCTGTACAGAGTACAATGATTGCCTCATAGGAGTTCAATAAACATTTGCTGAGCTGCACAGAATGAATAACTGGTTCTATGAATAACTGACACTATTCTTTGTCAACATGATTGCAGATCATGTAAACAAGACCTACTCTCAAGTCCTGCACAGAGAATAAATGGTTATCAATTTAATTCTTTTCCATGTGGAGAATTATTATTATGTAAAAAGCATCAAGTGGGGAAAGTACCCACATTTTTACCGTGCTGCCTTTAAACAGGGGATGCACAAAGGGGACCCGACTAAGGTCTATACCCGACCATCTAGCAAGAGTTGGCCTCACTTCTTTCAAAACAATAGTCCTTGAAGCTAAGTAGTACTGCCGTCTTCAGGCAAGAACACAAGTGCCACACTTCTCCCAGAGGCACCCTGAATGCTTGGATTCATTGGAGATTTAAGTTTTCTACACCTGAACTCAAGTATTTAGACCGACAGCGAGCCTTAGAATCAAAAGTCTAACACCCTACAGGATGAGTGCTCCAATATGGCAATGATTACTGAGATAGTAATGCCAAGATACATAAATTTCTCATGTTACATAAGAGCAGTATGGGTCCCAGTGGGCATCTTCCCTTTTCCCAACACCTTCGAATGCACTTGGCTTTACTCAGTCATACAGACATCTGGTATCAGTTCCAGACCATGAGTGAAAACATCTGGAACTGGCAATACAGAAAAAAGTGAGGAACGAATGCAAGTGCTTCATTGTAGTGGAGTCTAGTGCCACCCATTGGAAAAGGCAACGGCACCCCACTCCAGTACTCTTGTCTGGAAAGTCCCATGGACGGAGGAGCCTGGTGGGCTGCAGTCCATGGGGTCGCTAGGAGTCGGACACGACTGAGCGACTTCACTTTCACTTTTCACTTTCATGCACTGGAGAAGGAAATGGCAGCCCACTCCAGCGTTCTTGCCTGGAGAATCCCAGGGACAGGGAGCCTGGTGGGCTGCCATCTTTGGGGTCGCACGGAGTCGGACACGACTGAAGCAACTTAGCAGCAGCAGCAGCAGTGCCACCCATATATGGTGGAAAAATTTAAACATATTAGCAAAACAATGTAGTGACACTGGAGGATTAAATCAACATAAACATTGAAAGATGTCATACCTCCAGTTTCTGTTTCAGCATGTAACGAGGTTAGAACTTGTCACTCCACCTAATAACAAGTAAAAAGCTTAATGAAGTGAAAATGAACAACTCTTCTCAGATCTGTCAGAACTGAGGTCACAGGACAAGCAGCTTTCAGGCAGATACAGAGAATTATAACTTACGAGAGTAGGAACATGGAACAACAGACTGGTTTCAAATAGGAAAAGGAGTACGTCAAGGCTGTATATTGTCACCCTGCTTATTTAACTTCTATGCAGAGTACATCATGAGAAACGCTGGGCTGGAAGAAACAAGAGCTGGAATCAAGATTGCCGGGAGAAATATCAATAACCTCAGATATGCAAATGACACCACCCTTATGGCAGAAAATGAAGAGGAACTAAAAAGTCTCTTGATGAAAGTGAAAGAGGAGAGTGAAAAAGTTGGCTTAAAGCTCAACATTCAGAAAACGAAGATCATGGCATCTGGTCCCATCACTTCATAGGAAATAGATGGGGAAACAGTGGAAACAATGTTAGACTTTATTTTTCTGGGCTCCAAAATCACTGCAGATGGTGATTGCAGCCATGAAATTAAAAGACATTTACTCCTTGGAAGGAAAGTTATGACCAACCTAGATAGCATATTCAAAAGCAGAGACATTACTTTGCCAACAAAGATCTGTCTAGTTAAGGCTATGGTTTTTTCTGTGGTGAGGTATGGATGTGAAAGTTGGACTGTGAAGAAAGCTGAGCACCGAATAATTGATGCTTTTGAACTGTGGTGTTGGAGAAGACTCTTGAGAGTCCCTTGGACTGCAAGGAGATCCAACCAGTCCATTCTAAAAGAGATCGGTCCTGGGTGTTCTTTGTAAGGACTGATGCTGAAGCTGAAACTCCAATACTTTGGCCACCTCATGCGAAGAGTTGACTCATTGGAAAAGACTCTGATGCTGGGAGGGATTGGGGGCATGAGGAGAAGGGGATGACAGAGGATGAGATAGCTGGATGGCATCACCAGCTCAATGGACATGAGTTTGTGTGAATTCCAGGAGTTGGTGATGGACAGGGAGGCCTGGCATGCTGCAATTCATGGGGTTGCAGAGTCAGACATGACTGAGCGACTGAAATGAACTGAGAGTAGGAACTCATGAGCCACAAGTTCCATGGGAAATAGGATCAAGGTAAAAAAAACTAAACAGGGGTTGATGAATTCCTGGAGGCTCAGTATTGACAAGTCTGAGAGTTGAAGCCTTCGGGGGCCTGTCTTGGGCTAGAGATACACATTTGTGAGCCCTCAAGAAGGGCTTTTGTTTACTACCAGGAGCTCTAACAGTTTCTCTCAGTAAAGACTGGAGAAAAAGTCCCTCATTCTGCCCGCAGGAGAAGGGAAAAAGCAACCATGTTGACATCGATCAGAGCATCCTTTCTTAACAAGGCCTGCCCTCATTTACCTGAGCCTAACCTAAAAGGTTTTATTGGAGCTTAACCAACCTGGCAGAAGGGAATTACCCAACTCACTCTAGTCATCCTGCCCCACTGAAAGGAGTGAAAGCAAAACAGAACAAAACTGAGAAGCATTTGTGAAATTCACAGTCCAGGGACACAAACTCAATAAAAGACTGAGTCCTAGATGTAAGACTATACAATACTTCTCTCCACTATACAATACCTCCCTTAACACGTCAACAGCACATCACTGAACACCCATTTACAACACTTCCTTTTATCCAGTATACCATGTCCAACTTTCAACAAAAAAATAAATTATAGATCTTGCTGGAAGGTTAAAAAAAAATAACAACAAAAAAAAAACACAGTTTGTAGAGACAGAGCAAGCTACCAGAACCAGATTCAAACATGGCAGGGGTGTTGAAATTATTAGCCTAGGAATTTATGGTAATGATGATGAATATGTTAAGGACACTAATGTAGAGGGATGTTTCTTGATAATCTGGAAATTTACGAATTGGATAGGTAATCTTGGTTGTTCTTGGTCAGTCACATCTCTGAGTCATGTCCATGGTAATCTTATTGTCTTGTATATTGACCATTGTGAATTTTTGATTGAACTTGGACCAAAGAATCCCAATCATTGTGCAGAGAAAGAAAGGTCTTAAGATAAGGAAGAGGAGAGCTATTCAAAAGCAGAAATCCACAAAATTCTCCTAGAGTGTGAGGACTCTGAGGCCAAGCTGACTTCACAGGTGAGCTTGCTGCCAAAGTGATCCTACTAAATGCAAGGTGAGTCTGGAGGTGGCATTTGCTACCCAAGAACCATAAGGAACCTGGGAGCCAAGGCACCAAATTGCCACTCACAGGAAAGGAAATGTGCGCCTCCCCCTTCCCCAACCCAGTACTTGGATAATTCTCTCCCTTTCTCTTTAAGTAAGTTTCCTAGGAATATTTGAAGATCTACTGCCTGCACCCCCTCAGAACTGGAATCCTACAAAAATAAGGGATTCCACGTGCAAGAACACCCTAAGTGCTTATTTCCACCTAACTTAAGTGCTGCAATTTGAATTCTCCAGAAGACAAACCACCAAAGCAAATGCCCTGTGTTCTTTCCTCCTGCTACTTGCTTCTCAAAGGAAAGGGTGCCCCTTGTGTGACTTCTATCACTGCGCCCTCATAGCTACACTCCTTGTGGAAGGCAGGCAAGGAAAGAGCCTCCCTGAAGATGCATCCCTAAATTGGCTTGGGAATGTGGGTGGAAAGCTGAGTCAAGACTCATCACATTTTAAGAGACAGTTCAGAATAAAGGAAGTGCTTTCAGTTCTGTCATCTTATCAGTAATGACCTCAGTAACAGTCAGGCCATGAAGATGAGAACTATCAACAAGATATCTATTCACCCCTACTCAACAAATCAGCTCTGGAAGGGGCCAGAGATAGAGGGGCTTTTACCTCCAAGTCTGATTTGATTCCAGATATAACCAGAATGACCAAATGTCACTCTAATTAGAAGGCAATAAAATTCCATGGCAAAACAAATTCCAGCTTGAGCTCACTTCCAGGGGACATTTGTCTTCATTATGGGATGTGTATACTTGAGGCTTGGCTGGCAATTCTGCTTTAAAGGGGACTGTGTGGTAATGAGTATGAAGATGGAAACCTTTGCTTAGTTCTGAATGCCCAGAGCTTGCCCTGAACATGGAGTCTCGGCCTCCAGATGCCATTCAGCCAGGCCTGACTACCCTTCCGGACTGCTTTTCTATAATTGTTCCAAGAGAAGAAAGGAAAGAAAAACAGCCCTGACAGATTGTGGAGGTGATAAAGTTCCTGAAAATTAGACCTGCTAATAGGGTAAAAGTCTATTATTGCTTGAAATCTCCTAAGGTTTCATACTTTTTATCCCCCTTCTCTCTCTTCCTCTCAGCTTTTAATTGAAACACGAAATTCTGTAGGGGATATAGCCAATTGAGTCGATAACGAGTCAAAAGCTTAGATGTGCAGCTTATTTTGTTCATAAGTAATAGCTTTTTTTTTTTTTTCCCTGCAGTTACCTGCAGGGTCCATCCCCTGGTCAGTGGAATGACTGTCCTGGGATACAGTGGTTTAGCCTTCTAGAAGAATTTTTGGGCCATTGAATCTCTCAGGTCCAATAGCTGCTTGCAAATGGGCCATCTGGAAATAAATGATTTCCCCATCTTTTGCTTTTTCCTCATCTTTTCCTGCCTGTTTTGCCTCACTCAGAGTTACAATTTAAGTGAATGCATTCCAGTCCTCTATCAGATATGCTGTATCTTGAGAGAACCACATTAGAGACAGATATGGAGACAGAAGAGAAGAGTGAGACAGAAACACTGAGATGGTGGCATTTCCTAGTAGAGTGTGATTCAGCCAGCTAACAATGTGTGAGAGGCAGTGAAAATCAGAGAGCAAAGTGCATACTGCATGACCCCTGGGTATATCATCTATTCGACTTGCCATTAAAATTGGAATGATAACTGAGTTTTCTATATTATAGGATTCTAGTAAGAAATAAATGCACTTCAATGTATGAACATGGTGAGTAAAATGTTTAAGTCAACTAATCACTATCTTACGTCAAAAACAATGCTAGTATAAATATCTAAAAGCCACTGATAAATTCAGAAGAACAAAAGTAAAAGTATATAAACTGAGGCAGTGTTTTAGATTCTTTTTCATATGTAGATGTATTCTACCTCACCAACTGTTGGAGAAGTGGTGTGGAATGGCTATAGTTGACACCTGCACCAGCTCTGGATCCAGACTTCCTGAATTGAAACTCTCACTGTGTTGTGAAACATTGAGTTCTTATTCCTTTGATCCCTTATCTGTAGAAAAGCAATCATTCCAGAAGGACTTTTGGAATGCAACCTGGACAGAATAAGGCTTAATTGAAAAGTCAAAGTGAAGTCTCTCAGTCGTGTCCAACTCTTAGCGACCTCATGGATTGCAGCCTACCAGGCTCCTCTGTCCATGGGATTTTCCAGGCAAGAGTACTGGAGTGGGGTGCCATTGCCTTCTTCGTCAATTGACATTAGACATTCTTTATTACTTAATCATATATTCCTGCCTCATTGTTTTTATTATACTCTCTTTTCTTTTGAAAAGTTCTCCTACCTTGTAATATTGATAGCACGTGCTTCATTTGATTTCCTTTCAGTTCAAGAGGCTTTCCCTGACCCTTCAAACCTATAGAGGTGTCTCTCTTCTCTGAATGCATAGAATTATCAACAGCCCCTCTGTTGCAGCTTAATTGTAGACTACTGGCTGGTATGATTTTTGTTGTTTATTATTTTCTATGCAGAACAGTGAAATAAACTTAAACTTTGGTATTAACAGACAACAGATTGTACTGTCTGTTGGTGTATCATCTTCAAGTACCTCATTTATCATTAGCTGAATTATACTGATCTATAATATAAAGATGATAGTAATAATAACTGTCTCCCAGTTTTGAGGATCTACAGAGGGAAGGTCTATGAGAGCTCTTGATAACCAGGAAACGATTTACTCTTCACTTATGTGCTCTGGTTTTTCTAAATTAAATATATAGTCTTGAGTAAATGAAATGGTACATATTTAGAATACTACAGAGCCTAGCAGAATAGTTTGTACTGAAGAGATACCCACTTAATATCTCTTGATGGTTAAATTGATATATTGAATAGATACATTAATTAACAAACTTACAGATTGAATAAGTTTTAATGGTATGAATGAGAGTAATTCGAAGAGAGACAGAGTAGCAAAGGCAGGTAAAATATGCCATAAAGGCAACCCAACACAAGGGATTGGCCTTGATTAAAAGCAAAAGCATTGAGTCTTTGCGATGTGTGTATGTGTGTGGAGAGAGAGAAAGAAGGAAGAGACAGAGACAAAAGCTTAATAAAGAACTAAGAGAGAAATTTAATTTAGAAAGGCATATATATAAAAGTTCACCATAAGAAAAGGATGTTATGAGTAAACATTCTCTCTTAACCATGCTAAGCATAATTCAGAAATAGAAGAGGAGAAGAAACAAATATACTCTTATTCAGGAGTAACATGCTAGAAGAGTTGGAATTTAGGTGACTTTCCTAGCCAAGACGAGAAAGGAAGTGAGTAAAAATTAGCAGCAACAATATAGCTTTATTAAGTAACTGCTGCAGCCCCCACAGTTGCTTAATATTCTGACAGGTCCTAGGAGAGAGCATCCATCAGATTTTGACCAAGAGGGAACCATAATCATAATATAATAATAACCATAATAAGTCTTCTAAGGCTGTGCTGAAGGCCTCACAATAGTTCTGGTTCACAGGATCAGCCTTCTTAAACTCTATCACATAAGATTTGCGTAAGTTAGAAGCCTCTGTTTATAAGCAGTTTAACCCAGGAGAGAACTGAATATCTGGATTTAATTTTACACCCATTAACTTGCAATCAAAAAAATTATGTCCTACTAGTAGGGATTGTAACAATTATATATATATATATATCCTGTTGATTCCATTGTGTGATTTCTAGAGTTTCAGTGGTTTATTGCTCCCAAGTCACATCACTAATCCTTTGCTAATGTCTAAATTTTCACACTGTAAAATAAGGCTAGATAAGCATGATGTCAGTAGGTGAATGAATAAATAAACTGGTACATCCAGACAATGGTATATTATTCAGTAATAAAAAGAAATGAGCTATAAAGTCATGAGAAGACACAGAGGAAACTTAGCTGGATAATAATAAGTAAAAAAAAAGCCAGTCTGACTACATACTGTATGTTCCCAACTATATGACTTTCCAGAAAAAGCAAAACCATGGAGACAGTATAAGGATGGAGACAATATAAAGATCCATGGTTGCCTAGGCTTCCCTTGTGGCTCAGCTGGTAAAGAATCTGCGTGCAATGTGGGATTTTGGTCCCGGGGTTGGGAAGATCCCCTGGAGAAGGGAAAGCCTACCCACTCCAGTATTCTGGCCTGGAGAATTTCATTGACTGTATAGTCCATGGGATTGCAAAGAGTCACACAAGACTGAATGACTTTCACATTCATTTTCACTTTTCCCATGTTAGGAGTGCAGAGAAAGACATGGGTCAGTACAGCATAGAGGACTTTTAGGACAGTGAGCATACTCTGTATGATATGATGATGGATGCATGTCTTCAGACATTTTCCCAACCCAGAGAGTGTCCAACACCTTTAAGACAAGCTATAAACTTTGAATGATTCTGATGTATCAAAGTGAGCTCCTCAGTAAAAGAGATATCATAGTGGTGAATGATGTTGATATTGGGTGAGGTTGTGCAAGTGTGGGAGCAGTAAGGATATGAGAAATCTTTGCACCTTCCCCTCAATTTTGTTATGAAACTTAAACTTCTCTAAACAATAGAGTATTAAAAACAGGGCTAGGAATAGTGTTCCTAACATGTTCCTCCATGACAACATATAAGTGACTAGTATCAGGCAGGTGTTTTGGTGAACAAGGTACATGGTATGAAAGAAAGTAAGAGAGAAAATTACTTTGTGGAAAAGAGAGATTTCACAGAAAAGTTGGACATCGAGATCAGAGGCAGGGAACTTCTCACAGGCTCCCTCTACAGTGTGCACTAGAGGAAGTCATAAACTTGGAACATCTGAATTATTCTCATCAGCCTTCTCCACACAGGTCTCTACCATGTTTATCACTGTCTGGTACCTCAATGCCCAGGCTTCTCAGGTGTCTCAGTGGTAAAGAATTTGCCTGGCAATGCAGGAGACAAGGGTTCCATTCTTGCGTCAGGAAGATCCCACAGAGAAGGAAATGGCCACCCACTCCAGTATTCTTGCCTGGAAATTCCCATGGACAGAGATGACTGGCAAACTTCAAGCCATGGGGTCACATAAGAGACACAACTTATTGACTGCTGCTGCTGCTGCTAAGTCATTTCAGTCCTGTCCGACTCTGTGCGACCCCATAGACGGCAGCCTTCCAGGCTCCCCCATCCCTGAGATTCCCCAGGCAAGAACACTGGAGTGGGTTGCCATTTCCTTCTCCAATGCATGAAAGTGAGAGGTGAAAGTGAAGTCGCTCAGTCGTGTCCGACTCTTTGCGACCCCATGGACTGCAGCCTATCAGGCTCCTCCATGCATGGGATTTTCCAGGCAAGAGTACTGGAGTGGGGTGCCATTGCCTTTTCCAACTTAGTGACTAAACATAACTAAACAACCACCTCGTTGCTCAGTCATGATGTTATCTGGACTCAAGCACAAGCCTTTTTTATATACTTTGTGATTTCTGGGTTTATACTTTATCGAATGAATTATATTTCAAGTGGGGCAAGAGCACTTTATTTTATTTTTTAATACATTTATTTTATTTTTAATACTTTCCCCACCATAAAGGATGCTACTTAAAAAAGAAAAAAATCAGAGAATGCTTGCTAAATGGCTTCTTGATAGAATCAACAAACCAAAATGAAGAATATAAAAACCAGAGTAGATTTAGAAATTTCAAAATTCAGAAAAGTTAAGCAGCTTGCCCAAGGTCACACCAGTAGTTGATAGCCATCCAGAACAAAAACTCAGGTGTTCAAACTCTCTGCCCAAAGTCCTCCACTACATCATGAGCTGTCTCACAGAGCCTAACAAATTAGGCCTCAGGAATGTTATCTGTTTTCTATTGTCTTCATTTTTCTTTTAAATTTGGCACACAATTTTTGTTCATTGGACCATCTAAACTTCTACCTTCCATTGTTCAAGGGAATTGTCTCTAGAACTATCAACAAAAATGACAAGGATGTCTATCCATCTGTTCATTCATCCATCACATGCCCCGTGCAGTTATTTACATAGCGCAGTGACACCGTGAACAAACACATGTGGAGAAAGAAAGAAAGACTAGAGGACAAAAAAGACATCTGGGATTTTTATGAGCCATTTTCCATACAGTGTGCAATCCCCACTCAGCATTATGTGTACAGTAGTTGTATCTGTCACGGTCTATATGATGCTTTGGTGGTAGTCCATTAGCTATTATCAGTAGAGCCATTACAAAATACACTACCCCAAGTTCTGCTGAGATGCATATATTGGTACATTGCCAAATAGTTGCCTGTGCTATAGAAATCAGCAACAATTTCCTTACAAAAAGCAACTGAAGCTTCTTGCTAAACAAGCACATAGATTTCCAGAAGTAAGGCCTCTAATTCAAATCCTTAAACTGATGTCTCATACCAAGTTGGTAATTAAAAGAATCCTGCAGTGTGATTCTGGCTTTGTTTCATTACTACCTTTCCATATACACAAACATACTCACATATAAAGACAAGATCACATACAAACTCAGGAACATCACATTTTCAAAGTCCTGAAACTAGAATGAACTGCAAAACTAGCGTTGAACTTAAATCACAGCCCACAGAAAACCAGGTCTTTTCTCTCTCTTGCACCCTCTCAGGACACCAATTAGATGACAGAACACACAGTAGTACTCAGCAAATTGACTGAAATACTGATTTTTTTTGTTGTTGTTGTCACAATCCCTGCAGATTTTGTTTTATAGTCAAGGAGAAATTCTTTGGTCATCAAATGATGATCAATTTCAAGGAAGTGAGTTAAATCCTCAAGTAAAGGAAGGCAACTTGATAGTTACAGGATTTTAGATTGCTGGTGTGTGTGTGTGTGTGTGTGTGTGTGTGTGTGTGTGTGTGTACATAGTGGTAGAGTTGAAGGAAATGAGGATTCTGGTTTGTTAGTGATAATAGTATTTTTGTCCCATAAATCTGAGAGGGAGCAAACCAACTCTCCACATGCTCCTCCTCCTAATCTCTCCTACAACACTGTCCTTCCACCCCAATATACATAGGGGTTTAAGCTGGATGTCAGTCAGAGCAAACCAGAACAAAGTCTTTCCAAATCTTCCACCTCTGGACTCCTGTGAAGAGTCCAAACTAATGCCTACTGCTCCCTTTCATCCAGCTAAAGGAAACTTGTTTTTGAAACCTTCTCTGATCCACTTCCTCTTTTTCCTCCTTCTAAAAAGGAAGAATTCTGTCTTGCTATGAGAAGAGAGGGAAACCAGGTGCCATTAGTGACCCATCTGGAGCAGAAATATCTGTGGTTACAGTATGTGGGAAATTTTTAATAGTTATGAGGTATAAACGGATTGAAGAAAAGGGGAGTGAGTTTTACAGTTTTTGTTTTTTGCTTTTTTTTTTTCCCAGTGGGTCATAAATTAGACCTCCTTCAACATCTTTCAAGATGTGTAACTAAATAACAGAATTATTTGTTAAACTTCTTCTGGCAGCTGAACTGGTTCTCAAGTACAATATTGTGGAGAGAATCAGCCATATGATTCTAAAGTTCATAAAATTTAAACAGGAAGACTTAGAAGTAAATCTTTGTAGGTCATCCAATCCTACCTATCACAAAGGATTTGTATCTCAACTGTGTGATTATCAGAAGAGCTTTGGTGGGGCTCTGGTTGAGTACTTCCAATGCTGATATTTCATACTCAGGTGAAAATCGTTTTGCTACAACCTCCATGCATTAGTTAATGGTATTCTCTGAACATGCATAGAATAATTCTTCCTTCTTCACTGTCTTCTGCTAAACTGTATTATCAATGTTTGTTCTCACTTTCCTGAGTAACTATGTTCTCCTCCAATCCAAATATCACTGGTTCTTTCAATAGCTCTTATGACATTTCCACAGCCTCCAAAATGATGTTTCCTCTTATCTGAACATATTTCATGTTGTGAATATCCTACGTAAACTGTGACTCATAAATAAATATAACACTCTAGATGCAATCTGGTAAGTGTGAGTGCAAGGGCTCAACATAACTATTATTGAATTTTATTTTATGTTTATTTTCTCTTGGCGTTATGCCACCTCATTTCTCCTCTCTCATGCTGTTAGCCTTTTGAATAACCTTCCATGTCCTAGGATAAAGAGTGTACACACATGCCCCAATCTATGAACTTTCAGAGAGAGTTTCACAGTAGGTGTGATAATTAACTCTAAAGTCAAATCTAAATGGGTTTAGAACCCAGCTGGACCAGTCACAGGTTAAGAGACTTTGAGACAGTTTGTTAAGAAATCAGTTTTTTCACTTATTAATTGTTTTTAAGCAAGGCCCTGAACACCTCCTATGTGTTCTTCTCAATTAAATGTTATCTTTTTAGTTGGGGCACAGTACTGCATGTATTTAAGGTGGTTTCAAAATCTTAAGGTCATTTAAACTTTTTGTAATTGAAACAGTTCAAGAATTCATTCTTCTACTAGTTTTCTACTACTGTGACTGTGTAGATCACAACAAACCGAGAAAAATTCTTAAACAAATGAGAATACCAGACCAGCTAACCTGCCTCCTGCAAAACCTGTATGTAGGTCAAGAAACAATAGTTACAACCAAACATGGAACAACAGACTGTTTCAAAATTGGGAAAGAAGAGTACGTCAAGGCTATATACTGTCAGCCTGTTGATTTAACTTATATGCAGAGTACATCATGGGAAATGCCAGACTGGATGAAGCAAAAGCTGGAATCAAGACTGATGAGAGAAATATCAATAACCTCAGATATGCAGATAGCACCATTCTGATGGCAGAAAGTGAAGAGGACTTAAAGAGCCTCTTGATGAAAGTGAAAGAGGAGAGTGAAAAAGTTGACTTAAAACTCAACATTCAAAAAACGAAGATCATGGCATCTGATCCCTTCGCTTCAGGGCAAATAGATGAGGAAACCATGGAAACAGTGATAGACTTTATTTTCTTGGGCTCCAAAATAACTGGATCACGACTACAGAAATAAAATTAAAAGACTCTTGCTCCTTGGAAGAAAAGTTATGACAAACCTAGACAGCATATTAAAAAGCAGAGACATTACTCTGCCTAGAAAGGTCTGTCTAGTCAAAGCTATGGTTTTTCCAGTAGTCATGTACAGATGTGAGAGCTAGACAATAAAAATGGCTGAGCACCAAAGAACCAATGCCTTTAAACTGTGGTGCTGTAGAAGACTCCTGAGAGTCCCTTGGACAACAAGGAGATCAAACTAGTCCATCCTAAAGGAAATCAACTCTGAATATTCATTGAAGGACTGATGCTGAAACTGAAGCTCCAAAACTTTGGCCATATGATGTAAATAGCCAACTCATTTGAAAAGACTCTGATTCTGGGAAAGACTGAAGGCAGGAGGAGAAGGAGACAACAGAGGATGAGATGGTTGGATGGCATCACCGACTCGATGGACATGAGTTTGAGTGAGCTCCAGGAGATACTGAAGGACAGGGAAGCCTGCATGGTGCAGTCCATGGGGAGGCAGAATTGGACATGACTGAGTGACTGAACAACATCAACTTATTTTCCATCATCTGCTTGCTAGAATAATCTGTCTTCTACAGCCTTGGTCCTTAAAGTGTGACCTGTGGACCAGCAGTATCAGCATCATCTGAAAACTTGTTAGAAATGCAGCCTCTTAGGTTCCATCTCTGAGCCACCAGGGAAGGGCTTCCCTGGTAGCTCAGCTTCTAAAGAATCTGTTTGCAATGCAGAAGACCCTGGTTCAATCCCTGGATTGGGGAGATCCCTGGAGGAATGGAACAGCTACCTACTCCAGTATTCTTGCTTGGAGAATTCCATGAACAGAGGAGCCTGGCAGGCTATACTCCATTGGTTCACAAAGAGTCACATGTGACTGAATGAGTTTCACTTACTTCACAGGCTCCATCTCAGATCTACTGAACCAGAATTTGTTTTTAGCAGATTACCAAAGTGATAAAAATTGAAGTTTGAGAGGTTCTAAATAATTATTCACAGAGCTGAGAAAAATATTAACCAATAAAACACATTGGAGAATTGCTTCTAAATCAGTAATGACCAATTAATAAAGTCTTTGCATTTGCACAATATGAGAACACTTAATCCTACTGTACTTTAAACAATGTTCCACTCCTCTCTCATAGTAGATTATAAGAATTTTTAACAAATGTTCCTTCTTATTTCTTCCCAGTTGGATTCCAGCTCTTAATCTGAGTGAATGTGAGGCAAGGCTAGGGAGGATGAATGTAGTCTGTGTTCAGAAGTTTGATGCTGGGCTTCAAATCTTGCCCTGATCACTTAATTCCCAGTTGACTTGAGCTGTTTGTTTACCTTTGAAGTGCCAGTTTCCTCATTTGTAAAATGAAGATAATAATAGACTGGTTCCAAATGGGAAAAGGAGTACGTCAAGGCTGCATATTGTCATCCTGCTTATTTAACTTATATGCAGGGTACATCGTGAGAAACGCTGGGCTGGAAGAAGCACAAGCTGCAATCAAGTTTGCCGGGAGAAATACCAATAATCTCAGATATGCAGATGACACTACCCTTATGGCAGAAAGTGTAGAGGAACTAAAAAGCTTCTTGATGAAAGTGAAAGAGGAGAGTGAAAAAGTTGGCTTAAAGCTCAACATTCAGAAAACGAAGATCATGGCATCCAGTCCCATCACTTCATGGGAAATAGATGGGGAAACAGTGTCAGACTTTATTTTTCTGGGCTCCAAAATCACTGCAGATGGTGATTGCAGCCATGAAATTAAAAGACACTTACTCCTTGGAAGGAAAGTTATGACCAACCTAGATAGCATATTCAAAAGCAGAGACATTACTTTACCCACAAAGGTCTGTCTAGTCAAGGCTATGGTTTTTCCAGTGGTGAGGTATGGATGTGAAAGTTGGACTGTGAAGAAAGCTGAGCACTGAAGAATTGATGCTTTTGAACTCTGGTGTTGGATAAGACTCTTGAGAGTCCCTTGGACTGCAAGGAGATCCAACCAGTCCATTCTGAAGGAGATCAGTCCTGGGTGTTACTTGGAAGGAATGATGCTAAAGCTGAAACTCCAGTCCTTTGGCCACCTCATGCGAAGAGTTGACTCATTGGAAAAGACTGATGCTGGGAGGGATTGGGGGCAGGAGGAAAAGGGGACAACAGAGGATGAGATGGCTGGATGGCATCACCAACTCAATGGACATGAGTTTGAGTGAACTCCAGGAGTTGGTGACAGACAGGGAGGCCTGGTGTGCTGCAATTCATGGGGTCGCAAAGAGTCAGACACGACTGAGCAACTGAACTGAATTGAACTGAATAATACTAGTCTCCTACCTTTATTGGGAAGATCAAATAAGGTAACCCATGTATATATATACATTTGTAAAGCCTTAAATGTGGTAAGTATTTGCTTCCTTTCTTGAATTCTTACAATGCTTTTATTTAGAGTGTTTGCTCTGGGTCATAACAGACTTTTTGTATCAATATTCTATGTGCCTTGATAAGAATACTATTTAATGCTGGCATCTCCTAAGACATAATCAGGCTACTTTTTAAAGTCCATAAGTGGGACTGTTTGGGAGCTGAAATGTTTTCTTCAGTATAATCTTAACCTAATCTACAAATGCATATCCAAGCAATGATAAGGATGTTAATAGTTATTCTATACTCCTATGACTACTAGACTACTATTGCTAGGCAAACTATAGTGTCTAACCACCTCTTACAATGATATCACATAATGTCTTCTCTGGGGAGTTTGAAGGACAGAGACTGGAAGGAGCTGAGGGTGGGAGTCAGTGCTCCAGAAATCGAGCACGGTGTTTGGGATGATTTGTGGACAAAGAACGTCACCATATAAATAAGCAAAGGATGTTGCATTTTCAAGGCATCAGCCACTGCAGCCACTTGGATGGTGCAACCTGAAGGGATTAAGGATGGAGAAAAAAAAACAAAAAAACAAAACAGGACAAGGGCCCTAGATAGTTAAGGTGAATATCACATGAATAATTTCATTAAGTTCAGATACTTGCATTTTCCCATATACAGAAAAAATGTTAAATTCATTAATTTGAAATGTTTGCTTTTCTTTAGCAGCAATCTTTTGGTATTTGACTACTTGGGATTTTATTTTTTTTTAAATTTCCTGTATATTATAGCTTCTCCTCTACCTCTTCAAAAGAGTCTGCAGAGCTATCTGAGAGGCTCTAACCTGGATTAAGTTTTCAGTAATCCACCAAATAAAACAATTCATAAATTTAGGCTTTGTCATTTTTTTCAGTGAACAGTTATATCTGGTTTTCACCAAACTCTCTGAGGAGTAAGATGGTAAATATTTGTATAAACAGAAGCCCCAGCCTTGTAAATAAAAGTCTTGAATTTGAGTCTCAGCTTTCATATTTACTAAATCTCCTAACTTTATTTAAATTATCTGGGCCTTAATTACCTTATTTATAACATGGGAAGAATTGCCAACATTCTCCCTAGTTGATTTAAAAATGCATATTTATTACCTATGTTTTAATAAACCTTTAATTTCTAAGAAAAGCACAAAGAAGAAAAGTGATGTTGATGATATAAGCATTTTCCTCCTTTGACTCTGGTGGTCTCTCTATACTTACAAGGATATTTTGCACAATCTATGCTTTGGTATGCTTTATGATTCTTCATGGAAATTCCTGAGAGAGGTAGTAGAAGAAACTAGGAGAATTGATTTTTTAGCACCATGATTGCTATTTATTTCTACAATTTACCCAATATGGAGAAAACCATATGATATCAAGGATGTTAAAAGCTGTCCTTAAGTAGCTCCCCCACTGGCTTGCCATGAGGTTAAGTTGCTGTAATGGTATTATTCCTTAAGGGTATCTAGTAGAGCTTTCTTTAAAGCTGGGTCAAGGCTAATGTGTTATGCTAGGAGGATTCATATATTATATAGTTAACATATTAGCAGGGGTTATTGTCTCTGATTAAGCCATTACCACCCACTGTCTTATAGCAAAGAAAAGGACCCTGGGGGAATGGGTTATATGATGGACTCATTTTGATGAAGGAGAAGCAAAATTAACAGCATGAGATTAAGTTTGGGGCTAGTTAAAATTTTGATATCATGGCTTCTGGGCACTTAATCATTGAGATTGGGTCTCTAAAAGAGACTTCAAGAAAGATAAATACTCAATTCATTATCTTTTTCAAGAGTCAGGGTGTATTGTGTAGCTAAACAAACTAAAGCTTTGGAGTTGGAGTTTGGAGCCAAGAAAGATTTATTGCAGGACCAGGCAATGAAAACAGGGCAGTTCAAGCTCAGAAACCTAAAATCCAGATGATTTTGGGGAAAGAGTTTTAATAGGCAAAATTGGTGAGGAGGCGGTCCTTATGGTGTGTGACCTTCTTCTGATTGGTTTGTAGTGAGGTAACAGGACAGTGTTCCCAGAGTCTCAATTCTCAGTCTTCTGGTTCCAACCAGCCAAGGCCCAAGTACTTATGCTCTGCCTGAAGTTACTATCCTCTACCTGGGTGGGGGTCTTCATTCTCATAGAATAATTCAGAGATATCTCCTGAAGAGGAATCTGGACCCCAATCCATTGCTGCACTATTATTTTGATGCCTTTCCTTTGTTTCTGCATGCCCTCATTCTTGGAGAAGGCAATGGCACCCCACTCCAGTACACTTGCCTGGAAAATCCCATGGACAGAGGAGCCTGGTGGGCTCCAGTCCATGGGGTTGCTAAGAGTCGGACACGACTGAACAATTTCGCTTTCAATTTTCACTTTCATGCATTGGAGAAGGAAATGGCAACCCATTCCAGTGTTCTTGCCTGGAGAGTCCCAGGGAGAGAGGAGCCTGGTGGGCTGCTGTCTGTGGGGTCGCACAGAGTCAGACAGGACTGAAGCAACTTAGCAGCAGCAGCAGCAGCCCTCATGCTTATAATAAGTAACGGTTTGTATCTGCCCTTTGGAACTCAGGGAAGCTCTAGGAGGCTGAAACATTTTTCCTACAAACAAGAACTGAGGGACACAGAAAAAGGCTTTTGGCTTTTATACCTGGGACGGCCAGTTCCTGCTCAGTTTCAATCCCTTCTCTTCTTTAATACTCCTCAATCTTGAGGGGCACAGATGTTGAACAATAAAGGAAATAAACATTTTGATAGAGAAGTTAATCATAAATCATAAATAGAGGAACTTGGTTTTAGACAGACTTGGTTTCAGATTTGTTTTGTGTTGGATTCCTTGAGCATATGGTTCCTTCAGCATAGGGTTTATATAAAAGTATTATTAGTAAAGGCCTTTAGATTTCTTTATCAGACTTAAAACTAGTGGTTAAACTTCATCTTTATAAAGAGGTTGTTCCCTTTATCATCAACATATAAAACTCATTTTTAGAAATTTCAGTTTCCATTTAAGCATAAACATTCACATGCATATACATTGATTCTGGAATAATTTTTGATTTAAAATAAAACATAAATTCTTCATGTTTTCTAATATTTTTGGGCCCTGAAAAAATTTCATCTCATAGACCTAAAGCTGAAAGATGATAATATTGAAATGCAAGTCACAAGCTTCAATTAGGTACAATCAGAAATCATGCGGTGACTTCATTAAGTATCATTAAGAATGATCAAAATATTGCTCTTAGGAAAAATACATCAAAAGCATTGCATTTACACATTGATTAAACAGGATCTGCAATTTCTAAAATCTGGTACGAGAAAAAAGAATGGAGTAAATTAAGTGCTCATATCCCACTTAGCAACAAGGGAGTGCTTAGCAACTGGCAAAGGAAGACATAAAGGGAGATGGTGGAAAACAAAATATGATCAGCTTCTGAAACAGGGGGAGGAATCAAGAAAGGACAATGTAACTAATTGGGACTGGAGGAGAGGTCGCTGTCCCAGGATGAGTGGGCAAGTTCCTATTAGCCTGTTTTGTATAAGGTTTTTATTTTTAGCTTTAGGAAATTAAGCTTATAATTAGGGAATCAGGAATATAGGAAGGAGTCTCACCAAAGCCATGAATGTGGCTACAGTCATCTTTGGGGACAGGCATGTACCCATTTGGGGCTTCCCTGGTGGCTCAGAGATAAAGAATGTCTGCAATGCAGGAGACATGAGTTCAGTCCCTGGGTCAAGAAGCTCCTCTGGAGAAGAAAATGGCAACCCACACCAGTATTTTTGCCTGGGAAATCCCATGGACAGAGGATTCTAGTGGGCGACAGTCCATGGGGTCGCAAAAGAGTTGGACATGACTTAGTGACTAAACAACAACAAATGTAGCCATTTACAAATATTTTTCCGGTTTGCTTGTGCACTTAGGCACATAGCCATATTCTCAATGCCACAAGGTCTTAAATCTTAAGGAGGCTTAAGGAAGATTTGGTGTCATATCCCTTTGAGAACTCTTTAATAGTATTATTTTTCTAATTACTTCCCCTTCTTTGCACCTAATCTGCTTTCCCTGGTAGTCCCATTCCCCCATGACTTCAGCTCCCATTATGCAGTGAGAATTCTCAACCCTTCTTATTCACTTAGACATACCTCTTTCCTGTGCTTTATTCTGTGCTGTGAATGTTCTGTGGGCCAATGAAATCTACACGATAGACCTCTTCTCCTCATCTTCTTTCTCCCTACACTGACTCACCATCATCCATGCAGTTATCCTATCCAGGACCCACCCTGCATCTGTCTCCTCATCACCCACACCAAGTTGTAGCTAAGGTCATTGATCCTTTCTCTAAAACATATCAATTTTACTCTCCTTCACAATGGATCTAAAATTTAAAAAATCATCCTTTCACCACAAGCAAAATTCACATTCTCAGCATCACTTGAAAGTTCCTCATCATCTGGTCAGATTGATTTTTTCTTTTAGCCTTAGTTTTGCCTTTCCAGTCTGCACATAACCCATGTTTGGATCATATCAATGTGTTCTCGCTACTGGCAGGTGCCATGTTTTCTGACACCTCTTGTCCAAAATTCAGAGCATGCACTTCTTTTACCACACCCTGACTTTATCTGAACCCTGAAAACTCACATAGATGCCAAAGGTTTAACTCTTTGTATCATTTGTATCATTCCAAAGGCTTATAATAATTGTTATTTATCCATGATAAAGGCTTATAATAATGAATTCACAAAAGAACAACAATAACAATCTAAGTTCAAATATTACAGTATTACTGGAAATAGTAGACTTTCAATAAATACCTGCTAGATTGAATTAAATATGGATACAAGGATCCAACATCTCCAAAAATCAGAACCCATGGATTAGAAGTTGAAAATATTTTAGGCTTTGCAGACCATATACTCTCTGTTGCAACAACTAAATTCTTCCTCTATAGCATGAAAGCAGCCATAGATTTTTAAAAAAACAACATGGAGATGATCTAATAAATCTTTATGCACACTGAAAATTAAATTTCACATAATTTTTTGGTGTCACAAAAGAAATGTTTTTAAACCACTAAAAAGTATTGAACCAATAACTTCAAAAACTACATAAATTTACTCAGACAGCTGGATTCAATCCACAGGCTGGGGTTAGCTGATTCCTGCTCTAGTTTATCACCTATTTCAGCTTCTTATTTGGGTGACATTTTATACGAACCTTATGTGGATTGTTGCCATTGATAGTTGGCCTAGTGTAATGGTTTTTCCAGTGGTCACGTATGAATGTGAGAGTTGGACTGTGAAGAAAGCTGAGCACTGAAGAATTGCTGCTTTTGAACTGTGGTGTTGGATAAGACTCTTAAGAGTCCCTTGGACTGCAAGGAGATCCAACCAGTCCATTCTGAAGGAGACCAGCCCTGGGATTTCTTTGGAAGGAATGATGCTAAAGCTGAAACTCCAGTCCTTTGGCTACCTCATGTGAAGAGTTGACTCATTGGAAAAGATTCTGATGCTGGGAGGGATTGGGGGCAGGAGGAAAAGTGGACAACAGAGGATGAGATGGCTGGATGGCATCACCGACTCGATGGATGTGAGTTAGAGTGAACTCCAGGAGTTGGTGATGGACAGGGAGGCCTGGTGTGCTGCGATTCATGGGGTCGCAAAGAGTCAGACACGATGGAGCGACTGAACTGAACTGAACTGAATTCATTATTTTGGATAAATCACATCCACATCATTACTTTATTCTAGAAGTCATTTTAGCTATATCCCAACCTGGGTGTGCCCCCAGACTTACTTTTAATGCTTGTTAAGGCTGTGTATATTGAATGGGCAAAAAGTTTAGCCCATTCTTTCTAGCAATTTTAGAACAAACATAGAACCTCTGTGTGATCCAGGGTTTGACAACCATTTACTCCTATATTGTCACATCACATATTGTCACAATTAATTTTTCACTTATTAGCAACTCACTTCTTAAGAATACAATATTTTTTACTGAATTGCCATCTCCTTATTTGTCAAAGCAATTTCTTCCTTTATCTAAAGCATTTTAATGTTTTTAGCAGAGCATCACTTTTAATCTTATTACTATTACTAAATTGATCTTACTAATTTTGGACCCATCCTCCTTCCCAGTATGAAATCATGAACTCTCATAATTTTCTATGGTAACTCCTTTTCCCAAAACCCAGTTATTCTGGGAGTAAGATACATAATTATTCTGACTTAATCTGAATACTTTCTAAGGTATACTGTTATTCTGACTTAGTCTGTTTAGGCTAGTACTATAAGATACCATACACAGGGTCACTAACAAACAAAATAAATTTATTTCTGACAATTCTGGAGGCTGGTAAGTCTAAGGCCAAGGTGCTGGAAGATACAGTGTCTGGCAAGGGCCTACTTTCTGGTTCATAGATGGTCATCATCTCTGTGTTCTCACATGGCAGAATGTGGTGAGAGGACTCTCTGGGCCTCTTATAAGTCACTAACGTCATTCATGGAGGCACTACCCTCATGATCTAATTACTTACCAAAGGCCTCCAAACACTGTTATATTGGAGATTCGGTTTCAACATATGAATTTTGCAGAGGGACACAAATATTCAACCCAAACCTAATGCATATACTTATTTTCAAAACAAAGATGATGACAAGAGGAAGGAAGAGAGGGAGTTAGAGGTTGAGGACAACAAAGAAAGGAAGAAAAGACTAAGAGAGAGTGGAGATCAAGAAGAATCAAATAGGAAGGCATTTTATATTTAAAAAGAGAATATATAAAACTCATTCAAAAATATTATCTCCTACAAGCTAGGAAACTACAAATATTTCTTTTGACCTGGAGAATTTACTTAGTAGTCAAAAAGAGAAAGAAGGCTCAAATAGGATTTTTTTTTACCCTTTTCCCTGAATCACATTTGATTTGAAAGTCTGATAGAGAATATTTGAGGCTGACCGTTTCTCTTCTTCAAGTTCCATCTGTGCTCAGACTCTAAGCATCCTGGGTCTTTTGACCTGGATAGAAATCAAATGCAAGTACATCATCAGAATGTTTAGCCTCTTGCAATGGCATTTAGATTCCTCCACTGCTATTTCAAAAGATGTCCAAACCTATAAATATTAAGCTATATTTTGGGCCCCTAACCTTGAATGAGGGCAGGTACCATTTAATATTGCCAAGGGAAGGGAAAAGGTGCAGGAGTAAGCAAAGGAAAGAAACGCACAACCACAAATGTCAAACCTGATTGATTAAAAACTAGGTAGGCAAATCAGCAAGGGCTGGTGCAGCATCACTGGAGAGTGAGGTCAGACAGGGTTGTTTTAAAATTATTTGGTATTTTCAGAAATTGATTACTTAGGGAAAGCATTAAGAAGTAACTGTACACATTCATTTAATGGGCCAGTGACTCTTGTTCAGGGCTGGAGTCGTCACATTCAATCTCATCTACTCCTTGTTAAGTTGTGCTTTCTTCTCGAGCGTGTTTATTTATTACAGATGCTATAAGCATAAACTACAAACCAGAATAATAAATAATTCCCTAAATGGGATTTTGTGAGCACCGCATCCCCACTCATCTTTCTACTCCCAACCCCCAATGTGACAGGCATCATTGTTTACAGGCCTGTGAATGTTTACAGGCCTCCGAATTACAGGGCTGAAAAATAAGTCCTATTCTGTCCTAAGGTGAATTTCAGTGTGGAGACAGCCATTTATATGGAGAGAATTGAGTGAGACTGGGATGTCCTCTTGACCCCCAAATGTGCTCCTCAGTTGCTCACTCTTTGAAGGGACATTCCACTGGTTCTTTGAGTTAGGAATACCCTTTCATAGATCTGAAAAGTCTTGGGAGAAGTGTCATGCATTACTGCAGTCTTCGATATACAACTTGGTGTAAACTCATGTTGTTGGTCTTTTCCTGCCCTATCAACTGGGAACAAGCCCCAGTGGGAAAGACTGATATGATGGAGGAAGAGGAACACTTTGGAATATGGATTATGAACCAACGGATTGTATTTGAGTGTAGAACTTCAAGAAAATCTAGAATGAGGCGATAAGAGGCAAGGACTTTGATATGTGTGTGCATGTACACTTACACAGGCACACACACAAACAGACTTTACTCAGAATTAATAGTGAAACACCATCTTTAACTTCCAATCTGATAATTGCCTAGATTTAATTCTCCATTTCCCCAGAGTTTGTTTTAACTTCCCTCATAACATAGTTTGAGTCCCCAGTAGAAACTGCTGGTCTATTCCTACACACATTTTCTCTCTTAGTTCATTAACCCTAAGGACATACCATCCACATCCCTCTCTTTGGTACTCTATGGAACTTTTAAAGTTGATCTCACACTACAATCCCTTGAATACTGCTACCTATTTCTTTGACTAAAATTGTCTTACTCTGATTTCCCATTGTCTTCTTTAATGCCTAATTCTATGTTTACAGATGCATTCTCAGATGATTCTATTTACCTCACATAAAATACAAATTCTTTATGGGAAGAACTCCCCTGTGTTTCTTGTTTTCCCAACACATGCCTACTTTCTGAGTATAAAATCAAGAGATCACGCATCCCCTCACTTTTTTGAAAAATAGTGCATTTAGGTGAAGTGTGTATACTTGAATTACGGTCACATTCTCCATGCACTGTATGAAACTGACTATTAATCCTGAGCCTATAGCTTTATGAATTATGTGTATTTCCCCAAAGTAAGTCATTCAGGTACCTTTCAAAAAGAGTAAGATAATTCCTCTAGAATATTTACTTCATACAAGTAAAGATATGAAGGGCATCAATACATGTATATATCCAATGATGAAAAATGCAATACTTCCTAGGCTTGTGTTTTTTAGCTATCACACAATGCATTTGTTGTCATCTAATTAGGCATTATTAGAACCTAAAGTCCCCTTGCATTTACCCTTCAACAATTATAATCAAGTATGCCTGACATCACAGTATTTATCCCTAGAAATAATGACACCATGGCAAAGCAGCAATGTGACTGCATTGCAGGACCAAGCAGTGTAGCAAGGGAGACCCTAAAGGCAGTGCTTCATATCCAGATACAAAGGGATTCACAATGAACACATCACCAATTTTAATAAACCTGATGAAAGTTAAGTAGATTGGATATGAAAGTCAACTATACTTGAGATCCCCTGCTTGTCTTAGAGACCCTCTTTAAATTAAGACTTTGCCAGGTGATTAAGAAGAACACCAGTGCTTCAAAGGGAATCAGAGTCTTGTTATCTGCGGCTCCACGGGCGACCAGTTCTCTTGCCCTTCGGTCCAGACGGAAGCTTTGTTCTCCCGAAGTTGTTCAGGTGCTGAGCCTGTCCAAACAAGGGAATCGAGGGAGGCTTTAGGAGCCTGCACCTTTTTGAAAAACAGTGCCACTCCCTTGGCTCAAAAGCCCCGAACATCAAATGCCTCCCTTTGCCAGGCAGCTTGGCTATTCCCCAGGCATTTTCAATCTAGTTGGGTAAAACAAAAATTGCATAATTTGTCATTATTTTCAAGGAATGAGATGTGCCTTCTACAATCCCTTCCGAGTTAAATACAATGATGCTGACCTTCCTGTGAATGCCAATGCCTTCTTTCTCACAAAGAATAGAAATAAAGAATGGGAAAAGAAACACCCAATTGATTGCCTATAATTTGCTCTGGTATTTGTTATTTGTGTCTTCTTTGTATACATTTTAAGGATAGGTAGCAGAAAAATTATTTTCCCAAGTCTTTATTAAAGAGAAGCCAAATCCTCTGGGAAAAGCTGGGACTGGAAGCCAGGACTTCTGAGTTAACTGCAAGATTCAAAACAAATAAATCACATCAATTTAGGCAAGTCACAAGTCATATAATCATTCAATTTCCTCATCTTTAAAATGAGAATTAAAATGATCCTCTCTAAATATATCCCATTTAATTATGGAACTAAAATGAACAAAATTGATAAGAAAGTGCTTTCAAATGTTGAATATTCTCTGTAAATGTAAAGTAGTTTGAATGAGAAATAAAGGGGGCCAGAATTCTTAGACAGGAGTTCTGCTTCTCTTTCTATGGTGAAAGCTTCAAATCCAAGCAGAGAGGGGAACCAAGAGCAGAGAAAACAACTCAGAAAAAATCACTGGAAAGCAAGGGCATCCTAAATCTCATCTATTAAGAGCAAAGAAAAACATCTAAAAACTTCCACCATATTTTTTTGTGTACAGTGCTTTTCTGCTGCCACTTGGTTACAACAATAGTGGAGAAAAGTAGGCCCATAAAGAAAGATTGATTGCTGGGAAGATGATCAATTGCCACTGTGAAAGGGGTGCAAACTGATAAATGTTTTTTTTTTTTCCCCTCTCTTCACAACCTTTTGCTAAAGCTGTGCAAAATGTGTCATGAATAAAAAGTATGCAATTTTCATGTAATTAGAGGAACACAAGATGAAAATGAGTTCCATCAGAGCAATCAAGGATGGTAATGTGGTATGTATTTGTCAGTGCCTATTTGTCATGAAAGCAAAATCCAACAAGTTATATATTTTATTTCATTTTAACTCTGAAAAACATAAATGCCATTTTGCCATGGCCAAAGCTATAAATTTCAATAATCTTTTTTTTTTTTTTTTGAAAAGTGAAGTTTTGGAACTACAGATTAGATCATTTTACTCTTCTAAAGAATAGAATACTATCTTATGAAAAACACTGAGATTACAGGAAAGATTTATTCCATGGAGGGTCAGATTTACAGCAGGAGGTGATAGGTTTACAGTTTGCTATACAAAAACACACTATAATTTATTTTCTCTAAAAATAACACTTGGAACTTACAGAAGCATATGCTTCTGATCCCATCTTCATACCTCCAAAACCAAGGTTATTAAGTTTTTATATTCTTCTTGAGTAAGAGGACATAAATTTTTCATTCTTCCTTGTATACTCTTTTCTTTACTTTCTCCCTCCTTTCTTTCCTTTCCTCCTTTCTATTTATCCATGTATTTTATTCATTTACTATGTTATTTGAAGCAGTTTGCTGTGTATCAGAATTGTGCCAGACATGCTAAATTCTGATTACATAAGATTTAAAAAGGACATGATCCATGTTCTCAAGCAGCTTTCACTTAGTTGGGGCAAGTAAACCATGCAGTGTCATAATAGGGACAGATTCAGGAGTTTATGGGAAGTTGTGTTGGCTTTGACTGGTAAAGCTTAAGGGAATGTTACTATCTGGTCTGTTCTGCTTTAGCACTAGGTAGTCCAGATGTTGGAAAAGACAGTCCAGACAGAGGAACAGTAAAGGCAAAAGCTGTAAGGACACGGAAAGTTTTTGCAAGCGTGTAACTAGTTCATTATTTCTATGGTGGAGAGTGTGAGGAGGCAAGTAGAAAGCAATGAAGTGAATTAGAGGAGAATAAGGACGATCTGTACAGGCCAGGCTAAGATGCTTGATCTCTGTCTTTAGCACAATAGGAAAACTTTTCATGTTTAAAGCAGAAATATCATAAAATCAAATCTGATGGCAGAAGGGACAGCCTAGCAGCAGCATACAGAATGGACAAGAGTGGGTAGGACTAGTTAGGACACTATTAGTTAGTAGTAACCCAACTGAGAGATGGTGATGGTTAAGGCAAGAAGGAAAATGAATGGGTGTTATAATTACATCTAAAAACATTCAGAAAATTATAATTTGACAGCACTATATAACAATCCTCAGTGGCACTCTGCAATGTAAAAATATAGGTCGTATTTTTGAGTGTGTGAATGTATAGTAATAACAATAATAATAATAATGGTAGCTCATATTTTGCTAGCACTTTACTATTTGCTGAACACGCTAACATACATTTGGCTTTCATTTTTTTTTTCCTTCTGTACAAGCATAACTCATGTTCTTGTGTTTCATCTTATTGTGATTCACAGAGTTTGTGTTTGAGGGTTTGTGGGAATCCTGTGATGAATGAGTCATTAGTGATCATTTTTCCAACAGTATTTGCTCACATTTGCTAATTTCCATACTATTTCAAACTTCTTCAAAATATTATCATATTGTTATGCTGATCTGTGATCACCAATTCTTTTTTTTCTCTTTTAAAAGTCCCAGATATTTTTTTTTTACTTTATTTTTAATTGGAGGATAATTGCTTCATAATGTTGTGTTGGTTTCTTCCATACAACAGTGTGAATCAACCATAAGCATACATATGTCCCCTCCCTTTTGAACCTACCTCCCACTCCACCCTGACCCACACCTCCAGATTCTCACAGAGAATCAGGCTGGGCTCTCTGTGTTGTATAGCAACTTCCCACTAGCTATTTTACATATGGTAATATATATGTTTCAGTGCTGCTCTCTCAATTCACCCTACCATCTCCTTCCCCTGCTTTGTCCACAAATCTATTCTTTACGTCCACATCTCTATTCCTGTCCTGCAAATAGGTTCAACAGTATCATTTTTCTAGATGTCATATATCTGCATCAATATATGATATTTACTTTTCTCTTTCTGACTTACTTCATTCTGTATAACAGAACTTAGGCTCATCCACCTCACTAATACTGACTCAAATTCATTCCTTTTTATGGCTAAATAATGTTTCATTGTGTATATGAACCAAACATCTTTATCCATTCGTCTGTTGATGAACGTCTAGATTGCTTCCATGTCCTAGCTATTGTAAATAGTGCTGCAATGAACATTGGAATATATGTGTCTTTTTGAGTTGTGATTTTCTCAAGGTATATGTCCAGTAGTAGGATGGCTGGGTCACATGGCAATTTTATTCCTTGTTTTTTAAGGAATCCCCATATTGTTCCATTTAAAAAATATATAAGAAAAACTACTGTTCCCTTTACATTCCCTGTATCAATTTACATTCCCACCAATAGTACAAGAGGGTTCCCTTTTCTCCACATCATCTCCAGCACCTATTGTTTGTATATTTTTGATGATGGGAATTCTGACTGGTGTGAGGTGGTACCTCATTGTAGTTTTGATTTCCTTTTCTCTATTATGAATAATGTTGAACATCTTTTCACGTGTCCATTGGCAATCTGTATATCTTATTTGAAGGAATCTGTATGTCTTATTTTACACGTTGCTGTCCAGTTTTCCTAAAATGTCCAAGTTCACTCATGCCATCATCTGTTTGACCACTTCTAATTTACCATGATTCATGGACCTACCATTCCAGGTTCCTATGCAATAATGTTCTTTACAGCATTGGAAAGTGGTGACTTCCATCACCAGTCACATCCACAACTGGGTGTTGTTTTCACTTTGGCTCAGCCTCTTCTTTACTTCTGGAGCTATTTTTCCACTCTTCTCTGGTAGCATATTGGGCACCTCCCAACCTGGGGAGTTCATCTTTAAGTATCATATCTTTTTGCCTTTTAATACTGTTCATGGGGTTCCCAAGGAAGGAATACTGAAGTGGTTTGCCACTCACTTCTCCAGTGGACCACCTTTTGTCAGAACTCTCCACCATGACCTGTCTGTCTTGGGTGGCCCTACATGGCATGGCTCATAGTTTCATTGAGTTAGACAAGACATGAGCCATGTGATCAGTTTGATTAGTTTCCTATGATTATGGTTTTCATTCTGTCTGCCCTCTGATGGACAAGGATAAAAGGCTTGTGGAAGCTTCCTGATGTGAGGGACTGGCTGTGGCGGAATCTGGGTCTTTTTTTGATGGACATAGGAGGGACTATGTTGAGTAAATTATTAATCCAGTTTTCTGTTGATGAGTGGGGCTGTGTTCCCTCCCTGTAGTTTGGCCTGAGCCAAATTGTGGTAGGGGAAATAACAGTAATATTGATCTCCTTCAAAAGGACTTATGCTAGCAAGCTGTGGCTCCCAGGACTGTTGTATTCAGTGCCTCTGACCCCGTGCCAGGCCGCTGTTGATCCACACCTCTGCCAGAGACTCCTGGACACTCACAGGCAAGTCTGGCACAATCTCTTGTGGGGTCACCACTCCTTTTTCCTGGTCCCGGTGAGCACAAGATTTTGTTTGTGCCCTCCAAGACTCTGTGTCCCCAGTCATGTGGAAGTTCTGTAATCAAATCCCACTGGCCTTCAAATTCATATTCCCTGGGGGTTCTCAGTCTCTTTACTGGACCTCCAGTTTGGGAAATCTATCATAGGCCCTAGAACTTTCACAGGAGTGGGAGAGCTTCTTTGGTATAATTGTTCTGCAGTTTGTGGGTAGTCTTTTCAATAGCTCTATGGTGGGGCTAATGGTGAACTCCTACAAGAGGAATTATGCAGGATTCTGCATCTCCCAGGTCTGCTGCAGCCAGGGCCCCTGTCCCCACAGCAGGCCACTGCTGACTCATGCAGAAGACACTTAAACACTCAAAGGCAGGTCTGGCTTAGTCTCTTGCGGGGTCCCTAAGTCCTGACATGCACAAGGTTTTGTTTTAGCCCTCTGAGCATCTCTGGTGGATATGGGGTTTAATTCTAAGCATGATTTTGCCCCATCTACCATCTTGTTGGGGCTTCTCCTTTGCCCTTGCATGTGGAGTACCTTTTTTGGTGGGATCCAACATTTTGCTGTCAATGGTTGTTCAGCAGCCAGTTGCAATTTATGAGTTCTCACAGGAGAAGATGAATGCATGTCCTTCTACTCTGATTTTTGTGTGCCTTGTAGGCTTCAGCAGAACTTCAACAAGAACTTCCAGATGTTCAAGCTGGATTTAAAAAAGGCAGAGGAAGCAGATCAAAACTGCCAACATCCATTGGATCATAGAAAAAACAACAGAATTCCAGAAGAACATCTACTTCTACTTCATTGACTACACTAAAGCCTTTGACTGTGTGGATCACAACAAACTGGAAAATTCTTAAAGAGATCAGAATAGCAGACCACCTTATCTGCCTCCTGAGAAACCTGTATGCAGGTCAAGAAGCAACAGCTAGAACTGGACATGGAATAATGGACTGATTCCAAATTGGGAAAGGAGTATGTTAAAACTGTATACAGTCACCCTGCTTATTTAACTTATATGCAAAGTACATTATGTGAAATGCCAGGCTGGATGAAGTATAAGATAGAATCAAGATTGCAAGGAGAAATATCAATAATCAAAGATATATAGATAACACCACCCTTATGGCAGAAAGTGAAGAAGAACTAGAGACTCTTGATGAAATTGAAAGAGGAGAGTGAAGAAGCTGGCTTAAAACTCAACTTTCAAACAATTAATATCATGGCATCTGATCCCATCACTTCATGGCAAATAGATGAGGAAACAATGAAAACAGTGATAAACTTTATTTTCTTGTGTTCCAAAATCACTGCAGATGATGACTGTAGCCATGAAATTAAAAGACACTTGCTACTTGGAAGAAAAGTTATGACCAACCTAGACAGCATGTTAAAAAGCAGAGACATTACTTTGTCAACAAAGTCCATCTAGTCAAAGTTATAGTTTTTCCAGGAGTCATGCATGGATGTGAGAGTTGGAACATAAACAATGATGAGCACTGAAGAATTGATGCTTTTGAACTGTGGTGTTGGAGAAGACTCTTGAGCCCCTTGAAAAACAAGATCAAACGAGTCAATCCTAATTGTTATCAGTACTGAGTATTCTTTGGAAGGACTGATGCTGAAGCTGAAGTTCCAATACTTTGGCCACCTGATGCAAAGAGCTGACTTCATTAGAAAAGGCTCTGTTGCTGGGAAAGATTAAAGGCAGGAGAAGATGAACCCAGAAGAAGATGAGATGGTTGATGGTATCACCGACTCATTGGACATGAACTTGAGCAAGCTGTAGAAGGGTCAACAAAGGATGAGATGATTGGATGTCATCACCAACTCAATGGACATGAACTTGAGCAAGCTTTGGGAGTTGGTGATGGACAGTGAAACCTGGCATACTGCAGTCCATGGGGTCACAAAGAGTTGGATGCGACTGAGCAACTGAACTGTCCAGTTTTCCAGCACAAATTTTTGAAGAGAATGTCATTTCTACATTGTATATTATTGCTTCCTTTATCAAAGATAAGGTGTCCATAGCTGCATGGGTTTATCTCTTCAATGGTTTAATTCTATCTTATTCCATTGAAGTATATTTCTGTTTTCATACCAGAAGTATACTGTCTTTATGACTATAGGTTTATAGTATAGTCTGAAGTCAGGAAGGCTGACTCTTCCAGTTCCATTTTCTTTCTCAACAATGCTTTGGCTATTCAGGGCCTTTACTGTTTCCATACAAATTGTGAAATTTTCGGTTCTAGTTCCATGTAAAAGACCATTAACTATTTGATAGGCTTTGCATTGATCCTTTAGATTTATTTGGCTAGTATAGTCATTTTTACATTATTGATCTTGCAATCCAAGAACATGATATATTTCTCCATCTCTTTGTGTCAACTTTTGATTTCTTCATCACTGTGTTATAGTTTTCTGTATGAAAGTCTTTTGTCTGTCTCCATAGGTAGGTTTGTGGTGGTGTTGTTTCATCACTCAATTGTGTCTGACTCTTTTGGGACCGCATGGACTGTAGCTTGTAAGGATCTCTTCTCCGTGGTAATTTCCAGACAAAAGTACTGGAATGGGTTTCCATTCTTTTATCAGGGGATTTTCAGGACCCAGGGATTAAACTTGCATCTCCTGTATTCCAGGGAGATTCTGAACTACTGAGCCATGGGGGAAGCCCAGGTAGGTTTAGTCTTAGGTATTTTTATTCTTTTTGTTGCAGTGGTGCACGGGATTGCTCCTTAATTTTTTTTTTATTTTTCATTGTTATTGTATAGGAATGCAAGGGATTTCTGTGTTTTGATTTTGTATCCTATGACTTTACTAAATTCATTGATTAGCTCTAGTAATTTCCTGACAGTATCTTTAGGGTTTTCTATGTATAATATCATGTCATCTGCAGTGAGAGTTGTACTTGTTCTTTTACAATCTGGATTTTTTTTTTTTCTTAGTTTTTTCTTCTCTGATTCCCATGGTGAGACTTCCAAAACTAAGCTGAATATAGTGGTGAGAGTGGCACTCTTATCTTGTTTCTTAGAGAAAACGCTCTCCATTTTTCATCATTGAGAATAATGTTTGCTGTGGCTGTGTTGTATAGGATCAGATAGCTTCCTTCTATGCCTATTTTCTGAAGAGTTTTTATCATAAATGCTTGTTGAATTTTTGAAAGCTCTTCTGCATCTATTGAGATTATCATGTCATTTTTATCTTTCATTCAGTTAATATGGTGTATCATATTGATTGATTTGCATATGTTAAAAAAAAAAAAAAAAACTTGCATCCCTGGGATAAATCCCCCTTGATCCTTTTAATGTGTTGTTGGATTCTGTTTAACAGTATTTTGTTTAGGATTTTTGAAGTGATATTGGCCTGTAATTTTCTTTTTTTTAATATAAATTTATTTATTTTAATTGGAGGCTAATTAATTTACAAAATTGTATTGGTTTTGTCATACATCAACACGGATCCACCATGGGTATACACGCGTTCCCCATCTGGAACCCCCCTCCAACCTCCCTCCCGTTACCATCCCTCTGGGTCATCCCAGTGCACCAGCCCCAAGCATCTTGTATCATGCATCAAACCTGGACTGGTGATTCATTTCATATATGATATTATACATGTTTCAATGACATTCTCCCAAATCATCCTACACTCTCCCTCTCCCACAGAGTCCAAAAGACTGTTCTATACATCTCTGACTCTTTTGCTATCTCGCATACAGGGTTATCATTGCCATATTTCTAAATTCCATATATATGCATTAGTATACTGTATTGGTGTTTTTCTTTCTGGCTTACTTCACTCTGTATAATAGGCTTCCATTTCATCCACCTCATTAGAACTGATTCAAATGTATTCTTTTTAATGGCTGAGTAATACTCCATTGTGTATATGTACCACAGCTTTCTTATCCATTCGTCTGCTGATGGACATCTAGGTTGCTTCCATGTCCTAGCTATTATAAACAGTGCTGTGATGAACATTGGGGTACATGTGTCTCTTTCAATTCTGGTTTCCTTGGCGTGTATGCCCAGTAGTGGGATTGCTGGGTCATAAGGCAGTTCTATTTCCAGTTTTTTATGGAATCTACACATTGCTCTCCATAGTGGCTGTACTAGTTTGCATTCCCACCAACAGTGTAAGAGGGTTTCCTTTTCTCCACACCCTCTCCAGCATTTATTGCTTGTAGACTTTCGGATTGCAGCCATTCTGACTGGCATGAATTGGTACCTCACTGTGGTTTTGATTTGCATTTTTTGTGATGTCTTTGTCTGGTTTCATGTCTGGGTGATGATGGCTTCACAGAATGAATTTGGAGGTGTTCCTCCCTCTGCAAATTTTTGGAAGCATGAAAAGAATAGGTATTAGCTCTTCTCTAAATGTTTGATAGAATTTGCCTGTGACACCCTCTGGCTTTGGAGTTTTGTTTCAGGGGAGATTTTTTCATCACAATTTTTATTTCAGTGCTTGAGACTGATCTGCTCACAATTTCTATTTCTTCCTGGTTCAGTGTTGAAAAGTTGTACGTTTCTAAGAAATTGTCCTTTTTCCAGGTTGTCCATTCTATTAGCATATAGTTATTCACAGTAGTCTCTTATAAGCCTTTGCATTTCTATGTTTTCTGTTATAATGGCTCCTTTTATATTTCTAATTTTGTTGATTTGAGTCTTCTTCCTTTTTTTCTGAATAAATCTGCATAATAGTTTGTCAATTTTGTTTTTCTTCTCAAGAACCAGCTTTTAGTTTTATTGATCTTTGCTATTGTTTCCTTCATTCTTCTCCATGTATGTCTGCTCTGATCTTTATGATTTCTTTCTTTCTATTAACTTTGGAGAATTTTTGTTCTTTTCTTTCTAGTTGATTTAGATGTAAGGTTAAGTTTTTTATTTGATGTTTTTCTTATTTCTTGAAGGATAGTATTGTCATAAACTTCCCTCTTAGAATTGCTTTTGATGTACCCCATAATCTGGGGCCATCATTTTTTTCATTGACATTGGCTTCTAGGTGATTTTTCAGTTTTCCCTTTGATTTCCTCAGTAACCTGTTGGCTGTTTAGCAGCATATGTTTTAATCTCCATGTGTTTGTCTTTGGTTTCTCTTATTTTTCAGTTATTTGTAGGGCCTTCTGGGACAACCATTTTGTCTTTTTGCACATCTTTTTCTTAGGGATGGTTTTGAGCCTCCATACATAGTTCTAAGGCACTCTGCATAACAAATCTAATCTCTTGAATCTATTTGTCACTTCCACTGTGATCATAAGGGATTTTGATTTAGGTCAAATCTGAATGGCCTAGAGATTTTTCTTCATTTCTTCAATTTAAGTCTGAATTTTGCAAAAAGGAGTTCATGATCTGAGCTACAGTGAGTCAGGACTTGTTTTTTCTGACTATAGAGAGCTTCTCCATTTTTGACTGAAAAGAATATAATCAATCTGATTTCAATATTGGGCATCTGGTGATGTCCATGTATAGAGTTGTCTCTTGTGTTGTAGGAAGAGGGTGTTTGCTATGGCCAGTGCATTCTCTTGGCAAAACTCTGTTAATCTTTGCCCTGCTTCATTTTGTACTTCAAGGCCGAACTTGCCTGTTACTCCAGGTATCTCTTGACTTCCTACTATTGCATTCCAGTCCACTGTGATGAAAAAGACATCTTTTTTGGGCGTCAGTTCTAGAAGGTTGTGTAGGTCTTCATAGAACCAGTCAACTTCAGCTTCTTCAGCATTAGTGGTTGGGACATAAGCTTAGATTACTATGATATTGAATGATTTGCCTTAGAAACAGAGATCATTCTGTCATTTTTGAGATTGCACCCAAGTACTGCGTTTTGGACTCTTTTGTTGACTATAAGGGCTATTCCATTTATTCTAAGGGGTTCTTACCCAAAGTAGTAGATATAATGGTCATCTGATTTAAATGCACACTCTTTGGAACTCCATGGACTGTAACCTACCAGATTCCTCCCTCCATGGGATTTTCCAATACTGGAGTGGGTTGCCATTTCCTTCTCCAGGGGATCTTCCCGACCCAGGGATCAAACCTGGGTCTCCCACATTGCAGGCAGATGCTTTACTGTCTGAGCCACCAAGAAAGCCCTAGATGTATGCATTCTGGTCCATTTTAATTCACTGATTCATAGAATGTTGATGTTCTATCTTACAGTCTACTTTTTTACCATGTCCAATTTACCTTGATTCAAGAGCCTACTCATTAGAAAAGACCCTGATGCAAGGCAGGAGGAGAAGGGGTGACAGAGGATGAGATGGTTGGATGGCATCACTAACTCAGTGGACATGACTTTTAACAAGCTCCAGGACATGGTAAAGGACAGGGAAACCTATCATGGGGTCACAAAGAATTGGACACGACTGAGCCACTGAACAGCAAGAACGTTATTTCCTGCCTAGTGAAGTACCTTTTGCTTTTGATGTAAACCTGGCTTGATGATGCTGAATTTTCTTAACTTTTTCGTAACTTTTGCTTTCTGTAAACTTTATTTCTTCTTTGATTTTGAATGAGATCCTTGCTGGGTAGAATAATCTTGGTTGTAGGTTTTTTTCCTTTTATTACTTAAAAAACATCATGCCACTTTCTTCTGGCTTGCAGAGTTTCTGCTGAAAGATCAGCTGGTAACCTTATGGGATTTCCCTTGTATGTTACATTTTCCTTGCTGATTTTAATGTTTTTTTCCTTTGTGTTTCTTTTCACTAGTTTGATTAATGTGTGTCTTGACATGCTTCTCCTTGGGTTTATACTGTATAGGACCCCCTGCATTTCTAGGACTTGATTGACTATTTCCTTTCCCTAGTTAAGGATTTTCAGCTATAATCTTTACAAAAATTTTCTCAAATTCTTCTCTTTTGTCTGGGACCACTATAATTGAATGCTGGTACATTTAATATTTCCCCAGAGATCTCTGAGACTCTCATCAATTCTTTTTATTCTCTTTCTTTATTCAGCTCTTCAGCAATTATTTCCACCACTTTATCTTCCAGATCATTTTTCTATTCTTCTGCCTCAGTTATTCTGTATTGATTCCTTCTAGAGTATTTTCAATTTCAGTGATTGTGTTGTTCGTTGCTGCTTTTCTTTATTTATTTCAGGTCCTTATTAAATGTTTATTACATTTCTTCATTCTATTTTCAAGATTTTGACAAAGTGATGGCTCTGCCTTTTAATACACTGTCTAAGATTGTCATAGCTATCCTTCCAAGGGGATAGTATCATAATTTTGTGACAGCAGTCACTATTCACAGTGATTTTGGAGCCCAAGAAGGTAAAATCCACCACTGTTTCAAATTTTTCCCCATCTATTTACCATGAAGTGATGGGACAGAATGCCTTGGTCTTTGTTTTTTGAATGTTTTATGCCGACTTTTTTCCACTCTCCTCTGTCACCCTTATCAAGAGGTTCTTTAGTTCCTCTTCGTTTCTACCATTAGAATGGTGTTACCTGCATATCTGAGGTTGTTATATGCATATCTGCATACCTGGCAATCTTGATTCCAGCTTGTGATTCATTCAGTTCAGTATTTCACATTGTGTACCCTTCATATGTGTAAAATAAGCAGGGTGACAAGATATAACCTCAACACACTCCTTGCCCAATTGTGAACCCATCCTTTGTTCCAGGTATGATTCTAACTTTTGCTTTTGACCTGCATACAGTTTTCTCAGGAGGAAGGTAAGGTGATTTTCCACAATTTTCTGTGATCAACACAGTCAAAAGTTTTAGTGTAGTCAATAAAGCAAAAGTAGATATTTTTCCGAAATTATCTTGCTTGTTCTATGATCTGGTGACAGCGATTTGATCTCTGGTTTTGCTACTTTTTTCTAAATCTACCTTGTACATCTGTAAATTCTCAGTTCACATATAGTTGAAGCCTAGCTTGAAGGATTTTGAGCATAACCTTGCTAGCATGTGAAATTAGCACATGTGTATGGTATTTGAACATTCTTTGGCATTGCCTTTCCTTGGGACTGAAATGAAAGCTCACCTTTTCCAGTCCTGTGACCACTGCTAAGTTTGCCAAGTTTCTCTGGCATATTGAGTGCAGCACTTTAAAAACGATATCTCTTAGAATTTGAAACAGCTCAGCTGAAATTCAATCACCTCCACTAGCTTTGTTTGTAGTGATGTTTATGAATAAGGCCAACTTGACTTTGCACTCCAGCAATCTTGCTCTAGGCTAGTGCCCATACCATCATAGTTATTTCTGTTATTATGTCCTTTTTTTTGTATGAAAGTGTATGAAAGCATTAGTCATTCAATCATATGTCCTCATGGACTCTAGCCTACCAGGCTCTTCTGTCTATGGGATTTCCCAGACAAGAATACTGGAGTGGATTGTCATTTCCTTCTCCAAGAGATCTTCTTCACCCCGGGATTGAAACCAGATTTTCTGCATTGCAGGAGATTCTTTACCATTTGAGCCACCTCGGAAGTTTTTCATAGTTCAGTGTCTTATTGCCACCTCAAAAAAGGAATCAAAACCTAAGTTTAATACATGTTTTTCCCTCAGATCTCAGCATTCATTTTCTTTCTCTCATGGGGAGCCAGAGACTACCTCCATCTCCGTCAGTTCAGTTGAGTTCAGTCACTGTCATGTCCGAATCTTTGTGACCCCATGAATCGCAGCACGCCAGGCCTCCCTGTCCATCACCAACTCCCGGAGTTCACCCAGACTCACGTCCATCGAGTCAGTGATGCCATCCAGCCATCTCATCCTCTGTCATCCCCTTCTCCTCCTGGCCCTAATCCCTCCCAGCATTAGAGTCTTTTCCAATGAGTCAACTCTTTGCACGAGGTGGCCAAAGTACTGGAGTTTCAGCTTTAGCATCATTCCTTCTAAAGAAATCCCAGGGCTGATCTTCAGAATGGACTGATTGGATCTCCTTGCAGTCCAAGGGACTCTCAAGAGTCTTCTCCAACACCACAGTGCAAAAGCATCAATTCTTCAGCGCTCAGCCTTCTTCACAGTCCAACTCTCACATCCATACATGACCACTGGAAAAACCACAGCCTTGACTAGACAGACCTTTGTTGGCAAAGTAATGTCTCTGCTTTTGAATATGCTATCTAGGTTGGTCATAACCTTCCTTCCAAGGAGTAAGCGTCTTTTAATTTCATGGCTGCAGTCACCATCTGCCATGATTTTGGAGCCCCCCAAAAAATAAAGTCTGACACTGTTTCCACTGTTTCCCCATCTTTTTCCCATGAAGTGATGGGACTGGATGCCATGATCTTCGTTGTCTGAAACTGAGCTTTAAGTCAACTTTTTCACTCTCCACTTTCACTTTCATCAAGAGGCTTTCTGCCATAAGGGTGGTGTCATCTGCATATCTGAGGTTATTGATATTTCTCCCGGCAATCTTGATAACAGCTTGTGTTTCTTCCAGTCTAGCGTTTCTCATGATGTACTCTGCATATAAATTAAATAAACAGGGTGACAATGTACAGCCTTGACGTACTCCTTTTCCTATTTGGAACCAGTCTGTTGTTCCATGTCCAGTTCTAACTGTTGCTTCCTGACCTGCATACAAATTTCTCAAGAGGCAGATCAGGTGGTCTGGTATTCCCATGTCTTTCAGAATTGTCCACAGTTTCTTTCTTTCTTTTTTTTTTTCATCTACATATCTTTAATTTAATTTTATTTTTAAACTTTACATAATTGTATTAGTTTTGCCAAATATCAAAATGAATCCACCACAGGTTTGTGATCCACACAGTCAAGGGCTTTGGCATAGTCAATAAAGCAGAAATATATGTTTTTCTGGAAATCTCTTGCTTTTTCCATGATCCAACAGATGTTGGCAATTTGATCTCTGGTTCCTCTGCCTTTTCTAAAACCAGCTTGAACATCAGGAAGTTCATGGTTCACATATTGCTGAAGCCTGGCTTGGAGAATTTTGAGCATTACTTTACTAGCATGTGAGATGAGTGCAATTGCGTGGTAGTTTGAGCATTCTTTGGCATTGCCTTTCTTTGGGATTGGAATGAAAACTGATCTTTTCCAGTCCTGTGGCCACTGCTGAGTTTTCCAAATTTGCTGGCATATTGAGTGCAGCACTTTCATACCTGAATGGTCTAGTGGTTCCCCCCATTTTCTTCAATTTAAGTCTGAATTTGGCAATAAGGAGTTCATGATCTGAGCCACAGCCAGCTCCCAGTCTTATTTTTGCTGACTGTATAGAGCTTCTCCATCTTTGGCTACAAAGGATATCATCAATATGATTTTGGTGTTGACCATCTGGTGATGTCCATGTGAGGAGACTTCTATTGTATTGTTGGAAGAGGGTGTTTGCTATGACCAGTGTGTTCTCTTGGCAAATTCCATGGCCAAATTTGCCTGTTATCCCAGGTATTTCTGACGTCCTACTTTTGCATTCCAGTCCACTATAATGAAAAGGACATCTTTTTGGATGTTAGTTCTATAAGGTCTTGTAGGTCTTCATAGAACAGTTCAACTTCAGCTTCTTCAGCTTTACTGGTTGGGGCATAGGTTTGCATTACTGTGATATTACTTTTCAAACAAAAGACCCTATTTTTAAAGTAAATTTCATATAAATATACATATTAATTTTATGATTGATTTTGTTTCTTTTTATTATAAATTAATTTATTTTAATTTGAGGCTAATTACTTTACAAAATTGTATTGGTTTTGCCATATATCAACATGGATCCACCACGGGTATACACGTGCTCCCCATCCTGAACCCCCCTCCCACCTCCCTCCTGTTACCATCCCTCTGGGTCATCCCAGTGCACCAGCCCCAAGCATACTGTATCATGCATCGAACCTGAACTGGAGGTTCATTTCATATATGACATTATACATATGTCAATGCCATTCTCCCAAATCGTCCCACCCTCTTCCTCTCCCACAGAGTCCAAAAGACTGTTTTATACATTTGTGTCTCTTTTACTGTCTTGCATACTGGGTTATCATTACCATCTTTCTAAATTCCATATATATGTGTTAGTATACCATATTGGTGATTTTCTTTCTGGCTTACTTCACTCTGTATAATAGGCTCCATTTCATCAACCTCATTAGAACTGATATAAATGTATTCTTTTTATTGGCTGAGTAATACTCCATTGTGTATATGTACCACAGCTTTCTTATCCATTCATCTGCTGATGGACATCTAGGTTGCTTCCATGTCCTGGCTATTATAAACAGTGCTGTGATGAACATTGGGGTACACGTGTCTCTCAATTCTGGTTTCCTCAGTGTGTATGCCCAGTAGTGGGATTGCTGGGTCATAAGGCAGTTCTATTTCCAGGTTTTTAAGGAATCTCCACACTCTTCTCCATAGTGGCTGTACTAGTTTGCATTCCCAAAAACAGTGTAAGAGGGTTCCCTTTTCTCCATACCCTCTCCAGCATTTATTGCTTGTAGATGTTTGGATAGCAGCCATTCTGACTGGCGTGAAATGGTACCTGATTGTGGTTTGTATTTCTTATAGTGTAATTTTGAGAGTATAACCTCTATTCCAGATTTTTAATCTTTGCTTTTTGGTATTAGTTATCAGTTTTGTACCTTTAATAATCTAATCTTCACTATTCATTTTCACTTAGGGATTTGATTATTGGCTTGATTGCCCTCTCCCCTTTTGACTCTCCCTTTTCTCCCACAGGTCACCTCTATCTCTTTCCTTCCCCTCCTCTTCTCTACTTAACTCTGTGAATGTCCCTGAGTGTTTTAGGCTGTGGAGAACACTAACGGAACTGATTACTGGTTAGACTGGTCCTTCCCTTTTTCACTTCCCCTCTTCTCCTCCTGGTCACCTCTATCTCCCTCCTCCCTCTTCTCTTCCCTATGTAACTCTGTGAATCTCTTTGGGTGTTCCCCACTGTGGAGGATTGTTTCACCATTAAACTAGATGTTTTATCCTCTGTGGTGTATGCATGGTGAAGACTTGAGGCTACTGTAAGAGAAAGACCGAAAGCCAGAGGCAGGAAGCCTAACTTCAAAACTTGAGAACATCAGAGAACTCATGATTCCAGGGACCATTAACAGATAAAAGCTCACCCAAAAGTCTCCATACCTACACTGAAACCAAGCTCCACCTGAGAGCCAACAAATTCCTGTTAAGACATTCCAGGCTAATTCTCCAGAAAAGCAGGAAAACAGACCTGAGCATTAAAATACAGGTTGCCCAAAGCCATGGCACAGACACCCACAGACACCCCAAAACTCACTACTCTACACTTCATTGAACTCCAGAGAGAAGAGATCCAGCTCCACTCACCAGAACACAGATGCAAGCTCCACCAACTAGGGCACCTTGACAAGCGACTAGTCCAACCTCACCCACAGGGTGCAGATATTGCAATAAAGAGGAGCCATGAACTACCAGCCTACAGAAAGGCCACCCCAAACACAGTAATCCAAACAAAATAAAAAGGCAGAGAAATAGTCAACAGATAAAGGAACATGATAAATACCCTTCAAACCAAATAAAAGAGGAAGAGGTAGGGAACTTAACTGAAAAAATAATTGAGAATAATGATGGTAAAGATGATTCAAAATCATGAAAACAAAATGGAGTTATAGATGAATAGACTAGAGATGAGGATTGAGGATATGCAAGAAATGTTTAACAGGAATCTAGAAAAAATAAAGAAGAGTCAATTAATAATGAATAATGCAACTTCATGGGAAATAGATGGGGAAACAGTGAAAATAGTGTCAGACTTTATTTTGGGGGGGCTCCAAAATCACTGCAGATGGTGACTGCAGCCATGAAATTAAAAGACACTTACTCCTTGGGAGGAAAGTTATGACCAACCTAGATAGCATATTCAAAAGCAGAGACATTACTTTGCCAACAAAGGTCTGTCCAGTCAAGACTATGGTTTTTCCAGTGGTTATGTATGGATGTGAAAGTTGGACTGTGAAGAAAGCTGAGTGCTGAAGAAAAAGCTGATGCTTTTGAACTACGGTGTTGGAGAAGACTCTTGAGAGTCCCTTGGACTGCAAGGAGATCCAACCAGTCCATTCTAAAGGACATCAGCCCTGGGTGTTCTTTGGAAGGAATGAAGGTAAAGCTGAAACTCCAATACTTTGGCCACCTCATGTGAAGAGTTGACACATTGGAAAAGACTCTGATGCTGGGAGGGATTGGGGGCAGGAGGAAAAGGGGACAACAGAGGATGAGATGGCTGGATGGCATCATCGACTCTATGGACGTGAGTCTGGGTGAACTCTGGGAGTTGGTGATGGACAGGAAGGCCTGGCGTGCTGCAATTCATGGGGTCACAAAGAGTCGGCCATGACTGAGTTACTGAACTGAACTGAACTGAACTGAATGCAATAACTAAGATCAAAAGCACTCTGGAATGAAACAACAGTAGAATAACTGAGGCAGAAGAGAGGATAAGTGAGATAGAAGATAGAATGGTGGAAATAAATGAAGCAGAGGGGAAAAATAATTAAAAGAAATGAGGACAACCTAAGAGACCTCTAGGACAATGTTACATGCCCAAACATTTGAATCATAGGTGTACCAGAAGAAGATAAAAACAAAGGGCATGAGAAAATACTTGTGGAGATAATAGTTGAAATCTTCCCTAAAATGGGGAAGGAAATAGCCACCCAAGTCCAAGAAACCCAGAGAGTCCAAAAGAGGGTAAACCCAAGATGAAACACCCCAAGACGCATATTAATCAAACCAGCAAAGATCAAACACTAACAACAAATATCAAAAGCAGCAAGGGAAAAGCAACAAATAACACATATGGGAATCCCCAAAAGTATAACAGCTGATCTTTCAATAGAAACTCTTCAGGCAAGAAGACAATGGCAGGGTATATTTAAAGTGATGAAGGAGAGAAACCTACAACCCAGAAAAACTGATACCCAGCAAGGATTAGGAGAAAACAAAAGCTTTACAGGCAAGCAAAAGTTGAGACAATTCAGCACCACCAAAACAGCTCTTCAACAAATGCTAAAAAATTTTCTTTAGATAGGAAACACAGAAAACATTTATAAAATCAAACCCAAAGCAACAAAGTAAATGACAATGGGATCATACTTATCAATAATTACCTTAAATATAAATGGGTTGAATTCTCCAACCAAAAGACAAAGACTGGCTGAGTGGATACAAAAACAAGACCCTTATATATGCTGTCTACAAGAGACCCATCTCAAACCTAGGGACACATGCAGACTGAAAGTGAAGGGCCAGAAAAAGTTATTTCATGCAAACAGAGACCAAAAGAAAGCAGGAGTAGCAATATTCATATCAAATAAAATAAACTTTGAAATAAAGATCATGAAAAGGGACAAAGAAGGACACTACATAATGATCAAACAATGAATCCAAGAAGAAGATATAAGAATTATAAATAGACATGCACCCAACATAGGAGCACTGTAATATGTGAGACAAATGCTAACAAGTATGAAAGGGGAAATTAATAGTAACACAGTAATAGTGGGAGACTTTAATACTCTGCTCATGCCTATGGATAGATCAACCAAAAAGAAAATTAATAAGGATACACAAGCTTTAAATGATACAATGGGCCAGTTATACCTAATTGGTATCTATGGGGCATTTTGGCCCAAAACAAAGAATTTCACCTTTTTCTCAAGTGCACATGAAACATTCCCAAGGATAGATCACATATTGGGCCATAAATCTAGCCTTGGTAAATAAAAAAAAAAAAAAATGAAATCATTTCCAGCATCTTCTCTGATCTCAATGCAGTAACATTACATGTCAACTAGAGGGGAAAAAAAAAAAAAAGCTATTAAAATACAAACATATGGATGCTAAACAACACATTTTTGAATAATCAACAGATTATGGAAGAAATAAAAAAAGAAATCAAAATATTCATAGAAAAAAATGGAAATAACACAACAACCCATTATCTATGGGATTAAGTAAAAGCAATGCTAGGAGGAAGGTTCATAGCAATACAAATTTACCTCAAGAAACAAGAGAAACATCAAATAAGTAATCTAAATTTATACTTAAAGCAACTAGAAAAAGAAGAAACCCAAAGTTAGTAGAAGGAAAAAAATAATGAAAATCAAAGTGGAAATAAGTGAAAAAGAAACAAAGGAGACTATAGCAAAAATCAACAAAACTAAAAGCTGGTTCTTTGAGAAGATAAATACAATAGTGAAACCATTGGCCAGACTCGTCAAGAAAAAAAGAATAAAATAAATAAAATTAGAAATGAAAATGGAGAAATCACAACAGACAACACCAAAATACAAAGAATGCTAAGAGACTACTATCAGCAACTATATGCCAATAAAATGGAAGAAATTAATGAATTCTTAAAGAAGTAGAACCTTACAAAATTGAACCAGGAAGAAACAGAAAAATTTAACAGACCCATCACAAGCATGGAAATTGAAACTGCAATAAAAAATCTTCCAACAAACAAAAGCCAAGTACCAGACGTCTTCACAGGTGAAATCTAACAAAAATTTAGAAAAGAGCTAACACCTATTCTACTCAAACTCTTCCAGAAAATTGCAGAGGAAGGCAAATTCCCAAACTCATTCTATGAGGCCACCATCACCCTAATTAAAAACCAAAGATGCCACAAAAAATAAATAAATAAATAAAGAAAACTACAGGCCAATATCACTGATGAACATAGATGCAAAAATCCTCAACAAAATTCTAGCAAGCAGAACCCAACAGCATATTTAAAAAGATCATACATCATGACCAAGTGGGCTTTACTCCAGGGATGCAAGGATTTTTCAATATTTGCAAATTAATCAATGTGATTCACCACATTAACAGATTGAAAGATAAAAACCATATGATTATTTCAATAAGTGTAGAGAAAGCTTTAACAAAATCCAGCACCCACTTATTATAAAAACTTTCCAGAAAGCAGGGATAGAAGGAACATACCTCAACACAATAAAAGTCATCTACAATAAACCCACAGCAAACCTTATCTTCAATGGAGAAAAATTTAACGCATTTCCTCTAAAGTCAGGAACAAGACAAAGGTGCCCACTCTTACCACTACTATTCAACATAATTTTGGAAGTTTTAGCATCAGCAATCAGAGAAGAAAAAGAAATAAAAGGAATCCATATTGGAAAAGAAGAATTAACACTCTCACTGTTTGCAGATGACATGATCCCCTAAATAGAAAACTGTAAAGACACAACCAGAAAGCTACTAGAGCTAATTAATGAATATAGTAAAGTTGCAGGATATGTAATTAATACACAGAAAGCCCTTTCATCCCTATATACTAACAATGAGAAAACAGAAAGTGATATTAAGGAAGCAATAACATTCACCATTTCAACGAAAAGAATAAAATATTTAGGAATAAATTTACTTAAATAAAAGACCTATATATAGAAAATTATAAAACACTGATGAAAAAAATCAAAGATGACATAAATAGATGGAGAAACATACCATGTTCATGGATCAGAAGAATCAATGTAGTGAAAATGAATATACTACCCAAAGCAATCTATAGATTCAAAGCAATCCCTATCAAGCTACCAACTATACTGTTCACAGAACTAGAACAAATAATTTCACAATTTGTATGGAAACACAAAAAACCTCGAATAGCCAATGCAATCTTGAGAATGAAGAATGGAACTGAAGAAAAAAACCTGCCTGACTTCAGACTATACTACAAAGCTACAGTCATAAAGACTGTATATTACAGGCACAAAAACAGAACTGTAGAGGAATGGAATAAGATAGAATTCCCAGAAATAAATCCATGCATCTATCGTACAATGTTTTTTATAATGGAGGGAAAAATACACAGTGGAGAAAAGACAATCACTTTAACAAGTCATGCTGGAAATACTGGTCAAACATTTGTAATAGAACGATATTAGAACACATTCTAACACCATACACAAAAATAAAATGGATTAAAGATCTAAATGTAACACCAGACACTATAAAATTCCAACAGGAAAACATAGGCAGAACATTCTCTGACATAAATCATAGCAAGATCCTCTATGACCCCCCTGCCAGAGTAATGGAAATAAAAGCAAAAATAAACAAATGAGACCTAATTAAACTTAAGAGCTTTGCACAACAAAGGAAACTATAAGAAAGTTGAAAAGACAGCCTTCAGAATGAGAGAAAATAATAGCAAATGAAGCAATTGACAAATAATTAATCTCAAAAATATGCAAGCACCATATGCATCTCAATATCAGAAAAATAAAAGACCAAATCAAAAAATGGGCCAAAGAACTAAACAGACATTTCTCCAATGAAGATATACTAACAAACACATGAAAAAATGCTCAACATCACTGATTATCAGTTCAGTTCAGTTCAGTTCAGTCGCTCACTCTTGTCCGATTCCTTGTGACCCCATGAATCGCAGCATGCCAGGCCTCCCTGTCCATCACCAACTTCTGGAGTTCACCCAAACGCATGTCCATCAAGTAGGTGATGCCATCCAACCATCTCATCCTCTGTTTTCCCATTCTCCTCCTGCCCCCAATCCCTCCCAGCATCACAGTCTTTTCAAAGAGCAACTCTTTGCATGAGGTGGCCAAACTATTGGAGTTTCAGCTTTAGCATCAGTCCTTCCAATGAACAGCCAGGACTGATCTCCTTTAGGATAGACTGGTTGGATCTCCTTGCAGTCCAAGGGACTCTCAAGAGTCTTCTCCAACACCACAGTTCAAAAGCATCAATTCTTTGGCACTCAGCATTCTTTATAGTCCACTTCTCACATCCATACATGACCACTGGAAAAACCATAGCCTTGACTAGACAGACCTTTGTTGGCAAAGTAATGTCTCTGCTTTTCAATATGCTACCTAGGTTGGTCATAACTTTCCTTCTAAGAAGTAAGCGTCTTTTAATTTCATGGCTGCAGTCACCATCTGCAGTGATTTTGGAGCCCCCCCAAAATAAAGTCTGACATTGTTTCCACTGTTTCCCCATCTATTTGCCATGAAGTGATGGGACCAGATGCCATGATCTTAGTTTTCTCAATGTTGAGCTTTAAGCCAATTTCTTCACTCTGCTCTTTCCATTTCATCAAGAGGCTTTTTAGTTCCTCTTCACTTTCTGCCATAAGGGTGGTGCCATCTGCATATCTGAAGTCATTGACATTTCTCCCGGCAATCTTGATTCCAGCTTGTGTTTCTTCCAGTCCAGTGTTTCTCATGATGTAGTCTGCATATAAGTTAAATAAGCAGAGTGACAATATACAGCCTTGACATACTCCTATTCCTTTTGGAACCAGTCTGTTGTTCCATGTCCAGTTCTAACTGTTGCATCCTGACCGGCATATAGGTTTCTCAAGAGGCAGGTCAGGTGGTCTGGTATTCCCATCTCTTTCAGAATTGTCCACAGTTTCTTGTGATCCACACAGTCAAAGGCTTTGGCATAGTCAATAAAGCAGAAATACATGTTTTTCTGGAAATCTCTTGCTTTTTCAATGATCCAGCAGATGTTGGCAATTTGATCTCTGGTTCCTCTGCCTTTTCTAAAACCAGCTTGAACATCTGCAAGTTCATGGTTCATGTACTGCTGAAGCCTGGCTTGGAGAATTTTGAGCATTACTTTTCTAGTGTGTGAGATGAGTGTAATTGTGCATAGTTTGAGCATTCTTTGGTATTGCCTTTCTTTGAGATTGGAATGAAAACTGACCTTTTCCAGTCCTCTGGCCATTGCTGAGTTTTCCAAATTTGCTGGCATATTGAGTGCAGCACTTTCACAGCATCACCTTTCAGGATTTGAAATAGCACAGCTGGAATTCCATCACCTCCACTAGCTTTGATTGTAGTAATGCTTTCCCAGGCTCACTGGACTTCACATTCCAGGATGTCTGGCTCTAGGTGAGTGATCACAACATCGTGATTATCTTGAGCTCATGAAGCTCTTTTTGTACAGTTCTTCTGTGTATTCTTGCCACCTTTTCTTAATATCTTCTGCTTCTGTTAGGTCCATATCATTTCTGTCCTTTATCGAGCCCATCTTTGCATGAAATGTTCCCTTTGTATCTCGAATTTTCTTGAAGAGATCTCTAGTCTTTCCCATTCTGTGGTTTTCCTTTATTTCTTTGCACTGATCACTGAAGAAGGCTTTCTTATCTCTCCTTTCTATTCTTTGGAACTCTGCACTCAGATGCTTATATCTTTCTTTTTCTCATTTGCTTTTCGCTTCTCTTCTTTTCACAGCTATTTGTAAGGCCTCCTCAGACAGCCACTTTGATTTTTTGCATTTCTTTTCCATGGGGATGGTCTTCATCCCTGTCTCCTGTACAATGTCACAAACCTCCGTCCATAGTTCATCAGGCACTCTGTCTATCAGATGTAGTCCCTTTAATCTATTTCTCACTTCCACTGTATAATCATAAGAGATTTGATTTAGGTCATACCTGAATGGTCTAGTGGTTTCGCCCACTTTCTTCAATTTAATTCTGAATTTTGCAATAAGGAGTTCATGATCTGAGGCACAGCCAGCTCCCAGTCTTGTTTCTGCTGACTGTATAGAGCTTCTCCATCTTTGACTGCAAAGGATATAATCAGTCTGATTTCTGTGTTGAACATCTGATGATGTCCATGTGTAGACTCTTCTCTTGTGTTGTTAGAAGAGGATATTTGCTGTGACCAGTGTGTTCTCTTGGCAAAACTCTATTAGCCTTTGCCCTCCTACATTCCATATTCCAAGGCCAAATTTGCCTTGGAATATGTGTTTCTTGACTTCCAGGTGTTTCTTGACTTTCCAGGTGTTTCTTGACTTCCTACTTTTGCATTCCAGTCCTCTATAATGGAAAGGACACCTTTTTTTGAGTGTTAGTTCTAAAAAGGTCTTGTAGGTCTTCATAGAATCTTTAAACTTCAGCTTCTTCAGTGTTACTGATTGGGGCATAGACTTGGATTACTGTGTTATGAATGGTTTGCCTTGGAAACGAACAGAGATCATTCTGTCGTTTTTGAGATTGCATCTAAGTATTGCATTTTGGAATCTTTTGTTGACCATGATGGCTACTCCATTTCTTCTAAGGGATTTCTGCCCACAGTAGTAGATATAATGGTAATCTGAGTTAAATTCACCCATTCCGGCACATTTTAGTTCCCTGATTCCTAGAATGTCGACGTTCACTCTTGCCATCTCCTGTTTGACCACTTCCAATTTGCCTTGATTCATGGACCTAACACTCCAGATTCCTATGCAATATTGCTCTTTACAGCCTAGGACCTTGCTTCTATCACCAGTCACATCCACAACTGGGTATTGTTTTTGATACAATACCCAGGATGGAGCTTTGGCTCCATCCCTTCATTCTTTCTGGAGTTATTTCTCCACTGATCTCCAGTAGCATATTGGGCACCTACTGACCCGAGGAGTTCCCCTATGATCCCCAAAATGATAGGATACCTATCATTTTGCCTTTTCATACTTTTCATACTTTTCATGGGGTTCTCAAGGCAAGAATACTGTAGTGGTTTGTCATTCCCTTCTCCAGTGGACCATATCCTGTCAGATGTCTCTATCATGACCCTCCCGTCTGGGGTGGCCCCATATGGCATGGCTTAGTTTCATTGAGTTAGACAAGGCTGTGGTCCGTGTGATTAGATTGACTAGTTTTCTGTGATTATGGTTTGTGTGTCTGCCTTCTGATGCCTCTTGCAACACCTATCGTCTTACTTGGGTTTCTCTTACCTCGGACGTGGGGTATCTCTTCACAGCTACTTCAGCAAAGCGCAGCTGCTGCTCCTTACCTTGGATGAGGGGTATCTCCTCATAATCGCCCCTCCTGACCTCGGACGTGGGGCACCTCCTCTCGGCCATGCTTCTGCGGTCTGTCAGTCGCAGACAGTGCACTTCTGCTGCATGGTCCATCACAGCCGGCGCTCCCAGCATCAGGGTCTTCTCCAGTGAATTGGCTCTTCGCATCAGATGGCCAAATTATTGGAGTTGGTTTCTAGGACTAGAGAATTCTCTGTTGGATGCAGGGCACTCCTCTGAATTGTAGGATGTTTAGCAGCATCTCTGGCCTCTTCCCACTAGATGCTAGTGAGACAGTCAAAACCGCAATGAGGTACCAGCTCACTCTGGTCAGAATGACTGCCATCACAAAGCCTACAAACAATAAATGCTGGGGAGGGTGTGGAGAAAAGGGAACCCTCTTAAACTCTTGGTGGGAATGCAGACTAGTATAGCCACTATGGAGAACAGTGTGGAGATTTCTTAAAAAACAAAAAAAAAACTGGATATAGAACTGCCGCAAGACCCTGCAATGCCACTGCTGGGCATACACACTGAGGAAACCAAAATTGAAAGAGACATGTGTATCCCAATGTTCATCACAGTACTACATGGAAGCAGCCTAGATGTCCATCAGCGGATGAATGGATAAGAAAGCTGTGGTATATATACACAATTGAATATTACTCAACTATTAAAAAGAATGCTTTTGAGTCAGTTCTAATGAGGTGGATGAAACTGGAGCCTATTATACAGAGTAGAGTATGTCAGAAAGAAAAACACCAATACAGTATATTAACACATACATAAGGACTTTAGAGATATCTTCAAGAGAATTAGAGATACCAAGGGAATATTTCATGCAAAGATGGGCTCGATAAAGGACAGAAATGGTATGGACCTAACAGAAGCAGAAGATATTAAGAAGAGGTGGCAAGAATACACGGAAGAACTGTACAAAAAAAGATCTTCATGACCAAGATAATCACGATGGTGTGATCACTGACCTAGAGCCAGACATCCTGGAATGTGAAGTCAAGTGGGCCTTAGAAAGCATCACTACGAACAAAGCTAGTGGAGGTGATGGAATTCCAGTTGAGCTCTTTCAAATCCTGAAAGATGATGCTGTGAAAGTGCTGCACTCAATATGCCAGCAAATTTGGAAAACTCAGCAGTGGCCACAGGACTGGAAAAGGTCAGTTTTCATTCCAATCCCAAAGAAAGGCAATGCCAAAGAATGCTCAAAGTACCACACAATTGCACTCATCTCACATGCTAGTAAAGTAATGCTCAAAATTCTCCAAGCCAGGCTTCAGCAATACGTGAACCTTGAACTTCCAGTTGTTCAAGCTGGTTTTAGAAAAGGCAGAGGAACCGGAGACCAAATTGCCAACATTCACTGGATCATCGAAAAAACAAAAGAGCTCCAGAAAAACATCTATTTCTGCTTTATTGACTATGCCAAAACCTTTGACTGTGTGGATCACAAAAAACTGTGGAAAATCTTGAAAGAGATGGGAATACCAGACCACCTGACATGCCTCTTGAGAAATTTGTATGCAGGTCAGGGAGAATCAGCTAGAACTGGACATAGAACAACAGATTGGTTCCAAATAGGAAAAGGAGTATGTCAAGGCTGTATATTGTCACCCTGTTTATTTAACTTATATGCAGAGTACAACATGAGAAACGCTGGACTGGAGGAAGCACAAGCTGGAATCAAGATTGCCGGGAGAAATATCAATAACCTCAGATATGCAGATGACACCACCCTTATGACAGAAAGTGAAGAGGAACTAAAGAGCCTCTTGATGAAGTTGAAAGAGGAGAGTGGAAAAGTTGGTTTAAAACTCAACATTGAGAAAACGAAGATCATGGCATCTGGTCCCATCACTTCATGGGAATAGATGGGGAAACAGTGTCAGACTTTATATTTTGGGGGGCTCCAAAATCATGGCAGATGGTGACTGCAGCCATGAAATTAAAAGATGCTTACTCCTTGGAAGAAAAGTTATAACCTTCCTAGATAGCATATTCAAAAGCGGAGACATTACTTTGCCAACAAAGTTCTATCTAGTCAAGGATATGGTTTTTCCAGTGGTCATGTATGGATGTAAGAGTTGGACTGTGAAGAAAGCCAAGTGCCAAAGAATTGATGCTTTTGCACTGTGGTGTTGGAGAAGACTCTTGAGAGTCCCTTGGACTGCAAGGAGATGAAACCAGTCCATTCTGAAGGAGATCAGCCCTGGGATTTCTTTGGAAGGAATGATGCTAAAGCTGAAGCTCCAGTACTTTGACCACCTCATGCGAAGAGTTGACTCATTGGAAAAGACTCTGATGCTGGAAGAGATTGGGGGCAGGAGGAGAAGGGGACGACAGAGGGTGAGATGGCTGGATGGCATCATCGACTCTATGGACATGAGTCTGGGTGAACTCTGGGAGTTGGTGATGGACAGGGAGGCCTGGTGTGCTGTGATTCATGGGGTCGCAAAGAGTCGGACACGACTGAGCGACTGAACTGAACTGAACTGATGGAATTTAAAAATATGGTAACAATGACCCTATATACAAGACAGCAAAAGAGACACAGAGGTACAGAAGACACTTTTGGACTCTGTGGGAGAAGGTGAGGGTGGGATAATTTGAGAGAATAGCATCAAAACATGTATATTACCATATGTGAAATAGATGACCAGTCCAAGTTCAATGCATGAAAAAGAGCAATCAAAGTTGGTGCACTGGGACAACCCAGAGGGATAGGATAGGCAGGGAGGTGGGAGTGGGATTCCGGAAGTGGGAACACATGTAAACCCATGTCTGATTCATGTCAATATATGGCAAAAACCACCAGAGTATTGTAAATTAATTAGCCTCCAATTAAAATGAATAAATGAAAAAAAAAAAAAAAGAATTTTCCACAGTTTGTTGTAATCCACACAGTCAAAGGCTTTAGTATAATTATCTAACCTTAGTTTATACATCCTGGAGAAGGCAATGGCACCCCACTCCAGTGTTCTTGCCTGGAGAATCCCAGGGACGGGGGAGCCTGGTGGGCTGCCGTCTATGGGGTCGCACAGAGTCAGACACGACTGAAGCGACTTTGCAGCAGCAGAAGCAGTTTATACATCGAGAGTCTCAGTTCTCTGAAACTCAACCCTTTCTTGGGATTTTATTACTTTGACTCCAAACCCAGTATGAGGAAAGTAGACTGCAACTGAACTGTTTATATATCCAACTTTAATCTCTAAAGGAAGAAAAAACCTGAAAGCAACTGAGGTTTTAAACACCAGGAAAGGGATTTATGAAAAGTAACTTGAAGAATATAGAATAGACTCCTTGTGGTGTGTGTGTGTGTGTGAAATGTTTGAACTTAATTGTTCAGTATTAGAAGTTCAGTGAATGTGATGGTCTTCATTGTGCTGAATCATCAGTGAGTAATTTCTTGAGGAGCCTTGGAAAATGACACATGCCCAAAAGGAAAATATGAGGGGCTCTGAGGAAAGTGGAAACTAAGTTTGGTAAGTAAGATTTGGACCTCTACTAGCAAGTCTTTTCTGGGATAAGCCTATCTATTTTGATGTCAATGACAATCAAGTATATGTCCGTTACCTTCCATTTAATGTTATATCAAACTGAAAGGAGTTAGACATGATTTGGGAAAGGAATGCAAATTGAATAGTGTAATGTGGTATTTTGGAAGCTGTGTAGCTGTACCCAGATATAGGCAAAAGTCAATAGAGTGCTCTCACTAACTCAGAGACAGTACTCCAAGCTCTGGTCTCTGGCCCATGCAAAAATTTTAGTGTAAAGCTTACTTTAAAAGAAATATTAAATTTTAAGATAGCAGGTTTTATTTTTCCCCTAAGACCCATATGGAAGATCTCAAGAATATAAACATGTTACCCACCTTTATCCTTACCCCCTGTTGATAAACAAACCTATACCACTGGGTTTGTTTATTCCAAAGTAGATAAGCATGTGCTCACCACCAACAAAACATTGCTGGTTTTACACTCCAGTGACTCTTGGGCCATCTGTCTAGGTATTAAGTATTTTGATTCTTTCTTCAGCTGACATAAGATGATGATCAAGGACAACTCTTTAGTCTCCAGCCACAGAGACTCCAGACTGAGGTAATGAAGAAAGGCTTAACTCCATTCCATTCCATGCAGGAAAATACTTTTACATGGCAAGATATTTTTACATGGCAAAAATACTAACTCCATTCCATTTCCATGCAGGAAAATCTGAGAACCAGAAACGACATTAGGCAGGAACAACACTTAGGAGGTAAACTAGAGTCCAAAAATCTGAGTTCTACTGAAAGTATACTCCCAAAATATAGAAACTAAGGTAGATCTTTTAGCTTTAAAACTAGTTAAAAGAGGATGATAACACATAAGTAAAGAGACTCCGTGATTGTCCAATTCACTCTGCTAGATATTACAGTAGACTTAAAGATAGATAAAAGTACCCCCTAATTTAGGACGGTTTTCAGTGGGGGTGTCAAACAAATGCAGAAGATGGGATATAAACCAAGTAATCATAAAAAGGGAAACTGAAGAATGGATGAGAAAGAAAGGATGAACAAGTCTGACATTATAAAAGAGGTGCTCAAATATCAGTTGCATTTAATAAACTATACCCACAATTCCCAGGTTTTTGCTGGGATTTGATATATTATTTTCATGTTGATTTTGCACTCACATAAGTGCACTCACATAGACCATCACATAAGTAAGAAGTTTTGTATTTTACATGGCAAAAATACTAACTCCATTCCTTTTTTTCCCCCTACTTAAGAAATCATATGAAAATTGAAAATGATTAAAAATGATAAAAATGCATTTGTAACAGAGGTAAATTATTAAAATAATTTGTGATTGAACTGTTATTATTGTTTATCACTTGTGGAACACCTCAGTTAAGGAATTTGTACCAACTAAAATGTTGAGACAAAGTTTTGAATCTTTTAAATTTTTCAGGTTAAAAATAGAAACCTGACAGTGAATAATCATGAAATAATACTACTGGCATTCTTTTACAAAGAAGATAGAAGATATAATCAGCCATAATATTCAGAAATTGGTTACCAAAAATTCTAGGCATCTGGCTATAATCTGAAATGTAGTTTTAAGTATTCAAACAAAAATGGATTTATAATATAATGAAATAAACAGCTTACAATCTAATTGACATGATTATAAATCATTTGTTCTCATTTCTATCTTCTTTATCTTAATGACATTTGTCTCAGGTACACATCAACAAAATAGAAAACAAGCAAATCCTAGGGCATTGCTTGCAACTAGAGATACAAATAATCAATATCACAACTTGAATATATTGAAGCATATTGGGGAAGTTGGACATATCTGAGATTCTCTCTACCAAATCTCGTTTATCTGTCTCAATTTGGCCTCAGTGCTTGGAAACCAACTTGGAATAATTAAAAGTGCATGAATTTGTGAGACAGACAGATCTGAGTTAAAGAGTGTTTCATTCCTAGATCATCTTGAAAAGTTAACAATCTCTGAGTCTCACTTTTTGTATAGAAGGGTAATAGCACCTATCTTTTGGTGAATATTACACATGCTATCTTTTATGTGTCTATTGGAGCTATATGCTAACCCACTGGATCCTGAGAACAGTGTTTGGAAATTAAATGAGATGGTATAAAACTATCTATATTATAAACACTCAATTCATTTTTCATTCCTTAATTTTATACCTCCTTGGCATTAGCCCATCAATTTGATAAGTTCCAGTTAGGTGGGAGGGAGGCATATAGAAAAAAACACTTCTGTCTGAGGCCATAAATAGTGACTTTACATCATGATCAATGTGTCTATGGGACAATAGCAAAGGTTTAGATTCTCTTCTCCTATACTTTGCTTAATGCACTAAAAATGTTCTTCACCCATAACTTCTATGATAAACAGTCCTTCAGGGCTGTTTGCAAATAAATAAATATGTATATAAATAAATAAATAAGTAGATTCCCAGAGCCAGCTTGGAAGAATGTTTGATAATCTGAATCATTACGGAGGTGAAATTTCATTACACAGATGGTGACATCCCGATGTCTATCATCAAAACACAGCAGGTAGAAACTATCAGCCAGGCCCATTCCCTTCCATAAAATTACACTTATATTAATGTCACTCCAGATTTCATTATGCAGAAAATGATATTGCACAGGTCTCTAGCACCAGTAGGACAGCAGGGGGTGTGGATGTAGGGGTGGGGAGGGAAGAATAAGGGTAGTGATGGGAGGGTAGGAAAAGAGACTGTCTGTAGAAAGACCACTGGAACAAATTTAGATGAAGACTGCCTAAGACTAGTAGGCAGACAACAAAGTACACAAATATATACTTTATATATTTAAATATATATATATGCATATATATATATATATAATTTTTACAAATCCTTATAGATTCTGCCATCAGGTCATGCTGTTTTTTGATTGACTCACTGTCAGACATGCTCTGGAAGCCCCCGATGAAATGTTTAAAAGGCTGTCCTGTGGGAAGCAAGCCGATTTACAGTTAATTTTTATTAATGAAGGATGACAGGCATCTACATTTAGTCAATAAGATATTACACCAGTTTAAGAAAGCACTCCTGTGTTTGGAGCAAGCATCCCCACCCCCACCCTACCTCTCTCTCTCCCTTTCTCACACGCTCATGTGCATTCATACATACATATATAAGCATGCACAGTAATTCATAGTAAAATAAATTATGAAAGAAAGGGGAACATCTACTTATTTAGATGTCTGTACTCTGCTATGAGGCAGCTAATAGGCATGTACTCTGAGTTACAAGCTGAAATCAAGATAGATAGGAGAAACATCGGAGAAGGCAATGGCACCCCACTCCAGTACTCTTGCCTAGAAAATCCCATGGATGGAGGAGCCTGGTAGGCTGCAGTCCATGGGGTCGCTAAGAGTCAGACACGACTGAGCGACCTCACTTTCATTTTCACTTTCATGCATTGGGGAAGGAAATGGCAACCCACTCCAGTGTTCTTGCCTGGAGAATCCCAGGGACGGGGGAGCCTGGTGGGCTGCCGTCTATGGGGTCGCACAGAGTCGGACACGACTGAAGTGACTTAGCAGTAGCAGTAGCAGGAGAAACATAAACAATCTCAGATATGCACATGACACCATTATAATGGCAAGTAGTGAAGAGGAACTAAAGAACCTCTTGATGCAGGTGAAGAAGGAGAGTGAAAATGCTGTCTTAAAACTAAATATTAAAGGAAAAAAAAAAAAAAAGAAAAAGTAAGAACATGGCATCTGGCCCCATTGCTTCATGACAAATAGAAGGGGAAAAGGTGTGGAAGTAGTGACAGATTTCCTCGTCTTGGACTCTAAAATCACTGTGGATAGTGACTGCAGCCATGAAATCAGAAGATGATTGCTTCTCAGCAGGAAAGCTATGACAAACTTAGACAATGTGTTAAAAAGCAGAAACATCACTCTGCCGACAAAGGTCTGTATAGACAAGGCTGTGGTCTTCCCAGTGGTCACTGACAGTTGTGAGAGCTCTCCTGTAAAGAAAGCAGAGTGCCAGACGACTGACGCCTTCAAACTGTAATGTTGGAAAAGACTCCTGAGAGTCCCTTGGACAGCAAGATCAAACCAATCAATTTTAAGGGAACTCAACCTTGAATCCTCATTGAAAAGACTGATCCTGAACCTGAAACTGCAGTGTTTTGGTCATCTGATGTGAACAGGGGCCTCATTGGAAAAGTCCTTGATGCTGGGAAAGATTGAGGACAGAAGAAGAGGGAGTCAGAGGATGAGATGGCTTGATGGCATTACCAATGTAATGGACATGAATTTGGACAAGCCTTGGAAGATGGTGAGGGACAGGGAGGTGTGGAGTTCTGCAGTCTATGGAGTCACAGAGAGTTGGACACAACTGGGTGACTGAACAAACAACTATGCTAGAGTGGGTACAGGTGGATGATAGCAAATGCTATTTGTTTCTGATGTTACTTCCCGTAGTTTGATCCCCCATTCCTATTTCCCACACCACTCTTGCCCCCTTGGAGAAACCACTGCCATTCCTTATGTAAACTGGGATACCACATCACTTTTATAGCTGGCCCAGCTACCTCTACTTGGGCTTCTAACTTACTCCCCACATTGTAACAAGTTTGATCTTTACATAATATTAATCCATTGTATTTACTTTCTGATGAAAACCCCTCAGGATGTCTTCTGACTTTCCAGACAAATGAAGAGTCTTCCATGTGAATCTGGGACACCTTACAGTAGAGGGCCTGCCTGTATCTCCAGGCTTTGGTTTCTTTCAGGGTCTTTTTGGTCCATCCTACAGTTTTGGGGTATTTTCTTAAACAGATTTTTCATTTTTCTAGGATCAGCTCCAGCCTTGGTATCTTAAAGGTCTCTTCCCCAAGGTGATGTCCTTCCTTCCATAGATGGTTATTAATCATTCACCAGTGTTGTCTTCACCACAAAATAACACCTTTGGTTGTTAAATACTACATCTTATTTAACTCCTTCATGACAGCCCACTGATACAATGCTACACTTCACCCTTCTAATCCCACGAAGGAGGTACGGTATCCTGTCTTCTATGACTGATTACGTTTCCCCTTTCCTAGTAATAACCATCACACATATCTTAATTTGAATCTTATCCAATTTTAAAGAGCAGGTTATCTGTTATCTTCTCTATGGAAATTTCTCAAGTATTTTGTACTCCATTCATGTCTTCTCTGTTTGTATAATATTTATACAGAGTTCTACAGACATTTGCATATACATTTACTGTTTTCTGAGAGGTATATATCCAACTGGTCTCACCAATGAAGTGTAAAATCCATTTGTTATGGGGATTTTTAAAACTTGTATACAACATTAATATCAGATTTAGAGTAGTCAGTAAATATACAATGAGGAATGACTGAAACAAGGAATGAAATTAAATAATCATTCTGTTCATTAACTAATCATTAGATGAGTTTCATTTTTTAATTTTAATAAGCTATGTATGTTGTATTTTAAATGTGTACATTTACCTATATATGTATATATACACACACACATAACACACAGTGTTATATACAGGATAATAGACTGCAGTTGGGTATATCATTCCTTTAATTCTTTGTTTTTTGCTTCTCTTCTTTTATCAGCTATTTGTAAGACCTGCTCAGGCAAGCACTTTACCTTCTTGCATTTCTTAGGGATGGTTTCAGTCACTGCCTCCTGTACAATGTTACAAACCTCTGTCCATAGTTCTTCAGACATGCTGTCTACCAGATCTAATCATTTGAATCTATTTGTCACTTCCACTGTGTAATCATAAGGGATTTGATTTAGGTTATACCTAAATGGTTTTCCCTACTTTCTTGAATTTAAACCTGAATTTTGCATTAAAGGGCTGATGATCTGAGCCACAGTCAGCTCCAGGTCTTATTTCTTTGATTGTATAGAGCATGTCCATTTGCATCTGTAAAGAATATAATCAATATCATTTTGGTATTGACCATCTGATGATGTCAATGTGTAGAGTTGTCTCTCATATTGTTGGAAGAAGGTATTTATACGATCAGTGTGTTTTCTTGGCAAAACTCAATAGAGACTTTGCCCTGTTTTATTTTGTAATCCAAGGGCAAACGTCTCTAATACTCTTGGTAAGGCTTGACTTCCTAATTTTGCACTCCAATGCCCTATGACGAAAAGGACATCTTTCATTTGTGTTAGTTCTAGAAGCTCTAGTAGGTCTTCATAGAATGTCCAGCTTCAGCTTCTCTGTCATTAGTGGTTGGGCCATAGACTTAAAGGACAAAAACTGCAAGGACCTAACAGAAGCAGATGAGATTAAGAGGAGGCAGCAAGAATCCACTAAAGAACATACAAAATAGTCTTAATGACCCAGAAATCCATGAAGGTGTGGTCAATCACCTAGAGCCAGGTATCCTGGAGTGTGAAGTCAGGTGGGCCTTAAGAAGCATTACTATAAACAAAGCTAGAGGTGATAGAATTCCAGATGAGCTATTTCAAATCCTAAAAAGATGATGTTCTTAAAGTGCCACATTCAATATGTCAACAAATCTGTACAACTCAGCACTAGCCACAGGACTGGAAAAGGTCAGTTTTCATTCCAATCTCAAAGAAAGTCAATGCCAAAGACTGCTCAAGCTCCTGTACAACTGCTCTGATTTCACAAGCTAATGCTCAAAATCCTTCAAGCTAGGCTTCAACAGTACATGAACCAAACACTTCCAGATGTACAAACTGGGTTTAGAAAAGGCAAAGGAACCAGAAATCACATTGCCAATATCTGTTGGACCATAGAGAAAACAAGGGAATTCCAGAAAGATATATACTTCTGCTTCATTGACTACACTAAAGCCTTTGACTGTGTGGATCACAACAAACTGGGAAATTCTTAAAGAGATGGGAATACCAGATAACAGTTACCTTCCTCCTGAGAAGCATATATGTAGGTCAAGAAGCAACAGTTAGAACCAGACACAAAACAATGAATTAGTTTCAAATTGGGGAAGAAGTACGTCAAGGCTGTACACTGTCATCCTGCTTATTTAACTTATCTGCAGAGCACATCATGCAAAATGCTGGGCTCGTTGAATCATAAACTGGGATCAAGATTGCCAGGAGAAATATCAACAACCTCAGATATGCATATGTCATCACCCTTATGGCAGAAAGCCTTTTGATGATATAGCCTTTTGATGATAGTGAAAGAGGAGAGTAAAAAAAAAAAAAAAAAAAAAAAACTGGCTTGAAATTCAACATCCAGAGAACTAAGATCATGGCATCTGGTCCCATAAATTCATGGTAAATAGATGGGGGAAAAGTGGAAACAGTGACAGATTTCATTTTCTTGGGCTTCAACATCACAACAGTGACTGAAGCCACAAAATTAAAAGACACTAGTTGTTCTTGAAATAACCTAATTAGTTATATTGGTCTATTCAGCTATTCATCTTCATTTAATGTTCCAGGCCTCCACTACCCAATAGAGTAGCCACCAGCCATGTATGGCCATTGACCACTTGAGATGTGGTTAGTCCAAACTGAGTTGTGCCATAGCTGTAAAATGCACATCAGATTTCAAGACTTAGAAAACAAATAGGTAAAATATACTCCTTCTATTTTATACTGAATGCATGTTTAAATGTTAATATTTTTGATATATTGAGTTAAATAAAATACATTATAAAAATTAAAAAAAAAAAAGACACTTGCTCCTTGGAAGGAAGTCTATGCCAAACCTAGATAGTATAATAAAAAGCAGAGACATCAGTTTTCCAACAAGAGTCCATATAGTCAAAGCTATGGTTTTTCCAGTAGTCATGTATGGATGTGAGAGTTGGACCATAAAGAAGGCTGAGTGCTGAAGAATTGATGTTTCAAATTGTGATACTGAAGGAAACTCTTGAGAGTCCCTTGAACAACAAGGAGATCAAACAAGTTATTCATAAAGGAAATTAACCCTGAATATTAATTGGAAGGACTGACACTGAAGCTGAAGCTCCAATACTTTGGCCACCTGATGAGAAGAACTGACATCTTGGAAAACTACCCTGATGCTGGGAAAGACTGAGGGCTGGAGGAGAAGGGGACAACAGAAGATGTGATGAACAGATTGCATCACCTACTCAATGGATATGAGCTTGAGCAAACTCCAGGAGATAATGAAGGACAGGGAATCCTGACGTGTTGTAGTCCATGAGGCTACAAAGAGTCAGACACAATTTAGCGACTGAACAACAACAATAGAATACCAGGATAAGATGCCTCCTCAGTGGGTTTATAAGAAGCAAATTTTGTTTCTAGTTTTCCATTCATATTGCTTTGCAGTTTCAAGCATCACAATTTCTCAGATACACCTTTCCTGAGGCCATTTTATGCCTCAAGATTAGACAATTACAGTGGTGCGATACTCTCTCACTACTAGACCTCTCAAGTGTTCTTCATGAGATTTCTTGATCTTTTTCAAACCTCCTTTACAGGAAACTGGATGAATTAAATTACCAAAACTAGGACTTAACATTTATAATGTGGACTGCAGAATGTTATAAATTTCTTTGATCTTTAAGTGGAAACAGTGAACTGGGGTTTTCAAACTTTGGGTTACCCACAATTTAATAACTGGGGTGGTTGTTGACTCTCAGGCAGAAAACTTAAAAGATCTCAGTTCAGTGTACTTTAAGAAATCTCCAGGATAACAATGATAACAATTCTAACACACATCTGATTCTCTACATGTGAAGTGCAGAGCACATTTTGAGAAATACTAGAGATCAGTTGGGCTTCCCAGGTGGTGGAGTGGTAAAGAATCCACCTGCAGATGCAGACGATGCAAGAGAGTCAGGTTCAATCCCTGGGCCAATAAGATCCCCTGGAGAAGGAAATGGCAACCCACTCCAGCATTCTTCTATAGAAATAGAAAGTTCCATGGATAGAGGAACCTGGTGTGTTACATATAGCCCATGGCATCTCAAAAAATTCAGACACAACTGAGGACTGAGCATACACACACATGAAAGCAATTATATAGAAAAGTGTGTGTATGTAAGTGAAGTTACTAGTCAGAAAAACTAAGCACTAGCAAGTTGATCCTGTTTCTCCTACTCTAAAAGACAGTCTTTTACCTTCATTCATCAAGAAATTCTGAATTTCAAAATATCTGTCATTCCATTCTTATATACATGCCCACCGATAACTGCAGTTACAAAATTACCCATTTCTCTATCAGAATTTTCATTCACCAAGTCATATAACATTCAGGATTTGATTTAATTAGTTGATTTAAATATACCAACTTTGCAATAAATTCAATATATTACTTTGGTAATATAATCTGAATGGCTAAACAGTGAATAGAATTGGTAACTTCAGATTGAACTCATAAACCAAATTAAGAGCCTATTTGCTTTTATTTTGTTACTTTCTTTTCCTAGAATTTTTTCCAGCTTTTTAGGTTTCCACTTCTATAACCCCTTTTATTACCCAGTTTCTGATATGACTAGTAGAGACCACACACACACACACACACCTGAATCCAAAGACAAATTTATTGTACTATATCTTATTTTTAAGTCTTACTAAATCACTGTTCTTGATTATTGTCATTAATGGTTTTGAACATTTCATTAAGGTTGGTATCATGTTGTTAAGTTCAGTTAAGTTCATGATGTCAGTCGCTCAGTCATGTCCAACTCTTTGTGACCCCATGAACTGCAGCATGCCAGGCCTCCCTGTCTGTCACCAACTCCAAGAGTTTACCCAAGCTCATGTCCATTGAGTCGGTGATGCCATCCAACCATCTCATCCTCTGTCGTCCCCATCCCCTCCCGCCCTCAATCTTTCCCACCATCAGGGTCTTTTCAATGAGTCAGTTCTTTGCATCAGGTGGCCAAAGTATTGTAGTTTCAGCTTCAACATCAGTCCTTCCAATGAACACCCAGGACTGATCTCCTTTAGGATGGACTTGTTGGATCTCCTTGCAGTCCAAGGAACTCTCAAGAGTCTTCTCCAACACCAAAGTTCAAAAGCATCAATTCTTTGGTGCTCAGCTTTCTTTACAGTCCAACTCTCACTTTCATGCATGACTACTGGAAAAACCATAGCTTTGATGAGATGGATGTTTATTGGCAAAGTAATGTCTCTGCTTTTTAATATTCTGTCTAGGTTGGTCATAACTTTCCTTCCAAGGAGTAAGCGTCTTTTAATTTCATGGCTGCAATCACCATCTGTTGTTTCCACTGTTTCCCCATCTATTTGTCCTGAAGTGGTGGGACCAGATGCCATGATCTTAAATTTCTGATGTTGAGCTTTAAGCCAACTTTTTCACTCTCCTCTTTGACTTTCATCAAGGGCTCTTTAGTTCTTCACATTCTGCCATAAGGGTGGTGTCGTATGCATATCTGAGCTGATTGATATTTCTCCCAGCAATCTTGATTCCAGCTTGTGCTTCCTCCAGCCCAGCGTTCCTCATGATGTACTCTGCATATAAGTTAAATAGGCAGGGTGACAATACACAGCCTTAATGTTCTCCTATTCCTATGTGGAACCAGTCTGTTCTAACTGTTGCTTCCTGACCTGCATATAGGTTTCTCAAGAGGCAGGTCAGGTGGTCTGGTATTCCCATCACTTTCAGAATTGTCCACCGTTTCTTGTGATCCACACAGTCAAAGGCTTTGGCATAGTCAATAAAGCAGAAATAAATGTTTTCTGGAACTCTCTTGCTTTTTAGATGATCCAGCAGATGTTGGCAATCTGATCTCTGGTTCCTCTGCCTTTTCTAAAACCAGCTTGAACATCTGGAAGTTCACGGTTCACGTATTGCTGAAGCCTGGCTTGGAGAATTTTGAGCATTACTTTACTAGCGTGTGAGATGAGTGCAATTGTGTGGTAGTTTGAGCATTCTTTGGCATTTCCTTTCTTTGGGATTGGAAAGAAAACTGACCTTTTCCAGTCCTGTGGCCACTGCTGAGTTTTCTAAATGTGCTGGCATATTGAGTGCAGCACTTTCACAGCATCATTTTTCAGGATTTGAAATAGCTCAACTTGAATTCCATCACCTCCATTAGCTTTGTTTGTAGTGACGCTTTCTAAGGCCCACTTGACTTCACATTCCAGGATGTCTGGCTCTAGATCAGTGATCACACCATTGTGATTATCTTGGTCATGAAGATCTTTTTTTGTACAGTTCTTCTGTGTATTCTTGCCACCTCTTCTTAATATCTTCTGTTTTTGTTAGGTCCATACCATTTCTGTCCTTTATCAAGCCCATCTTTGCATGAAATGTTCTCTTGGTATCTCTAATTTTCTTGAAGAGATCTCGAGTCTTTTCCATTCTGTTGCTTTCCTCTATTTCTTTTCATTGATCCCTTATCTCTTCTTGCTATTCCTAAGAACTCTGCGTTCAGATGCTTATATCTTTCCTTTTTTCCTTTGCTTTTCATTTCTCTTTTTTTTCATAGCTATTTGTAAGGCCTCCCCAGACAGCCATTTTGCTTTTTTGTATTTCTTTTCCATGGGGATGGTCTTGATCCCTGCCTCCTGTACAATGTTATGAACCTCAGTCCATAGTTCATTAGGTACTCTATCTATCAGATCTAGGCCCTTAAATCTATTTCTCACTTCCACTGTATAATCATAAGGGATTTGGTTTAGGTCATAATTAAGTGGTCTAGTGGCTTTCCCTACTTTCTTCAATTTAAGTCTGAATTTGGCAATAAGGAGTTCAGGATCTGAGCCATAGTCAGCTCCCAGTCTTGTTTTTGCTTACTGTATAGAGCTTCTCCATCTTTGGCTGCAAAGAATATAATCAATCTGATTTCAGTGTTGACCATCTGGTGATGTCCATGCGTAGAGTCTTCTCTTGTGTTGTTGGAAGAGGGTGTTTGCTATGACCAGTACATTCTCTTGGCAAAACTCTATTAGCCTTTGCACTGCTTCATTCTGTATTCCAAGGCCAAATTTGCCTGTTACTTTGGGTGTTTCTTGACTTCCTACTTTTGCATTCCAGTCCCCTAAAATGAAAAGGACATCTTTTTTGAGGGTTAGTTCTAAAAGGTCTTGTAGGTCTTCATAGAACCATTCAACTTCAGCTTCTTCACCATTACTGGTTGGGACACAGACTTGGATTACTGTGATATTGAATGGTTTGCCTTGGAAATGAACAGAGGTCATTCTGTTGTTTTTGAGATTGCATTCAAGTACTTCATTTCGGACTCTTTTGTTGACTATGGTAGCTACTCCATTTTTTTCTAAGGGATTCCTGCCCACAGTAGTAGGTATAATGGTCATTTGAGTTACAGTCACCCATTCCAGTCCATTTTAGTTCGCTAATTCCTAGAAAGTTGACGTTCATTCTTGCCATATCCTGTTTGATCACTTCCAATTTGCTTTGATTCATGAACCTAACATTCCAGTTTCGTCTAGTTAAGGCTATGGTTTTTCCTGTGGTCATGTATGGATGTGAGAGTTGGTCTGTGAAGAAGGCTGAGCGCTGAAGAATTGATGCTTTTGAACTGTGGTGTTGGAAAAGACTTGAGAATCCCTTGGACTGCAAGGAGATCCAACCAGTCCATTCTGAAGGAGATCAGCCCTGGGATTTCTTTGGAAGGAATGATGCTAAAGCTGAAACTCCAGTACTTTGACCACCTCATGCAAAGAGTTGATTCATTGGAAAAGACCCTGAGGCTGGGAGGGATTGGGGGCAGGAGGAGAAGGGGACGACAGAGGATGAGATGGCTGGATGGCATCACTGACTCAATGGACATGAGTCTCAGTGAACTCCGGGAGTTGGTGATGGACAGGGAGGCCTGGCGTGCTGGGATTCATGGGGTCGCAAAGAGTCGGACACAACTGAGCGACTGATCTGATCTGATGCAATAATGCTCTTCAAAGCATGGGACTTTGTTTCTATCACCAGTCACATCCACAACTGGGTATTGTTTTTGCTTTGGCTCCATCCCTTCATTCTTTCTGGAGTTATTTCTCCACTGATCTCCAGTAGCATATTGGGCACCTACCGACCTGGGGAGTTCCTCTTTCAGTATCCTGTCATTTTGCCTTTTCATACTGTTCATGGGGTTCTCAAGGCAAAAATTCTGAAGTGGTTTGCCATTCCTTTCTCCAGTGGACCACATTCTGTCAGACCTCTCCACCATGACCCGCCCGTCTTGAGTGGCCCCACATGGCATGGCTTAGTTTCATTGAGTTAGACCAGGCTGTGGTCCATGTGATTAGACTGACTAGTTTTCTGTGAGTATGGTTTCAGTGTGTCTGCCCTCTGATGCCCTCTCACAACACTTACTGTCTTACTTGGGTTTCTCTTACCCTGGACTTGGGGTGTCTCTTTACGGCTGCTCCAGCAAATCGCAGCCATTGCTCCTTACCTTGGACAAGGCATATCTCCTCACAGCCGCCCCTCCTGACCTTGAACTTGGAGTAGCTCCTCTCGGCTCTCCTGTGCCTGCACAGCCACTGCTCCTTGGATGTGGGGTAGCTCCTCCCGGCCGCTGCCCCTGGCCTCCAGTGTGGGGTAGCTCCTCCTGGCTGCCACCCCTGGCCTCAGATGTGAGGTAGCTCCTCTCTGTGGCTCCTGCGCTGTTGCAGCCTGGCAGTCTCGTCTGCCGCCCTTGACCTCGGACATGGGGTAGCTCCTCTCGGCCACGCTTCTGTGAGGTCCATGGCAGCCATTATAAATGGCTTGTAACAACTTGTAGCATGTTTTAAACTTCAATAATTAATCAAGAAAAAGTTGACAATTTATTTTTATTTACTACTTCATTATTGGTATAATTCTATATTTGATAATTTGAGTTGAAGAATTTATAGTTATTTTGTTTTAGACATCAAGGGAATAAAAAGCTCTGAAAATCTCAAAGAAGATATAAATAATTATCAGCAAAAAAACAAGTGTTAAAAAAAAAAAACAAAAAAAAAACCTTCTGAAAACAGAAACTCGTCAGCAGATTTGATCCTTGATCCTGAAGGACATGACCCACAGTTGGATGTGTGAAATCTCTTCAGAGAAGTTAGAAATGTTTCTGGGGCAATATTGCATAGCAATTGGGTTGAATATTGTTTGTTACTCAGTATTTTCCTCTTTTGGACATCAATAAAATAACATTTTTAACATTTAAATAACGTTTTTAAATCAAGGCTAGCTCCAACAAGATCTAAGTTAGAATACACAGTCATGCATTAAAGAACAACTAAATACGTGCTAATGGCATTTTGATATCCAAATTATCACTTTTGATACATATATGAGCAGCTACATTACTTGCAAGGCCTGGGGTGAAATTAAAGTGCAGATCCCCTTGCTAAAACAATATTAAGAATTTCAAGGTTAAACAGTAATGCACCAAACCAGGTGTGAGCCCTTCCTTACAAATATGAGGTCATATTCTATTGCTAGGGTTACCTTTCCATGAAGCTGGCACTGAATTCATTCACCGTTTGTTGTTGTTCAGTTGCTCAGTCATGTCTGACTCTTTGAGACCCCATGGACTTCAGCATGCCAGGCCTCTCTGTCCTTCACCATTTGGTGGAGCTTTCTCAAACCATTGTTCATTGAGTGGATTGTGCCATCAAACCATCTCATGCTCTGTCGTCCCTGTCTCTTCCTGCCTTCATACTTCCCCAGCATCAGTCTTTTCCAGTGAGTTGTCTCTTTGCGTCAGCTGGCCAAAGTATTTAAGCATCAGCAACAGCCCTTCCAATGAATATTCAGAGTTGATTTCCTTTGGGATTGACTGATGTGATTTCTTTGCAGTCCAAAGGATTCTCAAGCATCTTCTCCAGCACCACAGTTCATAGCTTCGGTTCTTCAGTGCTCAGCCTTCTTTATGGTTCCACTCTCACACCCATACATGATTACTGTAATAAAATGTAGCTTTGACTATATGGGCCTTTATCAGCAAAGTAATGTCTCTACTATTTAATACATTGTCTAGGTTTGTCATAGCTTTTCTTCCAAGGGGCAAGTGTCTTTTAATTTTGTGGTTATAGTCACTGTTCTTAGAGATTTTGGAGCCCAAGAAAATAAAGTCTGTTACTATTTCCATTGTGTCCCCATCTATATGCCATGAAGTGATGGGACTGGATGCCATGATCTTCATTTTTTGAATGTCAAGTTTTAAGCCAGTTTTTCACTCTCCTCTTTTACCTTCATCAATAAGCTCTTTAGTTCCCCTTGGCCTTCTGCCATGGAGAAGGAAATAGCAACTCACTCCAGAATTCTTGCCTGGAGAATCCCAGGGACAGAGGAATCTGGTGGGCTGCTGTCTGTGGGGTCACACAGAGTCGGATATGGCTGATGCGATTTAGCAGCAGCAGCAGCAGCCTTCTGCCATAAGGGTGGTGTCATGTGCATATCTGACGTTGTTGGTATTTTTCCTGCCAGTCTTGATTCCAGCTTGTGATTCATCCAACCCAGCATTTTTCATGATGTACTCTGCAAATAAGTTAAATAAGCAGGGTGACAGTATACACCCTTGATGTACCCCTTTCCCAGTTTGGAACCCATCTGTTTTCCATGTCCTGTTCTAACTGTTGCTTCTTGACCTGCATACAGATTTCTCAGGAAGCAAGTGAGGTGGTCTGGTATTCCCATCTCTTGAAGAATTTTCCATTTTGTTGTGGTCCACACAGTTAAAAGTTTTAGTGTAGTTAATGAAGCGTAAGTAGATTTTATTTTCTGGAATTCTCTAGATTTTTGTGTGATCCAATGGATGCTGGCAATTTGATCTCTTGTTCCTCTGCCTTTTCTAAATCCAGCTAGTACATCTGGAAGTTCTCAGTTCGAGTACTGTTGAAGCCTAGCTTCAAAGATTTTGAGTATTTCCTTGCTAGCATGTGAAATGAGTACAATTGTGCAGTTGTTTGAGCATTCTTTGACATTGCCTTTCTTTGGGATTGGAATGAAAACTCACCTTTTCCAGTCCTGTGGCCACTGCTGAGTTTTCCAATTTGCTGGCATATTGAATGTAGGACTTTAATAGTATCATCTTTTAGGGTTTTAAACATCTCAGTTCAGCTGGAATTCCATCACTTCCACTAGCTTTGTTTGTTGTGATGTTTGCTATGGCCCACTTGACTTTCCATTCCAAAATATTGGACTCTAGGTGAATGATCACACCATTGTGGTTATCTGAGTCATTAAGACATTTTTTGTTAACCCCATTTTTTACAAATGAATAAACTTCAGAAGTCTAAGTTTGATTCCAAAAGGTGATTAAACTAAAGTTTTGAAGCTGGAGAGGGTCTTTCTTATTCTAATAAAAAAGTCTGACTCTGAGACATGTGTTATAAATACTATAGCTTATAATATAATAATAAGTTGTGGAAAGTAAGGAGGGTAAAATGGGCAAAAGTGGGTAAAAAAATAGTTCTGAACATCTTCGGTGCAGTTTTAAACTTTGAGAACTAACTATGTGTTCAACAACCAATTATGAAGAACATTAGATGACTTAGACTTCCCTGGTGGCTCAGACAGTAAAGAATCTGCCTGCAAAGGGACCCAGGTTCAATCCCTGGGTAAGGAATATTCCTGGAGAAGGGAATGGATACCTACTCTAGTATTCTTCCAAGAATTCCAAGAACAGAGTAGCCTGGTGGGCTATAGTCCATAGGGTTGCAAAGAGTCTGACATGACTGAGCAACTAACACTTGGATGACTGGTTAATAAATTTGAGCATTATACTCTAGACCAGCATTCTTGATGCATGTGTCACCTACATCAGAATTGCTTAGGGTTCATGTTAAAATTCATATTCCTTGGTCCTCAAATAGACATACAGGACCAACCACTCAGGAATCTGTCCTGGGAGCAATTATGCTTAACAGACCTTCTGAGTGGTAACTGTGTGGTTTGCATCATCAGCAACTCTGGACTTAAAATCTGCCTTTATTATTATAGATGTCCAGAGTTCTTCATCTTAGCTCCAGCCTCGTTCCAGATCAGGTAAAAAGCACAGAGTGCAGAAAACAACTGGGACTTCCCCAGTGGCTCAATGGTAAAGAATCCATCTACAGTGCAGAAGATACAGGAGACTGGGTTTGATCTCTGGGTCCGGAAGGTCCCCTGGAGGAAGAAATAGCAACCCATTCCAGGATTCTTGCTGGGAAAATCCTATGGACAAAGGAGCCAGGTGTGCTACAGTCCATAGAGTTGCAAAGAGTCAGACGTAACTGAACATGTGTGGAAAACAGTAAAGACTATGCCAGTATTTTGCATTGGGGTAAAACTGATTAATAATGTTATGATAGTTTCAGGTGAACAGCAAAAAGACTCAGTTATACATATACATGTGTCAATTCTCTGCCAAACTCCCCTCCTACATAATGTTGAGAAGAGTTCCCTGTAATATATAATAGGTCCTTGTTGGTTATCTATTTTAAATATGGCAGAATGCACAAGACCATGAGATTTTAATGAATGGTTAATATTACAAATATATAAAACCAAAGTAGACATTGAGGGAATAGCAACAGTGGAAAAATAAAGAAGAGAAAGAAAACCAATAAAATAGAACTCAAAATTTTCTGAGTGTATCTGGCCAAAAGTCACTGAGAGACTAAGCAGACTTTAGTATAAATGCTTAGATAAAAGTGAAGGGAACAAAACTCTTCTGAAAGTGATGTCTGCAGGGACAAATTTTATTCTTATTCCAGTGAATTTTGCAGAATTTCCTCTACAACGGTACTTCAAGTGCTAAAGAATTCCTTCATCATTTTCTTCAAAGCATATTCATTTTTTATTCAATTTTCTCAAAAAAGAAAATTTAAGTATTGATAAGAAAGGAAAAACAAAACAAAATAAGCAAATACAATCACACTCATAGCAGAACCTTTGGCTCTGTTGCACAGAATCTTTAGCTCTGTCACCGTGCCTGCCTTTGGAGTTTCCTACAATCACTGGGGAGAACACAGGAGAGCATGTTTGTCTGCCCAATGTGGAATCAAACACTCAGCCTCTCCTCAGAGAGGCTTTGTTGGCAGTCACATGTGGATCTGCTCCAGGACTGGCAGATTTCCGTTCCCTGGAGAGATGTGAGAATGCAAAGGGCAGGGAAGATTGGCAAAAATATTGACTTTGATATTTCATCATTTCACATTTCTAAAGAGAAGAAATGCACTGAAAACTGCACCTTTCTAATCAGATGCTACCAGAGGTTCCCAGAACAGTACACATACCAGAGACGGCAATACCAACAAAGCCCCCAACAGAATGGTTTATATTTGAGCAAAGTAATCAGCAGCATTGTTACTTCTCTCTCTGCTTGATTTCTCTGTTCCTCTATTTGGGTTGTGCTTTACTTTTTCCTATTACAGAACTTCTCAACTTCTAGCTATTTGCAGATGTATTTTTTGCCTCATTGGTCCTTTCGTGGTATATACAGCTTCCTTGACTGTTGCAATCCAAAAGGTTCCAAGCAGCACCTCAACTTTTTTTTTTTTTTTCTTTCCCACCACTGGTTCTGGTAACAGAGATTTCACCTGGGGAAAAAGATTGGATATTATTCAATGCTTGGCAAAATACACTAATCTGGGAATGGTATCATCTTGCTTGGGGTTGGAAAATCTGTGGGAAGAGGGTTGTGAAGAGAAAGAAAAGCATTTAAAAAGGTAGCTGGAAAAAGCTTACATCAAGCTTCCTCTGCTTCTTATTCTTAATTTTTTTTTTAATTGTGAGAGAGTTTGACTCATAAAACACCATAAGTTTTATGATTGAACAATAATTTTTTTCTATTAAAATTATGATATGCAATATTTTAATTTTGTTGGGTCACTTTCCAATGTTTTCTTTCTTGTTTTAGTTAGCTATTTGGTTAGCTATTAAGGCTAATACAAATAATTAAAACTTACTCTGTTAAAAAAAAGTGGCTTAATCCACCAATAACTACCTTTCTAACATGTGCAGCTATTCTATGCACCATTCAAAGTCATTCTCACCTCTCAGTAAGGCCCTGTGTGGAGTTATTTAGTTCCTCGCCTTGAAGCTCTGCATCCCCTGTTAGGGCTTTTACCATAATTGTTAGGATTTGTAATTGAATATCTGCTTCTCACAGAACAAGCTTGAATTGTGTTTATTTCACATGTTGACCTCTGTGAAGGCCATAGGCTTTGACTTAGCAGATTTCATGTTCAATGTTTTGTTGTTCTAGCTGCTGTTGTGGTTTTTTCACTTAGAATTATGACCCTTAGTTGCAACTGAAATAGCACACTTTGGCTTTCGTGGTTTGCTTTGCAGACATCTTTGCCAATAGGGTCCTCAGCTATTTACTCCTCACATAGGCATCACTTCTAAAACCATTCCCTCTCTCCATATCAAAACCTCTCTTGGAATTTGTTTTTCTGCCTAATCCTTACTTATGTATGAGAATAGAAATTGCACCTAACTCTTTGGTCATTATAAAGCTAAAACAGAATAATGTTTTGTTTAATACATGTCTCACACATGGTAAGCCCTCAATATATGTATAACATACAGAGTAAACATCCAACTAATGGCATTGTTGGGAATATTATCTGATCTCAAAATCATTTTGAATTAGACAAAGTGCAGCCTTAAAAACACTTTGTAGGTAATAATCCTTATTTCCCAACCATCTCAAAGAGACGTGCCACCCCCAAAATCCACCTGAAACTATCCATCACCATGGAGCTCTATCCAACCTCTAGCTTGTCAGAGAAGTAGGATGGAGAATTTGACTTTTAATGAGTTCTTTCAATTACTGTTTCTGTGCAGGATGCCCTTGAGAATTGTGGAAGTAGGTCTGAGGCCCCCTTCTTGAGTCAAAATGCAGTGATTACAAGAACTGCAATCCATTGTTTTGTAGTGTTCCTGTTGTACACTTTCTTTGCCATGATTAGAATTTCAAGGTTGTCTCACTAAAAAACCACACACACATACACAAACATTACAAAAATGAAACCAAGTCCAGGCCAGGCACAAAAGAATGTTAGCAGCCCATCCAATTTAATTTTCTTTCAAAGAACCCTTAAACAAACAAAAAACGGGTCTAACCAATCAGCTTCCCTGGTGGTTCAGACAGTAAAGAATCCACTTTCAATGTGAGAGACCAGTGTACAATCCCTGGGTTGGGAAGATCCCCTGGAGACAAGAATGGCTACCCACTCTAGTATTCTTGCCTGGAGATTTCCATGGATAGAGAAGCCTGGCAGGCTACAGTCCATGGGATTCCAAACAGTTGGACACCATTGAGTGACTTTCACTTTCAGCCAATCAGAAAATACTTTATGAGTGAGTTTTTCAGAAAATATTATCTGCAGCCTGGAGAAGAGGAAACGGGATGCAGAGAGTAATATTTCTAGGGCCCTGACAATGCAAAGATACAATGGATGCAGTGCTTCTTGCACCACCTGTTTCTCCTCACAGTAAATCCAAGAAAAGCCCTGACTTTGGACCATGCCCCAGAAGACTGTGACAAAATGCACAAGGGAAAACTCTCCAGGGTTGTGGGGCAGAAACATGACAGGTGGGTGTTTGCTTCCTATCACTAGCTCTGTTCAGTAATGCAGGTAGACACGTATGGACACTTAAGACTATGTATCAAACTCCATTTACAATGTTGTAAACAGTCTCCCTTTAGTTGTCCCTTGGCCCTAATGATGAATCACTGACCACTTCCTTATAGGAAGACTTGGGAAGAGGTCTGCATAGTCCTTAGAAGTGACCTGAGTTTGTTTGAGCAGATGATCCCAAGGTCCTAGATAACTGACGAGTGGTCTAGAAGAGAAATCGGGTTCCAACTGAGCACATCTGTGCAACTTCATGGATGCCTCCCACTGTGCAGAGGTACATGCGAGAGAATGGTCAGAAAGGTTCTCTGAAATACTAGGGTCCCAGTTTAGAGCTCCACCTGCCTGAGACTAATGTGACACCACTCATCAGCATCTACTGGGTTAGTCTATGGAGAAGGAAAATTTCATGCAAGTTTCAAGGAAGAGAAGATATGATGAATACTATGAGAGTCTAAAAAACTAGATTATACCAAACTTAAAAGAAATATTGATGTGATGAGAAGTTCTTCCCATCTAACAATCTAAATCTCATCCATGTTTTAGAGAGGGAGACCAAAAAGGTTGGGGAAGAATTTGGGCTCTCTGGAATACTCTGCTGGGGAACTTTAGAAGTAGCATTGACTGCTGGAGAGGGAGAGAAATGTGTTAGCAGTCTTCAGGGAAGGTAGTATTTCTGCAACAGATGGGCTGACTGAATTTTTTTTAATGATGATTTTATGCCTTTGGCAGAAGTTTTCAATATAATTTAGGAAAGAGAGAAAACAGCATAAAGACAATTGATGCTGTTCTTTAAGACTGAGAAAAGGACATCGACAATTAGAGTTGTTAGTAGCGTTCGGCTGAAAACATAAAATATTTGTGAAATTTTTATGAAAAGACTTGCCATAGAATGGAATTAAGCCAGGTTTCAAAGTCACATTATATTGGATCAGCTGCAGAATATGAAATTCCCTGAAAGGGAAGGGCCACCAAATTGAGTAAAGCTAGTGTCTTTCATTAACCCTTTCATGTATTTTACTTTATTACTTTGCATGCCTGCTGATGGTTTTCCCTAGACTTCCTAAATGTATACTTTTCTATCCATGCTCTCAAAACTTTCTAAAAGGTTTCTTTACTTTGAACAATCAATCATTAAGCATTTTTAGCTGCTCCTCACCAGTTGCATTTGAATTTCATACTCCTTAAAACAACTTAAAAATGACCCCCAATATCTGGCCTTGATCAATTTTTCTAGCTTCATTTCCCAACTACCTCCCCTAAATAATCCATGGGAAATTTTCCTCTAAAATGACATGCTTTTTTAAACTTTTGTGCCTCTGTACTTCTATCCCTCTTACCTGAATCACTTCTTCCTGCCATACTTGCTCTTGATGAACTTTGATTTATCTATTAACACTTATTAAAACAAACACATAAACAAAAAACAAACAAGCAAACAAACAAAAACTAATCTTCTCTCATGGGTAAAATAACTCCCCAAATAGAGGTGGTTATTTCTTCCTCTGTGTGTCCACACACTGGATCCATCCTCAGTATGGCAGCATTCTTGCTGGGTAGGTCTGCTTGTTCACTTTCATTATTTTCCTTTAAGTAAAGCCAACTCCCTCCCTTTACATTTCAAATGGATGCTAAAGTTACTTATATTCCAGGATAACAAAATAACATTTAGTAGAAGAAAACTTCATGTATTTTTCCTCTCTTTTTAAGAATGAGATTTTTTTTTTTTTCCTGCAGAATCTCATCAACCAGTCTACCTATTAGGTCATATGCTTACTCTGAAACCAATCACTGTCAAGTGTTCTGGAATTAAAACACTTAAATAACTTGGAACAGTGGTATCTTCCCTGAGGAGTACGTAGTTGTAGAAGAGCAGAATTCTTTTGAGAAAGTAGAATAGGAAATGAGAATTGGGATTGGCAACCAACAGTTTTTACTCTAAAAGGAAAGTGATTCAATTCAAATGGGCTTCACTAATATTGTAGCCTATATAGGTACTATAATTATATACGTAGGTATTATAATTATAAAATTAAAATAAATAAAACAAAACAAAATAAAGGATACTAGAGAATTCTACAAGATGGTGTGGGGAGGGAGGAGGGAGGAGGGTTCAGGATGGGGAGCACATGTATACCTGTGGCGGATTCATTTTGATGTTTGGCAAAACTAATACAATTATGTAAAGTTTAAAAATAAAATAAAATTTAAAAAAATAAATTAAAAAAATAAAAAAAAGAATAAGATGAATAATAACATGAAAAAAAAAAAAGGAGTTTTAACCCAGAAGAACTTGACTTTTAAGATGTAGTCTGAGCTCTGAACTAGAAATCATCTAATATTTTCACCTATGTTTCTCTTATAATAACACTTGAACCTGAGACCATTGTTTGGGGATGTCATCTTGATCTCTTATGATTATTCTTAAAGGACAACTCCCAAAATCTTTGACTTCTGGTCAAAATAATAAAATAGTAAAAGCCAATAATAATAAATAATAAAATAAAAATAAAATAATAAAAATAATAAAGGCCAAAGGAAGGATGATTCAATTAAGGAAAAAGATAAATGTTTTAAAAGTTGAAAATTGAAACTTCACATTAGTCATCTCAAAAATTCCTTTATTTCATAGAAACAGGTGAAAAAATTGTATGGTGCTATGAAGAAATATTCGGAGGGAAACATGTATCAGTTACATTGGAATTTCAGGAATTCATTGTGAAGGTTCTTATAAAACTGGGATCAGTGATGAACATTAATAAGAGTCTCATACCACATTTATAGGCAAGATCATCTAGGCCTTAGATTCCTAATAACCAAGAGCTTGTCTTATAGCATTGGACTGAGTACTGGATGAAGACCAATAACAACAATAACAAAAATACCAGATAAGGTGCTGTGATACACAGTATGAATGAAGAATGTTGCTTTATTTCTGTCCTCAGTTATCATTATAGTTGTTTATAGGTTTTCATTTGTGTTCTAATGATTCCTTCTTTATTGCATAGAAGATGTTGTGCTGGTAGTTAAATGTGCTATGAAATCCATGCTGCTGCTAAGTCGCCTCAGTCCTGTCCAACTCTGTGCGACCCCAGAGACAGCAGCCCAACAGGCTCCCCCATCCCTGGGATTCTCCAGGCAAGAACACTGGAGTGGGTTGCCATTTCCTTGTCCAATGCATGAAAGTGAAAAGTGAAAGTGAAGTCGTGTCCGATTCTTTGCGACCCCATGGACTGCAGCCTACCAGGCTCCTCCGTCCGTGGGATTTTCCAGGCAAGAGTACTGGAGTGGGGTGCCATCACCTTCTCCATGGAATCCATAGTTTATACTTGATCTGGTAACATCTGGGTGGGATTAGGATGGAATCAGAAGAGAGATACACAACATATGGAGAGTGTGGATTCCAAGATAAACAGGAATTAAAGGAACCTGTGATATTCCCTGTGGATACAGTAAATGGAGATGTGTTTAAATTGTCTCTCTGCTAGAAGGCAATGGTTGTGTTTATGTTTGTTCTCAGGGATCAAGTTAAGACAGGAACATCCTTGAAACTATACATACAGAAAGATAACAGTCAGTGAGATAGAGTGTCTGCATTTCTACTCTTGAGAAAGAATCAAATATGTGAGCTTTACAGTTGGATGAGCAGAACAGCAGAAGCAAACTGGAGCCTTCTCAGGCAGATTAGAACCTATAGTCATCCAAGTTATGTTCTAAATCTCTTTCTTTATGAATCCACCCTATCCACAAACCAGTGCTTGTGAAATAAGTATTGAAGTGTTCTTAAAGCAGAAATGGTCACTGATTGAATCAGAATCAGATGCACTTGTGATTCAAAGATAACTGGACCAGATTCTGTACAATGTACAGTAGTGTGTTCAGGCATAAAAGACTTCAGCTAGTAGTGGTAAAGGTAATTAAACAAATCAATCAGATCAGCTTCTTCTGTACCCTGTCCCAGAGAGATAGAGAATTTTGAATAGACAGGAAACGGGCAGAAAAACAAGAGAAATGAATGCACAATGAAACAAGTGAAATTCCTCTGCTACCTTGTTTCAGGAATGGGAATTGTGTTGAAGCTGGGATCAGAATGGATTCATAATCAGAAATTTCACTATGTGTTCTCCTTGGTAAATAAAACAAAGAAATACTGAACAGTGGATTTACACTTTGATGGGCCAAAAACAACAACAACAAAAAAGCACTGTAAATAATCCCTTGAATAAAAATGTTCACATTAAAACAGCAAAATTGTGTACTTCAAAATGTCCTGGATGATACTTCACTCCATACTGTATCAAGTGTAGTGAGAGATTTCTTGGGACAAGCAACTGAATCTAGGACAAAACACAAAACATTGGTGAAATACAGACCCTTCATTTAGAGGATGCATATATTTACGGATATCTCTTTATATGTGTATATTTACCTACATATGCATGCTTATCTCATTTAACAAGTAGCTATGCAGAGAAAATTACTTGCTCTCACAGCATGTTGCCAGGAGCTTTAGGAGATATACTAAGAGAAAATTTGTCCTCTAACTTATTTTCTTAAGGCTGTTTGGATCATTCATATCACAAAGAAAGACAAATAATCATGGTAAACCTAGGCCAGAGGGTAGATTTAAAGTTATCAAATTATACAATCAGGGATTCTTGGATTTAGAAGGGAATCCAGGGGTCATCTCAATAGGTATGAGTGAAAGTGGAAGTGTTAGTCACTCAGTCTTGTCCAACTCTTTGCAACCCAGAACTGTAGACTGCCAGGCCCCTCTGCCCATGGACTTGTCCAGGCTAGAATACTAAAGTGGGTTGCCATTTCCTTCTCCAAGGGATCTTCCCAACCCAGAGATCAAACCTGGGTCTCCTGCATTGCAGGAAGTTTCTTTACCATCTGAGCCATCAGGGAAGTCCCCAATAGGTGTACATGGAATTAATAATTGGATCAGTGAATGAAAGAGCGAGTGAATCTAATAAGAACTGTATTGAATGGATACATGTTATTATTGCCTTGAACTATTTACTTTTCAACTATGCTCACATGCACATCTGTACTTAACTCTCAGTTTTTACATCATGCTTTATGTATGAGACATAGTTAAGAAGTTCTTGGTACAATTTTATGAAATTTGCACTGTCAGAAGATACCCGAGGCAAATGGGGAGAAACATGTATTTATTTTTTCATCAATCAATCAGTAAAGAATCATTGAATGCTTAGTAAGTGGTAAAAGTGCAAACCAGTATAGAACAAAATGTATATTTGTGGATAAACATCAAGTGGATTTTTTGTCTAAATCTGTAAATTTGAAAAAAAAAATCTGTATTAAAATATCTTTTAGAGAATTGAGCTGTTTTACAGTTTTTTTGTTTGTTTGTTTGTTTTGTCTTTTTTCAATAGAGACTTAGTATAGATTGATGCTGAAACTGAAACTCCAGTATTTTGGTTACCTGATGCAAACAGACAACTTATTGGAAAAGTCCTTGATGCTGGGAAAGTTGAGGGCAGAAGAAGAAGAGGGTGTCAAAGGATGAGATGGCTGGGTGACATCACCGATGCAATGGACATGAACTTGGGCAAATTTCAGGAGATAATGAAGAACAGGGAAGCCTGGTGTGCTGCAGTCCATGGGGTCACAAAGAGTCAGACATGACTGGGCGACTGAACAACAACAACAACAAATATAGATAAAGGAATGTGTTTCCACAAAACAAAGCGTGTCTTTGCTCATCCAATTTCACTGACTTTAGTATCTTCCTCTTAATATTCACCTTCTTAAAACACCTTATCTTGAAGGTGGATACAATTGAAAAACTTTATCTATCATACTTCCTTTCATGAATTTCATGCCACTTTTCTCTTTTCTGTCCACCTGACTTCAGCTCCCACCACAGGGACTGCTTAAAATTCTCCTATTTCTGTTGTCACAACTAAACTCTCTAAGATGAAGAATAATTTTTGTTTGTTTGTTTGCACTACTGTGTTCTCTGGGTTCACAAGAAGGTGGCCAGCATTTAAGAGCCTGATGGCTGTATTTTAGTAAAATTTAGGGAAAGACTATGCTTTTAATCTGGAACTCCAGACTTGAGGCATGGACCAATGCTCAGCATAGATTTCATCAGGATCCTCAGTCAAGATTTAAAAAACACAAACAAGCAAACAAATATCGTCTTCCATTCAAAATAAATCTGTACATCTTCCAATACTATAAGTCTCCTGAAAGCATCTGGAATGCTTATACTTCTAAACAGAGGCCCAGAATATCAGAGTAAAATCATACAAACAGACCTTAATGACCTATCATAGCCCCACAGACTTTATTAAGAGGAGAAGTAAAACCTAGAATCTACCTAGCCTAACTCTAGTTCCTTCTCTCCACTTCAAAGATTTCTGAAAATTATTGTCTTGAGAATGTTCTACAATCTGTCTCTATTTTTAAAATCAAAATTGTTGCAACTTAATGCAGTGTGCACTGACCTAGGATAGGAAATCATTCAAAAATCATTTAGAGTTTTTTAGATTTCAAGCAAGAAAACATACATTATTCTGATAACAGGGACCATCAGAGAGTAGTTTTGAATATAACTTTGAATTTTTTGGCCCAGAGAAAACAAAACACCCTAGAAACAGATAAGATGAATCACAATAATCCACAGTTTACAATTCCTTTCCTGGATCTCCTATTGGCCTTAGTAATCCCTAAAGCAGAAACAAACAAAACAAATCCTTTCAGCATATCTTCATGAAACTGTCTGGAATGTGACAAAACTTTGAGAAACAGTTTTGTGATAATGGTTTTGCACTTTATTGGTGCTTCTCCAGAGAAGGTGGTGAATGGCTGCTTTCAAATACATAGAACTATCAAAGACTAAAGTCAATAAAAACCTCTGTAGAATAATTGGGGAGGGAAGAAAAACGGGGGAAAGCATAAAAGAAATGAAAAGGCAAAAAGAACCTATAAATATAAAAGCCTAAGGAGTATATTTTGAGGGAATAGATGATGCAAAACAAAATTGGGAATAGTTATCAGAGGACCAAGGAAGGCAAATAAAACAATGAGATATATGATGCCTGTCCTCCTGCCTCAAGTATCGCTCATCAAACAGTTTTTCATTCCATTTTGTGTATATGAGCTTTATCTGACTACTGCCAACAGAAAAGACTCAGATTTTCTGACTTTTTTATTTCACAGTCAAAGGAAATAACAGATTGATGAGACTCAAAGGCCAGAACATCCTCTTCAAGAATGAGAAAAAATACAAATTAAGCTGTGCTAATGAATGAATCATTTGTATTTTTCATGTTCTTGAAAATAGTAGTAGCACTAATGATAATAAACAATAAAAATAGAATGTTATGTTGAAAGATTTTTTCTGGGATTCAAAAGGTTAGATTTATTGAAAAAAGTGTACTTAATTGTAAAATACCATGGACTATATCATGCAGAGAAAAGAACTTGGAGTTAATCTTCCATCTCTGGAAATACCTGAGTGATAAATTACTAAAAAATAGTCAAGAGAATTGCCAGGGTAGATGATGTGAGCTAGGTTTGGCAGTGGTGACTACAGTTTCAAAAATGACCTCTGTTGTATAAATTAATACAGAGCTGATAGACACCTTGTCTGGAAAGAATAACTTACATGAAGTGGGAGGGCAAGTTGTCAAGTCAGGAAAGTCAAGGGGCCTGATTATGATTTTCAAAGCAGGTTGGCTTAGTATAGACAGGCCCCAACAAGAAAATGACAGCCAAAAGGGGCCTGTAACCACACAGACACCTGGCCAGGACACAAGTTTATAGTCAAGTTTTATAGAAGCCTAGAATTACTGAAGAGTGCAGGGAGCCTACACAATTGCTTTAACATGGTAATTCTGACCATTTCAAGGGATCAGAGAAGAAAAATCAAGGGAATCAGAGAAGAAAGTGAATGCCTTGAGGATGTAAGGATAGAAACAATTGGACAATCTGGAGAGATTGGCAGGCTGGACATCAGGAAATAGAATTTTAGGAGAAGTAGAAGAGCCTTTTGATGAAAGTGAAACAGGAGAGTGAAAAAGTTGGTTTAAAACTCAACATTCAGAAAACTAAGATCATGGCATCTGGTCCCATCATTTCATGCCAAATAGATGGGGAAACAATGGAAACAGTGACAGACTTTATTTTGGGGGGGGACTCCAAACTCATTGCAGATTCTGACTGCAGCCATGAAATTCAAAGATGCTTGCTCTTTGGAAGAAAAGCTATGATAACCTAGACATATTAAAAAGCAGAGACATCACTTTGCCAACAAAGGTCCATCTAGGTAAAGCTATGGTTTTTCCAATAGTCATGTACGGATGTGAGAGTTGGACTATAAAGAAAGCTGAGCTCCAAAACCTTGATGCTTTTGAACTGTGGTGTTGGAGAAGACTCTTGAGAGTTCCTTGGACTGCAAGGAGATCCAACCAGTCCATCCTAAAGGAAATCAGTACTGAATATCCATTGGAAGAACTGATGCTGAATCTGAAACTCCAATACTTTGGCCACCTAATGCAAAGAACCGACTCATTTGTAAAGACCCTGATACTGGGGAGGTTTGAAGGCTAGAGGAGAAGGGGTCGGCAGAGGATGAGATGATTGGATGGTATCACTGACTCGATGGACATGAATTTGAGTTAGGTCCAGGAGTTGGTGATGAACAAAGAAGACTGGCATGCTGCAGTCCATGGGTCACAAAGAGTTGGACACAACTGAGCAACTGGACTGAACCGAACTGAACTGAGATATGGATGATTCAATTTTTGGATTCACTTTTTGGCTCTGGTATCCGCCAGTTTTGTGACTTTGGACACGTTGTGCAACCTTCTATTATCCAGTTTACTCATCACTAACCTAAGAGAACATGTCTAAATATTTTCAAAGCACTGCCCTACTCAGAGATGCTATTATTTTTTATTCATGATAGTGTTTGCAATTATATGGTGCTCTGAAACTCCAAAATGTATTTATGTGATAGTGTTTCTTATTTCAAACAATCCTGTGTGGTAGCTCATATAGAAAACACTATAGCTCATTTTAAGATAAGAAAATGAAGGCTTCAAAAGGTAAGATGACTTTCTCAAGGTTGCCAAGCTAATTAGCATCAGAGCAAAGGCCAGAAATGTTGGTCTGCTATATTTGTAACTACTTCACAATATTCCTTTCAGCAAAAAATATTTTAAAGCTTTATAGAAGGAAAACAATTTTTTTATTTGCATGTTTGCAGTTGCCTTATATTAACAGGAGTTCAGAACTTCCTGAGAAAAATAGAAACAAAAAAGGTCAAGAGTGAAAAAAGAGAAAGCCTGTACATTTCATATCAAAGGGAAATGTAAACAAAGTTAAATAAGCAGTTATTTAGCAAATTTGTGTTGAGGATGGATGACATGCTAGATATTATGAGAGGTACAGAGATTTTTAAAGGCAATCACTTCATGGCAAATAGATGGAAACAGTGGCAGATTTTATTTTCCTGGGCTCAAAAATCACTGTGAACACTGACCACAGCCATGAAATTAAAAGATGCTTCCTCGTTAGAAGAAAAGCTACGACAAATCTAGACAATGTACTAAAAAGGCAGAAACATCACTTTGCTGACAAAAGTCCATATAGTCAAAGTTATGGTTTTTCAAGTCATCATGTATGAATGTGAGAGTTGGATCATTAAGAAGGCTGACTGCTGAACTATTGATGCTTTTGAAATGTGGTGCTAGAAAAGATGCTTTAGAATCCCTTGTACAGCAAGATCTCAAACCAGTCAATCCTAAAGGAAATCAAGCCTCAATATTCATTGGAAGGACTGATGCTGAAGCTGAAGCTCCAATACTTTGACCACCCGATCTGAAGAGCTGATTCATTGGAAAGATCCTGATTCTGGGAAAGATTGAAAGCGGGAGGAGAAGGGGACAACAGAGCATAAGATGTTTGGATGGCACCACTGACTTAATGGACATGAATTTGAGCAAACTCCAGGAGATCCTGAGGGACAGGGAAACCAGTCATGCTGCAGTCCTGGGAGGTCACAAAGAATCAGACATGACTTAGTGACTGAACAAAATAATTTATTCAGGTAGGGTTTCTAGAATTCAATAGGAATGTTAGACATGTCTGAAAGGAATACTAATAAAAGCATAAAACATGATGAATGGCTTAAGATTTTATGTATTAAGATTTTTGTATGTATATGTATATATGCATACATGTATATATGTATGTATGCATGTATGGGCTTCCCTGGTGGTTCAGATAGTAAATGTGCCTTCAATGTGGGAGACCTGAGTTCAATCCCTGGGTTGGGAAGATACCCTGGAGGAGAGAATGGCAACCCACTCCAGTGTTCCTGTCTGGAGAATCCTCATGGACAGAGGAGGCTGGCAGGCTACAGTCCATGGGGTTGCAAAGAGTCAGACACAACTGAGTACCTAAGCACAGCATGCACACACACACACATACACAAACTTTAAAGTTTTAAATTTCTCAGAAGAGTCAAATCAAGTTTAGTTCAAGATAAGTCAGGGAAAATCTGATATTTTCGTATTTGATTTCAGAAATAAAGTGGAACATGTTGAGAATTGTTAAAGATTAGAAATCTGCCAAATAAAGAAATCTGCCCATGCATGTTTGTTAATATAGGAAACTACAAATAAGTACCAAGATAATTTTAGAGCTCTTTGCCGGTACTTGTAAAGTGGTGGCCACACAAGAATACATCATATCATGTTGTTCATGTCTTTCCCTACCTCTCTTTCTCTTTTTCTTCACTTTTATACTTCAAGTTCTGCTTTCAATGAATTCAAGACAAGATAAAAATAACCTATTTTTAATGATCTAAGACATCATAAAGGAAAAAAATGTGACAGAAGTTTTAGTAAAAGAAGGTATACTCTGCTATAAAAGATTCTTAAATAATTCATATGTTAATGTAAAATAATATGGGCTCATATAACTAGATAAATCCATCAGCATAATTCTTCCTCAACTGATAATGTATAAGAAAGCCTCAACAAAACTGTAGATGTTTAGGCATGTATAAATGTGTTAACAAACAGTTGTTAATCTAGTTGCAACCCTAGACTTTACATGAGAAAAAAAAATCATGTGATAATTTGTAAAGAAAACGAATCTGAAAAATCATATATATGTATGTATAACTGAATCACTTTGCTATACACCTGAAATTTACACATATTGTAAATCAATAAATACATACATTTAAAATACATAAATTTTAAAAAGGCATGGAGATGGCAGCATAGTTATTTATGCTAATGCATATATATTTAGATTTTAAATCTCACTGATAAAACAATGGAGTCAGGGCACTGATCTCATAAAGTCATTATGAACATTATAATGGTTAATATATGTTGAATATATAGAACAAAATCTAGTATATGGTAATCATGCAAATACTGCTAGATATTAAGAACTATTGCTTTTGGAAATCCTTCTAAGACTCAAGATTTGTGCTGCCTTGCCTTTCCATCAACACTTTGTACCATCTAGTGACTTAACAAATATTTGCTGAATTGGCTTCAATAAAGTTCCAGCGACATGGCTGGGACCACCCACCAGCTGACATACCAAGCACATATAGGTTTATTCATTCCATTTCCTCTGTCAGACACCAGTATACTGCACTAAGCATTCTTGAGCATCAATTCTTCATTTCAGCAACATAATTGACCTTAATGTAAATAATCCCAACCACATAAAACATGTTTTGTAGTGCACAATAGCAGTTGTAGTTGACTGTCAGCTGCCCTCAGGTTGTGTGTATGCAATTTATTCCTCCATAAATTCTCCCGAACATAGCAAATAACAATGCTTTTCTTAGAAACCTCCTAGAAGTCAACACACAGGATAAAGGTGTCACATTATAGTGACCTCGGCAAAAATAAATAAATAAATAAAAATAATAATCAAGATATATAGACTTTAAGAACAAAGGCATGTATCTTGGTATGGAGACAGTTTTATTTGAGCCTAGGAGGGGTTCCCATCATTAAAGCCTAATTTAATTTTGCTTCTTTGCATCACCTGCCCAACTAAATATGAAGCAACAGTGGCAAAACTATATTAGGAAAAAAGTAACAGAATTCTGATCTCTTCTCTGTTACTTTCATGCTGAGTGACCCTAAGAACCCCACTTAATTAATCAGGACACTAGTTGAGTTATCTATCAAATGGAGAAAATGATGTCTGTAGGATCTCTTTCTAAAAGATGACTAAATAAATTGATAGAAGAAGGCAGTCCCAAGATGGTAGAGGAATAGAACTGGGAGACCACTTTCTCCCCAACAAATTCATCATTTGTATGCTGAGCAACTTCCACAAAAGTATATCTGAACCCTGGTGGAGGACACCAGGCACCCAGAAAGGCCACCCTTTCTATTCAAAAGGAGGTAGGATGAAGTATAAAAGACAAAAAGAGAGACAAAATAGTTAGGGATGGAGACCATCCTGGGGAGGGAGTCATGAAGGAGGAGTGTTTCCAAATAGAAGGAAACCCTCACCTATGGGCCTGTGGGGAATTATGGAATCTCAGAGGGCAACATAACTGGCAAAAATAATAATAATAATAAATAAATAAATAAATAAAGGAACCCGCGGAACATGTGCCTAACTGCAACTGCCAACAGAGAAGTGGCCCAGATGCTTGTGTCCGCCACCAGCGAAGAGGGGCTGGACAAGGAGGCGTGGGCTGCATGCTTAGGGTAAGGACTGGGCCTGAATGCCCTGAAGACAATCTTAGGGAACTGCCATGAGATAGCAACCCAAACAATGCGATAGCCAGAAAGAAAAAAAAAAAAAAACAGAAAGGCTAACACACAGCCTGGCCTGCTCACAGAACAAAGGATTGAGCGAATACCAAAGGAAAGCTAGCTGGCTGTGCACAGAAGGACAAAGAAGGGCACTACACAATGATTAAAGGATCAATCCTAGAAGAAGATATAACAATTATAAATATATAAATACACCAAACATAGGAGAACCGCAATGCATAAGGAAAATGCTAGGAAGTATGAAAGGGGAAATTAACAGTAACACAATAGTGGAAGACTTTAATACGCCACTCACACCTATAGATAGATCAACTAAACAGAAAATTAGCAAGGAAACACGAGCTCTAAATGATACAAAGGACCAGTTAGTCCTAATTGATATCTATCGGACATTTCATCTCAAAACAATGAATTTCACTTTTTTCTCAAGTGCACACAGAACATTCTCCAGGATAGAGCACATCCTGGGCTATAAATTTAGCCTTGGTAAATTAAAAAAAAAAGAAATCATTTCAAGCATCTTTTCTGATCACAATGTATTAAGATTAGATATCAACTATGGGAAGAAAAAATATTATTAAAAATACAAACATAGGGAAACTAAACAACACACTTCTGAATAACAATCAAAACACAGAGGAAGTAAAAAATGAAATCAAAATAGAAACAAATGAAAATAAAAACATGACAACCCAAAACCTATGGGATTCAGTAAAAGCAGTTCTAAGGGTAAGGTTCATAGCAATACAAGCTTACCTCAAGAAACAAGAGAAACGTCAAATACATAACCTAACTTTACACCTAAAGCAACTAGAAAAATAAGAAATGAGGAACCCCAGGGTTAGTAGAAGGAAGGAAATTATAAAAATTAGGGCAGAAATAATTGAAAAAGAAACAAAGGAGACTATAGCAAAAATCTACGAAACTAAAATCTGATTCTTTGAGAAGATAAACAAAATAGACAAACCATAACCCAGACTCATCAACAAAAAAAGGCAGAAGAACCAAATCAACAAAATTAGAACTGAAAGTGGAGAAATCACAACAGACAACACAGAAATACAAAGGATCATTAGAGACTACTATATGCCAATAAAATGGACAAATTAGAATAAATAGAAAAATTCTTAGAGAAGTATAACCTTCCATAACTGAACCAGGAAGAAATAGAAAATCTTAACAGACCCATCACAAGCACAGAAATTGAAACTGTAATCAAAAATCTTGCAACAAACAAAAGCCTAGGACCAGATTGCTTCACAGGTGAATTCTCACAAAAATTTAGAGAAGAGCTAACACCTATTCTATTCAAACTCTTCCAGAAAATTGCAGAGGAAGGCAAACTCCCAAACTCATTCTATAAGGCTACCATCACCCTAATAACAAAACCAGACAAAGATATCACAAAAAAAGAAAATGATAGGCCAATATCACTGATGAATATAGATGCAAAAATCCTCAAAAAAATTCTAGCAAACAGAATCCAATGACATATTAAAAAGATCACACATCCTGACCAACTGGGCTTTATCCCAGGAATGCAAGGGTTCTTCAATATTTGCAAATCAGACAAAGTGATACACCAAGATAAAAAGCATATGATTATCCAGATAGACGCAGAGAAAGCCTTTGACAAAATTCAACATCCATTTATGATAAAAACCCTCCAGAAAGCAGGGATAGAAGGAACATACCTCAACATAATAAAAGCCATATATGATAAAGTCACAGCAAATGTTATCCTCAATGGTGAAAAATTGAAAGCATTTCCACTAAAGTCAGGAACAAGACAAGGGTGCCCATTCTCACCACTACTATTCAACATAGTTTTGGAAGTTTTAGCCACAACAATCAGAGAAGAAAAAGAAATAAAAGGAATCCAGATTGGAACAAAAGAAGTAAAACTCTCACTGTTTGCAGATGGTATGATTCTCTACATAGAAAACCCTAAAGACACCACCAGAAAACTGCTAGAGCTAATCAATGAATATAGTAAAGTTTCTGTATATAAAATTAATACACAGAAATCCCTTTCATTCCTATACACTAACAATGAGAAAATAGAAAGAGAAATTAGGGAAACAATTCCGTTCACCATTGCAACGAAAATAATAAAATACTTTGGAATAAATCTAACTAAAGAGATAAAGATCTATATAGAGAAAACTATAAAACACTGATGAAAGAAATCAAAATCGACACAAATAGATGGAGAAATATACCATGTTCATGGATCAGAAGAATCGATATAGTGAAAATGAGTATACTACCCAAAGCAATCTATAGATTCAATGCAATTCCTATCAAGCTACCAATGGTATTTCTCACAGAACTAGAACAAGTAATTTGTATGGAAATGCAAAAAAACCTCAATAACCAAAGCAATCTTGAGAAAGAAGAATGGAACTGGTGGATTCAACCTGCCTGATTTCAGGCTATACTACAAAGCTACAGTCATCAAGACAGTATGGTACTGGCAAAAAGACAGAAACATAGATCAATGGAACAAAATAGAAAACCCAGAGATAAATCCATCCACCTATGGCCATGACTGAAGTGACTTAGCAACAGCAGAAGCAACATGGACACCTTATCTTTAACAAAGGAGGCAAGAATATACAATGGGAAAAAAGTCTCTTTAACAAGTGGTTCTGGGAAAACTGGTCAATTACCTGTAAAAGAATGAAACTAGAACACTTTCTAACACCATACACAAAAATAAACTTAAAATGGACTAAAGATCTAAATGTAACACCAGAAACTATAAAACTCCTAGAGGAAAAGGCAGAAAACTCTCTGACATAAATCACAGCAAGATCCTCTATTTACCCACCTCCCAGTGTAATGGAAATAAAGGCAAAAGTAAACAAATGGGATCTAATTAAACGTGAAAGCTTTTACACAACGAAGGAAACTATAAGCAGGTGAAAAGATAGCCTTTAGATTGGGAGAAAATAATAGCAAATGAAGCAACTGACAAAGAATTAATCTCCAAAATATACAAGCAGCTCAAGCAATATACCAGAAAAATAAATTACCCAATCAAAAAATGGGCCAAAGAACTAAACAGACATTTCTCCAAAGAATACATCCAGAAGGCTAACAAACACATAAAAGGATGCTCAACATCACTCATTATCAGAGAAATGCAAATCAAAACCACAATGAGATACCATTCTTATTCTGGTCAATATGACTGCTATCAAAAAGTCTACAAATAATAAATCCTGGGGAGGGTGTGGAGAAAGGAGAACTCTCTTACACTGTTGGTGGGAATGTGAACTAGTACAGCCACTATGGAGAACAGTGTGGAGATTCCTTAAACAAACTGGAAATAGAACTGCCACAAGACCCAGCAATGCCACCTGCTGGGCATACACACTGAGGAAACCAGATTTGGAAGAGACATGTGTACCCCAGTGTTCATCACAGCATTGTTTACAATAGCTATAACATGGAAGCAACCTATATTTCCACTGTAGACGAATGGATAAGAAAGCTGTGGTACATATACACAATGGAATATTTCTCAGCTATTAAAAAGAACAGATCTAAATCAGTTCTAATGAGGTAGATGAATCTGAAGTCTATTATACAGAGTGAAGTAAATCAGAAAGAAAAACACCAATACAGTATATTAACACACACACACACACACACACACACACACATATATATATATATATATATATATATGGAATTTAAAAAGATGGTAATGATGACCCTATATGTGAGACAGCAAAAGAGACAGAGAGGTAAAGAACAGACTTTGGACTCTGTGGGAGAAGGCAAGGGTGGGATGATTTGAGAGAATAGCATTGAAACATATATGTTACTATATCTGAAAGAGATTACCAGTCCAAGTTCAATGCATGAAACAAGGCACTCAAAGTCGGTGCACTGGGACAACCGTGAGGGATGGGATGGGGAGGGAGGTCAGTGGGGGTTCAGGATGGGAGACACATATACACCGATGTCTAATTCATGTCACTGTATGGCAAAATCCACAATATTATAAAGTAATTAGCTTCCAATTAAAATTAGTAAGTTGGTTAAAAAAATGATAGAATAAAAATTATGGAAATTCTATGAACTGGTAAAATTTATTATGGAAATTTTAGAGAATATTAGTAAGAGTATTTTGAGTTTTGCTATCCTCTTTTCCTTGGCTTTTCCATGTTTGATTTCAATCAACATTCTCCTGTAGGGTGTATTACTCTTCACTAAAGTTCATGTGTATTCACTAGCAGTCAAAGCATAATAATGGCATCTTGATCTCATCTATGTCCTTGATGCATACCACTGTATTTGTACTTAACCCTAAGATCTTGATGATAATAGTCAGATAAGGTCATCTCAACCCATAGATATCTCTTACCAGGAAGTCATGAAAACTGTAAAACTTGACTGAAAACCACTGAACCCAATAGCTCAGAATGAAACAAGATATATGGACATTAAGAAGTATGTGCATCCAAATGCAAATTCTCTGTAGAGGATTCTGAGTTAGGTGCTAGCTCAGGTCTGCTAAGAACCTTGGGGGAGAACCCTTAGGCCTGTGTGGCATGGGAAACAGTCTATTGTTTGGGCCACTCTTGTCCTTGAGTTTCTGATCCTTTTCTGCCCGTCACACTCTGCTTTTACCTCATGCCAGCCTACATAATTAAGTAATTATCTTGTTTCTGTGCCTTTTCTACCATTCCCATAAATAAATACCTCAGTTGTGATCCACTTGCTTGAAGTGACCATATTTGCATAAGGTACATGATTTATTCAATTTATTTATAAAGAAGTATTTTTTCCTAAACTTTTGCAAAATGCTGGCTGTTTTGATTCTTATATTGGGGTTCCATTTGTTTCTGCTGCTGCTACTGCTGCTAAGTCGCTTCAGTCGTGTCTGACTCTGTGTGACCCCATAGACAGCTGCCCACTGGGCTCCCCCGTCCCTGGGATTCTCCGAGGCAAGAACACTGAAGTGGGTTGCCATTTCCTTCTCCAATGCATGAAAGTGAAAAGTGAAAGTGAAGTCGCTTAGTCGTGTCCGACTCTTCGAGACCCCATGGACTACAGCCTACCAGCCTCCTCCGTCCACAGGATTTTCCAGGCAAGAGTACTGGAGTGGGGTGCCATCACCTCCATTTGTCTTTACAAGTGCTCAATCTAAGAAGTTGACTAGGTGTAAATCAGGTTGTAAAGTTAGTGATTTACCTATCTCCAAGAGATACCTGCACTCTCAAGTTTAGTGCAGCATATTCACAATAGCCAAGACCTGGAAACACCTTAAGTATCCCTTGATTGACAAATGGATAAAGAAAATGAGATACATATACGCAATGGAATTGTATTCAGCCTTAAAAAAGAAGGAAATCTTGCCATTTTCAGTAAAATGGATAGATGTTGAGGGAATTATGCTAAAGGAAATGTCAAAGACAAATACTCTATGATCTTACTTTTATGTGAAATCTAAAAAAAGACAAACTTATAGAGACAGAAAATTGATTGGTTGTTGCCAGAGGCAGGGGGTGAGGGTACAGGGAAAATGAATGAAGGAGTTCAAAAGGTCCAAGTTTCCAGTTGTAAGACACATAAGTTCTGGGATGTAATGCATAGTATTGTGACTATAGTTATCAATACTCTTTTCTATTTGAAATATTTTGTATATTTGAAAGTTGCTAAAGGAATTATTCTTACAAGTTATCATCCCAATAAAGAAAAAAAAATGGGATTATATGAAGGGATGGATGCTAACTAAATTTATTATGGTCATTATTTTGTAGTATATATATATATATATATATATCAACTAATTATGTTGTAAACCTTAAACTAATACAATGTTATAAGTCAATTATATACCAATAAAACAAAAATAGAATGAACTACCTTAGCGTAAATTGAAAATTTAAAAAAAAAATATGGTGTTTTTGCTTCCCTGCTAAGTGTTTGTGTGTGTGTGCGCAGATACTCAGTCACTTCTGACTCTTTACAGCCTGAACTGTAGCCCTCCAGGCTCTTCTGGTCATGGAATTTTTCAGCTAGAATACTGGAATGGGTTGTCATTTCCTCCTCCAAGGGATCTTCCCAACCCAGGGATCAAATACATGTCTCTTTCATCTCCTGCTTTGACAGGCGGATTCTTAACCACTGAGCCAAGAAGCTAAGTGGTTAACTTGTCATAATAAAACACTCACTCTGTCCTAAACCTTTGGACATAACAATAACACAAACTTGACTTTACTGCTTCTCACATGTCCAGAGGAAACATTCTGTGGGGATTATTCTGGTAATGAGGAATGTGGGTTCATTCCTTTGTTTTTCCGCCTCTTAATGGTGACAATTTATCCAGAAGGAATCTAGAAACTTTGGAGATTTTTTAGAGAAGCATGACTACACAGACCAACAGATGAGTGCATGGAAAGATTATCATAAAAAAGTTTATCATCTACAAGGGAAAACTGTCCCCATAAGACAATCCCATCATGCATCTTGTCAAAGACATGACAATAGGCTTCTTTTAAGAAATTATTGCACATTAATAAAATAGATGACTATTTAAAGAACTTAGATGATTTAATATTCATATAAAATACTAGATAAAGCTACTGGTGCACTTTGGCTGAGAACTGAGCGGGTAATGGGCAAAAGGCCAGAGGTCCCCGGGTGGCAGGATGAAATATACTGCGAGTGACAGACTGTTTTTTTTTTTCCTTTTCTATACAAAATCAAAAGAAGCTCTTTTGCTTTTTTAAATTCTGTGTTGATGACACTTGGCTCTACCTTGAGCTAACCAATGCATTTTTCTTACGGAAATATTTTTCTTAAGCCATGTTAGTGAAACTACATATTTGTTTGCAATTTGCCTTTCTTCAAAATTGTTCCACCACAGACTAAGATTTATTTATTTATTTTCTTTTCACTAATCTTGGGCTGAAAATGGCTCAGTATTCCTTTCAATTGTTTTATGGCTGCAGGATGACACACCTCATGCCATCTTATCTCAAAAATGCATATCGTGGGAGAGGGGCCTGGTGACCCTCAACCTTGAGGTGCTCCCTCAACCTTGAGGTGCCTCTCAACCTTGAGGTGCCTCTCTTATCTGATTAATAGCTTTCTAACAGACATAAAACACCTTGTTGAAAACTGGCAAGGGGGCACTCTTTCTGTCCCCTTCTGATGTCTATGTCAGATGCTTTCCCTATCTCTATTATACTATAATAAAACTTTGCTATACAAAAAACTCTAAGTAAGCAAGTCTTGTCTCTGAACCCAGATCAAACCCTCTTCCAGAGGTCACGAATCCTGGTGTAACACATGGCTCACAGCAGCAACCTTTCAGAATGACCCCCAAGATTTGGAAATAACAATATAGATTATTAATATATACATACATACTACAGGTAGAAACATCTTCAGCTGTAATGGATCAGGTTGCTAGAAACTTTCAGAATTAATGTTGTTAGTGGAGGGTTTATCTGAGTCTGGAAACACAGGAATGGAGCTAGAAATGTATGTCAGCTGTGCTCCCACCAAGTCCTGGCAGCTGCAATTTCAGGTCCATGGGCTTTACCATGTCTGAGAACCTCTGTGCCAACGCAACTTCAGGAAATGAGTGGCAGAGTTCACAGAAGTGAACCTCAGGCCCTGGATTTTACCAAGGTTATCTCTTGGCTTCATGAGTGACTTTTCCCCAACTTTCTTTTTTTTTTTTTTCTCCGTGAGGGTAATACAAGTCTTCAAAAACAGATATCATCTTGTTAAGAGTCATTTGCAGTCAAAAAGCCCAGTGATTATTTTGTGGCTTTTAGCTACAAAGCTTATTTCAATGATCTATTTCTCATGGATCCATGATTAAAGCAAAAACTTCATGTATAAAAGGACTACTGAATGTTTTCTCCCAACACCTACCAAATAAAATTTTCTCAACCAAGTCACAAAATGGTGATAACCATACCCAGGAAAAATGCATCAAAAAATAAGAGTGGCTAAATAAACAAACACTAAAGAGTGAGATTGAAAAGATATATGTAGATAGAAGGCAAAGAGAGAGCAAAGAAATCATACATTACATAGTGGGAAAAGGGTTGTTCAATATAAAAAAGAAAACAGATAATCCAAACCAGGTATTCCAGCCCCTGATGTCTTTGGACATATCTTCTCCGCAGTAGCCAGGAAATAGCAAGGAAGTTCCAGGAGGACAGGAGAATTGAGCTGTCTTCATTGTGCCATTTGAATCACGTCTTCACAAGGAGCTTAGTTCTTTCATTTGAGCATATCATTTCCTAAACATTGTGTATTAAAAATTTCTAACATTTATTAAGTATAACTAGATTAAGAGAGTAAAATACATACCATCACTACATTGGATTTAAAATCACTATATTGAATTATTCTCCATTTCTCCCCTTCTTTCCTTTGGCTTTTGATCCTGACATTCCGTCTATACCTTCTCTTCCAGGTCCAGTGACAATCATTTTTAGCTCATGGAGCCTTCCAATAACTTCTCTTTTATCATAATTTCATACACATTTAAAAATCTATGAGAAATATAAGCACAGAGTATTGATTGTATTGTTTCCTGATGGTTGAGCATAGGTCAGGCCAGATGGAAGCAACTTTCATGCAAAATTCTGATTTAGAACAGTGCACTCAATGAAGCAACAGGCATAACAATGTTCCTTTTCAAGGAAACTGTCCACTTCCTGCTTTTATTTGGTTCTTCTTTCTTTTTTTTTTTTAATTAATTTTATTTTATTTATTTATTTATTTTTTTTATTTTTAAAAGAAAATCCATCCTGAACCCTCCTTCCTCCTCCCTCCCCATACCATCCCTCTGGGTCGTCCCAGTGCACCAGACTTTACATAATTGTATTAGTTTTGCCAAATATCAAAATGAATCCACCACAGGTATACATGTGTTCCCCATCCTGAACCCTCCTCTCTCCTCCCTCCCCATACCATCCCTCTGGGTCGTCCCAGTGCACCAGCCCCAAGCATCCACTATCGTGCATTGAACCTGGACTGGCATCTCGTTTCATACATGATATTTTACATGTTTCAATGCCATTCTCCCAAATCTTCCCACCCTCTCTTATATTTACCAAGAGAAGAAAAGAAGGATGGGAAGAAGTGAGAAGAGAAAGAAATGAGGGGGAGACAAAAGGAGAAAGATACAAAAAAAAAAAATTGATTACAGACTTATCTTGTTTCAGGTAAGAGGTCAAGTAAATCATACATTATACATTTAACTATCCAGCAATACTGAAAGACCATTACTGTGAGTATTTACCAGAATAAAAGACAACTTTACATGGGTTAGTTTATATGGCTATCACTTGGCTGTTGAGCAGCAGGTATCTGATTTCAGTCTGCCATTTGTTAATTTATTTACATATCAACACTATAAAAGATTTGAATGGTGCTGTTAAATATGGTAACCACTCATGGCTATTGCAATTTAAACTAGTTAAAATTAAATGAAATTTAGAGTGCTGTCCCAATAGCTACATTAGACACATTTCAAGTTCTCAAACTACCACATGGGCTGAGTAGCTATAGGAATGGACAGTGAGGTATAAAACAATCCTATCATTGTGAAAAATTCTGATGTGCAGCATTGGCTTAGAATGTAGTGATTTTTCATGGGTCAAAAATCATCTATTTCTATTGATTTTTGTGATGCTTACCAGTGTACATGTATTGTGATTTCCTACAGTTCTTTGAGGAAAATATTTCACTGGACAACAAGTGTCAATCAATCTTTGATTATTTTAATGCAGAAGAAAATTAATTCCATGACATTCAAGTCTAAATTCTTGGTAGACCTCTGCAAAGTGATTGGTGAAATTTATGGTCACAGCTGGTTTGCAGTTGTAAAACCCTATATTTTTTAATGCAAAATAGCATCTGTGCCTGCTAATTGGATACTTAGACACACACATAAATTGCCTAGGAATTAGAAAGGTATATTTCTTAAGTCCTGCCCACATCTTGCCATTTGGAGAATCATTGCTGGAATTCATTTTTCCTCCTTGTTATTCTTGTAGGGGGGTGGAAAAATGCCTTCTCCTTGTTATAAATAATGCCCATAGGGAATATATCCCTCCTAGGCTGCAGCCCGTGGGGTTGCGAAAAGTCAGACATGACTGAACGACTTCACTTTCACTTTTCACTTTCATGTATTGGAGAAGGAAATGGCAACCCACTCCAATGTTCTTGCCTGGAGAATCCCAGGGATGGGGGAGCCTGATGGCCTGCCGTCATGGGGTAGCACAGAGTCGGACATGACAGAAGCGACTTAGCAGCAGCAGCAGCAATCCAGGTTTAATCCTTTCTAGTACTGAACTAAATAAGAAACCACTGTCTGTTTTGGTAGCTGCCATTCTAAGTAAGTTTGAGTTCTGTGATCATTGCTACCCATCTGGTGAAAAAGGAAAAATCAAACTGAAAATGCAGCAAGCAACCCTGTTTCAGGAGTTGGATTCGAATGCTATACTGCAGCCATAGAAAATCTGTGAGGACTAAGTCTTGAGTAACCTGGGTTTAGCATTTTAGTCCTTTGCTGGTCTTCTCTACTTTGCAGTGCAATGGGAACAATAGAATCTAAGGATATTCTGTTACAAGTTTCATGCAAAATTTTATTAAATTTGCACTCATCATTATTGTGAGCCCTAGAAAAGATGACTTGAGATCCGGAGTCTATAGTTCTCCCACCTGAGCAGATTGCTTTATCATTCTTCCATGCACTGGTAATTACCATTAGAAAGTTTGCTAACCTGGTACTGACAACTACAAACTGCAATCAGAAGGTGAAAAAGGCTCACTCACTCTGATCTGTGGTAAAACTGATACCAGCTATCTGGGAAGAAAAGAAACATAAGAAAGTAAACATCAAACTGCTGGTGCATCTGCTTTTTTATGTGAGCACTACTAAGTGTGAAACATGAATGCAAAGCAAGAGAATGATTTTCAGATTTAATCCCTTTAGGATAGAAAGCTTTGGTTGCTGTTTAAGGAGCCTTTTCACCTCAAGGTCACAGCTTGAATCCCATCTGGATTTATGTATAGTGTTTGCATTCAATTATTTTTGAGCTCTTTCTGCAGTATTGCCTCCTTGCATTGCATATATTGTTTATGCCCATTGGGCCTTTTGCACATTTGTCCTGCTTATTCTCATCTGCTTTTCTGGTTAATATGCCCCGATCTTTTAAATTGACTGATTGGTTATGATGGATGGGTTTATCTTCCTTCCTCCTTTCTTCACCAATATAATTAAGTTGAAATCAAGTTTCCTAGCCCTTGATAGTTAATAGAAAGCAACAACAATGAAAGAACACATAAAAACGACTGCTCCTGGAGTAAGTTGGTGCTTGATAGACCTTGGCACTTGGAAATACAGTTTCTGTCTCTCAGCTATTTTCATCCAGTGAAGAAGGAGAATCAGCTGATTTTCTTTTTACCCTTTTATTGAATATTTATAATACAAATATATGGAAAAATATGAAATCTTTACAAAAGGCCTCCATATACTTATTTAAAATATAATAGTAATTATTGTTAATATTAGCAAATATTATTTATGAACTTATATAAAAGACACTTTGAGTGATAAAAAATACTAGACTTCCCCTAATTTATTTATTCTTTAAATATACTAATGAATTTATTTAAAAGCAAGAAACATATTTGTGCAAAATAAAAAGTAAAACGCAGAGTAATGATGACAAAAATGTAATACATAATAAATCCTTCACAGACATCTAGTGACAGAAAGCATGTTGTGGTCTGGGTTGATTAAAGAAGACTTCATACAGGAAGTAGATGTGAAGAGTACACATCACAAGAATGAGACAGGCAGAGAAATGAACAGGAATTGTATTCCAGAAAGTCAGAAGTTGAAAATATGTTGAAGGTGGGCTTTGGAAAAGGTGAGATGATTGGTGTGGAGAACAATGCTTTGGCAGTGATATTTGAGAGGTTTGGAGAAAATTTGAGGCATCATTTGTTTGTTTGTTTGTTTGCTTACATCAGATCAGATCAGATCAGATCAGTCGCTCAGTCGTGTCCAACTCTTTACGACCCCATGAACTGCAGCACACCAGGCCTCCCTGTCCATCACCAACTCCTGGAGTTCACTCAGACTCACATCCATCGAGTCAGTGATGCCATCCAGCCATCTCATCCTCTGTCGTCCCCTTCTCCTCTTGCCCCCAATCCCTCCCAGCATCAGAGTCTTTTCCAATGAGTCAACTCTTCGCATGAGGTGGCCAAAGTACTGTAGTTTCAGCTTTAGCATCATTCCTCCCAAAGAAATCCCAGGGCTGATCTCCTTCAGGATGGACTGGTTGGATCTCCTTTGCAGTCCAAGGGATTCTCAAGAGTCTTCTCCAACACCACAGTTCAAAAGCATCAATTCTTTGGCGCTCTTCACAGTCCAACTCTCACATCCATACATGACCACAGGAAAAACCATATCCTTGACTAGATGAACCTTTGTTGGCAAAGTAATGTCTCTGCTTTTGAATATGCTATCTAGGTTGGTCATAACTTTCCTTCCAAGGAGTAAGCTTACATACACCTAGTCAATTCTTCCCTTCTTTGTCCTCATTCCCTTACTCCCCAACTAATAAAAGACAGTGAAATTAGGTCTGCAGTCCTTTCCACAGAATCTTCCACTTTTTGGCCCTGACATGCTGAGATGACCTTTGAAGTCTGAGGAGCCCAGCTGAGGATACCAGCAGGAAGAGAGAATCAAGCCTAACAGCTCTCGAATTGTGGTTTAGGGCTTTAATATTTTTCTTTACTTTTTTTTATAGCCATCAATTGCCTTCTACAGATACTGAATTCACTTACAAAGTTAAAACAGAGAAAAAAGTGGAATGCATTGAACAGGAAATTCTTTTTTTTTGCTTGTTTGTTTTCCTCCTTTTCATCATTTTGTTGAATGTGTGCAAAACTATATGAGTTTATTCAATTGAACCCAAATGCAAGTATAGGATTTGCCATATTGGACCAGCCCATTGGTCTACCAATGTTGCATTCTCACTGCCTCTGGCACAAGATGATACATGAAGCATTGGAGGAGAGTAAACTCCTCTAAATACACACAGGAGGAAGTGAGTCAATTGTGCAGTGCAATATATGGGGAGAGTCTTAGCTGCTCCGAACAGGACTATATACGTGGAATATGGATTTAAAGGTGCCTAAATAGGGCAGAAGCTGGATCATTTGGAGACCAATTTAAACAGTTCTTACCTTTAGAAATTGTGTCCAGTGTCTTTCTGATCATTCTCAATTATAAGAACTATTATTTATCTCACAATAATAAATTGAACTAGTGGAATCAAACTGCCCCATTGTAGGAAGATAAAAGCAGTACTCTATGATAACTGACACATTGCTTCTTTTTCTTTGGTGAAAACATAAATGCATTCAAAACTAGAAGTTAACATAATGCTTCAGGAACTGACACCCCATTCTTTTGGTAATTATTAAAAGGGGTTCAAGTCAGTTCAATTACTTAGTCTACTCACTCACTCAGTCATCAGGAAGAGATGATATTGTGTGGAAATCATTGATCCAATCTGAAAAGTGCTACAAAAACGGACCCCAAGGCAAAGGATAGTTGGGGAATTGAGGCACTAAGTTGCAGGTAAAAACATAGACTGTCATACATATGGCAATATGAAATAAAACATGCATTCAGAGAAGAGAGGGGCCAATTCTAGATGAAATGAGATGGAACAAACACCATGCTTATATTTTCTTTTCAGAGGCAAATTTGAACAAAATAGAAAATAATTAATCTGACGTTCCTCAGAATCCCATATCTGTGTAATTTAAAAAATATTCTCAGTTTTAAAATAAATTATAAAGTGGAAATTGTGTTCAACTGTAAATAAGATATAGGTTCCTGATCTGAGTAATAAGTTAACACAGATGTTTCTAATTTCATCAGGGATTTTTCAACCTGAAGTCCCTGCCCAGATCAGTTGATAATTGTTGTAATAATTATGGCAGAGTCAGCTACATAAACTGTAGCACTTAGTATAAAATGAAATTTTAGGACCCCCAGTTCAAACAACAGTAGAAAAGTACCATTAAAGATATTAAAATATTAAACTTTTTCCTTTATAGTACATGGTCTCTCTTTCAAGTTTGCATAGTGTGTTTTATTTGCCATTTAATGTCATTTTAGCTAGTGAAAGATTAACTGTAAATTATTAACAAAATTTTTATGAGTTTTACATACAGATATGAAAGTATTTAACTTGTATGTGGAATCACCAAATTTGTAAAATTTTGTATTTCAAGCATGTACATTTATATATATATTGTTTCTACCAGAACAATGGAAATACTACATGAAGCTAATTAAACTGTTTGCATTTTAGTTTTAATGTTTGACCAAATACTCTCTACCTTCAGCTTAATAACAAATAATAAAGAATTGAAAAGAAAAGAACTATGGACTGTCTTATATTTCCCTTTCCTTCAAAGCATAGTTAGCTAATACACAGGGAAATAACGAGTAAGGAAGGGTGTAATGTGGATCCTGGATTTTTCATCGTGTTTAGATTGTAATTGTCTTCATTCTGCATTCAAAACATATTCTGGGTCAAATGGAAAGTGTAGTCTCTTGGGGAAGTGTGACCTCAGTTATTACTTTTGTATATGTAACACACTTCCTTTCAACTTTTAAGTATTATTGAGTTCTGTTTCACTTTGGGCACATCAGCATCATATGCTCTTGGTACACTGAGAATTTTAAACACAAGTGGTTGGCAAGAAATGTCGGTAAAGATGCTTATCCCCAATATCTTATCTACTCGCAGGCATGCCCCAGTTTCCCACTGAAATTCAGTTATAAAAGTTTCAAGATAAAATTAATACTTCAAAATGGTGAAACCAGAGTATTAAGCCAAATACCTTTTCAGTTCAATTCAGTTGCTCAGTTGCGTCCAACTCTTTGTGACCCTTTGGATTGAAGCACACCAGGCTTCCCTGTGCATCACTAACTTCTGGAGATTACTCAAACTTGTCCATTGAGTTGGTGATGCCATCCAACAATCTCATCCTCTGTCATCTCCTTCTCCTCTTGCCTACAATCTTTCACAGCATCAGGGTCTTTTTCAATGAGTCGTTTCTTTGCCTCATGTGGCCAAAGTATTGGAGTTTCAGCTTCAGCATCAGTCCTTTTAATGAATATCCAGGACTGATTTCCTTTAGGATGGACTGGTTACCTTTAGGATGGACTGGTTAGATCTCCTTGCTCTCCAACGGACTCTCAAGAGTCTTCTCCAACATCACAGTTCAAAAGCATCGATTCTTCAGTGCTCAGCTTACTTTATAGTCCAACTCTTGCATCCATACATGACTACTGCAAAAACCATAGCTTTAACTAGATAGACCTTTGTTGGCAAAGTAATGTCTCTGCTTTTTAATATGCTGCCTAGGTTGGTCATAGCTTTTCTTCCAAGGAGCAAACGTCTTTTAATTTCATGATTGCAATCATCATCTGAAGTGATTTTGGAGTCCAGAAAATAAAGTCTCTCACTGTTTCCATTGTTTCCCCATCTCTTTGCCATGAAATAATGGGACAGGTCACCATGATCTTAGTTTTCTGAATGTTGAGTTTTAAGCCAACTTTTTCACTCTCTTCTTTCACTTTCATCAAGAGGTTCTTTAGTTCTTCTTTGTTTTCTACCATAAGGGTGGTGTTATTTACATAACTGAGATTATTGATATTTCTCCCAGCAATCTTGATTCCAGCTTGTGCTTCACCAGATTGGCATTTTGAATGATGTACTCTGCAAATAAGTTAAATAAGCAGGGTGACTTTATACAGCCTTGAAGTATTCCTTTACTGGTTTGGAACCTGTCTGTTGTTCCATGTCCAGTTTTAATTGTTGCTTCTTGACATGCATATAGATTTCTCAGGAGGTAGGTTAGGTGATCTGGTATTTCCATCTCTTTAAGAATTTTCCACAGTTTGTGGTGACCCACACAATCAAAGGCTTTGGCATAGTCAATAAAGCATAAATAGATGTTTTCCTGGAACTCTCTTGCTTTTTCCATGATCCAATGGATGCTGGCAATTTGATCTCTGGTTCCTCTGCCTTTTCTAAGTTCAACTTGAACATCTGAAAGTTCACGGTTCACGTATTGCTGAAGCCTGGCTTGGAGAATTTTGATCATTATTTTTCTAGCGTGTGAGATGAGTGAAATTGTATGGTAGTCTGAGCACTCTTTGGCATTGCCTTTCTTTGGGATTGGAATGAAAACTGACCTTTTTCAGTCCTGTGGACACTGCTGAGTTTTCCAAATTTGCTGGCATATTTAGTGCACCACATTCACAGCATCATGTTTTACTATCTGAGATAGCTCAACTGGAATTCCATCACCTCCATAGCTATGTTCGTAGTGATGCTTCCTAAGGCCCACTTGACTTTGCGTTTCAGGATGTCTGGCTCTAAGTGAGTGATCACACCATCATGATTATCTGGGTCATGAAGATCCTTTTTGTATAGTTCTTCTGTGTGTTCTTGCCACCTCTTCTTCATATCTTCTGCTTCTGTTAGGTCTATACCATTTCTGACCTTTATTGTGCCCATCTTTGCATGAAATGTGCCCTTGGTATCTCTAATTTTCTTGAAGAGATCTCTAGTCTTTCCCATTCTATTGGTTTCCTCTATTTCTTTGCACTGATCACTGAGGAAGGCTTTCTTATCTCTCCTTGCTTTTCTTTGGAACTCTGCATTTAAATGTGTATATCTTTCTTTTTCTCTTTTGCCTTTAGGTTCTCTTCTGTTGTCAGCTATTTTTAAAACTGTGCTTTGTGTAATGCGTAGGTCCAAACACATAATAATGATATTAATAGAATGTCTAACGATGACCTTGGCCTAGTTGTGTGATGAAGCCACTTTCTATGCATTGTATATTTAATGTTCACAATAGCTCCATTTTCAGTTCAGTTTAGCTTAGTCACTCAGTCATGTCTGACTCTTTGAGACCCCATGGACTGCAGCATGCCAGGCTTCCCTGCCCATCACCAACTCTTGGATCTTGCTCAGTCTCATTCCATCGAGTTGGTGATGAGCAAATTGAAATTTTAAGATATTAAGCAGTGAGCTTCTAGGGCCTTATGACTCAAACTGATTCTCTGGACAGCATCATCCTCAGCTGAAGTTTGTTGGAAATGCAGAATCTTGGGCCCCAACATAGAGTTACTGAATCAGAATCTACACTTTCAAGAGATCCCCAGAGAAATACTGTGTCACTCTGATGCCAAGTGAAAGGGACCATAGTTTATCTTCTAGAGGAGGGACATTTTCTCCTTAGCCCTCTTGGTCCTTTGGCTGGTTTAATAATTAAATTGATAAATGACAGATTAACAGGAGAAAAATAAGTTTAATTTTGTATGTATGGAGGCTCCACAGGTATGAAACCTGAGAACTGAAACAGACTGTTTACATACCATTTTAGATGAATAATAAATTACTTTTGAAGGTTTGACCAAACAAAAGGGTTTGAGCTTGGATCAACCAGTTACTAAAGAAGGAAAAAAGTGTGTTTACACTTCCCCTGCCACAAATTTCCTTTCTTCAGTGATAAGGCTGTCCTCCATCCTCCGGGCATAAATATACCTTCCCTCAGGATTTTGTTTCTGCCTTCAGAGGAACAAAGGAGTGTCAGACTGTTCTGGTACTAGATGTTTCTCTTGCTAAGTCATTTTAGTCATGTCCACCTCTTGCAAAATAATCAGTTTATTCCTTTGGAATATTTTGAAGTTGCCTATCTTGTGACACATCAGTATCAAATTTCAGAGCTCAAACATGAAACCACCACTCCATTGCATCATATATTCCCTACCTGTGATGATGGGCCCAGTCACATGTTTTCAAAGACCAATCTAAACTCCATGTTGACTGTAATAACTGGCAATAACCACAAGCTTAGAAAATTCTACTAGGCTTTCCAGTTTTACAAGCTTTGGTAACATTTATAAATCACATCCTTATAGAACACAAAAATAATGTTGAGGGACACATAGGAAGAAATGTATTTCTGAGGTTAATGTAAAAGTCTTTAGGAGAAGATAGGTTTTGAGGTGGATTATTTTAGCTTGTTCAAGAGAAGTTGGGAAAGATACTTTCAAGAAACCTTTTCAAAAGATTAAGTTCCATACTGGATGAGCATTCAAAAGTTAGTTTCCAGTACTGGCAGTACCATAAATCTCCAGGATGGATAGATATCATTTTCCCCTCTGAATAAAATAATCCATATGCAGAGAAAGGAATTTTGTTGGGGGGAGGTAACCCACATCACTGCAACTTTATGTTATGCAGATAAATACTGAAGTGCCTATACGCAAAGTGAAGAGCTCTGTGTGTGGTAGTGGAGAGAATAATGGGGATGGAACACACTAGACCCAGCATCAGTGAGCCTCTGTTCTAGCAGATGTTTTGTTATTTAACAGATTATATTCTATATGTGAAAGCTTTAGAGATATTAACTTATTTCATCCTCACAATATTCCTACATGGGATATAGTATTTTTGTTATTTCAGTCTTACAAATAAGGAAACTAAGCCCATAGAGGTCAAGTACCCATTTCACATTCACACATGAGTGGGACTGGATTTCAGCGCAGGCCATCTGCTTCCAGAATCAGTGCTCTTAATTGTTACTCTATGCTGCCTCTCAGCCTTATTCACATCATTTTACTATGACCTGTGACAAAATAAAACTATAAGAGCAAGGTGTGGTGGACAAGAGGACAGGTTTGACACAAAGTTTTCATCAAATTGACTGAAAAACTGTTATAACAAGAACCTGAGATGTAAAGACCAAAAGAGTTCATGAATTTGTTTTCTAAACAGGTATAAAACTATATCATTTGAATATGTATTTTTTTCTTACAATAAAATAGTAAAAGGTATGGAGATAACCCTTTTTTCTGTTTTTCATCTGTACAAGTGTGCATGCATGTACATAAATGCATATGTGCATGTGTGTGTATATTTAATACCTATATCTTTATAGTTCACTACCAAGTAGGATGCATTTTTTCAACAATTTCAATGCAACTTATGAATTAATGCAACTTACATTCAACTCCTAATTCTTTGCCAGGAGCTTTACAAAGCAGATCTAGGGAAGAGATATTTAGTTCTCTAAAGTTCATTTTAGAAGCTATTTTGTTTAGTTTCATGAATTCTAAATCCTTAGCTTTAAATCAAAACAGAGAGTGCATTTTATTATCAGAACCCCAGGCAATGGTCAGATGACTCTGACTTCTTGTGCTTAGTTTCCAGGAAAGTTCTGGGGATTGATAAAGCAACCATCAATGGTTGTGACTTGCTTTACCCTGAAAGTATATGTAAACATAACTTTTGTGCAGAAGAATAAAATTGAGACTAACTGGATAGGGGGATAAAATATCCATGGACACCATTGTGCTTTAGCTTGCATTTCCTGTGAGTAGAAGAGTTTTTATTTACCATCTAATGTAAATCACTGCAGATGTTGACTACAGTCATGAAACTAAAAGATGCTTGTTCCTTGGGAGAAAAGCTATGGCAGACCTAGACAGCATATTTAAAAACAGCAACTTTACTTTCTCAACAAAGGTCTGTCTAGTCAAAGCTATGGCTTTTTCACTAGTCATGAATGGATGTGAGATTTGGGCCATAAAGAAAGCTGAACGCTGAAGAATTGATGCTTTTGAACTGTGGTATTGGAGAAGACTCTTGAGAGTCCCTTGGACTGCAAAGAGATCTAACCAGTCAATCCTAAAGGAAATCAGTCCTGAATATTCACTGGAGAGACTGATGCTGATGCTGAAGCTCCAATATTTTCGCCACCTGATGAGAAGAACTGACTCATTGGAAAAGACCCTGATGCCGGGAAAGGTTGAAGGTGGGAGGAGAAGGGGACAACACAGGATAAAAGGGTCGGATGGCATCACTGACTCAATGGACATGAGTTTGAGCAAGCTCTGGGAGTTGGTGATGGACTGGGAAGCCTGGTATGCTGCAGTCCAAGGGATCACAAAGAGTCGGACATGACTGAGAAACTGAACTGACTGATGACTGACTGATGTGGATTGAATAATGTACCAGAAAAATCATTTCCAACTGAAACTTCAGAACATGACCTTAATTGGAAATAAATATTTTGCATATGTAATTAGTTAAGATGAGATAACACTGGATTAATCTGCATCCTAAATCTAATAGTTGATGCTCTTACTAACGTAACACTTACAGAAGGAGGAAAATATCATGTTCTAGTGTTTTGTAATGTGACACAGAGATATGCAAAAAAGGAGAAACCATGGGAAGACAGACAGAGATTGGAGTGATGCATCTTCAGTCCTTTGAATGCCAGGGACTGCCAGAAACCCCAAGAAGTTAGGAGACAGGCATGGGAAATATTCTCCATTTGAACTCACAAGAGTGAATGAACTAACCCTGCGGGCACCTTGATTTTAAATGTCTATTCTTTAGAGATGTAGAGAACACATGTCTATTATTTTAATTAAGCCATCTAGTTTTAGTGTTTTGTCATGGAAGCCCTAGGAAATTAATGCACCATAATTTAGTTGATCACCATTGAGTGTTGGTGATGTTGTTTTGCTAAACATAATTGAATTTGTCTTTGCCTCCCTGTTTACAGAAGGGATGTTTCATGAAGTCAGTTGTTAATTTTAACTTATTAGTCAATTTCATACAGTAATATTTACTGAGGCTTCTTATAGTTTAAAACTGAGTGGTGGGTTGTTCCCAGGGTGGACAGTGACACCTGGGTGGTGGATCAGCTCCATGGTAGACAGTGCGAGTGATGAGATCTGGGGGATCTCCACTCCTGGGCATTCTCCAACATCAGCTCCAGCCTTCCCAGGACCCCCTTCCAGCCACCTCACCAGGGCCTTTGCCTCAAAACTTGGCTGCAGATTGACTGACACCTGACGGGCAGTGAAGGTGTACATGCTCAACAAGGATAAGCAGTGGGTCAACCAGTACACCAGGAATGTCATCCACCTGCACTGAGCAGCTGAAAGCCACGTCCCTGCTAGTAGGGCCTAATGAAATGTGGTCCAATTGAGAAGGAAATGGCAAACCACTAGAGAAGTGAAGGGCAATACACTTCAGTATTCTTACCTTGAGAACCACATTAACAGTGTGAAAGTGCAAAAAGATATGACACTAAAAGATGAAAACCTCAGGTCGGTAGGTTTCCAATATACTACTGGGGAAGAGCAAAGAAAAGCTACATAAAGAAGGAAGAGGGTGAGCCAAAGGGGAAATGATGCTCAATTGAAGTTATACCTTGTGGTGAAAGTAAAGTCTAATGCTGTAAGGAACAGTATTGCATTGGAACCTCGAATGCTAGGTCTATGAATCGAGGTAAATTGGAAGTGGTCAATCAGGAGATGGCAAGAGTGAACATCAACATTTTAGGAATCAGTGAACTAAAATGGACTGGAATGGGCAAATTTAATTCAGATGACCATTATATCTACTACTGTGGGCAAGTTTCCCTTAGAAGATACGGAGTAGCCTTCATACTCAACGTGAGAGTCCAAAATGCAATACTTGGTTGCAGTCTCAAAAATGAGAGAAAGATCTCAGTACATTTCCAAAGCAAACCAGTCAACATCACAGTAATCCAAGTTTATGCCCCAACCCCTAATATCAAAGAAGCTGAAGTTGAAAGATTCTATGAACACCAATAAGACATTCTAGAACTAACACCAAAAAAATATTTCCTTTGTTATCATAAGGGACTAGAATGCAAAAGTAGGAAATCAAGAGATACATGGAATAACAGGCAAGTTTGGCCTTGGGGTACAAAATGAAGCAGGACAAAGGTTAACAGAGTTTTGCCAAGAGAATGTGCTGGTCTTAGCAAACATCCTCTTCCAACACGACAAGAGATGACTACATAGATAGACATTACCAGATGGTCAACACTGAAACAAGATTGATTATATTATTTGCAGCCAAAGATGGAGAAGCTCTATACAGTCAATAAGACCTAGAGCTGACTGTAGCTCAGGTCATCAGCTCCTTACTCCAAAATTCAGGCTTAAATTGAAGAAAATAGGAAAACAATAGGCCATTCAGATATGACCTAAATCAAATCCATCATGATTATATGTTCAAGTGATGGATAAATTCCAAGGACTAGATTTGGTAGACATACTACCTGAAGAACTATGGATGGAAGTTTGCAACACTGTACAGGAGGTGGTGACCAAAACCAGCCCCAAGAAAGACAGAAGCAAGAAGGCAAAGTGGTTGTCTGAGGTGGCCTTAAAATAGCTGAGAAAAGAAAAGAAGAGAAAGATAAAGGAGAAAGGGAAATATATACTTAACTGAATGCAGAATTCTAGAGAATAGCAAAGATAGTTAAGAAAGTCTTCTTAAGTGAACAATGAAAAGAAATAGAGGGAAATAATAGAACGGGAAGGACTAGAGATCTCTTTACAAAAATTGGAGACACCAAGGGAACATGTCACGCAAATATAGGCACAAGAAAGGACAAAAATGGCAAGGACCTAAGACAGGCAGAAGAGATTAATAAAAAGCAGCAAGAATACACATAGGAACTATACAGAACAGCTCTTAATGACCCAGCTAGCCATGAAAGTGTGGTCACTCATCTAGAGGTAGGCATCCTGAAGTATGAAGTCAAGTGGGCCTTAGGAAGCATTACTAAGAACAAAGCTAGTGGAGGTGGTGGAATTCCAGCTGAGCAATTTCAAATCCTAAAAGTCGATGGTACTGTACCCATTATGCCAGTAAATTTGGAAAATTCAGCACTGGCCGCAGGTACAAAAAAGGTTAGTTTTCATTCAAATCCCAAAGAAGGGCAATGCCAAATAATGTTCAAATTACCATACAAATGCACTAATATCACATGCTAGCAAGATTATGCTCAAAATCTTTTAAGTTAGGCTTCAACAGTACTTGAACTTACACCTTCCAGATGTACAAGCTGGATTTGGAAAAGGCAGAGGAACCAGTGATTAAATTGTCAACATACTCTGGATCATAGAAAAAGCAAGGGAATTCCAAAAAGCATCTACTTCTGCTTTATTGACTATGGTAAAACCTTTGACTGTATGTATCACAACAAACTGTGGAATGTTATTAAAGAGATGGGAATATCAGACCACATTACCTGCCTCTTGAGAAAACTGTATGCAGGACAAGAAGAAACAATAAGAATCAGACATGGAAAAACAGACTGGTTCAAAATTGAGAAAGGAGTACATCAAGATTGTACATTGGCACACTGCTTATTTAACTTATATGCAGAATACATCATAGGAAATGCTGGGCTGGATGACTCACAAGCTAGAATCAATATTGCCAGGAGAAATATCAATAACCTCAGATATGGAGATGATACCACCTAAATGGTAGAAAGTGCAAAGGATCTAAAGAGCCTCTTGATGGAAGTGAAAAATGAGAGTGAAAAACAATTGTCTTTAAACTCAACATTCAAAAAACAAAGATCATGGCATCAGGTCCTATTACTTCATTGAAAATAAATGTTGAAAAAGTGGATACAATGTCAAATTTCATTTTCTTGGGCTCCAAAATCAATGTGGAGGGTGACTATAGCCATGAAATTAAAAGACACTTGTTTCTTGGAAAAAAAGTTACAACAAACCTAGACAGGGTATTCAGAAGGAGAGACATTGCTTTGCCGACAAAGATCCATACAGTCAAAGCTATGTTTTTTTCTATAGTCAAGTATGGATGTCAGACTTGGACCATTAGAAGGATGAGTGCCAAAGTAGTGATGCTCTCAAAATGTGGTTCTGGAGAAGACTCTTGAGAGCCCCTTGGACAGCAAGGAGATCAAATCAGTCCATCCTAAAGGAAATCAACCCTGAACATTCATTGGAAGTATTGATACTGAAGCTGAAGCTCCAATACTTTGGCCACCTGATGCAAAGAGCCAACTCATTGAAAAAGACCCTGATGCTGAGGGCGAGAGGAGAGAGGTTAACAGAGGGTCAGATAGTTGGATGGCCTCACTGACTCAATGGACATGAGTTAAGCAAACTCAGAGATATAATGAAGTGCAGGGAAGCCTGGAGTGCTGCAGTTCACTGGGTCGCAAAGTCAGACACAACTTTGCAACTGAACAATGATAACAATGACTTAAAAATTAAATAAAACAAAACAAATTTCTAAATTATGTGCTAATTTTTTAGCTGAACTATGGAGCTCAACACTAAGGAAATATTTTGAGAAAATAAAAAATGATTCCACTAGGACCATGACATATTTTATAAAAATGATATCCCATAGTATCATTTAATTGCATGAACGGATAAATTTCAGAGAATTTTGTAAAAATGCACACTAAGGGACTTGATCATACATAAAATCCTAAAATGTTTGCAACTGCTTGTAGATTATTATTGTTATTATCTGTCTGGCTTTCTATCATGATTAGCTTTGACATTCTCAAAATGTAAAGTATCTCTATGTATTTTTCAGCAAGTGTAAGGCAAGGGGGCAAGAGGATGGTAGGTGACTGAATGGATCATGGTCCACCCCTGAGTTATTCAAGAAGAAGGAGCTCTAGAGAGTACATGTGTGCTTGCAATGACCAAGAAGGAATAGGGAAGATATTCCTAGGGTGGTGGGTATGAAAAATACAGTGTGTGTGTGTGTGTGTGTGTGTGTGTGTGTGTGTGTGTGTGTCTGCGCACGCGCGCGCACTGTGGATCTGACAAAGGATCTTCTTTTTAATAATTAATTAATTGCTCTTCATTGCTGCGTGAGGCCTTTCTCTAGTTCTGGCGAGTGGGAGCTACTCTTTAGTTGTGCTGAAGGGGCTTCTCATTGCAGTGGATTTTCTTGCTGTGGAACACAAACTCTAGGCACACTGGCTCAGTAGTTGTGACAACCAAGTAGGGGCTTAGTTATCCTGCAGCCTATGGAATCTTCCCAGACCAGTTATTGAACCTGTGCCTTCTTAACCACTGTACCGCCAGAGGAGTCTGATCAAAAATCTTAATATTAAATGTTAATGGAATTATCTTTTACCCAGTTTACCACATCACCTGTTATTTGCTTCAGAAAGAATAATTTTTCTGTCTACCTTGTTTTTACTTCCTCATCATTTCCTTTCCTACATATCATCCTATTGATTTTTTTCTTTTTCCTATTTCTCTTTCTCTGTCTGAATTCCTACTGGGTAAATTCATAAGTTTTGTCTTTGGAAAACAAAAGACCAGAGTTCCCAAGACAGACCAATTGATTGTTAAATTCTGAAGAAGAGAAATGGACCTCATTTGTTTACAAGTTCACCTTGATGTAATGTGGGTATGAGTGTTTGTGTGTGTGTATGTGTGTGTAGAAATTGAGGGAGAGGTATGAGAGAGGGGAAAGGCAGAAAGAGAAAGAGAGCTGAGAGGGAGAAACCAGGAGCTATGGAAAGGTAGAACCAAAGGTACAGAACGAGCACAAATATCCAGAGATGTGCTTTGGACCTAAACTGCCCAGGAAGCAACATCTGCTGGATATCTTTGTAAATGTATAGGGAATGCTTAAATTGATCTACTGAAACATTTTGTGTTTTTGTTCCTATGAAAAAAGAAAAGAAAAATTAATCATAGTGTGTCTCTCTTTTCTTTTGGCAAAGCTAATTGTAAACACATAACAAAATATCTAAATTGCCTAGAAAAATCCTGAAACCCCACCACACAACAGAAAATCTACCTGTGAAACAATGTTCTTCTCTTCTCTTGTTACACAGAGGCCTGCAGTCAGCCTTCCAGCTGTAATTCTCTTTGACACCACAGATATTAAGAATTTGAAGAAAATGCTGGAGTAGATTATAAATTATAGTGTGAGACTCGGTGAATTATATTTTCTAATAATTGGCATTATGTTGGAGGACCAAGAGGGGGAAAAAAAGTGAAAGCGAAGAGAATGACTGCAGAGAATCAAGGATTTCTCATCTCTTCTTACTATTGTGCCAGTAGGAGGAAAAAAAAAAAAAAACTGAAGAAAGTAGAGAGAGAGAAAATGATGGGGAGAAAGGAAGGAAGGAAGGAAAAATGAAACCCGAAGCCCATTTTTGGGTCAGTAGTAATGCCTTGTCAAGCATCTGAGTAAAATGGACTAAAAGACAAAGAGATGCAGCTGGAGTGGTGATGATAAGGGTGTGTCTGTCATGTACGGGAAACTATTCCAGTTTACATGGGGTAATTTGCAAATGGTACTTCTTCTTGAAGGTAAAGAGGAAGAAAATCATATATGTTTACTGTATAGTCACTGTCTCTAAATCTGCTTATTTTACATTAAATTACTATACTGCAAACTCATAGGTATCAGTGCTGTAAAGACTGAATGAAATCTAGGTTCTGCCCTTAATTAGCCTATTATATTGTTGCCCAACTTCTCTGAAATAGTTTTGCCTTACTGCCGACTTCACAGGATTTGGGGGATTACCTAACAAGATAATACATGGCAAAGCATTTTTTTTTTAATGTAAAACATGATTCCTCTTGGGATTTCAACACATCTTGAGAAATAGATGTTTCAGAGGATATTCCCTTTAACAAAAGAGACAAGATATTACTTTTTTATGGAGGCTTTGTGAAGTGTTAAAGCAGGGGCATAAAACATTTAAGGACTGAAAACACACTACTAAGGAGAAAAGGTATTTTTGTGAGTGGAGGTTGGGAGTTATTTATCTAGATTATTTGTCTACATAGTCAAATTTGCCCAAAGAAAGACTCTGCTTGTTGTGTTTACCCTGATACTATCAGAAGGCAAAGTGCATGCTATGCTATGCTATGCTAAGTCACTTCAGTCGTATCCGACTCTGTGTGACCCCAGAGATGGCAGCACACCAGGCTCCCCCATCCCTGGGATTCTCCAGGCAAGAACACTGGAGTGGGTTGCCATTTCCTTCTCCAATGCATGAAAGTGAAAAATGAAAAGTGAAAGTGAAGTCACTCAGTCGTGTCCGACTCCTAGCGACCCCATGGACTGCAGCCCACCAGGCTCCTCCATCCATGGGGTTTTCCAGGCAAGTGCACTGGAGTGGGGTGCCATTGCCTTCTCCAAGTGCATGCTAGAAAGGAACAGATCCCTAAAAGTTTAGTAGTGTCCTATAGGGACAAGTACTCACTCCAACCAACTCCTAAGGTAAAAGGGAATCAGGATAGATGAAGCAGAGAAATAACAGGAGTTAAGGAGAGAATGAAAGAAAAAGAAACAAGTCTAGATGTGAGGAAAAAAGGACAATGGGAAAAAATTGAATGGAGAAGCCAAGAGGAAGTGGAAAGATGAAGTCATATCAGAATCAGAGCACAAAATACAGAAAGAATTAAGGAAAACCAAGGCATTGATGCAGCAGTCCTATGCAAACATGTTCTCAGAGTAGTTAAGCATCAAACTTGATTTATCTTCAAAGTTGCCTTTAGAAGGGACTATTTTTCCCTGTGAGGTCCCTCTTAGATTTCCCAGTGGTTCCTAATGGACTTATTGTTCGCTGTGAGGTCCCTCTTCAATTTCCCAGCAATTCCTAATGGACTGTTGTTCACTGTGAGATTCCTCTTTGATTTCCCAGAGGTTCCTAATTTCATCGAAAAGCCATTATAGGCCTGCGGAGGCCAAGGATGAACAGAAAGCCATCTCTGGACCATGTAGAAATCATTCCTTTACAGTTACAGCAATGTGTAACTCAACAGGAAAACTCTGCATGAGAGTAACGTAGAATGCCTGAATTCCAAGCTGATCCTTTTGTTCTGATTTCTTCTATTTCTGGACCAATAGACATATGGCTTTTTAAATGGTAGATTTCCCAACATGTATTAGAAGCAGTCAGGTGCTATAAATAATTAAGAATTCAGTTCAGCAACTGTAGTCAAGAATTTATGAGTTCCATTGAATTTTCTCTACTCTTCTCACTTCCCCTCCTCCAGCTGCAAACTTATACACTCTTTTCTCTTTTGAAACCTACTTATTTTCTCTTTAATAAAATGTCAATTAACCCCCCTCAAAAAAAAAAAAAAAAAACCCACGTAAATAATAATTACAAAATATCCTATTAGAGGTGACCTCAGAGCCAAGGCTGTGTAAGCAGAAAGAGCAAAGCCACAACAAGAGTAATGTTCAGTCTGACATTCCATTTAATGGAATGTGTAAAGAACACTTTAGCTCCCCAACGTCCATCTTTAGTTTGTCCTTTCTTCCAGAATTCTGCTTTAGTTTGGGTATCAAGTGACCATTTTCCCCTAGGAGATTTGAACGTTTACTCAGCCCCAGGGCATCCTGAATCACAGAGGTTGATCTAGATCTCGTCCCTTACTCAGCCCTAGGGATCCTGATTTCAATCTGATTCTGGCCAATGAGATATGAGGAGAAACATTCTGTGAATGTTTTTAGTAAGAGACACAGAAAAACATATATTTTCCTCATCTTCTAGATTTGGATGTAGTTGTAACAGCCATTTTGCAACCAAGAGGGACAAGTCTAAGAGCAAAAACTGACATCCTGAAAATGGAGGAGGCAATCTGTCTCCTTCATGATTAGGCATGGAACTTCTTATTTCCAAGCTTCCAGAATTCTAGGCACCTAAGACAATGAAATATGTTTCTATTCTACTTTTAGTTGTGTATCTGTTATTGCATCTAGGAATACTATAATACAAACATCTGCAATAGAATATAAAGATATTTTATCCTCTGAAACCAAGAAGCAGCAGGTAAGAACTTGCTACTGAGCTGTATTCACAGATGTGAAGGCAGGAAGCTGATGGATGTTATTAATAACTGCCTGGATTTTCTTTCTTAAGTGTAAGATTTTTTGATGATGGAGATTAAAGTAAGGTTTGGTAGTTTGTGTACTTGTGAGGATGATGGTTTTTCAGGAAAACTACTAAGAGAAATGAGAAATGCTATCAAAAGGATTGGTAGAGAACTGAAGTTCCAGTCAGGAACATGGTTTGTTGGCAACCCTACACACTATAGCAACAGGCTTTCTCAGTGACTGTTCAGTAATTTGAGCAGAGGGGCTGAGAAGATAAAAGAAGACTCGTTTAGTTTGGAGAGTTTCCCCAGAAGAGTTGTCGAAAATGTAGGGAGAACATGCTGACTTAAGTCCCGGTGTCATTTTTACCCTAAAAGGAAGATAGGTTCACCCAACAAGGGTTCTCAGTCTAATTTGTTAAGTCTGACAATTCTTGCGCTAAAGACTGATAAACCTGAAATAAGTCTTTAGAAGTTGCCAAGTTCATGTCTACGTTTATAAAGAATATTAAGAACTCTCCCATATATAAATCTTTGCACTCTTTTCTCTAAATGAAAACTTTTATATTGGAAAGAGAAGAGCATTTTTAAGGAAGAGAGATATCATGCAAAGTTTTCTTATCCAAAATAAATGAAAGTCAAACTTGTTTGGATAAGAAGGTAGATGTCATGATGACCCACTCCACCTGATTAGCATTTATATTTCTCTTCCTTCTCTTTATTGGTCCCCAGCCACCTCCTCTGAATACAAGTGCTCCAATGAACACAGCTTCAACAGAGACTAAACAATAAGCTTAAATTAATTTGCTTGGTCAGGCTAGCAGTTCAATTTAAGTTCATTTTTAACAAGATCAGTCTTTTAAATAGAATGGATGACTGTTTACCTGTTATAAATCAGGAACCATTACTGTTCACTGCTCATGTTATTTCATTGTTAAACATCATTTCTAACTTTGTAATGGTGGATCCCACAGGTAACGACTAATTACCATCTATGCTGACCTGGGATTATGACTTTCCATTTTTCTTCATTCTTTAAAAGATAACTTCTTTTAAAAAACTAGTAAAGATGAGTATTTTAATAAATATTTCAAGATAAAATATGGAGGAATTTAGCCTACCCATGGCATAAAATTTATTGGTAATTGGAATGCAGGACTTTTCTGTAAAGAGTAATCTGTTATTTTGTCAAAATTGATTTTTAAGAAGTTAATCTTTTTAAAAAATACTGAACTATTGCATTGTATCTACTTTATTTGCAACAACTGGTTTCATTGACAATTGAGGAAAAGATATCCAGAAATGAAGAGTCCATGTAGGTCTACTCTGGTTTAAATATTTTGATTATCTGTTTCAGATCACAGAGTTACATTTTGGGTTTAGAAAATGTGGCCACAAAAATAATGAGTATATTATGGAGCCAACGATGTAGAGGAACGGCCAAGATGGAAAATGCGGGAATTTACCCTTCTTCCATAAAAACACAACAATAAAGTTTCCTTCTTTTTAATGTTTCTCAGGATCCCATTTACACACTGCTTACAAACACATCTACCTATACATTTTAATAACTCAAAGACACAGACTTTGGTTTCCACACTAGGGTCAATGTCCCACTTCTGTTTTCGAAAAAAATATCCATCTAGTTTTTAAACTGAAGGACTCTATGAAGCTTAACATCAGTAGTTAATGGGCTCAGCAGCTCACAACCAAGTAGGCCTGATTCCTGACCCTTCTTACCCATAAGAACTGAATCCTTAAAACCTGATTGAATGAAATCCTTACATTATACTTTAGCTCCCTTAGCACAAAGCTTTGCTTACTTTTTAGAAAAATATCCTGTTCATGAGCCTCACTCTCCCTAATTGAGGACAGGTTATTTGCATCCTGTTTGTAAATGCTAGTCTGCCTAGACCTGCTTCTATTGCAACAATCTGTATTCATGCATTCATTTATTCATGCAAAAATATCTATAGAGCTTCTACTATTTGCTAGACACTGTTGGGGCTGAGCAGAGATGAGAAAAATGGAAATGGGCCAAACATCACAGAGCCTCTACTTTCTCCATTGACCTTTCTTTGATCTCCACCTCTAAGACTGATTTTAAGTAAGTAAGTTGAGTGTCCTCTTCCCTGAAGTCTCTGACCCAACTTCCCTCAACTTAGTGGATCATAAAATGTTAGTACTAACAGCATTGTTGCCCATCTTGCTGCATCCTCACTGATTTTGTCAGCCTACAGAATCATTTCCTCCACTGCCATTGACCCATACAAATTGTTTTATTTTTCAAACTGATGAAGGTCTAGTCAAACCTCAGCCTTATTCAAAACAAGCCATTTGTAAGAGATCTGATGGTAAAATGCTTCTCATTATTTTTCTTACATATTTTGGCATTTAACAGAGAAGGCAAATAAAATAAAATAGGTAAATAAAATAAAACTTTGTTACTAGGTAGTAAAACTCTCCTCAACTGAATATTCAAGTTGTTCATGGATCAGCAAACATCCCAGATTGTCTGTAATTGAAAAAAAAAAATTGGCACATTTCTATTAAAAAACTTTCCCCTTCATGAATGTTTAAACAAATTATCATGAACAAGAGTCAGTGATATGCATATCAAAAATGATTTTTAAAGCTGAAGTCAGCTAAAGCATGGGGAAACCAGTGTGCTGGTAAGTATTCTTTCTCAATTTCACACCAACAATTTCCTTAGTTCCTATTTCCCCCTTTCAAGCAAGCACTTTGTCTTTTATCTTGGATGCTTTTAGAGCTTTGATTATTGCTAAGCTTTGCAGGTTTGCTAAAAACCAAAGTTGATTTTGCATGACTTTCGCCAGATGAAACTTGGACATTGTGTTCCACTAATTAGTCTATGGCTCTTTAACCAGTAATTAATGGTGTCCCATAGACATCTATTAGAGGTTTCAGTTGAAGTGTGTATCCAGTGAGCTCAAATCTACTTGCATAATTGTAGTGGTCCTCAACCAGTTATACAGGAAAAAACTATCAGTTCCATATTCAGTTAAATCCATGACTTTGAGCATTTTTGCCTTGGTATCCTCATCTTTAAATGGAGCACAATGGCATCTAAATTCAATTATCCTAAAATATCCTTTTTTTTTTTTTTTTGTCCTTACTAAATAGCATAACATCTATAGACATAGCTTAAAAGACTCAGAGATCACACATCAAAGTATGATATATATGCAAGCTTAGGGTTTCTTTGGGCACTATACTAATAGAAGGAATTTATGTATTCTTGGTTCCAGGGCATGCACATCCTCTGGGATCACAGAGACTATCCATTTGTATTTTCTTTAAATAACAAGAACGATCCTCCTCTCCCCTGAGATTTGGATGCTGGAGACAGCATCTTAGGATATTGCAGACTGAGTCTCAATTAGCCTGGGACTTCCATATTTAAAGGGATCTTCTTTCCAGGAAATATGTACTGAGGTCACTGCTCTTTTATAAATCTCATTACATCCAGTTTAGATAAATAAAAAGAAAAAAAAAGAGGAAGGAATAAGGAGGGAAAGGAAAGGAAAGGGAAAAAGAGATGGAAGGAGATAAAGTAGGAAAGAATATTAGAAAGAAAGGTAGAAAAATAGAATGACAAAAAAAAAAAAAAAGTCCTTACCTCTGAGTCTTTGGGGAAAGTATATGAATGAATGGAGAAGGCAATGGCACCCCACTCCAGTACTCTTGCCTGAAAAATCCCATGGACGGAGGAGCCTGGTGGGCTGCCATCCATGGGGTCGCACAGAGTCGGACACGACTGAAGTGACTTAGCATAGCATATGAATAAACAGTTTACGCAACCACAGTTGCAGCCAAAATTATCCTGCCGTATAAATAAAACAATTTTTGATACCCTCTAAATTTCTTCTACTTTCCTCCTTGCCTTGATTTCATTTGTTATGATTTTGTCTTGTCATTAATTAAAACTATTTCCCCTAATTCCTCTTGAATACCTTCTTACTAAGTGAGGAGAGACTTCTGCCTTATCTTGACATACCAAATAGTCCTTAGAGTTGGCTAAGTCTGTCCCTAAAATAGACAGATGAGAAAGTAAAAGTAGCTGGTAATTGGTAGTGTCAGAACTCTTATCTTCTCCCCCATATATATCACTGCCTCCACCCCACCGACCCCATTGGACTATCTCCCCATATTTAAATGTTTGTCATCTTCTGTAAAATGTATGGAAAAGTCAACCCATAGTGTATGTTCAGAAAGATAAATACAAATGGTGTTCAGGTAAAAGGAGGATCAATCTTATGTTAAATTAAGTCAGAGAGGAAAAATATTAAAATTTGGAGCAGAGGCAAAGAATAAAGATATGACATAAACACCTCAAGCCTACAGAAAATAAGCAAAGGGCTTATTCCTTAAAATTCTCACAAACTCAATGTCTTTAAGGTTAGTTGACTAAAGAAACTTTTGTATTAAGACAAAGGTTTCTGGATAAAGTTGTCTTATCTCTAGAAAATTCATTTGTACTTTGAAATCCTTTCTTTCCCTCCTCTCTCCCTCCACTTCTTTTTCCTCTTCTTTCCCCATATTGCACAAAGTGCACAATTTCAGAGAGAAGAATCACCCTAACTGCTTTGATTTCATTAAAATCATGACGGTTGAGGACAAATTCTAATACCGTTAATGTTTAAAAGTTACAAAAATTGATTGCCTGTTTTACTCTTCATTTCTGTTTGATTATCCCCTTCTTCCAGAGATAAGTACTATAAATAAATACAGATTTAATCTCCAGAATCAACCAGCAAGGGGAAATGTGTGGTTCGCGTGAATGGAAGAAAAGATAGACATAAAAAAAAGAGATCTCTCTCCCGAACAAACCTTTCATTTCCAAGCAGAAATAATTACAGTGATGGTCAGTGGGGATATTTGAACAATTTACAGAGGTATAACAGTGGTTCCTATCAACACAGTTTTATATTCAGGGCAAGGCATAGAACTCTAGGTCCTGAAGCATTGCCTATAATCTTTATTTCATTTTTAGATGTTATGATGTAATAAAATGTAAAAAGGGAATACATAAAAAGTTATAGAGGTGGGAAAAAACATGGTTTGAAGTTGTATGGCATTTCTTGACAGGGCATGTTCCTAAGGATATGCAGAGAATAACAAATGCCATTTGAAATAAGTACACTAGAGATCTGAAACTAGATTGAAAACCCAAGTCAATTTTCCTGAGTGTCATTTGATTAGCTTTCTTATATAGAATGGAGGTTTAAACAATGCTGGTATTCTGAGTACAGAGATGCTTGGGAAAACAGTGAGAAATGGGTTCCTCCCACCAATTTCTTTCTGATGGCTTTACAACATTATCTTTTCACATTCTTCCTGTGTTTTTGCAATAATCCATAAATGAAGCAATGTCAGAGAAAATGTGATTGATTGTGGGGAAGCACACATGCACATCCACGTGCAGTAAGTTATTTTTCTATTCCCTTTCCAATTTGTCCCAGACTTGCTTCAGGCAAATACCTGTAGCCCTATTGCAGGTTTTTGGTGGGAAGATAGAAACAAAGTTCTCAGGCTTGAGGGGTAATCTTTGCACAGGTAACAAACAACTCAATTGTGCCCGGTGGCTATTTTCACATACAGAGGATTTTCTCTTATTTTAGCCAAGATGTTTATTCTGTTTTCTCAAGACAGTTTGGAAAGGAGGTCTAGATAGTGTCTAACAATTAGGTTTAGTATATATTTCCTATATAATTTTCCAACCCTTTCTGTTTTGTCTACATTGGACAGAACAGAAAATTTGTGCATTATCATGACCATGCTAGCCTGTAATCCAGGTGTAAACTGCTGTTTTTATTATTACTTTAGTAGGCTCTGCCTTCTATTATATATATATATACACACACACACACACACACATATATGTGTGTATATATATATATATATATATATATATATAAACACACACACACATATATATGTATATATAAAGTATTATTCCCTTTACTCTGGTTTCCTCCCCAAGAACAATCTGCCTCTACTTACATGCAATATTTTGCCCTCTGAAGTTATCCATATCTCCTTGTTTGGTAGCAACTACATTCTGTTCCTGCCTTCAAAAGCTCTTACACCATCTGATTAATTTGTTCCTGTCCCTAGGAATCCTGTTCTGAAAGGACTGTTCTTGGGTTCCTAAACTTGAAGAATGTGCAAGATGACAGTGTGTGTCCACATCTCAGAAGCTGAGTTCTGACAGTCTAGGGATATACATTGTAAATCAAGTTTAACTGTTTAATGACCAATAGTCTATTTGTTATTTCAGTCTTCTATAAGACATTTCAACTGCTGACAGCTCTAGGCAAAAGATATTTCGTGAGACAGACACTTTTTGAAGCATTTTATTTTAGCCCAATGAATGGCTGAATATGTTCCTCAGACTAAGGGACTTTAATCTTTATCTTAGAGTCACTGTCCCTTAACAAGCACCTAATAAAGCCTGAAAATGCACTGCATGTGTTTCAAACACCCAAGTTTTTCTTAGACTGTGTCAGATCTTAGACACTACCTTGTCCTTCTTTCCCTCTTTTTATGGCAGATGCTCCTGAACTCTGACAAGCAATAGTATTCTTGATATTCTTGACCAAAATGCTGTCACCTCACTCACACTGAATGGATATTTCAAAAGGATGTGGAATGACAGCACAGTTTATGGAGGGGAAATCGATGATATCATATTAACATAGATGTCCGTTTGAAAATGACTGAACTGTACACTCAAATGAAGGCTTTATGGGGAAGGGTGGATTTCTGAGTTTAAAGTGGTAAATTGAATTGGATAAGAGTGTCTGGATTACCCTGGAGTGAAACCTCCAAAGTAAAATAATTTATTTGATGAATTTGGCTATGTCTCCTGAATTGATTCCAAAATAATCTTTCAATTTTCCATTTTATTTTAATTATGTACAAAACTAAAATGCAATGAGAGGGTCTGTATCCCTTTACAATAAATTTGCCATGGATACTCTTTATAATTAGCACAGCCTCCCTTATTTATGTGAACTGTGCCATGATTCCCAAACTCTGATAATACCAAAATCAATTGTCCATATGGCTTGTTTAAGGATGCTTAAGTTAATTGATATTTCCTTTAAATACAGTGTCTCCATTTCCCTGTTTTCTTTCTTATGACACCTGGATTTTATTTCATTGATGCAATTTCTATATTAATCTCTCAATTACCATGATCAGATTATAGTTATGACCCCCAAAGGGAAAAAATAAATACATGCATGCACACACACACACACACAATTCTCCCAACATCTACTGACATTTCAAACACACATAATTTTTTATTGTTAATCAGTCTCAGGCTGGCCTTGCTAAGCTACCTTTTAGCTGACACCTCCCAGTCTATTTTCCAATATAGATTATAAGGCCATGGGGAAGTAAATGTTCCTGAGTTGAAGAGGTTTCTGGAGTTTAGTTAAGCTATAGGTAAACCACTCATAGATGGTCTCAAGCCCATTCACAACCCCTCTTACTTTTGTTGTCTTGTTTATAACAAAATTACACCTCCTTCAGTTTCAACCTTGCAAGCAAAAAGGGCAAGAATTATTAGAATTTCTTCACTAATAATTCTGTCTTTTAGCAACAATTCTGAATTATTCTTCTGGAGTGTAAGTCCATGGGGCTGGCCCCTGACCCATTGCTAGAAAATATTTAATGAAAGCAGAATCAGAGATGGTGTTACATGGCAGCTTAGAAAAGAAAACGACACATCTAATAACCAACAGAAATGGCTAGTAATTAGTTGAAATGACAATAATTAACAGAAATGACAGGTCTAATAAATTTTCACTTAAGTGTTGTCATATGGCACTTTGGGTTTTTAGCTTTCCATTTTAAATATTAATCTCAATGGAGCTTACTTTAAATGAAAAGTCATATCAAGAATGGAGATGGAAATAATTCTGTACACATACTCCATAAAATTCTGTTTTATCAATGTCACTTATAGTGTGATCACTAGAGACTGGATTAAGACTTCATGTTGTTCCCCTAAAAATATATATTATTTTACTGTATACCTCATTTATGTAGCTCAAAAATATTCAGCCAAAGGGAAACATTCAGCCACAGGGATCATAGAGAAAGTGGTTGTTTTTAATTTTCTTTGATATCTTCAAAGATAAGAAAGTATTACCCCTCCCTTCTTTACCCCTCTTCAGCAATAGACAAAGAAGGTTAAATCTTATTAGCATGTCCTATATAGCTAGCTGTAACCTAAGTGACCTGTCATGGCACTAAATGCCTACTAGAACTTTCTCTGTACTTGCAAGATGGAAATTTTATGCATCAATGCTTTTATGCATGCATCTGATTTGGGAAGTTCACTGCTTTATGGATATGAACATTGTGATCATGTAAATTGATCTGCATAATGGGATTTTGTGTGTGTGTGTGCATATATCTATATGGATATGGATGTATGCAAGTGTATTCTAAAAGAAAATGTAATACATGAAATGTTAACTTTAATGATATGAAATGCATTAAATTCAAACTACCTTGCATGTGTATGCAGATGCATTATGTCTCTATCATTGCGCTCTGTGGGAATTTAAGGTAGAAAAAATAAATTTATCATATACTCTGATGTGCTATGCTAAATGAGAGTGCAACATGGCACTATTCTAAGCAATAAATAAGCTCCAAGGAAACCAAGACTTATGAAGCTCTTTGGGACAATCCTTAGTAAAACTACAATAAAAACGACATTTTATTCAGGGACACACAGCTCCTCCTTTCAGGTACCCTGACTGAGCTCCTTTTGTCTCTAAACTAACATCTACTGGAAACCAAGATTTCTACATTTCAGAGTTCTGATAACCAAAAATATTACAGTAAGTTCTCAGCTTTCTTCTCACCAAAATTCACCATTGAGTTGCATTTCTTCAAGCTCTAATAGATTTAGTCAGGTAAACAAAATGAGTTAAAGGATAAATTCCTTAAAAACTTATCTTTCTCAGACAACTGAGTACCTTAACCCAGATAATAAGCAAATTATCTTTAATGAAATTTGGCAACTCTAATCCTTGAAATTAATTTCAGTTGCATTCCATATGTTTATCATCATCAAAACTGCCTTGTGTGTTTTATAATGGCCTAAAGCAATTTGATTGTTCATTCTTCAAAACCGAATTCAAATTCCCCGCCTTTCTATCTGCCATTAGCAATATGGAGTACATATCAATTCTTATTTAATAATGATGGAGGTGATACTGATAATCTGTAAATAGTTGCCCTATAAATTCATTTGTACTACATGCCTACTCATCACATTAACAAAAAAGATAAACATACAAGATACAAGATAAAATTTAAAAATTAAATAAGAAATTAGCAGGCTTGAGCTTCTTTCCAGACCTACTAGTTATCCAGATAGCAACATAATTGTAAAGCCAGTAGTTCTGTGGGATTCACACTTAGAAAATCTAGTTGTCTTTTGATCAATAATAAGTGTATGTATTCAATCACTTTGTTCCTTTCGCAAATGTTTATCTCATATCAATTATTATTAACGAAGGATGACTAAGAATCGGTCTTTGTCCTCAGTTTTCATTTGTAACATATATGTATATAGTATCATCAGCAATAAGAAAGAATAGCAGAAGGATCGAATGGTATAGTTACTTTTAATTGTAGTGTCAGCCCAATAATTATATAGATAATATTTGAAACTACAAACTCTATTTAGAGCAGTGCTTGTGTATAGGCTTTGGCAGTGTCTCCCCACCTTCAAAATTCAAGTCCACTTAGAACCTTAGAATGCAGTTGATCCTAAATGTAATGACTGTTATCCTCAAAAAAAGGCCATATAAAGTCACACAGAAAAGAAAGCCATGTGAAAATGCACATAAAGATTGAAGTGATGTAGCTACAAGCTAAGGAACACAAAGGATTGTCAAGAGACAATAGAAGTTAGAAAGTGACAGGAAAGAAATCTTCCCTAGAGGCTTTAGAGGAACATGGCCCTGTTCACAGCTTAATTTTGGAATTCTAGAATTCAAACCTGTGAGAGAATAAAGTTCTGTTGTTTATTAAATTACCTAGCCTGTGGTAATTAATTATGACAGCCCTAGGAAATTCATATAGTTCATGTCTGCTTTTTCGTACATCTGTTGCTTTTGATAAAGGTAGAGAATATATTCTTGCCTAGCAAATATTTAGTTTAGCAATAGAGATGGACAGGGCTTCAGTTTAATACATGATCAACTCAGAAAACATATTTGCTATGATATATATGAGTGTGTGAGTGTTTGTGTATGTGTGTGTTGTTGTTGCTTAGTCATATCTGACTCTTTTGCAAACCCAGGGACTGTAGCCTACCAGGCTCCTCTGTCAGTAGCATTTCTCAGGCAAGAATACTGAAGTGGGTTGTCATTTCCTTCTTCAGGGGATCAAATCCAGAGATTAAACCTGCATCCCAGCATTTGCAGGGAGATTCTTTACCACTGAACCCACATATGTATATATATATATATATGTGTGTGTGTGTGTGTATAAATATATATATGTATATGTATGTATATATATAATAAATTTATTTTTTAAAAAATTATTTTTTCATGTTTAGGTGTGCTTAGATGTAGATTATGTCTATTAGGGGCTTCCCTAATTTGCCTAAAGAATTCCTAAAGAATCTGCCTGCTATGCAAGAGACCCAGGGAATGCTGGTTCGATCCCTGGGTCAGGAAGATCCTCTGGAGGAGGGCATGGCAACCCACTCCAGTATTGTTGCCTGGAGAATCCCATGGACAGGGGAGACTGGTGAGCTACAGTCCATAGGGTCACAAAGAGTCCGACACAACTGAAAGCCACTGAGCACTCACACACACGTGCATGGCTGTTAATCAGCAGAGAGTGGATTAAGTTGCCATAATAGATCTCAGTGTTTTAAAACAAAAATTGTTATTTTTTGCTTATGAGACATATCCATTCTGTAAGGATAGGAGACTCTTCTTTGCTTATCCTCACTCTGAAACCCTGTTTAAAAGGGAAAGAGGTCTGAAGTGTCTAGAATATTGTACTTACACTTATAACCTGCTGGAAAGAACAGTATATATTATTTACTCAACTTAGAGACCAAAAAGAATGGTCCCACTATGATCTCAAAGGCAGAAAGAAAATAGAATGAAGAGTATTTCTAAAATGATGAAGAGTATGCATAATCATAGCATCATGTGTTGTTACTCTTTTACTGCTTCATACTTTTATGCTGTAGTACTCAAATTTTGTTGGCTGATGCCCTGGTGGATTGTATTTGCCAAGCTAACTAATCAAGAAGCATACCTCCAGTCTCGGGATGAGATCAGTTTCTATTTTGCATTTGCTTCCCCCAAGAAGCAGCACAGAGGTAAAGAATCTACCTATGATGAAGCAGATGCAGGAGATGTGCATTTGATCCCTGGGTCGGGAAGATCCTCTGGAGGAAGAAATGGCAACCCTCTCCAGTGTTCTTGCATTGGACATGACTGAGCACACAAGCCTGTGATTCTACCTTCCTTAAAGCGGAATTAAATTTGGTAATATAGTACCATTATGAGAAATATCAGCAGAAATTCAGAATATCATAAAGAAATGTGATATATAGTGTAATAATCTTGGTATTTTTTCTCATTCTTTGCATTTATTACTGCATTTCGAATTTTGAAATTAGTGTTAATTTTTTTAAAAAGATGAGCAATTACAGTATACTAATGCATATATATGGAATTTAGAAAGACAGCAAAAGAGACACTGATGTATAGAACAGTCTTGTGGACTCTGTGGGAGAGGGAGAGGGTGGGATGATTTGGGAGAATGGCATTGAAACATGAATAATATCATATATGAAACAAGTTGCCAGTCCAGGTTCGATGAACGATACTGGATGCTTGGGGCTGGTGCACTGGGACGACTCAGAGGGATGGTATGGGGAGGGAGGAGGGAGGAGGGTTCAGGATGGGGAACACATGTATACCTGTGGTGATTCATATTGATATATGGCAAAACCAATACAATATTGTAAAGTTAAAAAATAAAATAAAAAATACAAAAAAAATACAAAATGGTATTTTTCTAATAAAAAAATAAAGACAGAATAAAAAAAAATGATGAGCAAATTAGGTGCATTTTTAAAATCATGGAGATACATGAGGAAATTTAAAAATTTGGGTTCCTATAACTAAGAAAATGCAAAAAGGTGATTTGATGATCTTTAATTTATGACTGTCTATGAACAGTAATTTTCTGCAGAAGATGTTGTCTAGAGGGGTATTTTTTTTTTAAATCCATTTTAGACTTGCAGATATCAAAAAATAAGCTTATGTGGTTACAGAAGGGAAACATGTAGGAGGAGCTTGGGATTAACATATACAAACTAGAGTATATAAGAGAGGTAACAAATAAGGACTTACCTTATGGCACGAGGAACTCTACTCAGTATTCTGTAATAACCTATATGAGAAAAGAATATGAAAAAGAATGAATATATGTAAATGTATAACTGAATCATTTTGCTGTGCATCAGAAACTAACAGACCATTGCAAATCAACTATATTTCAAAAAAATAAATAAATATTATTCTGTATTATTTTCTTTTTAACTCTAACACAGCATAGAGAAATGTCTTCAAATGATACTTCCAAACTGACTCAAGGAGAGCCTTTCAGACCTCAGGTGAAAGTCCTAATGAAAAAGTTAACAACACTGTCACAGTTGAAGTACTTCACAGAGTGAAGGAATCTCACCAATCTCTTGGCAGGAAGTCCACATTCCCACTTACTGACTCATGTACCAGAAGCTTCACTTGCTCATGTTCTTCCACTGAGATATATCAGGTTTTTATCTATCATCAAGTCACATTCTGTCACATGAACTGATTTTGACATGAGTTTAAACTGGATAGGCACCTTTCCCAAAATTATGTCAAATTCTGTTTTTTATTTGGCCAATGGATATTCCCCATTAAGGAGATAGCTACTAAATAGAAGTTATATTTTTAAGATTAATGTACAACACCTTTCAGAAAAAAAAATACTGTTAAATGGAGGCTTAAAGAATTTAAAGCAATAAAAGTATAATATGAGAGTGATAGACCCTGAGATGTAGCCACATTTTATGTGCATCGTATCATGTGGCTATCATCTTGTGTATACCCAGGTAAGACACAACCTTTCCTTCTCTTCACTTTGAGGAGCTCACATACTCATTTCAGACTAAGATAAAGTTTAAAATGCCTTTTATAATTACTTTAATTGTTCAGCAACGAAGAGTCAGAACTGTGAGAGATGAAATTCACGTTTTTGACAAAGCAGATTGTATATTAACTCATTATGTTGTAGACCTAAGTGAATATATATATATATATATATATATATATATATATATACATTGACTTTCTTTCTTTCCTTCTTCCTTCCCTCCCTTCTTTCTTTTCTTTTTCTTTTTTTTTAATATGGGGCCTGGAACTTCTAGTTTTGTTAAGAAAAAAGAACCAAAAACACAAAAGACAAAATAAAAGACACACAAAAACTGAATCTAGTAGGGCTCACCAAAATAATAGATTTTTAGACTTCTGTATATACTTCTATAAGAAAAAAATACCTGTGTTTCTAAGATATTGTGATATTTTTCTATTTGAGTAAAGAATAATATCATTTTAAATATAAAGTATGAAGCATTGCTATTGTTTTTCCCTATCAAAATAACATAAGCATTTATGGCATTATCAGGGGAGAATGGAATATAACAGAATGGTGAGGCTGGGCATAGAGGTCAGGTCTCTGGGAACCACTCTTTTCTATATCATTTACTGCTGAAATGACCTTTGTCAAATCATTACAGTTCCCTAGGGCTCACTTTCCACCTCATTCAATGGCCAGATATAATGAAACTCCTATTAAAATAACTTAGCTAAATATCACTTATAGGATATTTTATCTTCTTCACTCATTCCTGTATCATGGAATAGGACTAGAGGAAATACAGTAAATATGTTTAAAATTACATTTAGGAAATATATTAGAGCAAAAGTTTCACTTGTCTGCTTTATTTTGAATTCATCCATTTTGTTGCTTACATATATGAAACCTCTACAATCCTATATAATTCTAGACTCTTTATTTCATTTCAAGTGAGTAAAAATACCATTGTTCCTATTAGATTTTGTGATAAATGTGGTAAAGGCACATTTTCTAAAGGTATAAACTTTCATAGGTATAAAAATTCTTAACATTGGAGCATAGTAGTCTAGTTCAAGGAGGAGAAATAGGAAGAGGAGAAGGAGGAAGGAAGCAGGGAAGAAAGGAACTGAGAAAGTAGCAAAATAAGAAGCATCATGAGGTCCCCAAAGCACCCAAAATCTAATGCAAAAGCCTAACAATAAAAAACATTGTTTAAAAAAAATATCAAAGAAAATTCCATAAATTCTGATTGTTCCACTTAATTTAAATTGTAAAAATTTTAGCTAGCTGTTTTTCTAACTCAAAGGAAATAAAAATTAGGAAATTCTAACACTGTTTTCAGAGATACTGGATGAGACATGACTAACTCTAATCCAGGAAAAAAGCATGTGTGGCTGGGGTGGAGGGGGAGGTCTGACATCTGACATTTTTTAAAATGCAGCCAGAGAATACTGTGAATTTTAATAAAGAGCAATTCTACTTTGTGCATTTATTTATTAATATCCAAAGCATACACAGGCCATTATGGAAGGTACAAATAATGATGAGACTTGATATATTTATTCAAAGAAAGTCAACTGAAAGAAAAAATCCTAATACAAAACAGGTACAACAATGCATCTGGGTATACATTTGAGACTATCGATGTAATCAAAGTTGAGGTTCCTAATTCAAATGCAGATTTTATGTTACATGGCACTTTAATAATCAAGGACAACAGTGGGCTTTACTGGGTATAACAATAAGAAAGTCAATGACATATGTAGAGGATGTATAGGTGCTAGAGTTTCATTTGCCATAGTGACAAGGACCATGGAAATGTGCCACATATGCTCAATACTAGCAGAATAGGAACAAAGGCAATTGTGTTGTTTCTGGGGGCTCTGAGCAAGATTTCTTGGAGATGGTGTTCACTCTTCTGGACAAATAAAAGATGGGGAAGTCAACAGATTCTGGTTTGGTGTAGTTTCTTATAAGCGGATGGGCTTCTTTCTAGGCATCAGTGACCAGAGCTGTGGTTTGTAGAGTTACTATATATGGAGAATCCATGTGTAATGATACATGGAAGATAGGTATAGTACTGGACTGGTTACCTATGCACATACGAGAAACCCGATTAATCAAATACAATTTTGAAACCAAAAGCTCTACAGTAGTGTCATTTCCCCATCATATTGAATAGTATAAGAACAATAGTTGAATCTTAGATTCATGAGCATGTGACAGGACTTTTTCAAATAGAAGAGGAAAGTTACATCTATTAAAAGGTTGATTTTATTTCAGATATCTAGTTACCTGGCACCATTAGAGGGACAAAACTTATTTGTTGATGTTCAGTTTCTCAGTCGTGTCCAACTCTTTGCCACCCCATGGACTGTAGCATACCAGGCTTCCCTATCCTTCACCATCTCTTGGAGTTTGCTAAAATTCATGTTCATTGAGTCAGTGATGCCATCCAACCATCTCATTCTCTGGCGTCCCCTTCTCCTCCTGCCTTCAATCTTGCCCAGAATCAGGATCTTTTCTAATGAGTTGGCTCTTTGTATCAGGTGACCAAAGTATTGGAGTTTCAGCTTCAGCATAAGCCCTTCCAATGAATAGTCAGGACTGATTTCCTTTAGGATTGACTGGTTTGATATCCTTACTCTCCAAGGGACTCTCAAGAGTCTTCTCCAACACCAGAATTCAAAAGCATCAATTTTCGGTGCTCAGCTTTCTTTATAGTTCAACTTTCACACCCATACATGACTCCTGGAAAAACCATAGCTTTGACTAGATGGACTTTTGTTGGCAAATGTCTCTGCTTTTTAATATGCTATCTAGGTTGGTCATAACTTTTCTTCCAAGGAGTGTCTTTTAATTCCATGGCTGCAGTCACCATCTGCAGTGATGTTGGAGCTTAAGAAAATAAAATCCATCACTATTTCCATTTTTTCCCCATCTATTTTTCATGAAGCAATGGGACCAGATGCCATGATCTTAGTTTTTTGAATGTTGAGTTTTAAGCCAGTTTTTCCACTCTCTTCTTTCATCTTCATCAAGAGAATCTTCATTTCCTCTTTGCTTTCTGCCATAAGTGTATCATCTACATATGTGAAGTTATTGATATTTCTCCCTGAAATCTTGATTCCAGCTTGTGCTTCATCCAGTCCAGCATTTGGCATGATGTACTGTGCATAGAAGTTAAATATACAGGGTGACAATATACGGCCTTGACATTCTCCTTTCCCAATTTGGAATTAGTTTGTTGTTCCATGTCTGGTTCTAACTGTTGCTCCTTGACCTGCATACAGGTTTCTCTAGAGACAGGTAAAGTGTTCTGGTATTCCCATCTCAAATTTTCCACAGTTTGTTGTGATCCACACAGTCAAAGGTTTTAGTGTAGTCAATGAAGCAGAAATAGATGTTTTTTCTGGAATTCTCTTGCTTTTTCTATGATCCAAAGAAAGTTATGGCATAAAAGAATGTCTACAAGAAATAAATCAAAGAAAATAAACCATGGAGTCATTCTATCCATACTTTTCAAACCTTCCACAATACAAAGATCATGAGCAGATCTTTGGAGCAGATCTCCAAGAAAAAGTCATTGAATGAATTATTAGTAGTTGGAAGAGAAGTGTCATAGCTGAATTGGGAACCCATCAAAAAGCATGGGTTCAGTATTTAGAAAGGGTCCTTCAGTGGATAGAATATAGGGTTTGGATTTTTTTAAATAGGAAAATAAAAACTTTTTCATTAAAATAGCTCCCAACCCTCTCTAGATTTTATAATATTATTAACAAAACAGTATATTTCCTACTCTTTAGAGTCCATACCTCGGAGAAGGCAATAGCAACCCACTCGGTACTCTTGCCTGGAAAATCCCATGGATGGAGGAGCCTGGTAGGCTGCAGTCCATGGGGTTGCTAAGAGTCAGAAAAAACTGAGCGACTTCACTTGCACTTTTCCCTTTCATGCATTGGAGAAGGAAATGGCAACCCACTCCAGTGATCTTACCTGGAAAATCCCAGGGACGGGGGAGTCTGGTGGGATGCCGTCTATGAGGTCACACAGAATAGGACACGACTGAAGCGACTTGGCAGCAGCAGCAGCGGAGTCCATACATTGTGAGGGTATCAAGGTCCAAAGGGGTTAATAATAATAAAAAAAGAAAAGATCTATGAGAAAAACATCTCCTAATTTGGAACGAAGAGAAAATTAGTGGCTGTTGTGGTTGTGAGTCACTGCACACCCTGAGAGAAATGGTCTCAATACGAAGGAGACTTCTTAGTTGTGTTCTTACTTTTTGCTTATATGAGTACACACATACACACATGGCATAAAATCACAGGTGATTCTATCTTTATTTAGTATGTTCACTATTAAGCTAGTCTGGAACAAACCTTAGTCCCTATTGTGATCATCATAAGGCCACAAAAATCTAACACTTACCTACTTAGACAAACCTTTCTATTTTTTTGGTTATTGACTTAGAACTCTAAAAAGATCACCATTATAAACAATGGAGATAGAGGTGCTATGAGATTACTTAATTAGAATACATTTAACAAATCTTCTACTATTAGGCTTTCCTTGGTGTCTTCACAATCTTTTCATTTATATCTGAAACTTGAATGACTCTCTGTCAGTCAATTTTCCACAAAGAAGAGGAAGCAAATTGTTACTCTGGTTTGCTTTTGTTTGTTTGCTTTTTATTTTTATTTTATTGTTTGCTTCATAAGGGTCAGTGTGTGTGTGTGTTTGTGTGTGTGTGTGTGTGTGTGTGTGTGCAAGCCCAAATAGAGTACATCAGGCTGCCCAGAGGTACAAAAGTGAAGTGGCAGGCTGGAGGAAACGTCTTTTAACTTCATGGCTGCAGTCACCATCTGCAGTGATTTTGGAGCCCAAGAAAATAAAATCTGTCATTTCTTCCACTTTTTCCCTTTCTATTTGCCATGAAATGATGGGACCAGATGCTATGATCTTAGTTTTTTTAATGTTGAGTTTCAAGCCAGCTTTTTCACTCTCCACTTTCACCCTTATCAAGTGGTTCTTTAGTTCCTTATCACTTTCTGCCATTAGAGTGATATCATCTGCATATCTGAGATACTTATACATTTGAGAAACTTACAGAAACTTACCAAATATAAAATCTGAGACCATATAATTTATGAATAAGTTATATGCTGTAACTTCATAAGAAAAAGAGAATTAGAAATAACATTCTCAAGAAAATAAAGTTGCATGGTAAGTATTCTTTCATGGATAAATTGCATCTTTATTTTTGTACAGAGAAAGACCAAGTGGGAACATGGAGCAAGGCCAAAATTATTCTTGAAATGATTACCTGTGCCCATCTCAACACATGAAGAAATGAATAACCAGAATTCTCAAGTTCTACACCAGACGTCATGTCAGAAATAATTATCAATTATCTAACTTAAGTAGTGTGAAAAGTATTTCAGTAATATACCCCAAATTATATACATTTAAAAGTTTTTGACAAACACATTTCATTACATATTTATCTTATGTCTATATTTAGACGACACATGGTATGCTCAAAGCTTCTGATAGAATTTTGCTTTCTTACTCACTATAGATATGTGAGAGACTCTTTGCCCACATAGGAAGAAAAGAGAATTTTCCCTGGGTAAATTTGGATATCTTATCTTGGATCTTCTACATCTTTCCATGTCCTACACAGCCTGTGTTCATGAAAGTTTTCCTTGGACATCTAGCACTTTGCTTCAGGATCATCATTACCTCTAGTGAGTTACTGTCAGTCTCAGCTTCCAGGACTGTGGTGCTTCACTTCAGTGAAGTCACTTCAGTCATGTCTGACTCTTTGTGACTCTATGGAGTTTAGCCCACCATTTTCCTCTGTCCACGGGATTCTCCAGGCAAGAATACTGGAGTAAGTTGACATGCCCTCCTCCAGGGCCAGGACTGTGGTAGGTACCTCAGATTGGCTCCATGATTTGTTTATGTAAATACAGTTTCTCTCTCTCCAACTTCAAAGTCCTCGTGTGGCTGTTCTTTGTCATGTCTGATATTATCTTCTGTCCTATGGTCATGAGGAGAATTATATTTTTGGAAAGAATATGTTTTGATTTTACCCCAGTTGAACATTGATTCCCAGTCGTCTATGGAAGACACAGCATCACTTACTTTGCAAACACAACTCCATGTGCTTCCAGAAGCAATATTATGCTATTTGCACACAGTGGTGTCTGCAAGGTTCAAGTTTCACATAGAACTCTAAAAACCCATTTGAAGTTCATTAAGTGGTCAGCCAATCATTTAAATATTTTGAAGCAGTATCTTCCACATCACTAGGTAAGTGAAGGAATAAAGGTCACTAAATTATCAATACTTTGCATATTACCCCTTTGACTTCTCTCCCTTAAATACAAATGATCTTGTACACGCAGACTTCATTTAGTAGGAAAGTCACCTTTGCCTCTATCATCATCCCTCCAGAAGAGCAAATTTGAGACAGAGTGCAGGCTGCCAGACGGCCACTTCCATTACTGTCTCCTCAGGCCACAAGTACAATATATCTATGTAACTAGTTCACGTGTTTATATAAACACTTCACAACACACAATCAATCACTTCTTTCCAGCCAGCACTTTTCTTAGAGAAGCATATGCCCCTGACCTAGTAGAGTCTACATGTAACTCCTTTCTTTCATGAGCTCAGAGTTTAATGGGCCAAGCACAACAATGGCACAGATGAGCAATTTCAAGAGTTCTCATTATAACCAAGATCTGCACGAGAGAGATTCACAGAACTTGTGTCAGAGCACACTCCTGCCTTTAAAGGTATATTTCTTATACAAAGCAATACAAACAACAAAACATTCAATGCCAACAGCCCTCTCCAAAGGTCAAAAGAGGTTACGAGTCTTCTAATAACTGTAAAACTCTGTGTGAGGAGACACTTGCAAGTTTCTATCTTCCAGAATGTTAACTTCAGTAATAGTAAAATCTGTGCAATAAGCTTGACTGCCATCTGTAGTCTGGGAGAGTAAGATCAGAGACTTTATGGGTATAGACATCATTTTAACTAAAATTATATCTAAGTAATATTTTATAGTATTTTATATTTAAAATTTTTCATTTTTCAGTTGTTCTCTATAGGTATGCCACCTCTGCTCTCATTCTTTCTTATTGCTTCCAGATTCATTTATAATTGTTTTCTTTGTTTTAGACTGAAAACAACAAATGAGAGCTGGGATTAGTGAAGTGTGCTTTAGGACCAGGAGGCTCTATCAAGAAATACAATTTGCCCTCTGTAGACACAATATCTGCAGAAACAAAACAAAAAACATTTTTACCGAATCAACACTAACCACAGCGTAGCCTGCATGGGGGAAGCAGACACACATTATCACAACACTAAGGAGCATAAAACCACTGATCCTGCCGTTGCAGAGTTATAAAATCCTGTCTTCTATTTGAAAAATGTTTAATAGTGGACATTTGAATGCCTCTTCTCAAGGAAAGCCTGAGTACCAGGGACTGAATAATTACATCTGGCAAAATATGGGGAATCATCATGTCAGAGAAAGCAGATGGCCTCCCCACCACTCCAATACCCCAAATCCAAACAAGTGCAGTGCATTTTGACAATCTGACAGCTGATGGAGAAAAAGCATTTCACTCAATTTTGAACTGAAACCAAGATCTGAAGATGAACACAGGGTTCTTCCATGAACAGAAGTGTCAGTCCCTTCAGATGTTCTCCACTGAGGTTAAGGGGCTACTACTGGACTGATCACCCAAAGTGCTGCCATATTTTCTGGTACTAAATAGAGCTTAATGAAAAATTCTAAATCAGAGGCAGGACATCACCTTTGTGAGGAGAGTCGCTGGAGGATAATATTTAGAATGGCTGTGAATTCTCTGGTGCCTGAGAAAAGATGCCCTAAAATGTTATTAAAATTACCACCTGGAATACACATCAAATCAAAGGGATAATTCTGTTTCTAAGTTAGTTAAACATATAATGACAGCATATGTGAGACTATTATCAATCATATGCAATTTCTCTTACTTTGCAAACACAATTCCATGTGCCTCCAGAAGCAGTATTATGCCACTTGCCCACAGTGGTGACCGAAAGGTTCAAGTTTCATATGGAACTCTAAAAGTTCCTCTCTTTGACAATTTGTCAACTTCCAAGAGATATTTCTCAGCATTCAAGTAGGAAATTGGAACAATTATCCAGAAAATTTAGAGTAAAATTCTTGCTCCATATGGGGGAAAAAAAAGAAAAAGAAATTAACTGAGGAAAAGACATGGGACTGGGAAATGCAATGCTTGATTGTCCTTCTGGATTTGCCACTTATATTTAAATGCATGTGCTTCCATTCTCTAATACAGAAATGGAAGAAAGATAACCCTAACTACAAATATTGAAATAATGAAAATTAAATGAGAATGTACAACTCTTTAGGAAAAGCACAAAATTACTGTTCAATGTAAAATCTCAGTTAGAATTCTGGGTCCCATTAAATCTTTTACCCATTTCCCAAGCAAAGTCACCTACATCCATGGCTTCAGTCACCACAAACATACTGAGAACTCCTGAGTCCTTTTCTGAGAAATATCTTTCTTAAAGACAAATATCTGACCCCCTACTCTAGAGCCCCACCTTAATCTCATCATGCTTAGCCTTAAACTTGACCTCTAAACCTGCCAGGCCTCTGCAACTCGTACTGAGGATAAAAGACAGATGGAGAGGTTGTTGTTCATATTCAGTTGTTCAGTCATGTTCAACTCTTTGCAACACCATTGACTGCAGCATTCCAGGCCTCCTTGTTCTTTACCATCTCCCAGAGCTTGCTCAAACTCGTGTTCATTGAATCAGTGATGCCATCCAACCATTTAATCCTCTGTCATTCCCTTATCCTGCCTTCAATCTTTCCCAGCACCAGGGTTTTTTCCAGTGAAATGAGGAGGGTGGCCAAAGTTTTGGAGCTTCAGTTTCAGCATCACTCTTTCCAATGAATATTCAGGATTGATTTCCTTTAGGTTTTATCTACTTGCAATCCAAGGGACACTCAAGAGTCTTCTCCAGCACCACATTTCAAAAGCAGATATATCCATCTGAATACAGAGTTCCAAAGAATAGCAAGGAGGGACAAGAAAGCTTTCCTAAGTGAACAATGCAAAGAAATAGAGGAAAACAACAGAGTGGGAAAAATGAGATATCTCTTCAAGAAAATCAGAGATACCAAGGGAAAATTTCACGCAAAGATGGGCACGATAAAGGACAGATGGGGACGAGGGGGTAACTTATCATCATAAACACTAAATTGGTTTCATTGTTTTTTCTGTTTTATTTTATTATCTTCTAAAGGCAACGATTTAACATCACATTTCAGGATAATCTAATTTATGGGAGACAGAGTTGGTAAGGAGACTTTTGGTTATATTGAGCTAAAACATCTTATTCTCAAATAAATAATAGAGAAAAAATGGCTCTATTTTTAATGCAAAATAGTGTCTTCATTCTGGGCTGAGTTGTATAACTGTATATTTGTTGGTTTTCTATTTGTTTGTTTGTTTAACCTTAAAATATTGTTTATTTTATTGGCCCAGTTGCTGTTCCAAGAAGACCTCAAAAACTTACCTCTGTAGAAAGTTGACTCCTGGAATTTAGCAGGATGTTGACAGGAATTGGGGCTCAGTCTGGGCTGGAGACTAGAGCAGACATATTTAATTCAATCCAAACTGTTCATTTTCATGCATTGGAGAAGGAAATGGCAACCCACTCCAGTATTCTTGCCTGGAGAATCCCATGGACAGAGGAGCCTAGTGGGCTGCCATCTATGGGGTCTCACAGAGTCAGACACAACTGAAGTGACTTAGCAGCAAACTGTTCACTAGGGAATCTCACTCCACTTGGGTATAAAATGAAATGATTTTGTTTCTTCTAAACGCTGCTTCAAACTCTGCTATTGTGAACAACTTCCTCCTCTTCCCTACTCTTTTTATCAATGTCCTCAGAAGATTCTATTATTTTCCGTCTAGTTCAGATATTGAAATCAGTAGGTCCATATGGAAAGCTTCAATGCTTATCTGACTTTAAACACTTTCCACTGACATTGCTGGCCAAGGACTGCAAAAGGCGGTGGCACCTCCCCCCCAACCCCAACCAGTGTCCTTTTCCTAAGTTCTAGTGTCCCAAGAATGAGGAACAGATCAAAGAATGAAAAGTGAAAACATACATTCTTTACCTTACTGGGGACGATTTTAATTCTTTCCAACCGATGTCTGCTGCTTTCCTGCCTTCTCTGACCCATCACTGATGACAGCCTCTGTGTAGCCAGTGTTTATAAGCTGCTCACACTCTTTGTGACGGAGGGCCAGGTCACCCTCCCAACCACTCAGGACCCTGCTCAGGCTGGATGCTCCATTTACCTTCAGTTCTCACTTGCTTTTTGCAACTTCGGAGCATTTGCTCAGAGGGCAACTGTGTGAGGGGGGCTTTAGACAAGATGCCTCCAGATTTCACAATGCTCTACAAGTGTCCATCTGACCTAGATTTGTCTTGACTTTGCCAAGCCTATTTGTGTGAGTCAACATTGCCATTTTTTTCTCTGCTTGCACCGTTGTGCTCCAGTTTACTTTTCTACTCCAGTGGGGTGGAAAGATTAGCAATTTGACTTTCTACATAGACATCCAGTCTGGAAAGGAGATCCAGGCTCCGATTATTATCAGAATCTCTCATCTTCACTAGAGATTTTCTTGGGCCTCTCTGCACACAATCCTCATCAGAAGAGTGACCCTTCCCTCATCATGGTGGTCTTTCCCATAGCCTGAGTGGGATGAAGACAGTGGGAGTAGAGATGCAATGTAGTAGGGTCAGTCCTGCTAACTTAATAAACCCTGGAGAAGCTCCTTGCTCAATCATTGGTGGCTCTTTTTTTAGTTCATGTGTATCTTAATACATTTTCATTTTTAGATATATAAAGTACTGACGTCTTATATCAATTCTTTGGAATTAGTGCTTTAATACTTCTTGAGAAACCTGTGTGCAGGTCAGGAAACAACAGTTAAAACTGGACATGGAACAAACAGACTCGATCTAAATATGAAAAGAAGTATGTCAAGGGTTATATTGTCACCCTGCTTTTTTAACTTATATGCAGAGTACATCATGAGAAACTCTGGGCTGGAGGAAGCACAAGCTGGAATCAAGATTGCCAGGAGAAATGTCAATAACCTCAGATATGCAGATGACACCACCCTTATGGCAGAAAGTGAAGAAGAACTAAAGAACCTCTTGATGAAAGTGAAAGAGGAGAGTGAAAAAGTTGGCTTAAAGCTCAACATTCAGAAAACTAACGTCATGGTATCCAGTTCCATCACTTCATAGCAAATAGATGGGGAAACAGTGGAAACAGTGTCAGACTTTATTTTGGGGGGCTCCAAAATCACTGCAGATGGTGATTGCAGCCATGAAATTAAAAGACACTTACTCCTTGAAAGGAAAGTTATGACCAACCTAGACAGCATATTCAAAAGCAGAGACATTACTTTGCCAACAAAGGTTCATCTAGTCAAGGCTATGGTTTTTCCAGTGGTCATGTATGGATGTGAGAAGTGGGCTATAAAGAAAGCTGAGTGCCAAAGAATTGATGCTTTTGAACTGTGGTGTTGGAGAAGACACTTGAGAGTCCCTTGGACTTCAAGGAGATCCAACCAGTCCATCCCAAAGGAGATCAGTCCTGGGTGTTCATTAGAAGGACTGATGTTGAAGCTGAAACTCCAATACTTTGCCACCTGATGCGAAGAGCTGACTCATTTGAAAAGACCCTGATGCTGGGAAAGATTGAGGGCAGGAGGAGAAGGGGACAACAGAGGAAGAGATGGTTGGATGGCATCACCGACTCGATTGACATGGGTTTGGGTGGACTCTGGTAGTTGGTGATGGACAGGGAGGCCTTGCGTGCTGTGGTTCATGGGGTCTCAAAGAGTCTGACATGACTGAGTTACTGAACTAATACCTCTTCAGTTCAGTTCAGTTCAGTCTCTCAGTAGTGTCTGACTCTTTGTGACCCCATGGACTGCAGTACACCAAGCCTCCCTGTTCATCACCAACTCCTGGAATATACTGAAACTCATGTCCATTGAGATAGTGATACCATTTAACCATCTCATCCTCTAGTGTCCCCTTCTTCTCCCACCTTCAATCTTTTCCAGCATGAGGTTCTTTTCAAATGAGTCAGTTCTTCACATCAGGTGGCCAAAGTATTGGAGTTTCAACTCCAGGACTGATTTCTTTTGGGATGGATCTCCTTACCATTCAAGGGACTCTCAAGGGTCTTCTCCAACACCACAGTTCAAAAGTATCAATTCTCTGGCACTCAGCATTCTTTGTATTCCAACTCTCACATCCATACATGACTACTGGAAAAACCATAGCTTTGACTAGATTTTCCTTTGTTGGCCAAGTATTGTCTCTGCTTTTTAACATGCTGTCTACATTGGTCATAACTTTTCTTCCAAGGAGCAAACGTCTTTTAATTTCATGGCTTCAGTCACTATCTGCAGTGATTTTGGAACTCAAAAAATAAAGTCTGTCACTTTTCCATTGTTTCACCATATATTTCCCATCAAGTGATGGGACCAGATGCCATGATCTTAATTTTCTGAATGTTGAGTTTTAAGCCAACTTTTTCACATTCTTCTTTCCCTTTCATCAAGAGGCTCTTTAGTTCTTCTTCACTTTCTGCCATAAGGGTGGTGTTATATCCATATTGGAGGTTATTGATATTTCTCCCAGAAATCTTGATTCCAGCTTGTGCTTCATCCAGCCCAGCATTTCTCATGATGTACTCTGCATATAAGTTAAATAAGCAGGGTGACAATATACAACCTTGACGTACTCCTTTTCCTATTTGGAACCAGTCTGTTGTTCTATGTCCAGTTTTACCTGTTGTTTTCTGACCTGCATACAAATTTCTCAAGAGGCAGGTCAGGTAATCTGGTATTCCCATCACTTGAAGAATTTTCCATAGTTTGTTGTGAATTACACAGTCAAAGGCTTAACTTCCTGCCTCCTCACTAATCCAATTTTCACAAAGCCAGCCAGAAAAAGACCCTGAAATTACACCATAAAGTCCAGAAAAATCAGGGGGTTTCAATATCTCTCTGAGCAATGTTACATTAGTTGTTCTTCTCTCTTATACTCAATTATATCTAATTTCTTTATGTTGTGCACAATACTTTGCCTTGAGGTTTCCCTCAGGGACTAGACTGCACTGTTGCCAGGAGTAGCCCACAGTTATCATCATTTCACCATAGCCATGCCCTCTAGCTACAGTCAACGTGAGTGCTCCTAGGCAACTGGGGATTAATGACCAATGCCTGATTGCCCCCTTTATCATTTGTAAGTTTTCAGGTTAAAGGGCAATCTTTGAGGTGCTTCCCTGTCTTTGTAATTAAGTTTGTTTTACCCCTTTGCCCTTTCATGGCTCTCATCATACTTGAAATTACCTGCTCACTGACTATGTTCTCTGTTCAATTATATGGTTCTGGAGGACAAGGGTCAATCTCATGGCTGTATCTTGTTCACTGATCTGTACTTAGTGCCTAATGCACTTCCCTAACAGCTTCTTATTTATTAAGTGAATTGATAAATGTATGGAGAATGGAAATACTATCATTAATTTTTATTAGATTTAGCAAATGATTTTTCAACCCTTCGTTTGAATCTTCCCTTGGAGCTATCAAGAACCCTGATTCATTTTGATATTTGGCAAAACTAATACAATTATGTAAAGTTTAAAAAAAAAAAAAAAAAGAACCCTATCAATTTCAACCTGTTCCACCTCTATTGATTTATCGGCATATTTTTAGTTTCTATCCATGTCAGGGGCTTCTCTGGTAGCTCATCTGGTAAAGAATCTGCCTGCAATGCAGGAGAACCTGGTTCAATTCCTGGGTCCAGAAGTTCCCCTGGATAAGGCATAGACTACCCACTCTAGTATTCTTGGGTTTCTCCGGTGGCTCAAAGAGTAAAGAATCTACCTGCAATGCAGGAGACCTGGGTTTGATCCCTGGGTTGGAAATATCTCTTGAAGGAGGGCATGGCAACCCACTTCAGTATTCTTGCCTGGAGAACCCCCATGGACAGAGGAGCCTGGTGGGCTACAGTCCATGGGGTCATAAAGAAACATGACTGAGTGACTAAGCACAGCACAGCACATCCATGTCAGAGTTTGTTTGAGATTGCCACCATATCTTCATTTCTATCTGTGCTGGAGAGGTTGGTGAAAATTGCAATTTAAAAACCCACAAAAAAAGGGGCTTTTATATGATTTTAAAGTATGTATCTTTGTATTTTAAAGTATGTATCTTTTTAAATTAGATAGAGCTTTGAATTTCTAATGTGTTATCCATCTTAATTTTAACCTTTCCTACACGGCATTCCTAGGTGCTTCTCCCAGGACAGTTTAAATGGCCAACCCAACATCAACCATTGCTTTCAAAAAACATTTTTAGTTTTAAGATTTTTTTCATGTGCAAGTTTGCTTGGTTTAAAATATTTACTTATAATGAAACAGTTTGTTTTTCTACATGCTTCCAACTTAAAACAATGAAGTTGTAAAAAACATTGAGCATAGGCATGTCTGTACAGAAAGTTTGGCAGTGCTCAACCACCTTCCATCTGGTTCCTATCACATCAGGCTTACCCTCTGGACCCCTGCCACAGATATAACCTCTAGCATAGTCAGTGCAACCTTCCACCATTCTGTTGCGTTTCCCTGCTTGTTGCTCTTCCTCTGGCAGTTTTACTTAGCTAATACCACTATTAATAGTAAAACATCAAACTCTATTACTGGGGAGACACTGAAAGATCAAATACATCAACTCCCTTATTTTACTTATCAAAGACTCAAGTTTCCCAGGAAAATGAGATTCTCCTGTAGTTTGTAAGTAGAAGGAAAGAGATAAGCCTAGACTACAAGGGTATAATTCCACTGTAGAACATGTGCACACTGAGTCAAGCATTTTGAAAGTAATGCAGTGTATTTATCTAATCAAATTGCAGATTAAAAGGGAAGGATATGAACCTTTTTAACATGAATATTCAAACTCAACTGAGTGGTAAATCACCTTTACCAATGCTCACATATAAGCAAACTGAGGATCACAAATGGGAAAATATTCAATTATAAGCGTCTCTTGTAGACAGTGAAACTGGATAATTTCAGGCAAAAACAGACAAAATTAAAAATAACATTTTATTCTACACAAATTATTCCAGGGGAGTCTGTGGTATTTGGGGTTTGATTAACTTGAAAGTGTTCAATTCCCCTGCCCTCACTTGGTCTACAGAGAAGACATCAGAATGCAGCAGCAAGCTTCTCCCCCTGTCTCCCTTGCAGCAGCAGTCCCACAAAGGTAATCATTCCCAAACTGTCAGAGAAATCCCTCCTCCCAGAAATGGTAGCTGGGCGTATTTCTCTGAAGTTTTGTGGAAGTGGTCAGCTGCTGTCACTAAAGATTAACTGGTCTCTGAATAACCAGAAGCATAAATCAAAGTGGGAGCAGAAAAGACAGATCCTCCCCACCAAGTCTACGAAAGAAAGGGAAATGTGTCCTGTAACCTTCTTTCATCTTCTCAGCCACACCCTCACGTAGAGAGTCAGTTGCATTAGCACAGCCATCTTCAAAGGCAAAGGACAGCAAAGCAAGAGATGGGGGGAAAAAAAGAAAAAAAAAAATCTAATGACTAATTGGCAAACCATCTGTCTATATGTATTATCTCCCTATGTTACCTTCACAATTTTCCTTTTTAAGTTCTCATTGATCTAAGCCCAAAGACATTAAAGCAGATAATATATTCTGGTCTGCTCATCAGCAGAGTTATACTAGAGTATCTGGAATGGGAGGGCTGGTAGCTCAAAACCAAAAGCATGGTTTATCAATAAAGAAAACTGCAGCTCTAAATGTAGGCAACTTGGCCAGGATCCTGTCGCTTCTTGGAAAGAGAGCCAGGACCAGAAATGCCATATTCTGATTTCTTACTCATTTAGCATTCTTGCTAGGATATTATTTCATTAAAAAAAAAGTATCCTCCCTTTACTGTATGTTAGTTTATGTCTTTTATAGCTGCCTTCCTAAGTTAGAGTGAAAGTCTTAGTTTTTATCTTCTTCTATCAAAACTTGCAATGGGAAAATGCTTTATATCTGTCTTTTGCCACTTAAGATAAATGAGAATCACTGCACCACCTTCCCTGAGGGTATGTTCATGTTCAGACATATATTCTGAGTTGTGAGATGGAAGATTTTTGTCCCTGTTAAAGGCTTGGCATCTGGGGAGATTGTGAGAAGGAGAAGGCTCTTTTTAGTCACTCTCATATCTGAGTTACTGATATTTGCTACTAGGAATACAAAATGCACCCATCATGCCACCTTCCAGGATATTATGTGGGGAATTTGTTAATAACTGTAAGGTGAGGAAACTCAGTTTCATAAGGTGGTAACCTCCTGGAAAAAATCTCTCCAGTTCAAAGCAATGTTCTCCAGTGCAATGTGGAGTATTCCTACTTTCCCAGAAGAGACAGTAAATGGTTTGAGTTTTTTTTTTTTTTATTCTCTTTTTTAAAATCAGAAGAAATGTATCTTCAGTGTCATTGTTGCTGTCTCCATTTCAGGGTCTCTCTACTCTGCCTCAGACCTCCTGGGGACTCAGAAGAGGCAACATCTGTTTGTCTGTTTCTGCTCCCTTTCGCAGAACCTGCTAAATAAGAAAGAAGCTAAATGTTTAATGTTCCCGAAGCTCTGTGTGTGAAACGATGATATTGGGTTGCAATTGAAGAAGAGTTTTAAGACAGGCAATTTTATCCCAACTCACATAATGCATGCCAAAGTGTGAGGCTGTTACAGAATCGCATCTGAGATTGTGAGCTGCATAATACCGCAATAGTATTTGAATATTATCAGATTGTCAATGGCAGAAATGCGCTATTAAGTGTTTGTGAGGAGTGAATTATGCCCTATTATATCTCAGAGGCCCTGAGAGCAGTGGAAGCAGCCGGGGAATGACGGGTTTCTTTGATTTATTAGCAGGGTTAGTTGACTGGGATTATGCTTAATTTTATGTGCAGAATGATCAACAGTTTAGAGGCTCTACTCCAAAGAGGACACACACAGCGAGGAGTGACAATGTCGCATGTCTCCCCTCCCGCCTGTTACAGCACCTGAAACATCTGGCACTATTTGGCTTTCTTTAGAAGGAAGTAAGAAAACTAGATAAATCTATCAAGAATGGAAACAAATCTACACAAACGGGCAAGAGAGTTTGGGGAAAGCTGGAGAGGTGGAAAAAGAAAGCGCAAGAGGAATAGGATCTCAGACTGTAAATACCTTCGAGGTAGCAGTGTAAATGAAGGGTAGAAATTATTCACAGGCTCAGACGATGGCAGGAGTAGGTGCAATGGCCTGAAGCTAAGAAAGAAAAGCTTGGACCAGATAATAAGAAAAGTTTATGGGAGTAAGAGTGACAGGGCTGAGAAAAGGACTCTCAAGAGTCACTGCAGATAAAACATTAGCAGGACTGATGTAGTGCAGAAAGCAGAATGTATGTAACAGGTGGAACATGGAGCTCTTGTTTCTGGAGATATTGACAAAGGAATAAGTACAACAATTTCCTCCCATTGAATTCAGTTTTGCCAATTTTTATTATAAAATTTTCATTTTTATGTGACAACATCATATTTGAGAAGCCAAACCTTCAATTAGATTGTCAGTCATGTAGAAGGTCAGAAACAATGAACACAATGACTTTTCTTTATTCTACAAATATCTTCACTCTTGATTTTGAAACTCTGATGTAGGGACTGCATAAGTTAAAGTACAGTGACATGTTGGAGACAGCTTATTGCAGGAGATGAGCTTGAAAGGGAGGAGAATTTAGGGCGTATTTTTCATAATTTCCTCATTATTTGTAACACAATTATTCTAAGAAAGGATTTGTCTTGGTAGCTGAGGATTTAAACAAGGAGAAGGCAAGAAGATTATTGTTCTGGCAGGGCATGCCTCATGGATTTTTCAATTGTCTCTCAACTGAATCCAGCAGGAAATGACAATGTTTATAGTCAAGCAGCCCCTATCAGGTTGCTGGGCTTGAAATAGCTAGCTCTCAAGAGCTGATGGTTGTTCTCATCCCACAGTTAGAAGGACTGTATCAACAATTGTTAACACAAAAATTCCAGAGAGGTAGGCATATCAGTATTTAGAATGTTACACCTAATTTCTACTTTAACTTATATGCAGAGTACATCATGAGAAATGCTGGGATGGATGAAACACAAGCTGAAATCAAAATTACTGAAAAAACATTAATAACCTCAGATAAGCAGATGACAGCACCCTTATGGCAGAAAGTGAAGAAGAACTAAAGAGCCTCTTGATGAAAGTGAAAGGGGAGAGTGAAAAATCTGGCTTAAAACTCAACTTAAAGATCAACTCAACTTAAGATCATGACATCCAGTCTTATCACTTCATGGCAAATAGATGTGGATATGATAGAAACAGTGACAGACTTTATTTTCATGGGCTCCAAAATCACTGCAGATGGTGACTGCAACCATGAAATTAAAAGACACCCGCTCCTTGGAAGAAAAGCTACGATCAACCTAGACAGCATATTAAAAATCAAAGACATCACTTTGCTGACAAAGTTTCATATAGTCAGAGCTATTGTTTATCCAGTAGTCATGTATGGATGTGAGAGTTGGACCATAAAGAAAGTTGAGTGCTGAAGAATTGATGCTTTTGAACTGTGGTGTTGGAGAAGACTCTTGAGAGTCCCTTGGATGGCAAAGAGATTCAACCAGTCCATCCTAAAGGAGATCAGTCCTGAATATTCATTGGAAGCACTGATGCTGAAGCTGAAGCTCCAATACTTTGGCCACCTGATGTGAAGAACTGACTCATTGAAAAAGACCCTGCTGCTGGGAAAGATTGAAGGTGGGAGAAGAAGGGGATGACAGAGGATGGGATGGCTAGATGGCATCACTACTTGATGGACATGAGTTTGAGTAAACTCTGGGAGTTGGTGAGGGACAGGGAAGCCTGATGTGTTGCGGTCCATGGGATCGCAAAGAATTGGACACAAGTGAGAAACTGAACTGAACTGGACTACTTTACAAATTCAAGAGGGCAGATGGCACACACAGGACAGCATCTCTTTCCATCACCAATCCACAGTACCATTAGAAAATGAAATAATAGCCAGAATGAAGGAGCACTTCCACTGGATGAGTAATTTCTAAAATATGGAAAGCAGCCTGAGGCAGACTACACAGTGCAATGGAAAGTTAAAATGGCTCTAACAATGGCATGGTATCAGGAGCAGGGAAAGACTGAAGCAATTGCAGGGGAATTAGTTTAAGTGGCACAGGTGGGATTTGCTGCATCTCTCCTGACCCTCAAATCTTTGGATTAGCACTGAACAACAGTGGTCCCTTGGCCCAGACAATCATAATGAATGTGAGCACTCATGGTAGAGAACACGGTAATGACTTGAACAGCTGCTAAAGCTCAGGATGAGTAGGGTAACCCCACACCTGGAATGTTTCTGCCTCACTTTCATTAAAACTTTATCCAGACATTGATATAAGCCACAGTGGTATGACTTGGCCTGTAGGTCAAGAAGTCTGTGCAGATACAACATTACCAAAAAGGTAATGACGGATCCTAAATCAAAACACACGACCAGGCATAAACAAATAAAGACATAACCAAGCATAACTAAATATCTGGAGAGTGCCACATCATGAAAAAAAGACACAAAAGACAGCAAAACTCAGGGAAACAGTGAGAAAAATAGGCAAGATATTAGACTAAATATTATTAATATCTTATATATCCTCTGAAATGCAAGAAGATATTGCGATTACTTTTTTGAGATTCAACTTGAAAATTGGAAATTGAACATTTAGTTCTTGAAGAAAAATGTGAATAGGAAAGTTGAAGTGTGGACTATTCAAATGCTAAAGGATAATTGTGTTTTTTGGTGGGAAAGTGGAATTGAAGAGTTCCCCAACTCTTGTGGAGTATAAAAGCAGAAATATATTAATATCTATGTGTGGAGCAAACATGTAGATATATGCAAACAAAGTTTGAGAAAGTTATCATAGGACAATGAAGGGGAAAAGAGGTAAATACAAAATTTCAAATATTCCCATGAATAAAAAATATATAGCTTTCTAGATTGAAAGAGCCCATATTCATTACATGACTTCTAAAAAGACTGTGTGTAGGAATACCATGGTGAATTTTGAAATTTAAACATCTTAATCCAAAGATAAAGAGAAGCCACTAAGAATATTTTAAGTTAAAAAAAATAAAGAGTATAAAAGGGATTTGAAACAAAGCAACCTACCTTGACCTCAAATTCTCATCGGTAATGCTGGATGCAAGAAACTCACTTCTTCAGGATTCTTAGAAAAAAATATGTTGAATACTATGAACACTATTATTATTTTTTATGGAAAAATAAACATATTTTGATTTTTTAGGACATGCATATTTTAACATCCATGACTCAAATTTGAAAAACAAACAAACAAAAAAACTACCAAACCATACACATTGCTGCTGTTTACTCACTAAGTCATGTGACTGACTCTTTAGTCATGTGACTAGTCATGTCTAACTCTTTCACAACCCCATGGACTGTAAGCCCATCACACTCCTTCTGTCCACGGGATTTCCCAGGCAAGAATATTGGTGCTGGTTGCTGTTGCCTTTTACAGGGGACTTTCACAACCCAGGGATTGAATCTACATCTCCTGCGTTGGCAGGAAGTGTCTTTACCACTGAGCCACCAGGGAAGCCCAAAGCATACATTCTGGAATTACAGTGAGCAAAGAAATTTGAACAAAAGTATTGCTACATCTAAATGAGCATTGATTACAAAATATCAACCTAAAACGAAAATAATATATGGTATTGATGTTACATAACATCATGAAACATGCAACAGAGAGTGGCTTACTGAGGAAACATTATTCACAGTTTTACTTGCCTTTACTCTTTATTCATGTGCTTAAACATGGTCCCATTTCTCCTGGGATGATAGAATGATCCTTAGTTTTCTGAAATCCTGTGGTAGATATCATCCCATTTTATTTATTCCTCTTTATCTAGTAAAAGATAAATTATAAATTCCTTCAAGGAAGAGAGTTTATCAATTTGTTGACATCAATAGATACTAAGGACCAGTATTTTGAAAGTGTTAGATTAAAAAATACACTACCATTTTCTGTATTGGCTTTTGCAAGACATACTGTAGAATCAGTTAGGAGCAGAAATAATTTTACTAAACCAAGAATTATACAGATGGGTTATATTTTTATAACAATTTGTATGGTGTGAGGGAAAAGAGAACCCTTACAATACAAAAAGCACAGATGCCTATCTCTGTTAGCTGATAGAATTGTCTTTAGCAGACATACACAAAAATATTCAATGTACAAAAAATTCCAACTCTAGCAGAAAAGGCTGTGGACCCTCAGCTGCCAAAGGAGCACCCCGAAAATATCTGACACAGAACAAATTCACATTCTTCAGTGATGATGATGAAAAAAAAAATAAAAAGAAGTACAAGATACACAGAAACACACTGCAAGACTAAGAGGAAAAAAAGACTACTAAAAAAGGGTAGCCACGGTCTAGATATAAAAGGAAAACAAAATATTTCATCATTGCTGGATAAGATATTATGTCCAACTCTGCTTTGAAGAAGATAATAACAATAATAATACATTAAAGAGCATGCTAGTGGGCCAAGAGTGGAACATAGGTATCATGAGTTGAAATAGGTCAAGAAAAAGTAGAATAAAAAATAAAAATAGTCACAGAAATGTAGGGGAAATAAAAGCAATACAAATAGAACATACTAAGTACCATAACACATAGGGATGAAAAATACAAGCAAAATGAAATAGAAATATCAGACTTACAAAAAAGGAAAAATTAAAAAAGAAATATAAAAATCAGTTACTGAAACATTAACCTCAAAATTACTTTTTTTACATATGGAAAGAAACAACCTGTGGCAGAAAATAATAAGAATGAGCAAATGAAATTTATCATAGTAAAAGCACTAATATTCAATCATTTTTAAAAAAAGCATACTTAGGGTATCATGAGAAATAAGTGCTTCACATGTACAAGGGAATAAAATAGAAGAAAATTGGCCACAGCTTCTCCACAAAAACTGTCAACACAAGAAGAGCACCAGGCAGTACCTGCAAATTTCTTAAAGATAGAAAGCAACCTAAGATTTATATATCTGAAGAAAATGCCGATTGATAAAATTGAGAAACAAATGGTTTTAGGAAGCAAGAACTCAAGAAAGATTTTCTCTCTCTCTTTATTGAAGAATAGTTGATTTACAATATTAGTTGCAGGCATACAACATAGTGACTCAAATTTTTTATAAATTATACTCCATTTATAGTTGTAATAAACATTGGCTTTACCCTCCCCACCCCCATGCTGTACAATATATCCTTACTATGCTGTACTGTGCTTAGTTGCTGAGTAGCATCCAGCTCTTTGCAATGCCGTGGACTGTAGTCTGCCATGCTCCTATGTCCATGGGGATTTTCCAGGCAAGAATACTGGAGTGGATTACCATGCCCTCCTAAAGGGAGTGACATCACCCTTATGGCAGAAAACGAAGAGAAACTAAAGAGCTTCTTGATAAAAGTGAAAGAGGAGAGTAAAAAACTTGGCTTAAAACTCAACATTCAGAAAACTAAGATCATGGCAATCTGACCCCATCACTTCATGGCAAATAGATGGGGAAACAATGGAAACAGTGACAGAGTTTACCTTTTTGGGCTCCAAAATCACGCAGATGGTGACTTCAACCATGAAATTAAAAATGCTTACTCCTTGGAAGAAAAGCTATGACCAACTTAGATACCATTTTAAAAAGCAGAGATATTACTTTTCCAACAAAGGTCGTATAGTCAAAGCTATGGTTTTTCCGGTAGTCATGTATGGATGTGAGACTTGGACTAGAAAGAAAGCTGAGCACTGAAGAACTGATGCTTTTGAACTGTGGTCTTCGAGACGATTCCTGAGAGTCCCTTGGACTGCAAGATCAAACCTGGCAATCCTAAAAAATCAATCCTGAATATTCATTGGAAGGACTGATGATGAAGTTGAAAGAATACTTTGGCCACCTGATGTGAAGAACTGACTCATTGGAAAAGACCCCGATACTGGGAAAGATTGAGGGTAGAGGAGATGAGAATGACAGGATGAGATGGTTGGATAGCATCACTGACTTGATAGACGTGAGTTTAAGCAAGCTCCAGGAGCTGGTGATGGACAGGAAAGCCTGGCGAGTTGGAGATGGACAGGGAAGCCTGGTGTGCTTCAGGGCATGAGGCAACAAAGAGTCAGACATGACTGAGTGACTGACCTGAACAGAACTGAACCCCCAGGGATCTTCTCCACACAGGGATCAAAGCCAGGTCTGCCTCATTGCAGATGGATTCTTCACTGTCTGAGACACCAGAGAAGCCTGTATATCCTTATACCTTATGTATTTCATGCCTAGTAGTTTGTAACTGTTAATTCCCTACCCTTATCTTGCCTCCGCCCTCCATCCCTTTATCACCAGAAATCATTATTTTGTTTTCTATATAAATTTGTTTATTGTTTGTTATATTCAGTAGTTTGTTCTGTTTTTTATATTCCATATGTAAGTGAAAATATACAGTATTTGTCTTTCTCTTAATTATTTCACTAAGCTTAATACCTTCTAGGTCCTATTGCAAATAACAAACTTTTATTATTTTTATGACTGAGTAGTGTTTTATTGCATTCAGTTCAGTTCAGTCAGTCAGTCATGTCCAATTCTTTGCGACCCCATGAATCGCAGCAGGCCAGGCCTCCCTGTCCATCACCAACTCCTGGAGTTCACTCAAAATCATGTCCATCGAGTCGGTGATGCCATCCAGCCATCTCATCCTCTGTCGTCCCCTTCTCTTCCTGGCCCCAACCCCTCCGAGAATCAGGGTCTTTTTCAATGAGTCAGCTCTTCTCATGAGGTGGCCAAAGTATTGGCATTTCAGCTTTAGCATCAGTCCTTCCAATTCCAGGAGTGATCTCCTTTAGAATGGATTGGTTGGATCTCCTTGCAGTCCAAGGGATTCTCAAGAGTCTTCTCCAACATCACAGTTCAAAAGCATCAATTCTTTGACACTCAGCTTTCTTCACAGTCTAATTCTCACATCCATACATGACCACTGGAAAAACCATAGCCTTGACTAGACAGACCTTTATTGGCAAAGGAATGTCTCTGCTTTTGAATATGCTATCTAGGTTGGTCATAACTTTCCTTCCAAGGAGTAAGCGTCTTTTAATTTCATGGCTGCAATCACCATCTGCAGTGATTTTGGAGCCCCCAAAAATAAAGTCTGACACTGTTTCCACTATTTCCCCATCTATTTGTCATGAGGTGATGGGACAGGATGCCATGATCTTAGTTTTCTGAATGTTGAGCTTTAAGCCAACTTTTTTCACTCTCCTCTTTCACTTTCATCAAGAAGCTCTTTAGTTCCTCTTCACTTTCTGCCATAAGGGTGGTGTCCTCTGTTTTATTGTGTGTGTGTATATATATACACCATATCTTCTGTATCTAATGGACACATTAATATTTTGGCTATTGTAAAGAACCTTTCTATAAACATTAGAATTCATGTAATTTTTAAACTTAATCTTTTTGTTTTGTTGAAAAAAACAAAATCTAGGAGTGGAATTTCTGGATTTAATACTAGTTTTAGTTTTTGAGGAAACTCCAGGCTGTTTTCCACAGTGGCTATGGAAACCTACATTCTCACCAAATTGTTGAAAGCTTCCCTTTTCTCCACATCCATGCAAACATTTATAGTTTGTGGTCTTTTTGACGTTAACCATTCTGACATGTGTGACGTGATATCTCATTGTGGTTTTGATTTGCATTTCTCTGATAATTAATTATATTAAGAATTTTTCATGTGTGTTGGCCATTTATACATATTCTTTAAAAAAATGTTTATTCAGACCTTTTGCTCATTTTCAAACAAGTTCTTTGTACTTTTATATTTGCTGTTGAACTGTATGAACTACTGATATATTTTAGATATTAACCACTTATAGCTTTTTTCATATGCAAATATTTTCACTCATTCAGTACATTTTTTTCCTCCTTGTGTTGATTTTCTTTGCTGTGCAAAAGCTTTTAAGTTTAATTAATTAGATCACATTTGTTTAATTTTGCTTTTGTTTCTTTTGTCTTAGGAGACAGATATTATATATATATACTGCTGCTGCTGCTGCTGCTGCTAAGTCACTTCAGTTGCATCCGACTCTGTGCAACCTTATGAATGGTAGCCTACCAGGCTCCTCCATCCCCAGGATTCTCCAGGCAAGAATATTGCTGCAATTTATGTCAAAGTGTTTTGCCTATGTTTTTTTTCCCCCCAAGGATTTTTATGGATTTTGGTATTACATTTAGATCTTTAACAGTTTTAGTTTATTTTTGCATATGATGTGAAAAAATGTTCTTCTTTTCTCCATTATATATTCTTGTCATAGGTTACTTGATCATAAGTGTGTGGGTTTCTTTCTGGGCTCTCTATTCATTTCTATTGATTTATGTGTCTGTTTTTGTGCCGGTACTATAATTTTTTGATTACTGTGGCTTTGTAGTATAGTCTGAAGTGTGGGAACATACTTTCAACTCTGTTCTTCTTTCTCAAGATGATTTTGATTATTGTGAGTCATTTTGTTTGTATACAGACTTTAAAATTATTTTCCTAGGTTTCTGTAATAAATACCAGTAGTATTTTGATAGGAATTTGAATGAAGCTCTAGATTACCTTGAGTAGTGTAATCATTTTAATGATAATAATTCCTCCAGTTCATGAACAGAGTATCTTTTTCCATCTGTTTGTGTCATCTTTAATTTTTTTTCAGCACTCAGAGTTTTTTTGAGTAGAGGTATTTTACCTCTTCAGGTAGGTTTATTTCTAGGTATTTTATCTTTTCTGATGCACATGTAAATGAGATTATTTCCTTAATTTCTACTTCCAATAGTTTGTTGTTAGTATAAGGAAATGCAACAAAACTCTACATATTAATTTTCTATGCTACAACACAATCAAACTCACTGATGATCTCTAGTAATGTCTTGGTAGCATCTTTCTGATTTTCTATGTATACTATCATGTTATCTTCAAACAATGATAGTTTTATTGCTTTACAAATTGGATTCATTTTCTTGATTTTTCTTAATTGTTGTGGCTAGGGACTTCCTATACTATATTGAATAAAACTGGTGATAGTAGCCATCCTTGTATAGTTTCTGGGAAAAAGCTTTAAGCTTTTCATCATTGAGTATGATATTAGCTGTGGATTTATTATTTATTGTATTATGAAAACTTATGCTCACTTTTTTGAATTTTTTGAATAAATGGATATTATTTGAATAAATGGATATTAAATTGTGTCAAAAACCTTTTCTGCCTCTATTGAGATGATAATAATATTATTATTCAATTTGTTAATGCTGTACATCACATTGAATGATTTATAGATACTGAAGCATCCTTGAATCCATGAGATAAGTTCTGGACTCAAGATCATTTTAATATAATTATTGGATTCCATTTACTAATACTTTGTTAGTGAACTTTGTATCTATATTTATTAGTAATATTCACCTGCAATTTTCCTTTTTGTGAGTGATATCTTTGTCTGGTTTTGGTATCAGAGTGCTGCTGGCTTCATAGAATGAAATAAAAGATGTTCTTTCCTCTGCAATGTTTTGAAATAGTTTGAGAAAAACAGGTGTTAACTCTTCTCTAAATGATTGGAACAATTCCTTTGTGAAGTGGTCTTGTCCTAGAACTTTGTTTTTTGGGAGTTTGTTTTTTTTTTTTAATTTTAGATTCACTTACAGTAATTGATTTGTTCATATTTCTGTTTTTTTTCTGTGTTTGGTCTTTGGAGACTGTACATTCCTAGAAAAATTTTTCGTTGATTCTAGATTATCCATTTTATTGATATATAATCTCCTAGGATCCTTTGTATTTCTATGGTGTTTCCTTTTTCATTTCTAGTTTTATTGATACAGGTTTTCTCTCTGTGTGTCTCTTATTCCTGTCTAAAGGTTTATTGGTTTTGTTATTTCAAAGAACTAGCTCTTAGTTTCAGTAACTTAAAAAGCAAAATTCTTTTAAAATTACCTATATCATTTGGCTCTGCTCTTATCTTTAGGATTTATTTCCTTCTACTAAAGTTGTGTGTTTGCTGTTGTTGTTATTGTTGTTTGGAGATTCTTTAGATGTAAGGTTAGAGTGTTTGGGATATTTCTTGTTCCCTGTAGTAAGCTTACAGTGCTATAAACTTTCCTCTTGGAATTACTTTTGCCACATCCCATGGATTTTGGATTATTATTTTTTTGTCTCCAACCCTAACCAGAAAAGGGTTAGGGTTAGGATTAGGTTGGTAAGATCCCCTGGAGAAGGAACTGGCAACCAACTCCAGTTTTCTTGACTGGAGAATCCCATGGATTCTGGAGGAGCCTGGTGGACTATAGTCGTTAGGGTCACAAAGAGTCAGAGATGACTGAAGCAATGTAATGCATGCACACAGGGTGAGTCCATATATATAACCAATCATTATATCTTTTTCTTCTCAAATTTATCCCCTGATCATTATGCAGTATCCTCCTTTGTACTTGTAATAGTCTTTGTTTTAAAGTCTATTTTGTATGATATCAGTATTATTACCTTGGCTTTATTTTTATTTCCATTTGCCTAGAATACATATATAAACTGCCTCAGTTTCAGGGTACATCTCATTTCTGTGTATGTCTTTATCTGAGGTGAGTCTTTTGTTGGCAACATATATATACAGGTCTTGTTTTTTTAATCCATTCAGCTATTGTTTATCTTTTGGTTGAAGCATTCAGTCCATTTATATTTAACATAATTATTGATATATATGTTCTTATTACCATTTTATTACTTTTTAAGAGTTGTTTTGTAATTCTTTCTGATCCTTTCTTATGCTTTTGTTCTATTCACTAGTGATTTCATGACTATCTTTAGTGTTACATTCAATTGCTTTCTATTTTTTCTGTGTGTATCTATTATATATCCTTTGGTTTATAATTATCATGAAGTTTATATATAGCTAGCTACCTACCTCCCTACATCTATATATCTTTAATGCAATTGTTTTAACTTGCTGTTCTCTTAATTTCAAATATGTTTTAACAACTTTGCATTTTTACTATAGTCCCTACATGATTATATTTTGACATCATATTTTATATCTAACTGCTTCATGTATTTCCTACCTGCTTATTGTGGATATAGATTATTTTACTATTTTTGTCTTTTAACCTTTCTACTAGCTTTGTATGTATTTGATTTAATATCTTTACAGTATATTTGTCTTTACCAATGAGATTTTTCATTTCATATATTTTATACTTCTAATTGTGGCTTTTTAGTTTTTGCTTAGAAAAATCACTTTAACATTTCTTTTAAAGCTAATTTAGTGGTGGTGAACACTTAACTCCTGCTTTTTTGGAATACTTTTGATCTCAATGTCAAATCTGAATGTGTCTTGCCAGCTCGACTAGGCCCTGAAGAGTATCTGCCAAAAAGAGGAGCTTATAGCCTTGTGGAAGTTCCACTGTATATAACTTGTTGTTTTTCCTTTGTTACTTTTAACTGTCTCCATTTTAAGTTTTGTTATTTTGATTATATCGTATATTGGTGTACTCCTCTTTTGGTTGATCTTTTTTTTAAATTTTATTTTATTTAACTTTACAATATTGTATTGGTTTGGCCATATATCAAAAGGAATCTGATCTTATTTGGAACAAGTATTCATGCCTGGAGAATTCAATGGACAGAGGTGTCTGGCAGGCAGCAGTCCATGTGGTCACAAAGCAAAGAGTTGGCTATGACTGAGCAACTGTTTCTCCTTCTTTCTTTTATTTTTTAACGCTTAGGGGAGGAGCCTGGTGTGCTACAGTCCATGGTGTCACAAAGACTTGGACACAGTCTAGCAAATGAACAACAAATGCTTGTTGTTGTTTAGTGACTCAGTGATGTCCAATTTTGCAACCCCATGCACTGCAACACCCCAGGCTTCCCTGTCCTTCACCATCTCACAGAGCTTGCTCAAACTTATGCTTATTGACTTGGTAATGCATCCAATTATCTCATCCTCTGTTGTACCCTTCTCATTTAGGCTTCAATCTTTCCCAGAAACAGGATCTTTTCCAATGAGTTTATTCTTCGCATCAGGTGACCAAAGCACTGAAGCTTCAGCTTCAGTATCTGTCATTCTAATGAGTATTCAGGATTGATTTCCTTTAGGATTGATTAGTTCGATCTCCTTACAGTCCAAGGGACTCTCAAGAGTTTTCTCCAACACCATAGCTCAAAAGCATCAATTCTTCTGCATCTGGCCATATTTATGATCCAGCATTCACATCCATACATGACTACCATAAAAAACATAATTTTGACTATATGAACCTTTGTTGGCAAAGCAATGTCTCTGCTTTTTAATATGCTATATAAGTTAGTCATAGCTGTTCTTCAAAGCACAGGTGTCTTTTAATTTTGAAGCTACAGTCACCATTTACAGTAATTTTGGAGCCCATGAAAATGAAGTCTGACATGGTTGCATAATTTCCTCATCAATTTGCCATGTAATGATGGGACCAGATGCCAGGATATTAGTTTTTTGAATGTTGAGTTGGTTTTTTTTTTTTAAGTTTATTCCTAGGTATTTATTCTTTTTGATATGATATTTTTAATTAATTTATTTTTTATTGAGGAATGATTGGTTTACAGAAGTTTGTTATTTTCTGTCAAATCTCAACATGAATCAGCCATAGATATACATATATTCCCTCACTTTTTAACTTCCCTCCCATCTCCTTCCACATACCACCCCTCTAGGTTGATACAGAACCTCTGTTTGAATTTCCTTAGCCGTACAGCAAATTCCATTGGTTATCTAATTTATCTATGACAATGTAAGTTTCCATGCTACTCTTTCCATACATTTCACCCTCTCCTCCCTTCTCCCCATGTCCACAAGTCTATTCTCTATGTTGGTTTCTCCATTGCTGCCTTGTAAGTAAATTCTTCAGTCCCATTTTTCTAGATTCTGTATATATGCATTAGAATACGATATTTATCTATTTCTGACTCACTTCATTCTGTATAGTATGTTCTAGGTTCATCCACTTCATTAGAATGACTCAAAGGTGTTCCTTTTTGTGGTTGAGTAATATCCCCTTGTGTATATGTACCACAATTGCTTTATCCATTCATCTCTTGATGGCCATCTAGGCTGCTCCCATGTTCCAGCTATTATAAATAGTGCAGTAATGAACAATGGGATACATGTGTCTTTTTCAATTTTGGTTTCCTCAGGGTATATGTCTAGGAGTGGGATTGCTGGGTCATATGCTTGTTTTATTCCCAGTTTTTTAGGGAATATCCATATCATGATGGCTATAGTGGTATCAATTTACATTCCTACAGCAGTGCAAGAGCATTCCCTTTTCTCCACACCCTCTCCAGCATTTATCGTTTGTAGACTTTTTGATGATGGCCATTCTAACCAGTGTGAGGTGATGTCTCATTGTAGTTTTGACTTGCATTTCTCTATTAATGAGTGATGCTGAGCATCTTTTCATGTGTTTGTTAGTTGTCTGTATGTCTTCTTTGGAGAAATGTCTGTTTAGGTCTTTCCCCCACTTTTTGATCGGGTTGTTGGCTTTTCTGGTATTGAGTTGTATGAGCTGCTTGTATATTTTGGAAATTAATCCTTTGTCAGCTGTTTCATTAGTTGTTACAGTTTCAAAATGTGGAGTCAAGTCCTTCCATGCAGCCAAAACGATATCAGCAGCAGTTACCTTTCTCTTAATATTTTATTTTTTATTAAAAAATACATATTACTGTAAAAATTCTGTATGCTGTGACAAAGTAGGAATAATGTAATTAATAATGGGAAAATATGAAAGAGAAAACCAAAAATTATAGAGTGAGTTCCTTATTATATGGCTATAGATCAGCATTATAGGATACTGGAAAAAGAATAATAAAATCAGATATACAACTTTTAAATTAGAAAAAAGGAGCCTAAGAACATTTAGCAAAAGTATAAATACAAAAGTTACCACTAGAACAAAAATATAAGCCTCCCTAAATACCACAGGAAAATACTTCACAAATCATGTAAAGAAAGAAATATAGCAAATATTATATATATATATATATATATATAATAGCAAATTTTATTGAGCTCAAACATATGAGTCATTTTGATGAATGTGAATAGCTGAAGTCATCTAATAAAAGATACTTTTTTCTATTTGGTTCACAAAACAGAACCAAACTGCATGTTCTATGAAAGAAAAACAGCTAAATTAAAAAAAAAATCAGAAACTCTAAAAATAAAGGAATGGAAAGAAGTGTACCATAAAAATGGAGAGATAGAATGGCAGTAATAATCTTAATATCAGAAAAGTGGAAACCTTTAAATATTAAAAAAAAACAGCTTTTTAAAGGCAGAAGCCACAATTATCAATGCAGATATAACATTTATGAGTATCTATACATCAACTAGGGCTTCCTAGGTGGTTCAGTGGTAAAGATTCTGCCTGCCAATGCAGGAAACCCAAGAGATGTAGGTTTGATCCTTGGATCTGGAAGATCCCCTGGAGGAGAGCATGGTAACTCACTCCAGTGTTCTTGCTTGGAGAATCCCATGGATAGAGGAGGCTACAGTTCATGGAGTCTCAAAGAATCAGACATGACCAAAGCGACTTGTGCATGCATATACCAATTAACACAACAAATACTTTTTTGAATCAAGAGCACAGGAGAAACAAGGAGACATAAATAGAAACTTCAATAATAGGATGGATTTGTGCATCATTTAAGAACAAGTCAGAATCAATGGACAAAAATAAATAAGGAGAGAGAATATTAAAAAAAAATAAAATAAGCACTGAGAAAGACCTGATGTATATGTGTGCACCTTTACATCATAATTATAGAGAATACAGTTCTTTCTCAATCCCTATGAAATTGTCAGTAAAGCTGATTATAAGACAAGTTACAAAGAAAGCATCTGCAATTTCCATAAAATGGAATATAAAAATATCTCTAATAAAAATGAAATAAAATTGTAAATTATCAACAACAACAAAAATAAAAACAAAGGCCTTCCATATGGAAAACAAAAAAGTTGTCTATTAACCAACTCCTTAATAAACCTGGGATGTAAATATAAGCTGTGAACTTTTATGAAAAGAATGACACTGAAAGCACTAATAGAGCATAGCATATGGGATGCATTTAGAGCAGTGATCTGAGGAAAATTCATAACATTAAATTCTTTTATCAGTAGAAATGAAAGGTACTGAAAGACATAATTCCCAGCTTGATTAACTAGAAAAAGAACAACACAAACAGAAAACACAAGATAAAGAGAATAAAAATTTAAAAAAGACATTATTAAAGGTAATAGAAAAATAGATACAATGAATAAATCAATTCTATTATAAAAAGTTTGAAAAATTCAACAACATATGCAAACTAGTAGCTTACTTAAGCAAAAAATAAGTGAGAAAAAAATTATGCAAGATAAAATGTGAGAAATGGGAAATGACTGTGAAATAAAATTCATATTTTATAGCAAGACAATAAAAATTTAAACAGAGAATGTTCTTTGCCCTTTGGTCTTCTCTCTTACCTGCACTGTGCATTGTATATTTACTTTATACTTCAACTAAACCTTTCCCATCCACAGAAATGCTTACTCAACCATAAATAACAATATTCTCCTAGAATCAATAAGACAATTCTTTAAATATAACTTTCCTTCTTGATCTTGTAAGAAGTCACGTGGCACTTAGATTTGGTTTATGTAAGCTGTCAATAATACGTCATTTGATGTACAGCCTTCTGTCTCAAAAATAAAATTACATAACTGTGCCTTGACTTCGAAGGGAGCAGAACAGCTCTTAGAGCTTTTTGAGATGCCAATCCTGGATTATAATCCTCAAACTTGGCTGAAATAAAATTTTCCATTTCTTTTCCAGATCAACTTGTTGCAGGAAGAGAGACCCATTCCAGGGCCCGAAACTGGGCTCTTGTCTAACACTAGGAAATGAATTGTCCATGCAGACACATGTGCTGACAAAGCAAGAGATTTTATTGGGAAAGGGCACCCGGGTGAAGAGCAGTAGGGTAAGGGAACCCAGGAGAACTGCTCTGCCGCATGGCTCACAGTCTCGGATTTTATGGTGATGGAATTAGTTTCCGGATGGTCTTTGGCCAATCATTCTAATTCAGATTCTTTCCTGGTGGTGCATCCAGCCAAGATGGATGTTAGTGAGAGGCATTCTGGGAAGTGGACGGACACCCAGTGTCTCCTTTCGACCTTTCCAGAACTCTTCCAGTTGGTGGTGGCTTATTAGTTCTGTATTCCTTATCAGGACCTCCTGTCATAAAACAACTCATGCAAATGGATACTATGGTGCCTGGCCAGGGTGGGCAGTTTCAACTAGTGTGCTTCCCCTAACAAACTGATTAATTTTTCATCAACATAACAATTGAAACAAACAGAATGTTTAAAATCACAAGGACTGTATTGTAGACTTTTATGTAAGCAAATTTGAAAGCATTGATGAAATGATGTTCAGATAAAACACACGACACACAAAGGATATGAGAGTATTATGATAAGGACAGATTTTGTTAAGTAAAACACAAATACATCAGAAAGTAAGGCTAAGGCATGGTACTGTCTTCTAAAATCTTTTTTTCTTAAATACAAATAAATACAGTAAATGTATTTTTGGCAGAAAGTAATCACTCACTCACACCTATTACCCCTCTTCCCTCCTACACTGCCAACCAACCAGTTTAATCAGGATCAACCTATAATCCAGTCTGGGTTCTGAATATCTATTTGACCTTTTTCATGCTGCAATGTATCCCGACATTCCCCTTTCCCCTTTTCTATTGCAAGATAAATGAAAGTACACACAGGCTGTTGTGACAAGAAGACCTATTGAAGAATGAGATGGATTCACCTTGCAAATATGCAAAGCACTAATGACCACTTATGTGAAATTCCCCAAAGGCTGTTCATTAAGCCCCAATCAGGCATCCTGCTGTGGCTCCTCTCAAAGAAATGACAGGCCACTGTGTCCTAGAAATGGAACTCCCACTGGGAGGGAAGGACATTCAAACTGACTCTGTGCCCTCAGGGTAGGTGTCCCATGAAAGGCCTCATGAGGGGGCTTGACTTTCACATTTGAATAGTATGAATATATTTGCCTTTCATTTCTATGTTAGTCAGCCTACAGCAGACTAATTACCACTTTATAAAGCCACTGAATAATACTGAAGGTCATTAATATTTGATGAAAAGCTATTGACCAAAATGAAGTGAATCCTTGAATATAACTGATAATTATTAAACCATTACTAATATTTACTGAGCAGTTATTGTGTGCCAGACACTCTAAATGCTTTATTTCTATTATCTCATTCAATTTTCACATGGTTTTATGATGAAACTGAAACACAATTTGTATTTGTCCATGTTTTTATGTAGATGGTAGATTTCAGGACCACTCTAAATTTATTTGTAACTCAAGCTACCATCTTGATGATTTTTTTCTGACATTTTATATTATTATTTCCAGGGGTTCATGAAATTTGTAAGCAGGTTGCAGAATCTTATGATTACTTTGGGCACACTTTATAGGTCACAGTGCCACTGATACCTATTTCCAAAAGGACCAATATTTGGCAACATGCAGCCATGTTCCATGGCACCCCACTCCAGTACTCTTGCCTGGAAAATCCCATGGATGGAGGAGCCTGGAGGGCTGCAGTCCATGGGGTCGCTAAGAGTCGGACATGACTGAGCGACTTCACTTTCACTTTTCACTTTCATGCATTGGAGAAGGAAATGGCAACCCACTCCAGTGTTCTTGCCTGGAGAATCCCAGGGACGGGGGAGCCTGGTGGGCTGCCATCTACAGGGTCGTACAGAGTCGGACACGACTGAGAGACTTAGCAGCAGCAGCAGCAGCCATGTTCCATATTAAAAAAGAGACATTACTTTGCCAGCAAAGGTCCATCTTGTCAAGGCTTATGGTTTTTCCAATAATCATGTATGGATGTGAGAGTTGGACTGTGAAGAAAGCTGAGCACCAAAGAATTGATGTTTTTGAACTGTGGTGTTGGAGAAGACTCTTGAGAGTCCCTTGGACTGCAAGGAGATCCAACCAGTCCATTCTGAGAGATCAGCCCTGGGATTTCTTTGGAAGGAATGATGCTAAAGCTGAAACTCCAGTACTTTGGCCACCTCATGCCAAGAGTTGACTCTTTGGAAAAGACTCTGATGCTGGGAGGGATTGGGGGCAGGAGGAGAAGGGGACGACAGAGGATAAGATGGTTGGATGGCATCACCAACTCAATGGAGATGAGTTTGAGTAAACTCCAGAAGTTGGTGATGGACAGAGAGGCCTGGTGTGCTGTGGTCTATGAGGTCATGAAGAGTCAGTCATGACTGAGCAACTGAACTGAGCTAACTTGAACCATGTTCTACAGAATTATAATGACTTTTTTCCTCTTATTCTGATACTAAAAGTATCATACTTTTGAGAGATAAATATTCACTGGATAATAAGGTAAAGTGAATAGGTCTAATTCTAAGAACAGCAGGAGAATCAAGGTCCCTTAGCCACAGGTTTATTCATTTTTGATTCAGGATAAATATGAGAGTTAGGGGATTGTTCATTTTTTCTATGAAACATCAGAAAGACATAGGTGTTTAAACATTTAACCAAATTTAACATTGAAAAATTTTTTATTGTTGCTTTTACATGTTTTTGTCTCCCACACAATTTAGTACACTCCATCTTATATTAATGAAATCCACAACAAAGAAAAGCCTTATATTTGATTGGTATTTTTTGTACTTTTACCCAGTATTCAATAAATCGTTACTTTGAACCTTATGCATACCTAATGATAAGAGAGGGTCTCTGCTTAAGGTCTAGAAGAAGGAGAAAACATAATTCACATCAACCTTAGGTAGGAGTAGGGCAGATTTTACCTTAACATCCTGTTTTGGATAGCTCTAATATGATTATTAGACACATACAGACATAACCTAGACAGTGTATTAAAAAGCAAAGACATCACGTAGCCAACATAGGCTGATACATTCAAAGCTCTGGTCTTTCCAGTAGTCATGTATGGATGTGAGTTGGACCATAAAGAGAATGAGCACTGAAGGATTCATGCTGTCGAACTGCGGTGGTGGAGAAGACTCTTGAAGGTCCCTTGGATAGCAAGGACATCAAATCAGTCAATCCTAAAGGAAATCGACCCTGAATATTCATTGGAAAGACTAATGTGAAGCTGAAGCTCCAATACTTTGGTCACTTGATGTGAAGAGCTGACTCATTAGAAAAACCCTGATACTGAGGAAGACCGAGGTCAGGAGGAGAAGGGAACAACAGAGGATAAGATGGTTGGATGGCATCACTGATTCAATGGACATGAGCTTAAGCAAAGTCTGGGAGATAGCGGAGGACAAAAAGAGCCTAGTGTGTTGCAAGCCATAGGGTCACGAAGAGTCAGACATGACATAATGATTGAACAACAGCAAAAACAAAAATATGGTTATAGTGTTTAGAAGTGTTCTAATGTGACCAAGCCTTTGCGAATATTAACCAGAAACAATGGGGAGGAATGTCCTTGAAGGGAAACATTTTGATATTTCAATGGCATCTCTGGTTAAAACCACAGTAGTTTGGCAATATAATGAGATAGAAAGAATGTATGGTTTCAGCTTGTCTCTTCTCATAGCACCCATGACTTGAGCAAGTTATTGAAGAATCTTTCTGAGGCTCTGTCACTTCCTCTATAATAGAGTAATGATGCCCACATTATCTGCATTGTGTTTTAGGAATCAAATGATCCAATGTCTATAATGTATTTAGCACAATGTCTGCTGTAATTGTGCATTCAAGTAAGTATGTACTTAAAAATCAATAGTAAGATGATACTATATTGTTCTAAAAGACTTGTGAAGCTTGAGGAAACCTCAGAAAAGATAACCCCTGGGACATTAGCATTGCAGTGAACACTTACCACAGACTGAATGTTGGTGACTTTTGGGGCCCTGCTATATTAAGCTGTTCCATACATTCTACTGTGTGGATGTATTTACTGGTAGCAGCAAAGACAAGACATGTGTAGCAGTGCTTGGTGTACATAGAGGGATCTCACTCTAAGCATGTAACAACTGTCTCCCTTAGTCTTGCTGTTTTCTGTCCACTAGTGTCTACAGTTATAGTTTTAGAAAATAGCAAAATAGACTTCATTTTAAAATAATTTCTATAATTTCATAGCTAGTAGAGATAATTTTTAAATTTCTCTTTCCACACAGAATTAAAAAGGAAGAAGAAATCTAGGTGATTGTTTAAATCAGCCACAGGTGCTACATATGTATATTTCTGTGTTTTTGTGAATGTGTTTGTTGGAGTTGAAATGAACACATAGGTAAAAAATGCAGCAAAAAAGGGATTTCATGGCAGCACAAAACTCAATAGAATCTTGATGATACTGAATGAGTTTTTCTTTGGTACCTGTCTAACTAATAAGTTCTGACACCCTTTATCGGAGCTATATTGTAGCATATATAGCTTCAACAGGGGTACAAACCCTGAGCATCCTGGGATCAAGGGTGATCTAACAGCATCTTCTTTCAGTGAAGGTATTTCTTAGGAGAAATTTGTTTTGAAGGAATCATTTCAGCCTGAACATCTGCTCTTCATCTATATCATTTTGGTTTAATAAAAAAAAGTTTCCCTGTGCAAAAAGCAACCATGGAGTTTATTTTCATTTTCAGCAACCATGAGCAATGTTAGCTCAGATATTCCTGATCTAAGACTCGATTCTCCTGTACCCTTTAGCCTGCTGGAATTGAGGAGAAGCACACACATCTTCAAGGTCATTTTGACCTTGCCCAGTGATTCCAAAACTTTACTGTGCATAAGAATTAATAATGAAACTTGCTATGATTCAGTTCTCATTTAGCAGAGATGGGGTGGTACCTGAGATTTTACACTTTTAACAATCTCCCAGATGATACTGATGCTATTGGCCCTAGGACTACACAACAAGACTTTAAACCAAGGATTGATAAATGGGTTCTCTGAAAAATAAAAAATAAAAAGACAGTAAATATGTTAGGTTTTGTTATAACTATGCAACTCTGCTGTTGTAGCACAAAGGCAAGCACAAATAACACATGAACCGAATGAGTATGGCTGCACTCGAATAAAACTTTGGTGATTATATATGAATTTTATGCAGTTTTCATATATCTGGAAAACATTGAGGTGGGGAATGTTTTTTTTTTATTTTTTAATTTTAAAAATGTGAAAACCACTTTTAGTTTGTGGCCATACAGAAAGTCAGTGTGTCAGATATGCATTGAGGGCTGAAGTTGCTACTACCTGACTTAAAGCAGTCTTGCTCTATAGTTCAGTTCAGTTCAGTCACTCACTCATGTCCAACTCTTTGTGGCCCCATGGACTGCAGCATGCCAGGCTTCCCTATCCATCACCAACTCTTGGAGCTAACTCAAACTCGTGTCATCAAGTCAGTGATGCCGTCCAATCATCTCATCCTCTGCAGTCCCCTTCTCCTGCCACCTTCAATCTTTCCTGGCATCAGGGTCTTTGCCAATTAGTCAGATCTTCCCATCAAGTGGCCAAAGCGCCGGAGTTTCACCTTCAGCATCAGTCATTCCAATGAATATTCAGGACTGATTTCCTTTAGGATGCACTCTTGGATGACCTTGATGTCCAAGGGGCTGTCAAGAATCTTCTCCAACACCACAGTTCAAAAGCATCAGTTCTACAGCACTCAGCTTTCTTTATAGTCCAACTCTCACATCCATACATGACTACTGGAAAAACCATAGCTTTGACTAGACAGACGTTTGTTGGCAAAGTAATGTCTGTGCTTTTTAATACGCTGTCTACATTAGTCATAACTTTCTTTCCAAGGAGCAAACGTCTTTTAATTTCATGACTGCAGTCACCATCTGCAGTGATTTTGGAGCCCAAAAAATAAAGTCTGTCACTGTTTCCACTCTTTCCCCATCTATTTCCCATGAACTGATGGGATCAGATACCATAAACTTAGTTTTCTGAATGTTAAGTTTTAAGCCAACTTTTACACTCTCCACTTTCACTTTCATCAAGATGCTTTTTAGTTCTTTTTAGCTTAAGGGTGGTGTCCTCTGTATATCTGAGGTTGTTGATATTTCTCCCAGCAATCTTGATTCCAGCTTGTGTTTCATCCAGTCAGGTATTTCTCATGATGTACTCTGCTTCTAAGTCGCTTCAGTCACGTCCGACTCTGTGTGACCCCATAGACGGCAGCCCATAAGGCTCCCCCGTCCCTGGGATTCTCCAGGCAAGAACACTGGAGTGGGTTGCCATTTCCTTCTCCAATGTATGAAAGTGAAAAGTGAAAGTGAAGTCACTCAGTCGTGTCTGACTCTTAGCGACCCCATGGACTGCAGCCTACCAGGCTCCTCCATCCATGGGATTTTCCAAGCAAGAGTACTGGAGTGGGGTGACATTGCCTTCTCCGATGATGTACTCTGCATATAAGTTAAATAAGTAGGGTGACAACATATAGCCTTGATGTACTCCTTTCCTGATTTGGAACCTGCTTGTTGTTCCATGTCCAGTTCTAACCATAGCTTCTTGACCTGCGTACAGATTTCTCAGGAAGCAGGTCAGGTGGTGTGGTATTCCCATCTCTTTAAGAATTTTCCAGTTTGTTGTGATCCACACAAAGGTTTTGGCATAGTCAATAAAGAAGTAGATATTTTTTTGGAACACTCTTGCTTTTTTGATTATCCAATGGATGTCAGCAATTTGATCTCTGGTTCCTCTTCCTTTTCTAAATCCAGCTTGAACATCTGGAATTTCATGGTTCATGTACTGTTGAAGCCTCACTTGGAGAATTTTGAGCATTACTTTACTGGTGTGTGAAATGAGGGCAATTGTATGGTAGTTTGAGCATTATTTGGCATTGCCTTTCTTTGAGATTGGAATGAAAACTGGCCTTTTCCAGTCCTGTGGCCACTGCTGAGTTTTCCATATTTGCTGGCATATTAAGTGCAACACTTTCACAGCATCATCTTTCAGGATTTGAAATAGCTCAACTGGAATTCCATCACCTCCACTAGCTTTGTTCGTAGTGATGCTTTGTAAGGCCCACTTGACTTCACATTCCAGAATGTCTGGCTTTAGGTAAGTGAACACACAATTGTGATTATCTGGGTCATGAAGATATTTTTGGTTTAGTTCTTCTGTGTAATCTTGCCACCTCTTAATATCTTCTGCTTCTGTTAGGTTTATACCATTTCTCTCCTTTATTGTGCCCATCTTTAAGGAAAGCTGAGTGCTGAAGAATTGATGCTTTTGAATTGTGGTGTTGAAAAGACTCATGAGAGTCCCTTGGACTGCAAGGAGCTCCAACCAGTTCATCCTAAAAGAGATCAGTCCTGAATGTTATTTGGAAGGACTGTTGTTGAAGCTGAAACTCCAATTCTTTGGCCTCCTGAGGAGAAGATCTAACTCATTTGAAAAGACCCTGATGCTGGGAAAGATTGAAGGCAGGAGGAGAAGGGGATGACAAAGGTTGAGATAGTTGGATGGCATCACCAACTCATGGACATGAGTTTGGGTAAACTCCAGGAGTTGGTGATACACAGGGAGGCCTGGTGTGCTGCGGTTCATGGGGTCACAAAGAGTCGGACACAAGTGAGCAGCTGAACTGAACTGAAGTTTCATGAAATGTTCCCTTGGTATCTCTAATTTTCTTGAAGAGATCTCTAGACTTTCCTATTCTGTTGTTTTCCTTTATTTCTTTGCAGTGATCACTGAGGAGGACTTTCTTATCTCTCTTGGGTGTTCTTTGAAACTCTGCCTTCAAATGGGTATATCTTTCCTTTTCTCCTTTTTCCTTTTCTTGTCCTATAACTAAGACTTAATACCTTGTCTGTTACTATGGGGCAGGCTTTCTCTCTATTGCCTGGCTTAGAAAGTAACACATTCCTAGGGATATCTGTGCTTTTCCTGAAAGGGACTCATTTAATTTACAACCCTTGACTTTCATCTACTACCCTAAATCTGGATATACCTAGTCCTATTTCAGAGGCAGAGTGAGTGGGGTGGGGAGGCTCTTTATTTAGAAATTTTAGGTTTATTAGGGGTTTAGTTAGTGACATCAAAATCAGGATCTACTTTGTCATCTATTTTGGGAGAAACTAGAAATGTCATATTTTTTGTTAAATCTTGAGTGATATCTCAGCCTGAAATTATTAAAAATTTCACTAATTAAGCCATCAGTTTCAATGGCAAAGTTATTTTTCCCCACCTAGTGTTAATGGACTCAGAAAGAATCCACAAAACAAACTTATTTAGGGAAAGTACTTCTCCAACTTTTTCAGTCATTTTTCCATATCAGCACAGAGAAAATAATGTGTTTGCCCACAGTTCTGGGATCTAGACTTAACTGGCCTATAGCAAGTGTGAAATTTCTTTGAAGTCTCCCGTTTTATCTTATAAATGCATGCATATCTTGCATTTTATTTCATAATATATTGGTGTTTGTTGTAATATAAAAATGTTTAAAGTTACTTCTGAGTTCACTTTCTTAAATTTTTTATGCTAAAAATTGAGAGCCCCAGGAAGTTGGCCAACATTTATTGTATTGATTCACATATTCTTTCTGATACACCTGAGTACATATACAAGCTTGAGAATTTTTTAACTTAGCAGGTGTTAACCATTGTCCCTGGAAGGATGCCAGACCCCATATGCCTAACTCTTCCAGCTCCCACCCCAACCATTAAGCCCTCCACCATATGGTGTAAGGGCTTGTGTATCACAAAGTTCATTAAAGATTTTCTAATTAATTAGTTAACAGTGTAAAGTTGTCTTGGCATGGTTGTCACTTGAACTTCATTTCTTTGTTCATAGGATTATTACTGGCCTTCAGATCAAGTTAGCAATTGGGTATCTTTAATGTATTTAATGATCCTATATGTATAATGCAATGGATTGGAATGGCCTGATTGTGTTAATAACCTCAACCATATACACTGTGTTTCCACATGACTTCAATTTCTCTCATATTGTATTTGATTGAAAATAAGGGCTTACGTGTGCACAGATTGTTTTCAATACCTAATCAAGGCATTTTGTCAACTAGATATGGTTGAAAATCTGATGATGTTTTAATGTTTCTGGTTTGATGATGTTTTAACATTTGTCTTTCCTTATCTCCTTCATGGGAGTCATCCTATCAAACTACTGAAGTTCTCTAAATGTGAAAATTAAGAACAAATCCACCAATAAGAATGTTAGCCTGACTTTTAACTTTCATTTTTTTTTTTTCAGGTGATATGATATTGGAGAAAGCAGAGAAAGTTACTTTAGCCATGTAAATTGTTTAAAGCAATCACTACAAATGTTTTTAGTATTCTTAATTGGCATGAAGATACATATATCTTTACTATCTGACCCTGAGAGAGATCAAATAATATTTTTGAATGACTGTTGGAAATCACAAGGGAACATGAAGAGGAGCAGAAAATGACATTCATTACTAATGATAATGGTCTCTCACAGTGTCTTCCAGGAAGTAGTAACCAGATTGTTGAGAGAGAAGTAATAATCACCTCCCTTCTTCTATGACCAATCCAACTAATGGGTTTTTAGATCCAAGTGGAATTTGGTGGGGGGAGGGGGATGCACATTTTTGAACAGGCTGGTCTCAGTTGTGTCAAAAGAATGAGTAGCATTTTTAAGTTTTCACACCAAATTGTTCACTTTTACAGTTAATACCTTCTTAACTTTTGCACCTTAGGTAGCTCACTGTCTTCATCTTAATTCCAGATCTGATTTCAAGATACTTGGCAACTACAATAGATATCTCTGTACAAGGAAGGAAACAGACTAGGCGAGAGCTGAAGATGGTGCATAGGAAGATCCTGAACTCACCTCCTTCCATGGACACAACAAATCTACACCTGCATATGTAATAATTCCCTCTGAAAGGGACATGAAATCTAGATGAGCAGAGTCTCTACAACAGAAGTTAAAAGGGGCAGGAGAGGCAGAGATATGGTTTTACCAAAAATAAAACCTACACCCCAGCTGTGAAAAATGAAAGCGAAAGTTGCTCAATTGTGTCTGACTCTGCAAACCAATGGACTATACCATCCATGGAATTCTCCAGGCCAGAATACTGGAGTAGGTAGCCCATTCCCTTCTCCAGGGGATCTTCCCAACCTGGGGATCAAACCCAGGTCTCCCAAATTACAAGCCGATTCTTTACCAGCTGAGCAACAAGGGAAGCTCAAGAATACTGGAGTAGGTAGCTTGTCCTTTCTCCAGCAGATCTTTCCAACCCAGAAATCGAATCATGGTGTTGTCTCACAATCAAGAAGGATCACAAAGGTACAGACAGATCTTCTCTCAGGAGGAGGGGATTTGAGCTCCATGTTCAAAGTGAAGTGAAAGTCACTCAGTCGTTTCCAACTCTTTGTGACCCCATGGACTATACAGTCCATGGAATTCTCTAGGCCGGAATACTGGAGTGGGTAGCTTTTCTCTTCTCCAGGGGATATTCCCAACTCATGTCTCCCACATTGCAAGCAGATTCTTTACCAGCTGAGCCGTTATGCACCCAAAACTGTGGATCCTTCATGAAGGAGATGAACCCTCCAAACAAATGTCTTTGAAAACCAGTGGAGAATACATTCAGGAAAGCCTTAGAACTGCAGAGAATGAAAAACATGCTCTTAAAGGATTCATACACAGATATCACACAACCTGAAAACCAGCACAAAAGTACCATATTGAAAAACTCACAAAACATAGTGAAGGGGACCAACTTACTAATCTTGAAGCTTCTTCCAGAAAGTCAAGAATCAGTTGGGATGCTCCCTAACACCTGAGACCCTGGTGGGAGCCATTTTATAATTCTCCCTCTAACCTGTTAGGGCCAGTGGGCCAGCTCTAGTGAGAGCCCTGCTTGCCCATGCAACTTGTCAGAGTCTCCTGGTTGGCTGGGAAATCTGTCCCATAGCAGATGTGGCTGACCATATGGCTGGACTACAGGGAAGCCTGATCCACCAGTGCACTGTAGTAGTCATCATATATGCCAGTCCCATCCACCAGTATACTACAGCAACAGCTGCAGTTCCACCATAAAGGAAAGGCACATGGAGCCCACATAGGTAACACCTCTTGAGTGCCTGGCTCTAGTAGTTAGGTTGGACTGCCTCACAGGACATCTATATGAGGCCACTTCTACATGATTAGAAAAGGTAGCTGATTTACCTAATATGTAAAATATGTAGAAACAAGTACAGAGATTTGGGTAAAATGAAGATATAGAGGAATATGTTGCAACTGAAAGAATAAGACAAAATTTAAGAAAAAGAACAAAATGAAGTGGAGATGAGCAATCTACATAATAAAGAATGAAAGTTAATGATCATAAGTGGCTCAGGAGAAAAAACAGATAAATACAGGGAGAAATTCAACAAAGAAGTACCAAATAAAACTACAACTTCACTGAAAAATACATTAGAAGGTTTAAATAGTAGAGTGGATGAGTTAGAAAAATAAATCAGTAAGTTGGAAGATAAAGCAATAGGGCTTACCCAGGCAGAGCAGCAAAATGAAAAAAGAACTTGCAAAATAAAGATACCCTTTCTTGGACATTTGAAGAAACAGTAAATGGAATAACATTTATATTACTGGAATTGAAGGAAAAGAAGAGAGAGAGAGAAAGGGCCAGAAAAATTATTTGAAGGAATAGTGGCTGAAAACTTCTGGAACCTAGGGTAAGAAAGCCCAGGTCCCGGGAGCCCAGAGAGTTCCAAATAAGATGAAACCAAAGGGACATTCAACCAGAAAAATTAAAATAGTAAAAGTTAAGAATAAAGATAGAATACTGTATTAGTGTTTTTCTTTCTGGCTTACTTTACTCTGGAAAATAGGCTCCAGTTTCATCCACCTCATTAGAATTGATTCAAATGTATTATTTTTAATGGCTGAGTAATACTCCATTGTGTATATGTACCACTGCTTTCTTATCCATTCATCTGCTGATGGACATCTAGGTTGCTTCCATGTCCTGAGTTTAATAAACAGTGCTGCGATGAACATTGGGGTACATGTGTCTCTTTCAATTCTGGTTTCCTCAGTGTGTATGCCCAGCAGTGGGATTGCTGTGTTATAAGGCAGTTCTAATTCCAGTTTTTTAAGGAATCTCCACACTCTTCTCCATAGTGGCTGTACTAGTTTGCATTCCCACCAACAGTGTAAGAGGGTTCCCTTTTCTCCACACCCTCTCCAGCATTGCTTGTAGAATTTTGGATTGCAGCCATTCTGACTGGCGTGAAATGGTACCTCATAGTGGTTTTGATTTGCATTTCTCTGATAATGAGTGATGTTGAGCATCTTTTCATGTGTTTGTTAGCCATTTGTATGTCTTCTTTGGAGAATTGTCTATTTAGTTCTTTGGCCCATTTTTTGATTGGGTCATTTATTTTTCTGGAATTGAGCTGTAGGAGTTGCTTGTATATTTTTGAGATTAGTTGTTTGTCAGTTGCTTCATTTGCTATTATTTTCTCCCATTCTGAAGGCTGTCTTTTCACCTTGCTTATAGTTTCTTTTGTTTTGCAGAAGCTTTTAAGTTTAATTAGATCCCATTTGTTTATTTTTGCTTTTATTTCCAATATTCTGGGAGGTGGGTCATAGAGGATCCTGCTGCGATGTATGTTGGAGAGTATTTTGCCTATGTTCTCCTCTAGGAGTTTTATAGTTTCTGGTCTTACGTTTAGATCTTTAATCCATTTTGAGTTTATTTTTGTGTATGGTGTTAGAAAGTGTTCTAGTTTCATTCTTTTACAAGTGGTTGACCAGTTTTCCCAGTACCACTTGTTAAAGAGATTGTCTTTAATCCATTGTATATTCTTGCCTCCCTTGTCAAAGATAAGGTGTCCATATGTGCATGGATTTATCTCTGGGCTTTCTATTTTGTTCCATTGATCTATATTTCTGTCTTTGTGCCAGTACCATACTGTCTTGATGACTGTGGCTTTGTAGTAGAGCCTGAAGTCAGGCAGGTTGAATCCTCTAGTTCCATATACTAATGCATATATATGGAATTTAGAAAGATGGTAACAATAACCCTCTATACGAGATAGCAAAAGAGACACTGATGCATAGAACAATCTTTTGGACTCTGTGGAAGAGGGAGAGGGTGGGATGATTTGAGAGAATGGCATTGAAACATGTATAATATGAAATGAGTCGCCAGTCCAGGTTCGATGCACGATACTGGATGCTTGGGGCTGGTGCACTGGGATGACCCAGAGGGATGGTATGGGGAGGGAGGAGGGACGAGGGTTCAGGATGGGGAACACATGTATACCTGTGGTGGATTCATTTTGATATATGGCAAAACCAATACAATATTGTAAAATTAAAAAATAAATAAATAAAATAAATAAATAATAAAAAGTAAAACAAAAAAATAATAAATAAATTATTGACATAAAAAAATAAAGATAGAATTCTAAAAGAAGCAAGAAAAGAAATTACTTTTTGCGTACAAGGGAAGCCTCATAAGGCTGAATGCAAGTTTTTCAGCAGAAATTTTAAAAGCCAGAGAGAGTGGCATGACTTCCAATCCTAAATTCTCTACCCTGCAATTTTATCATTCATAATTGGAGGAGAGATTAAGAGTTTCCCAGATAAGCAAAAACAGTTCATCATCAATAAACTGGTCCTACAAGAAAAATTAAAAGGATTTCTTTAAGCTGAACATATATAAAATTGATTAATAATGACAAAACTTACAAAAGTAAAATTCTTACTGGAAAATGTAAATACATTAAAAAGTTAGTAGATGAATCACTTAAAAACTAAAATAAAGATTAAAGACAAAACAGTAAGGTTAACTAAAGTGCAATAATTAGTTAAGGAATATATTAAAATGATGAAAAAATGTGTCATAGAAAGTGTAAAATATGGAAGAGGAAACTAATATATAAAGCTTTAGAATGTGATCAAATTTAAGTCGCTACCAATTTAAAACAGACTACTACTTACATAGGGTATATATAAATTTTATAGTAGCCACAAGAAAAAGAAAATACTCATAATACATACAGAAAAGAACATGAGAAAGGAATCTGAACATAACACTAAAGAAAACTATCAAACCCAAAGGAAGAGAGAAAGAAAAAAAGAACAGACATAAACTACAAAAACAGTCAGAAAAACAATAAATAATATAGCAACAAGCAGATAACTAAACAATTATGTTAACTATGGTGGTGGTGGTGGTGGTTTAGTTGATAAGTCATGTCTGACTCTTGCAACCCCACCAGGCTCCTCTGTCCATGGGATTTCCCAGGCAAGAACACTGGAGTAAGTTGCCATTTCCTTCTGCAGGGCATCTTCCCAATTCAGAGATTAAACATGGGCCTCCTGCTTTGCAGGATGACTCTTTACTGACTCAGCCACCAGGGAAGCCCTAAATTAACTATAAATGGACCCAATTCACCAATCTTAAAAAAAGAAGAAGAAGAAGAAAAATTTATATATGCCTACAGAAACAAATAGTAAAGGGATTGGAAAATATTCTTTCATACAAATGGAAATGAAAAGAAATCTGAAGTACTTCTACTCAAATCACACAAAATATACCTTGTAACAAAGACTGGTATTGAAAACAAAGAAAAATATTGCACAATAATAGTCCAGAAAGAAGATATAACATTTACAAATGCTTAAGCGCCCAACAGAAGGGCACCAAAATATGTAAAATATTAATGCACTTAAGGAAAAGCTTGAAAGCAAATAACAGTATGAGACTCTGACAGCATCCTTCCATCAATGTACAGGTCATTCAGACAGAAAATTGGTAAGAAAACTTTGAACATAAATGGCTCAGACCAGAGTAACTTAATAGATAGATAAACACTATATTTAAAAACAGCAGAATATGTGTCCTTCTCAAACACACATAGAAACATTTTCAAGCACAAGTAAAATGTTGGGGCTCAAAGTAAGTTTCAATAAATGTAAGATATTGGAATCATATCAAGCATCTTCTCTGACTACAATGGTATAAAATTAGAAATCAACCACAAGAGAAAGAAATGATAAAAAAAAAAAAAAAAACAACTTCACCATACTACTGAACAACAACAAAAAAATGGATGACTGAAGAAATAAAATTATCTAAATTAACCAAGAAGAAATAAGAGAACTTAAATAAATAGAATAGGAAATGAAAGAGGAGTGGTTACTACTGATACCACAGAAATACAAAGGATCATCATGAAGTCACTATGTACAATCATAGTCCAACAAACAGGACAACTTAGAAGACATAGACAAATTCCAACTTTTCAAGATTGAACTACAGAGAAATAGAAAGTTTGAATAGATTGATTCTTAGTAAAAAGATTGAAACAGAAATCAAAAATCTCCCAACAAACAAAAGCCCAAGACTAAATGGCTTCACTGGTGAATTCTATCCTATAAAACAATACAGAAAAAATATAATAATTATTTCCTGAAACTCTTCCAAAAAGTTGAAAAAGAAGGAAACTATTCAAACACACTTTGTGAATCCAGTACTATCCTGACAACCAAAAGCAGACAAAGATACATCAAGAAAAAGCTAAATAAAATAAAATAAAATTATAGGCCAATATTCTTAATGAACATAGGTGTAAAATTCTTCAGCAAATTATTAGCAACTGAATCCAATAATACAGTAAAAGGATCATACACTTTGATCAAGTAGGATTTATCCCAGAAGCAAGGATGATTCAATATTTGCAACCAATCAATATGATATAGCATTAAAAAAATAAAGAATAAAAATATATATAATCATCTCAATAGATGCAGACACTGTATTCAATAGAATTCAATATGTGATAAACTCTATTTGTGTTAAAAACTCTCAACAAAGAGTATGGAGGGAACATACCTCAGTTTAATAAATATATGTGAAAATCACAGTTAACATTATACTCCATGGTGAAAATCTAAAAGCTTTTTGTATAAGAACATAAATAGGAGTAGGACAAGGGGTGCCCACTTTTATTCAACATAGTATTGGAAGTCCTAGCCACAGCAATTAAGGAAAACAAATAAAACACATCAAAACAAACACACACTAAAACTGTTACCATTTGCAGATGACAGGATACTACATACAGAAAACCCTAAAGACACCTCAAAAGCCTATTAGAACTCAGTAAATAAATTAATTCAGTGCAGTAACAGTATACAAAATCAATATACAAAAGTCTGTTGTGTTTCTATAAACTAATAACAAACTATTAGAAAAAGAAATTAAGACAACAATTTAATTTACAATTGCATCAAAAAGAATTAAGATGCATAGGAATTAGTTTACCCAAGGATATGAAACACCTATAAACTGAAAATTATAATATACATGTAAAAGAAATCAAATAAGACATAAATAAATGTGAAGATATGTTGTGCTCATGGATTGGAAGAATTAGCATTGTTAAAATGTTCCTACTATTGAAAGCCAACTACAGAGTCAATGTAACCCGTGTCACAAATCCAAAGGTATATTTCATAGAACTAACAAAAATAATTATAATTTTTTATGGAAACACAAAATATCCCAAGTAACCGAAATAATTTTGTGGAGAAAAAAACAAACCTAAAGGTCATGTCCCCTGATTTCAAACCATACTTCAGGAGTATAGTAATCAAAAAAGTACATGGACCATAAGTTTACAACAAAGAAACAAAAAAGATATGGTGAAGCGATAATATCTTCAATAAATACTCTAAGAAAACTGTTCAGTTACATGCAAAAAGATAAAACGGGATCACTACTTTACACCACTTGCAAAAATTACTTCAAAATGGATCAAAGAGCTGAATGTAAGATTCGAAAACCTTCAATCTTTCCCAGCATCAGGGGCTTTTCCAATGAGTCTGTTCTTTGCATGAGTTGGCCAAAATATTGGAGCTTCAGCTTCATCATTAGTCCTTCCAATGTATATTCAGGACTGATTTCCTTTAAGATTGACGGGTGTGATCTCCTTGCTCTCCAAGAGACTCTCAAGAGTCTTCTCCAACACCACAGTTCAAAAGCATGGATTCTTCAGCACTCTGCTTTCTTTATAGTCCAACTCTCACATCCATACTTGATTCCTAGAAAAACCATAGCTTTGACTAGATAGACATTTGTTGGAAAAGTAATGTCTCTGCTTTTTAATATGCTGTCTAGGTTGGTCATAGCTTTTCCTCCAAGGAGTAAGCACCTTTTAATTTCATGGCTGCAGTCACAATCTACAGTGTTTTTGGAGCTGAAGAAAATAAAATCTCTCACTGTTTCCATTGTTTCCCCATCTATTTGCCGTGAAGTGATGGCACTGGATGCCATGATCTTAGTTTTCTGAATGTTGACTTTTAAGCCAACTTTTTCACTCTCCTCCTTCAAATTCATCAGACTTTTAGTTCTTTGTTTTCTGCTATAAGGGTGGTGTCATCTACATATCTGAGGTTATTGATATTTCTCCCGGGAATCTTGATTCCACCTTGTGCTTCATCCAGCCCGGCATTTCACATGATGTACTCTGCATCTGTAACTTAAATATGCAGGGTGACAATATACAGATTTGATGTAGTCCTTTACCAATTTGGAACCAGTCTATTGTTCCATGTTCAGTTCTAACTAACTGTTGCTTCTTGACCTGAATACAGATTTCTCAAGAGGCAGGTCAGGTGGTCTGGTATTCCCATCTCTTTAAGAACTTTCCACAGTTTGTTGTGATTCACACAGTCAAAAGCCTTGACATAGTCAATAAAGCAGATGTTTTTCTGGAACTCTTTTCCTTTTCCATGATCCAAGGGATGTTGGCAATTTGATCCCTGGTTCCTCTTCCTTTTCTAAATCCAGCTTGAACATCTGGAAATTCACAGTTCAGGTACTGTTGAAGGCTGGCTTGGAGAATTTTTAGCATTACTTTGCTAGTATGTGAGATGAGTACATTTGTGCAATAGTTTGAACATTCTTTGGCATTGCCTTTCTTTGGAATTGGATTGCAAACTGACCTTTTTCAGTCCTGTGGTCACTACTGAGTTTTCCAAATTTGCTGGCATATTGAGTGCAGTACTTTCACAGCATCATCTTTTAGGATTTGAAATAGCTCAACTGGAATTTCATCACCTCCACTAACTTTGTTCAACATGAAGCTTCCTAAGGCCCACTTGATCCTCATTCCAGGAAATCTGACTCTCGGTGAGTGCTCACACCATGTGGTTATCTGGGTCATGAATATCTTTTTTGCATAGTTCTTCTGTGTATTCTTGCCACCTCTTCTTAATATCTTCTGCTTCTGTTAGGTCCATACCATTTTTCTCCTTTATTATGCCCATCTTTGCATGAAATATCCCCCTGGTATCTCTAATTTTCTTGAAGAGATCCCTAGTGTTTCCTATTCTATTACTTTTCTCTGTTTCTTTTCATTGTTAATTGAGGAAGGCTTTCTTCTCCCCTTCCATTCTTTGGAACTGTGGATTCAAAGGGGTATATCATTTTTTTTTTTCTTCTTTGCCTTTAGCCACCAAGAAAAAGTACCTGTCATAGCAAACACCCACTTCCAAAAACACAAAAGAAGGCTCTAAACATGGACATCACCAGATGGTTCAATACTGAAATCAGATTGATTCTATTCTTTGCAGCCAATGATGGAGAAGCTCTACAGAGTCAGCAAAAACAAGACTGGGAGCTGACTGTGGCTCAGATTATGAACTCCTTATTGCAAAATTCAGACTTAAATTGAAGAAAGTGGTGAAAACCACTAGCCCGTTCACTTATGACCTAAACCAAATCCCTTATGATTATACAGTGGAAGTGACAAATAGATTCAAGGGATTAGATCTTATAGACAGAGTACCTGAAGAATTATAGACAGAGGTTCATGACATTATACAAAAGGCAGTAATCACGACCATTTCCAAGAAAAAGAAATGCAAAAAGGGAAATTATCATTTAACATTTCAATTTAACAGATGAAAAAACAGTTTTCCTAATTAGTCAATATTGAGTGGGCTTCCCTAATGGCACAGCAGATAAACAATCTGCCTGTAATTCAGGAGTCACAGGAGACTCATGTTTGATCCCTGGGTCAGGGAGATCCCCTGGAGGAGGAAATGGCAACCTGCTCCAATATTTTTGCCTGGAAAATCCCATGGAAAGAGGAGCCTGGCAGCCTGCAGTACAAAGTGTTGCAAAGAATTGGACATGACTGAGCACACAGCCATTGAGTCAAACGTGATTCTACCTTTATTTATTGTCAGCATTTCTTCTTCTATACTATATTATTCATTCAGCATTATCATGTGTTTATTTTTTTTCTTTGACTCATGCTTATTTACCTATTTTTAAACATAAGTCATGCATCGAACCTGGTATGGTAAAACCAATACAATATTGTAAAGTAATTAACCTCCAATTAAAATAAATAAATTTATATTAAAAACAATAAAAAATAAAAAAGTCAATGTTAGGATAAAACTATATAATCAAATGATATTTATGTTTTGCCAATTAATACACGATATTTCACAAATCTTTACATAGCTCATGTAGTCTGATTTTCTCAACTCTTTCTGCCCACAAAATAAAACTTCATAAGGAAATGGTGATTCTCTATTTGAATAATAAGATATCGATTTATTGAGCACTATTTTGTGTTGGGTTGAATGACTTGATGAGCCTTCATTATTGATAGCTATTTTACACAGTAAAGGAGAGCCCATGGAGTTTATAGAACTTTTCCAATGTGATGCAATTAGGTAGAATAGGACAGAGATTCAAAACCAGCTCTGCCTCACTTCAAAGACTATTTTTTTTTAATTCCTTCTCTGCTACTATGCATCTTTATCTTTTAGACATCTGTCTATAGAAAAAAGAATGAACAAAAAATATTTACACAGTTGTGTGAAACTTCCAAATCATATTTTGCCTTTTGGCATTTTAGATCACCTTCAAGCAAAATTAAAATTTCAGTCATTTTCAAAGTCACCCATTGTTGTAGATATCTGTCATTGTCATGAACTATGTAACCTGAAGTAAGTCCACAACTGAAATCTGAAATTATCTACCAAGAGATAGATATCCTGGACTGAAATAAGGAAACTTGGGGACAAGGTAAAAGAACACTTAAGGTAATGAAATATAGAGTCATTAGCACTCTAGCAAAGTAATATAAGCAAGCTGACAGCACAAAAGGGAAGAAATTTTATTGTACTTTGGTACAGCAGGAAAATAAGATACTCGGGGCAATGCAGAAGGGCTGGTAAATTTGAAACAAATGAAAGGCAATAACCTTAAATATAGTGATAATAGGTCTGTGGGATTCACTACTGTAGGACATGTTTAAATGAAATAACAGTATGGACTATGGGGTAGATAATTTAATGACCAATAACCTTGCTGGTGTTTTGGCTAAAAAAGATACACAGCATCTCATGGGCCTGATCTGATCAGCCCAAGGACGAGGAGAATTTAATTTCCCCATGAACCAGATAAAGTATTCATCAGAGTAACTAGAGCTTGCATTCTCATATTATTAGGACCTGTTTGTGAACTAGATTCCCAGCTCAGGTATTAAACATTACGTTGCAATGGGCCCCATAGGAAAGTGATAGAAAATGTCAGTGTAAAAGATCACTCTTTTTTTTTTTTTTTCCCTCCAATAGTGGGCTAAACTGCATTGAACCATTCTAATACTCTCTTCTAACTGAAAAAAATTTACTAAATAACTGGATTGAGAGTAAGATTTCCATTTATGACATTAGGAAGATGAAGAACAGAAGCCAAAATGATTGTTTTATGCATTAAAAACAAATAAACATACAGGTTTATGTTATTCTTACTTAATTTACCTTCTGGATCCTTCCATCTTACAACATAAAGAAAACCACCTTTTATAGTCTTCTTAGCATTCATTATATAAATAAAATGTTCATATTAGGAAAAATGGATAACTAGAGGGAACTCATAGGAAATAAAGGATACCTCATGTCCTTTTAAAAAAATCAATAACAAATGTTGCATATACATCTCTGCATATATGTAAGTATATTTGTATTAAAGTCTTTTGGATGAAATTAATAGGTCAATGGGTAAATTTATTCTCAACATTGGTAGATGTGGCAAAATTGCTCAGTAAATTGGTTACACCAAATTGTATTCCTACTGAGAAATAAGACCATATATTTCCCTAACTCTAGATCAATTTTTTGATATTTGTCTTTCTGAATATTGAAAGTTGAAGGTAATTATTTTTTATTATGCTGATATTTAATAGTATGTGGGGCTGAGCACCATTTCATATATATATAAAGTCACTTTTCCTGTGACCTCATCATTTAGGTCTTCTCATTTTTTCTTATTTGGTAAAGACCTTTCTCTTATGAATTTTAAGTACTCTTTAAATATTTGGCATATTAGTCATTTCCTTTCTAGGCATTAATTTTTATCTGTGTATCTTTAAGTTCTAACATGTTCTTGTCCAATATATTAAACATTCCAATTTATTGAGATAGTAAGGATCTAAAATAATCAATATTTGGTTAATGTGAGTCTTTATCATCTGAAAGTGATGATAGCTAAGTGTCAGCACCAAACATCAGGTATTGAAAGGATGGAATTAACCACACTGGGAAAGAGTAAATAATCAATTTATTAATTTATTTAACCACCAACATATTCATTCAACAAACATTTCTGATTCTTACTGGGTTTCTGTCATTTACTAAGTTTAGGGACAAGATGATTTTTACTTTAGCATATTTAATCCACTTCTAAGAAGTTCTTAATCACAGAAAAGATAATAAAAAATGTATATGTCTTCAAGATTTCAACATTTAATAAATCTTGCATTCTCCATGTGTATATTAGAAATGCACTGAAATATTCATAATAACTCAAAATAACAGTAGGAATTACTTTCCCTGAGGGAGACTATCACATAAAGTCTAGAAGTAGGCAGTGCTGAGCTGGTATGGTAGGCTTTGAGTTATCAAAGTTCTTCTTGTCTTTCTGCTTTGCCATCTTTATGCATTATTTACATTTTCAATTCTCTTTATTATCATAACATGGCTGCTGGATCTCTAGCTATAATCTGTGTTCAAGACAGCAATGCAACAGAAGCAGGTGTGAGGAAAATATCACCTGCTTCTGAGAAAATAAACTCCTTCTAAAGAGTTTTCCAGAACATCCCATGCAACAATTGCCATTTAAATACCAAAAGAAATGGATTATAGTAATTATTTTGACTGTGTATGCATTCATCAAATGATCACATTATATGTGTGTGTGTGAGTGTTAAGTCGCTTCAGTCATATCCATCTCTTTGTGACATTATGGACTGTAGTCCACCAGGCTTCTATGTCCATGGGTTTCTCTAGTTTAGAATACTGAAGTGAGGTGCCATGACCTCCTCCAGGGGATCTTCCTGACCCAGAGATCAAATTGGTGTCTCTTATGTCTCCTGCATTGGCAGGTGAGTTTTTTTTACCACTAGCAACACCTGGGAAGCCCGATCACATTGTATACCTTGAATATGTACAATTTTAAGTGTCAGTTATACATCAATAAACCTGAGGGAAAAACACTCATTGACCTCATTATTAGGAAAGAAACTTAAGGAAATGGATTTTTTAATATTGATGTTGATGTTTTGACAGTTTTTACTTTTTCTTATCCTGATACCCAGGTACATAATAAAGAAGAGAATGGACATTAAGTAGCAAACTCTGCCACACCATAGATTGCTTAATTCTTTAGGAAGCAATCATCCAGTTTTCCTTTTCTTTAAAATACAAGCAAAAGTGAGCAGTTGTATTCTACCCCTAACTTCGAGGCTGGAGCTGAGGCCTCAATGACAGATAGATCCATCACCTAAGATTCAGAAGAGGAGAAACTCAGCTTCAAATCAAGGTCTTTAGAGTCCCAGTTCCTCAGTTTTTTCATATCTCAGCTCTTATATCTCTTCATCTTTCCTCTCATGCCTCACATAAGCTACAATACAAGTTCAAGCTATTTTTCTCTTCTTTTCTTTTTCTGATAACCATAAAAGTTTAGATCTGTGTTAACTCAAAGACTTTTCTGCTTCTCTTTCTTCAGTCTTAAATTTCATTCTTCCTGGTTACTAAAGCAAGATCAGTCTTCTAAGCATCACTTTAAGTGCCCTTCCTTTCAAAAAAGTATTCTTAACTTTGCATGTCCTATTACAAATGAACAAGTGACAAGTCTTATTTTCTTGCATGAGACCCTCTACAATCTAGTCCACCTGGTCTCACCAATATGATCCTTCAAAGTGTCTAGTTCATCCTCAGTCCATGTCTCTCCTCACACAATTCTCCTCCCCTTCTCTCCAATCCCTCAGGATTAGTTCAGGCTTTTCTTGATAAACAACAAAATGATGTTAGGAAACTTTCACCCCATGACATCTTTTCCACAGTAAAAGTGAGCCTTTCTGTATTTGAACACTTGTCTGCAGCAGACATTGACATATTCGGACTTCCAACCATCTTTTTCATGTTTGCATCCATTGCTTGCATTGTTTATATCTTCCACAATAGCTATACTCACTCTCAAAAGAAGCTCTAGTCAGTGTTTTGAACACATAGTAGGCTCTCATATCCTTTGGCTGATAGTAATTTGCTTTTAGTTTCCTCCTATACATTTCTTTTGTGATCAAAATCCCCCCTCCTCATTATGCCTGGCTCTCAATTTCTAATAAAAATTGTATCTGGGCCCAAACTCCCAATCTGATGCTGCACAGAACCCGAATGCATCTTCCACAGAGGTCAAGGCATTCCACAATTGGCTGAATATTAGCATAGGCCTGGGGTGGAACTGAATTATCAGATTCTTTTTAACTGCATGATTTCCACTGGGTTTTATTTTCTGTTTGCTTGTTAATAGAAATGCCCATAGGCAGTGGCCCCAGATCAAAAGTTTGGACCTAATGGAATCTAAAAGTTCATGTTTAATTTTAAAAATAGACTCCCTTTAGATTCCCAGAATTGCCAAAATTCATCTCAAAAGCAGAAAATGTCATTTTCCTTCCACCTTCAAAAGCAGCTGAATGAAATTTAAATACATCTGGTTATAACAAACAAGCTAGAAAGTGCACCACAATTGGGACAAGCTTGCACCCAGATCCAATTTTTATGACTGCATTAGAAAGCCCTTGAAAAATAGGGCTCATGGCAATCCCTGCTGGGGCATTAACTGGAGTCTCTTTGGCAAGAGAGACTGAAGTAATAAGTAAGAGTGACATTTTCCCAAAGCAAGTTAAATACCCCAATAGAAACCTAAAAGAAATTAAACTTAAAGTTTCTCCTAGGCAACTTGAGTCAGTTCAACACCTCTTCTTTGCATGTGAATTCCCTGCATGACAAATCACATGATGCAATTTGTGGGCTGATTTAGCTGCTTTTATGAGTGTTAATGCCACAGCTTCTGGAGCTAAATTAATGTGACAATAATGATTACATTTATTTCCTGGTTTGTTTAAAACTTCCCCTCTAAAATGTAAGTTGAGGTTATCTGAAGGAAATTTCCTCATTGGCCACACTCATCCTTACAACTACAACTTGTTAATGGTTAATAGAACAACAAAGATCTGTATCATTCCCAGTGGAGTGTTTAAACAAGGTTCATGTCCATTGTTGGGGTAGATTGCTGTTTCTAGAGGAAGGGATGGGTTGAGTTTATCTGTTCTATCTTTCAGAAGATTCATTACTTCTTGATCCATATGTTACAGTCCCTAGATGGGTTGACATGGGAAGTAAGGCTTTTCATGGAAAGGATACACACTTATTTGGTCACAAATATTTTCTACCATGGGTTTCCCCAGTGGCTCAGCTATAAAAAATCCACCTTCAATGAGAAGTCACAGGAGACGGGGGTTCAATCTCTGGCTTGGGAAGATCCCCTGGAGAAGGAAATGGCAACCCACTTCAGTGTTCTTGCATGGAGAATCCCATGGACAGAGGAGCCTGGAGGGTTACAGTCTATGAGGTCACAAAGAGTCAGACATGACTGAGTGACTGAACTGAACTAAACTGAAGATCTTTTTTGTATCATTCTTCTGTGTGTTCTTTCACCTCTTCTTAATATCTTTTGCTTCTGTTAGGTCCATACCATTTTTGTCCTTAGTTGTGCCCATCTTCAGACAAGGCAATGGCACCCCACTCCAGTTCTCTTGCCTGGAAAATCCCATGGGCAGAGGAGCCTGGTAGGCTGCAGTCCATGGAGTCGCTAAGAGTCTGTCATGACTGAGCGACTTCACTTTAATTTTTCACTTTCATGCATTGGAGAAGAAAATGGCAACCCACTCCAGTGTTCTTGCCTGGAGAATCCCAGGAATGGGGGAGCCTGGTGGGCTGGTGTCTATGGGATCTCACAGAGTCGGACACGACTGAAACGACTTAGCAGCAACAGCAGCAGTGCCCATCTTTCCATGATAAGTTGCTCTCGTAGCTCTAATTTTCTTGAAGACATCTATAGTGTTTCCCATTCTATTGTTTTCCTCTATTTCTTTACACTGACCACTGAGGAAGGCTTTCTTATCTCTCCTTGCTATTCTTTAGAACTCTGCATTCAGATGGGCATATCTTTACTGTTTTCCTTTGCCTTCAGCTTCTCTTCTTTTCTCAGCTATTTGTAAGGCCTCCTCAGACAACCATTTTGCCTTTACAGGACCAGAAAAGGTCAGTTTTCATACCAATACCAAAGAAAGGCAATGCCAAATAATGTTCAAACTACTGCACAATTGCACTCATCTCACACACTAGCAAAGTAATGCTCAAAATTCTCCAAGCCAGGCTTCACCAGTATGTGAACTTAGAACTTCCAAGATATTCAAGCTGGATTTAGAAAGGCAGAAGAACCAGAGATCAAATTGCCAACATCTGTTGGATCATGGAAAAAGTAAGAGAGTTCCAGGAAAACATCTACTTCTGCTTTATTGACTATGCCAAAGCCTTTGACTGTGTGGATCACAACAAACTGTGGAAAATTCTTAAAGAGTTGGGAATACCAGACCACCTTACCTGCTTCCTGAGATATCTGCATGCAGGTCAAGAAGCAACAGTTAGAATCAGACACGGAACAACAAACAGGTTCCAAATTGGGATAGATGTACCTCAAGGCTATATATTGTCACCCTGAGTATTTAACTTATATACAGAGTACATCATGACAAATGCCGAGCTGGATAAAGCACAAGCTGGAATCAAGATAGCAGGAGAAATATCAATAACTTCAGATATGCAGATGATACCACTCTTGTGGGTGTTACCTAGATAACATATTAAAAAGCAGAGGTATTTCTTTGCCTACAAAGGTCCTTCTAGTCGAGGCTATGGTTTTTCCAGTAGTCATGTATGGAAGTGAAAGTTGGACCATAAAGAAAGCTGAATGCAGAAGAATTGATGCTTTTGAACTGTGGTGTTGGAGAAGGCTCTTGAGAGTCCCTTAGTCTGCAAGGAGATTCAACCAGTCCTTCTGAAAGTAAATAAGTCCTGAATATTCATTGGAAGGACTGATGCTGAAGCTGAAGTTCCATTAATTTGGCCACCTGATGAGAAGAACTGACTCATTGGAAAAGACCCTGATGCTGGGAAAGATTGAAGGCAAGAGCAGAAGGGGTCGACAGGGGATGAGGCGGTTGGATGACATCACCAACTCAATCGACGTGAGTCTAAGTAAGCTCCAGGAGTTGGTAATGGACAGGGAAGCCTGGCATGTTGCAGTCCATGGGGTCCCAAAGAGTTGGACATGACTGAGCAATTGAGCAGACTGATCTTAGGGATTACTTATTCAAATTTTGTTCTCTCCCATAGAAGAAGCAAGAATATATACTGAGTGCTTTGTGTGTGTGTGTGGTCTCTTTAGTATTTGGGCTTTCCTATTTTCTTCCCAACAACTGACATTTATAATTCCAGACTGGTTCCCTTATCTTCCTTTTGATGGCTAGATGGAGCCTATTGATCTGAATCAGCTTTGTCAGTTCATCTATGATACCACACTATACTTTAGTTCTCCATTTTGTGTTGGATGGAATTCCCTTGGATGACCTTGCACTCATCATTTTCCTCCATGATTATCTCACACTTGGAAGGAATGTTCTACCATGTTTGCTGTGACTGGGCAGTCTGTATTTCTGTGTACTTGATCAATATTCATTGACTTCTTACTGAGAATGATTACTCCCCCTGATAATTGCTCTGTTTTCCTGAAGCTCTTTCACCCCTTTGACTCAATCCCCTCTGCTGCTTGGCCATCTCCACATGGTTAAGAGTTCTGTCTCTCTCCTATGGTTAACATTATTTAGCATTCTTCAATGAATATCTTGAACACTCATTACGTCCTGTGTAGAAAATCAAATAAAATAAAAACAACAAAATTTAAGTTGCTGGACATTCTATAAACATAAATTGTTTATTAAATGATACTTTGCACTCCGACAGAAAATTATATTTAAAAGTCTTAGAAATATTTTGTTATTGAAATGGCAGTGTATACATTTGGAATATGTAAGAGAAGCAATTATTTTCAGAATAATTTTAATTATAGTTGCTGTATACTAATTCTCAGTGAATACTACTTTATGTATATATGAAATGTCTTAATCTGAATATTTTAAAAACTAAAATCCTATACAGAAAAGCTCTGTTCAGAGCCATGTGATATATATTTGCAGCTTGCCTTGAATGCTTTGAGTCTCAAAAATCTTTGTTTTACAGTAAAGCATACAGTTATAAAATAAGGTAGATATAGATCATGATGAGGAAAAATTAAATCAGAGAGTTCATTGAACTTCTAAAAGATGCCACTCTTAAATTTTATACTATATTTTCCTTTATCATAAGCTTATATTTTCATGTGCTTAGTGTTACCACATAACATCCAATTCAAGGGAAAAAGAATCTTATAGGAAAACAGCAGCCATGGTTAAGTTAATGAATACTATGATCTTATTAGTGGCTCTATTTTAGTTTGTTTAGGTGACCTTGATTGTGTCATTTATTTGGTATACTTTACTTTTAAATGTCCTGTCTGCATTCCTCCCTGGGTCAGGAAGATCCCCTGGAGAAGAAAATGGCGACCCACTCCAGTATTCTTGCCTGGAAAATCCCATGGACAGAGGAGCCTGGTGGGCTACAGTCCATGGGGTCACAAAGAGTCGGACATGACTGAGCGACTAACACACACATCTGTATTCCTCACATCCCTTCTTCATTCTGAATCCTTATCTTTTTTTTTCTTTTTATTAAAAAAAATCTAGTAAGTAAAATACTGAAAAGAATGAAAACTACATTGTAGGAAAATTCATTCATAGCACTCATTTAAAGATAAGTGCTTTGAGTTCAAGACAACAGTTGTTTCATGTGAACAACTATAAAGGCACTTGAGCAACAAATAGAGTGACAGGTAAATATATAAAAAATTGGGGTCTAATATTTTTAAAAATGATAGCAAAGAGAAATTTTTTATTCTGACCAAAGAAAGAGTTCATTCCTTTTTGAGAATTTAAATTAGGACAAGAAAGGGAAAGAATGTCTGCATGTATTCAGATCAAGAAACAAAGGAAGATAAGATTTTGGAATAAAGTTCTCTATTCAAAAGTTCAGATGGCAGTGAGTCATTCTGCACAGTTACAATGAGCCTTTGTACTTACCAAGTGGCTTTTGTACAAAGATCTCACAAGGAAAAGAACTGAAGAGAATACCCATTTTCATTTTACAGAGATGACAACTAAATCAGAAAGAAGGGTAGAACAGAAATAGGTTTTGAATTCTTCATTATTGCCTCTCAGTAACTTTTTTTTTTTTACATTTAAAAATGATTGCATTTTATATATCATTAAAAGCACAGATTTGAAGTGCAAATTCAATAAGTTTTGAAAATTTATCACATTCATACAATCCTGACCCTTTTCAAGATAGAAAACACTTTCTTTTTTCCACCTCAGGACATTTTCTTTACTGGAAAGCCAATCTACATCCTGTTAAATGGCAACAGTTACTGTTTTTTCCTTTCATCAAATATTAGTGTAGTCTGTTCTACAATCTAATATAAATTAAATCTTTCAGTATGTATATTCATGTTTCAATTTATTATAAACATTTTAGCATTTTTTAAGAGCAGTATTAGGTTTAAGGAAAAAAAACATTTAAGATACCACATATATTCCACACGCACTTGCCTCTAGTATTAACATATCACATTATTATGGTGAATTTTTATTTTTATTTTTTTATTGTGAATTTTTAAAATTAAGAAACCAATATGATACATAGTTACTAAGTAAAGCCAATTCTTTATTTAAACTTTCATATTTTGTACTTAATGTTCCATAGAGGATGCCACATTAAATTTAGCCATCATGTCTTCTTGGACTTCTTGGTTAAGACAGTTTCTCAGACTTTCCTTGTTTCTAATGACTGTGATATTTTTGAAGATTAGTGGTAATATGTTTTGTAAAATGTCCTTCAATTGGAATTTGTCTGATGCTTTTATCACGATTAGAATTATGAGTTTTGGGGAAGAATATCACAGAAGTAAGGTGCACTTTTGTTATATCATATCAAGGGTACAAACTATCAAATTACTTACTATTGTTGATGTTGATCCTGATCACCTCTCACAGGTGATGTTTATTAGACTTCTCCTCTGTGAAGTTACCATTTTTTTTCTCTTTCAACATAGTAAATTTAAGTTCATTTTTTGTTGTTGTTGCACATACCAGTAGCTGTTCCTTTATATTATGAAGCAGTATCCCATCACGTGATTAAGTTGCAATTTAGTCAGTCATGCTATGGTCAATGAATATTTGTGTATTTCCAATTTGAAGGTTTTATGAATAAGGTTGCTATGAACATTCTTGTACACATTTTATTCCATGTAGATATAGTTTTTATTTCTGTCAGGTGAATGATTGTAAGTGAAATGTTTGAGTCATAGGTTTAGTGTAAATTTAACTTCATAAGACAAGGCCTATCCAATTCACAAAATGGTTAGACCATCTTACTTTCTATTCAGCCAAATACGAAAATTCCAATTTTTTCCCAATTCACTAACTCTTAGTATGGTGAGTCATTGTAGTTTTAGCCGTTATATTGGATATATAGTAGTATCTGGGCTTCCTTGATGGCACATATGGTAAAGAATCTACCTGCAATGCAGGAGACCCAGGTTCAATCCCTGGGTCTGGAAGATCTCCTGGAGAAGGGAATGGCAATCCACTCCAGTGTTCTTGCCTGGGAAATCCCATGGACAGAGGAGCCTGGTGGACTATAGGCCATCAGGTCCCAGAGTCAGACATGACTGAATGACTAACACTTACTTACTTATAGTAATAGCTAACTGCTCTTTAATTTTTATTTATTTTCTGATGAATGTCATTGAGAATCCTTTCATCTACTTATTGACTACACATTCCCTGCCCCCCACTTTAACTGCTCTTACTATGGAATTGCTTTTTCTCCTATCCATTGGATTTCATTGACAGCTTATCAAATAAAATAAAATAAAATAAACCAATGCCTAAGAGTGAATCAATTTCTGTGTTCTCAATTTTATTCCATTGATTTACTTTGGAAGACAATACCATGCTGTTCTGGTTACTATTGCCTTCCATAATTCCTTAAATAAGATACTGTAATTTCTTTATGCTTGTTCTTTTAAAAAAGAAAAAAAATGCATTCATTCTTCATTTCTCCACAATTTTATGTATTTTGGCATTTAGTTGTCAATTTATATTAAAAGTTTTGTTATTGTTGTCCAGTCACTGAGTCCTGTCCAACTCTTGGCAAACTCATGGATTGCAGCACACCAGGCTTATCTGTCCTCCACTATATCCTGAAATTTACTCAGACTCACATCCATTGAGTCAGTGATACTATCTAACTATCTCATTTTCTTCTGCCCCCTTCTACTTTTGCCTTCAATCTTTCCCAGCACCAGGGACTTTTCTAATGAATCAACTCTTTGCATCAAGCAGCCAAAGTATTGGAGCTTCAGCTTCAGCTTCAGTCCTTTCAATGAATATTCAGGGTTGATTTTCTTTAGGATTGATTGGTTTGGTCTCCTTGTTGAAGGGACTCCCAAAAGTCTTCTATAGAACCACAGTTCAAAAACATGAATTCTTTGGTGCTCAGCCTTCTTTGGGCTTCCTTGGTGGCTCAGATGGTAAAGAATCCACCTGAAAAGCTGAAGACTTGGGCTCAATCCCTGGGTTGGGAAGATCCCCTGGAGGAGAGCATGGGAACCCATTCCAGAATTCTTGCCTGGTGAATCCCCATGGGCAGAGGAACCTGGTGGACTACAGTTCATGGGGTCACAATGAGTTGGACATGACTGAGTGACTAAGCACAGCACAGCCTTCTTTCTGGTCCAGTTCTCAGATCCATATATGACTACTGGACCATCAGTTCAGTTCAGTTGCTGAGTCATGTCCGACTCTTTGGGACACCATGAGCCACACCACCCCAGGGTCCCTGTCCATCAACAACTCCTGGAGTTTACCCAAACTCATGTCCATCAAGTCAGTGATGCAATGCAGCCATCTCATCCTCTGTCATCCCCTTCTCCTCCTGCCCCCAATCCCTCTCAGCATCAGGGTTTTTACAATGAGTCAACTCTTCACATGAGATGGCCAAAGTATTGGAGTTTAGGCTTCAAAATCAGTCCTTCCAGTGAACACCCAGGACTGATCTCTTTAGGATGCACTGGCTGGGTCTCCTTGCAGTCCAAGGGACTCTCAAGAGTCTTCTCAACACCACAGTTCAAAAGCATCAATTCTTCAGCACTCAGCTTTCTTCACAGTCCAACTCCCACATCCATACATGACCATGGGAAAATCATAGCCTTGATTAGAAGGACCTTTGTTGGCAAAGCAAGGTCACTGCTTTTTAATACGGTATCTAGGATGGCCATATCTTTCCTTCCAAGGAGTAAGCATCTTTTAATTCATGGCTGCAATCACCATCTGCAGTGATTTTGGAGCCAAGAAAAATAAAGTCTGACACTGTTTCCCCATCTATTTCCCATGAAGTGATGGGACCAGATGCCATCATCTTAGTTTTCTGAATGTTGAGCTTTAAGCCAACCTATTCACTCTCCTCTTTCACTCTCATCAAGAGGCTTTTTAGTTCCTTTTCACTTTCTTCCAACAGGACTTCTCTGGTGGCTCATATGGTAAAGCGTCTGCCTACAATGCGGGAGATCCAGGTTCAATCCCTGGGTCAGGAAGATCTCCTGGAGAAGGAAATGGCAACCCATTACAGTACTCTTGCCTGGAAAATTCCATCGATGGAGGAGCCTGGTAGGCTACAGTCCACGGGGTTGCAAGAGTCAGACATGACTGAGCAACTTCAATGTCAATGTCAGTGTCATTTTCAGCCATAAGGGTGGTGTTATCTGCATATCTGAGCTTATTGACATTTCTCCCAAACATCTTGATTCCAACTTGTGCTTCCTCCAGCCCAGTGTTTCTCATGATATACTCTGCATATAAGTTAAATAAACAGGGTGGCAATATATAGCCTTGACTTATTCCTTTTCCTATTTGGAACCACTCTGTTCTTCCATGTTCAGTTCTTTTTTTTTTTTTATTTTTAAATTTTACATAATTGTATTAGTTTTGCCAAATATCAAAATGAATCCACCACAGGTATATATGTGTTCCCCATCCTGAACCCTCCTCCCTCCTCCCTACATTTGAATCAGTTCTAATGAGGTGGATGAAACTGGAGCCTATTATACAGAGTGAAGTAAGCCAGAAGGAAAAACACCAATACAGTATACTAACGCATATATATGGAATTTAGAAAGATGGTAACAATAACCATGTTCAGTTCTAACTGTTGCTTCCTGACCTGCATACAAATTTCTCAACAGGCAGGTCAGGTGGTATGGTATTCCCATCTCTTTCACAATTTTCCACAATTTATTGTGATCCACGCAGTCAAAGGCTTTGGCATAGTCAATAAAGCAGAAATAGATGTTTTTCTGGAACTCTCTTGCTTTTTCAATGATCCAGCGAATGTTGGCAATTTGATCTCTGGTTCCTCTGCCTTTTCTAAAACCAGCTTGAACATCAGGAAGTTCATGGTTCACATATTGCTGAAGCCTGGCTTGGAGAATTTTGAGCATTACTTTACCAGAGTGTGAGATGAGTGCAATTGTGTGGTAGTTTGAGCATTCTTTGGTATTGCCTTTCTTTGGGATTGGAATGAAAACTAACCTTTTCCAGTCCTGTAGCCACTGCTGAGTTTTCCAAATTTGCTGACATATTGAGTGCAGCACTTTCAAAGCATCATCTTTCAGGATATGAAATAACTCAACTGGAATTCCATCACCTCCACTAGCTTTGCTCATAGTGATGCTTTCTAAGGCCCACTTGACTTCACATTCTAGGATGTCTGGCTCTAGGTGAGTTATCACACCATCATGATTATCTGGGTCATGAAGATCATTTTGTACAGTTCTTCTGTGTATTCTTGCCACCTCTCTTAATATCTTCTGCCTCTGTTAAGTCCATACAACTTCTGTCCTTTATTGAGCCCATCTTTGCATGAAATGTTCCCTTGGTATCTCTAATTTTCTTGAAGAGATCTCTAGTCTTTCCCATTCTGTTGTTTTCCTCTATTTCCTTGCACTGATCGCTGAGGAAGACTTTCTTATCTCTCCTTGCTCTTCTTTGGAACTCTGCATTCAAATGCTTATATCTTTCCTTTTCTCCTTTGCTTTCCGCTTCTCTTCTTTTCACAGCTATTTGTAAGGCATCCTCAGACAGCCATTTTGCTTTTTTGCATTTTTTTTTCCCATGGGGATGGTCTTGATGCCTGTCTCCTGTACAATGTCATGGACCTCCAACCATAGTTCATCAAGAACACTCTGTCTATCAGATCTAGTCCCTTAAATCTATTTCCCATGTCCACTGTGTAATCATAAGATATTTGATTTAGATCATACCCGAATGGTCTAGTAGTTTTCCCTACATTCTTCAATTAAAGTCTGAATTAGGCAATAAGGAGTTCATGATCTGAGCCACAGTCAGCTCCGAGTCTTGTTTTTGCTGACTGTATAGAGCTTTTCCATCTTTGGGTGCAAAGAATATAATCAATCTGATTTCGATGTTGACCATCTGGTGATGTCTATGTGTAGAGTCTTTTCTTGTATTGTTGGAAGAGGGTGTTTGCTATGACCGTCTTCTTTTGGCAAAACTCTGTTAGCCTTTGCCCTGCTTCATTTCTTACTTCAAGACCAAAGTTGCCTGTTACTCCAGGTGTTTCTTGACTTCCTACTTTTACATTCTAGTCCCCTATAATGAAAAGGATATCTTTTGTGGGTGTTAGTTCTAAAAGGTCTTGTAGGTCTTCATAGAACTGTTCAACTTCAGCTTCTTCAGTGTTACTGGTTGGAGCATAGGCTTGGATTACTGTGATATTGAATGGTTTGCCTTGGAAACCAACAGAGATCATTCTGTCGTTTTTGAGATTGCATCCAAGTACTGCATTTCAGACTCTTTTGTTGATCATGATGACTACTTCATTTGTTCTAAGGGATTTCTGCCCACAGTAGTAGATATAATGGTCATCTGAGTTAAATTCACCCATTCCAGTCCACTGCAGTTCCCTGATTCCTAGAATGTTGACATTCACTCTTACCGTCTCCTGTTTGACCACTTCCAATTTGCCTTGATTCATGGACCTAACATTCCACGTTCCTATGCAATATTGCTCTTTACAGCATCGGACCTAGCTTCTATCACCAGTCACATCCACAACTGGGTATTGTTTTTGCTTTGGTCCATCCCTTCATTCTTTCTGGAGTTATTTCTCCCCTGATATCCAGTAGCATATTGGTCATTTACAGACCTGGGGAGTTCCTCTTTCAGTATCCTATCATTTTGCCTTTTCATACTGTTCATGGGATTCTCAAGGCAAGAATACTGCAGTGGTTTGCCATTCCCTTCTCCAGTGGACCACATTCTGTCAGACCTCTACACCATGACCCGCCTATCTTGGTTGGCCCCACATGGCATGGCTTGGTTTCATAGCTTTGCCTATATAGATCTTTGTCAGATAAGTGATATCTCTGCCTTTTACTACACTGTCTAGGTTTGTCATAGTTTTCCTTCCAAGGAGCAAGTGAAATCTGTCAGTGTTTCCATTATTTCCCCTTTTATTGCTGTTAAGTGATGGAATTGGATTCCATGATCTTAGTTTTTTGAATGTTGAGTTTAAGCCCATTTTTTCTCTCTCCTCTTTCACTTTCATCAAGAGAGTCTTTAGTTCCTCTTCACTTTCTGCCATTAAAGTGGTAACATGCATATATGAGGTTGTTGATATTTCTCCTGGCAATCTTGATTCCAGCTTGTGATTCATCCAGTCTGGTGTTTCCCATGATATAATCTGTATATATTAAATAAACAGAGTGAGAGTATATAGTCTTGACATATTCCTTTTCCAACTTAGAACTGTTCCATTGTTTCATGTCTGGTTTTCACTGTTGCTTATTGTCCTACATGCAGGTTTTTCAGGAGGTAGGTAAGGTGATTTGGTATTCCCACCACTTTAAGAATTTTCCATAGTTTGTTGTGACCACGCAGTCAAAGGCTTTAGTGTAGTCAGTGAAGCATAATTAGGTGTTTTTCTGAAACTTTCTTTACAAAAGCGTGCTTGGATTCTAATTAGAAGTTCATTAAAGCTGTTAATGAATTTGGTTATAATCATTGTTATAAAAATGTTGAGTCTCTTAAACAATGATAATGTATATCTCTCCTTTTGTTTAGCCATTGTGTTATAATCATGGATTTATAGTTTTATATATTATACGAAGCTATATAGTTATATGAATCCATGATAATAGCATAAATTTATACATACATATATATATATATAGTTTTCAGGCAGATCCTTTATATATTTATATATATATTTATATATATATATATAAAACTATATATAGAGAGACAGGGAGAGATATAAACATATATAGATAGATAGATAGATTTATAATTTTATTATATAAGTTGTAGGATTTATGTGTATGTAGGGCTTCCCTGGTGATTCACCTGGTAAAGGATCTGCCTGAAATCAATCCAGGAGACCAGAATTTGATCCCTGGGTCAGGAAGATCCCCTGGAGAAGGAAATGCAACCACTGCAGCAATATTGCCTGGTAAATTCCATGGACAGTGGAACCTAACAGGCTGCAGTCCATGTGGCTGGAAATAGTAGAACATGACTGAGTGACTAGCCCTTTTCTTTCATATAAATTGTAGACACAGTTTGGTTTTTAAGTCCTAAGTTTTTTGAGTAGTTACAGATTATAAAATTTTATTTTCCTTGTTTTTAATTTTTGCTAACATATTGAAATACAATTGATTTTTGTATATTCACCTTTATTCCTGAAGTATTGCTGGATTTGTAGAATCCATATAATTTTAAATCAAAGTCAGAATTATTTCTGTTTAAAGATAATTTTACTCATAATTTTTAAACTCTCCTTCCACCCTACCCTCTTATTTTATTGAGTAGGACTTCCACTATAAAGCCAAATAAAGGTATGATAGAAACATCTTTCTCTTTCTTTCTCTTTTTCCACCTACTGGGGACAATTTGTACAATTATTCACCATTAAGTAGAATGTTGGGTGCATGCATGCTCAGTCGCTAAGTCGTGTCTGAATCTTTGTGACTCCTACCAGGCTCCTTTGTCCATGGAATTGTCCAGGCAAGAATACTGGTGTGAGTTGCCATTTCTTCTTTCAGGGGATCGTCACAAGCCAGGGATCAAACCAGCTTCTGTTGCATCTCCTGATTTGGCAGTAAGGTGCTAGGTGTAAATTATTTGCAAATGCTCTTCATCAGATAGTTGAATTTGTTTATAGTCTTAGCTTGCTGCGAAGTATCATAACAAATCTGTGTTAAATTTTATCAAATAATTTTTTTCATGCATTCAAATAATCATCCAAATTTGCTCCTTTATTTTGTTAGTGTATTGAACTACATTGCTTGATTTTTCAGTATTAAAGTAAACTTGTACTCCTGTGAGAAATTTCACTTGATTGTGATTGTGATTATTCTCTTTATGTTACTTCATTCCATTTTCTAATACTTAAAATAACATACTTATTCATTTTCTTTGGTTTGTACATTTCTTGTTTGATTATAGATTTCAAAGTTGTGCTGGCCTCAAAATGTGAATATGAAAATGTTTTTTTTCTTTGTCTTTTTTTTTCTGAAAGACTTGGTGTAAAGTTTATTTTGTATTTTTCCTTAGATATATATTAAATTTCAGCAAACAAGCCATTGAGGATGTTATTTTTCTTGTGAAAACATTTTTTATTATTATAAAGCCAATTTCTTTAATACTTAAAGGACTATTTAAATTTTCTGTTACTCCTTGAGTCTGTTGGTAATTTGTTTCTTTCAATAAATTAATCCAATTCTTTCAAAATATAGAATATAGTGACATAAGCTTAACTGTAAATTTCATTATTACAATTTTAATTTCTACAGTATCTGCATTACCTGCTTTCTCAGCCCTAACATTGTTCACATATATTTTCTCTGTTTTCTAACCAAATTTGTCAGGTAATATAATTTTATTCATTTCTCTACTGTGTTTTTCTTTCTTCGTTTTATACAGCGTTGATTTCTGCTTTCCTTTTTAAAACTTTTTAATGTATTCTATTGTATTACTGGAGTATAATTGCTTTACCAATGTTGTGTTAGTTTCTGCTATATAGCAGAGTGAATAAGTTATATGCATATATATATATATATATATATATATTTATGTTTATATATATGAAAGTGAAAGAGAAACTCACTCAGTCATGTCCAACTCTTTGCAAGCCCACTAGAGTGAGCAGCCTTTCCCTTCTCCAGGGGATCTTCCCAACACAGGCATTGAACCCAGGTCTCCCACATTGCAGGAGCATTCTTTACCAGCTGAGTTACAAAGGAATGCTGAAGTGGGTAGCCTATTCCTTCTCCAATGGATCTTCCCAACCCAGGACTCAGACTGGGATCTCCTGCACTGCAGGCAGATTCTTTAAGAATTAAGCTATCAGGGAAGCCAGAATATATTTAATACATATATTCCCTCCCTCGTGAGACTCTATCACCACCTCCAATTAGTTTTTGCATCCTATCTACTTTGATTTAAATTAGTCTTCTTTCTCTAGCTTCTTAATGCAGGAATTTACATCATTGATTTCAAACATTTATTTTTTCCAATTTTAAACATTTGGAGATATAAAAATTATTCTAAACATTGTTTTAAATTTATCACACAAACCTACTATTTTGCTTTAATTCATATTATTATTATTCCAATATATATTTTAATTTATTTTACACTTTTTCTTTGATTTAGACTTCTTAAAATTTTCAAACATAAAAGATTTATTTTATTTTATTTATTTTTGGCTGCACTGGGTCTTTGCTGCTTCACACAGGATTTCTCAAGTTCCAGTGAGTCAGATCAGATCAGATCAGTCGCTCAGTCATGTCCGACTCTTTGCGACCCCATGAATCCCAGCACGCCAGGCCTCCCTGTCCATCACCAACTCCCAGAGTTCACTCAGACTCACGTCCATCGAGTCAGTGATGCCATCCAACCATCTTATCCTTTGTCGTCCCCTTCTCCTCTTGCCCCCAATCCCTCCCAGCATCAGAGTCTTTTCCAATAATTCAACTCTTCACATGAGGTGGCCAAAGTACTGTAGTTTCAGCTATAGCATCATTCCTTCCAAAGAAATCCAAGGGCTGATCTCCTTCAGAATGGACTGGTTGGATCTCCTTGCAGTCCAAGGGACTCTCAAGAGTCTTCTCCAACACCACAGTTCAAAAGCCTCAATTCTTTGGCACTCAGCCTTCTTCACAGTCCAACTCTCACATCCATACATGACCACTGGAAAAACCATAGCCTTGACTAGATGAACTTTTGTTGGCAAAGTAATGTCTCTGCTTTTGAATATGCTATCTAGGTTGATCATAACTTTCCTTCCAAGGAGTAAGCGTCTTTTAATTTCATGGCTGCAGTCCCCATCTGCAGTGATTTTGGAGCCCAGAAAAATAAAGTCTGACACTGTTTCCACTGTTTCCCCATCTATTTCCCATCAAGTGATGGGACCAGATGCCATGATCTTCGTTTTCTGAATGTTGAGCTTTAAGCCAACTTTTCACTCTCCACTTTCACTTTCATCAAGAGGCTTTTGAGTTCCTCTTCACTTTCTGCCACAAGGGTGGTGTCATCTGCATATCTGAGGTTATTGATATTTCTTCCAGCAATCTTGATGCCAGCTTGTGTTTTCTCCAGTCCAGCGTTTCTCATGATGTACTCTGCATATAAGTTAAATAAACACGGTGACAATATACAGCCTTGACATATTCCTTTTCCTATTTGGAACCAGTCTGTTGTTCCATGTCCAGTTCTAACTGTTGTTTCCTGACCTGCATATAGGTTTCTCAAGAGGCAGGTCAGGTGGTCTGGTATTCCCATCTCTTTCAGAATTTTCCACCTTTTATTGTGATCCACACAGTCAAAGGCTTTGGCATAGTCAATAAAGCAGAAATAGATGTTTTTCTGGAACTCTCTTGCATTTTCGTTGATCCAGCGGATGTTGGCAATTTGATCTCTGCTTCCTCTGACTTTTCTAAAACCAGCTTGAACATCAGGAAGTTCATGGTTCACATATTGCTGAAGCCTGGCTTGGAGAATTTTGAGCATTACTTTACTAGCATGTGAGATGAGTGCAATTGTGCCATATTTTGAGAATTCTTTGGCATTGCCTTTGTTTGGGATTGGAATGAAAACAGACCTTTTCCAGTCCTGTGACCACTGCTGAGTTTTCCAAATTTGCTGGCATATTGAGTGCAGCACTTTCACAGCATCATCTTTCAGGATTTGAAAGAGCTCAACTGGAATTCCATCACCTCCACTAGCTTTGTTCGTAGTGATGCTTCCTAAGGCCCACTTGACTTCACATTCCAAGATGTCTCGCTCTAGGTCAGTGATCACACCATTGTGATTATCTGGGTTGTGAAGACCTTTTTTGTACAGTTCTTCTGTGTATTCTTGCCATCTCTTCTGCTTCTGTTAGGTCCATACCATTTCTGTCCATTATTGAGCCCATCTTTGCATGAAATATTCCTTTGGTATCTCTGATTTTCTTGAAGAGATCTCTAGTCTTTCCCATTCTATTGTTTTCCTCTATTTCTTTGCACTGATCGCTGAAGAAGGCTTTCTTATCTCTCCTTGCTATTCTTTGGAACTCTGCATTCAGATGTTTATATCTTTCCTTTTCTCCTTTGCTTTTTGATTCTCTTCTTTTCACAGCTATTTGTAAGGCCTCCCCAGACAGCCATTTTGCTTTTTTGCATTTCTTTTCCACGGGGATGGTCTTAATCCCTGTCTCCTGTACAATGTTATGAACCTCATCCCATAGTTCATCAGGCACTCTATCAATCAGATCTAGGCCCTTAAATCTATTTCTCACTTCCACTGTATAATCATAAGGGATTTTATTTAGGTCATACCTGAATGGTCTAGTGGTTTTCCATCCTTTCTTCAATTTAAGTCTGAATTTGGCAATAAGGAGTTCATGCTCTGGGCCACAGTCAGCTCCCGGTCTTGTTTTTGCTGACTGTATAGAGCTTCTCCATCTTTGGCTGCAAAGAATATAATCAATCTGATTTCGGTGTTGACCATTTGGTGATGTCCATGTATAGAGTCTTCTCTTGTGTTGTTGGAAGAGGGTGTTTGTTATGACCAGTGCATTTTCTTGGCAAAACTGTATTAGTCTTTGCCCTGCTCCATTCCATATTCCAAGGCCACATTTGCCTGTTAGTCCAGGTGTTTCTTGACTTCCTACTCTTGCATTCCAGTCCCCTCTAATGAAAAGGACATCTTTTTTGGGTGTTAGTTCTAAAAGGTCTTGTAGGTCTTCATAGAACTGTTCAACTTCCGCTTCTTCAGCTTTACTGGTTGGGGCATAGGCTTGGATTACTGTGATATTGAATGGTTTGCCTTGGAAACAAACAGAGATCATTCTGTCGTTTTTGAGATTGCATCCAAGTACTGCATTTCAGACTCTTTTGTTGATCATGATGGCCACTCCATTTCTTCTGAGGGATTCCTGCCTGCAGTAGTAGATATAATGGTCATCTGAGTTAAATTCACCCATTCCAGTCCATTTCAGTTTGCTGATTCCTAGAATGTTGACATTCACTCTTGCCATCTCTTGTTTGACCACTTCCAATTTGCCTTGATTCATGGATCTGACATTCCACGTTCCTATGCAATATTGGTCTTTACTGCATTGTACCTTGCTTCTGTCACCAGTCACATCCACAGCTGGGTATCCTTTTTGCTTTGGCTCCATCCCTTCATTCTTTCTGGAGTTATTTTTCCACTGATTTCCTGTAGCATATTGGGCACCTATTGACCTGGGGAGTTTCTCTTTCAATATCCTATCATTTTGCCTTTTCATACTGTTCATGGGGTTCTCAAGGCAAGAATACTGAAGTGGTTTGCCATTCCCTTCTCCAGTGGGCCACATTCTGTCAGACCTCTCCACCATGACCCACCCATCTTTGGTTGCCCCATGGGCATGGCTAGTTTCATTGAGTTAGACAAGGCTGTGGTCCTAGTGTGATTAGATTGACTAGTTTTCTGTGAGTATGGTTTCAGTGTCTTTGCCCTCTGATGCCCTCTTGCAACACCTACTGTCTTACTTGGGTTTCTCTTGCCTTGGACGTGGGGTATCTCTTCACGGCTACTCCAGCAAAGCACAACCATTGCTCCTTACCTTGGATGAGGGTTATCTCCTCACCGCCACCCTTCCTGACCTTCAACTTGGGATAGCTCCTCTAGGCCCTCCTGAGCCCACGAAGCTACTGCTCCTTGGACGTGGGGTTGGTCCTCCCGGCCGCCGGCCCTGGCCTCGGGTGTGGGGGCATGGGGTAGCTCCTCCCGGCCGCTGTCCCTGACCTCAGATGCTGGGTATCTCCTCTCGGCGGCCCCCACCCCCCCACCCTGGACCTCAGATGCAGAGTAGCTCCTCTCGGCCGTTCCTGCGCCTTGGCAGTCTGGTACTCTTGGCCACTGCCCCTCACCTCGGACATGGGGTAACTCCTCTCAGCCGTGCAGCCTCCCGCTCTTAGCACGCCGATCACAGCCACCTGTGGGGCTGCAGCCAGTGAGTGGGGGTTACTTTGTTGTATTGTGAGGGTTTCTCATTTTGGTGGCTTCTCTTGTTGGGGAGCAGAGGCTCTAGCTGCATGGGCTTCAGTTGCAGCGCTTGGGCTCAGTAGTAGTGATGCATGGGTTTAGTTGCTTGCCAATGTGGAATATCACCAGCTGCTGCTGCACACCAGGGAAGTCCAAGGGATTCTCTAGACATTTAAAACATTGTTTCCAGTGTAAGCTTTTGTCAAAACACAGTTTTTGATTTTAATCTTTTGATACTTGTTCTTCAGACCAAGAATATAGTATATCTTGCAGAATACTCCATGTATACTCTGACTTTACTTTTTTTTTTTTTTTTGGTTTTAATTTCTACAAACATCCATTTAGGTCCAGTTGGTTAATAATATTGTTCAAGTTTTCTATATTCTTGATGATTTTGTCTATTTTTCTATCAATTACTGAGAAGAGAATCATGGACTCAAGTATAATTATGCATTTTTATATTTCTCTTTCCATTTGTAATTTTTTTGCTTAAATCAATAAATCAAACTTCTATGAAATCTAAGTTTCTATTGAGAATCACATAAACATGTCACCTGTCTCATATTGTTATATACTTCATGCATGCCCAGCTGCTCAGTCGTGCATGATTCTTTGCAACCCTATGGACTATAGTGCACCAAGTTCCTCTGTCCATGGGATTTTCCAGGCAAGAATACTGGAGTGGATTGTCATTTCCTTCTCCAGAGGATCTTCCCACCCCAGGGACTGAACTCACATCTCTTGTATCCCCTGCACTGGCAGGGAGATTCTTTACCACTGTGCTACCTGGGAAGTCCTATATTATTTCAAGTGATTCACTTCATTCTAGAGTCTGTTATCAGGTGCATAGACATTTAGAGATTTTATGTTAAGACGGTTAATTGATATTTTCATGTTATACATCTTTCTTACTGGTCATATTTCTTGTCTCAAGAATGATTTTCTTATTAATTAACAGAACTATTCTAGCTTTCTTATTATCATGATTATCATGGTATCTCTCACTCCATATTTTATGTTGAAGTTAAGTATATTTTCAAATTTAAAATTATTTCCTGAAAATTATATACAATTCACTGTTACTTTTAATCTAATCTGAAAATCTGTCTTTTATTTTCATTTAGTCTGATTGCTCTTAATATAATTATTAATGTGACTTTGTTATCTTGCTATTGGTTTTCTATTTGTTTCATTATAACTATACATTTCAGTTAATTTTATACAATATGAAAATTTCAAGTGTAAAAAATAAACCTATAATGATTGAATTTCAATTATTTTACTTAATAAAAAACAATCTTCCATAATTAATTATACAGATGAATAAACTAAGAAATGCATGTGTTGATTACACTTCAATAGGACTAGATAAAAAATATATTTTAAATAAAGTAATTAATTATACAGAAAATAGATATTTTCTAAACAGAATGATGCTTCTCTCACATTTGTTCAAATGTTTGGCTGTCATTTTATTGACATTATGTTCCACAAAGTGACAACTCATTCAGGTATTCCTATGATAAAGGTATTTTTAAAATATTTAATTGATATCTAAGCATGAAAAATTTTTATATAAATTAATAAATGCCAAATTTCTGAAATTATATTATAATAAAATATTGAAATATTATATTTTAATAATTAAAAGGAGATTAAATTTAAACTTGTAGCAGTATTTTTCTAGTGAAATTGACAGATCTTTGTTTCTTTCAAAGTTTCAAATATGGATAACTTCTTCCCCCAATAACATGCAAAAGGATATTTATAGTTTTTGGCACTCTATACTTAATAAAAACAATATTTTAAAAAGCTAGAATTTTATAATTCTGTTTTTATGACAATTGTGCTGGGTACTGTGCTAAGTTGCTTCAGTCATGTCCAACTCTGCGATTCTATGGACTATACCCAATTAGGCTCTTCTGTCCATGGAATTCACCAGGCAAGAATACTGAGGAGGGTTGCTATGGTCTCCTCCAGGGAATCTTCCCGCCCTAGCAATAGAACCCACATATCATATTTCCTGCATTGTTAGACAGGTACTTTACCACGATTACCATCTGGGAAGTCCTTTATGATAATTAGTGAGCCTATTTACAAACTAATACAGTTTATCAATAACCTCAGATATGCAGTTGAAACCACCCTTATGGCAGAAAGCAAAGAAGAACTCAAGAGCCTCTTGCTGAAACTGAAAGAGAAGAGTGAAAAAGTTGGCTTAAAACTCAACATTCAGAAAACTAAGATCATGGCATCCAGTCCCATCACTTCATGGCAAATAGATGGGGATGCAATGGAAACAGTGACAGACTTTATTTTTGGGGGGCTCCAAATCACTGCAGATGGTGACTGCAGCCATGAAATTAAAAGACACTTGCTCCTTGGATGAAGAGCTATGATCAACCTAGACAGCATATTAAAAAGCAGAGACATTACTTTGCCAACAAAAGGCCATCTAGTAAAAGCTATGGTTTTTCCAGTAGTCATGTATGGATGAGAGAGTTGGACCATAAAAAAAGCTGAGGGAAAAGAATTGATGATTTGAACTGTGCTGTTGGAGAAGACTCTTGAGATTCCCTTGGACTGCCAGGACATCCAACCAGTCCATCCTAAAGGAAATCAGTCCTGATTATTCATTGGAAGGACAGATGCTGAAGCTGAACTTCCAATACTTTGACCACCTGATGTGAAGAGCTGACTCATTTGAAGACCCTGATGCTGGGAAAGACTGAAGGCAGGAGAAGAAGGGGTCAACAGAGGATGAGATGGCTCGATGGCATCACTGACTCAATGGCCATGAGTTTGAGTAAACTCCAGGAGTTGGTGATGGACAGGGAGGCCTGGCATGTTACAGCCCATGGGGTCACAGAGTCAGATACGACTGAGTGACTGAACTGAACTAAACTGAATGACTGCACCTCAGCCTATGAGAAAGTCACACAGCACCAGGACTAGCTGAATTTTGTAAATTCAAATTCTGAAAAAGCAACTGGAGGCTTAGGAGATTAGAGTTGGAAATGAAGACATTGTAAAGAGTTATTTTTGTTACTGAAGACAATAAAGAGGAAATTCTGGAGAATTCAAGTCAGTACAGTTCAGTCATTCAGTCCTGTCTGACTCTTTGCAACCCCATGGACTGCAGCACTATAGGCTTCCCCGTCCGTCACCAATTCCCGGAGCTTACTCAAACTCATGTCCATAGAGTCGGTGATGCCATCCAACCATCTCATCCTCTGTCGTCCCCTTTTCCTCCCACCTTCAATCTTTCCCAGCATCAGGGTCTTTCCCAATGAGTTGGTTCTTCGCATCAGCTGGCCAACATATTAAGAGTTTCAATTTCAGTATCTGTCCTTCCAAAGAATATTCAGGACTGATTTCCTTTAGGATTGAGAGTTTGGATCTCATTGCAGTCCAAGGGATTTTCAAGTCTTCTCCAAAAACACAGTTCAAAAGCATCAATTCTTCAGCCCTCAGCTTTCTTTATAGTCCAATTCTCACATCCATACATGACTCCTGGAGAAACCACATCTTTGACTAGATGGACCTTTGTTGGAAAAATAATGTCTCTGCTTTTTAATATGCTATCTAGGTTGGTCATAACTTTTCTTCCAAGGAGCAAGCATCTTTTAATTTCATAGCTTCAGTCACCATCTGCAGTGATTTTGGAGCCCCCAAAATAAAGTCTGTCACTGTTTCCATTGTTTCCTCATCTGTTTGCCATAAAGTGATGGGACCAGATGCCATGAACTTCATTTTCTGAATGTTGAGTTTTAAATCAACTTTTTCTCTCTCCTCTTTTACTTTCATTAAGAGGCTCATAAGGATGGTATCATCTGCATTTCCGTTACTATTAACTTTCCCCCGGAAGTCTTGATTCCAGCTTGTGCTTTATCCAGCCTGGCATTTCCCATGATGTATTCTGCATATAAATTAAATAAGCAGGTTGAGAATATATGGCCTTGATGTATTGCTTTTCGTATTTGAAACCAGACTGTTGTTCCATGTCCAGTTCTAACTGTTCTAACTATATACAGATTTTTCGGGAGGCTGGTCAGGTGGTCTGATATTCCCATCTCTTTAAGAATTTTCCACAGTTTGTTGTGATCCACACAGTCAATGGCTTTGGTGTAGTCAGTAAAGCAGAAGTAGATGTTTTTCTGGAACTCTCTTGTTTCTTCGATGATCCAGCAGATGTTTGCAATTTGATCTCTGGTTCCTCTGTCTTTTCTCAATCCAGCTTGAACATCTGGAAGCTCAAGGTTCATGTAAAGTTGAAGCCTGGCTTGGAGAATTTTGGGTGTTACTTTGCTAGCATGTGAGATGAGTACAATTGTGTTTTAGTTTGAACCTTCTTTGACATTGCCTTTCTTTGGGATTGGAATGGAAACTGACCTTTTCCAGTCCTATGGCCACTGCTGAGTTTTCCAGATTTGCTGGCATAATGAGTGCACCACATTCACAGAATCATATTTTAGGATTTGAAATAACTCAACCTGAATTCTATCACCTCCACTAGCTTTGTTCGTAATGATGCTTCCTAAGGCCCATTTGAAGACACAGAAGTGGAAATTCTTGAGAATGCAAGTTCAAACAATCAAGACCTTGATCTTAAGGGTCCTGACATATCCAAGAAAAAAAGAAAATACCGTTTACTTTGAACAAAGTGAGATTAGGGGCCCAGACCTTCTGTCCAGACAAAGTTATAAGTATGGAAATGAACTTATCTGTGAAACAGAATCAGAGATATAGAAAATAAACTGGGGGTTGTCAAGGGGGATGGGATGGGAGAGGGCTAGATGGGGAGTTTGGGTTTAGCAGATGTAAGCTATCATATATAGAGTGGTTAAATAACAAGGTCATATTGTAAATCACAGATAAATGTATTCAATATCCTGTTATAAGCCATAATGAAAAAGAATATATGTATATGTATAACTGAGTCACTTTGCTGTATACCAGTAGTTAACACAATACTGTATTTCAACTATACTTCAATAAGAAATATACTTAAAAACTGGACGTTAGAAAAAACTGAGGTACATAAGATTATATGGTGCAAGAAATACAGTATAAATTCAATGTTTTCACTTAAATAAAATCCTGTGTATTACCTACAGTGAGTGCTCTGTGTCCTTGATTCCCTTGAACCTTTGTTCCCTATCCATGGATTCAACCAACCTTGGATATTATAGAAGAGTAGATTTTACTATTGAAAGAAAAATCTGCCTATAATTGGACCTGAGAAATTCAAACCTGTGTTGTTCAAGTGTCATCTGCAGTTTGGAAATGTAATGAAAAGTCATTGAGAAAGAAAAAGGAGAATAAAAACAGGTGGGAATTTGCTCATTCCAGAGCAAAGTTAAATAGCACTGTGTTGTTACATAAAGAATATTAAAATTTAGGGATTGTTTCCTAATATATTTAGAGTGTGGTGTGTAGATTGCAATCTATAGGGTGTGGTGTATAGATTGCAATCAATCACTAATGCCATGGATTATATCATTTTGATTTAAGATTTTTTAAAAAATCTAGATATATGAGATATATTGAGAAAACATTGAGCTATATCATCACATTTTTCACTGTGTATTGAGTAAAACCAACAACCAGAATCTAGTAGCCAATCTAGTATATGTACATACATACATAACATACACCAGCTAAGTTCTTTTTCTTTTTTAATTTAATTTTATTTTATTTTTTAACTTTACAATATTGTATTGGTTTTGCCATATATCAAAATGAATCTGCCACAGGTATACATGTGTTCCCCATCCTGAACCCTCCTCCCTCCTCCCTCCCCATACCATCCCTCTGGGTCATCCCAGTGCACCAGCCCCAAGCATCTAGTATCGTGCATTGAACCTGGACTGGCGACTCGTTTCATATATGATATTATACAGGTTTCAATGTCATTCACCCAAATCATCCCACCCTCTCTCTCCCACAGAGTCCAAAAGACTGTTCTATACATCAGTGTCTCTTTTGCTGTCTCATATACAGGGTTATTGTTACCATCTTTCTAAATTCCGTATATATGCATTAGTATACTGTATTGGTGTTTTTTCTTTCTTTTCTTTCTGGCTTACTTCACTCTGTATAATAGGCTCCAGTTTCATCCACCTCATTAGAACTGACTCAAATGCATTCTTTTCAATGGCTGAGTAATACTCCATTGTGTATATGTACCACAGATTTCTTATCCATTCATCTGCTGATGGGCATATAGGTTGCTTCCATGCCCTGGCTATTATAAACAGTGCTGCGATGAACGTGGGGGTACACGTGTCTCAATTCTGATTTCCTTATTTGTCTATTTTAGAGGTCAATAGGACAAAATACTTTAAATTTTCTTTGGAACTAGGAATTTCCTAAAATACATACAAGTAATTTAATTATTAAATTTTCTAGGATAATGCACACCATTATACTAAGATCCTAAGACATGTGCAATATTGATGGTAAAACATGCCAAAAGTAAATAGTCGTAATTAAAATTTTTGTGTACGTGACTAAAATTTGTAAATCACATCTTCCGTACTAGAAATGGTTCTAATTGCTTGTTAGATCACGAGTGAGCTTTGACTACAGGAACCAGTCCTTTGTGTATGCTCAAATTTTAACTAAACATTGAGTATGAGTTCAACTGCTGACACCACAAACACACGTGGTGTTTGTTTCCATGTGATCTGAGTCAAAGCCATTTGTCCTTACACATCACAGCTTTATGCATTCTGAATACATTCCCAGGTAAATATTTAACCAGAAAACATTCATACAGCAAAGTATATCTGTGATTTAAACATAAGTATAAATTTAATAGGGGAAAAGTTATACCCTTGGGTAATTTAGCTCTTCCTTTGTCTTGACTTCCAATGAGTGCCAAAATTCAGAAAAAAAGTGAGCAGTTTTCATTTTAACCCTGATGGAGGGTAAAACCAGTATAACATTTCACTGCCCTCTGCAGGATTCAACTTCTTGTACATCATTTGAAAATGAGATTCTCTAGCAAGGATCCAGAAATTAAAGCAACAAAAGCAGAGCAGAGGAGGGTGTGTGTGTGTAGGGGGATTTGAATTGTGTTTTCTGCAACATTAATGAAAATTTGAAGACATACCATACCAAGCAAGATTTCCCCAAAATGAAAATAAACAGCAATACAAACGCCATGGTATGATAAAGTGGTAATAACACATGAAAGATTTTATGAATCATTCAAATGAGGGAGAAAAAAGGAAAAAAGAAAGGAAAAGAACTGGAGAAAGGGAGAGAAGATGTTATTGAAAATGAGTGGGTGTTATAATTTTATCTCATTTTTTCTTTTTGTTTAATTTCACTTGATTTGCTAAAATGAAAAGTGTCTGCAAAATAATGGATTAATTAGAAGAATATGCAACCTTTTTTCTTTCTTGCAAAGAAAAAACAGAGTTTTTTCCATATAAGATTCCATCCAAAGCCTTCACTCTGAACCACAGTCGGTTTTTGAAAGCCATTTACATAACAGCTAACAAAAATGTACTCAGCAAAACACCGGGCTTTCTAAACACAGGAGATAATTATGTTGGAAGAATGATATTCTGTTGCCATCTTCATTTTCAAGATACATTTATTCTCTCCATACACAGCGTAGAACAAGCAAACACATATTAACATATATTGTGAAGGTGTGCGCCATTAGAGTGACAAGGTACAGGGAGTTGGGGCTGATTCAGTGGGTTAAGGCGGAGCAAAATCCTGGAAAGAAAGATATACTGCATTCCATTCTTGGCATATATGTACCACCTGAATGGTATTTTTCATTAACTCCTGCACTGGGAACATTCTATTATTCCACTGGGAAGCCATAGCAGAAGAGATATATAATTATCAGCAGAGTAATGGGGATGCTCTTGCTAATGGCCAGCTATTCAAATATCTCAATATAATCGTCCTGCCCAATCTCTCCCCGTTGCATACTCTTCTGGAGAAACTCATCATTTTTTTCCACTTACTCCAGCATAATGAATTCATTTTGCATTTTCTTTGTGAGAAATTAAGAGAAATTGCAATATAATGTGTTGACATTTGAAATTCTGCACGGAAAACTTTAGGCTGGCAATTTAGTTTAATCGCAAGCTAGCAGGGAGAGGCTGCTTATTAAATTAGTTCCCTGTGTACAGAATGTGTATTTTCATTGTAAACCTTTGCCTTTGTGTATAAGTTAGGATTTTCTCCCCTTCCTTATAAATCTCAGATTTCTTATAAGAAAAGATAATGTGTCTCAAATTGAAGCAATGTATTCTTTGAAGCTTTTTTTTTTTTTTCTTAATGTCAAAATTGTTGACACCAGATGAACATTGAGTGAGAGACCTTTGGAAAAAGTGAAAATGAGTGAGAAGTTGACTTGAAAAAATAGCTTTTCTTTTTTTTGCAATATTAAACCCATTCATTCTAAATATTCTCAGGAAAGATTGAATTGAAGATTTTCTTCTGTTTATTTGCTCAAATCTAAATTTCGATAACCACTTCCATATTGGATACCTATTATTTTTATTCTTAAATTTTCAACTCATTTATCTAATAAGATCAGTAAACTTCTAATAAAGAAGCCTTTCTATTTTCTCTGGAGAATGCCAGATATCTGGGCAGGCAACAATATGAACAAGTTATTTAAAAAAAGAAAAAAGTTGCTATTGGAATCTCTGGATTGGAGGGCACTTTAGCTTTCCTTTCTTCCCACCCTAGAGACTTAGCTAAGTTCTAATATTTGCGGGTGTGAAAACTGTTGTTAGTTGATCAGGAGCAATAAGAGAAAAAGGTGCCTCGTTCTGATTACTTTCATGTCTTGCAGTTTTGCTTTGCTTCCTCTAAAGTGTTTTCATGCAGAAATAGATATTGTTAATGTAGTATCCTCAATTTTTTTGACAGAGTCACATTTGGAAAAATAAATTCAGAGGGAGTATTCATTGGAAGGACTGATGCTGAAGCTGAAACTCCAGTTCTTTGGCCACCTGATGTGAAGAACTGAGACCCTGATGCTGGGAAAGATTGAAGGCGGGAGGAGAAGGGGATGACAGAGGATGAGTTGGTTGGATGGCATCACTAACATGATGGACATGAATTTGATGAAGCTCCTGGAGTTGGTGATGGACAGGGAAGCCCGGCATGCTACAGTCCATGGGGTTGCAGAGTTGGACACATCTGAGTGATTGAACTGAACTGATCCATTTCTCTAATTTTTTCCCATTCTTCCTGAAGAGCACATAGATTAGAGCTATTACATCACTTCCTGAACTCATCAGAGGCTACAGAGAAAGGGTATAAGGGAAAGACAACATGAACTCCACTTCAGCAAAAGCAGATAAAAGTCAACCTTAGAAACTAACATACATCCAGAAGAATTTATCTGGAGTCTGCGAGATCCAAAGTCTTGCCACTCTGTCTGGCTCCATCAACACTCACTCCACCCCTCCTCCTCTTCCAGGATGTACCTGGATTCTCTCTACTTTTTTACTAAAAAACTAAAACCTAAAGCTAAGAACTAAAGAGCCTCTTGATGCAAATGAAAGAGGAGAGTGAAAATTTAAGTGTTGGCTTAAATCTCAACATTCGGAAAACTAAGATTATGGCATCTGGGCCCAGCACTTAATGGCAAATAGATGGGGAGACAATGGAAACAGTGACAGACTTTATTTTTTTGGACTCCAAAATCACTGCAGATGGTGATTGCAGCCATGAAATTAAAAAATGCTTGCTCCTTGGAAAAAAAGTTATGACAAACCTAGACAGTATATTGGGAGAAGGCAATGGCACCCCACTCCAGTACTCTTGCCTGGAAAATCCCATGGACAGAGGAGCCTGGTGCGCTGCAGGCCATGGGGTCACTAGGAGTCGCACACAACTGAGTGACTTCACTTTCACTTTTCATTTTCATGCATTGGAGAAGGAAATGGCAACCCACTCCAGTGTTCTTGCCTGGAGAATCCTAGGGACAGGGGAGCCTGGTGTGCTGCCGTCTATGGGGTCGCACAGAGTTGGACACGACTGATGTGGCTTAGCAGCAGTAGCAGCAGACAGCATATTAAAAAGTAGAGACATTACTATGCCAAAAAAGGACCATCCAGTCAAAAAAATAAAGTTATGTTTTTTTTCCAGTACTCACATATGGTGAGAGAGTTGGACTATAAAGAAAGCTGAACAGTAAAGAACTGATGCTTTTGAACTGTGGTATTGGAAAAGACTCTGAGAGTCCCTTAGACTGAAAGGTTCACACCAGTGAATCCTAAAGGAAATCAGTCCTGAATATTTATTGGAAGGACTGATGCTGAAACTGAAACTCCAATACTTTGGCCACCTAATTTGAAGAACTGACTCACTGGAAAAGATTCTGATACTGGGAAAGATTGAAGGCAGAAGGAAAAGGGGACAACAGAGGATGAGATGATTGGATGGCATCACTGATTCAATGGAATAAGTTTGAGCAAGCTCCCGGAGTTGGTGATGGACAGGAAAGCCTGGCGTGCTGCAGTCCATGGGGTCACAAAGTGTTGGACACGACTGAGAGACTGAACTGAACTGCACTGACTGTTAAGTCTTTGCTTGGTCATTCCAAATTCTTCTTAAAATTAGTTTAAAATTTTACATTATCATTTCAATTACAATTCTTATTCAATATTTTCACATTAATATTTCATTGAGTACCATTTTTCTTTTCTTCTCACTCTTGCATATTATCATTACTGACAAAGTCCACTGCTGCGACTTCAACTGCCAAATACTGTCATAACTATTACGAGATTTGCCCTTGGGTTTGGAAAATGATCTCTTGATCTAAAAAGGTTCTAGTCTTTGTGGAATTTTCTTTAAGAAAGATGGTTACATCCTTCATAATAAGTACCTTAGTAAAAAGTTATTGTCTCAACTCATATTTGGAGATCTTCCATAAATTAAACAGAACTGAAAAGGAAACAAAAGGAAGTTTATCATGACTTCCAAGGTGTGACAGTGAGATTTCTCTCTATGTGTATAAGTAATAACTGATTGCAATGTATCAAATTTTTCAAATTCATAACCTATTTTTTATTACTCACTGAAAAGCTAAAAGATAAAGGGGATGCATTGGGTTGGCGCCAAAATTCCTTCTTCTTTTTTAAGTTAAAAATAAAAGACACATTTTTCACTTTCCCCAAGAACTTTGTTGAACAACATATTTATTGTTTTATTTCACTACCTTCTGTCATTTTTCAGGCAACTTCATAAATCTATCTTCCCCAAATTTTTATCTTTGTTGAGCAAAGATATGTTCTAGGTGCCTTTTAGAGTCTTTCAGGAAATTTAAGTTTTTCCATTAACAAAATTTTACAAAGACTGAAATAAATGAAAATCCAAAGTTGCAATGTCTGGTGAATAAAACAGATGAATCAAACTTCCCAGCTAAACTGTAGTAGCTTTTGCCTGGTCATCAAAGAAACATGTGGTCTTGCATTATCCTACTGAAAGATTATGCATTTTCTGTTGACTAATTCCAGATGCTTTTCATCAAGTGGTTTCAGTTGGTCTAACTGGGAGCAGTACTTGTTGGAATTAATCTTTTGGTTTTCCAGGAGGAACTCAAAATAGAGAACTCCCTTCCAATCCCACCATATATATAACATAACCTTCTTTGGATGAAGACTGGCCTTTGTTATGATCGGTGATCATTCATTTTGATTGGCTCCAAAACTATTCCATTCCACATTATTGCACAGGGTTCACTTTTCATCACCTATCACAATTTGTTTTTAAAAAGGAACATTTTTGTTACATTTAAGTAGACAATTGAATGGTAAGTATGGTCAAAAGTGAAAGTGAAAGTCGCTCAGTTATGTTGACTCTTTGCAACCCCATGGACTATACAGTCCATGGAATTCTCTAGGCCAGAATATTGGAGTGGATAGCCTTTCCCTTCTCCAGGAGATTGCCCCAATCCAGGGATTGAACCCAGGTCTCCCACATTGCAGAAAGATTCAAGTATGGTCAAGAAGTTTTTTTTTCACTCAACTTCTGTGGAACCCAAACTTCAGAGTGAGGAACATAACCAAACTGGTGCAAATGATTTTCAATGCTTGATTTGGATATTTTGAGTATACCTGCTATCTCCCAACTAATGTCTCGATTTGATCACTGTAAACTTCACCTGGTACCTGGCCATGGAGCATTGTCCAGTGAGAAATCTCCAGCACAAAACTTTGAAAATAACTTTTGACGTTTGTGATCAATCACAGCATCTTTCCTATACATTGCACGAATCTTTTTTTTTTTTTTTTTTTGCATTTAAATTGCATTTTTACCTTTCATGAAATAATGAAGCATAATATTCCAAAAGTGCTTTCTCTTTTGTCTTCCATCTTCAATATTAAAATGGCTACACAAGAATGTTGGTATTTTTTGAATGAATACTGATATGATAGGTGTTACAATACAATCTAAAAGAAGTGTTTTGAATAAAGCTAAAGACAACTAAGCACTACTACAGCTGGAGCCATATTACACAAAAACAGAGCAAATGTTTTGGCCAACACAGTACAAGTGACACAAAAGTATATATTTCAGAGCATGCCTAACAAAAAAAGGAAACTCCAGTACTTTGAAAGGCAGTATGCTATTATAGCAAGAACAATTGATCAAGAGTCAGGAGCCTGAGTTTTAGTCTTCAATCTAGTTCTAGTTAACTAGCTATGTGACCTTGAGCTCGTGAATCATAAGGCCTCCAATTCATCCATAAAATGAGGAAGTTAGATTTAATTTTGTCCAATACCACTTTCAATTTGAAGCAACTCTAATTGTACTATTTGGACATAAATTATCTTTCTGGAAAACCAGGCTCTTCAAGGACAGTAGACATAAATTATTATTCATAGTAATTTCATTTTAAATGATTCATTCTTAAGAAGTTTCTGATAACAGTAAAGAGGAGGTAAATATAATTACTTAGGAGGAGACTCAGTGAAAAAACTATTGCAAATAGGATCAAACAATCCATTATTAGAGATTTATTGAATATCTACTGACAAATATTATGAAAGATTAAAAATGTTTAAAAACATTTAAAACCATCCCTTTTTTTAGTGACTTCTTCTTTAGGGGAAGGGTGAAGTGTAATCCTTTGTAAAAACATGGAGCAGTGAAGTGGCAAGCAGTACATTTTTATGAAGATGTACAATAGAATTTCAGATAATGACATAAATGAAACAGTCTTATGGGAACAACTGGAGTCTAATCAAGTTTTAGAATGATTGGCAGTACTAAGCTGAACATAAAACAGGGTATTTCTGAATTCAAGCAGAGAGGAAAGATAGGGCATCCTGTTTCAGACTTCACTGAGAGGTTATATGCACCTTCTCTAGTGCTGTGGCCAGAGACAATGGGCATATGAAGGACAAGCCATCAAAACAACTGGAAACATAAAAGAAATTTATGACATGGATATCAAAATGTTCACCAAAATAGAGAATCTATCAAGACACTAAAACATGAAAACTTGACTATGGACTTCACCATTTTTCGGTGTGATGTAGAACATCTTTTACTTACAGAGAAGGGTTCATGACCAGGGCAATTATACAGAAATAAGGCTTCCCTTATAGCTCAGTTGGTAAAGAATCTGCCTGCAATGCAGGAGAGCCGGGTTCGATCCCTGAGTTGGGAAGATCCCCTGGAGAAGGAAATGGCAACCCACTGCAGTAGTCTTGCCCAGAGAATCCCATAGACAGAGGAGCCTGGCACGCTGCAGTCAATGGGGTTGCGAGAATCAGACAAGACTTAGCGAATAAACCACCACCTCGTAACTTCTAAGGTTACAGTTGCATTGTAATAATGTTATTATATATTTAATTTTATCCAACTTTGTTTTTTTATTATAAAAAAAGGATTGATGTTATTTTAAATATGTGCAGTTAAAAAATTAATTTTTCTATTAAAATCTTTTTAAAATAATAAAGAATAAATAGATGCATAAACCATGTTTGGTTCTATAGCAGAAAATAGAAGTTTCCTAAGGATTTTCTGTAATTTTTAAAGATTCTTAGTAAATAATTTATGACAATTGTCTTAAACATTTTTGTTCATGTATTACTAAAAGACTTCTGACACACTATTTACTCTCTCACATACTTTAAGTTGACATTAAAAGTTTTTATTATATGTTTATATTTATGATACAGGATATAAAATAAATGCATTAAAATACTGACATTTAAATATAAAGGGTTAAATCATTCTATTAAATATATCTAACAGAATCTAAATGCTGTGATTTGAAAGTCATCATCATTATGAAGACAGTAATGACATAAATGTCCATTGCAATATTAGATTTTCCAGTTTCTTTTCTCTCCATGAACTTATATTTCCATTCTACATTCCTCACTATATTTTTTCCTTTAATATATTTCTATGCTTGAAAGTATTTTATGGATTGTCCTATCATCTTTCTCTGCAGCAAAATTATGCATGTAAAATGTAACTGAATATTTTATTTCTCTGATTATGGAATTCCATGAATTAAAAATTCTCCTGTTGAGTTATTATAATTACCACTAATACACAACTGATCAAAATAACATAAATAGATAATAAATTTTGATGAATAACACTAAACACAAACTGCAAAATTTGTTGGAAATGCATCTCTCAATGAGATAGATGGACCTTGATTTTATTTTTTCACCATTAGTTCATGAATTCATGGATGAATATTACTCATCAATATAATAAGATAGTGTTTATCATCAATTTTCCTTATTATTTTCTTTTAAAAAGGTGTGAGTACCATTTAAACTAATGGGGAATGCAAGGCTTACATAGAACAATTGATGTCAAAACAATCAGCCCAATAATAATCATACTGCTTTTAGAAAAAAAGTTTAACTTTATTGTTAAATTTAAATTAAAGTGCTCATACTTATCTCAACTTCACTTTTCACTCTAAATTTTTATTCAGATAGATACATTAATGGATAAGAGGTAAATACAAAGTAGATAGATGATTAGATGTATAGAAAATAGTATTTCTATGAATTTTGGGGCTGGATGAAATAAGGCATCCCTCCATTCAATTTTTCTTCCCCAAACACTCTCACCTTCACTTTCACAGGACCCTACTTTAGTAACAGTGTACTATTTTAGAGAAGTTTGGTGTTTGAAAGAGTCAAATCATAAAGCAAAACTTATCACATCCTTTATCCTACAATATATCAGAACTTAGAACATCTCAGCTTAAGCCAAAATATCACATTTCCATTCCCACACTTTGTCCTTAACAGAAATATGTACAAAACAAGTATAACAAGAAAAGTCTATTCTCCTCCTTCAAGGATAAAAACATTTTAAATTATCTCTAGAAGATTTTAAATTTTGTACAATGTGCTATGAAGAATATAATTTTCTTGTGGGAGAAGAATAGTTGGCAAAAAGGAGAACTGACCTCAGGTGCTTTCTTGGGAAGATCTATTTTTGAATGAAGAATATATGTATAAAATTGAGGATATGAAAATTTATTTCCCCAAATTATTGGTGCCCAGTTATCTGTAGGAAAGGCTTCATGCATTCCCAGTATGAAATCTGTTTCAGAAAAGAAGATTCCCACCTCATCCCCCAGAACAGATTCTATTCCAAGATAGTTGTCTTAGTTTTCTTATATCAGCATAAGTCGATCTCATTCCTTACAGATGCCAACAGTGTGCCATGCACTATAAATCTACTATATAATCAAATCCTTACAACTCATTCATAACTTTGAATTTATTATAATTTTCAGTTTACAGCTATGTCAAATTTAGGCTCACTCAGATTAATTAAATTGTTCAAAATTTCATTAAAAAGAATAGGCAAGTGTGGACTGCAAATTAACCTACTTAATCACAACAATATGTACCCCAAATCCTCTGCCACTTTAAACAATGAAAACATTGCATTTCATAATTTTTGAGGCATCCACAGTTCTAAAATTCTAAGACCCCCATATAGCAGCCAGTACAAAAGTCTTACTGACTCTGGAATTTTAGCCTGAAAATGAAACCAATATTTTACTCCATTTGAAAATATTAGCTCATCTTTCTAAATCTTCCTACTTGACTTGGATTCTCATGGCTGTTGGTTCTTAGAATACTAAAGGTTTTCCTGCTTGGAAAACCCTCTCAATTGTGTATGGGTTTGTGTGTGAGCATAAGTGTTGATAGAATTTGGGAAGTAGGTGAAAAAAAAAAATTTGTTTAACTCTTCTCCTCTCATCTAAAAATGCATATTTTTCCTTCAGAGATTCTCACAACATCTCAGTCCGTTCCATGTTCTGCTTTTTTCAAGAAGATTGACACTCTACTTTTCACTTTAAAGCCTGATAGTAAACTTGTCTTATACCATTTATTTTGGGAGCCATCTTTCAATATCATGCAGGGAGAAATTAACAGTCAACTGTGTTTGGTTTATGAAAACAGGAAAAAAAAAAAAAAACACTTGCAAAGAATAGAAACTGGAGAAAGAAAAATGGAGATTTAACTGGTTAAAAATCAAACTTCAATTCTAGTGCATTCAGTTCAGTTCAATTCAGTCGCTCAGTCATGTCTGACTCTTCGCAACCCCATGAATCGCAGCACACCAGGCCTCCCTGTCCATCATCAACTCCCGGAGTTCACTCAGACTCACGTCCATCAAGTCGGTGATGCCATCCAGCCATCTCATCCTCTGTCGTCCCCTTGTCCTCCTGCCCCCAATCCCTCCCAGCATCAGAGTCTTTTCCAATGAGTCAACTCTTCGCATGAGGTGGCCAAAGTACTGGAGTTTCAGCTTTAGCATCATTCCTTCCAAAAAAACACCCAGGACTGATCTCCTTTAGAATGGACTACATGTCTATATTTAAACAAGTGAAAGAACAACAATACTCAAACTGGTGGAAAACAGAAAAATACCATAGACTTCAAAACCTTTTTTTTTTCTAGACAAATACTACAGGTATACAGTTGGCATAAATGTAATGGAATTGCTCCACACACACACACACACACACACACACACACACTGGATACCTACTGTTTTGTTCCAGTATTGAAAACAGCCTACATTTTTAGAGATTATTTTAGACTAATTCCATTCAAAGTTTTACCTGAGTTTTAAATTTAGTTACTATCCATCATTTTCTAAATATAAATGTAAACACATTTAAAGAGAAGATGGATAAAAACCCAAATCTTATCATATAAAGCCTTTTTTGCTGATGCTTTCTGATATTCTTCACAATTTCTTCTTAAAACTATTCTGAGTATGCTCCCCAGATGAAAACAATATAGGTCATACAGACACATGGAATTACTAGGTATAAAAACACACTTACCCCCATCCTATCTTCTTTTCTCCCACAGCATTCTCTGAATTCTGATTCTTAAAATTGCTCTCCTTCTTCCCCACTGTTTTGGCACCTTCTATATATCATAACCTGAGAATTATTTTATATGAAATATACTTTATAAGGGGTTCCCTGGTGGCACAAGTGGTAAAAAAAAAATCCACTTGCTAATGCAGGAGATGCACAAGATATAGGTTCAATTCTTGGATTGGAAGATTCCCTGGAGAAGGAAATGGCAAGCTACTATACTATTTTTGTCTGAAAAATGTCATGGGCAGGGGTGTCTGCCTGGATATTGTCTATGGGGTCCTAAAAGAGTGAGACAACACTTAGTGACTAAATAGCAAAAACAATGCTCTGTGAAAACCAAACAAGTTCCTATGAAGTATACACTAGCATGAAGTTGGCTAGAATGCTTAAAAAAAAAAAAAAAAAAGAAAAAATTAAACATGGTCACATTATTTAGACATTTTCAGGGTGGGATGAGACTCAATACATTTCAGACTAAAAATATTATTCTTGATTCACTGTATGAAACAGTTTCTTAACAGTGGCTTTTCTCATTGATAATTAGGGGGCCATAAGAAACCAGAATATTAACAATACTAAGGGAATATTTCATGCAAAGATGGCCACAATAAAGCACAGAAATGGCATGGACATAACAGAATCAGAAGATATTAAGAAGAGGTGGCAAGAATACACAGAAGAACTATACAAAAAAGATATTCATGCCCCAGATAACCATGATGGTGTGATTACTCACCTAGAGCCAGGCAATGCAAAGTCAAGTGGGCCTTAGGAAGCATCACTACAAACAAAGCTAGTGAAGGTGATGGAATTCCAGTTGAGCTATTTCAAATCCTAAAAGATGATGCTGTGAAATTGCTACATTCAATATGCCAGCAAATTTGGAAAACTCAGCAGTGGCCACAGGACTGGAAAAGGTCAGTTTGCAGTTCAGTCCCAAAGAAAGGCAATGTCAAAGAATGTTCAAACTACTGCACAATTGCACTCATCTCACACTCTAGCAAAGCAATGCTCAAGATTCTTCAAGTCAGGCTTCAACAGTACCTGAACTGTGAACTTCCAGTTGTTCAAGCCAGCTTTAGAAAAAGCAGAGGAACCAGAGATCAAATTGCCAGCATCTGCTGCATCATCAAAAAAGCAAGGGAGTTCCAGAAAAAAAAATCTACTTCTGTTTTATTGATTATGTCAAAGCCTTTGACTGTGTGGATCACAACAAACTGTGGAAAATTCTGAAAGAGGCAGGAATTCCAGACCACCTGACCTGCCTCCTGAGAAATTTGCAAGCAGATCAAGAAGCAACAGTTAGAACTGGACATTGAATAATAGACTGATTTAAAATAGGGAAAGGAGTATCAAGAGTGTATATTTTCAACCCACTTATTTAACTTATATGCAGATTACATTTGGAAATGCTAGGCTGGATGTAAAACAAGCTGTAATCAAGATTGCTGGGAGAAATATCAATAACCTCAGATACGCAGATGACACCATCCTTACGGCAGAAAGTGAAGAAGAACTAAAGAGCCTCTTGGTGAAAGTGAATGAAGAGAGTGAAAAAGTTGGCTTAAAACTCAACATTCAGAAAACTAAGATCATGGTATCTGGTCCCATCACCTCATGGCAAATAGATGGGGATACAATGGAAACAGTGACAGACTTTATTTTCTTGGGCTCAAAAACCACTGCAGATGGTGACCACAGACATAAAATTAAAAGACACTTGCTCCTTGGAAGAAAACCTATGACCAACCTAAACAGCATATTAAAAAGCAGAGATATTACTTTGCCAACAATGGTCTGTCTAGTCAAACCTATGGTTTTTTCAGTAGTCAGGTATGGATGAGAGAGTTGGACTATATAGAAAGCTGAGTGATGAAGAATTGATGCTTTTGAACTGTGGTGTTGGAGAAGACTCTTGAGAGTTTCTTAGACTGCAAGGAGATCACAGCAGTGAATCCTAAAGGAAATCAGTCCTGGATATTCATTAGAAGGACTGATGCTGAAGAATTGATTCATTGTTAAATACCCTGATGTTGGTAAAGATTGAAGGTGGGAGAAGGGGATGACAGAAGATGATATGGTTGGATGGCATCACTGACTCGATGGACATGAGTGAGTAAACTCCGGGAGTTGGTGATGGACAGGGAATCCTGGCATGCTGTAGTCCATGGGTTAGCAGAGTTGGACACGACTGAGTGACTGAACTGAAATGAACTGAAAATTAATATCCTAAAATTTTGTTATTGTTAAATCGCTAAGTTGTGTTCAAGTTTGCCACCTCATGGACTGCAGCATGCCGGGCTCCTCTTCCCTCCACTGTCTTGCAGAGTTTGTTAAAATCCATATCCTTTGAATCTAAGCATCTCATCCTCTGCTGCCCCCTTTTCGTTTTGTCTTCTACCTTTCCCAGCATTGGAGCTTTTTCTAATAAATTGGCTCTTCCCATCAGGTGGCCAAAGTATTGAGCTTCAGCTTCAGCATCAATCCTTCCATTGAATATTCAAGTTTGATTTCCTTTAGGATTAATTGGTTTGATCTCCTTGCAGTCCAAGGGACTTTCAAGAGTCTTCTCTATCACCAAAATTCAAAAGCATCACTTTTTCAGTTCTCAGCCTTCTTTATGGTCCAGCTTTCACATTCTTACATGACTACTTTAAAAATCATAGCTTTGACTGTATGGACTGTGGCTAACAAAGTGATATCTCTGCTTTTCAATATACTGTTTAGATTTGTCAAAGCTTTCCTTCTAAGGAGCAAATGTCTTTTAATTTCATGGCTGCAGTTGCTGTCTATATTGATTTTGAAGCTCAAGAAATGAAAATCTGTCACTGTTTCCAATTTATCCTTTTCAATTAGCCATGAAGTGATGGAACTGGATTCCATGATCTTAGTTATTGAATGTTTTCAAGCCAACTTTTTCAGTCTTCTGTTTCACCCTCATCAGGAGGTTCTTTAGTCCCTCTTCACTTTCTGCCATTGCAATGGTATCATCTGCATATCTGAGATTATTGATATTTTTCCCAGCAATATTGATTCCAGCTTGTGATTCATCCAGCCTGGCACTTCACGTGATGTACTCTGCATAGAAGTTAAATAAGCAGAGTGATAATATTCAGCCATGTTGTGCTCCTTTCCCAAATTTGAACTACTCTATTCTTCTATGTCCAGTTCTAACTGTTGCTTCTTGACCTACAGAAAGACTTCTCAGGGGACAGGTAAGATGGTCTGGTACTCCCATCTCTTTAAGTATTTTCCACAGTTTGTTGTGATACAGAGTCAAAGTTTTAGTGTAGTCAATGTAGCAGAAGTAGATATTTTTTCTGAAATTGCCTTGCTATCTCTATGATCCAATGAATGTCAGCCATTTGATCTCTGGTTCCTCTGCCTTCTCTAAATCCAGCTTGTACATCTGGAAGTTCTCTGTTTGTGTATTTCTGCAACCTAGTTTGAACGATTTTGAGCATTACATTACTAGCATGTGAAATGAATCTACTTTATGTCAGTTGAACATTCTTTGTCATTGCCCTCTTTAAGATTGGAATGAAAAATTGATGTTTTTCAGTCCTGTGGCCACTGCTAAGTTTTCCAAATTTGCTGAAATACTGAGTGCAGCAGTTCAACAGCATCATCTTTTAGGATTTAAAACAGCTCAGTTGGAATTCCATCACCTCCACTAGCTTTGTCCATACTAATGTTTCTGAAGGTGCACTTGATTTCAAACTCCAGGGTGCCTGGTTCTCAGTAAGTAACATCACCATCGTGGTCATCTGGGTCATTAAGACATATTTTTTAAAAAATATATACTTCTGTGGATTCTTGCCACTTCTTCTTAATCTCTTCTGCTTCTGTTAGTTACTTACTCTTTCTGTCCTTTATTGTGCACATTCTTGCATTAAATGTTCCCTTAATATCTCTAATATTCTTGAAGAGATTTTCTAGTCTTTCCCATTCAACTATTTTCTCTTTTCCTTTGCATCACTCACTTGAGTCTTTCTCTCTTATTTTAATATATTAATTTTTAATTGAAGGATAATTGCTTTAGAATTTTGTTGTTTTCTGTCAAACATCAACATGAATCAGCCGTAGGTATACATATGCCCCCCTCCCTTTTGAACCTCTCTCACATCTCCCTCCCCATCCCAGCCCTCTAGGTTAATACAGAGCCCCTGTTTGAGTTCCCTGAGTCATACAGAAAGTCCCCATTGACTATCTATCTCACATATGGTAATGTAATTTCCATATTACTCTCTCCATGTATCTCACCTTCTCCTCCCTCCCACCCACATGTCTATAAATCTGTTCTCCATGTCTGTTTCTTCATTGCTGCCTGCATATAAGTTCATCAGTTCCATCCTTCTAGAGTCCATATATATGTGTTAGTATACAATATCTATCTTTCTCTTTCTGACATACTTCACTCTATATAAAAGGCTCTAGGTTCATGTATCTCATTAGAACTGACTCAAACATGTTCCTTTTTCAGTTCAGTTCAGTTGCTCAGTCATGTGCGACTCTTTGTGACCCCATAGACCACAGCACACCAGGTTTCTCTGCCATCACCAACTCCCAGAGCTTACTCAAACTCACATCCTTTGAATCAGTGATACCATCCAACCATCTCATCCTCTGTCATCCTTTTCTCCTCCTGCCTTCAATCTTTTCCATCATCAGGGTCTTTTCCAAGGAGTCAGTTCTTCACATCAGGTAGCCAAAGTACTGGAGTTTCAGCATCTGTCCTTCCAATTAATATTAAGGACTGATTTCCTTTAGGATAGAGAGGATGGATCTCATTGCAGTCTAAGGGACACTCAACAGTCTTTTCCAACACCACAGTTCAAAAGCTTCGATTCTTCAGCATTCAGCTTTTATAGCCCAACTCTCACATCCATACATAACTACTGGAAAAACCATAGCTTTGACTAAATTAACTTTTTTTGGCAAAGTAATGTCTCTGCATTTTAATATGCTATCAAGGTCATAGCTTTTCTTCCAAGGAGCAAGCATCTTTTTATTTCATGGCTGCAGTCACCATCTGCAGTGATTTTGGAGCCCAAGAAAATAAAGTCTGTCACTGTTTCCATTGTATCCCCATCTATTTGGCATGAAGTGATGGGACCAGATGCCATGATCTTAGTTTTCTGAATGTTGAGTTTTAAGTCAATTTTTTCACTCTCCTCTTTCTCTTTCATCAAGAGGCTCTTTAGATGGTGTGGGGAGGGATGAGGGAGGAGGGTTCAGGATGGGGAACACATGTATACCTGTGACGGATTCATTTTGATATATGGCAAAACCAATACAATATTGTAAAGTTAAAAAATAAAACAAAATTAAAAAAAAAAGAGGCTCTTTAGTTCTTCTTCACATTCTGCCATAAGGATGGTGTCATATGCATATCTCAGGTTGCTGATGTTTCTCCCAGTAATCTTGATTCCAGCTTGTGCTTCATCCAGCCTGACATTTCTCGTGATATACTCTGTATATAAGTTAAATAAGCAGGGTGACAATGTACAGATTTGGTGCATTCCATTCCCAATTTGGAACCAGTCTGTTGTTCCATGCCCAGCTCTAGCTGTTGCTTCTTGATCTGCGTACAGATTATTCAGGAGGCAGGTGGTCTAGTATTCCCATCTCTTTAAGAATTTTCCACAGTTTTCTGTGATACACACAGTCAAGGCTTTGGCATAGTCAATAAATCAGAAATAGATATTTTCCTAGAACTCTCTTGCTTTTTCAATGATCCAGCAGATGTTGGTAATTTGATCTCTGGCTCCTCTGCCTTTTCTAAATATAGCTTGAGCATCTGGAAGTTCACGGTTCAGTTACTGTTGAAGCCTGGCTTGGAGAATTTTGAGCATTACTTTACTAGCATGTGAGATGAGTGCAATTGTGCAGTAGTTTGAACACTCATTGGCATTGCCTTTCTTTGGGATTGGAATGAAAACTGAAGTTTTCCAGTCCTGTGGCCACTGCTAAGTTTTCAAATTTGCTGGCATATTGAGTACAGCACTTTCACAGCATCATCTTTTAGGGTTTGCAATAACTCAACAGGAATTCCTTCACCTCTACTAGCTTTGTTAATAGTGATGCTTCCTAAGGCCCACTTGACCTCGCATTCCAAGATGTCTGGCTCTAGGTGAGTGATCACACCATCATGGTTACCTAGGTCATGAAGATCTTATTTGTATAGTTCTTCTGTGTATTCTTGCCACCTCTTCTTAATATCTTCTGCTGCGGTTAGGTCCATACCATATCCATCCTTTCTTGTGCTCATTTTTGCATGAAATATTCCCTTGGTGTCTCTATCTCTTGAAGAGTCTCTAGTCTTTCCCATTTTATTATTTTCTTCTGTTTCTTTGCATTGATCACTGGGGAAAGCTTTCTTATCTCTCCTTTCTGTTCTTTGGAACTCTGCATTTAAATGGGTTATGTTTCCTTTTCTCCTTTGCCTTTAGCTTCTCTTCTTTTCTCACCTATTTGTAAGGCCTCATCAGGCAACTATTTGGCCTTTTTATATTTCTCTTTCTTGGGGATTGTCTTGATCACTGCCTCCTGTACAATGTCACAAACCTCTGTCTATAGTTCTTCAGGCACTCTGCCTATCAGATCTAATTCACTGGATCTATTTGTCACTTCCACTGTATTACCATAACAGATTTGATTTAAGTCATACCTGAATGGCCTAGTGATTTTCCCTACTTTCTTCAATTTAAGTCTAATTTAGTCAATAAGGTGTTCATGATTTTAGCCACAGTCAGCTCCTGATCTTGTTTTTGCTGACTGTATAGAGCTTTTCCATCTTTGCCCCAAAGAATATAATCAATATGACTTCAGTATTGACCATCTGGTGATGTCCATGTGTAGACATGTGTCTCTTGTGTTGTTGAAGAGGGTGTTTTCTATGACTAGTGTCTTCTCTTATCAAAACTCTGTTAGCCTGCTTCGTTTTGTACTCCAAGGCCAAATTTTCCTGTTAGTCCAGGTAGCTCTTGACTTCTTCATTTTGCATTCCAGTCCCCTATAATGAAGAACACACCTCTTTTGGGTGTTAGTTCTAGAGGGTCTTGTAGGTTTTCTTAGAACAACTTGACTTCAGCTTCTTCAGCACTACTAGTCAGGGCATAGACTTGGATTACTCTGATATTGAATGATTTCCCTTGGAAACGAACAGAGATCATTCTGTTGTTTTTGAGAATGCATCCAAGTACTGAATTTGGGACTCTTTTGTTGACTATGATGGCTACTTCATTTCTTCTAAGGGGTTCTTAACTACAGTTGTAGATATAATGGCCATCTAAGTTAAATTCACCCATTTCAATCCATTTTAGTTCACTGATTCTTAAAATGTTGATGTTCACTCTTGCCATCTCCTGTGTGACCACTTCCAATTTGCCTTGATTCAAGGACCTAACATTCCAGGTTCCTATGCAATATTACTCTTTACAGCATCAGACTTTACTTCTATCACCTGTCACATCCACAACTGGGTGTTGTTTTTGCTTTGGCTCCATCTCTTCATTCTTCCTGGAGTTATTTCTCCACTCTTCTCCAGTAGCATATCACACCTACCAACCTGGGGTGTTCATCTTTCAGTGCCATACTTTTTGCCTTTTCATACTGTTGTTCATGGGGTTCTCAAGGTGAGAATACTGAAGTGGTTTGCTATCCCCTTCTCCAGTGGACTACGTTTTGTCAGAACTTTCTGCCATAACATAAGTGTTCCTTTTTATGGCTGAGTAATATTCCATTGCATATATGTACCACAGTTTCTTTATCCAATCATCAGTTGATGGGCATCTAGGTTGCTTCCACTTTCTAGATATTGTAAATAGTGCTGCAATGAACCCTGAGATACATGTGTCTTTTTCAGTTTTGATTTCCTTAGGGTATATGCCTAGTAGAGGGATTGCTGAATCATATGGTGGTTTTATTCCTAGTTTTTTAAGGAATCTCCATACCATCTTCCATAGTGGCTTTATCAATTTACAATCCCACCAACAGTGCAAGAGTGGTCCCTATTCCCCACATCCTCTCCAGCATTTATTGTTTGTAGATTTTGATGACGGCCGTTCTGACTGGTGTGAGGTGATATCTCATTGTAGTTTTGATTTGCATTTCTCTAATAATGAGCAAAGTAAAACAACTTTTCCTGTGTTTGTTAGCCATTGTATGTCTTTGGAGAAATGTCTGTTTAGGTTTTTGGGTGTTTTTTTTCACCACTTTTCGATTGGATTGTTTGTTTTTCTGGTATTGACTTGTATGAGCTGCTTGTATATTTTGGAGATTAATCTTTTGTCAGCTGTTTCATTTGCTATCATTTTCACACATTCTAAGGGTTGTCTTTTCACCTTGTTTAGAGTTTCCTTTTGTTTTGCAAAAGGTTTTAATTTTAATTAGGTTCCACTTGCTTATTTTTGTATTTATTGCCATAACTCTAGAAGGTGGGTCATAGAAGATCGATCATTGGTTTATGTCATCGAGTGTTCTGCCTATGTTTTGCTCTAAGAATTTTATAGTTTCTGTCTTACATTTAGGTCTTTAATCCATTTTGAGTTTATCTTTGTGTATGGTGTTTGGAAGTATTCTAATTTCATTCTTTTACATGTAGCTTTTACATTTTTCCAAGAACCACTTATTGAAGACTCTTTTTGCCTCATCGTATATTCTTGCCTTCTTTGTCAAGAATAAGGTACCCACAGGTGCGTGGAATTGTTTTGTGATTCTCTATCTTATTCTATTGGACTATATTTCTGTTTTTGTGCCAGTCCCATACTGTCTTGATGACTGTAGTTTTGTAGTATAATCTGAAGTCAGGAAGGTTGATTCCTCCAGCTTCATTCTTCTTTCTCAAGACTGCTTTGGCTATTTGTATTTTTTTTTTCTTGTTTGCTGTCTGGATGAGGTATCCTGCACAGGGTGCTACTGGAAGTTGGTTGAAGTTGGGTCTTGTGTACAAGAGGTTGCCTTTGTGGGAGTTCTCACTCTTTGATACTCCTTAGGATTAGGAGACCTCCCTAGGATTAGGAGATACTCCCTAGGATTAAGAGTTTAGGGTCTTGGTATCAGCATTTCCACTCCAAAGGCTCAGGGTTTGATCTCTGGCTGAAAACAGAGATTCCACAGGTAGTTTTTTGGGATTAAAACAAATATCCAAAAATAAGAAACAAAAGATGCACCCCAGACAAATGGCAATTTAAAAATCAGGCAAATAATAATTAAAATAATGGATTATACACACATACATATATACCCATAAGCAAAATAAAAACAGCTCCCCCCCACCAAAAAAAAAAAAATAATAAACTACAATAGATTGACCTGGTGAGCAAAGGAAACCAAAACTGATATCCACCAGCTAAGAACAAAACTAGCTAAAGAACAAAACTAACTAAAGCACCAACCAGAAAATAAAACTAAAGAAATATGCCACCTGGGGAAAAAAGCAACAAAAACAAAGCAAACTAGCAAATATGATGAGAAAAAGAAAAGAAAGAAAGAAAAGTAAGAATAGAAATGTAAAGTTAAATAGAGGTAGATAAAGAAGATTTATATACATTAAAGATTAACTGCAAGGGGAAAAGAACAGTAGGAAAAGCAAACAAAGAAATAAATATAGAAAACTTAATAATAAATTTTAAAAAATTTTAATTAAAAAAGAGAAATAAAGAAGAAAGGAAAACTCCACAGAACTGTAAAAGGCCAATGTAGAGGCAGAATTTTATAGCTGTAAAAAATGCATGATTGAAAAAAAAATGTATGAAACGCTTAAATAGACTTAATAATACTAATAAAATCTACAACTACAACCATGCTGGCAGGGAAGGTAAAGAATGAAAGCAAACAAATAACAAGCAAAATCCAGAAGAAACTACGGAACAAGTCAAAATGTAAGAATAATAAATGTTTTCCTTGAGTCTCTGCTGTCAGTGTCTTTTCCCTTGCTGGGAGTCACAGTCAACCTTGCCTTCCTAAGATGTCCTTCAGACTGTGATGATCTCTGCACCTGCTGTAGGGGCAGCTCAGGCTCTCATCTGGTCGTACTCCTGTGTGTTCTTGCCTCCAATGTCCACTGTCAGAACTAGTGCTTTTTCTTTTATGAGAATGCACAATGTCCTTTTATATATTCCATAGATACAAAGAATGCCTATATGATCATGTGGATTTAATGTGTATGTGTATGCAGTTCATACACCTGGTGTATGATCAAGAAGGTGCTGCAACTGCTTAGGTCATAGGAACCCTAGCAATGCCAAGTGTGCAGGCACATGGACTGCCTTTTTTAGCCTCTGATAGCTGGTGATCAGAAGGCCTCTTTGTCTAGTTACTCTGTTACTCCGACCATTCAGGCACTAGAGGCCTTCCCTGCTTGGGGTCCTTTTCTGTTACTTGGCACATCAGGCACATAAAGTGGACTTCCCTGGTGGCTTAGAGGGTAAAGCATCTGCCTGCAATGCAGGAGACCCAGGTTTGATCCCTGGGTCGGGAAGATCCCCTGGAGAAGGAAATGTCTACCCACTCCAGTACTCTTGTCTGGAAAATCCCATGGACGGAGGAGCCTGGTAGGCTACAGTCCATGGGGCCACAAAGAGTCGGACATGACTGAGCGACTTCACTTTCATACTCCTGGTGGGAAGGTTTTGTGTCCTCTTCCTTAGTCATGCTAACCCTGGGTTTCAACTGTGATTTTATCCCCACCTGTGCCTGTGGGTTGTCCACAGAGGTTTGCTCCTGAGGCTATATGAAGGACTTGCTTCTGCCCAAGTGAGAACCAGGTGTGGATGCAGTGCAGCTGTTTGGGTCACAGGGGCCCTGGAAGCACCAGGTACTCAGGGAAATTGGTGTCTTGGGCAGCTGTAAATATGGTGCTCTAGAAGGTTATGACAATCCACTCCAGTATTCTTGCCTGGAGAATCCCCTGGACAGAGAAGCCTGGCAGGCCACAGTCCACAGGGTTGCAAAGAGTTGGATATGACTGAAGTGACCCCATGTGCACAGATGCAGAACTTTTTCTTGCCTGTGGCAGCTCTGCCCCGGTGAGTATTGAGCATGAAGGTGCCGCAACTGCTTAGGTCATGGGAACCCTAGCAATGTCAAATGTGCAGGCACATGGACTGGCTTTTTCTAGCCTTTGACAGCTGGTGATCAGAAGGCCTGTTTGACCAGTCCTTCTTTGTTACTCCAACCATTCAGGCACTTAGAAGACTCCCCTGACTGGGGTCCTTTCTGTTACTCGGCCCATCAGGCACATAAAGGGGCCCCCATGGCTAGGGTCTGATTCTGGTGTTTGGTGTGTCAGCCACTAAAAGGGCTCCCCTGGCAGGGGTCCTTCTCTGTTCTTTGGCACATCAGGGAACATGTTGTTCCACATGTTAGGTGCTTGAAGGGCCAGCCTCTCTATTGTTCAGCTGCTGGCTCTGGCCTGTGGGAAGAGAGAGGCTCCAGTGATGACTCCACCCGCTACACATTACTTAGCAGTCCCCTTGCTTCCTATCTCTGTCTGGTTTTCCTTCACAGGCATTTCTCACCACAATCTCCTTCCTGACATTCCCTTGGTCATCTCCTTGCAGTCAGCAGCAGACCTCACCTTTGGATGGCTCCACAATCCCTACACTCCAATTTCCAGCCACTGTGCCTTTTAGGGGACCCACATACTTTTACAGGGTATGTATGACTGTGGCAAGGATTGTCTGTGATTCTCACTCCATTTAGGCTGCCACAGATCAACTGCTTCACTTTCAGCCTCAAATGTTTCTCTTCTGAACAAAACAGTTGCCTTGATATAGGGATTGGACCCTTGCTTCAACTCCCCCACCTGCTGAGGGCAGATACAGTCACTCTAGCTCTCCTCTTTTCCCCCCTACCTCCTTTGTCCTACCGAGTTTTGTGTGGTTCTATATATTCTTTCCCTTTGGCCAGGGACTCTTACCCATTCTCAGCGGGTGTTCTGCAAGCACTTCTGTGTCTGAAGGTGTATTCCTGATGTATCTATGGAGAGACATGTACTCCGCAGCCATCTTGCTCCTCCTCAAGAAGGCTTTCTTGTCTCTCCTTTTTATTCTCTGGAACTCTCCATTCAGTTGGGTTTATCTTCCTCTTTCTCCCTTGCCTTTTGTGTCTCTTCCTTTCTCAGCTATTTGTAATGCCTCTTCAGACAATCACTTTGCTTACTTGCATTTCTTTTTCTTTGCGATGATTTTGTTCACCACCTCCTATACAATGTTATGAACTTCTGTCCGTAGTTCTTCAGGCACAGTGTCTACCAGAGCTAATCCCTTGAATCTATTCATCACCTCCACTGTATAATCTTAAGGAATTTGATTTAGGTCATATTTGAATGGCCAAGTTATTTTCCCTACTTTCTTCAATTTAAGCCTGAAATTTGCAATCAGGATCTCATGATCTGAGCCAGTCAGTTCTAGGTTTTTTTGTTTGTTTGTTTTTTCCTTTTGCTAACTGTATAGAGCTTCTCCATCTTTGGCTGCAAAGAATGTAATCAATCTGATTTTGGTATTGAACACCTGGTGATTCCATGTGTAGAGTCATATTTTGTGTTACTGGAAGAGGGGGTTTGAGCTAGTGTGTTCTCTTGGCAAAACTTCACTAGCCTTTTCACTGCTTCATTTTGTACTCCAAGGCCTGTTACTCCAGGTATCTCTTGACTTCCTACTTTTTCATTCAAATCCCCTATGATAAAAAGGACATCTTTTTGTTGTTGTTGTTAGTTCTAGAAGGTCTTGTAGCTCTTCATAGAACTAGTTGGCTCCATCTTTTTCAGCATTAGTTCTTGGGGCAAAAAGACTTGGATTACTGTGATATTGAATGGCTTTCCTTGGAAATGAACTGAGATCATTCTGTCACTTTTGAGATTATAGCTAAGTGTTGTTTTTCAGTCTCTTTTGTTGACAATGAAAGCTATTCCATTTCTTCTAAGGGATTCTTACCTGCAATTGTATATATTCAATATACTGGTCATCTGAATTAAATTCACCATTCCCATCAATTTTTGTTCACTTATTCCTAAGGTGTCAATGTTTTCTCTTGCTATCTCCTGCTTGACCACATCCAATTTACCTTGGTTTATGGACCTAATGTTCCAGGTTCCTATGCAGTATTGTTCTTTACAGCACTGGACTTTACTTTCACCACCAGACACATCCACAACTGAGCATAATTTCTGCTTTTCTCCAGCCTCTTCATTCTTTCTGGAGCTATTAGTAATTGTCCTCTGCTCTTCTGTAGTAGCATACTGAACACTTTCTGCCCTGGGGGAGCTATATTATGGTGTCATATCTTTATGCCTTTATACTATTCATGGGGTTCCAGTGTCAAGAATACTTGAGTGGTTTGTCATTTTCTCCTCTGCTGCTACTGCTGCTGCTGCTAAGTCGCTTCAGTCATGTCCGACTCTGTGCGACCCCATAGACGGCAGCCCACCAGGCTCCCCCGTCCCTGGGATTCTCCAGGCAAGAACACTGGAGTGGGTTACCATTTCCTCCTCCAGTGCAGGAAAGTGAAAAGTGAAAGTGAAGTCGCTCAGTAGTGTCCGACTCTTAGCGACCCCATGGACTGCAGCCTTCCAGGCTCCTCCATCCATGGGATTTTCCAGGAAGAGTACTGGAGTGGGGTGCCATTGTCTTCTCCGTCTCCTCTAGTGGACAACATTTTGTCAACACTGTTCACTATGACTTGTCCATCTTGGGTGGCCCTGCATGGCATGACTCATGGCTTCATTGAGTTATGCAAGCCCCTTCACCATGGCAAGGCTGTGATCTATAAAGTAGAATATCCTCAAGATCCTTAGTTAAAAAATTATGCACAGTGATATTTAAGTCCTTTTTCATTTATTTGTATCACTCTCTTTATTACAACTCATGGGGTGGTAAGTGCTTGGTGCTGCTTCTGTTTAGTTGCTATATCATGCCCAACTCTTTGAGACCCCAGGGACTATCCCCCATCAGGCTCCTAGGTCCATGGTATTTCCCAGGCAAGAATACTGTCATTTGCTTCCCCAGTGTATCTTCCTGACCCAGGGATGGAACTAGCATCTCCTGCTTGGCAGGAAGATTCTTTACCACTGAGTCACCTGCGAAGCCCAGTAATGGTTTACTTTGGCTAAAAAGTGAGGCAATACATACCTTGATTTACAAACAACATGTTACTACTTGTCACATTACTATGAGGAAGTATTGATTTTAGAGATGAGGAATCTGACATTGCTTATCAAAATGTAAAACTCTGAGAATTTAGAACAAGAATTCAAACAGAGGCTTCCCTAACTAGAGTTCCCCGAATCTTATCACAGCTTCCTCTTAACCTGTTTCAGGATTCCTCAAAAAACAGGTGTTCAAAAAAAGGAAAATGTGTTGGGTATCTTGGATGGCCAATGATAGAGTAGAAATTTAATGTCATTAGAGGAATAAGCTGTCTCATTAGCAAGGGTGAAAAGCAGGGGAAATGCAATTTGATTAATGACTTGTTGTCAAGAATAAGCTTAAGATGTGGGAGAGTAAATTTAAAAAGTATGCACAATGGAGTAGAAAAGCATAAACCAACATAATTCGGAAATACTTAATATAAAATCCTGGCCTTCGCTTTTTGTCTCTTTCCTCTTGACTTCCCTTATTCAACTTGTAATATAGCATGACAAAGTACATTAGAAATTATAGTAAAATTCTGTGCCGTTTTTATGGAACCAAGGTAACATTGAAATACAGAAAGGGAAAAAAACAACTAATGAGAAAACTGAACAGGAAGAAAACCTTAATAATCTTGTAGTCTAACCTTGCTCAGAGAAAGCGAACTTCATGATCTGCAAGGCTTCATCAGAAAGAGAAAACTAAAAACAGAAAGTGTGGGTTAAATGAGTGGGATATATAGCTTAAAAAGAAAAAGAAAATGAAGGACTCAGAGCTTATAGCTTTAGAAAGCTCTGTCTACCACAAGATCTGAACAAATACACTACATCAAGCTGTTTTAGTGTTTTCTTTATTTGGGGGGAGTACAGTATGGCTTGATTTGGAGTGACCTGTATTTAAAAGCCTGGGCATTCTTGGAAGAGAATGGTTCTATTATTTCATTACTCACTTCCTCTTCCTCCTCCTCAAATAAAAATACAAAGCGGAAACCTTTATACAATCCAAATTCTCAACTTCTGTCCTTCTTTTCTCAACACAACAAGACAGCCATCCATCCTGATCTCGCTCCATCCCTGGATTTCCTGTTTTTCTGGCTTCTTTCTTTTCTACTCAAAGAGTTTAAATACGTGGAGGCAGCGCTGGAGATTTTAAAGCCAAGGTTGAGAAGTAGTTAAATCCTGCAGCTCCATCAATTGTTCTCTATGAATTTTTAGCTCACACCAATAACATGATTCAGTAGGCACACAGCTACCATGACTCCAAAGTACACATTATAGTGCTTGTTTAAACACAGCCACATACACACATCAAAACACTACCAATGACAAAATAAAACATTTTGTTTGATTCAAATTGAAGTGACATTCCTCTGGGTCATGAAAGCCTGAAGTTGAATTCTAAAGAATTCTAAGGTAGCAAATAGATTTGCCCAGAAGAAAGGGAAGGAAAAGGAGGGAGAAGGTGGTCACATACACACTTTATGCCCACTCGACATTTCATGAAGAGGGCTCATGGAGGAATTCTGATAGCCAACTTGTACTGTTATCAGGTGCCACATACTAAACACAAATTAACGGATTTGTAGTAAGCAACATTCTAGAAAACTTTTTGAAAACAGAGAACTAGATCCTCATGTCACTTGGCTGATTTTGCCATGTATTTGAGGAAGAAAGTAGATTTTTTAATTTAAATAAGACTTTGATATTTCAAGGGGTGTATCTGCGAAAGGTTTGGGAATTTGAGATTAGCAGATACAAACTCAAGCTTCTACTGATAGCATAGGGAGCTATAGTCAATATCCTGTGATAAACCATAACAGAAAAGAATATGAAAAATATTATATATATGTACAATTCAATCTCTTTGCTGTATGTTAGTCACTCAGTAATGACTCTTTGCAACCCCATGGACTGTAGCCTGCTAGGCTCTTCTGTCCATGGAATTCTCCAGGTAAAAATACTGGACTGGGTAGTCATTCCCTTCTCCTGGGGATCTTCCTAACCCAGGGATCAGACCCGGATCTCCTGTATTGCAGGCAGATTGTTTACCATCTGAGCCATCAGGGAAGCTGTATACTTTGCTGTATAGCAGAAATTAAAACAGCAATGTAAATCAACTCTACTTCAATAAAATTAAAAAAAAAAAAAAGACTTCTTTGGTATTGCCATGAGAAGTTCTATTCTATCTGCAACTCTTTGTCTTTTTTTTAAATTTAAATTTATTTATTTTAATTGGAGGCTACATGATTTCTATTACATTTGAGAAGGTGCCAGTCCTCCAAGGACCAATCCCCAGCTCATTATGCCCTAGGTGCTAACCTCTTACATATTTTTTGAAAAGCAAAACATTTTAGATGAAATATTTGTTTCATATTTCTTTCTCTACCAAATCATTCATATAAAAATTTCTGGCCTTCTGACCACTAGTACTATAGCCAGAAACCACATGAGACTGTTGAGCACTTAAAATGTTGCTAGAATGAACTGAAATATGCTGAAGAACTACACAACAGATTTCAAAGATAATACTAAAGAAAAAAATACAAGCATCTCATTAATAATGGCAACCCACTCCAGTATTCTTGCCTGGAGAATCCCAGGGATGGAGAGGCCTAGTGGGCTGCTGTCTATGGGGTCCTACAGAGTCGGACACGACTGAAGCGACTTAGCAGCAGCATATGAAGATTAATGGAGATTTCTATCTAAAAACTTTTCCAAAGATAGTCTCTGTTCTCTTGGCTTCAAAGCAATCTACATTCTAAGGACTTGCAATGTTAAATCTTTAGGTCATAATTCTTCACAAAATTTGAAAAGACTATATCCAGATTCTTCTTGAACATATTTACCTAAAAGGTGTTCCATAGATATCATACATATAACTCTAATCCTTTACACACACACACACGGACCCAGTTATATAAACATAACCAACTTATTTCAGTCTTCTCATTTATAGCAAATGACCCTGTGCAGTAGTCAATTTCTCAATTCAGACATCTAAAATTCTTCCTTGATTCCTTTCTACAGATCATATAATTGCAAGTCTTGATTTTTCTCCCTTCAAAATGTTTTACCAACCTGACTATTCATTTCCATTTCTAATAGAATCAGTTTTGTTTGAATCTCCACAGTTTTGCTCTATGGCTTTTTCTTCAGCAGACTTTCTGTTTTTACTCTTGTTCCTTTCCAATCCATTTTTGCAGCCAAAAGGAAGAGTAGTTGGTGTAAAATGGAATATTTTGGTGAAAAGCTTTTACCTAGTCTCAAAATAATTACAGACTCCTCAACATGTCTTATCTGTCTCATTGTAACATTATACCATTCAGCCTCTCCCATCCTGTCTCATACCACGTATAGTATTGCACACTCTGATCTAGTTCCTCATGAAAATCACTCATTTGTTAGCCTCTTTTAAGAATCTCCAATCTCTTTTCTGCCTTTAGGTTTTAATCCTTTTACTTTATAGACTCTGCCATGGGTCTTTGCATGACTGGCTCCTTTACCCTAGATTTCATTTGGATATCACCTACTCAGAGATGTCTCTTTCTGCTGACCACTCAGTCTCAGATAGCAGATAGCTCCCAATACTGCAATATTCTTTATTACCTATCACAAAGCTGTTTTATCTCACAGTATTTTGTGCAAAATTTTCCTTTTATCTTATGTATTGCTCATTGTAAGACTCTTTCTCTGCACAATATTAGCTCTAATATGACAAAAGGCCATAACTGTCTTTAAGATCACTGTTCTGGCCTATGTACAATGTCTGACATATGAAAGGTGTTCAATAAAGGTAGAATGCATAAATAAGTGGACAAGGAGCTTATTTCATTCCATAAATTCAAGTTTTATAATTTTTGACTAAAAATAGCAAGTGTCATCATATTTTTAAAGCTTCTCTTGAATAGTAGGAAACCTAGAGGAGAATGATACATTTGCATTTGTCATCAGTATATTCAAAGAAGTAGAGAAAATTTCAGCAGAGAGATAAATATCTAAGTCTAGAACATTGGATGATTTTTTTTTTAATTGTGGAAATACACTTTTTTTCAACTATGGAACCATACATACATTATAATTGGAAATGATCATTTAATTATGAGGCCATTGCTTGAGAAATGTGGAAGAAAATGTGGGCTTCCCATTGTGACCTGTCTGTACATCACTATAGAAATCTCTCACACTGTATTTTCAGTCATTTAGTTGCATACTCCTTCCCCAACCATTAGAAACAAAGAAAAACCTTAATGAAACAATGAAAATAAGATGAGAACAATTTTAATACAGAGAATTGAATCCTTATTATTTGAATACTGTTTAAGATTCAATTTTGAAAAATGAGTAACCCAACTTGAAGAAGTTAGCTAGAAAAAAGAAAAAAAAAATAACGAGAAAAATGGGTCTTCGGTGGTATATGAAATCAGTAGGTTATAGCTTCCACTCATATCAAAGATAAGAAAGCAATTAATCAAAACTGAGTTATAGAAACAAAATAGATGTGTGTTTGACTTGTATAGATGTCAGTTTTGCTTGTTGATACTGCTCATTAAGAAGCAGAAATTGGAAACTTGAAATACTGTATTAAAAATTCTGTGAAATAGCTGTATTTTTACAAAGATTTCAACCAGCTAGTTTTATTCAGAAGCTGAACTTTTTTTTTTTTTTTTTGTAGTTAATTTAAAGGAATCACCAATCTCAATGAGTCACTAAAGCATTTGTACAGCTATTGTTAAAATGAGTAAAATGTCTTTAAACTACTGAGCTTGCTGTTTGAGCCTAATTCTAAGCTCTTTTAAAAATGTTCTTTCTTTCCTCTACCTTGAAACTTGAATGGAGGTGGGTGGAGAAAGACATGCCAGGAATTAAGATACTGATTTTGCAAATTCCTTTAAGAATTGTGATTCGGTTCTTCAGAAAAATCTGCACAAATGAGGTAATTTCTTTAAAAATAAAGTTATATGGCTGCAATTTGCATTCCATTAATCTGGCCTTTAAAAGTTTCCTTTCTCCTTTCTTTCCAAACTGTCATATCACACTATCATGTTAGAAAAATGTTATTTCTTGTTAAATATTGCAGAACTTTAGAATTAGAAGAGAAATTACAGCCACTCTTGTCAAACACTCTCTATTTTCCAAATGTGACTCTAGAGGCCAGAGAGTTTACATGGACTGAAGGACCTGGCTCACAGAGTGGTGGCGCCCATTCTAACCAGGGATTATACCCGGAAGAGCTCTCAGGGGCCGTGAAAATCTCATTAATGAATTCAGAGGAAAGATATGAAGCAACAGCACATGTTGGAGCTGCCAGAAAGTACAACCCCATATGCATCAGTTGCCCACAGAGCAAATATTTTACAGGTGTAAGAAAATGGGTACTTAACTTCACACCCTGAGATCATACCATATACCATGATATATCATATTGACTATTTTAGCTCCTTCAATATTTATGTTGAAAATGAACTGGAAGATGTTCTACTTTAAACCACAGACAAGTCATTTATTTTGTATATTCTTTTGTGTCAGCTCATTTGGGCTCAGAGAAAATACGGATCTACATCTTGGACTAAAAGTGAACAGACATTTACCTTTGCTTTGGGAACTTATTTTTTTGTAACAACACCTTTAAAAAATATTATATATTTTATTTATATACTTTATTATTATTTGAAGGTATATGATAAATGATAATGGGAATTGAGTTAGTTGTATATGCTACTCAACAGCAGAATATATATATATATATATATATAGAGAGAGAGAGAGAGAGAGAGAGAGAGAGAGAAAAGTGTCCATTCTAACCAGGGATTATATCTGGAAGAGCTCTCAGGGGCCATGAAACTTTGATTAATGAATTCAGTGGAAAGATATGAAGCAACAGCACATGTTGGAGCTGCCAGAAAGTACAACCCCATATGCATCAGTTGCCCACTGAGCAAATATTTTACAGGTGTAAGAAACTGGGTACCTAACTTCACACCCTAAGATCATACCATATACCAACGATATATCATATTGACTATTTTAGCTCTCTCTCTCTCTCTCTCTCTCTCTCTATATATATATATATATATACACATAATTGCTTTTCAAAATATTCCTGAGCAAGCAATTTTTATTGCTTCCCCTTAACTGACCTCTGCTTCAGTCTGATCGACTGCTTTATTGTACCACCTACCATATGCTTATTATCAACCCTAAGCCATACTTTGCAGGATCCCAACAACTTCCTTGACTGTTGCCTCAAAGATTACTTCTCTAGGAGGCTTATCCCATCACCCATTCCTTGTGAAAGCTTCACTGCTTTCTGGTGAGTCTGCTCCTGCCAGCTTCCCCTAAATGAACTTCACCCTCCATCCCATTTATACCATAGCATTTAGCACTTCTGTGTTATTTTGTTTGTAGAATTCTTGAGGATAGGAGACACATGCCCCATTTCAGGATATTTTCCACATGGTCTAGTCTACTTTTAGGCACTTGATCAAACTTTAATAGATAAAACTGATCAATTTTTAAAATAAAGAATCCTAAGGCTCAAAGAAATTCTGGCAAGAAACACACAATCTCATTCTTTCGACAGCTTGAAAACCTGTGAAGACCTGCTAGGCAGTTGGCTGGCTGAAGCTGACACTATTGAGTGGACACTTGGGATTAGAATTGAGTCTTCTGAATACTAAGACAACACTTATTTCACTATCTTCCACCTTGCTCACAATATTGAGATCATTAAGAACGGAAGAAAGAGTAGCATGTCTTGAAGAGTTGACACACACTCTTGCCTGGATGCAAGATACCAGGGCTAGGCATCCAGAATGTCAGCTCTTAGCTCCTTCAAAACACTACCTTCTGAAATAAAGCAACAGGCAGCGAGGAAAGCTGTCAAGTTCCAATTTGCAGTTTCTAGTAAAGATCACAGCAAAAAATAGACTCCAGCTTCAACTTGTCTGTATTTCAACTTCTCAAGGGCTCAGCACTAGCTAACTGCTGGAATTCTGCACAAGCATGTTGACCAGCTTTATGCTTGCTTCTCCTCCTGCCTGGTTACCCAATTAGTTCCTTGTTAACCACGCACCTGCAGTGTCTTTCCCCTCAGGCTCTACTCCTCTCTGTGTAGCCTTTAACCCCTTCTGTACACACTGTTTAAAACACTATTAAGGTACCCCTATGGATGCCTGAAAGAAACCTCGGTGCCCCCTTGGTTGCCAAAGTAATTAGCTTACAGGGACATCTCATCTAATATAACTGTAAAATTGGGAATAGATCAAACTCCCCTGCCTGTGAAAGCTGCTGGGAATGCAAATGCAATCCATCCAGGTAATCAGGTAACACAGCAAAACATAGAAAACATGGAACGTCAGAAGCAAGATTCCCAGAGGTTCAGTCAAAGGAAGTACAGGAAAAAAAAAAAAACATTGTTTGTTTTTAAACCTTTCTGAGTCCCAGAAAGAAAATCTTCTGGAAAGCCAGAAGAAGGAGAATGAGTCAAGGAAAAATATCCTGGTACTATGCTGAAGATTTTTTTTTTTTACTGCTGCTCATACTTTAGTGGACCCCCAAAATATGCACAGGTATTAAGAAGGAATGAACGAGATTGTTAACTGAGGAAGTTAAGGGAACCCAGTGTAGGGAGGACAGGTGCTTTTAGAAGTGCCAGTCTATCACCAACTCTTGTGTCTGCTCACAGGCAGAACTGGCTTACAAATTGGAACCTAGCATTTGCCCTCTTTTTTGAGATCTTTCAAACAATAAAATGCCACTCAGTATTGTTTCCACTTTCAGATTCCACGATTTGAAAATCTTCACCTGCAAGAAATACATAGCTTTCCATCTTCATTAGAGAAGAAAAAGATTCCAACTGTAATAAGCAAAATAACTAGGCAGTCATAAAAAAAAAATGCAACTTACAGAAGCCTAAGATATTTTAAGAAGAAACCTGGTTATTTCAAATAAGAAAAACTTGCAAATATGATTTCAGAGTCATGCAGCAATTATAATCAGCAAAAATGGAAGATAGAAGTACTAGAAAACAAATGCAAAAGTCTCATCAGTTTTCAAAAAGGAGAAAAGGGTAGGTTGTGAATGTTTTAGCTCAAGGGTTTTGCATTGTAACTAGCAAAATTATCTAATTGATTATTCAGTAATTGATTTGTCTGTATTCAAAATATCAAGAAGTGAAAAATAGAAACTGTTTTTTCATCAAAAAATAACTTTTGCTAAAGCAATTTTTTTATTGATTTATTTTTGATCCTCTTGTTAGACTACAGGATCTGGAAGTTTTAATCTGTGTGTCTATGCTCAGTCTGTGAAGAAGGCTGAGCACCGAAGAATCGATGCTTTTGAACTGTGGTGTTGGAGAAGACTCTTGAGAGTCCCTTGGACTGCAAGGAGATCCAACCAGTCCATTCTGAAGGAGATCAGCCCTGGGATTTCTTTGGAAGGAATGATGCTAAAGCTGAAATTCCAGTACTTTGGCCACCTCATGTGAAGAGTTGACTCATTGGAAAAGACTCTGATGCTGGGAGGGATTGGGGGCAGGAGGAGAAGGGGATGACAGAGGATGAGATAGCTGGATGGCATCACTGACTCAATAGACATGAGTCTGAGTGAACTCTGGGAGTTGGTGATGGACAGGGAGGCCTGGCGTGCTGTGATTCATGGGGTCGTAAAGAGTCGGACACAACTGAGCGACTGATTTGATCTGATCTGATCTGATGCTCAGTCATGTCTGACTGTTTGCTACCCCATGGACTGTAACCTGCCAGACTCCTCTGTCCATGGAGTTCTCCAGGCATGAATACTGGAGCAGATTGCCATTCCTTTCTCCAGAGGATCTTCCTGACCCAGGGATCAAACCTAGGTCTCTTGCATTGTGGAGAGATTCTTTACCATCTGAGCCACCAGAATCACTGTTTCAATACATTACTGGATTTCATCAAAGTTTTCCTCATGAAACAATGGAGGAAGATGGAGAAAAATGTGTAGAGCATTTGCATAAAGTCAATGCCTATTCGAACCCTGTTTCTTAAAGGATGAATGTCTATCCAGAGAGATTTTAAAGCTGTAGTGCTTCTTTCAAAATGTAGGTGTCAAATGCCTACTGTGTGCTAGAATTTGAGAAAACAGCAGAGAGAAAGATCACTACCGGCAAAGACAGGCCCTCCTTTGCCTTCATGGAGAATATATGTTTAACTTATCAAAAAGTGGATGGAGAAATAGAAAATTATTATTAAATCATTAGATTTTACAAAGTCAAGTGAATAATTAAATCATCACATCAGAGGCTTCAGGGTAAAAATATTAGGCTAGAATGATGCTTCATACCTGAAAACAAACTTGTTAATAAGGTTAAATATAAATTTGAAAATCTATTTAAAACCAGAGTTAGGGATGTCTCTTGAAATCTTGAAGTTTTGGAGACTTCAAGATTAGAAGAGGTTAGAATGTGATTTAACTTTTAAAATACTTAACAAATCCTAAATTGTGTTCAGTTCAGTTCAGTTCAGTCCCTCAGTCATGTCCGACTCTTTGCAACCCCATGAATCCCAGCATGCCAGGCCTCCCTGTCCATCACCAACTCCCAGAGTTCACTCAAATTCACGTCCATGAGATGCCATCCAGCCATCTCATCCTCTGTCCTCCTGCCCCCAATCTGTCCCAGCATCAGAGTCTTTTCCAATGAGTCAGCTCTTCACATGAGGCAGCCAAAGTACTGGAGTTTCAGTGTTAGCATCATTCCTTCCAAAGAAATCCCAGGGCTGGTCTCCCTTAGAATGGACTGGTTGGATTTTCTTGCAGTCCAAGGGACTCTCAAGAGTCTTCTCCAACACCACAGTTCAAAAGCACCAATTCTGCAGAGCTCAGTTTTCTTCACAGTCCAACTTTCACATCCATACATGACCACTGGAAAAACCATAGCCTTGACAAGACGGACCTTGGTTGGCAAGGTAACGTCTCTGCTTTTGAATATGCTATCTAGGTTGGTCATAACTTTCCTTCCAAGGAGTAGGCGTCTTTTAATTTCATGGCTGCAGTCACCATCTGCAGTGATTTTGGAGCCCAGAAAAAGAAAGTCTGACACTGTTTCCACTATTTCCCCATCTATTTCCCATGAAGTGATGGAACTGGATGCCATGATCTTCATTTTCTGAATGTTGAGCCTTCTAGCCAACTTTTTCACTCTCCACTTTCACTTTCATCAAGAGGCTTTTTAGTTCCTCTTCACTTTCTGCCATAAGGATGGTGTCACCTGCATATCTGAGGTTATTGATATTTCTCCCAGTAATCTTGATTCCAGCTTGTGCTTCTTCCAGCCCAGTGTTTCTCATGATGTATTCTGTATATAAGTTAAATAAGCAGGGTGACAATATACAGCCTTGACGTACTCCTTTTAAAGTTTAAGTGTCCAAAATAGGGAAATTTAATGACATTAGATAGATCAACTTGAAACTTTTCATTGTGCTTGGGCCACTACAGTTTTAAAGAAAAATAACGTTAGGAATAAGTTAGATGAGGTAAACCGTGACAGTAAAACATTTGGAAATTCTGTTGTATAAGAATAATTTGAAACATTTTGGTAAGAAAATAAAAAAGAGTGATACTTGTTTACCAAAAGAATAATGTAATTGTTTAAACAGAACAAAACTAGTATTAGGTGATGAACACTACAAAGTTGGTGCTGGTAAGGAAAAGCCAGGTAAAATAAGAAGAAAGTGTTGGTCACTCACTTGTGTCTGACTCTTTGTGACTCCCATGGACTGTAGCCCACCATGATCCATGGAATTCTCCAGGCAAGAATAGTGGAGTGAGGAGCCATTCCCATCTCCATGGGATCTTTCTGACCCTGGGAGACAGCCTAGGTATCCTGCATTACAAGGCAGATTATTTACCATCTGAGCCATCAGGGAAGCCCAGGGAGAGAGGGCTGATTTGGTAAATACTAAAAGTGATCAAGTGCAGGTCAGGAAACAACAGTTAGAACTGGACATGGAACAACAGACTGGTTCCAAATAGGAAAAGGAGTACGTGAAGGCTGTATATTGTCACCCTGTTTATTTAACTTATATGCTGAGTACATGAGGAGAAACACTGGACTGGAAGAAATACAAGCTGGAATCAAGATTGCCGGGAGTAATATCAATCACCTCAGATATGCAGATGACACCACCCTTATGGCAGAAAGTGAAGAGGAACTCAAAAGCCTCTTGATGAAAGTGAAAGTGGAGAGTGAAAAAGTTGGCTTAAAGCTCAACATTCAGAAAACTAAGATCATGGCATCTGGTCCCATCACTTCATGGGAAATAGATGGGGAAACAGTGGAAACAGTGTCAGACTTTATTTTTCTGGGCTCCAATATCACTGCAGATGGTGATTGCAGCCATGAAATTAAAAGACGCATACTCTGGAAGGAAAGTTATGACCAACCTAGATAGCATATTCAGAAACAGAGACATTACTTTGCCAACCAAGGTCCATCTAGTCAAGGCTATGGTTTTTCCTATGGTCATGTATGGATGTGAGAGTTGGACTGTGAAGAAGGCTGAGCACCGAAGAAATGATGCTTTTGAACTGTGGTGTTGGAGAAGACTCTTGAGAGTCCCTTGGACTGCAAGGAAATCCAACCAGTCCATTCTGAAGGAGATCAGGCCTGGGAATTCTTTGGAAGGAATTATGCTAAAGCAGAAACTCCAGTACTTTGGCCACCTCATATGAAGAGTTGACTCATTGGAAAAGACTGTGATGCTGGGAGGGATTGGGGGCCGGAAGAAAAGGGGATGACAGAGGATGAGATGGCTGGATGGCATCACTGACTCAATGGACGTGCGTCTCAGTGAACTTCAGGAGTTGGTGTTGGACAGGGAGGCCTGGTGTGCTGTGATTCATGGGGTGGCAAAGAGTCGGACACGACTGAGAGACTGATCTGATCTGATACTGTGAATGGCAGCTTTTCAAGAATATTTTAGAAATAACTTTTTAAGTAGGGGAAAAAAAAATGCCTAAGTGATATCTAAAATTCCTTCTGTTTTTAAGATCTAAATCTGTGAGACTATAACAGAAATATTTTTTCCTGCATATTTGGCTTCAGATGAATATTTCCTCCTGAATTACTATTTTATAACCACAAGTGATGAACAGTTATTAAGTGGGAATGGTTTCTCCAATTCCTCTTGCCTTGATCTATGGATATTATCATGTTACAGTCCAAATCCAATAATAAGAGAACTTAGCATCTCAATCAAGCCACATTTTACCTTGTTTATTGCACTGTGTTCAAAAAATATATATTTATATTAGCTTATTCCTCCTATTACAAATATTGATGCTGTCTCTGATTTTTTCTAAACACAATTCAGGTCATTTCATTCTAGCTACATTTTTGATTCTGGATCCATTAAGCTTTCAGTTTTACTTTTATTTTTTTTAATTATGAAAATAATTAAAAGCTAACACATTTACAGGACACTTGAAAAATATAGCAAAAAGGTGCATATCATTCCATTATGTATTACAATTATTTAAGTAGATAAATTAATAATTTTATGTGGAATTTCAATACCAAACTCTCAAATTTTAATGAAATGAATAGGCAGAAATGTAGAAGGATATTTGTTGTTCAGTTGCTAAGTCATGTCCACCTCTTTGCAACCCCATGGACTGCAGCCCACCAAGCTTTCCTGTCCTTCACTACCTCCCAGCACGCTGGACATGTGCTCATGTGCTATGGACATGTGCTCAAACTCATGTCCATTGAACTGATTACGCCATCCAACCGTCTCATCCTCTGCCACCCCCTTCTCCTCCTGCCCTCAATCTTTCCCAGCATCAGGTTTTTTTCCCAATGTGTCAGCTCTTCGCATCAAGTAACCAAAGTAATGGAGCTTCAGCTTCAACATCAGTTTCTCCATTGAGTTTTCAAGGTTGAGTTCCTTTAGGATTGACTGGTTTGATCTTGCTGTCCAGGGGACTGTCAAGAGTCTTCTCCAGCATCAAAATTTGAAAACATCGGTTCTTTGGTGCTCAGCCATCTTTATGGTCCAATGTGAAAGACCTATGTTTGATCTCTTGGTTGGGAAAATTCCCTTAAAGGAGGGTGTGGCAGACCCTCCAGTATTCTTGCCTGGAGATTCCCCATAGACAGAGGAGCCTGGCAAGCCACAGTCCACAGGGTCACAAAGAGTTGGATGTGACTGAAAGACTAAGCACAGTGCAGCACCCACATCCTTACATGACTGCTGGAAAAAACATAGCTTTGAGTAAATGAACCTTTGTCAGCAAAGTGATATCTCTACTTTTTAATACACTGCCTAAGTTTTTCATATCTTTCCTTCCAAGGAGCAAGCATCTTTTAATTTCATGGCTGCAGTCACCATCCACAGTGATTTTGGAGCCCCAAAATAGAAAATCTGCCACTGTTTCCCTTCTTTTCCCCCCCATCAATTTGCCATGAAGTGATGGGACCAGATGCCGTGAACTTAGTTTTTAGAATGTTTAATTTTAAGCCAGCTTCTTCACTCTCCCTTCACCTTCATCAAGAAGTGTTTTTGTTTGTTTGTTTTGTTTTGTTTTAGTTCCTCTTCACCATCTGGCATTAGTGTAATATCATCTGCATATTTGAGATTGCTGATATTTTAATCTTGATTCCACCTTGGGATTCATCCAGCCTGGCATTTTGCATAATATATTTTGAATGTAAATTAAGTGAGCAGGGTGACAATATACATTCTTGATTTACTCCTTTCCCAATTTTGAACCAGCTCTTTGTAGCCTGTCCAGTTCTAACTGCTACTTCTTGACCTGCATACAGGTTTTTCAGGAGACAGGTAAGATGGTCTGGTATTCCCATCTCTTGAAGAATTTCCCAGTTTGTTGTGATCCACACAGTCACAGGTTTTCACATAATCAATGAAGCAGAAATAAATATGTTTTCTGGAATTCTCTTGCTTTTACTACGATGCAAAAGATATTGGGAAATTTGATATCTGGTTCCTCTGTCTTCTCTAAATCCAGCTTGTACATCTGGAACTTTCAGTTCATGTAATGTTGAAGCCTGGCTTGAAGGCTTTTGAGTATTACCTTTCTACCATGTGAAATGTGTGCAACTGTGTGGTAGTTTGAACATCTTTTGGCATTGCCCTTTTTCGAGACAGGAATGAAAACTTACCTTTTCAAGTCCTGTGGCCATTGCTAAATTTTCCAAATTTTCTGGCATATTGAGTGTAACAAGTTAACAGCATCACCTTTTAGGATTTGAAATAGTTCAATTGGAATGCCATCACTTCCACCTAGTTTGTCTATAATAATGCTTCCTAAGCTTCATAGACTTCACACTCCAGGATGTCTGGCTTTAGGTGAGTGACCACACCATCATGGCTATCTGGGCCATTAAGACCTTTTTTGTAGTTCTTCTGTATGTTCTTGCCACCTCTTCTTAATATCTTCTGCTTATTTTTGATCCTTACTGTTTCTCTCCTTTATAGTGCATATCTTTGCATTAAATTTTTCCTTGGTGTCTCTGAGTTTCTTGAAGAGATCTCTAGTTTTTCTGCAATTCCATTATTTTCTTTTACTTCTTTATATTGCTCACTTAGGAAAGCTTTCTTATGTCTCCTTGCTATTCTTTGGAACTCTGTGTTCAGTTGGGTATATCTTTCCCTTTCTCTTTTGCCTTTCACTTCTCTTCTTTTCTCAGCTATTTGTACTGCCTCTTCAGACAACCATTTTGCCTTCTTGCATTTCTTTTTCTTTGGGAGGATTTTGGTCACTATCTGTTCAATGTTAGTACCCTCTGTCCATAATTCTTCAGGTGCTCTGTCTATGTCTATATCTAATCTCTGGAATCTATTTGTCACTTTCACTGTATAATTAAAAGGGATATAATTTAGGTCATCTCTGAATGGCCTAGTGGTGTTTCTCTACTTTCTTCAATTTAAGTCTGAATTTTGCAATAATGAACTCATGATCTGAGCCACAGTCTGTTCCAAGTCTTCATCTTCAGTTATAAAGAATACAAGCAATCTGATTTTGGTATTGATAATCTGGTGATGTCTCTGTGTAGTTTTCTCTTGTGTAGGTGGAGGAGGATATGTTATGACCAGTGTGTTTTCTTGGCAAAACTCTGTTAGTCTTTACCCTGCTTCATTTTGAAGACTATAGTAGATCTGAAAATCACTATGAACCAAGTCAATGTAATTAAGATTTATACAATGTCCACATAGCAGTAGGATACACATTCTATTCAAGTTATCATAGACTGTAAACCAGGAGACACCAGAACATATCCAGGGACATAAAACAAGGTACAAAAATTTCATGATCTGAAAGTATTGAAACCATACAGAGTTTATTCTCTTATTACTGTGGAAATATATTTGTAACACAATCAAAATGAAAAGAGAACTTATCAAAATTTGTTGCCTGAAGCTGAAGCTGATCAATACAATTAAATACAATGTAGAATCTTGAATAAGGTATGAAAACAAATAATGGACACTAGCATAAAATTTTATGAAATTTAAACAAAGTCTGTACTTTAGTTAATAATACTACATCACATGTTAATTTCTATTTTTTTTACAATGTAAGATACACACACACACACACACACACACACACACACACTCAGAATTGGATTAGAAATTTCAAGCTTCATTCAAAATAAATTATTTTTAAAATCACTAAGATAAGTGTCCAGACTTTTAGCAATAATACCAGATGCCAGAATAAATGGAATTGTATCAAAGCAAAAGCTTTACAGACAAGCAAAAGTCAAGAGAATTCAATGTCACCAAAGCAGTTTTACAACAAATGCTAATGGAACTTATATAGGCAGGAAACATAGGAGAAGGAAAAGACTTACATAAAATAAACTGAAAACAAGAAAATGATAATAGGATCATCCAAGCTCACAGTTTCTTTTAATCTTTAATGTGTATTATACTCAGGACCATTCCAAACTTGCCATAGTTTATGATATTTTAGAGAAGTTCTGGTGATGTGATGCTAATTTTCAGGTTTGTTGGAATCCAAATTCCAGAGATTCTCTGGAGTCCTTTCTCCAGAGACTGACTTTCTGTCTCCTGCAGGAGAATAGCAGAGATTGTCTCTGGCCTGTGTTGAGTGGGGGGGATCCTTCTAGCTTCTCTTTACTCTATTCTCTAGGAGTATTTGTTACCTAACCCTGTGTATTTCCAGGCTTTGAGGTACAGATATGCTTGTTTTTTCTTAAATTATTGCCTCAGAAGAATTGCAAGGAAGGGTTTTCCCTGTTCTACTTAGTCAATCTCCACTGCTGCTGCTGCTGCTAAGTTGCTTCAGTCGTGTCCGACTCTGTGCGACCCCATAGACGGCAGCCCACCAGGCTCCCCCGCCCCTGGGATTCTCCAGGCAAGAACACTGGAGTGGGTTGCCATTTCCTTCTCCAATGCATGAAAGTGAAAAGTGAAAGGGAAGTTGCTCAGTCGTGTCCGACTCCTAGCGACCCCATGGACTGCAGCCCACCAGGCTCCTCCATCCATGGGATTTTCCAGGCAAGTGTACTGGAGTGGGGTGCCATTGCCTTCTCTGCAGCTTCCACTAGTCCATCTATTATTCATTCTCTGATATTTTGTTGACATCAGTAGTCTGAAGTCATTTCCCATCTTGTTCTTCTTATACTTTTGGATTTATATCTTCATTTTATTGTGTTGTGTTTTCAGAAGGAAATAGTAGAAATGTTTCCCTATACTGGTAGTTTTAACTAAAAGCCATATCTTTTTTAAGTCTTTCTTTTTTCTTACTTTTCCCCATTTCAAACACTTGAATTTTTGTTGCTGTTGTTCATTTGACCATATATTGCTTATTAGTTTTTAATTTTATTTTTTAATGTTAAAGTCAAGGGAATGATGGACAAATGAATCCAAATTCCAACAGTGTATTTCTCTGTTCAGGGGAAATTATATAAGGTAATAGTTCTTTTTTTTAATTTTTAATATTTCCTAGATATTACAACTGTACCATTTTCTATAAGAATATATAATTAAAATGATCCAAATAACTTTTTTATTCCATATTTTCCATTACTGTGTATTTTTAAAATAATTTAAAGAAAATGGTTAACCCAACAAAATTAATTACCTTAGTTTTTATATTAAAAAAATTCAGAGTGCAGTTTTGAATTATAGTATTGAGAAGAATGGCTATAAACTAAAATAATGCATCATGGAGTGAAAGTTTACTGAGAATAAAGTGCTGTAAAAAATACAAATCAAAGTGACTGAAATTTAGGAGTCAGGCTATGTGAAAGTCACAGTACTTCTTTAAAGATATTTGTTAAGAGTTTAAGATCCAGGATATTGCCTGCAAGTGTAAGGGGTTGTGAAGTTAAGGCCTGACAGGCTTGACTCAAATGACTTAGACTTTAAACAACTAACCTTCACATTCTAACTTCAAGAATTTGGTGGGAGGGTCTCCCTTGGGGAAATTGTAAGTATCAAGCTCTACTCTTGCTTCTATGTTCTTCATAACAATCCCTAGATTTGTCCTTGGTGGGGACTGGAGGCTGTGGAAATCCAGGGGAGGATTCTTATTAGCATTGTTATTTAAAAACAGAGTAAACAAATACCAAGGAATTCACTGCAGGGAGTATAAGGCCTTGAGCTTCGAGATATGAGGATTCAAATGGGATTTTCAAAATTGTATTGCTGGCTTTGTTAACAGAACAGACATGGAATAAAAAAAAAACAAAAATGATGTAAGGTGCTGAATGGTATTCTCTAAAGCAGCTCTCATCACGCCCTCCAAAAGTGAGTAGACTCAATTTACAGGGTACATATTTGTGACATTTTTATAAATTATGCCAGTTCAAATCCATTTCATCTTGTTTGATTTTATCCATCCCATTCCACTTTATCTCATGAAAAGTCACTCAGATTTCCCTAAGCATAAGTCATTAACCTTTCAGATAAACGTTTTTAGAATTTACTAGTGGTATTTAATATATTTAAATTGGCAGTTGAATTTCTGTAACTAAATCCATATCCTTTTATGTATATGCAACTGTGTCTTTAGCGTGGGCAGCTGCGGCCAGCGCATTTAGCATGGGTGGCTACCCCACATCAGAGGTCAGGGGCAGAAGCCCAGAGGACCCCATGCCTGAGAGGAGACGGCCAAGAGGAGTTACCCCACGTCTGAGGTCAGGGGCAGGGGCCGAGAGTGCCAGGCTGCGACGGTGCAGGAAAGGCCGAGAGGAGATATCCCACGTCCCAGGTCAGGGGAGTTGGCTGGGAGGACCTACCCCATGCCCGAGGTCAGGGGCGGCGGCCCGGAGATCCTAAACCATGCCCGAGGCCAGGGGCAGTGGCCAGGAGGAGAAACCCCACCTCCAAAGAGCAGTGGCTGAGCGGGCACAGGAGGGCCTAGAGGAGCTATTCCACGTTCAAGGTCAGAAGGGGCGGTTGTGAGAAGATACCCTTGGTCCAAGGTAAGGAGCAGCGGCTGCGCTTTGCTGGAGCAGCAGTGAAGAGATACCCCATGTCCTAGGTAAGAGAAGACCAAGTAAGATGGTAGGTGTTGCAAGTGGGCATCAGAGGGCAGACACACTGAAACCATAATCACAGAAAAATAGTCAATCTAATCACACTAGGACCACAGCCTTGTCTAAATCAATGAAACTAAGCCATGCCCGTGGGGCCACCCAAGATGGGCGGGTCATGGTGGAGAGGTCTGACAGAATGTGGTCCACTGGAGAAGGGAATGGCAAACCACTTCAGTATTCTTGCCTTGAGAACCCCATGAACAGTATGAAAAGTTAAAATAATAGGATACTGAAAGAGGAACTCCCCAGGTCAGTAGGTGCCCAATATGCTACTGGTGATCAGTGGAGAAATAACTCCAGAAAGAATGAAGGGATGGAGCCAAAGCAAAAACAATACCCAGTTGTGGATGTGACTGGTGATAGAAGCAAAATCCAATGCCGTAAAGAGCAATATTGCATAGGAACCTGGAATGTCAGGTCCATGAATCATGGCAAATTGGAAGTGGTCAAACAAGAGATGGCAAGAGTAAACGTCGACATTCTAGGAATCAGCAAACTAAAATGGACTGGAATGGGTGAATTTAACTCAGATGACCATTATATCTACTACTGTGCACAGGAATCCCTCAGAAGAAATGGAGTAGCCATCATGGTCAATAAAAGAGTTCAAAATGCAGTACTTGAATGCAATCTCAAAAATGATAGAATGATCTCTGTTTGTTTCCAAGGCAAACCATTCAATATCACAGTAATCCAAGTCTGTGCCCCACCCAGTAATGCTAAAGAAGCTGCAGTTGAACAGTTCTATGAAGACCTACAAGACCTTTTAGAACTAACACCCAAAAAAGATGTCCTTTTCATTATAGGGGACTGGAATGCAAAAGTAGGAAGTCAAGAAACACCTGGAGTAACAGGCAAATGTGGCCTTGGAATACAGAATGAAGCAGAGCAAAGACTAATAGAGTTTTGCCAAAAAAAATGCACTGGTCATAGCAAACACCCTCTTCCAACAACACAAGAGAAGACTCTATACATGGACATCACCAGATGGTCAACACTGAAATCTGATTGATTTTATTCTTTGCAGCCAAAGATGGAGAAGCTCTATACAGTCAGTAAAAATAAGACCAGGAGCTGACTGTGGCTCAGATCATGAACTCCTTATTTCCAAATTCAGACTTAAATTGAGGAAAGTAGGGGAAACCACTAGATCATTCAGGTATGACCTAAATCAGATCCCTTATGATTATACAGTGGAAGTGAGAAATAGATTTAAGGGACTAGATCTGATAGATAGAGTGCCTGATGAACTATTGACGGAGATTCGTGACATTGTACAGGAGACAGGGATCAAGACCAACCCCATAAAAAAGAAATGCAAAAAAGCAAAATGGCTGTCTGGGGAGGCCTTACAAATAGCTGTGAAAAGAAGAGAAGTGAAAAGCAAAGGAGAAAAGGAAAGATATAAGCATCTGACTGCAGAGTTCCAAAGAAGAGCAAGGAGAGATAAGAAAGCCTTCTTCAGCGATCAATGCAAAGAAATAGAGGAAAACAACAGAATGGGAAAGACTAGAGATCTCTTCAAGAAAATTAAAGATACCAAGGGAAAACTTCATGCAAAGATGGGCTCGATAAAGGACAGAAATGGTATGGGCCAAACAGAAGCAGAAGATATTAAGAAGAGGTGGCAAGAATACACAGAAGAACTCTACAAAAAAAGATCTTCACGACCCTGCTAGTCACGATGGTGTGATCACTGACCTAGAGCCAGATATCCTGGAATGTGAAGTCAAGTGGGCCTTAGAAAGCATCACTATGAACAAAGCTAGTGGAGGTGACAGAATTCCAGTTGAGCTATTTCAAAGCCTGAAAGATGATGCTGCGAAAGTGTTGCACTCAATATGAGAGCAAATTTGGAAAACTCAGTAGTGGCCACAGGACTGGAAAAGGTCAGTTTCTATTCCAAACCCAAAAAAAGGCATTGCCAAAGAATGCTCAAACTACCACACAATTGCACTCATCTCACACGCTAGTAAAGTAATGCTCAAAATTCTCCAAGCCAGGCTTCAGCAATACGTGAACCGTGAACTACCAGTTGTTCAAGCTGGTTTTAGAAAATGCAGAGGAACCAGAGACCAAATTGCCAACATCACCTGCATCATCGAAAAAGCAAGAAAGTTCCAGAAAAACATCTATTTCTGCTTTGTTGACTATGCCAAAGCCTTTGACTGTGTGGATCACCATAAACTGTGGAAAATTCTAAAAGAGATGGGAATACCAGACCACCTGACCTGCCTCTTGAGAAATTTGTATGCATGTCAGAAAGCAACAGTTAGAACTGGACATGGAACAACAGACTGGTTCCAAATAAGAAAAAGGAGTACATCAAGGCTGTATATTGTCATCCTGCTTATTTAACTTCTGTGTAGAGTACATCATGGGAAATGTTGGGCTAGAAGAGGCACAAGGTGGAATCAAGATTACCGGGAGAAATATCAATAACCTCAGAAATGCAGATGACACCACCCTTATGGCAGAAAGTGAAGAGGAACTCAAAAGCCTCTTGAAGAAGGTGAAAGAGGAGAGTGAAAAAGTTGGCTTAAAGCTCAACATTCAGAAAATGAAGATCATGGCATCTGGTCCCATCACTTCATGGGAAATAGATGGGGAAACAATGGAAACAGTGTCAGACTTTATTTGGGGGGGCTCCAAAATCACTACAGATGGTGACTGCAGCCATGAAATTAATAGACACTTACTGCTTGGAAGGAAAGTTATGACCAACCTAGATAACATATTGAAAAGCAGAGACATTCCTTTGCCACCAATGGTCCGTCTAGTCAAGGCTCTGGTTTTTCCAGTGGTCATGTAGGGATGTGAGAGTTGGACTGTGAAGAAGGCTGAGTGCTGAAGACTTGATGCTTTTGAACTGTGGTGTTGGAGAAGACTCTTGAGAGTTCCTTGGACTGCAAGGAGATCCAACCAGTCCATTCTGAAGGAGATCAGCCCTGGGATTTCTTTGGAAGGAATGATGCTAAAGCTGAAACTCCAGTACTTTGGCCACCTCATACGAAGTGTTGACTCAGTGGAGAAGTCTCTGATGCTGGGAGGAATTGGGGGCAGGAGGAGAAGGGGATGACAGAGGATGAGATGGCTGGATGGCTTCACTGACTTGATGGACATGAGTTTGAGTGAAATCTGGGAGTTGGTGATGGACAGGGAGGCCTTGCATGCTGCGATTCATGGGGTTACAAAGAGTCAGACACGACTGAGCGACTGAACTGAACTGAACTCAACTGTGTCTTATGCAGCCTTAAGTTTTCCTCCTCTGGACTTCTCAGAAATATCTGATAGTTCATTTGTTGTTGTTTAGTTACTAATTCATGTTCAACTATTTTCAGGACACCAGTGACTGTAGCATGACATGCTCCACTGTCCACGGAATTTCCTGGTCAAGAATACTGGAGAAGATTGCTATTTCCTTCTCTAGGGGCTTTTCCTGACCCAGGAATTGAACCTGCATCTCCTGCATTGGCAAATGGATTCTTTACTGTTGTGCCACCAGGGAAGCCTAATATTTCATTAAGTAGCTTTAAATATAACATTTGTTGATTTTTTGTTGTTGTTTATAAAACAAATTCATCCTCATGGTAAAAAAAAATGCAGTAAATTGCATGAAAATAAAGCTACCTATAATCTTATGACTTTTAAAAATCCAATTGTTGCAAGAAAGAAATTGGAGCTGGAGTGCATGGTCACATCCAAGGTCACATCTGAGTCCCTGGGACAGCTGTCAAATGTGGGTTCTTGGCTGACTTCATGCAGGAAAGACTTCAAGAAGGGACCATAGAAAAGTGAAAGAAGACACACACTCGATAGAGAGGGTCTGCTGCTGCTAAGTTGGTTCAATCCTGCCCGACTCTGTGCGACCCTAGAGACGGCAGCCCACCAGGCTCCCCCGTCCTTGGGATTCTCCAGGCAAGAACACTGGAGTGGGTTGCCATTTCCTTCCCCAATGCATGAAAGTGAAAAGTGAAAGTGAAAAGTGAAAGTGAAGTCGCTCAGTCGTGTCCGACTCCTAGCAACCCCTTGGACTGAAGCCTACCAGGCTCCTCTGTCGATGGGATTTTCCAGGCAAGAGTACTGGAGTGGGGTGCCACTGCCTTTCTGGGACATCTCAAAAGGCAAGAGTCACCAGGTTACAGGGTTGTCAGTTTTCATGCTGCTGTTTAGCTGCTAAGTCATGTCTGACTCTTTGTGACCCCACACTGTAGCCTGCCAGGCTCCTCTGTCCACAGGATTTCTCAGGGAAGAATATTGGAATGATTTGCCATTTCCTTCTCTAAAGGAATCTTCCTGACCCCGGGATGGAATCCAGGTCTCCAGTATTGACAGGTGGGTTCTTTACCTCTAGTGCCACCTGGGAAACCTATGCATATCTTAGCTTGACCAAAAAGTTTGCTTGGGTTTTCCTGTAGGAGGTTATAAACCCAAACAAACTTTGTGGCCAACCCAATATTTACTTTTTCTACAACACTTCAGAGAAAGTTACATGCAATATGTCATTTAAGTTTAAATTCTCCACAGCACTTTTCTATAAACAAGGAACTATAGTGCTTCCCGGTGGCTCAGTGGTAAAGAATCCATCTACCCATGTAGGAGACACAGAAGATGAAGGTTCAGTTCTTGGGTTGGGAAGATCCCCTGGAGAAGGAAATGGCAACCCACTATAGTATTCTTGCCTGGAAAATGCCATGTTTGGAGAAGGCTGGTGAGCTAGTCTACAGGGTCACAAAGAGTTGGACATGACTTAGTGACTAAGCACAACTATAATGCAGTTAATAAAACAAGGAATTTTAATATTGATAAGAATATTATCTAATCAATAGCCCATATTCAAATTTCACCAATAATCTCAATAATGTTCTTTACACTGACCTTATTTCCAGGATCCAAATCAGAGTATACCTTGAATTTAGTACCATGATAGGACTCACTAGGCCTTTTTTTTTTTTTTTTTTTTCATTGTTCCAGAAACTTCTTTTTTTTTTTTTTTTTTTTAGATTTATTTATTTATTTATTTTTTTTCTTTTTTAAAAAAAATCACATGCTCCCCATCCTGAACCCTCCTCCCTCCCAACCTCCCCATACCATCCCCCTGGGCCTTCCCAGCGCACCAGCCCCAAGCATCCAGCATCGTGCACTGAACCTGGACTGGCATCTCGTTTCATACATGACATTTCACATGTTTCAATGACATTCTCCCAAATCTTCCCACCCTCTCCCACAGAGTCCATAAGACTGATCTATACATCAGTGTCTCTTTTGCTGTCTCGTACACAGGGTTATCGTTACCATCTTTCTAAATTCCATATACATGCGTTAGTATACTGTATTTATGTTTTTCCTTCTGGCTTACTTCACTCTGTATAATAGTCTCCAGTTTCATCCACCTCATTAGAACTGATTCAAATGTATTCTTTTTAATGGCTGAGTAATACTCCATTGTGTATATGTACCACAGCTTTCTTATCCATTCATCTGCTGATGGACATCTAGGTTGCTTCCATGTCCTGGCTATTATAAACAGTGCTGCGATGAACATTGGGGTACACGTGTCTCTTTCCCTTCTGGTTTCCTCAGTGTGTATGCCCAGCAGTGGGAAAGGATTGAGAAGATGCAAGAAAGGTTTAATAAGGACCTAGAAGAAATAAAAAAGAGTCAATATACAATGAATAATGCAATAAATGAAATTAAAAACACTCTGGAGGCAACAAATAGTAGAATAACAGAGGCAGAAGATAGGATTAGTGAATTAGAAGATAGAATGGTAGACATAAATGAATCAGAGAGAATAAAAGAAAAACGAATTAAAAGAAATGAGGACAATCTCAGAGACCTCCAGGACAATATTAAACGCTACAACATTCGAATCATAGGGGTTCCAGAAGAAGAAGACAAAAAGAAAGACCATGAGAAAATACTTGAGGAGATAATAGTTGAAAACTTCCCTAAACTGGGGAAGGAAATAATCACCCAAGTCCAAGAAACCCAGAGAATCCCAAACAGGATAAACCCAAGGCGAAACACCCCAAGACACATATTACTCAAATTAACAAAGATCAAACACAAAGAACAAATATTAAAAGCAGCAAGGGAAAAACAACAAATAACACACAAGGGAATTCCCATAAGGATAACAGCTGATCTTTCAATAGAAACTCTTCAAGCCAGGAGGGAATGGCAAGACATACTTAAAATGATGAAAGAAAATAACCTACAGCTCACTAGGCCTTTTAATCCAAAACTGCTTATCAACCCTTTTTTTGTTTCATGAAATAGTTTAAAAAATACAAAGAGCATATTTATTTTGTAGCCTGTCCCTTACTTGGGTCTCCTCACAATTAGATTTGGGTTACTAACTGTTGTCAAGGACACAACAAAGTACTAGACACTACAGAATATTGATTTCCCATTATTAGTGATATTAACTTGGATCATTTGGCTAAGGTGTGTCTTCCACACAAGGGAGTATTACTCAGCCATTAAAAAGAATACATTTGAATTAGTTCTAATGAGGTGGATGAAACTGGAGCCTATTATACAGAGTGAAGTAAGCCAGAAAGAAAAACACCAATACAGTATACTAATGCATATATATGGAATTTAGAAAGATGGTAACAATAATCCTGTATATGAGACAGCAAAAGAGACACTGATGTATAGAACAGTCTTTTGGACTCTGTGGGAGAGGGAGAGGGTGGGATGATTTGGGAGAATGGCATTGAAACATGTACAATATAATATATGAAACAAGTCGCCAGTCCAGGTTCAATGCACGATACTGGATGCTTGGGGCTGGTGCACTGGGACGACCCAGAGGGATGGTATGGGGAGGGAGGAGGGTTCAGGATGGGGAACACGTGTATACCTGTGGCAGATTTATGTTGATATATGGCAAAAGCAATACAATATTGTAAAGTTAAAAAATTAAAAAAAAAAATAAATTTAAATTTTATTTTTGAAAAAATGCTTTAGTGAGGAGATGCTTTGAGTCTATCTAAATATCCAGTTCCTCATCAAATGTTTGCCTCTGTTGATAATTCATGTTGAAATAATAATCTATGATGATTACAAAGTGGTGATTTTTCTAATCCTGTGCCTTCTACATTATTAGCACTTTTTGTGCTGTAAGATAGAACTTTCCTGTCATTATATTTACATATTTATTTGTCTATTTATGTGTTCCTTACAAAGAAAAGGCAGAGGAACCAGATAAATTGCCAACATCTGTTGAATCATAGAAAAAGCAAGAGAGTTTCAGAAAAACATCTGCTTTTTTGACTGTGCTAAAGTCTTTGTGTGGATCACAACAAACTGTGGAAAATTCTTCAAGAGATTGGAATTCTGACCACCTTACTTGCCTCCTGAGGAACCTACCTGTATTCAGGTCAAGAAATGTCAGTTAGAACCAGACATGGAACAATGGACTGGTTCCAGATTGGGAAAGGAGTCCCTCAAGGCTGTGTATTGTCACTCTGCCTATTTAATTTATATGCAGAGTACATCATGCGGAATGCCAGGCTGGATGAAGGGCAAACTGGAATCAAGATTGCAGGGAGAAATATCAATAACCTCAGAAATGCAGATGACACCACTCTTAGTGAAGAGAAACTAAAGAGCCTCTTGATGAAAGTGAAAGAGGAGAGTGAAAAAGCTGGCTTAACACTAAACATTCAAAAATGAAGATCATGACATCTGGTCCTACCACTTCATGGCAAATAGATGGGGAAACAATGGAAACAGTGAGAGACTTTATTTTCTTGGACTCCAAAATCACTGCAGATTGTGACTGCAGCTACGAAATTAAAAGACACTTGCTCCTTGGAATAAAAGCTATGACAAACTGAGACAGCATACTAAAAAGCAGAGACATTACTTTGCCAGCAAAAGTCCGTCTAGTCAAAGCTATGGTTTTTCCAGTAGTCGTGTATGGTTGTGAGGCTTGGACTATAAAGAAAGCTGTGCACCAAGAGCTGTTGCTTTTGAACTATGGTATTGGAGAAGACTCTTGAAAGTCCCTTGGACTGCAAGGAGATCAAACCAGTTAATCCTAAAGGAAATCAGTCTTGAATATTCTTTAGAAGGACTAATGCTGAAGCTGAAATTCCAATACTTTGGACACCTGATGGGAAGAACTGACTCATTGGAAAGAACCCTGATGGTGGGAAAGATTGAAGGCAAGAGGAGAAGAGGATGAAAAAGGATGAGATGGTTGGATGGCATCTCTGACTCAAACGAGATGAATTTGAGCATGCTCTGGGAGTTGGTGATGGACAGGTAAGCCTCGTGTGCTACAGTCCATGGGGTCTCAAAGAGTTGAATACAACTGAGCAATTGAACTGAACTCTCAGTAATAAATCATGGATTTACTTATGAGATGCATATTTTATGGCTTTTTCAGGTAATCTTCTTTCAGATAGAGTTTTCCTGAAGTTCATGGGTGAAATTCAGTCAAGTTACTTTCCAGAAAAGCCAGGTTTGGAACTTCTATCACTTGTGTATTAAAACGCTTGGTGGTCGTGGTTTAGTCGCTAAGTCGTGTCTGACTCTTGCGACTCCGTGTGTTGTAGCCTGCCAGGCTCCTCTGTTCATGGGATTGTCCAGGCAAGAATACTGGAGTGGGTTGCCATTTCCTTCTTCAGGGGATCTTCCCGACCCTGGAATTGAATCTGGATCTCCTGCACTGCAGGCAGATTCTTTACCGAATAAGCTATAAAGACACTGTTAAAATGCTTACCTCACTTATTTTCTGGTATTTAAGAGTGATCAATACAATGAGTGAAACATGGAAATCGATTGACATTTTATTTGCTAACAAATTGCAAGTAATTTTTTTTTCATATTTACATTAATATGCTCACTTTTGTCTTCTTTCTTTTGGACTGTTGATATTTCTCTGACTGATTTTTAAAGGATGTGTACTTTGACATACAATTAAGATATCTTTTCCTGCCAATCATACTTGTCAATATTTACAAAAGACCCTGCAGCTCAGGAAGTTTCTCTAACCCTCCTTTTAGAAAATTATCAAGAGGATGGCCAGACTCCAATCTACCTGTCTGAAACCCAAGCCCCTGGTGTCTTATTTATTGTTTGCAATCTGATGTCTTGTGCAGACAGATGCCTCAGTTGGCACGTCACCTGACTGCTGATTTGTGCTTTACCGCTGGACACTATAACTCCAATTAGCTTCAACTCTGTTCTGTAGCCTGAGGATAAGTCCTGTTTTAAGCCCCTTATTCCCTCAAGGTACAATAGCCTTGGGTTCTGCCTGTCTTGAAGGGAAATTCTGACAAGTAGAAGATACATTTGGAAGAATACAGATTGCATTTGCATTCCAACCAAACCTGTGGTGCTTCATCTAGATTAGAAGTTCTCAGCATGCGGCTCTGAGAGCTTCTCAGGTGGTCAGCAAGATCAAGATAGTTCTTATAATAAAATTAAGATTCCATCTTTCTCCTTCACTCTCATTCTTTCACAAGTGTACAGTGGAATTTTCCAGAGTCTACATGATTTCTGATATTGCAACAGATTGGAGATAAAACACATATGAAAACCCAGCCATCTTCTGTTCAATCACTAAACAGAATTACAAAATGTAAAACAATGATACTCTTCTCACTGGAATTGGCTTTAAAAAAAATGTAGTCATTCTACATTAAAATATGCTGCTAAAATTAGGATTTAACTGATATTTTAAATTTATATTTTTAAGTTTAATATCTAACATGTTAAATATAAAACCCACATGAGTGAATGAAATTAGCAGTTAGGATTTTAAAATGAAAAACAATTCTGTCACCTTTCTGCTGAAAAACCATCTATAACTACACTGCACATATAAAGTCTTGTTAGAACTCTACACTGTGTTAACTGACTTGTGCCTGCACGAGTAGCCTCTCCTCAACTCACTTTCTCTCTGGAAGTGTTATTTACACTGGTCTTCTTTCAGATCCTCCAAGTAGCCAGTTTCTTTCCAACTAGAGGAGCTCTACAGATGTTCCCTTTGTCAGAAACATTCCCCTAATGTCTTGCACAGCTATCTCATCTCTCCTCCTTGGAGATACCATTTCTGGATTACTATTCAGTTTTTAATTATGCTTTCTTTCTTTCTCTCTTTTTTTTTTTCTTTTTTTTTTTTTTTAATGCCTTTTCCATATAGACCTTGTTACTTTAATAAGCATATATCAGGGCACACAAGGACTTGAAGGAAACCAGTTCTTGGGCATGGCTGATACTCCCTGAGTAACTGTACCGCTGTACTGTTCACTATACTCTCTGGTTTCCCATTCTTTTCCCAAGTCTGAGGAAGAGAGAATTCATTCTCCTGTAAGTTTCATCAAAATTTCATATTTTAAATAATTTTTTTTGTAATGTTATACTGTGCTTAGTCACTCAGTCATGTCCAACTGTTGCAACCCTATGGACTGTAGCCCTGGAAATTCTCCAGGCAAGAATACTGGAGTAGGTTGTCATGCCCTCCTACAGGGGACCTTCCCAAGCCAGGGATCCAGTCCAGGTCTCCCACATTGCAGGCAGATTCTTTACCATCTGAGCCACCAGGGAAGCCCCAGAAATATTGGAGTTTTTGTAATGTTAGCTATAGTTAATGAGAGAGTTCTAAAATTCCCCCAGAGTTGGTGCCCTCTATATAGTCTTTCTAAGTATATTTGTTTATTTACACTGAATTGCAAGTACCTAGAGACAGGAAGAAAAAAAAATATATATATATATATGCCAAACACACGCATGCCCACACACAGTCATCATACACACAAATACTTAGAAATACAAGTTATCCTACCTAAGATCATGGCATCCGGTCCCATCACTTCATGGCAAATAGATAGGGAAACAATGGAAATAGTGACAAACTTTATTTTCATGGGCTCTAAAATCACTGCAGATGGTGACTGCAGCCATGAAATTAAAAGAGACTTACTCCTTGGGAAAAAAAAAAAAAAACTATGACCAACCTAGACAGCATATTAAAAAGCAGAAACGTTAGTTTGCCAACAAAGGTCCATCTAGTCAAAACTATGGTTTTTCCAGTTGTCATGTATGGATGTGACAATTGGACCATAAAGAAGGCTGAGTATCTTTCTGAACTGTGGTGTTGGAGAAGACTCTTGAGAGTCCCTTGGACAGCAAGGAGATCAAATGAGTCAATCCTAAAGGAAATGAATCCTGAATATTCATTGTAAGGACTAATGATGAAGCTGAAGTTCCAATATTTTGGTCACCTGATGTGAAGAGTCAACTCATTAGAAAAGAGCTGATGCTGGGAAAGATTGAAGACAGGAGAAGTGGACGACAGAGAATGAGATGGTTGGATGGCTTTACCGACTCGATGGACATGAGTCTGAGCAAACTCCAAGAGATGGTGAAGGACAGGGAAGCCCAGCATGCTGCAGTCCATGGGATTGCAAAGAGTCAGACGCTACCAAAGAACAATAACAACAAGTGATGATTTGTGATCATTTATGTATAAAAATCTAAATACTGACAATATGCCATTTGTGTTTATACCTGTTTCCATTATGACCATTATGCAGCATTTGTTAATTGACGAGTGAAGTCAATGAAAATTTGTAATGGATAAGCCTGGGATGCTATGATTAAGAAACGGTAACCAGATGTCCCAAAATTCTTGCTGAATTGTTCACTTCTGAAATAATAGGTAGTTTAAATGGACCTATAAAAGAAGACATGGCTTAGAAGATTGAAAGGAGGGAGTAAAGCCACTGGAGGACACATTTTATTAAAGCCATGCAGAGAAGTCTCTGATTTGTTTGTAGATCTCTCAGGGTACTTGGAATTGACTAGGATTTCTACACTTAGAAATAATAGGGAAGTAATCAGACAAGTAGATCAACTGCCACCACAGAGAGTTACAGATCTACTTTGAAGAAGAAAATATCAATTTTCAACCCTCTTTCTTTTTGTACACTCCTCAGTTTTTCATTCAAGAAGGCATACGCAGACAGAAAGTTTAGTGCTTTTATGTTGTCTGAAGTCATTTTGGTCATGGAAAAAAGAGATTTACCAAACCCATTTCTATTAAGGTGTACATAATTCTGGTTAATACTTCTCCTAGAAAAAAATGTGTTTTGAAAAGCAGACTTGATGACCTAAGGGATGTAGGATTGCCATCAAAGACTGTGGTGATAGCAAATAAAACTCTAGTGAAAAGTTCTTACCAGCTCTCTCAAATGACATATACAGGTACTATTCTTCATCCTTTGGTTTCTACAGTACAGAACTTTAACCAAATGGCAGGCAAACATACTACTTGTGAACTGAGCATATTGATATGTTTGTTCAAACTGCTTTCTCTACACGATATGTCCTATATGGTAGTAGGAAAAGGTTTTTGAGTCCAGCAGAAGTGAGAGTGAGTCCTGCCTCACTCCCTTCCCACCTTGAACTCCTTACATTCTCAATGATACTGTTTCCTCATCTGGAAATGAGAATAATAGATACTTGTGAAAATTAGAGATGACAAGAATACACATAGTGGGCACTTCATATGTTAGCTAGTTTGAGGGATATTATAGTTGTACAATAGATATTACAATTACATAAATGTGACTGATCAATATGTATAGATCTTTATATACAACATCTGATTCTGCCTCTGTACATAACATATTAGATATATTATGCATAGCATATATACTGTCCTCATTTCCTTTTCTGTATTTGTTCATCTAAGCTGTCTATGCAGCTACAACATTTCCCAATCAGAAGGGACAGTGGCCACAGACACTGGGAAGGTCATCTTTGTGCCTACCAGCTGCTATCAGCTCTATGTTTAATTAAATTCAAGGTCCGTATTAAATAAAATTTCCTCCTTGATATTGTTATCAATACCATCCGTTGGTTATAACACTGGATTCCCACAGCACTTTTTCACATGTCTATTTTATTTTGATAATTGAACACTTTTTAATTAACCTATTTCCCATGTTACAATTTCCATATGCCATCCCCCAAGTAAACTCTAATCATTTTGAAAACAGGGAGTATGTCATACTTCTTTCATAACTCATAATATCAAGGGAAATACCTGCATATGAAAGGTGCTTCAAAATATTTGTTGAATTTTAATGAAATGAATCTGCTAGGAATGAGAATGACACTGACTTCACCCTCCAATCACAAATTGGCCCTCTTTTCACTCCCAGCTCTGCTGGCTCTGTACCTAGCCAGTGATCCACGTGCATTGGCCATTGGTTTTGTGATTGTGCCACTGTGCCAGAATACAAAAAACTTGTTTTTTTCTCATGTTCAGTACAATCGGCTCTCCTATTCTGAAGTGGAATAAGTTTCCTGGTATGATTGCTTTTGAAGAGGAAAATTTCTATGAGAAAAAGCTAGGAAGAGTTCACTCCTGCTCTAACTGCATTTTTTAATCATCGCTGTTTGCCCCTCCAGTGCGTCTGCCCATTTCCAAAGCCAAGCTTGTGATTTTGATGCACCATCATGGCTAAATACAGTATATCATTTCAGCAGGCTCTTCACATTGTGTTATTGTTAATGATGCTTTTTATTTACCAGAACCATAGGCAATATGATATTACTCTCATTCAGTGAGCCCGGCAGGAGACTTTTTAAAAGTGTAATGCATTTGCTGTAATGTCTCTGATCAGGTGGATCCGGCCTGGAAGAACTCCAAGTCGGATAATTACATTTTCGCTACCTATAATTTCCACCACCTTTTTGAGAGCTTGTCACATTCTTCTCGTTTCACACCGCACATGTATGTGGTGTTTGCTGAACACTATTTTAAAAAGAAAATAAAATCAGCCAGTCTTAACATCCAGGAGGTAAGGAAAAGTTATGGAGAGGTTAATGGAGAGGTCAGAATAGATGCTTGAAGGGACATCCCTGAACTTTGTCTTTATTTTTCTTCATTCCTTCAAAAGCCATATCCTTTTTTACCCTTTTGTCATGACCTCATATTCTCTCACTTTTAGACAAACAGCATTCTCATGCTATTATGACTTTCCCATAATAAGAGGAAGTGATCTAGTAGGATTATCCTTACTGAAGCATACACATTATGCTTCATAACTTGTCCGGAGGAATTTACACTTTATACATGATAACTACTGGAAGGAGCAAGGTGTCACACAAAGGGACTGATTTCCAAAGGCTGGAAATGTGAGACTGTGTCCTATGAAAAAAGAGATCCTCCATGTGAGGAGTGCAGTGCATGCACCTAAATTCCCTCTCATGCTTACACACTGGAACTCCACTGATTTTCAAGGTAAAAAGAAATACTAGATTTTACATTTCATTGTCTCTAATAGGTTACATTAGCATACAAGGCTCTTTGCACAGAAGGTATGACAGGGTCAGGAAGAATGTTTTTAATGTTTCTAATATAAGACTTCTCAGAGGCAACCATTTTTTAAAGAGTAAAAGCACCTGAAGTCAAATGATGAAGGTGAATGACTAAGCTGAGTAATAATATCTGAGTACAAAAAGGTACTACCTTGAGATCCATAAAGTAAGACTAATTTTCAATCCTGCCTGATAGAATTAGAAAGGACGCCATGGTAGGGTATCAATCCTTGTATCATAGTTACATGAAGGTACAGCTTAAAGGTAAACTCTTCCTTGAGTGGGTAATGCCCATTTCAATAGTGTGTTATATTTTTGTTTTTAATGGATATACATGATGTGCTGTTACTCCTTTCATATGTCTCCCTTCCCTTTGGAGGACTTGGGTGCCCACAGCATCCCTATAAACCATGTCAGCCTATCCAGATGCCTCCCCATCAGAGTCACATGCAGCTCACCATCTAGGCAATTGCTCAGCTGACAATGAGAGCGGACATCACTGTAATGCAGGAGCCCAGCATGTATTTATGGAACATCAGTTTAATCTGTAATATTATAGCTGTCAATGCCATCTGGTGTAGGCTTTATTTTATATGTTTTCCCTTTTCTCCTTTTTGCTATGCCTTGATTTTGTTAATTCTATGCAGGTTTATGAGGGAGTTTGCTGTAGATTGAATTTGGTCACCTGTCTTTGCTTTCCTGATATCACATTTAACATTTGGGCTTATATTCAAAGTTGCCATTTTTTTGTTTGTTTGTTTGTTTTGTTTTTTGATCACCTGGTTTAACAGTCATTGCTTGCGAATTTCATGGATTTCTTGTTGCACTGGCAGTAAATCTGACTCATATTCTCAGTCTAGCATCTTGTGCTTGTAATACTGGTATGGGTCACTGTGACCTTTGAACACCATCATCCCATGACTTCTGGTATTTCCTAGTTGGTTTCAGTACCACAAAAAAACAGCCCATTAATCACATATCTGAAATCTTTGCCTTGAAATGTCTTCCCATTTCACGACTCTCTTTGACAGTCAGAATTCTTCTGCATTTATTTCTACTGCCTTTTCTAATGTTACCATTCAAGTAAATGTCCCCATTTTTTTAAAGCACGATCCACCAGCCTTCCAACTCTGGTCATCACGTTTTCCTTCAGAAGTTGTATCCACACTTATAGAGTTAGTCCTACTAGACTAGCTGCCACTAAATAGTCCTACTGCCACCACTGGTACTACTAGTTCTACTAGTTTACTATCCTCTAGAGCAAGGGCTGAGGAAGTTTTTAAGTAAGACCCCAGATAGTAAATGCTTTATACTTTGTGGGCTGCATGAGGTCTTTTTTGGTCAATCTTTTGCTTATTATTATTTGTATTTTATTTGTTGTTGTTGATTTATTTTTACAACCCTTTGAAAATGTTAAAAAAAAATGTGGTATAGGCCATTCAAAAAATTGTACTGATCTTTGTACTAAATACCAAAGGAAGGAAAAATAATGGATTCTTATTCTGTATATAGGTCAAGAAGACTGAGGAGGGATGATGATTCATTACCACCAAAAATTAAAGAGATAAAATGGTGACTTTAGAATAAGTAGTTTTACTAGGAAAATTCTTTTTTGAGTAAATGCAGTCACTCCCTAACTTTTCTGTTTTGTGTGACTTTTCTTTTTATCTTCTGCTTCAAACAGAGTCAATATACCCTTGGCCTTCTACAAAGAATTTAAATAGTCCCAAGTGCCTGTTATTTTCTTTCATATCAAGTAGAATGTGTTTGTAGTTTCTCCTTAGAGAATAAACCCATCTTGAGTTGACTTGTAATTGGACTGGACTTCATGAATAGGCTGTGTTGAATTAGGCACTTTATAAGCCATGAGATAAGACGACCTTTCAAAATGCTTTTCACACTCTTGGTGTTCCCACTCTTCTCAAGTTACTATTTTAGATCTTGAAGGGTTTTGTTTTCTCTTTGCAAATTCATATTTAATGGAAGATATTAACACCATAACCTGTATTATCTGTCACTTGGCTTAGTCATATTGGCAGACAGATCTTTTGGAGAAGTCTTTGTGGAAGAGAAAATGTAACAAAGTGAAAGAAAAGAGGGATGCAGGACGGTCCTGAGAAAGAGATGGGGAAATGACCAACAAACAATCTCTGACCAAGCATTTGCTCCTCTGAAATTTCTTTAAGAACCCCCATTTCTTAGTAAGGATTATTGGTTACAAACTATCATAAATTTACTGCTATCCAGAACAGTGAAGCCCAGGAAGGACCATGATATTCCATAGACACTTTTGTATCTTTGTAGCTATTGAAAGAGGAAAAGGCAATGGCAACCCATTCCAGCAGTCTTGCCTGGAAAATCCCATGGATGGAGGAGCCTGGTAGGCTTCAGTCCATGGGGTTGCTAAGAGTCGGACATGACTGAGTGACTTCACTTTCAGTCTTCACTTTCATGCGTTGGAGAAGGAAATGGCAACCCACTCCAGTGTTCTTGCCTGGAGAATCCCAGGGACGGGGAAGCCTGGTGGGCTGCCATCTCTGGGGTCGCACAGAGTTGGACACGACTGAGGCAACTTAGCAGCAGCAGCAGCAGCAGCAGCAGCAGCTATTGAAAGAGCCAAAGACAGTCTACCACCAGTCTGCTACCTAGGAAATCTCTGCTGTCCTCCACCAAATTCAGGAAAAATAATAACCTGGTAAAGAAACATTTTCATTCTTAGCTTATTGAATAAATAAGCCAGAAAACACACCCAGACATACCCAAGCATAGGGGCAAATTTTCTTGGCTCGTGAAACATCTCCAAAGAAGAAAACTATGAATTTATATTACTAAACTTCAAAGGGCATGGATGTGGTAAAATAATGGAGACATGTGACTGAAAAGGGATTCTGATTTTTACAATACGGGGTAGGCAATTTGAAGAGCTCATTTGAAATTTCTAAGACTATATATTCAGTGTCTCTTTCAATAATTTGAGTTATTTGTTACCATTTAAAAAATTCAACTAGTGTTTCAGGCTGTTTTTCAGTTTTCTGCTCTTCTTTTGGTGCCTAGCATAGGACTTGTCCATTGCATAGATTCAATGTGATATGTTGAACAATTGATTAAATTGTATTCCAGAGCTATGCTTGAACTTCATAAATCTCTTCCATCTCAAATTTGTTGTTCTGAATACATGAAAAAGAAAAAAGACAATGTACCCTACTTTGCCCTGCCTCAGTCACTCTTTGCCCTTGCATCAAGTACAGAGATTTATTTTGTTTAATCAGCCCTGATCAAACAATCTCTCTAACCAATTAACCTTTCAGATTATTTCCCTCTTATTTCTGAAAATTTGTCTTCAGCTGTCTTCTTCCAAGGTGTTCAGAAAGAGCCAAAGTGATACAGTGGGATAGTGTGATAAACAGATGGAAAAGGAAAAACGTGGTAATTTAATTAGTAGAAATATGAAGAATACCATATATCCTCTCACTCTGACACTGTAAACACACACACACATAATCTCCCTTATAGTCATCTGTTCTGAAATTCTAACCAATAGACAGATATTCATGCATTTAGAATGCTCATATCTCAGGTCCTAATCAGGTGAATAGTACCTAGAAAATGCCTTGTCAAGCAGGTTGAAGCTAAAGGGAGAAATACTGCAGACATTTCACAAGGTATAAGAAAGAGGAATGGAGTGGGGACTTGGCAATATGATAAAGTATTCCTCTTGTTGATACTCCCTCATTAAATGTATCTTATGACAACATGTTTTAAAATATTAAGCATTTACAATGTTTTCTGGTATCCATTTAGCACAAATGGCATTAAAGTGAAGTTGCTCAGTTGTGTCCAACTCTGTAACCCTATGGAATGTAGCCTGCTAGGCTCCTCTGTCTATGAGATTTTCCAGGCAAGAATACTAGAGTGGGTTGCCATGCCCTGCTCCAGGGATTCTTTCTGACACAGGGATCAAACCTGCACCTTCAGTGACTCTGCGTTGCAGGCAGATTCTTTACCACTGAGCCACCAAGGAAGTCCTCAAAACATTACATATTAAAGTGTGTGTGTGTGTGTGTGCGCGTGTGTGTTTATTAGTGAAAAAAGGCAGTGTGAAAGGAACAGAAGCAACCTTCCTGGTTTCATAACTATTTTGAAGAAACAGTACAATATGCTTTTTTAAAAAGACCCAATAAAATGGCATTTCTCTGAATTTGTATGACATGAGGTCACTTTGTTCCATAATTTAAAGCTAAAAATTTTAGATTTAAATTTTTAAAGCTTTCAAATTTCTGTCTCCATTGACAATCTCACCACTCTGAGACATTCCAACTTAGTTTATCTTTGTTTTATGGTTAAATGTTTTTGTTGGGAGTTCTAAACCTTTGGGAACATAATAAAGACAGAAAATCCAGGCAGCATTCTCTTTCATGATAGCAAAACTCCAAGACAATGCTCATCAAATAATTGTGAGCCTTAAAAAACATTCAAAAGTCACAGTTTTCAATGATGTGTAGAATAATTCAATCCAACATCAGCATTACATCTGTGGTAGATAATTTTCAGCAGTAAAATGCCATCGTCTCTCTTTAACTTGGGGGTGTTGGAGGTTTTTGTCTCCATTTCACCAGACAGAGTACAAAACATTGTGACATGCTTAATATTTCTTCCGCCAAGATGTCCACTCCGATTCCTCACCCTTTACAGAGTTGTTGATTTCATCCTGCATTTAGCTGCCAAAAAAGCGATTGCGTGTGCAGCACCAGTAACAAAGTGAAAATGAATTATGCATCAGGAGAAACTGCATTTGAGTCAAAAAACTTAGACTTCAGCATCTTCAAATTACAATATGATTTAAGAAGGAATACATTTAAGGAGATAGCAATGGACTGAGGTGAAGGGGTCAGCATTGGCCCAGTTTAATATAATTTAGTTTTCAATTATTTATTTTTTAAAGAGCTACTAAGCACACTGAATCTCTTTAATGGCAATGTCAAAAGTATGGAGACTGGAGAAAAGCCATGAATAATAGTGACAGATTGTTATGCATGGTAATGTTATAGGGCTTCTGCAAAGGGAAGCGTTCACTGGAGCAGGGAGAACCGACAGGGAGCAGCCTGCTGTGAAAACAGGGATGTGGCTCCTTTCCCAGGGCTGTGAGGACAACTGAACTCCACTTCCCCTGACATCTAACAGGCTTTGTCAAAGAGGCCATTAAACCAGTCTGTCTATATGAATCCTCTATTCCTCTTTTGACAGGTGGAACATATAATTGTTTGTTTAAATTGTCCACCTTTAAGTTTATTGACCGTATAAAAGATTCAGTAAAATATCCTTACATGTTTTAAAAAACCATGCAGTGACTAGAACAGTATAAAGTGCCTGGAAGACATGGGGCAACAATTTGCCCATCCTTCAGGAAACCAGTCATCAGGGAAAGAGATTAGAACCAATAGTTCAAAATATAGACTATATAAATGTTGAAGAATCTGGTGCAAATGAAAAGCATTTATTAATATGCAGGAAGAAGGAAAGGATCACGGTAAAGTAAAAGGAGCTGGTCTCAAATTAGGGATTCCCATGTTTACTAATCAATTTGCCAAGAGTTCTGCTCCCCTCAGCCCATTATTCACATTTACTCTCTTGCAAAAACATCACTGACTGAGAAGAAACCCTCCCCACTGTGGTGTTTCTCACCTATGGGACAGCACGTCACTTCTCCAATAACCACTCTCACTTGGGTAGAGCAAATCTCTGACTCTCCTGAGTAGTCACTCTGCACACCTACAGAGTCCTTTGGACAAGAGAGGTATTAGGATTTTCATTCTCTCCCATTTCCATACGCTTCTTACTCCTCTTTCTCTGTTTCAGAACAACTTGCCACACCAGCCTAGTCTTTCCCGGCTCAGTGCCAAGTAACAAAGGCAGTGTCATATGGAAAAAAAAGGAAAACAGAATTGGGAGGCAGGAAAGCAGATTTCTAGTCTTGGCTCCTACATATTTATTTAGACAACTTTAAGACTTTGTTTCTTCAACTTTTAACTGAACAGATTGGTTAAATCAGTGGTTTAAAAGCATATACATACACACTATACTCACACACACACATGCACACATATACATACACATACATATGTACACATATATATCCTTTTAGTAACAAAAATATTCATCTTTTCAAAGTTTTTTTTTTTTTTTCAAAAACCCCAAGTATTGTGATAGGAGTAGAGACAAGAATGAGGAGGAGTGGTGGTCAACTTCCTTCCCATTCCTAACCGTACTTCCTGAGAGTTCTGTAGGACAGAACTGTACTCTCCTGTGCCTTCCCTGAGTTTCAAAGAGCAGACATGAACAGTCACAAATTAGGGAACTCTCTGTCCTAAAATCTATAGGCCGGCACAATTTCTAAAGTTCTTGCAAGCTCTAAACTTCTCGGGTTTCCTGCATACTATAAAACATTTTATTCTTAACCATTATTATCTTAAGCTCCATTCTATTACCATCTATACTTGTTCTTTAAGCAAAAAATGGTGAGGAAAAAAAGCTAAAAGTAAAGAACTATTAAAGAAGAATGTTTATCCAGAATGAAAAGTTTTCCTTTATGTTTCCAGTTCTTCTTGATGATCTGATCATTAAACTGACATAAGATAGATTCACAGGAAAAACAAATTAATGCTGCATGTATGAGGGCCCCATTAGAATACAAAGCCCACAGGCAGTCAAATAATCCAGGCTTCTGTGCCTTTTTGAGTTAAGGAGAGGAAGTTGAAGTTCAACATTTTGCAGAGGGAGAAAGACAATTCACATGAAAATGTGAAGAGCAAATAGTAAGCAATTGTTTACCATACCATTCAGAGACAAAAGGACACAGAGTTTGTTGTGAACAAACAGACACTGTTAGTTTCTACCAATAGACCACACGTAGTTCTAGATAGCTATCCATACTGACAGTTCTCTTCCTGTTCTCTTTTATAAATTGTTTTCAGGCAGTTAAGGGAAACGTAAAAGCTCTTCCTGAATCTTTTGTTTCTTAAAAATAATCAGCCTAAAAAAATCCTGATGCCAGTGAGAAATATTTTGAGGTGGTAAAATTCCCCCCCCCCCTTTATAAGAGGAAGGAGAAGTGGGTGAAGGGTGCGTCCATTTACCACTTCACTATGGATCAAGTGGCAGGGGCAAGTGACAGGCCACTGAAAGTATTTATTTCAATTTCTTTTTCACAATTATTCATGAAGAAAGCAATGCTTTTATGTCTTTAGTATATTCTGTTTTGTGGGGAAGATTGCTGAGCATGTGGTACTTAAGCCAAGTCCCCCCAAAATTGAGTTCCTCCATTTTATGCTTAACTTCTCTATCTAAAACTTTTTATTCTCTTTCTTATACTGTAAGCATTCCCCTCAAAATTGAGAAGTATCAAAAAAAAAAGGGGAGATTGGAAACAAGAAGGACCCTCTGGGGGCCTCCTGGGAACAAAATCCCCTCCACATACCCCATTTCTTGCTTGTAGAAAAAGGCCGTAGTCTCCTGGGTCTTTCCTGAGTTTCAAAGAGCAGGCACAACAGTTACGAGTTAGGGAGGTGAGCAAATGAAGAGAAAGGAAAAGCAATGACAAGAAACAGAGTTCTAGTTCCATCTCAAGAGATGTACATAACAATCTCAGGAATATCTTTGAGTTCTTCAGAAATTAAATCTCCCTGCCCTCTACCATCCAGGTGCAGGACACTGAGTCTAAGACCATAGAATCTAGAATGGCTGGAACTAGAAGGCTGATGAAGGAGATTCTTGAAATACCATCCTATTATTTCAACACCCGTCCTGTAGCCGTCATGTTGTAGCCACACGTTCTGGGAAACAAACTCACTTAAAAGGACAATGCAGGTAGTGTACTGCAGTTTACTACACTGGCATGCCCAACACAGAGTCTCCTCTTAGACAAAGCTGACCAGTTTTTGTGAAAACCTTATATACCCTAATTGTACATGCCCAAACTAAGATTATGGCATCTGGTCCCATCACTTCATGGCAAATAGATGGGGAAACAGTGGAAATAGTGGCTGACTTTATTTTTCTGGGCTCCAAAATCACTGCAGATGATGACTGCAGCCATGAAATTAGAAGACACTTGCTCCTTGGAAGGAAAGTTATGACTATCCTAGACAGCATATTAAAAAGCAGAGACATTAATTTGCCAACAAAGGTCCGTCTAGTCAAGGCTATGGTTTTCCAGTGGTCGTGTATGGATGTGAGAGTTGGACTGTGAAGAAAGCTGAGTGCCGAAGAATTGATGCTTTTGAACTGTGATGTTGGAGAAGACTCTTTGAGAGTCCCTTGGACTGCAAGGAGATCCAACTAGTCCATCCTAAAGGAGATCAGTCCAGGGTGTTCATTGGAAGGACTGATGTTGAAGCTGAAACTCCAATACTTTGGCCATCTGATGTAAAGAGCTGACTCATTTGAAAATACCTTGATGCTGGGAAAGATTGAAGGCAGGAGAAGAAGGGGACGACAGAGGATGAGATGGTTGGATAGCATCACTGACTTGATGTACATGGCTTTGGGTAGACTCAAATCGTGAGTTGGTGATGGACAGGGAGGCCTGGCGTGCTGCGGTTCATGGGGTCGCAAAGAGTTGGACATGACTGAGCGACTGAACTGAACTGATACCCTCCTCCCCAAATTCCCTGAAACTAGTCTGAACAAATTAAAAGAAAGATACAATCAAAATTAACCTGTAATTCATATGCCTTAAGCCTAGGTAGTTAACAGTGGACAATTATCAATAGGCCTGTGGTCATACCTCAATAAGCATAATAGAATGCATGATTCTATTCATTTACACAGAATAATTAGGGTATTCTTTTAGGGGTCGGGAGAATCTAGGTATGAGCCCTGGAGCTCTTCCTTCCGGGGGTCTGTTTTTTCCAGCTGGTATGTCATTCCCATAGATATTGGGCATATAACTCAAAGTCTACAGTGAGGCCCAAGATGGAGTCTTACTTTCAAGATGGAGCCTGTTCTGTCTGTTTCCTCCTTCACACCCAAATATTGCCTTTAAAAACACTTTCCTAAAAACCATGGGGAGGTTGATTCTTTTGAGCAATACACTCCCCCTCCCCATACTCCTTGTGCTAAGTCTCTTCAGTCATGTCTGACTCTTTGTGACCCTATGGATCACCAGGCTCCTCTGTCCATGGAATCCCCCATACTCTGGTGCCCTGCAATAAAGGCTTTACTTTCCTTTATCACAGCCCAATAACAAACACTCGGCTTTGTTGCATGGTGGGCAAGTGGTCCCAAAGGTTGGTTCTGTAACAATGCTGAAAAAACATCTCTACTTATTTATGAAAATATGTAACAGTAGCAAAAATGGAGCTGAAAGCAAAACTAAGTTCTTTATCTCTAATAAAGATGGGGCTCTATTGACTTTTTAAAAACATTTTATTTTGTATTAGGGCATAGCCAATTAACAATACTGTGATAATTTCAGGTGAATAGTGAAGGCACTCAGTCATACATATGCATGTATCTGTTCTCCCCCAAACTTCCTTTTCCATCCAGGCTGCCAAACAATATTGAGCAGAATTCCATGTGCTATACAGTCGGTCCTTTTTGGTTATCCACTTTAAGTACAGCAGTGTGTACATGTCCATCCCAAACTCCCTAACTGTCCTTTCCCCTCATCCTCCTCCAATTCTCCCCCAAACCATAAATTTGTTCTCTAAGTCTGAAGCTTTCTCTAGAATGCTGAGTGAGGTCTGATTTTTAATGTTTTTTTTTTTTTTTGGTTTTGTTTTGTTTTTTATCACCTGGAAGTTCTTGTATGTAGTTCATTAAGAGTTAAGTAGTACAACTTTTTCATTCTTATGGGGAAAAGGAAAGAAAAAAACATGAGAACTATCTTGTCACAAGCCAGGGGCATCACTTGATTCCCTGGGATGCTCTTTCCTACACATCTCAGGCTCCACAAAGAATAGAAGTTTTATTTTTAGTAAAGAGTTAAATAATTAGCTAACTGCTTAAGAGTTAGCTAGTTATGATATACTATCTTTAGAGAGTAAGTAAAAATGAAGAATTAATTATGACTGAGTAATAAAAAAAGAATCATTGTTACTAAGTAAAAAGAAATATATATGTTTATATGTATGCAGAGTACATCATGAGAAATGCTGGTCTGGAGGAAGAACAGCTGGAATCAAGATTTCTGGGAAAAATATCAATAACTTCAGATATGCAGATGACACCACCCTTATGGCAGAAAGTGAAGAAGAACTAAAGAGCCTTTTGATGAAAGTGAAAGAGGAGAGTGAAATGGTTGGCTTAAAGCTCAACATTCAGAAAACTAAGATCATGGCATCTGGTCCCATCACTTCATGGCAAATAGATGGGGAAACAGTGGAAACAGTGGCTGACTTTATTTTTCTGGGTTCCAAAATCACTGCAGATGGTGATTGCAACCATGAAATTAAAAGACACTTACTCCTTGGAAGGAAAATTATGACTATCCGAGACAGCATATTCAAAAGCAGAGACGTTACTTTGCCAACAAAGGTCCATCTAGTCAAGGCTATGGTTTTTCCAGTGGTCATGTATGGATGTGAGAGTTGGACTGTGAAGAAAGCTGAGAACCAAAGAACTGATGCTTTTGAACTGTGGTGTTGGAGAAGACTCTTGAGAGTCCCTTGGACTGCAAGGAGATCCAACCAGTCCATCCTAAAGGAGATCAGTCCGGGGTGTTCATTGGAAGGACTGATGCTAAAGCTGAAACTTCAATACTTTGGCCACCTCATGCGAAGAGCTGACTCATTTGAAAAGACTCTGATGCTAGGAAGGATTGGGGGCAGGAGGAGAAGGGGATGACAGAGGATGAGATGGTTGGATGGCATCACTGACTCGATGGACATGGGTTTGGGTAGACTCCAGGAGTCGGTGATGAACAGGGAGGCCTGGCGTGCTGTGGTTCATGGGGTCACAGAGAGTCAGACATGACTGAGGAACTGAACTGAACTGAACTGATGCATGTGAGGAAATGAGAGAAAATGTGCCTTAATCTTAATCAGCTAATTAATTCTCAGGATACAATGTAACTTGTTCAAGGTAACTTAAGTAAGAGTTAAAGGGGACTTTTGGCTCTTGTCTGAGTTGATGATGCCTAAATTGTGTTCTCCAAGATTGTCTTGAATAATGCACTTTTTTTTACCTCTTAAGCAGAGTAAATTATTCTACACAATCTGGAGAGTCACTGGGGGAGATATGCAGCTAGTTTTACCCAATGATCACCATCTAGTATTATAATCAGAAGAAGAATGTAATGATCAGATATCACATTGCTAATCTGATTTTTCTGTTCTCTCTTAATAATTCACTGCTTTCCCTGCTCCTTGGACTAAGACCAGGGGAAAGGTTATGAAATAATTGAAATCATTCTTTTTTTAAAAAAAATTTAGTTTTATATAAAACTTTTCCAGAAAGTTTTGCTGCATTTTGTAGTATGGGTAGAGATGCCCCTTCCCAAGTCACTTTGACATTCAACCTGACAGCTGGATAGCACTGAAGTAATCCTAAGGATCTGTTTGTTAGAGAGAACTTTGTCATTTGAGAGAATCACAGTTTAAAAATGAAATAATAAAACACAAATAAAATAGGGAAAATAAACAAATATATAAAAATAGAAAGTCACAGTGACAGAAAAACATGTTTCTTGTTACTATTATAAAATTCCTGAATGTGATCACATAATTCATGAGGAGGTTGTGGCATCACCTTCAAAATAGGTAGCCTGTATTGAAGCATAAATCTGGCCTCTGAATTTGCAGACCACTGCAAAACTAACCAAAATGTCTGATTTTGTGATGTTGGTTGTCCTTCTCTTGTGATGATATAAATGAAGGATGTTGGATCATTGAAAAACATTAAGCTTATCCAATAAAATACTTACATTTGCAGATTTTAAAGATAAAAGAAAGAAAAAGTATGGAATTTCCTAAACAAAGTCAAATGAAATATCTTCAGTTTAAGAAAATAGGAAGAGAGACAATATAGTGTGTCAACCGAAAAAATGTTCACAACCTAAAAGTTGAGCTATGTTTTATTCAGTACAAAGTTTTTAGACTTAAGCTTGAGAGGCAGCATCTCAAGGAACCCTGAGAGAACTACTCCAAGGAGGTAAAGGATAGAGCCAGGTTATATATGTTTTGCCAGAAAGGGAAGGTAGTCTGAATATAAAGTTATTATTAATCAAAGAAAACTAGATATCCCAAGTTAAGGAATTTAGTGTTTTTCTATGAATGGGAAGATTCAAGAGTCTGGACTCAATGAAATCATTCCTTGCATATCAATCAATCAATCAATCCTCAGGGCTCACCATAGCGAATAACTGCAATATGATGGCTGCTAGATTGCAGGTATTCTTTTCCTTCCTGAGTTTCCTTAGGGGTCACCAGATCACATTGGAAGGCTGCAATTGCTGATGACTATGTGGCACCCGACTCCCGTACTCTTGCCTGGAGAATCCCATGGACGGAGGAGCCTGGTAGGCTGCAGTCCATGGGGTCGCAGGGAGTCGGACACGACTGAGTGACTTCACTTTCGCTTTTCACTTTCATGCATTGGAGAAGGAAATGGCAACCCACTCCAGTATTCTTGCCTGGAGAATCCCAGGGACGGGGAGCCTGGTGGGCTGCCGTATATGGGGTTGCACAGAGTCAGACACGACTGAAGCAACTTAGCAGCAGCAGCAGCAGCACGACATACTTGTTTACTGATATGACAGGAAATAATCCACTTCTCAAATACAATACATAGGATTGAACAATACAAGTACAATAAAATTACATGAGCATTTGGGTAAAACATATAGCTCTTCCCCTGTTGAAGGTTTTTGCTCTTGTTTTTATCTTGCCTTTCTCTATAAAGAGATTTATTCACATTATCACAATCCGTTAGAGTTACATCTACACTCCATATGCTAAATCTCACCTCCTCAGATTGGGGACTAGTTTTTATTCTCCAACTACTCATTTTTCATTAAGACAAGGAGAGTATTTACATATTTCTATGGTACAAATCTAGCCAGTCAACAGCAGAATTGATACTCATCATGATGGCTTTTTAAAGTTACTGAGGCAGATGATATCCTTGTCAGTGTCCTAAGGATTTCAGAGGTGGAGTCTATGATACTATTGATATAGTGAGGTTGGCCATAAGTGCTGAATTCAACTCCTGAAAATAGATTGTCATAAGATGGCAACATTAGAAAGTTTTGTTGTTTTTGTTGCTTGAGAAAGTGTTGGGTGTGAAGAAGTGTGACAATTTGCCTTTTCTCCTTTGCTGTATCCTTCTAGGGCTTCTTTCATCAGCATATTTTTTAAAAAGTGCCTTGAATGTAGATGGCTACTTCCTGCTGAGCTAGTCAAAGTGCATTACATACATTATCTCTCATTTGTCCTCCTCTAGTCATCAGTGTTTGATACATATCAAAGTGCTTTTGAACTGTGGTGCTGGAGAAGACTCTTGAGAGTCCCTTGGACTGCAAGGAGATCCAACCAGTCTGTTCTGAAGGAGATCAGCCCTGGGATTTCTTTGGAAGGAATGATGCTAAAGCTGAAACCCCAGTACTTTGGCCACTTCATGCAAAGAGTTGACTCATTGGAAAAGACTCTGATGCTGGGAGGGATTGGGGCAGGAGGAGAAGGGGACGGCAGAGGATGAGATGGCTGGATGGCATCACTGACTTGATGGACGTGAGTCTGAGTGAACTCTGGAAGTTGGTCATGGACAGGGAGGCCTGGCGTGCTGTGACTCATAGGGTTGCGAAAAGTCGGACACTACTGAGCAACTGAACTGAGCTGAACTGAACTGAATACTCAGTGTTTGATAGATGTCAAAGGAATCAAAGGACTGTCCTTTTATTTTTAATTTAAGAGGAGATTGGGGTTACAAAAAAGAAAAGTACAGAAGAGTGATTTTTCCAAGATGGTAGTCAACTTTGGAATTCACTTATAATCCAGGAAAAGAGAAAACAAAAAAAACATATTTGATTTCCTTACTATTGTTCACCAGTAGCCTACTTACCTTTTTTCAAAACCTGAAAAGGCTGCTCTTCTTGTTTTTCTTGTCTTGAAGTGGGCTTCTATTTTGTGAAAAGTAAACATGAGTGATCTCACTTTCTGGCTGAAAAGATCCTCCTTGTTTGTCCAGCTCTTTTCCATCAGTGGTACTTACACCAGAGCCATCGCAGCTCTGAGAGAAAACACACACACAGATGGGGTATCCACGTGAAAGAGGAACATAAAGTCACAGTGATTTGGGAATTATTTGTTATACCACATATATTTAGTATATTTTTACTAATATATCCTATTTTAGTAATATTTAAACATAATGAAATGATAACCTTCTACTACTTAAAATGTATTTGTAATCAAAAAGTGTGCAAATGAACAAAAAGGTACATCCCCATCAGGCAAATAAGTTAATTCCAATAATGTAGATTTCTACAAATCAATGAAGTAAGTATATGTTGCTACAGGGTATTATTCCTAGTATTTTTCTATGCAAAAAGCAATAAATTGTGCTGAATTTTCTTGATGTACATACAATGCATGCAAATTGAAAATAATTATGGAATACAAAGAAAGCACAAATAAGAAAATAAAAGCAATCTATTCTTCCACATCCAGAGATAAGAGCTCTTATTATCTGGGGGCAGTTTATAGCAATTTTTAGAAAAAATGAATATTAGTGGTAGTTGTTACACTTCTTAATGTTTCCTGCAACAAAAACTAAAAAAGTGAAAAGATACCAGAAAAGAAAGCCTTCCACATGTATTCTAGCTCTGATTTGAACATTAGTTCAGAGACTTTACAAAGCTGTTAACATCTCGCTAACTTCTTTTTTGTGGTTGACATTTCTATTTCTGTTCATCTTCTTGAGATTCCAATTTTATAACCTTTGCTTATGCTTTTATTATTTGTCTTTAAGTTCAATCCACTAAAAACAATTCGCTAGAAGTCAAGTTATCAAATGATTAATTCCCCAAATTACTATTTCACCAATGTTTTAACAGATTAAAGATGAATCTATAAGAATTTCACCAGGAATATTTGAAAAATATAGGCATAAAAGTATATTTTATTATCAATAAAGATGCTGACATTTACTTTTCTGTTTTATTTTTCTTTCATTTTTTTTTAACTTTCGTTTTGCTTAGTCGCTCAGTCATGTCCGACTCTTTGCAACCACATGGACTGTTTCCCATCAGATTCCTCTGTCCATGGGGATTCTCCAGGCAAGAATACTGGAGTAGGTTGCCATGCCCTTCTCCAGGATCTTCCCAACCCAGGGACTGAACTGAGGTCTCCTGCACTGCACGTGGATTCTTTGCTAGCTGAGCTACCAGGGAAGCCCAAGCTTTCACTGGTGAGTGCCTAATCTTTTATTCATTTTTTTGTTTGTTTGTCAATCTTTTTTTTTTTTTCAAGCAGAAAAACTATTGTGATTTTCAAGCAGTCTGATACTTTAAAGTTTGCAGTTATATTTAATAAATTTAAATTCTGTGGTTATAATCATAGTGGGGGTACTTGTTATTATTTCTGGAAATATTTGCTTCCTCTTTTGAGTGATTAAAATTTTTGTTGGAGCTTTGTGGAAACTATTACCAAGTGAAATTAGTCCAAATGTGTTAGCTAGCACTCAAAATTTTGTAACTTCTAATGTGAGATTTCTGGCTACTTCCTTCAAATATTTTTGAAATTAAAAATAATTAAATTCAACACTTAAGTAAAATATATTTTAAATTAACATAATCATATTTAGCTAAATTTTAAGTTTAGGTTTATATTTGCATAATTAAAAATTAATTTTTCATACTCTTTAAATTTAAATAATGTTTAATTTAATTATATGTTAAAATTAATTGTGCTTTATTGTAATTCAATTTATTTAAAGATTTTGATTTGAATCATTAGAAATATAACTTCTCTGCTAATAGCCTAGTTGAGGAATTCAAGAATAAAAGAAATCAAAAATAAAAATTTAAAATATTTAACTTTTAAAAACTCAAAAATCTATTGAAAAATTCTTACAAGAATAAGAGGTATTTGAGACAGTCCATGTAAAATGCCAAAATCCTAATAGGAGAGACTTTTCTAGAGACAAAGCAGAAGCACTGGGAGGAAATTATTGATTGACTCATTGACAGCTTAAAGTTTAGTTGACTGTTTATGACTGAACTTTCTAGAGTTTTGATTTTGTATTATCAAGACATTTACAGACTTAGATTTTGGTTTGCTTAGGTAAGCCACCATGGCCATATCAGTCTAATGGCCTCTGCATTTAATTAATTTAACAAAATACTGATCTGTTTTATAATTTTATTATGTTTAGCTTATTTCACTATTTTTGTAAATGTTTCAAGCCAAGTATAGTTAATATTCAGAAAAAGTGGATTTAATTATCATTAATCTAAATTGAAATTCCTATTAAAACTTCTGGAAGCGGCAATTAAAACCATTAGCATATTGTATTCTTGGTTAATGGATTCTTTGTTGAATTGCTTCATTATCTCCTTTCCCAGTTCCCATCACCCTTTAAACTGAAATTTACCACCAAACGACCAACTATCAAACAAAATAGAGAACAATAGCAGCAACAATGAAACTAGATTGGATTGTTTCAGTTCCTACCTAATAAAACACAACATGGAACACAATGTTTAGACCAGTTTGATAATGCATTATTTAATTGCACAGAACTGCTTCCCATCTAAAGTGACTTGCTTCATACACTTACTGTTCTCACCTGGTTTGGAAACTTTGCTCATCATATGTATTCAGCATTCTTGTAAAAGATCCTTTTGTGTCTGATATTGATACTGGTAGTTGGGGACATAGGCTCTGTTTATCAAGAGCTTATCATAAATTGTGGAGAAAAAACAATAAACAGGCAAATTTCTTATATAATGTGTTTTCTGTTTTAACTGAAGTTGTTTATGAAGCATAATAAAGAAGAAGCAAATATCACTTTTCAACAAACCCTTCATCCTCCCGTGTTTATTGACTCCCTTCAGGATATCATGTCTCTTATGACATCAAGGCATTTTGGACAGTTTGCTCCTCTAGCTTGGTCCTTCCTTGGCATCTCCATACTTAGTTTTGTCTTTCTCTTGTTTGAGGATGCTTTTCCTGCTATATCACCATTGTAAAAGGGACTTACCTAATGATCCTCTCTAAATTAGCCAATATACCATTCAATTAATCTTTATTATATCACTGTTTTAAAACACAGTTTTGTTGTTTCTGTTCAGTTGCTTAGCCATGTCCAACTTTGTGTGATGCCAAGGACTGCAGTATACCAGGATTCCCTGTCATTCACTAGCTCCCGGAGTTTATATCTGGTATAGATACTGTTAGTTGAGGTCATAGGACAGTTGCTAAAACTCACGTCCATTGAACTGGTGATGTCAGCCAACCATCTCATCCTCTGTCATCCCCTTTTCCTCCTGCCTTCAATCGTTCCCAGCATCAGGGTCTTTTTCAATGAATGGGCTCATTGCATCAGCTGGGCAAAGTACTGGAGCTTTAGTTTCGGCATCAGTCCTTCCAATGAATACTCAGGGCTGATATAATTTAGGGCTGATTGGCTTGATCTTGCTGTCCAAGGGACTCTCAAGACTCTTCAGCACCACAGTTCAAAAGCTTCCGTTGTTTTGTGCTCAGTTTTCTTTATGGTCCAACTCTCACATCCATACATGACTACTGGAAAAACCATGGCTTTGACTAGATGGACCTTTGTCAGCAAAGTGATGTCTCTGCTTTTTAATATGCTGTTTGGCTTTTATTTCAAGGAGCAAGTGTCTTTTAATTTCTTGCCCGAAGTCATCATCTGTAGTGATTTTGTAGCCCAAGAAAATAAAGTCTGTTATTGTTTCCATTTTTTTCCTTATCTATTTGCCTGAAGTCACTGGACCTTAGTTTTTTGAATGTTGAGTCTAATGCCAGCTTTTTCACTCTTCTCTTTCACCTTCATCAAGACAAGAGGATATTTAATTCATCTTTGCTTTTTTCCATTAGTGTGGTCTGAACCATCAGCATATCTGAGGTTATTGATATGTCTCTTGGGAATCTTGATCCTAGCTTGAACTTCATCCAAACCCACCTTTTTCATGATATATTCTGCATATAAGTTAAATAAGCAGGATGACAATATACAGCTTTGATGTACTCCTTTCCAAATTTTGAACCAGTCCATTGTTCCATGTCCTATTTTAAATGCTGCTTCTTGACCCACACACAGGTTTCTCAGAAGGAGGGTAGAGTAGTCTGGTATTCTCATCTCTAATAATTTCCCACAGTTTGTGGTAATCCACACAGTGAAAAGCTTTAGTGTAGTCAATGAAGCAGAAGTAGATGTTTTTCTGGAATTCTCTTGTTTTTTCTAAGATCCAAAGGATGTTGGCAATTTGATCTCTTGTTCCTCTGTCTTTTCTAAACCCAGCTTGTTCATCTGGAAGTTTTCACTTCACACAGTGCTGAAATTTTGCTTAAAGGATTTTGAGCATTACTTTGCTAGCATGTGAAATGAGTGAAATTGTACGGTAGTTTGAACATTCTTTGGCATTGCCTTTCTTTGGGATTAGGATGAAAACTGACCTTTCCCAGTCCAGTAACTACTGCTGAGTTTTCCAAATTTGTTGGCATATTGAGTGCAGCACTTTAACAGCATCATCTTTCAGGATTTGAAATAGCTCAGCTGGTCTTCTCTCACCTCCACTAGTTTTGTTCATAGTAATGCTTCCCATGACCCACTTGAATTTACACTCCAATATGTCTGGTTCTAGGTGAGTGATCACACAATTGTGGCTATCCAGGTCATTAGAACACTTTTTTTACAGTTCTTCTGTGTGTTCTTGCCACCTCATCTAAATATCTTCTGCTTCTGTTAGGTCCATACAGTTTCTATCCTTTATCATGCCCATCTTTGCATGAAGTGTTCCCTTGGTATCTCTAATTTTCTTGAAGAGATCTCTAGTCTTTCCCATTCTGTCGTTTTCCTTTATTTCTTTGCGTTATTCACTTAGGAAGGCTTTCTTATCTCTCTTTGTCATTCTTTGAAACTCTGCATTCAAATGAGTATGTCTTTCCTTTTCTCCTTTGCCTTTCACTTCTCTTCTTTTCTCAATGATTCCTAAGGCCTTCTCAGACAACCATTTTGCCTTTTTGTATTTCTTTTTCTTGTGGATAATTTTTATCCCCACCTCCTGTACAATGTTATGAACCTCTGTCCATAGTTCTTCAGGGGCTCTATCAGATCTAATCCTTTAAATCTACTTGTCACTTCTACTGTATAATTATAAGGGGTTTGATTTAGGTTATGACTGAATGATCTAGTGGTTTTCCCTACTTTCCTCAATTTAAGTCTGAGTTTTGCAATAAGGAGTTCGTGATCTGAGTTACAGTCAGCTTCTGGTCTTGTTTCTGGTGATTGTATATACAGCTTTTCCATCTTCGGCTGCAAACAGCATGATCAATCTGATTTCAGTTTTGACAATCTGGTCATGTCCATGTGTAGAGCTGTCTCTTGAATTGTTGGAAGAAGGTGTTTGCTATGACCAGTTCATCCTCTTGGCAAAACTCTGTTAGCCTTTGCCTTGCTTCATTATGTACTCCAAGGCCAAACTTGCCTGTTACTCCAAGTATCTCTTGACTTCCTACTTTTGCATTCCAGTCCCCTTTGGTGAAAAGGACATCTTTTTTGGTAGTAGATCTAGAAGGTCTTGTAGGTCTTCATAGAACAGTTCATCTTGGTCTTCTTAGTCATTAGTGGTTGGGGTATAGATTTGGATTGCTGTGATGTTGCATGGTTTGCCTTGGAAATGAACCTAGATGATTCTGTTTTTTTTGAGATTACATCCTATAAGGGCTAATTCATTCCTTCTAAGGGATTCTTGCCCACTGCTGCTGCTAAGTCACTTCAGTCATGTCTGACTCTGTGCGACCCCATAGATGGCAGCCCATCAGGCTCCCCCATCCCTGGGATTCTCCAGGCAAGAACACTGGAGTGGGTTTCCATTTCCTTCTCCAATGAATGAAAGTGAAAAGTGAAAGTGAAGTCACTCAGTCATGTCCGACTCTTAGCAACCCCATGGACTGCAGCCTACCAGGCTCCTCCATCCATGGGATTTTCCAGGCAAAAGTACTGGAGTGGGGTGCCATTTCCTTCTCCATTCTTGCCCACAGTAGTAGATATAATGGTCTTTGAAACTTAATTCACCCATTCCCATCCATTTAGTTCACTGATTCCTAAAATGTTGATGTTCACTCTTGCCATCTCCTGTTTGACCACATCCAATTTACCTTGACTAATGGACCTACCATTCTAGGTAACCATGCAATATTGTTCTTTATGGCATCAGACATTACTTTCACCACCAGACATATCCACAACTGGGCATCATTTCTTCTTTGGCTCAGCCTTTTCATTCATCCTAAATGAAGAGTTATTTCTTTACTCTTCTCCAGTAGCATGTTGGGCATCCATCAACTTGGGGGGTTCATCTTTTAGTGTCATATCTTTTTGCCTTTTCATATCGTTCATGGGATTCTCAAGGCAAGAGTGCTAAAGAGGTTTGCTATTCCCTTCACCAGTGGAGCACACATTGTCAGAACTCTCCAACATTCCCAGTCCTTCTTGAGTGGCTTTACACTGCATGGCTCATAGTTTCATTAAGTTTTACAAAAGATCCATGTGATCATTATGGTTAGTTTTCTGTGATTGTGGTTTTCATTCTGTCTGCCCTCTGATAGGTGAGGATAAGAGGCTTGTGTAAACTTCCCGATGGAAGGGACTGGCTGTGGGGGAAACTGGGTCCTGCTCTGGTTGTCAGGGCCATGCTCTGTAAAATTTTAACCCAATTTTCTGCTGATGGATGGGGCTGTGTTCCCTCCTTGTAGTTTGCCCTGAGGACTCCTATGGATAATTTGTTTTATTCACCTGCTTATTTATTGATTAATATGTTTTGTCTTACCTCATTGGAACTTTCTTGGACTTTGCCATGTGACTTGCAGGATCTTTGTTCCATGACCAGGGATCCAACCCAGGCCCACAACACTGAAAGCACTGAATCTTAACCACTTCACCACCAGGGAATTCCTTCCCACCTTAATGGAATTTAAGCTCCATCAGAAGAGTGATATTTTCTTATTTTCATCTATTGTTTCCAGAGGCATTTTAGCCCATAATTACATTTTCTAGTCTTTGGATAATTAATTTGTATACACATTTATTGATCTACCTATATTTTCATTATTTATTCAATAAAGACTTATTGAACAATTATTTTATACCAGGGATTTTTTTTTTTTTTTTTTTTTTTAGGTTTGGGGACAGGAGGAATGCAAAATCAAACCTCTGTCCTTAAGGATATTGGAGTTCAGAGGTGGAGACAGACATGAAACAGATAATAGACAGCATTTGAGATGGTGATTAATGCTACGGAGAAATATAGAACATAGAAGCTGGAATGGAATTGTTACCTTTACTAAGAAAGAAAGATCTTACGGAAAACGTAAATTTTAAGTAGAACCCTGACAAAGTATTTACTGTGATTAAAAGAAGAAGTACATTGTAGATTTTAAACAGAGAAGTGAATTAATCTGCCTCCTGTTTTAGAAAAATCATTCCAGCTCTTGGATTGAATAAACCCTGTGGGGAGGCAGGATCTGGTGGAAATGAGGAGACTAAGGTAGGAAGTATATAATGGTCTACATAATAGGTGTCATTGCCAGGAACCAGAATATTACCAGTGTAGATAAGGATAAATGATCAGATTCTATATATACTTTGAAGATACAGCATATGGAATTTGCTCATGGCATTAATGTACACTGTGAAAAAAAGAGAGTGTGGTTAGGATAACATATATTTTTGGCCTGATCCCTTAGAATGATGGAATTAAAGTCTATGAAAAGAGCGAGTCTGGGAGAAGGGAAGAAATTGGGAATAGGTTTGGGGCTTGTTAAACTTAAAATGCCTGTAAGACATCCAGGTAGAAATGTCAAACAGACAGTTTGGTTATACAAATTAAAATTCAGAGAATTCACCCATCCATCTTAATAAATATTCACTAATTATTTCTGCTGTGTCAGAAATTGCAATGCTGTAACTACTAATTTGAAAAATATACTATCCCTATGTTTTAGGAATTTTCAGTTTAAAGGGGAAAAAATGAGCAAGGGTTTCCAATAAATAGGATGGGGCTGGTGCACTGGGACGGCCCAGAGGGATGGTATGTGGAGGGAGGAGGGAGGAGGGTTCGGGATGGGGAACACATGTATACCTGTGGCGGATTCATTTTGATATTTGGCAAAACTAATACAATTATGTAAAGTTTAAAAATAAAATAAAATTGGAAGAATAAAAAAAAAAAAAAAAGTTTCCCTGATACTCCAGGAATATGTAGCAGTGGTAGGAAAGAGTTTTATTTGGTATTGGGTTAAGAAAATAGGGTTGGGAGAGCTGATGCTTTGGCAGAGACTTGAATGGTATTTAAGTTAGCCATATTGAGAGTGGGATCTAGAATGTTCCTTGCTGATTTTCAGGTACAGCTCATATCTCATTTCCATGACACTTTCCCATAAACTCATGCCAAGCATAATGTATTTCTTGAAATTAAGCAAAACAAATGGAATATGGATTTGACTTTGGGATTTTTATTTACAAAATAAATTCCAGGCAGACGCTCTAACCTCTGAGCCACCAGGGAAGCCCATTCTTCAAGATAGGATATATTATACAACTTACAGAATAATTTTTTAAATATTTATAAAATGTTATCCTTATACTGCACTTTACAGTTTTTTCAAAGGTTTAATATTATTACAGTGAGGTGAATGAATGTTGTGATGTGCCCAGATCCTCTTTTAGGATTATAGCTCCAATTTTCCCAGATCCTTGTAACATTCTCTTCTCTGAAAGTTGCCCTATGATGAAATGAGTCCATTACCCAAGGTGAGCACTCCTCCCCAGGGTCAGCACACATCTAACGAATGTCAGAGTATAAATGCCTCTCATTGCAGCTTGAGTCAAGACACCTCTGAAGAGCCATCTCATCTCCAGAATTCTCTTTATGATTGGTTGGGCGTTCTGTTAACACTACCTCAAATTTGAATTTCTCCTTCAGTCCAATTCTGCTTTCTTCACTTGATTAAAGGTTTTGTTCCTAAAGATACTACCAAATAAACCTCTTGTAAGCCAATTTTTGACTTAGAGTCTACTTCCTGGTAACTGTGTGTGGCAGACAGCAATATTCACATCATCTACAATATAGATCCATTTAGTAAATCTCAGTTAAGCTCCCCAATTAGAATTAAGACTGTACACTTGACTGAAATCACTATTATAACTTTGGAGTAAACCAGTAGAAATATTCTTTATCTCCAAATTCTGCCAAACTCATGTGTACCCTAAATTATGAGTGTGTTATTTTAATTTTGAATACCTCACCACTGGATGAATGTATAGTAATTGATGGGTAAGAATGACCTATACAGAATCTAGTTCAGAGACTCTGCCAAATCCTCCCATTGTTTTTGAGCTTCTCAGTCAGGCTCTGAAATTTTAGAAGCATCCTTTTTTAGGAAGAGCAACTAGAGAGAATCCAGAAGAGAAGAAAGATGATCTAAATTATGGAAAGTCAGGCAATCAATCTCACATATATAAAAGATTTAAGGAGGATGCAATTTTTTGTTTGTTTGTTTGTTTAAGCTATCTTGTCTCTTTATCCTTCTTTAACCTGAAACATTTCCAGAATCTTTTTTGCTTATCATGATGACATCGTATAGAGCTCCTATCTCCCCCATTTCTTTTCAGTTTCTTTCTTTTTAATTGGAGGATAACTGCTTTACAATGTTGTGTTGGTTCTGCCATACAACAATTCACATAATTCACAAAGTCAAAATTCACATAATCTCCTTCTGAAAAACCTTATTGTTGAGGCTCCCTCCACTTCCCATCCCACCCCTCTAGGTAGTCACAGAGTACCAGGCTGGGCTCCCTGTGTTATATAGCAGCTTCCCATTAGTTATCTGTTTTACACTTAATAGTGTATATACATCAGTGCTACTTTTTCAGTTCATCTTACCCAAAAGAGGATGTAGTTTTAGCACTAAGAGTATGAAGCAACTTTGGACATATAAAGATACAAGAATAAAAGTGATGAAGAAGCAGGTTTTGCTCTTTGGCAACAGAGTTGTCTCACAATTACAAAAACATATTGAACTGGAGTAAAGTGACACAAAGCCAGGGAAGTTGTGGAAAGATAACTGCATTGTGCTGAGGTTCAAACAGCTGATGGTCAAGGCCTTGTCCAGCTTTGATTTTGCACGATAGTAAGCTTGGACAAGAAAGGGTCTCAGTTTGAAATGCATATCAGAGCAACATGGTAATTTATATAAGAAAGAAAAACATGTGCACTAGATATATTCATACTAAATAAAGAAAGAGATAAATCTGTATACTAGTTTTAACAGTTGTCGATATGGATGAAAATATTCTATGATGAGACAGCAACATAGCCTTGGTTTATTTACTTTCACAGTTTTAGAGAAATACATTGTATGCCAGAGGACAATATATTTATCATTTTCTTTGTGTAAAAACAAGCATTATTCTGTTGTTAGTGCATGCAGTGTTGTTATGTATATTTTTGTGCATATCACCAAGTGTACATGTGGAAGAATTTCCCTAGGACATACAACTAAGGATGGTGTATGTGGGTCACAAGATGTGAGTTATCTATTTTAATAGAAAATGCTAAATTGATTACTAAAGTGATTGTATCCGTATTCATTCCCACCAGCAATATGTAAAAATCAGTTACTCCCAGACAGCATCAACACTTGCCTCTTACTGATTTTCTATTAGAGTGTTGGGTGTGAAATACTCCCTTATAGAGATTTTACATTTCAATGTCGATTATTTACAAATTGAGGATTTTTCCATACCATCACGTGATGTCCCTTCCTCTTTTGTGAAATGCCAACTAAATAACCATACTGTGTGTGTGTTTTAAAAATATATTTCTCTAAATAAACTTCTTCCATATATTTTTCTTAAGAAGCAATAGAAGTTCTTTATATATTTTATTTAATCTTATCTAATTTTATGCATATGAAATATCTTCCTGCAGTGAGTGTTATCTTTTTATTATTTATGTAATAACCTTTTGAGAAATGAAAATGTTAATTCTAATATATTTATATTTACTGATTCTTTCATGGGTTACACATATTAGGTCTTGTTTAAGAAATTATTTTCTATGCTAAGGTCTTTAAGATGTTACTGTCTATTATTTTGCAATTTTGTCTTTACTATTTAGACATTTACATTTAATTTTTTAACCTACCTGATGATTCCTGTTAGTAGTGTTAGGTAGAGATCCAAATACATTTTTTAATGAACAATTGACTGTCCTGTGCTTAGTCACTCAGTTGTGTCCGACTCTTTGCAGCTGTATGGAGTGTAGCCTGCCACAATCCTTTGTCCATGGGGATTCTCCAGGCAAGAATACTGGAGTGGGTTGCCATGACCTCCTCCAGGGGATCTTCCCAACTGAGGGATGGAATCAGATCTCCCACATTACAGGTGGGTTCTTTACCATCTGAGGCACCAGGGGAGCTCCTCTGTCCATTGAGTTTTCCAGGTAAAAATATTGGAGTGAGTAGCCATTTCCTTCTCCAGGGGATCTTCTCCACCCAGGGATCAACCAGTCTCCTGCACTCCTGCATTGCAGGCGGATTCTTTACAATCTGAGCCATATACCTGGGATTAATCAACTTCCCAGGAGATGTTGTTGGTCTAACTTAGAAGGGTTCTTTCTCTTATCTCACTTGCATTTTCCCCCTAAATTAATTTCTATAACTTCACAATATATTTTGCTATTTGGTAATATGTTGACTATTCTTGATATCTGCAGTGTACTGTTTATTCTTATACTTTGCTTTCTGTACATATTTTAGAATCAACTCAATCGCTTCTCAGCCTTTTGGCTAAAATCAAGTGTAGAATCAACTCACTATTTTTTTTTTTTTTTAATGCTGTCAGAATTTTTCCTGGAATTTATCTGGGGTAAAATTACATCCTTTCACTATTGTTTCCTCTTATTTATGAGCATTGTATATGACTCCATTTGTTTAACTATTTTAATGTCTTCCAGTAAAGCTCTATACATTTTTTAATGAGGCTTGCAAATTCTATGCTTTAAAAAGATTCATACTTTATACCTTTAATTTTGGTGATTTTATATTGTTTTATCTTTTTTTTTTCTTTTTCCAAAATATTTATTTTACAGAAATGCAATGTATTGCATATACTAATTCTTAGTATTGAGCAACTTGCTAAATTATCTCATAATATTTTTCATAGCCAAATGTCCTTAGGAATGGCAATCTAACCATTTAAAAAGAAAGTTTAAAAGCCTATGAGAAATGGAGGCAAATAAGAAAATAAAACTTGAAGATATATAAGCGTTCTAGTCAACATCATTCTAATGATGGAAAAATTTACAATAAAATTCTCATGAATGGATTTTTACAAATCCTGTTTTTGTATGTTTTACTGGGATGTGTCTACTGCTAAGAAATTGTGTTCTGCCTTGTTCAGATACCAGGTTCTTTTCTTGTTGGAATGATGCTTTGGGGTTTATGATAGAAAAGTAAAATCTAACACCTTTCCCCTAACCTCCATCCCTTCTTCAAAAGAAACTGCTCTGTTTGATCCTCTTCGTGAAGTTCCTATTGACAGGACATCAATCATTTTATTTGTATACCACTTTTCACAGGACTAAATGTGCTTTACAGAATTAGTAACATCCCAGTTCCCAACATAGACTGACAGATTATTTGTTCAAAAGGCAAGCTTATCAAGTCTGCACTGCTTACCTTTCTGTGTGCAGAGCTGTATTGGCTGTCTGTGAAATGAGGGGAGCATCAGGTGTCCCTGGCATTTGACAAGCAGAGGTGCTGTGGATGTCTCTGCTAGGCCCTTTGGAGCAGCAGGCTGTGGGCTCCTTGTGTCTGAAAGGCCATATGAACCTGCAGGGAAGAGGATGTGCCAGTTCTCCAGTGGCATTTCATAGGGAATTCACTGCCATGAGACTCAACTCCTTGGGTTGAAAGTCATCAAGGAGTACTAATCATTCTAGGGGCTGCGCTTGGTAACCAAGTCCCAGGGGTTAGGTAACATCAAATAAAACCAGACACAAATGTCATTTCTTTATTATCAAAAATTATAATCTTTTTTTTTTCCCCCTTCTTAAGTGTGGTTCTTCCAATCTGGTCAGGCTTATCTTTTCAGTTTCTCTGTGGGCATTTCATCTTCTTTGCTATGCTTCCCCAGGTGACAATTTTTTTTTGATCATTATTAACACACTGTTCTTGCTTTCCAAGTAATCAGATTACATGGGCATGAATTCTATTTCAATAATTCAAACTAAATTCATGTTCCTTTAAATTTTTAGTTTTTATGTATGCATATCTACATATATGTTGTAATATCTATATAACTTCTAATATTGGGCCAGAGAAATGCAATCATGTTAATTTCTGTTTGAGCCCTACAGGCGAGCTGTATAATCATAGTATAATATGTATATCACTATACATGCATACATATCATTGAATATTAAAATATCATATAAAATTGTTATATTATTCTTTATACGTTGCTTGACACAATTTTCTTACTATTTATGCTTATGTTATTCCTGTTTAAGTGTTAAATACTTGAAGGCAGATGATATACATCTTTCTTCCTTAATTTATCATAGATTTATAGTAAAGAAATATATTTGTATATGCATCTATATCAGAGTATATAATAATTTTTGAGTAACTAGAGTTACCGAGAAGTATAATTTTAACTTACAGGCTCTAATTAGTAGAATGTAGCTACATGAAGTTTATATGTGCTTGTATATATGTGATGCATACATATTATAGTCACTTAGCAAGTCATTATAAGTATCTATCAGTTCAGTTCAGTTCAGTTGCTCAGTCGTGTCCGACTCTTTGCGACCCCATGAATCACAGCATGCCAGGCCTCCCTGTCCATCACCAACTCCCAGAGTTCACTCAGACTCATGTCCATCGAGTCAGTGATGCCATCCAGCCATCTCATCCTCTGTCGTCCCATTCTCCTCCTGCCCTCAATCCCTCCCAGCATCAGAGTCTTTTCCAATGAGTCAACTCTTCACATGAGGTGGCCAAAGTACTGGGGTTTCAGCTTTAGCATCATTCCTTCCAAAGAAATCCCAGGGCTGATCTCCTTCAGAATGGACTGGTTGGATCTCCTTGCAGTCCAAGGACTCTCAAGAGTCTTCTCCAACACCACAGTTCAAAAGCATCAATTCTTCGGCGCTCAGCCTTCTTCACAGTCCAACTCTCACATCTATACAAATTGATACATACAATCTATATCATTATTTTATAATAATCAAGAAATTAGGTCCTTACACTATAAAGATGTTATGTAAATATAAAAGTTACACAAAGATTTTTTTTTCTCATAATAATGTAAAGCTAAGACTAAGAATATATCTCAATAGCTCTTAAGAAAAAAATGCATAATTTATGTTTGATTTCAGTAGATTTACTCTCTAGGAAAACATAATCCAATGGTTTTCACTAAAGAAATATGTTATGGCTTGGAAAAAATACACTTTTAGTATCTAACTTGTACAAATAGTTCCCTCTCAACAAATCCTTCTATTAGCATGTACATTTATAGTCATAAAACAACCTTTAAGCCACATTTTACTAAGCCCTAAAGCAGATGAAAATCAAATGCAGATGTGGAATGGGAGCCAAACAGATGCTGAAAAACCCTGTCAATATCCTAAAGGAATCTATTCCCTATCAGAGAGAAACTTAATTTCTACTATAAAGAATTTGATTATGTATTGTTATACAAAATGTGATTAATGTTTTGTGGTGATTAATCAACTGCAAAATATATAATTATGCCATCTGTATTTTTCCAGCTTCTTGTCACTTACAAATTCTGCAGGGGAGTAGGGAGGTGGGGTGTTGAGAACTTGTGGCATTTAGAGAGCTTTAAAGCCACAGGAGACTCATCTGGGGAACTGAACAACTTGCAGGCCTGATGCTAATTCTAATGAAAAAGGAATAAGATCATAAACAAAGAGACCCCGAAAGCCCACTGGCTCCCTGCAGAACAGAAGACTCTGAAAAGGGAGGCCACTACCTCCTAAGCCGCAGCAAAAACTAGCTCCCATGGTTAAATTGCCATTTGTTTTTCATTCCGGTAACAGGTTACAAACTTAATTCTGACTAGTGGAAGTAAGGGCATCAGTGCCAGGCAAGGATTCATCCTTTATTTCAGTACATCAATAAAATAAATATTTTTTGCATCTCTATTCTACTACAATCCAAGATGTAAGACTGCAATTAAGGTTTATGCTGCAACCCATATGCATTCCTTCCTAAAAATTGAAACTGTTAGAGTTGTATTTACACGTGTGTCCCAGCTGGAAAAAAAGTTTCAGTATAGTTGAGAGCTGCTTATTAAGTTGAATTCCACAAAAAACCTCAGGTTTTAATATATTATTTTGACCTAGATAATGTGTTTCATTGATTTTTTTTTTCATTTTACTATTGCTTTGGGGGGAGCATTATGTAGAAACAGCTTAAAATGAGTTCTGCTTCAAATTCCCAATGGTTTTCAGTATTAATAGGAGTAGAATCTACTTGTGTGCTGAAGAGTAGCACAGGGAGATGTAGTGATTTTCTTAAAGAATGCTTCTTTAACTCTGGATATATGTAAGAATTGTATGGAATTTGTTTTTTAAACATAAAGTCTAGCTTACACCTGCAGAGATCAATCTAAACATTGATATTTTTAGAAGTTTCCAGATGATTTCCCTTGGACAGCAAGGAGATCAAACAAGTCAATCTTAAAGGAAATCAACACTGAATATTCATTGGAAGAACTGATGCTGAAGCTCCAATATGATGCAAAGAGCCAAATCACTGGGAAAGACCCTGATGCTGGGAAAGATGAAGGCAGGAGGAGAAGGGGATGACAGAAGATGAGATGGTTGAATGGCATCCTTGATTTAATGGACATGAGTTTGAACAAACTCTGAGAGATGATAGAATCTGCCTGCAATGCAGGACACCTGTGTTCGATCCCTGGGTTGGGAAGATCCCCTGGAGAAGGAAATGGAAGCCCATTCCAGTATTCTTGTCTGGAGAATTCCATGAACAGAGGAGTCTGGCAGACTACAATCCATGGGATCACTAAAAGTTCGACACAACTGAGCAGCTGTCACTCACACTCTCTGGGAGATAGTTAAGGACAGGGAAACCTGGGGTCCATGGAGTGGCAAAAAGTTGGACATGACTGAGTGACCAAACAATGACAAAAACAACACAAGATGATTTCCATGTAATGTCTTCTAGATGAATATCCAATAAGCCAGTGGCTTTTCATTTTTTTTCCCTTTTTTTCTTTTTTTTTAAATTTTATTTTATTTAACTTCATAATATTGTATTGGTCTTGCCATATATCAAAATGAATCTGCCACAGGTATACATGTGTTTCCCATCCTGAACCCTCCTCCCTCCTCCCTCTGCATACCATCCCTCTGGGTTTTCCCAGTGCACCAGCCCCAAGCATCCAGTATCGTGCATCGAACCTGGACTGGTGACTCGTTTCATATCAAGTGTGGTCCTCAGACCATCAGTTAAGCAGCACCTGAGAACTTGTTAAAAATGTAAATTATCAAGTTCCACTACAGACATACTAAGTCTGAAAATCTGGCATGAGATCCAGTGGACTAGAATGCAGTAAGCTCTACAGGTAATTTGAATATAAACTATTTTTGCTCAAACTTTAGCCTGCATTAAAATCAGAATTTCTGATACAGTACATTTGGTGTGAGGCTGGAGAATCTGTATTGCTAACTATTTTCAATGTGATGCTGATTCTACTAATTGGGGGATTGCTGTTTGTGTACTACAAGACTAGAATGTTGCAACAAATATAAGCCAAGACTAAGATCAACATATATATATATATATGTTGTTGTTCAGTCACCCAGTCACGCCCAACTCTTTGCAACTCCATGTTGTTTAATGTTGTATATTGCCCCTCTTAATTTAAGAATTACCCCTTTGTCAAAGATAACCTCTGTAAAACCTTTAGTTTCATACCCCCACAGGTGACACCCTCCCAGTCTCTTTCCTGATTCTAGAACAAAAGCTAAGTGTGCACAGGCATTCATTGATTTTGTTCATTACTGAATGTGGATTTAGCTCTCAATAAACACTTACGCATGAGAGAGAAAATGAGAGAATATTTTGTTTGAGATTATCAGGAAATTTAGTCAAGCAAAAGATTCACTTATTCTTTTCAGTAGTTGTTTTACTTAATTGACAGGCTGTTTTGAAATAGTATTGACCAGGTGTATTTTGCTTAAAATACTGAATCTATCTAATTTAGCAACTTGCCACAAGCAGACATCTTTTGACTACATTTTTCAATTCTGAACCAAAAAAATCATGAAACTGAACAAACATCAGCTGACGCCACCACTGCATCAATTTCTGTTATTTTCTGTTCACATGATCCTTATATCTATAAACCTTGAATCCATTCAGTCATATACTTATGAATCTGCCATCAGCAACTTACTGAACAGAGCAGTTCACTGATAAGGGAGAATTCATCTCTTTCCTTGTTCCTTTGTACACATGTTCTGATAATTATAACACAATGTGAATGAAAATTTAAAAGAATGTCTATGACAGTTTGATTGGGATGGGGGAATTTTCCAATTTTTAAGACTGTGATTATGATATGTCTATATGACTGCAGAGAGTGAGGAGTAATTATTTTTGACACATAGTTTGTAGAGGGAAAGTTCCTTCTGAAGAGAAGGAAGAAAATAATTTATGGACTTAAAGATTTGGGAAAAGAGAAGGGGAGCTATTCTCTGTGATAGGTCATTACACAGTCTCAAAAACACTGCTCTCACTACATAGGGCTCCTGTACACTATATTGCTTTTAGAGGGATCTGGATCAAAACTGTAACAAAACTGTTTCTGGGAGTTGAGAGAAAGAAGTTGATTGTTCAATATGCCATTTTTACCTGTGTATAATAGGCAGTTTTTAGCATATTTTGCAAAATTTCAGAAGATGTCAGATTCTGTCAAATTTAGCATATTTCATCAAGATCTTAAAAAGACTAGATTTATCAATTTTTGTGATCTGGATCATATGCTCAAGTCATTAGTTGTCTATCAAACATTTACAAAACTCAACAAGAAACAATATTCTAAATGCTGGCAAATGGCTTTATCACACATCAGTTCAGTTCAGTTCAGTTCAGTTCCTCAGTCGTGTCCAACTCTTTGCAACCCCATGAACTGCAGCACACCAGGCTTCCCTGTCCATCACCACTCCTGCAGCTTGCTCAAACTCATGTCCATCAAGTCGGTGATGCCACCCAATCATCTTGTCCTCTTCTGTCCCATTCTCCTCCTGCCTTTAATCTTTCCCAGTTTCTGGGTCTTTTCCAGGGAGTCAGTTCTTCCCATCAGGTGGCCAAAGTACTGGAGCTTCAGCTTCAGCATCAGTCCTTCCAATGAATATTCAGGATTGATTTCCTTTAGGATTGACTGGTTTGATTTCCTTGCAGTCCAAGAGTCTTCTCCAACACCACAGTTCAAAAGCATCAATTCTTCGGCACTCAGCTTTCTTTATAGTGCAACACTCTCATCCATACATAACTACTGGAAAAATCATAGCTTTGACTAGACAGATCTATGTCAGCAAAGTAATGTCTCTGCTTTTTAATACGCTGTCTAGGTTGATCATAGCTTTTCTTTCAAGGAGCAAGTGTCTTTTAATTTCATGGCTGCAATCACCATCTGCAGTCACTTTGGAGTCCCCCAAAATAAAGGCTCTCACTATTTCCATTGTTTCCCCATCTATTTGCCATGAAGTCATGGAACGGGATGCCATGATCTTAGTGTTTTGAATGTTGAGCTTTAGGCCAGTTTTTTCACTCTCCTCTTTCACTTTCGTCAAGAGGCTCTTTGGCTCTTCTTCACTTTCTGCCTTAAGGGTGGTGTCATCTGTGTATCTTATGCTGTTGATATTTCTCCCAGCATTCTTGATTCCAGCTTGTGCTTCAGCCAACCTGACATTTCACATGATGTTAAATAAGTTAAATAAGAATAGAAGTTAAACAAGCAGATTGACAATATACAGCCTTGATGTACTCCTTTCCCAATTTGAAACCAGTCTGTTGTTCCATGTCCAGTTCTAACTGTTGCTTCTTGACCTGCGTACAGATTTCTCAGGAGCCCATCAGGAAGATTAAAAAAAAAAAAAAAAGCAGGTTATTCTTTTGGAATTTGGAGATGACTCCCCCCATCCAAAATAAAAGTATTGTTTAGTACAATGAGAACAGAATCAGGGAAATATAGCCATTATTTTCTAATAATGTGAAATGGAGTATAATCTATAACAATATTAAATCACTCTGTTGAAACTAATATAGTATTATAAATAAACTATACTCTATTTTTTAAAAGAATCAGAATTCAATTACATGGGAAAAATACTTAGAGAAAAAATTATAAAATAGAACCATTCCAACAAAACTTGAATGCACAATAAATTATTTCAAAGAGTTTATAAAAATAAAGTAAAACATATGGACTTCCCTAGAGATCAATCAGTAAAGAATCCACCTGAAATGAAGTTGACCACCTGCAATACAGAAGACCTGGTTTCAGTTCTTGGTTCGTGAAAATTCCTTGTAGAACGAAATGGCAACCCACTTCAGTATTCTTGCCTGGGAATTCTATGGACAGAGGAGCCTGGCAGGCTACAGTGTATGGGGGTAGTAAATAAAATTAAATATAAAATGGATTTTAATGTAGAGTAAGGCCAGATACATGATTAGAAATTTTAAAAGAAAAGAAATGAGAAAAAGATAAAAACAAGCTTTATTGTCAGAACTAGATATAGACTTGACTCTGTGCATAAATTGAGTCATTGATCTTTAGAAGCACAACTGTGCAAAGGGCTAGAAAGGATATAACAATCAGGTGTTATCCCAGACTCATGGTATAGTACTTCCAATTTCTATGTCTTTTTGAAACTAAATGCCTTTGAATTCCAGAAAATTTGAAATATTGGTTGAGAGAAAAACTTACAACCTGTGCCTATTTGAGAAAGAAATTAAGAAGTACTATTTGTATAGGTACAGATTTATTTTGAAAAGTGTTGGGTGAAAAATGAAAGCTGCAGAATGGTAAGAACAGAATGAGAATACTTATGCAGAGTTTAAAGCACATGATGCATGGTTCATGAATGCATTAGAGTGAGATAGCTCTCAATGTGAACGTGGAGAATGTGTGGAGAAAGGAGTGCAAGGATGAGTCCTGTAAAAACTGACAAAAGTTACATAAAACCTTAATTTCTGGAGGTCCATTAGGTCATTTTATTTTTTTGAATAACATGATCTTTACAAATTTGAAGAAGCAAAGAAAGTGACACTATATAGTTTTGTCTCAGAGTGGAGGAGAATAGAATATTATGCTAATTTCATCATTTATATGGATAAATGTTTACCTTTTGTGAGTGGAGCACCAGGTTGGATGGACATTATAGTTAGATGGATACATTTCTGTTTTCAAAGAGTTTGCAAATTCAAAGCCCTGACAGATGTAGGAAAAGTGAAGGAAGCTGAAATTCTGGGTAAACATTCCTGTTTCTTATCATTTTGTAAATAATTCCAGTTTCAGTCAACTGTGATCTCTTTGCCATACATTTTAAATATCACAGTAAAAAGAATTCAGCTCCAGGAAAATAAAAGTATATTAATTTTCACTTATTGGTTAAATGTTATTTCTCTGTGTTCTGACCATTACAATCTTCTTTGTAAGAATAATCACTTATGCTTTGTTACAGAACTTCAACTTTCCAAAGATACCATAGCGGGGTAACCAATTAAAGGAGACCATTAAGGAAATACATTGCAATTAAGTTTACATTCAGCAGATAGGGCTTGTTGCTAGATAAGAAGAATCTTTTAAATGTGGACTATTCATTTATTTTTACATTTTATCATGTTGATTATCACAGCATGAGGCATTCTTTTAGATTAAAAACGTTGTGAAACGTTAAATTTAAAAAATGAAAAAGCCAATATGCACAATTAAACAATTATCACTTTCAACCTAGACTCACAAATGAAAATAAATAGGTAAGACAAGAGCATATAAACACTTAGGGGGTCTCAGTTATACTCACTGCCTCTGTGGCAGCTCCATTAACTTGAAACCTTGGGTTGTTATTAAGAAATTACAGTCTTGCCTCAGGAAAGGAATAAAGTTATGCTTGTTCATAAGCCTGAGCTATATCTTCTTCATCATAAGGACAGGGATTCTCCCTTCAAATGTGGAGTAGATATGTGTTTTAACGTGTTATTGTTCACTTGCTAAGTTGTGTCCAACTCTATCCAAGCCCATGGATTCCAGGTTTCCCTATCCTTCACCATCTCCTGGAGTTTGCTCAAACTCTTGTCCATTGAGTTGGTGATGCCATTCAACCATCTTGTCCTTTGTCATCCCCTTCTCCTGCTTTCCATCTTTCCCAGCATCAAGGTCTTTTCCAATGAATCAGCTCTTTGCATCAGGTGGCCAAAGTATTGGAGCTTCAGCTTCAGCATCAGTCCTTCCAGTGAATATTCAGGACTGATTTCCTTTAGGATTGACTGGTTTGATCTCCTTGCAGTCCAAGGAATTCTCAAGAGTCTTTTCCAGCACCACAGTTTGAAAGCATCAGTTCTTCTGTACTCAGTTTCTTTATGGTCCAACTTTCACCACCATACATGACCACCAGGAAAACCAGTAGTTTTAACTTGTGGCATTTAACACATACACAATCTACCTCTCTTTCTCTTTTTCAAAAGGTATTTTCAAATTCCATTACCTTTCTAAGTTTGCAACTCAAGGCAAAGTCCATGTCTCAAATATACAGCAATGACAGAGAAAATATAAAAGAATAACCATACCAGGCCACCTTACCTGTATCCTGACAAACCTGTATGTGGGTCAAGAAGCAATAGTCAGAAGCTTACATAGAAAAACTGACTGATTCAAAATTGGGAAAGGAGTACAACAAGGCTGTATATTATGACCTTGTTTCTTTAACTTAAATGCAGAGTTATTGTTCAGTAGCTAAGTAACGTGTGACTCTTTGTGAGCCCATGCGCTGCAGCATGCCAGGCTTCCCTGTCCTTCACTGTCTCCTGGAGTTTGCTCAGATTCATCTACATTGAATCAATGATATTATCTGAAAATGCTGGGCTGGATGAGTCACAATCTGGAATCAAGATTGCCAACTTGACTGAGAAATATCAACAACCTCAGTTATGCAGAGGATACCACACTCATGGAGGAAAGTGAAGAGGAACTAAAGAACCTCTTGATGAGGGTGAATGAGGAGAGTGAAAAAGTTGGCTTAAAGCTCAACAATCAAAAACTAAGATCATGGCACCTAGTCCCATCACTTCATGGCAAAAGATGGGGAAAAAGTGGAAGAAGTGACAAATTATATCGTCTTCGGCTCCAAAATCACTGTGAACAGTGACTGCAGCCATGAAATTAGAAGACACTCACTCCTTGGAAGGAAAGTTATGGCAAAATTAGAGAGCATATTAAAAAGCTGACAAAAGTCTGTATAGTCAAAGCTATGGCTTTTCCGGTAGTCGTGTATGGATGTGAAAGTTGGACCATAAAGAAAGCTGAGCACTGAAGATTTGATGCTTTCAAATTGGTTGTCAGAGAACACTCTTGAGAGTACCTTCTACTGCAAGGAGATCCTAAAAGAAATCAACCATGAATATTCATTGGAAGGAATGATGCTGAAGCTGAAGCTCCAATAGTTTGGCCTCCTGATGCAAAGAGTTGTCTCACTGGAAAAGACTCATGCTGGGAAAGATTGAAGGCAAAAGGACAAGGGGGCAGCAGATGATGTGATGTTAGATAGCATCACCAATTCAATGGACATGAATTTCAACAAACTCTGGGAAATAGTGAATGACAGGGAAATCTGGTGTGCTTGAGTCCTTGTGCAAAGAGTTAGATATGACTTAGAGACTGAACACATACACAAGCAACAGTAATAGCAACAAAAGCTCTTTATATAGGCTCCAAAACCAGATTATACATTTTTGTGGGCGAGAAATGGAACACTGAAGAGAACAGTGAGCACAGCTGTTGGTCTCTGAGATGGTCAGTAGATAGTGGTGAAGATGTGCAGTAATGATGGAGCATCTGCTTGAAGCCACCCAGAGGATAGTGGTAAGAACAGTCTACTGTGAAATGGGTTTGAAAAGGCAGAAACTTAAGAATCTAGGAAACCTGAAGATAAGGTCAAAACTATATGATCTGCAAATGCAACAAACAACAGTTGGAAGGATTATGGGAAGCACAAAAAAAACAGCTTAACGGGAAACAGATATGAACCATTACTATGAGGATTGAGGTCAGTGAGGAGGGGGGAAGCTCAAAGTCATGAGGCAAAGACAGGCAAGAAAAGGGAGAATGGAGTGAGAAAAGGAGAGGTAAACAATACACACATACACACACATACACACAGTTTCTCCGTCAAAAGTAGCATTTCTTGCAAAATGGCAAACTGACTGAAAGATTAAAGATACATAGTAATGAGTTTTGGGGAAAAAGAATTTATTCCAGATAATATTAATTTTGTATAAAAGTCTTGGAGTACTTTAAATACACTAAATCATCACACAATACAATTTAAATCCCCCTATTGCAAAGACATGCTTTGTTTAGTACACCTTTTAATTTTGTTAAATTTTGTTTGACTTTGTTAAAAGACAACAAATGGCAGAAAAAATATTTTAAATGTATCTAAGTGACAGACTGATTAAGACAGATCTTAGGGAAAAAAGTTTATGAAGAGGCGGTCCTAAGATGGCAGAGGAATAGGATGGGGAGACCACTTTCTCCCCCACAAATTCATCAAAAGAACATTTAAACGCTGAGTAAATTCCACAAAAAAAAAAAAAAAAAAAAACTTCTGAATGCTGACAGAGGACATCAGGCACCCAGAAAAGCAGCCCATTGTCTTCTAAAGGAGGTAGGAAAAAATATAAAAGACAAAAAAAGAGACAAAAGAGGTAGGGACAGAGCTCCGTCCCAGGAAGGGAGTCTTAAAAAGAGAGAAGTTTCCAAACACCAGGAAACACTCTCATTGCTGAGTCTGTGGCAAGCTTTGGAACCACAGAGGGCAACATAACTGGGAGGAAAAATAAATAAATAATTACAACCCACAGATTACGTGCCCAACGTAACTCTCCCAGCGGAGAAGCAGCGCAGACACCTGCACCCGCCACTAGCAAGCGGGGGCTGGGCAGGGAAGCGCGGGCTGCATTGCTTAGAGTAAGGACCGGCCCTGAATGCCCCGAGGGCAATCTGAGGGAACTAACTTGGGCTAGCAAACCAGGCTGTGGGATAGCTACCATGCAAAATGCCCTAACCTAAGACACCACCAGGCCCGCTCACAGAACAAAGCACTGAACAGAGCCAGCGGGCTGCAGACCATCTCGCTCTGGTGATAGGCAGCCAGAGCCAGAAGGGGGCAATCGCAGCCCCAGAGAGACATTATCTACCAAACTGCAAGCAGGCTTCTTCACTAAGACTTCTTGGGGTTCTGGACAGTCAACAACCGCCTGAGAAGGTGCACCAGTTGTACAACCAGAAAACCGAGCGGTAGGGATCGGGGAGGCGATAAGTCACAGCAACCGTGCTTGCCAAACACCTCATCACCTGAGTTGCTCGGACCTGGGAAGGGCACAAAACGCAGGCCCAACTGAGTCTGCACCTCTGAGGACTTCCTGAGTGCTTGAACCTGAGTGGCTTAGACCTGGGAGGTGCATGCAGCCCAGGGCCGGCCTCCGACGGTTCTGGTGGAGCAACCTAGAGCCTGGGCAGTGTGGGTAGGGAAGGCACACGCGCCTTGAGTGGGGGCAGGCCCAGTGTGGCTGAAACACTGCAAGCACACTCCGGTGTTATTTGTTTGCAGTGTCCCTCCCTCCCCACAGCGCGACTGCACAAGTGAGCCTAAAAAAGTGTCCACCACTGCCCCCTTGTGTCAGGGCATAAATCAGACACTGAAGAGACCAGCAAACAGAAGAAGCTAAAATAGAGGGAACCACCTTGGAACTGACAGGTGCAATAGACTAAAACCCTGTAGTTAGTACCGACTGCATAGGAAGGGGCCCATAGATCCTGAGAAATATAAGCCAGACCAAGGAATTATCTGAAAATGAATTGACCCCACACTGCCCACAACACCACCAGAGAAAGTCCTAGATATATTTTTACTATCATTTTTTTTTTTAATTTTAAGTCCTCTATTAGTCCTTTAATTTTCATTTTTATAACCCACTACTTCTACTTTGCAAAAAAAATAAAAAACGAGAGAGACCCTATTTTTTAAAACAAACTTCATATATATATCTTTTTTAATATAATTTTTGTGACTTTTTTCTTTTCTTTTCTTTAATATTGTATATTTTAAAATCCAACCTCTACTCTAGATTTTTTTTTTTGCTTTTTTTTAAAATTTTATTTTATTTTAAAACTTTACATAACTGTATTAGTTTTGCCAAATATCAAAATGAATCCGCCACAGGTATACATGTGTTCCCCATCCTGAACCCTCCTTCCTCCCCATACCATCCCTCTGGGTCGTCCCAGTGCACAAGCCCCAAGCATCCAGTATCGTGCATCAAACCTGGACTGGTAACTCGTTTCTTACATGATATTTTACATGTTTTTTAATCTTTGCTTTTGGGTATTTGTTATCAATTTTGTACCTTTAAGAACCCAATCTTCAGTACACATTTTTACTTAGGAGTGAGATTACTGGCTTGACTGCTCTCTCCCCCTTTGGACTCTCCTTTTTCTCCACTAGGTCGCCTCTATCTCCTCTGTCCCAGTTCTCTTCTCTACCCAACCCTGCGAATCTCTTTGTGTGTTCCAGACGGTGGGGAACACTTAGGGAACTGATTACTGGCTGGATCTGTCTCTCTCCTTTTGATTCCCCCCTTTATCCTCCTGGCCACCTCTGTCTCCTTCCTCCTTCTTCTCTTCTCTGTATAACCCTCTGAACATCTCTGAGCAGTCCAGACTGTGGAGTGCACATAAGGAAGTGATTACTGGCTAGCTTGCTCTCTCTTTTGATTCTACCCCATCTCATGCAGGTCACCTCTAACTCCCTCCTCCCTCTTCTCTTCTCCATGTAACTCTGTGAACCTCTTGGTGTCCCTCACTGTGGAGAAACTTTTCATCTTTAACCTAGATGTTTTATCAACGGTGCTGTATAGATGAGGCTTGAGAAGTCTTGAGGCTACTGTAAAAATAAGACTAAAAACCAGAAGCAGGAGGGTTAAGTCCAAATCCTGAGAACACCAGAGAACTTCTGACCCCAGGGAACACTAATTGACAGGAACTCATCAAACACCTCCATACCTATACTGAAACCAAGCACCACCCAAGGGCCAACAAGTTCCAGAGCAAGACATACCATGCAAATTCTCCAGCAACACAGGAACACAGCCCTGACCTTCAATATACAGGCTGCCCAAAGTCACTCCAAACCCACTGACATCTCATAACTCATTACTGGACACTTCATTGCACTCCAGAGAGAAGAAATCCAGCTCTACCCACCAGAACACCTACACAAGCTTCCCTAACCAGGAAACCTTGACAAGCCACCCATACAATCCCACCCACAGTGAGGAAATTCCACAATAAAGAGAATTCCACAAACTGTCAGAATATAGAAAGGCCAACCCAAACACAGCAATATAAACAGGATGAAGAGACACAGGAATACCCAGCAGGTAAAGGAACAGGATAAATGCCCACCAAACCAAATAAAAGAGGAAGAGATAGGGAATCTACCTGATAAAGAATTCAGAATAATGATAGTGAAAATGATCCAAAATCTGAAAATCAAAATGGAATCACAGATAAATAGCCTGGAGACAAGGATTGAGAAGATGGAAGAAAGGTTTAACAAGGACCTAGAAGAAATAAAAAATGAGTCAGTATATAATGAATAATGCAATATATGAGTTCAAAAACACTCTGGAGGGAACAAATAGTAGAATAACAGAGGCAGAAGATAGGATTAGTGAAGTAGAAGATAGAATGGTACAAATAAATGAATCAGAGAGGAAAAAAGAAAAACGAATTTAAAAAAATGAGGAAAATCTCAGAGACCTCCAGGACAATATTAAACACCCCAGCATTTGAATCATAGGAGTCCCAGAAGAAGACAAAAAGAAAGACCATGAGAAAATACTTGAGAAGATAATAGTTGAAAACTTCTCTAAAATGGGGAAGGAAATAATCACCCAAGTCCAAGAAACCCAGAGAGTCCCAAACAGGATAAACCCAAGGTGAAACACCCCAAGACACATATTAATCAAATTAACAAAGATCAAACACAAAGAACAAATATTAAAAGCAGCAAGAGAAAAACAACAAATAACACACAAGGGGATTCCCATAAGGATAACAGGTGATCTTTCAATAGAAACCCTTAAGGCCAGGAGGGAATGGCAGGACATACTTAAAGTGATGAAAGAAGATAACCTACAGCCCAGATTACTGTACTCAGCAAGGATCTCATTCAAATATGAAGGAGAAATCAAAAGCTTTACAGACAAGCAAAAGCTGAGAGAAATCAGCACCACCAAACCAGCTCTCCAACAAATGCTAAAGGATCTTCTCTAGATAGGAAATACAAAAAGGGTGTATAAACTCGAACCCAAAACAATAAAGTAAATGGCAATGGGATCATACTTATCAATAATTACCTTAAATGTAAATGCCTGGAATGCCCCAACCAAAAGACAAAGACTGGCTGAATGGATACAAAAACAAGACGCCTATATATGTTGTCTACAAGAGACCCACCTCAAAACAGGGCACACATACAGACTGAAAGTGAAGGGCTGGAAAAAGTTTTTCCATGCAAGTAGAGACCAAAAGAAAGCAGGAGTAGCAATACTCATATCAGATAAAATACTGTGAAAAGAGACAAAGAAGGTCACTACATAATGATCAAAGGATCAATCCAAGAAGAAGATATAACAATTATAAATATATATATGCCCAACATAGGAGCACCGCAATATATAAGACAAATGCTAACAAGTATGAAAGGGGAAGTTAACAATAACACAATAATAGTGGGAGACTTCAATACCCCACTCACACCTATGGGTAGATCAACTAAACAGAAAATTAACAAGGAAACACAAACTTTAAATGATACAATAGACCAGTTAGACCTAATTGATAACTATAGGACATTTCACTCAAAAAAAATGAATTTCACCCTTTTCTTAAGTGCACACGAAACATTCTCCAGGGTAGATCACATGCTGCACCATAAATCTAGCCTTGGTAAATTAAAAAAAAAAAAATCAAATCATTCCAAGCATATTTTCTAACCACAATGCAATAAGATTAGATCTCAATTACAGGAGACAAACTATTAAAAAATCCAACATATGGAGGCTGAACAACACACTGATGAATAACCAACAAATCATAGAAGAAATAAAAAAAGAAATCAAAATATGCATAGAAACGAATGAAAATGAAAACACAACAACCCAAAACCTGTGGCACACTGTAAAAGCAGTGCTAAAGGGAAGGTTCATAGCAATACAGGCATACCTCAAGAAACAAGAAAAATTCAAATAAATAACCTAACTCTACACCTAAAGCAACTAGAAAAGGAAGAAATGAAGAACCCCAGGGTTAGGAGAAGGAAAGAAATCTTAAAAATTAGGGCAGAAATAAATGCAAAAGAAACAACAGAAACCATAGCAAAAATCAACAAAGCCAAAAGCTGTTTCTTTGAGAGGATAAATACAATTGACAAACCATTAGCCAGACTCATCAAGAAACAAAGGGAGAAAAACCAAATTAATAAAATTAGAAATGAAAATGGAGAGATTAAAACAAACAACACAGAAATACAAAGGATCATAAGAGACTACTATCAGCAATTATATGCCAATAAAATGGATAACGTGGAATAAATGGACAAATTATTAGAAAAGTAGGTCTTTCCAAAACTGAACCAGGAAGAAATAGAAAAATCCTAACAGACCCATCACAAGCGTGGAAATCGAAACTTTAATCAGAAATCTTCCAGCAAACAAAAGCCCAGGTCCAGACTGCTTCACAGCTGATTCTACCAAAAGTTTAGAGAAGAGCTAACACCTATCCTACTCAAACTCTTCCAGAAAATTGCAGAGGAAGGTAAACTTCCAAACTCATTCTATGAGGCCACCATCACCCTAATACCAAAACCTGACAAAGATGCCACACAAAAAAAAACTACAGGCCAGTATCACTGAGGAACATAGATGCAAAAATCCTTAACCAAATTCTAGCAATCAGAATCCAACAATACATTAAAAAGATCATACACCATGACCAAGTGGGCTTTATCCAAGGCATTCAAGTATTCTTCCATATTCACAAATCAATCAATGTAATACACCACATAAATAAATTGAAAAATAAAAGCCATATGATTATCTCAACAGGTGCAGAGAAATCCTTTGACAAAATTCAACATCCATGTATGATAAAAACTCTCCAGAAATGGGAATAGAAGGAACATACATCAACATAATAAAAGCTATATATGACAAACCCACAGCAAACATTATCCTCAAAGATGAAAAATTGAAAGCATTTCCCCTGAAGTCAGGAACAAGACAAGGGTACCCACTCTCACCACTACTATTCAACATAGTTTTGGAAGTTTTGGCCACAGCAATCAGAGCAGAAAAAGAAATAAAAGGAATCCAAGTTGGAAAAGAAGAAGTAAAACTCTCACTGTTTGCAGATGACGTGATCCTCTACATAGAAAACCCTAAAGACTCCACCAGAAAATTAATGGAGCTAATCAATGAATATAGGAAAGTTTCAGGATATAAAGTCAACACACAGAAATCCCTTGCATTCCTGTATGCTAATAATGAGAAAATAGAGAAATTAATGAAACAATTCCATTCATCATTGCAACTAAAAGAATAAATACTTAGGAATATATCTACCTAAAGAAACTAAAGACCTATATATAGAAAACTATAAAACACTGGTGAAAGAAATCAAAGAGGACACTAGTAGATGGAGAAATATACCATTTTCATGGATCAGAAGAATCAATTTAGTGAAAATGAGTATACTACCCAAAGCAATCTATAGATTCAATGCAATCCCTATCAAGCTACCAATGGTATTTTTCACAGAGCTAGAACAATTTCACAATTTATATGGAAATACAAAAAGCCTCGAATAGCCAAAGCAATCTTGAGAAGAATGGAACTGAAGGAATCAATCTGCCTAACTTCAGACTCTACTACAAAGCCACAGTCATCAAGACAGTATGGTACTGGCACAAAGATAGAAAAATAGATCAATGAAACAAAATAGAAAGCCCAGAGATAAACCCACACACCTATGGATACCTTATCTTTGACAAAGGAGGCAGGAATATACAGTGGAGAAAAGACAATCTCTTTAACAAGTGGTGCCAGGAAAACTGGTCAACCACTTATAAAAGAATGAAACTAGAACACTTTTTAACACCATACAGAAAAATAAACTCAAAATAGATTAAAGATCTAAATGTAAGACCAGAAACTATAAAACTCCTAGAGGAGAACATAGGCAAAACACTCTCCGACATAAATCACAGCAGGATCCTCTATGACCCACCTCCCTGAATATTGGAAATAAAAGCAAGAATAAACAAATGGGACCTAATTAAAAGCTTCTGCACAACAAAGAAAACTATAACGAAGGTGAAAAGACAGCCTTCAAAATGGGAGATAATAATAGCAAATGAAGCAACTGAAAAAGAATTAGTCTCAAAAGTACACAAGCAACTCTTGCAGCTCAATTCCAGAAAAATAAATGACCCAATCAAAAAATAGGCCAAAGAACTAAATAGACAATTCTCCAAAGAAGACATACAGATGGCTAACAAACACATGAAAAGATGTTCAACATCACTCATTATCAGAGAAATGCTGATAATAAAAACCACAATGAGGTACCATTTCATGCCAGTCAGAATGGCTGCGATCCAAAAGTCTACAAGCAATAAATGCTGGAGAGGGTGTGGAGAAAAGGGAACCCTCTTACACAGTTGGTGGGAATGCAAACTAGTACAGCCACTAGGAAGAAGAGTGTGGAGATTCCTTAAAAAACTGGAAATAGAACTGCCTTATAACCCAGCAATCCCACTACTGGGCATACACACTGAGAAAACCAGAATTGAAAGAGACATGTGTACCCCAATGTTCATCGCAGCACTGTTTATAATAGCTAGGACATGGATGCAACCTAGATGTCCATCAGCAGATGAATGGACAAGAAAGCTATGGTACATATACACAATGGAGTATTACTCAGCCATTAAAAACATATATATTTGAATCAGTTCTAATGAGGTGGATGAAACTGGAGCCTATTATACAGAGTGAAGTAAGTGAGAAAGAAAAACACCAATACAGTATACTAACACATATATAGAGAATTTAGAAAGATGGTAACAATAACCCTGCATGCAAGACAGCAAAAGAGACACAGATATATAGAAGAGTCTGTTGGACTCTGTGGGAGAGGGAAAGGGTGGGATGATTTGGGAGAATGGCACTGAAACATGTATAATATCATATATGAAATGAATCACCAGTCCAAGTTCAATGCATGACACAGGATGCTTGAGGCTTGTGCACTGGGATGATCCAGAGGGATGGTACAGGGAGGGAGGTGGGATGGGGGTTCAGGATGGGGAACACATGTACATCCGTGGTGGATTCATGTTGATGTATGGCAAAACCAATACAATATTGTAAAGTAAAAAAAAAAAAAAAAAAAAGTTTATGAGCACAGTACGTGAAAGAGAAAAAAAAAATGTTCATTAAAGACATGAAATAAGTGCAGCCTAAATATTCTTGAGAAAATAAAAATAAAATACTTCACCTGCACCTAATTACCAAAAGTTAAAATGTCTTGTCAATACCATGTACTGGACATTACATTACCTTTGTTAGCCAAATAAAGGACTCATAGGTAGTATTACCTATTGTGTGTTGTTTGTGTGTGTGTGTGAGTGTGCTAAGTCACTTCAGTCATGTGTGACTCATTGTGACTCTATGGACCATAACCCACCAGGCTCCTCTGTTAATTGAGATTCTCTGGGCATGAATACTGGAGTGGGTTGCCATGGTCTCCTCCAGGGGATCCTCCCAACTAAGGGATCTTCCGCATTGGTAGGTGGGTTCTTTATCAATAGCGCCACCTGTGAAGCTCAATATTACCTACCTATACTTTAAAAAACCCAATAATATAATATCAAACTATTATAATATCTCACTGTTAAAACATGAAAGGAAGAATAAAAGAAAGTGATTTGTAATATGATTGCATAATTTCATATGTAAATGCTTGGACAGGCATCATCATGTCAGTCAGGTATTTGCATCTGTATCACTGTGAAATGGACAATGTTGAATCCACACAAATCCTGCTATATTTGCTGAATAATTTAATTACCACGGGTATTTTTGTCATTAGTTTTGTCATTAGTTTCTTTAAAGTAGTGACTTTTGTGCATATCTATACCTTCCCACACATGCACAAAAAAATAGTTATCTCTACAGTTTACACAATGATCTTGGTCACTGAAAATTCAGCATAGGTTAAACTAAGTAAAATTTTCTCTGGATTCACATGGAAGCTAAGATATGTGATAGCCCTTATAAGTACACACAAATTTGAGTTGTTTTCCCTTATTTCTATGAATGTTCAGTTATGCTTTCAAAATTTGTTTGAGGAGCAAAATGATTTTTCTCATGGGGGACTGTCATATCCAGGGTTGTTGTCCGACTCTTTGTGACCTCATAGACTCTAGCCTAGCAGGCTCCTCTGTCCATGGGATTTTCCAGGCAATAATACTGGAGTGGATTGCCATTTCCTTCTCCAGGGGATTCTCCCAACCCAGGGCTTGAACCCAGGTCTCCTGCCTTGTAGATAGACGCTTTACCGTCTGAGCCACCAGGGAAGTCTAAGATACATGATAGCCCTGATAATTAAATACAGATTTGAGTTGTTTTCCCTTATTTCTATCAATGTTCAGTTATGCTTTCAAAATTTGTTTAAGGAGCAAAATTAATTTTCTCATGGGGGACTGTCATATCCAGGGTTGTTGTTCAGCCTCTCAGTCACGTCTCACCCTTTGCAACCCCAGGGACTACAGCACTCCAGGCTTCCCTGTCCTTCACCATCTTCTGGAGCTTGCTCAGCCTCATGTCCATTGAATTGGTGATGCCATCCAAACTTCTCATCCTCTGTCATCCCCTTCTCCTCCCTTCCATCTTTCCCAGCATCAAGGTCTTTTTCAATGAGTCAGCTCTTTGCATCAGGTGGCCAAATTACTGGAGCTTCAGCTTTGACATCAGTCATCTCATATTCCTGAACCCCACCACCTTAACACCAGTAGCACTATCCAATAATTAGGACAAACAAAAATTTCATCACAAATTTCAAATGTCCCTCAGAATATAGCACAAAAGTCTATGAGAAGCTCTGACTACAGCAAAAGGGACTCTTTTAGTGATATAAATTGGTGCAACTCACAGGGCAGGTAGTTAATTTATAATAAATTTAAAGGTTCATTCTCTAAGACCAAAAAAGTCCTCTCACAAGTGTACACTCCAGAGAAAGCCTATCCCAGTACATGGGGAAGAATGTATGTGAGTGATTACTGAAGCACAGAGAAAAACTGAAACTATCTAAATGTCTATAAACTGGAGAAGGATTAAATAAATTGTGACATGTTCTTGCAATGGACTATCTGATACACATATAAATGATAGAACTACAGATATGAATTGATTAATTTCAAAAACATACTATTAATAAAAAAGTTGTAGAAGGTGTTGTATGGAATGATGTCAATTACATACATTAAAAATATGAAAGCAATACATTACATTGTTAACTACATGTATATACTTAACAAACAAACAATAATTCATACTAGTATTTAGAGAGGCTTCTCTACCAGAAATGGATGGAGCAAAGTTTACAATGTTACATTCTTTAGGAAAAAAATTCAAAGTGGGTGTTTGTTTTTAACCTACTATTTATCAGAGTGTGTCTTATATTATTCTCCATATTTATGTACATTTTAAAAAATCACTTTCTTTTCATTAAACAGCCAATGTTTCTTTCAAGGCAAGGGGTTTTATTGGTAACAGAAAAGGTTATTTTTTTCATAAATTTTTACAGTATACTTTACATGTTTTCTTACAAAGAAATTTTCCCACAGGTCTCTTTGAATGGCCTCAGTTCCTTCCTGTTTTATTTGAAATCCATGCTATTTGATGGGATTAAAGAATGTTTCATTCATATATTTCTCTCTCTCTCTTTTTTTTTTTTTAGCTTCTAGCATAATTTCTAGGCTTTCCAGGTGCTCAGTGGGTAAAGAATCCCTCTACAATGCAGGAGATGTGGATTTGATACTTAGGTCAAGAAGATCCCATGGAGGAGAGCATGGCAACCCACTGTAGTATTCTAGCCTGGAGAATCCCATGGACAGATGAATCTGGTGGGCTACAGTCCATAGGGTCCCAAACAGTCAGTCAGAGCTGTGCTAAGCACAGCACACACATAATTTCTACCTTCCATGCCATATATGAGAAAAAAAAATTGAAATTAACGGATAGATTTTGTATAAAAATAAACAAATACTATAGAAGAAATGACTTCACCTGTGCCAGGGACTGTATTTAAGAAAATATTTAGGGTTTTCTATGTAGACGATCATGTCATCTGCAAATAGTGAGAATCTTACTTCTTCATTTCCAATTTGGATTCCTTTTATTTCTTTTTCTGCTCTGATTGCTGTGGCCAAAACTTCCAAAACTATGTTGGCTCTACTACAAAGCCACAGTTATCAAGACAGTATGGTACTGGCACAAAGACAGAAGTATAGATCAATGGAACAAAATAGAAAACCCAGAGATAAATCCACGCACATATGGACACCTTATCTTTGACAAAGGAGGCAAGAATATACAATGGATTAAAGACAATCTCTTTAACAAGTGGTGCTGGGAAATCTGGTCAACCACTTGTAAAAGAATGAATCTAGAACACTTTCTAACACCATTCACAAAAATAAACTCAAAATGGATTAAAGATCTAAACATAAGACCAGAAACTATAAAACTCCTAGAAGAAAACGTAGGCAAAACACTCTCTGACGTACATCACAGCAGGATCCTCTATGACCCACCTCCCAGAATATTGGAAATAAAAACAAAAATAAACAAATGGGACCTAATTAACCTTAAAAGCTTCTGCACATCAAAGGAAACTATAAGCAAGGTGAAAAGACAACTTTCAGAATGGGAAAAAATAATAGCAAATGAAGCAAATGACAAACAACTAATCTCAAAAATATACAATCTCAAAAATATACAATCTCAGAAATACACAAGCAACTCCTACAGCTCAACTCCAGAAAAATAAATGACCCAATCAAAAAATGGGCCAAAGAACTAAATAGACATTTCTCCAAAGAAGACATACAGATGGCTAACAAACACATGAAAAGATGCTCAACATCACTCATTATCAGAGAAATGCAAATCAAAACCACTATGAGGTACCATTTCACGCCAGTCAGAATGGCTGTGATCCAAAAGTCTACAAGCAATAAATGCTGGAGAGGGTGTGGAGAAAAGGACACCCTCTTACACTGTTGGTGGGAATGCAAACTAGTACAGCCACTATGGAGAACAGTGTGGAGATTCCTTAAAAAACTGGAAATAGAACTGCCTTATGATCCAGCAGTCCCACTGCTGGGCATACACACTGAGGAAACCAGAAGGGAAAGAGACACGTGTACCCCAATGTTCATCGCAGCACTGTTTATAATAGCCAGGACATGGAAGCAACTGAATGGATAAGAAAGCTTTGGTACATATACACAATGGAGTATTACTCAGCCATTAAAAAAAATACATTTGAATCAGTTCTAATGAGGTGGATGAAACAGGAGCCTATTATACAGAGTGAAGTAAGCCAGAAAGAAAAACACCAATACAGTATACTAACGCATATATATGGAATTTAGAAAGATGGTAACAATAACCCTGTGTACGAGACAGCAAAAGAGACACTGATGTATAGAACAGTCTTATGGACTCTGTGGGAGAGGGAGAGGGTGGGAAGATTTGGGAGAATGGCATTGAAACATGTAAAATATCATGTATGAAACGAGTTGCCAGTCCAGGTTCAGTGCATGATACTGGATGATTGGGGCTGGTGCACTGGGACGACCCAGAGGGATGGTATGGGGAGGGTGGAGGGAGGAGGGTTCGGGATGGGGAACACATGTATACCTGTGGTGGAGTCATTTTGATATTTGGCAAAACTAATACAATTTTGTAAAGTTTAAAAATAAAATAAAATTGTAGTTGGAAAAAAAAAGAAAATATTTATCCTGCGAAAACAAAATTCTGCTAGAATTAATGTGTTTTCTATAATCTCACAAGATTTAAAAAACAAAAAGTATTTCCTAGGTTATTTCTAAATGCTGAAGACATTCTGCATCATACATTAAAAGAGAAAAAACTTACTCATTTTTTCTTCTTTTTTTATCACAAAGATTTCTTGCAAGAAATTAAAAATAAGGGTAGTATTTAAAGCTCTGCACAGCTATTGAAAATTTTTATTTCTTTTTTGAGTTTTGCATAATGGCATGCTAGCAGAGATCTCACAATAACAGGAAAACCATGAGGCAGTTACTTTTCAAACACAAACCTCTGTGTAGAGAGGGGCAACTGGAGTAAGAAATAGCATATGAGAATGACTCAGCATCAAGAGGAGGAAAAAAATTCCATTCATGTTATCTTACTTATGATTGTGGGTTGGTTAAGTCAATTTCAATTTCAATTTCAATTATTTGTATTGACTTTCTTTCCACAAAAACTGAAGCTGTAACAAGTTAGACATTTACAATACTTTGAGGGGGACAAAACTAGGTACTAAAGTGAAATTCTGGAACTCAGAATATGCAAGTCTCTTCAGAACATGCAAGTCTCTTCAGAACCACCTCATGCAAAAGAATGCCAAAATAATCCCCATTGTTGCTTAGGTATGCTATTTATTTAAAAATATTCAATAAATTTTGTTGAATAAATAGATTAATTGGATTTGTCACAGTAGGGCATCATGCTTCATTTAGCCCAAGAGTCGGCTACCATCAGTAGCATCAGATGTTGCTTTATAGTTGCAGGACTATCTATCATAGTGACAATTCAGAGATTAGTTTTATCTATGAAAAATACCCATTTCTATTAAATCTCATTACACATTGTCCTCACTGATTTATCTAAAATTTCATTAAGGTATTTTCACATGGATCCTGTTCCAGTGTATAATAAAATCTCTTTATTAACCCTAAATTTATTACTTTAAAAATGTTAGAGAAAGATTCTCTGACTAGAGTAGTCCATGAAACTGTCATTTATATTTTCTTTTTGTGTACCAGTTTTAAACTTCAAGCCTTATCCATAATTTTCAATCTTAAGTCAATCACTAATTCCTTCATTTGGTTGATCAATCAGGCAGCGAATGTTTATTTATCACCATTGTATGTCATGCACCATCATAGGTGCTGGGAATAAATCAGTGACAAAACACATATCAGGCTCTGCCCCCATGAGGCTTTTCTGAACAGGAGAATAAACCGCAGAAAAAAAAATATTGACCTGCTATCTATCTATCTAAAAATCTATCTATGTCTACCTAATTATGCTGGGCCATGTGAAGTGCTGAGGAGAAGCTAAAGCAGAAATGCCCAACAGGAAGTGTTGCATGGGGGGAGTGGGATGAGGGTGATCACAGGTAAGTTGCAGCTTTACACAAAATGACCAGGGAAGGCATTATGGAGTATGTGAATATTGGAGGGAAGGTGGGGAAAAGGAGAAGGTAAACCTATGAGAAGAGCTTTCCAGGTAGCAGGGTTAGCAACTGCAAAGATGTGCTGTGCCTGTTAAGTTCAAAGACCAGAGACAATGCCAGACTGGAGACCTCAGGGGTTTGCCTGAACCTCTGAAGTCACTATCACTTTCTATGATCTTCATTTTAGCTTCCTTCATCATGACTTCCGTTAAGTTATAAAAACTAGCAATGATGGATTCATTCTGCTTTTTTATATAAACAATAGAGGAATTTTAGGACAATTCATTTTCATCCTTGAAGTTTAATCTTCTTTTACCATCCACCTTTCCCACTTCCTTCCTCCCACAATTTTATAGCATACATTTTTCTTAAAGTTTGCATGATTTGAAATACTTCTGACCTCTTCAAGTTTTATATACTACTGTCAATGTTAAAGCAGATTATATCCACATACAAAAAGGCAAACGAAGCTTCCTAAAGGAAAATTAGGGTATATGAATTCCACATGTTGTATGAAATATTTCTGGTCACAGTATACTCAGACTAAATAAAATGTTTAAATAGATGGAAAAAAGTAAGAACTGAATCAATCAGTACATCAGGCAGTTAAAATTTAAAATATGCAACTTGACTATAGTGCAGATAATCCCTAATCTATATGCAATTGTTTTTCAGATAGGACACATCTAATCAGAATATATCCCTTGGCTATAGAAGCTCTTCTGCCATATTAGACATGTTTCAAATTTGCTCTACCTTTAACAAACTAAGGAAACTCAAAACCTAATTCAGAACTCCCACCTAGACAGTATTATTTGTAAGATTTCGTGCTCTTTCAATTATTTATAAAAACACTGGTGAAAGCACTATGTCTCTATTTTAATCCATTCATTGTTGTTGTTCAGGCTCCCAGTTGTGTCCAATTCTTTGTGACCCCATGGACTACAGCTCACCAGGCTTTGCTGTCTTTCACCATCTCCCAAAGTTTGCCCAAGTTCATGTTCATTCCATTAGTGATGCCATCCAGCCATCTCCCCTGTTCTTCTGCCTTCAATCTTTCCAGCAACAGGGACTTTTCCAATTAGTCAGTTGTTCACATCAGATGGCTTAAATACTGGAGCTTCAGCATCAGTCCTTCCAACATGTATTCAAGGTTTATTTCCCTGAAGACTGACTGGTTTCATTTCCATGCTGTCCAAGGGACTTTCAGGAGTCTTCTCCAGCACCCCAGTTCGAAGGAATCAATTCTTTGGTGCTCTACCTTCTGTACAGTCCAGCTCTCACAATCATATGTGACCACAGGGAAGACCATAGCCTTGATTATATGGAACTTTGTCAGCAGAGTAATGTCTCTGCTTTTCAGCACATTGTCTAGTTTTGTCATAGCTTTCGTACCAAGAAGCAATTGTCTTCTGATTTCATAGCTGCCGTCATCACCCACAGTGATTTTAGAGCCCAAGAAGAGGAAATCTGTCACTACTTCCACCTTTCCCCCTTCTATTTGCCATGAAGTAAAGGGGTCAGATATCATGATCTTAGCTTTTTTTTTTTTTTAGATTTAAGCTAGTTCTTTCACTCTCCTCCTTCGCCCTCATCAAGAGACTCTTTAGTTCCTCTTCACTTTCTGCCATTAGAGTGCTTTCATCCACATGTCTGAGGTTGTTGATGTTTCTCCCAACTATCTTGATTCCATTTTAACTCATCCAGCCCAGCATTTCTCATGATGTGCTCAGCATATATGTTAAATAAACAGGGTGATAGCAGACAGCCCTTTGTACTCCTTTCTCAGTCATGAACCCACAGTTGTTCCATACAGGGTTCTAACTATTGCTTCTTGACCCACATACAGGTTTCTCAGGAGACAGGTAAAATGGTCTGGCATTCCCATTTCTTTAAGAGCTTTCCACAGTTTGTTATGATCCACACATTCAAAGTCTTTAGTGTAGTCAACAAAACAGAGGTAGATGTTTTTCTGGAATTCCCTTGTGATCCAGCGAATGTTGGTAGTTTGATCTCTGGTTCCTCTTCCTTTTCTAAATCCAGCTTGGAAATCTGGAATTTCTTGGTTCATATAATGCTAAAGCCTAGCATGCAAGATTTTAAGCATGCCCTTCCTAGCATAAGAGATGAGTTCAATTGTTTAATGGTTAGCACATTCTTTACTACTACCCTTCTTAGGAATTGGGATGAGGATTGGCCTTTTCCAGTCCTGTAGCCACTGCTGGATCTTCCAGATTTGGTGCCATATTGAATGCATCACTTTGATGGCAACACGCTTTAGGGTTCTGAATATACTCCTACTGGAATTCCATCACATACACTAGCTTTATTAACAGCTGTGCTTCCTAAGGCCCACTTGACTTCACACTACAGAATGTCTGTCTTTAGGTGACTGACCACACCATGGTAGAAATATGGTTCATTAAGACCTTTTTTGTATAGTTCTTCTGTGTATTCTTTCCATCTGTTCATCTCTTCAGCATCTACTAGGTCCATTCATATATTGTTTCAAAGCTGTTTTAAATAACTGCATATATGAAATATGTTCTATCTCATACTATTAGCTACTTCTCATTTTTTCAGTTTTTCACTTTCAGTTGCTTTTCTAACTACATTAACATTATATTCATATCTGCATAAAATCCTTCTGATTAGTTCCTGAAAAGAGCCCTGTTAATTTTTTACTTTATTGGATTATGGTTTACATAAAATATAATAATATGTTTAATTGTTCAGTTCAATATGTTTCACTAAATGTGGTGGTAATCCCTGCCACGTGATGAAATATTTCATCACCCAAAATGATCTTTAAGTCCCTTCCCAGTCAATCACCATCCAATACTAGCCCCAGGCAATTGCTGCTTTGCTTTCTATCCCTACAGATTAAATTTGTCTTTTCTAGAGCTCCACATAAATGAAATGATGCATTTTGTGCTCTTTGTGTCTGGATTCTTGAACATGTTTTTAGGTGGATCCTGTGCCCTGGGATTTCTTTGGAAGGAATGATGCTAAAGCTGAAACTCCAGTACTTTGGCCACCTGATGCGAAGAGTTGACTCATTGGAAAAGACTCTGATGCTGGGAGGGATTGGGGGCAGGAGGAGAAGGGGACGACAGAGGATGAGATGGCTGGATGGCATCACTGACTCAATGGAAGTGAGTCTGAGTGAATTCCGGGAGTTGGTGATGGACAGGGAGGCCTGGCGTGCTGCGATTCATGGAGTCACAGAGTCGGATACGACTGAGCGACTGAACTGAACTGAACTGAACTGTGCTTGTCTGCTAGTAGTTTTTTTTTTTTTATTTCCAAGTGGTGTGTCATTGCATATCACAATTTACTTATTCATCCATCCATTGATGGGCATTGTTAGGATTGTTTTCAATTTGGAGCTATCATGAATAAAACTTCTTTAAATAATAACATGCAAACCTTTATGTGAACATATTTTCATTTCTCTTCCACTTAACAGTATAATTGCTTTATTTTGTGAAATCAAATGCTCAAAATAAAAAAAAATAATAACTTTTTCAAAAAAGCTGAAACATTTTAAATTTTAACAAGCAATTCATAAGTTTTAGTTGCTGTATATTCTCACTAACATTATATGTCATTTGTGTTGTGTATTAATTTTGTCATTCTAATGAGTATGTAGGAATTTATATTTCCTTCTATGGATTTATATTTCCTTCAAGCTAATGTTTTTGGGTTTCTTTTCATATGCTTTTGGCATTTGTATATTTTTATATCTGATATGTCCTTTTAATTGTTTTACTCATTTAAAAAATTGAGCTTGTGTAATTATTTGGGAGTTACAAACATTTAAATATGTGCCATATATATGTGACACATATTTTTTCCCAGTCTGTGATTTGCCTTTTTATTTCATAATAGTTTATTTCAAAGAGCAAAGTTTTCAACTTTAGTAAAGATCAGTTTATTATATTTGTCATTTATGATTAGTTCTATCTGGGATCTATAGAAGATATATCTGCTTTCCACAGGGACATAAACATTTTCTTCTCCTTTAAAAAAAAAATGTATTGAAATATGGATGCTTTACAATGTTGCATTAGTTTGTGCTGTCCAGTAAACATTTTATTTTTTTCTTTTCCCCTGAAAGGTTTATAATATTAGTTTTTACATTTAGATTCATTATCTGAGTTAATTTTTCTTTTATGCTGCCAGATGAAGTTTGAGATTATTTTTCACACACACACATAAAGATATAGATGTAGATAAATACATAGATACAGCAAGAAAATTCCAGAAAAACATCTACTTCTGCTACATGGATTATACTAAAGCCTTTGACTCTGTAGATCATGACAAACTGTGAAAAATTTTTAAAGAAACAAAAATACCAGACCACCTTACCTGCGTCCTGAGAAACCTGTATGCATGTCAAGAAGCAACAGTTAGAACCAGATATGGAAAAATGGATTATTCCAAATTGTGAAAGGAGTACGTCAAGGCTGTATACTGTCATTCTGCTTATTTAACTTATATGCAGAATATATCATGTAAAACGCCAAGCTGGAGGAAGCACAGCTGAAATCACGATTGCTGGAAGAAATATCAATAACCTCAGATATGCAGATGACACCACCATTATGGCAGAAAGCAAAGAGGAATTAAAGAGCTTCTTTATGACGCTAAAAGAGGAGGGTGAAAAAGCTGTTTTAAAATTCAACATTCAAAACACTAAGACCATGGCATCTGGTTCCATCATTTCATAGCAAATAAATGGAGAAACAATGGAAACAGACTTCATTTTCTTAGGTTTCAAAATCACTGCAGATGGTGACTGCAGCCATGAAATTAAAGGATATTTGCTCTTTGGAAGAAAAGCTATGACCAACCTAGACAGCATATTAAAAAGCAAAGACATTACTTTGCCAACAAAGGTCCGTCTAGCTAAAGCTATGGTTTTTCCAGTCATCATGTATGGATGTGAGAGTTGGACTATAATGAAGGCTGATGCTTGTGAACTGTGCTGTTGAAGACTCTTGACAGTCCCTTGGACTGTAAGGAGATCAAACCAGTCAATCCCAAAGGAAATCAGTCCTAAATATTCACTGGAGGAAGTGATGCTGAGGTTGAAGCTCCAACACTTTGGCCACTTCAAAGAGCTGACTCAATGGAAGACCATGATGCTGAGAAAGATTGAAGGCAGAAGGTGAAGGGAATGACAGAGGGCTAGAAAGTTGGATGGCATCACCAAGTCATTGGACATGAGTTTGAGGAAGCTCTGGGAGATTATGAAGGACAGGGAAGCCTGACATTCTGCAGTCCATGGGGTCTCAAAGAACTGTACATGACTGAGTGACTGAACAACAATAGTCAATAGTCAAAGCTATGGCTTTTCCAGTAGTCATGTATGAACATGACAGTTGAACCATAAAGAGGGCTGAGTGCTGAAGAATTGATGCTTTCGAATTGTGGTGCTGGAGAAGACTCTTTTAAGAGTCCCTTGGACTGCAAGGAGATAGAACCAGTCAGTCCTAAAGGAAATCAGTCCTGAATATTCATTGGAAGGACTGATGTTGAAGCTGAAGCTACAATACTTTGGCTACCTGATGCAAAAAGCTAACTTATTGGGAAAAAACTTGATGCTGGAAAAGATGGAAGGCAAGAGGAGAAGGGGTTGACAGAGGTTATGATGGTTTGATGGCATCACTGACTCAATGGACATGAAACTGAACATAGTCCAGGAGATAGTGAAGGATAGGGAAGCCTGATATACTGCAGTTCATAGAGTTGCAGGAATTTATATATATATATATAAATTCCTACACTATTTGTTGTAAAGATGCTTTTCCTTAGTGAATCACCTTGGCACTTTAATTGAAAATCAATTGACCATGCATATCATGCATATATGGGTCTGAATTCATATGTACAAGGTAAATTGATAGCTTGACTCTATATTCTGTTCCACTGATAAAGTATGTATTCTTACTTTAGGAATACTTTGTCCCATTTACTATTATAGTAAGTCTTCAAATAAGAAAAAATCTCCAACATTGTTCTTTTTGGTATTGTTTTGACTCTTCTAAATATTTTCTTTTCCATATAAATTCTAAAATCAGCTCATCAAATTCTAAAAACTCCTGTAGGGTTTTATTAGGGATTAAGTCCACGAGATCACAAAGATTTGTCCAAGACTGGGCAACTGAGCACTCACTCACTGACTTTGACACGTGAGTGACTTTGGGAAAGATGCATAAAGATGCCCAATAGTCCATGAAAATGGTATGTCTCTCCATTTGTGTATATGTTTTTAAAGTTTTCTCAGATTTTATAATTATCAGTGTATATGGCTTGCAAATCTTTTGTTGCAGTTATCCTTTTTTTATTTCTTTTTAATATTTTAGGGGCTTCCCTGGTAGCTCAGCTGGTAAAGAATCTGTCTGCAATGCAGGAGACCCTGGTTTGATTCCTGGGTCATGAAGATTTGCTGGAGAAGGGATAGGCTACCCACTCCAGTATTCTTGGGCTTCCCTGGTGGTGCATCAGTGAACATGGCTTGAAAAATTTTGTAACATTTATCCTTAAAGTTTTTCATTTTTATTTTAATATTTTAAGTTTCACTAATTCATTGATATTGCAATGCAGTTGATTTTTATATGCTGAGATTTTAAAGTTTCCTCTGCTACTATATAGCAGGTAATTCCATATTCTGTTGTTACTTCATAGAATAATTGGAATCCCATAGTCACCTGTTGTTTTTTTTCCTTTTAATTGTTAATATTAAATGTATATAATATAATCTAAGATTGTGTTACTTAAAACCAAGAATAAGAGATAATTTTTTCAAGCTTTTAAAAATATTTTCAGTAGAATTTTAAAATATGGTTAATAATTTTTGCACTATTAATTTGATATTCATTACACTGCTATGTAATTAACTATTTGGATGACATGTGGTACTATTTTTAATATTCTTCATTTAAAGCTTACACTTTTTGAGTTTTATGTTAACAATAAGGAATGAATATATATCAAGATCAGTTTTGCTTTGTTTTGGAGAAGTGGCTCCTTTATTGACTAACTCTGTCCTTTACTTTGTATTGATTTAAGGAATTTTTAAATTACACATACCAAGAGATTATTGAGCATCCATATCTTGTGTGCTAATTGAAACACTTATATTTCATTTCAAAATCATGAAATTTTCCTGAGAATTTTAAAATTTTGTATAGAATTGATTAAAATATTTTCCATATTGAACATATATTTTCTTATACTGTTGTTGTTTGGTTGCTAAGTCATGTCTGAATCTTTGCAACCCCATGAACTGCAGTACTCAGACTTCCCTGTCCTTCACTATCTCCCGAATATTGCTCAGATTCATGTCCATTGAGTCAGTGATGCTATCTAATCATATCATTCTCTGCTACCTCCTTCTCCTATTGCCTTCCATCTTTCCCAGCATCAGGGTCTTTTCCGATGAGTTGAATCATCGAATTAGGGGCCTAAGTATTGGAACTTCAGCATCAGATCTTCCAATGAATATGCAAGGTTGATTTCCTTTAGGATTGACTGGTTGGATCTAATGGCAGTTCAAGGGACTCTCAAGAGTCTTCTCCAGCACCACAATTTGAAAGCCTCAATTCTTCAGTGCTCAGCCTTCTTTATGGCCCAACTTTCACATCCATGCATGACTACTGGAAAAACCATACCTTTGACTAAACGGACCTTTGTTGGTTAAGTGATGTCTCTGTTAAAGGGCTATGCTGTTTAGGTTTGTCATAGCTTTCCCCCCCAAGGAGCCACCGTCTTTTAATTTCATGGCTACAGTCATCTTCCACAGTGATTTTTGAGCCCAAGAAAAGAAACTGCCACTGTTTCCACTTTTCCCCCTTCTATTTGCTGTGAAATGATGGGAGCAGTTGCCATGATCTTAGTTTTCCAAATATTGAGTTTTAAGCCAGCTTTTTCACTTTCCTCTTTCACCCTCATCAGGAGACAATTTAGTCCCTCTTCACTCTCTGCCATTAGAGTGGTATCATCAGAATTTCTGAGATTGTTGATATTTCTTCAGCAATCTGGATTCCAGCTTGTGATTCATCCAGCCTGGCATTTCACATGATGTATTCTACATGTTAGTTAAATAACCAGGGTGACAATATACAGTCTTGTTATACTTCTTTCCTAATTTGGAACCAGTCAGTTGTTCCATGACTGGTTCTCACCATTGCTTCTTGACCTGCATAGGTTTCTCAGGAGACAAGTAAGATGGTCTGGTATTTTCATCTCTTGAAGAATTTTGTTGTCATCCACACAGTCAGATGTTTTAGTGGTCAATGAAGCAAAGGTAAAAAAAAAAAATCTGGAATTCTCTTGCTTTCTCTATGATCCAGTGAATGTTGGCAATTTGATTTTTGGTTCCTCTGCCTTTTGTAAATCCAGCTTGTCTGAAAGTTCTTGGTTCACATACTACTGAAGCCTTGCTTGAAGGATTTTGAGTGTTACCTTCCTAACATGAAAAATGATTTTTCTTTGGATGGTTTTAGTCAGCTTCTCCTGTACAATGGTGTGAACCTCTGTCCAAAGTTCTTCGGGCACTCTACCTACCAGATCTAACTCCTTAAAGCTGTTTGTCACCTCCATTGTATACTCTTAAGGGATTTGATTTAGATCACACCACAATGACCTAGGTTTTTTTTTTTTACTTTCTACATTTTAAGCTTGTGTTTTGCAATAAGGAGTTCAAAATCTGAACCACAATAAGCCCCAGCCCTAGGTCTTGTTTTTTGTTTGTTTGTTTGTTTTTTCTTATATATCTGTGGTTATTTTTCTATTAACATATCTGATAATGTGCATTCTTTTTTCCCCTTTTCTTAATTGGATTTACCCATTTCATATCTTATGATTTAATTTTTATAACTTTAAAATTTCTTTACTAGTAATTTGTCTATTTCATTAATTTCTAATTTTGTTTCTTTTCTTCTTATGTTCATTCTTTTATTCTCCTTGTTATCCTTCTGAGTTTACAGCCCAATCAATTTGTTTTCATCAATTATTTTATTGATAACTTCATTTAAGGTTATTTATGTTTTCTGAGAAAATATTTAAGTTTCTAATTATATCCCATCTTTAGTACCAGTCCTTTGTGCCTGCAATTAATTATTCCCCTCTCCCCTTCACACCCACCTCTGGTTCAGTACACTTGCTGATCAAGAAATTTGGCAATAGCAACACCACCTATCAAGAAACATAAGAATCACTACACTGGTTGCACTGGGATCTTATATACACTAGTTTTGAATACAGTTAATGCATAAGTCATTTCACAAATTGGATGATGTGATGAGATAGTGGCGAGAATGCATAGAACTCACCTTATAAAACACCTAGTGTTTTATAAGTTAAAAATAAAATGAGTAAAAATAATTTAGAGCGTTCTCTGGTAGCCTAGTGGTTAGGAATTTTAGCTTTCACTGCCAAGGCCCAGAGTTTAATCTATGGTCAAGGAACTTGGATCCTACAAGCCATGCAGTGTGGCCAAAAAGAAAGAAACAAGTTAATTTCTCATGTTTGATAAATTCAAAATGACAAAGCTGAGAGAGTTTAGATATATTTTGATGGGCATTAACCTTTAGAATTCAACCTCAGTATTTACCAGTTTTATGTAAATGATGCTTTTATTTCCCATCTTGGAAATTTACAGCCCAGTATGACTCTTTATTTTCTTATATTGATGAATGCTTCAGGTATGAGCCATCTCTTCTACTGAACCATGAATAGTTGGAATACTTTAATTTGAAAAATCACACAATAAGATTGTAACATGTTGAAAACTAGTATGGAAATAATGATAGAATATATTTCTGAAAGAGGAAGAATGGCTTAGGGTACGGAAACAGAATTCTAGAGACTTAAGAGAGCTGCTAGTGAAAGCAGGAAAACAACAACAACAAAATCCCCAAATAAGTGTAAAAAAAAAAAAAGAAAAGAAAGATGCCATTATTCATGTTAGCAACAAACAAAACATGAATTCATGTCTATTTGATTTTTAAAGTCTCCTGGAGATAATTAACAAATATATCTCTCTATAGCAACATTCTTTTTATTCCCAGACCAGCAGGTAACTCCATTTCCCAAGATATAGATCTAATTCCTTCTGCATGGCAAAAGAGCTCATGGGAAAAGAATGCACCTCAATCTCTCTTTTTCAATTACATCTACCTACTCCCAGCAGGCTTCACCCAAACAAGTCCAAGGATTCTAAACAAGATGTTTTCCTCTTGAACATGTCCAACTTGGCTCAGCCTCCCTGCAGTACAGTTCCAATATGATTCAATATGATTCTGTAATCAAATCAACTGATTTGTGTTTCCGTATTCTCATCTATTATAAGTTTCCAACCTCACAAGGCAAATTTCTGATGTACCTATGTACATTAAAAAGCACAATAGATGAGAGATTCCTGTACACATTAAATTCATCCACTAAACTGAAATAACAGAAAATTGAGACAGTGTAAGATAGAATCATCTATAATTTGTATATATTAGTAAAATAAAATTGTACCTCATTATCCCAGACTAAGTAGGATGAAAGTTTATATTGATAATCTGTAAGTGCAGAATTATTTAAAAATGATATAAAATAGTGGCCTACTAATAACTGTTTTTTAAATAATTCATAACAATAAATTAAAATTCTTTCCTCTTTATGCCTTTAGTAGCTCATAGGATTACTCATGGGGGTTTGCCTGATGGTTCAGTGGTAAAGAATTGGCCTGAAATTCAGGAGACCCTGGGAATACAAATTCCATCCCTGGTTTGGGAAGATCCCCTAAAGGAGGGCAAGGCAACCTATTCCAGTATTCTTGCCTGGAGAATCCCATGGACAGAGGAGCCTAGCAGGCTACAGTCCATTGGGTTGCAAACAGCCAAACATGACTGAAGTGACTGAACATACACACAAGATTATTCATAGACACAGCAAAAAGGTCTAACTTAGGTCACATGGTCCCACTATATGGTCCCAAGTACCAAAGTATGCTGGATCACTGATCCATACCTCACACAATGTGAGTCAATTGCTAATGACTTTATTATTATAACCAATAAGCCAATAGATGTATCAGATTGCAGGGTTACCAGTACAGTCAAATCAAATGAAAAGAGTATCTTTGGGATCCAACAGGCCATATCAGTGTTTCCCATTTTCTCCTTGACTGCTGCGGCTGCTGCTGCTGCTAAGTTGCTTCAGTTGTGTCCGACTGTGCGACCCCATAGACGGCAGCCCACCAGGCTCCCCCACCCCTGGGATTCTCCAGGCAAGAACAACGGAGTGGGTTGCCATTTCCTTCTCCAATGCATGAAAGTGGAAAGTGAAAAGTGAAAGTGAAGTTGCTCAGTCGTGTCCGACTCTTCGAGACCCCATGGACTGCAGCCTACCAGGCTCCTCCATCCATGGGATTTTCCAGGCAAGAGTACTGGAGTGGGGTGCCATTGCCTTCTCCGTTTCCTTGACTAAAATACTATAAAAATATATGCAGCAAAATACCATGACACAAATGTAATAGTTTATTAAATTATTGGCAACATATCAAGGATGCATTTTCCTTTTGCAATGTGTATGTTACCACTGTAATTATAATTAAATATATATTTCATTTATAGCTATACATATAACATGTTGGTTATTCATCTGTCAATGAATCTTTAGGTTATTTCTATGTCTTGGCTACTGTGAATAATTCTGCAGTGAACATGAGGGTGCAGATGTCTTACTGATGTAATGAGTTTATTTCCTTCAGATATATACCCATAAGTAGAACCATGAGCCATACACTAATTTCACTTTTAACTCATAGGAATCCATATACTATTTTCCATAGTAACCAGAACAATTTACATTCCCATCAGTGGTGTAAAAGGATTCACTTTCCTTTACATCCTCACCAGCAATTTTTTTTCTTCTTTTTTTAACACTATAAGCATTGCAATAGGTGTGAAGTTATATTTCATTGTGGTTGTGATTTGCATCTCACTGATGATTAGTAATGTTGAACATCTTTCATGTATTTGTTATCCATTTGCATATGTCTTTTAGAAAAATGTTTATTCAGGTTCTCTTCCTATTTTTACATCAGATTATAGATTAATTATTGCTATTGATTTCTGGCTTCCCTGGTGGCTTCAGTGATAAAATATCTGCCTGCAATGCAAGAGACAAGGGTTTGATCCCTGAGTTGGTAGGGTCCCCTGGAGGAGGGCATCACAAGCCATTCTAGTGTTCTTGCTGGGAGAATTTCGTAGGTCTTAGCTTTTGTTCTATTAATGTAATATATTACATTGATTATTATTCCCTTTTTTTTTTTTTTTTTTTGCATATGTTGAACCATCCTTGCATTCCAGGGATAAATTTCACTTGATCATGGTATATAATTCTTTTAAAGTGTTGTTGAATTCAGTTTCATCAGTATATTTTTTAGAATTTTTACAACTATATTTATCAGGATTATTGTCTGATAGTTTTCTTTTCCTGTATTGTCTTATTCTGTCTTGTTATGTTCAGAGTAATTCCTTGCAAAATGAGTATGGGAGTGCTCCATCTTCTTCAAGCTTCTGGAAGTATTTGAAAAGGATTGATATTAGTTCTTTTTACAATGCTTAGTAGAATTCACCAATGAAACCAATCTGGTTCTGGACTTTTTTTTTTTTTTGCTACATTCTTGATTATTTATTTAGTCCCTTTACTCATTATTGGTCTGTACAGATTTTCCATTTCTTCATGATTCAGATTAGGTAATTACTGTTTCTAGAAATCTGTTCATTTCTTCTAGGTTATGCAATGATGATAGTTTCAACCATCTTATATATTTCTGTGGTGTCAGTTTTAATGTCTCCTCTTTCATTTCTGATTTTTTATTTTTTTTGAATCATGTATTTATTTCTTATTATAATTAAAGGCTTGTCAATTTCATTTGTCTTTTCCAGCTTAATTTTATTGGTCTTTTCTATTATTTTTCTGGCCTCTTTCTCTTTTTTTAATTTAAATTTCTGATCTAATCTATCTTATTTAATTCCTTCTGCTTTCTTTGGTCATAATTTATTCTCTTTTTTTTTTTTTTCCAGTTCCTTGATATATAAAGCTAGTTTGGCTATTTGAACTCTTTTTTTTTTTTTTAAACTTTTTATTATTTTTTTTATTTTATTTTTAACCTTTACAATATTGTATTAGTTTTGCCAAATATCGAAATGAATCCACCACAGGTATACCTGTGTTCCCCATCCTGAACCCTCCTCCCTCCCCCCTCCCCATACCCTCCCTCAGGGTCGTCCCAGTGCACCAGCCCCAAGCATCCAGTATCATGCATCGAACCTGGACTGGCGACTCGTTTCATGCATGATATTATACATGTTTCAATGACAGTCTCCCAAATCTCCCCACCCTCTCCCTCTCCCACAGAGTCCATAAGACTGATCTATACATCAGTGTCTCTTTTGCTGTCTCGTACACAGGGTTATCGTTACGATCTTTCTAAATTCCATATATATGCGTTAGTATACTGTATTGGTGTTTTTCTTTCTGGCTTACTTCACTCTGTATAACAGGCTCCAGTTTCATCCACCTCATTAGAACTGATTCAAATGTATTCTTTTTAATGGCTGAGTAATACTCCACTGTGTATATGTACCATAGCTTTCTTATCCATTCATCTGCGGATGGACATCTAGGTTGCTTCGATGTCCTGGCTATTATAAACAGTGCTGCGATGAACATTGGGGTACACGTGTCTCTTTCCCTTCTGGTTTCCTCAGTGCGTATGCCTAGCAGTGGGATTGCTGTGTCGGTATTTGTTATCAATTTTGTACCTGTATTTTCTTTATAATTTATGTGACTTTGTTTGTTTTTCTCTCTCTTTCTTTTTTCTTAATGTAAGTATTTATAACTACAAAATTCCCCCTTAGAATTACTTAATACTGCTTCCCATAAGTTTTGGACATTTTGTCTACATTTTTGTTTATCTCAAGATAATTTTTTTTTAATTCCCCTTTGATTTCTTCTTTGACCCATTGGCTGTTCAGGAATATGATATTTAATTTTCACATATTAGTAATTTTTAAAAATCCACCCTTTTATTGATTTCTAGATAGCTCTTTGATATGGCCACTGTTAACCTTGTCATTCAAATCACAACTAAATATTCTGGTTGTGACAGGAAAGAAATGGGTCTCCTTGTATCCTACATAGCTGGGGAAACTCTTTCAGACACTTTCATCTTTCCTTGTAGAAAAAATTGCAGGGGTTTGTAAAACAAGGTATCTCTTGGTACTGAACTGGACCTCCTTAAGTGGAAATTATGAAGAAAAGTGAAAATATTCTTCTTATTCTAATCAATGCATCTAATCTCAAATTTTTTAGTATTTTATTTTCTTTCTCTCTCTTTCTTTCTTCTCATCTATGTGCTAAGTGTCTCTTAGAAATCCTGAAATTCAACAAAGACACCCTTGTAAAAAGATTATTATCAAAATCAGTGTTCTTTACAGAAAAGATGTCAGGAAGTTCTTATTGCCATTATAATGGCATTACTCTCTCACATGTAATGTTTATTCATGGAAAGTAGAAATATAGGGGTAAGAAAACATATAGCTTACTACTGTGCTACTTTTACACTGATGGGGCTTCCCCTGTTGCTAAGTTGGCAAAGAATCTGCCTGCAATGCAGGAGACCTGGGTTCGATCCTAGGGTTGGGAAGATCATTTGGAAAAGCAAATGGCAACCCACTCCAGTATTGTTGCCTGGAGAATCCCATGGGCAGAGGAGCCTGGCAGGCTACATTCCATGAGGTCTCAAGAGTCAGACCCAACTTAGTGACTAAATTACCACCACCACCAATACTGGTAGGACTGCGTGTGGTATTTTGCTGAAAGATCTTTCTTACATAAACTCTATCATTGACATGACTTTATATTATAAACTTCTCTTTGGAACTTGGAGTAAGTTTGCTATCAAAATATACCTACCACAGTGGTGCAGGGGTAAAGAACTGCCTACCAATGCAGGAGACAAAAGAGAAGCAGGTTTGATTTCTGTGTCCAGAGGATTCCCTGGAGGAGGAAATGGAAACCCAGTCTAGTATTATTGTCTGGAAAATTCCATGGACAAAGGAGTTTAATGGATTACAGTCTATGGGACTGCAAAGAGTTGGAGATGACTGAGCAAAGTTCTGGCAAATTTGATGTCAAAGTAACACACAGAAATGATGAGCAAAAATTCAAGTCACTCTATCTTTACCAAAATTTTGTTGTTGATGTTCAGTTCCTCAGTCATGTCTGACTCTTTGCGATCACATGGACTGCACATGGCCAGGCTTCACTATAATTCACTATCTCCAAGACTTTGCTCAAATTCATGTCCAGTGAGTTGGTGATGTCATCTAAACAACTCATCCTCTGTTATCCTTTTTTCCTTCTGTCTTCAATTTTTCCCAGCATCAGGGTCTTTTCCAATGAATCATCTCTTCCATTCAGGTGGCCAAAGTATTGGACCTTCAGCTTGAACATCAGTATTTCCAATGAATATTCAGAACTGACTTCCTTCAGGAATGACTGGTTTGATCTCCCAGCATTACAAGGGATTTTAAAGAGTTTTCTCCAACACCACAGGTCAAAACCACAGGTGTCTCCAACACCATCAGTTCTACAGCACTCAACTTTCTTTATAGTACAACTCTCACATTGATACATGACTACTGGAAAAACCATATCTTTGACTAGATGGACTTTTGTTGGAAAAGTAATGTCTCTGATTTTTAATATGCTGTCTCAGTCTGCCATAGCTTTTCTTCCAAGGAGCAAGGGTCTTTTAGTTGCATGGCTGCAGTCACCATCTGCAGTGATTTTGGAGCCCAAGAAAATAAAGACTGTCACTGTTTCCATTGTTTCCCAATCTATTTGCCATGAAGTCATGGGACCAGATACCATGATCTTTGTTTTCTTGCCTGTTGAGTTTTAAGCCAGCTTTTTCACTCTCCTCTTTCACTTCATCAAGAGGCTCTTAATTTCCTCTTCGCTTTGTGCCATTAGGTGGTGTCATCTGCGTATCTGAGGTTATTGATATTTCTCCCAGCAATCTTGATTCCAGCTTGTGCTTCATCCAGTCCAGCATTTCACATGATGTACTCGTCTTACAAGTTAAATAAACAGAGTGGCATTATACAGACTTATTGTACTCATTTCCCAATTTTGAATTAGTCCATTGATCCATGTCCATTTCTAATTGTTGCTTCTTGATGTGCATACATATTTCTCAGGACACAGATAAAGTGGTCTGGTATTCTCATCCCTTGAAGAATTTTCCAGTTGTTGTGATACACACATTCAAAGACTTTAATGTACTGAATGAAGGAAATGTAGAGGTTTTGCTGGAATGCTCTTGCTTTTTCTATGATACAATGGATATTGGCAATTTGACCTGTGATTCCTCTGTCTTTTCTAAATCCAATTGAATATCTGGAAATTCTTGATTTTGCAGTAATTTTGAAGCCTAGCTTGGAAAATTTTGAACACTAATTTGCTAGCATGTGAAATTAGTGTAACTGGGCGGGAGTTTGAACATTCTTTGGCATTGCCTTTCTTTGGGATTGGAATGAAAACTGATCTTTTCCAGTCCTGTGGCCACTGCTGAATTTTCCAAATTTGCTGGCATATTGAGTGTACCATGTTCATAGCATCATCTTTTAGGATTTGAAATAGCTCAGCTAGAATTTCATCACCTTGACTGGTTTTGTTCCTAGTGATGCTTCGTAGGGCCCACTTAACTTTGCATTCCAGGATGTCTGGCTCTAGTTGAATGATCACACCATCTAGGTTATCTGGGTTATGAAGACCTTTTTTGGATAGTTCTTCTGTATATTCTAGCCACCTTTTTCTTAATATCTTCTGCTTCTGTTAGGTCCATACCATTCCTGTCTTTTATTGTGCCCATCTTGGTATGAAATATTCCCTTATTATCTCTAATTTTCTTGAAGATATCTCTAGTCTTTCCCATTCTATTGTTTTTCTCTAGTTCTTTGCATTGTTCACTTAGGAAGGCTTTCTAATCTCTCTTTGCTCTTCTTTGGAACTGTGTATTCAGATGAATATATCTTTCATTTTCTCCTTTGCCTTTAGCTCCTCTTCTTTTCTAAGCTATTTTTAAGGCCTCCTCAGTCAATCACTTTGCCTTTTGGCATTTCTTTTGCCTGGTGATGGTTTTAGTCATTGCCTCCTGTACAATGTTATGGACCTCCATCCACAATTCTTCAGGCACTCTGTCTATCCGATATAATCCCTTGAATATATTTGTCACTTCCTCTGTATAATCATAAGTCATATGATTTAGGTCATACCTGAATGACCTAGTGGTTTTCCTTATTTTATTCAATTTATGTCTAAATTTTGCAATAAGGAGTAAGTGATCTGAGGATTAGTCAGTTCTCAGCCTTGTTTTTGCTGACTGTATAGAGTTTCTCCATCTTCAGCTCAAAGAATGTAATCAATCTGATTTCAGTATGGACCATCTGGTGATGTCCATGTGTAGAGTTGTTTCTTGTTTTGTTGGAAAAGGGTGTTTACTATGGCCAGTGCGTTCTCTTGGTAAAACTCTGTTAACCTTTACTCTGCTTCATTTTGTACCTCAAAGCCAAACTTGACTGTTACTCCCTATATCTCTTGACTTCCTACATGTGCATTCCATTTCCTACGGGGAGGGAGGTGGGAGGGGTTTCAGGATGGTGAACACGTGTACGCCAGTGGTGGATTCATGTTGATGTGTGGCAGAACCAATACAATGTTGTAAAGTAATTAGCCCCTATTTAAAATAAATAAATTTAAAGTAAAAAATAAAATAAAGAAAAGGACACCTTTTTTTGTTGTTAGCTCTAAAAGATCTAAATCAAATCCCTTGCCATTATACAGTGGAAGTGACAAACAGATTCAAAGAATTAGATCTGATAGACAGACTGCCTGAAGAACTATGGATGGAGGTTGTGACATTATACGGGAGGCAGTGACAAAGACCATCCCCAAGAAAAAGAAATACAAAAAGGCAAAATGGTTATCTGAAGAGACCTTAAAAAGAGCTGTGAAAAGAAGAAAAGTGAAAAGCAAAGGAGAAAAGGAAAGATATACCCATTGGAATGCACAGTCCCAAAGAATAGCAAGGAGAGATAAGAAAGCGTTCCTCAATGATCAATGCAAAGAAATAGAGGAAAACAATAGAATGGGAAAACTAGAGATCCCTTCAAGAAAATTTGAGATACCAAGGGATTATTTCATGCAAAGATGGGCACAATCAAAGATAGGAATGGTATGGATCTGACAGAAGCAGAAGATATTAACAAGAGGCGGCAAGAATACACAGAAGAACTATCCAAAAAAAAAAAAATCTTCATGACCCAGATAATCATGACCGTGTGATCACTCACCTAGAGCCACACATCCAGGAATGTGAAGTCAAGTGGGCCTTAGGAAGCACCACTACTAACAAAACTAGTGGAGGTGATCGAATTCCAGTTGAGCTATTTCAAATACTAAAAGATGATGCTGTGAAAGTGTTGCACTCAATATGGCAGTAAATTTGGAAAGCTCAGCAATGCCCATAGAACTGGAAAAGGTCAGTTTTCATTCCAATCCAAAGAAAGCAATCCCAAAGAATGCTCATCTCACATGCCCGCAAAATAATGCTCAAAATTCTCCAAGCTAGGTTTCAACAGTGTCTAAACTGTAAACCACCAGATGTTCAAGCTGGATTTAGAAAAGTCAGTGGAATCAGTCATCAAATTGCCAACATCTGTTGGATCATCGAAAAAGCAAGAAATTTCCAGAAAAACATCTCCTTCTGCTTTATTGACTATGTCAAAGTTTTTGTGTGGATCACAACAAACTGTGAAAAATTCTTAAAGAGATGGGAATACCAGACCATCTGACCTGCCTTCTGAGAATTCTGTACGCAGGTCAAGAAGCAACAGTTAGAACTGGACATGGAAAAACAGACTGGTGGCAAATTGGGAAAGGAGTATGTCAAGCCTGTATATTGTCACTCTGCTTATTTAACTTATATTCAGAGTGCACCATGAGAAATTCTGGACTGGGTGAAGCACAAGCTGGAATCAAGATTGCCGGGAAGAATATCAATAACTTCAGATATGTAGGTGACACCATGCTTATTGCAGAAAGTGAAGAACTAAAGAGCCTCTTGATGAAAATGAATGAGGAGAGTGAAAAAATTGGCTTAAAACTCAACATTCTGAAAAGTTGTGGCATCTGGTCTCCTCACTTCATGGCAAGTAGATGTGAAAACAATGGAAACAGTGACAGTCTTTATTTTCTTGGGCTCCAAAATCACTGCAGATTGGGACTGCAGCCATGCAACTAAAAGACCCCTGCTCCTTAGAAGAAAAGCTATGAGCAAACTAGGCAGCATATTAAAAAGCAGAGACATTACTTTGGTAACAAATGTCTGTGTCTTCAAAGCTATGGCTATCTAGTCATGTATGGATGTGAGAGTTGGGCATTAAAGACAGCTGAGCACTGAAGAATTGATGCTTTTGAACTGTGGTATTGGATAACACTCTTGAGACTCCCTTGGACAGCAAGATAAAACCAGTCCATCCTGAAGGAAATCAGTCTTGAATATTCATTGGACAGACTTATGCTGAAGCTGAAACTCTAATACTTTGGCCAACTGATGTTAAGAAATGATTCATTTGAAAAGACCCGGATTCTGGGAAAGATTGAAGGCAGTAGGAGAAGAGGACAACAGAGAAGGAGATGGTTGGATGGCATCACCAAGTCAAATGGACATGAGTTTGAGTAAACTCCAGGAGTTGGTGATGGACAGGGAAACTTTGAGTGCTGTAGTCCATGGGTTCACAAAGAGTCGGACTTGACTGAGAAACTGAACAGAACTGAACTGGAGAATCTTGTAGGTCTTCATAAAACTGTTCAACTTCAGCGTCTTTGGCATTAGTGGTTGGGGCACAGACTTGGATTACTATGATGTTGAATGGTTTGACTTGCAAACGAATAGAGATCATTTTGCTGTTTTTGAGATCATATCCAAGTACTGCGTTTGGACTCTTTTGTTGACTATAAGGGCTACTCCATTTATTCTATCGGATTCTTGTCCTCAGTAGTTGATATAATGGTCATGTGAATTAAGTTCACTGATTTCAGCCCATTCTAGTTCACTGATTCCTAAAATGTCAATATTCGCTCTTACCATCTTCTGTTTGACCACTTCCAATTTACCTTGATTCTTGGACCTAACATTCCAAGTTCTTATGCAATATTGTTCTTTACAGCATTGGACTTTGTTTCCACCTCCAGACATATCCACAACTGGGCTTGCTTCCACTGTGGCTCAGCCTCTTTATTCCTTCTGGAGCTATTTCTCAGCTCTTCTCCATTAGCATATTGGTCATGTACCAACCTGGGGAGTTCATCTTTCAGTGCCGTATATTTTTGTCTTTTCATACAGCTCATGGGGTTCTCAAGGCAAGAGTACTGAAGTGGTCTGCCATTCCCTTCACTCGTGGACCACATATTGTCAGAACTTTCCACCAGGCCCAGTCCTTCTTGAGTGGCCCGCCACAGCATGACTGATATTTTCATTGAGTTTGAAATGGCTGTGATCAGTTTGGTTAATTTTCTATGATTGTACTTTGCATTCTGTCTGCCCTCTGATGGATACCAATAAGAGGCTTGTGGAAACTTTCTGATGGTAGGGACTGGCTGTGGGGAAAACTGCATCTTGCTTTGGTGGGTGAGGCCATGCTTAGTAAGTCTTTAATCCAATTTTCTACTGATGTGTGGGGCTGTGCTCCCTCCTATAGTTTGGCCTGAGGCCAAACTATGGTAGTGATAATTGTAATGTCAACCTCCTTCAGAAGGACTTATGCTAGTACACCGAGGCTCTCAGGATGGTTGTGGTCAGACCCCGCAGCAGGCCACTGTCAACTCACGCCTGCACCATAGACTCTAGGACACCCACAGGCAAGCCTGGCTCAGTCTCTTGTAGGGTCAGTGCTTCTTTCTCCTGGGTCCTGGTGCACACAGCTTTTGTTTTGCCCTCCAAGAAAATGTGGGTTTTATTTTTCCAGTAAAGTGAAATCTAATTATGATCTTTTACTATGAATCAATAACTGAAAAAAATTACTCTCTAAAGGCAGACATTTAGTTTTTATTATGAGAAGATTGTGGAAAGATGCCTTTCCAACCTTCTCAATAGTTCTCTGATTATCTGTTATTGGAGGCATTTTATATTTGTGGATGCTGTTGGCATGTAATTGATTTAAATAATTTTTTTTTTAATTTGAAAATTGAAGGATATTTCTTAAGCTCATTTTTTCCTTTAGTTTCTTGCTATCTATATTGATAGAGCATCTGTTAGATAGTTCTGGAGATATGAGTAACCCCTGATTATTTTAAATATAATTTACAAATGACTTTACCTCATATATGTACAAAGTTCACTGTTATCAGAACATCTAGTATTTCCTTTCAGTTGCATAAAAGTATATATATATTTAAAGCTGGTTCACATTTTTATTTTAACTAGTCAAAACTGTTGAGAAAACTTTGAATCTTCCTGTCCACTGAAACTCTTTCAGGTGGCTTATTAAATGACACATTAATTATTTTTAAGTTAGTCAACGGATTTCTTTCACTGATCTCTGTTTTCAACAGAGACATGTAATACTGTGGGGAAAAGGAAATTCAATTGTATACACATTCTGTTTGCCATTTTCATCCAATTGTGGCTATTTATTTTAAAGAAGCTAGATCAACTTCATGTACTTGGATCAAGTATATGAACTTATATGAAATACTCATTTTTTAAATAACTGGTGAGATTTTATAAAGCCTGTTCTTTCAAGTCAGCAATCAAGTTGTGCCGTTATAGTTTTGAATCATATATACAAGCAGCTTGGTGCTAATTTGGACACAGCTGTTTATATATCTGTACTATTCCAATAATAATTTTAATTTAAAGTGTGAAAAACAAAGTATTGTAGTTTAGAAAGACCTTTTTTAACAATTTTGTTTTACCATTCTAAAATATACTATCTTTTTTTTTTTTAGTTGAGAAAATTAAGATAAACCAATGAGTCAAAGATAGTAAAAATAATAGCTCATCTGTAACAAGAATTTATGTTTACCTTGTTCAGTCTTTATATCCTTTTCTGTCAATTATATTCAATTCGACATGACACAATATGTTTTCTTCCAATATTTTCTACTTCCCTTTACTAACTCATAAATAATACATATAGATTTATATTTCTAATTGTAAACTGTTTTTGCATTCCTCATGGTGCCTAGCGTAGAGCTTACTAAGCTGTATGCTATTATGTATTTGTCACATGAAAATTCTCTTTAAAACCTTATTAGTGTTGGAGAACTGTGTGCAATCTCATAAGAATTCATGCTTCATATTTTTTCTGCTTGTTTTCAAGACACAATGATTGAGATTATACTCACTGTTTACTTCTAAGGAGCCAGCCATTGCCTCCTTACCATTTAACTTTACTTTTTCCTCTTAATGATAATTCATAATTTTATGAATTCTGTGTAACTAGCAGCCTACATGGATATCTGAAAAATTTTATACAGCTGTATTGTAATGTCCCAGAGACTTTATCTTGACATTTGATTTTCTTCTAGAACAACCAGTGTTACTTTCATTACAAATCTTATGAGTTTTATAGCTTTCATTACAATGTGAATTCACAGAAATTTGAGGACGAGAAAGTAAAATCATTAGTTGTATCTTCAGGGGATAACTATGGTCATACCTAGGAAACTATGATAACCTACAAAAACCTTGTAAAGTTGTCATAAAATGATACCTAGGACACTTTAAATGACTTACGAAAAAGAAATTCTGCCAAGCAGCAATACCTTTGGTAACTTAGGGTATAAAACACATTGTGTTTAGGGAAGAAACGCTTAAATGACGGCACAGACATAAAGTGTAGTGTTTCCTGCTAAACTGGAGTAGCACCATTAAAAGCTACCATAAAAAGGGCAGACTAAGCATGATGGTAGAGGATACTTCCTCAGCCCCTTGGAAAAAAAAGTTCATTTTCTGTGCTTTTTATAAATAGAGTGATATTGAAACAAAAAAGTCTCCATTTTATCTTTTTAGTCTCTACAACACAATCTGTAATTCACGTCCTGATGATTTTTCTATATTTAATTATTGTCTTTCTAAACCTTTAGCTGTCCCCTTGCCAAAATTCTCCTTCTTCCATCATCTACACATATAAAAGTGCCTCACAGTTGGGTGAGTGTGGTTATCTCATTGTTGTTTTTAGAGCTCTGCCACTGTCCACAAGGAAAGTAATCCTCAGCCACGTGGTCTCTTCCTCAGCAGAAACCACAGCTTCCCATCCTTCCATTCTATAGCTCACCATGAATAATTTAGGTCTTCCCTCTGTTCATCTGATATACCTCATTTTCCCTGTTGCATTGAGGACTTTTTGTTTTTCTATTCTGTTCCTGCCACACACACTCTTTTCCCCCAAGATTATCTGGATCATCTTTTATCCGTCTTAAAAACCTACTGAAAATGGTGAGTCATATTGATTGAAACATCAAAATACATACACAGTGTAAACTTTGGGTGATATGGCATAATGCTAAAAATTTGGCGAATGTAAGTGTGCACAAAATATAAGATTTTGAGTAATTGATAACTACTTTAAGGCTTCATTTTGTCCTCTTTGAAAAGAGAAAAATTCTAGGGACCTAGTATGAACACCAATTGAAATAATATTAAGGATGAGTGGCCTATGTGTTAGGGGTCACAGTTTCAGGGTGCAGTAGATCATGGAGTGGGGAATTGAATATTGAGAATAATATGAAGAACACTTGATCAAACTCTTTTAAAAGACTTTTGTTAGATGAGAGTGTCTTTTTCAATTGAGATATTATTTTCCACCTCCAAAAAGTGAGGAATTTTACAGTCTGTTTTAATATTAAGTATTGTCTCCTAGACCATAGGTGAGGAAGAGTGGGAAGAAAAAGACAAATAGAAAGGAGGAAGTTTACTTGTTTAAATCTCTCTCTCTCTCTCTTTATTATTTACATATTCATCAATAGACTGTTAGAGAGAGAGGAAGAGAACCCCAGAGAGAACAGAACAGGTTCCAGGATTACAGAGGCAGCTCTCAGAATTTCTTGCCTGCATGTATGCAGAAGAGAGACTTGTTCCTCCCCCCAAAATAAATTGCATTCTTTGCAATTGACATATTAATGAAGGACTGTTCTAAACTCTAGGATTTAATAAATGTGTATTGTTGGAAAAGCTAGAGAATTAGATGGTAGCAATGCACTAAACAAGGAAAGAACTCAGAGAATTGCAAACAGAATTGATTTAAAACTCTCTATAATTGTTATATTAAATTATTTTTTGAACCCAGGTCAGCACAGAATTACTAGGAAGCATCAACTATTGATACCCAAGAGGATAATTAAAAGAGAAAATCTACTGTACCAGGTCTACTTGTTTTTCCTAAATTTTTGATGAGTAATGGTAAATGTTAGTACTTGTAAATCTTACTGTGTCTGATACAGTTTATTATATGTTTACTTAAGCCAAATTTTTATCAATTTGCATGGACATTTCACTCTAGTTAAAAGACACATGAATACCACTGTTATCATGATAACGTGCTGAAAGAAATAATGCCCATAGATTCAGTTTCATAAAAATATTTGAACTCAGAGGATCTGGTTAAAGATGGTGGAGTAGAATGATGTGCACTCATCTTCTCCTTCAAGAACAACAAAATCGCAACTAGCTGTTGAACAGTCTTTGATAGGAGGATGCTGGAATCAACCAAGAAAATATATCCCATGTCCAAGGACAAAGAATAAGCCACAGAGAGATGGTAAGAGGGGCACGATCACAATAAAATCAAATGCCATACCTGCCACAAACTTGTGACCCACAAACCGGAGAACAATGGTACCAAAGAAGTTCTCCCACTGTTGTGAAGATTCAGAACCTCATGTGACACTTTCTAGCCTGGGGACCCAACAAAGGGACTGGGAATCTCCAGGGAATCTGACCTTGAAGCATAGTGGGATGTGATTACAAGACTTCCACAGGACTGGGGGAAGCAGAGACTCCAGACTTGGAGGGCACAAATAAAACCCTGTGAGCGCCAAGACTCAGAGGAAAGCAGCAGTAAATCCACAGGAAACTGAACCAAACCTACCTGTTACCTCCTGTGAAGGTGTGGGTCAGCAGGGCTTCACAGGCATCAACTTTCTGGGAAAACAAACTTTCTCTTTGGTTTAAATACATACCGAGACACATAGTAATCAAACTGACAGAAAATAAAGACAGAGATAAAATATTAAAACAACAAATAACATACAAGGGAACTCCTCTCAGGCTATCAACTGATTTCTCAACAGGAACTCTACAAGCCAGTGGGAATGGCATCATACATTTAAAGTGATGAAAGGGAAGAACCTACGACCAAGAATACTGTACCCAGCAAGACTCTCTTTCAAGTTTGATGGAACAATCACAAGTTTTCAAGACAAACAAAAGTTAAGAGAATTCAGAATATGATCATACATATTCATAATTACCTTAAATGTAAAGGGATCAAATGACATAGACTGGCTGAACAGATGAAAACATTTGCACGTACACACTTCCACTTACCACATCACTCTGCTTAACTCCCCAAATTGTATGTAATTATTTTACATCATCAGGTTAATCATTTTCCCATTATGGCTTGCAGTTGTAATTCTCTTTTACTTTTTGTCTGGTTATTCATTGTGAAAACTGATGAACATCTTTTATTATTGTGATTATGTAACTGTTACTCACGTGTTACCATTGTATTATGGTTGGTCCACAGAAAATTATAGAATTCTATGTCGCCTAAACTACCATTTAATAGAAAAGCCTGTAATCACTTTTTAAAATACAGGTGCATATCAGAATTATGTTGACATTTTTTGAAAAATACAAATGCCAAGATATTATTATTATTTTTTTTTGCCCCAAGCTTTAGATATGTTTCTAATGAATAGTCATGTTTAAAAACAATTGGACTGTATGAGGATATTTTACTTTTACAGTTTGCTTCACTTTTTCTATTTCATATTCAGTTCTCCCATTTCATTTAGTTTAAGTATTCCAATTTCTCTCTTTTTTTATTTGATGTTTTTTCTCAAGCTTTTCTCAAGTTTACTATAAAAACTTTTGTATACATATGTAAATAATATGTATTATATATATATATATAAAACTTAGAAAATTTATGAATTTTGCCTAAGTAAAAAATTGATGATATTTTGATTCCACTTGCTTGACTTAATATGAATAGAATGCTAGATTTCTAATTTAAAAAATAGATATGAAATAAGCAACAAATGTTTATTATATAGCATAGGGAAATATTTTCAATGTCTTGTAATAGCTTATAATAGAAAATAATTTGAAAAATAGCATATATGAATATATAACTGAATCACACACACAAAATAGAATTCTACTTTTTGAAATTTAGTAATGTTTATTTCTTGCCAGTTTTTTTTTAAATGTCCTAAAAACATCTAATAACAATATATGAGATACAAAAGTTTAAATATATTTGTGTGGGATATGATTAATATAAATTCATCAAATATAAATCTAGTATATTTAAATTATTGATGACATCATTAAAGATGCTTCTTTTCTTATTTTTTCTTCACTTCATAAAGAGTATTCTCAGAGAAGTGTTAATATGTCTCACTATGATTACATTTTTTCTTTTCTCTTATATTTTCTTCTGATTTTTTCTTTATATATCTTGTTTCTTTGTTGTTAAGGTGTCTAATGGTTGATGATGTCTATCTTCTTTGTGCTTTTTATCATTAAAATATTCATTTTTGTTTTATTAAAAAATATGAACTTAGTGCATCTTATTTAACAATATAAGTAAGGCAAACCCACTAAAGGCTGTCTAAATGAGGACAAAGGCTCTTCCAAAAACAAACAAATGAGGCTCTTCCAGGATGGCAGCAGAGAGTAGATAATAACCATCTTAGTATACTACACATGACCAACATGTAATTTTGACAGTTGATAAATTTGTATTAAGCATGTTGGTTAACCTATACACAACAGTAGGAAAGAAACTGAGGGAAATACACCTAAAAGAAGGGGCTATTCTATAGTATGTAGATATACTAATATTCAGCCCTTCCATGGAGGACTCAGATCAGAACTCCATTGAAATTATTAATTTCCTTGGGACCCGGGGTTATAGAGTCTCCCAGGAAAAGGCACGGACCTCAAAGCAACAAGTTAAATACATGGGATACATCATAAATCCTTGAAGTAGACAAATATCTCCAGATAGAAAACAAGCTATATTATGTGTAGGTACTTCAAAGCCTTGTATCTTGGGCTTCTGTAGGGAAAGAGAAAATTAGCCAAGATGGCATGTTCAGGCTCTCTCGCCCCACATTTTGTAAATAATAACTATGTAATGACTGTGTAACAGTTGAAATCATTTATAGCACTGCACATGTGCATCATGAAGTACTCAGTCACAAACTACTTTGTGCTATAGGGATACAGTGAACTCCACCTAGAAAGTGGCAGCATCTATGGCTTCATCACAGCTCTGTCCCTTGGGTTAGCCATGAGAGGAGAGAATATAGCATGTATACTGCCATGGCTGCTGCATCAGCCAGGAGAGAATACTGTTATGGCTGCTGGGTCAGCCCAGAGAGAGGTTGTGTTGTGTTAGGTTATGCTATGGCTGCTGCATCAGCCAGGAAAGAATAAATGTGTCTGCAATTCCTACAGCTCCTCTTCTTATCCTCTTAGCTTGTGCTTTGCCTACCCTGGGTTCAGTGAATAGTGCGCACAGTGAGATAAAACGACAACTGCAGGTGCAGCAATACAGCTTCCCAGGTGGCATTAGTGGCGAAGAAATCACCTGCCAGTGAAGGAGACAAGGCAGATGCAGGTTCAGTCTCTGGTTTGGGAATATCCCCTGGAGGAGGGCATGGCAACCCACTTTAGTCTTCTTGTCTGGAGAATCCCATGGACAGAGCAGTCTGGCAGGCTGCACTCCACAGGGTCACACAAAATTGGACATGAGTGAACACACACAACACCTACTTTACCCATCGCCTTTATAAACACCAAGGATGATTAAATATAAGCAGAAAATATATAGCTGGAGTAAGATCAAGCTGTAATCAACATTGCCAGGAGAAATACCATAACCTCAGATATTCAGGTGACACCACCCTAATGGCAGAAAGCTAAGAGGAACTAGAGTCGCTTGATGAAGGTGAAAGAGGAGAGTGAAAAAGCTAGCTTAACAACAATCAAAGACACTAAGATCATTGCATCTGGTCCCATCACTTCGTGCAAATAGATGGGAAAACAATGGAAACAGTGACAGACTTTACCTTCTGGACTCCAAAATCACTGCTGACAGTGACTGCAGCCATGAAATTAAAAGATGCTTGCTACTTGGAAGAAAAGCTATGACAAACCTAAACAGTATATTAAAAAGCAGAGTCATTGCTTTGCTGCCAAAGGTCCATATAGTTAAAGCTATGGTTTTTCCACTAGCACTGTATACATGTGAGAGTTGAACCGTAAATGAGGGTGAGCGCTGAAGAATTGATGCATTTGAACAGTGGTTCTGGAGAAGAATGTTGAGAATCCCTTGTACAGCAAGGAGATCAAACAAGTTAATCCTAAAGAAAATCAACCCTGAATATTCATTGGAAGGACTGATGCTGAAGCTCCAACACTTTGGTCACCTGTTTCGAAGACCTGGCTAATTGGGAAATCCCCTGATGCTGGGAAAGACAGAAGGCAGGAGGAGAAGGGGATGACAGAGGATGAGATGGTTGGATGGCATCACTGACTCAGTTGAGATAAGTTAGAGAAAACTCCAGGAGATGGTGAGGAACAGGGAAGCCTGGAAGGGTGAAGGACAGGGAAGCCTGGAATGACCCCATATGTCCATGGGGATCACAAACAGTTGGACATGACTGAGTGACTGAATGAAAAGAAACTGGATTTTATATCTTTCTAGTTATCATAGACCATAGTGCTAGTAGCTCAGTCATGCTTGACTCTTTGTGTGTGCCACCAGAGAAGCCCCACCATAGATCATAGGGCTGATTATAATTAATCTGAGGTTTGTGTAAGGTCTTGGATACCAAGAAATAAATAAGGAAGATAGGTTAGACTGATAAAACAAAGCTGAGGTAGTGTTGGGGTCAACACTAATTAAAACTAATAGTCTAGACAATGCCTAGAAACTTTCTAACTACAAATTTTCTTCCTCTACCATGCCTTCCTGGAGCTTTCCAATGACCAAATATCATTAACACCAAGACATTAGAATCATGAGGATCATGAAATTTAGATTTGATTAAGATATTGGAGATCTAGTTTAGTGATTTACAACTTATATTTCTCAGAGATTGTCTTTCACCCGAACCTGTTTCTTGGAAAAGTTCTTCCCCAAACCCCACCCAAAAACAGCCAAAAAAGGTAGGGGTAGCCAGCTAGGTTTTTCTTCTGTTTTCAGGAATAAATAAGAAAAATTTACTTTTATGTATTTTTGTAATAAATTACTAAGATATTTCTAAAACATTTTCTAAAAATCTTTGGAAAATCACTGATTGAATGCCATATTCCAACTTGAATATCCTTCTGATTAACTCTGGCTATTAGTTAGTGAGACAGCAGATTAAAGTTTTAATTGGCATTATAAAGGGGACTGATTATTTTAAGTGAACATTATATTGACACTATCTGACTTGAAGGGCTATTATCACTTACAACCTTTCTATTTTTCTTCAATCAAAATATTGCTATACAAATTTATAAGAAACATGTATGTATAAAAATGTATATATAGTTTCATCATATATTGTCTTAATTCTTGTTTGCCCTTTTTGAAACTCAGATTCCATCCCTGGGTGGGAAGATCCCTTGGAGAAGGAAGTGGCAACCCACTCCAGTATTCTTGCCTGGGAAATTCAATGGCTACAGGAGCCTGGCAAGCTACAGTCCATGGGGCCACAGAGTCATACATGACTGAGCATGCAAGCATGCCCTTTATATATTCCTTATATTTAAGGCTTTCAGTGTGTACAGTCACAGCTAAGTAGACTTAATTACAACAGTACTTGCCACAGATTAAATTTTTGATAAATGAGTTGCTATTATAAATATAACAAATATGATACATTACGATATTGAAAGTGAGTGAAAGTCACTCAGTTGTGATTGACTCTCTGTGACCCCCTGGTCCATGGAATTCTCCAGGCCAGAATACTGGAGTGGGTAACCTTTTCCTTCTCCACCAGATCTTCCCAACCCAGGGATCAAACCCAGGTCCCCTGTATTGCAGGTGGATTCTTTATCAGCTGAGCCACAAGGGAAGCCCAAGAATACTGGAGTGGGTAGCCTATCCCTTCTCCAGTGGATCTTCCTGACCCAGGAATTGAACTGGGGTCCCCAGCATTGCAGGCAGATTCTTTACCAAATGAGCTATCAGGGAAGACTATTACAACATTAAAGTCTCTCAATTTCTAAAATAATTTTGTATAACACAATTTGGGCTAATGAGCTGTAAATTCTCATGTTCCATGTCTATCTTCTACACAATTAACTATTATTTTTTAGCTAGCAAATATTTCATTCACTAAAAAGGATAACATATTACCCCATTATTGGTGATATTAGCATCACTCTCTTCTGACTTGTTAGTGAATAACTAGGAAAGTAAGTGCTTAACTAATTCAAGGCATTCACTCACAGTTTTTTTTTTTTTTTGTCTGTTTGTTTATTTTGATTTTTCCCTTCGTTTTGTGAAGACTGACATTCAGAAATGAAAGTTTCCATTTTCTGATCACAATTTGAGCATTTTTTACACAAAACCAACCCAGAGTTCACCTAAGAGCTCAGCAGGATTGTGTCCTCTTAACTAATGTACTGAAAATGAAGCCCTGAGCTAACCTAAGCTCCCTCTTGTAAGTATTCATTAATGCTTCCACAGATTGAAAGTATGAAAAAAAAATGTGGCTGCAAGAGAAGCAAAAAAGATCAAAGAAGAGCACAAAATAGGCAGAGAACAAGTTCTCTCTCTTTTTAAAATGCTCTGTAGATTTTCTTCCTTTAAAGAGTTCCTGTTACAGCCTTCATATAAAGTAGGTATAGGGTAATATGTGTGGCTTGTAGATGAATTTTTTCTGAATACTCTGTCCACAATATTCTTCCTTGAAGTTGCCTTTTTTTATCTACTAAATAGAAGAATTGATGCTTTTGAACTGTGGTGTTGGAGAAGACTCTTGAGAGTCCCTTGGACTGCAAGGAGATCCAATCAGTCCACCTTAAAGGAGATCAGTCCTAGGTGTTCATTGGAAGGACTAATGTTGAAGCTGAAGCTCCAGTACTTTGGCCACCTGATGCAAAGAGCTGACTCATTGGGAAAGACCCAGATGCTGGGAAAGATTGAGGGTGGGAGGAGAAGGGGATGACAGAGGATGAGATAGTTGGATGGCATCACTGACTCAATGGACAAGAGTTTGAGTAAACTCTGGGAGTTGGTGATGGACAGGGAGGCCTGGCGTGCTGTGGTTCATGGGGTTGCCAAGAGTCAGACATGATTGAGCAACTGAACTGAACTGAATTATTATAGTGGCAAGAATATACAGAAGAACTATACAAAAAGATCTTCATGACCCAGATGACCATGATGGTGTGATCACTCACATAGTGTCAGACATCCTGGAATGTGAAGTCTAGTGGGCCTTAGGAAGCTTCACTATGAGCAAAGATAGTGGAGGTGATGGAATTCCAGTTGAGCTATTTCAAATCTTAAAAGATGATGGTGTGAAAGTGCTGCACTGAATATGCCAACAAATTTGGAATACTCAGCAGTGGCCACAAGACTGGAAAAGGTCAGTCATTCCAATTCCAAAGAAAGGCAATGCCAAAGAATGTTCAAACTACCATACAATTGCACTCAACACACATGTTAGCAAAGTAATGCTCAAAATTCTCCAAGCTAAGCTTCAACAGAACATGAGCAGAGAACTTTGATATGTTCAAGCTGTATTTAGAACAGGTAGAGGAACCAGAGATAAAATTGCCAACATCCATTGAATCATAGAAAAAGCAAGAGAGTTCCAAAAAGACTTCTACTTTTGCTTTGACTACGCTAAAGACTTTGACTGTGTGGGTCACAACAAACAGGCAAATTCTTAAAGAGATGGGAATACCAGACCACCTCACCTGATTCCTGAGAAATCTGTATACAGGTCAAGCAGCAACAGTCAGAACCAGACATGGAACAATGGACTGGTTCCAAATTGGGAAAGGAGTACCTCAAGGCTGTGCACTGTTACCCTGCTTATTTAACTTATATGCAGAGTACATCATGAGAAATGCCAGGCTGGATGAAGCACAAGCTGGAATCAAGGTTGCCTAGAGAAATGCCAATAACCTCTTACATGCAGATGACACCACCCTTATGGCCAAAAGAGAAGAGAAACTAAAGAGCCACTTGATGAAAATGAAAGAGGAGAGTGAAAAAGCTTGCTTAAAACAGTTCCCTTGTATGTCATTTGTTGTTTTTCCCTTACTGCTTTTAATGTTTTATCTCTGTCTTTAATTTTTGTCAGCTTGATTACTATGTGTCTTGGTATGTTCCTCCTTGGGTTTATCCTGCCTGGGACTCTCTGTGATTCCTGGACTTGGTTGATTATTTCCTTTCCCATGTTAGGGACATTTTCAGTTATTTCTTCAAATATCTTCTCAGGTCCTTTTTCTCTCTCTTCTTCTGTGACCCCTAATATAATGTGAATGTTGGTGTATTTAATGTTTCCTTAGAGGTCTCTTAGACTGTCTTCATTTCTTCTCTCTTTTTCTTTATATTCTGTTCTGTGGCAGAGATTTCCACCATTGTGTCCTCCAGGTTATTTATCCATTCTTCTGCCTTAGTTATTCTGTTGTTGATTCCTTCTATTACTCATCTCTGGTTTTTTGGTTTTAATTCTTCTAGGTCTTCGGTAAACATTTCTCGCATCTTCTCAATCTTTGCCTCTATTCTTTTTTTGAGATCCTGAATCATATTCACTTCCATTATTCTGCATTCTTTTTTCTGGAAGCTTGCCTGTTTCCACTTCATTTAGTTATTTTTCTGGGTTTTTATCTTGTCCCTTCATCTGGGACATAACTTTCAGCTTTTTTCATGATGATTAACTTTTTGTAATATGGTTTTTACTGCAGCCACTGTGAGACTGTGCTGCTTCTGTCTGCCCTCTGATGGCTGAGGCTAAGAGGCTTGTGTAAGCTTCCTAATGGGAGGGACTGATGGTGGAAAAACTGGGATTTGCTCTGACAGGCAGGGCCTTGCTCAGAAAAGCTTTAATCCAATTATCTGCTAATGGGTGAGGTTGCTGCTCCCTCCATGGTAGTTTTTTGCCCTGAGGTGATCCAGCCCTGGAGTCTATGGTAGGCTCCATGGAAAATTCCTAGAAGGTTTAGGCCAAGAGGGATCTCTTGGGACCTAAACACTGGAAGTGCCTCCATCCCTGTGGTAAGCCCTTGCCAACCCATACCTCCACTGGAGGCCCTCCAACACTGGTAGTCAAACAAGACTGTTTCAGTCTCCTGTGGGGTAACTGCTCCTCTCGTCTGGGTCTTGGTGCCTACAAAATTTTGTTTGTTCCCTCAGAGACTGTAATCTGTGTTTCCCCCAGTCCTCTGAAAGTCCTTTAATCAAATCACTGGCACTCAAGGCCAGATTTCCTGGTGATTCCTTGACCCTTTCTCGGATCCCCAGGCTGGAAAACTGATGTGGGTTTCAGAACCTCAGAACTTTCACAACAGTGGGAGAACTTATTTGGTATTATTGTTCTCCAGTCTATGGGTCACCCACCCGATGGGTGTAGGATTTGATTTTATCAGAATTGCACCCCTCCTACTGTCTCGCTAGAACTTCTTGTCTTTGGACATGGGTATCTTTTTTGGTGGGTTCCAGTAAACTCCTGTCAATGGTTGTTCAACAGCTAGTTGCAATTTTGATGCTTTTACAGGGGAGATTAGCACACGTCCTTCTACTCTGCCATCTTGAACCAGAAGACCATGTCTTAACTTTTTGTCTGTGTGTCTTTATATCTGAAGAGAGATTTTTGTGTGCAGCATATACATGAGTATTATTTTTTATACACTCAACTACACTGTGTCTTTTTATTGGAGAATTTAGTTCATTTACATTTAATAAAATTATTGATGAATATGTACTTATTGCAATTTTGGTATTTGTTTTCTGGGTGATTGGTGTTCCTCTTTTTTTTTTTTTTTTTTTTTTACTACTTTCTGCCCATGTAGCTAGATGACTTTCTTTAGTGGTACACTTAGATTTGTTTCTCATTTTCTTTTGTGTATCTACTATAAGTTTGGCTTTCAACTTACTTTGAGGTTATATGTAAAATTTATATTTGTAACAATCTACTTCATTTAGATGACTTAGGTTTGAACATATCCTAAAGCTCTACATTTTATTCCCCCCTTCATAGTTTATTTTTTTCTTGTCACATTTTATATCTTTTTATCTTATGTATTCCTTTTGCTTGTCTGGAAAACTCTTCCATACTCTCGGGCAGCAGCTTTTTTAAGAATGCAAATATATACTGCCCTGTAAACACCACTGGTCACAAAAATCAGGAAGCCTGAAGATGTTCATTGAGGAGCAGTTGAAAAATTGAGGCTCTAGATGACTCTCAAAGCTCCTTTCTGCAAGTCCAGATCAGTCTGACTGAGATTTTTTTTTTTTTTTCTGGCAGAGTTTTCTACTCTATAAAGTTATTCTATGCAATAAGTATTTTGCATTCAGATATCTTAAGATTCTTGTATAAATATATGCCCCTGCAAATGCTTTCATTTGTGTAATCTTAATAACTACTGATGTCTTTTTCATGATTTAATTATTCCTCTAGTGTTGGCAACCCATTCCAGTGTTCTTGCCTGGAGAATCCCAGGGACGGGGGAGCTTGGTGGGCTGCAGTCTCTGGGGTCTCACAGAGTCAGACACGACTGAAGTGACTTAGCAGCAGCAGCAGCTAGTGTTTACAGATTACTTCACTTTTTCTACATTCATTAGTTGTCATTCTATTAAGAGGCGAGTTTTATCTGCCTGTCTTTTTCTTTCTTTCCTTCTTTCTTCCTAGTGGGTTCTGTAGATTTCCATTTTCTCCAATGATTTAGGATACAAATTTAAAAGATTCTCAAATTGCTTTATTTTGGGGTTACCAAAAATCTTTTCAGTCTAGCTTCTTTTTCCTTTTCATTTCCCTTTATTATTTGAACATTTTTTAAAAACTTTTTGGCCCAGAAAAATGGTATAAGCTTATTCTATGCTTTCCTTCTACTTCTCTCTGCTTATTTTACTGGAAATGTTATATGGAAACCAAGATTTGGACACTCAGTGTTCTTGCTGATACTGGAGTGTCATTGCTCCAAGTCATTTCAGAGAAGAGAGTTAAAAAACAAGTGTGAGTACACACACACACTTATATATATATATATATATATACATATTTATATATCACTTCTATACCCATCTACATACATCTATATTTAATTTGTTGTTCAATTGCTAAGTTGTGTCCAACTCTTTGTGATTCCATGGACTGCAGAATACCAAGCTTCCCTGTCCTTCACCATCTCCTAGAGTTTGCTCAAACTCATGTCCATTGAGTTGATGATTTAGAAAAGCATATATAAATATGAATATATACATGAATATAAATGTTTTATGTGTGTGTATATATATATATATAAAACATAGATGTATATGTGTAAAAGTATGACCTTGTAGCAATATCTTCAATTCTGATCTTATATTTCAGGTTCATTCTAATTTTATTTTTCTTTTCCTATATTTTGGCTCCCCAGTTCAATACTGTGAAGCCCCCAATCTACCAACTCTTATCCGCATGGGCTTCAAATGCACCAGGCCATGTCTTCAGCTTGCTGGGTCCAGTCATCCTTCTGTGTATGGGTCCTACTGTTGCTACTTTCACTGAAAGTAAGGGGAAGAGATTGCGCCATACTTTTTTTTTTTTTTAATTTCATGTTTCTATGTATACCTTTCTTTTTCATTGCTATGGAAAGCTTTTGAGAGCAACAGTTACATCTTAAAACTTCAGTGTCTCACTTAAAAATGTCCAGCACAATGTCTTACCCACAATTTTGCAACTGGAAACCTGTGAGCTGAATTCTACCAAAACACATTTTATTTAGCCTGTTTATAAAACAGAATATTGATTTAAAACAAAAATTATACATTTTAAAGTAAATATAATGTATTTAAAAATAAACAAAATAATGTGTTTTTATAAAACAAAAATTGTTTCAAAATTTATTTTATGGAAATTTTATACATAGGTATCAATTTCTGGCTTCTTTCAAAATCAGAAGTTATGATATCAGTGAATTTATCCTCATGCATGAGAGGGAGAAAAACAAATGAGTAGCTGCATCTATATGTAGAAGGACATTTACAAAATGTTCAGCTTAGATCTCCTACCTGTTTGTCTCATTGACTACCTGGCACTTGAAGGAATTTGAGTTTATATCCTGACACACAGGAGGCATTGGTTGACGTTACAAATATTGGTTAGTTAACTGATTATGCAAGGTAAAATTTGGAGTTCCAAGTCAACTGAATCAACTTTTTCTAATAAAGCCATGACAATTTTTCTTTGCTCTTTATTTCATTACATCTTTCACTTTTACCTAAATTCAGAAATCTGGTCCTTGCCATTTATGAATTATAGTAATTTTATCAGAGACTATTACTTGCAGTTCTCTAAAAGTGGAGAAGAGTGTCCCAGAACCATTAATTTCAGGGGAATAAAAATTGCTTATTCATAGTTTTGTGTGTGTGGTCTATGAGCTGTAAAGACCACTTAAGGTCACTGCTTCATACAATATTAGGTAAACATGTAAGAGGTAAATACTTTTATCCATCTTTGCTTCCAGCAAAGAAATAGACCATGAAAACTCCAGAGAACTGGCTTGATATATGTTTTCACTTTATTATTTTCCCTGAGCTGAGTTCTCAGTAACACTCTCATGTAGATGCAGGTAAGTGAACCATGCTCTGTGTGATGGGAAAAAGGCAGATGTATCTGAGAAACTATGTCATATATATGTATATATATATATATATGACAGAGAGAGAGAAATTTATTTCTCTGTTCATGAGAAAGGCATTAATCTCCAGGAAAATGATCATCTATTCATTTGTGAATTTATAGGTAAGTTGGAAAGAGTGAGTAAATAAAGTCAATAAAATTTATGTATTAAAATAACTATCATTTAATTAAAAGCAAAGGCATTACTTTACTGACAAAGGTTCATATAGTCAAAGCTATGGTTTTTACAGTAGTCATGTATGGATGGGAGAGTTGGAGCATTAAGAAGGTTGCACATTAAAAAACTGATGCTTTCTAATTGTGCTGGAGAAGACTCTAGAGAGTCCCTTGGACTGCAAAGAGATCAAACCACTCCATCCTAAAGGAAATCAATCCTGAATAGTCACTGAAAGGACTGATACTGAAGCTGTAATATTTTGGTTACCTGATGCCAAGAGCTGATTCACTGGAAAAGACCCTGCTCCTGAGAAAGATGGGAGGCAAAAGGAGAAGAGGGCAGCAGAGAATGAGATGGTTAGCATCACTGCCCCAACGGACATGAATTTGAGCACACTCTGGGAGATGATGAAGGACAGGGAAGCCTGGAATGCTGCAGTTCATGCAAGGAGTTAGACATGACTTAGGGACTGAAACAGCAAAATATGTAATACTATATATTAAAGACTCAATGATTGTATACAATTTCCATTATTTATAGGTATTTCTCTGCTAACTGTAGGTAAATGTCACATTAAAAAAAGAAAAAAAAAAACCCTATATTTTCCAATATATTAGTTGGTGGTAGATCAGTTAATGGTAAGTTAACTTGATATATCCCAGTTAAAAGTGATTCTACCTCAAAAAATCAGAATGACATTTTATTGATGGTAAGGTTGACTGTTTTTGTTTATTTTTATCTCCTCTGTCAATTATTCACTCGTATGCCTGAAATGTCACTGAATTGTATGTTACATATTAAGATGATCAAACTCCTCTCCTATTTAATGGAATTACTTTTCCTAAGTGACTCTTTCTCTTTTACTTATAGTTCTCATACATAAAAATTCAAAAATTTAAGTTGTTAGTTTTTTTCTTTTTTCCCCGCCTTTGATTTATTCCCTATGACTCACATACTAATTCTGAATTTAAATTCATGGGGAACCTTTTACTACTAATTTAATAAAGAATCAATGTACACCTCAGAGGAGCAAACTCTTCAACTTCTTACACAGACAGACACACAGACATCAACATAATTCTCATATTGTGTCTTACAACTGCCAGGGCAGTATTGAAGGTGAAAAAGAGGAAACCCGGTACATGTCTCTGCCCATTAACAAAAGTAAAGGTTTTACTTTTTCCTGGGAGAGTGTGATTTAAGAGCTAATCAGCACCATGGCCCTTGCATATTATCTAAGAAAGTAGAAATTACTGGCTACTGAATCTGGTCTTGGAAGCTCCAGAGGGAATCTCTGCAGGCCCTCTGATAACTTTAATGCCAGCTTGAATACTCCTCCTTATGTAACTGGGTTTGTTTGCTACACATAAAAAGGGGCAGCTAACTGATGATCTGCCTCTTTTTGTATGTGTTTGAGTAGAACAGTTTACTTGTGCAGACAAAGTTTCTTGCGTTTAGTGTTTCTCTACTCTGTTGGCAAGGACTGCTTTATTTGCTTTGCACAGTCCCATTAAATTATTCAATGGCATTCACATTCATATGTCTTTAGAACATTGGTTCCAAAATGAATCTTCATATTCAAAAGAAAGACATTATTTTTAGGCCATTGAAATCAGAAACAGTATCATAAAGAAAATGATTCTAAAAGTAAATTTTAATTCATTCATTAGGGCACAAAAAAATCTCTTCTCCAAGTTCTATAAATTGATTGCTCTTTAATATCAAGGCAAACCTTTCTGTGGAATAAAAAAAATATATATTTTTCTCAATTTCATTGAGGTGTAAGATGAGGGCAAGAAAAAGAACGTGAAGGACAAAGATATCTGAATGCTCTAAATGTTTCTTTCCTTTGGGAAAATCTATATGAAGTTGCCAATGTAACCTCTGTCATTTTGAGGCCAACACTTAGGGCTCTGAATGAGAATCTTGTAAATATCCCATTTGTTCATATATATATATATATATATATATATATAAAAATACTGAAGAATTTCCATCATATTAATTCATGTGGAGAACATAAGTATTATACAAATCCAATGGATAGTATGGGTAAATAATTTAATTTAAAAATTTAAGCAAACACACACACAAACACACACACACAACAGGTGACTGGCATGAATAAAACAACTGCTGCAGAAACCTGCAAATATATATTTTGGTACTTGCTGTAGTACACTGGAATGTGATCCTGCCTTTATATGTGCTATATCTTAGTGTTAAAGGACTGATCATGTAAGAAGTACTCTCATTTAGAATATTCCAGTATGGTAGTCACATTTTTAAGTCAAAAGTAGTTAGGTTAGTCTGTATAACTGTGGAAATCCTTGGTCAACATGGTCAAATGACTACCCGGGCAAATACCTTCTCTGTTTCAAAACGAAATTTAAAAAGATCATCAATGAAAAATTCAAAACATCACCCAATTATAGGACAGTGAAAATGAAAATCTTAGGATTTTCCCCCCTTGATCATGATTCCCTCTCTGACATTTATTTGTGCCCAACCACTTTATTTCAGGACACATTCACAAGGCACTGCTTTTCTCTTTTCCAATCAATTTTGTGATTCACATTTTCTTTTCAGTTCATTTCAGTTCAGTCGCTCAGTCATGTCTGAATCTTTGCAACCCCATGGATTGCAGCATACCATGCCTCTCTGTCCATCACCAACTCTTAGAGTTTACTCAAACTCATGTCCACTGAGTCAGTGATGCCATCCAACTATCTCATCCTCTCTCATCACCTTCACCTCCCACCTTCAATTTTTCCCAGCATCAGGGTCTTTTCAAATGAGTCAGTTCTTCGCATCAGGTGGCCAAATTACTGGAGTTACAGCATCAACATCAGTCCTTCCAATGAATATTCAGGACTGATTTCCTTTAGGATGGACTAGTTGAATCTCTTTGCAGACCAAGGGACTCTCAAGAGTCTTCCCCAACACCACAGTTCAAAGCATCAATTGTTCCCCACTCAGCTTTCTTTATAGTCGAACACTCACATCCATACATGACTACTGGAAAAACAATAGCTTTGACTAGATGGACCTTTGTTGGCAAAGTAATGTCTCTTTTTTTCAATGTTGTCTAGGTTGGTCATAACTTTCCTTCCATGGAGTAAGGGTCTTTTAATTTCATGGCTGAAGTCACCATCTGCGTTGATTCTGGAGCCCCCCAAAATAAAGTCTTCCACTGTTTCCCAATCTATTTCCCATGAGGTAATGGGACCAGATGCCATTATCTTAGTTTTCTGAATGTTGAGCTTTAAGGCAACTTTTTCACTCTCCTATTTCACTTTCATCAAGAGGCTCTTTAGTTCTTCTTCATTTTCTGCCATAAGGGTGATGTCATCTGCATAGCTGAGGTTATTGATATTTCTCCTGGCAATCTTGATCCCAGCTTGTGCTTTATGCAGCCCAGCGTTTCTCATGGTGTACTCTGCATATAAATTGAATAAGCAGGGTGACAATATACAGCCTTGACGTACTCCTTTTCCTATTTGGAACCAGTCTGTTGTGCCATGTCCAATTCTAACTGTTGCTTCCTGACCTGCGTACAGATTTCTCAGGAAGCAGGTAAAGTGGTCTGGTATTCCCATCTCTTTCAGAATTTTCCAGTTTATTGTGATCCACACAGTCAAAGGCTTTGGCGTAATCAATAGAGCAGAGATAGATGATTTTCTGGAGCTCTCTTGCTTTTTCGATGATCCAGCTGATGTTGGCAATTTGATCTCTGGTTCCTCAGCTTTTTCTAAATCCAGCTTGAACATCTGGAAGTTCACATACTGTTGAAGCCTGGCTTGAAGAATTTTGAGCATTACTTTACTAGTGTGTGAGATGAGTGCAATCATGTGGTAGTTTGAGCATTCTTTGGCATTGTCTTTCTTTGGGATTGGAATGAAAACTGACCTTTTCCAGTCCTGTGACCACTGCTGAGTTTTCCAAATTTGCTAGCATATTGAATGCAACGTTTTCATAGCATCATCTTTTAGGATTTGAAATAGCTCAGCTGAAATTCCATCACCTCCACTAGCTTTGTTCGTAGTGGTGCTTCCTAAGGCCTACTTGACTTCACATTCCAGGATGTTGGCTCTAGGTGAGTGATCACACCATCATGATTATCTGGGTCATGAAGATCTTTTATGTACAGTTCTGTGTATTCTTGCCACCTCTTCTTAATATCTTCTGCTTCTGTTAGGTCCATACCATTTCTGTCCTTTATTGAGCCCATCTTTGCATGAAATGTTCCCTTGTTATATTTAATTTTCTTGAAACAATCTCTAGTCTTTTCCATTCTGTTTTTTTCCCTCTCTTTCTTTGCTCTGATCACTGAGAAAGGCTTTCTTATCTCTCCTTGCTATTTTTGGATCTCTGCATTCAAAAGGGTATATCTTTCCTTTTCTCCTTTGCCTTTTGCTTCTCATCTTTCCACAGCTATTGCTAAGGCCTCCTCTGGCAGCCATTTTGCTTTTTTGCATTTCTTTTTCTTGGGGATGGTCTTGATCCCTATGTCCTGTACAAGGTCACGAACCTCAGTCCATAGTTCATCAGGCACTCTGTCTATCCGATCTAGGCCCTTAAATCTATTTCTCACTTCTACTGTATAATCATAAGTGATTTGATTTAGATCATACCTGAATGGCTGAGTAGTTTTCTCTACTTTCTTCAATTTAAGTCTGAATTTGGCAATAAGTTCATGATCTGAGCCACAGTCAGCTCCTGGTCTTGTTTTTGCTGACTGTATAGAGCATCTCCATTTTTGTCCACAAAGAATACAATCAATCTGATATTGTTGTTGACCATCTGGTGATGTTCATATGTAGAGTCTTCTCTTGTGTTGTTGGAAGATGTTTGCTATGACCAGTGTTGTTTTTTTTTTGGCAAAACTCTATTAGCCTTTGCCCTGCTTTATTCTGTACTCCAAGGCCAAATTTGCCTGTTACTCCAGGTATTTCTTGTGTTCCAGTCCACTATATTGAAAATGACATCTTCTGTGGGTGTTAGTTCTAAAAGGTCTTCTAGATCTTCATAGAACTTTCTTAAGTTTAGCTTCTTCAGCATTACTGGTCGGGGCATAGACTTGGATTATCATAATATTGAATTTTTTGCCTTGGAAATGAACAGAAATCATTCTGACATTTTTGAGATTGCATCCAAGTACTGCATTTTGAACTCTTTTTTTGACTATGATGGCTACTCCATTTCTTCTAAGGGATTCTTGCCCACAGTATTAGATAATGATCATCTGAGTTAAATTCATCCATTCCAGTTCATTTTAGTTTGCTGATTCCTAAAATGTTGATGTTCACTCTTGCCATCAAAAGGAAAATTTGACTGCTTCCAATTTGCCTTAATTCATGAACCTAACATTCAAAGTTTCTATGCAATATTGCTCTTTACAGCATCAGACCTTGCTTCCATCACCAGTCATGTCCACAACTGGGTGTTGCTTTTGCTTTGGCTCCATCTCTTCATTCCTTCTGGAGTTATTTCTCCACTGATCTCCAGTAGCATATTGGGCACCTAACCGACCTGGCAAGTTCATCTTTCAATGTCCTATCTTTTTGTTTTTTCATACTGTTCTTGGGGTCCTACTGGTTTCATTCTCTTCTCCAGTAGGCCACATTTTGTCAGAACTCTCCACCATGAGCCATCTGTCTTGGGTGGCCCTACACAGCATGGCTCATAGTTTCATTGAGTTAGACAATGCTATTGTCTATGTATAACACATTTTCTTTTACTAATTTACAATTTTATTGCACAGTATAAAGGAAGAGAATATCAGGAAACTTTGCTTTTCTATACTTAGATACTGGAAATCAGTTATTTTTTCCTTTGACCTCCTGAAGACATGATTCACTTACCAGTATAAGTACATTAGCAGTGTACAATGCAATCAACTGTGTTTAGAACACTATAATATAATGAAAAATAAATAAAATTGGCTATTATAAACAGTGCTGCGATGAACATTGGGGTACACATGTCCCTTTCCCTTCTGGTTTCCTCAGTGTGTATACCCAGCAGTGGGATTGCTGGATCATAAAGCAGCTCTATTTCCAGGTTTTTAAGGAATCTCCACACTGTTCTCCATAGTGGCTGTACTAGTTTGCATTCCCACCAACAGTGTAAGAGAGTTCCCTTTTCTCCACACCCTCTCCAGCATTTATTGCTTGTAGACTTATGGATCGCAGCCATTCTGTCTGGCATGAAATGATACCTCATAGTGGTTTTGACTTTCATTTCTCTGATAATGAGTGATGTTGAGCATCTTTTCATGTGTTTGTTAGCCAGCTGTATGTCTTCTTTGGAGAAATGTCTATTTAGTTCTTTGGCCCATTTTTTGATTGGGTCATTTATTTTTCTGGAGTTGAGCTGTAGGAGTTGCTTGTATATTTTTGAGATTAGTTGTTTGTCTGTTGCTTCATTTGCTATTATTTTCTCCCATTCTGAAGGCTGCCTTTTCACCTTGCTAATAGTTTCCTTTGTTGTGCAGGCGGATTCATTTCGATATTTGGCAAAACTAATACAATATTGTAAAGTTTAAAAATAAAATAAAATTAAAAAATAATAATAAATAAATAAAATTGGGCTCCAATGTACTAAATCCCAAGTCCCAGACCCAGTGTCATGTGTGCAAGGCAGCTTAATGTGATTAATCACTTGATCTACCTGAATTTGAATTTCATTTTGAAAAAATTCCTAGCAACATTTTAGGATGAATGAAATGATGTAAAAATACCCTTTAAATTACAAAAAAACGTTGGTTCAAATCCAAAAACTAAATTATCATATGTAGGTGGCTATTGAGGTGAGAGGTTGAGAATTAGAAGGTAGCCTACATTGAAGAAACTTAGGTGATAGAAAGGTGAAAATTTTTGTCTTCAAGACTGTTGGGAAAGACTGTTCTTTACATCATTGTCTGAACAGTCTTTTAGACTCTGTGGGAAAGGGAGAGGGTGGGATGATTTGGGAGAATGGCATTGAAATATGTATAATATCATATGTGAAACGAGTCACCAGTCCAGGTTCGATGCATGATACTGGATGCTTGGGGCTGGTGCACTGGGACGACCCAGAGGGATGGTATGGGGAGGGATGAGGGAGGAGGGGTCAGGATAGGGAACACATGTATACCTGTGGCAGATTCATTTTGATATATGGCAAAACCAATACAATATTGTAAAGTTAAATAAAATAAAATTTTAAAAAATAAAGGACATTGATGAGGGAAAAAAAAAAAAAGACTGTTGGGAAAACATCATGAAGAAAGTTAATTATGCATCAAGGAAGAATTAGGAACTAATCATGAGAGAGCCAGAAATATTACAGAAAATGACTTGACATAGCCAAAGAATGTTCAAACTACCTTACAATTGTGCTCATTTCACATGCTAGCAAGGTAAGGCTTGATATTTTTCAATGTAGGCTCCAACAGTATGTGAATAGAGAATTCCAGATGCTGGATTTAGAAAAGGCAAAAGAACCAGAGATCAAATTGTCAATATCCACTGGATCATAGAAAATGCAAGAAAATTCCAGGAAAACATCTACTTATGCTTCGTGGACTATGAAGCCTTCGACTGTGTGGACTGCAACAAACTGTGGGAAAGTCTTCAAGAGATGAGAATAACAGACCACCTTACCTGTCTCCTACGAAACCTATGTGTGAAACAGGAAGTGACAGTTAATACAGACATGGAACAATTAACTGGTTCAAACTTGAAAAAGGAGTACATTAAGACTGTATATCGTTACCCTGCTAGTTTAACTTATATGCAGAGAACAGCATGTGAAATCCCAGGCTGCAAGAATCACAAACTGGAATCCAGATTCCCAAGAGAATATCAATACCCACTCTAATGGCAGAAAGTGAAGAGGAATTAAGAGCCTGTTGGTGATGGTGAAAGAGGAGAGTGAAAAAGATGTCTTAATTCAACATTCAAAAAACTGAAATCATGACATCTGGTCCCATCACTTCATGGCAAATAGATGAGAAAAACTTGGAAACAGTGGCAGATTTTATCTTCTTGGGCTCCAAAATCACTGCAGACGGTGATTGAAACCAGAAAATTAAAAGACATGTTTCTTGGAGAAAAGCTATGGCAAACCATTTTGTTGTTCAGTTGCTTAGCTGGGTCCACTCTTTATGACTCCATGGACTGCAGCATGTCAGGCTTTCCTGTCTTTCACTATCTCAGAGTTTGCTCAGACTCATGTCCACAGAGTCCATGATGCCATCCAAACAACTTGTCCTCTGTTGTCCCCTTCTCCTCTTGCCCTCAGTCTTTCCCAACATCAGGGTCTTTTCCAATGAGTCACCTCTTCACATCTGGTGGCTAAAGTATTGGAGCTTCAGCTTCATCATCAGTCCTTTCAGGAACATTATGGGTGATTTCCTCAGGATTGACTGGTGTGATCTCCTTGCCGACTCTTGTCTTCTTCAGCACCACATCATGTCTTTGGGGCTCAGCCTTTTTTATGGTCTAACTCTCTCATTGGTACATGACTACTGGAAAAACCATAGCTTTGACTATAGGCACTTTACAGACTTTTGTTGACAAAATGATGCCAATGCTTAATACACTGTCTAGGTTTGTCATAGCTCTTCTTCCAAGGACCAGTGTCTTTAAAGTTCATGGTTACAGGCACTGTCCACAGTGATTTTGGAGCCCAGGAGAATAAAGTTTATCACTGTTTCCATAGTTTCCCCACCTATTTGCCATAAAGTGATGGGGCTGGATGCCATGATCTTAGTTTTCTTGAAAGTTGAGTTTTAAACAAGCTTTTTCACTCACTCTTCTTTTTCATATTTATAAAGAGGTTGTTTAGTTCTTCTTCACTTTCTGTCTTTAGGATGGTGTCATCTGTATATTTAAAGTTATTGATATTCACCCAACAATCTTGATTCCAGCTTGAACTTCATCCAGCCCAATATTTTGCATGATGTACTCTGCATATAGGGGCTTCCCTGGTAGCTCAGCTGGTAGAGAATCTGCCTGCAATTCTTTGTAGAAGGAGAGTAGGAGAGTCCTACTCCTACCTCCTACTGAAGTAGGAGACCTTGGTTCAGTTCCTGTGTTGGGAACATCCCCTGAAAAAGAGATAGGCTACTCACTCCAGTATTCTTGGATTTCCAACAGTGCCTCTGAGAATTCACCAGCATTGAGGCAGACCTGGGTTCAATCCCTGGGTTGAGAAGATCCCCTGGAGGAGGACATGGCAAACCACTCCAATATTCTTTCCTGGAGTGTCCCCATGGACAGAGGATCCTGGGGGGCAACAGTCCCTAGGGTCACAAAGAGTCAGACATGACTGAGCAACTAAGCACACAGCACAGTGATTAAGCACACAACACAGCACTCTGCATCTAAGTTAAATAAACAGGGTGACAATATTCAGACTTGACATGCTTCTTTCTCAGTTTGGAACCTGTCCATTGTTCCACCTCTGGCTCTAACTATTGTTTCTTGATATGGATACAGGTTCCTCAGGAGGCAGGTAAGGTGTTCTGGTATTCCCATCTCTTGAATAATTTTCCACAGTTTGTTTTGATCCATACAGTCAAAGCCTTTAGCATAGTCAGTGAAGCAGAAATAAATGTGTTTTCTGGAATTCTCTTGTTTTTTCTTTGATCCAACAGATGTTGTTATTTTAACCTCTGTTCCCTTGCCTTTTCTAAATCTACCTGGTACATCTGGAAGTTTGTGGTTCCTGTATTGTTGAAGCTTAGCTTGAGGATTTTGAGCATTACCTTCCTAGCCTGTAAAATGAGCACAATTGTGCTGTAGTTTGAATGTTATTTGGCATTGCCCTTCTTTGAGATTGGAATGAAAACTGAACTTTCTAAGTTCTGTGGCCACTGCTGATTTTTCTAAATTTTTTGGCGTGGTGAGTATCTTTTATTGTGCTCATCTTTGCATGAAATCTTCCCTCAGTATCTCTAATTTTCTTGAAGTGATCTCTAGTCTTTACCATTCTATTGTTTCCTTCCCTGCATTGTTCACTTAAGAAGTCTTTCTTATCTCTCCTTGATATTCTTTGGAACTCTGCATTTAGTTGGGTATATCCTTCCCATTCTCCTTTGCCTTTCACTTCCCTTCTTTTATCATCTATTTGTAAGGGCCCCTCAGGCCACCATATTGCCTTCTTGCATTTCTTTTCCTTGGGGGTGGTTTTAGTCATCACCTCCTGTAGTGTTACAAACCTCTGTCCATAGATTTTTTTAGGCACTCTGCCTATCAGATCTAATGCCTTGAGTCTATTTGTCACTTCCACTGTATAATCATAAGGGATTTGATTTCGGTCATAACTGAATGGTCTAGTTTTTTTCCCTACTTTCTTCAATTAAAGCCTGAATTTAGCAATAAGAAGCTCATGATCTGAGCCATAGTCAGCTCCTGGTCTTGTTTTTGCTGAATATATAGAGCTTCTCCATCTTTGGGTACAAAGAATATAATCAATCGTATCAATATTGACTATCTGGTGATGTCCATGTGTAGTCATTTCTTGTGTTGTTGGAAGAGGGTGTTTGATATGACTAGTGCATTCTCTAAGCAAAACTCTGTTAGCCTTTAACCTACTTCAATTTATATTCCAAGACCAAACATGCCTGTTATTCCAGGTATGTCTTGACTTCCTATGTTTGCATTCCAGTCCCCTATGATGAGAAGGACACCTTTTTTTGTTTGTTTGTTTTTGGTGTTAGTTCTAGAAGGTCTTGTAGGTCTTCATAGAACCATTAACTTAATTTTCTTTGGCATTAGGGCTTGGGACATAAACTTCGATTTCTGTGACGTTGAATGTCTTGCCTTGAAAAGGAACCGAGATCATTCTGTCACTTTTAAGGTTGTACCCAAATACTGTGTTTTGTTTATTTGTTTGGTTGGTTTTTGCTATGAGGGCTATTCCATTTCTTCTAAGGGATTTTTTGCCCATTTTAGTAGATATAATGGTTACCTGAATTAAAGGCACCCATTTCTGTTCATTTTAGCTCACTGATTCCTAAAATAATCAATGGTCCCTCTTGTCATCTCCTGTTTGACCACTTTCAATTTATCTTGATTCATGGACATAACATTCCAGGTTCCTATGCAATATTGTTTTTTTTATCAAATCAGACTTTACTTTTACCACCAGACATATACCCTACTGGGCATCATTTTCACTTTGGTTCAGCCTCTTCATTTCTTCTGGCCTTATTTCCCCACTCTTCTCCTGTGGCACTCTCTGATCTGGGGGTTTCATCTTTCAGTGTCATACCTTTTTGTCTTTTCATACTGTTCATGAGGTTCTCAAGGCAAGAATCCTGAAGTGGCTTGCCATTTCCTTCTCCAGTGCACCATGTTTGTCATAACTGTCCACCATGACCTGTCAGTCTTGGGTGGCCTTACATGGCATGGTTCATATTTTCATTGAGTTACATAAGGCTGTGACACATGTAATCATGTTGGTTTGTTTTCTGCCATTGTGATTTTTATTCTGTCTACCCTCTGACAAACCTAAACAGTGCTTTAAAAAACAGAGACATCTCTTTGCTGACAAATGTCTGTATAGTCAAAGCTATTTTTTTTTTTTTTCCTGCAATCATGCATGGATGTGAGAGTTAGACCGTAAAGAAAGCTGAGTGCTGAAAATTTGATGCTTTTGAATTGTGGTGCTGGAAAAGATTCTTGATAGTCCTTTGGACAGCAAGGTAATCAAAGCAGTCAATCTGAAAGGAAATCAACTCTGAATACTCATTGGAAGGACTGATGCTGAAGCTGAAGCTCCAATAATTTGTCCCCCAGATGCAAAGAGCCAACTCAATGGAAAAGACCCTGATGCTTGGAATTATTGAAGGCAGAAGGAGAACTGAACAACAGAAGATAATATGGTTAGATGGCATCACTGATTCAATGGACATGAGTTTGAGCAAACTCTGGAAGATATTGAAGGACAAGGAAGCCTGGTGTGTTGCAGTCCATGGGCTCATAAACAGGTGGACATTAGTGACTGAACAACAACAATTAGAGAAAATAGATGTTGAAAAATTAGTTTTATTATTATTATATTGAGAAGAGGTTATATTCTAATGAATTTAAATTAGCAATTTGTCTTATGCCAGTACACATTGCATAGTGCAGGGGATAAAATATGAGTATTATAATGCTTTGCTTGTAATTTTAATTAAAACACCTCTGAGAACTGAGACCTCAAGAAGATAAAGACAATACCACGACAACAGAATCCTCAATCTTTCAAAGGAAAAATAATACAATAAAATTCATTCAACTCAAGCCATAAGATTTCTGCTTGGATTATCTAAAGAATTGTTCTGATTATAAGTTTAAGAGAAAAACTAGAAATGAGATATATTTCCTCTTTCTCCTACTGGTAAATTTCATTTGAAATGTATGATTTTGCCTCTAGTAACTTTTATTCAAATCACCTGGCTTTCAAACAGGTAAAATAGTTAATAATCAGTTAATGTCATGGAAAGTGGTCAAAATTTAAAAGACAGCAAGGAAACTGAATAAATATTCCCAATCTTCAGGAAAAAATCAGATGAAGAAATAACCACCTGGTTATTGTCAACAGTGACCTAATCTATCTTTGGCTCCCAGTGGCTCAGTGGTAATGTGTCGCCCTGCCAATGTAGGAGATGCAGGAGATGTGGGTTCAATTCTTGAGTCAGGAAGATGCCCTGGAGGAGGAAATGGTGACCTACTCCAGTATTCTTGCCTGGAGAATCCCATGGACAGAGGATCCTTGAAGACTATAGTCCATGGAGTCACAAAAACTCAGACATGATTTAGTGACTGAGCAATCTATCTTTGCTCATATGTATAGAACATTGAACACTTAATGGATGTGTTAACCAGAATTATTATATATTACAAAGCTGAAGTAATTCACTGTATATCCAGAGAAAGGTAATTCTAAGAGAGGGAATCATATAGAAAGAGAGAGAGTTTGGGGATAAATATGTAATACTCTTTCATTCTAGTGTCAAACCATTAAAGTAAGAATATGATATGTTAACTCCATTTATTTGCAGAATAGGTTTTGCCGGAGACAGTATTAAGAAGGATATACTCACTATATTGTGGTGGCAAAAACCATTCAGTAGGAAAATGTAGAAGGTACGGTTGGTGAACAAACTACAGAGAGCAATTCTTTTAATTCTTTCTTTTTCTTCTATGTGGTTTTTACTTCAATTTTACTTTTATCATCAACACTGGTATCAAAGAATGTGGAAGAACACTAAAACTTACTAACATTTGAAGCTATAATGCTTTTGGACATAGTTTTAAAACTGGTTAGTGATGAGGACTGTAATTTCTAATACCAATTGACACTTCCTCCTCCACCTTTCATGCATCCAAAGGGTTCTGGGCTCCAATTTGCTCTTAGGTATTGTTGAAGGCTGTCTTTAAAAATAGCTGATAGTCATATCACCCTCAGCAGGGTTTGGCCTTCAATGGGTAGAAAGTGGAAACAGACCTACAAGTACTAAGCAAGAAGAAACTGTTTGGCTTTAGAAAACATCTGTAAGTAGCTCAGGTAAAGTCAAAGAATGTTCATCCTCTAAAAAAAGAGCTATACCATTTAATAGAAAAATCTGTAATCACTTTTTAAAATCCAGATGCATATGAGAATTCTCTTGGAATATTTTGAAAAATACAAATGCCCAGGAAATGCTATTTTTTTTTTCTTTTTGCCAGAGCTCCAGATATGTTTCTAATGAGCAATCATGTTTAAAAAAAACTGGACTATATGATAAATTTTTACTTTTATCTAGTTTATTTTTCTATATCTTATTCAGTGCTCCCATTTCATTTAGCTTATGTTCTCAAACTTTTCCATATCTTTGTTGTTGTTGTTGTTGTTGTTTTTTCTCAAGCCATCAAGTATGGTAGAAAAGCTAGTAGAAAAATGTATATATATACATATACATAGTATAAAAATGTATATATAAGTGTATATGTATATACACATTATATACATAATATATATGTATACATAAACTATGTATATATGTTTTAATATATACATATAGTTATATGTGTATATATAAACGTTATATATAGACATATATAACGTATATATATAAACATTATATATATATTATATATATGTATATATAAACTCTATGTATTTATATATGTGTATATAAATATATATATGTATACTAGTAGAAAAGCTAGTAGAAAAATGTATATATACACATTATATATTTATGTATATATAAACATATACAATATATATATTTTAAAACTTATGAATTTTTGCCTAACTAAAATATTATGACATTTTGATTCTACTTGTTTGACTTAGTATGAATAGAATGCTAGATTTCTAATTAAAAAATAGATATGCTACAAGCAACAAAGGTTCACTGTATAGCATCGGGAATTATAGTCAGTATCTTGTAATAGCTTATTATGAAAAACAGTTTCAAAAATAATATATGTTTCTGTATAACCAAATCACCTTGCTCTGCACCTGAAACATTGTAAGTCAATTATGCCTCAATAAATATATATATATATATTTTTAAAAAGGACTATATGGGGATATTTTACTTTTAGTTAGTTTGTTTCACTTTTTCTGTTTCATATTCAGTGCTCCCATTTCATTTAGTTTATGTTTTCCAACTTATCCATCTCTTTTTCTGATGCTTTTCTGAAGTCTTTATCAAACATAGTAGTAGAAAAACTTTTGTGTACATATAATATACACATATATATATTTTAGAAAACTTCTGAATTTTTACCTAATTAAAAAATGTATGACATTTTGATTCCATTTGTTTGACTTAATATAAATAGAATGCTAGATTCCTAATTTAAAAATATATAGATATACACAACAAGCAACAATGATTTACTGTATAGGACAGGGAACTATAGTCAATCTTGTTATCAAGTATAATGGAAAACAATTTCAAAAATACCATATATGCATATGTATAATTGAATCATATAAACAAAAAAGAGTTACACTCTGAAATTTAGTAATGTATGCTTCCCTGGTGGCTCAGAGGTTAAAGCACCTGCCTGCAATGCAGGAGACCTGGGTTTGATCCCTGGGTTGGGAAGATCCCCTGGAGAAGGAAATGGCAACCCACTCCAGTATTTTTGCCTGGAGAATCCCATGGACGGAGGAGCCTGGTGGGCTACAGTCCACGGGGTTGCAGAGTCGGACACGACTGACCAAATTTACTTTACTTTACTTTTATTTTATGTTTTTTGCCAGTTTTTCAAAATATAACATCTAATAAAAACATATGATACAAAATTTTAAATATATTTAAATGTAAGATATGATTAATATAAATTAACTATAAATCTATTATATTAAAAAGAAACTAACCTCAATGACTTATTTCCTACTGTTGACAAATTTAGAAATCAGTGCACTAAAATACACAAGAATGGGTTAATTTAATTCAAATGACCATTATATCATTATATCTGAAGCAGAAGATATTAAGAAGATGTGACAAGAATACACAGAAGAACAGTAAAAAGGAGATCATAATGATCCAGATAATCATGATGGTGTGATCACTCATCAAGAGCCAGACATCCTGGAGTGTTAAATCAAGTGAGACTTAGGAAACATCACTTTGAGCAAAGCTAGTGGAGGTGATGGAATTCCAGCTGAGTTATTACAAGTCCCAAAAGATGATTCTGTGAAAGTGAGGCACTCAATATGCCAGGAAATTTGGAAAACACAGCAGTGTCCACGGGACTGGAAAAGGTCAGTTTTCTTTCCAATCCCAAAGAAAGATCACACCAAAGAATACTCAAACTTCCACACAACTGCACTCATCTCACATGCTAGCAAAGTAATGAACAAAATTCTCCAAGCCAGGTTTCAGCAATACCTGAACCATGAACTTACAGATGTTCAAGTTGGATTTAGAAAAGGCAGAGGAACCAGAGATCAAATGACCAGCATCCATTGAGTCATAGGAAAGACAAGAGAATTCTAAAAAAACATCTACTTCTGCTTCATTGACTATACTAAAGCCTTTGACTGTGTGGATCACAGCAAACTGTGGAAAATTGTTCAAGAGATGGGAATACCAGACCACCTGAACTGCCTCCTGAGAAATCTGTATGAATGTCAAGAAGCAACAATTAAAACTGGGCATGGAACAATAGACTGGTTCAAAATTGGGAAACAGTACATCAAGGATGTATATTGTCACCCTGCTTATTTAACTTATATGCAGAGTATATCATGCAAAATGCTGGGCTGGATGAAGCACAAGCTGGAACCAAGATTTCCAGGAAAGATATCAATAAACTTAGATATATAGATGGCACCACCCTATGGCAGGAAGTGAAGAACTAAAAACCTCTTAATGAAAGTGAAAAAGGAGAGTGAAAAAGCTGGCTTAAAACTCAGCTTTCAAAAAACTAAGATCGTGGCATCTGGTCCCATCACTTCATGGCAATTAGATGGGGAGACAACAGGAACAGTGAGAGACTTTATTTTCTAGGGTTCCAAAATCACTACAGATAGTGACTGCAGCCATGAAATTAATAGGCACTTGCTCCTTAGAAGAAAAGCTGTGATAAACTTCAACAGCATATTAAAAAGCAGAGATATTTCTTTGCCGCCAAAGGTCTTTCTAGTCAAAGCGATGGTTTTTCCAGTAGTCATGTATGGATTCAAGAGTTGGAACATAAAGAAAGCTGAACGCCAAAGAATTGTTGCTTTTGAACTCTGGTGTTGGAAAAGACTCTTGAGAATCCCTTAGACTGTAAGGAGACCAAACCAGTCCACCTAAAGTATATCAGTCCTGAGTATTCATGGGAAGGACTGATGCTGAAGCTGAAGCTCCAGTGCTTTGGCCACCTGATGTGAAGAACTGACTCTTTGGAAAAGACCCTGATGTTGAAAAAGATTGAGGGCAGGAAGAAAGGGGAATGACAGAGGATGAGATGGTTGGATGGCATCACCAACTCAGTTGACATGGGTTTAAGCAAACTTCGCAAATTGGTGATGGACAGGGAAGCCTGGCATGCTGCAGTCCATGGGGTCATAAAGAGTTGGACATGACTGAGCAATTGAACTGAATTTTACTGAACTGAACTGTGATGGTATTTGCTGTGGAAAAGCTCAGATTATTACATATGAATTTAGCTGAGAACTACAGATCTGTGCAGAAGATCCCCAGGAGATCTTCTCTTGGGAAATAAGACTGACCTCCTATGACAGAAATGAACACTGATGATTCACAAATATTCATTTTATGGGTTGGATTTCCTCTTCAAAATACATATTCTCACCCCAATACCCCTGTATATGACTGTACTTGGGAATAGAATTGTGGAAGATGTAATTAGTTAAGTTGAAGTGATGTTGAAGTATCATTGACCCTTAACTGAATATGACTTGTGTTTTTATGAGAAGAAAGAAATTTGGACCCAGAGAAGCACAAAAGCAAGACAATATGGACAATGTGAAGAGACAGAGAAGAGGTCCATTTGAGGTTGATAGGAGAGATTGGAATTATGCTGCTGAAAGCCATGAACATTTACTGTTACCAGAAGCTGGAAGAAGGAAGGAAAGACCCTCCTGTAGAGGTTTTTAAAGGAACATGATCCTATCAACACCTTGAATTGGGAATTCTAGATTTCAAACTGCAAAGAATATACATTTCTCTAACAAAGCACTCAGTTTATAGTGCTCTATTATGGTGATCTTACAAAATAAAGCCACTTTATGGTACTGCATTATCTTTGTGATATTCAAGTTCCTGTGCTGGTTTCATGAGTTCATATAAGAGAGAGCAAAAGTGTATTTCAGGGAGAAAATACTTCATTTTTTTTTTACTTGTATCTGAGGTGTAGAAAATGGCACTGCCATTGATAAATACAAAATCAATTTACATTGGTATAATGCATATTACACAAAATGTAGAATTATCAGTAATCCTTATATTCTGAAACCTTCTGGTATTGATTTAATGTCTATTTCTAAGTGGTCTAGTAGAACACCTGTAACACAAAGTTTATGATAATTTTCATATTATCATTCTGGTGATTTTTATTTTTAAATCAACACATGGATAACTATAAACTAGACTTCTGTTTTCTAGTTTTAACATTTGAAGTTTGGATTAGAAAACATAATTTTTTTACAAATGAAAAGATTACAGTAGCCATGTCTCATGCCTTTCAATATATGTAGCATTCTTTATAGATCAAAGTATTCAATCATTGCCGATCTTTGGTTTTCAAAAAATATAGCTTACAGAATCAAAATTGCTGTGTTATACTAGATTTTAGGAGCAATTATCTATTGCATAACTATTTACTCTATTCATCACACAATAATGATATTGTAAAAATATGGAAAAAATATTGTATGTGTTTAACTGAAATATTTTATTTTGCAATTACTTGACATTGTTCAGTAAAATTGTCATGTCCACAAAAAGAAATGAAAGTTTTTAATGAAATATACATTTAGCTGTATTCTGGATGATGGGATACAAGTACTGATCCAATTATTTTTTCTACAAGTGTTTGGCTATAGATTTCCTAGATTTAGATAATACATGTTATGTCTTAATATACTTAATGTATTTATTATAAAATGAACATATAAGTGTTATAACAAACTTGAAAGGTAAATTAAACATAGGGATTTATTGTCAGGTAAAATTACATTAATGAATTAATTATGGATTTAGAGGGAGGAGAGATCATTATTATTATTATATTCAGATTATTGTAATCTAGTAAATGTTTATAAAAAGGATTGCAAATGCCTTAGATACAGATAAACTGGAGGAGTTTTGACATCTTTGAGTAAATCTTCCAGTTTTTAGATGAATTTTGAGACAGTAACTATAGAGAGTAGTGAAGGAGTAATGATGGAGACTAGCCCTGTCACAGAACACCAAAAAGCAGACGTTCCTGGGCACATTAAAATCTGTGAAGAGAACATAAGCTCAGAGAGAATCCTAGGCAGTCTCTTACTTACATTAAGACCTAGGCAATGGCAGTCTGTTGCTGAGAAGATGCAGCAGATTTGAGAGAGAATAGCTTGAGGGTACCCAGGATGAACTGAATATGAAGGTAGAACAGGAGAAAAAAGATAAAACTTCCAGGCACTCAGATCCCAAGCTGTGCTAAGGGGAGGGTTGAAATTCCATCCTCAAATTAATTAAATTACTTGCAAATTTGAATTTAATGTAAGAACAGAGACTAGACCATGCTCAACCATAGAATAGATCAAACAAAAACCAGACCAAGCACAACAAACTAGATTGACTCAGCAACCTCTTTTTCATGGTGCCAGTCTGAACGAAAAAGAGGCATGCACTTGCATAGACAAAAATTATGTACTTTATTATTTCCAGTTCTTTTTCACATAATGCCTGTGTTCAACCAGAATTATGAGGGAAAAAAAAGTGTGATGAGTCATTAAAAGGCAAAATGATCAGTAGAAACAGAAGCACTCATGTTGAAATTATCAAAGATGAACTTTAAAACAGTAAGTACAATAAAGGATATAACAAAGAATGTGTATAAAAAATAATATAAAATTAGCAACTTTGGTTAAAAATTCTAGAATGAGAAAATTGGCATCAGAAATCAAGAATAATTTTGATGAGTTTATTAGCAGAATGGATACAGCACAAAAAAGAATTAGTGAATGTGAGGACAGAACATTGAAATTATCTAAAAAGGAAAAAACAAAACAAAAATGGAAAACATAGTATCTGTGAAAAACAAATAAGTCAGCCTAAAATTTGTTTATATGGAGACCCAAAAGCAGCAAAAGAAGAGGAAATGGGGTGAAAAAAATATATAGGAAGAAATATTGGCTGAATTTGATGAAAGACATCAAATTAAAGTAAAGAAATTCAGATTCAGTGCACCCCACACATGATTAAAACAAATTAAACACACAACATAAAGATAAAGAGAAAATCTTAAAAGTTTCCCTAGATAAAGACTTATTTACAGAAAATAAGGAAAATGGATGAGATGTCATGAGAGAGAATAGAGTGAAGGCAGAAAGCAAATGCAAATGTGTTTTGAAAGTGCTGAGTAAAATGAAGAAAAAGAATAAAAGGGAAGGGAGAGAAGAAAAAACAACTTACATACTTGATTTCAAATATGCAAGTTGTTAAAATAAAGTGATTTGAAAATCCCCCAAGTAACCAAACCAGTTGAGCCCCGAAGCAAAATTGCTGCTGCTGCCGCTTAGTTACTTCAGTCGTGTCCGATTCTGTGTGACCCTAAAAACTGTAGCCCACCTGGCTCCTATGTCCATGGAATTCTCCAGGCAAGAATATTGGAATGGGTTGCCATGCCCTCTTCCAGGGGACTTACCAACCCAGGTATCCAACCCAGGTCCACTGCATTGCAGGTGGATTCTTTACCAGCTGAGCTACCAGGGAAGTCCCTTGAGGAAAACTAAACCTACCTTGTTTTATGAACATTAGGGAAACTTTGGTTATTCCTTGTTCCTCTGATCGCCAAAAAATGTTATCTTCCTAAAATGGTATAAGATAATCATTTAAACGCCCAACCCCACAAATGGAAACCCTCATTGTAATCCAATTTTTGTAAAAGATAAACAACTTTCTCATTTTCACTTTATAGACTATCTTGTAACATTTTGGCCCTCACCTTCACATCAGTTTTGAATTTGAAGACTCTCAGTTTGGAAATTGTATTTTTGTGCACAATTAACTCTTTCTTACTAAACACTACTTAACTGGCCTAGTTTTAATTTTACTGTTTCTGAAGTTTTGACATTGTAAAGGTAGTGTGGTACTGGCTTAAGAAAATTTTCAGGGACTTGGATTTCCTAGAATTCTTAGGTGCAATGTCAAAAACAATTCATAAAAAATAACTAATAAAAAAAGAAAAACAAGCCATCAAAAAAGAAAGACAAGCCACAAATTAGGAGAAATTATTTGCAGATGATATATCTAATAAATGACTTGCGTACAGAAAACATAAAAGTATTTTTAAATTAAATAATCAGAGAAAAAAATCAAGTAAAAAAATCTGCATAGAGATTTGCACAGTCAATAAAGCAGTTTTTAGGAATGGCTATTAAGCACAACAGAAGAGTCATAAGATTTTTAGCAATTATGAAAATAAAAAAGTAAAACAGGATTCCACTTCACACCCAACTACTATAACCATACTCATAAAATACAGACTATAAGTATGTATACAAGTTACAACTTCTTTATGTGTGTGCACTAAGTTGCTTCAGTCATATCTGACACTTTGGGACCCTATGGATTTTAGTTCCCCAGGCTCTTCTGTCCATGGAATTCCCCAGGCAAGAATACTGGAGTAGATTGCCATGCCTTCCTCTAGTGGAACTTCCCAACACAAGGATCGAATGCATGTCTCTTATGTCTCCTACACTGACAGATGGGTTCTTTACCACTAGTGCCTATAATCATGGTTAAAAGGGAATGTTAATTGGATAGCCAGTTTGGAATCTGATAGCTTTTTGAAAATTAAGCAGAAATTTACCATTATGACCCAACAACTCCACACCTGGGAATCAACCAAGAGCAGTTAGGTATGCAAAGGTTTTCATGGGAGCATTACTCACAATAGCCCCAGATTAGAACCAATCCCAGTGTGCATCACATGATGAAAGTATACGCAAAATGTTTTATATAAACTGAGCACAATTGATCAATAAATAAAGAACAAAATACTAACATAAACAACAAGGATAAACCTCAAGATCATTATCCTAAGTGAAGAAGACAGAGTAGAAGACTACATATTATTTCATTCTTTCATTTTTATGAAACCACCTGAAAAAAAAAGAAAACATAGAAAAACATATGCATAGAGAAAGCATGTAAATGACTGTTTATAGCTAGAGATAGAGACAGAGATTAAGAAATTTTTGATGTTATATCTGTCCTGTCTACAGGAGTAGGGAGTGGCAGCTCATGTGTTGGTTTTTGTCATTCTTTATTATATGCAATATGAAGCTCTTGCATTAAGTGGTTTTACTTCTGGAAATGGCACTCTACTTCTGAAGCATGATTCCCACACTGTTAAGGCTAAGGATTATTAGAATTGTGTTTGTGTGGTTCCTTGGCTTTCTACTGCTCTCCTGATCTTTCTTTCCATACTGAAATTCTTTTAAAAATCATCCAAATATATATGCACTGCAACATATATCAGTATGAGGTCATTTGCATTAAAAAAAATCTCATCTTATTTGTGAAGCAGGTTTCTTTCAACATATCAAAGCATACGTTCTTGCTGAATCCATCTGAGCTCTTTTCAAAGACTCCTTCTAAGCAAAGTACTCTCGTTTAAAAAATGAATATTTCCTATACCCAAGTTAACTTTTTGTGTTGAGCTGAAGTAATAAAAAATATAAGCTCAATGGGAAATTTGGGGAGATATTATATAGCAAATCCAGGAAGATGAAGTAGGAAATGACTCTCTAAGTTTGGTGTATGACATTAATGATGTAGCTCACGGGCTGAGAGGGGCAGTTATTTCTTAGCATTTTGTTATGGGGAAACCAGTGGTGACTTCAATGCTTTATCTGTGAAATATTTAAACAGACTTTGAATTTTTCTATAATAATTACCTTTTAATTACTTAAAAAATGTACAACTTTGCTGCCAAGAAGAAAATTCACCCTCGTGGTAGCCAATGCTTTACCATCACTTCCAATTATAATGTTCATGACTTTGACGAGGTTACTATGAGACATTTGGTCCATCTCCATTGTTACCTTATGACTTAATGGTAGATAATGACAATAGATTTAAGTCTTGCATGTCCAATGGAAAAATAAACTCAGGCCGATTTCAAAGGATTGGCAATGTATATATGTATGTATATATATATATATATATATATATATATATATATATATATATATAATTGGCCATTATCAAATGCTAAGTGATATGTCCAGACTGTATAGATCTTAAACACAGTTCAAGGTTTTAAAGAAATAAAACTTCCTTTGGGTTGCAATAGTAAGAAAAGATGTAATAGAATATCTAAGCAAGCAGAAACCTAGGAAATTGAGAGGGACTTTGGTGGGGATGGAGGAGAAACTGGCAAACCTCCCCAGTATACTTGCTATGAGAATCCCATGAACTGTATAAAAAGGCAAAAAGATATGACACCCAAAGAGGAACCCTGGGTCTGAAGGTGTCCAATATGCTACCAGGGAATAGTGGAGGACAACTACTAATAGCTCCAAGAGAATGAAGCAGTTGGGCCAAAGCAGAAATGATGCCTGGTTGTGGATGTGTCTGGTGGTGAAACTAAAGTCCAATGCTGTGAAAAACAGTATTGCATAGGAATCTGGGATAATGGGTCCATGAATCAAGGTAAGTTGGACATGGTCAAGCAGGAGATACCAAGATTAAACATCAACATCTTAGGAATCAGTGAACTAAAATGGATGAGAATGGGTGAATTTAATTCAGATGACCATTACATATACTATTGTGGGCAAGAATCCCTAGATGAAATCGAATAACCCTTATGATTAACAAAATACTCTGAAATGCAGTACTTCAGTGTAACCTCAAAAATGACGGAATGATCTCAGTTTGTTTCCAAGGCAAACCATTCAGCATCACAGTAATTCAAATCTATGCCCCAATCACCTATGCTGAAGAAGTTGAAGTTGATCAGTTCTATGAAGACCTCCTAGAACTAACTCTAAAAAAATATATCCTATTCATCATAGGGGATTGGAATGTAAAAGCAGAAAGTCAAGAAATACCTGGAGTAACAGACAAGTTTGGCCTTGGAGTACAAAATGAAGCAGGGCAAAGGTTAACAAAATTCTGCCAAGAGAGCTCACTGGTCATAGCAAACACTCTTTTTAAACAATCAAGGGACAACTTTACATGTAGACATCACTGAATGGTCAATGCTGAAATCAGATTGATTGCATTCTTTTAGACAAAAATGGAGAAACTCTATACAGTCAAACAAGACCTGGAGCTGACTGTGGTTCAAATAATCAGCTCCTTATTGCAAAATTCAGGCTTAAACTGAAGAAAGTGGGGAAAACCACTAGGGAAGTCAGGTACGAATTAAATCAAATCACCTGTGAATATACAGTGGAGGTGATGAATAGATTCAAGTGATTATATCTAGTAAACAGGGTGCCTGAAGACCTATGTTCAGAGGTCTATATTATTGCACAGGAGGCAGGAAAGAATGAAAACAAAAACTATCCCAAAGGAAAAGGAAGAAGGCAAAGTGGTTGTCTGAGGGGGCTTTACAAATATCTGAGAAAGAAAAGAAGTGAAAAGCAAGGGAAAAAGAGAAAGGTACACCAAACTAAATGCAGAGTTCCAGAGAACAGCAGGGAGAGACAAGAAGGCCTTCTTCAATGAATATTGCAAAGAAATAGAGGAAAACAACAGAAGGGGAAAGACCAGAGATTTCTTCAAGAAAATTGGAAATGTCAAAGAAATATTTCATCCAAAGATGGGTACAACAAAACAGAAAATGTAAAGACCTAACAGGAGCAGAAATGATCAAGAAGAGATGGCAAGAATACACAGAACTGTACAAAACAAAAATAGCTTAATGACCCAGATAACCAAGATGGTGTGGTCACTCACCCAGAGCTAGATATTCGGGAGTTGAATTCAAGAGGCCCTTAGGAGGCACCGTTGCCAATAAAGCTAGTGGAGATGATGGGATTTCAGCAAAGCTATTTAAAATACTAAAAGATGATGTTATCAAAGTGTTGCATTCAATATGTCAGCAAATTTGGAAAACCCAGTAGTGGCCATAGGACTGGAAAGAATCAATCCTCATCCCAGTTCCCAAGAAGCACAGTGATAAAGAATGTTCAAGCCACCAGACAGTTACACTCGCCCCCAATGCCAGTAGGTTATGTTCACAATCCTGCATGTTATGTTTCAGCATTACATGAAATAAGAAATTACAGATGTCCAAGCAGGATTTAGAAAAAGCAGAGGAACCAGATATCAAATTGTCAACTTTGGCTGGATCATAGAGAAAATAAGGGAATTCCAGAAAAAGATCTACCATTGTTTCATTGACTACACTAAAGCCTTTGGCTGTGTGGATCATAACAAATTGTGGAAAACTCTTAAAGAGATGAGAATACAAGACCATTTTACCTATCTCCTGAGAAACCTGTACACGAGTCAAGAAGAAACAGAATCAGACATGGAACAACTGACTGGTGCAAAATTGGTAAAGGGGTATGTTAAGGAGTATTGTCACCATGTTTATTTAATGCAGAGCATATCATGAGCAATGCAGGGCTGGATGAGTTACATGTTGGAAACAAGATTTCTGGGAGAAATATCAACTACTTCAGATATGTAAAGGATACCACTCTAATGCAGAAAGCAAAGAGAAACTAAAAAACCTCTTAATGAGCATGAATGTGGAAAACGAAAGAGACTGCTTAAAACTAAATGCTAAAAAGCAAACAAAACAAAACAAACAAACAAAAACTAAGATCATGGCATCAGGCCCCATCACTTCATGGCAAATAGAAGGAAAAATGTGGAAGCAGTAACAGATTTCCTCTGCTTGGGCTCTAAAATCACTGCAGATGGTGACTGTATCATGAAATTGGAAGATGCTTGCTCCTCAGCAGGAAAGCTATGAAAACCTAGACAAGTGTGTTAAAAACAAAGACATCATTTTACTAACAAAGGTCTGTATAGTTAAACCTATGGTCTTTCCAGACGTAACGTACGGTTGTGAGAGCTAGACCATAAAAAAGACAGAGTACCAAAGAATTGCTACTTTTGAACTGTGGTGCTAGAGAAGACTCTTGGGAGTCCCTTGGACATCAAAGAGATCAAGTCAGTCAATCTTAAAGGAAATAAACCCTGAATATTCATTGGACGGACTGAAGCTGAAACTCCAATACTTTGGTCACCTGATGTGATGAGCCAACTTGTTGGAAAAGATCCTGATGCTGAGAAAGATTGAAAATAGAAGGAAAAGAGGGCAACAGAAAATGAGATGGTTGGATGGCATCAACAATGAAATGGATATGAAGTTGGACAAACTGTGGGAGATGGTTGGGGACAGGGAAGCCTGGTGTGCTGCAGTCCATGGTGTCATGACTTGGTGTCTGAACAGAACAAAACAGAGTTCAGTTCAGTTCAGTCATTTAGTCATGTCTGACTCTTTGCAACCCCATGAGCTGTAGCACGCCAGGCTTCCCTGTCCATCACCAACTCCCAGAGTCTATTCAAAATCATTCCCATCACGTTGGTGATACAATCAAACCATGTCATCCTCAGTCATCCCCTTCTCCTCCTGCCCTCAATCTTTCCCAGCATCAGGGTCTAAAAATATTTCATGCAGTAAAAAAACAGCACACTTCAATGATAATATTCTACACTACTACTCCTAATCTATCAGAATTTGAAAGTAGTGAGGGGAGAAATTTGATGTTGAAATAATTAGAACAACAACAACAAAAAATCGCCCTGGGGGAAATGAGGAGATGCCAGTCAAAGCATAAATAAGTTATATAAACCTAATGTACTTGTGACTATAGTTAATAATAATGTACTATATATTTAAAATTTTGCTAAGAGAGTAAATTCCAAGGGTTCTCACCACACCAAAAAAAGGTGATGGATAATGCCAAAGAATGCTCAAACTACTGCACAATTGCACTCATCTCACACGCTAGTAAAGTAATGCTCAAAATTCTCCAAGCCAGGCTTCAGCAATATGTGAACCGTGAACTTCCTGATGTTCAAGCTGGTTTTAGAAAAGGCAGAGGAACCAGAGATCAAATTGCCAACATCCTCTGGATCATAGAAAAAGCAAGAGAGTTCCAGAAAAACATCTATTTCTGCTTTCTTGACTATGCCAAAGCCTTTGACTGTGTGGATCACAAGAAACTGTGGAAAATTCTGAAAGAGATGGGAATACCAGACCACCTGACCTGCCTCTTGAGAAATTTGTATGCAGGTCAGGAAACAACAGTTAGAACTGGACATGGGACAACAGAGTGGTTCCAAATAGGAAAAGGAGTATGTCAAGGCTGTATATTGTCACCCTGTTTATTTAACTTATATGCAGATTACATCATGAGAAACGCTGGACTGGAAGAAACACAAGCTGGAATCAAGATTGCTGGGAGAAATCTCAATCACCTCAGATATGCAGATGACACCACCCTTATGGCAGAAAGTGAAGAGGAACTCAAAAGCCTCTTGATGAAAGTGAAAGTGGAGAGTGAAAAAGTTGGCTTAAAGCTCAACATTCAGAAAACGAAGATCATGACATCCGGTCCCACCACTTCATGGGAAATAAATGGGGAAACAGTGGAAACAGTGTCAGACTTTATTTTTCTGGGCTCCAAAATCACTGCAGATGGTGACTGCAGCCATGAAATTAAAAGACGTTTACTCCTTGGAAGGAAAGTTATGACCAACCTAGATAGCATATTCAAAAGCAGAGACATTACTTTGCCAACAAAGGTTCATCTAGTCAAGGCTATGGTTTTTCTTGTGGTCATGTACAGATGTGAGAGTTGGACTGTGAAGAAGGCTGAGCGCCAAAGGATTGATGCTTTTGAACTGTGGTGTTGGAGAAGACTCTTGAGAGTCCCTTGGACTGCCAGGAGATCCAACCAGTCCATTCAGAAGGAGATCAGCCCTGGGATTTCTTTGGAAGTAATGATGCTAAAGCTGAAACTCCAGTACTTTGGCCACCTCATGCAAAGAGTTGACTCATTGGAAAAGACTCTGATGCTGGGAGGGATTGGGGGCAGGAGGAGAAGGGGAGGACAGGATGAGATGGCTGGATGGCATCACTGACTTGATGGACGTGAGTCTGAGTGAACTCCAGGAGTTGGTGATGGACAGGGAGGCCTGGCGTGCTGCGATTCATGGGGTCGCAAAGAGTCGGACACGACTGAGCGACTGATCTGATCTGATCTGATGGGTGTGTTAACTAGCTTGATTGTGGTAATCATCTCACAATGCATCTCACAATGATAAAACATCACATTGCATATTTGTCAAATTCTAGCAATAAAGGTGCTAATTATTACAGAAAATAGACGAAAATCTTATGTTAACAAGTTTTATTTCTTTAAGTCTAGGAATTCATCTGTGTCTAAGTTCTGCATTTTTCAAATGAAAATCATGGTCTAAGTTACCTGTGGAATGTTGTATATTGTAGAGGAAGAATAATAAATCTTTTTCCTCTCTCCAATTTAAGTTCTTTCCCTACAGCCCTATAAATTACACTGGGGAAGGGTAGATTAACGAGAGAAAAATAGACTTTGACACAAGCAGCCTACATTTATACATGGGAGCACCCAGTTATGAGTAATTCAGAGTTGGTTAGAACTTTTTAAATATTATTTCAAGGTAAAAGAAGGAAAGAGGCATTGGACTTCTGTGCTGGGGAAGCAAGTTATAGGGAGAAGATGAGAAAAAGTTTGGTAAACTAGGCTTGTTTAGTAATATTCATGTTGCAAATTTAAGCCATTATGTTTTTCATTGATAAATTATTAATTTCTCCTTATTCAAGTCAGGGAGAAGTAGACATCTTTACAAATGGAAATCTCTTTAGAAACATGTAAATTTTCTTTACAAAAGGAAAACTTGTGCCCTGGTTTTAGAGCTTTTTCTGCCTCTGTTGGTTCTCAAAGTCTTTTAGTTCAAAATAATCTGTATACCAAACAGGCATATTTGAGATGGCATATTCTGATTCCTTTCATTATATTAGAGCTCTGTATGAATGCATAGTGAATAATATCTGGGGATTTTAATTCATCTTTCATTATCTCATCCTCTTTGGGGAGTAAAGATTTGTGGCTTAAAAGTATATCTTTCTCTCTAGTTTGCAAACTTCTGAATTTTGAATGAAGAAGAGAATAAGAAAGCAGCTAATATATATGTACATATAACATGCATAGTGGTCCCTATAGAAAGCAGTCTACCTCCTATCTATACTTCTTTTCTTCCATCCTTTCTGCTTCTTCTTTAATTTTTTTCTTTCTCCCTCTTTTCTTTCTTTTTCTTCTTTTTTTCTGTCTTTCCCCCTCTTCTTCTTTTCCTATCAAAAATTAGAAAAAGGTCAGATATCATTTATTAAGTGTGCTCATCTAGACATGTGCTGACTTGAACTTTATCTTAAATATAGGCATTTTGCAAGCATGTTTGTAAGGTGGAATATTTGTCTTCTTAAAAGAACAAACAGTTTTGAAAAGTATAAATAGCTATTTCCATGCCAAAAATACTTTGTTATGCTCATTAACAATCACTTTTTACTGTTGCTTTAATGAAAAAGCTAGGCTAACATTACATAATATGAACTCAATTGTGAAACCAAGATGAGAGAACTTGCTCCATAATTTGCTTATTGTGAGATCTAAAGAAGTCATAACTGGCAATTTTTATCCCTCATAATTGAGCTGCTGAGACGTAACTATATTCTATCTCTTTACAACATAAAATGTGGAAACATCCATAACATAGATGAGGTACAGCCACCTTCATGATTATATCAAACAAGAATTCTATAGGATTTGCTTTTGCTTTTCAGCAAATATTAAATTAATAACTTCCTTTAATTAAGTCTTTTTATTTGCCTCTATTCTGCTTGGCTCACTCTATCTCCTATTTTTGAAAAAAAAAAAAAAAAAGGTATTTTAAGCAAATTGTAGGTAATGTTTAAGAATCCATATGTGCAAATAATTGGTTAGTACATCCAGTGACTGTTTGCCTGACAGAGACATACCTGCAATCAGCAAAGTTTTGTCTTTTCAGTCACAGTAACTTCAACTGCAGATCCCTTTGCTCTCTGGGCCATGCCAAGCTTGCAACCTCCTTGAAGTCAGAGAAATTGGCCTAAGACTCTCTGACATAAAGATGGGATTGAGGTAGTTTACCAATCTAGGTCTCAAGGAAGAAATCTGCCATACCTCTTTGGAACGCCCTTTACGTGGATCAATTTAACTACCTTTTCTATATTCTTTAGCACTCTGGTTTGGTAATACTTTGACCAGTTGGGAGATAGCCATGACTTTCACTGTTCTTTTGCCAATATTTAAATCTTGTCCTTTTCAGCTGCTGGCCGAGGTGTTATCTGTCTGTGAAACTGTAAATATCCCATCCAATATGAAGTCCACCATATATCTTGGGGATTTCACACCCTGGTTATAGCAGTCACTTGCTCCAAAGATGTCCAGTAAGAAGTGATGGAGTTTGGTCCAGCTCCTTGCAGTTGAGATATTAGTGATAGTCCTGAGCTTTTGCCTCATTCACAGTGTGTAAGAGTGATGTAAGAGATGATGCTTTTGTTTTGTTTAAATTTTGTTTTTTATTTGGAACTTATAGACCTGCAGAAGAGTTATAAAAAAATAGTACAGAGCTTCACCATATACCTTTCACCGAGTCTCTCCTAATGTTAACATGACCATGATATTGGCAGAGGACTATTCATCTACTATAGGCTTTATTTTAATTTCATCAGATTTTATATTATTTTTTTTCTATTCCAGATTGAAATCAGGATCCTGATTTACATTTAGTTACTATGACTCTATAGTCTCCTTCCATCTGTGACAGTTTTTCCATCTTTCCTTGTTTTACATCACTTTGACACTTTTGAAAATTATCAGTCAAGAATTTTGTAGAATATTTCTTCATTTTGGTTTGTCTGATGCTTATTATGATTAGACTGGGGTTATGGATTTTAGGAAAGGATAGCAAAGAGATGAAGTGTCCTTCCATCACACCATGTCAATAGGTAAACTCTGTCATGACTTAGAACTGGTTATGCTAACTTTGCAGTTTGGCTGAAGTGACATCTGTCAGGTTTCACCACTGTAAAGTATTTTTTTTTTTTCTTTCTTGACTTGATTTCTTTATAAATCAATCACTAAGTCCAGCCCACATTTAAAAGAAAAGAAATTAAGGTGAATTAAATTTGATTTCTGAAATGAATAATATTGAAAAAACTGGAGTATATATGTTAAGATCATGACAATAATTAATGTTTGGGCGAATCATTTGAGGCTATGGCAAATATCCTATTACTCTATTTTTCTACTTTCACTGAAGTCAAGTTGAGGGATGGACAACATTCTTAAGCCAGAAGGACATAAACCAGTAGAACTTTTCTCTTTCATTTTCAGTTTTTTGGAAAATTAACTATTCTCTTGTTTTTCTCTGCTTTGAAATGCTTTCCAGTGTCTTAACTAATTTTTGTAATATATTCTATTTAAATTTTTATAATTATTATCTGTGGCAATGTTCATATATCCACTTCACTTTGTTATCATTACCAGTGGTTTCAAGGCTCAATTGATTTGATTGGTTTGTTTGATCTATTCGTAATGATGATGCTCAATCCCCTCAACATAAATATAAAATTTCACATAATATGTTAACTAAAGAATGAGCTTAATCATTTAATGACCTTAAATGATTAAAAAATATTTCAGTGATGACAAATGTGGTCATTCCCAACACACCATTTCTTAGCTAATTCAGATACATAAGATGATATTTTATTTTCCACAATTTATTAATATAATACTGTAAGTGCTAGCCAGTGAAAACTTAATCAGGTTTGTAAATATAAAAAACATACTGATTTTCTTAGCTTTTGTTTCACTTTGAATTTTTGACTAGCTCTTTTAGTATAAATACATTCGGTTACATTAACATGAATGCTCGGGCTCTTTCATTTCCTAATATGTTGTGATTGTGGACATTTTCAGTCTTTCTGTTGGTGTGCATTTCAAAATTAACCACTGTAGGCAGATAACCTGAGAATGTGTTTCCAGAGGTTGATGTAATTCTTTAGCTTGAAATGATCAAATTTACCAGATTGCAAAACAATGCACTTAAATACTTTTGGCCCCCTTTAGAAACAACTAGACTGCATCATAGGTATAGTGATCCAGCTGACTGTTGTTGAAAACTTATGATGAATTCCTATGCATTCAGGTATGTGTGAATCTGTGTTAGCACATATGTGTGTACATGTGTACATGTGTGTGTATTGTTTGTTTGATGAGGAATAGTAAAAGGAACAGTTCAAGGAATAAAAGAGGAGAAAAAAAGATTGGGAAGGAAATGGTAAAGAAACAGTTAAATCAAGCCAATCAAAAAACCACTGAGTAGCTACTCTGTACAAGAAAATAAACCAGCAAGTGAGGTGAATATAAAGTCCAGGCCAGAAGTCCCCTCATTTTAGTGGGCAATGTTCAGGTAACTAATTTGAACAGTCCTTTCTAGACACAGAGCAGCAATTTTCAAATTGTGGTAATATTATATTCACAGGTCTTAGAGGAGGCTGGGGAGCCAAATGGGGCTCTTGAGTCTAACTCCTTCTTCAAGCAGAAAAGCTTTATTTTCATCTGTTTTGCACAGCTGACATCTGAGTAAAATGCTTTGAATAAAGAGTTCCTTTAAGAAAAAATGGAAAATGATTCCATTATTTTGACCTCCTAGAAGGCAGAGATAGCAGATAGCAACACTTTGAAAAGGATGTTGCAAAAATAATTCAACTACACTGGTAATTATAACTTATGAGGGAAATATGTAGAAAGTACGTATAAGAAGAAATTATGATATTAATAACAGTACAGTATCCTCAGAGTTTACAACTTTAAAAAAATTATTATTTATTTTTGGTTGCATTAGATCTTCATGGTTGTGCATGGGCTTTCTCTACTTGAGGTGCATGGGGCCTACACTTCACTGTGGTGCATGGGCTTCTGATTGGAGTAGCTTCTCTTGTTGTAGAGCACAGGCTGTTTGTCACACAGGGTCAGTAGTTGTGGTACAGGGATTTAGTTGCCCCACAGCATGTGGGATCTTCTGGGAGCAGATTTTGAAGCTGTGTCCTCTGCACTGTAAGGCAGATTCTTATCCACTCAACTACCAGGAAAGATCCACATGGTTTTATTAACAAGACATTGTTACAATATGATATTTATCAATATTAACAATATTACAATATGGTATTTATAAATACGTATTAGACTGTAACAGTTATTTCACTCACCTAGAGCCAGACATCATAGAATGTGAAGTTAAGTGGGCTTTAGGAACATCACTATGAACAAAACTAGTGGAGGTGATAGAATTCCAGCTGAGTTATTTTAAATCCTAAAAGATGATACTGTTAAAGTGCTGCACTCAATATGCCAGCAAATTTGGAAAACTCAGCAGTGCCCACAGAAAGGTTAGTTTTCATTCCAATCCCAAAGAAAGGAAATGCCAAAGAACGTTCAAAGTACTGTACAATTGCACTCATTTCACACACTACCAAAGTAATGCTCAAAGTTCTCCAAGCTAGGCTTCAACAGTATGTGAACCTAGAACATCCAGATGTTTAAGCTGGATTTAGACAAAGTAGAAGAACCAGAGATCAAATTGCCAACACCCCCTGGATCACAGAAAAAAACAAGAGAATTTCAGAAGAATATCTACTTCTGCTTCATTAATTATGCTAAAGCCTTTGACTGTGTGGATCACAACAATCTGTGGAAAATTCTTCAAGAGATGGGAATACCAGACCCCCTTATCTGCCTCTCTGAGAAATCTGTATACAGGTCAGGAAGCAACAGTTAGAACTGAACATGGAACAATGGACTGGTTCCAAATTCAGAAAGGAGTATGTCAAGGCTGTATATTGTCACCATTTCTATTTAATTTATATGCAGAGTACATCATGTGAAATGGCAGGCTAGATGAAGCACAAGCTGGAATCAAGATTGCTGGGAGAAATATCAATAATCTCAGATATGCAGATGACACCACCCTTATGGCAGAAAGTGAAGAAGAATTAAAGAGCCTCTTGATGAAAGTGAAAGAGGAGAGTGAAGAAGCTGGCTGAGGCTGAAAAAGAAAGAGGAGAGTGGAGAAGAAAGTTGAAAGAACTCAACTTTCAAAAAACTAAGACCATGGCATCTTGTCCCATCAGTTCAGTTCAGTTCAGTTGCTCATTTATGTCTGCCTCTTTGTGACCCCACGGACTGCAGCAAGCCAGGCTTCCCTGTCCATCACCAACTCCTGATGCCAAACAACCATCTCAGCCTCTGCTCTCCTCTTCGCCTCCTGCCTTTCATCTTTCCAAGCATCAGAGTATTTTCAAATGAGTCAGTTCTTCACATCAGATAGCTAAATTATTGAAGTTTCAGCTTCAGCATCAGTCCTTCCAATGAATATTCAGGACTGATTTCCTTTAGGATTGATTGGTTTGTTCTCCTTTTAGTCCAAGGGACTCTCAAGAGTCTTCTCCAACATCACAGTTCAAAAGCATCAATTCTTTGTCACTCAGCTTTCTTTATGGTCCAACTCTCAGATCCATACATGACTACTGGAAAAACCATAGCTTTGACTAGACAGACCTTTGTCAGCAAAGTAATGTCTCAGCTTTTTAATATGCTGTCTAGGTTGGTCATAGCTTCTTCCAAGGAGCAAGCATCTTTTAATTTCATGGCTGCAGCCTCCATCTGCAGTGATTTTGGAGCCCAAGAAAATAAAAATCTGTCACTGTTTTCATTGTTTCTCCATCTATTTTCCATGAAGTGGAAAGAACGAGATGTCATGATCTTAGTTTTTTGAATATTGAATTTTCACCTTCATCAAGAGGTTCTTTAGTCCCTCTTCACTTTCTGGTCCCATCACTTATAACTAAATAGTAAAGTCAGGGATTGGTTATGCAAATTTAAATATCCCAATTATTTTGAAATATTGTAAAATTTTATGGCAAAGGAGATATTTGAATTATTCCTGGATCATGGGTTCGAAAGTAATGAGAAGATACAGGTCGATGTTGTTGTTGTTTAGTCTCTAAGTCATGTCCAACTCTTTTGTGACCCCATGGCCTGTAGCCTGATACTCTTCTCTGTCCATGAGATTTCCCAGCCAAGAATACTGGAATTGGTTGCCATTTCTTTCTCTGAGGGATCTTCTCAACCTAAGGATTAAGCTCCTGTTTCCTGCCTTAAGAGATGTTTTTTGTTTTTTTTTGTTTTTTTTTGTTTTTTTTTTTTGTTTTTTTTACCACTGAGGCTGCAGGGAAGGCTTACAGGTTGATTATTGATTTTCATTGCCTCATAATGGCACCCCACTACAGTACTCCTGCCTGGAAAATCCCATGGATGGAGGAGCCTGGTAGGCTGCAGTCCCTGGGGTCGCTAAGAGTTGGACATGACTGAGCGGCTTCACTTTCACTTTCATGCATTGGAGAAGGAAACGGCAACCCATTCCAGTGTTCTTGCCTGGAGAATCCCAGGGATGGGGGAGCCTGGTGAGCTGCCATCTATGGAGTCGCACAGAGTTGGACACGACTGAAGCAACTTAGCAGCAGCAGCAGCAGCAGCATAATTACGAACTTTTTTCTTGTATATACATATATAGTGTAAAGCTTCCTAAATAAAGCCCATATTTCCAAAAGTATTTTTCATCATACCTGCATTAGATCTTGTTAATATACTTTGACTGTTGAAAAAGAACACAGAATAATGACAACCTTACATATCTGTCCCTTACATCATGCATAATACTATGTGTTGCTAGAGAGCAGGATAGAATTGTATGAAGATCATAGGAGTTACACCTTTGTTTCAGAAATCAAATTTAGGAAGGGAAGCCTGACAATCGAGTAGCCCTATTGCATGACTTTATATGCCAAGGCTTCATTTATTCCTAATGGGGCCATCAACGCCTTTTGTGATCTCAGTAATTAAGAAGCCATTTTGATTCCTCTGATTATGGACTTCCTAAAAGCTGGCTGCTAAGTCATAAAAGAAATAGAAAGATGCTTTGGAGAACTAATGGCTGCCCGTGTGTGCTGAGTCAGTCATGAATTTTATGGGAAGCTATGCTGACTTATGCAGGACTGCTTTATGCCTCTGAGATGATCTATTTTAACATGTTGATTGCTTTATTCTGGGCATCATTTCCCTAAAGAGACATGGGCCATTTGTATAGTTTTACAAAATCAATTCTAAATGGGAAAAGAGAGAAATCTTAGATGGAGCAACAATGGAAATTCTAAAACAAAACAATGTATGTGGAGATCTATATTAAAAAAAAAAAATGTAGAAAAGGGAGGGTTTCTGTGATATTTTAGTTGAGGAATATAGACTGGTGACTCCATGATGGACAGCATCAGTATAATCACATTTACTGGAAAAGAGTAGAATGATTTAAGGATTCTCCTTAGAAATACTATTTTATACCACTTATTATCCTCCCACCCATTTCCAATTTTATTTATGTCTTTTTTAATGACTGCTATAGAGCACTGAAAACAAGAAAAAAAGGTAAGATAGGCCAAAACCATAAAGCAATATGAATCGCCATGATGGATTTCATTAATTAGAAATTAAATTAAAGACCAACCTGTGAAAAACTGCACCTCTGGAGGTTGTTCCAGGACAGTGTCTGTTCTAATTTCAGAAGTTAATTTGACAGAAATGTTTAAGGTATTGTGTGTAAGAGAAATATGGTGACCTAGAATAAAAATCACAGTGGGAAAAAAAGAAGCTTTGTATCAATTTCCTTTCTAGTACATGCTTTGATTAGACAAGCACCAAAAAGCCATATTTGGCACACTGCTGAAGTTCCTTGTATATAAAAAGCTAAAAAGGTTTTCTGTTCATTGTTCAGCCTAGGAGCTAGGTGTGGATATTCAACTGATTTTTTTTTTTTTTTTAATTTTGAGAGTTCCCCTTCTGAATAAGCTTTTCTGAATCACAAGATTCTCTGATGAGCAAATAATAAGAGGGAAGAAGGTGGGAACAAAGGGGCAGAAGATGAGGAACAAAGAGGAGAATCTTGATAGTTTTTAAGAAAGAATGAAAGTGTTAGTGGCTCAGCCATGTCCAACTTTTTGCAACCCCGTGGACTGTAGCCCACCAGGCTCCTCTTTCCATGGAATTCTCCAGGCAAGAACACTGGAGTGGGTTGCCATCCCTTTCTCCAGGGGATCATCCTTACCCAGGGATTGAACCTGGACCTCTCACATTTCAGACAGATACTTTACCATCTGAGCCACAGGGAAACAATTATTCTCTAAGTCCATGTTAATTACTATGTGCTCAGTTAAAGCAAATGCAACCTCAATTAACCAGAGTTCAGTTATCTAGAAATCCATATATAGTGAATCAATTTTGGGGGAACATTTTTCTTTGTTAAAAATCTTATTTATTTTTGGCCATGATGAGTTTTCCTTGCTGCGTGTGGGCTTTCTCTAGTTGCAGTGAGCGGGGGCTTTTCTCTAGCTGTGGAGCACGGGCTTCTCATTGAGGTGGCTTCTCTTGTTTCAGAGCATGGGGCTTCTGTATTTGTGGCCCACAGCCTTAGTTGCTTCATAACATGTGGAATCTTCCTGGACCAGGAATCAATTGAACCTGTGCCTCTTTCTTTAAAATGTGAATTCTTAACCACTGGACCATCAGCGAAGTCTGAATTTTTTTTTTTTTTTTAATTCACTCTAGTTCCTTGGATAAGCTGACAATTTTTTTTTCTTTCTTTCTCTTCATTTTACTTTCATTTTTTAATTTTGTTGTTGTTGGAGGATAATTGCTTTACATGAAATAACAACAATAATGACATCAGTAAAACAGCAGCACCATCAACAAGATGCTGGTTTTCCTTTACTGCCATCTTCCTTGCCACCTCCATTTTCTACACTGTTATTTGTCCTGGGAAGTTGACCCTGGTGACTGTATCACTTAGACGTCCTTGTTCTCATGACATAAGTGGGTTTCCACTGATAGAAGTTTCTTGTTGTTCATTGTTCAATCACTAACTCGTGTCCAGCTCTTTGCAACCCCATGAACTGCAGCATGCCAGGCTTCCCTGTCTTTTTCTATCTCCTGGAGTTTGCTCAAACTCATGTCCATTGAGTCACCAATGCCATCCAAACAACTCATCCTCTTGTCATTGAGATGCTGCTAGCAGATAATTAAATGGCAGGAAGAGAGTCACGTTAGGATACTTTCCCTCCTAGTTCTTTCCCTACGTCACAGTGATTGTTGCATTTGCTGCCTCTTCTATGGCACAATTTCTGTTGGGCAGCTTCTCTTCTTTGGTCCAACTCTACAAACATTATTAGTCTTATTTAGTCTTATTGCTTTCTTCTGCACTGTTTTAACATTCTTGTAAGAAATACAAGTATGTTTTTCATCAGGTTCTCAGTAAATAAGATATCTTTCATATCTATTAAATATCTTTATAAAACAACAAATCAGACTAGAAGGAAGGAAATGTTAATTCTATGTTCAGTACTTCAAGTATACCAATTCCATTAAAATCATGTTTTCTCAATCTTCCTGCTGTAAATGGAGAAGAATCAATGAGTCCCAGCTCCTGTCATGGGATAAAGAGCCTCTAAAGCTGGTCAGACTCTCCACCCTGCTCTGTATGTACTTGCAGCTCTTCTCATGTTGAAATCTAAACTGTGTCTGTAACTCCTTTGACTAACAATATAGAAAAAGTGATCTTCTTGGACTTCTAAGCAAGGTAAAAAAAAAAGTTCTACTCTTCAACTATGTATAAATTGCAGACTATCCTGGTGGAGAGAGAGACCAAGTAAAGTGGACCTAGAAAGTGAATATGCCATTAAAAAAGAAGCCAACTAAAGGAACTCTGAGGTGCCAGATGTCTAGCCCTCTGACACTGTCTGCCATTTTGCTCTAACTGTATGAGAGAACTTGAGAAAGACTAACAGAGAAACCTCCAAGCTGGTTCCAGCCAACACACAAATTTGTGAGACATAATGAAATGTCTGTGGTTTAAGCTACTACACTTTGGGGTAATTCATAATACAGCACTAAATAACCATAGCATTATATATTCCACTTACTAGCAGTGTGACTGTGAAAGGTATTTCTGCCTCGTGAGGCTCAATTTTCCCATTTCCAAAATGTAAATGACAATAGTTAAACATATTATGTTACTTTGAGATCTAAGCTAAAGATGAAGTAAAAATTTTAATCATTCAGCATAGAGCTTAAGACACAGGAAAAACAATTTTTTTCTTGCTGCTTTCATTATCACTACATTTTTTCCCCCCAATTTTTACCTTTTCTACCTAGAAAAGGAGTTCTTGGAATTCCTATGTGGTTTAGCGGTAAAGAATCTGCCTACCAACTCAGGAGACAAAGGACATTTGGCCTGGATCCCTAGGTCAGGAAGATCTGCTGGAGAAGGAAATGGCAACCTACTCCAATATTCTTGCCTGGGAAATCCCATGGACAGAGAAGCCTGGAGAGCTACAGCCCATGGGGTTGCAAAGAGTCACGTAGGACTGAGCAACTGAGCATCAGCATGAGCAAGGAGGTCTTAGGGTTAATAACAAAGTACAAAATGGATTAAGATAGTCATAGTCTCAACAAAGGACTGCGGGGATAGACAAAAGGGAGTGATTAAATCTAAGGCAGAAGTAAAACAGGAAAAAAAAAAAAAAACATATAAAATGATTTTCTTGTTTTGTTATTTAGTTGTTTAGTCTTTGAATGTTTTCCACTCCAAGGACTATAGTCCTCCAGATTCCTCTGTCCATGGGATTGATTTCCCACACAAGGATACTGGAGTGGGTTACCATTTCCTACTCCAGGAGATCTTCCCTGGGATAGAACCTAGGTCTCCTGTAAGTTTCCGGCATTGCAGGTGAATTCTTTACCACTAAGCCACCTTGAATCTACTTAAATGAGACTTGAATGATGACAGTTTGATTGGGAAAGACAGATCTAGGAGGGAAAAAAACATTGTTGACAAATGTAGAAACCAGGACTTATGGATAGCAATACATGAGATATTTTGAATGTTAAAGGAAATGGATGAAGTTATAGTTAGATGGAGAAAAGACATGAGGGATGGGGAGTGTTGGTGTGAGACCAAGTCACAAGAAGGCTGGAATGATTTTGAGACTTACATATTTTACTCTAGATAGTGGAACATATCCTGGAAGCACAGAGATGTTGCAAAGTAGGTAAAAGCTCTCAGCTGGGTGAACAGTGAATAGAATAGAAAGAGATTGTTCTTTGGAAGGAATGATGCTAAAGCTGAAACTCCAGTACTTTGGCCACTTCATGTGAAGAGTTGACTCATTGGAAAAGACTCTGATGCTGGGAGGGATTGGGGGCAGGAGGAGAAGGGGACGACAGAGCATGAGATGGCTGGATGGCATCATGGACTCGATGGACGTGAGTTTAAGTGAACTCCAGGAGTTGGTGATGGACAGGGAGGCCTGGTGTGCTGCAATTCATGGGGTCGCAAAGAGTCGGACATGACTGAGCTACTGAACTGAACTGAACTAAACTGAAAGATGTAGAGGTAAGGGTAAGAAGTAGAGAGTGTCTGGAATTAAAGCAGCAGAAAAGCAAGCTGACAATGATTCTTGATATTCAGACATATTTTGAGGTAATATTAGTAAATTATCACTGCATGAAGATAAACAAAAAGGGGAAGGAAAAGTGGCTCTCAGTTTTCCATACTGCAGCATTTGCTAAGACAGGAAATACAAAGGGAGAGGTAAGAATATTTTCTAATATTTTTTTATTTTCTAAGAAGGGTATGGGTAAGAAGGATAAAATAGTCATCATTCTTTACTGAGTACTTAATATGGGCTAGATACTTTTATTAAAACCTTTAAATATAAAAGTTTTTCTAATTATCTAAAATAATTATATGGATAATGCCACTGTTTCAATTATATTGTTACTTGAACAAGATATTTATGGCTTGCATGACAAAGTTTTATAATTTTGAAATCCATATACATTTCTTATTTAGAAGTTGGATATAAAACTCAGAATAAGAATGGAAAGGCAGATAAATATAGATAATGTTGTTGCAGCAATCTTGGGAATAGGATCTCAAAGAAATGAGGATCTCAAAGACAGAATTCTTTCAAATATCAGCAGTTAAAAACTCAGAAGCAGCTGAGTTATTGTGTATGTGAAGGCAATACTGACACAGAGGCAGAGATCAGAAAAGGAAGCCTAGTGTTATGGGAGGGGAGTAGAAGAGGGCAAACCGGAAGAAGGGAACTGATGCACAAATGATACACTGAAGAGGTCAAGGAATGAAAAGTGACCATTAGGTTGATAGCTAGGAGATATAAAAAGTTGGAACCATCTGGAAAATCTTAGTGATGCAGCTAGGATCCAATACCCCCATAATTAGCTAGACTTTACATAGCAGGGAGGAAGGAAGAGGACACTCCAGTTTTGGGTTGTGGCATTAATAAAGTTACAATAGTAGAAGAAGATAAGAAGATAGGAAGAAGATAAGGAATTGTGCTATTACAAATTCATCTTCTAGGCAGGCAAGTTTTCACCATTCTGATTTCTGTTTGCTTTAAATCAGGTGACTTTTTCCTGCATGAAGAAAGACCACATTGTCCACCGAAATTATTTGACTGTAGTTATACAGGGTTGAGGCTTGTCAAGAAATGTGAAGGGCCTGAGACTTTACCCTAATGGTAAACTTACAGTTTTGACTGCCACTCTCATGTGGATGTTGGCAGAAGACATGACTTTTGGGTCAAAGGCAAAGGATCTTCTTAAATATGTCAATAGCAATAGTTAGAATATCAGCATTTTTCTTATGCTAGTTCCCTGAGCCCCAGTTCCCATATGACATTGCAAAGAGGGCCAGGTGACTCCTATGTGTACAGTGGGCCACATTTCAGTAAAGATGTTCTGATTTAGGGAATTCAGATGTTTTATAACAGGTGGTAGGTACCTATCTTTTGTTTCCAAAGGGAAACCTTAACTCATTGTACTGAGCAATTTGCCTCCAGAAGGAGATACTATATCTCCCAAGGCAAAAAGCAAATCTGCTCTGAAGTAACATACCTAATCTTCTGAGGCTGTTGAACAGATAGTCTGGAAAAAAAAGGTACTCAGCTCCTCTCCTTGTAAAATATACAGAAATATGAGAGACCCATGGAGAACTGTCTCACAACAAGCTGATGAAGCTTCCAATCCTGAGTTCTTGGGTGTCCCAAGTAAAGAAAATGACTATCAGTACAAATTTTATATATAAAATTCATATGGATCCAGACACTCGATACCATTCATATATCAATACATCTACTCTTAGCATACAAATTAATTTGTATAATTTCTTTATAAACCCTGTACTTCTATGTTTTAAAATATTTTGCATTCATAAGTGTTTAATATTTCATTTGACATTCCAAACAATTTTTGAGGCCTATATGGGGAAGTGGGCCTCTCAGGTGACACGGTGGTAAAGAATCTGCCTGCCAATACGAGATGTGGGTTCAGTCCTTGGGTGAGATTCCCCTGGAGGAGGAAATGGCAATCCACTCCAGTATTCTTACCTAAAAAATTTCCATGGACAGAGGAGCCTGGCAGGCTACAATCCATGCGGTCACAAAGAATCAGACAGGACTGAAGAGACAGCACGCATGCACACATGTAACTGCACAATAAAAATGATGTTATGAATTAAAATTTTATTCTTATTTTATTTATTTGGTTTTGGCTGTGCTAGATCTTGGTTGCTGGGTGGGCTTTTCTCTAGTTGCGGAGAGAGGGGTCTGGTCTCTAGTGGTGGTGCTGGGGCTTCTCATTGTGGTGGCTTCTCTTATTGCAGAGCACAGGCTCTAGAGCACACAGGGTTCAGCGGTTGCTGCCTGTGGGCTCATAGTTGCAGTTCCTAGGCTCTAGAGCACAGGCTCAATGGTTGTGATGAATGGACTTAGCTGCTACACAGCATGTGGGGTCTTCCCAGACCAGATATTGAACCTGTGACTCCTGTATTGGCAGGCGGATATGTTACCACTCAACTCCTATTCTTATTTTAAATTTTAACACTTTTGACTTTAGGCTCATCATGGAGAAATTGCATTCCAGAAAATTCTGTTTGTTTTTACTTGTCTCCATCTCCAACTACCTTCTGTGGCTCCTATTTCTAGAGCGATGACTTATTGAAATATTTTTAAATGCTGTCTTTAAAGAATTTCCATTTTGAATATTTCACATAAGACCAAGTCAAATTATATGACTCAAAAATTAAGGAGATTTTGAGGTCTCTATAAAATTCAAATACTTAAAAATCTAACTGAAGTGCCTTTGTTCTTTCAGTAATATCATATACAAATAAAGTAATGGTAGCTGTCCTCCACATCATGAGGTATGGCTATCGTCCAAATCCTTAGACAGGCATATATGCAGCTACCAATATAGAATCTATATTTGGAGACCACTGACTTGTGTAAAGGACTTTTTTCTAAAATGAGTACTCTAGTGTTCTACGGAGGCAGTTACATCATTGCAAGCCTCCTTCCTCCCTGCTGTATTTCCTATGACATCCTGCTTCTTGTCTGATTGTCCTAAAATGCCAGTTGCCTCATGTCATCACCCTACTTTCCAATTGTCTCTAGTTCACCATTGCTTACCTAATAAAGCTCAAGCTTCAAAGTCATTCCCATTACAATTTAGCACACAACACAAGCTTATCCTGTTTGACTTTCTAACCCTGCGTCCTCTTTTTCATGATGTGGCTTCATTACAACACATAAATTCACATTAATGCAATGTTCAATCAAACATTCATCTTTATTTTCATGCATAGGAATACTATCACCCAGAGTCCATAGTTAAGGGTATTTCAACATTGTGATAAGTCATTTTCTCCTCAAGAGAGACATCTCTTCTCTTTGACCTGTGTTTACTAGCTGTCTACTATAATCTTAAAAATAATAATTAATCCATTTATGTATGCTTTTGGTTTTAAAACTATTTCCTGTATTAACTGATTTTCTCAGCTGAAGTCATTATCACCCATTAAACAGCTCAAAATAGCTTTCTAGTTTAATTAACACAGACTTCTGAAAACTTATTTTACTTATTTTTTGTTTTTCAATCTATATTAAAGTTAACTGCTGCTGCTGCTGCTAAGTCTCTTCAGTTGTGTCCGACTCTGTGCGACCCCATAGACGGCAGCCCACTAGGCTCCTCTGTCCCTGGGATTCTCCAGGCAAGAACACTGGAGTGGGTTGCCATTTCCTTCTCCAATGCATGAAAGTGAAAAGTGAAAGTGAAGTCACTCAGTCGTGTCCGACTCCTAGGGACCTCATGGATTGCATCCTACCAGGCTCCTCCGTCCATGGGATTCTCCAGGCAAGAGTACTGGAGTGGGGTGCCATTGCCTTCTCTGAAAGTTAACTAAATATATATAAAAGTACACATATTACAAATCTTATCTTAAAGTTTTTTTCTCACAAATGAACACACCCAGATAACCAATTCCTAAGACACAGACCATCAGCACTTTAGAAGTCCTCTTCACACTCTCTTCCAACATTTCAAACATAAATTACGATTTTTGTTGTTCAGTCACTAGGTTGTGTCAAGATCTTTCTGATCCCATGAACACCAGGCTTCTGTGGACCTCATCATCTCCTGAAAGACTGTGATTCCTTTCAGACTGAATAATAATAGCCAATTCTGGGATATCTTCTTCCATTTTCCCTTCAAAGCTTTCTTCAGTGTTCTGTGTTTTATTTCTTTCTGTAATTTATATAGAAGTGCAGATGGTTTTGTCTCATCTTTTACTTTATACTTTTGAACTTCTTATCTTTTAAACTTTGGAGAATAATTTTTTTGACACTTACACTTTATTACACTTTTCTTTAAAACTAGTAATTGTATTTTTATTTCAAAATATTTTATTGTTCTTTCATTCTTTTTCTTTTGCATTATATTCTTTTTTTATGGGATGCCCATATATTCTGAAGTCTACATGAGACTTTTAAAAGAAATATGTTTTTAGCATTTTCAGTTCTTTTTTTAACCCTCACAGATTCACTTTTTTTTAAAGGGTCACTTTTCTATTGTTTTACTCATTCTTTTTCCCACAAACATTTTCTAAGTTTTTCTTAATTATATTTAAGGAAATAAGTAAACAACAGATAAAATCTATCTGTGATTTAGACCAAAATTTGTTGAATAACTGATTTTCTTTCAGAATGCATAGACCAGGAGCTAATATTTATCATTTCAGATTCTTAATTGCCAGAAATTTATAAATATGTTTTACATATAAATGCCATCACCAGAGAATTATTTTATGATCTGATGTACAAAATTATCTCTACTTATGAATAAGATAAACATCCTTAGGCTTTGTTATTGTAGCAGTGATGAGTTTTTTGAGTATTTATTTGTCTTGTTTTCTTGTTCTTGAGCGGCAACCCCTGATTGAAGTTTCTAATTTCCTTAGCTGCTGAAACTGCAATCATTTCAGTGCAGGGTTTTGGTGTTTTAGTGCCACCAGATACGTGGCAGAAGCAAACTAAATTTTCTGTAAATAATAATAATGATGATGATAATAATAGTCCTAGACCCTAATAATAGTTTCTATAATTTTACATTGAATGTCTGACTCAATCAAGAATAATCAGATACATAAGAAAAAAAGTGTTAAATTGTATGGATCTAATAATATAGCCTCAAAAAATAAGAAATAAATATGGAGCCAGAATTGGAAATAATTTCACACAGTTACTCATAGAGTAATCAAAGAAAAAATATTATTAAAAGATAGAAGTTTTAAAGAACACAGTCAGTATATTCAACTTTTATAACACTGCACTGGACAACTACACAATAGACACTTTTATCAGGGACATAAAGTAGGTTTTAATATTCTCAAATAATTTAAATCAAAATCCTAGTAGTGTTTTCTCCATATATGTCTCTATTATATGCAGTTTGCCATGTAGTTATTTGCTATATACAGTTCTAAAACTTATATAGGTATGCAAAGTAGCAAGAATTGTGGAGACACTTGAAGAAGAATAAGGAAAATAAAGAAACTTGCTCTACTAAATATCAGTAATTATTATAAGATTAAGGTGATTGACTGTTAATGTCATGATCCCAACATGGGTTATTCATGTTTAATCCTATTTTCAGTCTCTATGTGTAAGCAATATTCTTAATAGAGAATTACAGGAGGAGAAAAAAAGAGATGGATATAATAATAGAGGAATAGAGAAATAGAATAAAATAGAGACCTCACAATGAGTTATTTAACACCTGATTTAAGAAAAAAGTGGAACTTTTGGACAACAGAAAAATACAGTAGTTCCATCAAATGGTGCTGGAATTATTAGACATTCACGTGAAAAAAAAAATCATGATATTTACTTCATACCATTTAGAAAAATCAATTTCATATTAATATATTTAAGTGAGAACACAAAACAATATACCCTTTGCAATAAAACAAGAGAAAATCTCCAAATCTCCAAGGCTTTGATTTTTTCAACAGAATGCACAAAATACTAACCATTCCTCAGCCCCAAAAGGAGACTGACATATGGAACTATATCAAAAGTGAATGTATCCATCAAAAGATACAATTAGAGGACAAAAAGACAAAACACAAAATGGAAAAAGACCGTCAGGAACACAGTAACCACAAAGGACTCACGTCTGAGTAAATAATACACTCCTGCATGATAATCAAATAAATCCATCAAAACAAAAACAAGCATGGTAATTAAACACATATTTCACAAAATACATTAAAAGTTTCCAAAAAAGGCCCAAGCTGCTCAATTATATTAGTCATCAGACTTATTCAAACTACACTCCCAACAAGGAAATTCTTTGATAAAAATGATATTTAGAGCACTTTTCTGTAAGTATTATATTCCTGAATATGAAAACTTTTCATTAAAAAAGGAAAACACAGAACTAAATATAATTGCCTGGAGTTAAAATGTTTTCAACCTGAGGGTGAGAATCATACAGAAAGTCAATAGAAAATATGAAGACACATGGTAATGGGTAGTTCAAAAAATAGATGGCCTGAAATTATAAGCCCTGAGTTCTACAATGATACAAAATTTCCCCCTGCTATTCATCAGTATATAACAATGGGTACATTGTGCACTCATTGTACACTATATTTTACATTGTATTTTAAATAAAAAATATTTTATATTGGAATTTAGTTGATTAACAATGTTGTGCTAGCAGATGTATAGCTAAATGATTCAGTTATACATATACATGTATCTATTCTTTTTCAAATTCTTTCTATTCCTTTATTTTAGATTTGAGCTCAGCATAAACACTTCTGTGCTTGTTGTAAATGTTGAACAGGATTTGCAGTAAGTATTAGATAAACATGTGGATTGAAACGGGAAAATAGAACAACGCATCAAACATTTATCCCTTTTCCAATTTTATTTTGTGTTAGTTTCGGTATTTTATGCTGTTTGCAAAGAGAAGGGAGGAAGATAGGATGTTTAGAAAAAGAATAGGTGCAATTCTTTCATGGCTTACAATACTGATAATTCAGGGTTCAGGTTACATTCTTTAAAGCCAAATTTTTAAAAAATCTTCTAAGTTGACGGTAAAATAATATTGTCAAAAGTGGCTCTTCAAGTTCATGGACACTGATATTAAAAGAGTATATCAATAGGAAATCGATATTTAGCTGATGTCTGTTCCCTTTAAATATATATATATATATATTTATATACATATATGCATCAATATATATATATATATTTACATCAATAGAAGCCAAAGTATTACAAAACAAGAAATTCTTTTGTTTGCAAGCTGATATTGCTGCTGCTAAGTCGCTTCAGTCATGTCCGACTCTGTGCAACCCCATAGATGGCAGCCCACCAGGCTCCCCCGTCCCTGGGATTCTCCAGGCAAGAACACTGGAGTGGGTTGCCATTTCCTTCTCCAATGCATGAAAGTGGAAAGTGAAAGTGAAGTCGCTCAGTCATGTCCGAGTCTAAGGGACCCCATGAACTGCAGCCTACCAGGCTCTCCGTCCATGGGATTTTCCAGGCAAGAGTACTGGAGTGGGGTGCCATTGCCTTCTCCATTGTTTGCAAGAACTGTACCCAAATCTATTTGATAAATTAACAAATACAATAGCAGTAAGTTCTTTGAACTTCCTTTTACTTCTTATCCAGCTGTGTTGTATCCTAATCAAGATCTATTTTCTTCTTTAGGATTTACTATATTGAGTTTCTAAAAACAAATGATAATGATAGGATTATAATAATAAACATCATATTATTGTTAATGATATAATCAAGAATACCAAAAACAATAAAACATATATAAAAGAGTTTCAGATGATGATGTCTGGCTGGTCATTCTGGAATGCCCAGAAAAGAATTATTTATTACCTTAAAACAGCTGAGATAGAACAAAGCTTCTGAGAAGGATTTAAGGGGTCTTTATTTGGGTTCCTGAGTCTGGCTTTCCTGCAGCTCTATTCTCTGAAGCAGTTCACTCCCACACTCTCTGTGAACACTCTTTATGATCTCCTGATACACCAATTAAGTCCTACACCTGCCATGGCCAAACTTCCATCTCACCAATTGCCACCTTTAACACTCTCAAAAGCTCAGGGGAACATCTGTGCCCAGAGAATCAACACAACATGGCAGCTGTCCGCAGGCATCTGAATTGCTAAGACAAAAGTACCATTTTGCAAAAACACATTTATCTTCCTCTTCTTGGGGTTAACAGGGCATCCGTTGTCAGCCTGGGTAAACATATTCACCTGTGTGGCACTGGGTAGAAGAGCTTCTTTCCCCTAGATAATGATCAATGACTGAAAAGGGTTAGAATAAGACACACAGCCTGTGATTATTTTGTTTGTTTTGAAACGGGACATGAAGAGGGGAGGGCAGAAGTGGGGCTGGGAGGTGGATTCTGCTCTGTATCTTACAGGACCAGGACGGAGTGTTAGAGAGCTGTTGCTGGACCATGCCTCTTGTAAAGTTTAGAACTGAAGGTCATGAGAGCCAGACCCTTGCAACCATTTCAGACCACAGCCCGAGCATGTGCATTTTCATTATCAGAAGACTACCACTGTCGAGATGACAGACCTCTTAGTGAAAGCACCATAATCATGTCTAAGTCAGATGAAAAATGGGGCTATTTCATTTAATTTTTTAAAAGTGAATTCATAATAGTCATTAGTTATGGTCCACAGACTATGGAGATCTTGTATAAGTTATCACCTCTAATCAGGGAATATATCCTGAGAAATTAAATCCTAAGTTGTCAGAATTTCCAAAATTTGATCTGTCACACCAAATTTGCACTGGTGTGCACCAAGCTCATTCCTGTATTATGATAACTCTAGGCCCTCTAACTTTTTCACTTCTTATACTTTTTCCTAGTTCATTGAGTTGAGACAAAACAGAATGCAGTAATCAGCAAAAATACTTGAGTCATGTTATAAACAATATTCATTTCTGAAAGAAATATAGCCTGTATTGTTTTTATTGCTGTATTGTTTTTATTGCTATCTGTGATTTTGAACACATTTTCTTAAGTCTTTCAATTCAATTTTCTTTCTTTTGTTTTTCTTTCAACTGTAATATGTGTTTGGAAATACTATCTAACAAAGAAGATCTTTGTGAGGATCAAAGTGGATCATTCAGCATGGGAGCTGACACTTGTACCCATAAGTCATTGCTGTTGTTTTTATTATCACCACATAATTCCACACTCATTATTAACTCATATCTCCATTCTATATGTCCTACATTTCTTAGCTCACTTTCTGTTTTTTTTTATGTTCTCAAAGGGGAATCACATAGTCAAATCATTGGATCATAACTGTGTTGAGCATGCTTACTAGGGCCAATTACAAGGAATAATGACTAAAGTAGTATCAAATTAAAATGGTTAAATAACAGATTAAGCAAAAAAAAATGTGGCAAAATGTTGATTAGCAATTTCTTGGTTAGTAGGATTCTGATTGCTTTTAATTTCTTTCACTGTATTTTCCTGCCTTTCATATTATTATTATTCACCCCCCCAGGAGTTGTATTTTTTTTTTTAAGGAAAATAAGGAAAGGAAAAAAAAACACTTTTTATAAAAGAAAATACATGTAGCAAATGGCATGTAATTTATAACATTACTCAACTTATCCTTTGGAAAGAGTAATAAATTTTCCTAGAAGTCTAATTCAAGGATAAAATAAAATGCACAGTATTCTAGGTAGAACTAATATTCATTTGCAAAAGCATGTGAATTAAACCACAGTTTTTATTTAGAAGGTGAATATTTATTAAGTCAAAGTTTGAGAAATAAACTAAACAGGAATTTTCACTCTTCAATATTATTTCTGGTTGTTATTGGATAGAATGTCATCATGTCCCCTGGCTTCTCTTGGAAATATATAAAAATATTTGTACTCAATTGGAGAAGACTCTTGAGAGTCCCTTGGACTGCAAGGAGATCCAACCAGTCCATTCTGAAGGAGATCAGCCCTGGGATTTCTTTGGAAGGAATGATGCTAAAGCTGAAACTCCAGTACTTTCGCCACCTCATGAGAAGACTTGACTCACTGGAAAAGACTCTGATGCTGGGAGGGATTGGGGGCAGGAGGAGAAGGGGACAACAGAGGATGAAATGGCTGGATGGCATCACTGACTCGATGGACGTGAGTCTGAGTGAACTCTGAGAGTTGGTGATGGACAGGGAGGCCTGGCATGCTGCGATTCATGGGGTCGCAAAGAGTCGGACATGACTGAGTGACTGATCTGATCTGATCTGATCTGATGGTTTACTTTGTGATGACTACAGGTCAGAAAATTTTATTTCCTCATAAATAAAGTTGATAAGTTTCCTATTCTTGCATCCCACATTTTATTTTATGATTTGATTTTATTGTTTTGATGCCTGCCAAAAGTATTTATAGAAACAATATTAACTTGTGGATTCATTTGTGTACTGGCTACAAAATTATGTATTAAATATCTCTCAAATTCCAGCTACCATACCCAGATGTTAAACAAAATAATGATGTTCAAAATACATACCCTTCAATCAAAATTTTAATATCAAATGTTATAAAAACAAATATTTAAGTCACTGAGATGAATCACAATAAGATGATTCAGTTCAGTTCAGTCGCTCAGTCGTGTCCGACTCTTTGCCACCCCATGAATCACAGCACACCAGGCCTCCCTGTCCATCACCAACTCCCGGAGTTCACCCAGACTCGCATCCATCGAGTCAGTGATGCCATCCAGCCATCTTATTCTCTGTCACCCCCTTCTCCTCCTGCCCCCAGTCCCTCCCAGCATCAGAGTCTTTTCCAATGAGTCAACTCTTCGCATGAGGTGGCCAAAGTACTGGAGTTTCAGCTTTAGCATCATTCCCTCCAAAGAAATCCCAGGGCTGATCTCCTTCAGAATGGACTGGTTGGATCTCCTTGCAGTCCAAGGGACTCTCAAGAGTCTTCTCCAACACCACAGTTCAAAAGCATCAATTCTTCAGTGCTCAGCCTTCTTCACAGTCCAACTCTCACATCCATACATGACCACAGGAAAAACCATAGCCTTGACTAGACGAACCTTTGTTGGCAAAAAAATGTCTCTGCTTTTGAATATGCTATCTAGGTTGGTCATAACTTTCCTTCCAAGAAGTAAGCGTCTTTTAATTTCATGGCTGCAATCACCATCTGCAGTGATTTTGGAGCCCAGAAAAATAAAGTCTGACACTGTTTCCACTGTTTCCCCATCTATTTCCCATGAAGTGATGGGATCAGATGCCATGATCTTCATTGTCTGAATGTTGAGCTTTAACCAACTTTTTTACTCTCCACTTTCACCTTCATCAGGAGGCTTTTGAGTTCCTCTTCACTTTCTGCCATAAGGGTGGTGTCATCTGCATATCTGAGGTGATTGATATTTCTCCCAGCAATCTTTATTTCAGCTTGTGTTTCTTCCAGTCCAGAGTTTCTCATGATGTACTCTGCATAGAAGTTAAATAAGCAGGGTGACAATATACAGCCTTGACATACTCCTTTTCCTATTTGGAACCAGTCTGTTGTTCCATGTCCAGTTCTAACTGTTGCTTCCTGACCTGCATACAGATTTCTCAAGAGGCAGGTCAGGTGGTCTGGTATTCCCGTCTCTTTCAGAATTTTCCACAGTTTCTTGTGATCCACACAGTCAAAGGCTTTGGCATAGTCAATAAAGCAGAAATAGATGCTTTTTCTGGAACTCTCTTGCTTTTTCCATGATCCAGCGGATGTTGGCAATTTGATCTCTGGTTCCTATGCCTTTTCTAAAACCAGCTTGAACATCAGGAAGTTCACGGTTCACATATTGCTGAAGCCTGGCTTGGAGAATTTTGAGCATTACTTTACTAGCGTGTGAGATGAGTGCAATTGTGCGGTAGTTTGAGCATTCTTTGGCATTGCCTTTCTTTGAGATTGGAATAAAAACTGACCTTTTCCAGTCCTGTGGCCACTGCTGAGTTTTCCAAATTTGCTGGCATATTGAGTGCAGCACTTTCACAGCATCATCTTTCAGGATTTGGAATAGCTCAACTGGAATTCTGTCACCTCCACTAGCTTTGTTCATAGTGATGCTTTCTAAGGCCCACTGGAATTCACATTCCAGGATGTCTGGCTCTAGGTCAGTGATCACACCATCGTGGTTATCTGGGTCGTGAAGATCTTTTTTGTACAGTTCTTCTGTGTATTCTTGCCATCTCTTCTTAATATCTTCTGCTTCCTTTAGGTCCATACAATTTCTGTCGTTTATTGTATCCATCTTTGCATGAAATGTTCCTTTGGTATCTCTGATTTTCTTGAAGAGATCTCTAGTCTTTCCCATTCTGTTGTTTTCCTCTATTTTTTGCATAGATCACTGAAGAAGGCTTTCTTATCTCTTCTTGCTATTCTTTGGAACTCTGAATTCATATGTTTATATCTTTCCTTTTCTCCTTTGCTTTTCGCTTCTCTTCTTTTCACAGCTATTTGTAAGGCCTCCCCAGACAGCCTTTTTGCTCAAGATAATTCCTCTTAATTCAAATATTTCAGTGTACCCCCATCACCTATATTCCCAAATATCTGCAAAGTGTCCTGAGTAAAAAATAGTAAAAAAGCATTAAAATTTAAATGCATTAGAAACAGTAAATATTGGCTGCTTGAAACAATTGAAGATATTATAAAATACTGTACAGTAGAATATCTCCAAGTGTCAACAATATTAAAGAGATTAATTACTGGGTTTAAGGAAAATTACTGGGGTAAATTGAAATGAGTCTTGGTAAATTAATTTTATATAAGTTAAAAAGAAATCATGTCTCTATTGTCATATCCCTCTCTTTAACAAAAGGATATTTACTTTCCTACATAATCTTGATTTCTGAAATACTCTGCTTATATCCAGGAAAGATTGGTCATCTGGTCTATGCAGTATTATAATTCTTTCAAAATATTTCAAAACAGTATATATCTCAGGGCTGAGTCAGAAGGTTAGCCAGACTCAGAGGAGAGCTTGAATTTCCATTATCATGTTTCTCTGTACATGAACTTGCCAACAAGATCTCATTATGAGAAAGGAGAGATGTTTGCTGCCATAGAATGATAAAATTTTGTAACCTGCACTCTTTATATTGTGTTTCTTCCCTTCCTCTCCCTTTACTTATTTGGGAGCATTTCATCTAAATCATTGCTAGTTGGACAGTCCTTTGTGAATCATAATATGCTCTGATACCACTATCAGTGAAAATGGTGCTGTCAACATTTATGTCAACGCTGAGGTTGTAATTTTTGACAGTAATGTTTCTGGGCTTGATCTAAAACTCTCTGTTCAGGTTGACAGAGCTGCCTGTCAGAGTTCCTTCTGCCTGACACTTCTAAGTGACTAAGGACTTGGTGGGACTCACTGTAAGAAAAACATTTAGGTCCATGGCTCATCTGAAAACACTGTCCATGTTACCAACTGAGAAATGAATAAATAAGAGCAAGGACTTGGGTCAGCTGAAAGTTTTTGTATAATGTTCATAAATATCTGTGGAAATAAAATACACCAATGGTGATTTTTTCCTGAAGGTTGGATTGTGTCACAACCCAATGCACAAATCTGAAATCCCTGTGAAGAATATTGGTCTTGCTTCTCTTTCAAACAGTAGTTTATTTCTTGCTTCACATTACAAAATTATATGCTAAAATTTTATGATTTTTATGATTAATGTGCTTCATTTGGAAACATGCTATTCATACTCATCACTATACCCTAAATGTGTTGTGTTCCTTCCTTCATTCATGTTTTTGGTCAAATATTTCATCCTCCAAAAGTACTTCCACTTCTCTGTAACTATAGCAAAATTTGAGGAACTATAAGATTACCAAAAAACTAGAAATTGGTACATTCATATATTACTTTTGACATTGTAAATTGGTATAAGCCTTTTCAAAAGCTATTCAGGATTATAAACAACAGCTGGGAGGGTGGAATGTATACAGACACTGTATACACACCCGTATATTTGCCAATAATTCTACGCCTGGGAATACATTCTAACAGGATAATTCAAAAAAAAAGATAAAAACTCTATGTACCAAATCATTCATTTGAACATTATTTATAAAACTAAAATTGGTTATAAGCAAATATCCAATAAAAAAGGGCTAAGCATGTCATATTACTTCAAACTGATGAAATCATAGAAAATATTATAAGGCATTAACCTCACTTTATTATTTTCAACCTCTGTGTCCACACCTTCTCGATCTTTCTTTTGAACTGCTTCTTCTGGTAAAGTCCAAATATAAATATCATCTATTTATGCACTATTCTGGGTTATGCAGTACCACTGAGAATCATTCCGTGATAGTACACTTCCAATTATATTATGAGAATGACTTGAATAGAAATATAAACCCTTTGTGGATAAGAGTTGTGTCTTTTATCATTGTATTCCAGAGCCTAGAATATTATAGACTATCAGTAAAACTAACTTACTCCACATTGAACACAAATGGCTCTTGTCTTTTGGTAAGTAACAAAAGCAAAATATCAAAGAATATTTACATTATTATAAAAGATTTAAATGTATTAATTATAAGAGCAAGGATTCAAGATGTACAAAGAATGAAAATTATATCAAAATTAGATTGTTGTGATTATCAGGAATTTATATTTATCATTTCTTTCACTGTTGTTATAAATAAAAATTAAAAAGTGATACTATGTTCAATACTTAATTGTGTATAACAGATTTATGAATTATGAGTCAAATTGTCTAAAAAAAAGATGCTATTTAACATTTTTTTTTTAATTTTAATTTTCTGTAAGTCTATGACATCTAAGAATTGGGTCCCTTGAATAAATAAATAAATTCATTTGAGATCTAGCTTCTTAATCTACATAATGAAGATAATATCAGTGGGACACTATTTATTATAGTAGTAAAAGTATTTACTAAATGTGCATTCAAATAGCATGAAGGAGCTCTTTAGTAATACAAACTAACCAAAAAAAAAAACAAGAAAAAAAATCAAGTAAACAGCCTAATCTCACACCTAATATAACTGAAAAAAAAAGAAAAATAACAACAACAGCAAAACCAAGGTTAGTAGAAGGAAAGTAGTAGTAAAAGAAACAAGTAGTAAAGCTGAGTACAGAAATAAATAAAATAAAGACTAAAAATGGAGGGAGGAGGGTTCAGGATGGGGAACACATACATGTATATCTGTGGCAGATTCATTTTGATATATGGCAAAATGAATACAATGTTATAAAGTTAAAAAATTAAATTAAATTAAATTTAAAAAATATATAACAGAAAAGATCAAAGAAACTAACAGCTGATTTCTTGAAAAGATTTAAAAAAAAAATAAACCTTGGGCCAGACTCATTTAAAAAAAAAAAAGACAAAAGAATCAAACTATCCGTTCAGTTCAGTCACTCAGTCGTGTCCGACTCTTTGCGACCCCATGAATCGCAGCACGCCAGGCCTCCCTGTCCATCACCAACTCCCGGAGTTCACTCAGACTCATGTCCATAGAGTCAGTGATGCCGTCCAGCCATCTCATCCTCTGTCATCCCCTTCTCCTCCTGCCCCAAATCCCTCCCAGCATCAGAGTCTTTTCCAATGAGTCAACACTTTGCATGAGGTGGCCAAAGTACTGGAGTTTCAGCTTTAGCATCATTCCTTCCAAAGCAAGCCCAGGGCTGAGCTCCTTCAGAAAGGACTCTAAAGAGTCTTCTCCAACACCACAGTTCAAAAGCATCAATTCTTTGGTGCTCAGCCTTCTTCACAGTTCAACTCTCACATCCATACATGACCACAGGAAAAACCATAGCCTTGACTAGATGAACCTTTGTTGGCAAAGTAATGTCTCTGTTTTTGAATATGCTATCTAGGTTGGTCATAACTTTCCTTGCAAGGAGTAAGCGTCTTTTAATATCATGGCTGCAGTCACCATCTGCAGTGATTTTGGAGCCCAGAAAAATAAAGTCTGACACTGTTTCTGCTGTTTCCCTATCTATTTCCCATGAAGTGATGGGACCGGATGCCATGATCTTCGTTTTCTGAATGTTGAGCTTTAAGCCAACTTTTTCACTCTCCACTTTCACCTTCATCAAGAGGCTTTTGAGTTCCTCTTCACTTTCTGCCATAAGGGTGGTATCATCTGCATATCTGACGTTATTGGTATTTCTCCTGGCAATCTTGATTCCAGCTTGTGCTTCTTCCAGTCCAGCGTTTCTCATGATGTACTCTGCATAGAAGTTAAATAAACAGAGTGACAATATACAGCCTCGACGAACTCCTTTTCCTATTTGGAACCAGTCTGTTGTTCCATGTCCAGTTCTAACTGTTGCTTCCTGACCTGCATACAGATTTCTCAAGAGGCAGGTCAGGTGGTCTGGTATTCCCATCTCTTTCAGAATTATCCACAGTTTCTTGTGATCCACACAGTCAAAGACTTTGTCATAGTCAAGAAAGCAGAAATAGATGTTTTTTCTGGAACTTTCTTGCTTTTTCCATGATCCAGAGGATGTTGGCAATATGATCTCTGGTTCCTCTGCCTTTTCTAAAACCAGCTTGAACATCAGGAAGTTCATGGTTCATGTATTGCTGAAGCCTGGCTTGGAGAATTTTGAGCATTACTTTACTAGCATGTGAGATGAGTGCAATTGTGCGGTAGTTTGAGCATTCTTTGGCATTGCCTTTCTTTGAGATTGGAATGAAAACTGACCTTTTCCAGTCCTGTGGCCACTGCTGAGTTTTCCAAACTTGTTGGCATATTGAGTGCAGCACTTCCATAGTATCATCTTTCAGGATTTGAAATAGCTCAACTGGAATTCCATCACCTCCACTAGCTTTGTTCGTACTGATGCTTTCTAAGGCTCACTTGACTTCACATTCCAGGATGTCTGGCTCTAGATCAGTGATCACACCATCGTGTTTATCTGGGTTGTGAAGATCTTTTTTGTACAGTTCTTCTGTGCATTCTTGCCCCCTCTTCTTAATATCTTCTGCTTTTGTTAGGTCCATACCATTTCTGTCCTTTTTATAGCCCATCTTTGCATGAAATATTCCCTTGTTATCTCTCATTTTCTTGAAGAGATCTCTAGTCTTTCCCATTCTGTTGTTTTCCTCTATTTCTTTGCATTGATCACTGAGGAAGGCTTTCTTATCTGTTCTTGCTATTCTTTGGAACTCTGCAATCAGATGCTTATATCTTTCCTTTTCTCCTTTGCTTTTCGCTTCTCTTCTTTTCACAGCTATTTGTAAGGCCTCCACAGATGGCCATTTTGCTTTTCTGCATTTCTTTTCCATGGGGATGGTCTTGATCCCTGTGTCCTGTACAAGGTCACAAACCTCATTCCATAGTTCATCAGGCACTCTATTTATCAGATCTAGTCCCTTAAATCTATTTCTCACTTCCACTGTATAATCATAAGGGATTTGATTTAGGTCATACCTGAATGGTCTAGTGGTTTTCCCTACTTTCTTCAATTTAAGTCTGAATTTAGTAATAAGGAGTTCATGATCTGAGCCACAGTCTGCTCCTGGTCTTGTTTTTGCTGACTTTATAGAGCTTCTCCATATAGGGCTAAGAACAATTACAATGGACATCACAGAAATACAAGGATCACAAGAGATTACTATGAGCAGTTGCATGACAGAAAAATGGATAACAGAAGAAACGGATAAATTCCTAGAGTACCAAGGATGATCAGGACAAAACACAAAATGAGAAGAATTTCATTACCTGTATTGAAATTGAATTAGTAATAAAAATAAAACAAACAAGCCAAAAAAAGCAACAGCAAAAACAAAAAACAAAAGTTCCAGACCAGATGTTTTCACTAGATAATTCTATCAACCATTTGAAGAAGAGTTAACTACTATTTTTCTTAAACTATTCAAAAAATGGAAAAAAGGAAAAAAATGCTTCTGAATTCACTCTAAGAGACCAACATTATCTTGATACCAAAATTAGATAAAGACATTTCCAAAAGAAAAAAACAAAATTATAGACTGATATATGTGATGAATGTGTTACCATATGAAATATCCTTAACAAAACAAAAATCCTTAACAAAGCAAAAAATCCTTAACAAAACAAATAAAAAAAAATCCTTAGCAAATCTAATTAAACAATATATCAAAAGGATCACATGTTGATCAAATGTGATTAGTTCCAAGGATGCAACAATGGGTGGATGAAGCATAAGCTGGAATCAAGATTGCTGGGAGAAATGTCAATAACCTCAGATAAGCAGATGATGCCACTCTAGTGGCAGAAAATGAAGAGGAACTTAAGACCCTCTAGATGAACATGAAAGAAGAAAGTGAAAAGCTGGCTTAAAGCTCAACATTCAAAAACAAAGATCATAGCATCTGGTCCTGTAACTTCATGGCAAATAGATGGGGAAACAATGGAAACAGTGACAGACTTAATTTTCTTGGGCTCCGAAATCATTGTGGATGGTGATTGCAGCCATGAAATTCAAAGATGCTTGAGAGTCCCTTCGACAGAAAGGAGACCAAACCAGTCAATCGTAAAGGAAATTAGTCCTGAATATTTATTGTAAGGACTGATGCTAAAGCTGAAACTCCACTACTTTGGCCACCTGATGTTAAGAGCAGACTCACTGTTAAATACCCTGATGCTAGGAAAGATTGAAGGAAGGAGAAGGGACCAACAGAGGATAAGATGGTTGAATGGCATCACCAACTCAATGGACATGAGTTTGAGCAAATTCCAGGAGATAGTGAAAGGCAGAGGAGTCTGGTGTGCTGCCATTCATGAGGATGCAAAAAGTCAAACACGACTGAGCAACTGGACAACAACAGCAGACTGTAAATCAATTAACGTGTTACACAGTATTACCAGGTTGAAACATAAAAATCTTATGATCATCTTCAATAGATTAAAAAAATCTTTTGATAAAATTCAGCATTCATTTATTATAAAAACTCAACAAGATGAGTATAGAAGCAACATGCCTCAACGTAATAAAAATCATGACAAATGTACAATTAACATCATGTTCAATGGTAAGAAGCTGAAATCATTTCCTCTAAAATCAGGAACTAAACAAGGATACTCACTATCACCACATTTATTCAACATAGTAGTAGGAATCCTAGCCACAACAATCAGATAAGAAAAAGAAATAAAAGGAACCCAAATTGGAAAGGAACAATAAGACTCTTACTGTTTACAGATGACATATATAGAAAATCAGAAATATGCTAAAAGAAATTAGGACTAATAAATGAATTCATTAAAGTTACAGAATATAAAATTATACGCATAAATCTCTTTCATTTCCATATACTAACAATAAGCTATCAGAAACAGTTTAAGGAAAAAATGTCATTTACTATCACACACACACAAAAAATAGTAAAATACTTAGGAATAAACCTAACCAAAGACATAAAAGACTTGTATTCATAAAACTATAAGACATTATTAAGGAAATCAAAGAGGACACACAAACACACACAAAGGAAAGATATACCATATTCATGAATTTAAAGGATTAATGTTATTAAAATGATCATACTATCCTGCAAAAGCAATCTGCAGAATCAAATAAATTTCTGTCAAAATAGAATGGTATTTTTCATACTACAACAAATATTTCTAAAATTTGTATGGAAACACAAAGGACCCTGAATAGCCAAACTATTCTTGAGAAAGAAGAACAAAAATGGAGATACCAAGCTCCCTGATTTCAAACTATACCTCAAAGCTACAGTCAACAAATGGTATGGTATATTCACTAAAACAGGCAAACAGATCAATGAAATGGAATAGAAAACCCTGAAATGTAACCACATTTAAATGGTCAGCTAATCCATGACAAAGTAGGCAAAAATATACAATTGGAAAAACAGTCTCTTCAATAAATGTTGTTGGGAAAAATGTATAGCTATATGGCAAAAAAGTAAAACTGGATGAATTTCTCACACTATATACAAAAATAAAGTCAAAATGGGTTAAAGACTTAAATGTATGACCTGAAAACCTAAAACTCCTAGAAGGAAACAAAGGCAGTATTCTAATCAATAATTTTTTCACCATGTCTTCTCAGGCAGGAGAAACAAAAGCAAAAAATAAACAATGGTACTACATCAAACTAAAAAGCTTTTCCACAGCAAAGGAAACTATCAATCAAATGAAAAGACTGCCTATTGAAAGGGTGAAGATATTTGGAAATGGCATACCCAATAAGAAATTAATATTCTAAATATATAAATAATTCATACAACTCAACATCAAAAACAAACAAACCAAAAGCAACCCAACTGAAAAGTGATCAGAGAACATGAATAGACATTCTTTTTTCAAAAAAGACATAGAGATGGTCAGCAGGCAATGAAAAGATGCTCAACAATGCTAATCATCATGGAAATGCACATCAAAATGACAATGAGACATCACCTCAAACGTGTAAGAATAACTATTATAAAAGAAAAAAAAAAAGACAATCAATAAATAACAAGCTTTGGATAGGATGTGGGGAAAAAAAGGACCTTAGTACAGTGTTGGTAGGAATGTAAGTTGGTGCAGTTTTTATGGGGGAAAAAAAAAAAAAAAACTATGGAGGTTCCTCAAAAAACTAAAAAAAAAAGTACCATATAATCCAGAAATTCCACTTTCTGAGGAAAATAAAACTAAATCCAAGAGATATATGAATGTCTATGTTCATTGCAGCATTTCTTTTTCATAAAAATAAAGATATGAAAGCAACCAAAGTGTCCATCATTGATGAATGGATAAGAAGGTGTGGTAAATATATATACAATGGAATTGAACAGTATCTTGCTAAGTAAAATAAGTCAGACAGAGATATAGATAGCATAGATATAGATAGCAGGTGATTGCCAGAGGAGAAGGTAGTGGGGGCGGGGGGTGGGGATACATAGGTGAGGGAGAGTAAGAGGAGTAAACTTCTAGGTAGAAAATAAATGAGTCAAGGGGATGAAATGCACAGCATGTGGAATGTAGTAAATAATACTGTGATATCTTTGCATGGTGATGGATAGGAACTAGACTAATCAAGGTGATCTAATTTTACAATGTATCAAAACATTGAATCACTGTGTTCTGCACCTGGAACTAAAATAGAATTTTAGGTTAATTTTATTTAAAATAGGGCTTCCCTGGTATCTCAGGTGGTAAAGGGTCTTCCTACAATGTGGGAGACCCAGATTTGATCCCTGAGCCAGGAAGATTCCGTGGAGAAGGAAATGGCAACCCACTCCAGTATTCTCCTCTGGAAAATCCCATGGATGGAGGAGTCTAGCAGGCTCCTTGGGGTTGCTCCATGGGATTCCAAAGAGTCAGACATGACTGGACAATTAACACTTCCTTACTTATTTAAAGTAACCCAAATTCATAGAAAAAGAGATCAGACCTGTTGTTTACCAGAGACGGAGAGTAGAGGGAATTAAGTGAAGGTAGTCAAAAGCCACACTTCTTGGTGTAAGATATATAAGTACTAGGAATGTAACGTACAACATGATTAATACTATTAAGAACACAGCTTATTATATATGAAGGTTGTTAGAAGAATAAATACTAAGAGTTCTCATAAAAATCAATTATTTATTTCCTCTTCTGCAAAGGCTCCATTCACTTTGCAGACAAGTCACTAATATTAGGGATATTACTCTATGCCTAAATATGTATTTAAGATTTACTACATAAAGACACTGTGTCAGTTGTTCAATAAATATTTGTTGAATGAGCTAAGGACAAATATACAGAATTATGTATTCTAAATGTAATCTACAACTTGCATTAAATAATTTAAATATTTCATATCTAAAAGCTACACAGGGACTTTTTACCAAGTACTAATGGCATGCTAGATAGCGAATGATTAAAAAAGTGAAAAGCATAGCCTTGGCCTTCAAGGGTTTGAGATTTTCTTTGGAAGAAATACATACATGAACCAAAGGACAAATTATGTTGTAAAACATGTTACATTACATATTGAGGCTTGCACAAATGCAGTGATTGACTATAACCCTGGGAAATGGCTTCACAGCAGAGATGAACTATAATAGGGGCATGGTTGATTGAGATATTAAAAAATAATTTCTTTTTTGAGCCCAAAGGACAATGGGACACAAAAATCAGCATGAGAAAGACATTGAGGGAAATAAGTGTTAATCAGGTCCTGGCGGGTGGGGGAAGGGGAGAAATTCCTGTCACACAGGAGAGGAAAGTAATGGAGGTTGAGTATGGCTGCTGCTGCTGCTGCTGCTAAGTCGCTTCAGTCGTGTCCGACTCTGTTCGACCCCATAGACGGCTGCCCACCAGGCTCCCTCGTCCCTGGGATTCTCCAGGCAAGAACATTGGAGTGGATTGCCATTTCCTTCTCCAATGCATGAAAGTGAAAAGTGAAAGTGAAGTCGCTCAGTCGTGTCTGACTCCTAGCAGCCCCTTGGACTGAAGCCTACCAGGCTCCTCTGTCCATGGGATTTTCCAGGCAAGAGTACTGGAGTGGGGTGCCATTGCCTTCTCCTGATTATGGCAGTCATGCCATTCTTTAGGTGGCATACAAATATAAGCGGCAGGGAAGTTTTCTCAGGTGACTAGAGCACAGAGGCAGGGAGCTAGTGCCAGTGACATTTAAAACAGCAAACTGAAGACAGGTTATATTGGGAAACGCTTTCCAGGAAAAAATGAGTGAGAATAGGACTGAGATAAATATCAGTTCTGCAGGGAAAAACCAAATAGGTGCATACAAAAATCTCATCTTTGACTTTGCTTCTGCTGCTGCTAAGTCGCTTCAGTCATGTCTGACTCTGTGCGACCCCATAGACGGAAGCCCACCAGGCTCCCCCATCCCTGGGATTCTCCAGGCAAGAACACTGGAGTGGGTTGCCATTTCCTTCTCCAATGCATGAAAGTGAAACGTGAAAGGGAAGTCGCTCAGTCATGTCCAAAGCTGAAAATATAGGTATAGCATTACTGGGCTGTGAGACTGCAGCTCTGGGAAGGCAGCTAATTTTATTTTACTTGGACATTGAATGAGGATGAACCTTGAATGGAGCTACAGTTGAGCTTAGCTGAGGGAAGCTGTTTCCCCATCTATTTGCCATGAAGTGATGAGAGAAGATGCCATCATCTTAGTTTTCTGAATGTTGAGTTTTAAACCAACTTTTTCACTCTCCTCTTTCACTTTCATCAAGAGGCTCTTTAGTTCTTCTTCACTTTCTGCCATAAGGGTGGTGTCATCTACATATCTGAGATTATTGATATTTCTCCTGGCAATCTGATTCCAGCTTGTGCTTCATCCAGCCTAGCGTTTCTCACGATTTACTCTGCATAGAAGTTAAATAAGCAGGGTGACAATATACAGCCTTGACGTACTCCTTTTCCTATTTGGAACCAGTCTGTTGTTCCATGTCCAGTTCTAACTGTTGCTTCCTGACCTTTACACAGGTTTCTCAAGAGGCAGGTCTGGTATTCCCATGTCTTTCAGAATTTTCCACAGTTTATTGTGATCCACACAGTCAAAGGCTTTGGCATAGTCAATAAAGCAGAAATAGATGTTTTTCTGGAACTCTCTTGCTTTTTCCATGATCCAGCAGATGTTGGCAATTTGATCTCTGGTTCCTCTGCCTTTTCTAAAGCCAGCTTGAACATCTGGTAGTTCATGGTTCACATACTGCTGAAGCTTGGCTTGGAGAATTTTGAGCATTATTTTACTAGTGTGTGAGATGAGTACAAACATGTGGTAGTTTGAGCATTCTTTGGCATTGCTTTTCTTTGGGAATGGAATGAAAACTGACCTTTCCCAGTCCTGTGGCCACTGCTGAGTTTTCCAAATTTGCTGGCATATTGAGTGCAGCACTTTCATAGTATCATCTTTTAGTATTTTAAATAGCTCAACTGGAATTCCATCACCTCCACTCACTTTGTTCATAGTGATACTTCCTAAGGCCCACTTGACTTCACATTCCAGGATGTCTGGCTCTATGTGCATGATCATACTGTCATGATTATCTGACATGAAGATCTTTTTTGTATAGTTCTTCTGTGTATTATTGCCACCTCTTCTTAATATCTTCTGCTTCTGTTAGGTCCATATGATTTCTGTCCTTTATTGTATCCATCTTTGCATGAAATGTTCCTTTGATATCTCTAATTTTCTTGAAGAGATCTCTAATCACTTCATGGCAAATACATGGGGAAACTGGAAACAGTGACAGACTTCATTTTTTTCTCCAAAATCACTGTAGATTGTGACTGCAGGCATGAAATTAAAAGATGCTTGCTCCTTGGAGGAAAAGTTATGACTAACCTAGACAGTATATTAAAAAGCAGAGACATTACTTTGCCAACAAAGGTCCATCTAGTCAAAGCTATGGTTTTTCCAGGAGTCATGTATGGATGTGACAGCTGGACTATAAAGAAAGATGAGCACTGTAGAACTGATAGTTTTGAACTAGAGTGTTGGAGAAGACTCTTGAGAGTCCCTTGGACTGCAAGGAAACCAACCAGTCCATCCTAGAGCAAATCAATCCTGAATATTCATTGGAAGGACTGATGCTGAAGATGAAACTGCAATACTTAGGCCGCTTGATGCAAAGAACTGACTCATTTGAAAAGACCCTGATGCTGGGAAAGACTGAACGCAGGAGGAGGAGAAGGGGATGACAGAGGATAAGATGGCTGGATGGCATCACCGATTCAATGGACATGAGTTTGAGTAAGCTCCAGGAGTTGGTGATGGACAGGGAGGCCTGGCGTGCTGCAGTTCATGACGTCACAAAGACTCGGACATGACTGAGCAACTGAACTGAATTGTAATGAGGGAAGCTAGAAAAGTCTGAATTGAAAGAATCTAGTCAAAATTGACATTAATGAGCATGGTTGAGGAATAAAAAGTTTAGAGTTAGTTATGATATCTAATACTTAGGATATTGGCAAAAATAAGTTGATGGTATCACTTTTTAGTGTATATCTTTATCTCCACTTAAAATACAAGATCATATTCTGCTTTACTAGTATCAGTCAGTCAGTTCAGTCTCTCAGTTGTGTCCGACTCTTTGCGACCCCATGAATTGCAGCACGCCAGGCCTCCCTGTCCATTACCAACTCCCAGAGTTCATGCAAACCTATGTCCATCGAGTTGGTGATGCCATCCAGCCATTTCATCCTCTGTCGTCTCCTTCTCCTCCTGCTCCCAGTCCTTTCCAGCATCAGAATCTTTTCCAATGACTCATAGTCCTAGTCATTTTCAACTGGTAATTACAAAACTTCTTCCTCTTCCCCAAGGAGAGACAATCCATTTTGCAAATATACAAATAAATAAAGGCACCAGTGGAGCGAAACCTAAGAGCTTTTAGAGAACCGATAAAATTTGATTAAATTCTTCTTTTGCTGTTATTATGTTTTCATCACCTTTGTCATTGTGTCTACACTTCTGAACTCCACTTGGGAGCAGCAGTAACAAGCTATCACAAAACTGGCTTTTCTCACTCTAATTCCAACATGCCAGAAGCAGCAAACACAGGAAATCTCAGGAGAAAACTCCTTGTCATACAATTTACTGCCCAATTTTACAAACCCAAGAGGTTTAGCTACTAGTGTTTTCCAGTGTTTCAAAAAGCTTACTAGTTTGGGGCTATTTATCCATAAGAAACTTCTAAATATGCAAGATCAAAACCATGGGTTTTCAGCTTAGAGTATACTGATGAATATTCTTTGATGGTTTCAGGGAAAGAGAGGAGTTCAATATTTAGAAGATGCCGTATGATTCTACTTCTCTGTTACTACCTAATATTTATAGTGAAAACTACCATAGCAGAGCTAAAAGAGACCTTGGAGTAATCTGATTTAATGAGCTCATTTTGCAAAACGGCCTGAAAATGAGTTACCCAAGATCACACAGTTATTTAGGACAAGAATAGAAATGAGACTCTGGGTTTATAGCTCTGCACAGGTATACACTCCATTCAAAAATCGAATTGACTTCACTTTAAAAGGAGCCCAAAGCTGTTCTACAAAAGAAGTAAAACGCACAATATTTTTCCTCAATAGCCTTACTCTGTATGCAAAATACACGGGAATAAAGCAGATGATTCTTTTTAACTACATTTGATTCTAACCTGAACTGAATACACTGAAATAGTAAATGTGTACTCTGGAAAAGTTGTTAAAAGTGGCCTTTAAGTTGATCCCTGAAGGATGGCAAAGAGATGTATGGGTAGATATGTGGATCTTTCTCTACTATAATATGTGAATGAAAGTGTGCAAGCTATGGAATTTTAAAAAATGGGAATGAATATTGTTGTTGTTCAGTCACCAAGTCGTGTCCAACACTTTGCAACCCTATAGATATGAATAGTATATATAAATGTAATAAAGACAGGAGAAAATGTATATAGTCATATTTATAAATGAATAGGATTTAAACAGCTTAGTGATAAAAAAAGGATTTTAATTTACTTTTAAAATCTTCTTCTGGAGTTATCAAAGTAGCCTGAAGTAAGGTAGATTTATACCTGTAAGTATCAAGAACTAGTACAGATCCACTTTAAACACGTGAAGTTTTAATGCAATCACATGTGAGAAGATAACTATATAGTTATTACTTTTTTACATTAATAATTTTGGTTTTGAGATAGTCAATACTCACAAGACACTAAAAAAAAAAAAAAGTACAGCTCTTAAGTGATTAACTTCCCCTCACTTTCTCCAGTGATAACATCTTATGTAAGTATAGTATTAGAACCAGGATTTTACACTGGTAAAATACTATTATTTAAACTATAATTCCATTATTTAATTATCCATTATGAAATATGTCTTACTGATTGACCCAAGAACTAGCAAAAACAAGAAAATTCATTTAATACCTGTTCTGGTGGTAATTGTTCAGTCACTAATTCCATGTCCAACTCTTTTTAACCACATGGACTGCAGCACACCAGGCTCCTCCGTCCTTCACTATCTCTAAGACTTTGCTCAAATTCAGGTCCAGTGAGTTGGTGATGCTATCTCACCATCTCGTCTTTTGCCTTCTCTTTCTTCTTTTGCCTTAATCTTTCCCAGCATCAAGGTCTTTTCCAAGGAGTCAGCCTTTTGCATCAGGGAGTCAAAATATTGGAGCTTCAGCTTCAACATCAGTATCAGTATTTCCAATTAATAATGAGGGTTGATTTCCTTTAGGATTGACTGGTTTGATCTCTTTGCAGTCCAAGGGACTCTCAGAAGTCTTCTCTAGAACCATAATTCAAAAGTAGCAGTTCTTTAGCACTCAGACTTCCTTATGGTCCAACTCTCACATCCATATGACTACTCGAAAAATCATAGCTTTACTAGATGGACCTTTGTCAGCAAAGTAACGTCTCTGCTTTTTAATATGCTATCTAGGTTTGTCATAGCTTTCCTTCCAAGAAGCAAATGTATTTTAATTTCATGGCTTTGGTCACCATCTGCAGTTATTTTGGAGTCCAAGAAAATAAAATTTGTCACTGTTTCCACTTTTCCCCCTTCAATTTTCTTTGAAGTGATGGAACTGGATGCTATTATCTTAGTTTTTTGATTGTTGAATTTCAATCCAACTGTTTCACTCTCCTCTTTCACCTTCATCAAGAGGCTTTTTAGTTTTTCTTCACTTTCTGCCACTAAAATGGTATAATCTACATATATGAGGTTGTTGATATTTCTCCAGGCAATCTTGATTCCAGCTTGTGATTTTTCCAGTCCAGCATTTTGCATAATGTACTCTGCATATAAGTTAAATGAGCAGGATAACAATATACAGCTTTGTCATACTCCTTTCTCAACTTGGAACCAGTCAGTAGTTCCATGTCTGGTTCTGTTATTTCTTGACTCAAATACAGGTTTCTCAGTAGACAGGTAAGGTGGTCTGTTACTCCCATGTCTTTCAGAATTTTCCACAGTTTGTTGTGATCCACAAGTCAAAGGCTTTTTCTTAGTCAGTGAAGCAGAAGTGGATGTTTATTCTGGAACTCCCTTGCTTTCTCCTTGCTTTGATCCAAAAATGTTGTCAATTTAATCTCTTGTTCCTCTGCTTTTTCTAAACCCAGCTTGTACATCTGGAAGTTCTCAGTTCATGTACTGCTGAAGCCTAGCTTTAAGGTTTATGAGCATAACCTTACTATCACGTATGTGCATGCATACTAAGTCCCTTCAGTCATGTTGGCTCTTTGTGATCTTATGGACTGCAGCCAGTCAGGCTCCTCTGTCCGTGGGATTATTCAAGCAAGAATAGTTTTTACCATGTCCTCCTCCAGGGGATCTTCCTGACTCAGGGCTGGAACCTATGTCTCCTGCATTGGCAGGTGGGTTCTTTACCAGTAATGCCACCCGGAAAGCTCTACTAGCATGTGAAATGAGTGCAATTGTATGGTAGTTTGAATATTTGAGGACATTGCCCTTCTTTGAAGTTGGAATGAAAACTGATCTTTTCTAGTTCTGTGGTCACTGCTGAGTTTTCTAAATTTGCTGACATATTGAGTGCAGCACTTATTAGCATCATCTTAAGATTTTTGTCAATATCTCAGCTGAAATTCTGTCACTTCAACTAGCTTTGTTTGTTTGCTTTAGTTAGGGTGCCTTCAACACACAAAATGGTTATTGAAAAGATTTTTAAAGATAATTTTTAAAGTTGTGATAAGGATTAGGAGAAAAATGGCATGAGATAGGGCAGCTTCCTGTAGGTAGCAATGGTAGCCATTAATAACTCTAAGCTTAAGGTGTAAGTGAGGAAGAAGTTATGAGACCCAAGAGAGCTATACTGATGCAGTGGTACTTCACACAGAAACTGGTCACTTTTGGACAAGAAATGCAGCTACTATATGCCTGTGGCCCTTCAGAAATCAAGCTGGAAAATATATCCCCCTACTCATCTCTGCTCAATCATTCTAGTTCTTCTGTTAATTCCTCCAATTGTACAAAACAACCAGAAACTAGAGGATAAGAGAGAGCAGTTGACCAATTCAGTACAGGTTATCTTCCCTAAACACTGCAGAGTGAGAAGAACAGATAATAAGTCCAGGAGGGAAAATAGAGGATGTCCAGTAAAGTACTTCAAATCCAAAATAAACAACCCTAAGTACTGTATGAAGTAACTATATATTAATTGCCAGTTTAACAATGTTTGGATTTGTGGGCCAACTTGATAGAAGATGTATACTATTAATTTACCTGTATCACTGCAGCTTTACTATCCATGTTCTAACTCTTCAATGTAATATCAGGGTATAAAATGAGATTCATGTGAGATGAAGTTTAGATCTTATGTGGTTAGCAGTAGGTCATGACATAAATAATAGTAATTGCATCAGAACACTCTCATCTTATATCTTCTAATCTTTATGAATGCAAGAAATTCATAAACAATTGGCCTAGTTTTTCCTTCTGAAGTTTAAATAATCTTTCCCCTTACTCTAAATTTATTTTTGCTGAAGTTACTAAGTTAATTTAATGGAGGAAGGGTTGTTTTCTTAGCAAATGACACTGGAACAGCTTTATATTCATGCATACACATAGACACGCACTCACAAAAAGAAAGCTAAGAAACAAACAAAACAAAAATTTTGATCCATACATTAAAAGTAATTCAAAATGGATTACAAATTTATCATCAAGAAACTTGATGAAGAAAATAAGAGGAATCTTTGTAACCCTGAATTGGGCAAAGTGTTCTTAGTTAAAAACATGATTGATTAAAAATGAAAAACTGTACTGCATCAATATTAAAAATCATTTTCATCAAAAGACACTGACAGAATGAAAGGAAAAGCCATCACTAGAGAAAAATAAATTTGTAAAACAGATATCTAATAACAAATTTGTGTCCTAAGTATAGAAAGAATACTCAAAGCTCATAAAGGAGAATTTTTAACACACAAAGTATTTGAATAGAGATTTGAAAGGCAAATAAGTATGTGAAAATATGTTAAATATAGTTAATCACAAGGAAAATCTAAATTATAATTACAACCAGATACCACTACACATTATTAAAATGTCAAAAACTAAAAATACCAATAATGCCAAATATTGGTAATGATATAGAAGAATTGGAATGACTGCTTTGGAAACAGACTTTTTAAAAAAATTTTTGAAAAGCTAAACTCATACCTACCATATTAACAAATATTCTACTCATTACTAAACATTTATACCTCCAGACTGGGATAGTTCATATTAAGACTTGTATAGGTATGTTCACTGTGGCTCTATTTATAATAGAAAAAATCTGGGAATAATCCAAATAAGTAAATGGATAAGCAAATTATATAGATATAATGTAAAGTATTCAGCAGTAAAATATCAAGTACTATTGATTTATAACATGTGGGTAAATATAATAATAGATATTTGAATATATACTATATAATTCCACTCAAAAATAAAGATCTAGTAAATCCAATCCAATCTATAGTGACAGAAAGCAGATCCATGATTTCCTGGATACAATTAGGAGGCAGTACCAAAGGGGGAAAGTTAATCTTTGGGAGATTATGGGTGTGTTCACAATATTAATCATGGTTGTTTCACTAGTGTGTACATATCTCAAACCTAAATAAATTATGCTCTTTTAATATGTACAGCTCATGGTGTATTGATTATATCTCACTTATACACAAATAAATAATTCTTCCTTCTTTTACTTGCTTCCATTTTTACCACAAAGTCCACTCTATCTTATATTTCAACTTTTCAACCCTTCTATTGATATAAAAAGACTTGCATCTCATAAAATAACAAGTTAAGATATTTAAATTAAGTACTAATACATAAAGTCTGATATAATTAAACCATAAAAATTTTATCAAAGGCACCTGACTATTATGTTAAAAACATCAGTCTTTGTTCCCCTCTCCTCTAAGAGATTGTAAAATCTCTCAGTGCTCTATGAACTTAATTTTAGTACAATTTTAATTTTAGTATTTAATTTTAGTACAATTTTGACAAGATAACCTTTTGAGATGCAATTTTAAATGACTGAATGACACCCTATCTTAAAAAAAAAAAATAGGAGTCTGGTACTGAAGACAATACATAAATTTGTATAAAGTTTTGTAAGAGCTGTAGAAACTCATTATCACAACCATAGGACCAAATAGGCAAGGAACTGCCTGCATCTATAATCTGGGCAGTAAGAGTGGCGACAGTATAGATTACAATTAGGGCAGCTACAAAACCCCAGAGAGATAAAGGAGCAAGGCCTATTTGAGGTGGATGGAAATCATTTGATTATTTCATCCTATAGCCATGTATCCCCTTGCCTTTTCTACTCACCTGACACTCCTCCTTCTTTTAGCCAGTCAATTGACTGTTTTATTCTGCAGTTAAAGGGTTTCCTGTTGCTCCTTTGTGCTCTGCCTGGCTTCTGCTATCTCTCTTTCTCCTTCACATGGCTACCTCAGAAAGGTAGCTTTCATGCCTAAACGATGGGGTAAACACCAGTGTGAGAGACCACTGGTTCCTATTCAGAAAAATGCTATTGAAATTCTAGCTGGTTTCCTCAAGATCTCACTGAAGTGTAGCTACTTCTTCATTCTTTTTGCTCCAGAGGAGATTTTTTTTTTTCTTAAGACGCTAGCTGGTCTGTTAAAACCTTTTCCTCTTAAGTTGTACCACTGCATGGCTTCCATTATGAACATGGTTAAATAATTCTTAATGAATCCTCCTTTATCACAAAGACTCAGCTCTTGTGAGGAGGATTTGCTAGTTTTAATTCTATATGGAAACAAATGGGTCACCAAATTGTTCTGTGCTCTTACTGACAAGATATGTTGTCATCATTTAATTACATTAAATTCTCATTTTTTTGAAAGTCTTCTTTAAGGTATGTGACTAAACATACTGGCTATAAGGGAAATGGTGGGGGGGGGGAATATATATATATATAATATGTCCAGGGTCCTGAATTGGACTTGAAGAGGCAATTATTTAAAGGGCTGAGCTCTGGTTGAGTTTGTGCCAGGTAACATGAGACTTCAGAGTTAAATTCTTCATAGAAACCAAGTGCTTCTCAGAATTGGAGGATACAGTTCAGTTCAGTCGCTCAGTCGTGTCTGACTCTTTTCGAGCATGTATTAAAGTGGCCAGCATTTAGGGATGTTTCCATTTGAAGACAGATCATTTAGAATTCTACTTGAGGAAAGGCCCTGAAGAGCTACAGTGTGCATCAGTGATCTTCCTCGGAAAGCGACTCCACTTCTGGCCTGTATGAATCAATTGTTAACTAACCACACAGTGTGTTCTACAGTGGTCTTAAATTTTAACTAAAGTATTTCTTCTGTATGCTTATCTTGTGTTTCCCCAAGCAAATTATAAGATTCTCAGAGGTAAAGCCCATATATGCTTGGCTTACAAAAGGAGGTTGAACATTCCCTTCTTATGGTTTGTGGCCAGTAAATATGTTAATTGTTTATAAGTTATTGAAACTTATAATTAATAGTGCCTGTATGACAAATAAGCATGATATAATTAAAGGGGTATTATAAAACCTTAAAAAACTAGGGCACATTAAAAAGAAGTCTTGCTTAAGGGACAAGTGTAGAAGGGGCATAAAGCATCCTATGTTATGGACACTGAATTAGTTCAAAAGATAGGGAAAAATAATACTACTGGATGAAAAGGAACCCCATGTATTTAGGAGGCTTTCCTAACTTTTGAAGTTAAAAGAATGGAACAATAAGTACAGTATCAAAAATTTGTGGATTTTATTAACTTTCCTAGATCTTATGAGAATTTGCATCTTGGGTTTTAGACTTGGTATATTCCTATGATCCTGTTCGATTGAAAAAGAAAAAGGGCACATAATAGATGATATATATATATTTCCTGTGACTGCTATAACAAATAACCAAAAACTTGGTGGCTTATAACAGCAAAAAATGTTTCCCCTATTACTACTGTGGAGACCAGAAGCCTGTATCACTGGTACAACATCAAGGTGTTAGCAGAGCACACTTCCTCTGGCACTTCTAGGAGAGAAAGTTTTCCTTGCCTCTTCCAGCTTGTGGCAGTCCTTAGCTTTCCACGCTTGTTCCTGGATACTAGGAACAGTGGTTCCATTGCCTCTCCCCTTCTGTCTATGTGTAAAACCTCTATGTGCCTTTCTCTTACGAGGACTCTTGTGGTTGCATTTAGGGTACACCCAAATAAATCAGTACAATTCATTGATCTCAAGACCTTTTTCTTAATAACGTATGCAAAGATTTTTTTTTTTTTTCCAAATGAGGTAACATGTACAAGTTGCAAAAATTATGTTTTGATATCTTTGGAAGTAATTATCAACCTATCATAATAGGTGTCTTTGCTGTTGCTGCTATTAAAAGTAACACATTTATAACTTGGCTTTGTGATTAGACAGAACCAAGTTCACATCCTTGTATGATCAAAGTCATATTGAAGATTATATATCTTCATGCTTCAATATCCCCATCCATTAAATGGGGTATGCATGAGTCATATCTCACAATATTGTCATAATTATTAAATAGAACAGGGTGTATAAAGCTTCTGCACAGTTTGGACTAGGTAATTTCTCAATAAATTATACTTTGAATTATTTTTATAAAGTTAATAAACCCTCGGACTTATTCAAAACAAAATGCCAGCTAGTCTAAGGGTTTGTTTTTGTTCAGGCACTCAGTTGTGTCCGACTCTTTGCAACCCCGTGGACTGCAGCACTCTGGGCTTCCCTGTCCTTCAACATCTCTCGGAGTTTGCCCAAACTCATGTCCACTGAGTTGGTGATGCCATCCAACCATTTCACCCTCTGTTCCCTTCTCCTCCTGCCTTCAATCCTTCCCAGCATCAAGGTCTTTTCCAGTGAGTCAGCTCTTCACATTAGGTGGACAAAGTATTGAAGCTTCAGCTTCAGTCCTTCCAATGAATATTCAGGGCTTATTTCCTTTAGGATTGACTAGTTTGATCTCCTTGCTGTCCAAGGGACTCTCAAGAGTCCAAGGGTTACAAAAGTCATTAATCATGGTGACCATTTGCAAAATCTTACAATTTAATTGGTACTAAGTCACTTTAGTCATGTCCAACTCTTTGTAACCCCATGGACTGTAGCCTGCCATGCTCCTCTGTCCATGGAATTTTCCGGGAAAGAACACTGGAGTGGCTTGACATTTCCTCCTCCAGGGGATCTTTTCAAGTCAAGGACTGAACCTGCATCTCTGTGTCTCCTGCATTGGCAGGCAGATTCTTTACCTGGGAAGCCCATAGTCTAATTGGTGAGATAAAATTTATATGCATAAAAAAGAATACCAGAAAAGTAAGAAATTCATATGGGAAAACATAATTGTTCAAAATAAACATTAATAAAGGGTAAGGCTGGTTTGTATATGAAAGATTTGGATTGGTGGGGCTGACAGGCAGGCAATGCAAAGTCCCCTGGGAACAGTGTTTGTATGGTAGTAGGGAAGAGTAGTAAGATTAGTAGACACATATGGACTATAACACAGAGAGTACTTGAAAGGTTGGAATGAAGTATTAGAATGGTAGATTGGTAGGCTAATGACATATATTGTGGTCAGTACACTAGCCCAGAAGATCCATGAAGTCAACGGCCATTCCACCCTACCTCTTCTTCTCTTACACACACATCAAATGTTTTATCTCCTAGTTTAGTGCCTGGCTCCTGAGACTTATTCAAATAACATTTGCTTTATGATTGAAAGTGAAGATGAATGAAACATAGAACAGAGATTAAAAAAAACAAAAGTCTTCCTGAAACTTGGATTATTTGAGCAAATAGGATAACCTAGTGCTTCTAAACCATGGCCCTATTGACATTTTGGGTTCCATTAGTCTTTGTTGGGGTGGGGAGATGCTGTCCTGTACATGATGCAATATAGGAATTTAACTATCCCTGGGCTTTACCCAGTAGATGCCAGTTTCATGCTTCCCTACCTCGTAATATCCAAAAATGTCCCTAGACATTGCCAGGTGCCCTGAAGGGGATGAGGGCAATATCACCCAGGTTAACACCCGAGTTTTATGGGGATTAAGTTGAAAAGATTTTCAAATAAGAGAAGTTGCAGTAAAATTAACCAAATATACTAATTCCAGAAGACATATTGACTTTACCTAGTGAAATCTAGAACTCAATTCCCCTAGTAATTATGATATTATAACATTTCAAATATTTTTAAAAGTGCAAAGACCACAGACTGAAATGTTTCTGCAGGTAGTGTCATTCCTAATACATTTGGCAGGGAGGATTGCCATGAAAAAGGAGGCCCCTGTTGGCCAGGGTTGCTTTGAGGGCTGTGTCCTGCAATTCTGCACTTCACAATTACTCTACAGAGGAGGACAAGCTCATACACCCAGGGGCATCAGCACCCGTCCTGTAATCATAACTAGGCTTGATTTAAAAGGAACAAAGAAAACACACATATTGATTTCTATTGCATTAAATACATTTACACATCAAAAGGAAAGAACACAGGAAAGTTTCAGTTTGAGTTACATACTTAAAATTCTATTATTTAAAAAAAATTACATATTCACCAGCAAATTTGGTTATAGTATATCTTTATGCTGTTATAACCAAATGGTTTCTTTTTGTGTGCTAAGTATTCTGGAATACAATGAATTGGCCATGGCTGTTGGAAAACAAAATATGCAATTGCCTATTTAGCATAACAATACAAAGACATGCATTTTGAAACATTCTTTACTATAAAAAAACGATATTAGAAACTCCAGATAAAGTTACTTTTTATTAACTCTTAGTACTAGAACAAAATGTGAACCTGAATAAATTAAGTTTGCAGATATACAAGAATCCCTGCATTTAAACATTATTTGAAATAAATTCTTGCTCCAGATAAAATTATGAAGCTATTGAATTTATTCCGTTTCTTCTTCAATACCTTCTTTTCCTTGTTGAGTGTAACAATTCCTGCTGCTGCTGCTAAGTCACTTCAGTCACGTCCGACTCTGTGTGACCCCATAGACGGCAGCCCACCAGGCTCCCTCCCTGGGATTCTCCAGGCAAGAACACTGGAGTGGGTTGCCATTTCCTTCTCCAATGCATGAAAGTGAAAAGTGAAAGTGAAGTTGCTCAGTCATGTCCAACTCTTCGTGACCCCATGGACTGCAGCCTACCAGGCTCTTCCGTCCATGGGATTTTCCAGGCAAGAGTACTGGAGTGGGGTGCCATTGCCTTCTCCTAGACACCTAATATTTCATGATTTCTGCAATAATTTATTTACTTATTGAATAAGAATTTACTTAATACTTGCAGTACACCAGACAAAATATTCAACAATGATATTATCAAAATGGATAACCTACACATTCTCTGTTCTCCCTAACTTTGTTTTCTCCTTAACTAGGGTTTTCTTGTTCAATTTGATTTCTTCCAAAAGTAGTTTTCCCTTTACTCATAGATAGTGAAAGTTTTGGTAGTTCAGTTGTGTCTGACTGTTTGTGACCCCATGGACTGTAGCTCACCAGGATCCTCTGTTCATGGGATTCTTGAGGCAAGAATTCTAGAGTGAGTTGCCATTCCCTTCTCCAGGGGATCTTCCCAACCAAAGGATTGAACCTGAGTCTCTTGCATTGCAGGTAGGTTCTTTACCATCTGAGCCACCAGTAAAGCCCCTTTACCCATAAAGTTTTATTCTATTTAAATACAATATTATGAGTGAATGGTTACTAATGTATTTCTTAATGATATATGGCTCTTCTCTGTTAACAAAATCATAATAACAGGATATTCCCAAATTACAAATAATAAAAAGTAGAAGGTCTATATCATCATGACGTGAGTGAGGGTGTCATTTCATCATTTGGGACTGAGACTTATTATGCATCACTCTAGTCACCTGATCTCGGGATCCTATATTTCTGATTACTTGGACTATGTGTGCTGTGTGCTTAGTTGCTCAGTAGTGTCTGACTCGTTGAGACCCCATGGACTGTAGCCTGGCCAGGCTCCACTGTCCATGGGGATTCCTTAGGCAAGAATACTGGAGTGGGTTGCAATGCCCTCCTTCAGGGGATACTCCCAATCCTCCAGGGGGAACTTCCAAACTAGGGATCTAACCCATGTTTCCAGCATTGCTGGCAGATTCTTTACTGTCTAAGCCACAAGGGAAGTATATGCTTCCCCAATTCACCTTGTTTAGGACAATTTTTCTTATTTTTTGAGAGAAAAAAAATTAAAGCATTTGAAAGTGAAAGTCGCTCAGTTGTGTTCAACATTTTTTTTTTTTTTTACAGCTCTTAAACTTAATTTTTAATTGTACTGTGACCAGTGTTGAACTTTTTGTGTCCCCATGGACTATACAGTCCATGGAATTCTTCGACTAGTATACTGGAGTGGGCAGTCTTTCCTTTCTCCAGGGGGCCTTCCTAATCCAGGGATCAAATCCAGGTCTCCCACATTGCAGGCAAATTCTTTACCAGCTGAGCCACAAGGGAAGCCAAAGAATACTGGAGTGGGTAGCCTATCCCTTCTCCAGTGGATCTTCCCAACACAGGAATCAAACTGGGGTCTCCTGCATTGCAGGCAGATTCTTTACCAACTGAGCTATGAGAGAAGCCCTGAAGTACTGGAATGCTTGGACAAAACGAATTAACAAGTGCTGGGGGAAAAAAAAAAAAACAACAAAGAGAAAGCAGATATATAAACTGATTAATCAGCTCTGTTTCTGATATACACTCAATTTATTTTTGGTCAAAACATTAACTTCTTAGTGACCCAATCTCCTTGAGCTTTTGATAACCCCAAGAAGTGTTTGTGTCTGGGGACTTAGATGTAAGTGTCAGGGGACTTAGATGTGTCAGGGCACTTAGATGTAAGTGAAGAACAGTGACTATTTCCAGAACTCTTCTAGGCCCTGTGAAAGTACAGAAATTATTTAATAATTCATTTCTCTTAATGATGCAAGCATGAAATCCTCCAGAGTGTCAAAGAGGTTGGGGATCAACATGAGTTGCTTTGCTAAGAGATAGCTCCACGGTGAGCTTTGATATATCTTTTAGCTGTCTATATGTCATAAAGAAAAGAATTAAGTGAAAATAAGCTTTAAATGATTAAGTCACTCCAATTTGCTTTTATTTACAGTTGTATAGCTCCTGATGACACTGTTTGAACTGAATGCATTCTGAGAGCACAGCAGTACAATTCCCATGTTCAGTTTGAAATTACACACTATATGGATCTGTTACCTGCATTGTGACCATTTCCTCTATCTGGTTATCTAGCATTCACCATTCAGTAGATAATTGCCATCTTATTATATTTTTATCTTAAGATGGAACAAGATAAATAAAACCGAAGGAGTATGAAGAGAATCCAGACAATTCCATTTCATTGCAACACAATGAAATGTAATTTGTGGTTTTCAAGGTTGGGAACCACTGTGTGTATTTAAGAACACTTGGATCTCAGTCCTAGTCAAAGGTAAGTGAAAGAATAAAAAATTATTTTACTGAACTTCAAAAAATTGATTCATATTTCCCCCCAATGTTTTTCCTCCAAGCATTCTTAAAGTCCTTAGGACTTTTTCCCTTTTATTTTTTTAAATTTATTTACTTTAATTGGAAGCTAATTACTTTACAATATTGTAGTGGTTTTTGCCATACTTTGACATGAATCAGCCATGGGTATAATGTTTTGTTTTTCCTTTTAAAAAATGAATTTATTTATTTTAGTTGGAGGATAATCGCTTTACAATATTATGATGGTTATCATGATACATCAACATGAGTTGGCCACAGGTATTTTTTAATTTTTTAATTAAAAAAAAAATGCTCTAAGAACTCAGACTGCCCACAACAAGGCTGCAGGAATATGAATCACAAATTAGTAGTTTTTTCAAACTTGATTTCCAAATATCTGAATCTTTGTATTTTGAGATGGTGAGAAAGCCATACTTTATTAGCTAGTATGTACTTGTGGCCTGAAAGATATACCAAATAAAAAGTTCTCCCTTATTAAGCAAATATTGCATAGAGTCAGAAGTCTCTAAGAGATTCTGGCACTTTTTTTTTTTCCCTACAACTCTGTAACACATGCTTAGTCAGGTAGGGTCATAATTTGAGAGTAGTCAGATGATTCTCTATTTGAATTCATTCTACTGGTATTCCAAAATTACATAATGCCTATCATTAGATATCTCTGTTAATTAAAATATTAATGTCTCCTATAAAAAGCAAATATATTATTAGACATTAATACCATTTACTGATTAGTTAATCAATTTAATCCTGACTGAAAGGACCATAAGACAATGGGAGATAGGACCAGGGCAAGAACATTTATAAGATTAAAGATCAGTGAAGGCCTGAACCATCGCTGGGAGGAAGATTCAGATAAGGCAGCACAGAGGAGGGGTTCTAGGAAGCCTCATGATATTCTGGGAGCATTAAGTCTTTCAGATCTGTTTCAAATTTGATACTGGGTAACTGCATATGCTGAGCCAGTGACTTAACTTGAAATGCATGTGTGTAACGAGGGGTAGAGAGAGTCAATATCTCCATGACTCATATGGATTTGTGTTCTAATAATTTAGATTTACTTCGGAGGGAAGATATGAGACAGAATTCATGATGTTCTACAGACATATAGAATACCTAAGCTTCTTCAAATAACATGGCCACAATTTGGGGAACATGTGTTTTTGAGAGATACTGGGAAAATAAAGTAAACAAAATGAAAGAATCATAAGAGTGATGATGATGATAGTGTTGATGCAGTAGCCAATGCACAGAATGAGACCCTCTGAAGATCAAGGATAGTGAAATGTGAAAAAGCATAGAGGAAGGATGGCTGTTGGCCATGAAAGGTGTCCCCGAACATGTCACTCTTGTCTTTTGCACATACATCCCTTGAGAACAGTGATGGAATTCCAGCTGAGCTATTTCAAATGCTGAAAGATGATGCTGTTAGAGTGCTACACTCAATATGCCAGCAAATTTGGAAAACTCAGCAGTGGCCACAGGACTGAAAAAGGTCAGTTTTCATTCCAGTCCCAAATAAAGGCAATGCCAAAGAATGTACAAATTACTGTACAATTGCACTCATTGCATTTTCTAACAAGATTATTCTCAAAATCCTTCAAGCTAGACCTCAACAGTATGTGAATTGAGAATTGCCAGATGTAGAAATTGGATTTAGAGAAGCCAGAGGAGTCAGAAATCAAATTGTCAACATCCTCAGGATCATAGAAAAACAAAGGAATTCCAAAAATATCTGCTTCATTGATTAAGCAAAAGCCTTTGACTCTGTGGATCACAACAAACTGTGGAATATTATTTTCTTTAATGAATTAATTTATTTTAATTGGAGGCTAATTACTTTACAGTATTGTAGTGGTTTTTCCATATATTGACATGAATCAGCCATGAGTGTACACGTGCTCCCCATCCTGAGCCTCCTTCCCCCTCCCCTCCCCATCCCATCCCTCTGGGTTGTTCCAGTGCACTGGTTTTGAGTGCCTAGTTTCAAGCATCATACTTGGACTGGTGATCTATTTCACATATGATAATACACATGTTTCAATGCTATTTTCTCAAATCATTCCACCCTTGCCTTCTCCTGCAGAGTCCAAAAGTCTGTTCTGTATATCTTTGTCTCTTTTGCTGTCTTGCATATAGGGTCATAGTGACCGTCTTTCTAAATTCCATATATATGTGCTGCTGCTACTGCTGCTAAGTCACTTCAGTTGTGTCTGACTCTCTGCGGCCCCATAGACAGCTGCCCACCAGGCTTCTCTGTGCCTGGGATTCTCCAGGCAAGAATGCTGGAGTGGGTTGCCATTTCCTTCTCCAAAGCATGAAAGTGAAAAGTGAAAATGAAGTCACTCAGTCGTGCCCACCTCTTAGCGACCCCATGGACTGCAGCCTACCATGCTCCTCCTTCCATGGGATTTTCCAGGCAAGAGTACTGGAGTAGGGTGCCATTGCCTTCTCCAATATATGTGCTAATATACAGTATTGGTATTTTTCTTTCTGAGTTATTCACTCTGTATAATAAGCTCCAGTTTCATCCACCTTATTAGAATTGATTCAAATGTGTTCTTTTTAATACCTGAGTAGTATTCCATTGTGTATATATACCACAGCTTTCTTATCCATTCATCTGCCAATGGACATCTAGGTTGCTTCCATTTCCTAGCTATTGTAAACAGTGCTGAGATGATCATTGGGGTACACATGTCTCTAACTGTGGAATGTTTTTTTTTTTTTTTTTAATTTTATTTTATTTTTAAACTTTACAATATTGTGTTAGTTTTGCCAAATATTGAAATGAATCCGCTACAGGTATACATGTGTTCCGCATTCTGAACCCTCCTCCCTCCTCCCTCCCCATACCCTCCCTCTGGGTCGTCCCAGTGCACCAGCCCCAAGCATCCAGTATCGTGCATCGAACCTGGACTGGCAACTCGTTTCATACATGATATTATACATGCATCAATGCCATTCTCCCAAATCTTCCCACCCTCTCCCTCTCCCACAGAGTCCATAAGACTGTTCTATACATCAGGGTCTCTTTTGCTATCTCGTACACAGGGTTATTGTTACCATCTTTCTAAATTCCATATATATGCGTTAGTATACTGTATTGGTGTTTTTCTTTCTGACTTACTTCACTCTGTATAATAGGCTCCAGTTTCATCCACCTCATTAGAACTGATTCAAATGTATTCTTTTTAATGGCTGAGTAATACTCCATTGTGTATATGTACCACAGCTTTCTTATCCATTCATCTGCTGATGGACATCTAGGTTGCTTCCATGTCCTGGCTATTATAAACAGTGCTGCGATGAACATTGGGGTACATGTGTCTCTTTCCCTTCTGGTTTTCTCAAACTGTGGAATATTCTTAAAGAGATGGGAATACCAGATCACCTTACCTGCCTACTGAGAAATCTGTATGCAGGACAAGAAGGAAGAGTTATAATTGGACATGGAACAACAGGCTGCTTTAAAATATAGAAAGAAATATGTCAAGGCTGTATATTGCCACCCTTTTTATTTAACTTATATGTAGGGTACATCATACAGAATGCTGGACTGGATGACTCACAAGCTGGAATCAAGATTGCCTGAAGTAATATCAACAACATCAGATATGCAGATGATACCCCTTTAATGGCAGAAAATGAAGAAGAACTAAGGAGCTTCTTGATGAAGGTGAAAGAGGAGAGTGAAAAAAACAGGCTTGAAAGTCAACATTCAAAAAACAAAGAGCATGGCATCTGGCTGCATCACTACATGGCAAATAGATGGTAAAAAAGTGGAAACAGTGTCATATTTCATTTGCTTGAGCTCCAAAATTACTGTGGATGGTGGTTGTAGCCATGAAATGAAAAGACACTTGTTCTTTAGAAGAAAAGCCATGACAATATAGACAGTGCATTAAAAAGCAGAGACATCACTTTGCCAACAAAGGTCCATATAGTCAAAGCTATGGTTTTTCCAGTAGTCATCTATGGATGTGAGAGCTGGACCATAAAGAAGACTAAGCAGAAAAATTGAGACTTTTGAACTGTGGTGCTGGAGAAGGCGCTCAAGGGTCTCTTGCACAGCAGGGAGATTGAACCAGTCAATTCTAAAGGGAATCAACTCTAAATATTCATTAGAAGGATTTAAGCTGAAGCTCCAATACTTTGGCCACCTGCTGTGAAGAGCTGACTCTTTGGGAAAGATTCTGATGTTGGGAAAAATTGAGGGTGAGGGAAAGGGGGCAACAGAGGATGAGATGGTTGGATGGCATCACTGACTGGATGGACATGAGTTTGAGCAAACTCTGGAACATAGTGAAAGACAGGGAAGCATGGTGTACTAAAGTTCATAGGGTTGCAAAGAATTGGACATGACTTAGGGACTGAACAACAAGTCAAACTTTAAATAGAACATTAGTTGGTGTGAGGGAGGTCAACATCAATATTAACAACAGCTGACTATGTTATATAACATCAAAGACTCTTCTAAGTTCTTTTTATGGAAGGGCCATTTCAGACTGCTTTAAAAGGCCAGGGAAGAGAATAAATTACAGTCATCTAGAGAGACCATTTCCAAAGATGTTGAACTGAACTGAGCCTGCATTGCAGGCAGATTCTTTACCATCTGAGCTATCAGGGAAATCTTTTCAAAGATGAAATTGTAATTAAAAATGAAGAGTCTAGTACTTTAGCCTGACTTTCCAGACATAATGATGGAAAGACACATCTGTTTCATGTTCTAAATAATAAAAACAAATACTTTATTGTCATGTCATATTACCAATTCATACCAACTTTGCTTCCTAGAACATTTTCATGCTTAAAACTTTAATCTTTTTAATCAGTTCTCAAAATAACTTCAGAATTAATGATAAGAAAATTTATACATAAATGATGCAATATCTCACTGGAGGGTCAAAACATAGATTGCCTTTTAGCAGAAGCATACCTTGTATTATTTCACTTTTAGGAACTCGATCCAAGATAATGTAAAGAAAAAAAGACAAGTTATGATAGATGAGAATGCCTTTCTGAGATTTATATATATTATCAAAAATTTTTGAAACAGCATCAATATCTAATAGAAAGGGATAGATGATTATTTACATTTTGATACAAGGTCATGCTCTTCTTAATATCATATTTTCAAAGAATTATCAATGATATTCAAAAATCTCACAATATAATAGTAGGCAAATAAAAATTGAGAGAAAATTATGATTATAGGACTGTTTGGTCTTGACTTCTGTACTCATGTGCATGGGCTTCCCTAGTGCTCGGTGTTAAAGAATTCACCTGCCAATGCAGGAGACATGGGTTTGATCCTGGGTCGGAAAGATCCCTTGGAGAAGTAAATGGCAGCTCACTCGGGTATTCTTACCTGGCAAATTCCACAGACTGATGGGCCTGGGGGACTACAGTTCATGGGGTCACTAAAAGTCAGACACAATAACTAAACAAGTCACAAGTATATATGTTTATATTTGTAAAGGTAAATGAATGAAAGTATTAGGGGTTTTTGGTAACATAGTTACGCATGATTTCTATTTTCCAAATTTTGACCACAAACATCATTTCTATGACTAGAAAAAGTCTTTTGAAACAAAATGTATTTAACAACATAGATCAATTTCCATGAACAATTTTCTTTTTATCTCTTTTCCACATCTGATCATCTTAGATGATCAATGAAGATCTAATACTGACTTTCCTTGGATTCCCTAGGAATCTGTGACATCCTCATTGCAATCACTTGGGTAAATCCTTGGAATGATCATATACATTTGGGATGATCATACAGAGTTCTTGAGAGCATGTCAATGGCAGCAAGTTATTCACAGCCTCAGACTCTATTCATGAAATCATGTATACTACTGTTAAACCCATGCTCATCTGATTCTGTGTCTAATAGCATGTAACATATTGTTTAGTAAAGTTTAAGTCACTGTAATCAATACAAATGATGAGGGGGAAAAATAACTGAACCCAGTTGCACTGATACAGTAGGTCTTTATGAGTTGCTGATAGGGAAAGCAAGTTGTGAGCAAAACTAGGAAGGCCATAGTGTTCAGCATGGTAAACCTTTCAGAGCAACCTGTGGAACCAAACCAATTTCAAGTGTGCAACCATGTGGGTATATTGTAGTATCTGTTTGCAATTCTCAGAATTAGAGCTGCTTAGTGGTACTATAAGAAGTAGAAAAATTTCCCTGACCCCAATTATTTCTGAATTGTATCTGTGCTATTATGATAACAGGATTTAAAAAAAAAATCTGAAAATGTCATGGACTTGCTTATGTTATACAAACAGATTCAGTATGGCCTTGTTCCACTGCAATTCATATCTATCTCAAAGCATCTGTCCCAACCAACCTGATCTTAGTGTTCTTTCTTTCCTCTTTCTTACTGTTGTTACTACCTTATTAGTGTATTCAGGTATTTGAATATCTTATTTTGTATCTTGGATGTACTTATGCATTTTTTCTTTATATATCCTCTTTATGAATTTTCTAAATTATAGGTTCATTTGTTCATTTGTGTTTTTACCTCTCTCACCAAGAAGAGATGTTAGAAAGTTAAGGCTCTTATGAGCAATGTCCTGGTCCACTCCCAGGAAGTAACAGTAGGTAGAAAGAATGGCCGAAGGACTTGATATGTCATTATTTGTCTCTTCTGTTATTTTCTTTCTCTCTTCACTACAATTTAAGTTGCAGGAGGGCAGAGTTTTATTTTATTCATAATGTAACCCTACACATGAAAAGGTATCTGGAATATAGAGAGCATTCAATAAATATTTTTGAGTGAACAAAAGAATGTTTAGAAAGAGTTGCCCAGAAAACATACATCACAATGAGAGTTTTCCTCATCAGTTTGCAAAAATGCCATTCAAATCCATGGTTTTGGCCAGGCTGGCTGGGTAGAACGGGCTGATTTGTGAATATTCAGCCTAAAGGTTAGAAGTTCCCCTTGTGTTTATCAGAGAACTGTGCTAAATTAATTCATTTTCCCAGCCCCTGACACTGACCTGATTACTTTCTGACACTCAATAGTGACAGATGAAGTGTTTTTCCTATTCCACTTTTCATCATGCTTTGTGATCCAAGACATCAACTTTAAGCTTGTTTAATTCTAAAACAATCACAAATGACCAGACCTTCTAAAAAAAAAAAAAAAAATGTCATGGGATTGGCCACAAAGGGGATATTCACTAAATACCTATTGTGTAAAATGGCATACTTTACTTAGACACAGTCCTAACAACAAAGAAATTCCCAAGTGTATTAGACACAAAGTAAAAGACTTTTAATAAAGATAATTATTATTACTTGATAATCTGTCTTTGGTTTCAGTTAATGCACAGAAGAAGTGGATTATGCATTTTCAGTGAGCTTTCAATTATGTAGCTGTAGATAGTAAATATGAGATATGTACATGTTGAAAAATTAAGATGATTCTGACTTCCCCTGATACCTATTATTTGGTTTTACTGAAAGCCTCTGTCGGACCAGGGAATTGAAAAATAAAATACATGATCAAACAAAACTTAAGGAGGCTGTTTTCTGTTGCTGAAATCATACTCCATAAAGAGCATGCTCACGCTGTCTCAGATAAAGTTTTGCTTATATATTCCAATGCCATGAGTGTGTGCTAGTTTATCACTGAAGATGGCATGTCTCTCAGAGTGAAAGTTTTTCAAGTTGAAATGCCTCAAAGTCTTACCCAGAGCTAGTTATAGGAGCAGGCACCAGAAGCATCTCCAGATTGCTAGGCTACTGTCTGAAGACTTTTTTTTTTTTTTGTCTTTGTGATTCTTATTTTCAACAAGGAGAGTTATTGCTCATCTACTCCAAAAGATTTACTTTTGTCATCCTCAAAATTAATCACAGACTTCTTCATTTGAAAATGTCCTTAGGGATCACTTTTTCCAATCCCTGGCCTTGAAACACGATATTCATTTACTCCATGAATAGATGACCATGTAACAAATTCTGGAATGAGGATATTTAAAAAGTAGAAATTCAAGACTTGCATGTTAAATGTAAAATAGCAGCAAAAGCAAAGAGGAACCTGAATCCAGGAAGAATAAAGGACCATTGACTTTTAGAAAATTTGAAAAAGAGAAATGATATCGAGTCTGATACCGAGTTGATCAGTGTCAGAAAACATCACCTTTTACATGAAAGTAAATCGACAAAAACCCCTCCTTTCCACCTGTGTCTCTTTCACAGTCCAATTAAAATCACGTTTTCTTTGAACACAGAAAAAAGAAGGAAGCGTCTGGGCACGTAAGGAACATCAGTCGTCTGGATCTGCCGACAGGTGCATTTGTCAAGCCCTGGGGAGCAATGACGGTGCTTTCACTTTATTAATTGAGAAGATTATATACCTACGATATCCACATTTTCTCTTTCCCGTTCTTGGATAGAAGAAAGGAGGAGAAAAATGGACACTTCACGGTTAAGCAGGAAAAAGAAAATCTTTTTGGTTTTATTGCATTCTAATTAAGCGTGAGAGGAGTGAGAGGTCCTACAGCAATGCAGCAGGCTTGAAACACTGACAAGGTCAATTATCTCCCGATAAGCCCTGCACCAGCAAGGATTAATAATATGACTAATATTAATTGAATGTGAGTTCATTGAGTTTTATTTCTTATTTTAAAGTTCTCTTGGCTGGTGTGCACACCATAGTGTGTGGAGAATGATGGATGGAAGTTATGGAGTCACTAATAGGCCCTTAGAACCCCACAGCCTGCTGGGCACATAGAGGATGAAAATTTGATTTTCTTTTTCAGTTTCTGGCCACCACCGTCCTGGCAGAAACTGAAAAGGGTCTGGTTTTATAATGTAATTGGTTCCATCAATGAAGAAAGTGCAAGAGACTTCAGACCTATGAATTCAGAATTTCCCAAAAGAAACCAAAGTGCAACTAACTTATGATGTCATTTGAGGTGAAGTAGGGCTAGTTGATTTGTATAGAAAGAAAATGATAGCAGGTTCTACTTTTGTTAATTGACTCCATCATCACAGATGAATTGGTTATTATGAATAAATATACATAACACTCGCTTTAATTTTGCACACCTTTGTTATGCAGTTGGGAAAGTATGTCCACGGACGAGACTTGCTTTGAATGAATTGAAAAATGGAAGTTAAACTTTATTGAGTACTGTGATCTTTTAAGTGATTTTCCTGACATGAGGATTGAGATGCTGCTATTTTCATGCAGTTTCTCCCCCAACATATGACATTGCTTTTATATCTAGAGATAGTTGACCTCCACTCACTGATCCCATGGATTCACATTTCTCCTTTGTAGTGTTTAGAAGGAGTGAAAGAGGTTGCCATATTGTAAAGCGTTGAAAATATAGTAATTTTTTTTGTTTTTGAAACTTTGGGTTTATAAAATGATATAGCACTTAGTTTTTACTAACCCTTTGTGTTTGAAATGCATTTTTAAAGCATACAGTTAAAAATGAATGCTATTCATGAAAATGAAAGTGAGAGAGCCAATGAAAATTATTCTAAATGCAAAAAAAATCACAAAGGACCAAAAAGTGATTTGACTTCAGCTTGTTGAAGCCTCAGAAGCATTAATTGTATAAGGGATTTTAAACAATGTCAACCTCCAATTTAACTCATCTTTAAATTATTCCTGTCTCAGCTAAATGTGAAACCTCTCTCTGTCGGTCGAATTGATAGTCTTTAACTTTAATTTGGCCACCAGAAACTAGCTTTACTCTTCATATCTTTGTCATATTGCAGTTCAACCCATATGTAAGTGCGTGTTTTATCCTTTAAGTGTGTGATCTTATCTCCTCAAAAGACAAATTCCATTTCCTTAACAGTTTTATATCCTCCAGAGTATCAGGCAAAGCAGAAGATGCACTTGGTGCTAAATACTGAATTGAGTAAATAATGCTCCCACATTTTCAGCATTAGGACTTGGTGGGGAATCAGTGGCAGGCACAGGCAAGGTGCAAGGTGCATGTTGAGGTGTTTTTCCCCAGGTGATCCTGAATATCTCTAAAGAATCATCTGGATTTAACAAATAATGATCATGCTAGGCTAAGGAATAGGAATCACAGGATATGGTAACTACTATTCAAAATTAACACACCATAGCACAGAGAAGGAATAAAGGGGTGAGAGAAGAAATGACTTTTACTGCAAAGAAGAAAGGAGAGGAGACTCATTAGTGGCAAAACAAAGCCATAAGCCAGACTCCTCCAGAGGCACCAGAAGTTCAGAGCAATGAAAAAGGCGCTGGAGAGGTTAGTGCCATCTGTAAGTTTACATGTTGATAGCTTAGGGGGAAACAATTACAATTATTCAGAAATACTGATGAGAAAGTTCATAATTAAGAAAAGCAAGAATTAAATAGACTATAAATAGCTGGATATATTGTTCTCTGGTTTGTTTATTTCCTGATTTTTCTTTTGATCCACCATTTAGCTTCATCCAGGAAGATTATGAGATCCAGGACCTGATGATTCAGTTTCTGATACACAACCTTCCCTGTGATTTTGTCCACATATTTTCCCTCCTCTGTGAATGTGGTTGCCAACTATACCCGCCAAAAAGTGACAGCCGTCGACTGCTAGAATATTAAAGTCTGATGCCTGTGACTGGGGTTCAATGAAAATACATCAGGGAAGATGAAACCCTTCCAATTCAGTTGCACATATTGCTCTGCAATTTTCAAAACCAAAGTACCTGGAGTCTTTATTGAAACACATTGCAATGTCCCATCATCCGTGTCTTTCAGAATGTGATCTGACATTGCCTTCTCCATTTCCCATTTTCTCAGTTAAATGCAAAGTATATTTGTAAATGATACTTATTTTGCTGTGAATCAGGTTTGTTGCTTTACCTCTGCCCTTTCTTAATCCTTTTCAGTGAAGTAGATATAAAGGAACAATTGATGTAAGAAGCAGAAAGTTCTACATTTTTGTCTAATGGTTGAAGAAATATGACCAATTTCTCTTGCTCATGGGTAAATATTGGACTATATATTTTCTCCTGGTACCTGAAAGCTATCCTACTCATTTTGAAGCCTGTCTCCTCAGAAAGGGAAAGAGGCAAAGTTTTTCTGCCACTTGTGCAAAGTTCTAGCAAATTCTGTCTGTATCTCTCCCTTCTATAGTTCTGAAAATGAGATGCTTGGGCGGCATGATGTGGAAGACTCTTGTGGTGATAGGTGAAGCATAGTCAGCTTTGAATGGTGCATAAAGCATTGATTTTGAATAATAAATTTGCAACTAACGATCTTTGTGTTTTGGCATAAATTACACACACTTTCTGAGCCTTAATTACTATTCTTAAGATAAGAATATTATTATGCTTTCTAGAATGTGAGAATTAAAAGGAATTTAAGGAAATAATCCATGTACAGAACCCATTTCTAAGAAAAGTAAGAAACAGATAGGGGCCACTTAACGTATCTGGAATCCAAATCCCTTCATTATAAAATGAAAGTGTTCTCATAATACTGCACACTTTACTGGGCCTGGCACTAACCTTGTGTTTCATCAACAGTAGCTCATGGAGCATTTATTTCAATGCTGTGATGTTATATCATGAATGTTTCTGAGAGACTAGGAAACTAAGGCTCAGAGAAAGAAATTAGGTGCCCTAAGTTACACAACTGGCTGTTAGGGCTGAACCTCTGTGACTTCAGAGGGTTACTCTCACTCACTGCACACATTTTATAGGTGTTACTACCTTAGTTAATAGTTAAATAATACATGTGTTTTGGTGAAATACTCTTTAGGATGAAGGAGATAGATTCATGCCATATAAACACTGAAATACTTAAAAACATTACTGGAAAATTTATCTCAAACTTCAGATGTCAGAAATTATCTTATGCAAAGGTGAAAGTTTAGTTTCCAAGAAAATCTGAATATTCAGAAAGTCTACTTAATTGATGCTGTTATGAATTGAAACTTTTTTTCAGCATGCATTTTTTTCTGCATCTGGTTTGTTTCAGTATGACATGATAACATATACAAAAGTCCTTTGAAAAGTACAAAGGCTTATGTTTGTGTCAGTTAAATCAATGTCTCACTTGCCAGCAGGTAATTTTAAACCATTTCAGTTCTTTCTTTTCATTCCTAAAGAAAAAAGGATAAAGGAAGGGAGGCTTTTTTTTTTTTTTTTTTTTTTAAGCAAAGGTTCTTAGCAGGAAGGAAAACAGTTTCCATGCTTTTAATTCTGCAGAAGGGAAACAAGTTATAGCCTCCTCGGGCCCTTACTTGTACAGTTGTATATAAAGTAAGATAGCAGATTAGAAACACAGAAGGTATGCTGATAAATGTGAAGAGTTACTGGTGACAACAATCAGTAGAGGGAGGTGGTAGAGCTACTAGCATGGAATAGAAGTTCTATGGAATTCAGAATACAGGACCATCACCAGAGGATAGGTGGAACCACCAGAGAATAGGTATACAGATTTGGACCGCCTAGAGCCATGATTTGTGTTCCTGAAGATGACTTAGACAGTGAAAAAACAAGAAACTATACTCATAGTCACTATTTAGAAGGTATATTCTTACTAAAAATAAGTTCCCTCCCAAATTTTGACATATTTTCTTTTATGCTTTGTATAAAGAAGTAATCTTAATTGTTTGAAAAAATAATATCATGAATGAAACCTGTGTTATTACAGCTTGATAAGCATATGACTGAGTCTGTATGACAGATGATTGACTTACTGCCTGAGATAAAATGTTGCAGCATGTAGGCACCTTTCAACAGAGTGATTGAATGTGTCTGCAAATAGCAATCCCTATTGGAGATCAGGAATAAAAGTTGTTGATTAGCAAGTACTCTCTTCAACAAGGAAGTGGTGACCAACACTGTCATCACAACAGATGGGTTCATATAACTCAGTTGCCTACTACTTCAGTCGTAATATTGATCAACTTCATTAGAGGAAAAATCAAATTATTTGCATCATTTAAACCAAGCAACTAGTGTATAGTGTGATTGTGTATCCTTCAAAATTGTAGCAAGTCTAAAAAGATTGAGAACCTAGAATGTAGAGAAACATAGAGAAATCCTAAGTATGATGTGATTTGATTAAAAGCTTATTTCAGTCTAGTGATCTTATCTGGTCTCACTATTTCAAATATCACCCACATGCTGACAACTTGTTTTTCTAGCCCATCTTTTCTCCCGTCTTGCCTCCAACCACCTAATCAACAGTTCTTTGGGTATACTCTGCTGCTGCTGCTAAGTTGCTTCAGTCGTGTCCAACTCTGTGTGACCCCAAAGACGGCAGCCCACCAGGCTCCCCCGTCCCTGGGCTTCTCCAGGCAAGAACACTGGAGTGGAGTGCCATTTCCTTCTCCAATGCATGAAAGTGAAAAGTGAAAGTGAAGTCACTCAGTCGTGTCTGACTCTTCACGATCCCTTGGGGTACAGCCTACCAGGCTCCTCCGTCCATGGGATTTTCCAGGCAAGAGTACTGAAGTGTGTTGCCATTGCCTTCTCTGCGGGTATACTCTAGACATGTATAAAATGGGGATGGATGGGGCTGAGGTACTCTTTAAGGATGGTTAAAATTCAGCAAAGGAGAGAGGAAATGCACACACATACACCAGCACACAGTTATACAAGAGCGGAGCATAGACCAACCAAGAGAAAAAGGAAAGTCACAGCACAATTGTAATAAATGGGGATCTTATTTCTCAGTGGGCAAAATAGTATATTTTATCTCCAAATATGATAGAAGAAAATGAATGAGAAATTCTTCACCGTCTCTCTGAAGAGTCCTGATTAGACACAAAAACAGAGGAGCTAAACATTTCAGCTTAATGGCTTTAGGAATTTTCAGATTTCAAGTGTCCCAAGGTTCTGATTGATAAATAACCTTCTGGGATTACTACATTTTTGTAAGTAACTTCCCAGTCTTCAATAGAAGGAGACACGGAATTGAAATGCACCTTCAGAATTTGGGGGCATTTTGTACAATTTATATGCTAAGTCAAGGTCCAGTTCAAGAATTAGCCAGGGTCTTCTATCACCATCCCCTACCCCCACCTTGGCATGTTCCTCATTATATTCAAGTGGCTGTAGTTTTTATTATTGCAGTCCACATTATCTTCATCTAAATCTTTCCCAGCAGCAATAAGCTTAGAAGAGACAGGATAGCAGGAATTTTCCTTTACGTCTCCTCTTTACCCCCAATCTTTGCATTGCAAGAACAAGCATGAAGAAATAAGAAAATTTCCAAAGATAGTCTAAAAATCTCAAAAGGTAAGATATAACCATCTGGAGTACAACAAGCACGTCATATTTTCTTTCTTTAGCAAGACAGTTCCAATTTTCATGGAAGGCATCCCAGTAGGCAGAGACCTACTAGCTGTTTGTAACTCCTTAAAAAAAAAAAAAAAAGTTAAATAAAAAAATAAAGCCTCAATGTTTCTTTAATGTCACAGTCTGCATTATAAGCAGAGAGTTGGCACATCTCTCATTTTATTCATTCTAATTACAATTGCCTTGTCACTGAGATGCCAACCTGACGAAGAGCAAATCAGGTAGCAAATCCCCAGGGGCCTCTTAGTAACAGGAAGGCTGTCTCCAGTGGAATCAATGTGACAATTTCTTCTTCCCTTCTTCAAAGTTGAGAGTCCCCCTGGACATATTCACATTTGATTATTTTCACTAGGCTCTCTGTCTTCAACTGCTTGATTAGCATCTCACTCATCTAAGAAATTAGACTAAAGTGTGTGACCATTAAAAGGAAAGAAAAGCATGTGCATGTGTGTCTGCTCATGTGTGAGGCACACCTATAAAAACCGTTTTCTTAACTGGGCACTGAGTTGGCACCAATGCCACTGTACAAGGGCCACTCTGTGTATTTGTGTGTGTGTGTGTGTGTGTGTATATTGTTATTTTTAGAAGGTGATCCTTTTACACATCTCAACCTAGAAATATGAAGTCAGAAGTTTGAAAACTAAGCAAAGGTGTGCAAGTTAGCGCCATAGGCATCTGATTTCCCTCTTTTCTGACTTTGTAGCAGCTGTGCTTAAAGATAAGACAATTATGCCTACTGCCACTAAAAATATTTCATATCAAAAGTTTTCTCTGATAAAACACATTTCTATAGACTGGAACAATTAACATTAGAGGGGAATTAATATATCAAATTAAAGCTATTATGTGAATATTGCCAGGATAGTCTTCTCTTAGTCCATCACCAGCCCTTGTCTGGTTGATCAATAGCACAGGGAATAAGATAGAAAAGAGACATAAGAAGCAGAATTCTGCCTTCAGAATCATTCCTCCTACATCTTCCCTGATGTTTCCCTTAAATTCTACTTTGGTCAATAGGATAATGATTCTTAAAATTTGGTGTATATAATGAGAGGGTATATGGGCACTGGTCCAGATATTCCACTCTACTATAGGTGAGATATAGCCCCCAAATCTGGATTTTAATAAGAAACAGGGGTGATTATATTAGAAACACTAGCACAGTTATTGTCACAGTTCCAAAATTTCATAATGATAATGTCTGTGTCATAAAATTGTTCCATGGCTCAAGTCGGGTACACTCTTAATTATGATGTATGTCAGCTCTTCCCAAGTAATTTTTTAAAAAAGGATTGGTTACTAACATTTTCTATTTGCTACGCAGCTTCCCATACATAAGTGCTCAGTAAATACTTTCTAGTATGAACAGATCTAATGCAGAAACCACAGCCATTTGCATGTGTCTCCTTTCTAGAAGCTAGTTTCCTTCACCAATACATAGACCATATTGCTTTAGAATTTTAAAGTATTTCAGAAAAGCATTTGTCTCTTCAAGGAGCTTGGTCATGGATGACTAGCTCTCACATGAGACTGGATTTCTCAGCTACATCTCTAGTTTAGACTAGGTGAAATAATTCAGTGTTTCTGTCCAATGCATGGCTGATAGTCCGGCTCCTTCACTCGTGACCACCTGAACTGCCCAAGCTGAAAAAATACACCTTTTCCTAGAACTAGAAGGTCAGCCAACAAGAACAGAGTTATATCAGCCAGGATGTAGATAGAATACTGAAGCTCTGGACCTTCATGTCAAAAAATAGGTTCATATTCCCCTTCATGCTAAGAGATCAGCAAATTGAATTATCAGTCTTTAATGTGACAATTCTGTGCCTGGTGCCCTAGTGCTTCAGGGAATGAAGAGAAGTGAGTTATTGTCTTTTCCCTCAAGTAGCTTGCAGTTTAATTTGGGAGACAGATGATACCTATGTATAAAATAAAGTTAGAATAAATATTTAAACAACACAATGATAGAAGGGCACTAATCATGTTATTATTTACCAAGGAGCAAAAATGTTCTTCTAGAAACATTTAAGAAAGAAAGAAACAGTTTTCAAATGGGGTGATCTGAAAAAACCTTCGAGATTGAGGTCGGTCTGACTGATTGGAAAAAGTAGATAGTTTTGAATATAAAAGATCTTTGTCAGCCAGAGTAGAAGTGAGCCTAGTCAGAAAGGTAAGGAAGGCAAAGCTAGCCTTCTTTCCTCCTTTGTCCCTACAATAAATTGACACTCATTTAAACAGCTACCAGCTAACCCATCACATTAGAGCTGCCTTCTCTCACCCCACCAACTGATAGATTTCAAGTCATACATTCACATGTTTCCTAACTCTTATGGAAAATTATATTTGTATATCATTTTGTACTTGACTGTTCCATTGCATATTGTGCATTTTTTATGTTTGTATTTCCCCCTATTCTCACTGAAACTTCTCTACTCTATTTCATTTCATGGTGTCAACTGCCATATGAATTAATTAATCTTTACATAAATAACAAATGAGAAACTTAAGGGAAGTCTGGATAACTGATCAGACACACAATAAGTTTAGAACAAAGACAAAAAAGAGAGTACACTTTACAGAGAAACTGGGGGAGAAGTTTCAAGTTACATGGGGTAGGGCCTATGACTCAGGTAAAGTAAATTCTTATCAGTTTGAGATGTACACTCAGATCTAAGCAGGGTTGAAGTTCTATTGTTCTTTTCACCAAATTTCTAGATTTTTCCATATTCTACAAACAGGCTCATTTTGAGTAGAAGGACTAAGGTGCATTTTACCCAAAATGACTATCGAATCAGATCAGTCACTCAGTCGTGTTTGACTCATTGCGACCCCATGAATCGCGGTACACCAGGCCTCCCTGTCCATCACCAACTCCCAGAGTTCATTCAGACTCACGTCCATAGAGTCAGTGATGCCATCCAGCCATCTCATCCTCTGTCGTCCCCTTCTCTTGACCCCAATCCCTCCCAGCATCAGAGTCTTTCCCAATGAGTCAACTCTTTGCATGAGGTGGCCAAAGTACTGGAGTTTCAGCTTTAGCATCATTCCTTCCAAAGAAATCCCAGGGCTGAACTCCTTCAGAATGGACTGGTTGGATCTCCTTGCAGTCCAAGGGACTCTCAAGAGTCTTTCTCCAACACCACAGTTCAAAAGCATCAATTCTTCGGTGCTCAGCCTTCTTCACAGTCTAACTCTCACATTCATACATGACCACAGGAAAAACCATAGCCTTGACTAGACGGACATTTGTTGGCAAAGTAATATCTCTGCCTTTGAATATGCTATCTAGGTTGGTCATACCTTTCCTTCCAAGGAGTAAGCGTCTTTTAATTTCATGGCTGCAGTCACCATCTGTAGTGATTTTGGAGCCCAGAAAAATAAAGTCTGACACTGTTTCCACTGGTTCCCCATCTATTTCCCATGAAGTGGTGGGATCGGATGCCATGATCTTCATTTTCTGAATGTTGAGCTTTAAGCCAACTTTTTCACTCTCCACTTTCACTTTCATCAAGAGGCTTTTTAGTTCCTCTTCACTTTCTGCCATAAGGGTGGTGTCATCTGCATATCTGAGGTGATTGATATTTCTCCTGGCAATCTTGATTCCAGCTTGTGTTTCTTCCAGTCCAGCGTTTCTCATGATGTACTCTGCATATAAGTTAAATAAACAGGGTGACAATATACAGCCTTGATGAACTCCTTTTCCTATTTGGAACCAGTCTGTTGTTCCGTGTTCAGTTCTAACTGTTGCTTCCTGACCTGCATACAAATTTCTCAAGAGGCAGATCAGGTGGTCTGGTATTCCCATCTCTTTCAGAATTTTCCACAGTTTCTTGTGATCCACACAGTCAAAGGCTTTGGCATAGTCAAGAAAGCAGAAATAGATGTTTTTTTGGAACTCTCTTGCTTTTTCTATGATCCAGCAGATGTTGGCAATTTGGTCTCTGGTTCCTATGCCTTTTCTAAAACCAGCTTGAACATTAGGAAGTTCACGGTTCACATATTGCTGAAGCCTGGTTTGGAGAATTTTGAGCATTACTAGCGTGTGAGATGAGTGCAATTGTGTGGTAGTTTGAGCATTCTTTGGCATTGCCTTTCTTTGGGATTGAAATGAAAACTGACCTTTTCCAGTCCTGTGGCCACTGCTGAGTTTTCCAAATTTGCTGGCATGTTTAGTGCAGCACTTTCACAGCATCATCTTTCAGGATTTGGAATAGCTCAACTGGAATTCTGTCATTTCCACTAGCTTTGTTCTTAGTGGTGCTTTCTAAGGCGCACTTGACTTCACATGCCAGGATGTCTGGCTCTACATCAGTGATCACACTATCGTGATTATCTGGGTCGTGAAGATCTTTTTTGTACAGTTCTTCTGTGTATTTTTGCTACCTCTTCTTAATATCTTCTGTTTCTGTTAGGTCCATACAATTTCTGTCATTTATTGTATCCATCTTTGCATGAAATGTTCCTTTGGTACCTCTGATTTTCTTGAAGAGATCCCTAGTCTTTCCCATTCTGTTGTTTTCCTCTATTTCTTTGCATTGATTGCTGAAGAAGGCTTTCTTATCTCTTCTTGTTATTCTTTGGAACTCTGCATTCAGATGTTTATATCTTTCCTTTTCTCTTTTGCTTTTTGCTTCTCTTCTTTTCACAGCTATTTGTAAGGCCTCCCAAGACAGCTGTTTTGCTTTTTTGCATTTCTTTTCCATGGGGATGGTCTTGATCCCTGTCTCCTGTACAGTGTCATGAACCTCATTCCATAGTTCATCAGGCACTCTATCTATCAGATCTAGGCCCTTAAATCTATTTCTCACTTCCACTGTATAATCATAAGGGATTTGATTTAGGTCATATCTGAATGGTCTAGTGGTTTTCCCTACTTTCTTCAATTTAAATCTGAATTTGACAATAAGGAATTCATGGTCTGAGCCACAGTCAGCTCCTGGTCCTGTTTTTGTTGACTGTATAGAGCTTCTCCATCTTTGGCTGCAAAGAATATAATCAATCTGATTTTGGTGTTGACGCTCTGGTGATGTCCATGTATAGAGTCTTCTCTTGTGTTGTTGGAAGAGGGTGTTTGTTATGACCAGTGCATTTTCTCGGCAAAACTCTATTAGTCTTTGCCCTGCTTCATTCCGTATTCCAAGGCCAAATTGCCTGTTACTCCAGGTGTTTCTTGACTTCCTACTTTTGCATTCCAGTCCCCTATAATGAAAAGGACATCTTTTTTGGGTGTTCGTTCTAAAAGGTCTTGTAGGTATTCATAGAACCATTCAACTTCAGCTTCTTCAGTGTTACTCGTTGGGGCATAGACTTGGATTACTGTGATATTGAATGGTTTGCCTTGGAAACGAACAGAGATCATTCTGTCATTTTTGAGATTGCATCCAAGTACTGCATTTCAGACTCTTTTGTTGACCATGATGGCCACTACATTTCTTCTGAGGGATTCCTGCCCACAGTAGCAGATATAATGGTCATCTGAGTTAAATTCACCCATTCCAGTCCATTTCAGTTAGCTGATTCCTAGAATGTCGACATTCACTCTTGCCATCTCTTATTTGACCACTTCCAATTTGCCTTGATTCATGGACCTGACATTCCAGGTTCCTATGCAATATTGCTCTTTACAGCATCGGACCTTGCTTCTATCACCAGTCACATCTACAGCTGGGTATTGTTTTTGCTTTGGCTCCATCCCTTCATTCTTTCTGGAGTTATTTCTCCACTGATCTCCAGTAGCATATTGGGCACCTACTGACCTGGGGAGTTTCTCTTTCAATATCCTATCATTTTGCCTTTTCATACTGTTAATGGGGTTCTCAAGGCAAGAATACTGGAGTGGTTTGCCATTCTCTTCTCCAGTGGACCACATTCTCTCAGATCTCTCCACCATGCCCCGCCCATCTTGGGTTGCCCCATGGGCATGGCTTAGTTTCATTGATTTAGACAAGGCTGTGGTCCTAGTGTGATTAGATTGACTAGTTTTCTGTGAGTATGGTTTCAGTGTGTTTGCCCTCTGATGCCCTCCTGCAACACCTACCGTCTTACTTGGGTTTCTCTTACCTTGGGCATGGGGTATCTCTTCACGGCTGCTCCAGCAAAGCACAGCCATTGCCCCTACCTTGGACAAGGGGTACCGCCTCACCGCCTCTCTTCCTGACCTTCAACATGGGATAGCTCCTCTAGGCCCTCCTGCACCCTGCATCCGAGGTCAGGGGTGGCCGGCGGGAGAAGATACCACATGCCCCAAACCCGAGGCCAGGTGCAATGGCCAGGAGGACCAATCCCACATCCAAGGAGCGTGGCTGTGCGGGTGCAGGAGAAAATGACTATATCTTCCCATTATTTATGAAGAAATCGTCCTTTGAGCCTTTCTAACAAGATTCCACCTTATCACTCCCAATTGCAATGCCATTGCTCAGTTGTCCATGAAGTTAGCTTTATTAATAATTCTCCTCACTCATTTTGTATTTTTCTCTATTTGGCCTTTGGCTCAAATGCTCTTTTGATATGCCCAAAGCTAGTCCTCCAGACCCAGATGGAGCTTGGAGATTTTTCTAGACTTTGTTGATTCTTCTCATTTCCACAGGTGCAGATACAGAGGCACAAGCATTAAGCACATGAGACTGATTTGATTGCATGTGTACCATGTATATGAATGACTGCAGAGAGTTAGGTGAGACATTATTTATTGTTGTTCAGGAGCTCAGTCATGTCTGATTCTTTGCAACCCCATGGACTGCAACATGACAGGCTTCCCTGTCCTTCACTATCTCCCAAAGCTTGCTTAATCTCATGTCCACTGAGTTGGTGATGCCATCCAGCCATCTCATCCTCTGTTGTCCCCTTCTCCTCCTGCCTTCAATCTTTCCCAGTATCAGGGACTTTTCCAGTGAGTCGGCTATTAGTATCAGGTGGCCAAAGTATTAGAGCTTCAGCCTCAAAATCCATCCTTCCAATGAATATTCAGGATTGATTTCCTTTAGAATTGGCTGGTTTGATCTCTTTGTAGTCCAAGAGACTCTCGAGTCTTCACCACCACCACAGTTCAAAAGCATCGATTCTTCTTAAATAAAACAATAAAATTATTTATTTAAGTTTGTACTATTTGAAAAAAGGTAGACTTTTGGTCTGAGGAATTGGAATTAGTTTGATATGAATCCCATAGTCTTAGGGGCTGTCGGGGGCCAACCTCAGAGGGGCATCCAATATGTTTTTATAGGTCAACACAAGAGTTAGCAGAGGTAACAAAGGAGCTTCCTCAACAAGACTGCCTAATCGAATTGATTCTTCCCAAATAAAGACTTTTCCACAGCAGGGGATAAATCATATCTCAGGTGTCCTTTTCCCTCCAGAAGAAATATATGAGTTGCATATATTTGTGCAGTTTAGGTGATGTGTACAATGCAGACAGACATTTACAAACCACTGCACTTTGCAGAGATGGACACTTGTCTATCCCTATAAGGAGGGAGTGATTGTATGTATATGAGCCTCAAAATTTTAGAAACCATAGACAAAGAAAGTTCTCTATTTTTCAAATTACTTCCAGTTTCAGTTTAATAGCAGGTGAAGCAGTTTAGTCTGCTTGGGCCTGAGAAAATAGAAACTCATTTGTGGCAGTTAGTAGATGACTCTGGTGATCAACAGATGGTTGTAAAGCTACCTTTCCCCTCAGGTAACCATCCAAATATGGAAATGTGTTCCAACTATGAGCACCATGTTTAAAAGAGAAACTCAAGTGTGATTCAAGGCTCATATAAATCAATCACTATTAAAGCCTTTTGTAATACAGCTCTCTTTTCCTCAGCTCTTCATGTCAAATACCAATGAGTATGTCATATATTATTATTACCTAGAAACTTAAAAGAATGAAGGTACCAACAGCCATTTAAATAGGCACCAGGAACAGAAATGAGACTAAAGTGAATGAAAACACACCTGACCAAATGGCAGTTGTGTCTTTTCAGGCATCCTTAACCATGTCTTATAAAGTAATAAATAAATAAATAAACAAAACAAAAGGAAAAACTGGGGAAAAAAAAAACTATCAACTCAGTTAAATAATAAATGCACTCATAGCTGAGGAGGAAATAAAGGGGACCAAGTGAGGAGGGAGGTGTGAAGAAACGGAACACTTTCCATGCTTAGAATGGTACTCTTGGGGATCAATAGTTTAGGGGAAAAAAACTGGAAGGGAGTTATAGATACAGACACCAGCAAAACTGACTTAATCCCAAACTAGAGACACCAAAGAAAGAGTGGGAAGTTTTCTCACATGGAAGGAATTCATGTAAAGTTTAATTGAGACCTAGGAAATGGGCCTCAAATAGGAATGATTCCCTGATAATGCCAGAAATGACACAAAATGTGTTAAAATAATTTATTGGGTCCAGTTGTACTTGATCAAATGATTAACGGTATTCCATCTGCTTTCTAAATATCCCCACCTTCCACTAATTCCTCTGAAATTTTGCCATTTCAGTCAAGCTGAAATTTATTAGCACCCACTTACTGTGATTTACATTCCGAATGATTTGCACGCCTCTTTCTGGGGCTATTTGCATGCCTTTATTAGGAATGCAGTTTATTTGGGGGCACATTTGATTTATAAGCATTTGGCAAGTCTGCCCTTCTATTCTTTCTTCTTTTTGATTTATGCAAGGGCAGAGTTATGTTCCTGGGGCTCATTCATTCCCTAGAAAATTAATTTTTTTAACTGAAATCTTCCATTTGGTAAAAAAAAAAAAAAATTGCAGCAAATTAGACTCACTCTATTTTTCTTGGCTACAACAAAAATCACTAGTTAGAATCAGGACTTCTCTTTGGTAACATTTCAAACTAAATGAAGTTTATATACAGTGGCTGTGGGCTCAACATTCTATGCCTATGATTTCCTATTTTATACATCAAAATATATACATATCACTTTAAGTAAATATTCCCATATTTGGATCCGCCCCCCCCCCCCAATTTTTTTCTCTCTCCTCCTCTTCAACCTTTAGAGGACTGTAGCTCACTGCCTGCCCTTAAATGTCAAAAAGAAAATGATCTAATAAAATTATACACCAGAGTGAGAATGATACCCGCCTCCATGAGGCACTGGGATTTGAAATGGAATGGTTAGAGAAACAATGCCTCAATTATAACTTCATAATTTATAATGAGCCATTCATATGCATTATGTAATTTTATCCTTGAAACATTTTTCAAGATAATTATTATACATGTTTCAGTTTTACATATGGAAAATATGAGTCTGGATAAAAGAAGTAATTTAGGACTTCTCTGTGGATAGTGGATGTCCCAAGCCTGGTCACCTATCACTGATTTCCCTAGATTCTCACTTGAGCACTGGGTCCTTAGTGACTATGAAGGGACAGCACACTAATAGTGGAGTTTTGTTTCTGGAGCAGACTCTGAGATGCATTTTCTCCTGGGTCAGGCAGCTTTCTTACATCTTTCAAATCTAATTACCTGGGTGGATTCCTCTTCTGTGTAAAAGTAAGTGAGGAAGAGGAGAAAAAAAAATTGTTTGAAAAGGGTTGAATGCAACTGCAGGGGAGTCTAATTTAGGAGGTGATCTCACGAGGCCTCATGCCCACACCAAAAAGTCCACAGCAGGTCATTCTTGTCAGGTTCTCCAGCCAGCTCATTTCCATTTTTAGTCTACAGCTGCTCAGTGACCTTGTCTTGTGGCACAGCCGGACAATTTTACCAGAGAAACAGAAGCCATAATAGCCTAATTATACAATTACACATTCACTTAACCTCTAGAGAGCTTAAGATTTTTCTGAGTACCAAAAAAGTGGTTGCCTGAAACTCACTTTGAAAGATTGTCTCAGAAATAAAGAACTTTGTTCATATGTGGAACATAAAATTATAAGCAGAGTTGTGTTAATAGACATAGTGAGAAAAATAAAATTATTGAATATATTGAAAATTCACAGTAATATAGCCAGATTTAGAAATTTATAATCAAGTCTTCAATATTTAGCAGTGTAGGACTCTTTATAATAGAACTGTGTCCAAACATTTTCTTATTTGAGCAAGTCATCATAAGGACTGTCATCTATTCTCTATGCTTTATTTTTGCTCTTGTTTAATACCAAGAATAAGAAAGGCTAGTAAAGAGTGGTGGCTCCTGGGGGAAAAAAAATAAAAAGAGGAAGAGAAATCACATTCTATAAAGCACTTCCTTCCTGATTTCATCTATCTTAAAATTAATGAATTCATGATTAGTTGCCAAATTTTCTTTCTTGTTAGTATTGGCATGTGCTTATATTCAAAGCTGAATGTGGACACTTTTTCTGTAAAGAGTCAGATAGTAAATATAGTAGGTTTTGCAAATGATGTATTCTGTCTCAGTTCTTGACTTGTTTCTGCAATTGTGACACAAAATTAGCCTTGGAAAATAGGTAAATGCATGGACGTGGTTGTGTTCCAATAAATTTTTTTTACCAAAAAAAAAAAAAAAAAAAAAAATTCAACAGCCTGTTTGTGATCCATGGACCGTATTTTGCCATCTCCTGTTCTATAGTCACAGGATATCCGAAGGTATGCTAATGTATGTTAGAGGAAGGTAGGCCATTGTTTCTTTCCCATTATGTCCATTTTCAAAGTTGTTATAATTAAAGTTAGTGAGTTTAACAAGTTTAGTATTTTTCCCAGTAAATCTGAATTTTAGTATAAAAAGGCCTCATTATTGTAAAACTAAGAAACACATAATTTTACTGAGCAAATCACAAATATCCTTAACAACTTCAAGGAAAAACCCATAATTTTTTGCATTGTGTCATTTTACTTGATAAAAATTTAGGCACTGTAATGCATTTCTGATATTGCTATGAACAAACACAAATCTCTGCCTTTACAAAATTCTCTTTCTTGTTGTACCCTGAATTCACAAGGCTTTTTGCTCATGCTTTTGCTTCTATCTTTTGGTAATCCTCCTTACCTAGAATGTACCTTTCTCTTTCTGCTAGATCCATTTTAATACTTCAGGGCTAATCTATGTCCCATATTTCCCCTAAAGCACAGTTAGCTACCTAAACTGGCCATTTCATTTTTATCTTCCCTATACTATCTTCGAATCTAGCTCAAGCCCCTTGTTCACATGGTCTCAAGGTGCACACCAGTGTCTTCATATGTTTTCATAAGTAGTTTTTTATATGGAGAGAAAGCATTCTCATTTTAACTCATCTATTTCCCTGGAAAAGGTGAATTCTGTAAAGTAGTTCTGCACCTATTATATTTCATGTAACAGCATCTGTGAGATGACTGGACAGAATATAAGACTAAATTTTGAGCTCAAGACACTGGTGATTATTGCTAGAGTGTTGTTTGCAACTTTTTTCCATTAGTTGACTCACATGGAGGTCAAACTATAATTTCCATCTTGTTGTACAAAGTCCTAATCATTTCAGCTAATTTACCCTATTCTTGGAAATGAGCTTGGATATATATAATTAGCACTGACATCATCTCTACCTTACAATTTCAGAAATAAAAGCTAAGAAATTTTAGAAAACAAACCCAAATGGCATAGGTGTCACTTTTATTGTAGCCTACCTACGATGCCATATGGTCATTCAAGTGTTGCTTCTGGTGGACACCTTACCACTTTGAGGATAAATGTGATCCTTACCATCAGAATTAAATGATAAGGGTAAAATTTCCTCCTAGAAATAAACCGACACAGGAAAAAACAAACATACAGAAATGCCAAAACACTCTCACTGTAATGAGTGTAACCAAAACAGGTGCTTCCTCATGGGCACTTTGCAAAATACACAGCCTATTTGAAAATGTTCATTACATTCCCTAATGTCTCTACCCTCATTCCTTGATAATTAAGGAATCAAATGCATGGTGATGATAACAGGGCCCCATGCCTCAAGTGACCATCCCCCATATGCTCCTCATTCCTCACCTGAAGCTATCATCTTCCTTTTAGGCCATTGCCTGAGACAGCTGGAATGCTGAATGAAATCTCATAAATATGAGGTTTCAAAATGCAGCCAAACGGTTGCAAAAACTGTAATGGGCTGGGGGGTGTCTAACTCCTGGGGTTTTGGCTTCTTTTACTTTTGTGGAGATGTCTTTTCAGGTTTGGTGCTTCTATCACATCTTCAAAAGTTTACAAACTAGTTTCCCTTTTGAGCATTAGAAAAAAAAAAATTCAGATTTTCTCATATTTACATCTCTTTTCATTTAAGTTCAGTTGCTCAGTCGTGTCTGACTCTTTGAGACCCCATGGACTGCAGCACACCAGGCCTCCCTGTCCATCACCAACTCCTGGAGTTTACTCAAACTCATGCCCATTGAGTCCGTGATGCCATCCAACCATCTCATCCTTTGTGGTCCCCTTCCTCTCCCACCTTCAACCTTTCCCAGCATCAGGGTCTTTTCAAATGATTCAGCTCTTCACATCATGTGGTCAAAGTACTGGAGTTTCAGCTTCGGCATCAGTCCTTCCAATGAACACCTAGGACTGATATCCTTTAGGATTGACTGGGTGGATCTCCTTGCCATCCAAGGGACTCTCAAGAGTCTTCTCCAACACCACAATTTTTCAGTCCTCAGTTTTCTTTATAGTCCAACTCTCACATCCATATGTGACCACTGGAAATACCATAGCCTTGACTAAACAGACTTTTGTTGGCAAAGTATTGTCTCTGCTTTTTAATATGCTGCCTAGGTTGGCCATAGCTTTTCTTCCAAGGAGCAAGTGTCTTTTAATTTGATGACTACAGTCACTATCTGCAGTGATTCTGGAGCCCCAAAAAAGAAAGTCTGCTACTGGTTTTCGCTGTTTCCTCATCTATTTGCAATGAAGTGATGGGACCAAATGCCATGATCTTTGTTTTCTGAATTTTGAACTTTAAGCCACCTTTTTCACTCTCATCTTTCATGTTCATCAAGAGGCTCTTTAGTTCTTCTTCACTTTCTGCCATAAGGGTGGTATCAGCTGCATATATGAGGTTATTGATATTTCTCCCAGCAATCTTGGTTCCAGCTTGTGCTTCGTACAGCCCAGTGTTTCTCATGATGTATTCTGCATATAAGTTAAATAAGCAGGGTGACAATATATAGCCTTGATGTACTCCTTTTCTTATCAATGTCCAACTCTAACTTGCTTCCTGACCTACAAACAAATTTCTCAAGAGGCAGGTCAGGTGGTCTGGTATTCCTATCTCTTGAAGAATTTTCCACAGTTTGTTGTGATCCATATAGTCAAAGCCTTTGGCATAGTCAATAAAGCAGAAATAGATGTTTTTTCTAGAACTCTCTTGCTGTTTTGATGATCCAGCAGATGTTGGCAATTTGATCTCTGGTTCCTCTTCCTTTTTTAAATCCAGCTTGAACATCTGGCAGTTCATGGTTGATGTTTTGTTGAAGCCTGGCTTGGAAAATTTTGAGCATTAATATATTATCATGTGAGATGATCGCAACCATGTGGTAGTTTGAGCATTCTTTTGGCATTGCCTTTCCTAGGGATTGAACTTTAAGCCTGATAATAAAGGATGCCTTGGGTCTCTTATCCATTTTATCTTTTTTGATATACATATATCTATATGTATACATTACATATATATATATAATGATCATTTTATATGGCTAATAACTAAGATCAAGTGGACAAATGATAAAACCTCACAAATATTTGCTGCCAAAAATGGGGGAGGGAAGGAATTCGGGGTATATTTTTAAGTCTGGTAGTATGTCTGGAGGTATGGTGGAGGACAGTTGGAGAATGTTCAGAGGGGAATCCTGATGTAAAATATAAAAGAAAAAGAAGAATGACATATATAACATATATAAGAGAAATCATTGTGGCAAGAGAAAGGCAAACTATTAGAAGCCATAAAACAGTAGGAAAAAGGCATCCTTAACTGAGCAGACAGTGACTATAGTTATACATCCCTAACAAACCAACTATACAGACTTGAGTATGTATCTTAAACTGTTCTGTAGTTTGTTATCTTTATCTGTCACGTAAGAATAGCCATAATAACCCATGTGTGAGAAATAGAGACTGTTGGTGCCACACACCACTGGTTATTTCTTAAGAATCCTCCCACACATCTTCCTTCATAAGATCTCAAACCTTAATTAAGTATTGGGTGACCGTGGAGTCTCTGGCACTTTCTACTCTTCTAGAATGATAGCTTATCTTAAGCAATCTTGATCATTTGTTCTGATTGCCCACTCTGAGTTCATTCAAGGGTATACAATACAGCCAAACCTGGTCAATGATATTGGAGGAAACATCTACTGGGAAATTTCTGGAAAAGCTTTCTGCCCAAGGTAATGCAGTTGTAGGGGACTGAGCCAATATTCAAGCCCAGGAAATTTGACTTGGTCTTTTGCACAGTGAATAGTAGGCACCAAGAAGTTATTTTCATCAAGGCTATATAGTGCCACCCTGTTTACTTAACTTATATGCAGAATACATCATGTGAAATGCCAGTCTGGATGAAGCACAAGCTGGAATCAAAATTGCCAGGAGAAATATCAATAACCTCAGATATGCAGATGGCACCACCCTTAAGGCAGAAAGCAAAGAAGAACTAAAGAGCCTCTTGATGAAAATGAAAGAGGAGAGTGAAAAAGCTGGCTTAAAACTCAACATTCAAAAAACGAAGATCTTGGCATCCAGTCCCATCACTTCATAGCAAATAGATGGGGAAATAATAGAAACAGTGAGACTTTATTTTTTATTTTTTGAGCTCCAAAATCACTAAAGACAGTGATTGTAGTCATGAAATTAATAGACACTTGCTCCTTGGAAGAAAAGTTATGAACAACCTAGATAGCATATTAAAAAGCAGAGGCCTTGCTTTGCCAACAAAGATCCATCTAGTCAAAACTATGGTTTTTCCAGTAGTCATGGATCAATATGAGTTGGACTATAAAGAAAGCTGAACACCAAAGATTTGATGCCTTTGAATTGTCGTGTTGGAGAAGACTCTTGAGAATCCCTTGGACTGCATGGAGATCAAACCAATCAATCCTAAAGGAAATCAGCCCTGAATATTCATTGGAAGGACTGATGTTGAAGCTGAAACACCAATACTTTAAACACCTGATGCAAATAACTGACTCATTTGAAAAGACCCTGATTCTGGGAAAGATTGAAGGCAGGAGGAGAAGGGGACGACAGAGGATGAGATGGTTGGATGGTATCACCGACTTGATGGACATGAGTATGAACAAGCTTCAGGAATTGGTGATGGACAGGGAAGCTTGATGTGTTGCAGTCCATGGGATCACAAAGAGTTGGACATGACTGAGCAGCTGAACTGAACTAAACTGAACTGAAGAGGTTATTTCTCTCTGACTGTACAAAAAGCATTCTCAAATTGTAAGAAAAAATACGTTGGAAAGTGCATTAAATGCAGATTCCAAAGCTCTATTTTTATTTTATTATTAAACATTTTGGTTATTTTGTGATGCAGGTGACCTTGAATTCACACCATGAGATGCACTCCTTTAGAGGATTCACTAATTCTTGCACTGTGAAAGGAGTTGAGGGATGTGCAGCTCATTAACCTTGATGTATACAGTTGTTTATTCAGTCTGCGGAATTGTACTGTTTATCTTAAGTCGCATGGAGGTAAGTGTATGGTTTTTAAATCGTCTGTTTGGTTGATAATGTGAGATTTCTTTCCCTTGTTTAGATAGTATATGTACCAGCTGCTTATTATGTATATTGGAATGTGCTTAATGTAGCTACTAGAGTAGTCATTAAGAATGCTAAATTAATTGTCTTTTTCTTCTAGAACAGTGTTGCCCAGTAGAATTTTGTGAAACATTAGAAATATTCTATGTCTGCCAATGCAGGAGACATAGGAGACTTGAGTTCTACCACTTTGTTGAGAAGATCACTGAGTAGGAAATGACAACCCACTTTGATATTTTTTGCTTGGACAATCCAGTGGACAGAGGAGCCTCGGCTACAGTCCATGGGGTCACAAAGAGTGACTGAGTGACTGAGCACTCATGCACGGAAGTGCTCTATATCCATGGTGTCCAAGACTAGAAGTTAGCCACATGTGGCTTCTGTGCACAGAAAATGTGCTTGCTTCAACTGAGGAATTAAATTTACAAATTTCATTTAATTATTATTTATTTATATTTAAATATCCATTGCAGTTAATGGCTATAATATGCAGCTTTAGAAAAAAGTGTATATATGTACAGGCAGGTTTTTTAGAAACTTGGAAAATTATTTTATCTTGCTGACAACTCTAGTTTGTAGAATGATCTGTGCCATGAATCTCACTTCTCTTGAGAATCTCACACACGATTCTAAGCTATTATCTTTGTCGAGGTTAGGGAATTGTCTTCACAGTCTTGCCATTCCCAGGCTGCCCCATCTCTAGGAAGCAATGTAACTTCAAAGTCAGACACATTCATGGAAGTCAGCCTCATGGAGTCCTGACAAACAATAGCCTGGTATCCTCATGAGCCAGCAGAATGCTCCCAAGACAGGACTCACCTTTGCAGAGAGATAGACTCATACTCATTCATTATTCTGAAAGATTAGGTACCAAATACCTCATTAGAGAAAGCACAAGCTGAAAAACAGGTAACAGCTGGAGAAAAGGGAAAAAAAGCAATTTGTAGATGAGAATGTGGGGAGGGTAGAAACTAATTGGTTCTGCTCTGAATGGGTCTGTCTTTCTTTCCCAATCATCCAGGGCTGCATTTTACTAAGAACTGGTGCCCGTGAGCTTCCAGATTCCTGCTGCAGTAGCCAGGTAGTACTCACCATTAGACTCCTAATGGAATTAGTAGGAATAACAGACTGCTCAATAAATCACATGCTGGTTTCTTCCATTTGAATGAAAATTGACAAGCACAAGTGATTGATTAACATTGACAAAGCCATATGGGTTCCAATCATATTCCTTTTGTTCATGCTATCAGACAATTCAAATTGTATGCTTCTTCAATTTCCACATTAAGATTTTTGTTATACTATTTTTTTCCCTTCATAAGAGCTTGGCGGGGGGTGGGGGGGGGTGGGGGTGTGGTAGTTTTACAGAAAATGGCAAAACTTTGATACTTAAGTCTGATTGTCTGTGTGATCTTGGGAAATTAGTTAACTTTTAAGTCTCTGTTTCATCTATAAAATAGCATCTTCCTTATAGGTGTAACATTCAACAGTGTCTGGCTTTAAAGAATGAAGTCATCACCATTAATGCAGTTTCTACAAACCTTCCAAGCATTTCCAGTCTCATACACTTACAATCCTATTAGGACTCTCTCATATTTATGAATGTAAGGTGGCCTATTGATTCAAATTTAGTTATGTCTCAGCTAGACTGTAAGCTCTCCAAAGGCAGGTACAAGTTGTAACTGTGGGAGACCCTCTCAGTATTGTGTGCAACAGAACACAGCCCACTCTTTGTCTCTGTCAGCAGAGATATTTTTCTTTTCACTTTATTCACAGCTGTTGGAGGAAAATGTGAAAGGTGCTGGGACTATTAAGGGAATCGGCTCCTTGAAAGAGCTTGTCAAAATTCAGATAATCATCAGAGTCAAAGTTTGAGGTGGGATGCTGGGCTTTAAAAAAAGGGAGATTGTGTTCAATACTGGGACTGGGGAGAAAAGTCATAATCATTAGGACCCCTCTCCTTGGGCAGGAGAACACTATTCCTGGGCTCTGGGAGAAAATATTCTCTATTCACAGTAGAAGAAAATCCTAAGAGGAGCAATGCTGTGCACTTAAGTAAAAAATTTAATCTCAGTTTACAATTGTTATTATAGCATAGCACTAGAAAACCTGAAAAAATAGCTGCTTAGAATTCCAAGGTAACAGAAATCCAATTTTAGGGAAATGAACCAATAGGGAGTGTATGGGCTGAGGACAAGGAAGGTCAGGTGGATTCATGGTCAATGTTAGTTTTAGGTATTTGAGAAGAAAAAAATATTGGTGGGGGTTGGTATCCATGCTTGGTTGGAGCTTAAGTCCTAGGTCTAGATGAATAACTTTAGCTTATGCTTCTCTTGATTGTGAAAGGTTGTCACTATGAGCTGTGAACAACTCTGGGATTCTTGGCCTCCCGGGAAGGGGAATTCAATCTGGGGCCAATGTTGAGGCTTGATTACTCAGAGCTTTTGTGTAATAAAGTTTTATTAAAGGACAAAAAAGATAGAGAAAGCTTCTGACATAGACATCAGAAGGGGACAGAAAGAATCTCCCCATGCTAGTTTTTAGCTTGAAGTTTTATATCTATATCTATATCTATATATTAGCAAGCTGCTAATTAGAGAAAGGAAATGTTTCAAATCTCAAGAGAGTGGCACTAGGCTCCTCACCCACCACATGCATTTTGAGATAGCATTGGCCAATGTGAGTCATCCCATAAAACAATTGTCATGAATCTTGAAGAAAGGCAGGTTTCCAAGCAAATACATAGTTTCATTAACATAGCTTAAGATGTCCTTTTCATTATAGGAGACTGGAATGCAAAAGTAGGAAGTCAAGAAACACCTGGAGTAACAGGCAAATGTGGCCATGGAATACAGAATGAAGCAGGGCAAAGACTAATAGAGTTTTGCCAAGAAAATGCACTGGTCATAACAAACACCCTCTTCCAACAACACAAGAGAAGACTCTACATGTAGACATCACAAGATGGTCAACACCGAAATCAGATTGATTATATTCTTTGCAGCCAAAGATGGAGAAGCTCTATACAGTCAGCAAAAACAAGACCAGGAGCTGACTGTGGCTTAGACCATGAACTCCTTATTGCCAAATTCAGACTTAAGTTGAAGAAAGTAGGGAAAACCACCAAACCATTCAGGTATGACCTAAATCAAATCCCTTATGATTATACAGTGGAAGTGAGAAATAGATTCAAGGGCCTAGATCTGATAGACAGAGTGCCTGATGAACTACGGAATGAGGTTCGTAACATTGTACAGGACAAAGGGATCAAGACCATCCCCATGGAAAAGAAATGCAAAAAGCAAAATGGCTGTCGGGGAGGCCTTACAAATAGCTGTGAAAAGAAGAGAAGCAAAAAGCAAAGGAGAAAAGGAAAGATATAAACATCTGAATGCAGAGTTCCAAAGAATGGCAAGAAGAGATAAGAAAGCCTTCTTCAGCAATCAATGCAAAGAAATAGAGGAAAACAACAGAATGGGAAAGACTAGAGATCTCTTCAAGAAAATGAGAGATACCAAAGGAACATTTCATGTAAAGATAGGTTCGATAAAGGACAGAAATGATATAGACCTAACAGAAGCAGAAGATATTAAGAAGAAATGGCAAGAATACACAGAAGAACTGTACAAAAAAGAGCTTCATGACCCAGATAATCACGACGGTGTGATCACTGACCTAGAGCTAGACATCCTGGAATGTGAAGTCAAGTGGGCCTTAGAAAGCATCAGTACGAACAAAGCTAGTGGAAATGACAGAATTCCAGTTGACCTATTCCAAATTCTGAAAGATGATGCTGTGAAAGTGCTGCACTCAATATGCCAGCAAATTTGGAAAACTCAGCAGTGGCCACAGGACTGGAAAAGGTCAGTTTTCATTCCAATCCCAAAGAAAGGCAATGCCAAAGAATGCTCAAACTACCACACAATTGCACTCATCGCACACGCTAGTAAAGTAATGCTCAAAATTCTCCAAGCCAGACTTCAGCAATATGTGAACTGTGGACTTCCTGATGTTCAAGCTGGTTTTAGAAAAGGCAGAGGAACCAGAGATCACATTGCCAACATCTGTTGGATCATGGAAAAAGCAAGAGAGTTCCAGAAAAACATCTATTTCTGCTTTATGGACTATGCCAAAGCCTTTGACCGTGTGGATCACAAGAAACTGTGGAAAATTCTGAAAGAGATGGGAATACCAGACCACCTGATCTGCCTCTTGAGAAATTTGTATGCAGGTCAGGAAGCAACAGTTAGAACTGGACATGGAACAACAGACTGGTTCCAAATAGGAAAAGGAGTTCATCAAGGCTGTATATTGTCACCCTGTTTATTTAACTTATATGCAGAGTACATCATGAGAAATGCTGGACTGGAAGAAACACATGCTGGAATCAAGATTGCCGGGAGAAATCTCAATCACCTCAGATATGCAGAGGACACCACCCTTATGGTAGAAAGTGAAGAAGAACTCAAAAGCCTCTTGATGAAAGTGAAAGTGGAGAGTGAAAAAGTTGGCTTAAAGCTCAACATTCAGGAAACGAAGATCATGGCATCCGGTCCCATCACTTCATGGGAAATAGATGGGGAAACAGTGTCAGACTTTATTTTTCTGGGCTCCAAAATCACTGCAGATGGTGAGTACAGCCATGAAATTAAAAGATGCTTACTCCTTGGAAGGAAAGGTATGACCAACCTAGATAGCATATCGAAAAGCAGAGACATTACTTTGCCAACAAAGGTTCGTCTAGTCAAGGCTATGGTTTTTCCTGTGGTCATGTATGGATGTGAGAGTTGGACTGTGAAGAAGGCTGAGTACCGAAGAATTGATGCTTTTGAACTGTGGTGTTGGAGAAGACTCTTGAGAGTCCCTTGGACTGCAAGGAGATCCAACCAGTCCATTCTGAAGGAGATCAGCCCTGGGATTTCTTTGGAAGGAATGATGCTAAAGCTGAAACTCCAGTACTTTGGCCACCTCATGCGAAGAGTTGACTCATTGGAAAAGACTCTGATGCTGGGAGGGATTGGGGGCAAGAGGAGAAGGGGATGACAAAGGATGAGATGGCTGGATGGCATCACTGACTTGATGGACGTGAGTCTGAATGAACTCTAGGAGTTGGTGATGGATAGGGAGACCTGGCGTGCTACGATTCATGGGGTCGCAAAGAGTCAGACACAACTGAGTGACTGATCTGATCTGAAGAGAACATTTCCATGAGTAAAACACACAGGTTTGCTGAGCCATTATCCTTTCTCAGTCAGGCAGAACTGACTTGAAGAAAGACAGAGTCTAGGATAAATGCACAGTTCATTAACATAGCTTAAGAGAAGCATTGCCATAAGAAAAACACATTGGTTAGCTCAAAGTTTGAGAAAAGTTGAGTTCAGGTGGAACCAGGTATCATCATGACAACACAAAGTTTTAAAAGAAACCTCTTTAAAAAATGTCTGACACTTGTAGTTTGTTTCCTCCTGCCGCTTAAAAGAGCGAGAGAAAATATGACACTTGCAGCCTATTTCCTCCACTTGGGGACCCCTTACCTTCCTACCTGTTGCTCTCTTGGTTGGAAGGTAGGGAAAGCAATGCACAGATCTAACACTAGATTAATGCCCGGCCTCCTTACGACTACCTAACTCAGGGTCTGGTGCAGGAGAGCACCTAGAGGTGGAAAATGTCCCTGAGAATCTCAGCTGTGAGTTGCTGGGTAAAGCAGATTCAAAGGAAACTGTGTAAAGTGCATGTTATCCTCAAGGAATGAATAAGGGTCTCCTGGGTACCTACCTCCTGTCCTTTAGCTGACCTTTACCTTTTATAAAGGTTAGCTCATGTGTAGCTGGCTGTCCACATAAGAGAGACTGAACAATGTCCAACTGGAAGAATCATGTAGCATGGCTGCTAAAATTGTAATCGTGGGGATAAAGTAGTAACTCAGGACCAGGAGAACATCCACTTGCAGAATGCTAGTGAGGCTGATAGATGTCACTGCTATCCAAAATTTGCCTGATTTCCAATATACCCTGGAAACCCCTGAGACTGAGTCCCAGAGTTTCAGCCTGACCTCCCTCCTCCCTCCAAACAACCTGGTCTATGTTTTTGAACATCTTTCTTATCTAAATCCTCACTCTGTGATGTGCTTTCATTCTTATTTCCCTTTCTGCTCTTCCATTTCCCTCTAAGACTACAGGAGTTTGAAAAGAAGCTTGCCTGTTCTTAACTCCCATTCCTAAGTGCTAAATTTTGCTGAATCTTCTAATTATGATATTGTCAGGAATTATCAGACTTTCAGGTAGTTAGAATAGGGAAAAGGAGTCCAAAATGGCGGTGGCTAAAAGACAAGGAAGGGAAAAGCTCACGAAAATAGAACAGAAGAAGGTCAAAGGAAGGTCTAAGGACTGGAGTGAGAACTTCAGATAGAACAGCACTCCTAACTAAGCCCAATTTGCATAGGACAGGCCCCGGGGGGGAGAAAAAAAACACATAAAAAGAAGAACTAAAGGGCTCTCTCTCTCTCTCCCAAGCACTGGGGCGCTCTTCTCTTCGCGTCTTTGGATCAACGTGCCCTCACACCTGGAAGATGGATTTTCCTGCTATTTTCTAAATAAAATAGAGCTGTAACACTGATTTGTCTAAGAGCTATAACATGGTCCATTTGAGACCTGAGAGCTATAACACGGTCTGTCTAAGACCCAAGAGCTGTGACACACTGAGGGGGCTTTAATGTCTGTCACTCCAAATCTTTGTTGTGACGAGACAAAGAACCGACGCGCATACATTCGCCTGACAAGACTATGCAGCAGTAACTTACTTTTCCACTTACTGCATGCACATATACACACACATACACACACAGATCCATTTTCCCTGAAAAGGAGTTGAACTTCATTTGTTTGTTCCCACTGAACTTCATTGTCCATCTCTGACATTGCATTTTGGACAAAGATTTGCATGTTTTGAAGTGGTTAGGAACACAGAATCTGGCATCAGAAAACCCTCGTGCAGAAATAGGACTCCATTAGGTATGAGTTGGGGTTAAAATTGAGCAAATTACTGACCTATTTAAGCATTTGATTCTCAAATCTACATTGAAGAAAATGATGGTAACCTATATCATTGTGAGGTTTAAAATTCCCTAGACCATCCCCATGGAAAAGAAATGCAAAAAAGCAAAATGGCTGTCTGGGGAGGCCTTACAGATAGCTGTGAAAAGAAGAGAAGCAAAAAACAAAGGAGAAAAGGAAAGATATATGCATCTGAATGCAGAGTTCCAAAGAATAGCAAGGAGAGATAAGAAAGCCTTCCTCAGTGTTCAATGTAAAGAAATAGAGGAAAACAACAGAATGGGAAAGACTAGAGATCTCTTCAAGAAAATTAGAGATACCAAGGGAACATTTCATGCAAAGATGGGCTCAATAAAGGACAGAAATGGTATGGACCTAACAGAAGAAGGTATTAAGAAGAGGGGGCAAGAATACACAGACTGTACAAAAAAGATCTTCAAGACCAAGATAATTACGACAGTGTGATCACTGACCTAGAGCCAGACATCCTGGAATGTGAAGTCAAGTGGGCCTTAGAAAGCATCAGTACAAACAAAGCTAGTGGAGGTGATGGAATTCCAGTTGAGCTATTCCAAATCTGAAAGATGATGCTGTGAAAGTGCTACACTCAACACGCCAACAAATTTGGGAAATTCAGCAGTGGCCACAGGGCTGGAAAAGGTCAGTTTTCATTCCAATCCCAAAGAAAGGCAATGCCAAAGAATGCTCAAACTACCACACAATTGCACTCATCACACATGCTAGTAAAGTAATGCTCAAAATTCTCCAAGTCAGGCTTCAGCAATACATGAACCATGAACTTCCAGATGTTCAAGCTGGTGTTAGAAAAGGCAGAGGAACCAGAGATCAAATTGCCAACATCCGCTGGATCATCGAAAAAGCAAGAGAGTTCCAGAAAAACATCTATTTCTGCTTTATGGACTATGCCAAAGCCTTTGACTGTGCGGATCACAACAAACTGTGGAAAATTCTGAAAGAGATGGGAATACCAGACCACCTTACCTGTCTCTTGAGAAACCTATATGCAGGTCAGGAAGCAACAGTTAGAACTGGACATGGAATAACAGACTGGTTCCAAATAGGAAAAGGAGTATGTCAAGGCTGTATATTGTCACCCTGCTTATTTAACTTATATGCAGAGTACATCATGAGAAATTCTGGGCTGGAAGAAACACAAGCTGGAATCAAGATTGCCGGGAGAAATATCAATAACCTCAGATATGCAGATGACACTACCCTTATGGCAGAAAGTGAAGAGGAACTCAAAAGCCTCTTGATGAAAGTGAAAGTGGAGAGTGAAAAAGTTGGCTTAAAGCTCAACATTCAGAAAACGAAGATCATGGCATCTGGTCCCATCACTTCATGGGAAACAGATGGGGAAACAGTGTCAGACTTTATTTTTCTGGGCTCCAAAATCACTGCAGATGGTGACTGCAGCCATGAAATTAAAAGACGCTTACTCCTTAAAAGGAAAGTTATGACCAACCTAGATAGCATATTCAGAAGCAGAGACATTATTTTGCCAACAAATGTCCGTCTAGTCAAGGCTATGGTTTTTCCATTGGTCGTGTATGGATGTCAGAGTTGGACTGTGAAGAAAGTTGAGCACTGAAGAATTGATGCTTTTGAACTGTGGTGTGGGAGAAGACTCTTGGACTCCAAGGAGATCCAACCAGTCCATTCTAAAGGAGATCAGTCCTGAGTGTTCATTTGAAGGATGATGCTAAAGCTTAAACTCCAGTACTTTGGCCACCTCATGTGAAGAGTTGACTCATTGGAAAATACTCTGATGCTGGGAGGGATTGGGGGCAAGAGGAGAAGGGGACGACAAAGGTTGAGATGGCTGGATGGCATCACAGACTCGATGGACATGGGTTTGTGTGAACTCTAGGAGTTGGTGATGGACAGGGAGGCCTGGTGTGCTGCAATGGGATCACAAAGAGTCGGACACGACTGAGTGACTGAACTGAATTGAATTGAACTATGTCAATGTTGCCTCTGTTATTACTTAGTACTTTTAGCATTATCATGATATGTTTTCTATTATTTCCACATTCTGAGGTCAGATAGGAACACTGGACCAAACTTTTTATCATTGTTAATTTACCAAATTGTTTCACCTCTATAAAACCAAGGTCTTTCATCTAAGGATGCACTCTTATTTGTTTTAAAAGAGTGCCACTGGCAAAAAACAAAACTCATAGATGAGCACATTTATATATTTAAAACTGTTATGTATGACTTTCCTTATAACTCTTCAAAGGTCCTATAAAGGACATTTCACTTTGCTTTATACAATCACTATTCCTTGATCCAAAGTAAACAACAACAAAAATAATAAACAACAAGAAGCCCAAAACTCACTTTTATTTTTCTCAGTGATTTTCTGGCTAATGATAACTATATAGCTAAATTATACTTACCATTTAGGGTAATCAGTATATCAGTAACATATTTCATAAACATTTTCTTGATATTGATTCTTTAATTCACTGATGGGGTAGGGGTCAGATTTTATGACTACTTTGCATATCAGGAAAGGGAAGCAAGTTAATACATGATTTTCCTAGAATGACAACATGATGGGAAATTGGATCTTAAACCAAACGTTACCCACCAGTCACCAGATTCCCAAGAGCTTGTGTATTATAGACTTATTACAGTCTATAATGTGCAACCCACTGCTCTGAGTAGAAGGGTAGAAAAAATACTCACTCAAAAGTAAGCAAGAACCAAAGTGGTTTAGATGATAACACTGTGGGTTTTAGTGAAAATGATGCACCTCAATAAAATAGTGCTTTGCTACTTACTCTGCTTTTCAAACACCAAACTCCAGCCAGACTGCCACGTATTCTTCCAGCTGAATTCCCTCTATCCTGCCTTTCTCCTGCCTCATAAACTCAGCCAGACTAATTTCCTCAAGATTTCCTTCAAAGCCCTGAGGAGTCTTCCTTGTTATTTTTTCATCTTAACACTCATAGTGGTTGGCTGGAAAATGGCTGGACAACGTTTCTTTTCACTTCCATTTCTGAGCAGGCTATGAGGCTTCCATATGGGACATTTTCTTTCCTCTCTCTGACTTTCTGCATTTTCTTCCCTGTTTGTATTGTCACACAAGCTCATTCCTCATTTACTGGGTTAACCCTCCCTGTCCCATCCTTGTTAAAGTCTTCTCTCCTTACTCCATCTCTGAGTTCCTAGAACCTTTAACATCTGCCCCCAAGGCTGACTTCTTATTCTTCAAAGGTTGGGGTTATTCTCCTATCTCTTGTACTGTAGTTGTGCTTGTTTTAACCGATTGAATCTGAGAAGTATCTTAGAGCAGAGATTCTGTTGGACAAATTCTCTGTTCCTTCAGCCCAATAACACCAGCTAAGAGGGACTTTAAAAATCATTTGAGTAGGCTACCCATATCTTAAAACTGTAGTCTTTTAGTTCAAACATAGAAGCCTGCAGTTAGAACACACCAGATGTGGGTAAACTGCCCATACTAAGCTATTCTGTTCCTCTTGTTTCCCTGTTTATCTAGACAATCCCCCAAACTCTGAGGAACATATTTTGAAAACTCTGAGAAGAATCAGGGTGCCCAAAGACACAGAGTTGCTATCTTACACAGGGTTGACATGTCATCAAACCCAGAATGTGTACTAGTTAAAGTGAACGTGTGGGTTGATTATCAGTTGTCGTGTAGCAATTACTTAAGCTTCACTTCAATGACCACAAAACTAGAGGGAACCACGATTTATATCAGAAGAAAACGTATACTTAAAAGAACTCAGTGATGCATATCTATGTCTGATAAGATTTTGAGAGGATTGGAACATGAGACAGTTCATGCGTATTGCCCAAAAGCACCTGGGGAAGTCAAGAACATCCATGAACCAAGAGCATCTCAGAGTCTTCTTTGCTTACTGCTTTGATTCTGAATATTTTATATTTAACATGACTCTTCCAAAAAGCTGGTTAACCAAAGAGAATAAGCAATGACCTTGAAAGTGAAATTCAGATTTCTCAGGGGTCAAGAGCCCTCTACTTGTCCTCTACTCTCAACCAACTGGAACTGCAGTGGGGATATTCTTCCTCCTCTTTGCAATGGCTCTGAAGGAACTAAAGATATATAGTTCCATTTGTTCATTATGATTAACTCAATTCTTAAATAAACTGAGTAATTTGCAACAGAATTGTTAGCATTACAAAGAGTAATTAGTAGGGTTTTTTTTTTTTTTTCCTTTGCTTACTTATTTATTTAACTACAGGCTCCTTTATATTCATATGTTTGCCCTGTTTAGGTACCTCCTTTGCAACTTATAAGCTTGATGGTTAAGAGGCTTGAATTGTGGTTCCTGGGTAGCTGTTGACTTTCCTTCTCTGTGAGGTAGTAATTGATACTTGAAATTTAGAAACCTCTTAATTATTATCCTGAAACCAAATGTCAGGTGGATGTAGAACTCAGGACATTCTATTTTGAAGGTGACAGTCCTCCACACTGTAAACCATAATCTGGACTTCTCTAGTATCTATTTTGCAGTCTACCATTTGTTTTTTCTGACTTGCAAAGGAAAAATGTCAATATAATGTATATGAGGCAATATGCCTTCAGAACAAATGTGTATCTGTTGCAAGAGTACAATAGTAATGTAGGCAATCCACAAAACTGACCACTCTAATGTGGAATGAAACTTTGCTTTGGGATGCAATATGTATATTTTAATAATATTGTCTCTAATATTTCCTGGCATATTTTCCCTTGTATTGATCTAGTTCTGTGACCTTTAGTTTTTCCTTGATGTAAACACATCACTTAATAATCCTATTTAGTGACTCAATTTCACTGAAAAACTATAGATACAAAATCTGTCCCTTTGAGGGTATGCACCAACCACCACCAATTGTCTTTCAATTGAAAAAAAAAAGAAAAAAAAAATTGGGTTTTACTTACAAGTTAAGTTTAATCTAATCATTATATAATTACATGTATTTTTTTTAATGGTTAACATGAAATAAAAGCAATGGGCTAGTCTAAATTTTACAGTGATACAGATGAGTGTGAGACTTTGCCAGGATAAAGTCTTCCTTTATTTGAAACAAAGAGTAAGAGTGTATTAGGCTATCCAACAAACCATCCATCCCTGACATTTTGTGAATTCCTGATCAGTCAAGTGTTTATCCTTTGATACAGGTTTCCACAAATGTGAGCACTCTCAGCCAATCATGGTTTAGCATAACTTCATTTCTCAAGGTCCACTGACTCAGGACATGTTGCTTTCATTCCCATTTGTTCCTCCCTTGCTTCCCTATGCCTACTATTCATACTCTCATCTTCCATTTCACTTTATTGTATGTGAATTCTAGACCTTCCAATCTTGCTAGGTTGTCCAATTGTCCCTTTGTCTTAACTTACTGTTGACCTACATATGTGGATATCCCTGGCCTGGGGAATTGAGCTGTCTATTTACCTGAATCCTTAGAGGCTCCTATATACCTGAGAATTCCACTGAACTTTATTACATGAAACACAAGATTGAGAATTACCTTTAAATATTTGTGTATTAAAAATAATCAAAATGATTAACTGCTTAGCTAAGCCAGGCAACTTAAAATGAGCATTTTGCTTTCATTTCAGAAATCCAGTCTTATTTTTTTTTATATTGGTAAGGCACTCACTACTTTTTTTTTTTTTTTTAATGTTGCAACTACAATGCTTCACTGCAGTGCATTTCAAAGTTTTTAAATGTTAAATCTTTCTATGAGTGACTTACAATTCCATCTCATTTACTCGGGCTGAAGTTAAAGAAAAGAAACACGAAGTATACATTAAAAAAATGTGTTAAAATTATGATAGCAGAATAGCAAGAGGCATGACCACCCATATAATGAGACTTCATCTTGCTGAAAGCGTGGTTCAACACATGTGTCAGTGTCAACCCAAGGCTGAGATCTAATTAGGGTACATTCAGCCAGTCTGATTATGTGTTTCTTTTTTGGTGACAAATTCATTCATTTTACAACAACATTTCTGTGAACATCCAACAATTTGTTTCTAAGCCTGAAGTTGATTTTTAAAATATATAATTCTATGGGGTGGTGAATAAGAGAGTTCTTCAGTAAATAAACATTAACACACACTCTGCTTATCTGACCCTTTAGGTGAAATTGCCAAGTGTGTTCAGTGAATCAACAAATTCAATCAATTAATAATTTTGGATGCTAATTTGGCTGTTTGGTTTGCTTTGGAAATGAACAGAGATTATTCTGTCATTTTTGAGATTGCATTCAAGTACTGCATTTCGGACTGTTTTGTTGACCATGATGGCTACTCCATTTCTTTGAAGGGATTCCTGCCCAGAGTAGTAGATATAATGGTCATCTGAGTTAAATTCACCCATTTCAGTTCATTTTAGGTCACTGATTCCTAGAACGTCGGCATTCACTCTTGCCATCTCCTGTTTGACCACTTCCAATTTGCTTTGATTCATGTACCTGACATTCCAGGTTCCTATGCAATATTGCTCTTTACAGCATCGGACCTTGCTTCTATCACCAGTCACATCCACATTTGGGTATTGTTTTTGCTTTGGTTCCATATCTTCATTCTTTCTGGAGGTATTTCTCCACTGATCTCCAGTAGCATATTGGACACCTACCGACCTGGGGAGTTCCTCTTTAAGTATCCTATCATTTTGCCTCTTCATACTGTTCATGGGGTTCTCAAGGCAAGAATACTGAAGTGGTTTGCCATTCCCTTCTCCAGTGGACCACATTCTGTCAGATCTTTCCACCATGACCCGCCCATCTTGGGTTGCCCCATGGGCATGGCTTAGTTTCATTGAGTTAGACAAGGCTGTGGTCCATGTCTGATTTTCTGTGATTATGGTTTCAGTGTGTCTGCCCTCTGATGCCCTCTCGCCAACATCTACCGTCTTACTTGGGTTTCTCTTACCTTGGGCGTGGGGTATCGCTTCACAGCTTCTCCAGCAAAGCGCAGCCACTGCTCCTTACGTTGGATGAGGGGTATCTCCTCACCGTCGCTGCTCCTGACCTTGAACATGGAGTAGCTCCTCTCGGCCCTCCTGCGCCCGTGCAGCCACCGCTCCTTGCATCATAAAATGATCTTGAATTTTTTAGAGAAAAGGCTAAGAAAGATAATATGGAAGGAGGAGGAAGTTTCTGATGATAAGACAGAGCAATTATATTTCATAAATAAAAATTCATCCTATGATTTAATTTGAAGTTAGTTGCATTGTGACACAAACTATTCCTCTTCTCTCCCTCCTTCACCATCTTTCAAATACAGGTTCAGAAAGAGCTATCATGCTGGCATATTCTAACTTAATAATGATCTTATTATACTTTAGGAAGAGAGTAACTGATACAGAGCAGTATCCTGAAAGTTATGGTTTTTAAAATGCACTACAATATTAGGACAGGTTTTGTTTGTCCATAGGGTATGTGGACCTAAGCATCCCATAAACTCACTTAGAAGTTCCCCAAAACCTGAGATAAGTAACTGATGATCACCACTTTTCAGATAAGAATAATGAGGCATAGAGTTTAAGTTACTAGACACAGACTACATAGGGACAGAGACAGAATTCAAACTCAGACTTTTATGCATGAATGTTAAGATCTGTAATACTGACTCTCTCATTTTCCAGTTGTATTTTCTGGAAAATAATTCAAAAGCCTGAAGTACTAAGGTCAATAGTTGAGAGACACATAATTATGAAGCTATCAGGAGGTTAGTTCAACTGGGAGACAATTTTAAGGTCACTAAATTCTCCTCCAGCTCCAGAGTTCTGCCTCTGTTGTCCTGTTATTTTGTGCAGTGGACACTGAACGGGGTGGGGTCTGTGTCTCTCTAATGGAAGCGTGTAAATTACACCCTCATAAAGGGAGCTCGGTGGGAAGCCAGGGGTTCCTGTGTTCCAGTCTCAGTTCTTTCTACTCAGAGTATGGTTTTCCTCGTATATTAAATGATGTGTTTGTATTAACGGTTTCAGGGTTAGCAAACCAAAATGCCATGCTTCTTTCTCATAAGCCATCAGTTATTCCACATTGTGTCTTGGTCTGTGGCATCATAAATCTCTGTTGACTCTTAAAAGAATGTCCCAGAATGGGGTCCTTTATTTCTATGAGTAAACTTCCATACTATTTTCTATGTGAGGTAAGTATGGTTTTGTTCTATATTGAGGTGGAGGTTCCTCAGTATACACAAAATACTGGTTCTAAACAGTTTCTAAACTTCTTTTTGGAGTGAAAAAAACTTTTTTCTGTATGTGTATGTGTGTGTCACATACGATATTTAACATAACTTCAGGAAAATTGCTTTCTAAGTAACCTTAAAGTGAAACATTTGTGATCATGCACATACACAAAATTTTTAAAAATATTTTGTTTACAAAGTAAACTCATGTAAATGAATATATTGTTTATACATATATATTTTTATTTTGTTTTGTTTCTGAAGCCAAATATGTATTTTCTGTGATTTTTATACTGTTTCTTATATTTTAAAAAAATACTGATGTATTTATTTGGCTGTGCCGAGACTTCATTGTGGCATGCAGGGTCTTTAGATGTGGCACGCAAAAATCTTGGCTGAGGCATCTTTAGATGTGACACACAAAAATCTTGGCTGAGGCACATGGGATCTAGTTCCCTGGCCAGGGATCAAACCCAGGTCACCTGCAGTGAAAGAGCAGCATCCTAGTCATTGGACATGTACATATCGTTATCCAGGATTGAGGGCTTCTTTCTCTGTGTAATATTTATATTTATACAGCCTTGATATTGAGACTTAACCATCGGAGTAAGATTTGTCACTGAGAATACTAGGAAGAAGAAACTTTACTATTATAAAGGATCCTAATAAATTGCCAATTATAAGAAGTGAAGTCACAGTCTCTTGGTTTATAAAATTAAGATGTCCTAAAGGAAACAGAACAGTCAATAAAACTAGGTGTTTGTAAAATTCAGTGTTGGGGATATCTAAATTTGGATATTTTCCCAACAGATTTTTTTCTTTCTTAGCAAAGACATGGCTTTATACTATCATCTGAAATTAAGTTTACCTTTTGCTAACATCTCTAACCTGTTTAATTGGATTTGTATTATTCTCTTGTCATTATTAGCACTTGTAACACCTTCCAATTTAGTATTGCTTCCTGTTTTCATTAGTGTGTTGTTCACTCCCACTTCCAGACCATTAATAAAGTTATTGAACAAAACCAGCTTTCCCAGCTGCTGGTGCCCTCCCCCCAGTGCCTCCCTCAAGCTGCACACATCCCCACTCATCATTCCTCTCAGTTTACTGAGGCCAGAACAGGCCCTGTAACCACATACTTTTTAAAATCTATTTTTACTGTATTCCACAATTGTATTTTCATTGCGTGTTGGACTTGGTATATATATATATTTTTTTCTAGCTCTTATGAATCATAAAATCAAACCTAGTGGAAACCAGGAGAAGTTCAGGGAAAGAAACCTATCAGCTTAAGAGGTATTGGTATAACGGGTCTTTTTTGCAATGGTTGGGGAAATCTGAAACCAACAAGACTGATGCAGTTTGCATCTCAGACACAGTAGATAATCTGTAGGGCTACAACAATCACTTCTGCTTCCTATAGGCTGGAAAATGCATCAGTGGATAGACAGACATGTTTATTATTCCCAATAAATGTTCTGGGTCTGACGATTTTTCTTAGTTTAATGTATGAATTTCATTTCATAACAGCAATAAGACACTCCAGGCTGTGCATTTGTTAGGGATTATTGCACTTCTTGGGTGGTTTAAGTCATTCTGCCTTTAGTCTTATGCCATATAACATGACCCAAGGCACCTTATAAATAGCAGAGCAATGCACTGCCTGTCATGTGTTATAGCTTGAATAGCCTTGTAAAGGGACATGGATTATGGAGGTATGATAATAACTGTAAAACAGGAGTGGTAATTTAAGTGCCTGTGTTGGATTATCTGTATGATTAGTTTTTTTTTTTTTTGGTTTGGTCTTTTGTGTTTCATTCTACTTAGAATTCTCATTTACTGAAATCACTGCTCAACAATACAGTGTGCTTATGGGGTTGAAGGTAATACAAGATCTAATTTAATATTTAAACCTTCTCATTGTTTTATTTATCAATTAGCTTTTAGAGGTTAGGCCGGAATTAGCTGACATACATGACAGCCTCATGGCAGAGATTATAGGTTCTCTCTCCTATCACCATACATTATAGCAAATACTCTTAGGGCTGAATTCTTAAACTTCATGGAAAAGTAATGCCACAAAAAAAATCTTAATATTTCAGTGAAAGTGCTAGTAGCTCAGTCATGTCCAATTCTTTGCCACCCCATGGACTCTATGTAGCCTGCCAGGCTCCTCTGTTGATAGAATTCTCCAGGCAAGAAAGCAGGAATGGATTGCCATTCCCTTCTCCAGGGGATATTCCCAACTCATGGATGAACTGGGGCCTCCTGAATTGCAGGCAGATTCGTTACCATCTGAGCCAACAGGGAAGCCCATAATATTTCAGTACCACAACTGAAAGAGCAAATGAGCATTACTTGGGTTTCAAAGCTAAAGTTATATATATGTGATATGTAACATTAGAGCCAATGAGGGTTTGGCATCTGTAAACCAGCAGGTGAGTATTTTTTGTAGTTTTTGGTGTTGTTGTATCCATATGTTTGACATAACAGAATTGAAATATATCGTTTGTTTTCAGTTTTTGTTATAAAGGAAATAATGTGAAAATGTTTGCTGATAAGAGGCTGACAAGGGTTAATGAGGGTAAATGAGGTTAATCAGTATGTGGCATCAGATCCCTGAGTTTCTGGCTCCATCCCCCTCAGCTGACTTGGACATGACACTGACTGCTGTTTAGCTACGTTTTCTTCATCACTTAGATGGAAAAGCTATGAAGTTGGTGTGTACTTGGAAGGAGTACTTAGATGTACTTAGATGTATATTTATGATGCATTCTATATCTATCTATCTACCTATTTATCTAACTATGATAAGTGAAGGATTATGGAAGATAACCCACTACCACACACCCAAATAACCACTCACCCTCATGACACAAAACTGTCATTCCATGTCAGAACAGATATTCATTTTCAAATCTTTTCCTCATCTTTCATGATACACTATGATTATAGCATAGACTTTGTGAACAACAGCATTGGGAGAAATCCTAAGAGCTTTCCAAAGCAAACTTTCATTCATTCATGTAAGAATTCTAACTACCACACACTGGATGGATTTTCATTCTCTCCTATACTGGATAGCTGTGGTTAGAATTTTCTTCTTATACAAAAATATACCTCTCTCTAATCTCTCTACATTGGACAAAGCCTGGCCTTTCATACCAAGATGAAAAAATGCTGTTCAGCTTCTGATTCTAAATTCCTATGAAGACTAAACCATCAATATTTCACTTTTCTTTCATTACTTTTAATCCAGACAGGAGGTTCTGTAAGGCACATTGCTAATTGTAGCATGTATGCTTAATGATGAAATTCTCTAGCAGCTGCAAAATGTTCTGCAAAGCATTTTATAGATTAAAGTTTTTCATGTTTCATTCAGTGAAAAGAGAAGAAAGACTGATAACATTGACAATAGCTTCCATTTAAATTCATGTAATAGATCTAATATAGCACTTTGTAGCATTTTGCAGAGCTGTTCTTTTTATTTTATCAGGATAGGAGTAGTTACTTTTTAACAAAAGAATAGGACTGAAAGAGTATCTTAAAAAAAAAAAAAAGAGCAAGTATCTTGGTATTAATTTTTATAACATTTCACCCTTATATAAAGACTATCATGCGTATTATTAGCTCAAAATCCTTATTTTCTTAAAAAAAAATTGTTTCTAGAAATTGCAAGCCTGCTGAGGGCTAAAGCTAGGTCTAACCATGTATATTAGCAACTGCTATATGTCTGCCAACAAAACTAATATATCCCATCAACACCAGATAAAATTAATTTTTGATTAAAAGTAAATGAGTCCTGAATATTCATTGGAAGGACCTATGCTGAAGCTGAAGCTCCGATACTTTGGCCACCTGATGCGAAGAAGTGACTCATTGGAAAAGACCCTGATGCTAGGAAAGATTGAAGGCAGGAGGAGAAGGCAACTTCAGGGGATGAGATGGTTGGATGGCATCACTGATTCAATGGACATGAGTTTGAACAAGCTCCGAGAGTTGGTGATGGACAGGGAAGCCTGGCATGCTGCAGTCCATGGGGTCACAAAGAGTCAGACATGACTGAGTGACTGATCTGAACTGAATAAACTTTTTCTATGGTATCCTTAATACACAGCTTAAATGCAATTTCCACTCTACCTCCTGGTCACTCTGCATTCACATCAAAGATTTATCATCTTATTATGGTGGTGGTGGTGGTTTAGTTGCTAAGTTGTGTCCAACTCTTGCAACCCTCCAGGCTCCTCTTTCCATGGGATTTTCCAAGTAAGAATACTGCCATGGATTACTATTCCCTTCTCCAGGGAATCTTCCTGATCCAGGGATCAAACTCATGTCTCCTGCACTATAGGTGGAGTCTTTACCGCTAAGCCACCAGGGAAGCCCCATCAACTTATTATAGCCCAGAGTCACTTATTTTTCCCCTTTATTTTTGTGTTTCATAATAGCTGATAGTCAGGCATTCATCACCAATTATTCACATGTTGCATTGTTCAACTAATTACATTGTCATATTGAAGTATGTTTTTTTGTTTTTTTTTTTCGCTGCCTTAAAGAGGTACTTTCATCATGAAGTATGTTTTATATGATTATTTAACGTTGTATTTGTTTGGCTTCTTTGACAAACTGGAACCCTAAGCCACCAATAGTAAGGTTGTTCTTACAGGTCCTGAAAGGTGTTGCTTTTCCTCAGCCCCTTGCATCGGGCCAGTTAAGTGGCAAAAAAAACACAAACTACATTTGCACTTATACCATATACTTAGGTGGCTCCTCTAATAATTCCCAGCATCCAAGCCATCTGACCTGAAAGTGCAGGGAGCAAATTTAGAAGCACTGTAACTCACACACAGCATCTTGTGTGCTTAGAACTGTGTGTCAGTGAAGTGAGGTGGAATGTCTTGCATCAGTAAAGTCTTTCAGAAACTGCACAATGACAGCCAAAATCCACCCCCCCATATATATATATATATATATATATATATATATATATGAATGCATAAAAAAAAAAAAAGCCTGAAGAAGAACAGATGTGTTAGAAGTGTGAAATGGATTAACATCAAAGCCCCCTGGGAAAAATCCGAAACATGAAATGCAAGCTCCTGAGTGACAAGAGCTATTCAGAGCATTCAAAGCCAGGCAGTGCGTTTCAGGCTGCATCTCCCCCTGAGCTGAGAGGCTTGTGTGGCAAGTAGAGGTGTGAGAGAGGAACCCTCTCTGAACTTAGAGGAAATGTAGCCTCCGTGTATGCTGATGTGCAGGAGATGGGAAAGGCAAGCCATAATTTTTTTTTCTTCTTAAACAATTTAAAGACAGAGTCTGTTTTGTATAGATGCAGACAAAGAAGCCATTAGTGTTTTTGATATGAAGGGTAAAGAGAAGAACCCCTTGTAAAAATTTTTACTTATTCATTACAGTGACTCACATATTCCTCTGGTCTTTACAGGATGAGAATAGTGAATCTCAGTGTAGTTCTACCATGACATCACAGAATTTAGATCTGGTTATCCATCTATATGATTTAACAGTATAACCCAGAGACTAGAAACTACATTATCTTTCTCAACAGTTTCACCAAATTCTCTTTTGAATAGCAATATTGTTGTAATAAGTTTGTTATAAAAGCATGAATCTGGTCAGTTTACAAAACTGACAGGTAAAATCATTGAAAAAGCATAGATACGGAAACTGCAAGTATAGTCGGAGTCTTAAAAAAAAAATAAGCATAAGAGATGATCTTGCAATTAAGTAGGGTTCTAGTTAAAGGAGGTCTTCCCAGGTGGCTCAGTGGTGAAGAATCTGCCTGCCAGTGCAGAAGGCCCAGGTTCAATTCCTGGGTCAAGGAGATCCCCTGGAGAAGCTCATGGCAACCCACTCCAGTATTCTTCCTCAAAAATCCCGTGGACAGAGGAGCTTGATGGGCTATAGTTCATAGGGTCACAAAGAGTCAGACATGACTGAAGCAACTTAGCACACACACTAGTTCAAGGTTGTTGCACCCCTTCCTGAACCACCACTTTACTTATGACTGTGTTCTAAGTAGTAGCTCAAAATCGTTCTTGATGCATGTGCCAAGTAATTAGCCCTTTGATTCTTCTTTTCAAAACTTCTTTTCAAACAGATATAAACAAAACAGTCCCCTGGTATTTGATCCTGTTGCCAATACAGGGGTATATTCAAAGTTGTGACAAGTCTTCCTTTCTGAAGATGAGTTTGATCTTTGAGAGACGTCAAAGCTGGAATCACTACTGTTGTTTGAGATGACTCTGCATTTTCCACAACTGAGGTCATTTGTCTCTCTGAATGTTGAAAGATAGTTATCTACTTTGAACTAAGAATCACAGGCATTCTAACTCCTCTCCTACCAGGTCCCACATCCAATATGAGAAGAAATAAAAAGCTCTGGCCAATATTTTATGTACAATTCACAATATTATATAATGAGTTGAGTCAACAAATACTTATTAGGAGTCTGAAATTTTAGGAAATGTTGTAAAACAAGAGAGAACAAAAAATGTAATCATGACTAATGAAGCTCAAGCCATAAATTATACAAATCAATCACAGTGCATTAATCATACCCTGTTTTGTTGGCTACTTTTTTCTTTTGCATATGATGTATCTCTCATCAGGTTTTAATTATATTGAGGTAAATCTGATGTGATGGTTAACGGTCAGCTTGCTGAGTCAAGTACATATGGATTCAGATTTTAGTTTTTCCATGGAACAGTTTAGGTTGCAGTGTGCTACAGTCCATGGGGTAGCAAAGAGTCAGACACGACTGAGCGGCTGAACTGAACTGAACAGCTTAGGCAATCTTTAACACTGCTTCCCATCACTCTGTTGCTAATGTCTCCAATTTTCAACTTTCTTTATTGTAAAATGTGAAAAAAAATTGCTTTATTGATATTATGCAGTGAGGTAACAGACATGAAGAACTTAGCACAGTGCTCGGCATAGACAAAAATAGCAGTATTGCTGGAGGTACACCTAGAGCTCCTCACTCCACTCAATCCACCAGAAGGACTTGCACAGTGTCTACAATGGGGTTGGTATCGAATGCTAGTGCATTGATGAATTTGATGTATCTGCAACTGACTTTTGAATGTATTATTAAACGAAGGAAAGAAAAACCTATCTGACAACTTATAAAATATATAAAGACGGCCCTACTACTGGTTGTTGAGAGATGCAAATTTAAATGCATGGTGAGGTCCAGGGGCCTATTTCCATTCCTCTGCATTTGTTTTCTGGAAGTCTAATAATTTCATGTTCTTTCAAGGTAAACATTTGCAACCCACTTTTTAAAATACAGACAGCATTGAGAGCAACAACTTATTAATTCATTAACTTTTTCTATAATTTAGTTTATCCAATATCCAATTTTTTTAAAAAGTCACTCATGGAATCCCTTGGATACAAAACTATTTTATTTTTCTTTGCAAACAGTATATAGAAGAATATACAGTAGGCACTCATATTATTTACTTGAATGGATAAATCTAGGTATAGCTAAGAAAGCCCTCTTTTAAACACACTAGTGTGTACGTTTCAGGTTTGTATCAATGGTAGGTGATTGGTGGGTAAGGGGCTATTGAGTTATCAGTGGTGTCAGAATTCAAGTGAATGAAGCAGAGAACATTGAAAAAGATTTTTCCTACATCATTTTTTGCCTAGACCTCTCCCTGGTGTTATGACATCAAACAGCCATATGGGCAGACTGTGACTAAGGTTTGTCATGAAAAATCATATTCTTATTTATGTTGGAGATGGGGAAGAATTCCTCTCCTGGGCCAGAATGGTTCTTTTCCACTAGACGGATTATTGTGCCCTAGAGAAACTTCCTAGGATGCTTCAATTGCGTATTTCCTCTAGGGAAAAAAGGAAAACTGTAAGAAAACAGTAGAGGTGAGTTATTAGTTAAGTATAAATATCTTATGGTAAAATTTCAAGCTGTAGAGAATATTTGATCTTAAAATTATTTACATCAAACGTTTTGAAGGACAAAAAAAAAAAAAAAGCAATCGAAAAAGTCTTCTGTGTGTGTTTGTGTGAGAGAGAGAAGATTGCATTCAAAACATTTCCTCCTTCACTAGACTTCGATGTCTGCTTGAGGCTATTGTATGGTGTTTACCTAGTATCTTCTGAATTGTTCATGAGTTTTCCACCCACTTGTTCTTTATGAGGGAAGTTAACTTTTGCAGAAACAAAAGCTTGGATTACAGATGTATGCTCTTCTGAGCATGGCAGGGGGTAGGCTGGGTAGTGAGGTGAAATGTCTTTCCCTGTAAAGAAGGAAAGAAGAATGTTGAGACAGGGAAGAAGGACACAGTGAGAAGCCCTAAGCATTTAAACCACTGTACTTTCTTATGTTACAATGTTAACATAGCTGGATTTAGCACTGACATTTGAATATATCAAATCAGAAAAAAATAAAACTATCAATATTCTGTCTATCGAAATTTTAGTCTTTAATTGGTGAAAGCAAGGACCGAAGAGAAGAAGAAGCAGTACCAGATATTCATTGGTGACCTGGGCCAAAAAGACGACTAGGAACATTTGCCAGAATAGAAGTACAGAAAAAAAAAAAAGGTGTCAACAAGCCAATAAAAGGAAACTCAAGCAATTAGGCCTTAACATCGGACAGGTATAAGGCAATAAATGAGAAAATATTTCAGCATGTATATGGAGGAAATAATTTGGAAAAGTTTGGTGAGTGGTGTCACCTAGACATATAAACAGATGTATAATCAGGACTGGGCTTCCCAGGTGATAAAGAATCCTAGTGACAAAAAATCCGCCTGCCAATGCAACAGACATAAGAGACACAGGTTCAATCCACTGGAGGAGGGCATGGCAACTGACTCCAGTGTTCTTGCCTGGAGAATCCCCATGGACAGAGGAGCCTGGGAGGCTATAGTCTATAGGGTCTCAAAGACTCAGACATGACTGAAATGACTTAGCACAGCACAGCACAGCACATAATCAGAATCAGAGAGGTTCACTAGTGGAAAGAGAATCTAGAATACAGCCATGCACTCAATCCTTTGGAAAATATTGATGCCAACTAAGACATGGAGTTCAATGTGTGGTCCAAACTCTGAGTATCAAGAAAGGAACACTCTGAGTTATTAAGGTTGAACACACAATGTGAGTTGTTATGAGGCAAAAGAAAAGGAACCAAGGGCTGAAACTGGTGCAGAAAGGACTAGCAGCACACTAATTCAATAATAAGTGACTAGGCTATGGATACACCAATTTCATATTTTCTTATAGACCAACATGTCTCACTTTTTCCAATGGATTCAGCCTATAAATATGGATTTGAGGTTTTCTGTGTAGATTTCCATGTGAGTCATGAAAGCTCTTATGTCAAAAAGAGAAGTCTCAAAATAAAACATTCCAAGAAAACAGGCTTTATTATGAAGCCATCAAACAGGTTCTATGTTCACAAAGTAATTGACGAGATGCTCAGGCATGAAAGCCATGACTTTTTCCTTCAGAATGTTATCCTATACATAAAATATATATGGATAATAAAAACCTGTAGATATAATCAATTTTATATAAATATATATATATATATATATACACACACACAATAATGGGCTTCCCAGGTGGTGCTAGTGGTAAAGAACCTGCCTGTCAATGCAGGAGACATAAGAGATGTGGGTTTGATCCCTGGGTTGGGAAGATCTCCTGGAAGAGAGCAAGAAGAATCCCATAGATTTGACTGAAGTGACTTAGCATGCATGCATGCATGCGTATTTCCATCAACTTTTCAATAAACCCTCAAAAAAACTGTGTGTCCATGAGAGGAGTGTGTAGACAAAAATAAAAGGGATGTTGTTAAAAGATGTGACTCTAAATGTGCAACTGATAGTTTTCAAGTGCCCAAGACATAAGACTACGCTGTTTCAAGAACAATAGTGAACAATGTTGATTTTATTCTCTTCTGTTTTCTTTTCTCTAAAAAGCAGGGAAGCTTATAAAACTATTTAGAAAGTTTTCTAGACAACATGATTACATATGTAAGCTTCAATAATATAAAAAAGCCACTTGGAAGCAACAGGTCATTTGCAAGAGATTCTGGATATATGGGAGGCAAATAGAGCTCTAGAAGTAAACAGCACAATGAATGAAAAATCAAGTCAGCATTGTTAGGAAAACGCAGAAGTGGCATCCCTTAGCAAGATTCCTCAACTGGCCTTTCTGAACTAAGAATGAGTACTAAAACAGGGTCTGACAATTCCTGATCCTGCTGTCTTCTTTCAGATTCCAGCTGAGTGATTGAAAGGCTAGAGGTCTCCTACTTTGTAGAGGCTGCTGCTCAAGAGATTCACTTAAGTCTTGGATATTGGAAGTTTTATCTGCTTATTTGATGATTGGAATTTTCTGCCCATTATTGATCTCTGCCACTCTTACAATAAAGTAGACCATATTTTTTAGCCATTAAAAAGCACTTTATATACTGTCCAAAATCCGTCATGAACTTTGCAGCATTTCCTCAGCTGTTCAGTTCAGTCGCTGAGTCGTGTCCGACTCTTTGTGACCCCATAAACTGCAGCACACTAGGCCTCCCTCTCCATCACTAATTCCTGGAGCCTAACTCATGTTCACTGAGTCAGTGATGCCATCCAACCAGCTGTAGCACTGCCTAGCGAGGGATCATGTATCAAGGTACTTTCTGTTCATCTGCCATAATAGAAATTTGCCATTGATTATATTCTTCCCACTCCTACTTTCAGATAGTTACCCCTTCTCCATTACTTTGAAAAATGGTACATACTTACAGGGTAATTTTCTTTAATACCTTTGTATCTATCAAATAGGTGTGTTCTATGGTCTTTGATATTAATATTTGTTAGAGTACACATATTTACCTGTTTGAGGAAACATACTAGGAAAACTGTAAAATTTCATAAAGGAATCTCAGTAATGATATCCTAAAATTGTCAAGGCATTTAAAAACATTCCTGTATCTAAAGTACAGGAATAAAAGATGATCCAGGTTTTCAATATCAATGAATTACCAGATGTTTTTCTATGTACTTATGTACATTATCCCATTTAACACTTATGGGCACAGGATTTTGCTATTTACAATTGAAGAAGCTGCATTGCACTGATGTTATAATTAAATAATTCGAAAGACCAGTTTAAGATGCCAATTCCTGGGTGTTTAAAGCCTACACAGTATTTTCAATTATATTAACATTAATGTCTATAATCATGGAATATATATTTGTTTGGAAATATATAGTAATAATGACTACAACAATAGCACAAAATCCAAACAGCTAAAATTTATCAATATTTAACGTGTCATGCTGCTGTTGCTGCTGCTAAGTCACTTCAGTCGTGTCCGACTCTGTGCGACCCCACAGATGGCAGCCCACCAGGCTTCCCGTCCCTGGGATTCTCCAGGCAAGAACACTGGAGTGGGTTGCCAGTTCCTTCTCCAATACATGAAAATGAAGAGTGAAAGTGAAGTCGCTCAGTCATGTCTGACTCTTCGCAAGCCCATGGACTGCAGCCTACCAGGCTCCTCCATCCATGGGATTTTCCAGGCAATAGTACTGCAGTGGGGTACCATTGCCTTCTCTGAACGTGTCATAGGGCCTTTCAAAAAATGATCTTGTTTAATCATCAAAACAAGTCTGATAAGATGTCTTATTCTTCTGTTTTAAAGAAAAAAGAAGAAGAAGAAACAAGGAGAAAGCAAGTAATTTGCTCAAGTTTGGGCAAATTCTAGTGATGGGCAAGTATTTAACCCCATGTCTGATTCCAAAGTTCATGGTCATAACAGCTGTGCCAAGTGCTTAGCTATGGTAAGTGTTTCCACATTCATTATTTTATTTGCACCTATAAAACTTTATGAGAGGGGTAGAGCCAGCATCCGCTCACTTTACAGGCAGTGAAATGGAAGGTCTGACTTACAGGGAGCTGATAAGTAGCAGAGTAATGTCTCAGGCTCAGAACTTCTGATTCTAGCACACATACCTGCTACAAGAAGTCACATGACACTTGTGTAATACAGAGAACACAGCATGTGCTCTCTGTGAAAGAAGACTGATTTCCATGTTCTGTTCCACAACTTGCATACTTGAGGCATACTGGGCATCATAAAAAGAAGGATATAGCAATGGTGAAGTTGTCTTTTCATCTTCCTGAAACTGATTTCTCAGCCAGTCAAATTAGCCTAAAATAATGTGCCTCACAAATGTGCTGCTAAGAGCAAAAGAGCTAAGGTGTGTGAATATCCATCTACAACCTGAGTTTCACAAAATTTGAGGGCTTGATACTATTTACAATAAACAAAATACAGTTTTTGTCCTCAAGCAACTTGTAATGTGGCTGTGGGGTTAAGAGTATCTCTTATGCAGTAATAGAAAATAAAATGAAAAGTGAATGATATATATATGCAGGTGTTCAGCAAAAATGAATTATAAGTGAGGGATGGCATCAGCAGGTGAATTAGGAAGAGATACTGAACTGATTCTTCAGGGTTCAACTCATAAGTAGCCAACCGAGATTCCAGGTGAAGTGAATTGTTTGACTCTCTGTGATCCCTGTGGTTTTCATAATTAGTTACCTTGGAAAAAGCTCTTTAGACCACATTCCTCTATGGCTCTTCAAAAGTATTTTAGATGTAGACGGAGTGGCTGGTATCTTCAGACTTTGTGCCTTAAATTTTTGAGATCATTTTTCAGACCTATGCTAATCCACTGTAAAAATTTACAGACTTCTGGAAAGAGAAATACTACAAATTCTCACCTAGCACTAACATCTTTGCATGTATAAAATTCTTATTTTGTTATTCTGTTATGAGTGTACTGAAAGCCAAAAAGCAAGGGATGTAAATGTTTAAAAGAAACAATGAGGAGATCCAGCAGAGGGAGATAACCCTGGCTGGCAGTTCTAGTAAAGTATTTCTGACAGCTGGAGGGTATCCACAGGAAAGGGAACTTAAAAGTCTGTTGGTGGCAATGCAACATCTAATTTCCCAGCTTATTGTTTTAGTCCCATCAACTAGTCCCAGAAGATGTAGTATTTGCTCAGGAAACACCTAGAATATGAGGGATAGGAAACAACGGATGCAATCCTCATGACCCCAATTAAATCCTTGGCCATTTATCAATGTAATTTTCAAGTAATGACCATTTATACAGTCCTTCTTTGACTTGACCTAGATAAGAACAAAGTACATATGGATGAGATTGCTAACATATTGAAACAAAGAACTCAGTTTCTCCTAAGGTGTCATGACCATAGAAGATGTTGGTACCTTCGCAAAGAGTTGGACATTACTGAGTGACTGAACCGAACTGAACTAAACTGAAGGCTCCTGTCACCTCAGCACTTCACGACTTCCAAGTAAGCTGACCAGATGTGAACTAAAGGCACCAGCAACTATTTGATTCAGGGCTTTCTCTTCCTTGCAAGTGCCCACTCAGTCCTGTGAACAAGATATATGTGAGTTAATGCTTCTTGTGTGACATCCTTAAGAAAGGGCTGATGGGAATATGTGAATAAATACTCTGGTTATCACCTTGAATGGAATACCTCTGATAGACTCTCTTTAAATTGACTCCCAGTATTTCCAGGCTGATGGGGAGCCAGCTAAAGTAATAACATGCTTTTTTAAAAAATTTGTTTTAATTAAAAAAGTGTTGATTTACAATATTATGTTAATTTCTGCTGTACAGAAAAGTGATTCAGTTATTCATTATATGTATATATGTATGTGTGTATGTGTGAGTGTGTGTGTGTACATATATATATAGTCAATATCCTGAGATAAACCTTATAGTTTTTTCCATTATGGTTTATCTCAGGATATTGAATATAGCTCCATGTACTATACAATAGGACCTTGTTGTTCACCCATTCTATATGTAATAATTTGCATATACTATTCCCAGTCCATCCCTCAAATATGCTTAATACCTCATCATATACTGGTTTCTTCTCCATTCCTGCCTTACTTCTCCATTTGCTTAAAAGAGTTCCCTGGGATCACCTCTCAAGCAAGCCATTTGCACTGGAATCCTCATGTCAGAAAAGAATCCTACCCTTTACAGAATTTCACATGACATAGGTGAAATGTGCATCACTGGACCCTCTTCAAGTCCTGTCAGTTATATTGCAAAATGTAATAACATGCGTTCATAATAGTTCACAGTTTAAAAATTTTAAAGCCACTTTAAATAACACTTCAATTTTATCCAAAGAAGCCTAGTAAAGAGCCCATTAATAGTAATGCTTTGCTCTTGTGCATAATTTTTCACTTTTTGAAGCACTTTCCCATATTTATCATATTTGATCCTCATGACAACCCTGTACAAAATGTAGGGCAAATGTTAGCTTGAGGGACAATGTAGAGTGGTGGTGGAAAGAGTTCTCTGAACTGAGAGTCTAGAGACCTGATTCTGTCAGTAATTAGCAGCCCATCCACAATCAAGGCCTTAACCCTCTCTGGGCCTTGGTGTCCTCATCATGGCACAGGTCTGGTCTGTGGGATTTCTAAGATCACTGAAACTATTACCAGTCTACAAGAATAAGAATACAGAGATGGAGTGTAGGGTATGTGAGTGCAGGATAGCTTCCAATAGGGGCAGACAGCAGTTAGCAGCAGCAGAACTAGGCCTAAACATGATATCTAATAACTCTAGAGAAAGGACACATTAAGTAGCAAATGATCTGGAGTATTGGTGAAAAGCTTTTCATATCGGTTGTTGAGAGTGCATTGTCATAAATCTTAAAAAGAAAAAAATCTAGCAACTATGTTTTATTCCTAACGTAGAGATTGCTGTTGCTGTTGCTGTTAAGTCGCTTCAGTCGTGTCCAACTCTGTGTGACCCTATAGACGGCAGCCCACCAGGCTCCCCCGTCCCTGGGATTCTCCAGGCAAGAACGCTGGAGTGGGTTGCCATTTCCTTCTCCAGTGCAGGAAAGTGAAAAGTGAAAGTGAAGTCGCTCAGTCGTGTCCGACTCTTAGCGACCCCATGGACTGCAGCCTACCAGGCTCCTCCGTCATGGGATTTTCCAGGCAAGAGAACTGGAGGGGGGTGCCATTGTAGGAACCCTAGATTCCAAGTGTTCATGTCACTTGTCCTAGGCCACAAGCTCTCAATGGAGTTCCTGATATATAAACCCCATTTTTATGATTCTAAAGTGTCCTCTTCTGTTAAACAAGTATTTTGGTTCTGTTTTACCTAGCACATCTCTTAGAGCATGAAGAACATTATGACAAATCATGAGATTGATACGTATGATTTCAAAGTAATTCCATCTCTGATTATATTTCCTCGTCTATAAAATGGACATAATTATTCCCTTAGGGTGTGTGAGAGGAGTAAAAGTGATGAAGAATTCAGTATTCAGATTATGATTTTTGCTAATTAGATGTTATTCTTCTTCCCACCTCCCTATCAGTTTTTCCACCAAACCAGCAAACCCAGCTTTCTACAAAAGGCCACACTGGCGGCTTCATATAGCTGGAATTTGCCTCTCTCTTGTGTTTATACATGGGTAAGGTTGGGAGGTGGAATGCCACATGGAAACATGAATATCTTGTGACTTATCTTTTCTTGTTCTATCCCTGTTCTGATTCCAGCCTACTAGATGTGTGAAATTAACTAGTTTGCATTGCCTACTCTTCTCAACCTTTTTATTCATGAGCTTGACTGTGTCCACACACATGCCTATGTATATAAGAAGTGGGCATGAAGGAGATGATCTCACTCCTCAGAATTTTCAGATCCTGCTAGTGCTGCTGCTGCTGCTAAGTTGCTGCAGTCGTGTCTGACTCTGTGCGACCCCATAGACGGCAGCCAACCAGGCTGCCCCGTCCCTGGGATTCTCCAGGCAAGAACACTGGAGTGGCTTGCCTGCTAGTGAGTGATTCATAATTAGTAGACTATGACTGTACCATAAGGCTCGGAAGACATGTTGCTTATACTAGGGAAATTACATAATAATTATATTTTAGCTTAAATAATATCAGAAAAAGTTTAATTAAGACTTTTAATTAATAGTTGAAAGATTAATCAATCAATAATTATAGCAATGGTTATAGGGTATAATTGAGCTTAATTGGAGGGGACTGATTAATGATTAAAATAAACCTTTCAGATTCCTTGTCTTGAAAATATTAAAAAATGATGGATTTTGGCTCATAGAACTAAAAAGAAATGCCAGGATTGTAGATTATGGGTCCTTGGTAACTAGGCCATGAAAAGGAAAACACATGATTGAAATAAAAGAAATTATTCTATTGTTCAGCCTTTACATCATTATACTGATAATTTGGACAAGTTTGAGATTAATAGAGGAAAATATGCATCTGAGGAAGTCTATAGGAAAAAGGGGGAAAAAAGAAATTGCTTGAGACAGATTTCTTTGGAAGCTAATTTCTCAGGGGTGCTCTTTCCATCTCTAAGGATAAAGTGGTTGTATGAATTCAAATGACATTCTTATCAGAGCATCATAGGAATAGATTCATTAGAGATCAGACATCTCAAGGAGACAGTCCCTGTTTATAGGATGGCAAAGACTTCTCTCACTTCTATCTGATCTGTTCTAATCAAATCCAAATAGCGAATGGGACCAGTATCAATTCTTCCTGAAGATAGTTCAATTCTCTTTGGAGAACAGGTAGGTATCTCATTTCAGGGTCATCTAACTGATGAGGATGAATCCCTCAATGCATAGCCCAGATGGAGATATTCAAGCTCAGGTCAGCATGAATGGTCGTTTTTCAGAGTAGATGCACCACATTATTGACTTGCACACCTTTCCCAGGAAACAGGCCAAATATAGTCTCAACACCTCAATACAAACAAGATGAATCATATAGGAAGACAACCTCACGGACTATTATTGAAAGTCTTTCAGTCCATCAGAAAATTGATTTTTTTTTTTTACAAACGGGGCTTGGCTACTCCACATTGGCCAGTGACTTATACCCATTTCCTCTTACTCCCTCTTCAACTTACATGTGTCCTCTCAACCTAAATGCAACTCCAGTCGTGGCAAGGATTCTGCATGTGAAAAATATTTAACTAAGAAGCTCATGAATTTAATCAATAAAAATGATTATATTTATTATTCACTGTATCTGTCCAAGCATATACTGCTCACTGCAGGAGACACAAGAAAAGATTGTATACCCCTGCCTTTAACTTCCATAAAGTTAATATACACTATTGACTGCCAGTGCAATGTAGTGATAGAGCAATGGAATTAAAGTCTAGAACTGATTCACTTATATTTTTTGTTTGATTTCTGGTAAGTTACCTACTTTGACCACCTAATGCAAAGAACTGACTTATTGCAAAAGACCCTGATACTGGGAAACATTGAAGGCAGGAGGAGAAGGGGACGACAGAAGATGAGATGGTTGGATGGCGTCACCGACTTGATGGACATAAGTTTGAGCAAGCTCCTGGAGTTGGTGATGGATAGGGAAGCCTGGCATGCTATAGTCCATGGGGCCACAAAGAGTCGGACACAACTGAGTGACTAAATTCAACTGAACTGAAGTTACCTAAACTATCTTTTCTTCAGTTACTGTATCTCTTAAAAAAGCTTATTCTGATTTTTCCAGAGCTTGTCATGTCATGGCAAATTTGACACTAATTATTTGGAGCTAATTTAGGCTCCACAAATTAAGAGCACTGATCCTCATGAGTCTGCCCTCAATTCAGACGCTGATTACAAATTCTGGAATTCTTAGGCCACCCAAATTCTGATCAACTGGCTACAAACTTGGCAGTTCCCACCTCCACCTTGGGTTTGATAACTCAATAGTACAATTTATAGAACTCAGAAAAATGCTACTACTTATGATAATAATTTTTTTATAAAGGATAAAATAAGAACAAGCCAAAAGAAGACACCCATACAATGAGATCAAGGTTGAACTTGAATATGGAGCTTTTGTGTCCTCTTGCCAAAGAATCAAGGAGCATCTCTCTCCTAACATATCTATGTGCTCACAAATCAGGAAGCCCACCTAAGATTTAGCATCTAGAATCTTTATTGATATTGCCTTACATAGGCATGATTGATTTAATAATTGGCCATGTGTCTGAACTCAAATTTCAACTATGTTTCCCTCTTTAAAGGTTGAAAATTTGGGTTGATGTCACATGGATTAAAGCCCCAACACTCTAATAACATGGCTGGTTTTCCAGCATGGTCAGTCACCATCCTGAAACTTTGTAGAAGTGCATCACGGGTTACCTTTTGAACATAAACTCAGGTGTGGCCCCAGGGTCACACTATGAATAACAAAGACCCAACTATCTTGATAGCTGTTAGAGTCAAAGAAAGGGCTGTAGAAATAATCCAGATGTAAATTTTAGCATGAGCAAAGTGCCAGGTATGGAAGAACAGGGCGTGTTCTGGGAACAGTGGATGGACTGTCAATGTCAGCGTGTGAGATACTTAGGATAAAAGACTGAGAACACCCATCATATTGAGAAATGCACAGCGGGATAGAGTAGGGGGAGGAGGCTGCTGATTACATCCTTGTTTTAGAAATGCAGTACCACCCTTACTCTGGTTGATTATTTGCACAGGAGGAACCACATTTAGAGAGGCTAAGAAGCTTTTTACTTCCCTGGTAGCTCAGTTGGTAAAGAATCAACCTGCAATGCAAGAGACCCCGGTGTAATTCCTGGGTTGGGAAGATCCACTGGGAAAGGGGGTAGGCTGTGCTTCTCTGTTGGCTCAGATAGTAAAGACTCCTCCTGTAATTCAGGAGACCTTGGTTTGATCCCTGGGTTGGAAAGATCTCCTGAAGAAGGGAACAGCTACCCACTCCCATATTCTGGCTTGGAGAATTCCATGGACAGCGGAGCCTAGCAGGCTACAGTCCATTGAGTCGCAGAGTCGGGCATGACTGAGCAACTTTAATTTCACTTTCACAAGAAGCATTTCAGGGAGTTACTGGTAACCGAAGAAGCTTATTGAGTGATTTCTATGTGGCATGCTATTATTGTTGCCATTGTTCAGTCACTAAGTTGTGTCTGACTCTTCATGATCCCATGAACTATAGCATGCCAGTCCTCCCTGTCCCTCACCATCTTCCAGAGTTTGCCCAAATTCGTATCCATTGAATCAGTGATGCCATCCTACTACGTGATCCTCTGCTACCCTGTTCTCCTCCTGCCTTCAATCTTTCCCAGCATCAGGGTCTTTTCCAGTTAGTCAGCTGTTAGCATCGGTGGCCAAAGTATTGGAGCTTCAGCTTCAGCATCAATCCTTCTAATGACTATTCAGTGTTGATTTCCCTTAGGATTGACTGGTTTAATCTCCTTGCTGTCCAAGGGACTCTCCAGTCTTCTCCAGCACCACAATGCAAAAGCATCAGTTCTTCAAAGTTCAGCCCTCTTTATGGTCCAACTCTCACACGCATACTTGACTACTGGAAAGATAATAGCTTTGACTATACAGATCTTTGTCAGCAAAGTGATATCTTTGCATTTTAATACACTTGTCTAGGTTTGTCATAGCCTTCCTTCCAAGAAGCAAGTGTCTTCTAATTTCATGGCTTCAGTCATCATCCACAGTGATTTTGGAGCCCAAGAAAATAACATGTGTCACTACTTCCTCTCTTTCCCCTTCTTAAAGCCTAATAAATGCATTAATATATCATCAAAACAATATTATAAAGTAAATATTCTTGTTATCTGTGTTTCATAGACAAGGAAGATGGGAACCCAGGGATTTAAATGAATTGAGAAAAGTGGCACCAGGCCATTTGACTCCAGATTTATGTTTCTTAATCGCCACAAATTGACTAAGATCCAAACAAACAAAATACAGAGAAAGGAGAGATCTGTGCTTGACTGAGAATAGTTTCAAAGTTATGATCCTCTGTTTTTTGAGATTGAGTGAATGGTGATGCCAAAGGGAAAGGAGTAGAAGGGAAGATAAATGGTATGGCTTTAACTTGTGCATTTTTTATTTCTGTAGAATGCGTATAGACATGTAAGCATCATTAACTTTCGATGAAAGTTGAAACCATGGAAATTCATGAAGGAAGAAGAAAGAAAATGAGGTCACTCAGTTGTGTCTGACTCTTTGAGACCCCATGGACTGTAGCCCACCAGGCTCCTCCATCCATGGAATTTTCTAGGCCGGAGTACTGGAATGGGTTGCCTTTTCCTTCTCCAGGGGATCTTCCCGATCCAGGGATCGAACCCAGGTCTCCCACACTGCAGGCAGACGTTTTACTGTCTGAGCCATAAATTTCCCAATAAAAAGAATGCATCACAGAAGAAGAGAGGTAAACTACATGAGGAGTTTTACATCATAGAGAATGTGCAGAGCCAATAATTGGTACATCCCCTATGACTATGAGTGTAATTCCTTTCCCACCGAGGTTGCACTGGTTAAGTTGATTGACATCTGCTCTCACTGCATTGCATAGTTTTGACAACTACTTACAAAGTTCACCACACAAATGAGACTAAAAGTCCATGGCCAAAGTCCTAGGACTGTTGGGAGACATTTAATTACCTTAAAAATCTTTATAGCCTGGGGAGGATAATGATTAATGGGGTAATCAGATGGAAGGTGTGGAATTTTAAATAGTAGACTGTGTCACTTAGAGTGGTTTGTTACTCCATTGGAGATGATAAAGCCCGAGTACATAAATGATGACTGAAACATTCATAAATCAATAATTGGTAAAATGTACTCATGTATAGCTAAGTAGATTCTGTCTGGTAGGTTGAATAAACTGATTACAGTATACTGCAGGATTCAGAGGAATTATGGACAAAGTTTTATTCACCAAAGAAAGCTAGAGACAAGTATTGTTTTATAAAAGCATTTTTCCTGGCAAGAAAAGAAGGAAAGAGGAGTACTTGGAAGATGGGTCTAAAGTAGCAGATTGACCAGGAAGAGGGCTATGATTTTGGAAACCTTGAGACAGATGATACTATGGGAATTGTGAGCACAATAAGGGAATTTTAGATTATACTTCCCAGTACCTTCCCTACCTGGTAGCCTTTATGGTACCTTGGATAAAATTTGGGGACATTATTGGCATGTTGGCAAGTGTCACAATAGAGGTGTTATATAGGGCCAGACAGGCAGGCTCTGGCAGTTTAAGGGAAGAGTAAAGGTATAATGTCACGGCTTTTAATCTGGAGTGTGTGAAGACCATTTCTGTGCGTGTGCTCAGTCACTTCAATCATGTCCGACCCTGTGCAACCCCATGGGCCATTGCCCAGCAGGCTCCCCTGTCCATGGGATTTTCCCAGCAAGAATACTGGAGTGGGTTGCCACTCTCTTCTCCAGGAGATCTTCTCAAACCAGGGTTTGGACCCACATCTCCTTTGTCTCCTGTATCTCAGGCAGATTCTTTACCACTGAGCCTCAGGGACACCCTGAAGACCATTTCTCAACTATGTTAAAATCACCTTTGAAAAAAGAAGTAATCATGTGTCACATTTCCTGATTTATTCTTTCATTTTTGATATTTATATCCTATGTGAGGTCTCCCCAACTAATTACACCATTGAAATGTCCTGTGTACTGAATCCTTGTAATTGCCATGATCTTCATCACAGGGTCCTTGAATGTTTATGTGTGAATGACCCTTAGAGATAATACAAATAAATACCATCTCCAAGTTTCAAAAGCTAAAGAAAAGACATGAAAAAGATTTCTCCAACTTCTTTTGTTAATCTGAAGATCCAGCTCTGTAATTAACATAGACAATCAGAAGAATGGCATGGCATGACCTGGGCAGGGAACATGGGTGGTGCAAGATGGTTAGGCAGGAGTGCATGGAATGTGGGAGGACATATGCTGTAGCAAGCAGAGTACGAAAGGATTGCAAACATGCTAAGGAATTGGGTCTAGAAGGTTCTGGAGAGCATGCTCAGCTACTAATGGGATAAAACTTGGTCAGATACAAATTTTAGGAAGATGATTCTGAAGATGCTGGGAAAGATGAGATCAGAGGGTCCAATTATGAAGATAATTAAATATTCTTGGTGAGTAAAATTAAGTTCTGAACTAAGAAAATACACCATGTTTTTCACTATCAACTGCCTTAGATTACCTCTACTGTAAATATATTTTGTTTCTTGAGTTAGATTTTAAATTCATTCAGGACAAGGACATGGTCTTCAGCTTAGCCCAGAATTTAGCATAGGCTGGAAGTTAGCAGAAAATCATTCAATGTGCTTTGAATGAAATGAATGAAATATGTGAGCACATGCTAGTTTTGTGGTAGTCATATGATAAACAGTATTCAAATCTTTTCCTAACATACATGCATGCTCCAATATAAGCTAAATTCAAAATATTATATAAGTCATTTAACTTGGGAGATCTTCAAATTCTTAAATTATAAAATATGAGAACTGTATTTGATATACTCTAAACTCCTTTCCAACTTTAATATTCTATCATTTTGGTTTTTACAAAGTTAAGCATGTAGTTATATTTACTCTCTCTATATGCCTGCTTAAACACTTCACACTGGTTTACCACTGTGATACTGTCAACCATGGCTTCTGCCCCCTTGACAATTTTATAATTTTGATAAAGGAGATTCATGTTGTTCAGGTGCCCTAACATTCAAAGTGATTCATATTTTCTAGATATTTCACTGTACTGGAGAGTCCTAACTGACCTCCTCATATTCTAAAAAAATGCATCTGCACAAAGAACATATTTTTCATCTTTCAATTGCTTACAACTTGAGAAGAAAATAATGTAATTACCATTTAATTTTTGTAGTCTTTTAAATTTTCTTTCAATATATATTTGAGTCCTTCAGACAATCTGCAATGAGGGAAAAGTGAGTTACAACAAAGTGTCTATTTCTATGCATGATTTGTAGACTTTGTAATTACTGTCATTTGTCAGAATCAACATGTTTCTTCCTGCACACTAGAGTTGAAAAACAGCAAATAAAAGGGAGACTTCAAAGGGAAGGGAGGAATGTTTTTTTGTTACTGTGAATGGGCAAGATTAAAATGCCTCACACACCTTCTGCTGTTCTTTTTTTTTTTGTTCTTTTTTTATTTATTTTATTTTATTTTATTATTTAATTTTATTTATTATTATTTTTTTTCAATTTTAATTAAAAAAAATTATACATGTGTTCCCCATCCTGAACCCTCCTCCCTCCTCCCTCCCCATACCATCCCTCTGGGTCGTCCCAGTGCACCAGCCCCAAGCATCCAGCATCGTGCATTGAACCTGGACTGGCATCTCGTTTCATACATGACATTTCACATGTTTCAATGCCATTCTCCCAAATCTTCCCACCCTCTCCCTCTCCCACAGAGTCCATAAGCCTGTTCTATACATCAGTGTCTCTTTTGCTGTCTCGTATACAGGGTTATCGTTACCATCTTTCTAAATTCCATATATATGCGTTAGTATACTGTATTGGTGTTTGTCCTTCTGGCTTACTTCACTCTGTATAATAGGCTCCAGTTTCATCCACCTCATTAGAACTGACTCAAATGTATTCTTTTTAATGGCTGAGTAATACTCCATTGTGTATATGTACCACAGCTTTCTTATCCATTCATCTGCTGATGGACATCTAGGTTGTTTCCATGTTCTGGCTATTATAAACAGTGCTGCGATGAACATTGGGGTACACGTGTCTCTTTCCCTTCTGGTTTCCTCAGGGTGTATGCCCAGCAGTGGGATTGCTGGATCATAAGGCAGTTCTATTTCCAGTTTTTTAAGGAATCTCCACACTGTTCTCCATAGTGGCTGTACTAGTTTGCATTCCCACCAACAGTGTAAGAGGGTTCCCTTTTCTCCACACCCTCTCCAGCATCCTTCTGCTGTTCTTACTTCCTTCTTGTTATGCACTCATAGAGAAAGAGTGGATCAATCTAGACATACCCCTTTTTTTCTGACATGATTGCTTTCCTGATTGAAATTTGCTCAGATTGGAGACCAATAGAACTGGGGTTTCCTTATTAATGGGAAGTTGCCCATTTCTATTAAGAATTGATAAACAGACAACCACTTTTTTTTTAAATTTTTTTAAAATTTTATTTTGTTTTTAAACTTTACATAATTGTATTAGTTTTGCCAAATATCAAAATGAATCCATCACAGGTATACATGTGCTCCCCATCCTGAACCCTCCTCCCTCCTCCCTCCCCATACCATCCCTCTGGGTTGTCCCAGTGCACTAGCCCCAAGCATCCCACTTTTGATAGTCACATATCCTAGGATAATTCCTTGTGTTGATAGAATACTCCTGATTTTGATTCCTTTTGAATTACTTTCTTTCTTTTTTTTTTTTTTTTTTGAACATTTACAAAATTATCAGTGGGAAAATCAAATGTTATGCAATGTGATTGGTATGTGTTTATACATGATAGAAATCGAAAAAGAAAAATCATAGTTGCAACTGGTTCTTTATAACAGATGAGATTCTGCTATTGTTGAAGAGGCTGGAAAATGAATGGTAACCTGACTGATACATCTCAGGGACAATATATACTGGGGATGGAAGACATCAAGGAGGACAGGATTGAGCAAGTCACTTTCATTCTCTCAGCCCTTATTTTTCAAAAATGAAGAAATTTGGGAAAGATTCTTTCTAGCTATAAAATGTAAATACATATATATATATATATATATATGTATGTATGTTTAATGACTATAGTAGGCAGAAAAAAAAGATGTCCATATTCTAATCCCCTGGAACCTATTATTATTATCAGATTACATGACAATGGGGACTACACTTGCATAGATTTATGTTTGCTAACAGCTGACCTTGAGATGGTGAGGTTTTCCTGGATTATCAGAGTAGACCCAATGTAATACCAAGGGTCCTTACAAGTGGAAGAAGAATGCAAGAGAGAGCCAGAGGGATGGCAGCTTGAGAAGTAACTGACTTATGAAGAGAGAAAAACACAAGCCAAGGGATGTGAGCAGCCTCTAGAAGCTAGAAAAATGTAAGAAAACATTCTTCTCTAGAGCCTCCAGAAAGGAACATAGCCCTGCTGACACTGATTCTAGGCCAATGAGACCCATTTCAGACTTCTGACCTCCGAAAATCTAAGATATTAAAATCATGCTGTTTTTAAGCCACTAACTTGATGGTAATTTGTTACAGCTTCACCAAGAAATGTTAAAGAATCTATCATTTCAGATGTGTGGAAGCAAGTTATTTCAAAAACTAAATGAAGGAATTTGAAGTGATTAATAACAATTTTACTTACAAGAATATGCTTTATCACAAATATGAGTAGATGATCATTTAATTATATAACTAAAGATTATTGTATCTGAAATTGTATTTTTATTCAACAACATACAAATGAACAATTCTTAAAAATGCCATTACTGTAATAATGGGGAAAAATAGGCACAAAAATCATTTCCTACAGTCATGTGGTCCATTTCTAAAGAAGATATAATTAATTTATTTGCAGGTAAGTTCAGTTCAGTTCAGTTCAGTTGCTCAGTCGAGTCTGCCTCTTTGTGACCCCATGAATTGCAGCACGCCAGGCCTCCCTGTCCATTACCAATTCCCAGAGTTCACTCAAACTCATGTCCATCAAATCGGTGATGCCATCCAGCCATCTCATCCTCTGTCATCCCCTTTTCCTCCTGCCCCCAATCCCTCCCAGCATCAGGGTCTTTTCCAATGAGTCAAATCTTCACATGAGGTGGCCAAAGTATTGGAGTTTCAGCTTCAGCATCATTCCTTCCAAAGAACACCCAGGACTGATCTCCTTTAGAAAGGACTGGCTGGATCTCCTTGCAGTCCAAGGCACTCTCAAGAGTCTTCTCCAACACCACAGTTCAAAAGCATCAATTCTTGGGCGCTCAGCTTTCTTCACAGTCTAACTTTCACGTCCATGCATGACCACTGGAAAAACTGTAGCCTTGACTAGACGGACCTTTGTTGGCAAAGTAATGTCTCTGCTTTTGAATATGCTATCTAGGTTGGTCATAACTTTCCTTCCAAGAAGTAAGCGTCTTTTAATTTCATGGCTGCAATCACCATCTGCAGTGATTTTGGAGCCCAGAAAAATAAAGTCTGACAGTTTCCACTGTTTCCCATCTATTTGCCATGAAGTTAGCTATCTTTAAAATATATATATATATATATATATATATAGAGAGAGAGAGAGAGAGAGAGAGAGAGAGTTAATCTTCAAACTTTATAAGGTCACGCATCAACCAAAGAATGACACAAATTAACTTTTAAGATCCTAAATAAATAAGTCAATCTTTTTTCCCATGATTATAATATTTGAGATATAGTTACTATGAATGAAGTCAAATTCAGTTTCCCTCACCAAGCCATATCCACTTTTCTGACAGAACTTTACAAAATCAATTGTTTATGACCTTGCTTTCATCCTAATATTGAGATAAACATCTACAGTATCAGCTGGATCTACTGACTGAAATAAAAACTGTCAAGAAGATTGAGCAGGTGGAGACAGCAGTCTTGAGAATTTCAAAGGAGCTCCCAAAGGAATCTCCAAATTTGACCCACATACCAGATTCATGAAGCCAGGAGTAAAGGAATTCCTGTCCATTTCATGCTGCTTACGGATCTGGCACAGGAGTATGGTCCAAGCCTGAAATCAGAATCTTACACACCAGCCCTCAGATTTTACTTGCATATCCTCATCAGTCTTAATATGAGGACAAAATTCACTCTTAACTCACAGAAATGTTGTTGCTAATATCAATTGAACTAAGTTATAAAAGCAAGTTTTTTTTTTCATTTATAATGGAATCAAAATGAATAAAATACTTAGAATAAGTTTTAACCAAAGAGGTTAAGCTTATATATTGAAAACTATAAAAACATCATTGAAGGAAATTAAACCATAAACAAATGAGAAAACACTATGTTTATGAATTGGAAGACTTGATAATGTTAAGATGACAATTCTGTCCAAAATGATCTACAAACTTAATGCAATCTCTATCAAATTTCTAACAGCCTTTTTTGTTGTTGTTGTTGTTAGGTTAAAAAAAGAAATCAATCCTGAAATTCATATGCAATCTCAAGGGATTCTAAATAACCAAAACAAATTTCAAAAAGTAGAAAAAGTTGAAGACATTTTACTACCTGAATGTGAAAGTTCCTGCTAAGCTATAGTAATCTGAACAATGTGGTACTAGCATTAGGACAGACATAGATGCTAGCGGAATAGACTAAAGGGCCCAGAAAGAAACTCAGACATATGGTCAGCTGATTTCTGGTGAGGGTGCTAAAACCTTTCAATGGGGAAAGGACTGTATTTTCAATTTATGGTACTGGAATAACTGGATGTTCAAATAAGCAAAAGAATGAAATTGGACCATCATCTAACAGCATATAAAACATTTACTTAGTCGTGTCCAACTCTTTGCAACCCCGTGGACTATACAGTTCATGGAATTCTCCAGGCCAGAATACTGGCTGCTGCTGCTGCTAAGTCACTTCAGTAGTGTCCGACTCTGTGCAACCCCATAGATGGCAGCCCATCAGGCTCCCCCGTCCCTGGAATTTTCCAGGCAAGAACACTGGAGTGGGTTCCATTTCCTTCTCCAATGCATGAAAGTGAAAAGTGAAAGTGAAGTCGCTCAGTTGTGTCCGACTCTTTGCGACCCCACGGACAGCAGCCCACCGGGCTCCTCCATCCATGGGATTTTCCAGGCAAGAGTACTGGAGTGGGGTGCCATTGCCTCCTCTGAGTGGGTAGCATTTCCCTTTTCCAGCGGATCTTCTGGACCCAGGAATCGAACCAGGGTCTCTAGCATTGCAGGTAGATTCTTTACCAACTAAGGTATCAGGGAATCCCTTAGAAAAATAGCTCAAAATGCCTCAAAGACCTAAATGTAAGACCTAAAATGGAAAACTCTTAGAAGAAAACAGGGGAACCAATGCATAACAGTGGGTTTGGCAATGATTTATTGGGTAGGATATCAAAGTTACAGACAACAAACAGGGAAACAGATCACTTGATATCAATAAAATGAATACTTTTGTTCATCAAAGGATATTATCAAGTGAAAACATAATCCACTGAATGGAATACAATATTTGCAAGTCGTATGTATGATAAAGCATTAACCTCCAAATACACAAAGATAGGAGACGTATAAGTGATTATGGCTGTACAACACTGAATTTACTTAATGCCACTGAAATATACACTTAAAAATTGTTAAAATGATGAATTTTATGTTATGTATATTTTGCCACAATAAAAACGCAAAATAAAACCCAGCTTGAAACCTTCAAATAATAACAGAATTAGCTAAAGTTTACAATTCATTTAATTTATTCCTTTCATATTCTGAGTGCTTTACCTGTATTCATTATTTTTGTCTTTACAATATTAGTATGTGGAAATTTTATTATTATTATATCTATTTAAAAAATGTTGAAACAGTGGTTTAATAACTTGCCTAAGGTCATATATGGAGAAGGAAATGGCAAGCCACTCCAGTACTCTTGCCTGGAAAATCCTATGGACAGAGGAGCTTTTTAGGCTTCCATCCACAGGGTCACAAAAAGTTGGACACGACTGACTGACTTCACTTTCACTTTAAGGTCACATAAATGTGCATGTGGGCAAGGAGACTCAGATTTGAATCTACAACATCTGGCTCCAGATACATATTCTTATGTCACCACTTGAATCATCCTGATGCTTCTCAAATTATTTTTTAATTCTAAAATAAATCAAATAACAGTTTCATGATTTATTCTGAATACAATATTTTCAGAATCAATAGGTTTTTAGCTATATGTAGTGGAAACATTCTAGAGTTTGGGTTTCAAAGCAGAAGAAACTGACTATGAAAACTGGCCATGGATCTCCAACACTAGCTCTGTCCTTGCTGTCAGCCAAGGTCTTTGTTGGGGTCAGTAAAATGCATCATGTGAGACCAATGCCTGGGGGCATTTCCCTCTCACCTACCCTCCACTATTCCAGTCTTGGAGGCCTGATCTGTATCCCTAGGCCCTTCCAGACTTGTCTTATACAAGTGATGTCTCTATGGACTTTTTGAATGAATCAGAGTCCAAATGTGTAAGTCTTTATAACTAGTCCAATCAGAACTTCTGGAAAAATGGTTTCTGAAGCCAGCTGTTGACTAGACTCTACATTCTCTAAAAAGATAAGCAGATCTTGGCAAAGTAACTTTCCTCCTGGGGCAGTCATCTTATAGTAAGATGTCATCTTGTAGTAAGAAATTTAACTTCTGCAGAGATCAAATTTTCGAATCCCCAAATCCTCGATTCAGGATCCTGCATACAACTTCTTGGGGGAGGGGTGAACTTTCTTGAGAACAGACACATGACATATCCTCTTACAGATGGCTCCTACATCCTGTGTAATTTGATATTTCTCTCTGCTCTGCAGTTAGGTGGCTCAGATTCTTAATTAAAAGATTCATTTCGATGGCAGCTTTTATAAAGCAAATATCTGCACATGAAGGAAGAGGAGAGAGAACAGAAGGAGGAGGGAACACGGTCTGTTTTCCACAAGATACCGAAACGTTACACTAATCTTTTTCACACCTTGTGGAGTTTCAATTTTCCCTTTAAAATGTGGATTAAACAAAGTTGCCAAAAAACATATGCTTTCATGTCAAACATTTCACTTATTTGGGAGGCTGAAAGCAGCTTGAAAGTATTCACTGTCTCTGCCTGAGGAAATGGAGCTGTGTGGTTTTGGCTTTTAGAGGTAATCTTCTGGAAGCTGAGGTGTGGACCCTGCAGGTGTGGCATGGGGTGGGCTGTTGGTGGGCTGCAAGGCCATCTCGGGTGGTAGCTTCTAGAGGATAGAACAATCAGGTCCAGTTCCAACTTGGATGCTGGCCCATACCTCTTTGGGCTCTAATCTTAAATTTCACAACTAATCACAGTTGGGATGAGTCAGTACTTGATAGAGGAGACATCAAGACAAATCCATCTGCTGTAGGCAAACTGCTAAGACAGTGGGCAGCTTTATGTTGCTTGACTGCAGGCCTGACCTTCAGTCTACCTTCTAAGCAAGAACTAAATCATGCAGTTTCATGGAAGTGGACTTGTAAATGTGGCACTTAGGAAATGGAAGGGCAGACAGTTGTGGTTCTTGACATGGTTGTTTCAGAAATTTAACTCTTATGGGCTGTCCTAACTGGCCAGTAACTCTAAGCGTGACTGTCAAACAACTTAGGTTTGAGGAAGTAATGTTGCAGTTTAACAAAAGGTAGAAGAAATAATGGTTTAGACCCATATTGCAGAGACCTAAGGCAGTAATTCTCAAACTGATAGCTTTGAGGCTTTAAGATATTAATTTAATCTCTCTGAACCTCAGTTGCCTCATTTGTCAAACAATATGCCTACCCTAAGTTTTGACCAGGGAAGTTCTGATGGTAAAATAAAATGTGTACGATTGTATGATTCTAATCTGACAGATTACATGTTGTTTCTCTTAGTTCTTTGATTAGGTTAACATGAATGATAGTGATAGCAGGTATTTATGGGAAACTGTATATTTCCTAAGCTATGAACTAGAGTTTTCAGATAAATCATGTCACATAGTCTTCTTTCACCCAGTCTGTGAATTAGGTAATACTGTGTCTATTTTACAGATGAATAAATCAAGAACCTCTGAGATTTCAACTAATTTGCTCCAGGTTATTCCACAATACTTGGTTAAAAAAAAAAGAAAGATGAAGACGAAAAGGGAAAATACCAACAGTTGCTGGTTGAGTTCCAAGCTAATGCTTTTTTCTATATTGTTCTCTGTCGTGAATAGCAAGGTAATGTTTCACTCAGTCCTTACTGCCTCACTTTGTTTATCACAATACATTTGCAAGTTATTTGAATATAATGATTTCTTCTCTGAAGAATTTGAATTTCTCTTCCTGATCTCCCCTAATGCCAAAATGTCTTTAATAAATTCATGAACCAAAAGTACAATTGTTAAATGATTTGCAACTCAATAAACACTGAGTTAGCTTCTCTATTTTTCTATATAACACTACTTATCTTAGTAAATTATATTAATTAGTTAATCCACTCGTTTTAGAAACAATTGGAGACAAAATGTGGAGTTAGCTTCTCTAACACTGAGTTGTAGTTCCTACGCTTGCAAGCCACGTTCAACTCAACTGTTTTGTGACTCAGAATCCTCATCTGGAAGTTGAAATAATAGAGGATCTAGTGCCTTTGTGATTGTTAAGTGACTAGAACAGTTTTTGGTATAGAGTTAGTGTTGTAGAAGCATCAGCTATTCCTCTGATACGTCTATGATTTGAGATCTGCCTTTGCAGTGTCATTATGATGGGTGTATCCCCCTGTCCAGATTTCATTCTTCACAGCTACTATTACCCACATTAAGCTATTTTTTTTGCTAAGTCACTCCAGTCGTGTCCGACTCTGTGCGACCCAACAGACGGCAGCCCACCAGGCTCCCCCGTCCCTGGGACTCTCCAGGCAAGAACACTGGAGTGGGTTGCCATTTCCTTCTCCAATACATGAAAGTGAAAAGTGAAAGTGAAGTCGCTCAGTCGTGTGCGACTCCTAGGGACCCCATGGCCTGCAGCCCACCAGGCCCCTCTGTCCATGGGATTTTCCAGGCAAGAGTGCTGGAGTGGGTTGCCATTGCCTTCTCCCACATTAAGCTACTACGGAACTAATTTATTTTGTGGTTATATCATTAGAGCTTTATTCTCTCTCTCTTTTTTCTTTGGAACATTTTTAAATCTTCCAAGGTCCTAAAGGGGAAATGGATATGGAGCTGAGTTACATGTGAACTTTCTAATAACTTTTGTTCAGAAAAAGATGTATTAGGAAGAGTAAGTGGATAGGAATCAGGATAGAGTTGAGGACAAGGGTAAGAGGGTAGGGTCAGAAAGAAGTACACTGTGTATGGTGGGATTCCACCAAAACACACCCTGTTTTATCCAGAAATGTGTCTCTGATTAATGTTGGGGAAGAGCCAGTGTCATGGTGATTCAGTGTGTCATCATTTCCATATGGAAGGCACAGATGTCTATCTTTCCGGCCTTGTCCTTTTCCCTGAGTTCCAGGTTCTGACATCCAACCTCCTCCTGGAAGCCTGTCATGGCACATCAAAACCCGTAAGTTCAAAATGAACTGATGACTTCTATCCTCAAACTCGCTCCTATTTCTGTGTTCCTCTCTACTACTTTTCATTGTAATACAAACCGGTCTCTCAGTCCCTTTGGTCTGATAAAATTTTATTGTGATAGACTTTTGGCATTTTATCCTCTTATCTTCATTTCATTGATTCAGAAAGTCATGCTATCTCATTTGTACTGCTGTAAGAGATTGCAGGTTCTTCTTTTCTTTTGTAGAGACCATATCTACTTTAGAGAGTAATCAGAATGGAGGCCAGGGTTTGAATATTCCCTTAGACCAAGCAATCTTAGTCATGTAACCTAAATCTAAAACTGACATGATTTCCCCAAAATGTTGACTCTGACCTTAAACAAACGTTCAGTTCTCTTCTTGTCTGCATAAACTTATAGCTTCCTGGCCAATAAGCTACTAAATAAGCTTATACAGTGAAAATAAATATAAGTTTCTTGTAGCCATTCATAGTAAAAAAAAGAATGTACACCCTCCTTCATGCTTTATAAAGTGAGCTGTAACTGCTGAAAGCTGAGCTTATAACTACTTTCAGTTTGAAGTCTCCCTGTTTGTGAACTGTTTGTATCTCACTCAATAAAATATTCATAACCATTAAAGCTCTCTGAATTTTCTTTTGATACTACCTTCATCTGCACTGACATTAAAAGTCTTTCTTAATATGAATATAATTATATCACTGCTCTGTTTCCATACTGTACAATTTTAAGGTTAAAATGACATGACATTGACCATAAAACTTCCCAAGGCCTATTCCCTGCCTCTCTGTCTCCCAGTCTAATACATGAACTAAATTCACTTCCAAATTCTCAAGTGAAAAGTGAAAGTGAAAGTCGTTAAATTGTGTCTGACTCTTTGCAACCCCATGGACTACACAGTCCATGGAATTCTCCAGGCCAGAATCCAAATTCTCAAGCCACTCATCTTAATCTTTGGACCTTTGCACATGATGAGCACATGCTGAAGAATGCTTAACCTCCAGTCTCTGCTTCTAGTAATTACTTGGCTCAGGATGTATCATTTCTACTTAAATATCCTTTCCACAATCTCACCGAAGTCTAGGCCTCTGATTCACGTTTCTGCTTGACCCTCTTCTGACTGGACCAAAAATCTTCTCGATGGGCTGTCACTTTTGCTTAGTATCCTATACACCTGACACAGTGGTTTAAAACAAATTTTGGTTAATCAATGAAGGAGTGTCGTATGCAAGTAAATTGCCTTTGGTTACATTATTGGCTGGAGAGATACTTTGGGCAAAAGTATCCAATTCTTCTTTATCAGGAAAGTTTAAAACAGGTAAGTATATATATGTGCTGTGTATGCTCAGGTACTCAGTTGTATCTGACTCTCTGTGGCTCGCCAGGCTCCACTGTCCATAGGATTTCCCAGGCAAAATACTGAAGTGGGTTGCCATTTCCTACTCCAGGGGATCTTCCTGACCCAGAGATTGAATCCCAGTTTCCTGCATCTCTGCATTGGTAGGTAATTTTTTTTACCACCATGCCAGCTGGGAAGCCCCAAGAATATATCCTGAGAGGTAAATAGACAAGTATTGTATATACCAAATATAATATAACATGTAAAGGGCAGCCTATAGATAACAGTATGTCATGGAATCAATCAGTAGGACACTGGAGTAGGATTCATGAAGGAGACTCAGGAGTCTGTTTTGTATTCTAAATGACATATGTGACATACTCTGCATTATAACCTTCACTTTAAAAGAGAGTTGGGTTTAGGGTGGTTGACATTCCACAGTCTTTCTATCTTTACAGTTCTAGTTGGCAAAAATTATATAATCTTATCATGATTTGAGTTTCACCTTGATTTACTATATCTCTATAACTTGAGTCTTCAAGTTTACAACATGTCTTAAAATACAATTTCAAGACATGCTGTGATGCTAGAGAACATAGACTTTGGGAATTAAAATATAAGTCAATTCATTGAGCATTTATTGGGTACTTAGTACAACCATCATAGTGTTTTAGGCATAGTGAACATTGCAAAAAATAGGATGAAACTCAAGTCCTAAATGAATGTAAGTTCTAAGGAAGTAAAAACTAAAAATAAGAAAGAGGAGAGGAGATTTTCTAGGCTTTGACCTTGCTCAGTGGCTACAGTAATAGCCTGAAACGTAAGACATCAGGGTTATTGAAGAGGGCTGGATAGCAAAATCATGAATTTAATTGCACCTTCAAATCTTTCAAGAGTGGTGACAAGGGACAATGGAATGCAATCAGGCACAAAGGTAAAAATTGACAGTATCAGGTATGTGTTGGGAACTGGAAGGCAAAAGGGAGATGGGATTTAGATTATGGTGTGGAGTCAGGCTTTACCAGAGAACTGCTTCCCACAGGGACACCAGGCTGGAGAAAGGGTCTAGACTTGCAGGCAGCTGGGAACTGATCAGAGGCAGCAAACAACACGACAGAGACACTCCTGAGTCTGAATGGAGCTGCACATGGCAACCAGAGTTCTGCCTTGAGAGAAACAGATATAAGGAAGGGACTCTTCAGGGCGGTGCCCACAACATTGTGTTGGTTAATTCAGAATAGTAACCTCCTTCCTTGGAAATCACAAATCTATAAAAGGCACTCAGCTAAATCATGAACTGGCCTTGCATCTTTGATCATGTTTGATATTTCATCTCTCATTAACTCCCTCATTGCCTTGGGTCCATGTTTATATATCAATAAATAGGAGTTCCACCTCTCTGTCCAGGGGTCTGTTTGTTCTGGAGCCAATGCCCTTTAAAATGTAAACCTTAGCACCTTACCCTCTTCTATACATGACTGGTTTCTATTCCCAAACTAAAGACAGTCTTTTTCTTCTTGCATCATTCTGGTAGCTACCTCATTGAGGACAACTTTTCACTCAGTGAGAAACACCTCCTTACAGGCAAGGAACTATATCAGGTCAGTTCAGTTCAGTCGCTCAGTCATGTCTGACTCTTTGCAGCCCCATGAATTGCAGCATGCCAGGCCTCGCTGTCCACCACCAAATTCCAGAGTTCACTCAAACTCATGTCCATCGAGTCAGTGATGCCATCCAGCCATCTCATCCTCTGTCGTCCCCTTCTCCTCCTGCCCCCAATCCCTCCCAGCATCAGAGTGTTTTCCAATGAGTCAACTCTTTGCATAAGGTGGCCAAAGTACTGGAGTTTCAGCTTCCGCATCACTCCTTCCAAAGAACACCCAGGACTGATCTCATTTAGTATGGACTGGTTGGATCTCCTTGCAGTCCAAGGGACTCTCAAGAGTCTTCTCCAACACCACAGTTCAAACGCATGAATACTTCGGCGCTCAGCTTTCTTCACAGTCCAACTCTCACATCCATACATGACCATTGGAAAAACCATAGCCTTGACTAGACAGACCTTTGTTGGCAAAGTAATGTCTCTGCTTTTTAATATGCTATCTAGGTTGGCTGGTTGGAGAAGGAAATGGCAACCCACTCCAGTGTGCTTGCCTGGAGAATCCCATGGATGGAGAAACCTGGTGGGCTGCAGTCCATGGGGTCGCACAGAGTCGGACATGATTGAAGCGACTTAGCAGCAGCAGCAGCAGGTTGGCGGGTGCAAACATTTCACTCCTTTGCTGTCCAAATATCTGGGTTCTGGGTGAAAAACTCAAAGCAAACATAGCACTCATCTTATCTGTCTATGGTTATAATGATTTACTCACCCAGCAACATTTAGATTTATCTAAATTCGATTCTTTTAAACTTGCTTGTCTGTCATCTCTGTTAGAAAACATGAAGCTTTTCTTACTTGTTGATGAAGGAGCTGAGACTCCGTTTGCAGCCTGTTTATTCTCCTTCTGTCTCTGTCCCTGCCAGCTCCATAAACACCCCTGCCCACTCTAACACCCTCACGGATGTTCTCGCAGCTGATGGAGAGCTCAGAGAGAGGGATAAGCAGCCTCAGCTTCAGAGTAACGAGCTGTTTGACTGGGACATGACGTTGGTTTAACAGCAGTTTTCCTTAAATGCAGAAGTTTATTCTTAGCTCTTTCTTTTGGCTTCTGCAACATGTTAACAGCTTGTGCATTTTGTAATGCCTTTTTTTCATTACCATGGTAACCATTAAAACTTAAGGTGTAAGTGACTAGATATTTGGCCAAGCTATTCGTTGCTAACATGCTGGAAAGGAGTGCAAATAAAACCACATCTTGCTGGCTGCTTTTTACAGTAGGCCTCTCCTTAATTAACCTGGCATGTGAGATTCCATAGCAAAATGACAACTATTAAGATAATAAAATATTAGGAGATAATTATTCACTTCAGAGATAGTTGACAGTAGCATATGTTTATACAGTGAATTCCTTAGTTGATTTTAAGATATATGATTATGTTGACCACATGCTGATTTACAAGCAATTGTTAAGAAGTAAACCTTTAGTTACTAAGTCATAGATCAGAGTCAAGAGTTTGATTTCAGAGCCAAATTAAGTTGGTAGGTACATATTTTATGATGATCTCACTACATTTTTGTTTCTGTTTCAAACATTCCAATGATCTGCTCTATCAAAAATGGTATGGTAATTAATGAACTATTATCAAACTTATTTCAACTCGCCAATGCTAAGCTAATCCAGCCATGTATGTCAAGCAAAAAAAAAAAAAGACAAGTTAACAAATCCAACAAAACAACAAAAAATAGCTAAATTTAATACATATAATTTATATCTACATATAATTTATATCTACATATAATTTACTACTTAAAACATTTTTTTTAAAATTCTGTTTGTATTTTCCTGTTCTACAAGTCTTCATTCCATGCAGCTCTATGCTAGGCACTGTAAGAGGTTCTAAGAGTATGAGGCAAAGTTCCTATTTTCAGTGACTCTGGCAATCTGTTGGGGAATAAGACTTACATGAAGAAAACAAATATAAAACAAAAACAACAACAAAATACATGTGTTACATGTTAAAATAGATACCCTGAGAAATAGGCTCTGTGATTCAATACAGAAAGTAGAAGAATCATCATGAGCTTGATAGTTGGGAAAAAATTTATATAAAAGGCAAAATCTGCCCTTTATATTCCAGATCAGGTGAGATTTGGCTAACCAAATGATAGAACTAGGAAGATGGCATTTCTGCAGAAGCATTTTTCATTACAGTGAAATCAAAATGTTGCTTGATAGTACAGGGTGGTGTAAATGCTGGATGAACTAATGGTTCATCCTCAGTTTGAGATAACATTTTAGTTAAGATATTGGCATTCTGTAGAAAATATGAAAATATTTCCTCATAACTCAAATGAAGATGACAGCCTTCTCCTGTCTAATATGATGACAAATTCATGCTGAACACATAACAAAGTTTGTTGCACACTTATCTTAAGTCTGTGATATATTTCATGCAGAAGAAGACACGTGTTTAAGAAATCAACTGGATGAAGCTTGCAGGCATCTTGACAGTACCAACCAAATCAGAGAAGTATGTTTCTTAATAGAGATTTTTAGGTATCATGTTTCCTCTTATTATCATCCAACTCAGCAACAAGGATTAAAATGTGGATTGTGATCTAAGCTGAAATAAGAGAAATAAACACATAACATCCACCTATTTAATGAAAATACATCTTGAGGAAGTCTGTCTTCAGTACTGCCTTTTACAAAGGTAGCCTCTAACATTGCCTCCTTCCAATCTCAATCACTGGCAGATGTTTATTTAATCAAGAATCTCATTCATTATAGGCACCTAAAGAGAGAGCATTGTGTGAGAATCTGTCTTAATGTTGAAACTGAGAGGATTGCCCTGAACTTTATTACCTCTACTAAAAGTAGGATAGATTTTAGCATTCTGTTTGTCGATCCCAAGATTCTCTAACTAGAGTACTTCCTGCCTTTCTAGTTGTTCACAGCATAAGAGCCTTAATGAATCACCTCATTCCCAAATTGATTTGTTGTTGTTTAGTTGCTAAGTTGTGTCTGACTCTTTTGCAACCCCATGGACTGACTGTAGCCTGCCAGGCTCTTCTGTCCATGGAGTTTCCCAGCTGAGAATACTGGAGTGTGTTGCCATTCCTTCTCCAGGGGATCTTCTGGACCCTTGTCTCCTACATTGCAGGCAGATTTTTTTCTGCTGAGCCACAAGGAAAGACCTCCAATTGGTAGTTATCCATTAAATAATAATAAGAGCTTGAGGAAATGGAAAACTTCACTGCATGATTAAATGAGCAGGAAAAATATTGTCACTTTTCCATTTCATTCATATGCATTAAGTAATTGACCCCAAACAGACAATAATCTATTTTACTGTTGGGAACAACAGAACAAGTCATTATGTACACAGGCATGCACATAGACACACTCACTCTCCCACCTCTCCTTTCTGGCTCTCTCTACCATGAGATTCTATCTTAAGTTTAACATTTCTCTTTTTCACATTTGCATTTATTTCTGTGAAAATGCTACTATCATTGTAATTAGAAAACAATGCCATCAGTCACTGGAACCTCAGTGTGAGTAAGAATATTATCATTCAAAAGAAGCAGTTTTGTTGAGTGAAAATGCACAAAGATCTTGGGGGCACGTTGGAATCTACAGAAACATAAGTACTCTAAAGTGAGGAAAGACCCTGGTGGTGAGTTAAAGGCAGTGTGTAATCTATTTAGGAGTCTGGAGAACTATATTCTCATCCTAGCTTTAAATGACAGAGCCAATTTAGGCACACTAGCTAATTTTGTTGAGTCTCATTTTTTTTAACTGCCACACAAAACGATTGAACAAGATGACCTCTAATTTCCATTCTAAAATTTTATTTATATAGTTATAATTGCATATTTGCCAAGGATCCATTCTTCCCTAGTGGACAACTGCTAACAGATCTAACAGAATAGATTAATGACTGCTGCTGCTGCTGCTGCTAAGTCACTTCAGTTGTGTCCGACTCTGTGTGACCCCATAGATGGCAGCCCACCAGGCTCCCCTGTCCCTGGGATTCTCCAGGCAAGAACACCGGAGTGGGTTGCCATTTCCTTCTCCAATGCATGAAGTGAAAAGTGAAAGTGAAGTTGCTCAGTCGTGTCTGACCCTCAGAGACCGCATGGACTGCAGCCTTCCAGGCTCCTCCGTCCCTGGGATTTTCCAGGCAAGAGTACTGGAGTGGGGTGCCATTACCTTCTCCAAGATTAATGACTAGTCCCATCCAATAATTTTTTAATAATCCTTATTGAGTAAGCCAAATTAAGTCCTACAGTATTAATATTGATCTTTCCCATTTTCACTACAGCCCTGTTTTAGACAGAATTCTAAGATGATCCCTGAATTCCCACTCACTGCTATATACATTTTGTATAACAACTCCTACTTGAGGGAGGGAAGAACCTGGGAATAGGACAAAATAGCTCTCTGCTGGCCAATTACAGAGGGAGAAGGAATCTAAGTGATTACTCCTACTGGTATGAAAGAAAGATAACATCCGTGTTGTGAATTGCCTATGGAGGCCACGTAGCAAGGAACCATGGGTTACCTCTAGAAGCTGAGCAGAATCTCCAGTCAACTGACGGCTAGCAAGAAAACAGATCATACCCAATCATACCAGTGCAAAGGAAATGAATTTTATAATATCCAATAAGCTTAGAAGAGGACCACAGGCCTCAGGTAAGAACCACAGTGCCAGCTGACACCATAATTTCTGGCTGATAAGACCCTGAGCAGAGGATCCAGCAAGGCTGTATTAAGACTTGTGACCCACAGAAACCGTGAACTAATAGGTTTGTGTTTTTTCAGCTGCTAAATGTGTAGTGATTGGTTATATAGTAATATAAATCTCATACGGAGCCCTTTGACTACCACTTTATTTCTGAAGATTGAGTTCACATAAACAAATGTGAACATGTGATGAGAGAAGATGTTGGAAAAATAACACCAGTACACTCGACAGAGTTGAGAAAAAAGGAATTTATGGGCAAAACAGACAACATGAAACTGGGTTGCCTTTGGTCTGGTATAACCTCATCTCAGACACGGGCATTCAGATCAGTACTCACTTCCATGTTCATCTAGTTTTTTATATGCCCACGCTTGTGCTTGGTGTGAGTACATGCTGTATGTTTGTATTTGTTTAGTAATGAATCACATCAGATATTTTAGGACTAGTTGTTAAATCTCTTATAATGGATAGAACTGTGCAAGTCTGCCATTGGGGAAATTTTCTCCTGACCTCAGCTGGTGATCAGCTTATGCCCTGAAGCATAAGAATTGATAGGCCCTATAATTTTATCCAAGCTAATGTAACAGCAGCTGCTGTCCTTGGTGCTTGCTCTCTGATTAAATTCCCAAATTAGGGATTGCCTTTTGTAACCCGAATTCTGTCATGGTGGTAAAATCTGACAATAACTGCTCTTATTTTTGCCTCTCCCATCATGGAGTGTGTCTTCAATAACACATGGACCATCTCAGACCATCACATATTCCTCTGGCACTTTATTAGAATTTGGAATTTTGTAATCCTACTGAAAATGAGATTGCATGCTTTCTAATGTAAGAAAGGAGAGAGAGCCCAATTCAGCTCTAAAACTGCAATTGTTTGCCTACCTCCAGGGACACATCTCACAGATTGCCATGAAAATAAATTGGAAAGTTTACAATTCCAAATCATTGCCTACCATGTATTACTACACAGACAAAAACAAACACTACCACCACCATCATCACCATCAAAAATATACAAAAACATACCCAAGAACTTTCATCCCTTCATGAGGGGAAATGTATTACAATTAGATTAGACTATAACCATTCAGAAAGTGTGTTTGTTTTCTTCTGCTTTATAAATGATTTATTATTTATTAGTATTTTTTTTCAAGACTATCTTCTTCATTCCTTCAGGAAAGGAGCAGTTTGGGTCTCTGTGTCATTACCAAAGCAGAGCAAAAGCCTTCAATTGCGGACTGCTGCAATTTCCACCATAACAGTCAACCTAGCAATTAGAACCGTTTGTTACAGTGACAGCAAAGAGAACCATTTTCAAGCAACAAGGCAGAAGAGTAGGAGCTGGAGGAAGCGAGAGCATGCTCATTCGAAGGGGACTAACGCCACACAGCAGCTAATCCTGGAATAGCAGGCAGTTTAGGGAACTGAGGCTACAAGGGCTGCAGTATTCGCATAAATTCATGAACTCTGGTGACAGGTCTGATTCTCTGAGAATGAAATTGGCTCAGAAATGTTGACATTTGAGGAGAGACAAAGGATTTTTATTTAGACCACTTTCTAAATTATTTTAATATTAAAAATGAAAATAAAAAGATGAACATTTCCATTGTTAATTCTGGATTAGATGGAGTATTTCAGGTTCAGAAAATATCTCACAATAGAAACTTTGCCAACAAAGCCATATTTATTTTACAACAAAGATTTGAGATATAACTTCAACATCTTAAATCTAGTGTCACTTAGTCATTTCCCCTGATTTTCATATAATTTAACTAAGTTAAAGTTTTATCGGTAGCTTGAGAGAAAATGCTGTGTTTGACATTTTTTTCCCTCCCTTTATTTTTCTCCTTGTTCTTCCTTTTCTTTTTTAAAATATAGTCTCCTTACCTTTGGATTTGGTTCTCTATTCTAGCAATGACAAACTGTATATCTCTGGGATCTGTCAGTGTCTCTTAGATGTTTATTTCTCCCTGTCTCTAATAAAGCAATATACAACTTGCTCACCTCAAATAAATCACCTGAGTATTAATGAAATAATATGATGTGTTTGACTTTTCTCAGAACCAGGTACTCTTCCCTTTTTGTTCAAGAGCTATTATTATATAGGGATTCAAGACATAGCCAACTACAGCCCATTCTTAGACATTGAATAGGTATCTTGCTAGATATTTTGGTGGCAGATATTTGAATATATCAACTTTTCTATCCTGCAATGAAAAGAGCCAGGTTACACACACACCCCTACGAATTCTCCTTTCTGAGAGGAGGTGGTTTGCCAGGGATATTTCACTTACTGTGTGCCTTTCAAGAAGGCAGGTATTGTTAATGCAGGGGAAAAAAAAAAAATAGTGGTTTTCCTCCCTGCTTTGTTTTAGGAAGGATGAGACTCAGTTGTTTTGTTTTGTTTTTTTTTCCTTTTATTTGTTTTGCAATAGTGCAACTACTGCTTTGGCACCGAGGCAGCTTCTACCAGAGTCAGAGGTGAGGTTACGCTTGACTGAAGAAATCTAAGATCAATTTGTTGTCTCATACTTCAACATTAAATGCAGCTTGAAATATAATTGTTAGTCTGTGCACTCTCTGCTTTAAAGGAAGTGTTCCAGCACCTTGGAACAGAGAGTGTGGTTATCGGTGATCAACCAAGACGTGTACCCTAAACCAAGGCTAACCAGAATTTTCAGGCTGAGACACAGAGAGAAAGAGAGAGTGTGCAAGGTGCAGGAAAGAAAACAGATGAGAAGGAAAAAGCATAAAAGGCAGAGCTTGTAGTAGTCAAAGCATTGTCTGCCTTGAAAGTTCTCAGTCAAATTTGGAAATCTGCAAATAAATTTGCAAAGAAAATGTATTATTCAACATTTGTCTTCATTATTTTCTTACATAAAAACCTCTTCTTGTAAAACTTCACAAATTCTACTATGGAGAAAAGATGTCATTGGGATAAGTGAATTGCAATTTCCCCTTTTGAGGATATTTGCATGTCAAAAGAGAGCTTGCTGGGAAAACTGTGTGCTAGAAGGTAGAGAGGGTCAGGTGATTCCTAACTAGGATTTTTGAGATGCCTTGGGAATTAAGCTCAGCAAGGCTTGTTGTTCTGGCCTTGTATTCAATTGGACAAAAGAGTAAAAGGAATAATCACCAAATCCCAGTTTTGAGGCTCCACAATTTGAGATGCTATTGAGTCAGGAAGTTGTGATCCTGATTCCAGATCACAGATCAAATGGGTCCTAAAGTGTCCTCTCCATCAAGTTAGGTAGAGTGACAAGGAAAACACGTGTGTCATGCTGACCAGGAGAGTGAGACACAGTGCCTTGAGCTTACTTACTAATAAGAAGTGTTTCCCTCCCTGAAAGTCAGCATATGATCCTAGAAAGGGAAGGGTTTTATTATCAGACAGGTGAGGGTGTATGTCCCTACCTGATCATTTACTACTTGTATAATTTTAGGCAATTTACTCAAACTCAAGGACCCTTGGTTTTCTGATTAGTACAGGGACATGATCATATTTACATGGAAGGCTTGGGAAAACTCAAATAAAGTGATGACCATAACAGCTGCCCATTTATGTGTCCTTGCTTGTGCCAAACTCAGCAAAACCTTATATATCTCTTAGTATTTAGTCTTTACACTCTTGAATAATAAGCATTATTTTCAAGTTGAGGGTGAGGAACCTCAAAGGTTCAATATAGTTCTCAAGGCCACAACTATTAAGTAAGAGAAATACATTCAAAGTCAAGTCTGTTTGAAGCAAAACCCTCCAAAGCTTTTGTTCTCCTCTAGAGTCAATGAAATCTCAGTCTCTGTGTGCCGTCCATTTTTCTGATTCAATAAATCTTTGATGACACCCTGCTCTGAAAGAATACTATACCAGTCCTTGGGTCATAGCAGAACATGGGGCCCATGAAGTAGGGCAGGAGAGGCTGCTCAACTAAGTACCAGTACCCGTTCTGTGTCTTGTGTTCTATAATAACACTGATATCCTTTTCTTGAATTGGAATCCATTAAAACATTTGAAGTTGACTCTCAGTCAACTCTCAGTCCCTGAAGATTTCTCTTTTCCTAACTAAATACCTACAATTCCCTCAAGCATTTATCTGAGGATTTGGCTTCAGGAATTCTCAAAATTCCAGCTATTCTTTAACTATGACTTTCCTCTAATCACAATAAAGAAAACTGTTATAATAGTAATGAGAGAGAGAAAGAGTATAATGCAGTCTCTTGGGAGAATTTTTAATCAATTCTGTTTTGATAAAAACTGTTTTAGGTTTATTTTACTCTATAATATTTTTCTTTAAAATTCATCCAGCAAGGATCTAGAATTCCAGACACTTTTCTAGTCAAATTTTCTTTGCCATCTCTAAGTAGAATATAGTGTGATAACCAGGGTTGTGGCATGTTAACCAAACTTGCCAAGGAATTCATGATAGATTACACTCTCCCACTAACCAGGTCAAGCCATATAAACCATGGGTATTGATCTTTACCATGACAACCAAAAGAAGAACAATATTGGTCCTGGGCTTCAGCTCTCACTTTGCCAGTGTCTAACTATACACCTTTATTGAATACATTGGAATACAGAGCCCAAAGAGGTTGAGGATTTTTCCAAGGTCACTGATTTTATGGAGGAGAATTGGAATTACTACTCATGCTTCCTGCCCTCCAGTTTTGTGTCATTACTTCTGGGATCCTCATCAGACCATTTCTACAAGTGAAATCCAACATTGAGAGTCTCTCTTTCCAACCATGCAGGCTGCTCACTGCTTAGTGCAATCACCATCTCATCCCTGCAGCCATCTCCTCCCACAATGACATATGCATACATGCATGCACACACAGGCACACACATACACACACAGATACATTCTTGCACTCACAAGTACCTACACTCATGTACACTCATACACATGCATGGAAACACACATCTCACCCAAGTATACACTCAGTCATGCACATTTACACACATTCATAAGCAGACAGCGGAGAAGGCAATGGCAACCCACTCCAGTACTCTTGCCTGGAAAATCCCAGGGACGGGGAAGCCTTGTAGGCTGCTGTCTATGGGGTCACCAAGAGTGGGACACGATTGAGCGACTTCACTTTCACTTTTCACTTTCATGCATTGGAGAAGGAAATGGCAACCCACTCCAGTGTTCTTGCCTGGAGAATCCCAGGAACAGGGGAGCGTGGTGGGCTGCCATCTATGGGGTCACACAGAGTCGGACACAACTGAAGTGACTTAGCAGCAGCAGCAGCATAAGCAGATAGAAACACTCTGATATACACATAGTATAGGCACTGATAGGCATAGTAAACACACTGATAGGTTCACATAGTTCCTATTGGTCAGCATAGAACAAATTTATCCATTCTTTGACCCAAAAAATTCATATTCATATGAAAAAAAAATGATTCTAGGGTCCCTCTTCTTTGACCATTGCCTGGGATGAACCACAATCCTCTCTGTATTACTCAGGTCAGTTCAAAATCTCTCCCATTTTATGCAGTTTTGTACATCCCTTTTTCTGTTGCACTGTGTAGATTGTAAGTGCCTTCTGGAAAGAACCATATTTTTCTTTGTTTTGTTTCCCTGTAACCTACAAGAAAGCTTGTCATAATAAGTGTTTCCTGAGCAGAAGTAAACTGCTGATACAGTAGTTACAAGCAGTAGAGAAAGAGGTATCCTAGGGGAGGAGACAATACATAATACTTTTCTGCTCAAGCATTTTCCCCTCACCTTGCATTGATTCCTGCTAGAATCATTCCTGCTAGAAATTTATGCTAGAATTACGATGATTCATTCCTTCGCTTACACTATGTTTCAACCTACTGTGTGATAGACAATGTGCTAAGCGCACCAAAGTTAACAAATCTGGGTGTCAAACACTCTGTCTTCAAAAAAAGTTATCATCTACGTTTGAAACCTCATGTTTGAGGGGCTCTGAGGAGCTCCAGTTCTTCAGCACAGAAAAAATTCAGCAACAGGCTAGATAAGCAGCGATTTATTATAATAGGATACCTGTGAGGCTTAAAGGTGGGCAGGCAAGTGGGCATTGCGCTCTCCTGAGTACTCAGTGGGTTATATTTTCATAATCAAAGGCAAACAGCAGAGAGGGAAATGATCACCTTCTTCTCCATTCTTTGAGTCTTCCATCATTAATTCCTCCTACATGTTAGGCAAGGTAGTTTTGACTCTATATGTCTCATCAGGGACTGTCATGGCACTATTAAAAAATTATTTCAGGTCTCAGGGTAATGAGAGTCATTCACTTTGAAATGTCACCTTTCCGTAAACTACTGCTTTTTGTGTGGGCAGAGAACATGTTCTAGGGGTCATTAACTTGTTGACATCACTAGGCAGGATGCAGGCCTATTTCTTTATTTTTTTAACTATTGTTTTATTGTCTTGTTGCATGGCTAATGCTTGCATTGCATGCTTTTTTGGTTAAGCAAGTTTTGTTGTTTAGCAAGCCTATTTAGCTTTGATGTTAAGCAACTTGAGTCAAACAAGCCCTCTTTGTTTTAAAATTTTCCCATTGCTTTCTTGAGTGATCATTAGCTTACTGTGCTCTTCCAAAGCCCTCTAGTAAAGTTCTCTCTCTATAATTCCCTAGTGATAATTTTGAACTGATTATCCTATTCTATCCCTATCAGGTTGAGTTGGGGATGGGGTTGGGGTGGGGGGACAGAAGACTACAAAATCCATGAGCACTGCCATAACAGGAGTACTAAGAAAAGTTAAAAAGAAGTGCTTTGGAAATTTAGAAAAAAATGAAAGAGGAATCTGAGAAAGCCTGTGGTCTCTTTTCCTGGTACTTGTTTGCTCCCACCCATGGTATCTATTGTTTGTGTTTTGTTTTGTTTTGTTAATTAATTTATTTATTTTAATTGGAGGATAATTACTTTACAGTACTGTGGTGGTTTTTACCATACATCCACATGAATCATCTCTGGTATCTGGTTTTAATAGGGTTTTATAAGACAGACATCTTCTTAAATCCCAAGCCATAGAGAACCCTTCACTTACATGAGATTAAGTTTATCTCTTCATTAGCTCTGAATCCTACTATAGGTAATCCCATTTAAATCCTGGGACAGTTTTACATTGTGGTTTACAGATTAGGTTCAAGTAAATTCACACACTGGCTCTCTTGTGAAATCCGAGAAAAACAAAGGCAAAGGAGGGACCGAAATGCCAGAGATACTGGAAAACCCAAGTATCTCAACTACTTTTTTTAGTTTTAGATGGATTTCAGATTGAAAGCCTGGGACAAAGAGAAGAGAATGCAGTGAAGAAATAAAAATAATGTTTTTGACAGAAAGGGATAGAAAAGATGAATTGAGCTAACTACTAGAGAAAACAAGAACAAGGAAAAGCTTTAGAGAATTCTATCACTTCCCCTCTTGTCCTCAGTGCCTGCAGGGGCACTGGGGGGTGGGTCTGTTTTGTTTTGTATCACAAGGTGGGTACTTTCTCCCATCTGCTTTCTCTCTGCAGGACTCTCTACCTCCTTAAAGACAAGAATGGTTGCAATTTAGACAAAGAAAAACCAGTTTATATGTGTGTTAGACCCATGGGAAAGATGCTCATTTCCTCTCCAAGTTCTTTCACTGTATCTTATCCTTTTATATAGACTTAGGCCAACCTCTATTGCCTGATCTATTTTACCATGACCATGGACAGAAACTTATTATTCAAGTTCAGGAAAAGATGCCCACACAAGAAATAAAAGAGAGGGAGCACAGCTTTCTAATAACACTATAAAAGGAAATGCCTCACAGCAAACCCGCCAGGGAGCAGGGCTAGGTAAAAAGGAAAATGCAGAACTCAAGAGAGACAGACCATTATGATGATATTTAATGTGGAGGATTCACAGGTGATCAAAAACTACCAAGGTGGGAGATCAATTTTCTCTGTACCCTCAAAGTCAACTCCCCTTTCCTCCACCAAACTCTTCTCCTTGCAATATCCCTAGGTCTGCTCACATTTTTCAGTGATCAGAATTCTTTCTTCAGAGATACTCATGATTCTGAATTCAGAGTGGTGACTCTTTATATATATATATATACATTATTATGATTCTTTATTCTGTCCTTGGTACCTATGCTTACATGTGCATACACATGTACACCGTGCCTTGTAGACTGACAATATAAAATTAAGGAAATACATATTGATTGTTTTGGGTCTTCAAAGCATTTTCATGAAAAACATGGTCATGAAAACCTCACAAAAACCCAACAACCTGGGCATTGTTAATGTTGCTACTGTTTCATAGGAAACTATGGAAGACAGATAGTTAATCAATAATAACATACCAGCTAGTAAGTGAAAGAGCTTGAATTCAGTCCTTTAACGGCATATTTCATTTAGCATACTTTATTTGTTCCAACACATCAGTTTGCCTTTGCTATCATTATCTGGTTTCCAAGGCCTAAGCTCAAACCTTGTTTTTCTCCAAGATGTCCTTTCCAAATACATAATTTCCAAATACACAATAACACAATTATCATATCTGAAGCTTGTTATTATTATTATACATTTTGATGGTGTTTTACACTATATAGCTGGGTGATGTATAAGCACAAATGTTTTAAAATCTTACCTAAAATGCTTATTGAGTTTTGCCGTGTGCAAGGTATACACAGTAAAACTATTAACTATTTTGTAGTTAAATAAATATTGTATCTCATTAATTATATGATAAACTTTGTAAAGTATAACCATCCTTTATATTTTCCCTTTGTTCCCATAGTGTCTACCACATCCTCATCCCTGTAGAGTCTGGACACATATTATGTGTGCCATTAAATCCAACTCCACGATTCATAGCAAGTAAAACACAAATTCTTAGCTTTATTAGCCTTTTAATGTTGTTTTCATGAATTCTGAATGGCCATTTCAGCAGGGTCTTACATCTAAGTTGCTTAGAAGATACCAAACCTTTCTGACTCCAAGGATTTGGCAGATCTCATTTGTGCCAGCCTTTAGGGTCAGCTGAGAAAGCCTGTTTTGACAAATCAATTTTAGTTTGAGTTTTATTTTCAGCTGTTAGTGTTTCATGTTGAGCCAAAATATGAGCAATATCCCACCAGCCATATTGTATTACATTATGAAGTTGAGAATTACATTAACAAGATAATCTAATAGCTTTTTCTGAGACACAAAAAATGTGCACTATCGTTTAGGAGATATTTTCAGGAAGAAAATGGAATCCCTCTGGTCAGCAATAGATATGGAAAAAAGAATTCCACCCAAGTGAGACTTTGAACTTCTTTTTCTGTGACAGATGTCATCCTCCCAGCCATTCTGCCAGTCTTCCAGCAGTATGTTCTATAATCTAGGAGGCTTGATTTTTAGTCATCACCCTGGTACATCTCTGTAGCATGAAAATAAAATTGCTAATTGCAGGTAAGTATAAAATCTCCCTGGAAGAGCTTACCTTTGACATAAGACGAAAGTTCAAAATTTTTGTACTTAATAAATGAAAGTGAAAGTGAAGGTCACTCAGTTGTGTCTGACTCTTTGTGACCCCATGGATTATACAGTCCATGGAATTCTCCAGGCCAGAATACTGGAGTGGGTAGCCTTTCTCTTCTCCAGGGGATCTTTTCAACCCAGGGATCGAACCCAAGTCTCCTGCATTGGGGGTGGATTCTTTACCACCTGAGACACAAGGGAAGCCCAAGAATACTGAAGTGGGTATCCTATCCCTTATCCAGTGGATCTTCCCAACCCAGGTATCGAACAGGGATCTTCTGTGCAGAAGGCAGATTCTTCACCAACTGAGCTAAGTACTTAATAAAAATGGGCCAAATTTAGGAAAGTTTCTCTCTCTTGGTGTGAGGAGTTGTAGACACTAAGTTATCTCCAACTTTATAAAAGGAAAAAAAAAATTGCGATCCCTCAAGCAACCTACACTAGTATTTCTAAAGTCCTAAAAACATCTGGGTAATCTAGAAAATCAGGATTCAGCTTCAAACTCTCTCCCCCAGAACCTTACTCAAGTCAACAAAGAGATGGTGCTGAATCTGAACCTCAGCATCTATCATGTGATGGAACTATGTCAAAAGAAGACAGCAGGGCAGACACAAGAGCCACACAAGAGTCATTCCTGCATGAATGGGCTTTAGTATTGAAAAGCAGGGGGTAGAGGCTGATGGTCGGGGGAGACAATGGAGACATGAGTCTGCTCATTGGATAATTCCTCTCCCTCATATACTCTTCCACTTTTTCCATGTCTCTGTTGATTAATAACATCTGAAACTTAGTGAAGGACAAGCTAAGAAAGCCCAGAACTGCGCTAATAGGAGATATTTTCAGCTCTGTATTCCAATAGGAACAGAGGCAACTTATACAAATTTAAAGGCAGTAGAAATATTTTCAAACTTGATCATTCACAGTAATGCATTCCAGAGCCAGCTAGAACCCTGCATTCCCCTCACACAGATTAGGAAAAAGACTTTTATTTTTGACATAAGTTCAGAAAATAAGCATATTACAGAACAGTTAAAGGGCTGGGAATAACAATTATGTTAGGAAAGAAGAGATATTTATAAATAGCAACTGCTTTGTTCTAAAAAAAAATCAATTGAAAACTGGGATGATAAAAGAATAGACTCATGACAAAGGCGGTGGCTGACTTGAGAGAAGAACTAATGTAAGCACATAATCACAGTGCAGATTCTGAAAAGGCACACTGAGCAGTCAGAATCAGAATTGAAATAACAGAAAACCAAGTAAAGCATGTGGAGCACAAGTTTAAGGGCACACATATCACAGAATAAATGAACATAAGGAAGGAAGGAAGAAAGGCGAGAGGGAGACAGAAAGAAAAAAACAAAGAAATCAAAAAAGAAAGGAAGATGGAAAGGAAGAAGGGGGAAAAAAAGAGAAAGGAAGGAAGAAGGAAGAAATATGGGATGTCGCTGGAGAGCATCCCATGAAAAGTCCATCCTTGTGGAATTATAAAAAAAAGTCCATCCCTGTGGACTTATAAAGAGAACAAGACAAAAGAAACAAAAAAAAAAAAAAAAAAGAAAAGAAAGCAAATACTGTAGAAGAACTAATACATTTAACTTGACAGAAGACTTGCTCCTGAAGATGGGAAGACTTCAACATATGAAAGGTAAAATGACGTCACATCGAAGCATATACTAGTAAAATAATGGAATATAAAGAATAAAGACACAATTCTAATATATCTTCACAGAACAGAATATCATGCACTGTGCTTAGTCACTTCAGTCATGTCGGACTCTTTGTAACCCCATGGACTGCAGCCTGCCAGACTCCTCTGTCCATGGGGATTCTCTAGGCAAAAATGTGGAAGGGGATTCCTCCTCCAGGGAATTTTCCCAACCCAGGAATCAAATGCAGCTGCCCCGAATTACAGGAGGATTCTTTACCATCTGAGCCACCAGGGAAGCCCACAAAATATCATGCATGCAGAATTATAGGAAAATTTGTGATAAGTTTATCTTGCATTTTGTCAATGAAGACATTAAAAATGGAATCACCTTGAAAACATAATACAAGTTCTAATAATAAGAATTATTAGTTTACTTGTCCAGACATATTTAAATTCACAGATTATAAAACTGGTGATTAAGGATTATATGTTTTTCTTAATTTTTGATCATAAAACAATTTGTGTTCAAACTCTTAGCATGGACCCTTGATATCAATTTCTTTATCATTACCAGAGTCATTTAACTTACTAGGTTAAACCATTAGGGGTTGCAAAGTTTCAGCTTGTTTTTGAGTTATAGAAGTCAAAACCAATTTCCTGTTCAGTCTGAAAGTCATACCAAGCCCAGTATTTCCCATATAAGTTTATGAGTTATAGCTTTCTTTTGAATACGTGCTACAATCAATAGAAATTATATATACATACACATACAGCTACAAGTTTTCATTTTAATAATGTTAGTACAAATTAAAAATCCTAAAGATTGTATACGTATGTTGACACCATGTATTGTCAACAATGTAACTACATGGCCTAAGCTTGCAAAATACCATTTTCAAATGGTTTGTTTACAATGCAATGCACACCTTCCATCATAAGGTAGTACCCTCAAGAAAAATGAAGAAATTTCAGTTAAACTCTTTGACATCGATTCTCCTGGGTGAGGTTTTTGAGCCTCCAAAACCAGCACTGAAGTGCTAATGTGTCTGCAACAGAATTATTTGTTTCTTTTAAGAGAGATGCTGAAAGGATTTGGTATATCAACTCTCTCTGTGCTGAGACTAGATTAAAATTTCTCTTTTGTATTATGAGCAACCAAATTCCAAATGAAGAAACAGTTAATCTCAGATTTTCTATCTAGCCAAGAAGATGTGATCCACATGTGATGACCAAAAGACTACTTCAGTTGTTGAAGAACTTGAGAAAAGTGACACTCATGTACAGTTTTATTTTGAAATATATATACACTTCCTAAGCAAACTTATTAGAGGGCATATACTTATTTTATAAACTCAGAATACAAATACTATATTTTTGAAATATACTTCATGTAAGAATAAAATATTTTATAATAAAATTAATCGAAAATAGAGGCTCCAACTTGGGTGGAAAAACTGTTAACTTATTAATAAAGGCTAATTTGATAAAGAAATTACAACTGAGCTTAACTAATTTCAGTATTTCCTAATTTTTTGAGTCTGTGTTGATTACCAACCTTTCTATGAGTGGGTCTCCTCAGCTATAACGTTACATAATTCCTGAACTTGTCCATTTGGTTTGTCATGAAGATGATGCACATTCACACATGTGAGGTACTGACAACAGAATCAGGTCACAGTGAGCCATTAATAAAAAGTCACTTTGATTATTGTTACCACTGAACATACTGGGAAGTCATCAGGTGGTATTTCATTCTCCAAGATTACAATTTAAGAAATATTGACTTGGCAATGGGATTTGGTGTAATTTTCATTTAAAATATTTATTCTGACCTATATTTTGGCTCATTTCTTTCTGAAATGACTACATATTACTTAGACAATTTTAACTATGTGCTAATTAAAATAAATGACCATAACTATGAAATTTATTTTTATTTTTTCCTTTATTTTTTCTAATTTGTAAAAACTTTATTTGTTAATATAAATTTATTTATTTTAATTGGAGGCTAATTACTTTACAATATTTTATTGGTTTTGCCATACATTGACATGAATCTGCCACAGGTGTACATGTGTTCACCATCCTGAACCCCCCTCCCACCTCCCTCCCCATACCAACCCTTTGGGTCATCCCAGTGCACCAGCACTGAGCACCCTGTATCATGCATCAAACCTGGACTGGTGATTTGTTTCACATATGATAATATACATGTTTCAATACCATTCTCCCAAATCATCCCACCCCCGCCCTTTCCCCCAGAGTCCAAAAGACTGTTCAATACATCTGTGTCTCTTTTGCTATCTTACATACAGGGTTATCATTGCCATCTTTCTAAATTCCATATATTTGCGTTAGTATACTGTATTGGTGTTTTTCCTTCTGGCTTACTGCATTCTGTATAATAGGCTCCAGTTTCATCCACATCATTAGAACTGATTCAAATGTATTCTTTTTAATGGCTGAGTAATACTCAATTGTGTATATGAACCACAGCTTTCTTATCCATTCATCTGCTTATGGACATCTAGGTTGCTTCCATGTCCTGGCTATTATAAACAGTGCTGCAATGAACATTGAGGTACACGTGTCTCTTTCAATTCTGGTTTCCTTGGTGTGTATGCCCAGCAGTGGAATTGCTGGGTCATAAGGCAGTTCTATTTTCAGTTTTTTAAGGAATCTCCACACTGTTCTCCATAGTGGCTGTACTAGTTTGCATTCCTACCAACAGTGTAAGAGGGTACCCTTTTCTCCACACCCTCTCCAACATTTATTGCTTGTAGACTTTTGGATCGCAGCCATTCTGACTGGCATGAAATGGTACCACATTGTGATTTTGGTTTGCATTTCTCTGATAATAAGTGATGTTGAGCATCTTTTCATGTTTTTGTTCGCCATCTGTATGACTTCTTGGAGAAATGTCTATTTAGTTCTTTGGCCCATTTTTTGATGGGTCGTTTATTTTTCTGGAATTGAGCTGCATGAATTGCTTGTATATTTTTGAGATTAGTTGTTTGTCAGTTGCTTAATTTGCTATTATCTTCTCCCATTCTGAAGGCTGTCTTTTCACCTTGCTAGGAGTTTCCTTTGTTGTGCAGAAGTTTTTAATTTTAATTAGGTCTCATTTGTTTATTTTTGCTTTTATTTCCAATATTCTGGGAGGTGGGTCATAGAGGATCCTGCTAAGATTTATGTCGGAGAATGTTTTGCCTATGTTCTCCTCTAGGAGTTTTATAGTTTCTGGTCTTACGTTTAGATCTTTTTTTTTTTTTCTCTCTCTTCTTTTTTTATTTTATTTTTTAACTTTACAATATTGTATTGGTTTTGCCATATATCAACATGAATACACCACAGGTATACATGTGTTCCCCATCCTGAACCCTCCTCCCTCCTCCTTCCCCATACCATCCCTCTGGGTCATCCCAGTGCACCAGCCCCAAGCATCCAGTATCATGTGCATCGAACCTGGACTGGCGACTCATTTCATATATGATATTATACATGTTTCAATGCCACTCTCCCAAATCATCTCACCCTCTCCCTCTCCCAAAGAGTTCAAAAGACTGTTCTATACATCAGTGTCTCTTTTGCTGTCTCATATACAGGATTATTGTTACCATCTTTCTTAATTCCATATATATGCGTTAGTATACGGTATTGGTGTTTTTCTTTCTGGCTTCCTTCACTCTGTATAATAGGCTCCAGTTTCATCCACCTCATTAGAACTGATTCAAATGTATTCTTTTTAATGGCTGAGTAATACTCCATTGTGTATATGTACCACAGCTTTCTTATCCATTCGTCTGCTGATGGACATCTAGGTTGCTTCCATGTCCTGGCTAAAATAAACAGTGCTGCGATGAATATTGGGGTACCTGTGTCTCTTTCAATTCTGGTTTCCTCAGTGTGTATGCCCAGCAGTGGGATTGCTGGATCATAAGGCAGCATCACTCATTATCAGAGAAATGCAAATCAAAACCACTATGAGGTATCATTTCACGCCAGTCAGAATGGCTGCGATCCAAAAGTCTACAAGCAATAAATGCTGGAGAGGGTGTGGAGAAAAGGGTACCCTCTTAAACTGTTGGTGGGAATGCAAACTAGTACAGCCACTATGAAGAACAGTGTGGAGATTCCTTTAAAAATGTTTAGATCTTTAATCCATTTTGAGTTTATTTTTGTGTATGGTGTTAGAAAGTGTCTTAGTTTCATTCTTTTACAAGTGGTTGACCAGTTTTCCCAGTACCACTTGTTAAAGAGATTGTCTTTTCTCCATTGTATATTCTTGCCTCCTTTGTCAAAGATAAGGTGTCCATAGGTGCGTGGATTTATCTCTGGCCTTTCTATTTTGCTCCATTGATACATATTTCTGTCTTTGTGCCAGTACCATACTGTCTTGATGACTGTGGCTTTGTAGTAGAGCCTGAAATCAGGCAGGTTGATTCCTCTAGTTCCATTCTTCTTTCTCAAGATTGCTTTGGCTATTCGAGGTTTTTGGTATTTCCATACAAATTGTGAAATTATTTGTTCTAGCTCTGTGAAAAATACCGTTGGTAGCTTGATAGGGATTGCATTGAATCTACAGATTGCTTTGGGCAGTATACTCATTTTCACTGTATTGATTCTTCTGATCCATGAACACGGTATGTTTCTCCATCTATTAGTGTCCTCTTTGATTTCTTTCATCAGTGTTTTATAGTTTTCTATATATAGGTCTTTTGTTTCTTTAGGTAGATATATTCCTAAGTATTTTATACTTTTCATTAGAAGGGTGAATGGAATTGTTTCCTTAATTTCTCTTTCTATTTTCTCATTATTAGTGTATAGGAATGCAAGGGATTTCTGTGTGTTGATTTTATATCCTGCAACTTTACTATATTCATTGATTAGCTCTAGTAATTTTCTGGTGGAGTCTTTAGGGTTTTCTCTGTAGAAGATCATGTCATCTGCAAACAGTGAGAGTTTTACTTCTTTTCCAATTTGGATTCCTTTTATTTCTTTTTCTGCTCTGATTGCTGTGGCCAAAACTTCCAAAACTATGTTGAATAGTAGTGGTGAGAGTGGGCACCCTTGTCTTGTTTCTGACTTTAGGGGAAATGCTTTCAATTTTTCACCACTGAGGATAATGTTTGCTGTGGATTTGTCATATATAGCTTTTATTATGTTAAGGTATGTCCCTTCTATTCCTGCTTTCTGGAGGGTTTTTTTAATCATAAATGGATATTGAATTTTGTCAAAGGCTTTCTCTGCATCTATTGAGATAATCATATGGCTTTTATTTTTCAATTTATTAATGTGGTGTATTACGTTGATTGATTTGCGGATATTGAAGAATCCTTGCATCCCTGGGATAAAGCCCACTTGGTCATGATGTATGATCTTTTTAATGTGTTGTTGGACTCTGATTGCTAGAATTTTGTTAAGGATTTTGCATCTATGTTTATCAGTGATATTGGCCTGTAGTTTTCTTTTTTTGTGGCATCTTTGTCAGGTTTTGGTATTAGGGTAATGGTGGCCTCATAGAATGAATTTGGAAGTTTACCTTCCTCTGCAATTTTCTGGAAGAGTTTGAGCAGGATAGGTGTTAGCTCTTCTCTAAATTTTTGGTAGAATTCAGCTGTGAAGCCATCTGGACCTGGGCTTTTGTTTGCTGGAAGATTTCTGATTAGAGTTTCAATTTCCATGCTTGTGAAGGGTCTGTTAAGATTTTCCATTTCTTCCTGGTTCAGTTTTGGAAAGTTATTCTATTCTAAGAGTTTGTCCATTTCTTCCAAGTTGTCCATTTTATTGGCATATAATTGCTGATAGTAGTCTCTTATGATCCTTTGTACTTCTGTGTTGTCTGTTGTGATCTCTCCATTTTCATTTCTAATTTTATTGATTTGATTTTTCTCCCTTTGTTTCTTGATGAGTCTGGCTAATGGTTTGTCAATTTTATTTATCCTCTCAAAGAACCAGCTTTTGGCTTTGTTGATTTTTGCTATGGTCTCTTTTGTTTCTTTTGCATTTATCTCTGCCCTAATTTTCAAGATTTCTTTCCTTCTCCTAACTCTGGGGTTCTTCATTTCTTACTTTTCTAGTTGCTTTAGGCATAGAGTTAAGTTGTTTATTTGACTTTTTTCCTGAGGTATGCCTGTATTGCTATGAACCTTCTCCTTAGCACTGCTTTTACAGTGTCCCACGGGTTTGGGGTTGTTGTGTTTTCATTTTCATTCGTTTCTATGCATATTTTGATTTCTTCTGTGATTTGTTGGTTATTCAGCAGCGTGTTGTTCAGCCTCCATATGTTGGAATTTTTAATAGTTTGTCTCCTGTAATTGATATCTAATCTTACTGCATTGTGGTCAGAAAAGATGCTTGGAATAATTTCATTTTTTTTTTTTTTTAATTTACCAAGGCTAGATTTATGGCCCAGGATGTGATCTATCCTGGAGAAGGTTCTGTGTGCACTTGAGAAAAAGGTGAAATTCATTGTTTTGAGGTGAAATGTCCTATATATATCAAATAGGTCTAAGTGGTCTTTTGTATTATTTAAAGTTTGTGTTTCCTTGTTAATTTTCTGTTTCATTGATCTACCCACAGGTGTGAGTGAGGTATTAAAGTCTCCCACTATTATTGTGTTACTGTTAATTTCCCCTTTCATACTTGTTAGCATTTGTCTTACATACTGAGGTGCTCCTATGTTGGGTGCATATATATTTATAATTGTTATATCTTCTTCTTGGATTGTACCGTTGATCATTATGTAGTGCCCTTCTTTATCTCTTTTCACTGCCTTTTGTTTTTAAGTCTATTTTATCTTAGATGAGGATTGCTACTCCTGCTTTCTTTTGGTCTCTATTTGCTCGGAATATCTTTTTCCAGCACTTCACTTTCAGTTTGTATGTGTCCCTTGTTTCGATGTGGGTCTCTTGTATTTTAAAAGTTAATTCAAATTTGTCACAATTAAGTTTGTAATAGAACTGTAAACCTCTTCCTAGTAATTTTGTGTAGTAAGACTGAGCAAATGTCCTGAGTTCCAGATTACTGCATACCAAGAAACTAGAGGAAAAACCTTCTTCCCATCAAAAGGTATATCATATAAAATAAAATGTAATTAATAAACTATGCAGATCTCCATAGATAATGTTTCCTTTTTTTATTTTTTGATTTAAATTTATTTATTTTAATTGGAGGCTAATCACTTTACAATATTGTATTGGTTCTGCCACACATCAACATGAATCTGCCATAGATGTACACGTGTTCCCGATCCTGAACCCTCCTCCCACCTTCCTCCCCATATCATCCCTCCGGGTTATCCCAGTGCACCAGCCCCAAGGATCCTGTATCAAACTGGGACTGGCGATTCATTTCTTATATGATATTATACATGTTTCAATGCCATTCCCCCAAATCATCCCATGCTCTCCCTCTCCCACAGAGTTCAAAAGACTGTTCTATACATCTGTGTTTCTTTTACTGTCTCGCATACAGGGTTATCGTTACCATCTTTCTAAATTCCATATATATGCGTTAGTATACAGTATTAGTGTTTTTCTTTCTGGCTTCCTTCAGTCTGTATAATAGGCTCCAGTTTCATCCACCTCATTAGAACTGATTCAAATGTATTCTTTTTTAATGGCTGAGTAATACTCCATTGTGTATATGTACCACAGCTTTCTTATCCATTCATCTGCTGATGGACATCTAGGTTGCTTCCATGTCCTGGCTATTATAAACAGTGCTGCGATAAACATTGGGGTACACGTGTCTCTTTCAATTCTGGTTTCCTCGGTGTTTATGCCCAGCAGTGGGATTGCTGGGTCATATGGCAGGTCTATTTCCAGTTTTTTAAGGAATCTCCATAGATAAAATGTAGACTCTATATTTTGTTACTTGCCCACTACTCTTTTATCATAATCTAATGGTAATGAAGTGGTTGTTTTTGGTATCTCATGAACCTAAGGAGATAGCATATCTCCAGAGGGCAGTAGTGCTACTTATCACAAAACACAGGGCACACTTTGCTGCTGCCTTTTTGGTATTCAGTCAGGTAGGCATTAAGGTAATAGATGGAACAGGGCACATGTAAACTCAAAACAGAAACTGCATCTAGTGTTTGAAGGCATGCATTAAGTAAATATCAAAATTAGTTGAAGTACTTCAGTATTCACATAAACAGGGTGAACGCTGGGGGTAATAATCAAAGGCAGTTTTGACAAAACTTTTTAAAATTTAATAGAGGTGCCAAAATTTGAAGGTCACATGTTAGTACACCTCCTAGTATGTGAGTAGAAGGCCAATCCCCAAGTGAACCTGAGTATTATATGCCAAACATCCTAACTATAATAGATCAAAATTCCCTTAAAGCATTTGTTTCTCTGTTCTCTACAGAAGAAGTAATCAATAAGAAGTAGCTTTCCTTGATGGTGATGACAATGATTGTGAGAGTGTTAAAAGATAAGATGCCACTGTGCCTTTCTCACACTGTGGTCCTTGCTAGTGAGAAATAGATAGCATGAGTGGAAAAAAGATGGGAATGACCTTGTAGCAGACCTACAAGTAACCTTAAAGATCTGTAAAGCAGCATTTTTATAAATTCAGTGGGTAGAATAATAATGCTGTATTTCCAAACACACTTAGGAGTCAAAATGAATAGATTGAAAGGCAGAGATTCTCCCCCCAGCTGTGCAGGGATCATCAGACCATTATTTGAAATGCTTATCCTCTGCAAAATGGTTTGTGTTGAAATTATTTTTTTAAGGGCATCATTTCTTTTAGAAAAAACTTTGTTACTAATTTGCCATTTGAATATCCCATAAGATATTGAAAAGCATTAGTGAATATAGAGTGAGTATTTTGATTTAAAAAACATGTGCATCTCCCGTTGTTCAATAATAATAGGGATGAATAAAATCTACTTTAGGTTTTCAAATGTAATTTATGGTGATAAGACTTTTAGACAGGGGATGGATGAGCTGATGGATGATATACATATAGTTGAAACTCAGGTAATGGTTGTGACATGTTTTGCATTAGGTTATGACAATCTGAAAATAATCAAAGTATTAAAAAATAAAACTGCTGTGAAGAGAGTGAATTAATAAACTGTTTAAACAAGCACCTGAATTCCTATATTGTACATCTTCAGTTCTGATTTGGGAGGTTCCTTGCCAGACAAAACATGATCAGTCAAATCTTCAGTGGGGAAGGGGTGGCTTTTGGAAAATTTTAAGATTTGACGTTGAATATCCCATATATTATCTCTATAAAGAGCAAAGATGAGAAAAAAAAAAAAAAAAGAAGAAGATGAAGAAGGCAAAGGATTTAACTACTGGTTTATCCACTGATGTATTTCTACTATTCATCCAACTGAAACAATATTTCAGCACAGTTCTTCAGTGATATACTGTTCTAATACCCTTACTTTACTCCTCTTAGATTTTCTTTACCAAAGATGAAAGTCGCTCAGTCATGTCCGACTCTTTGAAACCCCATGGACTATACAGTTCATGAAATTCTCTAGGCCAAAATACTGGAGTGGGTAGCCTTTCCCTTCTCCAGGGGATCTTCCCAACCCAGGGATCGAACCCAGCTCTCCCGCATAGCAAGCAGATTCTTTACCACCTGAGCCACAAGGGAAGCCCAAGAATACTGGAGTGGATGTCCTATCTCTTCTCCAGCAGATCTTCCCGACCCAGGAATTGAACCAGGGTCTCCTGCATTGCATGCAGATTCTTTACCAAAACCATCATTAATCGTTACATACGATAATGCATATTTTTTTGTCTACTTCCCCTACACATCTGGGGAAATACTTGTGATGGCTGTCCCACCCCTCTCACCTTGGTAAGAAGATATAGACTAACCCCAAGAAAGACTGTATAACTCCTTGCAGAGAGCAAATATCATAAATATGTCATGAATAGTACCTGAGGAGCTCAGAACATGGTATGGTGTTTCCATCATCATGTGTTAGGGAAAAGGATTTTATCACCATCCAAGAAGTCCTGCTTCCTGGAATGAGGCCAAAGTGAGAAGAAACTGACCCAGCTATGTGTTGTTCTAGATAGCAATGAGGCATTCCAGGTCTCAGTGTTCAAAAGGTATATTTACCTAAGATATGGGCTTCCCCTGTGGCTCAGGTGGTAAAGGATTCGTCAGCAATGCAGGAGACCTGGGTTTGATCCCTGGGTTGGGAAGATCCCCTGGAGAAGGGAAAGGCTACCCACTCCAGTATTCTGACCTGGAGAATTCCATGGACTGTAGCCCAGGGGGTTGCAAAGAGTCAAACATGTCTGAGTGACTTTCATTTTCACCTAAGATATATTGCTGGCTGTGTTTATTGCAGATGACTCTATTTGGTGGAGAATACATAGGAGCTGAAATGGATAATTCAGTCAGAGGAAGAATGCCTGAGGAGGCTTAGCTGGTAAGAATCCCCGGTTTCCAGGTAGAGATCAGGATCTGGCTTTGACAAGGTTTAGACAAGGAATTAGTGAAATGTAAAAATGGGAATCCTTGGGGGATGTTGAGTGCTGCACATTGGAAAAGCAGTGTGTAGATAAACATACATCGAAGAGAAACTTACATTTACTAAAACTCCTCTCTGTGTTTTCATATGAGAATATAGGGGTCTATTGTATCACTGAACTCCCTCCTGTCTTTATGAAGCCTGGAGTCTAGGTAGCAACTTTGTCTCTAATATGGGAAGAATTGTCCCACACCATGATTTTCCAAGTTCTAAACAACATTCTCTTCTCACATGAACATTGTTAGAGCTGCCTAAGAAAATTCTCCATAGAGCTTTACAGTCCTCCAACAATGCTGGAGTCACTGGCTCACAATTGGGCATAGTCATTGACCTTCCCCTGCAAATAGCATCTTTGGATTGTAGATAGGAAAGATTGTTTATTAACGTTCTTTGCTGTAGTCACCTTGACCATGGGTCTTTAGTAAAGGATAATGTTTTGGAAAAGTTAGATATCAAAATATTCTTTTCCATGAAACAACCACCACTATATGCTGTGTTTAGTCGCTCAGTCATGTCTGACTCTTTGTGATCTCATGGACTGCAGCCCACCAGGCTCCTCTGTCCATGGGGATTCTCCAGGCAAGAATACTGCAGTGGGTAGCCATGCCCTCCTCCTGGGGATCTTCCCAACCCAGGGATCAAATCCAGGTATCTCACATTGCAAACAGATTCTTTACCATGTGAGCCACCAGGGAAGTCCTTACAAATGTTCATCAGTAATGAGTTGGATAGGAGTTCAACGTCATGATTGATATAGTAAATTCACTAGGTTGGTCTGGAAATCTCATCTCCTTTCTACACAGTTTCAGTGGAAACATGAGTTCTGAGTTCCAAACATATGAATTCAAAGGAGTCTTGCAGAATTATGTGTTTATGTCAGTGTTACTTTGAAAAGTTTCTGGTTTTTATTAGGCTTAATATGATAGTCCTCACAATACTTCACTAAACAACTAAAGCAAACAAACAAGCAAAAACTCTTCTATATCACTCTTATTTTTCCAAGGACCTCCACAAGATCTGTTAGTCCACTAGAAAAAAAAGGAAAAAAAGTTCAAGGACACATGCTGTCAACCACTATCATTTCCACAGACTTGTACCTTAGAGACAGCTAAAGCCGTCTTGCCTTTCTCACTAAACTCATGAGACTAAAGGCAAAGCAAAGCATCAAGCCTGAGGTCTTTTATTCAACCCTATGACCTATGATAACATAAAGAAATTTATTTTCTGTTCAGTGAGATCTCATTTCCTAAAAGATAAGCTTCCTCTATATTGAAATGTCCTCTATGCCCCCAGGGTAAAGGAACCCCAAACTTGAGAGTGTTATTGCTGTCTTTCCTTAGTGTATGCTCTTCAGAAAGTCTCTTAACATTTCTACGCCTGCATTTGCCCTTCTGCAAATTAATCTTGTAATACCCATTTCAAAAGAGTGATAGGGAGCTTTTGACATGTGTAGCAAGGACTTTGAGATCCTCAGATGAAAGAAGTCTCGGATGTACAAAAGCATTATCCTTGTTGGATGTGTATTTCCTGCTATGGTCTAACTGAAGGGAGGGATTAGGGAAGATTAATTGTGCATATGATCTGTCTAATCGGTTAAGGAGAGCGCAGAATGCTCATGACCTTCAAGAACACCAAATAAAATGCCAAGGCAGTTTCCTGAGTTTAGTTCATTGTTTCATCAGAGGTTGAGCTAGGAGAGAAATGAAAGTGCTTGGGCTTTGAGACAATACATCTGAGGAGTATAAATGCAGAAATGAATTCATATAATGTGAGTGAATACGGTGAGCAAAAAATGTTGGGCCTTAAAACAAAGATTTTTAAATCCCATTTTTTTCTCTTTATATTACTGTGCTTTATGATCTAAAGAAATGTAATAGTTCGGACTTTACTGCACAAAAAATGGGTTAAGGAGAGAAACCACATTCCTTAATCTCCTCAATCCCTTGTATTTCTCAGTTATACATAAGATTGATAATAGGGGCTCAGTTTCTCTAGTCTATTGAGAGGGAAGTATTACCCAAATAGAAAGAATGTCCCTTGGAGAGAAAGCCATGACTATTGTTAGAAAGGTCGATAAAGTTAGAAATTGCTAATCACAAAGGCTCTGAATTGCATTGTGAGTCCTGCCCTTCAGCTTTACAAGTCCTTTTAAGTCCATCAACCAGTCCTACGGTAGGGAGTCCTATACGTTCTTTGGCTTGGTGAATATTGCAAATGTAATTGCTTTCCTCTATCATCTAATATAACCTCATTATTCTTTTAACTTTTTTTTCCTTTCAAAGAATTTTTAAAGGTCTTATTTATTTATTTATTTTCAAATTTTCAATTAATCATGGATTCACAGGAAGTTGCAAAGATATAGCATTATGGAGCACTTCCCTGTACCCTTCACCCAGCTGCCCCAGTGGGTACATCTTACATGACTGCAATACAATACCAGAACCAAGAATTATATTGGCGCTATGCGTGTCTAGAGTTCTATTCCCACTTACCCCATGGTTGTTTAAACACCACTATAATTAGGATACATTAATAGAACTATCCTGTCACCACAAAGATCTCCCTGATACTGTTTTTATCTTGCAACTTATGCATAAACCTTATCCTTTAACTTTATGTTAGGTTAAAATTAAACCATTTCCATGTCATATATTCTACATGACATATAAAATTGTACATACAGCTTTAGAGTTACAAAATGCTTTTACATTTTGTATATAATATTTCCAAGATGTGGAAAAGCAAAATGCCTTAGTTCCCAGATAAGTTTTGAGCAATTACAAAACTACTAAGATACAGAAGCTGAACTAACAACCTCATGCTGTTTCTTAATTATGGGGTTAACAATGCAATAGAATTTTCTAGAAAAATGGATATTAAATAGAGACAATCACCTAGGGCTTTTTAGTCCCCAAAATTGTTCTTGTGTAATGGAGTTAGGGACTGCCACTGTTCCTGAAATTAAGGGAAGCCAAGAGCAAATTCTTCTCCTTCCCCTAAATTGCCAGATTTATTGAGACCTAGACATGTGGGGCAGATCTAATAAGATAATGACAATAGAAGCATATTCATAAACTTTCACCTATAAATAAAAATATGGTCATTATCATAATTATGATATTAACTAGATTATAAAATTGATATAACCATGTTATTGACTCTATAGAAATGTTGTGAAGATTAACACGGATAAGACACATCAAATTCTCATCACACTCCCTGACTCATTATAAACTCAGAATACATGTTCTATCCAGCAGCATCACCAGCTTCATCATTGTTTTCCTTAGGATTTCTAAAATTTGTAGTGTAAGGACATAGATATTAAACATTTTTTAAGTCTTATTCTAGATCAGAGGTGCTCATTTAGAAATAAGAGAAATAGTGATGCCATATTATTGAGCAAATGCAGAAAACCAGGACTCTGGAGAACAAAAACTTTAACACTGAGACTGAGGTAATAAGGCACAGAAAGTCCATAGGATATTACTTGATCTGATTTATGGATTAATTACAGCTTGCCCAACTAACAAATACCCTCATTGAGTGTTACTGTACTTATTTGCATAAAGTCACAATGATGATTTTAGGGAAGAGGAATTTCAGCTGTGCTTTCATCAGATTGGACATTTTGATAGCGCTCATCTAGCTCCATCTCTATGTCTAGGAGACTTCTAGTACAGCTGTCTACTATGTCATCTCCCTCACTGCTCATACACACCAGGAGAAGAGTGGAGAGGAGATTGCCCCTCCTCCAGGTGGCCAATGGCTAGGCACTGCAGTGGTTTTCTTCTCAGTTTGAGCTGATTATTACTGTTATGGCGGCCTTCCAGTCAGAAAATGTCTCTATGCTATGCCTGCCTGCAGTCCCACTGTTAATGTTTTATTTATCTGTGTTAAGTGTTTCCCTCTCCCCACTGTCTTCATTAGAATGCAAATTATGCTGAAACAAATATTACATTAAATAAGTGTGAATACATTTATCAGATCAATTTTCTTTTACAAGAGAAAACAGGCAAAAGAGAGTGTTAGTGCCTAGGATAGGAGAAAGACATTGAATTGCGGTCAAGGGCTTAAAAGAAGGGTTTACTGTGAGACTTGATGCCAGAGTAAAGGTGATTTTAAAAGGTTGGCATTGTCAGCTTAAGCCATTGTGTCTTCTACTTAGATTTTGTTTTTTATACCTTTGGGCTCCATGGTCTTATTTCATTCCTTAATGTTACAGATGCATTTCAGAGTCCAGTGAATAAATGTCACACTCTTTGCTTTCTGGTTATGGAACTGACTCGAGTGCCCTCTGAAGATACAACAATCAGTTAGCTCCCAGCATTTATAGGAATGAACTATGTATTAATGAATATTAAATAATAAGATAAATCAGCAAGTACTAACTTGTTTTGATTCATGAAAGCTATGTTTTATATATACATGTTTATATGTTTATATTGAATCAGAATGCATAAGAATGCTTGCAGTTTATCTTGATTCCCAATATTTATTAATGTATAATACTAATAAATTTTAGTGCATACACTTGTACATTTTTAATATATATATGTTCTGAAGGTGAGTAAAATGAGTAAATATTAGAAATAAAAAGAGCAAAATGATAAAAGCAACTTCTACACACTAGCTAAAGTTTGCATTCTGAATATAACAACCTTGCTGTGTCAAAGTAGTTTTTAAACTCTCTTATCTTTTCATTCCCATTTTGTTTTTCTGTTGAAGTCAAGGAAATCACCATTTTTCCAACAGAGTGGTAGAGACTGAGGGGTTAACTAATCCAGACTTTGACATTTTAGAAGCAGCTCTCAAGGCAAATCATGCGACGATCATAGACCTTGGTGTCCAACTTCTGCATTTTGTCTACCCTCTCTTATTCTTCCAATGGTCCTCCTACTGGACTCAAGTCTTACAAAGAGTCTGAAGAAGTTATTGCCACTGTGGGACAGACAAAAGAGAGAAGGAACAAGGATATTTATGCTTTATTCATGGACAAAGAGATGAGAGGATACTGGGTAGAGTTTTATCCCAACTGGGTTGTGAGTTTGTGTTTGGAGAAGTAGGTGTCTCTGAAACAGGAAAGGAAGTGACTGGCTCAGGGCCAGAGATGCTACACTGAGGCACCAATGTGACACATAAATGATGTTATCCACTCCACATTGTAAACAGAATTTGGCAAAGTCAGTTCCTATAGCTAAACTTACTGTACATCTGTACATTAAAAAAAAAAAAAAAAGATTAATTTTAAAATGCAGGTTTAGACCTCACTTCTAGAAATTAGCTATGTTTGTTACCTTGGGTGAAGTCCAGAATACTGCATTCTTCTAATTGTTATGTAGTGATCCACCAGAGGCTCTGAGGTGAGACTTTTATCTGTTCACCTACATATCTCTAGTCAATAGTAGAGAAGCCAACACACATTGGTGCTGAATAAAGGATGTGTTGAAAGACTACTAATGGATAACTTTTTGATTGTCCATTATGAGTCAGGTTCTTCACAAAGACCTTTTATATACATGATATCATTTCATCCTCCCAGCACTAATGTCACCTGTTAGAGATGAGAAAACACTTTTAAAGAGGGTAAATAATTGAGTAAATACATGAGCTGAGGTACATTAATTCTCAGATCTGCTTTTAGATTTGTTAGGGAAGTGGACAGATGGATGAAAGGATGTCAGAGTTGAAATAAAAATGAGAATTATAAAATAAATAGTAAGAGGATTAAACTACTTGGGATCAAATTTGAAAATTGCATATGTGTATGGAACATATTTATTACAGCTATATTTATGATTCAACATTATATTGAGAGTTTGTGCTATATATAGGGCTTCCCTGATAGCTCAGTTGGTAAAGAATCCACTTGCAATGCAGGAGACTCCAGTTAAATACCTGGGTTGGGAAGATCCACTGTAGAAGGGATAGGTTACCCATTCCAGTATTCTTGGGTTTTCCTTGTGACTCAGCTGGTAAAGAATCCACCTCCAATGTAGAAGACCTGGGTGTGATTCCTGGGTTGGGGAGATCCCCTGGAGAAAGGAAAAGCTACCCACTCCAGTATTCTGGCCTGGAGAATTCCATGGACTGTATAGTCCATGGGGTCACAAAGAGTCAGACATGACTGACATATCATACTCAAATATATCAACACATACTGACTCACTAAACAGCTCAGCATTCATTATGTATCGACCTTGGGCCAAGCTTCTACTAGATGGGGAACATAGAGAAGTTCACATCCAAACATTGTGCCTACCCTCAAGTTAGCAACAATAATAATAACAGACACAACAACATCAATAGTAACATACTCATATCATTCTAGATTCCAAAGCACTTTCACATAACTTGCCACTTTTGATACTCATGGCAGCTAAATAGAGAGCAAGTTGTTATCATCCCTGTTTTACACATTTTATAAATAGTTTTAGCATTCTATATTGATCAAGAGGGAAAAATGAAAGGAAAAGTAAACCACATTTAACTGATTCATTGATCTGTCTAAACTAATCCCCTAAACTCCTTTTTCTAGTTTTGCTTTGAATGATTAATTGATATTGAATTCTTTACCTCTAAAATAAGAAATTATTCTGTAAGACTGATGGAGGATGACAAGGCTTTGATGGATATCTAAGATGCCCAAACCATGCACACATATGTAAATTTTAGCTCTGATCTCTTTGTATAGGAGGGACTTCCCTGGTGACTCAGATGGTAAAGCATCTGCCTAAAATGTGGGAGACCTAGGTTTGATCCATGGGTTGGGAAGATCCCCTGGAGAAGGAAATGGCAACCCATTCCAGTACTCTTGCCTGGAAAATCCCATGGACTGAGGATCCTGGTAGGCTACAGCTCATGGGGTTGCAAAGAGTCGGACATGACTGAGTGACTTTTGTTTCACTTTCACTTTCTTTGTATAGGAAGAAACATAATTTGAGAAGAGTCATATTTTTTGCAAACAAATGTATGATTTCCTCTGCTAATGTATTTTTAAAAGTCAAGTGTCATTTTTGTTTTTATAGATATTGGCTACATACCTATGCAGACATAATGTATTATGTATATGTGTTATGTATATATACAATGTATATATATGTGTGTTATGTATATATACAATCTTAAAATGCACAGAGGAGTCTATAGCTTTCATATAACTCTCATAGAGCTACCTTCTTATTGGTTAGCAGATTGGAATTCCCTAGAAGATGACAAAAGTGTTGCTGTATAGTTATTCTCAGTATGAACATATGACTTGGCATTGTTTAGAGTGACCTTGTGTTAGCTCTTAACTAGCTTTTTCTGGCCAGCTTGCCAGCCATTCTAGATTTCACTATAGTCATAAGGGTCTAATTCTTCCTTAATGATAACCTTCTCTCATTCCTGGCAAGTTAATGACCTCACCTCAGGATTCTGCTTCACATCTTGCCTGAAACACAAGCTCCCTTTAGCTTAAACGATTAATCAGAAGCCTGTGGCTAATAATAGACTGTCCATCCCACTGCCGTTTTAGTGCCTGGCAATTAGAACAGGTTGATAAGTGTTATTATTGGGTCATAGACTTGGCATCATTCTCAAATTCATTTACCACCTTCCATCCTCCAAGTATGGCTTCAGATAAGCCTCCCCTATAGCTCACCATTTATTCACAGTTGATTTTTAAACGTCTGTATCCTAGCTAGTCATCCTTGCTTTCTTTTTGCCACAAACAAAAGGAGAAGGAAGAAAAAAGGTTATAGGAGTTATGAATAGTAGTGATACTTAGGTGTTTCCTTTCTTCTTTCCAGGGATTGTAATGACAAAAGGGCACCTACAGGTCTTGACTGCAGAAGGTTTATGGGTAAATGCTGATTCTCTCATAATAGAATTATGAGTTTTGAGAGCTACAAGTAGAATATTACCAAATATCTTCCCCTCAACGTATACATGAGCAAAGAAAAGCAAAAAGACAGCCAGTCTCACAGACAATGAATTTTAACCTATAATTCTGAAGTTTCACAGGAAAGAATCTACAAGTAAGAATAAATATGTACTAAAAAGTTAAAGCTTCTTGATTTTCAACAAAAACAGAAGCGGGCAACAACATATGTTGAGATAGTATTTTGTTATAAGGGTAATAATATTACAATAGACTTAGCTTGAGTTGATGCCAACTTCTCTAATTTCTCATATACCTCCCTAGACATAATGATAGACAATGAATCAGTCACACATATATAATAAAATGTTAACCTTTCATTATTTATGGCTATTAATGTAGGTGTATTGCATCCTTATATTGTGGTAGTAGAAGTTTGGTGGTGGGCAATTCCTTCTGTTCTCTTTAGTATAAAGGCAGAAAGACAACAAGGAAGTGTTAACAGGTCATGATTATAAATAAAAAATAGTTTCTAGTTCAAAATATTCATTTTCTTTCTCAAAGATTTCCACTGCAGTCAGAGTAAATTGTCCCAAGACAGAAATTCTTAGATTCATTAAACATATGTAAACATCTGCTCTTGTGTGACAATAAAGATTTCTAATCTTTGTCTCAGCAAAGGTCAGAGTTAACTCCCATAACACTCTTTATCTTTGGGAGGTAGAATGTGCCACTAATCCCACCCGATCTCAATTCTATAATGGAATGAAATTAACAATATAGTAAATGAAACACCTCAGAGCCCTTCTTTAACTCTAAAGTATTACAGTGTTTTTAATTAAGAATATTTTTCATTATGAGTTAAAGTATCTCCTCAAAATTAATATTTTGAAGTACTAATCTGCAGTACTTCATAGTATTACCTTATTTGGAACAGGGTTTTTACACCTGTTTACACTTGATTTTTTACAGAGAAAATCAAATTACAATGAGGTTATTATGGTGGGTCTGAGCCCAGTATGATTGGTGTTGTCCTTATGAAAAGGAGGAATGTAGGTACAGGGACATACACGGTGGGAAAACCTTGCGAAGAGACATAGAGAGAAGATGTCTACATATAAACCAAGTAGAAAGGCCTGGAAACACAGCCTTTCCTCACAGCCCTCAGACAGAACCAGCCTTACTGGTGTCTTGATTTTGGATTTCTAGGGAGACAATAAATATATATATATATTTTTAAGCCATTCAGTCTGTGGTGCTTTGCTAGGGCAGAACTAGCAAGCTAATATAATATGCCTGTCAGTTTTGAAAACCGTCCCAGACTGAATAAATATCAGTGTCGATCCAAACCCAAGAATATTTTCCCTTTTTCATTTTCAGTAATGTCAGTAGGTCTTACATCTGTCTAATAGGAATTTGGAGTGAGAAGTTCTAAAGGCCTTTTTCATGCATCGAGTTACATGTCCCACATTATCCATCCCAGAACCGTGATTAGATATCAAACCATAGATCCATGTTTCTTTTCATATGGCAAAGTTAAAGCACCACTCACTCTTTTATTTACACACACTTAGAAGCATCCCCAAGAAAGGAATAAAGAGTCCACAAAAAGCAGTTAGAATGCACATTATGCCTTGAATAGTGGAGGTAACAGGAACACAGACAATCTTTTCTTTAGTAGGACTGTCTGACTCTTCTCTGTGTATATCATATGAAACTTTAAAATGTTACTATGGTGTTGTTATTTAAAATATTTTCATCTAAAATGATATTGAATCCTTATAAACCATCATTCACAGAGTAGGAGCTAACAGTGGTCATTGTTCTAGCCTTATCTCAGAAAGTGTTGCTGGTTAAGCGCAAAACCAAACTTTTCAACTAAATCCAAGTAATAGTCTTATGTAAAAAAAAAAAAAAAAAGAGAGAGAAGATTGAACTCAGGCATACCAGTAATATCATGAGTGTGTGAGTTTGAGTGTACTCTAAGAAGGGGACTAGAGTTCAAGGGATTTCTGAAGAGAATAGAAGAATGAGATTAGGGGATGAGAAGAAGCCCTGTAGAGGTAAAACCATGTCCTTAGCATCTGATAGCTCCAGAGTTTAAATTTTGACCACGTGGAATATATCCTGAGTGAAGGAGGGGTGCTGAGCTCTTATAGCCCAGCACTGGCCAGAATTACCCTTAAGGGTCATGCGATAAAGGAACTTTCTGTTTGTATGCAAAGTGGCTTTTTCACAACTCATTGTGAAATACCCTCACATCCTTGAAAATACCCTCACAGGTGGGGGCCATTAGAAACTGAACTGGGATGGAACTGAGGAGAAGCAAGAGACTCCCAGCAATGGAACAACAACAACAAAAAAATAAAGTGATTTGAGGGGATCTGGGTGTAATGACAGCTATAGTGACTACACTGTCCTGACCACTACAGTGGGTTATATTTTTGTGAATGTCTATTTCCTGTTGAGATAAATAGTGACTATTAGGGGCCTATTCGGGCTTCCCAGTTAGCACTAGTGGTAAAAACTCTCCTGTCAATGCAGAAGGTGTAAGAGATGTAGGTTTGATCCCTGGGTGGGGAAGATCCCCTGGAGGAGGCCATGGCAAAGGACTCCATTATTCTTGCAGGGACAATCCCATGGACAGAGAAGCCTGGAGGGCTACAGTCCATGGAGTCTCAAAGTGTGTTGGACATGACTGAAGTGACTTAGCATGCACGCATGCACAGGGACCATACATGTCGGTCTTTGAGACTTCTGTTCAGAAATTTCATAGGCAATGGATTCCTACTTGTTTCACCTAACAATTCTTTTCATTTTGGGGTTGGTTTTCATTTTGTTTTCATTAATTGTCATGCTAGAGAGTGAGCGTTAGTCTCTCAGTCAAGTCTGACTCCATGACTCCATGGACTGTAGCCCACCAGGGTCCTCTGTCCACGGGATTTCTTATGCAAGAATACTGGAGTGGGCAGTCATTCCTTCCTCCAGGGAATCTTCCCGACCTGGGGATAGAACCCATGTCTCCACTATTGGATGCAGATTCATTACCATATCTGAGCCACTAGGATATGTTTGCTGTTTTAAAGACAATTATCAAACAAAATTATTGTGTATTTACAACTCTGATTAAGAAATAGACCATTGTCAGTAGCTTAGGCACTGCATTTTTCTCTGCTCCATCTCAGAAAACCTGTTACCTGACTTTCTTGCTCATTAGTCTATCATTTTCTTTAGTGCTTTCATTTTTGTTTGTAGTCTACAGTTATACATTGTTTCATTTGACTTTTTTCCCCCTTTTTCAGTGATTTCACTTTGCCTGGTTAAGGTAATATCAGTCAGAGAATTTTAGCCATCAGTCAGAGAATAGTAATCACTTTAAGGTTAATATTTTCCTCTTGGTAATTGGTGAGGATTAAGTCAATTCAGTTCAGTTCAGTCGCTCAGTTGTGTCTGACTCTTTGCAACCCCATGAATCGCAGCATGCCAGGCCACCCTGTCCATCGCCAACTCCCAGAGTTCACTCAAACTCATGTCCATCGAGTCAGTGATGCCATCCAGCCATCTCATCCTCTGTCGTCCCCTTCTCCTCCTGCCCCCAATCCCTCCCAGCATCAGTGTCTTTTCCAATGAGTCAACTCTTTGCATGAATTGGCCAAAGTATTGGACTTTCAGCTTTAGCATCATTCCTTCCAAAGAAATCCCAGGGCTGATCTCCTTCAGAATGGAATGGAAAGGTTGGATCTCCTTGCAGTCCAAGGGACTCTCATGAGTCTTCTTCAACACCACAGTTCAAAAGCATCAATACTTCAGTGCTCAGCTTTCTTCACAGTCCAACTCTCTGATCCATAATGACCACTGGAAAAACCATAGCCTTGACTAGATGGACCTTTGTTGGCAAAGTAATGTCTCTGCTTTTGAATATGCTATCTAGGTTGGTCATAACTTTCCTTCCAAGTAGTAAGTGGCTTTTAATTTCATGGCTGCAGTCACCATCTGCAGTGGTTTTGGAGCCCCCCAAAAATAAAGTCTGACACTGTTTCCACTGTTTCTCCATCTATTTCCCATGAAGTGATGGGACCAGATGCCATGATCTTCGTTTTCTGAATGTTGAGCTTTAAGCCAACTTTTTCACTCTCCACTTTCACTCTCATCCAGAGGCTTTTGAGTTCCTCTTCACTTTCTGCCATAAGGGTGGTGTCATCTACATATCTGAGGTTATTGATATTTCTCCCGGCAATCTTGATCCCAGCTTTTCCTTCTTCCAGCCCAGTGTTTCTCATGATTTACTCTGCATATAAGTTAAATAAGCAGGGTGACAATATACAGCCTTGACGAACTCCTTTTCCTATTTGGAACCAGTCTGTCGTTCCATGTCCAGTTCTAACTGTTGTTTCCTGACCTGTGTATAGGTTTCTCAAGAGGCAGGTCAGGTGGTCTGGTATTCCCATCTCTTTCAGAATTTTCCACAGTTTATTGTGATCCACACAGTCAAAGGCTTTGGCATAGTCAATAAAGTAGAAATAGATGTTTTTCTGGAACTCTCTTGCTTTTTCCATGATCCAGCGGATGTTGGCAATTTGATCTTTGGTTCCTCTGCCTTTTCTAAAACCAGCTTGAACATCAGGAAGTTCACAGTTCACATATTGCTGAAGCCTGGCTTGGAGAATTTTGAGCATTACTTTACTAGCATGTGAGATGCGTGCAATTGTGTGGTAGTTTGAACATTCTTTGGCATTGTCTGTCTTTGGGATTGGAATGAAAACCGACCTTTTCCAGTCCTGTGGCCACTGCTGAGTTTTCCAAATTTGCTGGCATATTGAGTGCAGCACTTTCACGGCATCATCTTTCAGGATTTGAAATAGCTCAACTGGAATTCCATCACTTCAGCAGGCTTTGTTCGTAGTGATGCTTAATTATAAGTAATTTGTGGGGGGTTACTTGGAAACTATGTAAATATCATGTATCTCATCCATATAGTAGGGGTGTATGTGCCATAACTTTTTTTGGCCTCAAGTTTTAAAAATTTTTTTATTGAGGTATAATTGACATTCAACAACCCCTTTCTTAAATTATCATTTTTAATTATACACTGTGATTTTCCCAATACTTGCTTCTTTGTCCAGCATTATGTTTTGTAGATCCACTTGTGTTGACAGCTGCTAATTTATTTGATTCTATGGTTGATGTGTACATGGGTTATTTCTGCCTTTTGCCATTACTAAAAGTATCCCTGTTCTGAATATCCTTGTGCCCTTCTTTAGGAACACCCGTGCAAAAAATTGTCTAGGAAATGTGTAGACATCCCTGATGGTTTCATCAATTCACATAGCTGCAAATACGTTACACAGCCAGACTTAGTTCTATCAGGCATTCTGTTGGATTTAAGTCTACATTTTCCTGATAATAATTAGGTGGAGCATATATTTTTATGTTCATTGGCCCTTTAGATTTCTACTTCCTTGCAAGGCCTGTTCCAGAATTGTTGACAATTTCTTTTAGGTTTTTTTCTAGGAGTTTTTCATATATTTACACATGGTCAGTTTTATATGCTGCAAAGATATTCTCCCAATTGTAAACTTGTTTGTTTAACCTCTTTATGGCATATTTTTTGTTGTTGTTACTTTAAATTGAAAGTTCTTTTCTAGTAATGTAACTGGCTTTATCTTTTCTTCAACGATTTCTTTTTGGGTAATTCTAGAAAACCATTTTTTTCCCCTGAGCTCATAAAAGTAGTCTGTATATCATTTTTAAAGGATATTATGGTGGTGTTTTTCACATTTGAATCTTCAGTTGACCTATAAATACTTTTTTAAATGATTCCTTATTTCTTTAAATAGTTTAAGAAAAACTGATGGTTTGCAAACTTAAACTATATAATATACCAAGATCTCAATTACAGTAAATCTCACAAAATGGAGCTATATTTAAAATACTATATCCTTCCAAAACAGATAGCTCTGTTATCTCTACTGCAATCCAGTTTCTCTATTTACCCTAAAATAACAGAAAATGCCAATACTTGCCTTACTTTGTATATCTAGTAAGTTAAGCAGTTAGCTAATTATACTCTCCTCTCTATCCAGAGAGCACTTATGGAGACTTTTCTCTAGTTGCATTTTAACCAAAAGAGCAAGTTGAGGTTCCTATAAAGTGAAGGAGACTTAGAAGTGAGGAAAGTTATTAAGGGAAATGCATAATCTAATATATTTTCATAGAAATGAATGACTTTCAGAAACCATTTTGACTTTTCTTTCATAAACATGCACACACACACATAATCAAAACACAGGATAGTTCATTTTATGTTTTATAAGTTTCCAAAAGTCCAATGAATATGGGTAAAGTAATGAGAAGGAATCATCTTTCCTCTATTCTGAACTTCTTTAACAATTGATATCATACACATTGACAGACTGCACTACTGTTTACCTTTTAGGAAATGGGAAGAACTGATATAATAAGTAGTTTCTACGTGATATTAGTGGATCCCAAACTATTAATCAGTAAAGTAAATGAGAAGTAAAATCACTGAATTCAATTTTAGAGACTTGAAAGAAAGTGTTTGCTCAGTCCATGGGATTTTCCAGGCAAGAATACTGGAGTGGGTTGTCATTTAAACTGTGACAATTTTTTGTCCCTCAAAAACATTAAATGGATAATAATTACTGCATTAAATAAGTGAGTTGAAGCTAAAGCTCCATTCTTTGGCCATGTAATGTGAAGAGTCAACTCATTGGAAAAGACCCTGATGTTGGGAAAGATTGAAGGCAAAGGGAGAAGAGGACAGCAGGGGATGAAATGGTTAGATAGCATCACTGACTCAATGAACATGAATTTGAGCAAACTCTGGGAGATAGTGGAGGACAGGGAAGGCTGGCATGCTACAGTTCATGGTGTGGCAAAGAGTCAGACACGATTTGATCACTGAACAACAACAAATGAATGAGTGAAATAATGGATACTAAAGACCTATATAAAAGTGAGTCAATCATTTTATGACATAAAAATAGGTCTAGGAGAAAGATGGTTTACCTGTTACATATGTTACTACTACTACTAAATATTGAAGTGATAGAACTTTCTTTTTCAAAGCTCTTGTTATGGCATTTTTATCAGTACAGGCTTCATTTTTTAAAGTAATTTATAATGAGCACTGGTATTTTGAAATAGAATTTTTATTTAATCCTAGAGATGAGAAATAAGATATTTCATAGAAAGATGGAAAAGAGAACATCTTAACCCAGTGCCACTTTGTTTCTTTTTGTTTCTTTAGATCCCAGAGTATTGAAGTGCTTATCATTATTATTATTTCTTGTTTCATCTACTGTATGCTTATCAAAGTAAGTTTCTCTGTCACAGCTGGAACAATCAAGATTTCTTTTGTTGCTTATAATAAATAAATACTCAATTGTGAAAATGTCCTCAGGGAAAGTTCATTAAAAAAGAAATGAAAATGCTGAGAAATAAATGGTTATTGTGATTGCACTTGTTTTGATATAATATGCAAAAATGTAATTTGGTTCTGTAATGTCTGGAATGCAAAGAAAAAATTTAAGATGGAGAAATGGAAAAGATGTTGCATTTATTATGTTATTTCAATTATCATTTGTTTCTGAGGGTAGGAGAGTTTAGATTCAAACAGTATTTTAGAATAAAATGTGAATGTAGCTAACAGAAAAAAAGGGCAAAATACACAAATGGTAATATTAAGTGATAAATAGATAAAATATGGTATATCTCTAACATTTCTTGACAGATGCTATTTTAGATTTAATGCCTAGATGCTTGAATTTTCTCTTTGTTTTGTTTAAAGACTCTACCTGGCAGCCTTATTCTGCAGTTTCTCAGATTATTTTGCCTTATCCTTGCTTTGGCTCAATGACAGGTAACAATTAACCAGTCATGGAACATTGTAATAGAGATATGAATGGCTTGAAGTAAGTGCCTGATATCAGAAAACAATTTTCTAGGTAAAACAATCCCTTTCAGGGATTCAGGATAAGGGAATGAAAATTAACTTTGTTCTTCTTCAGATTTAATGCTCCTTACTTGTCCTCACTCCTCAAGTTATTCTTTTTTAATGTATCCAATGAGGATTTGCATGGTAGTTTTATTTTTCTCAAATTGTTAGGGAATATAGAATTAAACAAAACAATTAAGACAAATAGATGGTGTGGGGCAACATGATAGAGAGTAGAGGAAGAGGAAAGAGAAGGTAGAGGGAAGGCAAGGTGGATTATTGCATTCAGAGGCAATAGAGGCCACTAGAGGACAAGTAGGCTAGATGAGGAATTGGCATTAAAACACTTACTGTTATTCTTGTCCTAAGCTAAGTTTCCTTCACTATTGGCATTTAACTATCTTCAGTTCAGTTCAGTTCAGTCGCTCGGTCATCTCCAACTCTATGTGACCCAGTGAACTGCAGCACTCCAGGGCTCTCTGTCCACCATCAACTCCTGGAGTTTACCCAAACTCATGTCCATCAAGTTGGTGATGCCATCCAGCAATCTCATCCTCTGTCATCCCCTTCTCTTCCTGACCCCAATCCCTCCCAGCATCAGAGTCTTTTCCAATGAGTCAACTCTTTGCAAGAGGTGGCCAAAGTATTGTAGTTTCAGCCTCAGCATCAGTCCTTCTAATGAACACCCAGGACTGATCGCCTTTAGGATGAACTGGTTGGATCTCCTTGCAGTCCAAGGGACTCTCAAGAGTCTTCTCCAACAACACAAACATCAAAACATGGTTTTGAACAAAAGCATCAATTCTTTGGCGCTCAGCTTTCTTCACAGTCCAAATTTCACATCCATACATGAGCACTGGAAAAACCATAGCCTTGACTAGATGGACCTTCATTGGCAAAGTAATGTCTCTGCTTTTGAATATGCTCTCTAGGTTGGTCATAACTTTCCTTCAAAGGAGTAACCGTCTTAATTTCATGGCTGCAATCACCTTCTAAAGTGATTTTGGAGCCCCCCAAAAATAAAGTCTGACACTGTTTCCACTGTTTTTCCATCTATTTCCCATGAAGTGATGGGACCAGATGCCGTGATCTTCATTTTCTGAATGTTGAGCTTTAAGCCAACTTTTTCACTCTCCACTTTCACTTTCATCAACAGGCTTTTTAGTTCCTCTTCACTTTCTGCCATAAGGGTGGTGTCATCTGCATATCTGAGGTTATTGATATTTCTCCCGGCAATCTTGATCCCAGCTTTTGCTTCTTCCAGCCCAGCGTTTCTCATGATGTACTCTGCATATAAGTTAAATAAGCAGGGTGACAATATACAGCCTTGACATACTCCTTTTCCTATTTGGAACCAGTCTGTTGTTCCATGTCCAGTTCTAACTGTTGTTTCCTGACGTGCATATAGTTTTCTTAAGTGACAGGTCAGGTGGTCTGGTATTCCCATCTCTTTCAGAATTTTCCACAGTTTATTGTGCTCCACACTGACAAAGGCTTTGGCATAGTCAATAAAGCAGAAATAGATGTTTTTCGGGAACTCTGCTTGCTTTTATGATGATCCAGCAGATGTTGGCAATTTGATCTCTGGTTCCTCTGCCTTTTCTAAAAGCAGCTTGAACATCTGCAAGTTCACGGTTCACATATTGCTGAAGCTTGGCTTGGAGAATTTTGAGCATTACTTTACTAGCGTGTGAGGTGGGTGCAATTGTGTGGTAGTTTGAGCATTCCTTGGCATTGCCTTTCTTTGGGATTGGAATGAAAACTGACCTTTTCCAGCCCTGTGGCCACTGCTGAGTTTTCCAAATTAGCTGACATACTGAATGCAGCAATTTCACAGCATCAACCTTCAGGATTTGAAAGAGCTCAACTGGAATTCCATCACCTCCACTAGCTTTGTTCATAGCGATGCTTTCTAAGGCCCACTTGACTTCATATTCCAGGATATCTGGCTCTAGGTGAGTGATCATACCATCATGATTATATGAGTCATGAAGCTCTTTTTTCGTATAGTTCTTCGGTGTATTCTTGCCACCTCTTCTTAATATCTTCTGCCTGTGTTAGGTCCCTACAATTTCTGTCCTTTATTTAGTGCATCTTTGCATCAAATGTTCCCTAGGTATCTCTAATTTTCTTGAAGAGATCTCTAGTCTTTCCCATTCTGTTGTTTTCCTCTATTTCTTTGCATTGATTGCTGAGGAATGCTTTCTTATCTCTCCTTTCTATTCTTGGAACCCTGCATTCAGATGCTTATATCTTTCCTTTTCTCCTTTGCTTTTCACTTCTCTACTTTTCACAGTTATTTGTAAGGCCTCCTCAAGCAGCCTTTTGCTTTTTTGCATTTCTTTTCCATGGGGATGGTCTTGATCCCTGTCTCCTGTACAATGTCATCAACCTCTGTTCATAGTTCATCAGGCACTCTGTCTATCAGATTTAGTCCCTTAAATCTATTTCTCACTTCCACTATATAACCATAAGAGATTTGATTTATGTCATGCCTGAAGGAAAGTTATGACCAACCTAGATAGCATATTCAAAAGCAGAGACATTACTTTGCCAACAAAGGTCCGTCTAGTCAAGGCTATGGTTTTTCCAGTAGTCATGTATGGATGTGAGTCTTGGACTGTGAAGAAGGCTGAGCGCCAAAGAATTGATGCTTTTGAACTGTGGTGTTGGAGAAGACTCTTGAGAGTCCCTTGGACTGTAAGGAGTTCTAACCAGTCCGTTCTAAAGTGGATCAATCCTGGGTGTTCTTTGGAAGGAATGATGCTAAAGTTGAAACTCCAATACTCTGGCCACCTCAAGTGAAGAGTTGACTCATTGGAAAAGACTGATGCTGGGAGGGAATGGGGACAGGAGAAGGAGACGACGGAGGATGATATGTATGGATGGCATCACCGACTCAATGAACATGAGTTTGAGTGAACTCTGGGAGGTGTGATGGACAGGGAGGCCTGGCGTGCTGTGATTCATGGGATCACAAAGAGTCAGACATGACTGAGTGACTGAACTGAACTGAACTGAATATATATAATATAATATAACATAATATATATTATATATATATAATACACATTGTTCTGGAAAGTGAAAGTCGCTCCGTTGCGTCCAACTCCTTGTGACCCCATGGACTATACAATCCATGAAATTCTCCAGGCCAGAATACTGGAGTGGGTAGCCGTTCCCTTCTCTGGGGGATCTTCCCAACCCAGGAAGTGAACCCAGGTCTCCCACATTACAGATGGCTTCTTTACCCTCCCAGCCACAAGGGACACTCAAGAATACTGGAGTGGTAACCTATCCCTTCTCCAGGGGATCTTCCTGACCCAAGAACTGAGCCAGGGTCTTCTGTATTGCAGGCAGATTTTTTACCAACTGAGTTATCAGGGAAGCCCATTCTGGAAATAATACAGGCAAAAAAAAAAAAAAAAAAAAGTTAGGATAAGTTTAGGAACTGATTTGAACCTTCCAAAGGAAGGATATGAGTAGAACACTCATATGTCATAGAAGAGAAATGTACTGGAAAATTGTCAGCATGAAATTTGAAAATTTTTGATGGAGATCAACTACAAATATTAAGCAATAGATGAATGTCTTTGTGTGTAACATAATCTCAGTGAAAATAAAAATGCATGATAAAATCTGGTACATCATTGATGCTCAATAAATCAATAATCAAATCAAATGACTCAATGAATGACTGAAAAACAAGTAAATGAAAATAGTGCTTTAAAGGAAAATTAGCTTTGTGACAGTATGGGAGTACAGAAATGGCCTAGAGTAAAGGAAAAGGCCATTTCAGGAAACAAATGAGAGGAAAGTATGGTGATAAGGGAAAAAGTAGAAGAAGCTGAAAAGGAATAGAGGACAAATTATATTCTCCACGGAATGGTATTGATAAAAATAAACACATTAGTTGCTCAGTCATTTCCGATTCTTTGTGACCCCATGGACTGTAGTCTGCCAGGTTCTCCTGTCCATGGGATTCTCCAGGCAAGAATACTGGAGTGAGTTGCCATTTTCTTCTCCAGGGGATCTTCCTGACCCAGGAATTAAACCCAGCTCTCCAGCACTGCGGGCAGATTTTTTACCACCTGAGCCACTAGGGGAACCCTAATGTAATACTTGACTATTTTGGAGAAATAACTGATTTAAAAGGAATTGTAAGTTTGGTACCAGAGACTACATTTTCTGACAGTAAAAATGTGTAGGTCATAGTTCAACACAACACTGGACCTTTGTACAAACTCTAACATGGTATATTATCCTAAGCACAAATATAAAGGTGGATAGAGACCATGCAAATAGGTGATATCTTATTGAAAAGAAAATAGAGAAAAAGGAATTGAGACATAGGAATATACTTACATCTCATTAAACATACACTGATATGATCTAATCTAAAATGTGGAAACCCTCTGTTGATTGAACAAAATGAGCTGGCATGGATTTGTTTTTCCTGTGTTTGAGTGTTGAGGTGTCTGAAAATGAAGCAATTTAAAAATTGATACTGATCATTAATGGATGATTCTACTATTTGCATTTAAACATATTCAGGGTAGCTAAGTTGGTTACTAATTTTACCTTGAAGAAAGACTCCTGATAGCACTATAAATATTCCCTTTGGGATTCCTTGTTGAAGTTTAACTGTTTTCATTTAGCTATCTGTATTCCATGTTCTTGGTATGATTTCTTCTCACATTTCTAAAGCAAATGAATCAACTACATTTTTGTAAACAAACAACTAGAAGAAGCTTATTTTATTTTTTGAAAATATTTTTTAAATAGTCCAAATAATGAGAGTTATTTTCCTTTTATTTTTGAAGCATTTCCTATACAAAATTCTTCAAACTTAAATCTACAGTGCAAACCTGTATTGGTAGTCAAATTAACTATTTAGATTTATAAACTAAAGAAAATTATGACAGTATCTTTTTATAATCTCAGGTAGTGAATTGGTGGCAATAGGATAGGGTGTAGGATAAAATTCTAAGAGCTTAACATTATTTTAAAAATTAGAAATATAAAAGAAAAAACAAGGAAGAGGTAATATTTAAAGCCGAGTAATCATAAAATTTAAGGATTAACAATAATATTGACAAATATTTTAGAAGCCTCAGTTTCTGTACTAATTCTTCTTCCAAAGCTTATCTTCCTCATATGTTACTACTGAATAAAATGGTTTAGGTGGCACTCCACTTTTGCCACTAATCAAGCACGCCAATTAAACAGAACCCTGTATTATTAGGAGAGCTACACAGGAAAAAAAAAAAAAAAAAAAGCCTGGAGGTTTAGGCTTGTTTGTTTCCTTTTTTTGTTTTTGTTTTTTTTTTCCCCCATGTCATATTTAGCTGTCTGGACTAAATATATTTAAGTTGGGGCTTATTATTATAGGTCAGAAAGCCACCATGAACTAATTATTTTCAGTTCATTTACGTGATTAATGTTGAAAACTTGGAAACTTTTGCATGCCTTGAGTTGCCTCCAATTAATCAATGTGAAAAAAAATTCAAGGTGCCCCCAGTCCTAGTGAAAGCAGTGAAGTGCTACTGGATTCCAACTAATTTATTAGTTATTCTGGTTGGAATAAGCACATCGACAATGTACACTCCTCTCATCCCTCTCACCTGACTCACAGCAGAAAGCTGAGGTGCTTCAAATGTGAATAATAGGTATTTTTAGTTGATTCTTCTCAGATGTGCAACCCAGGCTTTACAATAAGCAAAACTGATAAAATGTCTCCAGAGCCAGGAAGACAGATTTTTCAACCACAGGATCCAAAGACATTGACTTCATTACTGTTACTGAAGTCTGGCTTGGGCTAAGATTTTAGTAAGGTCAGGATCCTTACCTTCTGACAGCTGTTTGGTGGTTTATTTAAGACTTCCATGGGCAGTCTCAGCACAGTTCCTTCTGGACAAGTGTCAGAAGCTCCTCCAAATCTCTGTCATCCTTTGCCTTAATTGGCTCCATTAACAGGTGTTCTTAGGCCAAAAAATGAGAATTCGACTGATTCGTCACTTCCTGAGACCTAATGTCAAAGACAGCATTTGGACCACACTGGGTGTGAAGCAGAAGCTTGGAAATAGGAAAAGATCTCACAGTCCATTTGGCTTTAATTGGTAAAGTGTAGTAACAGGACAGATTGATTTGAATTTGAACTCTAACCTTGATCCTTTTGCCAGTGTAAGTTGAGATCTCAGCTCATAACTTCCTTGTGCTCTATCAGGAATGATACATTCATGTTATTACTACCTCTAATTTTTTGTGTTCACATTATATCAAATAATTTACTTTGTTTTTGTAGGGGCGGTGGCAGGAAGAGATACCCCACGCCCCAAGCCCAAGGCCAGGGGCGGCAGGCAGGAGGAGCTCCCCCACGCCCCTAAGCCCAAGGCCAAGGGCGGCGGCCAGGAGGAGCAACCCCACGCCCTAGGCCAGGGGCGGTGGCCAGGAGGACCAACCCCACATCCAAGGAGCCGTGGCTGCGCGGGCGCAGAAGGGCCTAGAGGAGCTATCCCACGTTGAAGGTCAGGAAGGGCAGCGGTGAGGAGATACACTTCGTCCAAGGTAAGGAGCAATGGCTGCGCTTTGCTGGAGCAGCCGTGAAGAGATATCTCACATCTAAGGTAATAGAAACCCAAGTAAGATGGTAGGTGTTGCAAGAGGGCATCAGAGGGCAAATACACTGAAACCATACTCACAGAAAACTAGTCAATCTAATCACACTAGGACCACAGCCTTGTCTAAATCAATGAAACTAAGCCATGCCCGTGGGGTAACCCAAGATGGGTGGGTCATGGTGGAGAGATCTGACAGAATGTGGTCCACTGGAGAAGGGAATGGCAAACCACTTCAGTATTCTTTCCTTGAGAACCCCATTAACAGTATGAAAAGGCAAAATGATAGGATACTGAAAGAGAAACTCCCCAGGTCAGTAGGTGCCCAATATGCTACTGGAGATCAGTGGAGAAATAACTCCAGAAAGAATGAAGGAATGGAGCCAAAGCAAAAAGAATACCCAGCTGTTGATGTGACTGGTGATAGAAACAAGGCCCGATGATGTAAAGAGCAATATTGCATAGAAACCTGGAATGTCAGGTCCATGAATCAAGGCAAATTGGAAGTGGTCAAATAAGAGATGGCAAGAGTGAATGTCGAAATTCTAGGAATCAGCGAACTGAAATGGACTGGAATGGGTGAATTTAACTCAGATGACCATTATATCTACTATGTATCTACTATTCCTGCAGGCAGGAATCCCTCAGAAGAAATGGAGTGGCCATCATGGTCAACAAAAGAGTTCGAAATGCGGTACTTGGATGCAATCTCAAAAATGACAGAATGATCTCTGTTTGTTTCCAAGGCAAACAATTCAATATCACAGTAATCCAAGTTTATGCCCCAAGCAGTAATGCTGAAGAAGCTGAAGTTGAAAGATTCTATGAAGACCTACAAAACCTTTTAGAACTAACACCCAAAAAAGATGTCCTTTTCATTATAGGGGACTGGAATGCAAAAGTAGGAAGTGAAGAAACACCTGGAGTAACAGGGAAATATGGCCTTGGAATATGGAATGAAGCAGCGCAAAGACTAATAGAGTTTTGCCAAGAAAATGCACTGGTCATAGCAAACACCCTCTTCCAACAACACAAGAGAAGACTCTACAAGTAGACATCACCAGATGGTCAACATCAAAATCAGATTGATTATATTCTTTGCAGCCAAAGATGGAGAAGCTCTATACAGTCAACAAAAACAGGACCAGGAGCTGACTGTGGCTCAGACAAAGAACTTCTTATTGCCAAATTCAGACTTAAATTGAAGAAAGTAGGGAAAACCACTAGACCATTCAGGTATGACCTAAATCAAATCCCTTATGATTATACAGTGGAAGTGAGAAATAGATTTAAGAGCCTAGATCTGATAGATAGAGTGCCTGATGAACTATGGAATGAGGTTTGTGACATTGTACAGGAGACAGGGATCAAGACCATCCCCATGGAAAAGAAATGCAAAAAAGAAAAATGGCTGTCTGGGGAGGCCTTACAAATAGCTGTGAAAAGGAGAGAAGTGAAAAGCAAAGGAGAAAAGGAAAGATACAAACATCTGAATGCAGAGTTCCAAAGAATAGCAAGAAGAGATAAGAAAGCCTTCTTCAGCGATCAATGCAAAGAAATAGAGGAAAAAAAACAGAATGGGGAAGACTAGGGATCTCTTCAAGAAAATCAGAGATACCAAAGGAACATTTCATGCAAAGATGGGTTTGATAAAGGACAGAAATGGTATGGACTTAACAGAAGCAGAAGATATTAAGAAGAGATGGCAAGAATACACAGAAGAACTGTACAAAAAAGATCTTCACGACCCAGATAATCACGAGGGTGTGATCACTGACCTAGAGCCAGACATCCTGGAATGTGAGGTCAAGTGAGCCTTAGGAAGCATCACTACGAACAAAGCTAGTGGAGGTGATGGAATTCCAGTCGAGCTATTCCAAATCCTGAAAGAAGATGCCGTGAAAGTGCTGCACTCAATATGCCAGCAAATTTGGAAAACTCAGCAGTGGCCACAGGACTGGAAAAGGTCAGTTTTCATTCCAATCCCAAAGAAAGGCAATGCCAAAGAATGCTCAAACTACCACACAATTGCACGCATCTCACATGCTAGTAAAGTAATGCTCAAAATTCTCCAAGCCAGGCTTCAGCAGTATGTGAACCTTGTACTTCCTGATGTTCAAGCTGGTTTTAGAAAAGGCAGAGGAACCAGAGATCAAATTGCCAACATCCGCTGGATCATGGAAAAAGCAAGAGAGTTCCAGAAGAGCATCTATTTCTGCTTTATTGACTATGCCAAAGCCTTTGACTGTGTGGATCACAATAAACTATGGAAAATTCTGAAAGAGATGGGAATACCAGACCACCTGATCTGCCTCTTGAGAAATTTGTATACAGGTCAGGAAGCAACAGTCAGAATTGGACATGGAACGACAGACTGTTTCCATATAGGAAAAGCAGTTTGTCAAGGCTGTATTATGTCACCCTGTTTATTTAACCTATATGCAGAGTACATCATGAGAAACACTGGACTGGAAGAAACACTAGCTGGAATCAAGATTGCTAGGGGAAATATCAATCACCTCAGATATGCAGATGACACCACCCTTATGGCAGAAAGTGAAGAGGAACTCAAAAGCCTCTTGATGAGAGTGAAAGTGCAGAGTGAAAAAGTTGGCTTAAAGCTCAACATTCAGAAAACGAAGATCATGGCATCTGGTCCTGTCACTTCATGGGAAATAGATGGGGAAACAATGGAAACAGTGTCAGACTTTATTTTTTGAGGGCTCGAAAATCACTGCAGATGATGATTGCAGCCATGAAATTAAAAGACGCTTACTCCTTGGAAGGAAAGTTATGACCAACCTAGATAGCATATTCAAAAGCAGAGACATTCCTTTGCCAACAAAAATTTGTCTAGTCAAGGCTATGGTTTTTCCTGTGGTCATGTATGGATGTGAGAGTTGGACTGTGAAGAAGGCTGGGTGCCAAAGAATTGATGCTTTTGAACTGTGGTGTTGGAGAAGACTTTTGAGAAGCCCTTGGACTGCAAGGAGATCCAATCAGTCCATTCTGAAGGAGATCAGCCCTGGGATTTCTTTGGAAAGAATGATGCTAAAGCTGAAACTCCAGTACTTTGGCCACCTCATGCGAAGAGTTGACTCATTGGAAAAGACTCTGATGCTGGGAGGGATTGGGGGCAAGAGGAAAAGGGGACGACAGGGGATGAGATGTCTGGATGGCATCACTGACTCAATGGCTGTGAGTCTGAGTAAACTCCGGGAGTTGGTGATGGACAGGGAGGCCTGGCGTGCTGGGATTCATGGGGTCACAGAGTCGGACATGACTGAGCGACTGATCTGATCTGATCCTTACTCTATTTTAAAGTTGAATAAAACCAAAGGCCCGGGAAATGATAAGGTTTGCCAAAAATTTTACAGACTCAGAAAGTAGACTAGTGGTTGCCTGGGTCTAGAGGAGGGGTGATAATTACCTTTAAATGGGAATAAGGAATCGTGGGGGAGTGATGAAAATATTCTAAAGGTGATTTATGGTGATGCCATTTGTATATTTATTAAAAGGTTTTGGATTGTACCCTGGAATGGAGTAATTGTATGATTTAAAAAATATACCTCTGATAAAGATGTTTAAGAAGGAAAATCATACCAAAAGTCACATCACTGTATTCTACCCTTGGTGATTGCACACTTACTGCAATGCAACAAGCTCTGGGAAAACAGTGAAGAACTTTGGGCAATTTATGTACATTTTCTGGGTTGTAGTTTCTTCAACTATAAGTGAGGTCACTAAACTTGTCACGTGTCTCAAAGATCTTGAATTAATTCTAAGAGTATCTAATTCTAGCTGAGTAAGCTGTCCATGAATTGGCATGGAATAGTATAATATAAGTCAAAAATTGCATATCAAAAATTATGATTCTGGAAAAGGAAAGGCATGAAAGAGATTATTATCACTTGATAGTGGGGTCTGGGAATTTAATTTCTTCCCTTTTTATCTTTTTATTTTTAAAACATTCTAAAATAAATGTGTTTCAAAAAGGAAGTGACTTTTATTCAAAGAAAAACAGCTCAGTAAGAACATTTTATGAAGACAATTTCCTACATAAAATAAAATGGAAAATGCTGGAGTGCTGAAGGCAGAATTGAGACAATGCTATAGTTCTTGCTTCAAGTTAAAAATAACAGATCTACAAATTTATGCAACTATTTAACTTTATGTAGCATCAAATCTGAGCTTTGTTTGGTTACTTGGTTTTCTTGGTAATTTCATTGGTGAGTTGATAATTTATGAACACCCAGAGTGTGTCCCTAGGATACAGTTAGAGTTCTAGAGTTTCTACAAAGCACACTGATCTGCAGTGACACAGCAACATGAGTGACAGGGCCATTATAAAAACAGAATGAAAGATAAAATTATTTTTAAATCCAATCTAGGTTATCAACGTTTTCTTTAAGAGAAGTCAATATGAAATTGAATAAAGGCATGCTGCTGCTGCTGCTAAGTCGCTTCAGTCGTGTCCGACTCTGTGCGATCCTGTAGACAGCAGCCCACCAGGTTGCCCCGTCCCTGGGATTCTCCAGGCAAGAACACTGGAGTGGGTTGCCATTTCCTTTTCCAATGCATGAAAGTGAAAAGTGAAAGTGAAGTTGCTCAGTGGTGTCCGTCCGACTCTTCGAGACCCCATGGACTGCAGCCTACAGGCTCCTCCATCCATGGGATTTTCCAGGCAAGTGTACTGGAGTGGGGTGCCATTGCCTTCTCCAGAATAAAGGCATAGAGGGAATATAAAAAGGGTACAGTATTTTCTCAAGAAAAATTATATTTACATTACTTTTTGTATATTTATTTCCAATATCATGTATTTTCTATATCAGTTTCAAATAAGAGTTAATTTAGAAAATTCAATTTGTATATTATATATCCATTTCAAAATATGCCCATTGCCTAAGATGAGGCACATTCACATTCTGAATGCATGTGAAATGCTGTTGTTTTGATAAGAGTAGGTATGCAGATAAAAGAACTTCTTACAGCAGGGAAGGAAGGAAGAAACACTGAGCTTAAGTGGAGGCAGTGAGAATATAACAAATAAATCTATGTGATGCCAAATATTTGGAATAAAAATTAGCATCTTGCACACAGATGTATTTGTACTACACCTCTGAAATTTTGGCCATATGAACATAAATATCAGGATAGTGGACACTATTCACATATAATTCAGATTTTAGCTTAAATACTGTTTTGAGAACTGCTCTCTGACTTGGTATGCAACCAGATTGCAATTCATATTTAAGTATTTCTCTATGTGATATATGAAAAGTACCCATATTGTAAATGCAGTTACACATAGCTTAATTGTCACTTCTGCCATTTTGGTTAACTATAGGAGTTATTCATACAATCATTAAGTCTAAAAATACTCCGTGGTGGTTTTGTCCAATCTCCCACCAAAATGAAGGCTCTCAGTCCTAGATATGGATATTTAGATCCTCTTTACATACCTTCATGGAAGATGAACTCAACTCTGAGGAGGTTAGGACCATTTTTACATTTTTTATGTTTTAGAAAATTGTTCCTATATTCAAACCTGAAATATATTTTGTTAACAAGATAAGGTTTTATTATCAACAACTGAGGATGAACAGAATTTTATTAACTTTTTTTAAAAATTGGCATATCCTTTTATATTGGAATAGTTACTATTTCCCATGCTATATGTTTCTAGAATAATCTACCTTTTCTCATATACTATTTTTTTAAATCATAGAATCCTTATGAAAGCAATGTTTTGTGAAGGTGTGCTTGTGAGAGGGGAAGGGTAGAGGGAAAAGGCAGACTCATAAATGTCTTTATGTGGATACTAAGAGAAGAATCATTTGGATAATGGAAATTTAATCTTATTTATATTGTATTACATTATCTTGTATACTCAAGTCTCTTCATGGGTCACAGCCTTGTCATGGCAAATGGGCTTGCATAACTCAATGAAGCTATGAGCGATACCATACAGGGACACAGAAGTTGAATCATAGTGAAGAGCTCTAACAAAATGGGGTTCACTAGAGGAGGAAATGGTAACCACTCCAGTATTCTTGCATATAGAACCCCAAAGATAGTATGAAAAGGCAAAAAGATATAACACCATAACATGAGCTCCCATCAGAACTTGTCAAATATGCTACCAGGGAAGAATGGATGTCAGTTACTAGTAATTCCAGTAAGAATGAAGCAATTGGGCCAAAGCAGGAATGACACTCAACTGTGGATGTGTCTGGTGGTGAAAGTAAAAACTGATGCTATAATATGAAGAAAGGTATGGCATAAGAACATGGAATGTTAGGTCCATGAATCAGGGTAAATTGAACATGGTTGAACAGGATATGGCAAGAGTGAACATCAACATTTTAGGCATCAGTGAACTAAAATGGACGAGAATGGGTAAATTTAATTCAGATGATCATTATATCTATTACTATGGGCAAGAATCCTTTAGAAGAAATGGAGTAGTTCTCATGTAGTTCTCATAGTCAACAAATAAGTCCAAAATGCAGTACTTGGATGCAATCTCAAAAATAACAGTATGATCTCAGTTCATTTCCAAGGCAAACCATTCAATATCATAGTAATCCAAGTCTAAGCCCAACCACTAATGCAGAAGTTGAAGTTGACTTATTCTATGAAGACCTACAACACTTTCTGTAACTTACATCCAAAAAAAGATCTTTCTCATCTTAGGGGATTGGAAAAATTCGAAGTCAAGAAATAGTTCTAATGAGGTGGATGAAACTGGAGCCTATTATACAGAGTGAAGTAAGCCAGAAAGAGAAACATCAATACAGTATACTAATGCATATATATGGAATTTAGAAAGATGGTAATGATAATCCTGTATGCGAGACAGCAAAAGAGACAGAGGTGTATAGAACAGTCTTTTGGACTCTGTGGGAGAAAGCAAGGGTGGGATGATTTGAGAGAATAGCATTGAAACATGTATATTATCATTTGTGGAACAGATCACCAATCCAGGTTTGATGCGTGAGACAGGGTGCTCAGGTGCACTAGGATGACCCAGAGGGATGGGATGGGAAGGGAGGTGGGAGGGGGGTTCAGGATGGGGGACACACGTACACCCATGGCTGGTTCATGCCAATGTACGGTAAAACCACTACAATATTGTAAAGTAATTAGCCTCCAATTGAAATTAATAAATTAAAAACAAAAAAGATATCCAGAATGATAGGCAAGTTGTTTTTGGAGTACAAAATGAAGCAGGACAAAGGCTAACAGAGTTTTGTCAAGAGAACATTCTGGTCATAGCAAACACCCTTTTCCAATAACACAAAAGATTGCTCTACACATGGACATCAACAGATAGTCAATACTGAAATCAGATTAATATGTTCTTTGCAGCTGAGGAAACACTCTATACTGTCATTGAAAACAAGACTATGGACCTGACCTGACTATGGCTCAGATTATGAACTCCTTATTGCAAAATTCAGGTTTAAATTGAAGAAAGTAGGGAAAACCACCAGACCATTCAGGTATGCATGTTAGTTGTTCAGTCATGTCTGACTCTTTGAGAACCAGTGGGCTGTAGCCTACAGGCACCTCTGTCCATTGGAGTGGATAGCCATTCCCTTCTCCAGGGGATCGTCCCAATACAGGTATCAAACCAGGGTATCCTGCATTGCAGGTGAATTTTTAACCATCTGAGCCACTAAGAAAATCCCTTGTGAGTATACAGTGGAGGTAACAAACAAATTAAAGGGATTAGATATGGTAGACAGAGTGCTTGTAGGACTATGGATGGAATTTTGTAATATTGTACAAGAGGCAGTGACCCAAACCATCCCAAAGAGAAAGAAATGCAAGAAGGCAAAGTGATTGCCTAAGGAGACTTTTTAAATAGCTGAGGAAAGATGAGATGCAAAAGACAAGTGAGAAAAGGAAAGATATACACAACTGAGTGCAGAGTTCTGAAAAATAACAAGGAGAAATATGACCATGTTCCTAAACGGACAGTGTAAATAAATAGAGGAAAATAATAGCATGGGAATGACTAGAGACCTCTTCAAGAGAATCGGATATGTCAAGGGAATATTTCATATAAGGATGGGCACAATAAAGGACAAAAACTGTAAGGATCTAACACAAGCAGAAGAGATTAAGAAGAAATGGTAAGAATACACAGACAAACTATTCAGAAAGGTCTTAATGACCCAGATAACCACAATGGTGTGGTCACTCACCTGGAGCCAGACTTCCCGGACTGTGAAGTTAAAAGGGCTTAGGAAGCATTGCTACAAACAAACCTAGTGGAGGTGATGGAATTCCAGCTGAGCTATTCCAAATCTGAAAAGATGATGCTGTTAAAGTGCAGCATCCAAAATGTCAGCAAATTTGGAAAACTCAGCAGTGGCCACAGGACTGAAAAGGTCAATTTTCATCCCAATCCCAAAGATACAGAGAAGGCAATGGCATCCCACTCCAGTACTCTTGCCTGGAAAATCCCATGGGAGGAGGAGCCTGGTGGGCTGCAGTCCATGGGGTCGCTAAGAGTCAGACACGACTGAGCGACTTCACTTTCACTTTTAATTTTCATGCATTGGAGAAGGAAGTGGCAACCCACTCCAGTCTTCTTGCCTGGAGAATCCCAGGGACGGGGAAGCCTGGTGGGCTGCCGTCTATGGGGTCGCACAGAATCAGACACGACTGAAGTGACGGGCAATGCCAAATAATGTTCCTACTACCATACACTTGCATTCATTGCACACACTAGCAAGCTTATGCTCAAAATGCTTCAAGCTAGGCTTCAGCTGTATATGAACCGAAAACTTCCAGATATATAAGCTGGATTTTGAAAGAGGCAGAGGAACCAGAGACCAAATTGGCAACATTCATTGGATCATGGGAAAAAACAAGGGAGTTCCAGAAAATACTTGCTTCATTGACTACTAAAGCCTTTGACTGCTTGGATCACAACAAACTGTGGAAAATTCTTAGAGATAAGAATACCAGACCACCTTTCCTATCTCCTGAGAAACCTGTATGCTGGTCAAGAAGCAAGTCAAATTTTAACTGGTCAAGTAATAATTGGACATGGAACAATGGACTGGTTCAAAATTGAGAAAGGAGTAAGACAAGGATGTATATTGTCATCTTGCTTATTTAACATCTATGCAGAGTTGCTGCTGCTGCTGCTAAGTCGCTTCAGTCATGTCCGACTCTGTGCGGCCCCAGAGATGGCAGCCCATCAGGCTCCACCATCCCTGGGATTCTCCAAGCAAGAACACTGGAGTGGGTTGCCATTTCCTTCTCCAATGCATGAAAGTGAAAAGTCAAAGTGAAGTCACTCAGTCATGTCCGACTCTTAGCAACCCCAGGGACTGCAGCCTACCAGGCTCCTCCATCCATGGGATTTTCCAGGCAAGAGTACTGGAGTGGGGTGCCATTGCCTTCTCCGTCTATGCAGAGTACATCATTCAAAATGCCAGGCTAGATGACTCTCAAGTTGGAATCAAGATTTCCAGGAGAAATATCAACAACCTCAAATATTCAGATGATATCTAATTGGAGAAAGTGAAGAAGAACTAGTGTCTCTTGATGAGGGTGAATGTGGGGAGTGAAAATGCTGGCTTGAAACTCAATATTCAAAAATTTAAGACCATAGTATCCATCACTTCATGGAAAATAGGTTGGCGGGGGGTGGGGCAAGTAGAAGCAGTGACAGATTTTATTTTCTTTCTCCAAAATCACTGGACAGTGTAGTCAAAGCCATGATATTAAAAACTACTTGGAAGAAAAGCTATGACAAAAGTATACAACATAATTAAAGTAAAAAAATAATAATAATAAAAAGAAAAAAAAAAAAGCATAGACATCACTTTGCTGACAAAGGTCTATAGAGTCAAAACTATGGTTTTCCTGGTACTCGTGTATGGATATGACAGTTGGACCATAAAGAAGGCTGAATGTCAATGAATTGATGCTTTCAAATTGTGGTGTTAGAGAAGACTCTTAAGAGTCCCTTGGTTTGCAAAGAGATCAAGCCGGTTAATCCAAACCAGTTAATCCTGAATATTCATTGAAAGGACTGATGCTGAAGCTCCAATATTTTGGCTTCCTGATGCAGACTCCACTCTTTGGAAAAGATCCTTATGTTGAGAAAGACTGAAAGCAAAAAGAAAAGGGGGTGGCAGAGGATGAGATGTTTTGATAGCATCATGGACTCAATGGACATGAACTGAGCAAACTGCAAGAGATAGTTTAGGACAGTGGAGCCTGGCATGCTACAGCTCCTAGGATCACAAATAGTCAGACATGACTTAGTGACTGAACAACATGACAACAAATATAGCCAAGCTTTTGTTCAGTCAGTAATGAGTTGCTTATAAGAAAGTCTACACAAGTCCACATGTATGCTATTAATATTTTGATAGACACAGCATAAGGCAACTGAGGATTCATGAGTACCAGCAACATACTTGGGTATATAGTAAGAACTTTACCCATATTACTTGTTTATATCATGTCATGAAGCATTATGTTTACATTTAGATGACATATGTAATAATAGGAAGCAGAAAATGTCTTATTGAAATGAGATGATGGGGCTGAGGGGAGACAGTGATCTGGGCCTTAAAGAAAAATGAAACACACACAGAAGGCGAGGGCATGTGGACATGGTTACAACACACAAACAGCACTGTGTATGCCAAGTCATAGATGTAGGAAACTTTATAGGAGCAGGTATAAGGTGATTTTAGAGCAAAGACAGTATTGAGAGATATCCTTGGAAATGAAGTTAGAATGGTATGTTGAAACTAGACGGTGGTGGTGATGGTGCAGAGCAGAGTGGATCATTAATGCCAGTCATAATAATCTGACCTTGTTTTGTGGATGTTTAATGTCATTGAATGCTTTTGATCAGAGGTATGATATGATCACAGTCAAACTCAAAGAATTTTCCTCTAATACCCTTGAGATACATGGTCCTTTTAGGGCACTGATGCTTGGAAGTTCTCAGGGCTCACCCTGAAGTCCTCCTCAGTCCTCCTTTGTTTTCTTTATTGCTAAGCAGTCTCACCCAGTTTTAGGTTTTTCTCACTAGACACCTGGTAGTGATGTTTCTCACAGTTTCATGTTTTCTGAACTCCAGATCTATTTGACCACTCTCTAATCAGAATCCACTCTAGCTTTCAAGCTAATCTAAAATTAATAAGTCCAAATAAATTTATACATACATATATAAAATTTGGCTCTTTTCCAGATAGGCTCATTTTCTGTCCATCATCTACCCATCATCTCCGTCAACCCAAATTTATAATCCAGAAACCAACAGTATTTCTAGATACCTCGCCCCCTCACCAGTAATATACAATTCATCACCAAGTCACTTTCTGGATATAGTTGTCTTAGTAATCCCCACTCTTTCTGTCACTGTGACCTACAAAATCGTCTTCCGCTAGGCTTTGGATGGCTTCTAACCTTGTGCTCTCAGAATTTCATTGCTCTCCATGCAGCCTCAAATTCTCAGTGCTACAGAAAACAGAGAAAGAGATTACAATCAGTGGAAGCAATTTATAGAAATGAGGGATCAAAAGAGCCCTTATTTGTTTTAAAAAACAATGGATTTTTTTCAATCTGAATATCTGTCTAATTGAGTAATCAGAATGTGTTTGGCCTGATGATTCAGCTACTGAGGCAGGAGCTGTGCAATGTCAATATTTTTCAAGCAGGATTCTAATTCATCTTTTAGAGAAATAATAGATCATGGAGACATAATTTTTCTTCTTTCTTTTCTGCTGTGTCAAAAGCCATTTAGTATATTGTGGGAAAGTTTCTTAAAAATCTCACTAGCAGTGATTAATACCTTTAAATCTGATTTTATCAGTAGACATGTCTTCAAATAGCATGGCAAAAGAGTTATGCTAAGTCTCTCCCATGGAAAATATTGTCTGTAGTTCCCAAAACTACATCTGCCACAAGCGTATCCTTAAGTTGATCAAGTGACCTCATTTTACTTTCTAAAAGGATGAAAGTTTTATGATCAATCAGTGAGTAGGAGTTTGCCCAACCCTATGGAATTGGCTTTTCTCTCTCTTATACTACAACAGTATAAGTCCACTCATAATTAATTGGAATTTCACAATGAAATTAAAATTTAAAGAGGTTCAAAACATCTTATACTGTCACTGTATAAAGGTATGTTATTCAATATTTTTCCGTGAATGTAAATAAAATGAATTCATGATTATCTGTGTTCAGAATGGGAAAATTAGTTAACATTTGAAGGAAACTTCCACATCTTATATGAAATAACCTGGTTTATTGTCAAACTAAATGTCTATCTTGTTGAAATGAGCTCTCTGAATAGGTATCTCAGGAGCCCTTTGAATTGCCGAAACAGAATCTCATAAACATTCATTAATATAATACTTTGGGAAATATTTTCCCTTTTCCAAAACATTGTAATTTCTGAAAAAAACATTTTTCCATATCATAAAGATAAATCCTAATACTGTAAGCAATTAAAAAGAGAAGAAAAACAAAGGTTTTAAAATGTTATCTCTGTATAACAACTGGTGGAGAAGGGGTGGAGGAACTCTGAGGGATTTGCAGCATTTTTAGTTTCTTCAGGACAAAGCTGAGCAAGTCAGCAATTGTTTTCCCCTGTAATATTTGCATTCTTCCTTCACTTTTCTGATCAGGACTAAATCTAGGTCTGTCCATTCTTATACATTAGACATGTTGATTTAAAACTTGAGCCACATCTGTAAAGAGACAGACTGAACTGTTTAAAGCTTTAAAAATAATTGTAGAGTTTCTTCAGAAAAAGATGCATTTGACAATGGCAAATAGAAGGTTGGTCTCTTCATGGTGTAACACTGGCCTTTTATAAATCTTCCAAGTATGTATGAAATTCTGAGACAGACAGACTGAGTACAGTTCTAAAGTCTGGTTTAGTGCTTCTGAGATTGGGTTCACATAATGGGAGATATCCACAAAACAGAATTTTATGAGATTAAGAGACTCGCTACAGAGCACATGTGTTATAAAGAATAACAGAACCTGTTGTTGGGGTAGAACCTGTTGTTTTTAAACACAGTCCGTAAGGCTTCCTACTATTTATTGTAAACGGGCATGGCTCATTCAGCGATAGTAATTAACATCACTGTGTGACATTATTCTAAATGCAGGAGATATGACACTGAACAAAGCTCATAAAACCCCTATCCTCCTGACAGTTTCATTCCGAAGAAGGGAGACACATAAGCAAAATAGGTACTGTCAGTTCTGTAATGTAAGTACATAGAAGTAGTATAAGTCATATGTCCTATGGAGAAAAATCTAATTAATTGGAAAAGGGGATTGAGAGTTTGGGGCAGCAAAATTTTAAATAGAATATTCATAGCAGGCCTCAGAGAAAACATGACATTTAAATAAAGACTTCTAGGAAAGGACGGAATAAGCCTGGGAATAACTGAGAAATAGAATCCAGGCAAAAGGGGAAGCAAATGCAGAAGTTTTCAGACAGTAATGTACCTGATAAATAACAGGAAGACGAAGTAGCCCCATGTAGTTGGGGGATCTAGTCAGAGAGGTAAGTGGAAGAATATTCTCATAGAACCTTTTAACAAGACATTAGTTTTGCTCAGAAAGAAGGGAAAAGCTTTAGGAGTACTTTGGACAGAAAATGACATCGTCTGACTTGGTTTTAAGGTGATGGCTTTACACTCCATATATTTTTGAAAATAGATCCAAGAGGGGAAAAGAGAAAAATGGGACAACACATTTGTGAATAATCACAAGAAATTGGTTTGATAAGCTTGACAGGGTTTGGAATAGAAATGGCAAGGAGAAATTGCACTCTGGATACATTTTTTTAAACTGTCATAATTTGTTGAATAATTAGTGGTGGGGTATGAGGTATGGGTTTGATCCCTGGGTTGGGGAGATCTCCTGGAGAAGGAAATGGCAACCTTTTCCAGGATCCTTGCCTGGAGAATCCCATGGACAGAGGAGCCTGGTGGCTTACAGACCATGGAGTCGCAAAAGAATTGGATATGATTTAGCAACTGAACAAAAATAACATGAAATAAAGAAAGGAGAAAGAATGTCTTTAAGGTTTTTGAATGAGTACCTGGAAGGATGAAGTTGCTATAATTGAGATGGAGAGACTGTAGTAAGATATATTTAGGAAAGCAGAATAGAGGTCCGGCTTTCTATATGTTAAATCTGAAATACCTGTTAAATAGAGATATGATGTGAATTTGGATATACATGTTTGGAGTTCACAAAGGAGATACTAGGTTGAATGATGTCCCCATGAAATTCATGTTCTTCTTGAAATCTCAGAATGGGACTTTATTTAGAAATATTTATTGCAAATGTAATGAATTAAAATAAAATGAGATGACACTAGAGTAGGGTGGATTCTTCATCAGTATAACTGTGTTCTTATTTAGAGGAAAAGACATAGACATGCAAGGAAGCATGTTACAATGAGGAGGGGAGATTGAGTGAAGCATCCATAAGGCACAATAACACCCCCATTTTCCACCAATACTAGAATTGAAGAGAAGAACATGGAAGAGAGTCTCCCCTAGAGCCTTCAGATAGAATATCGCCTTGACAACACCATGGTTTCAAATTTCAGCTATCAGAACTGTGAGAGAGAAATTTCAGTTGGTTTCAAGTTACCCAGTTTATGGTACTTTGTTACAGCAGCTCTGGAAACTAATAATTAAGCCATCAGCATACAGCAGTTATTTAAGTCAAAAGACTACATTAAAATCTCCAAGATAATAAGAATAATTATAAAAAAAGATGAAATAAAATGTCTGAAATTTGGGTTATAGTACATTTCAAGGTCAGGGTGATGAGAAGAAACCAGAAAAAGAGACTAGGAGGTAGTCAGTGAATTAGGAGAAGAACAAGGAGATTGTGGGATCTTGGAACCCAAATGAAGGAAGCATATCAAGAAGAAAGTTATGTATTACATAATGCAAATAAGTAAAGTAAGATCAACGTTGAGAATTGGCCATTGGTGTTATTGATGTAGCAATCACTGGTAACACTGACATTGAATTAAGTTATCAAATTAAATGATGTCTTGACAACTTTTTTTTTAAATATTCAAAGATAATTATTTACACAATCTAATATAATTTTAGGGAGCTAGCTGACAAAAGATGATAAGATGAGAAAAGCAGGATATAGTGATATTTTCAAGATGAATATTTAATTCTGGTAAAAATAAAGCATCCGTAATTGACTATTATTATCACAATAAGAAGTAAAATTGAGAAATCAAACTGCAAATCTTCCACCATTGCATGTGCTTGTATTTTAGAAGACATTGGTATGTATTTTGGCTGTTCCATTTCTCCTTTGTGTTATTAAATAGAGGAGAAAAAAAACATAAAAAATGAGACAAGACAAAGAAAGCCACAAATACAAAAGAAGGCAAGAGAGTGAGATTCATATGGGACCATCCTGTTTGTTGTCGCCAGGTGAGAACAGTTGATGACAGAATGCAGAGCACCAGAAGAAGTCTTTGTCAACAGCGTTGATGTTCCCACTGTATTTCTTTGCTTTGAAACCAATTTGCAATTCTCCTGACATCAGTTTTCAATTTATTACCCCAGGTGGGTCGGTCTCTGAGGAAGGCCAGCCTACATATGCAGCAGCTGAAATAACTAGTTGGGGCTAATGAGACTGAGAATGTCATGGGCTGGTTAATATTAATTTATTTGAAGGGAGCATCTCTGTTTAACCTGAGGGCTATATTTCATTAGATTTATGCACTGTAATGCAATACCTGAAACTGAATGAAACTGGTGTTGTTTTCTTAAATACCAGCAGTTTTCATTTATGCTTGAGATGAAAATCTGCCCATCTTTGGCATGTATAAAACCTGTTCTCTCTCAGCTACTAATTTTTTTCTTATTGTGGTCATTGTGTCCTAATGTTGAACATAAGTAATTTTCTTGGATATTAGACATTTTTTTTCTCCACAACAGGTAATGTAGCTTCTTTGTCAAAAGTCTTAGGCAGCTGTAACAACTAAAGTAATTATTGCAGCAGGGCCAGGAGATATATATTCCTGTCCGTGGAATGCAGGGTAATGGAGGCAGTGCAATGTCCAGGCATGAAAGATTAGATTCCCAGAGGATGAAACACATGTAAAGGTAAAGGTAAATGGCAAATGATGTCCGTATGATTTTGTTAGACAAAGAGATATTGAATATCATTGTAAGCAAGAAGAGTCCAGAATGGTACACGTCAAAATTGGACTGCATTAGAATCAAGTGAGGATCCTATTAAAACATACTCACGTCTAAAACCCCCAATCCTACAGGCCTGCTGAATTAGAATATATGACATGAGATTGTAGGTATCTGTATAGGAAGTAGAGACAAGAAGAGCCTGCAGTGAACAGTTAGCAGTGAACCCAGTTTGACATAAACTCTAGTAAAATTATGCATTGTATTTAATGTCATATTATTATGCCTTTTTTTTCCCATCTTTCCTGTTGAAATTTGGAAAGATTACAGAGGCTTTCATGTGAATCCTGTTACTTTTTAAGGTATAGAAAAACACCAAGGAGAGGAGTTAAAGAATGGTTCAAAAAACACTCATTCCAGAAGGTACTGCATGCATGCACATACAGAAAGATTTCATTACAAAATATACATATGAAGCACTGAACACACACACCCCTGAAGATATTTTTATGACTCAAATTACACATTAATTCATTTCAGACTATGTGAAATACTACAATTAAAAAAAAAAAAAAAAACTCTTTGTCAATTCTCTTTTTTTTTAAATTAGTGTTCCTAGATATTTTGGCCCTTGGAATCATTTTTTTCTTGTACATCCTCAATACAGTTTGGAAAATACTGCCTTTTGTGGACTTTTTGGTCTATTAATTTGTTTTAAGTTTTACTTTTGATTCATGAGTTTGCATGTAATATATATTTTATTTTAATGAATCCTTTTCTTTGTTAGTTTTTTTTTTTTTTTAACTGCAATTATCCAGTTGAATACACAAAACCAGGAGCCTCAAACTTAAATGCACAGAGTTCAAGAAAGTAATAAAATGTGTGAGCTGAATTGGCTGCAGGTCAATTGGTAAAGGTGGTGTCTGTGGGCAACGAGAATTTATAATTGTTAAAAAGGATCTTGTTCTCCCAATCTTTGCCCAACAACACAAATATACTTGCTGTCTTTCATATCTATATGTTTGTTTGTCCATCATCTATCTATTTGTCTACTGTCTATTTATTTTGAGAGAAAGAGATTTTGCTGAAACAATTCAGGCTTTCGTCTTAATTTTCAAATTCTATTCTAAATCAATCTTGTCATTAAGGATAAGAATTCCAATATTTTTCATAGCATTCAATTACCTGTTCATTAGTGTTTCATTCAAGTGGCTCCTGATACCTAGATGTCATAGTGCAAGGCAATAATAGACACTTGATAGGAAGTGATAAAGTACATATATGCTGGGTTTAATGGGTGGGAGAGAGGGGGAATAGTACAGGAAATAAAAGGAAGTAGCTGAGACAAGCCTTCAGACATGGTGTAAAATCTTCAGGCTCTAGGAGCTAATGAGTCACAGAAATAATTAGAAGAAGACAAGAAGCTGTCTTATGTGCAACGGGGCATTGCCAGCCCTTTCTTGCCCAGTGAAATTAAGAGAAGTCAATCTACCTATATTCATTTTATTTTTGAAAATTTTTGTATTTTCTTTTGAAAATATAACACTTCATGTTGATGTATGGCAAAACCAATACAATACTGTAATTAGCCTCCAATTAAATAAATAAATTTATATTAAAAAAAAAGAAAATATAACACTACATGAGCAGGTACTTCTTGTTTTTGCTCCCTTTGGTTGCACTGTAAGGTATGTGGGATCTTAGTTCCCCAACCAGGGATCAAATCTGCATGGCCTGCAGTGAAAGCACTGGAAGGGCAAAGTCTCAATCACTGGATCACAGGGAAGTCCCCTGAACATGTACCTTTGAGAGATAAGTAGGACCATTGTGAAAGAACTTTGCCTCTAGGAAATGTGGCCATTCTGGTGTTTCCATTCTTGGGCCTCTAGCTGTGGGAGCTCAGAAGACAAAGTTTAAATGCTTTAGCCTAAACTGCTTTCTCCAATGGGTAACACAGTGTACTGAAAGTGAAAGTAAAAGTCTCTCAGTCATGTCCAACTCTTTGTGACTCCATGGACTGTAGCCTGCCAACCAGGCCAAAATACTGGAGTGGGTAGACATTCCCTTCTTCAGGGTATCTTCCCAACGCAGGGATCAAACCCAGGTCTCCCACATTGCAGGTGAATTCTTTACCAGCTGAGCCACCAGAGAAGCCCAGTATATTGAAAGGAAGCACTTAACTTAAAAATAGTAACAAGAGTGGCTATTCTTAGGTTTTATTGACTTAAAATACTTTCCCTTCTCTGTCCTGTTTTGTCAAAGCACTTATAAATTTTTTAAACATTTTTAGAGGAATTTTAGGCTCATTGCAAAACAGAATGGTACAAAAATGTCTCATATACTCACTGCCCCAAGAAAAGTAGTCTCCCCTATTAATATTCCCTATCATGGAATGAATGAATGAATGAGTGGATGAATCACAAGCTAGAATCAAGATTTCCAGGAGAAAAATCAACAACTTCAGATATGCAGATGACATAATTCTAAGGGCAAAAAGTGGAGAGGAACTAAAAAGTCTTTTGATGAAGGTGAAAGACGAGAGTGAAAAAGCTGGCTTAAAACTCAAAATTCAAAAAATGAATGTCATGACATCTGGTCCTATTACTTAATGGAAAATAGAAGGGGAAAAAGTGGAAACAGTGACAGGCTTTATTTTCCTGGGCCACAAAATCACTGCAGATGGTGACTGCAGCCATGAAATTAAAAGACACTTACTCCTTGGGAGAAAAGCTATAACAAACCTAGACAGCATATTAAAAAGCAGAGGCAAGCATATATGCAACAAAGCATTCTGAATTGTACACCTAAGTGCAAATCATTCCAACATATTATCATCCATTTATGTTGTGATTTTAAATTTTTCTATAAATTCTTAGATTTTAAAATACTGTTGGTTGAGTTCTAACCATGTCTAAGGCACTTTGCATGCATTTACTTTTTTTTTTTTTTTTTTTACTTTACAATATTGTATTGGTTTTGCCATTCATCAACATGAATCCACCACTGGTGTACATGTGTTCCCAATCCTGAACCCCCCTCCCAAAAGTAATAATTTCCCCAAATATGACTTATTCCTGTGTCTCTGGATGATGATTACAATGACAACAACAATGATGATGCCTTTGATGATTGTAATATTTAAGTTAAAAGGCTGATCTGGAACTCACATTCTTGGTCTTTATTTTTATTATTGCTTTCTTCATGTCTTTATTCCTAAATGAGTAAATGATTGGATTTAAAAGGGGAGTAAAAATTGTATAAAACACAGAGAAGGTCTTATCTATGACAAAAAAACAAACAAACAACAATCCATTTAGCTATATTCTTCCTTTAGGATTTAAGGAAATCATCTTAGATAATTCACTCCATGGTGTCTGTGATAAGAATGTGATAGAACATGTTCATTAAATTCTAGTTTACCTTTAAAAAAAAAAAGCAGACGCATCACTTTGATGACAAAGATCTGTATAATCAAAGCTATGGTTTTTCCAGTAGTTGTGTACAGATATGAGAGTTGAACCATTAAGAAGGCTGAACACCAAATAATTGGTGCTTTCAAACTATGATGTTGGAGAACACCCTTGAGAGTCCTTTTGATTGCAAAGAGATCAAACCAATCAATCCTAAAGGAAATCAATCTTGAATATTCATGGGAAGGACTGATGCTGAAGCTGAAACTCCATTCTTTTGGCCATCTGATGGGAAGAGCTGAATCATTGGAAAACACCCTGATGCTGGGAAAGATTGAGGGCAGGAGGAGAAGGGGCAGACAAGGATGAGATGATTGGATGACATCACTGACTCAGTGGACACAAGCTTGAGAAAACTCTGGGACATAGTGAAGGACAGGGAAGCCTGTCGTGCTGCAGTCCATGGAGTTGCAAAGAGTCAGACATGACTTAGCGACTGAACAACAAATCAGAATGGTACATGCTAACAAATGGTAATCTTATATTGAATATCATAATCACCCAAAGTTCTTAGTTTACATTAATGTTCACTGTTGCTCTTATATATTCTGTTAGTTTAGATAAAAGTACAATGCCATATGGGGCTTCCAAAATGGCTAAGTGGTAAAGAATCCACCTGCAATGCAGGAGACCTGGGTTCGATTACTGGTGTGGGAAGTTACCCTTCAGAAAGGAATGGCAACCCACTCCAGTATTCTCACCTGGAGAATCCCATGACAGAAGAGCTTGGCGGGCTACATTCTATAGGGTCTCAAAGAGCTGTAAATGACTGAAGTGACTGAGCATGCCCACACACACAGTGGAATGTATCTATCACTATAGCACCATGCAAAATATCTTCATTGCCCTGAAAATCCTCTGTACTCCATATATTTACCCTTCTTCTACCTCAGCCTCTGACAACCACTGATCTTGTTACTATCTCCATAGTTTTACCAAGAATGTCATATATGGTAGCTGTAAACTTTTACTATGTAGTTTTTCTATTTTTTTTCAGATTGGCTTCTTTCATTTAATAATACACAATTAACATTCCTCTGTGTCTTTTCTTTTTAATTTTTTTGTTTATTTATTTATTTTTGACTGTGCTGCATCTTTCTTGCTGTGCAGGGTGAGCAGGGGCTTCTCTATAGTAGTGGTACACAGGCTTCCTGTTGTGGTGGCTTCTCTTGCTTCAGTGTACAGGCTCTATGACCCTTAGGCTCCAGTAGTTGGGGTGTATGGCTCTAGAGTATGTAGACATCAGTAGTAATGATGCGTGGGATTTGTTGCCCCATGGCATGAAGAATCTCCTTAGACCAGGGATTGAACCAGTATTTCCTGTATTGGCAAGCAGATTCTTAACCTTTGGACCACCAGGGAAGTCCCATATCTTTTCATAATTTCTTACTTTTGTAAGAAACTGCCAAACTGTTTTCAACAATGGCTAGTGGAAATTACATTTCCTCTAGCAATGTATTAGGGTTCTGTTGTTCTACATCCTCAGCATTGGGTATTGTCAATGTGCTAGATTTGGTCATTCTAATTGGTGAATAATGGTATCTCATTGTTTTAATTTGCATTTCCCTGATGGTATGTGGTATGCAATGGCTCGTTTCATGTTTATTTGCCATCTATATAAGAGTTGGACTGTGAAGAAGGCTGAGCGCCGAAGAATTGATGCTTTTGAACTGTGGTATTGGAGAAGACTCTTGAGAGTCCCTTGGACTGCAAGGAGATCCGACCAGTCCATTCTGAAGGAGATCAGCCCTGGGATTTCTTTGGAAGGAATGATGCTAAAGCTGAAAGTCCAGTACTTTGGCCGCCTCATGCGAAGAGTTGACTCATTGGAAAAGACTGATGCTGGGAGGGATTGGGGGCAGGAGGAGAAGGGAACAACAGAGGATGAGATGGCTGGATGGCATCACTGACTCAATGGACGTGAGTCTCAGTGAACTCCGGGAGTTGGTGATGGATAGGGAGCCCTGGCGTGCTGCGATTCATGGGGTCTCAAAGAGTCAGACATGACTAAGCGACTGATCTGATCTGATCTATCTTCTTTGGTGCTATTTGTTCAGGATTTTAACCAATTTTGTAATTAGGCTACTTTTATTTTTATTGTTAAATTTTAGGAGTTCTTTCCATATTTTGTATAATATTTTTCTATGTTGTTGCTTTTTTTTGGCAAATATTTTCTCTCAGTCTATGACATCTTCTCATTCTCTTGATATTGAAATTCACATAGCTAAAGGTTTTAATTTTGATGAACTCAGTTCATCTGCATTTCTTTTATGGATCATGCTCTTGATGTTGTATCTAAAAACATCATTGCCATACCCAGGGTCATCTAGATTTTCTATTATGTTATCTTCTAGGAGGGCTTCTCAGGTGGCTCAGTGATAAAGAAGCTGCCTGCCAAGCAGGTGATATGGATTTGATCCCTGGGTTGCAAAGGTACCCTGGAGAAGAAATGGCAACCCACTCAAGTATTATTGCCTGGGAAATCCTATGGACAGAAAAGCCTGGTGGGTTACTGTTCATGGAGTTCCAAAAGAGTAGGCCATGACTTAGCAACTAAACAACAAGAACATCTTTTAGGAATTTTATCGTTTTGTATTTGTTTAGGATTGTGTACCATTTTGAGTTATTCTTATGCAGGATATAATATCTATATCTAGACTCATTATTTTAATTTGAAAATTCAGTTGTTCCAGAACCATTTTTTTAAAAGGTTATCTTTGGTTCATTGTACTGTCTTTTCTACTTTGTCAAAAATCATTTACTATATTTATGTGAGTCTATCAATGGTCTTTTTCCTCAATTCCATTGATCTACTTGTCTATTTTTCACCAAAAGCACACTGTTTTAATTACTGTGGGTTTATAATAAGTTTTGAAGTTGAGTAATGTCAGTCTTTCAAATTTGTTCCTCTCTTTCAGCTATTATGGGTCTTTTGTTTCTCCATTTAAACTTTAGAAAGTTTGTCAATATTGACAAAATAGTTTGCTGGGTTTTGATTGGTATTGCATTGAATCTATAGATTCAGGAGCTGACATCTGACAATAGTGAGTCTTCTTATCCATACACACAGAATATACCTTCACTTTAATTACGTGGTTTTGTTCTTCAAAGTTTGGTAACTTTTTTTATATTGTTGTTGTTGTTGTTTAGTCACTTAGTCATGTCCAACTCTTTTGCTTCCCCAAGAACTATAGCTCACCAGGCTCTTCTATCTATGGGATTTCCCAGGCAATAATATTGGAATGGGTTGTCATTTCCTTCTCCAGGGAATCTTCCCAACCCATGGATTGAAACTGCATCTCCTGCTTTGGCAGGCTATTCCTTACCACAGAGCCACCTGGGAAGCCCCTTCTTTATATAGTTCTTAACATAGTTATACCTAGGCATTTCATTTGGGCAGCTGTCAATATAAATGATATATATATATATATATATTTTAATTTCAAATTCCATTTGTTCACTGTTGATATATAAGAAAGTGATTAACTTTTATACTTTAACCTTGTATCCTGAAACCTTGCTATTACTTGCTTATTATTTCTCGAGATTTTTGTTGTTGTTGTTTATGAATATGTCATTGACAAACAAGAAGAGTTCTATTTCTCCCATCTTGTTATCTAAAATTTGTAGTTCCTTTTATTGTCTTACTGCATTAGCTAGATCTTCCAGTAGGATGTAAAAAGGAGCTTCGAAAAGAGAAATGTTCTATAGTCCAAAGATTAAATCTGAGTCTTTTAGTGAGTCTATGCCTCAGAACTGTGCACTTGGCAAATGTTTCTCAATTTTTCTCTCCCTTAATATAGGACAGGATAGCCACAGTGGGCTGATTTGTGTTTTCCTTCTTCTATAGGGAAGTTTAGAAGGGCCAGTAGTTGAGGATTTTCTTTTCCCAGGTGGAGCTGAGAAGTGATACTAGAACTAACTGGTGTTGGTTACTTTCCTCCCTTCAGGTTTCAGTTAGACTCAGAAAATAATCCAGAAGGTTATACTCTGGCTAACTAGTTTCTCCTAAGGGACAGTCTTTTCAAGAACAAAATGTTCTGATATGTTTCAAATGATTAATTTTCTCCTCTTCCTGCTGAAAGGCTAAGTAGACTTTTTTTTTTTTTTTTCCAGATGTTTACTTTGGGGACCTAGTTTAGTTCCTGGAGGTGAATCTTACAGTACTGTAGCAGACCTCTATAATTGGTTCTCCCTAAGTATTTTAACTCTCAGAGTTGTCTACACTGAGTCTCCTGCAATTTTTCTATCTGAGGTCAAGTTTTCCTACCTGGCACTGGTTTCTGTGGTGGATGGTAATTGTAATTCTCTGTATTCATCTGTATATCTCTCCAGTCTTGGTGGCAATAGCTTGCCCAGTGTCATCCCTTCTCTTATGATCCAAGGAGAGTTGTTGAGTTTTCCATCGTTCAGTTTTTTACTTGTTTTTAGGACAAAGGGTTGCCTTCCAATCTCCTTACATGTTGAACTAGAAACCCAAGTCCATTCATTTTTTTTTTCTTTTTTCATTTGACACACATGATAATAGACCCTTTGCAACATGACAGCCTTTTCTTGATGGGGAGAAGAATCTCGAAGTATATGAAGAGGCATTTCAAATATAAAATAATAAAGGTTGTGAAGAGGTGAGCAAAGTGCCTTGTAGAAGAGTGCTCATGTGTGCCCAGTCATGTCTGACTCTTTGCAATCCTGTGTATTGTAGACCACCAGGTTTCTCTATCCATGGATCTTTGCAGACAAGGATACTGAAATGGGTTGCCATTTCCTACTCCAGAGGATCTTCTCAATCCAAAGATTAAACCCACATCTCTTCCATTTCCTGCATTGGCAGTCAGATTTGTTATCACTGCACCACCTAGGAAGCTCTGTAGAAAAGATACTGAGCTCTAATTAAATATATAGCATCCTGTGTATTCTGCAATGGGATAATGGTATACAAATAAACATGATGAACCTGTTTTGGTAACTTCTGATATTGTTTAAATAAAAGGACATAATGTTTCCTCAGTCTCATATTAACTATACATCCCAAAGTTCTCTCTTTTCTTCTTGGTTTCCTTTTTTCTAGGGAGTTCTGAAAGCCATAGTATCTGTCATCAAGTTTATGTTAATACTTGACAACTAAAACATGAGATACAATCCTAGAAAAGGATATATTTTGATGAGTATAAAGGAAGCTACTCTGATTATTATAAATTATTTAGTCTTCTGCTGTAATAAAAGCTGTCACTTGGAGATATCTATGTAAACGTCCAAGAAATGAGAAGTGAAATTACCCAATTCCTCCTCTACACAACAATATGTCTTCAAAATTCTTGTGTGTGTGTGTGTGTGTGTTAGTTGCTTAGTCGTGTCCGACTCTCTGCAACACCATGGAGTATAGCCTGCCAGCTTCCTCTGTCCGTGGGGATTATCCAGGTAAGCATACTGGAGTGGGTTGCCATTTCCTTCTCCATAGAATTGTACCAGTGTGTTAGTCCATTTGGGCTTCCATAACACATTTTCATATATCAGATGGCTTAAAAAAAAAAAAAGAAAAATAGAATTTTATTTCTCACAAGTCTGGAGGTGAAAAATCTAAATCCGGGTGCCACGATGGCTGAATTCCATGAAGAACCCTTTTTGGGGTTGAAGATGTCTGAGTTCTTCTATCCTCACTTATCAGAGAAAGTGTGAGCTAGTTCTTAATTTTCTTCTTATAAAGGCACAAATACCACTCTCAAGGGCTCCATCCTCATGATCTGATTACCTCACAAAAGTCCATTTTCTGGATAACATTACATAAGGGGTTAGGCATATGCATTTTGATGGAACATGGACATGCAATGGAAACAGTGACAGATTTTATTTTCTTGGGCTCCTAAATCACTACAGATGGTGACTGCAGCCATGAAATTAAAAGACACTTGCTCCTTGGAAGAAAAGTTATGACAAACCTAGAAAATATATTAAAAAGCAGAGACATTACTTTGCCAACAAAGGTCCATCTAGTCAAAGCTACAGTTTTTCCAGTAGTCATGTATGGATGTGAAAGTTGGACCATAAAGAAAGCTGTGCACCGATGAATTGATGCTTTTGAACTGTGATGTTGGAGAAGACTCTTGAGAGTCCCTTGGACTGCAAGGAGATCAAATCAGCCAATCCTCAAGGAAATCAGTCCTGAATATTCATTGGAAGGACTGATGCTGAAGCTGAAGATATAATACTTTGGCCACATGATGGGAAGAACTGACTTATTGGAAAAGACCTTGCTGCTGTGAAGGATTGAAGGAGGAGAAGGGGAAGGTAGGATGAGATGGTTAGATGGCATCATCAACCTGATGGACATGAGTTTGAACAAGCTCCAGGAGTTGGTCATGAATTTGGAAACCTGGCGTGCTGCAGTCCATTGGGTTGCAAAGAGTCAGACACGACTGAGTGACTGAACTGAACTGAATTGGATGTGTGATTCATATCACTCAAGTATCCTAGGAAAAAAACTGTGTGAATTGGACAATCATGCTTACACTGAGAAAGTAGTAGTTTTTATTTGGGGGTCTTTAGCAGTTCCTTTCAACATTTTTATAGTTTATTAAATATTTTTGCTTTTTTGTTTGTTTCTAGTACAGTAGGCTCTGGACATTCCCATTAGTAATGCCCTGGAAGCATGGAGTACCACAGATAATAAAAGTGAGAACATCTACTTCTAGGACTGATATAATTTATCACTATATTACAACTGAAAGTGTAGATCATTTTGTGAGTTAACATGACTTTTTATTATTATGTAAATATTTGATAGTCAAATTTTGTCTCTGAAAATAGAGATGTAACACATCAAAAAGTAGGTTGGAGTGATAACTTAAATAACACAGAAATGGTTGAGCTTTGTGAGTTAGAAATAAGTATACATTATAACTCTGTTTAAGTCCATTTATGGTATAATATGTAAGGAAGATCTGTAAACATTTTGTTCAATAATAGTATGATTTACACTTTACTTTTTTCTTTCTCTCTTTTCCTTTCACTAGTAGACATTTTGAAAAGGAAACAATGGAAAAGGAAAAGATAAAAGAAATTCCAGCTCCATCAATTTTCTCACTGTGTGTCTCCTTAACTAAGACCAATGTCAGTACCTTTGTCATTTTTGTAGTATTGACTTTAAGATATTTTCCATTTGTGAAAATAAATGACTTCCTCCATTTCTTTGTTCCTTCTGAATAACAGAATCCTATGGACTCAAGTGCAGTAATAGCCTGACAATATTTAAGATGTTTCTTAATGATTCCCATAATAATGTTAGAAGTTGCAGTATCAGTGTTAAATAAACTTGCAATCTGTCAATTTTACGTTTTAAATTTTGTCTTATGGTTTTAGTTACATACCTGTTCAAAATTACTATATCTTCATGGGGAATCATTACTTTTAACTTTAGATAATGAACTTTATCATTCCTCCTACTACTTTTGACTTAACTAGTATCATATAGATAACCAGATCTTTTTGGTTAGCACTATACCCAGTGCTAAAGAAAATCAAAGGAGAAAAGGAAAGATATAAGCATCTGAATGCAGGGTTCCAAAGAATAGCAAGAAGAGATAAGAAAGCCTCCTTCAGCAATCAATGAAAAGAAATAGAGGAAAACAACAGAATGGGAAAGACTAGAGATCTCTTCAAGAAAATTAGAGATACCAAGGGAACATTTCATGCAAAGATGGGCTCGATAAAGGACAGAAATGCTACGGACCTAACAGAAGCAGAAGATATTAAGAAGAAATGGCAAGAATACACAGAAGAACTGTACAAAAAAGATTTTCATGACCCAGATAATCGTGATAGTGTAATCACTGACCTAAAGCCAGACATCCTGGAATGTGAAGTCAAGTGGGCCTTAGAAAGCATCACTACGAACAAAGCTAGCGGAGGTGATGGAATTCCAGTTGAGCTATTTCAAATCCTGGAAGATGATGCTGTGAAAGTGCTGCACTCAATATGCCAGCAAATTTGGAAAACTCAGCAGTGGCCACAGGACAGGAAAAGGTCAGTTTTTACTCCAATCTCAAAGAAAGACAATGCCAAAGAATGCTCAAACTACTGCACAATTGCACTCATTTCACAGGCTAGTAAAGTAATGCTCAAAATTCTCCAAGACAGGCTTCAGCAATATGTGAACTGTGAACTTCCTGATGTTCAAGCTGGTTTTAGAAAAGGCAGAGGAACCAGAGACCAAATTGCCAACATCCGCTGGATCATGGGAAAAGCAAGAGAGTTCCAGAAAAACATCTATTTCTGCTTTATTGACTATGCCAAAGCCTTTGACTGTGTGGATCACAATAAACTGTGGAAAATTCTGAAAGAGGTGGTAATACCAGACCACCTGACCTGCCTCTTGAGAAATTTGTATGCATGTCAGGAAACAACAGTTAGAACTGGACATGGAACGACAGACTGGTTCCAAATAGGAAAAGGAGTACTTTAAGGCTATATATTGTCACCCTGCTTATTTAACTTATTTGCAGAGTACATCATGAGAAATGCTGGGCTGGAAAAGCACAAGCTGGAATAAAGATTGCTGGGAGAAATATCAATAACCTCAGATATGCAGATGACACCACCATTATGGCAGAAAGTGAAGATAAACTCAAAAGCCTCTTGATGATGGTGAAAGAGGAGAGTGAAAATGTTGGATTAAAACAACATTCAGAAAATGAAGATCATGGCATCTGGTCCCATCACTGTATGGGAAATAGATGGGGAAACAGTGGAAGCAGTGTCAGACTTTATTTTTGGGGGGCTCCAAAATCACTGCAGATGGTGACTGCAGCCATGAAATTAAAAGACGCTTACTCCTTGGAAGGAAAGTTATGACCAACCTAGATAGCATATTGAAAAGCAGAGACGTTACTTTGCCAACAAAGGTTCGTCTAGTCAAGGCTATGGTTTTCCCAGTGGTCATGTATGGATGTGAGAGTTGGACTGTGAAGAAGGCTGAGCACTGAAGAATTGATGCTTTTGAACTGTGGTGTTGGAGAAGACTCTTGAGAGTCCCTTGGACTGCAAGGAGATCCAACCAGTCCATTCTGAAGGAGATCAGCCCTGGGATTTCTTTGGAAGGAATGATGCTAAAGCTGAAACTCCAGTACTTTGGCCACCTCATGCGAAGAGTTGACTCATTGGAAAAGACTCTGATGCTGGGAGGGATTGGGGGCAGGAGGAGAAGGGGACGACAGAGGATGAGATGTCTGGATAGCATTACTGACTCAATGGACGTGAGTCTGAGTGAACTCCGGGAGTTGGTAATGGACAGGGAGGCCTGGCCTGCTGTGATTCATGGGGTTGGGAAGAGTCAGACACGACTGAGAGACTGAACTGAACTGAACTGATACCCTGTACTAGGGCTTCCCACATAGTGCTAGTGGTAAAGAACCTGACTGCCAGTGAAGGAGACAAAAGAAACAGTGAGTTTGATCCTTGGGTTGGGAAGATCCCCTGGAGGAAGGCATGGTAACCCATTGCAGTATTCTTCCCTGGGAAATCCAATAGACAGTGGAGCCTGATGGGCTACAGTCCATAGCATCACAGAGTTCTACACCACTGCAGCAACTTAACACACATACTCAGTATGACTTAATTCATCCTTTCACTTTCTGTTCTTCTGATAGAGCTAATAACTTTTCTTGAATTTATTATGATATATTTGGACTGGTTCAAATCAACTCATTTTGTATCCCTACTTTTTTTTTTGCTTCAGTTTTTTTTCTCTGTTGCTTTTATTTGCTATTTTATTTTCCAGTGAAACACAACTTTATATTACATTTATTTTAATTCAATTGTTGCCCTTAAGTTTTTATAACATTTCCTTCTCCTAGGGATCTTCCCAGCCCAGGTATTGAACCTGGATCTTCTGCACTGAAAGCAGATTCTTTACCATCTGAGCCATTGGGAAGTCCTACAAAAAAAAAAAAAATAATAATAATAACTGGTTAAATTGAATTGTAAAAAGAAAAATACTCAAATAATAAAAAAGGATGGGAAAAGTGAAAGAGACTAACAATAGAAGAAATAAAAAATAATAATAGTCGATTTAAAATTGTTCATATCAGTACTTTCATTAAATATTAATATACTAAACACTTCTATTAAGAAGCAAAGATAATTGGAAAGGATATTAAAGTAAATTTCAACTCTATGCTGTCTACAAAAATATATTTTAAATAAAAGGCAAAAATATAAAATAAATAAATAATGTAAACTTGCCTGCAGATAGAAAACACAAAAACGTTAATGTGAATATAATAAAATCAGATAAAATAGATTTTAGCAAAACATTTCACCCCAGATTGAGGCCTTTTATTATAATAAATTAGCAATTCATCAACAAGATATAACAGTTATTAACATGTATAGATAAAGCAGAATTTCAACATATATGAAGCAAAAATTGACAGAAAGAAGAAACTCACAGTTTCATTAATAGGACATTTTTCAGTAGTACGAAGTTTTATCATTGTTTTGTCAGCAACTGATAGAATAATAAGACCTTGATACCATATGAATAAATACCTAGAATAACTGAAAAACATTATTTACTCTTTTGTCTTTATCTCTTTATGTTTTTATAATATAAAAAATTATATCAGAGGATAGCCTTTAAGCTCAGTGTATTTAATGAAGAAATCAATTATAATATGTAAGAACACCCAAACATGTTAAGATTAATCATTAATCATGTTTTAAAAATATTGAGCCAAAAGCAATCACAAAAATTAGAACATATTTCAAATGAAATAAAATAGATACAAATTTGTGAGATGGAGCTAAAGCTACTGGATAAAAATTCATAGCTTTAAACATTTATAGACATGAAGAAAATTTTTAAATCAATGACCTAAATTTTCAATTCCAAAATCTAGAAAAGGAAGAAAAAAGTAAATCTAAAGTAAGTAGAAAGATATAAATAAAGATAAGAGCTTAAATCAGTGAAATTGAGCATATATATACCTAACCCTAACACTTGGACTCCAAGGAGATCCAACTAGTCCATTCTAAAGGAGGTCAGTTCATTGAAAGGACTCCAAGGAGATTCAACTAGTCCATTCTAAAGGAGGTCAGTTCATTGGAAGGACTGATGTTGAAGCTGAAACTCCAATACTTTGGCCACCTGATGTGAAGAACTGACTCATTTGAAAAAACCCTGATGCTGGGGAAGATTGAAGGCAGGAGAAGGGAACGACAGAGGATAAGATGGTAGGATGACATCACTGACCCAATGGACATGAATTTAGGTAAATTCCGGGAGTTGGTGATGGACAGGGCGGCCTCGCATGCTGCAGTTCATGGGATCACAATGAGTTGGACATGACTGAGCGACTGAACTGAATTGAACTGAACTGATACAATAGAGAAGCTACACAAAACCTGGGAAATGTCTACCAATTATGAGTAAACATAAAAATAATATTAGGAATAAAGGGTGGTTACTATAGATGCTGCTGCTGCTACTGCTGCTAAGTCACTTCAGTCGTGTCCGACTCTGTGCGACCCCTTAGATGGCAGCCCACCAGGGATTCTCCAGGCAAGAACACTGGAGTGGGATGTCATTGCCTTCTCCAACGCATGTAAGTGAAAAGTGAAAGGGAAGTCACTCGGTTGTGTCCGACTCTTCGTGACCCCATGGACTGCAGCCCACCAAGCTCCTCTGTCCATGGGATTTTCCAGGCAAGAGTACTGGAGTGGGATGCCATTGCCTTCTCCAACTATAGATGCTACATATATTAAAAAGATAATAAAATGTTATTAACACATACATGACAAAATGTAAACAGATACATTAAAAAAATACCACTTGCAAAAATTTATGCAAATGAAATAAAAAGTGTAAATAGCCCTATACCTATTTAAGTAAATTATCAAAGACTCCCAACCAATTAAATTCTATAGCTACAAGTTTTGTCAGTGAATTATATCAAACATTCAAGAAAAAATTAACACCAATTCTGTAAAAGTCCTTCAGAAAATTAAAATGCTTTCAAAATTGTTTTATAAGCTTTACATAACCCTGAAAGCAAAAGTTAACAAAGATCTTACAAAAATAATTACAGAAAACTTTAAATCTTTCTTTTACATAGGTGTTTATTTGTTTATGTCAGGGATCTTAGATTATTCCTTGCCAGACTCAATTTATTTCATTTCATTTCTTAGGGACAGAGGTCCAAAACTTGAGTTTTTCAAGACTCATAGAACCAGGCAGCAATAAAGTTTGTAGTAGTGTTCTGCAGCAATGGATGCATTTTTTTTTTTTCTCATTCATTGCTTATTTGGTTTCACCCAGGGCCTTCAGTTCTAAGTTCTTGACCCTTTAGATCTAAAGTTTTGACTTGCATCACAATGTAGGCATTTATATCCAAGGTCCTAAAATTTTCCAGCAACATCTCAGGTCATATTAAGTTTCTCTAGGTCTTACTGGCTTTGATTCTACCACCTTCTTATTACTAAGATATTTTCTTTCCTTTATTTCCCATAAAACCTCTGCAATGCATTTTAATTTTCCTTTTTGTTACTGTAATTAATGAGTATGTTTTAGATGTTTATAGAGAAGATTTCTTAAGTTACTATATTTTTGTTATAATAAATACATTTTAACATGTCTATTTTTAATAACACAGAAAATGGTCAAAATATATTGTTAAAAATAAAATAGTAAAATTGTTTTATAGTATCATGCATATTAGTAATATAATCATACAATAAATTAACAAGAATAAAAGTGATCATTTTTATTACTCTATTCAAGAATTATATATTGAATATATTCTACATTTACAGTTGAATAAGGAAAAGTTATTAAAATTAAAATAAAGAAAAGAAAGTTAGCATACATATAATACATTGGAAAATATAAATAGCTCCTCTAACACATTGAAGAGTTTTCCTGCAAACATAAAATGAGTGGAGTAGATTCTTTAAGAAACTCTAGTCCTAATTTAAAAATTATTTTACAAAGTTCATTTCAAAGGGATTTCAATACTAGAAAATGTGTGTCCAATTCTCTCTATATTTTGTGGAAACAATGAACCTGACAATTCACAGCAGAGCAATACCAACCCTGGTGAAGTAAAGAAATAACTGAAGAATTATAGGTCAAGCTTTTATTTCTATTTTGCATTAATATTCACAACACAGACCCTACCTTGTGGAAATGTGACTACTAGAGATGATTGGCAATGGCACCGCACTCCAGTACTCTTGCCTGGAAAATCCCATGGATGGAGGGGCCTGGTAGGCTGCAGTCCATGGGGTCGCTAGGAGTCAGACACGACTGAGCGACTTCACTTTCACTTTTCACTTTCATGCATTGGAGAAGGAAATGGCAACCCACTCCAGTATTCTCGCCTGGAGAATCCCAGGGATGGGGGAGCCTGGTGGGCTGCCATCTATGGGGTTGCACAGAGTCGCACACGACTAAATTGACTTAGCAGCAGCAGCAGAGACGGTTGTGGTCTTTATTGTTATCTTCCTTACTTTCCTAACTGCCCCCAAACGACTGGTCTAGCAGACCCAATTCTGATGCAGTAAAATTTGAAGTCACTCAGGAAAGGATTAACTTTATATTTAACTGATCGTAAGATGGATTGGATGAACTATGAGGAGTTACAGAGAATACGTGTACATTAAAGTAGATGACAGGAAATTGAAAATATTACTATAACTTATTAAGTATTGATTTTTACAGATTTCTTGATATTGCTTGACACAAATAAATGATAGAGGCAAAGAAACTTGATAAAGATAAGAAGGGTAAGAACACAGTCATCTGAGTGAAGAACTACAGATTTGGCCTCAGGTGCTATTAATTATATGCCTAGAGAAGAAAGCAAAAGCAACAAAATGACCATAGATAGAAAGTATGGGCAGGATGGATGAGAACATAAAATTAATTTTCAAAAAGAGTGTGATTTCAAAGTTGCAGAATTGTTTCTTTTGATAAGTTATTATATTATTTTCTTTAATTTCTTCCTTCTATAGTTGAAATAGAATATCCTCAATATCTCATTTTTGACAAGATCTTGTGTGGAAAGTCTATCATGATTAGCATAAGCTGAAAAAAAACTCTTTCTTTATAAAGATTATGATGTTGTATACTACTGCTTTCGAATTTACATGTGTAAAATTCACTGTTGCAAGATACCAGAGCTCCAGGCAAACTAGACTGAAGGAGGAGAACAGGCTCCTCCTTTTACTCAAACTCTTATTTTTTGATATCTGTTACTTGAGTCTTAAGCTCTCAGTACACAAGTTCTCGGACGTGGGGTAACTCCTCTTTGCCACTGCCCCTCGGGCATGGGGTCCTCCCGGCTTCTGCCCCTGGCCTTAGACGTGGGATGGCTCCTCTCCGCCGCACTATGTGTGCCATCGCAACCGGCCGCGCTATGTGCACCGTTGCAACCACCCGCAAAAGGAAAAATTAGTAGAAAGGAAGTGGGAGCAAAGTCCAGACTGAAAAAAAGACTGAGTTTTAAAAAGTTATATCCACAAAATAAATACAGACTAAAATCCTATTTTAAAAGACATGCAAAGAATTGGAAGGAACTCTTCCAAATTAAAATATGAAAGTAGAAGTAAAATACTCAATAGTAGGGTTGAAAAATAAAGTCAAAAAAATCTCCTGGAAACTAGTACCTAATGACAAAAAGATGAAAAACTGTTAGACAAAGAAAAGAAACAGAAGAAAAAAATCAGATGACCAATCCAGGATGCCCAACATCCAAATGGCAGCTTCATAAAGGCAGAACAGAGTAAGCAGAATAATGGAAAGAAATGATTCAACAAAATTTCCCTGACCTAAAGGACAAGTATCCTCTGGAAGCTATTCTGGCCTTGACAGGCCTTTGGGTACACGCAGAGGTGGAAATTTCAGTCTGTCTGGGTCTCTCACCTCAGAAACGCAGAAATGGCCTTCAGGGCCTCAGCAGCCACCTCCAGCACAGGGCTGCTCACTGCCTCTCGGAGGGCATGGCCAGCATCTCTGCACATGGCTGAGCTTGTGAAGAGCTTGATCTCTTCTGGCTGCCGAGTCAGGATCTCAGCAAAGAGCAACAGGCCCTGCTTGTGCAGCTCAGTGTTGTTCATCCTCAGGGTTCCCTGTAGTCTCCTCACCACCAACTCGATCCCTACCTCAAAATGAAATGGCAGAGGCCAGGGATCAGTGCCCAGTAGTCTCCTAACTGCCTTCAAAGGAGAGGGGAGAGGCTCTGGACAGCACACAGTTGTTGGCAGCCCTCCTGGAAGTGCTGCACTCAATATGCCAGCAAATTTGGAAAACTCAGCAGTGGCCACAGGACTGGAAAAGGTCAGTTTTCATGCCAATCCCAAAGACAGGCAATGCCAAAGAGTGCTCAAACTACCACACAATTTCACTCATCTCACACACTAGTAAAGTAATGCTCAAAATTCTCCAAGCCAGGCTTCAGCAATACGTGAACTGTGAACTTTCAGGTGTTCAAGCTGGTTTTAGAAAAGGCAGAGGAACCAGAGATCAAACTGCCAACATCCCCTGGATCATGGAAAAAGCAAGAGAGTTCCAAAAAAACATCTATTTCTGCTTTATTGACTATGCCAAAGCCTTTGACTGTGTGGATCACAATAAACTGGAAAATTCTGAAAGAGATGGGAATACCAGACCACCTGACCTGCTTCTTGAGAAACCTATATGCAGGTAAGGAAGCAACAGTTAGAACTGGACATGGAACAACAGACTGGTTCCAAATAGGAAAAGGAGTACATCAAGGCTGCATATTGTCACCCTGCTTATTTAACTTCTATGCAGAGTACATCATGAGAAACACTGGGCTGGAAGAAGCACAAGCTGGAATCAAAATTGCTGGGAGAAATATCAATAACTTCAGATATGCAGATGACACCACCCTTATGGCAGAAAATGAAGAGGAACTCAAAAGCCTCTTGATGAAAGTGAAAGTGGAGAGTGAAAAAGTTGGCTTAAAGCTCAACATTCAGACAACGAAGATCATGGCATCTGGTCCCATCACTTCATGGGAAATAGATGGGGAAATAGTGGATACAGTGTCAGACTTTATTTTTCTGGGCTCCAAAATCACTGCAGATGGTGACTGCAGCCATGAAATTAAAAGACGCTTACTCCTTGGAAGGAAAGTTATGACCAACCTAGATAGCATATTCAAAAGCAGAGACATTACTTTGCCAACAAAGATCCGTCTAGTCAGACTATGGTTTTGCCAGTGGTCATGTATGGATGTGAGAGTTGGACTGTGAAGAAAGCTGAGCACCAAAGAATTGATGCTTTTAAACTGTGGTGTTGGAGAAGACTCTTGAGAGTCCCTTGGACTGCAAGGAGATCCAACCAGTCCATTCTAAAGGAGATCAGCCCTGGGGTTTCTTTGGAAGGAATGATGCTAAAGCTGAAACTCTAGTACTTTGGCTACCTCATGAGAAGAGTTGACTCATTGGAAAAGACTCTGATGCTGGGAGGGATTGGGGGCAGGAGGAGAAGAGGATGACAGAGGATGAGATGGCTGGATGGCATCACTGACTAGATGGACATGAGTCTCAGTGAATTCCAGGAGATGGCGATGGACAGGGAGGCCTGGCGTGCTGCGATTCATGGGGTCGCAAAGAGTCGGACATGACTAAGCAACTGAACTGAACCTCTGGAATCTACTCTGGCAGTGAATTTAAAATTAGTCTTTTATTTGTGTCTCAAGATTAAGTCCATCTTAAGCACTGTAGTCTTATTGATATGCTTAGTACATCTGTATAGAACATAACCGGAGAAGTACCCCACTCCAGTACTCTTGCCTGGAAAATCCCATGGACAGAGGAGCCTGGTAGGCTGCAGTCCATGGGGTCGCTGAGGGTCAGATACGACTGAGCGACTTCACTTTCACTTTTCACTTTCATGCATTGGAGAAGGAAATGGCAACCCACTCCAGTGTTCTTGCCTGGAGAATCCCAGGGATGGGGGAGCCTGGTGGGCTGCCTTCCATTGGGTCGCACAGAGTCAGACATGACTGAAGGGACTTAGCAGCAGCATCAGCATACAACATAACAGCTCACTATTCACCTACAATTCTGTGAGATTTTGTTTCCATTTCTTTGCTGTTACATCCTCCATGATTCCTGGATTGGAAAGATCCCCTGGAGATGGAAATGGCAACCCACTCCAGTATTCTTGCCTGGAGAATCCCATGGGCAGAGGAGCCTGGCAGGCTACTATCTGTGGGGTCGCAAAGAGTTGGACACGACTTAGTGACTAAACCACCACCATTTCCTCCATGAAGGCATTTCCTTTTTCTACTTCCATCCATCAGTTTATGTCCTCATCCTTTAAGGCCCAAATAGAAGTGTTATATATTTCAAGGAAAGCTCATTTTACTCTACAAATAAACTCCTCTGTTTTTCTTTAAAAACATTTAAAGCAAATGGACCTGTTGAGACCAAGATACTCGAGTTAATGTTCAGAAAGTAAATGCAACCAGAGATTTGGAAATTTTCACCTAAGGAAGAAGTCTACATTGAAGAAGAACTTTTGTAGGCAGTTAGCATACATGCTTGTTGGAAGCTGTGTGAAGCAATAGCTCCCTCAGGTAGACACTCAGTCAGTCAGTTCAGTTCAGTCGCTCAGTTGAGTTTGACTCTTTGTGACTCCATGAATGCAGCATGCCATCACCAACTCCATCACCAAATCCTGGAGTTCACCCAAACTCATGTCCATCGAGTCGGTGATGCCATCCAGCCATCTCATCCTCTGTCATCCCCTTCTCCTCCTGCCCCCAATCCCTCCTAGCATCAGAGTCTTTTCCAATGAGTCAACTTTTATCATGAGGTGGCCAAAGTATTGGAGTTTCAGCTTTAGCATCAGTCCTTCCAATGAACACTCAGGACTGATATTTAGAATGTACTGGTTTTATCTCCTTGCAGTCCAAGGGACTCTCAAGAGTCTTCTCCAACACCACAGTTCACTAGAGTATTTAATAGTGTCAGAGCTCTCACGTTGTGTACAGCAGGAAAGCTAGGCTTTTGAGTTGCCCCTGCAACATTTCTGGTCCCAGATTAGTTTCCAAACTTTCTTTTTTTCATTGAATTCTGCACTTGTCAATGGGCTTTTTGTTTCTAGAATCTTCTATATTACTAAGATTGTGCATTTTCATATGATGCTCTTTTCTTCAGGTATTTCATCCAACTCCTGTTTACATCCATCCTATTCATTTTTTAAAGAAATAGTTTATATGTGAGGTCTTTACTAACTTCACCATAATGTCTTCCAAAAAAAAAAAAAAAAAAGCTATATCATTATTATGAGGCTTCCCTGATGGCTCAGTGGTAAAGAATTCATATACAATGCAGGAGACACAAGAGATGCAGGTTCAATCCCTGGATCGGAGGGTAAGGCAACCAACTCCAGTATTCTTGCCAGGAAAATCCTATGGACAGAGAAACCTGATGGGCTACAGTCCATAGGGTTGCAATGAGTCAAGACATGACTGAAGCGACTAAGTACACATATCATTATTATACCACAGAGTCAATCATTTGAAGGCATAAAATCACACAATTAACTAGATGAGGGACTAGTCCAAGTTCACACAACATGTACAAAAATTCTGATACAAGTGTATGTCAGAACCTACACCAGAGAGATCCTTTCCATTTCCATTTCATTTTTAGGTCTACTGAACTTGCCACTTTTCATTACTAATTGACCTTTTAAATACATACATTCCTCCTCTCTGCCCCATCTTAGCTTTAAACATCTTGAATGCTCAGTTCACATTTTAAATGCCTTTGTATTTAGCAAAGTACTTAGCAGAAGTACTTGGCAGACTAAATTCTGGATTGTACATACTCAATGAACTTTAATTTTCTTATTAGAGACTCCAAGGATCAATATTAAATTTTAAGCTATATTGTAGTTCCTCCCAAATATCCTTTGCACCATTTCCTGATCTGTTAAACAGTAGAAAATCTGGATCCTTCCTACTTGTTTTCCTTGTAGCCTACTTATTTTTACTGTAGTAATTACTGTTTGGGAAGCTTTTGAAGTCTCGGCCAAACCATTTTTGGAAGGTGAAACATTTTCAGCTAAAAAGTAGAAAACAGATTTTCAAATCTCGTCTTTGTGTCAGCATATAGTATTTTTAAACTAATCTATTCAGTTTTATTTTTCCCACTTTGTTAAACATCAAAGACAACTCAATGAATGTTCATTCTTTCCATATGTATTAAATGTATGGTTTGCTGAAGAGAAAAATAATTTTAACTCATTATTTTAATGCCATGAGAAGCCTATAGATGTATTGCTTATATTAACAGTGATAATTATGACTTTATTTCATTACAGAAAACTTTAAATATATCATTTAAAATAAATAAATCAGGTATCATTAGCTCTATTTTACTGGTGAAAAAACTGAAGCTAAATGAGATTCAGCAACTTGCTCAGAAATCCCCAAGCTAATATGGAGAGCTGGATTAGAATCCAGTTCTCCTGTCTCCATTCCCAGTCCTTCCTATTACTTTATGGCCTGTCCCCAATTGGCGAAGCAAGGCCCATTTTGGCTGTGAAACGGAAATAGCCTGTAATTGCTGCCAAGGAGGCATATTGAGTGGGATGTACTGAATCTTTCGGTTGCATCAGGTTCTGCTGTGCATGTATGATTTTTGCCAGAATCAGCTTCTTTCATCAAGATGTTCATTTTCCAGAGATGAAATTTAATGGGATGAAATTTCATATAGTCCATGGTTAGTGGATAGGAAATAAAATATGAATATTCTGTGTTGGATAAACTCCACAAAAAAGATTGAGAAAATTCTTATGGTCACTACAGGAAAACTTCAATTTGGCAGAACTCAATTCTCAAGAAATCTTGATTAATGGGAAAATGGACAGAATAGGAATCTTACAGGAAAAAAAGTGAGCAGTGCTTTGTGTGTGTGTGTGTAACTTGAATTCTAATCTTTAATTATTTTCCTCCCACATAAAAGTTTCCCACTGATTTTTGTATATCATATCTTAGTTGGTTAGATCAATTGAATGTTATGGAAGTATTTAGGAAGAAATGGGGCTTCACTGGTGGCTCAGACAGTAAATAATCTGCCTGCAATGAAAGTGACCTGGGTTCAATCCCTATATCATAAGATCCCTTAGAAAATGGCATAATAACCCACTCCAGTATTCTTGCCTAGAAAATCCCCTAGACAGAAGAGCCTTGCAGGCTACAGTCCATAGGGTTGCAAATAATTGGACACAACTGAAGCAACTTAGCACTCATGCAGGAAGTGTTTAACAATGATTTTCAAGTTTCCTGGCTTGGGACCTGCAGAGGATGATGGTGGCATTCATTCTTTTTTTTGTTGTTGTTTAATTGGTACAACTGATGTTCAGAACACAGTTTTACAGGAAATAGAGTAGGGAAGGCTGTTATAGAAGCTATTATAAATGAGTGAATGGCTCAATTCACAAATAGGATTGAAAATGAGAATTTCTGGGATGTTTTTCCTGGTATTTTCATTTTGCAGACTCAGGACCCTCTGTCACAGAGTAGGAAGAAACGAGCTTCCATTGGGTCATATTCTCTTTTCTAATTTATCTGATAAAATCTCTTCTAGTTCATTATTTGCCTTTTTTTCAGTTATCACAGAAGACTGTATAACTTTCCTAACTTCGGCATTTTAATCCTGAGATGTTTGGTGACTGATGTTCCTTCAAGGAATAAAGGTCTTGGGGTATCAATACCAAATTAGAGCTTACATTATAAGCTGCCAATAGCAACAGCTTGGTAAAACACAGATTCTTAGGTGCTGTGGTTTCCATCTTTATCAAAATTCACTTTGTGTGAAGGCCTTAACTTCGTTGTTCAATGACCAAAAGAAGAGTGGATGTAAGCTTTTCTTTCTCTTCTTTATCAAGTCTTCCCAGGTAGACAAGGGGGGGCTGACAATGTTGTCTCTAGCTTTTCTCCTTTTATTCACTCCTTTTTTCAACCCACTTCAGTCTTCTGAAAATGTACTTTCCCCAAACATGTTCTTCATATGCCATCTTTGTTTAGTTGTCCTATCATCTCTTATTGTGTATGATTTATCTGTGAAAAGTGCAACACCAAGCTGGGGTGGCCTCTGCGGTCACTTGATGTTTACTCATATAATGCAAACTGATTCATGGTTTGTCCAAGAAAAACAGTACCCCAAATCAAACCTATTATTAAAGCTTTTTCTCAAGGGTAAAACGTTGAAGAGAAATTAATAACAGAAAATATATAATTTAAGTTATCACAACCATCCTCAACAAAACACAATGATTTTTGTGTTTATAAGATCAATGATTTTGTACAAGAACAATAATAGGATAGTCTTGTTCTTTTTATGATGTCTCAACTACCCCAAATATTGCCTAAAACCAAGAACTAATTGAACATGGAATTTAATATTCCCACAATTGCTCTTATGTGCTACTGTTGTTATTGGTGCATAATGTATAACTGTAATAGTCAGTCAGTCATGTCCAACTCTTTGTGACACCATGGACTACAGCCTGCCAGGCTCCTCTCTCCATGGCATTCTTGAGGCAAGAATACTAGAGTGGGTTGCCATGCCCTCCTCAAGGGGATCTTCCTGACCCAGGGATTGAACCTAGGTCTTCCACATTGCAGGCAGATTCTTTACCATCTGAGCCACCAGGGAAGCCATAAATATAATTGTAGCATAGTGTATTAAACCACACCCATGGTTATAATATACATGATAAACAGAAAGCAAAAACTTTAGGCCAAATCCCCAAGTAACTTTAATCTACAAAACAACTTAGAGCATTATTTAATTATTATTATTGTAAACAGTTATTCTTTAGCTCAAAGGAATCCTCCCATTCTATTCATTTTAGCTTAAAATTGGAGAACAGCACTGAAGTGTGAAGCTTGGGGAGCAGAGAAAAACAACAGAGGGAGAGAGGAGAAAGAGGCTAAGTTGGAGTCTTTGGAGGACAGTGTCTACTTGCGACTGTGCTATAAAACTTCATTTGTACTTCAGTGTCCCTTAAACCCTGAGAGTCTCAAAGGCTAAATGATAACCCAAATCTCTTTCAGCTACACTGACTACGTGGTTATTAAAACCAGGCAAAAAATCACTGTCACTATCTCTGTGTTGTAAACAAAAATAAGTTTAGGAACTGGCAGCATCAGCTGTCCTATATGGACAAAGTTTTCCTTGTTGAAGTTTAGGGGCACTGGCTCCCATGGCTATAAATTCTTAAGTAGTACTTTTCAGGAAACAGGCAACTAGAGTGTCTTAGAAAATAATTTTTCTTGTAAAAGTAAATGGTATAATGAAGACACTTTTTAAAATCACCAGGATAGCATACCCAAATCTAGAAAGGCTAGATTTCATTTGCTTACATGCTTTCTGAACTATCACTGCTAAGCTCATTATATTTAAAACTCTTTGAGAATTCTTTTTTTTTTTTTCAAATTTCTTAACTTTATTTTTTACAAAAGAACCACGAGAAGATGTCCTTGTCATTGGATTTTTTTTTTACATTTAATTTTATTTTATTTTATTTTTAAACTTTACAATATTGTATTAGTTTTGCCAAATATTGAAATGAATCTGCCACAGGTATACATGTGTTCCCCATCCTGAACCCTTCTCCCTCCTCCCTCCTCATACCATCCCTCTGGGTCGTCCCAGTGCACCAGCCCCAAGCATCCAGTATCATGCATTGAACCTGGACTGGCAACTCTTAAGCATGAAGCACTCTGCATAAAGCCAAATTTTATTCTAGTTCAGTCAACTTTAAAGATTGTGGCTAAGGCTTCCTTTTTTAAATCACTGCTATCCAGAGTGACACACCTGCTCTGTGATATACTACAAGGCACAGATTAAAAAAAAAAATTGGATAACAATTCTGGGATTCATAAATGCTTCCTCATGACAACACTCTGCCACTAGAGGCACAGAAAACAGAGATAACCCAGCTGGTATGACTTACTTTCCAAAGCCATAACCCTAATGCATCCCAGAGGGGAAAATGAAAAGAGATTTATTATTAGTTCTGAGCTAATGCTGATCAATGAACAAAACACCACGAGGCTGTGGCCAAAGCTGTATATGCTGTCCAAGAAAAAATAAAAGGGAAGGATATGGGGGAAAATGCCTTCAATATGCAAGAGAAATACAGGGGAGAATAAAACCTCTTTTGTTAGGAAACTATCCCTCATGACCAAGAGTGGTGCTCTGCCATCTGCTCTCTGAACTGTGGTCTCACAGAGCAAATGCCTGTCATGTACAACAAGCAAATGAAGCGTTAGGAAAAGAGAACATTTCCGAGGTAATTTTCCTAATATCAAGTAAGTTGATCAACAATCTGCTGGCCTGTCTTTTATTATGTATCCTGAAGTCTCAGTTCTATAAGGGCAGACTCCAACAGAGCAACACACTAATGCCAAGAGTGGAAAGAACAGAGACTTAGACCCTCAGGACGGCAGTGAGATAAACCAAAGTGACATAAAGAGACGAGGAGACAAATGGACATGGCAACTACAAGCTCACTGGAAATATATATAATATGAAGCATTCCTGTTCGCTTTGCTGTGAGGTGGCCTTTGCATCTTAATTACCAGCTGACATTCCCAAAATATCCCTGCACCCATGGGGAAACTGTAGTAGAAGACTTTAAGCAGTGGCAAAGCAAATGACAAAAACAAAGGTCTTGGGCACCAGGAAATGTGACCATCAAGTGCAAGTACATGCAGTAGCAAGTGGAACAGGCAGAAGCTCAAACAAGGGAAGAGGTGGCTTGTTCCCAGTCCAGAGGCTAGGCTTCTGGACTTGTCTAAGAGGACATTCTACTTGTCTAAGAGGACAAGTAGAATAAGGAGGATGCTAGAACCAGCTTTAGATGAAATGTCAGTTGCCATTGGAAACCCAAAGACTAGTAGGATGCAAACACCAGAAAATCCACCAGATCTGAGAATGCAGAGAGTGTACTATAAAGACAGGCAGGGACACAATCACTAACAAAAGCCTTGGTAGCTAGAATGGATCTATACAATTTCACCTTTATTTCCCAGCTATCCTGTTGAGAGACTATGTTGAACAACATAGGCCAAGATGTCAGTCAGTCAGTTCAGTCACTTAGTTGTGTCTGACTGTTTGGACCCCATGAATTGCAGCATGCCAAGCCTCCCTGTCCATCACCAACTCCCGGAGTTCACTCAGACTCACATCCATCAAGTCAGTGATGCCATGCAGCCATCTCATCCTCTGTCACCGCCTTCTCCTCCTGCCCCCAATCCCTCCCAGCATGAGGTGGCCAAAGTACTGGAGTTTCAGCTTTAGCATCATTCCCTCCAAAGAAATCCCAGGGCTGATCTCCTTCAGAATGGACTGGTTGGATCTCCTTGCAGTCCAAGGGACTCTCAAGAGTCTTCTCCAACACCACAGTTCAAAAGCATCAATTCTTTGGCACTCAGCCTTTTTCACAGTCTAACTCTCACATCCATACATGACCACAGGAAAAAACATAGCCTTGACTAGATGGACCTTTGTTGGCAAAGTAATGTCTCTGCTTTTGAATAAGCTATCTAGGTTGGTCATAACTTTCCTTCCAAGGAGTAAGCATCTTTTAATTTCATGGCTGCAGTCACCATCTGTAGTGATTTTGGAGCCCAAAAAAATAAAGTCTGACACTGTTTCCACTGTTTCTCCATCTGTTTCCCATGAAGTGGTGGGACCGGATGCCATGATCTTCATTTTCTGAATGTTGAGTTTTAAGCCAACTTTTTCACTCTCCACTTTCACTTTCATCAATAGGCTTTTTAGTTCCTCTTCACTTTCTGCTATAAGGGTGGTGTCATCTGCATATCTGAGGTTATTGATATTTCTCCTGGCAATCTTGATTCCAGCTTGTGCTTTTCCAGTCCAGCATTTCTCATGATGTACTCTGCATATAAGTTAAATAAGCAGGGTGACAATATACAGCCTTGACGTACTCCTTTTCCTATTTGGAACCAGTCTGTTGTTCCATGTCCAGTTCTAACTGTTGCTTCCTTACCTGCATATAGGTTTCTCAAGAAGCAGGTCAGGTGGTCTGGTATTCCCATCTCTTTCAGAATTTTCCAGTTTATTGTGATCCACACAGTCAAAGGCTTTGGCATAGTCAATAAAGCAGAAATAGATGTTTTTCTGGAACTCTCTTGCTTTTTCCATGATCCAGGGGATGTTGGCAGTTTGATCTCTGGTTCCTCTGCCTTTTCTAAAACCAGCTTGAACACCTGAAAGTTCACAGTTCACATATTGCTGAAGCCTGGCTTGGAGAATTTTGAGCATTACTTTACTGGCATGTGAGATGAGTGCAATTGTGCGGTAGTTTGAGCATTCTTTGGCATTGCCTTTCTTTGGGCTTAGAATGAAAACTGACCTTTTCCAGTCCTGTGGCCATTGCTGAGTTTTCCAAATTTGATGTCGGTAGTAAATGTCAGTTTAAAATAGTTAGTCTGTTAGCAATCATGAGTACAGGAAACAGAAAAACTGAGTATCCACCAACAAAGGCAGTCATACAGTGGAGTATTTTTAACACAGAAGCCACTTACCAGACTTTAAATATACAAGAGACAAACTCACCTAGTGTTTAAGCTTATAGACTAAAATGGACAGAAATTTGAATCTTCTCTTACTTTTTTCTCTTAGGACTGTGACATTTGACAAGTCACTAGATCTGGATTTATAATCTATACTCTTTATCACATAACTATTTTAAGAATTAGGTGAAATACTCTGCATAAAATTCATATCACAGTATCAATATTCCTTGTTCAATATCTTTTATATTGTGTCCATTATGTGACAAGTATTGCCCCAGGCATCAAAGATTTGGAAATGGACACACAAAACCCCTCTTTTTACAGAGCTTACAATCTGATGTGAGCATACAGTTACATTAAATAAACATTAGCTATTATTATTATCATTTAATGTATTGTTTAAATCAGTAGTACTGCTGTTATGATGGAAACTGACACACCCAGTTCTAGCCAAACAATTAAAGTTATTCAAACAATAAAGAAAAATGCATATTGACTTGGTAGAAAGGAAGAAAGGAAAAAAGAAAGGAAGGAAGGGAAGGGAAAAAGATGAAGAAGGAAGAAAGGGTTAGCAAAGCAGACACACGTATAGAACAGTCTTTTGGACTCTGAGGGAGAGGGGGAGGGTGGGATGATTTGGGAGAACGGCACTGAAACGTGTAATATCATATATGAAGTGAATCGCCAGGTCAGGTTCGATGCATGATACTGGATGCTTGGGGCTGGTGCACTGGGACGACCCAGAGGGATGGTACAGAGATGGAGGTGGGAGGGGGTTTCGGGATGGGGAACACGTGTACACCTGTGGCGGATTCATATTGATGTATGGCAAAACCAATACAATATTGTAAAGTAATTAACCTCCAATTAAAATAAATAAATTTATATTAAAAAAAAGAAAGGAGGAAGGGGAGAAAAAGAGGAGGGAGGAGAGAATAAAATTTAAAAAGGTTAAAAAATAAAACAGTGAAGAATGGGATTCTGCAAATCTGAGTCTGGCAGATAACCCCAGAAAGCTGGGGAAATAAGGCATGGGAAGCTCTCGATAAGGTGCTGGTACGTGGAGACTAGGGAGTATAATAATGGACCGGAAAGTGAAAAAGTGAAAGGGTTAGTCACTCAGTTGTGTTTGATTCTTTGTGGCCCTATGGACTGTACCCATCACTCTCTTCTGTCCATGGAATTCTCCAGGCAAGAATACTGGAGTGGGTTGCCATTTCCTTCTGCAGGGGCTCTTTCCCACCCAGGATCAAACCCGGGGCTCCACCATTGCAGGTGGACTGTCTGAGCCTCCAGGGAAGCCCATAATAATAATGGACCTGCCCCACATTATTTCTTAACATTGGGTATGGTACTAAACTCAGTTCTCTAATCCAGAAAAATAAGTATAAGAGTTCAATGAATCTGATAGACATTGAATTAAATATTCAATATAAAATGATCATCAACATGCAAAGTACAAGTAATATTTTGAAAAACTGTTGAGTCATAGAACATTTTAATAATACAAGATGACATAAAGTGTTCAGAGGAAAGCACTTTATCCTGACTGTGTTGTTGGGCCCAACTGTTCCATGAAATTAATTCCTTCCTGGACCCTGAGTAAAATTTCATATAATAATCTTATTGAATATATAAGAACAATAATTTTTTTAATGCCATGATTACAAATATCATTTTTATGGTCTGGAGTTTTACCCGGGTGTTTCAAATATTTTGCTATCCATTCTAATTGGTCATCAGTTTGCAAGATAAAAAATGTTCCTTAACATATCTTGTCCTCTTTATTTTTTTATTTTTTGCTTTTATTATGAGTAAGGACATCTTTTATCAACATCTTCGTGGTGTTTGCTGCTATGGCACATGCTTTGCAAGTACAGACTGGCAGTAGGGTGCAGTTCTTTGCACATTCAGTGAAGGAAGAGTTATATTCTCTCTCCAAGCTTCTGCTGCTTCTTCTGTGAAATGGGTATAATGATATTTACTTCACCAGACTGTTTTAAACATTAATTGGAATCTATTTAAAATACTTAACACAATTTCATGACACAGTGCGGTGAATAGTCAATGATATGACAATTAAAGTATTTTTGTTTTAGTGCATTATACAACAGAATTATTTTACTTCTTTTCTAAGATAAACACGATGTAGTCCAGTGGGGCCATTATTTGTATAAAATTTCATGTATTTTCTATTAAATAGATTTTTTAAAAATATCTGTTTTCCAAAATTAGATCAATGTATTGTTTGATTTTAGAGAGAGCTCTGGCATTTTAGGAACTCTCTTATTCATTTTGAGAATAAATTTAAATATTTCCATTTTATAAAGTGATGAATATTTTATATACCATATGTACTACCTGCTCATTTAACACAATGTGTCAGTAAAATCATTGGAACTTAGAAGTTTTCATTTAAATATTGCTTTAAAATTTTATTTATCTTTCAGTCAGAATAATGAGAAATATGTAATAACTTGCATATAGTGCATATAGTATTTGCTTTTTCACAAAAACTTTATCTATTGTGCTCATTTCTAACTAATTTCATAAGGCTTATAACAGATAAAACTCTATGAGTCTGACTGATTCTTTTTTTAACTAACACGTTAGAAGTGTTAGCTTTTCTGAACTTTTAATTTTTTTTTATTTTTTCTTAAACTCTATTTTCAATTTTATTAACTTTTGTTTTTTATTTATTAAAGAAAAACAACCAATAATAATTGCATAAAATGATTACATGATTTTTTTTTCTTTTATTTTAATAATGTAAATTGTTAAAAGCATTTCCTTCTAGAACTTTGGTTTATCCCACAGATTGTTGTATAGATTTATTTTTAAAATGTTTTACCTAATAATGCAGAATTAGATTGCCTCCTCCATAACATTTGTGATGTTTTTACTCCAAAGTACTGAGGGGGTTTTTGGGTTTGTGTTTTTAAATATGACCATCAATTTTTAATTTTAAGGGTCATGATCATTATCTAATTTATGCTCTTGATCAAATGGGAGCTTACCACTTTGCAGAGAGTCCAGAGTACATAGACTTCGTATTTAAGGGTAGGAATTAGCAGCATTTGCATGCAGGCATTAGATAAAGAGTCAAAAAAGATTTCAAACAAAGCAATGGGGTCTGTTGGATCCAAGTACCAATTTGAGATAAACAAGTGTCCATTTTTGTCGGTTTTTAATGAGAACATAAGAATATTTTCTGTATGTTGTATATACAAGAACCTGGTGTACTGCAGTCCATGTGGTTGCAGACTTGTACATGCGACTGAACAATAACAAGAAAATAATGCAAATTAGAAAAAAGGTATGTGATATTAATGTCCAATTCTACCCCAATCAGATCAGATCAGTCGCTCAGTCGTGTCCGACTCTTTGCGACCCCATGAATCGCAGCACGCCAGGCCTCCCTGTCCATCACAAACTCCCGGAGTTCACTCAGATCCACGTCCATTGAGTCAGTAATGCCATCCAGCCATCTCATCCTCTGTCGTCCCCTTCTCCTCCTGCCCCCAGTCCCTCCCAGCATCAGAGTCTTTCCAATGAGTCAACTCTTTGCATGAGGTGGCCAAAGTACTGGAGTTTCAGCTTTAGCATCATTCCCTCCAAAGAAATCCCAGGGCTGATCTCCTTTAGAATGGACTGGTTGGATCTCTTTGCAGTCCAAGGGACTCTCAAGAGTCTTCTCCAACACCACAGTTCAAAAGCATCAATTCTTCGGCGCTCAGCCTTCTTCACAGTCCAACTCTCACATCCATACATGACCACAGGAAAAACCATAGCCTTGACTAGACGAACCTTTGTTGGCAAAAAAATGTCTCTGCTTTTGAATATGCTATCTAGGTTGGTCATAACTTTCCTTTCAAGGAGTAAGCGTCTTTTAATTTCATGGCTGCAGTCACCATCTGTAGTGATTTTGGAGCCCAGAAAAATAAAGTCTGACACTGCTTTCACTGTTTCCCCATCTATTTCCCATGAAGTGATGAGACCAGATGCCATGATCTTCGTTTTCTGAATGTTGAGCTTTAAGCCAACTTTTTCACTCTCCACTTTCACTTTCATCAAGAGGCTTTTGAGTTCCTCTTCACTTTCTGCCATAAGGGTGGTGGTCATCTGCATATCTGAGGTTATTGATATTTCTCCCGGCAATAATACCTGGTAATTATCTTCAATTATTGGAAGCTACTGGAAGAGATCTTATACCTTCCCAGATGCTTATAATGATATCTTTAACATGGCCTAGTTCTATTTAGTTTATATGGGAGACATTTCCCAAAATCTAATTTTTCTAAGGTGTTTTCTTCTTATTCTTCTTCTTTTTTCTTTTTTTTTCTTTCTGGACCATCTACCATTTATATGGTAAGGTCTTCTGATTATCTTCTAGAAGTCTTGCTTTTTCTTCACAATTTTTTGATTTTCTCTTCTTTTTTCCCTTCTTATTTGATTTGGTTCTATTACTTGTTTCCTACATATATAATTATATCTCAAAAGTAACTACCCTCCCTATACTTTAGTTAATAAATATTTTTGTTTGATATTTATTAATATTTATTTTAATATTTTATTCTGTATTCCCTCTTAGAATTTTGTGTCTTACAAATTTTATTAATTTTTCTGTTTTTGTTGTTGTTGTTTAAGTTACTGACTTACTTATTATTTCAATAATTCTGTTTTACTGGAAGCCATTTTTTTCTGTTGCTTTGAACTGTGGTACGGGAGAAGACATTTGGGAATACCTTGGACAGCAAGGGGATCAAACCAGTCAATCTTAAAGGAAATCAACCCTGAATATACTCACTGGAAAGACTGATGCTGAAGCTGAAGCTCGAATAATTTGGCCACCTGGTGCGAAGAACCAACTCATTGGAACAAACCCTGATGCTGGGAAAGATTGAAGGCAGGAGGAGAAGGGAATGACAGAGGATGAATGAGATGGTTGGATGGCATCACTGACTCAATGGGCATGAGTTTGAGCAAACTCAGGGAGATAATGAAAGACAGGGAAGCCTGGCCTGATGCAGTTCATGTGGTCACAAAAAGTCTGACATGACTTAGTGACTGAACAATAAGATTTAGGAACCAAAGGCACACTCTTTTCTAAAGATGAACATTTACTTTCCAAGTTAGCTGCAGTCCATGGGATCTGAAAAGCCGAATATGACTTGACGACTGAACAACAATGGAAATCTTGTCTGCATTTCCTTTAGTTCCTTTCACTCGGAACTTGGAAAACTTTATGTAATTTTTTTAAAATTATGTTTAAATGTTTTTTCTTTTCTTTCTTTCTTTCTTTTTCTTTTCTTTTCTTTTTTTTCATTTTTTTCATTTTCTTGTTCTCTGGAATATAGATCCAGCTTCTGGGGCTTGTAGCAGCAAGGTCATGAGTTGCAGGAGGTATGGATGGCCTGCCAAGTGCATTATGTAGTGCAAAAGTAGGAACCACATCACTTTCCTGTCTGTCCATCCAGTTCATGTCTCTCTTTCCTGATCTGCTCAGCTTAAAGGATGGCAATTGCTGGCATGATCCTGGCTTAAAAGTTATAGAGAACTTTTCATGAATCTTCAGCCTGTCTACAACTCCTTAAAGAATAAGGACACCAGCTAATTTAAAGGATATAAAGTGGGCAAGAACATTCTCTCTTCTCTCTCTGTTCCAGTGTCACACAAATCATCTTTTCAAATTTCACATTTTCTTTATGAGCCTCCCCTCATAATATATCAATATTTGTTAAAATAAGACATTAAAACAATAAAGGAGAAATTCTAAATACATGCTAAAAAGGCACTATGAAATATTCTTCTAATAAAACCTCTATATAATTAAAATAGGATCAGTTCAGTTGCTTAGCCATGTCAACTCTTTGTGATCCCATGGACTGCAGAATGCCAGGCTTCCTTGTTCATTGGCAATTCCTGGAGCCTACTCAAACTCATGTCCATTGCATCGGTGATGCTACCTAACCATTTCATCCTCTATCATCCCCTTTTCCTCCTTCCTGAAATCTTTCCCAGCATCAGGGTCTTTGCACATGAGTCGGTTCTTTGCATCAGGTGGCTAACATACTGGAGTTTCAGCTTCAGGCTCAGTCCTTCCAATGAATATTCAGGACTGATTTCCTTTAGGATCGACTGGTTGAATCTCCTTGTTGTCCAAGGGACTCTCAAGAGTCTTCCCCAACACCATAGTTCAAAAGCATCAATTCTTCCGCACTCAGCTTTCATTATAGTCCAACTCTCACATCCATATGTGATTACTGGAAAAATCATAGCTTTGACAAGGTGGGCTTTTGTTGGAAAAGCAATGTCTCTGCTATTTAATATGCTGTCTAGGTTGGTCATAGCTTTTCTTCCAAGGAGCAAGCATCTTTTAATTCCATGGCTGCAGTCACTGTCTGCAGTGATTTTGGAGCCCCCAAAAATAAAGTCTGTCACTGTTTCCACTGTTTCTTCATCTATTTGCCATGAAGTGATGGGACCAGATGCCACGATCTTAGTTTTCTGAATGTTGAGTTTAAAGCCAACTTTTTCCTCTCCTCTTTCACTTTCATCAAGAGTCTCTTTAACTCTCCTTTGCTTTCTGTCATAGTTTGGTGTCATCTGTATATCTGAGGTTATTGATATATCTCCCGGCAATCTTGATTCCAGCTTATGCTTTATCCAGCTCAGCATTTCTCATGATGTACTCTACATATAAGCAAATAAGCAGGGTGACAGTATACAGCCTTGACATACTTCTTTGCTTATTTGGAACCAGTCTATTGTTTCCTGCCCAGTTCTAACTGTTGCTTCCTGACCTGCATACAGATTTCTTAGGAGACAAGTCAGGTGGTCTGATATTCCCATCTCTTTAAGCGTTTTCCACAGTTTGTTGTGATCCACAGTCAAAGGCTTTGTATAGTCAATAAAGCAAAAGTAGATGTTTTTCTAGAACTCTTTTGCTTTTTCAATGATCTAGTGGATGTTGAAAATTTGATCTCTAGTTCTTCTGCTTTTTCTAAATCCAATTTGAACATCTGGAAGTTTACAGTTCATGTACTGTTGAAACCTAACTTGGAAAATTTTGAGCATTATATTGCTTGTGTTTGAGATGAGTACAATTATGCAGTAGTTTCAACACTTTTTGACATTGCCTTTCTTTGGGATTGGAATGAAAATTGGCCTTTTCCAGTCCTGTGGTCACTGTTGAGTTTTACAGACTTGCTGGTATATTGAGTGCAGCACTTAAAACAACTTCATAGAATTCATAGAAAATATTATCCTAAAGAATGAAATACCAATTCATTAATTAAAAGCAAGAATACTGGTATGCCTAGTATCACAATATTATTAAGTATCAGTTTATGAGTTTTAATAAATACGATAAGATGAGAAAATGAAGTAAATGTAATCATTGGAAAGGATATGTAAATACTTCTTTATTTTGGTGATATATTTACTTTTGATAAATACATAAAGCAAGAATCAATAATTATCTCTATCTTTGATAGACTAACTAAATATCAAAGTGCAAATTTACCCCAAATTAATATAAAAGTATTTTGTTTTGCTTTGGAAAAATGTTATCAATGTTCCCCAGTTAATCAGGAAAAGTAGGAAGTAAAGAATAGCTATTGAGGAATGGCCATATCTGATATCAGAGCACACTATAAAGCCATTAATCTAATATAATCAATATGACATTGCCTTAGGAATAAAAAAAATATGTTATTATAACACAAAAGTTGGCAAACTAAGGTCAAAGATCAATTCCTATTTCTCACCTATTTCCACGTGTGTTTCATATTTTTAGATGATTGAAAAAATGTCAAAAGAATAACATGGCTTGACACATGAAAATTACAAAAAAATTAAGAACAGCTTCATTAGAACATAATAAACTCATTTATTTGTGTATTTCCCGTGGTTCTCTTTGTGGTACAATAGCAGGGTTGAGTAGTTGTGAAAGAGGCCATCTTATATGCAAAGTCAAAGTGTAAATTGTTTAGTTTCTGGCCATTTGCATAGAAAAGCTTGATAATGCTTGGTGTAACATATTGTAGTATTCATTCTTTATATATGATATTTTATTATATGACAACAGTAGTATAATTTGCCCTTCACAAACAGGTAGCAGTGTCTATGAAAATTAAACAATTACCTATCATATAGAGAAAACAAAACTTAATATGGATTAAAAAGTTAACTATAAAATGCAAATGAAAATTTTCAAGAAATCTGATAAGCTGAGACATAGAGAAACTTTGTTTTTAAAGTGCAAACAAGAACCTGAAATTGTAGATATTATATAACCATAAAAATGAAAATATTTTTGTAAAAGATTAAGAAGTCTCAATATATTTACCACAAATTTAGTAGAGAAATTGTGAAACAGGGATCAGACAAAAGGTTAATCTGTAAATTATAGCTTTATTCTTGTCTATTTGCAAGAAAAATGACAAGCAATATAAAGATAAAATTCATTAAAAAAGCAAATCCAAATGGCTAAACAAAACAAAACTCAAACTTAGTGGTAGTTAGAGAAATGCAAATAAAAATGTGTTATTACTTTACAACTGTCAGACTGGGAAAAATTTCAAAAGAGCATTAACACTTATTGCAGGTGGCTTATGGATATTTAAACTGAAACAGCCTTTTTGGAAATCAATCCAGATGAGTGTTCTGAACATTTGAACATATATCTATATATATATGTTCTCATCAATTCTACTCCTGAGAATCTTAGAAATAATAAAAACAGGGAAAGAATTTTTGTCTGAGTTTTTACATTGCATAGTTGTACATAGAGGAAAAAATAAGAGAAACAACCATCGCTAGGTGCATGATTGGATAGATTATGGTGCATCTCTAGTATGGAATATCTTGCAACCATTATTTAATTGGAAGTTTATTGTGATCATAGAGAAAAAAGTAGGTGAAGGCATACCTTCACAGTATGCCTCCTTATACTATCTTAATATTGTTTATCTGAGGAATGGGATTGAAAATATCAGGGAGAGGAAGATTAGGGGAAGAAAACTTTTTAAAATGTAGCAAACAACAACAAAAAAATTGCCCACTGTACCCTAACTCTATAATGATTACTTTGGCACATTTGTGAATATACATGTTTGTGAATTAAGAAATTTCAGAAAATTCATATACAATTTTGTTTCTGCTTTGCTCAGCATTTTCAAATAACCTGCACTTTGTGTAATTTATTAATGCTTTTGATCCATGTAATTAAAATGTTGTTAATGTCAAATATTTCTTGTTTACCATGGGACTGCCCTATTGATATTTATATTTCCATTTTTTGCCTTTCTAGTATCATATTTAATATTTACTTAGCAGTTTGCTATCACATAACCCCATTGTGACATTGTATGCTTTAGTTGTTTGTCATGATAAAATATTTAACTGACAGTTCTTCATTTGTATCAATTAGATTTTTCTGAACTGTTCGGAGAGGGCAATGGCACCCCACTCCAGCACTCTCGCCTGGAAAATCCCATGGACGGAGGAGTCTGGTGGGCCACAGTCCATGGGATCACTAAGAGTCAGACACGGCTGAGCACCTTCACTTTCACTTTTCACTTTCATGTATTGGAGAAGGAAATGACAACCCATTCCAGTGTTCTTGCCTGGAGAATCCCAGGGATGGGGGCTGCCGTCTATGGGGTTGCACAGAGTCAGACACGACTGAAGTGACTTAGCAGCAGCAACTGTTTCAACATAATCATCACACTTGTCTTCCTTTTGCTTAACATACATGCCAATTCTCTGTTTTTTTTTTTTTTTATGTATAGATTATAACTGGTGGATTGATACTTACTATATATTTATAAGTAATGGATACCTCTTACATTTCATTTCTTCTTCTAGGAATGAAACTTTACATGGGCTATCTTGATGGTTTAATGATCTGTCTCCAGTATAAATTATATCATATATTTTAACTTTGTTCTTTATTTCTTCTCCTTCCTGTTTATTTTTCCAAATCTATCCTCAGTAACAGTGACTTCATATCATGTAATACTATATCTTCCTCTTACATTTCCAACTGAGAATTAAATTCAGATACTATGCTACATGGGCTTCCCTGGTGGCTCAGACAGGAAAGAATCTGCCCACAATGCAAGAGAATCCAAGTTTGATCCTAGGTTGGGAGGATTCTCTGGAGAAGGAAATGGCAACCCACTCCAGTGTTCTTGCCTGGAGAAATCCCATAGACAGAGGAGCCTGGCAGGTTACAGTCCATGGAGTTGCAAGGATTCTGACATGACAGAGTGACTTTCACTTTCACTATGCTGTTTACTGTCCTACTGCACATATTTTGTTGACCTATTCTCATATTATAGAAGCAATGCCCTTCACTTTATAAAGAATATATATCAATATCTGGTAGTTTTATCCTTTTCTTTAATTTATAAAAAATATATACTAATGTTACAAATTCCCTCAACATTTTTTTATTATTATAATTAAATTTCCTATAGACTCAGATATGCAGATGACACCACCCTTATGGCAGAAAGTGAAGAGGAACTAAAAAGTCTCTTGATGAAAGTGAAAGGGGAGAGTGAAAAAGTTGGCTTAATGCTCAACATTCAGAAAATTAAGATCATGGCATCTTGTCCCATTACTTCATGGCAAATAGATGGGGAAACAGTGGAAACAGTGTCAGACTTTATTTTTCTGGGCTCCAAAATCACTGCAGATAGTGATTGCAGATGTGAAATTAAAAGACGCTTACTCCTTGGAAGGAAAGTTATGACCAACCTAGATAGTATATTGAAAAGCAGAGACATTCCTTTGCCAACAAAGGTCCACCAAGTCAAGGCTATGGTTTTTCCTGTGGTCATGTATGGATGCGAGAGTTGGACTGTAAAGAAAGCTGAGCACCGAAGAATTGATGCTTTTGAACTGTGGTGTTGGAGAAGACTCTTGAGAGTCCCTTGAACTGCAAGGAGATCCAACCAGTCCATTTTAAAGGAGATCGGTCCTGGGTGTTCTTTGGAAGGAATGATGCTAAAGCTGAAACTCCAATACTTTGGCCACCTCATGTGAAGAGTTGACTCATTGGAAAAGACTCTGATGCTGGGAGGGATTGAGAGCAGGAGGAGAAGGGGACGACAGAGGATGCGATGGTTGGATGGCATCACTGACTCAATGAACGTGAGTCTGGATGAACTCCCGGAGTTGTTGATGGACAGGGAGGCATGGCCTGCTGCGATTCATGGGGTCGCAAAAAGTCGGACACGACTGAGTCACTGAACTGAACTGATAGACTCTATGTTGTTGTTTTTTTTTTTCCTTTTTCATAAACCAAAGCTCACTTTGAAGAGAGGTCACAGGTAAAGATTGCTTTCAGTCCTGACAGGCTGAATGCTAGCAGAGACAATTAGAATCTTGATGCTGGAAAGCTATGCCAAGCATTGTTCTTGAAACAGTTAAGATTTCTTACTAAGGTGCTAGCAATGTTTACTTTTGGGGCTTCCCAGTTGGTTCTAGAGATAAAAAATCCTCCTGCTAGTGCAGGAGACATAAGAGTCACAGGTTCAATCCCAGTGTAGGGAAGATCCCCTGGAGGAGGGCTTAGCAGCAGACTCCAGTATTATCGCCTGGTGCATCTCACCGACAGAGGAGACTGGTGGGCTACAGTACATAGGGTTGCACAGAGTCAGACATGACTGAAGTGACTTACAAGGCAATATTTACTTTTAGGTACAAATATATATTCTTCTTGGATTGACCCTTTATCATTACATAGTGTCCTTTTCTGCCTCTTGTAATAGTCTTTATGTCTATTCTGTCTGATATGAATATTGCTACTCCAGCTTTCTTTTGATTTCTATTTTCATGGAATAACTTTTTCTATCCCCTCATTTTGTCTGTACTAGATCTAAAGTGGATCTATTGTAGACAGCAGGTATATGGGTCTTGTTTTTGTATCCAATCAGCCAGTCTATGTCTTTTGGTTGTAACATTTAATACATTTATAGTTAAGATAATTATTGATATGCATGTTCTTATTGGGCTTCCCAGGTTGCACAGTGGTAAAAAAAAAAAAAAAAAAAGCCTGACAATGCAGGAGATGCAAGATATGTGAATTCAATCCCTTAGTCAAGAAGATCTTCATTCCAGTATTCATCCCTGGAAAAGTCCACAGACAGAGGAACCTTGCGGGCTACAGTCCATGGGGATGCAAAGAGTCGGACACAATTGAGCACAGACAAACATACACCCTTATATTATTATGCTATTGTATTCATCATTTTTGATTTGTTTTTGTAAGTATATGCTTTCTTTCCTTCCTTTTTTGTTATATTGTGATATATTGACTAACTTTAGTGTTGTGTTTGGATTCTGTTTTCTTTTTTGTGTGTATCTATTGTAGATGTTAGGTTAGTATTTACCATGAGCTTTTGGTGCAACAATCTATATATAAACAAGTTTGTTTTAAGTTGCTGGTCTTTTAATTACAAATACATTTCCCATATCCTGCCATTGTATTTCCCTCTTCCCAAAATTGTTGGTTTTGATATATTTGTGTGTGGGTAATTCCTTACCCTTACTCTATATTTGCCTTTATTGGTGAGCTTTTTCATTCATAATCTTCTTGTTTCTAGTTGTAGCCTTTTCTTTTCCATCTAGAGAATTTCTTTAATACTTGCTGCAACGCTGATCTGATGATTTTGAATTCTCACTGCTTTTGCTTTTCTGTAAAGCTTTTGATTTCTCCCTCAAATCTGAATAAGAACCTTGCTGGATAGAACATTCTTGTTTGTAGGTTTTTCTTTTTCATCACTTTAAATATATTGTGCCACTCCCGTTTGGTCTACAGAGCTTCTGCTGAGAAATCATCAGATAATCTTATGGGAATACCCTTAAATCCCCTTTGTGGCTTTTCCCTTGCTGCTTTTAATACTTTTTTGACTTTAATTTTTGTCATTTGGATTAATATGTGTCTCAGTGTGTTCATCTTGGGTTTATCCTGCCTGGGGCTCTCTGCACTTCCTGGACTTGGGTGACTATTCCCTTTCCCATGTTAGGAAAGGTTTCAACTATTATCTTTTCAAATATTTTCTCAGAGACTTTATTTCTTTCCCTTCTGGGACCACTATAATGCAACTGTTGGTGTATTTAATGCTGTCCCAAAGTTCTCTTAGGCTGTCCTCATTTTTTTTTTCTTTATTCTATTTTGCAGCAGTGATTTTCACCATTCTGTCTCCAGCTCATTTATCTGTTCTTTCTCCTCAGTTACTCTGCTGTTGATTCCTTTTAGTCTGTTTTTCATTTCAGTTATTGTATTGTTTATCTCCGTTTGTTCTTTAGTTCTTTTTGGTCTTTGTTAGTCTTTTCTTGTATCTTCTTGATCTGTACTTCCATTCTTTTTCTGAGATCTCGGATCATCTTTACTATCATTAATCTGAATTCCTTTTCATGTAGATTTCCTGTCTTCACTTCACGTAGCTGTTTTTCTTATGTTTTATCTCTTCCTTTCACTGGGAAATACTCCCCTTCTGTCTCATTTTGTCTGACTTTCTGTGACTGTGGTCTCTGTCCTTTCAGACTGCAGGGTTGTAACTCTTCTTGCTTCTGCTATCTCCCTCCAGTGGATGAGGTTGTCCAAGAGGCTTATGCAGACTTTCCTGCCCACTGGTGGGTGGAGGTGTGTCTTATCCCTCTGGTGTGTAGAGCTGTTATTCCCACCATGTTGGTCATTTGGCCTGAAGCATCTAGCAGTGGAGCTTATACACTGTTGGGTAAGGCCAGCTATTGGTGAGAAATGGTGGGCTCATGCCATTTCTCACAAGCCCACAATGGCATGCTCATTGGTATGAGCCCACTACCATAGGCTCATGCCAATGAGCACTCCCCAGAGCTACCACCACCAGTGTCTTTGTCTTTGCAGTGAACCACTTACCTTACCTCTTACCTCCATAAGAGATCCTCCAATACTAATGTGTAGGTTTGGTCCAGGCTCTTATGAGGTCAGTGTTTTGATTTCCCTGTGTCCTGGTGTGCATGAAAACTTTTTTTGTCCCTTCCATGAGTCGGTTTCTGTTTCCTCTATTTATGTGGAATTCCTGCAATAAAACCTCATTGGCCTTCAGAGTCAGATTCTGTGGTGGCTCCTCCCTTTTCTGGACCACGAGACAGGGAAGCATGGTGTAGGACTGAGAACTTTAACACCTGTGGGAGAATTATATGGCATAATTAATTTCCAGCTTGTGGGTCAACCTGGTTGATATGGGATTTGATTTTTTTGTGTTTGTACTATTCCTGCCATCTCATGGTGGTTTCTTTTGTCTTTGGTTATAGAACTTTTCTTTTTGTGTTCCAATTTTTTTTTGTTGTTGTTTGTTTTTTTTGTCAATGGTTGTTCAGCAGTTAGTTGTGAACTTTGTGTTTTAGTAAGGAGAAGTAAGCTCAAAACCTTGTACTCTGCTACCTTGTCTCTATCTCCCATATAGTCAAGATACTGAGTTGTCCAGTGAATCCCTACATGATCACAAAAGTTACCCAATTACTCTTGGCTTTGTTCATCTGCAGCACTCTCTAGCCAGAGCAGCACATCGCTGGTAGACTAGGAGCTCTTCTTGTGGGTGCACACATACTGCTCTTTCATCATGGGCCAAGCCAAAAATCATTAAGAAAATATGGTTTGTTCTAATTTATCACTTTATAGTAGATACAGTAGTTGTGTAGGAAGGAATGTTTTCCTATGTGCACACAGAAGTCTAATTGGTTTCTAAAGTCATAATACACTCTATTACTTTATCATTCACCTTTCTTTATTTTCTCCTCTGATCTCTCCTCCATTCTCCTTTCCCTTTCTCTTTATCTTACACTAGTCTCCTTAGTAATTACACTATTTTTTTTTCTTTATAAATATCTACAAGATAGGATAGGAGTAAATTAATAGGTCAATCTGCTTATAGTAGTATATTTCTACAGAATGGAAGAGAGCCTCCTAAAACACCTGGATAAATGGGAAAGGATGTGAGAGTAAAAAATGAGATTCTGAGAGTGCATTTTAATGTATTACCCTTTAAAAATTGTCTTACCTTTTTTATGATGGAAATAATGTGAGTTATTGTATTCAATCTGGAATATGCAAGACAGGATGGAAAAAAATTCACTTGTAATCTCAGTTCAGTTCAGTTCAGTTGCTCAGTCGTGTCCGACTCTTTGCGACCCCATGAATCACAGCAAGCCAGGCCTCCCTATCCATCACCAACTCCCCGAGTCCACCAAAACCCATGTCCATTGAGTCGGTGATGCCACCCAACCATCTCATCCTCTTTCATCCCCTTCTCCTACCCTCAATCTTTCCCAGCATCAGGGTCTTTTCAAATGAGTCAGCTCTTCGCATCAAGTGGCCAAAGTATTGAAATTTCAGCTTCAACATCAGTCCTTCCAATGACTATTCAGGACTGATTTCCTTTAGGATGGACTGGTTGGCTCTCCTTGCAGTCCAAGGGTTTCTCAAGAGTCTTCTCCAACACCACAGTTCAAAAGCATCAATTCTTCTGTGCTCAGCTTTCTTTATATACCACCTTGAAATAACCATTGTGAAAATACAAGCATATTTTTATAGTACTTTTTTTAATTTGTGTAAGTTTAAAATGTGAGTTGGGGTCATTCTTGATATACTTACGAGTAAATATCTTTTATACAATTGACAATATATTGCAAACTCTTTATGTTTATTTTTTCATTTTGCAAAAATGTTTTTAGTTCCTTTACATGAATGCTAATTTAAAACCAATCCTTTCTTATCAAGCTTTTAGATTCTTTCACTTTTTGTTATTATAAAAATTATGTGATATAATTTTGTATATAAATATTTTTGCTTGGCACTGATAGTTTCCTTATTTTAAATAATAGAATGCACTCTTTTAATATAATAATAATTTTGCTTTTCCTTTAAAAGAGAATATACGCTAGTATACTTCAGGATCTTAATGGACCTAAAAGAAACAATTTCCCCAAATTAAGTAAAGCATATAAACTGTCACTATTTTTAATTTTTTTCTCTTATTTGCATTTAAGAGCTTCTAAAAGAGCATAAATAAACTACTATAAATGCTAAGAACTTTTTGATGTTTAACTCTAGTTTTTAGATGAAAATTAAATCATTAAGCACGTGTTTGGAAGGATCCTGCCAATAATTCTATCTTGTATATTCCATGTATATGGTCTTTCTTTTGACATGATTTACAGTCCTGATAATGTTCTATTTGCAATATGTCTCTGCTTTCTATTTCAAATGTTAAAAATATCTCCAACTTATCTCTCTTCACAAACTTGAACCAAAAATTTTTAATGAGTTTAATACAAGTAAGTGATATTCTCTGAACTTACAAAGTGTTCATAATTTAATGAACAAGGATAATAACAAGCATTATATTGATCATCTTTACTATAGAGAGGCTGCACTGTCTTCCAAATACAAGGCAGTGAGAATGTGTTAGAAAAAAATCTACAACTTACTTGATAGCTAGATGGAAATATTTTTATAAACTGAAACTTAACAAAATTTTCATGTAAGAAAGGCATACCAGTAGCACACAACTTCAAACTGTCCTTCAAAGGCATTTAGAAAAATTAGGATTGTATATTTCTAGCTATAGTTTTCATCTTGATAAAAATTAAGCCCATATGTAACTTAAAGTTCACCAACTTGAAATCAAGGTGTTGGGGCCCTGTGAAATTGAATGCTTTTGTTCAATTGAAAGAATAATAAAATTAAAGCTTAAAGAACTGATTTCTACTTAGAATTCCTAGTACTATAAATGCAACAAATATTTGAGGAAAAAAAGAGGGAAGAAAAAAATAGATGAAAGAAAAGACAGATGGGTAGCAGAAAGGGCTGTCCATCTGTCTGTATGAAATAAAAGAAAGGAATAATGGAAGAAAGAAGAAAGGCTGAGAGACTGGGTTGAATTTTTTTTTTTTGGTACATGAAGTATGGAGTAAATTAATAGTTTATCTCTAGTACATCTCATGGCTTCTGCTTTTTCTTTTTTTTTTTTCATTTTCCACATGTCACATTATCTATGACGTAAAGAAAGTGAAGAAGTCAGTGCCTGGACAAAAGGGGATTATTAAGATGTTTCTATTATTTTTCAGATTTATCAGTTAAAATAACCATTTTTTCCTCACCACGGGATTTATATATTTATATGCTACATTTAACATAAATTAATTGAATAATGGTCCAAAGAATCTGGAGTCTATCAGACAAAGGTATCAAAGAGTGGTTTGGGAAAATTTTCAAGACACTTCAGTGACATTTATGGTCAGCTACTCAACAAGGAGTGGCGGCTGCATGGGCGCAGGAGGGCCGAGAGGAGCTACTCCACGTTCAAGGTTCAGGAAGAGTGGCTGTGAGGAGATACCCCTCATCAAAGGTAAGGAGCAGTGGCTGCGCTTTGCTGGAGCAGCTCTGAAGATATACCCACATCCAAGGTAATAGAAACCCAAGTAAGACAGTAGATGTTGCGAGAGGGCATCAGAGGTCAGACACACTGAAACCATAATCACAGAAAACTAGTCAATCTGATCACACAGACCACAGCCTTTTCTAACTCAATGAAATTAAGCCATGCCATGTAGGGCCACCCAAGACAGATGGGTCATGGTGAAGAGGTCTGACAAAATGTGGTCCACGGGAGAAGGGAATGGCAAACCACTTCAGTATTCTTGCCTTGAGAGCCCATGAACAGTATGAAAAGGCAAAATGATAGGATACTGAAAGAGGAACTCCCCAGGTCAGTAGGTGCCCAATATGCCACTGGAGATCAGTGGAGAAACAACTCCAGAAAGAATGAAGGGATGGAGTCAAAGCAAAAACAATACCCAGTTGTTGAGGTGACTTGTGATAGAAGCAAGGTCCAATGCTGTAAAGAGCAATATTGCATAGGAACCTGGAATGTCAGGTCCATGAATCAAGGCAAATTGGAAGTGGTCAAACAAGAGATGGCAAGAGTGAACATTGACATTCTAGGAATCAGCGAACTAAAATGGACTGGAATGGGTGAAATTAACTCAGATGACCATTATATCTACTACTGTGGGCAGGAATCCCTCAGAAGAAATGGAGTAGCCATCATGGTCAACAAAAGAGTCTGAAATGCAGTACTTGGATGCAATCTCAAAAAAATGACAGAATGTTCTCTGTTCATTTCCAAGGCAAAGCATTCAATATCACAGTAATCCAAGCCTATGCCCCAAAAATTAACACTGAAGAAGCTGAAGTTGAACAGTTCTATGAAGACCTACAAGATCTTTTAGAACTAACACCCAAAAAAGATGTCCTTTTCATTATAGGGGACTGGAATGCAAAAGTAGGAAGTCAAGAAACACCTGGACTAACAGGCAAATTTGGCCTTAGAGTATAGAATGAAGCAGGGCAAAGGCTAATAGAGTTTTGCCAAGATAATTCACTGGTCATAGCAAATACCCTCTTCCAACAACACAAGAGAAGACTCTACACATGGACATCACCAGATGGTCAACACTGAAATCAGATTGATTATATTCTTTGCAGCCAAAGATGGAAAAGCTCTATACAGTCAGCAAAAACAAGACCAGGAGCTGACTGTGGCTCAGATCATGAACTCCTTATTGCCAAATTAAGAATTAAATTGAAGAAAGTAGGGAAAACCACTAGACCATTCAGGTATGACTTAAATCACATCCCTTATGATTATACAGTGAAAGTGAACAATAGATTTAAGGGACTAGATCTGATAGACAGAGTGCCTGATGAACTATGGACGGAGGTTCATGACATTGTACAGGAGACAGGGATCAAGACAATCCCCATGCAAAAGAAATACAAAAAAGCAAAATGGCTGTCTGGGGAGGCCTTACAAACAGCTGTGAAAAGAAGACAAGCGAAAAGCAAAGGAGAAAAGGAAAAATATAAGCATCTGAATGCAGTGTTCCAAAGAATAGCAAGGAGAGATAAGAAAGCCTTCCTCAGAGATCAAAGCAAAGAAATAGAGGAAAACAACAGAATGGGAAAGACTAGAGATCTCTTCAAGAATATTAGAGTTACCAAGGGAATATTTCATGCAAAGATGGGCTCGATAAAAGACAGAAATGGTATGGACTTAACAGAAGCAGAAGATATTAAGAAGAGGTGGCAAGAATACACAGAAGAACTGTACAAAAAAGATCTTCATGACCCAGATAATCACAATGGTGTGATCACTCACCTAAAGCCAGACATCCTGGAACGTGAAGTCAAGTGGGCCTTAAGAAGCATCACTATGAACAAAATTAGTGGAGGTGATGGAATTCCAGTTGAGCTATTTCAAATCCTGAAAGATGATGCTGTGAAAGTGCTGTACTCAATATACCAGAAAATATGAAAACTCAGCAATGGCTAAACGACTGGAAAAGGTCAGTTTTCATTTCAATCCCAAATAAAGGCAAAGTCAAAGAATGCTCAAACTACCACACAATTGAACTCATCTCACATGCTAGTAAAGTAATGCTCAAAATTCTCCAAGCCAAGCTTCAGCAATATGTGAACCGTGAACTTCTAGATGTTCAAGCTGGTTTTAGAAAGGCAGAGGAACCAGACATCAAATTACCAACATCTGTTGAGCCATCAAAAAACCAAGAGAGTTCCAGAAATACATCTATTTCTACTTTATTGACTATGTCAAAGCCTTTGTGTGGATCACAGTAAACTGGAAAATTCTAAAAGAGATGGGAATACTAGACCACCTGACCTGCCTCTTGAGAAATCTGTATGCAGGTCAGGAAGCAACAGTTGGAACTGGACACAGAACAACAGACTGTTTCCAAATAGGAAAAGGAGTACATCAAGGCTGTGTGCTGAAACCCTGTTTATTTAGCTTATATGCAGTGTACATCATGAGAAATGCTGGGCTGGAAGAAGCGCAAGCTGGAATCAAGATTGCCAGGAGAAATATCAATAACCTCAGATATGCAGATGAAACCACCCTTATGGCAGAAAGTGAAGAGGAACTAAAAAGCCTCTTGATGAAAGTGAAAGAGGAGGGTGAAAAAGTTTCCTTAAAGCTCAACATTCAGAAAACGAAGATCATGGCATCTGGTTCCACCACTTCATGGGAAATAGATTGGGAAACAGTGGAAACAGTGTCAGACTTTATTTTTCTGGGCTCCAAAATCACTGTAGCTAGTGATAGCAGCCATGAAATTAAAAGACACTTACTCCTTGGAAGGAAAGTTATGACCAACCTAGATAGCGTATTCAAAAGCAGAGACAGTCCTTTGCCAACAAAGGTCTGTCTAGTCAAGGCTATGGTTTTTCCAGTAATCATGTATGGATGTGAGAGTTGGACTGTGAAGAAAGCTGAACACTGAAGAACTGATGCTTTTGAACTGTGGTGTTGGAGAAGACTCTAGAGAGTCCCTTGGACTGCAAGGAGGCCCAACGAGTCCATCCTAAAGGAGATCATTCCTGGATGTTCATTGGAAGGACAGATACTAAAGCTGAAACTCCAGTACTTTGGCCACCTCATGCGAAGAGTTGAATCATTGGAAAAGACTCTGATGCTGGGAGGGATTGTGGGCAGAAGGAGAAGGGGACAACAGAGAATGAGATGGCTGGATGGTATCACCGACTCGATGGACATGAGTTTGAGTGAACTCCGCAATTTGGTGATGGACAGGGAGGCCTGGCGTGTTGCGATTCATGGGGTCACAAAGAGTCGGACATGAAAGAGCGACTGAACTAAATTGAACTCATCTCTACAGAATTCACTGAGAGGCAGTATAAGTACTTTTCCATTAGCCTAGAAATTACACATCAATTTGTGTCTCTTTGGGTCACATTATTTACAATATACTAGGGATTTCGGAATAGACTTAAGCTCTTTTTTTATTTACCTCAAGAAAGTAAATAAACTTAACCTAAAAAAATAAAGGAGAAAACAAATTGATATTCCTTTTTCTTGATATTTCCACAAAGGTTATTTTTATAAAATAATCAGTCTAAAAATTTTCTGAATAATTACTGTATTTCATGCATGAAATGAAAAGTAGAAGTATTAATTAATTACCCTTGTGCAAATTTAGGTATAAAATGTCTGCAAAATTTTTTATCACAATTTCTCCAAATAATTTAATTTGAAAAAATTAAATATAGCTTATAATGGAAAAGAAACAAATAAAAAGTTTCTTAAAACAGTATGTAAGCGTACATAATTCAGGAGTTTGTGTTTGTGTATATACATGGATATGCATATATGCGTGTGTGTTTCAGGATACATACTATCTCTATGTATAAAATACTTTGAGAGTTTGATTCTATCTCTTTCTACATTGTAATCATGTATTTATTGAGATACAGAAACTAAAGTTTTTACAAAGTTTCACAACTTACTATGAGCTGTCAAAGCAACTCACTGAAACACGGCATTCAATTTACTGCTTGTCATCACGAGCTTTAGTCAAGTCATATTGGAGGTCAGGTCCATTTTCAGCCTCTGTTTTGACCTCACAGATTTCAGGGTCCTATCATTGTAATATTAAACTGACTATTCTTTTGTAAGATAATAGATACTCTCTGTGATATTTAAGTCCATATTCCTTTTTGAACAAGCACATGGCAACATTCTCCAGGCTGATATGAATACAGAATAATTGGAATATTTGACTGATATAACTTATCTTACAAACTATGCAACATCTGTAGTTACCTTCCCTAGGAATATTGGCCTTAAGGAGATGTTACAGCAAAACAGATTTCATATTCAGAAGAGCATTCTAACCAATATTCTTATAAAAAGGAGGACTAAAGATAAGTCAGAGTTGATACAATAAAGCTAAATAACACATTTTCTTTGATTCTCCCTTTCTTTATGGTGATATATATTAATATATATATGTATATATATTATATGCATATGACAATAATAAAAATCACTAAGTTGCATTTATTTATTCTCCAGTAAGTTCCAGGTGCATATAGAAATCTTATCAAAAGTGAGTAGAGACTAGTCATAATGTTGTGACTGCTGATAAGTTACTATTTCCTGTGAAAAAAATTCAAATTTTAAAATTTAACAATTAAAATGTAATATGAAAATTGTATAATAATATTGAAAAATATTGAAAATTTGTAATAATATTTTATATAATTTTAGATTTATTTTTTTATATTCTAGAATGACAGGGATGTTGACTTTAGTCAAATTTTTATTTTAATGTTCAAAATTCTACCATTTGGCTTTTAACCAAAGTATGTATGGACTAAACATTGAAAAATAGATATCTCAAGCATATTATTATCAAAAGAGAACTAGTATTTTCCAAAGAAAATCCTTTATTGATCCTTCTTCTCAATTCCCCTCTCCCGTTTTCCTCAATTCTTCTCTCCACTATTTTGGTCTTGATATATGATTTGATATGTTACGTATTTATCAAAATTTATGACCTGCCTACTGAATTTTAGGTCTCTATTCAATATGGAGATGGTTGGAATTTTTCACAGCCTTGTAGGACTGGGTTACCTGTACCAAAGTCTGCCAAGTGTGTGTGGATCCTTAGTTTCACTGTGAGTCCGGTACAGAGAGATTACCATTGTAGACAGGCCATAGTTACATACTGAAGTCTTTGTAAGCACCTTCCTTGTTTTTATCCTTTCAGCTCATTGAAAATTTGTTTCCTGGAAGAGACTTATGTTAATAATTTAGCTATATTTTTATTAATAATCATGATCTTCATTAACATCATTATTTTCTCCTTACTGATTTTTTTTTCTTTTTTGTACAGGAAATACCTCATCTGTATGAATAGTTCAACAGTACGGAACACTATACATGGCAGGGATGGGCAAACGTCTATGTAAAGAGCCAGATGATAAATGATTTTAGCTTTTCAGGCCATACAGTCTCGGTCACAACTACTCAACTCTGCTGTGGGAGCATTAAGCAGACACAGGCAACAGGAACTAAATAGAGTTATCCATGTTACTATAAACTATACTTTTAAAATTGACAATAGACCAGATTTAGCATATCGGCTGTAGTTTGCTCATCTGTGATACAGTGCAGCAAATAAAATTTCCTGTCTCCATATCCTTTAAAAATATTTTAAACTGCAGGTTGTCATTTGAGGAGATATAATATAGAACTCTGGGCTTCCCATGTGGCTTAGCTGGTAAAGAATCTGCCTGCAATGTAGGAGACCTGGGTTGGTTCAATCCCTGGGTTGGGAAGATCCCCTGGAGAAGGGAAAGGCTACATGCTCCATTATTCTGGCCTGGAGAATTCCATCTAGAACTCTAATTGCATGGCTAATTTACATGTTTATAAGGTCACTGATGGAAATCAAAACACTTTTCCTTGTAAGAGTAAACATGTTTAAAACCTCTTTATTGAAATGTTTCTGATATCACACATATCTAACCTTAAAATCCAAATATACATACATAAAATTTTAGAATTTATCTTCTAATTTCTAAAATTGTTTTAATTAATTTGTCTAAGAATAAATATAAACTGATTAACATTAATTAAAATTTCTGTGTAGGAATAGACTTCAAATGTTATATATGTCCACAATATACATATAGACAGAAATTGAAATATTCATTTGCTAACTATTTATATCTAACGTTTGGAAAGACAGTATGGATTTAAAACATTTAAAATTAGCCTCAGCCTTGCATAAGTAGTCCTTTTTATCTTTTCTATCTCCCAGTTACTTTCTTGCTCTTCTTCTTGAATAGAGTCTACACATAGTTGTCATAAACTAGTTGCCAAACCATGTGTTATAGTGCCATTCTTCACATCACTCATTCCCACAGAAAATGTCAATGGTTTCCCACAAACTGCAAAAAGGAATCCAATCTTCAGGCATTGCCTCATATAATAGTTTCAGTCTTCAAAACCTTCCCTTTCTTCTTTCGTCTTTCTTTTTGTCTTCAATACCTTCCCTTTCTTCTTTCTTTTTCCTTCTTTTGTCCAAATCCAGAATTCATGATATCTATATGAGTATATATGTATTTTTCTAGGGAGAAGACAATATTGTTTACCTGTAAAAATTTTCAGGGAAGAAGGAATGATAATTGAGTGGTTAGAAATCTGTTACTTTCACCTTAATCTACCACATCTGGTAGCGAAGTACAGTTATCCATGAGCTGTGCCAAAGAGAGAGAGTCAGTCAGCATATAACTTATAGCCCTGAGAATAACATATTCCCTGAGAATATGATCACAAATGCCTGGATATTCCCATATCCCAGAGAAATATGGCTATAAAGTAAAATGAACAAATGGAATGATAAATACATGTGTAATAAGAAATTAGTAGTAAGATAGTGCTTAATTTGACTTAAGTGAATAGCAACCTTGAAATTAGGAATGGCTTTGTGGTATAATTGAACTACAAGCAATTTTTCTTCTTCATTTGGTTAATCCTGTTCATTTAAATATCATCTTGCTTCTTTGTATCAGGAAAGATTTGTGTTTTGTTTAGTTTGCTTAGTATTCTTACTCGACATGATGTGCTCTGATGAGTGAGTACAATAATCTCACTCACTCAGTTTTTCTCCATCTGTCCCCCATCTGCTTACACATTATGACACTAGTCTCTGTTAGCCCTCTTTACTCTTTCTATTTCCTTCTTTTCATTTCTTTTCTTTTCCTCCCACCCTGCACCTTAGCCATATGTGCATCAGTCCTCCTAGAATATTGTGCAGAGAAAGTAAATCAGAATGGCAAGTGTATGGAAAAGAACCATGCAAGTGGAATTGAAAATAATTAAAAGTGAAAGTCACTCAGTTGTGTCCAACTCTTTGTGATTCCATGGACTATATGGAATCCTCCAGGCCAGAATACTAGAGTGGGTAGCCTTTCCCTTCTCCAGGGGATCTTCCCAACCTAGGGATTGAACCCAGGTCTCCTGCATTGCAGGTGGATTCTTTACCAGCTGAGCCACAAGGGAAGCCCAAGAATACTGGAGTGAGTAGCCTATTGCTTCTCCAGAGGATCTTCCCAACCCAGGAATTGAACCAGGGTCTCCTGCATTGCAGGAGGATTCTTTACCAACTGAGCTGTGCAAACATTTAAAGTTATACAGTATATTTAATAAGCTGAGGGGCTAACATGAGGAGAAGAAATCACTTTGGCCCAGGTAATTCCAGAAAATAAAACTAGAACCAAGAGGCAGATTTGTGCTTACATCATGAGCAAAATTTTCCAACAATGTATTGTGCTGCTTAGTCAGGACAGAAATTTGCTGTCATATAAAACAGTGAACCATACCCAAGAAAAATAAATTCAATAAGGCAAAATGGTCATCTTAGGAGGCCTTACAAATAGCTGAGTAAAGAAGAGACGTGAAAGACAAAGGAGAAAAAGAAAGATCTATCCATCCAAAAGCAGAGTTCCAAAGCCTTCTTAAGTGAGCAGTGCAAAGAAATAGAGGAAAATAGTAGAACGGAAAAGGCTAGAGATCTCTTCAATAAAATTAGAGATACCAAGGGAATATTTCATGCTAAGATGGGCACAGTAAAGGAGAGAAATGACATGGACCTAACAGAAGCAGAAGATATTAAGAAGAGGTGGCAGAAAATACACAGAAGCACTATACAATAAAAGATCTTAATGACCCAGATAACCACGATGGTGTGAATGCTCACCCAGATCCACACGTCCTGCAGCGTGAAGCAAATTGGGCCTTAGGAAGCATTACTACAAATAAAGCTAGAGGAGGTGATGGAATTCCAGTTGAGCTATTTCAAATCCTCAAAGATAATGCCATTAAAGTGCTGCACTCAATATGTCAGTGAATTTGAAAAACTCAGCAGTGGCCACAGACTTGAGAAAGGTTGGTTTTCATTCCAATCCCAAAGGAGGTCAATGCCAAAGAATATTCATAATATTGCACAATTGCACTCATTTCACATGCTAGCAAGGTAATGCTCAAAATCCTTTAAGCTAGACTTCAACAGTAGGTAAACCAAGAACTTCCAGATGTACAAAGGCAGAGGAACCAGAGATCAAATTGCCAATGTCTGTCCAATCATAGAAAAAGCAAGGGAATTCCAGAAAAGTATCTAATTCTGCGTCATTGGCTACACTAAAACCTTTGACTGTGTAGATCACAACAAATTGTGAAAAATTTTTAAAGAGATAGGAATACCAGATAATCTTACCTGCCTCCTGAGAAACCTATATGCAGGTAGAGAGGCAACTGTTAGAACTGGAAATGGAACAATGGACTGGTTCAAAATTAGAAAAGGAGTATGCCAATACTGTATATTGTCACCCTACTTATTTAACTTCTTTGCAGAGTGCATCATGTAAAATACTCCAATCTTTTCTCCATCTGAAGTGAAGAGCCAACTCACTGGAAAACATCCTGATGCTGAGAAAGATTGAGGACAGGAGGAGAAGGGAGTGACAGAGGATGAGATTGTTGGATGGACTCAAATGGACATGAGTTTGGGCAAACTCCAGGGGACAGTGAAGGACAGGGAAGCCTGGAGTTCTGCAGTCCATGGGTTTGCAAAGAGTGGGACACAACTGAGTGACTGAACAACAATAGCAACAAAAATAGTGAATCTGAGTATGCCAGGGATGTAAGAGATTAATACCTTGGGAATTAATTCTGGTTACTGTAGACTCTTTCATGTTAAAAATCAAACCCACTACTCTGATTGAAACAAAGATACAAAACAAATTTGCAGGGTAGTGTTTGTCTACAAGATTTTCCTCATTGTGGTAGTAACTGATTTGTCTACTCTCTTACACTACCCTTCCTCCAGTTAGTATTCTGATAGAAAACAGACAATTTGGCAATCAGTGTGGGCATATGTTGAAACTGAAGGAGTATAAATATCTCATTACATTATTGTGGCAAAAATGATTGGATTAGGTAAGAACAACCAGATTCCTTCTCTAGACAGGCAATCAATAAGAAGAAAAAACCCTCCTTCTGCAATGTGGTTGCTAAGTTAAAGGATCTGGTTTGTGTCTGTCCAGTGGTTATTTTCCCTGATCAAATGTAGGAAAAGCTTGTGTAGTAGAAAAAAATATATGACTACACATAAGAATGAAGACAAATGATTTTTAAAAAGTAAGAGTTGAAAGTATATTGTTAAATTTCTTTGGATTCTGTCAGGTCTCTATTCATTTTCATTCCTTTGCTTCCCAATTATGCCATTTAAGAAATGTCCTGGTGTGTGTTTGTGCACGCACACATGTCACTCAGTCATGTCTAACTCTTTGTGACCCCACGGACTATAGTCTAACTCTTTGTGACCCCATGGACTGTAGCCTGCCAGGTTTGTCTGACCATGGAATTCTCCAGGCAAAAATACTCGAGTGTAGCCATTCCCTTCTCCAGGGGATCTTCCCAACCCAGGGATTGAACCTGGGTCTCCTACCAGTCTGAGCCACCAAATAAGCCCTCTAATGGTCCTCCCATACTTTACCAAATCTAGTTTACCTTGTTGGTCCTAAATCCAAAATCTAGTCACATATTTATAACACTAATTACTTTGCACGTAAGAGGCATTAAAAATAACCAGCCTTACTGATTGAGTAAAAGAAGCTGGTCAAGCATTTATGATAGTTTGCTCATGTTTAAAATGAAGATGATGTTCATTCTTTAAAATGAAGGTCCAGAAAACTGTAATTGTTAGTCTTTATAATAATATTGCTTGATATAGTCATTACAAATAATGAATTAGATTATTTAAAAAAATTAAAAAATAACAACTTATCTCATACATACTGATTCTAACTTTGCAAGTTTATTTTGGTGTCTACTTGACCTGCTTTGAGAAGCCAAATTGCCATGGGAATCAGAACAGCATGAAAAGTGGTTGCTTTTACCAAGAAGTACCACGGGAGGAATAAGATTGAAATTTAAAATGGGATATAAATTATTCACCACGATGTTAACATTTTAAACAGTCTTTTTGCATCTTGTATCCCATTGGGATCCACAATGATCCTCTGAGGTAGGTAAGACTACTATCATTATCCCCACTCTACAGATGAGGATATTTATGTCCTTGAAAGTTGAATGAGTTGCCTAAGGTCAGGCAATATTTAATCTAGAAATAGGTCCTGGAGTCCTCTCTCTCTTTCAGGGCTTTATGTATTCAATTTTGCTGTCTATTATTCAGAAAATAGATACTGTGTTTAATAATATCTAGAAACTACAAAGGGATAGTGTATTTTGATATCACAGAATAGTTAAACTGGCATTAACCTAGATCTTAGCACATGTATTCATCTTTTCTGTTAAACACACATGCACATGCACACCTACTCATGAGGCATAAGTCCCACTTTATATTGAGTACATTAATAAAAGTATTTCTCAGCAAGTTTTTCAAAAATAATGGAAAACATTTTTCTCAGTGCAACATCTTAGAAAGGATCTTTCATTATCATTTTTTTCTTCTTTTACCAAACCATTAGCAATACTTCTGGTTTTACCTTCTGCTGCTGCTGAGTCGCTTCAGTCGTGTCCAACTCTGTGCGACCCAATAGATGGCAGCCCACCAGGCTCCCCCTTCCCTTGGATTCTCCAGGCAAGAATACTGGAGTGGGTTGCCATTTCCTTCTCCAATGCATGAAAGTGAAAAGTGAAAGTGAAGTTGCTCAGTCGTGTCCAACCCTCAGCGACCGCATGGACTGCAGCCTTCCAGGCTCCTCCATCCATGGGATTTTCCAGGCAAGAGTACTGGAGTGGGTTGCCATTGCCTTCTCCAGGTTTTACCTTCAGCATATCCCAATCTAAAACTTCTACTTATAACGTGCATGTATGCTGAGTCACTTCAGTCATGTTTGACTCTCTGTGACCCTATGTACCATAGCCCACCAGGTTCCTCTGTCTGTAGTATTCTCCAGACAAGAATACTGGAGTGGGTTACCTTGCCCTAACAGCTTGAATCAAATTACCTTCCTTTCTCATCTGGGTCACTACAATCATCTCTTGTTTCTTTTCTTCTTATCTTCCCTTTCTATATCCTATAAATATATTCTATATTCTAACTTTGCCTAAAAGTTAAAAAAAAAAAAAACAACAACACAAACACAAACTTCTAATTCCATGAATTAAATAGCTTCACTCATTGAGTATAAATTCAATAATTTTAGTAGCTTCCCAACTCATTTAGAATAAAATGTACATCATTTGCCATGGAAGAGACTTGCAATGGGGTTCCATTGTCATCTACCTTCCTCCTTGCCCTTGTTTTCTGCTAATAATATGGCTATCTGAAAGTCTAGTGGGACAATGGTTAGCTGGCTTCCTTTGTGGACTAGCGTAGGTATCAATACATATGACTTGGTAGTCATCAAGTCATATGTATTGATACCTACAGTCATCAACTGTATCTTCTCATCAGTTAAAACCCAGATGGAGTAGATTAGGATATCACCCAGTGGCAGGGTAATATGTGACAAAGAACTGAATTACTTATGAGCAGGACCACCTAAGAGCCTTAGATTTCTCACCTCCAGAGCATAATACTAAGGAGGGACCAATGTCTGCTCTGTCTGAGTCTATATATTGTGAAGTTTCCTAAATGCCAGCTTGGCCTGAATTTGCTACTGTCCTTTCCAGGGTCTATAGACTATGCAATATTTCTTCTGCCTCTAAATTTGGCTCAGCTCCATCCCCATATCACTGTGACACTGAGACACTCTATGTTCCCCAAGCTTTGAGAAATCCTTGTGGCTTTTTCACTTGTCCCTCTTTTCACCTTGAATGTTCTTTCCCCAAATCCTCACTTTCTTCATTCCTTATTTTACTGAGACCTTTATTCAAATGTCCCTTCATAATATGTCCTTCACTGACTACTCAATCTAAAACAGCCTGATCTTTCTACTATTAAGTACATTCTCTCAATTTACTTTATTTTTTGTCAAAAACTCGTCCCTACTTTTATGATGGTGGTGGCGGTTCAGTCCCTAAGTCATGTTCTACTCTTGAGATCCCATGGACTGTAGCTGCCAGGCACTTTACCTTAAGTTATATATCTATACACCATTTTCTCTGTTATAAAGAAAGAGCTTTATGTAAGCAAGGGTTTTGTGCTATTGATGCTTATATTGACCAGAATGACATTCAGCTCATAGAAGCTCCTTTCCTTCAACTTAGTTATTGACTCTTAGTTCCTTGACTCTTATATTGAGCAGCCTGCTGTGGAGCCAGAGATGAGCAGGAAGATAAAGAATCACATGGAGTTGAAACCTATATTGGGACTGTTTATACAGACACTCTTCCCTGACTCTTAAGATTGAGTTGAAAGTGAAAGTCTTTGAGTTGTGTGGGACTCTTTGAGACCCCATGGACTATATAGTCTATGGAATTCTCCTGGCCAGAATACTGGAGTGGGTAGCCTTTCCCTTCTCCAGGGGATCTTCCCAACCCAGGGATCACACCCAGGTCTCCCACATTGCAGGTAGATTCTTTACCAACTGAGCTATCAGGGAAGCACTTAGAATTGGGTTAGGACTGCCATTATTTGCTTCCCATTATATGAAGAAAATTGTACTCTTATCCCTGTATTGAAGTGAAAGTCACTCAGTCATGTCCGACTCTTTGTGACCCCATGGACTACATAATCCATGGAATTCTCCAGGCCAGAACACTGGAGTGGGTAGACTTTCCCTTCTCCAGTGCTCTCCCTGGTGGATTAATTGCAACTTGTTAAGATTAATAACTTTACCAAAGACATCTAGTCTCTCAGAACTTCAGCCCATTCACTTAATTTCTCCCTCCAGCCTTCCCCCAGCCCCCCACGCAGGCCATGGAGCATTTCCTTAAACAGAAAGAATATTTTTTTTCCCTTAAAGTAACATGCACACTGAAATATCCAGTGTTTGTGGTCTGGTGTAATGGTCCTCATATTCCTCAGCCTCATATTTGTTCCAATCCATTCAAAGGCAACTGGGTCACTGAAATTCTGTGCCTTTGTAGAACAAGGTAGTATGAGAGTTTTGTAATAAATTGAAAAAGAAAATTTTGCATGAGTGCATACTGGGGGTTGGTTATCTGACTTTTATTGAGAGATTCAAACTTGCATGATGTATACGTGAACAGGAGATTTCACTATACACAGGAGGACAGAAGGGTGTGGGGTCGGTTAATTCACTGCAGATTTATGATTTTATAGTAGAAGTGGGACCCTGAAGGAGGTCTGAGGTGGTGTCTGAGGTGTAACAGCAGCAGCATGTACTATGAAGAGGGTATATCTTTCCAAATTAATCTGAGAAAAACTGTACTTCCCAGATATAAACTACATTTAGCCTAGAGATTTACCTCTGTGTGAGAGCTTTTGGAAACAGATGCATAGTTACATCCTTCCTACCTAAGGAATTAGCAGCAGATTATCCATGTCACTTGCTCTCTTGGCCCCTTGAGTGCTACCTTCCCTGATTACAACAGCAACAACAGCAGAAACAGTTAATGAATGTCTTAGTGAATCTAAATCTTTACTGAAGCAGCTAAAATCAATTTTGGTGACTGACTCTGGATCTTTGAAATCACCTCAAATCAGAATCATTAATATTTTCTATCCCACTGATTATTTTCTGAGTCTTTTACGGTCCCTTATACCTCCTCACATGTTGCATTACTAGTTGTTAATTGGAGTCAGAATGAAGTCGGCATGAACAGAATCTCATAAATGAAGACTATAATTAGGGGTTCCCTATAAATTAATTTGGGGCTTCCAAGGTGGCACTAATGGTAAAGAACCCATCTGACATTGCAGCAGATGTAAGAAATGCTCACAAAATTCTTATGTTGAAGTTCTGCTCCCAATGTGTTGTGTTTAGATGAAGGACTCTTACAGAGGTAATTGAGGTTAAGTGAGGTCACAGGATCACAGGGTTGGAACCCTAATCTAATAAGACTCATGTCCTTCTAAGAAGAGAATATGAGTCCCCTCTTTTGCATGCGTGCACAGGCCCAGAGAAAAGATCATGTGAGGACACAATGAGAAGGCAGCCATCTGCATGTCATGAAGAGAGGTCTCACCAGAAACAAACCCTGTTGGCAACTTGATCTTGGATTTCTAGTCTCCATTACTGAGAAAATAGTAGACATAATGCTCATCTGAGTTAAATCAGCTTCAAGGTCTTTTAAAAGAAGTCAGTTCTTCTCATTAGGTGGCCAAAGTATTGAAGTTTCAGCTTCAGCATCAGTCCTGCCAATGAATATTCAGGATTGATTTCATTTTGCATGGACTGGTTGGATTTCCTTGCAGTCCAAGGGACTATCAAGGGTCAATTCAAAAGCATCAATTCTATGGTGCTCAGTTTTCTTCATAGTCCAACTCTCACATCCATACATGACCACTGGAAAAACCATAGCATTGACTAGATGGGCCTTTGTTGGCAAAGTAATGTTTCTGCTTTTTAATATGCTGTCTAGGTTGGTCATAGCTTTTCTTCCAAGGAGCAAGTGTCTTTTAATTTCATGGCTGCAGTCACCATCTGAAGTGATTTTGGAGTCCAGAAAAATAGTCTGTCACTGTTTCCACTGTTTCCCCATCTATTTGCCATGGAGTGATGGGACCAGATGCCATGATCTTAGTTTTCTGAACGTTGAGTTTTAAGCCAACTTTTTCACTCTCTTCTTTCACTTTCATCAAGAGGCTGTGAAAAAAGCATCTTAGTCTTCAGAAATAAGTATTACTCTTTAATAGACTCATATCTGTGGAACTGAAATCTAAAATATTTTTTTTTCTTTTTTTATGAATTTCAATGTGAGTAATGCACTTACACACATTTACTACTGAAGACTGTTATGACAGGGACTTTTCCCTTCCATGAGTTAGTGATAAAGAGGGCAAACACACCATTCCTACTACTCTTCTCAGCTAAGAATTTAGTTTTTGATGCAATCAACAACAAAATCAACAGCTTTTTCCTTTAACAGTTGTCATTATAGCAAAACCATCAAAGTCAGGAAAAGTGAGAAACAGAGCATACAAGTATTACCTTTCTCCCAAGCTAGCTGCTATTTTATGCCCATGTGATGTGTTAACAATCTACAATAAAGCCCTGCATTTTAATAATTTGCAAACAGTTAATAGTATTTTTTATTAAATCAGTGAAGCAAGAGGTTGAATCAAATTGTGAGATAAAATTTAAGGACAAACAAATTCCAAGTGATGGTTAAATGTTTAATCAAAGCATTTCAGTGATGATATAAATGTCAAAACAAGAGATTTATGCACTCAAACCTTTAAAACATCAGGGTGTCTTATTATTTTTAATACTTTTCAAAAAAACATGTATTTTTTAATCAACAACTTCTATTACCTCACTTTATGGTTCATAAACTGTTATAGTTGTCAGAAGATCTACACGTTTCTCTTTCTATTCAACTAATAAAAATAAATGAGAAAATTGAAGATTTTTTATTTTTGTGTTTGGTTATAATTGAAACTTTTAAAAAAATACTTTTTATTTCTTTTACTCCTCTCCCAAATGCTTTTCTGGATGTAGCGCATGTGAGATGGGTGTCTTCCTGGGATAGCATGTGACTTTAACATATGCTGATTTATTTCAGATCAAAATATTTTGCCTAGAATCAATAATCATCTATCTCCTTAGATTCTTCTATAGATTTAATATATAAATATGATAGTATTTACATTGGTAACAAGAGTTGCTTTTTGAAATCTTCTGTGTATTTTTAATTTTTATCCCTACTACAAACTTCTAGAGTAAATAGAACAGAAATTATTTACTTCAATGTGAAAAGAAAAAAAAAAGTGAGGTTCAGTAACTAGTTTAATATGCCTTGGCGTGTTTAATATGCCTTACTGCTTTCTCCACTGTTGTATGCAGCTATTCACAACCAGTCTCTTCATTTCTTTCACACAGACACCATTTTGGTCTGCCTGCAATTCATGAAAAAACAGCTATATGAAACTAGAAAGAACATGGCTATAATGAATATTAATGAATTCTCAATATTGTCTCTCACAACATCATCATTTCAGAAATTCTTCAGCCATCACAGTTGCTTGTTTATCGATCACCTAATGTGTGTTCTGGATAATATTGAGGACCTAATGTGTGTTCTTATTTATTGAGCACCTATTGTGTGTTATGGGTGAAAGTCCAAAATTTAAACATTTAAACATAACATTGAACACCTAGGTCCTGTCCCCTGATGGCTTAGGTTGCTAGAGGAGAAGTCTTTGAAATTATGACTGTATCAAATAAATCATTTGGCTCAATAATTTTCACATGAAGACCTTTTCATTACTACATAGCTATATCAGCCACATTAATACAAAATATTTACAGATATAAGACAATGTGACACCTTTCATCAGGGAATACAGATCTACCATATATATGTTCAGTTCAGTTCAGTTCAGTTCAGTCACTCAGTCATGTCCGACTCTTTGCAACATCATGGCCTGCAGCATGCCAGGGCTCCCTGTCCATCGTCAACTCCCAGAGTTTACTCAAGTCATGTTCACTGAGTCGGTGATGCCATCCAACCGTCTCATCCTCTGTCGTCCCCTTCTTCTCCTGCCTTCAATCTTTCCCAGCATCAGGGTCTTTTCAAATGAGTCAGTTCTTTGCATCAGGTGGCCAAAGTATTGGAGTTTCACACAAACTACAATTGTCATAAAGTCTTTAGGTCATTATTGGCATATAAGAAAAATGTATTTGGATAGTGAGATATTTGAGCTTGTCTTTATTCGGTTTAGAGTTTCCTGCCAATTCATGTTTTAACCTGAAGGCCATTTTTCCATTCCACCTCACTTAGGACATACTTGTGTTAGGCTCACTCAAGGAAATTCAAGGAAACCATCCCCACATCCTGGAGACAGATAATTAGTTGAGCATTGTTTTCATGGTCAGTAAGCAGCCTGGATAGGACTCTGAGGCTTCTGGTTAAATAACTAAAAATGGTAAAATACAGAATTGGAAAAGAAAAAAACTTACCTTTAAAAGATAATTTTACTTGTATGACTGCAATACAAGTGTACTCTGTTACAGACAGTTCTGCCATATTTATTATAGAGACATACATTGTCTTCCTAAAGTCTGAGTTAAAATTCAAAGTCTTGTAATATCATTCACTCAGGCACAGTATACTTAGGTTATCATAGTTGTGGTCCTTTTAGCTTTCTTGAACCAAGTACTTGGAATGCTTATTTGCTGAAGGATTTATTTAAATTTGATTGCCTGGCTTCTGCACACACTTGGACTTTATGCATAGAAAATAATCCATGGTAGACTGAGATAGACAACTTTTATAACTGCGTCAGTTTAAGGAATTCCTTCTCTAAATAAGCTGTGTAGAAATAGCCACAAAAGAAGGGATATCTTCTGTTAAGTTTTCAAGCATAGTAAGTATAGTCCACCTGATTTTTTCTTCAGGTTAAAAATGGACAATTTAAGAATTTTTGACATTTTCCAAGCCACTGTGGTTTAAACCCTAATGTGTTCTGAATGTCTTATGTTTCACTGGCTCAGATGACTCCCCTGCTTTGACCACTTAATATGCATGTCTGAAAATAAGATTGTGATTCTGTTCCCTCTCTGTGGCCATTCCTTTTATTGGACTCACACATGGTTCAAGTGTTTCATTTTCAGTATCACACAAGCTCTGAACCCTCATCAAAACTGTGAATATCTAACAGGTTTACTGGCATTTGCCTATAATCATCTTTCAGATAAACTGCCATCACAGTCTTAATCTATCTTTGACTGCCCTAATTGTCCCCATGTTACCTGCAAGTCTTTCACTACTTGAAAAGTTTTGTTATGATTTTAAATTTATTCATCAGAAATTGTGAATGTGTACAAAGTTACACATATGAAAAACCTTATTTGAGCACTTCATCATGAAAGCAAGCCATAAAACTCCAAATGTTGAATCTGAGTCTACTGCTAAACAATCTACCATTATCTCAGTTGGAGGAAAAATTAAAAATATGTAGCATCTACACTATTATAAAAGCAATTACAGTGATAATCAATTATACAAATATTGTATTGATTTGATATTCAAAGACCAGATGTTTGGAAATATCTATAAGTGGCATGATGTAAACACATATTCAAGTCTGCTGAAAGAGATAATGTTATTCTCAGATAATCTATTTTGTTAATAATGCTTTTATACACTTTTCCTGCCATGCACAGTCCAGAAAGCAAGTGGAAGATCAGAAATACATCAGTTCTGCAGTTGCTGCTATGCGATTCTACTAGACATGAAATCATCCTACTAGATTTCTTTTGATCTATTGATTATATTCAAAGGCCTAGAAAACAAAGGAGGAGGTAAGTAAAACGTAACACTCAGCATCCATGTCATAGAAAAATACAAATTTAATGTGCTGATTTAACTTGTCTTCATTTGTCTTCTGGCCCAGAATGACAATTGCTGTTCCAAATACGCTATAGCTGTAATCTGTTCTTTTCTGAATTATATTTTCCATGAAATTTTGCAAAGACAGTGGAGGAAAAGTTTATGATTATCTCCTTGGCAGCTACAAAGATTATTCCCATTTGTCCTTGTTGAATAAAAATTTTAAAGTACAGAATTGGCACTGGAAGATTGACTGGATTCTAAATGAACTTTCTGATAGTGATACAAAACTAGAGGGAACAGAACACCATTAAAGAAGGGAAATACAAGCCTAAGAATCAGAAAGTAATTAGCGAGCTCCTCACTGACAACCATTTGATGGCCTGAATTGCTTCCAGAAAGATAAGAGTATATTGTTTAAAAAAACAATGAAATCCCACATGCACATTCATAGAATTGTTTTACATTCATATGCAAGCCACGAGGCCCAAATTCTCTGAACATACTAACATGTATCAACAAGGAAGCATTATATTTGTCACTGGCATATTTGGGTGTGTAAAAGGCACTGATAGTAAATATGTGAGCTACAGACCTATGGATCTCATAAGGTCCCTAGAAATTGTGGTTAAACTTTACTGTTTGGTAAAGGCCACTGACAAGCAACATATGCATAGCTTCAACTAGATCTCTCAAGAGATATAAAATTGTTTGTACTGACAACAGAAACAGAAGAAAAAGGAAAACCTGTTAGCAGTTTTTTGCCCCTTTCAAGTTGATAGTCTTTACCTATGGGTCAGTAGAATGTATGCATATAGGTTTAAAAAAGTTATAAAAAACCTAGACAGTGCATTAAAAAGCAAAGACATTACTTTGCTGACTAAGGTCAGGATAGTCAAAGCTAGGTGTTTCCAGTAGTGATGTACAGATGTAAGAAGGACCATAAAGAAGATAGAGTGCCAAAGAAGAAAGCATTTGAATTGTGGTGCTGAAGAAGACTCATGAGAGTCTCTTGGACTTCAGGCAGATCTAATTAGTCCATCCTAAAGGAAATCAAACCTGTATATTCATTGGAATGAAGTTCCAATACTCTGGCCACCTAATGCAAAGAGCCAACTCGTGGGAAAAACCCGGATGCTGGGAAAGATTGAAGGTAAAATGAGAAAGGGATGACAGAGGATGAGATAGTTGGATAGCATCACCGACTCAATGGTCATTAATTTGAGCAAACTCTGGGAGATAGTAAAGGACAGGTAAGCCTGCAATGCTGCAGTTCATGGGGTTAAAAACAACTGGACACAATTTAGTGACAACAACAATGTCTAATAAATGAAAAATACAACATTGGAAGCAGAAAGTAAAAACATTCATAATCTGGGTCCTATGCATATGATTATAATATGTTAAAATTAAAAACTCCTACCCTTTTCTCTTTTATCTAATGAAGAAAATCTACCTCCCATTGTGGTAATCACTTTCTTTTATAATCCAGTATTAACTCATCATTCTGATTCCAGTTAAGCCCTTTTCTTCAACAAATGAATACACGTCAGTCCTCTAAATTCCCATCTCTTCTATTCATTTATGCCATGTTTGTGTTTATATATAATTATTCTTCATTTTTCCATAACTTTATTTTTTAGTATTTTTCAAGGCCCATGTCAAGGACTACTACTCTGGGCTCACACTGTCCACAAACACCATGTTCCTCACTGATGATATAAGCTCCATTGCCTCATTTTCTACTCCAGAGTTAATATTAGATATTTTGGGACTGCAACAGTATCTGAAGCGATAATCATAAAAAAAAAAAAAAAACAAGGAAAAAATCCACGAATATTTGGCATCAATCATCTTATCTATCAGAGCTTCCCTGATAGCTCAGTTGGTAAAGAATCCACCTGCAAGGCAGGAGACCCTGGTTCGATTCCTGGGTTGGGGAGATCCCCTGGAGAAGAGATAGGCTACCCATTCCTATATTCCTGGGCTTCCCTTGTGGCTCAGCTGGTAAATAATCAGCCTGAAATGTGGGAGACCTTGTTCAATGCCTAGGTTCGGAAGATCCCCTGGAGAAGGGGAAGGCTGCCCACTCCAATATTCTGGCCTGGAGAATTCCCTGGAATGTATAGTCCATGGGGTCACAAGGAGTCAGGTACGACTTTCACTTTCACACTTTCATCGTATCTAATTTCCCATTTATAGAAGAAACTAATACAATTATGTAAAGTTTAAAAATAAAATAAAATTAGAGAAAAAAAAAAAAAAGAAGAAATTTAAGATCAGGAAGTTCTGTGACCTTCTAAATCAAAAGAAATAACTCCTGACATGTGAAACCACCTGCTCCCTGCCCTGCTGCTTTTAGGAAGCACCAATATTGATGTTAGTACTATGCATGATCTGATTGTTCAGTTCTGGAGTGAACTTCCTGACTCATCAGTACTGTGAACTCTTGACTTGGGCTGGACTCAGTAACTGTGGAGAAGGCAATGGCACCCCACTCCAGTACTCTTGCCTGGAAAATCCCATGGACAGAGGAGCCTGGTAGACTGCAGTCCATGTGGTCGCTAAGAGTAGGACACGACGGAGCGACTTCACTTTCACTTTTCACTTTCCTGCATTGGAGAAGGAAATGGCAACCCACTCCAATGTTCTTGCTTGGAGAATCCAAGGGACGGGGGAGCCTGGTGGGCTGCCATCTCTGGGGTCCCACAGAGTCAGACACGACTGAAGCGACTTAGCAGCAGCAGCAGCAGCAGCAGTAACTGTAGCTACCACTTACCCTTGTTTTTGTTCATGAATCCTGAGGATTAAGTTCTAATTTTTAATTCATTGTGCAGACTGCAAAATTAGCTCTCTAACAACCTCTGTCTTATTTCATTGTGGGTTTCTCACAAATTTCTACTGCCTACCTTGACTTTTCTTGAATCCTTTATATCTGTTTTTGTTTTGGCTTTGCTTTGCTTCAGCTCACATAAGTTTACATCCTATGACTTTATCCCTTTCACAGTACCTAAGAGAGTGCTTGGTAGCATAGTTTTTTACTAAATGTTTTGTTTCAATGATGACTATGACTTTTGAAATCATATCCATCTCTAATTCCAGCTGAAGCCATACCAATCCTTTCTTCTACGGAAGATAACTCCATGAAACATTGAAAAGTAGCTCCAGGTGTGCAAATGGTCTCCAGTGGGGATTGGGTATCCAATAACTGGCATTAAAGCCTTGTGTCAAGAGCTCCCCTTCAGAATCTGGGTACTGACATACCCACCATGTGAGGAGGTTGTATAAACCTTGTAACAAATATTGTATAATGGAAATATATCCAGAGACTCCACATTAGTTACACAAACACTTACTTCAGACCCTTTGCTGCAGATTCCTGACCTCTTGTTCTTTCTCTCTCAACTCATATTCATGACCTCTTGAGAGTTTTTCCCATTGGATAAAGAAGAAAAAAAAAAATGCAGGCCTGGTTCATGAGTGGGTTGTTTTGCTATCTTGGAAACAACTGCACCATAGTCACATGCAGGATCAGTCATTAGAATGTAAAGGTGAGAAGAATTCTAGTAGTGGGCAGAAATTCAAATATTAAAATTGGCTGAGAACTCTATATGAAGGGAGACGTGACTGAAGGGAAAATATATAGAAACAGTGGCATAGGGTTTAAGCCATCAATCAGGGGCCTGGAAAATGTAGGATTTGAAAATCCAAGACAGTAAGATCTTGGGAAGAGGCATGTGAGTACACTTCTGGGGCTGAGCAATTGTATGCCTATCTTTTTCTCTCAAGACACTTGCTCCTTGGAAGAAAAGATATGACCAAACTAGATAGCATGTTAAAAAGCAGAGACATTACTTTGTCAACAAAGGTCCATCTAGTCAAGGCTGTGGTTTTTCCAGTAGTCATGTATGGATGTGAGAGTTGGACTATAAAGAAAGTTGAGCACCAAAGAATTGATGCTTTTGAACTGTGGTATTTGAGAAGACTCTTGAGAGTCCCTTGGACTGCAAGGAGATCCAACCAGTCAATCCTAAAGGAAATCAGTCCTGGAAATTCATTGGAAGGACTGGTGCTGAAGCTGAAACTCCAATACTTTGGCCACCTGATGTGAAGAACTGAATCATTGGAAAAGACCCTGATTCTGGGAAAGATTAAAGACAGGAGGAGAAGGATATGACAGATTATGAGATGGTTGGATGGCATCACCAACTCAATGGACATGAGTTTAAGTGAGCTCTGGGAATTAATGATGGACAGGGAAGCCTGGCATTCTACAGTCCATGGAGTTACAAAGAGTTGGACATGGCTGAGTGACTGAATGACTGACTTCGTCTCTCACTTCAGTTCCCACAAGAAATCAACCACTGTGGGGGACTTTAAATCACTACGTGAATATAAGGCTTGTCTACTGAGTATTGCTTGTAACTGTCCTCAGCTTCTGCAAGTATTTGCACAATGAACTCTTAGATGAAATAACAATAGTTTTAAAGATGGATATTCTAAATGAGCTCACATATAGATTTCATATCAGCAAGCTGATCTGGCTACCATTGCTGCTAAATATTGTGCAGTCAGCAACAGAAATCAGATGATACCTCATCACAGTACTCCCCTTGAGAAGGGGGAGATTATCACCTGGCAAGTTGATTACATCATATTTCTTCCACCTTCCAGGGGATAGAAATTCATTGCTACCATAATTTTTCTCTCCTCAGGGCATGAATTTCCTTTCCCTGTTGATTATTCTTATGCTGGCACTACTTTTGAAGGCCAATAGAACAACTGGTTTACTGAGAATGAATCCTTCGAGAAATTTTTTTTGAACAAGAAACCCATTTTACAGTGAATGTAGTGTGGTGGGCCCAACCTTGCAGGGTCATTTGAAGATTGGAAATAATTAAAAGTGTCTGAGAAACCTGTATGCAGGGCAAGAAGCAACAGTTAGGACTGGACATGTAACAACGAACTGGTTCAAAGTTGGAAAAGAAGTGCAGCAAGGCTGTATATTGTAACCCTACGTGTTTAAATTATATGTAGAGTACATCATGTAAAATGCTGGGCTGGATGAATTACAAGCTGAAATCAAGATTGCCAGGAGAAATACCAACAACCTCGTATGTGCAGGTGATACCGCTTTAATGGCAGAAAGTGAAACGGCACTAAAGAGTCTCTTGATGAAAGTAAAAGAGGAGAGAGACAAAGCTGGCTTAAAACTCAATATTCAAAAAATGAAGATCATGGCATCTGGTCCTATCACTTCATGGCAAATAGATGGGGAAAATGTGGAAACAGTGTCAGATTTCATTTTCTTAGACTCCAAAATCAATGCAGACTGTGACTGCAGCCACTGAATTAAAAGACCTTTGCTCCTTGAAAGAACAGTTATGACAAAACTAGACTGTATTACAAAGCAGAAACATCCAACAAAGGTCTGTAACAGCAAAGCTATGGTTTTTCCTGTAACAGTGTATGGATGTGAGAGTTGGACAAGAAAGAAGGCTGAATGCTAATGCTTTTGAACTATGGTGTTGGCGAAGCCTCTTAAGAGTCCCTTGGACTGCAAGGAGATCAAACCAGTCCTAAAGGAAATCAACCTTGAATATTCATTGAAAGTACTCATGTTGAAGCTGAAGCTCCAATACTCTGGGCCACCTGATGTGAAGAGCTGATTCACGGGAAAAGACATTGATGTTGGGAAAGATTGAGGGCAAGAGCATAGGGCACGGCAAAGGATGAGACAGTTGGATGGCATCAGTAACTCAATGGACAAGAGTTTGAGAAAACTCAGGGAGATAGTGAAGGATGGAGAAGCCTGGCATGCTGCAGTTCATGGGGTCACAAAGAGTTGGACACAACTTAGTGACCAAACAGCACCAATCAAAATGTCATCTAACTTTCAGTGACAACTCAACATTTTGTGTTCTCACTATAAATATAATGACAGAAATTGCTACTTTTTAGGCTCTGCTTTAGGGTATATTTTAAAAGTATAAAAGTGATATAAAGGAACTTAATATATACATCTAGTTTAAGTTGTGTATATTAGTAATTATAAAAGCTAGATATGAATAAAATATCTGATTTCAGCATTTAATCTTGTTTATGTTATGTTATTCCCTCACAATATTATGTCACTGAAACAGATGACGCATCACATCCAGCTGTTCAACAGTTGCCCAGCTGTTAATATGCATATACCTGGAGAGTCTTTTAACATTAGAGGATATTAATATTTAGACAGCTTAGATAAAACAATAGAAATTTTTGTCTATTGAGAGTGGAACTGATAATTTTTTAAATCAAAATTCACTATAATAGCTCAGTTCACTGATGGACAGTTTTAATGTCAGTGCTATAGGTAAACTCATGTCTGCCCAGAAGTTTCAATTGGATAAATTAGAGGAGTATGGCAATTTTAATAAAGCATGGTACATTAAAGTGAATTCAGAAGAAGGATGTCTATGTTAGTTTACAGGGCCAGACTCTTATTCAGTTCTGTCATCCAGAATTTGTCCATATACCTAAGATGTTAGGATTGATTTCTGAGTGCACAGAAATGTAAGAATTTAGATTTATGCTCATGTGCTCTTGCTCTGTCACTTTATTCCTGTCTGACTCTTTGTGAACATATGGACTTTAGCCCACCAGGCTCCTCTTTTCATGGGATTCTCCAGGAAAGAATACTGGAGTGGGTTGCTATGCCCTCCTCCAGGGGATCTTCCTGACCCAGGGACCATACCCATGTATCCTGCATCTCCTATCTTGTAGATGGATTCTTCACCACTGAGCCAACTATTTGTTATTGTGGACTTTAAGAATTTCTTCTTCTCCCCCCTCCCAGCTTTGGAGGATGCTCAGGCCATTAGTCACAGTAGTTAAGTTAAAAGGTATATGAAGAAGAACAATACATTCATGTGTGGTAAACATCAATATTAAATATAGGTCATAGAAGATGGAGCACTTTTTATTAGAAACTTGAATTCAAAGCTAACATAGTAACAATGAATATAAAATAGTGCTACAATGCCTAAAGAATTGAGTTTTCCCAACTGACTAGATTAATTTTCAAGGCCCCTTCAGTTGTCTAAACTTTCTTTTATATTTCAGGATCCTGATCAATAGAGGGCCCCTTCTCTTAAATATATAAGCAACAAGGTGAAAAAAGTCATTAAATTAATATTTATTTTGCAACATAAAAGAGTCAGAGTTTTCTACAGTGTAATTAATTGGAATTAATTTCATGCGCAAATTTTGTCATTGCAGGTGTTGATGGAGTAATACATCAAAGGGACTTCACCTCTGTAAAAATCAATGCTAACACGACCTTGATTACTGTTCTTGCGGATGTCACATATAGCACTAATCAGTCATGGTTTGTAGCAAAGATCTTAGAGAACAAATATAATTTGTTTTTTTATTGATATTTTTCAAGATGAGAGATAATACTCTTTAATGGGATAAACAATTCTCTAAAAGAATACAGTCTCCTAGGGGTAGCAGTGGAAACTCATGAGGCATGTGGGAATGGTGGAAAGGAAATTATAGAAGTGTGAAAAAATTCTTCACACTACCAATTCTGTTTTGAGAATATAGATGTGGTACATTTATAGAAAAGCCAGAGAGCTTCAATTCTATAGAAGAGCACCATTTTGTAGTACCCAAAGGAAAAAATAACCTAACTTCATGGTAACAGACTTCAAATAATTCTTGTCCCTACTTCCCCTAAGTATCAGGTCTTCTATTGTATCAATTATGACTAAAATAACACAAGCAGAGGTTAACTTCTAGTTGGTTTTATCTTGAATTGACCTTCAATGATTCACTGTGTATTAAAAATATGAACATTAAAATTTCTTTCTTAGGTAGTTGTCATTTCAACATTTGTTTCTATATATATATATGTATATAACTGTTTTGTGTCTTTATATATATATATATATATATATATATATATATATATCTGAATCACTTTGTTGAAAACTTGAAACTAAAACAATATTATAAATCATCTGTATTTCAATTTAAAAATTATATTGGTACAAAATCATATTAAAACTAAGTTATTAGTTATTAGAGAAAATTTATTGAGGAGAGATAATAAATTCAAAATAAAGATGGTAGTATATGACTGATTGCATTTTAAAGAAAATGAAAAATTTCATTTTAAAGAATAGATTGTTTCAGCCTGAAACTGATATAACTAGTACTCTATAGAGTACAAAAGAGATGATTTCCATGAGCAGGGAGGGATTGAGGCCAGGGAGTAGAGGTGTATGTGCAGGCATTTCAGAAAGAGGCTAAAGCAAAAGCAAAGTCTGAGAGAATGGGTATTTTTATACTGGATATATTCTTTTCCATTCTTTTCATTTCACATACTTTCAAGTAATTTGAATTTAGAAGGCCCAAGCTTCTAAATTTAGTGATTAGACCAATGCTAAAGAGCTATAGTTTTTCCAGTAGTCATGTATGGATGTGAGAGTTGGACCATAAAGAAAGCTGAGCAACTGAAGAATTGATGTTTTTGAACTGTGGTGTTGAAGAAGATTCTTAAAAGTCCCTTGGACTGTGAGGAGATCCAGCCAGTCCATACTAAAGGAAATCAGTCCTTAATATTCATTGGAAGGACTGATGCTGAAGCTGAAACTCCAATACTCTGGCCACCTGAGGCAAAGAACTGACTAATTGGAAAAGACCCTGAAGCTGGGAAAAATTGAAGGCAGGAGGAGAAGGGGATGACAGAGGATGAGATGGTTGGATGGCATCACCAACTCAATAGACATGAGTTTGCGTAAGCTCCAGGAGTTGGTGATGGACAAGGAAGCCTGGTGTGCTGCAGTCCATGGGGTGGCAAAGAGTCAGATATGACTGGCTGAACTGAACTGAAAGAGCATGTTAGAAAAAACAAAAACAAGTGCTTTAGGTAAAGCAATCATGTTAAATGTTTTATCAATGGAATGTCAAATTTCCTCTGATTTTTACTTAAGTCATCCATAGTGCAGGCAGACAAAATTCAGTGATGTTTGGAGCCATTATGCTATGTCCTCTTCCTCCATCCCAAACCATTCCAGTCTTAGCCCATAAATATATGAAATAAATTCTTGCTTCTGTAACCTCAGTGTTGGCTCAGATGAAATTGTATTTGAGCTTGGTCTTTTCAGTATTAAAACTTAATGTTCTGTTTTGAGTTTATGCTTCATTAGTGCCTCTGGTTCTTTTATTCTAGGTTGTGTTTAGTGTACTCTCCATATAATGCAGATTTTGTTAAATTCCAAGCCCATCTATCCATTGATCAAGGCAGCACCACTGAGAGGGGTAAACACTGCATGGAGACACCACAGAGTTTCATAATACTCTTTCATTATGGCAAATAGTGATGTTCGTTCTTTTAGCTTGGGAGCATATGAAAAGAAATTGAATGTCAAAGGATGAAGAACATTATTTCTTAACATTTATTTTTTTCTTTTCTTTTTTAAAACATTTTTGGCCACATCCCATAGTATCTGGGACTTTAGTTTCCTAACCAGGGATGGAACCAATGCTCCCTGCCTTGGAAGTTCAGTTCAGTCAGTTACTCAGTTGTGTCCCACTCTTTGCCATCCCATGGACTGCAGCCAGTCTTCCCTGTCCATCACCAACCCCTGGAGCTTGCTCAAACTCACATCCATCGAATCAGTGAGGCTATTGAGCCTTCTCATCCTCTGTCAACTCCTCCTTTTCCTGCCTTCAACTTTCCAACTATCAGGGTCTTTTACAATGAGTCAGTTCTTTGCATCCTGTGGCCAAATATTGGAGGTTCAGCTTCAGCATCATTCCTTCCAATAAATATTCAGGACTGATTTATTTTAAGATTGACTGGTTTGATCTCCTTGTAGTCTAAGGGGCACTACAAGTTTTCTCCAACACCACAGTTCAAAAGCATCAATTCTTCAGTGCCCAACATTCTTTAAGGCCCAACTCTAATATCCATACATGACTATTGGAAAAACCATTGCTTTGACTAGATGGACCTTTGTCAGCAACGAAATGTCTCTGCTTTTAACATGCTGTCTAGGTTGAACATAGCTTTTCTTCCAAGGAGCAAGTGTCTTTTAATTTCATGGTTACACTCACCATCTGCAGTGATTTTGGAGCCCAAGAAAATAAAGCCTGTCACTGTTTGCATTGTTTCCCATTTTTGTCATGAAGTGATGAGACCAGTTGCCATGATCTCAGTTTTTTGAATGTTGAATTTTAAGCCAACTTTTTCACTGTCCTCTTTTACTTTCATTGAGATGCTCTTCAGTTTTTCTTTTTCTGCCATAAAGGTAGTGTCATCTGTGTATCTGAGGTTATCGATGTTTCTCCTGCCAGTCTTGATTACATCTTGTGCTTCATCCAGGCTGGCATCTCCCATGATGTACTCTGCATATAAGTTAAATAAGCAGGGTGACAATACATGGCCTTGATGTACTCTTTCCCAATTTGGAACTGGTCTTTTTTTTTTTTTTTTTTTTTTTGATGTCCAGTCCTAACTATTCCTTCTTGATCTGCACACAGATTTCTCAGAAGGCAGGTAAGGTGATCTGGTATGCCTATCTCTTGAACAGTTTTCCACACTTTGTTGTGATCCATGCAATCAAAAGCTTTGGTGAAGTCAGTAAACCAGAAGCAGATGTACTTCTGGAATCCCCTTGCTTTTTCAATGATTCAATGAAAGTTGGCAATTTGATGTCTGATTCCTCTGCCTTTTCTAAATCCATCTTGAACATCTGGAAATTCTCAGTTCACATATTGTTGAAGACTTGACTGGAGAATTTTCAGAATTGCATTGCTTGCATGTGAGACGAGTACAATTTTTTGATAGTTTGAACATTCTTTGACATTGCCTTTCTTTGAGATTGGAAAGAAAACTAAAGTTTTCCAGTCCTGTGGCCACTGCTGAGTTTTCCAAATTAGCTGGCATATTGAGTGCAGCACTTTCACAGCATCATCTTTTAGGATTTGAAATAGCTCTGCTGGAATATCATCATCTTCATTAGCTTTGTTTATAGTGATGCTTCCTAATGCCCACTTCACTCCAGGATGTCTGGCTCTAGGTGAGTGATTGCACCATCGTGGTTATCTGCATCATGAAGATTTTCTTTTTTTTTGGTATAGTTTTTACATGTATTCTTGACACCTTTTCTTAATATCTTCTGCTTCTGTTAGGTCCATACTGTTTCTGTATGGTACTTTATTGTGCCTATCTTGTCTAATTTTCTTGAAAAGGTCTCTAATCTTTCCCATTCTATTGTTTTCCTCTATTTCTTTGTATTGATCCCTGAGGAAGGCTTCTTATCTCTCCTTCCTACTCTTTGGAACTCTGCATTTAGATGGGTATATCTTTTCTTTTCTCCTTTGCCTTTCACTTCTCTTCTTTTCTCAGCTATTTTTAAGGCCTCCTGGGACAACCATTTTGCATTTCTTTTTCTTGGCAGTCTTGATCACTGCCTCCTGTACAATGTCACGAACCTCTGTCCATAGTTTTTAAGGCATTCTATCAAATTTAATCCCTTGAATCTATTTGTTACTTCCACTGTATAATCATAAGGGATTTGATTTATGTCATATCTGCTTTTGAAGGAAGAGTCTTAACCAATGGACCACTGTGGAAGTCCCATTCCTTCAGATTTCTTTATGTCTTCATACCCCTCATATATCAATATTTCCATCTTTTAACTGCCCTTTGTCTTTCTTTGGTCTTTGTCATCACTTACATTACTTATTTTCTTCTCACATTTTCTTGCTATCCTCTGCTAATTTATTCACTATCTTTGCTAACGAAAAACCGAAACAAAAAAAGTGGGAGCAGGAGAATAACACTCGGAGTTTTACAATTCTATTTTGTAGACATATATGAATAAATATATTGCATGAAATTTTGCAAAGTTGTGAAGACATACTACAGTCGTATTTATGAAACTTCATGTTCCTAAATATCTTTGTCCTTTTGCAGATCAATGGAAGATCAAGTCATAATTTTCTTACAGAATATAATTTTGCCTTTTTTTAATAAGATTTTTTTATTATTTCAAAATCAAACACTATCTCTTAGGGTTATAATTGTGACAAGAACATTGCTTTCTCCCTTCTCTTGTTGTTTATATGTCATTTCTCCATAATGTCATGAAACTGCATTTGCAGTTGAGACTCTGCCCAGTGTTTAACTTCCTGGAGTATGTAAATCTAGGGAAATTAGATTTAAACTACTACCTGGGAAATTTTATTGATGTACAAATATAAACATAAATTTTTCATGAAATTTCTCAGTTATTTGTCATCCAGTGACCCTTAAACAAGAGAGACTACAGAGTGGGTAATTATCTTCAGGGCAAAACAGTTTTAAATGCCAAAAACAGTCTTCTGGAATTCAAGATTCCCTGGAATCTTGATTGAAAATTCCTTAATCTTTGTTAGTTATTTGGTATTTTGAAATTTTCAAAAGAAAACCATTTATCAATTTTTTGGTCAGTTGTCTTCAGTAGGATGATAGCTTTAAACCAGTATTTATCATAATCTCATAACTGTAAGTACATAAATCAATCTAATTAAAAGACAATGATTGCCAGCAAAAACTTATATGCTTATAAGACACACATTTAAACTATATCAATATAAACATCATGGCCTGAAAGCATTAAGATACAAATTGATCAAAATATAAAGAAATAATTGAATCCCCATAGTGTGAAATTTGAGCATACATTTCAGTCGCATATATGAAGAATACAAAGCATCACTAAGAATGTAGAAGATATGACCTATATAATTGGTCATACATATAGAACACAGCTCCTGTAAGACACATTACACATCTTTTTCAGCACAGAATAGGTATTTGCAAAAGGTGATTGTATACTCCTGCTAAAATTATTATTAACAAATTTCAAGTGATCAATTGGCTACAAGGCAAACAAGCAGGAAATAAATAAAAGAATTATTATTGAAAAAATAAACAAGATATTTAAAATTAAGTAGTATGCTTTTATGGGACGATATATAACTCACATAGGAAATTAGGAAATATCTTGGACTTAGTGACAACTACAAATACTACATAACAAAATATGTGATAGGCTATTAAAGTTGTGCTTAAATGAATATCTACAGTCTTAACTGTTTACTTGAAAAGAAACAAAAATATTTAAAGTTCAAGGATCCAAGAAATTTGAAAAAGAATAGCAAAATAGATGTAATAAGAATGAAGGAAATGATAAAGATAAGTGATCTCCAGAATAAAACAAGAAAAGAATCACCATAAGGTTAAAAACTAGCTTTACTTTGAAGAGGAAGAGGAATGGAGTTACTGGTAAATCATGCAGGGGCTTCTGGAGTATTGCTGTTGTTCAGTCGCTCAGTCGTGTCTGACTCTTTGTGACCCCCATGGACAGCAGCATGCCAGGTCTCCCTGTCCTTCACCATCTCAAACATGAGATTGCTCAAACTCATGTCCATCGAGTCAGTGATGTCATCCAACCATCTCACCCTCTGCTGTCCCCTGTTCCTCCTGTCTTCTATGTTTTCCAGCATCAGGGTCTTTTCCAGTGTGTTAACTCTTCACATCAGGTGCAAAGTGTAGAGCTTAAGCTTCAGCATCAGCCCTTCCAGTGAATATTCAGTTGTGATTTCCTTTAGGATTTCCCTTAGGATTCTGGAGTATTGACAACTTCACATTTCTTGACTTACTTAAATGAGCATTTGATTCATAATAATTTATCTAACTGGTAATTTCATGGGTTATGTCAGTAGGTGCTGTATTCCACAGTAAAAACAAAATATTTTTTGAAATGCCTTAATCTTATATTCTAGCATAGATAACTAGGTACATCTCGGGATGAATGACTATGAGGCAGACATTAAAATACTTCATGAAAACTTCATACATTTATCAACTTGGTGACACTCGCATCACTGACTAATGGATACAACTTCGAACAAGTTTACTTAATTAGACTTTTCACTTCCATTCTGTAACATCTCAGAGATATTAAGAATTTGTCTCTGAAAAAGTCTCGGTAACAAGTTTGGAAATGAATTTAACTGGTGTGTATATAGAAATCTCAGATTTTTAATGTGTGGATTTTTACAGTTATAAACCCCCCTTTACAAATCTACTTCCTCTGAGACCTGGTTGGGTTTTATCTTTTAATTCAAACATTAATGCAGCAGAAAGTCATTAACATTCTCTGCTTCTCTTTTGTGTCCTCTTGACTTCCTCTAGTTCTGCAGTATTTCTCATGGACTTGAGACTATTAAGACAAAGGAGATGCTAGACTCTCACAATTTAAGGTGGAAGACAAAGGTCAAAGTTTCCAGTACAAGTTTGCATATTAAAAGATGCCAGGATAGATCAGTTGGCAATAAAATGATGGCTTCTTTTAGGAAGAATTTCTAGCACTTTGATCATCACTGGTCAGATCTGAGGGAGTTTCTATTTGACCTATGCTTAAAACTAGTCTTCATAAATTTAGAATTAAAAGAGACATTATTAATTATCTAGTCCAGCTGCAGTCTTTATGTGTGGTTAAACAAAGGCAGAGAACTAATTAATCAACCAAACATCACGGAGCTAGGAATGTTGGGCTAGAACAGTTATTTCAGTTTTAAGTATTGCTGTTTTGTGGGCTTATGATTCTGAAAAAGTAAATTTATACTAGGAATAGAAACACTATCATTTTGTTGGTAAATATGAGGACAGAATTAAGAGAAGCAGGATAGTTGAGGTAGCAATCTCTGTTTCTATGTTTTGTGCAATAAGATGTACACTTTCCATACAGCCGTTCCCTGGATTCTTAAGGCACTGTGGATCTCTCTTTTCTTGCAGTCCTATGACAATTTTTTAAACTTATGAACAATTTTAGAATAGTTGATATTATTTTTTACTGTATTGTTGCATATGTATGCTTCCTCCACTTTACGCCTATTACATATTTAAGTCCTTCTAAGCATCTAGGTTTAAATCTCATTATTGATTCCATATTTTAATTTTTCCTACTCATCTGTTCTTTTTGACTAATTGTAATGTTTTAATTATTTTTTAAAACATGAGGAGTTAAAGAAATGTCTTTACAAATATATGTGCTAGTATAACTTATGCTTCACTTGAAAAACAAACAAACAAACAAACCCTGGAGACAAATATTCTGATGACAGACTAACACAAATCATTTTGATGCATTTCCACTTAATATGATTCTTCTGTCTTAAATCCTCAGCAATACCACCTACCCAGGATCTCATAGATTCCCTTTTAAGTTTTAGCCCAAAAAGGAAAACCTCTGGTAATTGTTTTCCACTTGACATTTTAATATTTTCAAAAATGAGATGCATTTAAGGACAAAGGGAAATACAAATTCTAATTCCTGTGGCTGCAGAAAGAGTAGACATGTTTTATTAGATCTGGAAGTACTAAGTCCAAGAGTCCTAAATTCAAAAGAGGTGGAGAAATTGTATTGCTATCTTTGCTAACATTCTTAACTCTCACTGAATCAGATGACATTTGTTTATTAATAATTGCACTCAACAAATGTCAATTAGTAATATCTAGAAGATATGTATAAAGACATTTCCTACTCCTTATAGCAACCTTTATTTTACAGATGAAGGGGTATTGTCAAAGGAGTTAAATGTAACTTTCTGAAAATCATATTATCTAGTAAGTGTCAGAAACAAACTTCCATTCCAGGTGGAAATGGCAGCAACAGTCATGTGATTTTTTGCGTACCAAGCTTTTTCTTTACCCTTATTTCCTGATATCACATGGTAGACTACTTGTCAGTTCTATTTTGTATAAACACAAATTCTAAAATCCCTTATTCTGACTTAATTTTCACAGAAACCCCAGCCCTCTCATTTAATTTGAGGTTCTTATCTAAGAAACCATTTTAGTACCCAAATGATTTCCCTGTAGTGATTGGCAACAGTGAAGCCCAGCGACTAATCTAGCACTTAAAAATGTAGTGTAGATATACTGGTCAACTTTGAGGCTTTTTCTGAAAACTTGTCATTACAGTTCCTTTCTCCAAACTGCAAAATGTATAATCATGAGATAGTAAAGAAGCAGTGAATTTATAGGCAGTAGAGAACAGAACTTCCCTGGTAGGTCAGCTGGTAAAGAATCCACCTGAAAGGCAGGAGACCTGAGTTTGATCCCTGGGTTGGGACGATCCCCTGGAGAAGGGAAGAGCTACCCACTCCAGTGGGGATGACAGAAGATGAGATGATTGGATGGCATCACTGACTCAATGGAAACGTCAGGAGTGGTGCTGAACAGGGAAACCTAGCATGCTGCAGTCCAAGGGGTCGCAAAGAGTTGGACATGATTGAGAGACTGAACTGAACTGAACCCACTCCAGTATTCTGGCCTGGAGAATTCCAGAGTCAGACATGACTGAGCAACTTATACTTTCACTTTTCACAGGAAACAGAAAGGACATAGCTGGTGAACACATGTTTTGGTGGCATAGTTATTGCAGAGATTTGGGTGGTGCCATTGTCTTTGAGCTATATGCCTTAGAAACTTCACTTTCCCACTCTCTGCTACACCTACACTGAGTTCAATATCATGAGTTGGCTATATAGAACAAAGACAGATGGAGCATATTTTTAAGTGAATTGGGTCTTGATTGTTTTTCTTACTGTATATGTAACCTCAATAACTCTCCTACTTTTATTCTGTCCTGTTAGAATGAATAATTTTTTTTTTTTTTTTTTACCATATATGTCAGCAGTTCTATTCCTGGGTATACATCTGGAAAAATTAAAACACTAATTTGAAAAGATACATGCACCCCATATACATGACTATAAATTAACTATATTTTAACACAACATGTTGGTTTTTCCCGTGTTCATGTATGGATGTGAGAGTTGGACTGTGAAGAAAGCTGAGAGCCAAAGAATTGATGCTTTTGAACTGTGGTATTGGAGAAGACTCTTGAGAGTCCCTTGGACTGCAAGAAGATCCAACCAGTCCATTCTAAAGGAGATCAGCCCTGGGTGTTCTTTGCAAGGAATGATGCTAAAGCTGAAACTCCAGTACTTTGGCCACCTCATGAGAAGAGTTGACTCATTGGAAAAGACTCTGATGCTGGGAGGGATTGAGGGCAGGAGGAGAAGGGGACGACAGAGGATGAGATGGCTGGATGGCATCACTGACTCGATGGACGTGAGTCTGGGTGAACTCTGGGAGTTTGTGATGGACAGGGAGGCCTGGTGTGCTGCAATTCTTAGGGTTGCAAAGAGTTGGACACGACTGAGCGACTGAACTGAAACTGAACACAACATTCTTGATACACTGATATGCCAATGATTTTACTATGAACAACATTATTATTTTGGAAATATTTGCACTAGCAGATTAGGCACTTTTGCTAAATTGAACATTTACAAACATCTGTCTTCCTTGGCTCTTGAGCTAGCCCCAAGTCAGCAGAGACCCAACAGAGGGGTCAAAGCCTTTATTATAATAATGATTGTATTTCCTTAAGAAAAATATAAAGTGGATTTTAAGTGATAAACTTATGAAAATCCTATTAATCCTTTCTGTATTTGAAACTACAATCTTTGCCTAAAAGTATCTGATTACAATATCTTCTTGGTAGGTTATCTTATCATCAAGTTATACCTCTTTGTTTCTTATAATCCTTTCTGCTTTCAACGTGATTTTGTATATTACTCATGTTCTTCTTTTAATCATTACTCACCATCTTTTTGTTGTTGTTGTTACTATTTATCTGGTTGTATCTAAATTATATATAGATAAATGTATCAATCATTTTGTCTTCCTCTGAATGAAGAAAAGACCTTAAAATTCTACACTTTCTGCCTGATCCTCTTCTGCTCCTTGTAACTGATACCTCAGTATCAAATCTTCCCTAATGGATAGGTCTAAGCAATTTATAATGACTTCTTTCTCTCTTAACATGTTTAGGGATAGACATGTGTTCTAATCTTAGTCAATGAAGCATGAGGGAAGGTCCATCTAGGGCTTCTAGAAGCAAAATTCCATATATATATAAAAGCAGGTAAAAAACAGACCCTTTTATTCCCCTGAGGCTGTTTATTCCTCCCCATCATTTAGGGAACTGCTGCAGTTAATTTATGACTCTGAAGTTAGCTTGCAGTCAAATTCAGGTTGCATCTAAGATTAAAGCATTATGTTGGGTCTTTGTTAATATCAGTTATTCATGATTTACTACCTGAAGCTTACCTTACCTTCTAATTTCTGTTAAACTGTTTTTTGTTTTTTTTTTAATAATTAAAGCCATTTTAGTTTTCTGTTTCTTGAAACCAAATGCATCCAAAATCTGTAAGTATATGAATAATTTTTTTAAATAAATATCTAGCTCTCTCCCTTTCTCTCTATAAGGTAATACCTATTTTGATTCCCCCAAAAGGTTTTACCAGGACCAAAAAGAAAACACAAAAGCAAAAATCTAAAGTCCAATCTCCATTAGATCTGCAGGGAAGGTCCGCATATGGCAAACTCTTTCTCTCTTTGCCTGAGAATGCTGTTATTTCACTCCTAGATGGTGGGGGTGAAATGCCTATATTAATTCTAGATTGATAATGATTTTCTTAGTTTCTTGACCATATTATATTATTTTCTTGCAATTGTTGCTGATGAAAACTTCTATGCATGCATGCTAAGTCACATCAGTCATGTCTAACTCTTTGTGACCCTGTGGATTTTAGCCCACTTGGCTCCTCTGTCCATGAGATTCTCCAGGCAAGAATACTGGAGTGGGTTGCCATGTCCTTCTCCAGGAGAACTTCTAAGGTGAATATGATTGTTATCCTTGGTAGTTATTGTTTTTTCATTAAATCTTTCCTTGTTACTTTTGATATATTCTCTTTGCTTTTGAATTTTCAACTTTCACCATTATATATTTAGATATTGAATTATTTTTATTTACACTTCTTGAGACACTAAGATTCTCTTTTATCTTGAAGACTTAATTTTGTTAAATTCTGAAATTTCTCTGACATTTCCTTTTATCATTCCATTTTCTTCTTTTTGTCCTGTTTTTCTTATTGTTCAGTCACTAAGTTATGTCTGACTCTTTGCAACCCCATGGATTTTGGCAAACTAGGCTTCTCTGTTCTTCACTATCTTCTGGAATTTTTTCAACTCATGTCCATTGAGTTGATGATACCATCCAACCATCTCATCCTCCATCACTCCCTTCTCTTCCTGTCCTCAATCTTTCCCAGCATCAGTGTCTTTTCCAATAAGTTGGCTCTTCACATCAGGTGGCGAAAGTACTGGTGCTTCAGCTTCAGCATCAGTTCTTCCAGGGAATATTAAGAGTTGATTTCCTTTAAGATTGGCTGGTTTGATCTCCTTGCTGTCCAAGGGACTCTCAGTCTTTTCCAGAACCACATTTCAAAAACATCAGTTTGGCTGTCAGCCTTTTTTATGGTCCAACTATCATATCTGTACATGACTACTAAAAGAATCATAGCTTTGACTATAGGAAACTTTATTAATAAAGTGATATCTCTGCTTTTTAATATACAGTCTAGGTTTGTCATAGCTTTTCATTAAAGTTAACTTGGCCCTTTTAATTCTGTTCTTTGAATCTCTTAGTTTCTTCCTTGTATATGAACTCCTTTATCTTTCTGAAATGCATCATGAATAGCTTCCTCAAATCTATTTTCTAATGTCTATGCTCTGCTTTATATATATGTAATTACCTTAATACATCTATCAGTTTAAAAATAATTTTAATGATTATAAATGGCAGTATTCAAATGACATTCATTTATTTTCATAATATGCTCTACTCAAAGTTGTTATTCATATCTAATTTTTTATTTTCTGTTTTTTTTTTTTTTTTTTATAGTACTTACTGATACCTTGGGCTTCCCTGGTGGTTCAGTGGTAAAGAATCTGCCCTCTAATGTAGGAGACACCAATTCAATCCTTGGGTCAGGAAAAAGCCCTGCAGAAGGAAATGGCAACACACACCCATATTCTTGTCTGGGAAATCCCGTGGACAGAGGAGTCTGAAGATCCCATGGGGTCGCAAAAGAGATGGACATGACTTAGGTACCAAACAACTGACACCTCATGGTGGTTTGTAAATGTTGACAACTATGCCATCTTTAATGGGGTATGGTATCTTATGAAGACTCACACTTGTCCTTGGGAAGCATTTAAGGTCTATGTCTTTTTCTCTCTCTGGAAACTCACAGGTTACATGAAACTGGGTAAGTTCAGTTCAATCACTCAGTTGTGTCTGACTCTTTGTGACCCCATGGACTGCAGCACACCAGGCTTCCCTCTCCAGCACCAACTCCAGAACTTGCTCAAACTCATGTCCATCGAGTTGGTGATGTTATCCTACCATCTCATCCTCTGATGTCCCCTTCTCCTCCTGCTTTCAATCTTTCCCAGCATCAGGGTCTTTTCCAATGAGTCAGTTCTTTGCATCAGGTGACCAAAGTATTGGAGCTTCAGCTGTGGCATCAGTCCTTCCAATGAATATTCAGGACTGATTTCCTTTAGGATAGCCTGGTTTGATTTCCTTGCAGTCAAAGGGACTCTTGCGGGGGGAGGGGGGGAGTGATTTGGCAGAATGGCATTAAAACATGTATAATATCATATAAGAAACGGATCGCCAGTACAGGTTTGATGCAGGATACAGGAAGCTTGGGGCTGGTGCACTGGGATGACCCAGAGGGATGGTATGGGAGGGAGGTGGGAGGGGGGGTTCAGGATGGGGAACACGTGTACACCCGTGGCGGATGCATGTTGATGTATGGCAAAACCAATACAATATTGTAAAGTAAAAAAAATAATAATAATAATAAAAAATTTTTAAAAAAAAGGCTTGCTTTGGGAAAAGGTTCCTTGACAAAAAAAAAAAAAAAGAGTCTTCTCCAACACCACAGATCAAAAGCATCAGTTTTATGGTGCTCAGCCTTCTTTATGATCCAGCATTCACATCCATACATAACCACTGGAAAAACCATAACTTTGACTAGATGGAGCTTTGTCAGGAAAGTAATGCCTCTGCTTTTAATATGCTGTCTAGTTTGGCCATAGTGTTTCTTCCAAGGAACAATTGTCTTTTAATTTCATGGCTGCAGTCACCACCTGCAGTGATTTTGAAGCTCAAGAAAATAAAGTCTGCCACAGTTTCCATTGTTTCCCCATCTATTTGCCATGAAGTGATGGGGCCAAATGCCAGGCTACTTATATAAGCTTTTTGCTACAGAAGAGTAGTAGGAGTTCAGATAGCACACTTCCACATGCATCAGGTTTGCTTTTCTAATTTTAAATGTATGAATCTTTTCCTAGTCACAGCCCTGTGCATCCTATTTTCAGTCTATCCCTGCCCAGGAAATATAGTCTTTCAAGAACATGATTTCACAACCATGAATCTATCTATACTTATTTCTTTGGTGATTTCATCTTGCCTAATGGCTTTAAATATTATCTATACACTGATGACTTTCAAATTTACGTCTTTAACACAGACATCTCCCTTTCAATCCAGTCCCACATATCCAACTGCTGCTGCTGCTAAGTCACTTCAGTTGTGTCCGACTCTGTGCAACCCCAGAGACGACAGCCCACCAGGCTCCCCTGTCCCTGGGATTCTCCAGGCAAGAACACTGGAGTGGGTTGCCATTTCCTTCTCCAGTGCATGAAAGTGAAAAGTGAAAGTGAAGATGCTCAGTTGTGTCTGACTCTTAGCGACCCCATGGACCACAGCCTACCAGGTTCCTCCGTCCATGGGATTTTTCAGGCAAGAGTACTGGAGTGGGGTGCCATTGCCTTCTCCAGTCCAACTGTCTACCAGATAGCTACTTAGTTTTCTAAGAGATGTCTCAACATAGCATACCTTTTGACTGAGATCTACTTTTTCTAAAAAAGAATTTAAAAAAAGTGGCATTCCCTATAGCTTTCCTCATCTTTCTAGTACCAAAACAAACTTTGACTCTTCTATCTCACATGTATCCTAGTAACTTCATTTTAGAATATCCATAATAGGACCACTATTTTCCACCTCTACTCTTACCAGACTGGTCCAATCCACTATCATCTCCTACTTGGATGATTAGCATAGCCTAAGAATTAAACTTCCCATGTACACCCCTATCTCTTTTAAAAGTGCCCACATTATCTGGGTTTTCATCAATAGTCTGACTTAATTTCCTTACATTTCATCAGTCTGTTTCAACCATAGTGGTAATTTTACTGTTCCTGAATGTTCCTGGAAGTATTCTGACTAAAGACTTTTGTAATTCTGGTTTCTTCTGCTTGGGCATGTGTGTAGATATGACTTTGAGATCTTGACTAACCTTCTTTAATTAAAGTCATTTTTAAAATCAAGATATATCAAATGACTTCACTTAGATTTGTGGAAATCCTCATATTCTTTATATCTCTTTTCTATTTTTTCTATGGCATCTATCACAAGATAACGTACATAGCTTCCCTCTCCTCCATGACTAGAATATACACTTCTCAGGGGCACAAATAGGACCTTCTTTCTTCCTCTTCTTTTTTTTTTTCACTATAGTACCAGTGTCTAGCATGCATTACACCCAAACATTGTTTGTTCAATGGATGAATAAAACCAAAACTAGCAAACCAGAAAACTCAGGAGCATACAAACATTTATGGTTCCACCTTCATATGTGGTTTCATATTTAGGCAATTGATTTCCTATCCCTGCCGTGGTCCTAGGCTTTATCTCAAGACATCCGTGAGTGTAAAAACCTCACTTCCTAAATGTGCACCAGATTTAGTTTCCCAGTTCTGATCTTATTCAGGCCCTGATATCCATTTGGGATCCCTTTGAATATTTTATTCAAAATTTCTTTGTGTTTGAAGTAGGGAGCATGCTTATATCAGCTCAGTCTGCCATGATGACAAATCTTGGTGTTTTCTTTATTTGTAAGAATATATTCAGAGATTGGAAATTACCTGGATTGGAAATTACCAAGTAATTAGCATTAATTGGATGACTGCCTAGACAACACACACTTTTTATAGAGATTGTCTCTATAGATGTCATGTCGAATCAAATGATTTTTCTCCAAAATTCGTATCTGGCTTCTGCAAATTGTCAATCAGTTCTGACACCTTTTTGTCATGTTGAACTTCAGTTACCACTCTCTGGTTCATCAGGGAGAAGTTACTTGCAAAACTCAATGAAATACTCTAGTTAATTAAAAAACAACAAATGTGCTAATAAAATTAAATTTGCAAACTCCAAAGACTTTAAATTTAGAGGCTATCTAGGCCAACCACCACCACAGCATGAATTATCTAACCTTAATTGTACAGTGTATGAATTTTATATAGGAAAATATTCATTTAATTCTATTAAGGGTCAATTTATTATAAAATTCTAAAACAAAGCAAAAAGACTAGATTTTAACTATCTAATTGGACAATTACAGGCAAAAGAAGTTGTAAATATCTTCAAGCAGCCAACTTTAATCTGTACTCCAGAGTTTCTCCAGAGGCCTAGAATCCCATATTTAAATATGAAATTCAAAAGGAAGATACATGATGAATTGATATTTTCCCCTTAATTTCTTGTGCATATTGAATCCATCATTATCTCTTCTCTGTTTGGATTGATCCACTATCAGAAATAACTTCCCTCATATTTACAGATTAGCTACATTTCCTCTTATGTTATAATTCAAGCATAAAAATCCTTCAGGAAATCTCATTTTAAATCCAATCCATGACATTCTTCTTCCTTAAATTCCTATTGCAATGGATTTTTACTAAGATTGACACCTAAACAGTCATTGCTTTGTGTTGTGATAATTATTTGGCTTGGTTCTATGGTTTAGTTTAATGGTATAAAAAGATACAGTCCTTGACTACTCCAGTTGTATCTTCAGATTCTTTAGATCAGAGACAAAAGGTTTTATTTATTTATATTTTTCCTCAGTAAACAAATATTTTGTTATGCCTATTAGGTGAAAGAAGCATACTTCTCTTTTATAAACAAATTAAAAAAAATAAACTTTTATTTCCGCAGAGCGTCAACTCCAGAAAATACTTTCTTAACCAGCTGGAAATCAATTATCTCACACTCCTGGTATTTGAACTAGTGCTAATTTTCAAAAGCTGGGGTAACGTTAAAGACTTAGGAGTGGGATTTCACAAAACGAATGTTTGCATCACGTGCATAACCAAAACAGATGATATGAATCAGCAGGGGATAAATGAGATTCCAAAATCAGCAGATAACTTCATTTTAGCATTCATTCTGTTTTTGCATTAGCAACATGAACAACATCCAATTTATTTTTTCAACATTGCACAACAGCATCAAATACACATTTTGACGTTCACTGTGTTTGTATCTGTGTTCACATCTGAACCTGGAACTATTCCATACCTTATTGCATTTCTTCTGGATACATTCAGCTTGGGGATTTCATAGCGAGCAAAGAGCTCTCAGAACATAAGTTGCAATATGTTGCTTTTAGCAATTCAACATATTCATTCGTTGGAACTTCCATCTTTTTGCATTTATTTTCCCACCAACATGTGCATATACATCAACACATTTACATAAAGTACTCAAAGAACAAACACATAGGTTTGCTTTTTCTCCCAAGAATTTTGTCAAGTTGCCAATAGGGCATTTTTCCCGGTTGGTCAAATTTCCTTTTTAGTGTTATAAAGTGTGAAATGTTTTAGAGCTTCGGGTACCCTGATGGAAATGTGTCCTCTTCAGTCATATCCTAACAGTCAGGCTGAGGGGCAAAATCAAATTGACCTGTCAAGGAACAGGAATTTTTTGTGATTGAATTATTTCATCTCCAACCAAAGTGTATTTTTTGTTTGTTTGTTTGTAAAGAGTTAGTGAGTACTCACAGCTGAATTTGTTTTCCAGTGAGAACTTATCTTCCTCATTATGTCACTACAATGAAATAAAGAAATAACCTTTTCATGCCATATGTTTAAAAAATTTAACAAGTTTTTGAAGTTTAGTTCTCTGATTAATATAAACAATGGCACATGTAAGTTAGTGAAGTACAGGCACAGAAGTACAAAGCTAGCAACATCTATTTTTTTCTCTCTGCAACCCAGAGTGCATTTCACCCCCACCTTCTCTTTCTGCCACAAGCCCACCTAAGCAATTATTTTTTCTTCTATTGTCCTTAATTTAGAACTCTGTTCTGTTCTTCCTGGTCCAAGGCCAAAACCTTTTTGCCAGTCCTTTGTCAACATTTACTTTAGTCCCACTGATTTTCAGATTCTTATCCTTTATCTATGTGTTCTGTTCAAGGTCACTGACAGTCTTGCTAGTGGTTATAGATTTTTATTTACTATTTAGGGTTTTTCCTAACTAAAGTCACTGAGTATGTTAGGGGGAGCAATGAGCCTTCCTTATTAAATTAAATTTTCTGATTTCCCTGGAAACTTAGAAAATTTGACATCTCCTAAGACAAAGTTTACTATTCATTAAAGAAAACAAATCACTGCTGAGTAAATATCACTGCTGATTTCATAAACAGTCTACTGGGCATAAAGAATACAGATCTCTGTTTTCAGGCCTTATTGCAAAAAGAAAAAAAAATTAGTGTGGTTTAGTTGAGGTGACTAAACAGGTAAACACATCATATCATCTAGGATAATAGAAAAAGGAGAAACTGTAGCTAGGGTAGATGAGTAGACAATCATTTTATGGGACCTATGTCTTTAAAAATGAGTTTGACTTCACCAAATGTTGTAGAAGGTAAAGTTATTGTCCACAAATAAACAGCAAGGTAGCATGACCATGCCTAACGTTTGAGTATAGTGGAATGAGGGTAAAAACATCATTATTAATCTACAAAATTGATAATTATTGAAACAACCTTATATTTTCATGACACAGTAATTGATTAGGATGGAATGGCATCAGGCTGTGCCTGGTAGACTATTTGATAAAACAACATGGTAGAGCGTTTGATAAAACAACATGTACATTTATCAACCAGGCCATTTAAACTGAGATAGCCTTTGTAGGAATTGCAAAATTGACAGCATTTCTATTTCTTTGGCCTTATTGTAGTTAAAGAACTAATGATATTTTAGGGATCTTTTGATAAATGGAAGTTATTGTAGGGTGAATAAAGGGTCATGTTTCATGTACTTGAATAAAATGTGTAAAATTTTGTCTGGTAAAATATGGCTTTATTGATATTTTCTCTCATATAAGTGATGACTTACTGTATGCAAAAATAAACTTCTCAAAAAAATATGACATGAATTTGGGGCTGGGCATATAATTTTCTACTCAAGTGTTGTTTACAATATAACTTTACAATATAACAATATTTAAAGTGTTCTTTACAATCAAGTGTTCTTTACAATATAACAATAACAATATTGTACAATAAATTTTACAATATAACTCATTACAATATTAGAAGGAAATATATCATTTGCATTCATATCTATATTTTAAATTTTCTTTTGATGGAACATCTTCAATCTAATAAAAGGCACAATGAAAAATACTGAATATTTTGTCCTTAAGACCAAAAATTAAACAAGGAGATCCACTGTCACTACTTGTACATATCATTTTGCAAGAAAGTCCCAAAAATAGGATAAGAAAAGGAAACAATCAATAGTTATCCATATTGGAAAGGAAATAATATATCTCTCTTTAATTTTAAATGGCATATTTGTCTAAGTTAAAAAGAAAAACAGCAAGGATAAGCAAACTATCATTGGTAAATCAAAACTCTCCTATTTTCAATTTATTATTTGTTCCTTAAGCTAAGAATGTTTATTATTAAAGATGAGAAGATGAAAAAAAAATAAAAGGAAAAAGTGGAGAAAAAAGAAGATGAAAAAGAATAAGGGACAAAGATGTTACATTACCTACAAAACATAAAATACTTATTATTTGCATTCTTGACAGAAAGAGTTTTCCAATCATTCAGTTCAGGTCAGTTCAGTCACTCAGCTGTATCCAACTCTGTGACCTCATGGACTGCAACACGCCAGGCCTCCCTATCCATCACCAACTCCCGGAGTTCACCCAGACTCATGTCCATGGAGTCAGTGATGCCATCCAGCCATCTCATCCTCTGTCCTCCCCTTCTCCTCCTGCCCCCAATCCCTCCCAGCATCAGAGTCTTTTCCAATGAGTCAACTCTTCACATGAGGTGGCCAAAGTACTGGAGTTTCAGCTTCAGCATCAGTCCTTCCAATGAATATTCAGAACTGATTTCCTTTACGATGGACTGGTTGGATCTCCTTTCTGTCCAAGGGACACTCAAGAGTCTTCTTCAACACCACAGTTCAAAACCATCAATGCTTCAGTGCTCAGCTTTCTTTATAGTCCAACTCTCACATCCATACATGACCACTGGCAAAACCATAGCTTTGACTAAACGGCCCTTTGTTGGCAGAGTAATGTCTCTGCTTTTTAATATGCTGTCTACGTGGGTCATAACTTTTCTTCCAAGGAGTGTCTTTTAATTTCATGGCTGCCGTCACCATCTGCAGTGATTTTGGAGCCCCCCAAAATAAAGTCTGTCACTGTTTCCACTGTTTCCCCATCTATTTGCCATGAAGCGATGGGACCAGATACCATGATCTTAGTTTTCTGAATGTTGAGTTTTAAGCCAGCTTTTTTACTCTTCTCTTTCACTTTCATCAAGAGGCTTTTCTTTGCATTCTGTTCTTCTTTGCATTCTGCCATAAATGTGTTGTCATCTTCATATATGAGGTTATTGATATTTCTCCTGGCAAACTTGATTCCAGCTGGTGCTTCATCTAGTCCGCATTTCTCATGATGTACTCTGCCTATAAGTTAAATAACCAGGGTGACAATATACAGCCTTGATGGACTCTTTTCCTGATTTGGAACCAGTCTGTTGTTCCATGTCCAGTTCTAACTGTTGCTTCTTGACCTGCATACAGATTTCTCAGGAGGCAGGTCAGGTGGTTTGATATTCCCATCTCTTGGAGAATTTTCTACAGTTTGTTGTGATCTAAACAATCAAAGGCTTTGGCATAGTCAATAAAGCAGAAGTAAATATTTTTCTGGAACTTTCTTTCATTTTTGATGGTCAAACACACATTGGCAGTTTGATCTCTGGTTCCTCTGCCTTTTCTAAATCTAGCTTAAAGATCTGGAAGTTCATGGTTCATGTACTGTTAAAGTCTGGCATAGAGAATTTTGAGCACTAATTTAGTAGTGTTTGAGATGAGAGCAATTGTGTGGTAGTTTGAGCATTTGTTGGCAATGTCTTTCTTTGGGATTGGAATGAAAATTGACCTTTTCCAGTTTTCTGGCCACTACTGAGTTTTCTCAGTTTGCTGGCATATTGAGTGCAGCACTTTCACAGCATCATCTTTGAGGATTTGAAATCGATCAATTGGAATCACATCACCTCCATTAGCTTTGTTCGTGGTGATGCTTCCTAAGGCCTACTTGACTTCGCATTCCAGGATGTCTAGCTCTAGGTGAGTGATCACACCGTCGTGATTATCTGGGTCGTGAAGATCTTTTTTGTGGAGTTCTTCTGTGTATTTTTGTCACCTCTTCTTAATATCTTCTGCTTTTGTTAGGTCCATACCATTTCTGTCCTTCACTGTGCCCATCTTTGCATGAAATGTTCCATTGGTATCTCTAGTTCTCTAGAGGGGATCTCTAGTCTTTCCCATTCTATTGTTTTCCTCTATTTCTTTGCATTGATCACTGAGGAACTTTTTCTTATCTCTCCTTGATATTCTTTGGAACTGTCCATTCAAATGGGTATATCTTTCCTTTTCTCCTTTGCCTTTCGTTTTTCTTCTTTTTATAGCTATTTTTAAGGCCTCCTCAGACAACCATTTTCCTTTTTGCATTTCCTTTTCTTGAAGGTGATCTTGTTCACTGCATCCTGTACAATATCAAGAACCTCAGTCCATAGTTCTTCAGGCACTCTGTCTATCAGATCTAGTCCCTTGAATCTGTTTGTCATTTCCACTGTATATTTGTAAGGGATTTGATTTAGGTCATATGTGAATGGTCTAGTGGTTTTCCCTACTTTCTTCAATATATGTCTGAATTTGGCAATAAGGAGTTCATGATCTGAGCCACAGTCAGCTCCCAGTCTTGTTTTTGTTGACTGTATAGAGCTTCTCCATCTTTGGTTGCAAAGAATATGATAAATCTGATTTTGGTATTGACCATCTGGTGATGTTCATGTGTAGAGTCTTCCTTTGTGTTGTTAGAAGAGGGTGTTTGCTATGACCAGTGCATTCTCTTGGCAAAACTCTATTAGCCATTGCCCTGTTTCTTACTGTTCTCCAAGGCCCAATTTGCCAGTTACTCCAGGTATTTCTTGAGTTCCTACTTTTGCATTCCAGTCCCCTATAATGAAAAGGCATCTTTTGTGGGTGTTAGTTCTAGAAAGTCTTGTAGATCTTCATGGAACTGCTCAAATTCACCTTCTTCAGCATTACTGGTTGAGGCATAGACTTGGGTTACTGTGACATTGAATCATTTGCCTTGGAAATGAACAGAGATCATTCTGTCGTTTTTGAGATTGCATCCAAGTACTGCATTACAGACTCTTTTGTTGACCATGATGGCAGATCTGGGTATGGCATAAACCCTTTTGGAGGCGGTCGCCATTACCCCACCATAGAGCTGCCAGAACTTACACAGGACTGGGGATACAGACTCTTGGAGGGCACAAACAGAACACTGTGCACACCAGGACCTAGGAGAAAGGAGCAGTGGCCCCACAAGAGACTGATCCAGACTTGCCTGTGAGTGTCCAAGAGTCTCGGATGGAGGCGTGGGTTGGCAGTGTCCTGCTACAGGGTTGGGGGCACTGAGTGTAGCAGTGCATGTATGGGACCTTTTGAAGGAGATCACCATTATTTTCATTTCCAATCTTTAAATTATGGGAAAAAAATTACTAAAACTTATAAATGAACTTAGCAAAGCCATAGTCATTTCACTCTTAGGTGTTTTCCCAAATAAAGCATTTATGACTATAGTCTATAAATTTTTTGCATTTTAATTTTCACAGCAGCTTTATGCACGATAGTCCCAACCTGAAAATAATTCAAATGTTCATCATTAGGTGAATGGACAGATAAACAGTTGGCTATCAAATCAATGGAGGAATATACTAATAACATATTGATGAACCGCAAGATAAATTTGCTGAATGGCCAACATCAAAAAGCCTAAAATAATAAATGCTGAAGATGGTGTGAATAAAAAAAGATTGGGGGGGGGGGCGGAGAACCCTCTAAAAGACCCAGCAATCCCAATCCTGGGCAGAAATATGGAAAATAAAGTGAAAGTGAAGTCGTTCAGTTGTGTCCAACTCTGTGACACCATGGACTGCAGCCCACCCGGCTCCTCCATCCATGGGATTTTCCAGGCAAGCATACTGGAGTGGGTTGCCGTTTCCTTCTCCAGGGGATCTTTCCAACCCTGGGATAGAACCCAGGTCTCCCGCATTGAGGGCAGACACTTTACTGTCTAAGCCACCAGGAAAATACCTCTAATTAAAAATGATACATTTACCTCAATGTTCGTAGAGGCACTGTTTACAGTAGCCAAGATATGGAAGCAACCTAAGTGTCACTGAGACATCTAGATTAATAATTGTGGTACATTTATAAATGAAATATTTCTCAGTCATAATAAATGAAATAATGCAATTTAAAGCAACATGGAAGGATCTAAAGATTCTTATACTAAATAATTCAGAGAAAGACAAATATACAATATCACTTATATATGGAATTTAGAAATGAAGATACAAATTTATAAGACAGAAATAAACTCTCTGACATGGAAAACAAATTTCTGATTACCAAAGGGGAAATTGAAAGGGAAAAATTAGAAGCTTGTGATTGTAGATGAATTATTCTACATAAATAGATAAACAGCAAAGACTGTATAGCACATGAAACTATTTTCAATATCCTGTAATAACCTATAATGGAAAATAATCAAGAAATATATATTTACATATATATATATATAAATGAATCATTTTATATTTGAAACATTATAAATCAACTATATGTCAATAAAAATTAAAAATATTTGTTATTAACTAAGCTAACATACTCACACATTTCTTATAGAAGTCTTTCCTCTGCAAGATAAGGGACTTTTGTTCTTAGAACTCTGAGTAGTCTTATTTCTGAAATTAAAATGTTATTAAAGTAATTATTATAACTCAAAAGTATAGATGTACTAGAGAATTTGTAAATGATCATTTAAAGAAAGACCTACTTTTTTTGTTATTTGACAACCATTAAAGCACATTTTTTCTCTTGCCCTTAGCAATAGAGGTCTAGTGAAGAACAGCTTGACATGAACATGGCGTTTACACATGCTTATGTGGACAGATATAATTGTTCATATAGCTCTTCTAGATTTGGGCATCTATTCAGAATCATAAAAAACTAAAAGTAGAAAACCCCATTTAGTGTGAATTCTTCTGAGAATCTATAATCCTGGTATAAAATTGTAGGATGAGTAACATTCTTCAAGATGTTCTTCAATGAGACAACTTAGGGCTGGTGTTTGAGGAAGATTGTGGAATGCAAAAAAAAAAAAAAAATGTAAATGTATCTCAAAGACTTTTCTAAAATTCACCATAGTTCCAGTCATGCATGTGGAAAACTAGCTATGAAACTCCACCTTAGAATTCTTTCCTCTTTAGATGCTCTTATTAACACCTGTGAACACTCCAGCCTGCTGTTCTAGAAGGCCATAATCAGAACATTCCACCCCACAATGTGCTGACCTCTATCAGTTGAAAATTTGGAAAGTCTATATGTGACAAACCACATACAACAGTGAAAGCATCACTATCTTCTGGTTTCTTCTCACCTTTTTTCCCCCAAAATAGGTAAAACTCCACATAATTTGAAATTGCTTCACTTGTCTCCCATGTTAGGATTCCCAGGTGTCACTAGTAGTAAAGAACCTGTCTGCCAATACAGGTGATGTAAGAGATGTGATTTGATCCCTGGGTCCAGAAGATTCCCTGGCGGAGGGCATGGCAATCCACTCCAGTTATTCTTGCCTGGAGAACCCTATGGACAGAGGACCCTGGTGGGCTACAGTCCATAAAGTTTCAAAGAGTCCAATATTACTGAAGCGACTTAGCACATATGCACAATGTTTACCTAGAAGGAAAATTACTGTGGATGTTTCAGGAAGTATATCTATAAAGTAAACCCTGACTGACAGGGTTGTTTTTTTGTTTTGTTTTGTTTGTTTGTTTGCTCTTTTTTTTTAATTTTTGGTAATGCAAGTGCCTGATTTAAGCTTTGACTGCTGAGACATTCATTCTAAGAAGCATCTGCTTCAACGATCTGGAGTAAACGCATCGCCAGCCACATGCGTAGATAAACAGCCAGGCCAACTTTCCCAACTGAGGCTCCTTTGTCTTAGAAATGCTGGAAGATTTCAATAACTGACCATTTGGGCCATTTGCTTTTCTCTTTCCATGCTTTAAATTCCTGTTATTGTGTTTTAAGTTCATCAGTAAAGAGTAAACCTGTGAGATCCTAGGTCCCCACCTTTGACCCCAGTCAAGGCAGAACCCAAGGCCCATGTGCTCTCTCTCTCCCACCATGACTTCGTTATGTGGCACAGGTGTGTTATGTAATTCCTAGGTCTTGCAAGTAGTCAACTTTTATTTGTTCCTGATAATTGCCACTGAACGGTATCTTGCAAACATGATAAGAGTCACAAGGGCCAGACTAGCCACAATATTAGTTATTGAGAGTTTGAGATCACAGAAAACAATATCAGTGCTGTCCTGTATTGATAATAAAGTATGCCAGCAATGAGACATGAGAAAAGGTGATTGTACTTGGACACCAGGAAGGTCAAATCCACTCTCCACCAGGGAGAAATGGGGCAGAGGGGTGTGGGGTAGGACACTGCCTGCCATAGGAGGTAAGGGTTTGAATTTTCTTTATAGGAACAAATGTGATAGCTGCCTATGGTAATCTTTGACAATGCTTAATAATAAAGAATGACAATAACAAATAATTGTTAATATATTATTTTCTGGAGAAGAAAATGACAACCCACTCCAATATTCTTTCCTGGGAAATCTCATAGACAGAGGAGCCCTGGAGGCTAAGATCCATGGGGTCACAAAAGAATCGAACACAACTCACTGACTAAACAACAGATATATTATTTTAAATTACTTAATTTATAAAAGAATAGCAAATATTGAAGTTGTGTCATCTTTCTTAGCAAAGTTCTTCTATAAACAATCATTGAGACTCTCAAATTTCTACCATAATCCTTAGAAGATCCTCAATTACAGATAGCTATTACTATTCCATTCAAATAGCTCTACAAATATTTTAATAGTGCAGACTCCCTATATCATTTGCTTCAACTTTAATTATTTTCAACACTTTCTTCCATCTAAGTAAGAAAAATTAAGAAATATTGGCAGACTATGCATGTCACATGTCAAATCCTCCTTAAAGGTATTTGTGCATCTGATTCCTAGTTTCAAACTTTAAAAAAATTTTTTTTTATTATTATTATTATTTTTTTTTTTTACTTTACAGTATTGTATTGGTTTTGCCATATATCAATATGCATCTGCCATGGATGTACACGTTTTCCCCATCCTGACCCCCCCTCCCACCTCCCTCCCCATACCATTCCTCTGGGTCATCCCGGTTCACCAGCCCCAAGCTTCCTATATCCTGCATTGAACCTTTGCCTCACTTACTGCAGGACCTCAGAAGAGTAATATTAATTTAGAAATTATATACACAGCTGTCTGATATGTTCTAGCCAATTGAACTAAAAAGATGGTCTTACTAAGTAAACTGATTAGGGTGTGATTCCTATTCAACTATGGAACACTTTGTATAATTCACTTTTAAAAAGTTTTCCATGTCAAATTAAGAATGATATTAGGCATTCATATTTATAGAAGTAACAGTGTCAACAAGCTGATTTTGGGACATGAGGAAATCTGGGTAACATAGTGCTGTGTTGTGAGGACTCTGTCTAAAGGAGGCTCTGATAAAATGAAGGAAGAGGACACCTGAACACAATTCTCTAAACCTTAAATATATGTAAATGAGAGTCATTTAGGAACTTGATTAGAGGAGGTCCTTCCATCTGTTACTGAGTGAGCTGGATGAAGCATGGTCTCTTCCTTATTTTTCCAAAGCAAGGGACACTTCTGTTGATGGATTAAAAAAACAAAACGGTGAACTTAGCAGTTTCTTTATTTTTATCTTTGAAGTACTCTTGGCTCCAGAATGGATAAATTAAAATGGTTTCTGTCTAATCTCCTCAGAGAGGTTTGATTGTGCATAGACTATAGTATTTTAGTTGAGTAGGCTTAAAACATTATTCCTTTTAAAGCCTAATAGTTGTTTTGGTGTAATCAATTGTAATATATAACATTTGGGATGTACGTGCAACTCCCCCAGGCCCCATTTTTGCAATAATACAGGAAAGGTGATATGTTATTGCTGGTCTATATAGAAACATGAAGAAGAGCTGCTTAACAATTAGGAAAAACATGCTCTATTTCACAGCAGGAAATTTTTCCACTCACCCCTGCTTTGGGATATAAAAGGACAGAAAAATTGATAAGCTTGACAGAAAATGCATGGGTTAACACAAAAATAATGTTTTCAATCAATTCTATGGCAAGAGAGTGGGATCAGTACAGGTAGTCTGGTACCTGTGGGATCAAAGAGACTGGGGAGAGAAGGACTCTACAGATAAGTATGACAACTTTTCTTTGAGTGGAAAGAATGGAAGCTCAAAAGTGAGGACATGTTGTCACAAAATCTCTACATGAACATGAGATTTAATGGCTTTGGTCCTCATATATCACTTCTGCAAAATGGACTTTGCTCACTAAAGCTCCCAAATTTTATACACACCACACTTGAATGTTTTCAAGACCCTTTGACTTTTTTCAGAGATTCATTTATATTTTCTAAGTTAAAATTTTCTGTTTTGAGATGATTACAGAATACTTTTTACTTGTAAAAATAATACAGAGAAATTGTGTATACCTTTTGCCCAGTAACCTCATGGTGACCTCCTCCATTGTCATAGTACAATATCAAACCTAGAAAATTGATATGGATATATTCCTTTGACCTTGATTAAATTTCACCAGTTTCATATATACTCCTATGTGTATGTGTCTGTATTTAGCTCTATGCCAGTCTAACCAAACGCATGGGTTCATGTAATATCACCACAGTCAAAATACAGAACACGTTCATCCACAAGAATCACTCCTGTATCCTTTTATAGCCATACTCAGCTTCCTCACTGCTCTCTTCCTTAACCTCTGGCTACTATAATTGTTCTCCATCTTTATAAGGTGTCATTTTAAGAATGTTAAAAAATGGAATCATATGATAAGTAATATTTGATAAGTAATCTTTCAGAATGAGTTTTTCTCTTTCAGCATAATTATCTATAAACTCATCAAATTATTTGCATCAATACATTAAAAAATTATTCCTGTATAATACTTGGTGACATGAAAATATCAATTCATTTAATCATTCACCCAGGGAAGAATATCTGGATAATATCCAATTTGTGGCTATTAAGAATAAAGCTAGTATAAATATTTCTATACATATTCTCTTCTTGAGCATGTATTTCTATTTCTCTGGAATAAATGGCTAAGGGTAGAATTGTTGGAGCATGTGGTAATTGTATGTTTAGCTTTATAAGAAAGTGTCATGCTGTTCTTCAGAATGACTGGACCTTTTCACATATTCACTAACATTGTATTGATGATTGAGAAAATGGAATGATCAAGTTTATTCACATTCTCACTTTAATTTTCTGATGTCAGTAATTTTTTAAAACATTCTAATAACTGTGTAGTGATACATCATTCTTGTTTTAATTTCATTTCCCTAGTGGCTAATGGGATGTTGAATATCATTTCATGTTCTTTTCTCATCTGTATACCCTCTGTATGTAACAGCATATCTTTTGCTCATTTTATAATTAAATTGCTTTTTTTTTCTTTTTTGCATTGAAATGTCCTTTTCTTTTCTTTTCTTTCTATTTTGTAGCTTGATCTTTCATCCTCTTATCAAGATATTTTGCAGATTAAATGATTTTAATTCATTGAAGTCCAACTTATCTATCTTTTCCTTTTACTGATCATGCCTTTTGGAGTTAAATTTAGGAACTTCTGCATAGTTCTGATTTTTCTAATGATTTGTTCTAAAAGTTTTATACTTTTATGCTTACACTTAAGTTAGTGACTGATTTTGAGTTAATTTTTTTAAAGTATCGTTTATATAAAGTTCCTATTTATATATTTATATATAGTAGCCTTCCTTGGTGGCTCAGATGGTAAAGAATCTCCTTGCAATACATGAGACATAGGTTCAATCCCTGGGTGAGACAGATCCCCTGGACAAGGGAATGGCTACCCACTCCAGTATTCTTGCCTAGAGAATTTCAGTCTGAGAAACCCAGCAGGCTACACTCCACTGGGTCGCAAAGAGTCAAACATGACCGAGCTACAAACACAGCAACAACATAGAAAGACTTAATATAGCAAAGAGTAATTCTTTCTATTTTATCCATTTTTTTCACTAGGCCCAATGTCTTTCTACATAAATTTATATCGGTTTGTCTATGTCTGCAAAAAATCTTGCTGGGATTCTACTTGAAAGCACATTAAAAATATAGGTCAATTTTGGGAGAAGTGATCTCTTTTCCATGTTGAATCTTTTCTTCATTCTTTAAGTATTTTAATACTTATTTTATTAGCATATTGTAATTTTCGGCATACAGATCCTATCTATGTTTTTATTTTAAAATTTATAACTAACTAATTTTCTTTGGAATGATCACCTTTGTATCATTCACAATTTTCTATATATAAGTTTTCTGAATGGCAAGTGATATCTGGATTTTTCTTCCCAAGATTAATTCCAACTTCTGTGCATTTCTTCACACCATTGCTTCAACATGGAAAGCTTCCCCTACCCCACCATTATGGCCTTCAAGTTCTTTATGAAGATATTCCAATATAACTGGCCCTTGAAAGAAAATCAAGAACTGTACCATTTATTAATTGTAACTTAAATCCTGGCTTTGTAACTTTGTGAGTCCTATGCAAGATAGTTCACTATTCTGAACTATAATTCCATCATGTGGAAAAAGATAATACTGTTTAACACAAAATTTGGGACATGAGTGTGTGTGTCTAAGTTGAAGAATCATATTTATAGTACTAAATCATATTTATAATACTAATTAGAGAAGCAAACATATATAGCAGGAAGTTCAATACACAGTAAGTACTTACATCTCCCCAAATTTTGGTTATCAATGGCACTTATAGCCAATTAATAAATTTCTGTATTATTGTGTTTTATCGATCTTTTCATGTGTATTGACTATACCCTTAATGTTCTTCATGTTGATGTTTAAATATGTGCTGGGTGTGTGTTTATTCCATGGATAATTCATAAGCTCTATAAAGAAGAGAGACTGGGACACATTTTATGTCTGTTATGGAATTTACACATGTGATGGAATCATTAATATTGTTTCATACTGAAAGACTTTGGCCTTCATGTCAGAAAATCCTGGATTTTATCTGCTATGTGACATTGTGAAGTGTTGCATTCTCTGACCTTTAATTTTCTCATCCACAAAAAAGGAATAGTAATACTACGTAAGATTCTTGAGAAGATTATATGTGAGCATATGTAAAGTGAATTATAATGCACATATATCTTATAATACACATGTATTTTTACTAGTGATTGGATTGTCTTAAGGAACTTGTAAAGCATCTATGAATATCTTCTATTCACATAAGCGAATAAACTGAGGTGCAGATTTTTTCACTGATTTACAATGTATAATTATTTGATAATAAAATACTGCTCAATAATTCTTCCCTCAGAAGTCTGATGCTGTAAGAAACTGTAGAGATAAATAGCTAAATTCATTTTGTTACACATATACACATATACAGACACCTAGACAGAATAAGTAGCTTCTCCAAGGTCACTTAGCTGAAACGAGGTACAGCCAGAAAATCTCAGGTAACCTGATCTCAAGCCATAAGCTGTTTTCTCTAAACAATTTTCCCTCATTTGTGCCCTGCTCTTCCTGGCATCCTGGCTCAAATTGCTTCCTTACCCATTCATATCCGCTGCCTCCAAACTCATCATGCTTTCCCTTCCAGCTCTGAGTCCATATGGCAATGCTCATCTGGGAGGTGGATGTCTGAAACTGCCGCCATCACATCATCCCCTTCCAACCATGTGAGTAGGCGAGAAAATGACTTTTGGGCACTATTAACCCAAGTTGGCTGAGATTCAGAGATACTGAGGTGAAACACTCTCCTTCATATTTGTAAGCCCTGAAGCCAGTCTTCAGCCTTCTGCAAACCAAGATGCCTTTGGGAGCTTAGAATGCACTTTCTATACATTTTTTTCAAATGACCCCATTGAAAACATGAGCTCAGGGCAGAGAAAAATGGCTCCTAGTTATGAGGAGTTATATATGAAAAATACTCTCAGTGTTCAACATGGATAGAAAACTGTAAATAAGCAAACAAAACATTAATCTTCAAACTCAGTGAAACATGAGGTCCTCTTTAACATATGAAGGGTATGCTATTTACCCCTAAATTTGTCTTTGCAATCTCTCAGGCAGGATCATTGTGAGTTAAATAATTCAGGGGCTATTTTCAGTAGGAGTAAGAATTGAGCTAAGTTAGAAAGCTTCTCTGGTGTTCTGTTTTGTTCTGATGGAGAGTGGCAAATTTCAGAGCCAAATTACCACAGTCATAAAAGTAGTATGATTTGAAGCCTCCAAAATTCCTTTTTGCCAAATTATATTTATTCATACACTGACAAAAATGTCTAAAAACATTTCTTCTTCAGATTAAGATGATCATAGACTTTGTTAGCTGAACTTACCTGATGTATTTGGTAAAATTAATTCTTACTGACAGGAAAGTTCATAAGCAATAGCTTGTGGAAAGGACAGAGTGGTTTTGATGGGGAAATTCAGAAAAGGGTCACTGTTTATGGTGCTGCTTAGTGGTGATGGTCTTAGATGAAATTCTCTTGTGAAGTGGCAGAACCATGAGGTAGGGACACCATGAAATTCCAGGATACCCGAAGGAACAGGAAGATTAAGGCAGAATTAAGGTTAAAAGGACATTAAAGACATATTTTCACATTTTGAAATTCTGCCTACAAGCTATAGAATAGGCTCTCTCTCAGCCATGGCACAGCTGGAGCACAGCTGTTCACAGCATGCCTGGCATACACTGGGTCAGTCAAGGACCAAGGCCATCTAGAACAGAGACTGCTAGAGGGCACTGGGAAATAACTTTATTTGCCAGATCAGAAGTCAAAAGACTTGAGACAGAAGAGTATGAAATGTGAGCTGTCTTCCTAGCCTATCTCTGACATAAGAGACATGGTTTCAATTCCTAGATTGGAAGATCCCCTGGAGAAGAAAATGGCAACCCACTCCTATATTCTTGCTTGGAGAATCCCATGTTTGAAGCAACCTGGCAGGCTACAGCCCATTGGGTCTGAAAGAGTTGGAAACGACTGAAGAGACTTAACATACAAGGAAATTATTATTATTTTTTTCTTTTTAGTATGTACCTGTTTAACGATAAAAAGTAATGTAGCCTTAGAATGACACTCCTCTTTTAGAGAATTGGCCACCAATGTGTCCCATTGGCCCATGGAAGTGAATTCCCTCTATTGATCACATTTTCCATGTACAAATCTTTAGCAATAAATTTATTGATTCTAGATGTGAATAGCGGAGAAGGCAATGGCACCCCACTCCAGTGCTCTTTCCTGGAAAATCCCATGGACGGAGGACCCTGGTGGGCCGCAGTCCATGGGGTCGCTAAGAGTTGGACACGACTGAGTGACTTCAATTTCACTTTTCACTTTCATGCATTGGAGAAGGAAATGGCAACCCACTCCAGTATTCTTGCCTGGAGAATCCCAGGGATGGGGGAGCCTGGTGGGCTGCCGTCTGTGGGGTCGCACAGAGTCGGACATGACTGAAGCGACTTAGCAGCAGCAGCAGCAGATGTGAATAGATTGAGTGGCTTTTGTGTCCTTAACAGGTATGCGTAAATTAAACTTCTAGGAAATTAAACTCAGTAAAAGTTTGTACACTTTCTTTTTGTAAAAGATGGATTTGTAGGACTTCCTTTTCTGCTTTCCTGAATCAACAGAGGATCTTACAGCTCATCAGCATGCATGTGCATTCCTCATTTAAGAAAAGGCTTGGTTTAGTCTTGCTTATTCAACATGAAGTCTATGCCTACAAATGGCCAAAAAATTGAGCATTTTCTGTATTATCCAGATTTGCAGCTGCCTTATAGTTCAGCTGACTGAAACTCATCAATGCTACAGACTAAATTAGACACTAAGATACCTTTAAGCCAAATACAAAAATTTATTCATTTATTCTTTTCAATAGGGCTCCTACACTGAATGGTGATGGTCCTCATATGGAACCCACATGTTAGTGGTCTTTATGCAAAGAGCACCTGGGATGAAATATTATTTCTTATATCTAATCAAGGGAAATGAAGAAAATTCTATAATTGTTCCATGATGAGTCAAAGGGGATACAATATGAGTGTTTCAAGTTACGCTTCTAATCTTTTTAGGGCTGTTTTACCCTGCTGTTGCTGCTAAGTCGCTTCAGTCGTGTCCAACTCTGTGCGACCCCATAGACGGCAGCCTACCAGGCTCCCCCTTCCCTGGGGTTCTCCAGGCAAGAACACCGGAGTGCGTTGTCATTTCCTTCTCTAACGCGTGAAAATGAAAAGTGAAAGTGAAGTCGCGCGGTCGTGTCCAGCTCTTCGCGACCCCATGGATTACAGCCTACCAGGCTCCTCCATGTTGGGGCTGTTTTACCCTACATAATAGATTAATTGGGCTACTTAATAATTCCTTAAAATGCTTTATATTCTGCTGTGTAGTTTCTCCAAAGTTTCTTCTCTTCAGGGTTGACTCACTTTTACTGCCTACACATGTTTTTCTAATGCATTTCTTAATCTGGTGGTTCAGCACACATTTTTGTGGAGTCACTATGCTTAACATTGAGACTAACATAATCCATATATCTGACACTTCCCTCAATGAAATTGCAGTCTCCCAAAAGAGATGGTGATAAATATAGAGATAGGAATATAAATAGAGGATTTAAAAATTACTGTAATAGAATATGGATAATCAAAATGAGATATATACAAAATAACTTAAAAAAAGAACAAAATTCTGTAAATTCTTCCTTTGAAAAATAAGAAAGATTTTAGAGTATAGAGAATACTTGAGCTTCAACTTGAAAATAATGTTTATAAGTTAAGTAGGAAAGAAAGACAATCCAAGTAATATATATGGCATAATTTATAGCCTAATGATTTGACACAAGATGGCATATGCAAATAATACTCGGGTATTATTGAAATATAATTTAATAGTACTTAGGTATTACTGAAATATAATTTTTGTGGTAAAGAATGTGGGAAAATTGGAAACAAAAATTGAGAAGGATATGCTAGAAAAAGATAAAACAATTGTGAGGTGCCTAATTCTTAATTCGGAGAAGGCAATGGCACCCCACTCCAGTACTCTTGCCTGGAAAATCCCATGGACGGAGTAGCTTGGTGGGCTGCAGTCCATGGGGTCGCTAAGAGTCGGATACGACTGAACGACTTCACTTTCACTTTTCACTTTCATGCATTGGAGAAGGAAATGGCAACCCACTCAAGTGTTCTTGCTTGGAGAATCCCAGAGATGGGGGAGCCTGGTTGGCTGCTGTCTATGGTATCGCACAGAGTCAGACACGACTGAAGTGACTTAGCAGTAGCAGTAGCAATTCTTAATTTAGCTTCTATCTGTTCTCTAAGCAGGAGTGAAGGATGGTACTCTGTATAATTATATTTGTACTCTAGAAAGGCAATTCCATTGGGTATAGGTAGAAGCTGTAGTCAAGAAAGCTAATTGAGAAGCTATCCCACAAGTACAAGGAGAGATAAAGAGATTGCAAGTAGGACAATGATTGTTGGAATGGCAAGAATAGCTAGAAGTAGGGGATATTTATTTAGGAAGCAGGAATCAGTAAATAATTGTATGTTGAGATAAGTAAAAGGAAACAGTTGAGGATGATATGGAAAGATCTGCTCTGTGATACTGGGTTCATGTGCATTCCATTCATTATTACATCAAATATCAAATATGTTTTGGGATTGAAAGCAGAAAAGGGGCTTAGAAAATGAGTGAAATGTAAGGTTCCTTTAGTATAACCATGTGACAATGTTCACTTGATCATGGAAAGTGCAAGTTTAAAGCTCAAGAACAGTGTACAGGCTAGTCATACATTTTAGAAATTTAGATTGAAAAAGATAATAATGATAAATACCCAGGGCAATGGCCTGCCATAGAGACAGGGGCACTGCCAGTCTTGGGAGCCATGTGTTGGCATAAGTCCTTTTTGGAGATTGCCAGTAACCCTACCATAGTGTTTGTAGACTCTAGGACTGGGTTGCCTGAGGCCAAACAACTAATAGAGAGGGAGCACAGCCTACCTATAAGCAAACAATTAGATTTAAGGTTTACTGAGCATGGCTCTGCCCACCAGAAAAAGACCCAGTTTTCCCCAGAGCCAGTCCCTCCCACTAAGAAGCTTGCACAAGGCTCTTATCCTCATCCATCAAAGCACAGACAGAAAAAGTAAGAAGTATAATCTCAGAGCCTCCAGAATGAAAATCACAATCACAGAAAACTAACCAAAGTGATCACATGGATCGAAGTCTTGTGTAACTCAATGAACCACTAAGCTATGCCATGTAAGGCCACCCAAGACACATGAATCATGGTTTAGAGTTCTGATAAAAAGTGGTCCACTGGAGAAGGGAATGGCAAACCTCTTCACTATTCTTGCCTTGATAACTCATGAACAGTATAAGAAGGCAAAAAGATGATATCAGAAGATGAATCCCCCAGGTTGGTAGGTGTGCACTATGCTATTGGAGAAGAGTGGAGAAATAGCTCCAGAAAGAATGGTGTCCAGTTGTGGACGTGTCTGGTGGTCAAGTAAAGTCCAGTGCTATAAATAACAATATTGCATAGGAATCTGGAATATTAGGTCCATGAATCAAGGTAAATTGGGATGCAGTCAAAGCAGGCGATGACAAGAGTGAACACTGACATATTAGGGATCAGTGAAACAAAATGGAAGGGAATGGGCAAATTTAATTCAGCTGACCATTATATCTACTTCTGTGGGCAAGAATCATTTATAAGAAATGGAGTAGCCATCATAGTAAAGAAAAAAAAAAGTCCAAATCCAGTACTTGAGTGCAATCTGAAAAATGACAGGATGATCTCAGTTCATTTCCAAGGCGAACCATTCAGTATCACAGTAATCCAAATCTATGTCCTAACCCCTAATGCCAAAGAAGTTGAAGTTGAATGATTCTATGAAGACTTACAAGACCATCTAGAAATAACACCAAAAAAAACCAAAAAACAAAAAAAGGATGCCCTTTAAATCACAGAGGAATGGAATATGAAAAGAAGTCAGGAGATACCAGGAGTACCAGGCAAGTTTGACCTTGGAGTTCAAAATGAAACAAGGAAAAACGCTAATAGAGTTTTACCAAGAGAATGCACTGGTCATGGGAAACATTCTCTTCCAAAAACACAACAGATGACTCTACACATGGACATAACCAGACGGTCAATACCAAAATCAGGTTGCTTATATTATTTGTAGCCAAAGATGGAGAAGTTCTATGCAGTCAGCAAAAACAAGACTGGGAGCTGACTGCAGCTCAGATTATTAGCTCCGTATTGCAAAATTCAGACTTAAGTTGAAGACAGTAGGGAAAACCACTAGACCATTCAGATATGACTAAATCAAATCCCTTATGATTATACAGTGAAAAGTGAAAGTAAAATCGCTCAGTCCTGTCTCACTCTTTGGGACCCTAGAGACTGTTGTCTTCTAGGCTCTTGCTTCCATGGGATTTTCCAGGCAAGAATATTGAAATGGGTTGCCATTTCCTTCTCCAGGGGATCTTCTGGACCCAGGGATCGAACTCAGATCTACCACCTGAATTACAGGCAGACTGTTTACCATATGAGCCACCAGGGAATCCCATGATTATACAGTGTATGTGGTGAATAGATTCAAAGGATTAGATCTCATAGACAGTGCCTGAAGAACTATGGAAGGAGGTTCTTAACATTTTATAGGAGGTGGTGACCAAAATCGTCCCCAAGAAAAAGAATTTCAAGACGGCAAAGTGGTTGTCTCAGGAAGCCTAACAAATAGTTAAAAGAAGAGAATTGAAAGGCAAAGTAGAAAGGGAAAGATATATCACACTGAATGCATAGTCCAGAGAATAGCAAGGAGAGATAAGAAAGCCCTAAGTAAACAGTGCAAAGAAACTGAGGAAAATAATAGAATGGGAGAGACTAGAGATCTTTTCAAGAAAATTGAAGCTACCAAGGGAATATTTCATGCAAAGATGGACACAGTAAAGGACAGAAATAACAAGGACTACCAGAAGCAGAAGAGATTAAGAAATAGTGGCAAAAATACACAGGAGAACTAAACAAACAAACAAAAAAAGGTCTTAATGACCCAGATAACCAAGATGGTGTGATCACTCATGTAAAGCCAGATATCCTGGAGTGTGAAGTCAAGTGGACCTTAGGAAGAATTACTACCAACGAAGATAGTGGAGGTAATGGAATTCCAGCTAAGTTATTTCAAATCCTAAAGGATAATGCTGTTAAAGTGCTGAATTCAATATGCCACCAAATTTGGAATACTCAGCAGTGGCCACAGGATTGGAAGCGGTCAGTTTTCATTCCAATCCCAAAGAAAGGCAGTGTTAAAGTATGTTCAAACTACTGCACAATTGCACTCATTTCACATGCTAGGAAGGTTATGCTCAAAATCCTTCAAGTTAGATTTCAAAAATACGTGAACTGAGAACTTCCAGATGTACAAGCTGGATTTAGACAAGGCAGAGGAGCCAAAGATTAAATTGGCAACATCTGTTGGATCTTGGAAAAGCAAGGGTATTTCAGAAAAACATATACTTCTGCTTCAGTGACTATGCTAAAGCCTTTGACTGTGCGGATCACAACAAACTGTGGATAATTTTGAAAGAGATGGGAATACCAGACCATTGTACTTGTCTCCTGAGAAACCTGTAAGCACGTCAAGAAGCAATAGTTAGAACCAAACATGGAACAATTGACTGGGATCATAATTAAGAAAGGAGTATGACAAGAGAAGGGGGCTGCAGAAGATGAGTTGGTTATTTAGCGTCACTGACTCAATGGACATGAGTTTGAGCAAACTCTGGGAGATAGTGAAGGACAGGGATTCCTGGTGTGCTGTAGTCCATGTTGTCTCAAAGCCTCTGACGTGACAAAGCAAGTGAACAATAACAGCAGTGAAAATTTGGATATGAAGTATGTGTTGTCATTGCAGCCTGTGAATAGAGAAACAGATGCAAATTTCTGGGGATCACTCAGCTGCAAAGAGCAAGCTGATGCCAAGTATCTTAAACACTTCTTAAACACTTTTTGGGGAAGAGATTATGCTGAATATCTCCATATACTCCATCTTCTTAAATACTTTCCTTAAGCCTGACTCTTCCTGTTAATTTATGAAATTTTCATAGTGTACTTCTATGTGACTTTGTCAGAAAAACATGTAACCAAAGCATATTAGCAAATAGAAGGGAAAACATGTAAAAGATGAAGGATATGCTCCATGTCATATATTATGTTAATATTTTCAATCACTTCTGACTCGAATTTCATAGAGTCAAGTTTCTTCTGTACTTTATGCTGAATTGTTCACAAAATTAATACTTACTTAAAGAAACTAACATAAATTGCCAAATTATTACACCATGTGGAGTAGAACTGAACAAAATAAAACAAGAGATTTCTTGGATTAGTTAGCAGAAAACACAGTCTCCATCCCCTTCTTCAGAGACAAAATACTTGCAAGAAATTTCTAGAATTTCCAATTCCACATAGTCATCTAAAATCCCAGCTGCTCTTCAGTAAAACTACCTTTGCTAGTGTCACCCAGATTCGTTTCATTGCAGCACATAAGATGCTTACTTTGAATCTGTCTGTAGCAATTTACACTTTGAACTACCCCTCTTTCTTGATATTTTTTCTTTTCTTAATTTTTGTGATTTTTCTATTCTTCTAGTGGTCCTTCAAACTCTCAAACACTTATTCTCAGAATTCTTTTTATTTTTTTATTTTAAAACTTTTTTTTCAATAAAATAAAATAGAGGGAAAATGTACAAATTCCTTGTAATTGCCACCTAAGTAAAACAAAAACAAAAAAAAACAAAACAAAACAAAAAACAACAGTCAAAAAAAAAAAAAGCTTTCCCAGCCACTATAGAAGTCTATCCATAACAATCATGCATGCCAATCACAACTTTCTCTTTCCCCTTAAAAATAACAATTATTATGAGTTATAGAATCATATATTTTTTTTTTTTTTGCTTTATTTGGATTCCTTTAAGTCTGAATTAGCCTCCTCAGTTTTTGTTGCAGAACCTGGGTTATTTACAGACATTGACATTTCTTGAGTGACTATGATGCAATGTCTTGCCATCATTTCACAGGCAAGGTAATAAGCAAGGACTCTAGCTTCCTTGCTCTCTAGCTAGTATTTGGGCAAGGAAGAAATGAAGTGACAGAGGAAGAAAAACAATCCAATCTCTAAACCCAGTGTTTATTCTATATAACCCTGAAATTTCCAGCTAAAAGATTAATCTTTTAGACAAAGCCATAAGGGAAGAGAACAGAGAAATTCCAGGGTATACATGTGTCTCAGCAGAGAACACAGGGACCACAGTGAATATGTGCTATGTGCTTCTGTGCTGAGCCACTCCAAGGGATGTGGGCATGAGTGTGGTAATATAACTGCCTGCAGTACATTGAATATACCCTTAAAGTCCTTCATGGAAACATGACAGACACCATATGTGTTATTAGAAAACTTCTCTAGTTCTTTTGTACTAGTGAAGACTAGAGAGACCAAGAGATAGGCTCAAAGTCACCAGCAAGACACCCGTGGAGGTAGAAACAGAAACTTGGCTCTCCTCAGAGCCTCAGTGGAGGTAACCTCAGCAATCTAAAGTTACAACAGAGCAGGAACCTGCAGACCTAAGTCTCCTCACCCCTCTGATCCAGCACAGGTCGTCTCTGCCCATTCCATTACTCCTTTACCACAAGTTTTCTCATGGCTGACAGGAATTTCCTGACATCATATCACCAAGGTGTCTCATACTTAGCAGGCCCTGGTGTGTGGGGAGCACAGGGTAAACCAATGGAGCAGAGAATCAAACTACCTCCTTTAGCATGAACATTTCTTTACAAAAAACGATGTGCTCCATTTTCAGAGGATTGACTTACATAACTTTGAGAGCAAAAAGTCATGTTTAAGTTGGGGAAAGCCTGTCAAATGAGAAAATTGTAACATCAGATTGCACATAATCCCCATAGGGGGCTTCTAGGACGTCTCAGTTGTTCTCCGAAATGGAGTAAGGTAAAATATTTCCTTTAGAATACACAAACCAGAGACACTGAGGATGACTCCACCAGGATTGCTGTACCACAAGGATTTCCATCCATGTTGTGCACAGACCAATCCTAGGGTATTTCCTCACATTGACTTCAGTGTGGATGGTGGACCTAGGGCATGTGCTACAGACTGAGTGGATGTGCCTTTCCTCCCTGAAAAAGAATCCATATATCAAAATGTAACCCTTAATGTGATAGTACATGGAAGTGGGGCCTTTGGATCATGATAGTGGAGCCCTTATGAATGGGATGAACCCTTTCGTAAAACATAGACCTCCTTAATTCTTTTCCATCATGAGAGGTCACTACAATAAAATGAACCTGTAAATCAGAAATCAAGCCCTCACTGGACACCAAATATGGGTGTACTCTGATCTTGGACTTTCTAGCCTTTAGAATTATGATAAATAAATTTATGTTGCTTATAAGGCACCCAGTCAATGGTATTCTGTTGGAGCAGCTAGAATGGACTAAGACAAGGGATATGAGGAGGGGGGGGAAAGCCTGAATAACTATATTGATAGCCCTCATCTCCAATTTGCTGTCTACTCAGATAATGGCAGCTGATTTTACATTGGAGCAGCAATGAGAAACATGTTTAAAGTGTTTGGGACAAGACCTAAATCCTCAGCAATGCAAATGACCAGAACCTACATGTACTGATGGTGAAGGAAAGGTAGACTGGGAGTAAGCAAAGACTCTGGAGATGAGTTATCAATAAGAAGGAAGAAAGTGAATGTCACTCAGTAGTGGCCAACCCTTTGTGACTCCATGGACAGTACAGTTCATGGAATTCTCCAGGCAAGAATACTGTAATGGGTAGACTTTCCCTTCATCAGGAGATTTTTTTCAACCCAGGAATCAAACCCAGGTCTCCCAAATTACAGGTGGATTCTTTAACTGCTGAGCCACAAAGTAAACCCAATAAGAAGGAGGGTGAAGACAAAGGAAATGGGAGAAATATGGAGATCAGGTGGCCTACTAAGGGCATTGGTAACTTATTCCATGGAACTGTTCTGAACCAAGAAATTGTGATCAAAGGAGAAAGACACTGCTCAGGAGTTTTTAGTGAGGATACCTAGAGAGTCTAAACGTGAAAGTGAAAGTGTTAGTCACTCACTCATATCCAACTCTTCGCAACACCATGAACGGTAGCCAGCAATGCTCCTCCATCCATGAGATTTTCCAGATAAGAACACTGGAGTCAGTTGCCATTTCCTTCTCCAGTGGAACTTCCTGGCCCAGGGATTTAACCTAGGTGTCCAGCATTGCAAGGAGACTCTACCACATAAGCTACCAGGGAAGTCCTAGTCTAAAGGTAGGCTTTGGATAAAACAAGAGAAGACTCTACACATGGACATTATCAGATGGTCAATACACAAATCACATTGATTATATTCTTTGCAGCCAAAGATGGAGAAGCTCTACACAGTCAGCAAAAATAAGACCGGGAGATGGCTGTGGCTCAGATCATGAACTTCTTATTGCCAAATTCAGACTTAAATTGAAGAAAGTGGGGAAAACCACTAGACCATTCAGGTATGACCTAAATCAAATCCATTATGATTATATCGTGGAAATGACAAATAGATTCAAGCAATTAGATCTGATAGACAGTGCCTGAAGAACTATGGACAGAGGTTTGTGCACAGGAGGAGGTGATCAAGACCATACGCAAGAAAAAGAAATGAAAAAAGGCAAAATGGTTGTCTCAGGAGGCAAAAAAAAAAAAAAAAAGGAGAGAAGTGAAAGGTAAAGGAAAAAGGAAGGATGTACCCATTTGAATGCAGAGTTCCAAAGAATATGAAGGAGAGATAAGAAAGCCTTCCTCAGTGATAAATGCAAAGAAATAGAGAAAAATGATAGAAGGGGAAAGACAAGAGATCTTTTCAAGAAAATTAGAGATACCAAGGGAACATTTCATACAAAGATGGGCACAATAAAGGCAGAAATGGTATGGACCTAACAGAAGCAGAATATAATAAGAATTGGCAAGAATACACAAAAGAACCATACAAAAAAGATCTTCATGTCTCAGACAATCATGATGGTGTGATCACTCACCTTGAGCCACACATTCTGGAATGCAAAATCAAGTGGACCTTAGGAAGAATCACTGCACACACAGCTAATGGAGGTGATGGAATTCCAGTGGAGCTATTTCAAATCCTGAAAGATGATGCTGTGAAAGTACACTCAATATGCCAGCAAATTTGGAACTCAGCAGTGGCCACAAGACTGAAAAAGGTCAGTTTTCATTCTAATACAAAAGAAAGACAATGCCAAAGAATGATCAAACTGCTGCACAATTGCAGTCATCTCACATGCTAGTAAAGTATTACTTAGAATTCTCCAAGCCAGGCTTGAACATTACATGAACCATGAACTTCCATATGTTCAAGCTGATCTTAGAAAAGGCAGAGATCAAATTACCACCATCCATTCAATCATTGAAAAAGTGAGAGAGTCCCAGGAAAATATCTGTTTCTGCTTTATTGACTATGCCAAAGTCTTTGACTGTTTGGATCACAACAAAGTGTGGAAAATTCTCCAAGAGCTGGGAATACCAGACCACCTGAATGGCCTCCTGAGAAAACGGTATGCAGGTAAAGAAGCAACAGTTAGAATCAGACATGGAAAAACATACTGGTTCCAAATTGGGAAAGTAGTACATCAAGGCTGTATATTGTTAGCCTGCTTGTTTAACTTACATGAAGATTACATAATGAGAAATCCTGGACTGATAAAGAACAAGCTGAAATCAAGATGGTCAGGAGAAATGTCAATAACCTCAGATACACAGATGACAGCACCCTTATGGCAGAAAGTAAAGAAGAACTAAAGAGCCTCTTGATGAAAGTGAAAGAGGAAAGTGAAACACTTGGATGAAAATTCAACATTCAGAAAGCTAAGATCATGGCATCTGGTCCCATTAATTCATGGCAAATATGGGGAAACAGTGAGAGACTTTTTTTTTACACTACAAAATCACTGCAGATGGTGACTGCAGCCATGAAATTAAAAGATGCTTGATCCTTGTGAGAAAAGTTATGACCAACTTAGACAGCATATTTAAAAGCAGAGACATTATTTTGCTGACAAAGATCCAACTAGTCAAAGCTTTGGATCTTCCAGTAGTCATGTATGGATGTGAGAGGTGGGCTATAAAGAAAGGTGTGGGCCAAAGAATTGATGCTTTTGAACTGTGGTGTTGGAGAAGACTCTTGAGAGTCCCTTAGAGAGCAAGGAGATCCAACCTCTCCATCCTAAGAAAATCAGTCCTGAATATTCATTGGAAGGATGGATGTTGAAGCTGAAACTCCAAAACTTTGGCCACCTGATAAGAAGAACTGACTCATTTGAAAAGACCCTGAAGGTAATTTAACTCAGATGAGCATTATATCTACTACCTTGGGCAGGAATCCCTTAGAAAAAATGGAGTAGACAGAATAGTCAATAAAATTTCCCGAAATGCAGTACTTGGATGCACTCTCAAAAATGACAGAATAATCTCTGTTTGTTTCCAAGGCAAAACATTCAGTATCATGGTAATCCAAGTCTATGCCTTGACCAGTAATGCTGAAGAAGCTGAGGCTGAACGGTTCTGTGAAGACCTACAAGACCTTCTAGAACACCCAAAAAAGATGTCTTTTTTATTATAGGGGACTGGAATTCAAAAGTGGGAAGTCAAAAAACACCTGGACTAACAGGCAAATTTGGCCTTGCAGTACAGAATGAAGCAGGGCAAAGGCTAATAGAGTTCTGCCAAGAGAACACACTGGTCATGGGAAACATCCTCTTCCAACAATACACGAGAAGACTCTGCACATGGACATCACCAGATGGTCAACACTGAAATCAGACTGATTATATTCCTTGGAGTCAAAGAAGGAGAAGCTCTAAACAGTCAGCAAAAACAAGACCAGGAGCTGACTGTGGCTCAGATCATGAGCTCTTTATTGCCAAATTCAGACTTAAGTTTAAGAAAGTAGAGGATACCACTAGACCATTCAGGTATGACCTAAATCAAATCCCTTATGACAACACATTGGAAGTGAGAAATAGATTTATGGGACTAGATCTGATAGAGTTTCTGATGAACTATGGATAAAGATTCATGACATTGTACAAGAGACAGGAATCAAGACCATTCCCAAGGGGAAAAAAAAATGCAAAAGAGTAAATATCTGTCTGAGGAGACCTTACAAATAGTTGTGAAAAGAATCGAAGTGAAAAGCAAAGGAGAAAAGGAATGATATACCCATTTGAGTGCAGAGTTCCATAGAATAGCAAGGAGAGCTAAGAAAGCCTTCGTCAACCATCAATGCAAAGAAATAGAGGAAAACAATAGAATGGGAAAGACTAGAGATCACTTCAAGAAAATTAGAGATAACAAGTGAACATTCCATGAAAAGATGGGCTCGATAAAGGACAGAAATGCTATGGACCTAACAGAAGCAGAAGATATTAAGAAGAGGTGGCAAGAATACACAGAAGAACTGTACAAAAAGGATCTTCACGACCCAGATAATCATGATGGTGTGATCACTCACACTCACCTAGAGCCAGACATCCTGGAACCTATGAAGTCAAGTGGGTCTTAAGAAGCATCACTACGAACAAAGTTAGTGGAGGTGATGGAATTCCCGTTGAGCTATGTCAAATCTTCAAAGATGATGCTGTGAAAGTGCTGCACTCAATATGCCAGCAAATTTAGAAAACTCAGCAGTGGCCACAGGACTGGAAAAGGTCAGTTTTCATTCCAATCCCAAAGAAAGGCAATGCCAAAGAGTGCTCAAACTACCACACAATTGTACTCATTTCACACACTAGTAAAGTAATGGTCTAAATTCTCCAAGCCAGGCTTCAGCAATATGTGAACCATGAACTTCCAGATGTTCCAGCTGGCTTTAGAAATGGCAGAGGAACCACAGGTCAAATTGCTGATATCTGCTGGATCATTGAAAAAGCAGGAGAGTTCCAGAAAAACATCTATTTCTGCTTTATTGACTATGCCAAAGCCTTTGAGTGTGTGGATCACAATAAACTGTGGAAAATTCAGAAGGAGATGGGAATACCAGAACACCTGACCTGCCTCTTGAGAAATCTGTATGCAGGGTCAGGAAGCAACAGTTATAACTGGACATGAAACACAGACTGGTTCCAAATAGGAAAAGGAGTACGTCAAGGCTGCGTATTGTCACCCTGTTTATTTAACTTATATGCAGAGTACATTATGAGAAATGCTGGGCTGGAGGAAGCACAAGCTGGAATCAAGATTGCCGGGAGAAATATCAGTAACCTCAGATATGTAGATGATACCACCTTTATGGCAGAAAGTGAAGAACTAAAAAGCCTCTTGATGAAAGTAAAAGAGGAGAGTGGAAAAGTTGGCTTAAAGCTCAACATTCAGAAAAGTAAGATTATGGCATCTGGTCCCACCACTTCATGGCAAATAGATGGGTAAACAGTGGCTGACTATTCTTCTGGGCTCCAAAATCACTGCTGATGGTGATTGCAGCCATGAAACTAAAAGATGCTTACTCCTTGTAAGCAAAGTTATGACCAACCTAGACAACATATTAAAAATCAGAGACATTACTTTGCCAACAAAGGTCCATCTAGTCAAGGCTATGGTTTTTCCAGTAGTCATGTATGGATGTGAGAGTTGGACTGTGAAGAAAGCTGAGCACCAAATAATTGATGCTTTTGAACTGTGGTGTGGAGAATACTCTTGAGATTTCCTTGGACTGTAAGGAGATCCAACCAGTCCATCCTAAAGGAGATCAGTCCTGGGTGTTCATTGGAAGGACTGATGTTGAAGCTGAAACTTCAATACTTTTGCCACCAGATGCTAAGAGCTGACTCATTTGAAAAGACCCTGGTGCTGGGAAAGATTGATGGCAGGAGGAGAAGGGGACCACAGAGGATGAGATGTTTGGATGGCATCACTGACTCAATGGACATGGGTTTGGGTAGACTCCAGCAGTTGGTGATGGACAGGGAGTCCTGGCGTGCTGCAGTTCATGGGGTTGCAAAGAGTCAGACACGACTGAGCGACTGAACTGAACTGAACTGATGCTGGGAATGATTGAAGGTGGCAGGAGGAAGGATGACAGAGGATTAGTCAGTTGAATGGCTCCAGCCACTCAATGGACATGAGCCTAAGTAAGCTCCGGGAGTTTGTGATAGATGGAAAACTGGCGTGCTGCAGTCCATAAGGTCACAAAGAATTGGACACAACTGAGCAACTGAACTGAATTGAGGCTCTGGATAACCTGAGAACAGGAGTCCTTCACTGTAGAACTTCAGAGAGTTCTCTTCACATTATACATTGCATCTGCAACAGTTGTGCCTCCTGGAGCCATGTGGTGTGCAGGCAGTGAGGCCATCAGTGGACCTCTCTGCATTTTTCGACCATCTTGCTTAAAGTTGTCTGGACAGATGGAGGGGTTTCAACTTTTATTAAATATTTAAAAGGTATCTGAATGTAAAAAGATTCATTGCATTATTAGGGTAAAAGATGGAACTACTAATAGGATAATCTATCATTTTGCAAAAAACTATGGTTCTTAGAATTTGAAAATTTGCATTCGATTTCTGTTGCTCTATCTCATAATAGGGCTACTAGGAAACCTGAGAACCTAATCACAGAAATACAGAAGTTTTGTTGTTAAATTGCTCATTTGTGTCCAAACCTTTGTGACCCCATTGACTACAGAACAACAGGGTACCCTGTCTTTCAGTATCTCACAGAGTTTGCTCAGACTCATGTCTATTGAGACCATGATGCCATCCAACCATCTCATCATCTGTCACTCCTTTTTCCTTCTGCCTTCAATCTTTCCCAGCATCAGGGTCTTTTCTAATGAGTCAACATTTCATATCTGGTGGCCAAAGGATTGGAGCTTCAACTTCAGCATCAGTCCTTCCAATGAGTATTCAGGGTTGATTTGCTTTATAATTGATTGGTTTGGTCTCTTGCTATCCAAGGGACTCTCAAGAAACTTCTCCAGCACCACAATTCAAAAGCATGAATTGTTTGACTATCAGCTTTCTTTATGGTCCAACTCTACATATGTAGTCATAGCTTTGCCTATACAGACCTTTTTTGACAGTGATACCTCTGATTTTTTATAGGAAGTCTAGGTTTGTCGTAGCTTTTCTTCTAAAGAGCAAAAATCAATTAATTCCATGTTGAGTCACCCTCCTCATTGATTTTGGATTCCACAAGTAAAGCATATCACTCTTTCCATTTTTTCCCCCATCTATTTGCCAGGAAGTGATGGGAAAAGATGTCATGATCTTAAGTTTATTGAATGTTCTGTTTACAGCCAACTTTTTCACTCTTCTCTTTAACTTTCAAGAGGCTCTTCAGTTCCTCTGATTTCTGCCATTAGGGTTGTGTCATCTGCATATCTGAGGTGAATATTTCTCTCAGCAATCTTGATTCCATCTTGTGAGTTATCCAGCCCAGCATTTCACATGCTGTGCTCTACATAGACGTTAAATAAGCAGAGTAACAATGTACAACCTTATCATACTGCTTTCCCAGTTTTGAACCAGTCTGTTGTTCCATGTCTGGTTCTATCTGTTGTTTCTTGACAAGCATACAGGTTTCTCAGGAGACAAGTAAGATAGTCTAGTATTCCCATCTTTTTCAGAATTATCCACATTTTTTTGTGAGCCAAACAGTCAAAGGTTTTAGCATAGTCAATGCAGCAGAACTAGATCCCCTTGGCTTTTCTATGACCCAGTGAATATTGGCCATTTGATCTCTGGTTCCTCTGCCTTTTTAAAATTCAGCTTGCCCATTTGAAAGTTCTCAGTTCACATACTGTTGAAACTTAGCTTGAAAGATTTTGAGCATTATCTTGCTAGCATGTGAAATGAGTGCAAATATGTGGTAGTCTGAACATTCTTTGACACTGCCCTTCTTTAGGATTGGAATGAAAACTGACCTTTTCCAGTCCTGGGGCCACTGCTGAGTTTTTCAATTTTGCTGGCATATTGTGTGCAGGACTTTCACAGCATCATATTTTAGGATTTGAAATAGCTCAACTGGAATTCCATTGCCCCCATTAGCTTTGCTCATAGTGATTCTTCCTAAGACCCAATGGACTTTGCATTCCAGGATGTCTGGCTCTAGGTGAGTGATCACACCATCTTGGTTATCTGGGTCATGAAGATCTTTTTGTATAGTTCCTGTGTATTATTGACCCCTCTTCTTGATATTGTCTACTTCTGTTCGGCCCATACCATTTTTGTCCTTTATGGTGTCCATCTTTGCATGAAATGTTCCCTTGGTATCTCTAATTTTCTTGAAGAGATCTCTAGTTTTCCCCATTCTATTGTTTTACTCTATTTATTTGCATTGTTCATTTAAGAAGGCTTTCTTATCTCTCCTTGCTAATAACTTGCATTCAGATGGGTATATCTTTCCTTTTCTCTTTTGCTTCTCTTTTCTCATTTTTTTTTTAAGGCCTCCTCACTTGCATTTCTTTTTGTTGGGTACGGTTTAGGTCACTGCCTCCTGTCCAAAGTTATGAACCTCTATCCATATTTCTTCAGGTACTCTATCAGATCTAATCCCTTCAATCAGTTTGTCACTTCTACTGTATAATCAAAAGTGATTTGATATAGGTCATATCTGAATGGCCTAGTGGGATACTGGTTAAGTTGGAAATGGGGACAGTATGTTATATCATGTTTTAATTAAATCATCATTATGAATTGAATTTTGTCAATGTGATAAAAAAATACTTATCTCTCTTTCCTATTAATGTATAGTTTTAAAATGATGACTTTCAAACAATGGATACCAAATACAATTGCATTTTACTTTTAAATTAAAGCATGTCTTAATTCACAAATGATGACAAAGGTCTACTAAGCTTTCAACAACTTTCTTCTCCTCTCTCTTAGATAGTTAGAGGAAAAGGGTCTTAACCATATCCCATTTTGCAGCTCTGTAGTTATTCTAGAGAAAATCAATCATATGGCCAGAAAATGGACAGACATCTGCAAGAGGATGAGCAGAATGAGGGGAATGACTTTGAGGATTGCATTTACTCTTAAAGGGGACAGAATCCTTACAGATATGATCATGAAGGTGAAAGAGAATGTTCAAAGAATAGCAATTGTTCACTCAATTCTGGAATTCCACAGAATAAATTAAAACTGTATTATCTGAAATAACCTGAAATTTAAATAATACCAAAAGCACATTAATAAATATATGAATGGCAAATTATTAAGAGGAAATAGTAGGAATTTGAAGAACAGCAGTTTACATCACAAAAGACACTACAATTCTATTGCTTATATTATGAAAGGAATCCTCAGATTTCTCAATGAAAAAATGTTCACTAGTATCCTCATCACAGAAAGAGCCCTGCATTTACTAGATCCTGTAATCAGGGCTTAGTAATTAAGTCTGATCAAAGGACATTTTATTACTCATGTCTCATACTTCTCCGGCCCCTTTGAAATCAGAGAATTTATGATGTAGTCAAGCCCAGTTGTGTCTGACTCTTTCTGACTCCATGGACTATATAGTCCATGGAATTCTCCAGGCCAGAATACTGCATTTCAGGTGGATTCTTTACCAACTGAGCTATCAGGGAAGCCCCGGAAAAGTGCATACTATATATATATATATTTTTTTTTTTTTTTAAAGGATACATTATATATTTCTTTTTTAATCAATCACTAACATTAGTGGTTTGAAAAAAAAACAAAAAGTAATTTACCTGTAATAGTAAAACATGTAAAATGTACTTGCTTTGTGCTTTTACAGTGGATAAAGAAGGAGGGGAAAACAAAGAATACATCTACCCCCTGAGCTGTGCTGTGCTGTCCATATCCTGCCTTTCAATACTAATTTCCCCAAACTGATAAGTTCCCGGCTGCTACACAACAAAATATCTGGAGAAAAGACCTCCATATGTTGTTGTGAAGCTGATCACACTCAACTGCTAAAGAAAGTTGACTCATGAAGCCACAGCTGCCAGGCTGTTGTTCTCCATTGTAGTTCAAGACAGTCTCTGCAGAGAGCCTGATGTGACTGGAAAACAAGCCAAGTTGTAGAGGAGGAAGGATCCTATGCAAGTGAGTAAATGAGAGGGTAGAGTACCTGATTGGGAGAGATTCCAAGTGGGATCCAATTGCTATTGGCCCTCCTTCTCTTACACATCCCAACCAGTAGAAGCTGAGCATAAAATTGATCTCTAGAAATATGGATGCTTTTGTCTAAAAGAGTAACTCCTAGAGAGAGCTTTTTTTTTTTTCCCTATGGAAGCAAATACATTTGTGATGGTAAGAAAGCAACCATTATATTTTCACTTAGGACCTTTATCAGGATCCAGAGACAGCCACACTAAACTTTATCATGGTCTGCAACTCAGTCTTGATGCTTCTGTCTCCAGGACTTTGCTTGTGTGTTTCTTTCTCTCATGGGGAAATGGTATTCTCAAGCCCTTAGTTTTAGTTTTCATAATCCTCTATCCTTCAAGGCTCAGTTCAAATGATACATAATTCCTGAATCCATTTATTATTTAAAACATGATTGATGTCTTGTTTCTGAGCACAAAAAAAAAAAATGAAAAATACTAGTTCCAGTCCTACCTTCATGACTTACCCACAAGTGGGAGTAGACAACCCTATAGTTTGAAAAATAAAGCACAGCAAGTAATTAATCATTACCGAAGGGTGCAGATGAATCACTTTCATACTTGTAAAAGAGTGTGGGCCTGGTGTTGGATCAGAGTCATTCCTGGAAGAAATGATATACAATATAATTCTAGAGTGGGCAGGCTATAGCTGGATTTCCTCTTTCATTACTTGAGGGGATGGGTGGTAAGGTTTCTGAGCACCTAATTTCAATGTGTTTGTGTGGGCATGTTTCCCAGTAAGAAGCAATTATCCAACACCAGCTGCAGTTTAACTCATTTCAGATTCTGTCTACCTGGAGATAGCAACAGAGTCCACAGGTTAAAGCTCAGTCCCACAAGACTGACTGCCTTCCACTCAGAGGCCAATCACACACCCAAGTTGTCACCTGTGCTACTGACTAACCAGCAATAGATAGGAGTTTCCAATGACCCCATCCTTGGTTTCAATTGATTTCCTAGAGCAGCTCACAGAACTTAGGAAACCAGTCAATTCACTAGGTTGCTGCTGCTGCTGCTGCAAAGTCGCCTCAGTCATGTCCGACTCTGTGCAACCCCATAGACGACAGCCCACCAGGCAGAGCCCACTAGGCTCTGCCATCCCTGGGATTCTCCAGGCAAGAACACTGGAGTGGGTTGCCATTTCCTTCTCCAGTGCATGAAAGTGAAAAGTGAAAATGAAGTTGCTCAGTCGTGTCTGACTCTTCGCAACCCCATAGACTGCAGCCCACCAGGCTCCTCCATCCATGAGATTTCCCTGGTTTCTTATAAAAAGATGTAATTCATGAAGACTCAGATGGAAGAGATGCATAGAACAATGCATTGGGGAAATGGTGTGGAGTTTCCATGTTCTCTGAGAGTGCCACTCTCCCAAATCTCCACTTGTTCACCAATCTAGAAGCTCCAAGAACCTTGTCTTTGGGGATTTATGGAGGCTTCATCACAAACTCTGGGAGTTGGTGATGGACAGGGAGGCCTGGCGTGCTGCGATTCATGGAGTCTCAAAGAGTCGGACACAACTGAGTGACTGATCTGATCTGATTTGATCATCACAAAGGCACAGTTAATTAAATCATTGTTCACTGGTGATTGAACCTAATCTCCAGCCTTCTCCCCTCCCAAGAGGTCTAGGGTTGGGACTGAAAGCTCCAAACTTCTAATGACATGGGTGGTTCTTCAAGCAAACAGGCCCCATCCTTAGGTGCATTCCAGGGCCACCTCATTAACATAAAACAGTGTGGTAGAAAGGGGCTTGAATGAACAACAAGACTATTTCACTTTTATGACTCTGAAGCAAGTGTATGAACTCAAGAGAAGACACCAACTATTTTGACAAAAAATGCTCCCATTGTTTTTATTGCTCAAGAAATTCCAAGATCCATGAGCACAAAACTGGGAACAGAGAAATAAGAAATATATTTCTTATTATAAATAATATTATTGTAAGTAGGTGAGATGAAAAACTATATCAGTAGATGGAATAGCACATGCTAAGTTCTAGAGATGAAAGAGTCTATTATGCATGAGAAGAATGGACAGATGTGTAGGTGGTTACTGAGAGCAGAAAAATGGGAAGAGAAAAAGCTAGACAGTGTTGATATGGTTTAGGGTTTTCTAAGCCCTGTGGAGGAGTTTGCACCCACTTACTAAAAATGGAAATCCTCAAAATTTTTGCAAAAGTGGAATCAGCTGCCCAGATATGCATTTTTCCTAAAACAAGTAATAGTAAGAATAAAAATGTTGACTGCTCTGAAGAGAATGGGGTGATGGGGCAAGGGAAATAAAGCAGCTAGCAAATAAATCACATAGCAATACATGCTAGAGATTGTTGGTCCTCAACTTGTGTAAGTAGGATACAATAAAGGAATGGGGCAAGATATTGGAGATAACTGGTGTAAGAAGTTAAGAGAGGGAGATAATAGGGTGTGAACACAGACTGGCAAACATAGTTGCTGGAAAGGGAAGTGTAAAAATAAGTGCACACCTGAGTGTAGACAAGAAAGGAGTAATGAGACCAGTTGGGGCCTTATAAAACTGTAAATGTTCCACTCAGCATTTAAATATACAAGTAGAGAGAAATGAAGAGGCAAGTGCTGGTTCAATATTAACTAGCATATGTATATGGTAACAGAAGCTGTGCAAAGAGATGAGCTCACCAAAGGAAGATATGGGGCTTAAAGAGTAAATCACTGAGGACAGAGATTGAGTGTTCCACTTAAATGTGCTCAAACCAACCCTCATAGCAAAAACTGGTTTTTATACTTCTGAATTTTCGTAGTAATCTGTCTTTCCTTCTTTTACAGAGTTTATCACTTTAGCCTTAAAAGTATGGCTATTGATTTATTTTAATTTTGTTTTATTTGCTCCACCCCTCAATAATTGAGTATTTATCAACCATCAGACATTTTATATATTTTAAATTGATTTAATTGATTCTAACCCTAACCCAAACCCTATTTTTTTCTTTGGCAGATCTTTTATATATTTTTATATATTTTATATTTACTTTCTCTTTTTAAACTCACAACAGATTCGAGAGATAGGCACTATGATTTTCCCCTATTTGTCAGAGATAAGGATATGTTTTCTCCAAATCTTGTACATACCACCATCATGGACATACAAGCAGGCCTAATGTTCCAATTAGCCTTATATTTAGGCAGGTCCACCCCGACAATCATGGTTCAGATGGTAAAGCGTCTGTCTACAATGTGAGAGACCTGGTTTCCAACCGTGGGTTGGGAAGATTCCTTGGAGAAGGAAGTGGCAACCCACTCCAGTACTCTTGCCTTGAAAATCCCATGGACGGAGGAGCTTGGGGCAGGCTACTATCCATGGGGTCGCAAAGAGTCAGGCACGACTGAGCAACTTCACTTTCACTTTCACCCCGACAATGGACTGAATTCTAGTCAAAGAAATGTAACCTGATTTACACTACTTCCAGGACTGGCCTCTAAAATACCTTCCTTACGATACTCCTGACTCTTTTTATTTTCATTTGAGTCCAAATACAGAGAATCCAGAGATGGATTCCAAGCCTCTTGTGCGATATTGAAGCTTCAGTCCTTGAATAGATTCTTGAAAGAGGATAATCCCCAAAACAGTTTCCTGAGCAAAAATACATATCAGAAAGTAACATGAGTGAGCAATAAGTTTTTGTTTGTTTGTTTTGTTTATAATGGCTGAATTCGGAATTGTTTGTTAAAACAACAAGCCTAACTGACTAATAGACAAGCAAAAGAAAGGTAATAAAATTTAGTAAAGTAAAAAGTATTCATTCCAGATCACACAACTAGTAAGTACCTTTGCTGGTATGCCAACTTAAATATACTTGAACACACACACATATATATTACAAACTTCTTTTCTAAAATATTCCTTTCCTCCAAACTCACATAATCTCAGAGCTCAGAATGGGGTCTCACCCATGAGGCAAAGGCCATGACAATGTCTGTTAAAAGGAACAAATTAAGCTATGGCGATAATATCATTGCCATGCCACTGATGGGTCATAAAACTATTGATAGAAAATGATCCACAAAAGTACTGCTTGGGAATTTGTGGCTTAGAAAATGAATGTCAAATGACACGCATGGTGAATAACAACTTGGATTTTAGTTTCCTCCCATTGACTCGCAACATCATTATGGATAAACAAATACACAGAATGAAGTCCCTCTAAGTCCTCCCTTATTTTTAGAATGCTATGACTATGAAAACTAAATTTTAAAAATCCCTCGAGAAAATATTATTTAAATTACTAATTTTTCTTTAGCAGCTCCACCTTCAAAAAGTGCCACCTTAACTGAGATTTTAAAAGAAGCAAAGATTTTTTTAAATATTAGAAATATGGGGAAAACAAAACAAAACAAAACAATCCAGAGAGCTGTGCAGTAAGACCAAAAAAAAAAAAAGATATTTCTAACAGGGCTGTCTTGCAAACTTGTCACCTATCATAGTAATATCATCAGTAAAATGCTATTAGTAGCTAAACAAAATATTCAGAAGTAAAATAACCAAAGAAGGCACTTTATATGTGTAGAATTCTTAGCAATTTGTTGTGAAATGTAGTACTCAGAATTGTGTTTGCAACGTGAAATCTTGCTGCAAAAGTGTCTAAACTAACAGTGGTGCCCACAGCTTGTCTATGGCAAAAGGCATTATTCTGCTTGCTGGCTATCTAAATAAAGGTGATAAACATATTAAATAGGAAAACATAATGGAGATGGTGTCAGAAAAAAATCCATAAATCTTTATCTTTATATAGAAACACAACAATTTCAAAAGAAGATTAGTTGGTACCCTAAAGCCTGAAGCATCAGTATTTGGATCTAGATGCAGGATGACCTTACTTTGTAATAAATGTAAGGAAAGTGTTAATCATGTCCAAGCTAAATTAATCTGGATTCCCCCAGTGCATTTACTGATGTCATAACAGCCATTGCCTAAGACCATCATGATGAAACCATATATCTGAATTTGAGCAGAGAGAGAGAGGAAGGGAGAGAGAAGAGAGAGGAAGGGAGAAAGTATGAGAGACAGGTATAGAGGAGGTAAAAATAGAGATCAAGTCAAAGTCCAGCATCATGTTTGTGCTTTGGGGGAAAGGTAAGAGAAATATAAGTAACAAGGAAAGTTCCTAGCTAATGGGTAAACTCACTAAGAAAAGGCATGGATTTTTACGTATGTATATAACATATAAAACATACTTAATATTTGTAATAACTTAGATTACTGAAATGTCAAGGGAAAACATAGTTTTCTCCTTTATACCTTAAAGCTAGAATGCGTTCAACCTATTTCTTTTAAATTTCTAATTAAATCTTAATTTTAGCATAGATTTTTGTTACAAAGAACAGATTGAAGAGCGGACTTTTGTTTCAGATTGAATTTGGTGGACAATGTATATTTGTCTCACAGCTCAGAAAACCCAATATGGAGAATCAGTATACAAAACTACGGCCGGTCCAAATTGTCTGTGAGATTCCTGCCTTGAAATATATTCATCCAATGATTCCCATTTTATCCTTTTTAAATAAAGGTTTTTAGGATCATAAAAAATAAATATGTCATGAGTTTGTGGATTGTTTTCTTCTTTTTCCTTTTGGCTGGTTCATGCTGCGTTAGTGGGATAATTCTTTATCCAAAGCGCCGGTACTCTGGTGCCATCAAGCCGTGATGATTTTTGCCTTATTGCATTTAGCAGCACTTCAGCATTATGGCTGCACACTACCTCAGGGAACAGGAGGGGGCTGGAAAAAAATAGAAAGGAACAAAATAAAGATAGAAAGAAATAATCATCAGAGAACATCCTCAGGGAGTGCAGAAAAGCAAAAGCCAAAGAAAGTAACAACTTACAGTGCTGTGAAAATTGTGTGAACCTGTTACAGGGAGAAATACGTGTTTGATAGAATTTAAATTATTTAAGACCCTGGAAAGTGATTTTACTCATCTTCCGCTTCTGGAGGAAAACTATCTGCAAATAATTTTATTTACTCCTTTCTCTTGCTCATTTTTTTTTCTACCTGTAAATTTTACATTCAATCTTTAATGCTAGATTCAGATAACTAAAGTTATTCTGCATTGTTGTATTTCTTTTCTATTTAATTGCTTTGCTGCATTTCATCAGATTATAAATGTCATGTTGACATATTATAGGTAGGTATTACAAAGTCAAGAAAATTGTAGACAAACTTTATGCCTTAAATTTATATCATCTTTGCAGTGCAAGATAACATTGGGCTGTGGCTTTTTTTCTGGGACTTTATTAAAGATGAATATAGCTTTTAGGGAGCTGGACATTGTCAAAATGATTTTTAGAACCATAGAAAAAGGATTGCCTCAACTTCTCCAAATTCTGAAGTTTAACACATCTCTACAAAGAGAGTGATACAATTGTCTAAATTAAAAATTAATAATAATAAAATGAGAGGAATCATAAAGACTATCCTATTTAAATCTGTAAACAGAGATGACTCTCATTTCAACACCATAGGAAGCAAGTGGCTATTTTTATGTCCAGCGCAACAAGTTTTTGCTTTTTGTGGCTCCTCAGCTCGGAGAGCAGCCGTTTGTTTGTGACATAGAAGAGACTGAAACAATCTAACCCCCATGGAGCTATATATTAATCTCTGTAAAGTCTAACAATGTGGTTTCAGTGAAGGATAGGGAAACAATTTCTTAATCTCCCAAGTAAGTGAACTTTTTACAGAGACACAGCATCAAAATGTGAGTATCATGACCAACAACATAATGACTATCTCCCATCTTCCTTAGGAGAGAAGAAAGGGGAGATCTTTCCTCAAAGGGCAGAGTTAAACATGACATTTTCTCAGCTATCCAATCATATTTACAACAGTGAGGTACAGTGGGGAAGTCATTTCAGCAGATTGCATACCCCGAAGTAACTGAGTGTTAGCTTCCCCTACTGGGGGTGGACTGATGTCTCTATAGCAGGTCTTAGTATGTGCTGAGTGGGATGTCCCTTCCCCTCATAATGATATAAAATGATGATGCCAGGCCCTTCCATTAATGGGGTGAACTATATAAAGTTCTTCCTTAATGATAGCCAGGGATTTAAGGCATATGCTTCCTAGGCAGAAGAAACTGAGAATGAGTCATGGTGAATAGTTAGCAAAAAGCCAATCCTTTTGCTAAGATATCACACTAGAACCTAAAGTCTAATTCGTAGAGTACCAATTGTTTTTTTTGTTTTGTTTTGTTTGTTTGTTTTTGTTTTTCTGGTCAAGACATTCAGGTTCTAATTTATTTAGAGGTACTTCAGTCATCAACTTTTCAGGGAGCCTAAAAAGTTGTTTTTAGGCTCAGAGTTTCCTCATGAACTAGGGGAATGTATATGTACCTAATAAAGAATAAAGAAGTTAAGAAGGCACAGTAATCTTTATACATCTTTGGCTGTTAGGTAAACTGCATAAACTAAACTCTTAAAAAATATATAGACACATTTTCACATGGTATTTGTCCGCTGCTTAGACCTTGGTAGTGTAATAGAAATAGATTACTATTTTATAGGAAAGGAGATTAAGCCTCAGAGTATTTAAGTGATTTGACAAAAATACCACATAAGTAACATGCCAGCTCACAATTCTGCATGATGTTCTAATATGCAGTTCAGTTCAGTCACTCAGTCGTGTTCGACTCTTTGCAACCCCATGGACTGGAGCACATCAGGCTTCCCTGTCCATCACCAGCTCCCGAAGCTAGCTCAAACTCATGTCCATCAAGTCAGTGATGCCATCCAACCATCTCACACTCTGTTGTCCCCATATCCTCCCACCTTCAATCTTTCCCAGCATCAGGGTCTTTTCCAATGAGTCAGTTTTTCCCATCAGGTGGCCAAAGTTTTAGAGTTTCAGCTTCAGCATCAGTCCTTACAATGAATTTTCTGGACTGATTTCGTTTAGGATTGACGGGTTGAAACTCCTTATAGACCGAGGGACTCTCAGGAGTCTTCTCCAACACCACAGTTCAAAAGCATCAGTTCTTTGGCACTCAGCTTTTTTCATAGTCCATCTCTTACATCCATACATGCCCACTGGAAAAACCATAGCTTTGACTAGATGGACCTTTGTTGACAAAGTACTGTCTCTGCTTTCTAATACGCTCTCTAGTTCGGTCATAGCTTTTCTTCCAAGGAGCAAGTGTCTTTTAATCTCATGCAGAATATAACATGCAGAATCATGCCTAATAAACTGTTACCTATATTCAACTCCATAACATGCCTACTACCAGAGAGGTTGTGTGTCTGTTAATATCCTTGACTTTGGAGAAATGGAGACACCTGAATCTCAGCCCCAGATCTTCCTCCTTCTAGCCAAATAATCTTAGTCAGTTGTTTAGTCTTGTGTGGGTTCTGGTATTCTCATCTATAAAACAAGGTAAGTGGATGCTTTTTCGTAGGATTCTTGCAAGGACTGAGTGACTTATAGACATTTTTATTCTAGTTTCGTTTAGTTGCTTCCCAGTTGTGGAACAAAGTACAATCAGTGGCCTCACTTGCTCCTATTCTCAGTGTCCCAAGAGAAGGAAAATACTCTGGATGCCCAAAGAGAGTGAAGAATATGGAGATACTTCTTAACAGAGAACTCAGACCACCTGAGAATTACAGTAATGCCTAAAATTTATCACTCTACATTTTTCAATGGAACACAAAAAAATATATTGTGTGTTCCATTGAAAAATGTAGAGAAGCCAACAGATATATGAGCTTCTTGCTATTGTGAAAAATTAAGTGTATAGTCAAAGCCTGAGGAAATTGGTGTTAGTTTTAAGTTTATATAATATCCCTAACAATTTAATATTTTCAGCAGGGTACCTGTGGTCCATGTATTAATTGGTGACTTTAATACTCTGCTAAATGACCTCAATATTAATACTAAAAGACCTCAAGAATGAGAATGACAAAATACCAAATATGTCACATAAAATGTGCAAAGTTTTAGAAGCAAACACTGATTGCATACTTATGATGTACCAGGAATTGTTCTAAATGTTTTACTTGCTCTGTTTTATTGAGTCTGTACACCAACGCTTCAATGGAAGAATATTTTGTTCATTAGATTAAATCTCTGCTGATGAGTTATGGAAAAAGGACTTCAATGTAGGCATCCTGACTTCAGGGTCCATAGCCCATGCTCTAGGCTGTATGTACCATATAATTGCAAACAACACAGAGACGAAAATGATGTAGTTTATCTCAGCTATAGGCATTTAGCTCTGTCTGGATGATTTAAGAACTACTTTTTGGTCATGGCATATTTTAACTTATGTTAAATTTATAGCATAATAATCTAACACCAAAGTTTGAAAATATTGTGTTGGAAATAATGTTATAAAAAATAGGTAATGACTTGTTGTATGGGGAGAAAGAGAAATAAAAGCTATATTTTAGCAAGACTGCATCACCCTAGAACTTGATTAAGAGCTCAGTGAAATTCCAGAGAACATAAAATCTTATCCTTCTAACTTTATAAATAAGGAAACTGAGGCACACAGAATAATACAACAGCAGATGCACACATGTCTTATATTGTTAATTAACATTTGTTTCACTTTTCACTGGCTGGCCAGGCTATGCACCTAATGTTGAAAAGCAAAAAGAAGCAGGTATGTGCCACCCAGAGAAGGTCACAAAAACAGATAACACACATATTATACCCTAGTGGTATAGAGTTTATTACAGCAAGAGGAGAGAACAAGTACACAAGATCCAGCAACTTGCAATGTGATCTCCCATGCTAGGTTATCTACCCCCTTTCTGACAAAAGCGATTTCACTGCATACATCACACTTCTTGCTGCAATAGGAGAATCATGACCATCTCCCCGGGACTTAAAATACAGAAGGCTGGGGGCTTGCCTGAGGGCCATTGACACATGTGCTTAGGAAGAACAAAGGAGTACACACTAAGTTTGAAACAGGGAAAGATGTTCCCACAAGGCCATCAACCCAGAACAGGTTGTTTGTTCTCTTTGCCTCTTGGTAGTGAAGTATTCCTGCATGCGTTGAAAGATGATGGCATGCATCAGACTGCCATTCCTAACTCTTTCATATCTTTTTTTTTTTTTTTTCTTGATGGGTACCAATACTTTATTTCACCTTATTTAACTATCAGAAATTAGCAATTACTCATTAAAAAAATATATATATATAGAGAGATAGATATGTATATATCCATTATCAAGACTCTTGAGAGTCCCTTGGACTGCAAGGAGATCCAACCAGTCCATTCTGAAGGAGATCAGCCCTGCGATTTCTTTGGAAGGAATGATGCTAAAGCTGAAACTCCAGTACTTTGGCCACCTCATGCGAAGAGTTGACTCATTGGAAAAGACTCTGATGCTGGGAGGATTGGGGGCAGGAGGAGAAGGGGACGACAGAGGATGAGATGGCTGGATAGCATCACTAACTCGATGGACGTGAGTCTGAATGAACTCCGGGAGTTGGTGATGGACAGGGAGGTCTGGCGTGCTGCGATTCATGGGGTCGCAAAGAGTCAGACACAACTGAGTGACTGATCTAATCTGATCCATTATCGGAGAAGGCGATGGCACCCCACTCCAGTACTCTTGCCTGGAAAATCCCATGAGCAGAGGAGCCTGGTAGGCTGCAGTCCATGGGGTCGCTAAGAGTCAGACACGACTGAGAGACTTCACTTTCACTTTTCACTTTCATGCATTGGAGAAGGAAAAGGCAACCCACTCCAGTGTTCTTGCCTGGAGAATCCCAGGGACGGGGAAGCCTGGTGGGCCGCTGTCTATGGGGTCGCACAGAGTTGGACACGACTGAAGTGACTTAGCAGCATGTCCATTATTGTAAATTCAACTGTATATATACAAATTTCTTTGTTCATTTTTTCTTGCAATCCTCTTGGAATATATTTCTGTTTTCCTGAAGTTCCTGTAAATAGGATTTGGTTTTGGTAGATTTTGTTTGTCAGAAAATACCTTTATTTTATTTGTGTTCTTTAACGATGGTTCAGCTGGATATAAAGTTATAGATATTTTTAATTTATTTTTTAATTGGAGGAAATTTGATTTACAATGTTGTGTTGGTTTCTGCCATACAACAACACAATTCAGCAATAATCTCCCTCCCTTCTCCCCATCGCACCTTTCTAAGGTCATCAAAGAGTGCCAGACTGTGTTTCCTGTGTTATATAGCAGCTTCTCAGCTGTTAGCTATTTTATACATGGTAGTGTATATATGTTGATGCTACTTTCTCCATTCATCCCACTCTCTCCTTCCCCTACTGTGTCCACAAGTACATTTTCTATATCTGCATCTCCATTCCCTCCCTGCAAATAGGTTCATGATACCATTTTTCTAGATTCCATATATATGCATTAATAAAAAGTCTGAGTGCCAAAGAATTGATGTTTTTGAACTGCAGTGCTAGAGAAGACTCTTGACAGTCCCTTGAACAGCAAAGAGATCAAACCAGTCAATCCTAAAGGAAATCAATCCTGGATATTCATTTGAGGGACAGGCTAAAGCTGAAGCTCCAATACTACGGCCACCTGATGTGAAGAGCCAACTCATCTGAAAAGACCCTGATGCTGGGAAAGATTGAGGACAGGAGGAAAAGGGGGTGGCAGAGGATGTGATGGTTGGATGGCATCACTGATTCAATGGACATGAGTTTGAGTAAACCCTGAGAGATAGTGAAGGACAGGGAAGCCTGGTGTATTGCAGTCAGTGGTATTGCAAAGAGTCAGAAGTGGCTGAGTGACTGAACAACAGTGTTAGACAAATACAAAAGGTCCTGTGCTGTGCTGTGCTTAGTCTGTCTTAGTTTGACTGTTTGTGACCCCATGGACTGAAGCCCACCAGGATCCTCCAGACAAGACACGGGGATTCTCCAGACAAAAATACTGGAGGGGATTGCCATGACCTCCTGTAAGGGATATTCCCAACCAAGGATCGAACCTAGTTCTCCCACATTGCAGGCACATTCTTTATCATCTGAGCCACCAGGGAAGCCCAACAATACTGGAATATCACTTCTCCAGGGGATCTTCCCAATCCAGAAATCGAACTGGAATCTCCTGCATTGCAGGCAGACTCTTTACTAACTGAGCTACCAGGGAAGCCTACAAAATGTCCTAGCCATTCCTTTCTACAGGGGATCTTTCCAACCCAGGGACCGAAACTGAGTCTCCTGTGTTGCAGACAGATTCTTTACTATCTGAGCCACCAGGGAAGCCCCAAAAGTCCTATGGTAGCTAAATCATGGGACCAATGATGTCTATGCCCTAATTCCTGAAACCTGTGAATACACTGTATTTATTACATGGCAAATGGTTTACTGCAGATGTAGATCTTGAGACATGATTTTTCTGGATGATCTAGTACGTTCAATTCAAGCACATGACCTCTTAAAAGCAGATAACTTTTCTTACTAAAGTCAGAGAGATGGGATAAAGGAAAAGGCAGGAGAGATTCCAAGCAAGCATGGGAGAGACTTGACACACCATTATTGGCAGTGAAAATGAAAAGGAGGCTGCAAGCCAGAGGATGTAGAGATCTTCAGAAACTGGGAATGTCCCTAAACTGACTCCTAACAAGGACATGGGATCTCACAATTGCAAAGAAGTAGATTCTGCCGATAGTCTGAATGAGCAGTAAATGGATTTGCCCCTAAAGACTTCTGTAGGGAACACAGAATTGTTGTCACCTTGATTTTAGCTAGTGAGACCTGTACCAGATTTTTGACCTATAGAAATGCAATATAATACATTTCCATTGGTTTAAGCCCCTAAACTTCTGATAATTTGTTCCAACAGCAATACATATCTAATTCAGCTTCTAATAAAGTTGGGGTGCTATCATTGCTTTTGTGCTTTGGATTGGCAATTATACTGTTTATCTGGACAATTTGCATTTATATGCATCTTTGATGCTATCTTTCTTTTTAATTCTAAAATTGTGTAGCATTCCAAGATCTGACAAATATTGGCATTCTCAGTCAGGAATGTGTGATTTTAAGACAGCTTTCAGGGTTCACTCTGAAAGAAATTCTGGAAGGATCCACTCTGAAAGATTCACTCTGAAAGAACCATGTTGTCTCCACCATTTTATTCAGATGAAATCAGCTGATCCTAGACACAGGTGTGAAAGTAGGGGTACTTCACAAATGAGTAATTTCTCCCTGTATGGTGTTTGCATGTAGGCACATCTTCTTGTCTTAACTTAGAAAATCCTTATAGTTAAGTAGCTGAGCTTTGTTTCTTTCTCTGCCCCACCTTCCTCCCTGAATTACTGACCCACAGTTACCAGGTCAGGGACTCCTGAAGTAGAACCCTGGAATTAATTGCACCAATTTTCTGGATCTAAACAATGCCTATCTTGGTGACCCAGGCTTGTAAAGTGAACAGTTAGCTGCCCGGATAGGAGAGGTGCTCTGCTGATTCATCTTGGAGGATGCTGCAGAGCAAAAAAAATCAAGCTGAAGAAACTTCTGTTTAAAATGAGGCTTTGTTTTAATCAAGACATTTTTTTCTTGCTCTTATTCCAATCAAGCCTTCTATATAATGAAATAGGAGATAAAGAATATAATCACAGCTAAGCTACTCATGGCAGAGCTACCTTGGCCCAAAGTGATATTGGATATCCTGTTATTAAAGAGCTTAAACAACTGACTCCAAGCATAATACACTACAGTGTTCTAGTTTGCAGATGATGCTAAATTGGGAGGAAAGGTCATCCCTGAAAAACAATCCTCAGGTAGGAAAAGAATTAGCTCACTTAAATACCCGGGCTAATAGATAGAAAATTCAATGAAGATAAATGCAGAATAATGAGTCTTGTAGCATGTAATAAAAGGACATAATATCTCCTTAATGGGAAGGTACTATAGCATATTGACCTGGAGAGAGATGTGAGTTATTTTAATAAAAACCTATATTAAAGATTATTCAGATTTATTATTATTGAAAAAAAAGAAAAGAAATGCAGTGTGTTTTGTTAGATTTCACCTAAAGCAGCACATTCAATCTAATCACTGTACATTCTCCAAAAAGCATATTTAGAAAGAGCCTTAAAAGGGCAATTTATAGAACAAGCTAAATAAAAGCACTTATCAGAGACACAAGTATGAAAGCAATTATAGGTAAAACTGACCATTTTCCTTTTGGTAAGTCAGACATGTTAGAGAATGTTGGAACAATGGAGTGTCGGGACTGGGGTAGCAAGCATACTGTATTTTGAAGACAGAGGGGAGCTGCTCAGGAAATCTACCTTCTGTTCTTCAAGACCCACTTTTATCAGTGGTCTGACAATGGCCATTAAATTCTTCAGCAATTACAAATCTCAGATAACAAATAAAGCACAGACAAGTCTCTCTGACAGTTCTTCTATTTCTTTCACAGCTTTTGTCTTATTGGTGTCCTTTTTAACTTCAATTCGTCTGCAGATTTCTGAAAAATTACTAACATTAAAGAGTTAACAAGCTGACATATATCAATCAAGACAAAAGAATAGGGATGTGTATAAGTTTAAAGGGAGAAGGAGTTGGAGTCATTTGAAAGAAATCCTTAAAAATAGATGTGGGTTACCCAGCAATATAAAAATTAACTTTTGTAATCAAAGGATAAGAAAAATTGCTAATTACAAAACTGCTACTGCAAATAGGTGACATTTTCCACTATTTGCCAATAAATTGAAGTATGCCTTCAAGGACATGTCAGACAACTAATATCTCCCCATATCTGTCCATCATGATCTGTTTCACTCTTTCAGAGGTCCCTGGAGGAATAGAGATTAAAATACTATTATTGATAAGCAAATTAGTACCATGCTTGTGTTCAGACTCTGGAAGTGCATAGATCTGGTTGGTCTGGGTCTCTAGGACAGGACTTCTCAATCTCAGTATTACTGACATTTTGGACTGGATGATGCTTTGTTAAGCATTGCAGTGTGTTTAATCGTATACTTGACCTCTCAGTTCAGTTCAGTTCAGTTCAGTCGCTCAGTCATGTTGAACTCTTTGCAACCCCATGGACTATAGCATGCCAGGCTTCCCTGTCCATCACCAACTTCCAGAGCTTGCTCAAACTGAAGTCCATTGAGTTGGTGATGCAATCGAACCATCTCATCCTCTTCTATCCCCTTCTCCTGTCTTCAATCCCTCCCAGCATCAGGGTCTTTTCCAATGAGTCAACTCTTCGCATGAGGTGGCCAAATTACTGGAGTTTCAGCCTTAGCATCATTCCTTCCAAAGAACACCCAGGGCTGGTCTCCTTCAGAGTGGACTGGTTGGACCTCCTTGCAGTCCAAGGGACTCTCAAGAGTCTTCTCCAACACCACACTTCAAAAGCATCAATTCTTCAGCGCTCAGCCTTCTTCACAGTCCAACTCTCACATCCATACATGACCACAGGAAAAACCATAGCCTTGACTAGACGAACCTTTGTTGGCAAAGTAATGTCTCTGCCTTTGAATATGCTATCTAGGTTGGTCATAACTTTCCTTCCAAGGAGTAAGCGTCTTTTAATTTCATGGCTGCAGTCACCATCTACAGTGATTTTGGAGCCCCCAAAAATAAAGTCTGACACTGTTTCCACTGTTTTCCCATCTATTTCCCATGAAGTGATGAGACCGGATGCCATGATCTTCATTTTCTGAATGCTGAGCTTTAAGCCAACTTTTTCACTCTCCACTTTCACTTTCATCAAGAGGCTTTTTAGTTCTTCTTCACTTTCTACCATAAGGGTGGTGTCATCTGCATATCTGAGGTTATTGATATTTCTCCCAGCAATCTTGATTCCAGCTTGTATTTCTTCCAGTCCAGCATTTCTCAGGATGTACTCTGCATATAAGTTAAATAAACAGGGTGACAATATACAGCCTTGACGAACTCCTTTTCCTATTTAGAACCAGTCTGTTGTTCCATGTCCAGTTCTAACTGTTGCTTCCTGACCTGCATACAGGTTTCTCAAGAGGCAGATCAGGTGGTCTGGTATTCCCATCTCTTTCAGAATTTTCCACAGTTAGATTTGATTAATCAAACCTTTCTTGGCAAAGTAATGTCTCTGCTTTTTAATATGATGTCTAGGTTTGTCACAACTTTTCTTCCAAAGAAAATTTACTAAGCCTCTACCCACTTCCATCCTAGTTATGACAACCAAAAATGTCTACAGACATTGCCAGATATCCCAGGGTGGATTTTGGGGAAATAATATTACCCCAATTGAGAATTGATAGGCATTGTTCTAAGACCATGTGACACACCCTCATTAAATCTCAATTTCTTCATCTGTAAAAATAGCATATTTTGCATACCACCAAGTAGTAGTCACAGTGTCTAGCTGTCTCAGAACTAGGAGGCAGCTTTATGACTCTCTAAATGAAAAAACAAAGACTCAAAGTCATGAACTGACTTGCCCAAGGACTTACAAATCTTCAGTGGTAGACTTTGAGCTCTAACCAGGGTGAGTAAAAAAAAGGTGGGAAATGGACTTATGGAACATAAGGATAAAATCATTCTGACTACAAACCTCAGCATCCCATGTGCGCTTTACCCAATAGATCTTAAGCCATCATTAAGGAATCACTGTGGACTGTCTATTACAATTACTCCATCTCTCAGTATAAATTTGAGGATTATCCTGGTTGCTTTCTATTTTCTTCTATATGAATATTTGTCTTCTATATATTTTCTTTTATATGAATATTTGTCTTCTATATATTTTCTTGTATATGAATATTTGTCTTCTATATATTTTCTTGTATATTAATATTTTTCTAATCTTGGCTGCGGTTTGTTCTACATATACAGAAGACATTTTTGAGTAGAGCTGGACAAAACCCTGACTAACAAACCAAGTTGGAGAAAAATATTTGTTTTGTACAATACTGCATACTCTGCAAACAGTTAAACAAAAAAAAAGACAGAAAAGGAAAGACTGGTTTGCTTTTCACAAGCTTGCAAAATTTTGTATTTTTTTTTCTCTTTTCAATCTTTTTTGGGGGAAAAGCTTGTCACTTTTCATGAGACTATATATTCTACCATGAGAGGTTTCTCTAATTTAAACAGCCTATCTTTTACCAAACATTAAACAAGCCATAAAGCAGGAACTTTGGAACTTCAAATGAAGCTGTCAGAGATTCTTCCTGCCATCAGATGATTTGCAGCTGTGTGACTCATTTGTATCTTTATAAGAATTCAGGGGGAAAAAAAGAGATTATTAGCATTTCAATTCCTGTCAACTGCTGAAACTAACTAGGCCTGAAGATGTGCCTGGCTTCCCTGTGCTAATGCTGTGATAAATGCTGAATACAAGCCATGATGTTGGAGGAACTTAGGAGTGGAAATGATTGAGAAAGAAAGCATCATTGGTACCAAACACCCTCATACATGAATTGTCATGCTCAGCATATCTCACACAGCATGGAGACATGCTGGGTATTGGCAGATAAGACATGCTTCTCCCAGGGAAGAATGAAAGCCTAGAAGATAGGACAGTGCAGCATTTCAGTGTAGCTTGAGTGTGTATACTCACATCCTTTCTCAAAATACCTCCTCAGCCTATTGTTCTAACCCTTAGTCTAATTGAAGTCACATCATTCTGCAGGTAGCTCTGTACTCCATCTATGCTAAGCATCATTTCCTATGTGACTCTCTCTGCCCAGAATGTTTTCACCCCCACCCTTTCCAAACTCCTGCTGTGACCATGGAGAAATAAACCCTAGCTTATATCAACAGGGCACTTATTCTTTCCTCTGAGCAAGGAACTACAGCTGTGAAACAGTGATGAACATGATGATCACTTTTACAAAATAGATATTTATTTAGTTCATGTTTGTTGTTTGACTAATTGAAAAATAAATGAAGAATTAGATGCATAATGAACCTATATTTTCCCCATAACAATATTTAACATCTCTCAAGACCTAGAAAAAACAATTTAAATGACTTCCTCTCTCAATATTTGATTCTTGATTTCTCTTTATCTGTCATGACTGTTATTGAACACATGCCTTTATTTTTCACCTCCTGATCCCAAATATGTAGTTCCATCATATGGGGTAATGTTGTAGTGTTTGTTATATTCAAAAGAAAATTTTCATTTTAAGTAATTTAGTCATTAGTTTAAAAAAAAGAAAATGAGTGTCTAGAATCATAGGATTATACATATATATCAGTTCAGTTCAGTCGCTCAGTCATATTGAACTCTTTGCAACCCCATGAACCGCAGCACTCCAGGCCACCCTGTCCATCACCAACTCCCAGAGTTCACTCAGACTCACGTCCATCAGGTCAGTGATGCCATCCAGCCATCTCATCCTCTGTTGTCCCCTTCTCCTCATGCCCCCAATCCTTCCCAGCATCAGAGTCTTTTCCAATGAGTCAACTCTTCACATGAGGTGGCCAAAGTACTGGAGTTTCAGCTTTAGCATCATTCCTTCCAAAGAAATCCCAGGGCTGATCTCCTTCAGAATGGACTGGTTGGATCTCCTTGCAGTCCAAGGGACTCTAAAGAGTCTTCTCCAACATCACAGTTCAAAAACATCAATTCTTTGGCGCTCAGCCTTCTTCACAGTCCAACTCTCACATCCATACATGACCACAGGAAAAACCATAGCCTTGACTAAGCGGACTTTTGTTGGCAAAGTAATGTGTTTTCTTTTCAATAGGCTATCTAGGTTGGTCATAAATTTTCTTCCAAGGAGTAAGTTATGACTTTTATTCCAAGGTCATAACTTTCTTCCGAGGAGTATGACTCTCTTTATTCAGAGTCATACATAAATACAAGAGTAATTGTAGCCACAGGGATGAGAGGCACATTGATTTTCTAGTTGACTTTGTGGAATTATAAAATACAAAGAAATCTCAGAAATTATCTTCAGCCATGAACATATTTTGAAGAGAGGAAAACTTAGGTTCTTATCATTTGAATGATTCATTTAAAATAAAACAAGCAGGTAAAGGCAGAGACTAGACAAAAACCAGATTCTGGTCTCAATTTTTATAGTGTCTCAACTTGCTTCATGTTCTAAATCTCTGGTGTGCTTGCTTAAGCTGTGATCCTCTCAACTTAATGAGAAGTCCCATTTCTCAAAGCTGCACGCTCATCTTTATTGGAAATTGTCCTGGCAAAGTTTTCCTTCTGAAGGAATAGTCAAGGTTGCCTTATTCCTAAACATTAGTAACTTCAGAGCTAGATCCAAGATGAGTGCTTGTACAGTAGTGCAACCAGAAGTACAATCATCAGTAGTACAATCAGTAGTACAACTAATAGTGTAACCAGTAGTACAACCACCAGTAGTGCAACCATCAATAGTACAATCCGTAGTACAGTCAGTAGTACAGCCAGTGGTACAATCTCATTTATTTAACAGGAGGGATTTAGTTGTGCCAGGGATGGTCCCACCAGGTATACTTTTAGTTAAATGGTCCACAGATTTTGTTCAAGCAAGTGAAGCTTCTTTGCTTTGGGCCTCCACTGAGTTGATATCAATTTTCTCACTATTCAGTTTGAAGTTCCAGAGGAATATTTTTTCCCTATCAAGGTTAGTTGGGGTCAAAATTGTTGGTAAATCACTTGAAGTCATTTGCTATCTTTTGAAACCACTGGCATATAACTCTGGAGATTTTATTCATCTTCTTGGTCAGTGCAGTGGTATTGTTTTGGATCTGAGTACCAGATGTGTTTAATTGATAATCAAAGCATTAGAATAAGCAGGAACTGTGCACACTGGCTTTCAATAATTTATTTCATCAGTCTCAAACATTTTGGAACTTACTAGTTTGGCAAATGCCAGTTATTGTGCTAGGCTCTGGAAATAAAAAGAAGAAGTATCCAGAATCTGTCCTTAAGAAGTTTTTACATCAGGAAACATGTCCTATAATTTCTTGTGGACTTTCTGTTCTCGCATCCATTTATTATCTTCAAATTACAAAGTCCTGACTACTTTCTTATCCATTTATATTTTTCATATACCCATTACACTGATTCAGTTTCTCATCTTTACATGCTTGTTTTGCTATAAACAATTTTGCCAGTCAAATTCTGATTTAAAATATCTGTCTCCACAATCCCAGGCCTAAATTCTACTGAATTTGGGTTGCCAAGTATGGGACTAGGGAGGATTTATTTTTGAAAGGGATTCTCTGATTAATAAAATTATTTTGTATATTGATTTGTGTGTGGATTACAGGGCTATAAGCATCCATGAACAGTCAATGAACTGCTTATCTAGATTTGTGCATTTAATTATTCTATTATACCTCAACCATTTTAGAAAAAAAATGCTTCCCAGTTAATTATAATTATTACTATGAGAGCCATAGTCTTTTAAACATTTTTTTTTTCTTTTTTACTGAAAGATATTGTTGAGAATGCCTTGCAAACTATAGAATCATCCCCCAGTAGGCCATTCAGGTATGATCTAAATCAAATCCCACAGAAGTATATGGTAGAAGTGATGAAGATGAATAGATTCAAGAGATTAGATCTAGCAGATAGAGTGCCTGAAGAAACATGGGCAGAAGTCTATAATACTGTACAGCACATAGTGACCAAAACCATCCTGAACAAAAAAGAAATGCAAGAAGACAAAGTGATTATCTGAGGAAGCTTTACGAATAACTGAGGAAAAAAGGGAAGTGAAAGGCAAGGGAGAAGGGAAAGTTATAGCCAATAAAAATGCAGATTTCCAGAGAACAGCAAGGATGGACAAGAAAGACTTCTTAAATGAACAATGCAAAGAAATAGAGGAAAACAATAAAATGGGGAAGACTAGAATTATCTTCAAGAAAATCAGAGATATCAAGGAACATTTCATGCAAGGATGGGCATGATAAAGAACAGAAAAGATAAGGACCTAACAGAAGCAGACAAGATTAAGAAGTAGCAAGCATATACAGCACTGTTCAGAGAAGGTCATAATGACCTGGATAACCACAATGATGTAGTCACTCACCTAGAGCCAGACTTCCTGGTCCTTAAGAAGTATTACTACGAACAGAGCTAGCAGAGATGATTGAATTCTGACTGAACTATTTCACATCCTAAAAGATAATGCTGTTAAAGTGCTGCACTCAGCATGTCTGCAAATTTGGAAAAAAACAGCAGTGGCCACAAGACTGAAAAAGGTCAGTTTTTATTCCAATTCCTAACAAGGATAATGTAAAAAAAAATGTTTAATCTACCATATAATTTCACTCATTTCACATGCTATCAAGGTTATGCTCAAAATCCTGCAGGCTAGGCTTTACAAGTATTCGAACTGAGAACTTAAAAATGTACAATCTGGGTTTCAAAGAGGCAGAGAAACCAGAGATCAAATTGCCAATTTTCTTTGGATTATAGAGAAAACAAGGGAATTTCAGAAAAAAAACCATCTACTTCTTCTTCATTGTTTGTGCTAAAGGCTTTGACTCTGTGGATCACAACAAACTGTGAAAAATTATTAAAGAAATGTGAATACAAAACCACCTTACCTGTCTCCTGAGAAACCTATATGCAGGTCAAGAAACAATAGTTAGAACTGAACATGGAATGATGGACTAGTTTCAAATTGGGAAAGGAGTATCACAAGACTGTATATTCTCATCCTGCTTATTTAACTTCTATGCACAGTACATAATGGAAAATTACAGGCTGGTGAATCACAAACTGGTATCAAGTTTGCTGGGAGAAATATTAACAACTTCAGATATGCAGATGATACTACTCTAATATCAGAAAGTGAAGAGGAACTAAAGAGTCTCTTGTTGAGTTTAAAAGAACAGAGTGAAAAAGTTGGCTTGAAATTCAACATTAAAAACCTGAGGGTTCAGGATGGGGAACACATGTATAGCTGTGGCGGATTCATTTTGATATTTGGCAAAACTAATACAATTATGTAAAGTTTAAAAATAAAATAAAATTTAAAAAAAAACCTAAAAAAATCCATTGGGGGTATATAAAAATAAAATATTTTTGGCAAAAAATAAATAAATAAAAGCATACAAAAGGAAAAAAAAAAAAAACCCTGAGATTATGGCATACAGTCCCCTCATTTCATGCAAATATAAGGGGGGAAAGTGGAAGCAGTGACAAATTTTCATTTCTTGATCTCCCAAATCACTGAGGATAGTAACTGCAGCCACAAAATTGAAGATGCTTGCTCCTTGGAAGGAAAGCAATGGCAAACCTAGACAGCATATTAAAAAGCAGAGAAGTCACATTGCTGACAAAGATTCCTATAGTCAAAGCTATGGTTTCCCCAGTAGTCATGTATGGATGTGAGAGTTGGACCGTAAAGAAAGCTGAGCACTGAAGAATTGATGCTTCTGATTTGTGGTACTATTGAAGACTCTTGAGAGGTCCTTGGACTGCAGGAGATCAAGCCAGTCAATCATAAAGGAAATTAGTCTTGAACATTCATTGGAAGGACTGATGCTGTAGCTGATGCTCCAATACTTTGGCCACCTGATGTAAAGAGCCAACTCATTGAAAAACACTCTGATGCTGGGAAAGGTTGAAGGTAAAAGGAGAAGGGAGTAGCAGAGAATGAGATGGCTAGATAACATCACAGACTCAATGGACATGAATTTGAACATGCTCGAGGAGACAGCGAAGGACAGAGGAGTCTAGCATGCTGCAGACCACGGGGTTGCAAAGAGTTGGAGAGGATTTATCAACTGAACAACAATATTTGTATATTAGCTTTACTGTTGTATTTGTATAAACCTTCTCCAGAAGGAACAAACTAATAATAGTATTCTGTTTGCTAGAATGGGCAATAATTGTGTAGATGAACAACTAGGGCAGAAGAAATGAAATTTCCCTATATACTTTTTTAAATAGATACTTTTTAAATGCTTGAACAATTAACATGTATTTCTAACTCTAAAAGCAATATTGAAATCATAAAAAAAAAGAAAGGAAAAAAAATCCTTTCTGAGAAATTACTGCAAAATGTCTCCAGAAGAAAAATATTTTCAATTTTGAGTTGTAGGTGAATCAATTTACAGAGGCTTGAAATGTGGAATACAGGTGAGATTAAAAAAAGGAAGATGAGGCAGAAAGGTGTAGCAGTTATTTAGGTGAAAGATGATGAGGGCCTGAACTAGAGAACCAAGAGCCACTTAGGGAGGACAATCAGTATAACTCAGTGGCTGATTAAACTGAGGTTAAATTGGAGATGGAAGTGGGGACTGGGAAAGGAGGAGGAACTTGGGCTAACTGAGGAGTGACCTTGGGGAATAGAGGGTGTGGTTGGAATATGTTGAATCTGAGGTTCACTCAGGATAACCAGGTGAAATGTTCAGAAAGCAGATGATGTAAAGGTGTTCAGCCAACAACATTTTCAGGGCCTCTGCTTTAAGGTATCTTCAGAGAATTTGCATTGCAGCTTCTCTCAAATGACAACAGCCATTGAAAATCATTATCCTCATTTAAATATAAAAACACTCATTTGTCAGTTTTTTAAAGTAATTAGTCCTGCTGTTCATGGACAACCATATGCAATCTGATGTATCAAAATGATGCTAAAGCCTGATTCTTCTAATGATCATCAGATGGGTGTGAGAGTGAGGGTAATATTTGACAGCAAGAATTCATCTTAGTAGATGGTTGTTAAAGTATTCTAATAATAATTCTACTCATTATTTGACTGTCAGGCATTGACTTTAACTGGTCATCAAAGAAGAGTCATGATGGCCCCTCAGAGATCTAACTGCACAATGACATAGTAGCTGCACCACCTTTAAAAAAACAGCCTTATATAAATAATACCATGTACATCACCCATTTAAGATGCATGGCTCACAGAGCTATACAACCATCAATGCAATCTAGTTCCAAACCAATTTCATCACCCAAAAGAGAAACTCCATACCTACTAAACTGACTTCCTATTCCTCCTGTCCCTGCTCTCTCCACTCCAGTAGCCACTAGTTTACCTTCTTTGCCTATTCTGGACCTTTCTTATAGATCATACAAGCGTGTGCTTTGCATGTGCTAAGTCACTTCAATTATGACCCACTCTTTGTGATCCTATGGATTGTAGCTCTTCTGTCCATAGGATGCTCCAGACAAGAATACTGGAGTGGGTCATACAAGCATACATTTTATATAAATGGAATAGACATTGATTTTGTGATTGACTTCTTTGATTTAGCATAATGTTTTCAAGGTCAGTCTATATTTTTTCATGTATCAAAATTTCCTTCTATTTTATTGGAAATAATACTCTGTTGTATGAGTATATCACATTTTATCTTCCTATTTATCATTTCATGTATATTATTTAGATAGTTTCTAATATTTGGGTATTATGAATAAAGCTGCTATGAACATCTGTGTGTAATTTTTTGTGAACGCATATTATAATTGGTTTTGGCTATATAAATAGGAATGAAATTCCTTGGTCATATGGTAATTCTACCTTTAATGTTTTGATAGATTGCCAAATTGTGTTCTAAAATAGATGCACTGTTTTCCAATCTTATCAGCAATACATAAGAGTTGCAATATCTCTGAATTCTCACCAACACTTATTTTTGTCCATCTTTAACAATTATTACTTCCCTGTCATTGTGAAGTTTTATCTTATTGTGGTTTTAAACTTCATTTTCCTGACTATTGATATTTAACATTTTTCATATGTTTATTGGGCATTTTTATGTTTTCTTTGGAGAGATGATTATTTACATCATTGGTCCATTTTAACTTAGTTTTTTATATTTTTATTATGGAATTCTTGCAATTGCAAGAGTTACTTTTAACAAAATATATTATTGATATAAGTCACATACAGTTGTACCAATTTCATATACTGCTGCTGCTGCTGCTGCTAAGTCACTTCAGTCGTGTCCCACTCTGTGCGACCCCATGGACTGCAGCCTACCAGGCTTCTCCGTCCATGGGATTCTCCAGGCAAGAACACCGGAGTGGGTTGCCATTTCCTTCTCCAATGCATGAAAGTGGAAAGTGAAAGTGAAGTCGCTCAGTCATGTCTGAGTTTTAGCGACCCCATGGACTGCAGCCTACCAGGCTCCTCCATCCATGGGATTTTCCAGGCAAGAGTACTGGAGTGGGGTGCCATTGCCCTCTCCCTTTCACATATTGGTAAGGTTATAATCAAAATCCTTCAAGCTAGGCTTTGGTAGTCTGTGGACCAAAGGCTTCCAGAGGTACAAGTTGGCTTTATTAAAAGCAGAGGAATGAGAGATCAACTTCTTAACATTCATTGGACCATAGAGAAAGCAAAGGAATTCCAGAAAAAATCTACTTCTGCTTCATTGACTATGCAAAATCCTTTGACTATGAGGATCACAACATACTGTGGAAAATTCTTAAAGAGATAGAAATATCAGACCACCTTACCTGTCTCCTGACAAACCTGTACACAGGTCAAGATGCAACAGTTGGAACTTTACATGGAAAAACTGACTGGTTCCAAATTGGTAAAGGAATACAATAAGGCTGCATATTGTCACCTTGATTATTAAATTTATGTGTACAGTATATCATACAAAATGTCAGGCTGGGTGAATCACAAGCTGGAATCAAGATTGTTGGGAGAAGTATCAACCTCAGATATGTAGATGATACCACTCTAATGGCAAAAAGAGAAAAGGAACTAAAGAACCTCTTGATGAGGCTGAAAGAGGAGAGTGAAAAAGGTAGCTTGAAACATAGAAACTTACATTACCATATATAAAATAGATAGGCAACAGGAATTTGCTATAAGGTTCAGGAAACTCAAACAGGGGCTCTGTATCAACCTAGAGGAGTGGGATGGGGAGGTAGATGGGAGGGAGTTTCAAAAGGGAGGGGATATATGTATACCTATGGCTGATTCATGTTGAGGTTTGACAGAAAATATCAAAATTCTGTAAAGCAATTACCCTTCAATAAAAAGTAAATACATTTATTTTAAAAACTACAACAATAACAACACTCGATCCTGGCATCCCATCCCCTCATTTCATGGCAAACTGAAGGGGAAACAGTGGAAGTAGTGACAGATTTTATTTTCTTGGGCTCCAAAATCACTGCAGTGACTGAAGCCATGCAATTAAAAGACACTTTCTCCTTGGAAGAAAAACTACGACAATCCTAAACAGCATATTAAATAGCAGAGACATCACTTTGCCAACAAAGTTCTGTTTACTCAAACCCATGTTTTTTTCCAGTAGTCATGTATAGATGTGAGATTTGGAGCATAAAGAAGACTAAGCTCTGACGAATTGATGCTTTCAAATTGTGGTGTTGGAGAAGACTCTTGAGAGTCCCTTGGACTGCAGGGTGATCAAATCAGTTAATCTTAAAGGAAATTAACCATCAATATTCACTGGAAGGACTGATGCTTGAAGCTGAAGCTCCAATACTTTTGCCACCTGAAGCAAAGACCTGATTCTTTGGCAAAGACCCTGATGCTGGGAACATTGAAGGCAAAGGAGAAGGGAGAAGCAAAGAATGAAGTTGTTAGATAGCATAACTGACTCAATGGACATGAATCTGAGCAAACTCTGGGAGATAGTGAAGGACAGGGGAGCCTGGCATGCTATAGTCCTGGCATGCTAGGGTCTCAAAAAGTTAGGTACAAATTAGAGACTGAAAAAAAGCAAAAAATATATGTTTTGCAAATGCATTCTACAATCCTGCAAGTTGTGTTATCATTATTGATGGTATTGTTTGTAGCAGAAAGTTTATAATTTTGGTACAATTCATCTACCTTTTATATTGCTTCTTGTGATTTTGGTATTATAAGAAAAAAGAAATTATTTAATTCACAAAGATTTATCCCTATGCTTTCTTGCAATACCTTTATAGTTTTAGTTTTACATTTAGGTCTATGACTTGTGTTGTGTATATATATATATATATGTGTGTGTGTGTGTGTGTGTGTGGTCTAAGAAAAGGGTTCAATGTCTTTTGCATGCAGATGTCTAGTTAATCCAGTACTATTTCCTAAAAAGAGATATTCTTACTCCATTGAATTTTTTGGCCTCATTGCAAAAGCCAATTAGCTATTTTACCTGCTTCTTTAGTGTGGAAAAATCCTGGTTTAGCATATTTCTTTTAGCTTGTGAACTCTGTTAGTTTTGTCTGTCACTTTGCAACTCCATGAACTGTATCCTGCCAGGCTCTTCTATCTATGGAATTCTCCAAGCAAGAATACTCGAGTGGATACCCATTCCCTTCTCGAGGGGATCTTCCTTACACAGGGTGAGGACCTGTTGTTTATATGGCAGGCACATTCTTTTCCATCTGAGCCACCAGGGAAGTCCTAGGGTGGCTAATATGTATCATTAAAGTACTATCCAGTTTTATGTTCTTGTTTGTTATTATTTAAAAACAAATATGATTTTATTAGATATGGTAAGCAAAATGACAACCCACCCCCTAAGATCTCAAGATCCCCACATTCTCATCCTCAGAACCTGTGAATATCTTGTTTTACATGAAAGAGAATTAAGATTGTAGAGGCAATTAAGTTTTCTGGCCTTGATAAGGGGAGATTACCCTGGATTAAACAAATGGACTCAATCTAATCACTAGTCTTTAAAGTGGAAGATGAAGAGGCAGAAAAGAGAATCAGAGAAATACAATGTGAAAAGGACTCAAGTCACTGTAGTGACATTGAAAATGGAGGAAGCAGGCCGCAAGCCATCATGCAGATGGTTCCAGAAGGAAAGGTAAGGAGTTGGGTTCTCCTCTAGAGTCTCCAGAATGAATCACTGCTCTCTTGACACTTTGATTTTAACCCAGTGAGACCTGTGCAGGAAGTCTCACAGAACTGTAAGATTATAAACTTGCTGTTTTAAGACATGAAGTTTGTGTTAAAGTGTCATAAAAGGAACAGAAAACTAATGCAGCAGTATTTTAGGCTAGCAGTGGTCTCATCTGTATAATTGTTTTTATGGCCTGGAGCCCTTTTTTTTTTTTTTTTTCCTGGCCTAAAGACTGGTTAATTTCTGACCAGTTAGGGAACACAATACTGCCCTCCCCATTTTACATATGCCTTTCCCTCACTACAGCCAAGGGAAAGTCTCAGGGTCTGAGGCCACATTCAGAAAGCTGAACTGCCTGCTTCACTGGGTAGACAACAACTCTGATATCCTCAGCTGCTAATATTCTGCCACTAAATCTACTTTAAAAAACATAAAAAGAAAAATAGCGGCACACTAAGGAAAATAAATGTTTAGATGAATTCATGTGCTTTCCACTAGAGAGGTTAATAATAAATCTGCTGAGTAGTACATATTGCCCTCCAAGTTTAAAGTCACCTCGTCATTCCCAGGGAGATCAGCTGAATTAATGGTCAAACATGTTAATAGAATAATGGAGCGTCCTTAGCCATTTCTGGAGGAGGAAGGGGAGGGGTGTACTGGATGCTTATTTTATGGCAATTTATGTCAGTGTAAAAGTTATAAAGATTGCCAGAAAGTAAAGGAGCATGATGTAGAATCACTAGAGAAACTGTAAAATCAATATCTCTAGGGTTTTCAACACTGTACTTGGCAGGTCCTTTCAAATCCATTGCCTGCATGATATTTTATGTATGTAACTGGCAACGGTGATGGTGGATGATGTTCAACTCATGGATTTGGCACCAAATCAATCATCAAAAGTGAAAATGCATATGTCTCTCTCTATTTTCTATCTGCTTTCTCAAAGGTTGTCTGAGATTAGATCCTAAACCCAAGAGAAAGTTATCTGCAGCAAAGGCTGATATGAAGGATGCTAAAAGTGTCCAAATAGATAGAAAAATGCAACTAAAATCATAGATTCTTTTTAGTTAGGAAATAGCAATTTATTCTAACTGTAGGAAAGAGGGATTTTAAAACTGAGATACAATTTCATTCCTATGATATTGGCACATATTTAAAAATTCATATATATATTGGTAAACTTGTAGGAAAATGGAAACTCAAATGGTTATGGTGAGAATATACATTGTAAAACCATTTGTGAAGTAAAAATTGGTAATATCTGATATCATTTTAGATGAGCAAAATTTGACCCACTGTGTAAATACCTATGGCTTCCCAGTAAATTCGTGGGATTATCATTTTGATGCTGCAAATTTTTATTATGGCAACAACTTCCTTGTCGTACAATCCCCTAACTCATCCAAAGTTTGTATAAAACTCTAGTTATCTGTATCAAAAGAATACTAATTGCAAGAATTGAAAGACTTCTGACTTACACAGTTATGTCATATGGGAAACTGTTTCTGGGAAACAGAAGTTCAAAGATGAAACTCAGAAATAGATACTTTGATCAGATTAGGTTTAAATCAGTGTACATATTTGCGTGTGTAAAGTGTGACCCTGGTGGTCAACTGAAGACAATGATGAATCTGTTTCCATTATAGCTTAAAGGTGTTTGGAATCAAGTGTCTGTAGAAGGCAAGACATTGGACACCAAGTTGCTATTGGAATTAGAACAATTTAATGGAAATACAACTGCTGCTGCTGCTGCTAAGTCACTTCAGTCGTGTCCCACTCTGTGCGACCCCATAGACGGCAGCCCACCAGGCTCCCCCGTCCCTGGGATTCTCCAGGTAAGAACACTGGAGTGGGTTGCCATTTCCTTCTCTAATGCATGAAAATGAAAAGTGAAGTCGCTCAGTCGTGTCCGACTCTTCGTGACCCCGTGGACTGCAGCCTACCAGGCCCCTCCGTCCATGGGATTTTCCAGGCAAGAGTACTGGAGGGGGGTCATCCATGGGATTTTCCAGGCAAGAGTACTGGGGTGGGGTGCCATTGCCTTCTCTGGAAATACAACTACATATGATCAAAAGGACTATGGAGCAGACTGCATTCGAAAGTTTCCAGAAAGTATGTGACAAATGTGGGGATTTAAATTACCAGGTCAAAGCTTAGTTAAAAAAGCAGAGGATTTTTTTCTTTGACTTGAAAGATTCCCTTGTTTCTCAAAACTTCAAGGTTAATGTTTCTAAACCTCAAACAATGTTTGGTCTACTGATGGCTGAGATAAGCATATGTTGAAGTCAAAATTATACCATATCTCGTAAATCAAAGTATACCAATGGTAAAGTATAGGATCCTGAGAATTATAATTGGGATATTTGTAGAGATTCCACTGAGTATGAATACTTAGAAACCCAAAATTCCACAGGGTTTCATATTTTTCAAACAAAGAATCTTTCTTCTGAGGTGTTTACTTCCCTTTTTTCTGAAGATATTTATTATTCAGAGTTGAGGAAATGGCATTGCAATGATGTCTCAATTCTTATCAAGATCTATCAGATCTTATGCTAGCACATTGCTAACTTGACTCAATTCCTGGCAGAGTCCACTAATCATGCTTATGTCTCCCCAACAAACGCATAACCACCATTAGTGCTGAAAATTGGAATCTTTTCACCAGCTTCCCTCATGTTAAATTCCCCAGCTCTTTCAACAGTTGAGTTCTTCATTCACTAAGCCCTGTTCAGTTCTTCACTACCCCATGGACTGAAGCATGACAGGCTTTTCTGTCCTTCACCATCTGCCAGTTTGCTCAAACTCATGTCCATTGAGTCAGTGATGCCATCCAAACATTTCATCCTCTGCTGCCCGCTTCTCCTCCTGCCTTCAATCTTTCCCAGCATCAGGGTCTTTTTCAATGAGTCAGTTTTTCACATCAGCTGGCCAAAGTATTGGAGATTCAGCTTCACCCGCAGTCATTAGAATGAATATTCAGTACTGATTTCCTTTAGGATTGACTGGTTTGATCTTGTAAGCCAAGGGACTCTCAAGTCTTCTCCAACACAACAGTTCAAAAGCATCAGTTCTTCGGCATTCAGCTTTCTTTATGGTCCAAATCTCACATTCATACATGACTACTAGCAAAACCACAGCTTTGACTAGATGTATCTTTGTTGGCAAAGTAACGTCTCTGCTTTTTAATGTGCTGTCTAGGTCGGACGTAGCTTTTCTTCCAAGGAGAAAGTGTCTTTTAATTTCATGGCTACAGTCACCATGCATGGAGTCACCACGGCTCCAGTGATTTTGGAGCCCAAGAAAATAAAGTCTGTCACTCTTTCCATTGTTTCCCCATCTACTTGCCATGAAGTGATGGGACCGGATGCCATGATATTCATTTTTTGAATATTGAGTTTTAAACCAAATTGTTCACTCTTGTCTTTCACTTTCATCAAGAGGCTATGTAGTCCTTCTTTACATTCTGCCTAAAGGGTAGTGTCATCTGTATATCTGGGGTAACTGATATTTCTCTCTGTAATTTTGATTCCAGCTTGTGCTTCATCTAGTCCGGCATTTCGCATGATGTACTCTGCATATAAGTTAAATAACTAGGGTGACAATATGCAGCCTTGGTGTTCTTCTCCTTTCCCAATTTTGAACCAATCTGTTGTTTCATGTCTAGTTCTAACTGTTCCTTCTTGTCCTGTATACAGATTTCTCAGGAGGCAGGTCAGGTGGTCTGGTATTCCCATCTCTTTTGAAGAATATTCCACAGCTTGTTGTGGCCTACACAGTCAAAGGCTTTAGCATAGTCAATGAAGCAGAAGTAGATGTTCTTCTGGAATCCACTTGCTTTTTCTATAATCCTATGTATGTTGGCAATTCGACCTCTGATTCCTCTACCTTTTCTAAATCTACCTTGAACATCTAGAAGACCTCAGGTCATGTACTGTTGAAGCCTGGCTTGGAGACTTTTGAGCATTACTTCACTAGCATGTGAAATGAGTGCAATTGTGCAGTAATTTGAACATTCTTTGGCATTGCCTTTCTTTGGAACTGAAATGAAAATTTCACTGGTAAACTCTATGAAACATTTAATGAAAAATTAATAGTATATGTCTCAAATTTTTCTAAAAGATGTATAAGAAGGAAACTCTTCCAAACTCATTTTATGAAACCAGCATTAATCTGATACTAAAACCAGACAAGGTACCACAAGAAAAGATCACCATAAGCTAATTTCCCTAATGAATATAAATGAAAAATCCTCAATAAAATATTAACCAACCAAATTCAACACAACATAACTAGGATCATATAAAAATAATCAAATGTGATTTATTCCAGGATGTCAAGAATGTTTCAACAGCCTCAACCCAGTCAGTGTGAGGTACCACCACAGCAAAATGAAAGGGGAAAATTGTATAATACATCCCAATAGATGCAGAAAAATCATTTGACATTTTCCATTTCCATTTATGATAAAAATCTCAACAAAGTAGTTGTAGTTAATATATACTTCAACATAATTAAGGCCATGATATGAAAAGCCCAGAGTTAACTTTATACCTGGTGGTAAAAAGCTCAGAACTTTTCCTCTAAAATTAGGAACAATGTAGCCCACTCTCACTGCTTTGATTCAACACTGTAATGGGAGTCCTAGCCAGAGAATTAGGTAAAAAAATAAATAAAAGGCACACAAACTGGAAAAGAAAAAGTAAAACTGTCACTACTTTTGGATGACAATACTACATATAATAATCCTACAGAATCTCTGAAAACTTGTGAAAACTAATAAACAAATTCAGCAAAGTTATAGGATATAAAATCAATACAAAAATTATTTTGCATTTTTTACATTAATAATGAACTAACAGAAAAAGAAATTTTTAAAAATCCAATTTGCAATTGTATCAAAATGTATAAAATACCTAGGAATAAAGTTAATCAAGAAAATGAAATACAGGTATATTGTAAAGTATAATACTCTAATGAAAGAAATTGAAGACACATAAATATAAGGATATTCTCTGCTTATGAATTAGAAGAATTAATATTGTTAAAATGGCCAGAATACCCAACACAATCTACTAAAATCCTTATCAAAATTCCAGTGACATTTTTCACAGAAGTAGAACAAATAATCTGAAAATTTGTATGGAACAACAAAAGATCTAAATAGTCAAAGCAATCTTGAGAAAGAATGTACCAGAGGCATCATGCTTCCTTATTTCAAACTAAATTACAAAACTGTCATAATTAAAACAACATGATGTTGGAATTAAAAACAGACAATGAAATAGAAAGTCCAAAAATAAACTCACTTAAAAAAAAAGTTGGAGATAGAGATTATGTTGATTAAAATGTTAAAATCAAGAAAAGGAAAAGCATAACCATATTTTAAAATGTATTATTTCTCTTTTGGCATTTTACATGGGGTAGATTATTTAAGCTGAAGTAAATCATAAATACTACTATGGCCCAATCATGTGTTTGCACATGTAAAGTGACAGAATCAGATAAGTTCCAGCTGCAATACTTTCTTGGAACGTTGATATCATAGCTTTCTATCCCACAGTCATGACCCTCATAAGAATGTTTGGCTTCATTCCACTCAGTTCCTTTATCTATATTCCATCAAAGCTTATTTCTAGTCTCATTTGGAACACTCTAACTCCCTTGTTAGCAGTAAAATATTGTGTCTGGCTTCATGGGACAGAAACACAATTACTGTGACTTACCAAACAGAAGTTTTATATTGCATTCTCAGCTGGAACCCTGGAAGTGGACAGGTTAAGGCTAGTACAGTCTCTTGAATAGATCAATAAAGCAGTTACTTCTAGTTCCTTCTTTGCCATGTGAAGAATATAGCTATTATCTGAGTAGTCTCCTCCTAATCATAAATTAGCTGTTCCACCTCTGGTATCATATAGGCATTTTGTGCAAAATAAGAAAGCCATAAAAAATATAATTTATACCCGTGAAGACAAACTTTTCCAATAGATTTTCCACTTTCATCTCATTGGTTACATGTCACAGGTTCTTCATTCTCATCATCAGAAGTAAGGAAGACTAGAAAATATAGTTTCTTTTCCTGGGAATAATGGTAAAGTTATTAAGGCATTAATGATGGCCATGTTGAAAATGGCAAAGTTTGCACTCTGCTTTGAAGGAAAGGGAGGGTAAGAATTAAGCTGATACTCAAGAGTGTTTGTCATATTTTAGCCTCTCTTTATCTGAACTTTGTTAAACTTTGAAGTTCAATTTTGGTATATAACCTCAAAGATATAGGTGTCCAAATTTATTGCTGCCTTCATTGATTCCCTGTTGATAACTCCTGGGACAATCATTATTTGTTTAGCTTGTATTTTGTGATTGAATTGATTATTGCAAGGCATTATTACTGAGTTTATTTTCTCTCGATTATTAGACTGTTAACTTTCAGAAATTAGGTAGCACAGCTTTTTCTTTTGTATCTCAGTAAGTGGATAGTTCTAGGTGCATGGAATTTAAATACATTAGTTTATATTATCTAATGTATGTTTAAAGAAGAATAAATAGCTGAGGAAATGTTCTAAATGACAAAAAAACAAATATTACTGAATAAATTCAATTTGTAGTATTTGGGATTAAGTAGTATTTTCAGGTTGTTTACATCATTAAAATATGTTGACTTGTTTTATAAAGCACTTCACTTTGACATATTCTTATGACCTCCAAGGGGACTAGAATTATGAACATGAGTAACAACAATGGAAAAATAATATGACAGCCATTTAATCTCATGTGCCTAGTCATGGATATATGAACTGGAGAGTACATTGTGTCCTATGTACAAAGCTAAAAATTAGAAGAATTCAGAACTTGTGGTTATCAAAGGTACACTGAAACAAGAAAATAGTGTGTCAAAGATGGAAAACCATGCTAATAGTAGTTCAGAGAACACATTCATCCTCCACAAAAAAAGTGTTGATATTTAGTAGAATGCAAAAATAATATAAACTGATCCCCAGTCCTTTAGCACCTTGGACTATGTTTTTGACCTTCACCTGGAAGATTGGGAAATAAGATTTAGTAATATACTCCCTCTTGTCTCCAATCTTTTTAGAAAAATTGAGGCTGCACCTGAGTTCACAAAGAAAGTAACACCCCCGAGGAAGTTGTTCTTGGTACAAAACAACCTGCTCTTTTTAACAAATTTTAGAGAATTATTCACATGATTAAAGGTTGGAAACCTATTACCATTGCTCCATTTTTGCCCCTTATCTTTCTCTCACTTTAATGATATTTTTGGTTCTGTTTATTTAAATGTGACTAAAAAGGAAGTATGGAGTAGGAAATGACCACCCAGTCCAGGATTGTTGTCTGGAGAATTCTATGGACAGAAGAGCCTGGTGAGCTACAGTCTATGGAGGTACAAGAGCTGGACATGGCTGAAGTGACTTAGCACAACACAGGAAAGAAGTAAGGAGGAGGTTGACCTCTCTGTTCTGAAGTCTCACTTTTCATCACAGATAAGACTAAATGTGCAGGTCTGAGGTACTATCAATCTTGGCAGGAGAAGTGGGAAGGGAGGGAAGAGGACTGATATCAGGAAATCACTAATTTTCCAATCATTATGTTATTCAAAGAAGACTTGGTTTATGAAAAGTTCATGGATGGATGCTTGTTAATCTTATAGCTGTGTTGGGTACCTAAATGATTATGCTTCATTAAAAGCAGTGGGTTTCAAAAAACTTTATTTTTCTCTTTTTTTGAATGAAATTATGCATTGCAGCTCCATAAGCTGGAAATGTAGATCTCCTCTGAGTGAGAGAAGGGAAACACACTATCCCCCCAGCTGTGCCCTCTTTGCTCAGAGTCAGTCTCCTTTACTCTGACAGACAATGCATAAAGTTACTGTACAAACTGATTTGCCCAGATGCCTGGAGAAGTTACAAGCAATGATCTATTTCACTCTCAAAAGTGAACCAGTTTGAACAATATATTATATGGCCATCCTATTGATGAGATATCTTAGAGGAATCTTGGAGCATCAGGACCTCTCTAAAAAATCACTGAGCAAAGGCATCTATTTGAAATATTTGTGATTTAGCTGACATGTACAAAGATATGACTTTAGATTTATTTATCTTAGTATTTTGCATGCTTATTACAGGAAGAGCTGATGAGCAAGGTTATAGCATTATATGGTTTTTACTGATTGATTTATATATGTTAACATTAGTGATTTGGGCTTTCTGATGATTGAAATATTAGAGAGGGAGTCAATATATTTTAGTAACAATAGAGGTTCTTCTGATAATTATCTCCATGAAATGGAGTTCTTTGTTTACATGGACCTCAGTTTCCTTTGCTGCAAAATGAAGGAGTGGTACATGAAACTCCCTCTGTCTCTAATTTTCTTTTATTCTATAAAACTGGATATATTTTTGCTTGGGAAATTCAGTCTGTTCCATTTGTTGTCACAATGATAATCAGTCCCTGCCTTTTAAGGTAGATTTCAGGTACAGTTCTTAGCATTTTGCAACCCTACTTATAGTAAGTTATTCTCACAGATAAAGAACAAGAGATTGATAAGAGAAAAACAGTCCCCTGTGAAGTCTTCTCCAATATTAATTAACTTGAATGTTGGATACTGCAAATGAGATTCATTGGAGAACAGAGTTGTGTCTGCCAGACACTTATTTCACTTGGCTGGACTCTGAAAAACCAAGTACTATTGAATATAGTTAAAATTTCCCTAAATGTTTCTGAAATGTGCAGGTGGTGTGCTCTGATGAAAGTAGATTACTTTGGAAAATACCATTCTAAATAAATACTTTTCTCAGGCAATGGCATATGTAGGCACATTAGAAGAACAAATATGAGAAGGACTTTACATAAATCTTCTCTAGCTACCAGTATGAAGGCTTATTACCTTTGCAACTATAGTTCCTCTTTCCAGGAAGTGCCAGTTCATAGGATCCAAAGATGGTGGTAGGTCCCCAAGCACATTCCTTTAATCATTAAATAAACTCTAAATATGTACATGAAATGAAGACCCTGCAAATCCAATCCCCAAGGTAAGGAAAGAATTGAATCCCCAAATCTCTAAAGCCTATCAAGAAGCCAATGTCTGAATGCCATGTTGTAAGTTTGATCTAAAATTAGAAAAGGCAACCTGAAGAAATAATTTTTAAGGATGCCATTCAAACTATGTGGGAATATTTTGAGATAATAGTGCTCTTTACAGCCTAATGCATGTAATAGAAAATATTTCTGTTGCTGGTTGAGAATATTTACTTACTTCTGGAATCATTAGAAGAGGACATATCATCAAACCTTATGAAAATTATGAATTATCATTATAGGTTCATTGCAATAACTATGTACTTTCAACTGCAGAATGGCAGGGTTTGCATAAGTCTGTATAGTTATTCAGATTTTCAGTTTCAGGAGATAAAAATGAGAACAATCTTGGAAAAGTAGGTAAAATAATCCCTTTAAAATATTTTTCTATTACATTTTTATTTGTGCACTTGTTTATTCTTTTCATGACAGCTACCTACTTCAAGCATAGTACTGGTTTACGTGTATTAGATTTGCAAGAGAAACTGCTGACAAAGACTTTCTACCAGTCAGATAGGCTATATTATACCGAAGTAACTAAAATCCCCACATTGTAAAGAGTTTTACCAATGCATGTTTACTCTTTCTTATCTACAGGTCTCTTATGGATTGACTGGGTCCTGCTTTATAATCCCTCACTCTGGTGTCCCATCTATTAAGCATCCAACCACTTCTAAGACAGACAAGAGAGAGAGAGTTTTGGAACTTTTGAAATTGTCAATTAAATGCCCTTGCTCGGAAATAACAAATATTACAGTTGCTCAAAGCTCATTGACTAGGAACACAACCTTACCACATTCAAAGAATACAGAAATATAATTTAAACATTTGATCAAATGACAGAAAGCAGGAAATATTTGATAAGCAGTATTAATAATAGCCAAAGTTTACCCTTTTATTCACAAAACAGCAGATCACACTGTCTCCTCAAACAAAACATATTTATTCTTTCCCTAAGAGAGACCACCCAAAGGTCTCATTTACAGATCTATGGAATGTGACATTAATAGTACATCAGAGTGTTATATGTGAGGAGCCTTTAATCAGGTGTACCTGAAGCCCTTCTTTATTAGTAAATCTCTGTGTTTGGAAGACTAGTTAATTGCTTCTACTGTCTCACAACCTTTAATGAAAGAGGGAGAAGGTAATCACAGAAACAACCCCCAAATACACAAAAGTGTCTCTAGTCTGCAACAATTCTCGGATTCTCTTGGCAGCTGTCTCATGGGTCCTACTCTGTGGGTGGGAAATGTTTGTTTATTAAAGCCTGAGTCAGTTTCCAGAGAAAAGCACTCAGATCACTGTTCTCCACGGCCATCAGTTGCACACAGGAGGCTTTCCCATCGCCTTCATTCATACATGCAATTTGAAGTGGCACTAAGAAATTCTACAATACTCAGAGATTGAGAGCCAAGAGTTGCTTTAAATCTTAAACAGGTGAGGTTTTCAGACCAAGATGGGGGTTCTTATGGAAGCGTAACTCTGACAAATATAGTTCTTTTCTCATCCATTTAACTGCAGTAAACTTAAGGTGACAACAGCCATACCCAGAGACTTTGTTTATTCCTAAACATATTTTAAGATACTTTCCCCTACATTCTCAGCCATATGCCTGCCTTTCTTATAATTAATATGGGTTCCTGTGATTATGTCAGCTTTCCATGGGAGAGATTCCCATTCTATCTCTTTTTTCTTAACTATGTTTTCACATCAAGTGTTTAGTGGACAAGTAATTGTTCCAGTATAAGAGGGACAGCTTAATGACCAGGACAACCTTAAGGGTGTGGTCACTCACCTAGAGCCACAGATCCTGGAATGTGAAGTCAAATGGGCCTTAGGAAGCATAACTATGGACAAAGCTGGTGGAGGTGATGGAATTCCAGGTGAGCTATTTCAAATCCTAAAAGATAATGCTGTTTGAATGCTACACTCAATATCCCAGCAAATTTGGAAAAGGAATATGTACACATTATGAAAATCTTGGAAATATAAAAAGAATATAATGAAGAAAAATATCCTTTCCCTGTACAGCTTACCACATTTTGGTGCAGGTGAGCTATTTAAAATCCTAAAAGGTAATGCTATTAAAGTTCTGCTTTCAATATGTCAGCAAATTTGGAAAATTCAGAAGTGGACACAGGATTGGAAAAGTCCAGTTTTCATTCCAAACCCAAAGAAGAGCAATGCAAGAATGTTCAAGCTATAGTATAGTTGTGCTCATTCCACACGCTGGCAAGGTTATGCTCAAAATCCTTCAAGTTGAGCTTCAGCAGTATGTGAACAGAGAATTTTAGATTTGCAAGCTGGGTTTCATAGCGGCAGAGGAACCAAAGATCAAAATGCCAACATCCATAGCATTATAGAGAAAGCCAGGAAATTCCAGAAAAATATCTACCTCTGCTTCACAGACTATGTTAAAGCCTTTGACTGTGAGGGTCACAACAAACTGTGGAAAATTCTTAAAGAGATGGGAATACTAGATCACCTTACCTGTCTCCTGAGAAACCTATATGTGAAGTCAAGAAGCAAGACTTAGAACCAGATATGGAAAAATTGGCTGGTTCAAAATTAGGAATGTAGTACAACAAGGCTGTATATTTTCACCCTATTTATTTAACTTCTTTGCAGAATACATCGTGTGAAAAGCCAATCTGGATCAACCACAAGCTGGAATTAAGATTGCCAGCAGAAATATCAACAACCTTAGATATGCAGATGATACCACTAATGGCAGGAATCAAAGAGTAACTAAAGAGCCTCTTGATGAGGATGAAAGAGGAGCATGAAAATGCTGACTTGAAACTCAACATTTAAGAAATGAAGATCATGGCATTCAGTCCCATCAGTTCATGGCAAATAGAAGGGGAAAAAGTGGAAGCAGTGACAGACGTTATTTTCTTGGGCTCCAAAATCACTACAGATGGTGAATGCAGGCATGAAATTAAAAGGCGCTTGCTCCTTGGAAGGAAAGCTATAGCAAAACCTAGACAGCATATTAAAAAGCAGAGATATAACTTTGTGGACAAAGATCCATCTAGTCAGCTATGATTTTTCCAATAGTTATGTACAGATGTCAGAGCTGGACCACCGGCTCATTGGAAAAGACTCTAATGCTGGGAAAGACTGAAGGCGAAAGTATAAGAGGGAGGCGGAGGATGAGTGATTAGATATAATCATTGACTCAATGGACACGGATTTGAGCAAACTCTGGGAGATAGTGGAGGATAGGGGAAGCTGGCATGCTACAGTCCATGGGGTCTCAAAGAATAGGACATGACTTCACGATTGAACAACAATAAGAAGGACATCTGCTCACTATTCATGAACAGAACTTGTCCCATGCTCTGTCTTACCACAGTGGGGACAGAAAATACAATGTCTTTGTGTGTACCAAAAAGCACAGAGCCAGATATTAAATGGACAGATTCCTTCCTTAAGTACAAGATTATCCAATGGGACATAGTTCAGTTCAGTCCCTCAGTCATGTCTGACTCTTTGAGACCCCATGGACTGCAACATGGCAGGCTTCCCTGTCCATCACCAACTCCCAAAGCTTACTCAAACTCATGTTTATCGAGTTGATGATGCCATATGGGCATATGGGCAATGGGATGCCAAATGAGCAATGGGACATGAATCACAGATTATCACTAGGGCAGTGTGAAGGCCACTCCAGCCTAGCGAACAACATTGGGGAAACTACCCCTGCCACCACTCTTCCATATTTGATGATTTTGGGTAAATCAAGTCACTGTTCAAAAATTTCACTTTTTTAAACAAGAGATGACTTATTTGTCCTAGAAGATAACTGAGAAATGCATTGATTTTAATAGTCTCTGCCTCTAGCAATACAGATGACTCAGGAAGACCTCTAAGGATGAAGGTCTCTTGATTTTTTTTTTTCTTTCTTTCTTTTTTAATCTGTTGAGGTAAAGTGGCATTTTCTAGTTCTGAGTCCCTTTCCATACTCTCTCTGGGGATTTGCTTATCATTCTTTTCATCCTCTGCTTTCCCCCACCCCCCCTTGGAGTTTTTATAGATACAAAGCAGCCATGTTCTGAGTCCCTGGAAGGGACTTCCATTCTTCAGCGGAGAAAATGCTTTTGTTAATAGTGTGGGCCTGAACCCCAGTGGCCCCAGTGTACAGATATTAAGAGGAGCATCTCTGCCAATGTACTTAGGCAGAACAATAAAGCATCTTTATAGCCCAGACTCACCAGAGTCACTATTGATTCACTGGCGTGTGCTCTCTCAATAGTAAAAGGCTGCCAGGATTTACTTGCTCAGCTTTTCACTTTCCTAGACCGTCATTATTCAGTGTAAAACTCCTTTAACCTGGTAGAGTTGTTGCTCTTGCTAATACTGTGTTAGCAAATTATTGATCCCAATGATGAGAACAGGAATCGTTTCTCCTGTAGCAGGATGTGCAATTGGATCTACATTCTGCACTGGTAATTTTCTCTATAGATCTTCCAGGGGGACTAGACAAATGGACCATTAAAAAGGGGTAGGGGCAGGCAGGAGCTGCCTGAGGTTGATGGTACATTGGAGCTAAATCCAAACTTTATTGGTGTTTTCAGCTTCTATTTGAAAACTTATAAACATCGTTCTTTGGCACTTTATGGTTTTGTTTTGTTTTTGGTAGTTTTATTTGGCTTGTTTTAAACTTTCTCTGATGGCCAAGGAGGAATTTTAGCTTGAAGAATTTCTTCTTTTGAAATTGAAATCAGGACAATAAAAATTTTAGAGAGGAGCTTCTCTAGTGTATCAGCTGATAAAGAATCCATCTGCAATGTGGGAGACCTGAGTTTGATCCCTGGGTTGGGAAGATCCCCTGGAGAAGGGAACAGCTACCCACTCCAGTATTCTGGCCTGGAGAATTCCATGGACTGTGAAGAGAAGTTTTAAAGGAAAAATTACCCCAATTTAGAGCAATTGATTTTCATCCCTGGTATATACTCTGAAATTGTCTAACCCTTTGTGACCCCATGGACTGTAGTCTACCAGACTCATTTGTCCATGGAATTCTCCAGGCAAGAATATTGGAGTGGGTTGCTGTTTCCTTCTCCAGGGGATCTTCCTGACTCAGGGATCGAACCTGAGTCTTCTGCATTGCAGGCAGATTCTTTACCGTCTGAGCCACCAGCTCTAGAAGTGAAAGTAGAATCTTTTATCCATCAGGTTGCAGTCAAAAGCTGAGCTCTGACTGTGTCACTTTATAAATGGACTGAGCTTTCAGAGAGCACTGTCCTGGAGCTGGAGAGACAACCACTCTGGACAAGAAATCTTAGAAGAAGAAGGTTGAAATGTCAGTCTTACACAGGCACATTGGTTGTTATTTTCCCTCTGAAATGTACTGAAGGAGAGAATATCCTCAATACTAATTTTTTTGTTTGTTTTATATTGATTGACTGAAATGAATATGTTTTTTAGTGCAAGAAAGTGAATTTATATCTTCAAGGGGAAACCTTCATTTTACACTATATAGCATATAACAGATATGCAGGATATTTTATGTAAGGGATCTTATATCATGGATTGTAAATTAAAAAAAAAAGATTATTCTTCTGAAGTAAAATGTAAGTGCTCCTTTATTAGGTAATATCATAAAAAACTTGATCTCTAAATTTTAGCACATATTAGAGTTACAGGATCTGTCTCCTGTTGACATGATAAACACTTGGAATCAAAAATCTTAATTTCTCATTTTTGTATTCTACTACAGCAGCAATTACTTTGGCCCAGTACTTCATTTTGATTGAGATGGAACTTCCCATTTATACTTATTATTATTATAATTCTGATCCCACACAATACCCAATTCACATATGGATATGACAAGATATGAGTGTCTCTTTGTTACTCTAGGGATTGAACTGAAAACTGGAACTAGAAAGAAAAAAGTGGGAAGCCTGGAGGAAAATAAGGGAGTGTTGAGAAGGAATCAGCCTATATTCCCCCTATTTATGATATCATAATACCATTTATTATTTGCACTATTAATTTATTAATCAGTTGGATTTTCAGAGTCCCTCCTGTGGGTTGAATACTATAGTAGATACTGAAGATGTAAACAAAATAGATAATTGAGTTTAATTTTCCACCCTAAGGAAATAATGATGGTTTTTAATTTGAACTAGACCCATAAAAATGAATATTTTATCTGAATCTTGGTGGAAAAGTTGTAAAGCCATTATTTAGTATATAATTTTATATATATAATATAGTAAATATAGAGCAGAGAATATATACATATATGTAAGTCAATTATATATTCAGTTCAGGTCACTCAGTCATGTCTGATTCTTTGCAACCCCATGAACTGCAGCATGCCAGGCTTCCCTATCCATCACCAACACCCAGAGCTCGCTCAAACTCATGTCGAGTCAGCAATGCCATTCAACCATCTCGTCCTCTGTCGTCCCCTTCTGCTCCTGCCTTCAATCTTCCCCAGCATCAGGGACTTTTCAAATTAGTCAGTTCCTCACATCAGATGTAGTTCAACTGGTAAAGAATCTACCTGCAAAGTGGGAGACCTGGGTTCAATCCCTGGGTTGGGAAGATCCCCTGGAGAAGGAAACAGCTACCCACTCTACTCTGGCCTGGAGAATTCCATGGACTGTATAGTTCATGGGGCACAAAGAGTCAGACAAGACTGAGCAACTTTCACTTTCACAGCAGATGGCCAAAACATTGGAGCTTTTGCTTCAGCATCAGTCCTTCCAATGAATATTCAGGACTGATTTCCTTTAGGATTGACTGCTTTGATCTCCTTGCAGTCCAAGGGAATCTCAAGAGTCTTCTCTAACACCACAGCTCAAGAGCATCAGTTCTTCGGCATTCAGCTTTCTTTATGGTCCAACTCTCACATCCATACATGACTGCTGGAAAAACCATAACTATGACTATACAGACCTTTGTCAACAAAGTAATGTCTCTCCTTTTTAATGCCCCTATACTTTCTAGGATTTAATATGTAAATATTCTAATTAATGGGGTAAATTCTTTTCCTATGCTTTTAATAAAATAAAATTTTAATTTTTTTGGATTGACACACTTTTTATTTTTTGCAAATGCTAAAATTTAAAACATCTTAAAGTAGTTTTCCATAGATGTCAGTAATATCAGAAAAAGTGGTTTGGATTTGATATCTTTGCTGCTGAGAAGACCATTACTGTAAAAAAATCAAAGTAATGTACTTTATGAATAATAAATAAGCAATCATGGGGCACCCAATTCAATTTTAAAAGTAAAGTCATGATGCAAATACTGTTATTGAAATTCATATGATATATTTATGTGTATTCATGAAAAGTGATCCATACTCTTGCCCTATCCAACCCATCCTTTAAAGTAGAGGCAGTAAATACATTAATTGTGGGACTTAACAACTGCAGTTTAGTAAAACGTGTTTGATTAATTTTTACTGAGTTTTCCAAAATAAAATAAGAAAGGAATCATCTCATTTATTATATTAGAGAAGGAAAAGGGATATTGATGATATTTGACTGTAAAACATCTATTTCTGCTTTATTGACTACACCAAAGCCTTTGACCCTGTGGATCACAATAAACTGCAGAAAATTCTGAAAGAGATGGGAACACCAGACCACCTGACCTGCCTCTTGAGAACCCTATATGCAGGTCAGGAAGCAACAGTTAGAACTGGACATGGAACAACAGACTGATTCCAAATAGGAAAAGGAGTATGTCAAGGCTGTATATTGTCACCCTGTTTATTTGACTTATATGTAGAGTACATCATGAGAAACGCTGGGCTAGAAGAAGCACAAGCTGGAATCAAGATTGCCGAGAGAAATATCAATAACCTCAGATATGCAGATGACACCACCCTTATGGCAGAAAGTGAAGAGGAACTCAAAAGCCTCTTGATGAAAGTGAACGTGGAGAGTGAAAAAGTTGGCTTAAAGCTCAACATTCAGAAAATGAAGATCATGGCATCCAGTCCCATCACTTCATGGGAAATAGATGGGGAAACAGTGGAAACAGTGTCAGACTTTATTTTTTGGGACTCCAAAATCACTGCAGATGGTGACTGCAGCCATGAAATTAAAAGACGCTTACTCCTTGGAAGGAAAGTTATGACCAACCTAGATAGCATATTGAAAAGTAGAGACATTACTTTACCAAAAAAGGTCTGTTTAGTCAAGGCTATGGTTTTTCCTGTGGTCATGTATGGATGTGAGAGTTGGACTGTGAAGAAAGCTGAGCGCCGCAGAATTGATGTTTTTGAACTGTGGTGTTGGAGAAGACTCTTGAGATTCCCTTGGACTGCAAGGAGATCCAACAAGTTCATCCTAAAGGAGATCAGTCCTGGGTGTTCATTGGAAGGACTGATTTTGAAGCCTAAACTCCAATACTTTGGCCATCTCATGCAAAGAGTTGACTCATTGTAAAAGACCCTGTTGCTGGGAGGGATAGGGGGCAGGAGGAAGAGGGGACGACAGAGGATGAGATGGCTGGATGGCATCACCAACTCGATGGACGTGAGTTTGAGTGAACTCCAGGAGATGGTGATGGACAGGGAGGCCTGGCGTGCTGTGATTGATGGGGTTGCAAAGAGTTGGACACAACAGAGCGACTGAACTGAACTGAACTGATCAAATGACACTGTAACCAATACTAGAAATGGGTTCTTCCTGTGAAATGAATTTCCCTCCTGAAAATGAGGGGTATTCAAACATCTCAGAATTTGAAAAAGTCCAGCCTCTACACTACTAGCAAAAAAAAAAAAGTGGAGAAGAATATCATAGCAACAGTTAAAACTGCAAAAAAAAAAAAAAAAGTCTTTATGGAGATGACAAGGCAGAGGCCAACATTTTGAAAAACTAGAAGCTTCACTGATAAAAAATCCACAAGAAATATTATTTTAGAAGTTACTATTAGCTTCAAGTAAATGGCACAGTCATGTTTTATGAAGGGAATACTATATTTGGATTCTTTTTGTTTTTTAGGCAATTTTAATATCCATTATAGTATAGTAATAAATTATGTACAATGCTCCTCAATGGTTTTAATTCATTTTTGAGTGTGTTGTTTGTTTTTAATAATTATACATAGTTATTAGTAGACAATATTATAACTCAGTTTCGTAATTTATAATTGCAAGACTGCATTCTGAACATTTATCAGCCAAAAAAAAGCAAGAGCAAAGAGTTAATGTTCAACTTTAATGTACTTGTTTTGATTTTCCAGATAAATTTCAAGCTTCTAAAAAGGAGTGAATAGACTTAGTTCCTCTTCTTTAATGTCTCAAGTGTTCAGATATCATTAAATATATATATATATATATATATATATATATATATATATATATAGATGTATATGCGGCTGCTGTTAAGTCATTTCAGTCCCGTCTAACTCTGTGTGACCTCATAGACCGCAGCCCACTGGGCTCTCCCATCCTTGGGATTCTCCAGGCAAGAACACTGGAGTGGGTTGCCATTTCCTTTCCCAATGCATGAAAGTGAAAAGTGAAAGTGAAGTCGTTCAGTCGTGTCTAACTCTTAATGACCCCATGGTCTGAAGCCTACCAGGCTCCTCCATCCATGGGATTTTCCAGGCAAGAGTACTGGAGTGGGGTGCTAAGTGAAGGTCACTCAGCCATATCTGACTCTTTGTGACCCCACGGTCTATACAGTCCATGGAATTCTCCAGGCCAGAATACTGGAGTGGGTATCCTTTCCCTTCTCCAAGGGATCTTCCCAACCCAGGGATTGAACCCAGGTCTCCCATACTGCAGGCGGATCCTTTACCAGCTGAGCCCCAAGGGAAGCCCATATATATATTCCACACTCTACCAAATGCTGGGAATGATGAGCAGTGGAGGAAAAGACTTGAAAAATATGACACCTAACCTCAGAGAGTTTGCAAAAATATAAATTGGAAGAAAAGACACACACCAGTGTATACAATTAAAAAAAAGTAACATAGACTATAAAAACAAAAGCTAATTGTCAGAAGTTATAGATATTTTGTGACTTTCAGGATAGTTGAAATTACTATAGAAAATATTCAGATAAGGCAATAGAGGTTGAGGAGACATTCTTTGAAAGTCAGTTTAGAGTACCTAATACTTCTTGCAGTTGAGTTCAGTTCAGTTGCTCAGTTGTGTCCGACTTTGCGACCCCATGAATCGCAGCATGCCAGGCCTCCCTGTCCATCAGCAGCTCCTGGAGTTCACCCAGACTCACGTCCATCGAGTCAGTGATGCCATCCATCCATCTCATCCTCTGTCATCCCCTTCTCCTCCTGCCCCCAATCCCTCCCAGCATCAGAGTCTTTTCCAATGAGTCAACTCTTCGCATGAGGTGGCCAAAGTACTGGAGTTTCAGCTTTAGTATCATTCCTTCCAAAGAAATCCCAGGGCTGATCTCCTTCAGAATGGACTAGTTGGATCTCCTTGCAGTCCAAGGGACTCTCAAGAGTCTTCTCCAACACCACACTTCAAAAGCATCAATTCTTCGGCGCTCAGCCTTCTTCACAGTCCAACTCTCATATCCATACATGACCACAGGAAAAACCATAGCCTTGACTAGACGAACCTTTGTTGGCAAAGTAATGTCTCTGCTTTTGAATATGCTATCTAGGTTGGTCATAACTTTCCTTCCAAGGAGTAAGCGTCTTTTAATTTCATGGCTGCAGTCAGGATCTGCAGTGATTTTGGAGCCCCAAAAAATAAAGTCTGACACTGTTTCTCCATCTATTTCCCATGAAGTGATGGGACCAGATGCCATGATCTTTGTTTTCTGAATGTTAAGCTTTAAGCCAACTTTTTCACTCTCCACTTTCACTTTCATCAAGAGGCTTTTGAGTTCCTCTTCACTTTCTGCCATAAGGGTGGTGTCATCTGCATATCTGAGGTTATTGATATTTCTCTCGGCAATCTTGATTCCAGCTTGTGTTTCTTCCAGTCCAGCATTTCTTATGATGACTCTGCATATAAGTTAAATAAGCAAGGTGACAATATACAGCCTTGACGTAGTGTGGACATTTAAGTAGAAACTTATTAGAGGGAAAACTGAGGAAAATTCTTTCAGGTTTTATTCTATTTGTTTTGGGATTAATACAAAATGAGACATTCACACGTCTCTTTTCATTGTTCAAATGCCACTTTATTTGATTTGTTCCTCTTACTCCTGGTGCAAGATCGGATTACCCTTAGAAATTCATATATTACACTTTATCATTGGTAGCTGTCAAGGTCTTAAGTTGGCTTTCACAAGAAACAGAATTTAAGGTGGCAAAGTTTGAATCCACAAACTTTGTTGGAGACAACTTTATAGGGACTTCTCTTCCATGAAAGTGAGGGAGGTAGGATTAGGCAGAGAGAGAAACTGAACTGTGATGACCTTGCAACAAGGGCCTTCAGTTCAGTCAATTGAAACCTATTGTTGGTGGGCTCTTCAGAACAGTCCCATCTTGGATAAAGAAGTCCAGGACTTTGAATCTTACATTCACTATTCAGTGGATGAGGGATATCCCACAGAAGGAATGTAAAGTTGAAGGAATCTTTCTTTGATGGTGGGTTTTGGAGAGAATCTAAATTTGAGTAATCAATTACTCAAAGTTCTAGTAATTGGAGAAATAAGGGCAGCAGTGCTGTAGGGGAGATCTGGGTAAAGTGTGGGTGAAATACTGAAATCTGCATTAAAGACATTGGTCCTTTTGAGTCATTTATAGATGGGATTTTCTAGATCATAACACCTTAATAGAGGAAAGACATAACTGTCTTGCTCCTCATCATCCTTCCAGAGCTAAGAGCTCTAATTGGCACATAATGTATGCTCACTAAATATTTACTGAAATAAATAACTAATTAGTAAATAATTACCCACTATATAGTATTTTAGACAGCTGGTTTTCAAGATGGAAATGAAGATTTCCATAAAACTGAGTTTGCAACAAAATAAAGAATTGGATTCTTACATAATAACTAACATATTATATGAGGTTTTCCTGGTGGCTCAGATGGTAAAGTCTGCCTGCAATGCAGGAGACCTAGGTTCAATTTTTGGGTCAGGAAGATCTTCTGGAAAAAGGAAAGGCTACCCCACTCCAGTATATAATCATCATCAAATTCCTTTGTTGAATATCTAATATAGGCCTTCCTCTGAATAAATTAAGAAGGTGTAAGAAAAGATCCAAGCTTTCCCAGCGGCTCAGTGGTAAAGAGTCTGACTGCAAAGCAGGAGCCTCAGGAGACATAGGTTCAATTCTTGGGTCAGGAAGATCCCCTAGAGGAGATCATGGCAACCTACTCTAATATCCATGCCTGGAAAATCCCATGGACAGAATGTGGCATGCTACAGTCCATAGTCTCAAAGAGTCAGTCACGACTGAAGTGATGTAGCACACACACAAACACACCTACACAAGAAAAGATCAGGCAGCAAACGCTAAGAGGAAACTGAGATGATTCATACAACAATCAAACAAACAGAAAAATCAACAACAGTAAAAAACAGAGATGTCTCTTTTCACTTTTTGAAAAAAAAAAGTGTGATTTATATTTCAATACATTTTTTCTATATATTAAGATATTTGCATCAATTTAATTTTCATCACATTTAAATGTCAAATAATAGTAAATGGATGTAGCCATGAACAATGCAAGGAAAATACAACACACATTCACACGTTAATTTGAAAGCAAGATAAGCAATCATTTAAATGGAGATTTAATGTGGGTTAGCACATACACTGACATATTAATGTCCTTAACCTAAATAAGAAGTTGAGAAGAAAATACACTGTAATTTAAATGGAGGGTGCCAAATTTTATGCAAAATATAAAAATTGCCAGACTTCTATCATGACATGTACCTTTACCTACAAGAAAAAGAACCAAAGAGAAATGCAACCCTGCATGGAGACAATAGACCCGTGAAAATGGCCAGCTAGCAATTCCAACTACTAGCTCAAACAAGAAGATAAATGGAGCTTGTAGCTTTTACCATTAAGGAACCAGTTAGAGTTCCATTTTGTGCCAAAACAGTTCTGCCAAAAAGAACTTTCAGTTCCAACTTGCTCTGTCAGTCCTCCCCATAGAAACAGTTTTGGCTTTTATACATGCAAAGTGACAATGAAAGTTACGTTCCAACGACCTTGTCTTTGAGATGGTAGTGACACATTGTAGAAGAATTAGAAAGTTACACTGAGATCTGTAATGCTATTATAACCCATTGGGAGCCAATCCAATCTGGGTGAGATATTTCCTAGCCTATGTTCTCAGAGTGATGCATACAGCTAATTGTAAATATCTCATATTGAACTGCCACCTGCTTCTCTCAGTTACATCATTCACAGTTAATTTATATTCAGGTGGCACACACATCATGTTCTCTTAATTTCTGCATAACAGTTCATTTTCTTTGGTTAGAATCAGCATTTCTCTCCGAGCATTTTGTAAAAGTACAGCTTTACCACACATAACCTATACAAAAGCCCCCAAATCCGTGACAGATCTATGAAAAAGAACACATACGATAACAGAGAAGAAAAACTTCCCAATGAAGAAAGATACTTAAAAACAAATCTTGATTTTGTATTTGAACACAAGGATGTCCCTTTAAAACAGAAACGCCACCAGCTCATTATGTATTCTTTCAGCATCTTAGTTGTGAAGGGGGGCTAATGGGGGAGCACAGCCTTAAATTCTTTAGAGCTGTCCTCGTTGGTTTATCTGCTGTGATTTACTGTTGTGATTGTTGAGTAGCTGACCACTGATTTTAACACTAGGGTATAGAGGAGACAGATTGACATGGGTTTCATTAAAATTCAAGAAACTCAACTCCACAGAGAGCATGACTAACTTCCTTATACATGACAGGAATCCCCGCAGATGGTACTTCACCCTTGCTAAAGGAATTAAGTCTACCAAAAGAATCCCTGTCTATAAGCAGCCAATTCCCCAAATCTACAGGCTCATCTGCACAGATATTCTTTATACTGTCATTCTTAAGTACCTTAGGGTAGCTCTGAAAGACAGGGGGCCGAGTGGGAGCAGCCGCTGCTGCCTTCTCTACCCCTCAAGCATGCTGGTGGCATGGGGATGATGGGATTATAAAGTAAACATAATAAAACATAGGACCACGGCATCCACTGGACACAGTCTATTTGCTGACTTTTTTTTGCCTGGGAAGAGCTCAAGATGAAATTCTTATTACAATTACACAGAATCCCTGCACCAAATTGGCAGTTATTAAACTATTAGGCAAATGCACAAATGAGTATTGTATTTGGTTCCTAGTCCAATTAACTTCCTTTCTTCTTTTTTTTATTTCCCCCCTCTCTCTCTCCTTGCTCTATGTCATTACGCGCTTAAGTTCCACATTTCATCTTCAAATATTTAAGTTGTCAAGGAAAAAATAAACTATCCATCACACATTCATTATATTGTGTCAAATAGAACATGAAGAAGACAGCTTTCTATTTTTCCTGTCCCCTGCTCTTGTCAATCAAAAGCACAGTAATTAAATGGGGATGAGGGTGCTTTCAAATTAAGAACAAAAGAGGAGGCATTTAATAGGAGGCTGAGAAAAGTAATTAAAATAAATAAATAAAGGCTCTGGCTGTGTTTATTGTCCTTAGATGAGCTGTCCTAAGCCGAGCTATGCTTCCACCAGCTCCCCCCACAACTCACTCTCTACTCAAGTTTCTACTGCGAAAACAAGGCAGACAGTATGCATTATATACAGTGCCTAGTAGATGCTGGGAGTTCAGAATAATATTAAAAATGTGAATATGTTAATGATATGCACTACATTTTTCTTATTTTTGAGATTGAACATGATCATGGTAAGCTGAAAGACATTTAGCACCATACACTCATCATTTTACAGTTAATCATGCAGGTTTTCTTGGATTAGGACTATCTCCCACTTCTACATAAGGTAAAATACAATTCCTCATGCCCCCAGCTGCATTTGAATCACCTCTCTTTCATTGTCAATCGGGTTATAAAGGCAAATAGACAAAGAGATTCATCAATTTTCTGCCAAGTTTTGAATTTTTATCTCCATGTTCCTAAGCCAATGAATCTTGTATTGGTAGGCTTGTCTCATGAAGTTCTTAAGGAACATTATTTCTAGGTTTGGGGATTTCAGGAAAAGAGGGAATATATAATTCTATTTTAAGGAAAGTGGTTGTAAGGCTTGTTCACTTATAGAACCCTGGTTTAGAGGGTTATGTTAAAGTCTGTACTATTTAATTGTGTTAATTGGTGTGTATATATATGCACAGCAATATACATCAAATTTTTTCTTTGTTCTAACTTCAACATTACATTTCATTTTTCCATATATTTTTATATAATTTCATGTACACATGAAGATGTTTATTAAAATATGTAATTTTTAATAAAGCAATTTTTATCCTAAAGGTTTGAAGTAATTACTTATATGAACTAAAATACTTTTCAGACTCTGAGAACCCAGAAATGCTGCTACTGTCTTTTCTCTTTAGAAAAAAGTGTATATATATATATATATATAGTGTTATATCTTATTGTCATTTATTTTAGAATATTGCATCACATGAGAAGAAGCCCTGACAAAAGGAAAACTTACATTTAAAACTAACATTCATTTAATAAAAAGTCTTTCTTACATAAAATAAGTATAAAATGCTTACGAGAATTAAGTAACAGAGATCTTGCCTACACTTTTGCCTAAGCATTTTAAGTTCACATAAGAAACAATGCAAAAATGGGTTCTGCTATAGCAAAATACAGCATAATCTCTAAGCAATAGTCCTTATAGGACACTATTATACAGAACAGTCAGCCAAACCTAAGTCTATTGCTAGCAGAACTTTTCATTCCTATGACACTATAATAAGGCCAATTAGGAGTTTGGGGATGGGGCCCAATTTTGAATTGGCTTTCTATGCTGCAGTTATGGTACTTTCATGCCTATTTATCTGGGTAGTTATTTCCCCTGACAACCGTAAAATGAGTTTTTTACATAATTTTATGAGAATCATGTTATAACAAAGAATTAGTTACTCCAAGATTCCAAGTGGATATTTTGCAGCTTTATTACAAGGCTTTGTGTTGGAATTATTGCTAGCCAGAGTCTCTAGAAGAAATGGCATTTTTATAGATAAATTTGCAGACCTGTCTCTATTGAATTCAATATTAACTTCAAATTTCTCTCACTCCTAAAAGTAGACCAAGTTTGAAGTTAGCAAAAATTATGGTGAAATGTTGGTTCTTTTCACATGAATGCCTATAATTTCCAGGAAAAAAAGGAGTGGGGGGAAGTGATCATATAAAGACACCAGTGACTTTAGTGGTTATCCCCTTAGCTCAGGGTATTTTTAGAAACAACAAGAATCTGAACTTCAGAGTGTCTTGATTCTGCCTTACGGGGTGAAAAGAAAGAACCATCTTGAGTTTTGATTTGAACTTCACCCTTTCAGTATTAAGTATACCTCTAAAGTTAGAAGGGCAGACTCGCCCACTACTGAAATAAATATGTCAGATGTCTGCTGCAAATTTTCATCACTGCAAAATCCAGAATCATTTTTCAGAGAGCAGAAGGGTATGACTGGATACAAGTCACAATCAAGGGGTTGAGTGAAGCATTTAGAGTGTGACCTGAGAAACCCTGGTACTCTGCTTAAAGGAAAAATTTCACTGTCTCAATGCACCATAGAGACATTCATTCTAAGCTGAGCACAAAAGTACTGAACAGAGAGGTTAAAAAAAATACAGTAGATTTTTATTGTTCATGGAACTTATATCCCATAAAGTTACTACAAACATTAAATTAGCAAATACTGAACCACATGTGGTTAGGGTCCTGTATGCCTCTAGTTACAACATTTTCATCAATAAACCAAAACATAAGTTTATTTTGTGTACATATGTATAGATAATTATCTAATAAATATTATAAATTCATTAATGTTGAATTCAAAAACCTCACTAAAACCCATGCCTAAATGAAGTTTATCTGACACATGTGTTTTCTTTGTAAGGCAGGCACATCCCAGGCTTCTCACACTTCAAACTCTAGGCGGCATTCAGTTCTTCCTTTGGTTGCTGTTTTAAACAGAGAAAACACCAACAAAAAAGTGCAACATATAAAAAAAAAATGTGGCACTAAATTCATATGCATGAAAGGGACACTTTTTTAAAGCATGAGAGCTGAAATAAGAAAGCAAAGCCTTGCTTTGTTCACCCTCAACTAGGGTAATGACCTACATATTTTGCTGCTCTGTGCATGCACAGAAATGACCATAAACCTGTGGCAGGTATGGGTTTGGGGGTTACAAACGACTTTCACTAGGTGAATTCATGAATGGAGAATCTTCAAATACAGAATCCACGAGTAATCAGAACTGACTATACACACAACCTTGCCCTCAACCCAACCTCTATCTAGATCACAACTTAACCCTGTACTTTATACAACCAGGTCATCTCATAATTAGCAAATGTGATGAGCAAAAATATTCTCTCACACAGTCTCTGTCTTAGTCATGCAGATCCTGATAGTCTCACATCTCATTTCCATTTCTTGGTGTCTACATCTCCTGAAACAACACTTTCCTGACTTTCATCAGACATCACCACAGCATATCTTTCTATTGGCAGCTTCATTGTTGTCCCATCAGCAATGAGGGAAGATAAATAAACTGGAGTCTGGGGCCTCCAGCAAACTGTCTTCTCCTTTAGAACTAGGTCCTGTAAAAAGTGTTAGTGAATTGAGGTAAAGGAAATGTAGGAGTTCTGGCTTTTGTGGCTACACAGGCTTAGGGTATAGTTCTTGTTCAATGAAGCCAGGCCAAGTTGCCAGCCATGCATTTTGGGAACACAAGGAATTCAGTGGCTGGTTAGACCCTAGTTTCATGCTCCACTTTGTAACATGATTTCATTCAAATGTGGAGAATGTAAATAGACCCAATTTGGGGAAGCTGAGGAAGACTAAGGTAGGAAAAAAGAGGAAGATTCTAACTTTCAGGACTTCATTGCTATATCTCAAACTTAAAATTAAGTGAATAAGATTAATGAGGGATTTCTTATAGTCTCATATTTCCTATGGATACTTCTTAAATCTTAACTCATCCATGAAATAAAATGCACATTGAAGAAATTTTATGATCTTATGCCATTACACCATTGTGGGAAATTTCCAGATTCACAAAAGACCCCAAAGAAGGAATTATATGATCTGTTTTCTACTCCAGGTCCTTTACAGGAGTTCTTTGTGGATGATCACTCATTATATATTGTGTGAGAACCCCAGTTCTTCTAATGCTTAATGTCCTCTGCAAAGGAAATTACATAGTTTATGATCAATCTTCCTTTCAACCCCCAAATATAGCTTGCTCAGGTGCCTCTCAGGTATTCACGAGGAACTAACTTTCCAGAAGGCTTATACTATCTACAGTAGTTAAGCAACTGTTCTATATTCCAAAGCAAGGAGGATCCATCTCAATTACCTGGTATGATAAAGTACTTAGGTTCTTTTTAATAACATAGGACCAAACAAAGAATTATCAAGGTTCCTAACATAAGTTAACCTTGAGGACATTGTTACTGATTGAAAATATGTTATGCCAGAAGAATTCATAGGGAGTTACAGGGTGAACATAAACCACATATTTAGACAGGAAAAGCTTCAAGTACTTTCAGTTCAGTTCAGTTCAGTAGCTCAGTCATGTCCTATTCTTTGCAACCCCAAGAATCACAGTACACCAGGCCTCCCTGTCCATCACCAACACCCGGAGTTCACTCAAACTCACGTCCATCGAGTTGGTGATGCCATCCAGCCATTTCACCCACTGTCATCTCCTTCTCTTCCTGCCCCCACTCCCTCCCAGCATCAGGATCTTTTCTGATGAGTCAACTCTTTGCATAAAGTGGCCAAAGTATTAGAGTTTCAGCTTCAACATCAGTCCCTCCAATGAACACCCAGGACTGATCTCCTTTAGGATGGACTGGTTGGATCTCCTTGCAGTCCAAGGGACTCTCAAGAGTCTTCTCCAATACCACAGTTCAAAAGCATCAATTCTTCGGTGCTCAGCTTTCTTCACAGTCCAACTCTCACATCCATAAATGACCACAGGAAAAACCATAGCCTTGACTAGACAGACCTTTGTTGCCAAGTAATGTCTCTGCTTTTCAATATGCTATCTAGGTTGGTCATAACTTTCCTTCCAAGGAGTAAGCGTCTGTTAATTTCATGGCTGCAATCACCATCTGCAGTGATTTTAGAGCCTCAAAAAATAAAGTCTGACACTGTTTCCACTGTTTCCCCATCTATTTCCCATGAAGTGATGGCACCAGATGCCATGATAGGATTACTAATTTATGGAAACAATCTTCAGACCAGTAAGCATTATTTGAACATTTCTTGTAAGGCTATTTGTTCCCATAACATAATACCCACAACTTTAGAATAAAGAACAAATCTCTTATACCTTGATCACACAGCCATTATATTCTCATGACTTCATGACAAAACAGTGGCTTCTGCGTTTCCTTCCTCTCCTCCTTTCTAATCACTTGTTTTGAAAATTGGAGCAAGTGTCAAGAAGAAAATATTTAGTAATTATTTTTAAAAAGTTGTTGGCCTCCTCTGACCACTTATAAATTAATGATAAAATTGATTTGCTTTATTAACCGTTTTTTTTTTTTTTTTTTAAACTAAGGAGTCAATCATTTCCTATAGAATGTCTTGTTTGTTTGTAGATGAGAGAAATGTCCTTGGGATGCACGATGAAACAATGAAATCACAGGAATGTACAGAGTCCTTCTCTTTGGAAGATTTTGAATAAGAAGCTACTGTTTAGGGAGTTAGTAACAAAAGTGGAGAAAAAGAAATGGAAATTTACTGTTTGTGGGTCCACTAGGTTTGAAGTATGAATGAATGAATAGATGCAACAATAGACAGCCTTGGGATTAAGTGTTGGTATATTTCAGGGCATTTCTTTACATGTATAGAAGTACCACAGACAAAATAATCTCAGTGTAAACAATTTTTCCCCATATGAATCTTCATATAAAGTAGATACATGTAATATCCAGTTAAGTTCATTTCAGTAAGTTCAGCAGCTCAGTCATGTCCGACACTTTGTTAACCCATGGACTGCAGCACATCAGGCTTCTCTGTCCATCATCAACTCCTGGATCTTGCTCAAATTCATGTCCATAGAGTCAGTGATGCCGTCCAACCATCTCATCCTCTGCCATCCCCTTATCCTCTTGTGTTCAATCTTTCCCAGCATCACGGTCTTTTTCAATGAGTCAGTTCTTTGCATCAGCTGGCCAAAGTATTGGAGCTTCTGCTTTAGCATCAGTCTTTCCAGTGAATATTCAGGACTGATTTCCTTTAGGATGGACTGGTTGGATCTCCTTGCAATCCAAGGGACTCTCAAGAGTCTTTTCCAACATAACAGTTCAAAAGCATCAATTCTTTGGGACTCCACTTTCTTTATGGTCCAACTCTCACATCCATACATGACTACTGGAAAAACCATAACTTTTACTAGATGGACCTTTGTTGGCAAAGTAATGTCTCTGCTTTTTCATATGCTATCTAGGTTTGTCATAGCTTTTCTTCTTCTTTTTTTTTTTTTAGTCATCAATAACATTTTTATTTCAGGTACAGCTGCAACTACACACAACAATGAATTTTTTCATAGCTTTTCTTCTAAGTAGCAAGTGTCTTTTAATTTCATGGCTGAAATCACTATCTGCAGTGATTTTGGAGCCCAAGGAAATAAAGTCTGTCACTGTTTCTATTGTTTCCCAATCTATTTGCCATGAAGTGATGGGACCAGATGTCATGACCTTAGTTTTTTTAATGTTGAGTTTTAAGCCAAATTTTTTTTAGCACTTTTTATTTTTTAATAAATTTATTTATTTTAATTGGAGGTTAATTACTTTACAATATTGTATTGGTTTTGCCATACATCAACATGAATCCGCCACAGGTATACACGTGTTCCCTGTCCCAAACCCCCCTCCCTCCTCCCTCCCCATACCATCTCTTTGGGTAATCCCAGTGCACCAGACCCAAGCAACCAATATCATGCATCAAACCTGGACTGGCAAATTTTTTTACTCTCCTCTTTCACTCTCAAGAGGCTTTTCAGTTCCAATTAGCTTTCTGCCATAAAGATGGTGTCATCTGCATATCTGAGGTTACTGATATTCCTCCCGGCAATCTTGATTCAAGCTTGTGCTTCATCCAGTCCAGGATTTCACATGATGTACTCTGTATATAAGTTAAACAAGCAGAGTGACAATATACAGCCTTGATGTACTCCTTTCCCAATTTTGAACCAGTCCATTGTTCTATGTCTGGTACTAACTGTTGCTTCTTTTCCTGCACACAGATTTCTCAGGAGGCAGGTAAAGTGGTCTAGTGTTCCCATCTCTTTAGGAATCTTCCACAGTTTGCTATGATCTACACAGTCAAAGACTTTAGTGAATCTTCATATAAATGAGATACAAGTAATAGTCAATTAAGCTAGGTATTAGTTAAAGAGTGTATCAACTGGCAGATGGAAGCCTGACTTTTCTTGTAACAAATCAGTTAAGTCTGAGTGTGCTTTATTTGAGATTTTCTATTTGTTTTCCTCTTGATTGTTACTGTATTCCTAACCACCATTCCCTTATCCACTGACTGGTTACTTTGTATACTTAAAGCACATATAGGTGCATTTTGTTGCTTTAGTCCTGTCCAACTCTATAGGTCCCTATGGACTGCAGCACACCAGGATCCTGTCTCCATGGGATTCCCCAGGCAAGAATACTGGAGTGAGTTGCCATGGCCTCCTCCAGGTGATCTTTCCCATCCAGGGATCAAACCCTTGTATCCTGCACTGCAGGCAGATTTTTATCATCTGAGCCATCAGTGAAAGTGAAAGTTGATCAGTCGTGTCTGACTCTTTGCAACCGCATGGACTATACAGTCCATGGAATTCTCCAGGCCAGAATACTGGAGTGGGTAACCTTTTCCTTCTCCAGGATATCTTCCCAACCCAGGAATCAAACGGGGGTCTCCTGCACTGCAGGCAGATTCTTTACCAACTGAGTTATCAGAGAAGACCCTGAGCCACCAGGGTAGCCATATTGTAGCATCGGTACTTAAAAAACATGGATTAACACTATAAAGCAGGTAGATGTGCTAAGTTGCTTCAGTCATGTCCAATTCAGCAACCCTATGGACTGTAGCCTGCCAAGCTCCTCTGTCCATGGGACTCTCCAGGCCAGAAAATGAGTGGGCTGCCATTTCTTCCTCCAAGCAATCTTCCCGAGTCAGGGATCAAATCTCCTGTCTTATATCTCCTGCATTGGCAGGTAGTTTCTCTAAAACTAGCACCACTTGAGAAGTCTAATCAGTTAATTGTTACAAAAGCATGTAATAAAGTAGGAATAAATTTTCCTCTCTGGTATCCACCATTGCCATTTTGCTAAGAGTTTTTAAAAAAGGTTTTTGGGCAAATCTTAATCAGATGGTTTATAAAGATCAAAGTAATGACATTGTTCAAGTAATATCCAGAGTCATAATTTCTGATGAGTAAGATACATTCTTACAAAGTAAAAGGAGAAAAATAAAACTTCACAGTACTCAATTTTTAAGACCAAAGTTTAATTAAAAAAGAGAAAGTACATCATGTGGAGAAACTAAGAACAAAAGAGTTCTTAAACTCCACAATTACTTTTTGGGTTTGTTTTTGGGTTGCTTTACAATTCTTGCTGTTTTATTTTCAATAGTGATTGGATTTGGGGGCATATTATAGTATTTTGGATGGATGAGTTTTGCAAAGTGCCATGCAATAAAACATCTGTTATAAAACATGTGCTATAGCTTTGGGGTATGGACTAAAACCAGTCAGTATTATTTTGAAGTAATTGAATGGCCAAAAAATAAACACAACCTATTTTATTATCATTATTATTATTATTATTTTAAGGAACATCTTAATGCAAATAATTTACTTTTTCTTGTGAATTACATCTTTTATGAATACAATATTTTTTATTTACCAATGATTATTGAAAAAAGACTGCAGGTGCTAAATTGGACTGCGTGGCTTAGTGAAATAAAAGTATTTTAATATATAATCAATATTCCCAAGAATTTATAAATTATATGGTTAGAAAAGTTGTCTGCCTTTTTCATATAAAGTAAATTAAATATTTTAAAGTGTTTGAAAGAGCCTAGGATCCAAGGATATTTTAAATAGGAATAAGTATAGCATATAAAGTAGTAGAATAATGTAGCAAATATTTTAAAGGTAGAAACTAACACATGAGCATAAAGCAGAACAAAAAAATGAAAATATCAGTCAGGCTAGGCTATGTTATGCAAATATCTATATATCTATACCTTTTTATATATCTCTCTATTATCTCTCTCAATGTCTTTCAATTATAAAAGTTCACTTCTTTTTCCACCAGTATTCACTTAGGGACTAAGCAGTTCTTAAAGGCAGATGTCTTTCTCTAACAGGTCCATATTTTAGGCTGTTTCAATCTTATGGAATCTTCATGTTAACATATATTTCCAGATTAAGAGAAAAAAACATAGACAATGGCACACTGCCTCTGATATCCTTTTATCCAGAAATGACACATATCACTTATGCTTATATTCACTGCCAAAGCAAGTTATATAGCCATTACTAAAGACAAGGAAGGATACTTCCAGGTAGAAGAAGAGACTTAGAATTTTGTAAATCACTATTTGTATTCAGAATTTTGTAAATCACTAGTTATAGTAGTGTAAAGAATGGAGATTCTATTTTTAAAGAGTTTATAAATACACTCATTTACTCTAGGACCCAGAGAAAAAGCAACAGTTTGAAAAATGTCCAGACCAAAGTGAAGGAGACACATTTTAAAATCTTAAAGCATCTGCCAAATGAGTAGGAACCTGTAGGCCCTCTCTCAAGGGACCTGAGCACCAGCTCCTCACTCTCTTCCTAATCTGTAAGTGTCATCCCCTTACCAATCCTGCGGCCCCACAAAAACTGGGCAGGCACATGCAACCCACACAAGGGAATGGTCCTTGAGAGCCTGGCTTTGGTGACTAGGTATATACTTGCATCCTCTAAAAACTACTGCTGGAGGGTCCACCTTCTAATCAGACCGAAACTGGTGCTGACTGAGATATCTCCCTCTGGAAAATTCACAGGCCTTGACACACCATCAACAACTGAGACCTATCAAGAATAAATCAGGCTGCTCAAACAATCACAAAGATTCAAGTGGCAACACTGAAGAGTTAGAGGGTTAAATGATAAAATTCATTTCCTATGCAAGGGCAATCCTTCATGACTTAGATAACTGTTCTGACACATAGAAACACAATCAAATAAAATGAAGAGAAAGAGGAATATGTTCACAAAAAGAACAAGATAAAGCCTAGGGAAAAGTCCTCAATAAAATCAAGATAAGTAATATACCTGATAAAAAGATCAAAGTAATTGGTCATAAAGATCCCACCAAACCCTGGAGATGAATGAACACAGTGAGAACGTCAACAAAGAGATAGACAATATAAGAAAGTATCAAACAGAAGTCAGGATGTGGAAGACTACATTAACTTAAAAGGAAAAAAGTAAATAAATAAATAAAGAATAGAGAGATTTAAAATCAGACTAGATGAAGCAGTAGGAAAAAACAATGATCTGGAAGATACGGCAGTGAAACTTATCTAAAAAATCATGCCCCCCTCCAATACACACACAGCAAAAAATAAATAAAAATGAAGATAGCTTAAGGGATCTATAGGATAGCATCAGGAAAAGTAATATTCACATTATAGAAGTCCCAGAAGGAGAAAAGAGAGTAAAAAGAACAGAAAACGTATATTAAAAAATTATAGTTAACATTTCTTTAACTTGTGGAAGGAAACAGAAATCCAGATTCAAGAAGTCCAGAGAGTTCCAAATAAGTAAATGTAAAGATACCTGCATAAAACATAACTGCAATGATAACACTTAAAGAAAAACATTTTAAAAACAGCAAGAGGGAAACAAATAACTATGTACAAGAGGACTCCCATATTGGCAGAAGCAACTCTGTAGGCCAGAAAGATTGGCATAATGTATTCAGAGTGCAGAAAGGAAAAAAAAAAAAAAACAAAAAAACACTTTCAACCAAAAATATTCTACAAGGCAAAGCTATTATTCAGAATTGAAATGGATAGAAAGAGCTTTTCAGACAAACAAAAGCAGAAATAATTAATCAGCACTGCTGCTGCTAAGTCACTTCAGTTGTGTCCGACTCTTTGCGACCCCATAGACAGAAGCCCACCAGGCTCGCCCGTCCCTGGAATTCTCCAGGCAAGAGTACTGGAGTGGGGTGCCATTGCCTTCTCCAATGCAGGAAAGTGAAGAGTGAAAGGGAAGTCGCTCAGTCGTTTCCGACTCTTAGTGACCCCATGGACTGCAACCTACCAGGCTCCTCTGTCCATGGGATTTTCCAGGCAAGAGTACTGGAGTGGGGTGCCATTGCCTTCTCTGTAATCAGCACTACACTGACCTAAATGTTAAAGGGACTTTTTAAGCTGAAAAGAAAGGGCACTAATTAGTATCAAGAAAATATATGAATGTAAACATCTTACTGTAACAAAAAATTTGAAAAAGGAGTAGGGAGATTGAATTATAAATTGAAAACACAATATAGGAAAGTCTGGGACTGGTGGGTATTACTGGTTTATTTTATCAATGACTCAAAGAAACTTTAACACTTATCCTTCTCAAACTCTTTCAAAAAGCTGAAGAGGAGGAAATGCTGCCAAACTCATGTTGCAAGGACAGCAAAACCAGTAAAAGAAAGGAATAAAAAAGAGGCTAATATATCTGATTAGCATATGCAACATTCTAAAAAAATATTAGCCAACTGAATTCAGCAATACATTAAAAATATTATGCAGCATGATAAAATGGGATTTATTCCAGGGATGATTCAACATATACAAATCAATCAACGTTTATACACCAAAGCAATAAAATGAATGATATGAATCATATAATCATCTCAATATAGGCATAAAAGAATTTAACAGGATTCATCATCTATTCATGACAAAAATTCTTAAGAAAGTGGATATAGAAAGTACAACATAACAAAAAACATATATGATAAGCCCATATTTAACATTATACTCAATGGTAAAAGACTGAAACTTCTAAAATGAGGAATAGGACAAGAGTTCCCACTCTCATAAGTTTTATTCAACATAGTATTAGAAGACCTCACAGAGCAAATAGATGAAAAAGAAATAAAAGTCAAACAAACTGGAAAGACAGAGTAGACTTGTCACTGTCGGTGGATGACGTGATTTCATATATGCATGTGTGCTAAGGCCCTTCAGTCATGTCAAACTCTCTGCAGCCTTATGTACACCAGCCTACCAGGTTCCCCTGTCCATGAGATTCTCCAGGCACAAATCCTGGAGTAGGTTGCCATGCCTTCCTCCAGGGGTTCTTCCCAACCCAGGGATCAAACTGATGTCTCTTTTAGCTCCTACATTGACAAGTGAGTTCTTTACCATTTGTGCCTCCTAGAAAACCCCAATTTCATATATTATATAGAAAACACTAAAGATTCTGCCCCCAAATATTTACAACTAATACAGTAATTTAGTAAAGTTGCAAGGTACAACATCAATATACAAAAATGTGCTGTTTTAAAACAGTAGCATTGAACTATCAGAAAAAGAAATTAAAAGACCAGTCTCATTTGCAATTACATGAAAATTAATAAAACAGTTAGAAATAAAATTAACCAAGGGAGTGGAAGATTTCTACATAGAAAACTAGAAGATATCAATTAAAGAAACTGAAGACATAAAGAAACAACAACAATGAATTCATATCAATGGATTAGAAGAATGAGCATTGTTAAAAGGTTCATTTTACACAAAACAATACACAGATTCAATGCAATTCTCATCAAATTCCAGGGGCATTTTTCTGATAAATAGAACCAACAATCACAAAATCGGTATGGAAACACAAAAGATCCTAATAGCCAAAGCAATCATGACATAAGAACAAAGCTGGAGACATCATGCTCCCTTATTTCAAACTATATAATGAAGCTATGATAATCAAAACAATATGGCGTCAGCATGAAAATGGACACATAACTCAATGGAATAGAATAGAGAGCCAAGAAATAACTCAAACATATATGTTCAACTAATATATGACAAATGAAGCTAGGATATACACTGGGAAAAAGACAATCTCTTCAATAAGTGGTATGAGAGAAACTTGAGAGTCACAGCAGAAGAATAGACTTCTGTCTTACACCATACATAAAAATTAACTCAAAATGAGTTTTTAAAAAATGAAAGTAAGATGGGACATAGCAAATCTCAAAAAAAAAAAAAACAAAAAAAAAAACGCAGAAATTTCCTTGACTTTGATCTTTGCAACATTTTTTGGATCTGACTCCAAAGGCAATGGGAGCAAAAAGAAAAATGAACATACAAACCTATATCAAATTAAAATTTTATGAAAAGCAAAGGTAACCATCAATGAAATGAAAAAATAAAATACTGAATAGGAAAAAAAAATGCAGATCATTAAAAAATGGCAGAGTATCTGAATAGATATTTTTCCAAAGATGACATACAGATGGCCAACAGGAACATGAAAATATGTATGATATTACTAATCATAAAGGAAATACAATCAAAACCACAGTGAGATGTCATCTCACACCTGTCAGATGATAATAAATTATCAAAAGGACAAAAAATAACAAAGATGGTAAAAAAAATGTGAAAAGCATACACTTGTGCACTGTTAGTGGGATGACTGCACTGCTGTTGGGGAGCAACTACATAAAACAATGTGGAGGTTCTTCAAAAAGTTAAACATATGATTACTGTATGATCCAACAATCCTACTTTATAGTATTTATCTGAAGAAAATTAAAACACTGGTTCAAAAATATAAATGCACCCCAATATTCAAAGCAGCTTGTTTATTAATACAATATTGAAGATATGGAAACAGACTTAGTGTCCATTCATGGATCAAAGGATAAAGAGATATACATATATATATATATCTTATAGTCAGTTTCATAAATACACACAAACAACAGATCATTAGCTATAAAAATAATGAATTCTTGCCATTTGTGACAGCATGAATGGACTTGATGCAATTGTTTCAAATGAAATAAGTCAAACCAAAATAAAACAAATGAAAAAAATCCAAAATGCTGTGTGATTTAAATTATAAATTAAGTCGCTCAGTCCTGTCTGACTCTTTGTGACCCCATGGACTGTAGCCTACCAGGCTCCTCCGTCCATGGAATTTTCCAGGCAAGGATACTGGAGTGGGTTGCCATTTCCTTCTCCAGGAGATCTTCCCAACCCAGGGATTGAACCCCAGCCTCCTGCATTGTTGGCAGATGCTTTATCACCTGAGCCATATGTGGACTCTAAAACAAAAACAAAACAAACAAAGAAGTGATATAAAATAAAATTCATAGCTACAGAGTACAGATCAGCAGTTGCCACAGGAGACAGGAGTTGGAGGTAGGTAAAAGAGGTAGAAAGGTTAAGACTATACTAGGTGGACTAAAGACTAGTTTGAATCAGTTCTAATGAGGTGGATGAAACTGGAACCTATTATACAGAGTGAAGTAAGCCAGAAAGAAAAACACCAATACAGTATACTAAAGCATATATACGGAATTTAGAAAGATGGTAACAATAACCCTATACACGAGACAGCAAAAGAGACACTGATGTATTAAACAGTTTTATGGACTCTGTGGGAGAGGGAGAGGGTGGGAAGATTTGGGAGAATGGCATTGAAACATGTATAATATCATGCATGAAATGAGTCACCAGTCCAGGTTCAATGCATAATACTAGATGCTTGGGGCTGGTGCACTGGGATGACCCAGAGGGATGGTATGGGGAGGGAGGAGGGAGGAGGGTTCAGGATGGGGAGCACATGTATACCTGTGGTGGATTCATTTCGATATTTGGCAAAACCAATACAATATTGTAAAGTTTAAAAATAAAATAAAATTAAAAAAAAAAAAAAAAAGATTCCTCAAGAAGCAGGTCAGGTAGTCTGGTATTCCCAACTCTTCCAGAATTTTCCACAGTTTTTGGTGATCCACAGTCAAAGGCTTTGGCATTGTCAATAAAGCAGAAATAGATGTTTAAAAAAAAAAAATAAAGACTAGTCCACTAGGTGGACTATAGTCAAATAAAACAGGTGGAAAAGTATAGCCTATACTATACCATACTATCCATAATTCCAGCTTAAAGGTAAATAAATCACAAGATACAATGTACATAGTGACTATAATCAATAATACTATATTTCAAATTTGAAAGTTGCTAAGAAATTAAATATTCAAAGTTATCATCAAAAGAAAAAAAATGTGTATTTCTATATGGTGACAGATGATAGCTAGACTTATCATGATGATCATTTTGTACTGTATACAAATGTCAAGCATTGTCATATACATGAAACTAACATAGTGCTGTATATCAACTACTTGTCCATAAAGACATTTTAGAATATAGTGGATTTATTTAAAATTATATGGTGATTTTTACATAGAATCAATTTCATCTTCTTGTTGAATTGTGTTACTTAAATTAGAAAATAAATGGATTATTAAATACAAGATTAGACAGAACTACAGAAATAATTGGGAAGTTGGATGATACATTGGAACAACTCATCTAAAATCAGCAAGTGTTAATATTCTGGTTTGTTTTCAAATCATATGGGTCTTTCACCTTTTTAACGTCATAAGTTTTGGAATTAATGATATCACACTTCCAAAAATAACCTCTAATTTGTAGTATTTGCCAATTTTAAATATTCTCACCATAGCCATTTTAAGCCAATGATGGTTTAAAAATTGGTTGAAAAAGTTTCTGAATATTTAACAATTTATTCTAGGAAGCTGCTATAAGCCATTTCCACAATATCACAAAATACAAAGAATCAACAAAAGAGAAGACATGAACTAGAATAGAAATAAAGGACAAAGTGGGAATGAATGAAATATATCCAATAGAAATTATACAAGGAGAGACTAGAGAAAAAGGTGAAGTAGTTATATTGGAAGAGAAGATGGACAAAGATTCTTCATAATTAATAAATGACACATTGTATTTAAATTAAAAAAAATCAATTTCTAACACAATGGATTTTTTTAAAAAAAAGCATAGTGAACCTGAAGATATAAAAAGATGATAAAATATCCTAGAATCCAGCACAGAGAAAAAGCAGCTCATCTACAAATAAAAGTGTTAATTATACTGAGAACTGACTTCTCAAAAACACAATCTGATTGATATACACAGAGTGCTTGTAAAACAATAATAATATATGGCACTATTCTTTCCCCTCAAGCACTACAAAAATCATGTTCTGGGGTCCTGTTGCCTATCCCTGCATCCTTTAATTAAGAGTGTCCTCTTCCTCAAATCTGAACAATGAGAGTAAATCTTGGGTAGGAAGGATCCGGAGAAAGTTATTTTTAACCTCTGTGGAGCCTAGTGGGCTACAGTCTACAGGAGTCTGAAGAGTCAGACATGACTTAGCTACTTAGCAACTAAAGAGAGAGAGAGATTAAGTCCTGGGCTTCCCAGGTGGCCCTACACAGCACAGTTTTACTGAGTTAGACAAGGCTGTGGTCCATGTGATCAGATTGGTTAGTTTTCTGTGATTGTGGTTTTCAGTCTGTCTGCCCTCTGATGGAGAAGGATAAGAGGCTTATGGAAGCTACCTGATGGGAGAGACTGACTGAGGGGGAAACTGGGTCTTGTTCTGATGGACTGGGCCATGCTCAGTAAATCTTTAATCCCATTTTCTGTTGATGGGTGGAGCTGTGTTCCCTCCCTGCTATTTACCTGGGACCAAACTATGGCAGAAGTAATGAAGATAATGGCGACCTTCTTCAAAAGATCCCATGAATGTACTGCTACACTCACTGCCCCCAACCCACACCTCCGCTGGAGACTCCTGGACACTCCCGGGTAAGTCTGAGTCAGTCTTATGTGGAGCCACTGCTCCTTTCTCCTGGGACCTGGGGCACACAAGGTTCTCTTTGTGCCCTCCAAGAGTCTATTTCCCAGGCCCGTATAAGTTCTGGCAGCTCTATGGTGGGTTAATGGTGACCTCCTCCAAGAGGGCTTATGCTATACCCAAGTCTGCTGCAACCAGAGACCCTGTCCCTGTGACAGTCCACTGCTGACCCGTACCTCCACAGGAGATGCTCAAACACAGTTCTGTCTCAGTCTCTGTGGGGCCCCTGGGGTCCTGATGTGTACAAGGTTTGTCTGTGCCCTCTGAGAAACCCTGGAAGGAAGGGGCTTTGATTCTAAATGTGAATTCACCCCTCCTACTGTCTTACTGGGGCTTCTCCTTTGCCCTTGGAAATGTGGTATCTCCTCACAGCTGCTACAGCAAAGCACAGCCACCGCTCCTGACCTTGGATGTGGGGTATCTCCTCAAGGATGCTCCAGCGCCACACAGCTGCCACAGTCATGGTGGAGAGTTCTGACAAAATGTGATCCACTGGAGAAGGAAATGGCAAACCACTTCAGAATTCTTGCCTTGAGAACCCCGTGAACAGTATGAAAAGGCAAAAACACAGGACAGGGAAAGGTGAACTCCCAGGTCGGTAGGTGCCGAATATGCTACTGGAGGTCAGTGGAGAAATAACTCCAGAAAGAATGAAGAGATGGAGCCAAAGAAAAAAAACAACACCGAGATGTGGAATGTGACTGGTGATAGAAGCAAAGCCCAATACTGTAAAGAGCAATCTTGCATGGGAACCTGGAATATTAGGTCTACAAATCAAGGCAAATTGGAAGTGTTCAAACAGGAGATGTGATGTTGACATTTTAGGAATCAGCAAACTAAAATGGATTGGAATGGGTGAATTTAACTCAGATGAACATTATACCTATTACTGTGGGCAAAAATCTCTTAGAAGAAATGGAGTAGCCATCAGAGTCAACAAAAGAGTCCTAAATGCAGTACTTGGATGCAATCTCATAAATGACAGAATGATCTCTGTTCATTTCCAAGGCAAACCATTCAATATCATGGAAATCCAAGTCTATGCCCTGACCAGTAATGCTGAAGAAGCTGAAGTTGAATGGTTCTGTGAGGACCTACCAGAGCTTCTAGAACTAACACCCCAAAAAAGATGTCCTTTTCATTATAGGGGACTGGGATGCAAAAGTAGGAAGTCAAGAAACACCTGGAGTAACAGCCAAATTTGGCCTTGGCATACCGAATGAAGCAGGGCAAAGGATAATAGAGTTTTGCCAAGGAAATGCACTGGTCATAGCAAACACCCTCTTCCAACAACACAAGAGAGGACTCTACACATGAACATCACCAGATGGTCAACACCAAAATCAGATTGATTATATTCTTTGCAGCCAAAGATGGAGAAGCTCTATACAGTCAGCAAAAACAAGACTGGGAGCTGACTGTGGCTCAGATCATTAACTGCTTATTGCCAAATTCAGACTTAAATTGAAGAAAGGATGGAAAACCACTAGACCATTCAGGTATGATCTAAATCAAATCCATTACGATTTCATAGTGGAAGTAAGAAATAGATTCAAGGCACTGGATCTGATAGACAGAGTGCCTGATAAATTATGGATGGAGGTTTGTGAGATTGTACAGGAGACAGGGATCAAGACCATCCTCAAGAAAAATAAATGCAAAAAGCAAAATGACTGTCTGAGGAGGCTGTAATTACAAATAGCTGTGAAAAGAAGAGAAGTGAAAAATCAAAGGAGAAAATGAAAGATATACCCATTTGAATGCAGAGTTCCAAAGAATAGCAAGGAGAGATAAGAAAGGCTTCCTCATGGATCAGTGCAAATAAATAGAGGAAAACAATAGAATGGGAAAGACTAGAGATCTCTTCAAGGAAATTAGAGTTACCAAGGGAACATTTCATGCAAAGATGGGCTCGATAAAGGACAGAAATGGTATGGACCTAACCAAAGCAGAAGATATTAAGAAGAACTGTACAAAATAGATCTTCATGACCCAGATAATCACAATGGTATGATCTGATCACTCACCTAAAGCCAGACATTCTGGAATGTGAAGTCAAGTGGGCCTTAGGAAGTTTCACTAAAAACAAGGCTAATGGAGATGATGGAATTCCAGCTGAGCTATTTCAAGTCCTAAAAGATGATGCTGTGAAAGTGCTGCACTCAATATACCAGAAATTTGGAAAACTAAGCAGTGGCCACAGGACTGGAAAAAGTCAGTTATTCCAATCCCAAAGAAAGACAATGCCAAAGAGTGTTCAAACTACCACACAATTGCACTCATTTCACACACTAGCAAAGTAATGTTCAAAATTCTCCAAGCCAGGCTTCAACAGTACCTGAACCGTGAACTTCCAGATGGTCAAACTGGCTTTAGAAAAGGCAGAGGAACCAGAGATCAAATTGGCAATATCCATTGGATTATTGAAAAAACAAGAGTTCCAGAAAACCATTTATTTCTGTTTTATTGACTAGGTCAATACCTTTGACTTTGTGGATCACGACAAACTGTGGAAAATTCTTCAAGAGATGGGAATACAAGACCACCTGACCTGCTTCCTGAGTTATCTGTATGCAGGTCAGGAAGCAGCAGTTAGAACTGGACATAGAACAACAGACTGATTCCAAATAGGGAAAGGAGTACATCAAGGCTGTATATTGTCAACTTGCTTATTTAGCTTATCTGCAGAGTATGTCATGAGAAATGCTGGGCTGGATGAAATACAAGCTGGAATCAAGATTGCTGGGATAAATATCAATAACCTTAGATATGGAGATGACATCACTCTTATGACAGAAAGTGAAGAACTAACGAGTCTCTTGATGAAAATGAAAGAGGAGAGTGAAAAAGTTGGCTTAAAGCTCAACATTCAGAAAACGAAGATCATGGCATCCGGTCCCATCACTTCATGGGAAATAGATGGTGAAACATTGGAAACAGTGTCAGACTTCATTTTTTTGAGCTCCAAAATCACTTCAGATGGTGACTGCAGCCATGAAATTAAACAACACTTACTGTTTTGAAGAAAAGCTATGACCAACCTAGAGAGCATATTAAATAGCAGAGACATTACTTTGCCAACAAAGGTCCGTCTAGTCAAGGCTATGGCTTTTTTTCCATTAGTCATGTATGGATGTGAGAGTTAGACTATAAAGAAAGTTGAGTGCCAAAGAATTGATGCTTTTAAACTGTGGTGTTGGAGAATACACTTGAGAGTCCATGGAAATCCAACCAGTCCATCCTAAAGGAAATCAGTCCTGAATATTCATTGGAAGACCTGATGTTGAAGTTGAAATTCCAATACTTTGGCCACCTGATGTGAAGAGCTGACTCATTTGAAAAGACCCTGATGCTGGGAATGATTGAAGGTGGGAGGAGAAGAGGACGACAGAGGATCAAATGGTTGCATGGCATCACCGACTCAGTGTACATGAGTTTGAGTAAACTCCAGGAGTTGGTGATGGACAGGGAGGCCTGGCGTGTTCTAGACCATGGGGTAGCAAGGAGTCAGACACGACTGAGTGACTGAACTTAACTGAACTGAATTTCCCAGGTGGCACTAGTGGTAAAGATCTCTCCTGCCAATGCAGGAGACCTAAGAGAAGCAAGGTTTGACCCCTGGGTTGGGAAGATCCCCTGGTGGAGGGCATGGCAACCCACTCCAGTATTCTTACCTAGTCAATCCCCATTGACAGAGGAGACTTTAGGGTTATAGCCCATAGGGTCACAAAGAGTCAGACGTGACTGAGGCAACTTAGCATGCACATTAAGTCATATGCAAACTCTGGAGTATCCTATTTTTGAAACTGTATTCAATATCATGAGTGCTTTGAGAACTGAACCAGAAAGTGGGTTCTAACCAAGTATCCAGATTACTCTCTGTGTAACACCCAAGTGTTACATGGGCATTTCAGAATAACATTACATAAACTTAAAAAAACTATACTAACATCCAAACCACAGCCCACAATGGACAAATATATACATTCTGATCCCAAAAGAGTGGACAGCAAACTACAATTAATGTTGATGAATAATAAATTGTCATGAGTCAACTTGTCCAGAAAATAAATTTAAAAATTGCTCGTCATATCTAGAACCAGGTAAATCTCAACTGAACTGGGAAAAGGCAATGACCAGACAGAAATGCAAAAGTAATACAGATGTTGAAATTATCTGATAGGACTTGAGAACAAATATCATTAAAATATTCCAACAGGCAAGTAGGGATACTCTGGAAAAAATGCAAAATTTTCAGCAAAGAAATGGAAGAAAAATAGATAAATTGAATACATAGAAGATAAAAGTATAAGCCAAATTACATTTTTGTAACTAAAAAGATATGGTAACATTTAAAAAAAACTTGCTTTATATATTCAATTGCATAATTAATGTGACAGTCAGTAAAATTAATTATAGACAAAAAATTCATCCAATCTGAACCAGAGAGAAATACATATTTTTTATGAAATGAACAGAGTTGAATAACCTGTTTTTATTATAATAAATACAGAATAAATACAGAAGTTTTATTATCTGTATCACAGAAATCCCAGAGTAGAGAAGAGAGTGAGGACTGATGAATCATGCTGAAATTGCCTGAATTTGATGAAAGGCATAAATTTAACAAGTTGAGCAAATCTCATTCAGGATAGATGTAAAGAAACCCATGACTGTTACACTCAAATTTATGAAAACTAAATTTTAAAAAATTAAAAAAATTAAACCTTGAATATAGGCAAAGAGAAATACATCTTTACATATAAGTTAAGAAAAATTAAAGTGGGTTGCTTATCATAAATTATGAAAACAGGAAGAAATTGGCACAACATTTTGTAAGTGATTAAGGAAAATAAAAACAACTGTCTAGTCAAAATTCTATGTTCAGCAAAATTACCTTTATGAAAAGTAAGTTTAAAAAGGCATTTTCCGGTATAAGTAAAATAAGAAAAATTTTCATGGATAAACCTGCTCTAAATGTTTGCTAGAATCTGCTTTGCAGAGAAAAATAAAAGGAAACTGGAAGCATTCAGAATAAATAAAAATCAACATAATAATAAAAATATAGATAAACATAACAGAAAAGAACTATGAGAAAAAAATGATAAAATATAAGGTAAATATGATAACCATAGGTTGTGCACAACAGCAGTTTTGTCTTATTTACACATTTTTAATGACAGAACTAAAAGGCCAAAAATTGATAGCAAATATATTGAGAAGGGATAGTCATACATAAGGTTCTATCTGGAAGTTGACTTCTCTTAAATATTGTAATTTAAATTAAAAAATTAACATCTTTATAAAAATAATTAAAATAATGAACACAAACTATATAATGTTCATATTAATGGAAGAAAATAATGAAAATGTCAAACGATCTAAAATCAAAACAGTATTTCTTAACTAAGGGCAATTTTACTTCTCAATTAATATTTAGCAATTTCTGGAGAGATTCTCAGTATTTTTAAATTGGGTATATAGGTTTTGGGAGATGCTATTGACAAAAATAAGTAAATATCAGAAATGCTACTAAACACCTTGCAATGAACAGCACTGTCCTCTACTCACAAATAATTTCGTAATCCAAAATAGTGATAGTGCTGATATTGAGAAATCCTAATCTAAACAGAATGAAATAGGAATCATTCAGAAGCATAAAGTACAATGATAGTAAAGGATCCAAACAGTATAATTAGGAGTTGAAAATTAAAAAAATAAATAAATAAATAAATATTCAGCTAAATAATAAAGAAACTAAAAACAAAAGCACTCAGGACAAAGAAAAATATGAAAGATACTACAACTTTTATAGTACTGATATGTGACAAAATAGAATTTAAAGCGAAAGAATTGCTAGAAATAGAGGACTAATAACATTACAATGAAAGATTTAATTTTTTAATCTTATATATAATAGTAAATTATAAGAGGACTTCCCCAGTGACTCAGTGATAAAAAATTCTCCTGACAGTACAGGAAACATGGGTTTAATCCCTGGATAGGCAAGATCCCCTGGAGATGGAAATAGCTACTCACTCCAGTATTCTTGTCTGGGAAACCCATGGACAGAGAAGCCTGGCTTACTACAGTTCATGGGGTCTAAAAGAGTTGAACACTACTTAGTGCCTGAACAACTACAACAAAAAATAAATTATAAGAATCTAATAAGAACACACCAAAGTACATTTATATCAATATTATTAGACTACAAGGAAAAATCTGTTTTGGATGCATTATTGTACCCATTTTTTTTTAACTAGTGTATAAAACTAAAATAAAAAGAAAATGACATGAGTAAAGAATGTTTAAATGACACAATTCAAAATATAGACTACATATCCAGAACAGTTCACCAACAATTGGAAAATACTCTTTTAAAAATATCCCTGACTAAGGTTATAGACGTTTCAAGAAATTCCAAAAACTTGATTTCTGATCACAATGTGATGAGAAAAGATAATTAAAAATAATGTTTGTATATTTAAAATTTCCTGAGAAAGTAGGCTTTAAGTGTTTATAACCTTCCTCACCACTGGGAATAAAGGTAATTACAGGAAGTAAAAGATAGGTTAATCAACTTGATCATAGTAGTCATTTCACAATGTACAGATCTTCTTCAACTTATGATGGGATATGTTCTGATAAATACATTAAAAGTTGAAAATAACACAGGCAGAAAATGCATTTAAAACATGTAGCCTACTGAACATCAAAACTTAGCCTAACCTACCTTAAAGGTGCTCAGAATAATTACACTTGTCTATATTTGCCTACACAGAGCCTATTTTATAATAGTGGGATTGTATGACAACAGATGTTTGTATCTGATATATTCTCCACTGATTGTGTGACTGACTAGGCACCATGGCTCACAGCCACTGCCAGCATCAAGAGAGATATCAACCTAAATCAAGTTTCAAAGTACAGTTTTCTTTTTCTTTTTTTTTCAAAGTACAGTTTTCTACTGAACATGTATCACTTTCACACCATGCTAAAGTTGAAAAATTGTAAACCAAACCATTGTAAATTGAAAATCATGTGTACCCATATTAAACCATCACATTGTAAACCATAAAATTGTGTTGTGTTATACTACTTTGATGCTGAAATTTAGCATAACCAATGATTGGACAACTTTATATTATATGCTTCCAATGGAATTCAATAGGAAGTATACATCACACACTGTCACATATATAGTGTTTCACCAAAATGCTTGACCTGAATTTTTGTGTCTGACTTTTTGTGACTCCATGGACTATACAGTTCATCAAATTCTCCAGGCCAGAATACTGGAGTGAGCAGCCTTTTCCTTCTCCAAGGGATCATCCTAACCCAACCAGGGTCTCTCCATTACAGGCAGAATCATAAGAATACAGCACGGAAAGTCTAGAACATGGGATATACTATAAAATAATTAGTCAGGAGTCAACGTAAAGAACAAAAAACAGTTCATCTCTGAAAGAGTTAAACATACGACACTTCTAGACCAAAACAGAGCTGAGGCATATGACAAATAAAAGCAACGTGTGAATATTAGTTGAATCTTAGACCACAAAAAATTTTTTTTAAAGATGGGGGTTATTGGGAAATTTGCTTAACTACTGTAGAAGATTTTTGAGAATCTCTTGCACTGCAAGGAGATCAAACTAGTCAAAGAAAATAAATCCTGAATATCATTTGAAGGACTGAAGCTAAAGCTCCAATACTTTGGCCACCTAATGTGAACAGCTGACACATTAGTAAAGACCCTGATGCTCAGAAACGGACTCAATGGACATGAGTTTGAGCAAACTCTGGATATGGTGAAGGACAGGGAAACCTGGTGTTTTGAAATCCATAGGGTTGCAAAGAGTCAGACAAGACTGAGCAACGGAAAAACAGCTGTATGTTAGATATTGTTTTGTACCAGTGTTAAATATCTTGTGTATGATAACAAAATTCTTTTTATATAGAATGCTCACAATGGAATGTTTGGGGTTAAAGCATCACGATGCCTGCAATTATCAAATTCTTTAGCAAAAAATAGTGTGTGTGTATGTTTGTCTTCAGAGAAAGAAAGAGAAAACATGAGACAAAATATTCACAACTGGTGAATCTAAGTGAAGGGGATAGAGACTCAACATATTATTCTTTCAAATTCTCTGGAAGTTTAAAATTTTCAAAATAAAAAGGTGAGAACAATAGCATGGAGAAATAAACAGCTTTAGAGAAACAAAAACCATTTATGCATATTAAAAATATCCACCCACAAAAATTATGCTGTACAATCTTAGTTGTTGTTCAGTCACTGAGTTGTGTCTGACTCTTTACACTAGAGTTCTTCTGAGTATTCTTGCTGCCTCTGTTTTATCTCTTCTATTTCTTAAGTCCTTATCATTTCTGTCCTTTATCATGCTCATCCTTGCATGAAATATTCCCTTGATATTTCCAATTTTCTTAAAGCAGACTCTAGTCTTTCCTGTTTTATTCTGTTCTTCTATTTCTTTACATTGTTCAATTAAGAACATCTTCTAATTTCTCATTGCTCTTCTCTGGAACTCTGCATTCAGTTGAACATGTCTTTCCCTCTCTCCCTTGCCTTTTGCTTCTCTTCTTTCCACAGCTATTTGTCAATGCCTCCTCAAACAACCACTGCCTCCTGTACAGTATTATGAACCTCCATCCACAGATCTTGAGGCACTCTGTCTACAAGATCTAATCCCTTGAATCTATTTATCACCTCCACTGTCTACTCAGAAGCAATTTGATTTAGGTCATACGTGACAAAGGAAGAGAGTTCCAGAAAAACATCTATTTCTGCTTTATTGACTATGCCAAAGCCTTTGACTGTGTGGATAACAATAAACTGTGGAAAATTCTGAGAGAGATGGGAATAACAGACCACCTGACCTTCCTCTTGAGAAACGTATATTCAGGTCAGGAAGGAACAGTTAGAACTGGACATGGAACAACAGAGTGGTTCCACATAGGAAAAGGAGTACGTCAAGGCTGTATACTGTCACCCTGCTTATTTAACTTACATGCAGAGTACATCATGAGAAACGCAAGGCTGGAGAAGCACAAGCTGGAATCAAGATTGCTGGGAGAAATATCAATAACCTCAGATATGCAGATGACATCACCCTTATGGCAGAAAGTGAAGAGGAACTCAAAAGCCTCTTGATGAAAGTGAAAGTGGAGAGTGAAAAAGTTGGCTTAAAGCTCAACATTCAGAAAACGAAGATCATGTCATCCGGTCCCATCACTTCATGGGAAATAGATGGGGAAACAGTGGAAACAGTGTCAGACTTTATTTTTGGGGGCTCCAAAATCACTGTAGATGGTGATTGCAGCCATGAAATTAAAAGACCCTTACTGCTTGGAAGGAGAGTTATGACCAACCTAGATAGCATATTGAAAAGCAGAGACATTACTTTGCCAACATAGGTCCGTCTAGTCAAGGCTATGGTTTTTCCAGTGGTCATGTATAGATGTGAGAGTTGGACTGTGAAGATAGTTGAGAGTCGAAGAACTGATGCTTTTGAACTGTGGTTTGGAGAAGACTCTCGAGAGTCCCTTGGACTGCAAGGAGATCCAACCAATCCATTCTAAAGGAGATCAGTCCTGGGTATTCTTTGGAAGGAATGATGTTAAAGCTGAAACTCCAATACTTTGGCCACCTCATGCGAAGAGTTGACTCATTGGAAAAGACCCTGATGCTGGGAGGGATTGGGAGCAGGAGGAGAAGGGGACGACAGAGGATGAGATGGCTGGATGGCATCACCGACTAGATGGACATGACTTTGGGTGAACTCCGTGAGTTGGTGATAGACAGGGAGGCCTGGCGTGCTGCGATTCATGGGGTTACAAAAAGTCGGACACGACTGAGCGACTGAACTGAACTGCACTGAATGGGCTAGTAATTTTCCCTACTTTCTTCAATTTAAGCCTGAATTTTGCAATAAGGAGCTCATAATCTGAGACACAGTCTGCTCCTCGTCTTGTTTTTCTGAGTATATAGCACTTCTCCATCTTTGGCTGCAAAGAATATAATCAATCTCATTTTGGTATTGACCATCTGGTGATGTCCATGTGTAGAGTCATCTCTTGGGTTTTTGTAAAAAGGTGTTTGCTATAACCATTGTATTTTCTTGAGAAAACTCTGTTAACCTTTACCCTGTTTCATTTTGTACTCTGAGGCCAAACTTGCCTGTTTCTCCAGGTATGTCTTTTTTTTATTTTTAACTTTAATTGGAGGCTAATTACTTTACAATATTGTGGTGATTTTTGCCATACATTCACATGAATCAGCCATGGGTGTACATGAGTTCCCCATCCTGAACTCCCCTCCCACCTCCCTCCCACCCCATCCCTCAGGGTCATCCTAGTGCACCAGCCCTGAGCACCCTGTCTCATACATCGAACCTGGACTGATGATATATTTCACATATGGTAATATACATGTTTCAATGCTATTCTCTCAAATCATCCCACCCTTGCCTTCTCCCACAGAATCCAAAAGTTTGTTCTTTACATCGGTGTCTCATTTGCTGTCTCGCATATAGGGTCATCATTACCATCTTTCTAAATTCCATATATATGTGTTAATATACTGTATTTGTGTTTTTCTTTCTGACTTCACTCTGTATAATAGGCTCCAGTTTCATCCACCTCATTAGAACTGATTCAAATGCATTCTTTTTAATAGCTGAGTAATATTCCATTGTGTATATGTACCACAGCTTTCTTATCCATTCATCTGCTGATGGACATCTAGGTTGCATCCATGTCCTTCTCCAGGTCTCCTTCTTAACTTTCTACTTTTGCATTCCAATCCCCTATGGTGAAAAGGACATCTTTTTTGGTATTAGTTCTAAACAGTGTTGTAGGCCCTCATAAAACCGGTCAGCTTCAGCTACTTCAGCATCAGTGTTGAGGCATAGATTTTGATTACTGTGATGTTGAATGGTTTGCCTTGGAAACATGCCAAGATCATTCTTTCATTTTTGAGGTTGCACCTAAATACAGCATTTTGGACTCTTTTGTTGATTATAAGCGCCACTTCATTTCTTCTAAGCGATTCTTGCCCCCAGTAGTTGATATAATGTTCATCTGAATTAAAATCACCCATTCCCATCCATTTTAGTTTGTTGATCACTAATATATCAATGTTCACTGTTGCCATCTCCTGCTTGGCCATGTCCAATTTACCTTGATTCATGGACCTATCATTTCTAGTTCCTATGTAATATTGTTCTTTATAGTATCAGATTTTACTTTCACCACTAGACACATCCACAGCTGAGAGTCATTTCCTCTCGGGCCCAGCTGCATCATTCTTACTGAAGTTACTAGTTATTACCCTCTGCTCTTCTCCAGTAGCATGTTGGACACATATCGACCTGGCAGACTCATTTTCTGGTGTCATATATTTTTGCCTTTTTATACTGCCCATTGGGTTTTCCAGGCAAGAATAATGAAGTGTATTGCCATTCCCTTCTTCAGTGGACCACATTTGGTCAGAACTCTTCACTGTGACCCATCCATCTTGGGTGGCCCTGCATGGAATAGCTCATAGCTTCATTGAGTTACGCAAGTCCCTTCATCATGACAAGGCTGTGATCCATGAAAGGGCTGTATAACTTAGAACTACCCTAATATGCCATGAATGTTACCTCTTTTGTGCATGTTTTTCTTTATGTATTTACTGATATACTGGATCTGGAGCTAAGTTACTGTCTTATCAGCAGAACTTTCAGTGACAACTACCTTGCATTCTTTGCCTTCTATGCTCTCCTGTAGCTATCGGTTATGCCAATTAAACTGGTTTTTTTTTTTTCCAATTTTTTAATTTACAAATCTTTTCTTCATCCTTAATTCCATGCCTTTTAAATGAAGGCAAGGACAAACTGTAATGCATCTCTTTAACACAATGCCTACCCCATCAGAAGTGCTGTGTTAATAGAGAAGATAAGGAAAGGAAGCAGGAAGAAGAAGAGTGAAGATAAAGGGAGAGAAAGAAGGAAATGAAGAGCAGAGAGACACTTGAATTCCTGTTATTTTAAGTGAATGCATGTATTTTCTATAGACTTGAAAGTCCAACTTTGGTACATGTACATGTATGGCTGAGTCCTTTTGCTGTCCATCTGGAACTATCACCTCATTGCTAATTGGCTAATACTCCAACAGAAAGTGAATTTTTTTTTTACAAAGTCCAACTTTAAGTTTCCTTTATGAACATCACACTTTGTCATTGGGTGATCTCTTTCCTCAGTCTCACTTTGGCAGATCTCTTCATATTTTGAGGAGAAGAATGGTTTGCAAGGCATTATTTCTTATTATACAGAGATACATCACAAAGGCATAATGCAGAGAAAATTAGTTTGGACTGGATCTCTCTCTTCCCTCTGGTTGCCAACAGTAGGGAAGGAAAACAACAGTATTATAAATGTGATTTTATTGTCGTGTTACGATTAGGCGGGTAGCACATTTGGTCCTAACACTTACCCAGATTGTTACAAAATGAGAAAGAGAACCATTCAAGGTTGGGAGCAAATCCAATCTACCCTGCCATTATAAAAATACATTACTTTTATGTTATGATTCCATCAGGTCTCAAACGTTGATTTAGCTAGAACATAGAATAAAACCTAGGACTGTGTATTCATAGATATGGGATTTAGGCATACTGAAAAATATACACACTTTATACATGTATATGTCTGTGTATTCTTCTATAGTCCTTTATGGTTCCACAGACCTCCTTCTGTTTCTATGGACTTAGAGGAAACACTCAGTAAGGTAGATAGAGCCACTGAGTTGAACAACAGAGGATATAGAAGAAAAAAAGTTTTCTTCACAAATCTCAAAGTTGGTATGATGTAATTTTCCTTGTGATATATTACATTACCATTATTTTCAAATTTATGTTTCTTAATTCCAATAAACCTAAATAAAAATTGAAAGCTCCAAGAAGCTTTGGAAAAACATTCTATGTAGTTATGGTTATGCAAGTTTATTCTAGATATTTTCTAGGAGGAATTTTATGGTTCCTAATTAGTTTATGGGGCTTCCCATATTGCTTCAGTTCAGTTCAGTCACTCAGTCATGTCCGACTTTTTGCGACCCCATGAATTGCAGCATGCCAGGCCTCCCTGTCCATCACCAACTCTCAGAGTTCACTCACTCACGTCCATCGAGTCAGTGATGCCATCCAGCCATCTCATCCTCTGTTGTCCCCTTCTCCTCCTGCCCCCAATCCCTTCCAGCATCAGAGTCTTTTCCAATGAGTCAACTCTTCGCATGAGGTGGCCAAAGTACTGGAGTTTCAGCTTTAGCACCATTCCTTTCAAAGAAATCCAAGGGCTGATCTCCTTCAGAATGGACTGGTTGGATCTCCTTGCAGTCCAAGGGACTCTCAAGAGTCTTCTCCAACACCACAGTTCAAAGCATCAATTCTTTGGTGCTCAGCCTTCTTCACAGTCCAACTCTCACATCCATACATGACCACAGGAAAAACCATAGCCTTGACTAGACGGACCTTTGTTGGTAAAGTAATGTCTCTGCTTTTCAGTATTCTATCTAGGTTGGTCATAACTTTTCTTCCAAGGAGTAAGTGTATTTTAATTTCATGGCTGCAGTCACCATCTGCAGTGATTTTGGAGCCCCAGAAAATAAAGTCTGACACTGTTTCCACTGTTTCCCCATCTATTTCCCATGAAATGATGGGACCAGATGCCATGATCTTCATTTTCTTAATGTTGAGTTTTAAGCCAACTTTTTTCCCTACATTGCTTAGTGGTAAAAAATCCACCTGCCAATGCAGGAGATGCAGGAGACACAGGTTTAATCCGTGGGTCAAGAAGATCCCCTGGAGTAGGAAATGTTAACCACTCTAGTATTCTTGCCTGGAAAATCCCACAGACAGAGGATCCAGGTGAGCTACAGTCCATGGAGTCACAAACAGTAGGACATGATTGAGTGACTGACCATGCAAGCACTTAAGTTTATACACTTTTAGAGGAAGAATGGCTATTCTTTGTAGCTACCTTTCCCAGAATAATACAGATAGATTCTTTACCATTGAGCCAACTGTGAAGCCCTGAGCATGTAGAGGATGCTCAAACAACCTTATGAAATAGTCCTGGGAGCGAAATTTCTGTTTCACAAAGAGGGAAATCATGCAGTGGTCAAGGTTACAGATCCAGAAAGTTTCAGCTCCAGGTTCAAAAACATAATTCAAAGACACCTTCAGAACTTTACCGCATTTTGTGTGTCTCAGTTGCCTTTATCCATTAATTAAGTTTAATGGGATGTGCCTCAAGTATTTTATTGAGTTTTAGTAACTCTTATCAAAAGCAAAAATTATTATAAACATTTTGGTAAATTATAAAATGCTATAACAAAATAATGAAGGAAGATTAGAGATACTCATGGTAGCAGTCACAAGGAGAAACAAATTATTAAGGGGAAGTAAGGTGAGAAAATAACCTGAAAAGACACATTTAAAATTATCAGTGAAAAAAGTTAGAAACTATCAAAAGTGGCTATTTCATTTATTGCCAAATTGTTTTTAAATATTTGAAGCTGAACACCACAAAATTTTAAAGATTGAATATAAAATGCCATTTTTAATTTCTATACAAGTAGCCACAGTATCCTACTACTACTACTACTGCTACTAAAGTCACTTTGGTCATGTCCGACTCTGTGCAACCCCATAGACGGCAGCCCACCAGGCTCCTCTGGCCCTGGGATTCTCCAGGCAAGAACACTGGAGTGGGTTGCCATTTCCTTCTCCAATGCATGAAAGTGAAAAGTGAAAGGGAAGTCGCTCAGTTGTGTCTGACTCTTAGCGACCCCATGGACTGCAGCCCACCAGGTTCCTCCATCCATGGGATTTGCCAGGCAAGAGTACCAGAGTGGGGTGCCATTGCCTTCTCTGACAGTATCCTAAGTTTCTTTCAAATCATCATACACAGTGGAATGTGTAGTAGAAAACAGGATCATTTTTTCACTGACTGATGAGAGATGCTTTGGTAGAAGTTCATTCAAAATCAACTTATATCTGCTTCAATGTCTTAATGGATCATGAACTTAAAAGATACTCTATAAACACAGGTAAACCTACTTCTTTATCCTCTATGGAAAAGAGCCTATAAATTTTTCCTCAAAAATCAACTAATATTGTCATAAGAAAGAAATTTCAGAACTTTTGCTTTTCATCATTGAATTCCCAGTTGATCAGGTAAATCATTTCAATATCCAATGATAACTGACATCATATATTTATAGAGAATTAACTCCTTCAAACTGTAGGAATGATTAGATACCTCTTACATTGGTACAACTACAGCAGTGTTTATGGGAAAACTAATGGAAATTCAAAGTATAAGTTTTCAATACTCACAAAGAAAGAGTATGTATAAGAATCTCAAAAAACAAAAACATTTAAACTGATAGGTGTGTATTAACCCATAAAACAAAGTGAAGAGGGTCAGTATCAGGGGCGAAAAAATAAAAAGGATTCTAAGACAAAGGTACAGACATTTCTGTTAGTCACATTTATCTAAGAATTTCATTAACTCCTGAACAAAATCTTTTTACATTTATAGGTTAAAATCTCTTTATGCATTTAAATGTAAACTTCGGGAATTTTTGTGTTATGCAAATTATATATTTCAATTAAAAATCTTAGTGTATTATGTAACTATATCTGTATAAACATATATGCTACATCCGTCCATGGGATTTTCCAGGCAAGAGTGCTGGAGTGGGGTGCCATTGCCTTCTCCTAAGTTGCTTCAGTAGGGTCCAAATAGTTGCAACCCTATGGACTGTAACTCGCCAGACTCCTCTGTCATGGGATTCTCCAGGCCAGAATATTGGAGTGGGTTTCTATGCCCTCCTTTAGGGGATCTTCCTGACTCAGGGATCAAACTCGCATCTCCTGTATTGGCAGATGGATTCTTTACCCTTGAGTTACTTATTTAATTTCTATATAGAGATTTTAAAAGTTGAAATATATATTTCATGTAAGATACTGTGCATGTTAAGTTGCTTTAGTCATGTCTGACTCTGTGCAACCCTATGGACAGTAGCCTGCCCAGGCAAGAATACTGGAGTGGATTGCCACTTCCTTCTGCAGGGGATCTTCCTGACCCAGGGATCAAACTCCCATCCCTTAGGTCTACTGCATTGGTAGGCAAGTTCTTTATGACTAGCAACACCTGGGAAGCCCAATATATCATATGTGTGTGTATAAGTCAAAGTGAAAGTGAAGTCGCTCAGTCGTGTCCGACTCTTTGCAGCCCCGTGGACTGTAGCCCACCAGGCTCCTCCATCCATGGGATTCTCCAGGCAAGAATGTTGGAGTGAGTTGCCATTTTCTTCTCCAGGGGATCTTCCTGACCCAGGAATTGAACCCAGGTCTCCCACATTGCAGGCAGAGGCTTTAACCTCTGAACCACCAGGGAAGCACTGGTGTATGTGTGTGCGTGTGTGTGTGTGTGCGTGTATATACATATATACATATAATATATATATATATATATATATAATGTATACACAAAATGGCAACCCACTCCACTGTTCTTGGCTGGAAAGTCCCAGGGACAGGGGAGCCAGGTGGGCTGCCGTCTATGGGGTCACACAGAGTTGGACATGAGTGACGTGACTTAGCTATATTATATATAGTCATTGTGAATATGAATGAACCTGTATTTTTACTGTAATATTAAAACAACTATAAATTTGATTAAAATAAGAAAAATCATTGATATAAAATATGATTATTTCTATTATCAAAATAAATTTTAAAATAAAGAATTCTTACAGATAAAATTAGGTAATGTATATGAGGTAAACCTCATTGCAATCAAAACTGTATATCAAGAATAATCATTTCATGTTAACACATTCCTCCAAGAGAAAATACTGCTGATATTTTCTAATATTAACACATTATAACAATACGGTTTACCTTCCTATCAATTCTTTATTAAAACACAGCCTTGATCTCTAAAACTCTAAGAATTACCTAATGTATCAGAGCATTACAAATGCAATCTACACTACTGCTCATTCTAATCCTTATTCTTTCCTTAATATTAATAGTAAAAAATTATAGAGAAAATGTAAATAAAACACAGAATTGTGATCCCTAAGTGCAACTGAACTTTTATCCACCTGAATACTGTGCTTAAACTTACAGTTCTATTTGTATAAAAAAGAGATTTTCCATATAGCCAGGCAGTACTCTGACTAATTTTAGCCTACTAGAAAAAGAAATGCCTGTAATCAATAACAAAAGTAAGCTGTTTTTATGTCCCCTTTATTTCATGGTCAAGTAAATGAGAAGAGGCTGATTAGAATGAAGTACACTTCCTATAGATAGGTGTTTTAACTTCCTGGCAGCATATGACTGATAGAGAATATTGTGTTTCTTGACACCCTAGCAATCAAATTATCCTATTTTTCTTCTATGTCTCTGCCAGTATACCCTTTGCTGTTCATCATCTTCTAACCAAACTTTAAATATTGAAGTTCTAGTAGACTAGAACCTAAGTTTTTGCTTCTTTTTCCGTACTTCTTAGGTGATTTCCAGCTATGATCTCAGTGGCCACATGTCAATGTTTTACTAGTCTAGGTTACTTCACAGTTAAAATTCATGTGTTGCCAACTTTCTGCTTAATATCTCTGCTAATTCTGAACCTGTTATCTCCACTTCAAATACACAGAAATCAGTTTTGACATCTTATATTCCCTATTCCATTCATCCTGATATATGTCACTTTGCCACTTAAAACACTTGAAAATACCCACATCTTCTCATCTCTTTCAACTCTGGGGTAAGTTAGCATTAGCCTCCTAATATCCACTCTTGTCCTCGAACTGTAACTCTCCACATTGCCAATTGAGTTATTTTGAAAGAACAAACCATTTTACTCCCTTGCTTAAAGTCATAAAGTAGATTTCCATCTTTCTTAAAGATTAAAATATTGACTCAACCTATAAATTCCTGCACAGTCTAACCCTGCTTACCCATTAAACTCACCTAAAACAACTCTTTCCTTTTTGTTTGTGTTCTACCTATACTGGTATGTCACTGATCCTGCTCACAGCGCTAGTTGTCTCATGGTTCACACTACTGCACAGTTCCCTGAACCCATGGTATGCAAGGCACGAGCTAAGAGGCTGAAAGAAGACTGAAGGAGCCATAGAAACTGCAGAAACTTTTATTCTCTCCTGGCTGGCACAGCAGCCATAACACAGTGTCTCTCCTTCGCAACCAAAGCAGAGGACACACGATAACCATAAGGTAGCCATAATGGAGCCGTAATATAAACTCACTTTGCATTACCGGGATGCACTCCAATGTAGCCCCAATGCAGCAGCAGCCAGTGGTTTCATGGTGAAGCTCATACACGGATAGCCCAGAAACTAGTCAATGACCAAGTGAGTACCTTATGATGCTCATGCGCAGTGCTATAAGAGGCTCATGTGCAGTGCTATAAGTGATTTCAGCTGTTATGCAATCATAATTTTAAAAATGTGGGGCAAGAGCAAGAGGCTATAGGATGAGAGAGCCTGACCATGCTATCTTGGCTAATTTATTCTTTCCCTACAACTGGCTTTCTTTCTTTCTTTTTCTTTTTTTTTTTTTTTTTGGAGTATTCTTTTCTATTTCACGACTTTAGCTTACTCTGACCACTCATCCTGGATTGACATTTTACACTTTCACATCTTCATTTACTGAGTTAATTATGAATCATATTTTATGGTTCATCAAATTCTTTAAGGAAGCTTCTAGAGGCAAGAGCCAGTTCCCTTACATTTTAGTCTAGGTTGCTGTTAACAACAACAACAACAACAAAAAACCCAAGACTAGGTAGCTTATAAACAATGGAAACATTTCTCAGTTCTGAGGCCTGGGCATCAGAGATGAGGGTGTCAGCATAGCTGGTTCCTGGTGAAGGCTTGCAGTCTGCTGACTTTTCACTATATCCTCACTTGAAGGGAGAGGCAAGATTACTCAAAGGACTCTTATAATGGCACTAATTCTATTAGGGTTCCCCCCTTATGACATAATTGTCTATCTACCAAACACCCACTACATTGAGCATCAGTATTTCAACATATGAATTATGTTGTTGTTCAGTCACCTAGTCTTGTCCAGTTCTTTGCAACCCCACTGACTGCAGCACGCCAGGCCTCCCTGTCCCTCACCATTTCCCAGAGTTTTCTCAAGTTCATATTCATTGCATCAGTGATGCTGTCCAGCCATCTCATCCTCTGACCCTCTCTTCTCCTTCTGCCAGCATCAAGGATTTTTCCAATGAGTCATCTGTTCACATCAGATAACCAAAACGAGCTTCAGCTTCAGCATCAGTCCTTCCAGCGAATATTCAGGGTTTAAGATCACTTAAGATGAATTCTGAGGAGAAGGCAATGACATTCCACTCCAGTACTCTTGCCTGGAAAATCCCATGGACGGAGGAGCCCGGTAGGCTGCAGTCCATGAGATTGCGAAGAGTCGGACACGACTGAGCAACTTCACTTTCCCTTTTCACTTTCATGCATTGGAGAAGGAAATGGCAACCCACTCCAGTGTTCTTGCCTGGAGAATCCCAGGGACAGGAAAGCCTGGTGGGCTGCCGTCTTGGAGGTACACAGAGTCGGACACAACTGAAGCACCTTAGCAGCAGCAAGATGAATTCTGAAGGAAACACAAATATTCAGATCATATAATCTTATTTTATGCCCTTATTCTCCATCTAATTGATGGCTTTGTACAATTATTAAAATTGTACTTAAGAAGTTGTGATGCTAATACTCTTCTTTGCTGGAACATAAGTTACAAAAGAGTGCATTTGTCTTGGTCACTGTTTCAAACTCACATTTTTGCCTATCACTGTATTTTCACAACACAGCAAATAAGATCAATACATATTTGTTGCATCAATGATCAAAGAAATAGAGAAAAATCTTCTTTCAAAACATTTATAGAAAGCAGTAGTCCACTTGCTGTCTAGTATGCTCTAAATAAATTATCATCAACAGGAAGAGAAACCTGGGTGACATTTAAAATCATTCTTTAATCTAATCTCCTAAGAATTCTTTTAAAAATAAATCCAGACCTGGTTGCCTCCTATTCATGTAAATCTCAGCAATTACCCTATTTTTCAGATTACATCAAAGAACTAACATTAGAAGATCTCACTCCAGGCATTTAGAAAATTGTGACAAACATCCAAGTATCTAATTCATATGTTAAAAAAAAAAGCAATGCCGATGAAATTTGTCTCAAAAGTGTCCAGGGCAGCAGCATAGGGTTATAGATATGTCGTAGCATCCAATGCAATAGTAACCAAAGTCATCAAATATCACCCCAAATCTTTATTAACTTGGTTATATTTTTCAGAAAGCCTCCAGGAGCAGGCAGATGGCATTCTCCTATTTGCACTATTCCACTGCAGAGAAGTAAAGTTTAAACTATCAGCTACCTGCCATTTCTGGAATTGCTGCAGATAAAAACTCTTTGATGATTTCAGTTTTCTGCTGCTTGCTTGCAGGCTTACAGAGAATAATTGCTACCATAAGAAACACTACTGAAATTGACAATAAACTGAATTTGGCTGGAAGTACATTGTAATTCTCTTCTATATTGGTGAGCTGCACTGCTGGGACAAGTGTTTGTTTAAAACCAAAACACCAAACAAAACCTTGGCTCTAATGAAAATACAAGGATAATCATCTTTGAGATATTTATGGCTACAATAACTGAAATTCTTTATTAGGATGATAACATTAACTGTTTCTTCAAGTAGCTTATTTGAAGAGTATAAACTGCTCCCAGTACACTTGGACATATTTGAAATAGTACCAAAAAGACAAAGACAAACAAGTGTGAGTGAGGCATTATGTAGAAAAGAAAGGGAGACGTGGGTGAAGCAGAAAAAATATTTTAAAAATTATTAAGAAAAGTAGAAACGAGAAACAAGATAAAATATGTTGAAAAAAGTTATAAAAAGAGGGGGGATAGAAATAATTGAATAAATAATAAATCAAGAATTGCATACATGATAAAACAAAGCCAAGTCCAATTGTCATTATTTATTATATTTTCTTCCTACATATTTAACAACTTTTTTACTGGGAAACTTGAAAATTATATCTGTTTATAGTCTATATTTATACTTATGTGAAATAAATGTAATATCCCTACCAGGATAACATGTTCCCCACTAGAAGCCATGGCTGTGGATACTGAATTGTAGTAATGAGCAATTTAAGGCAAGGAGACAGAGAATAGTTTAGTTTAGAGAATTCCAGAATATTGCTTTGATCCCACAAGGGTTAGTTAAAATTATAGAATCTTGCTAGATAGGGCTGAATTCTAGTTCATATCAAAGTTTCATATAAAGGTTTTGTTTCTTCCTTGCCATTTATTTCTTTACAAGTTTGCCACTATTCCAATACACATATCATAACAAAACATATTCCACAGCAGAAAACCAAAACCTTAAGGGAAAGGACACAAAAACAAGCTGGAAGACAGCAAATTTTATTTTCTCTGGACTTAACAGGGTCTTTTTTGCCTGCTTATTGATGTTAAATATTTGTGATATACAAAACAATAACATTTTTTAATGGATATACAAAACAATAACATTTTTTAATGGATCTGCGTTATTATGGTAAGTTGATACATAGGGTATTGCTACTAGCCTTTTCAAAGGACCCCGATAAATAAGATTTACAGCTGACCCTTGAACAATGCAGGTGGCAGGCTAGCTAATACTCCACAAATTTGAAAATCTACATATAACTTACAGTCCATCCTCCAATGACAGTTACTCCTTATCCTCGATTCTGAACTCATAGATTCAAATCAACCACAGATCATGTAGCACCATAGTATTTACAGTTGAAAAAAAAATCAGCATAAAAGTGGAGCCAGTTCAAAACCCTGTTTTTTGAGAGTCACCTGTATATCAAGATTTGTTCTACTTTTATTAACTAAAGGGCAGCTGGAAGTAAAATGTTCCGAGTCTCAAGAAGAAAGGCAGATTGTCACAAGGTAGCTCTTATTTAAAAAGCAAGTAGAACTGATTCAAATGCATTATTTTTAATGGCTGAGTAATACTCCATTGTGTATATGTACCACTGCTTTCTTATCCATTCATCTGCCGATGGACATCTAGGTTGCTTCCATGTCCTGGCTATTATAAACAGTGCTGCGATGAACATTGGGGTACACGTGTCTCTTTCCCTTCTGGTTTCCTCAGTGTGTATGCCCAGCAGTGGGATTGCTGGATCATAAGGCAGTTCTATTTCCAGTTTTTTAAGGAATCTCCACACTGTTCTCCATAGTGGCTGTATTAGTTTGCATTCCCACCAACAGTGTAAGAGGATCCCCTTTTCTCCACACCCTCTCCAGCATTTATTGCTTGTAGACTTTTGGATTGCAGCCATTCTGACTGGCATGAAATGGTACCTCATAGTGGTTTTGATTTGCATTTCTCTGATAATGAGTGATGTTGAGCATCTTTTCATGTGTTTGTTAGCCATCTGTATGTCTTCTTTGGAGAAATGTCTATTTCGTTCTTTGGCCCATTTTTTGATTGGGTCATTTATTTTTCTGGAATTGAGCTGAATCAGTTCTAATGAGGTGGATGAAACTGGAGCCTATTATACAAAGTGAAGTAAGCCAGAAAGAAAAACACCAATACAGTATACTAATGCATATATATGGAATTTAGAAAGATGGTAACAATAACCCTATAAACGAGACAGCAATAGAGACATTGATGTATAGAACAGTCTTTTGGACTCTGAGATAGAGGGAGAGGGTGGGATGATTTGGGAGAATGGCATTGAAACATGTATAATATCATATATGAAAAGAGTCGCCAGTCCAGGTTCGATGCACGATACTGGATGCTTGGGGCTGGTGCACTGGGATGACCCAGAGGGATGGTATGGGGAGGGAGGAGGGAGGAGGGTTCAGGATGGGGAACACATGTATACCAGTGGTGGATTCATTTTGATATATGGCAAAACCAATACAATATTGTAAGTTTAAAAAATAAAATAAAATTTAAAAAAAAGAGCTTCTCACCAAAAAAAAAAAAAAAAAAATCAAGTAGACTATAAAAGGGTGTAAAAGTGTCTATCCAATAGAACAAGGAAGAATGATGCATCAGTCTTTACTAGTTTAAGTGGAGAGTCAAAAGAGCTCCCCAAGTTATAGTGAAATCCCACAAACACTGTTCAGTCACTTCTTAATGACCCTGTTTTATTAATGCAATGAATGCAATATTCAATGCAATTGAATAATGCAAATTCAAATGCAATAAGTATTTACTGAATATGCTATGTACAAGGTAGTTCAGTACACTATCACTTTCCAATATATTACATATTTAACATTCCCAACAACCCAATGGAGGGTTAGTAATCCTGTTTACAGAAAAGGAAAATTTAAGTCTGAAATTAAATTTGATCAAGAATAATAGCTAGGTAGTGATATGGAGTGACTCCTGAAATAGCTAAACAATAAACACAGTAAATATTCTCTCTAAAAAGCACTAATAAAACTAGAAAAAAAGTTGTCAAAACAGCAACTTCTGTACTCTGGACTCTGACAAAGGGCAAATAGTAACCTGAGCAGATTTTATTCAAAAAACTTTTGAACCTTAGTGCAGGGAGCCGGCAGGAGGCACTCTGCCCGTGGCAAAGGTCATGAGGAAGGAGGCTCGACATACGCAAAGGCGGGATCGAGCCTCAGGAGTGCCCCTCGAAATTCTCGAGCATCTACCCCCATAACCAGAGCCTGCCTACTTTACTACTTTGTGCTCTCACCTACACCTCTGACTTTACAGGGGCCTGTCCCCCACCACCTCTTTTGGAGAAGGAGTTAACTTAGAGCTCCAATTAATAATAATTCCTGGGCGTGACAGGAATGTTTCAACCTACAAACTCCTCTGAAGGTTCTCTAGTCTGCCTGACAGGCTTGTCCCGCCACATGTGATTGCTCACAGCCTCCCAACTGTGAGAGGCATGAGATGCTTTAAATCTTCTAAAAACAGGTTCTTTAGAGAAGTTAGAAAATTATTAGTATAAGTCTATAGTGGGCTGATTAGAAATTGTATTGGTGAAGGGTTTTTCATTTGTTGAGCCAATGTTTACTGCTAAGTCTCCACATCCCCTGCCCTTATACACATTAATGAATATATAGAAGAAATAAATATTAACCTTTGATATTAATCATGTTAGACCTTAGGCTAAGTAAATTCTTTCCTTAACTAAAACCCACTACACCCTCACCCTATAGGAATGTAACTTTATTTGGGTGGCATCTGTTTTAAGAATAATCACCCCTGGAGAAATAAATGTCCTGGTTGACTGACCGCTGTCACAAGGAGAGGGTCATAAATTGTCAGCAGGCCCCCTGGCCAGAAGATGATGTAACACCCCTAAGACCTCTGTATACATTTGTATGAAGCACCTGACTTTGATAAAAGTCAGGACTTCTGACCCCACGTGACTTTTGCATAACATCTCAGTGTATAAGGTAGACCATGGAAAATAAAGGATTGGGATCAGTTCCTCGATAGACTGGTCTCCCCATGTCTCTCTCTCTTTCAAACTCTGGCTGAGTCTCCATCTGGAGCATGGAACCCACCAAGCTTACTAATTTTGCCTGGGCTTCTAAGATCCTACCGGGGAGGCCTCAGTGTCTCCTCTCCTTCGGGAGAACGGAAGGATGCCTGCAGCCTACGTAAGTGGTGCAAACTTCTTGTCTTGAAGTTTCATTGGTCTCCCGCGTAAACCAAGCTACTTAGCCTCTTTTCTCCACTGAATTTTCCTGCTGAGCTATCCTTATTCTATTACTCTTTATATCTCTAATTAATATCTAATTGAAGCTATTGTATCCTGATCCATGCCGACGCCGTCCCCACTTCGAACTCCCTGGATTAGCTGGGGCTGGACCCCGGCACCTTAGTGAAAAGAGGAATGATCTGTTGTTTTAGCCTGGAAATGATCCCATACCCATTCCAGGTTAATGTCATTGAAAGAAAATAATGGCTAAAAGTCATCACTGCTGTTCAGTCACTAAGTCATGTCTAATTCTTTGCAACTTCATTGACTGCAGCATGCCAGGCTTTCCTGTCCTTCACTATCACTGGAGTTTGCCCAAATTTATGTACATTGAATTACTGATGCTATTTAACCATATTCCCTCTGCCATCCTCTTCTTTTGCCTTCAGTCTTTCCTTGCATCAGTCTTTTTCAATGAGTTGGCTCTTTGCATCAGGGGACCAAAGTTTTGGAACTTCAGCTTAAGCATCAGTCCTTTCAAAGAAAATCCAGGGTTGATTTCATTTAGGATTGACTGGTTTCATTTCCCTGCTGTCCAAGGGACTATCAAGAGTCTTAAGCACAGCAATTCAAAGGAATCAGTTCTTCAGTGCTCAGTCTTCTTTGGGCATCCCTGGTGCCTCAGTTGGTAAATAATCTCCTGCAATGAAGGAGACTTGGGTTGGATTCCTGGGTTGGGAAGATCCCCTGAAGAAAGGAACAGCTACCCACTCCAGTATTCTGGCCTGGAGAATTCCATGGGCTGTATAGTCTATGAGGTCACAAAGAGTCGAACACAACTGAGCGACTTTCACTTCAGCCTTGTTTATGGTCTTCTCTGGTGGCTCAGTCAACCTGCCTGTAATACAGGAGACCCAGGTTCAATCCATGGGCTAGGAAGATACCCTGGAGAAGGGCATGGCCACCCACTCCAGTATTCTTGTATGGAGAATCCCATGGACTGAAGAGCCTGGAGGGCTACAGTCCACAGGGTTGCAATTAGTCAGACATGACTGAAGTGACTGAGCATGCACAAAGTCACCAATTGCAATGATTTTGGAGCCCAAGAAAATAAAATATGTCACTGCTTCCAATTTTTCCCCTTCTATTTGCCATGAAGTGATAGGACCAGATGCCATGATTTTATATTTTGGATGTTCAGTTTTAATCCAGCTTGTTCACCCTCCTCTTTCATTCTCATCAAGAGGCTCTTTAGTTCTTCACTTTATTCCATTAGCATGATATCATCTGCATAGCTGAGGTTGCTGATATTTATACTGGCAAACTTGATTCAAACTTATGATTCACCCAGCATGGCATTTCACATGATGTACTCTGCATAGAAGTTAAATAAGCAAGGAGACAATATACAGTCTAGTCTTATTCCTTTCCCAATTTTGAACCAGTCCATTGTTCCATGTCTGGTTCTAGCTGCTGTTTTTGGTCTGCATGCAGGTTTCTTAGGAGACAGGTAAGGTGGTCTGGTGTTCCCATCCTTGAAGAGTTTTCCACAATTTGATGTGATCCACACAAAGTCTTTTGCATAGTCAATTAAACAGAAGTAGATTTATTTTATTTATTTAGAATTCTTTTGCTTTCTCTGTGATCCAACAACTCTTGACAATTCGATCTGTGGTTCCTCTGCCTTTTCTAAACCTAGCTTATAGGTCTGTAAGGTCTTGGTTCATGTACTGCTGAAGCCTAGCTTGAAGGATTTTGAGCATCAGCTTATTAGTATGTGAATTGAGTGCAATTGTATGGTAGCCTGAACGTTATTTGGCATTGTCCTTCTTTGGGATTGGAATGAAAACTGAGCTTTTCCAGTCCTGTGGTCACTGCTGAGTTTTCCAAATTTGCTGACATATTGAGTGCAATACTTTAACAGCATCATCCTTTAGGATTTTTCAATAACTTAGTTGGAATCCCATCATCTCCACTAGCTTTGTTTGTAGTTCTTGTTGTTCAATCTCTATGTCATATCCAACTCTGGATCTTTTCAAAGAGTCAGCTCTTCACATCATGTGGCCAAAGTATTTGAACTTTAGCTTCAGCATCAATCTTTCTAATGCCTATTCAGGAACTATTTCCTTTAGAATTGACTAGTTTGATCTCCTTTCTGTCTAAGAGACTATCAAGGGCCTCTTCCAGCACCACAATTTGAAAGTGTTCATTCTTCAGTGCTCACCTTTCTTTATGGTCCAACTCTCACATCTGACATGACTATTGGAAAAACCATAACTTTGTCTATATGGACCTTTGTAGACAAAGTGATGTCTGCTTTTTAGTATGCTGTCTAGGTTTGCCATAGTTTTTTTTCCAAGGAGCAAGTGTCTATTAATTTTGTGGCCACAGTCACCGTCTGTAGTGATTCTGCAGCCCAAGAAATAAACTCCGTCACTGTTTCCACTTTTACCCCATTTTTTGCCATGAACTGATGGGACTGGATGCCATGATCTTAGGTTTTCTGAATGCTGAGTTTTAAGCCAGCTTTTTCACTCTCCTCTTTAACCGTCATCAAGAGGCTTTTTTAGTTTCTCTTCACTTTCTGCCTTTAGAGTGGTATTGTCTGCATGTCTGAGGTTGTTGATATTTCTGCCAGAAATCTTGATTCCAGCTTCTGAGTTCATTCCTGGAATTTTGCATGATGCACTCTGCATAGAAGGTAAATAAGCAGGGTGTCAATATACAGTATTCCTTTCCAAATTTTGAACGCATGTCCAATTCTTGAATTCTAACATGTCCAATTCCAATATTCTAGCAAGAATACTAGAGTGATTTACCATTTCCTCCTCCAGTAGACCATGTTTTGTCAGAACTCTTCATTATGACCTGTCCATCTTGGCTGGCCCTGCACGGCCTGGCTCATAGCTTCATTGAGTTCTTCAAACCCCTTTGTCATGACAAGGTTGTGATCCATGAATAAGTCATATGATCACCTTAATTGGTGAGAAAAAAATATTTGACAAAATTCACCACCCACTAATAAACAGAAATTTTAACCAAACTAGGAGTAGAAAGAAACTGTTCAATCTGATAAAAGACACAGTCAAAAACTGTAAAGCTAAAATTATATTTAGTGATTACAGATTGAATATTTTACCCTGAAATCAGTAACATGGAAAGGATTTCCATTCTCACTGCTTCTATTTAGTACTGTATTAGACATTCTAGCAAGTAAAATCAAGCAACAAACTACAATGTGATCAGAAAACAAGTAAAACCTTCTCCTCAGATAATATAAACTCGTACTGAGAAAATTCTAAATAACACTTCCCACCCCATAAAAGAAAGAATAAAGGAGTTTAGTAAGAATGAGGAATACAGATTAATATTAAAAAAAATCAGCTGCATTTACATATAATGCCAATGAAAATTTTAAAAATGAATTAAGGAAATAAATTTATTCAAATTACCACCAAAAAGTAAAGGTTTAGGATTATATCTAATAGTTAAAAGTCTAAGACTTATACATTTAAAACTAAAGAACATTGTTAAATGAAATTAAAGAGGATCTATATGAATGGAATGACATTCTATGTTCATGAATTGGAAGACTCAATAGCTTGAAGATTCCAATTCTTGCCAAAGTGGTGAATAGTTTCAGTGCAATCCTATAAAAATCTTAGCTTTTGTGTGTGTGTGTAGAAATTAGTCACCTGATCTAAATTTGTATGGAAATACAAAGAACCTAAAGGCAAAGATCTCAATTTATATGGAAATGCCAAAGCAAGTTTAAAGAACTTTGGAGGACTCATTTTTCCAACTTTAAAACATCTTATAAAGCTACAGTAACCAAGGCAATGTGTTATTAGCATAGGAAAGATTAGTGAAACAGAACTGAAGTTCTAAAAATAACTCATAGTCAATTGATTTGGATGAATATGTTAAAGTAATTCCATGAGGAAAGTATAAACTTTCCAACTTATTGTCTAGACAGAATTAGATATCCACACATAAAAAGATAAACTTAGATCCTTCCACATCATACACAAATATTACTTCAAAATAGATTACAGACATAGGTAAAGTCTTAACTAAAGCTATAAAACTTTCAGAAGTCATAAGAAAAAGCTTTTATTCCTCATGTAGGTAAAGATTTCTTAGGCATGGCAACAAAAGCAGGATTCATACAGGAAAACAATGGCAAATTGGACAATCACAAAATTAAATAGTTCACACTTCAAAAGTCATTGTAAAGAAAATGAATAACAAACCACAACACACACAGAGAGAACATTTTTTTTTCAAATCACATATCTGACAAATAATTTGTACCCAAAATTTGAAAGGTAAGCAACACTTGTAGTTCAGTATTAAAAATATATCTAATTTTTCAAAAGGCAAAAAATTTGAATAGAAATTCTCCTAAAGGCCAAAGTGAATAACTAAGAAAAATTTTAAATGATATTCAACATCATTGCCCATTAGTGTAAATAAAATTAAAACCACGAAGTACCACTTTACATCCAGTAGAATGGAATGGGTCACTGTTGTTTAGTCCCTATGTCCTGTCTAACTCTTTTTGTGACACCATGGACTATAACCTGTCAGGCTCTATTGTCCATGGGATTTCCCACACAAGAATACTGGAGTAGGTTGTCATTTCCTCTCCTGAAGATCTTCCTTACCCAGAGATTGAACTTGTGTCTCCTGAGTCTTCTGCATTGGCAAGTGGATTCTTTCACACTGCATTTCTGGGATGCCCATATAATGTTGGTGGGAAGCTAAAGGCAAAGTAGAAAAAGAAATATATACCCATTTGAGTGCAGAGTTTCAAAGAATAGCAAGGAGAGATAAGAAAGCTTTCCTCAGTGACCAATGCAAAGAAATAGAGGAAAACAATAGACTCGGAAAGAATAGAAAAATCAGCGACACTAAGGGAACATTTCATGCAAAGATGGGCTCAATAAAGGGCAGAAATGGTATGGACCTAACAGACGCAGAAGATATTAAGAAGAGGTGGCAAGAATACACAGAAGAACTATACCAAAAGATCTTCATGACCCAGGTAACCATGATGGTGTGATCACTCACCTAGAGCCATGCATCCTTGAATGTGAAGTCAAGTGGGCATTAGGAAGCATCACTATGAGCAAGGCTAGTAGAGGTGATGGAATTCCAGTTAAACTATTTCAAATTCTAAAAGATGATGCTCTGAAAGTGTTTCACTCAATATGCCAGCAAATTTGGAAAACTCAGCAGTGGCCACAGGACTGCAAAAGGGCAGCTTTCATTCCAATCCCAAAGAAAGGCAACACCAAAGAGTGCTCAAACTACCACACAACTGCACTCGTCTCACATGCTAGCAAAGTAATGCTCAAAATTCCCCAAGCCAGGTTTCAACAGTACGTAAACTGTGAACTTCCAGAAGTTCAAGTTGGATATAGAAAAGGCAGAGGAACCAGAGATCAATATGCCAACATCTGTTGGATCATTGGAAAAGCAAGGGAATGACAACAATAACAACAGGAAAAAAAAAATCTATTTCTGCTTTATTGATTATGTCAAAGCCTTTGACTGTGTAGATCACAACAAACTGTGGAAAATTCTGAAAGAGATGGGAATACCACATCACCTGACCTCCCTCCTGAGAAATCTGTATGCAGGTCAAGAAGCAACAGTTAGAACTGAACATGGAACAACAGACTGGTATGTCAAGGCTGTATATTATCACTCTGCTTATTTAACTTATATGTAGAGTACATCATGTGAAATTCCAGGCTGGATGAAACACAAGCTGGAATCAAGATCTCCAGGAGAATTATCAATAACCTGAGATATCCAGATGACACTACCCTTATGGCAGAAAGTGAAGAGAGCCTAAACAGCCTCTTGATGAAAGTGAAAGAGGAGAATGAAAAAGCTGGCTTAAAGCTCAACATTCAGAAAACAAAGATCATGGCATTTGGTCCCATCACTTCATAGCAAATAGATGGAGAAACAGCGGAAACAGTGGCTGACTTTATTTCTTGGGGACCAAAATCACTGCAGATGGCGACTGCCATGAAATTAAAAGACTCTTACTCCTTGAAAGAAAAGCTATTACCAACCTAGATAACATATTAAAAAGCAGAAACACTACTTGGCCAACAAAGATCCATCTAGTCAAAGCTATGGTTTTCCCAGTAGTCATGTATGGATGTGAGATTTTGAGCATAAAGAAAGCTGAGCACCAAAGAATTGATGTTTTTGAAGTGTGGTGTTCAGAGTGGCTCTTGAGAGCTCTTTGGACTCCAAGGAGATCCAACCAGTCAATCCTCAAGGAAATCAGTCCTGAATATTCATTGGAAAGATTGATGCTGAAGCTGAAACTCCAGTACTTTGGCCACCTGATGGGAAGAACTGACTCCTTAAAAAAGACCCTGATGCTGAGAAAGATTGAATGCAGGAGGAGAAGGGGATTGACTGAGGATGAGTTGGTTGGATGGCATCCTGTACTCAATGGACATGAGGTTCTTTAAGCTCTGGGAGTTGGTGATGGACAGGGTACCCCTTTGTGCTGCAGTCCATAGGGTCGCAAAGAGTTGGACATGACTGAGTGACTGAACTGAACAGTCACACTGGAAAAATTATGAAAAAAATTTTTAAATATTAAGCAACATTTTATCATATTGTATCCAAACATGGGGGCCAGCTATTTGCTGCTCAAAAGCTGATAAAGAGGAAAGGAAATTTTGTAGTGGAGCTGGGAGGTGGAGGAGGGTAGATTCCTATCCAAATGCTGAGTACCCCCCAGTTACAATGGGTGGGCAAGGGCTTTTATAGACAGAGGGGGCTACATGCAGAAATAACACAATCAGCTCTGACAGTCATCTTGAAATTCATCACTGGTTGTCTGATAGGCATCATCTTGATTATTTTAAGTACAGTTAACCTTCAGCTTCATAGTCAGGTTATTCAAGTTATTCTAGGCCAATATGAGAAATTGTGGCAGCTTATGTCAATGGCTACTGTTGGTCATTAAGTAGTTAACTTACTCCACAAGGTAGAGATTTTAGTATCTATAAGACAGCTCCCAGGATAAGGTTCAGAACATTATTTATAGCCTGAGAAACTGAAGGCCCTTGACTTTGCTTAATGACTAAGCTATTATTATTTGGTCTCCTTTGACTGTTTCTCTTTATTTTTACATTGTTTTCACTTCTCTGATTAAACACGTTGTTTGGTTAAAGCTATTCCACGGACAAAAGGTAGACTGAGGACAGGTTTATGGGTGGGGAGGGACCATGGGCTCCTATGCCATTTCAATACAGCTTTGCCATTTTTATTCAAGAAATCTGCCATGAAAAATGAAAACATATGTCGACACAAAAGTTTGTATATAAACTTCACAATAGTCAAAAGTAGAAACAACTCAAATATCTAAATGATTAAGCAAAATATTATATATTCACACAGTGGGATTTTATTTGGAAATAAAAAGGAACAAACTCCTAATATACATTACAAAATGGATGAATCAAATATGTTATGCTGTGTAAAAGTTGTATGCAAAAAAGCAAATATGGCATTAACCTTTTATATGTAGTGCTCCAGAATAGTTAAATCTGTAGAGAATTGAGAATTGGAACATGAGATGACTTCAAAAAAGCATAAAAAATGTAGTTAATCTGATAAAAATTTTGTAAAACTGCATTGTGGTAATGGTTGCATAACATTGTAAATGTATTTTTAAGAAATCACTGAATTGATAAATACTTAAAGTGAATTTTATGATATGTAAACTAGACCTCAACAAAGCCTTCTTTTTTAAAAATGTATGATGCATGAGTGTTAAGTAACTTCAGTTATGTCTGAATACTTGTAACCCTATGACTGTAACCACCAGACTCCTCTGTCCATGGGATTCTCCAGGCAAGTATGCTGGAGTGGATTGTCATGACCTACTCCAGAACATCCTCTCAACCCAGGGATGGAACCACCTCTGTCATTCCTGCACTGTTGGCATATTCTTTACGGCTGAGCCACTAGGGAAACCCATACCTACAATTTATTAGCCACTTTGTTCTGTGCAACAATCTAAATGCTTTAAACATATTTTATTTAATCATTAAATCTTCAGAAATATTTATTATTTAAATAATAAAACTGAAACTCAGCAAAGTTACACATTGTACTGTAGTTTTTTCAACTTGTAAATATGGAGTTAGAACTGGAATCTACTCGTGAATTAAAACTTCATGACTTAAATCATCGTTATACTGCCTAGAGTCACATAATAATTCCTTAGTCATGCCGCGTACTAGGGCTAAGAGTCACTCAATGCTGTTTGTAATATACCATGGTATTCTTCTGTTATGGGCTGATTTGTGATTCCCCCAAATTCATATTTTGAAACCTTAACCTCAGTATATCAGACTATGACCTTATTTGGAAATAGGATGTTTAAAGAAGTGATTAAACTAAAATGTCTTTAAAGTGGACCTTAATCCAATCCTTAATAAAAGAAGAGATTAAGACACACAGGGGGATACCAGGGACATAGGAAAATCAAGAAAAGACTGTGAGGAAATCTAGCAAGAAGGTTGTCATCTGTAAGGCAAGGAGAGAGGACTCAGAGGACATGAAGGCCATAGGCAACACTGAAAATTATTTAGCAAAAATAATTTAGGGAATAATAATTTCTTTATCCTGTATTTCTTTTAAATATTCAATTTTTCTACTACATTGATATAATTTGATTATGTGGTTTAGTTGCTAAGTTGTGTCTGACTCTTGTGCTCCCATGGACTGTAGCTTACCAGGGTCCTCTGTCCATGGGATTCTCCAGGCGAGAATACTGGAATGGGTTGCCACTTCCTTCTACAGAATATCTTCCTGACACAGGAATTGAACCTGGGTCTCCTGCAGGCAGATTCTTGGCTGAGCTATGAGAGAAACCCCTAATCTGATTATAATTTACACTATTAATGCATACTAAATTTTGGGCAATTGAGTATTTTATTTTGGCCTAATTTAATGAATTGGTACACATATGAAAGATCACTTCATTTCTTGCACTCAGATAAGTTTTTCTAAATTTCTATGTGTTTGTTTCCCTCATATCCTTTATTTATTCATTTTTTAACCCCCTGAGGTAACTCTAAGGCAAATTATGGTTATTGGTCTCAGCAGGAACCCAGAGGATTACCTAAGCATTCAGTGCACCTTTATTTAGTCACAGGAGAACTTAGCACTTGAACAAATATACAGAAAATCTATAGATTTTCTTAACATGCATGAGTCCTAAGTTGCTTGAGTTGTGTCTCTTTATGATCCCATGGTCTTTATCCTGCCAGGCTCCTCTGTCCATGGGATTCTCCAGGAAAGAATAATGGAGTGGGTTGCCATGCCCTTCTCCAGGGAATCTTCTCCACCCAGGGATTGAACCCAGGTCTCTTAAATCTTCTGCACTGGCAAGCAGATCCTTTACCACTAGTACCACCTGAGAAGCCCAGATTTTCTACACACATACCCTCTTATAGCTTAGTCTTTCTCTGTGCTGGTATCAATTTCTCCTATAGACCTCACTTCATAATGTGCCCTGAAAATTAAATAATATATTTAGTTCCAATATGACCTAAGAATTTAATTGGATTTGTATGCAGCAATTTATATAATATTAATGGATACTTTTCAAAAGTAGCTAATTAACAACTGACCTTTAATTTTCTTTTTAAAGAAAGTAACTGAGAATTAAAAAAAAAATACAAGAGAGATAGGAAAAAAATAAATAAATCGCAAACCTTTTTCTCCCCTCCTAACAGTAGTGTACATTTAATTAGCAGAAAGACATCCATCGGGAACATTTGGGGAGCTGTGTGATACATTATGTTTCTGATTACTTTATACCCATAAAAACAGCTAAATAATTTAAATGCAATTCAATAAAAATGCACTTTCAATGGGAAACTTAGAAGTTGGGTTATAGATTAAAAGCTTCCCATAACGTGAAGATTTTATAAGATACTGCTATGAAAATGTAGAGTAAAAGATTACATTTTGTTTCCTCTTTTATGTAGCCAGATTTCTTCATTTTGTGTTGTTTTCATAACAGCCTTGAATAAATATATACTACATTATTTAGGTACATTGTTACATTATACAAAAAATTCAGTGTTATCATTAATTACAGTTAAAACACACAGAAAGTGTTGCCTTCTTTGTGAGATCACCTTGCAAAAGTTTGATTCTATTTTGCCCAAGACCCTACCCACATGGGCCAACCTTTCACTTATCCATAAAAGATTAATGACTTTGTTTTCCTTCAACCCAGGATGAGAATATTTGGCCCCTCCTAGAATTAATTTCTCATGTTATTCAAAATATGTTGGTGGGCTTATGTAATTCCCTCCTGGGAAGGGATTTGTCTCTGAAAAAAGTACTGAAACCATCTTCACTAATTGGCCCCTTTGTTGGCAGGCAAAGCAGAGAGGCCAAAGACTAAATGGGCCATGAAAATTAATCTGCAACCTTCATCTAAAAATTGTGCCTTGTAGGACAGCATTGAGACTAGCTGGTCTGGCCGTGTGGGTGCAGGGGACTCTGCTGTAATAGTCTATTCTGTGGATAAATGAAATTTTATATATCGTGTGTGTGTGTGTGTGTGTGTGTGTGTTAGTTACTCAGTTGTGTCCGACTCTTTGTGACCCTCATGGTCTGTAGTCCACCAGGCTCCTTTGCCCATGGGATTCTCCAGGCAAGAATACTGGAGTGGGTTGCCATTTCCTTTTCCAGGGGATATTCCTGATCCAGGGATTTGAACCTGGATATCCCACATTGCAGGCAGACTGTTTCTGACTAAGCCACCAGGGAAGGCTTTATTTATCTTATATGATATCTAATAACATACCTATCTCGTTTGTTATATTCTTTCATTTAATAATTGCCTAAACTAATCAAAAGTCTAAACAGACCTCCATTTAGAGGTCCCTGGATTACCTGGATCAGTTTTAAGTGTCTGTTTAACATGCAGATTTATGGGTCCTGTCCAGGAATCAGATTCTGCTTTCTTAAGCAGACTGCTTTGATAATGAGATTTAAGCTGCACAGGGTCTTCAAAAGCAGTTCTTCTTAGAAAGTAGCTCCATCTTGTGCACTTTAAGCACCTAAATCTTATAATCAAGTGTCCCTGAGAAAAAGATTGAGGGTTGAAAACCATTTCACAAGGAACTGTCCCAGGAATATCATACTGGTCAAAGCATTTGATTTCAGCCTCTGTTCATCACAGAGATTCTTAAAGGAAATCCTATGATTGCTTTCATTTTGTTAATTTTTGTTAATAGATCATTAACAGTTTATTAATTTGAGGAGGATTTTTCTTGAAAAAAATCTTTAGGATGCAAAAGACATGACTTCTAGTCATGGGCTTACTGTACAGTTTCTGTGGCCTTTGGCAAGAAATTTACTATGTGCTTCAGCTGTAAATTTAAACTTTGATAAAACACTTACCTAACTTGTGTTACATATCTAGTAAACTGGATTGCTTAATATATTTTAGTCTATTTTATGTTATTTAATTATGTTAAAAGTTCCAAAAATTTAATGTGAGACTGCTACAAAATAATTTTGTAACAGTCTTTACAAAAATCAGATAGAATTATTATTTTCCTCTTCTCTGCTCTATCATTGATAAACTTAGTTCTGTCAGTTTTAAAGGAAACCTCAATTCTTTTTCTCATTGGTGTTTCTTAATTGTCATTTTAAAGTCTTTTATGCCTTAGAAGCAGAGGGGCTGCTAATTCATGGTATCACTAGCCCCATAGCTTGACAAAATAGGTTCACGTTACTGAGTGTTGAGGAGAGAAAAGTTGAACTACCAGAATACAATCATGTTTATTTTCAAAATAGTCCTATAACATTTCTCTGGGAAAACAGATACAAAGATATTCTTTGCCTTAAAAAGTTGCTATTTAAATAAAAAGTGTTAAAGGTGCAAAAATAGTCACAATATACAAATATAGTACAGAAAAATTTGGTAAGGAGAAAAGTGATGGTAGGCTAAGGTATTTAGTTAGTAGAAAACAAATTCTCTTCCTGCATCTCAAATGATTATATAATTGGATTAAATTTATGATGGCATTTAAAATGTAAAGTCTCCCAGGACAATCAATATATTTTGTATTCTATGGACTGCTTTGTAACACAATAGCTTGTTCAATGAGTGCCTTTGACATTGGCTGTAAACTTATGCTGAAAATAATTATCTCACTTGAATTTAATTACTTTTGTTTGTTTGTCTCTTTTTTTAAAGAAACTACCCAGATATATGATGTTGACAAGAAAGAAGAAAACAACAGCTTAACTTTACAATATTTATTTTGCCTATTTTACTTTAAATCCAAAAGAAGAAAAAATAATAAAATTACAGTCATTCAGCCATGCTAAATTACTAATATGCCTCAAGAAAGTGAGTCCCTGCTTAAGCCAAATTGGAAGATCCTTTAAGTACACCAACATGTTCAATTGATTCCGTGAGATGCTTTATGACAGATCTACCCATCCACTTTTGGATGCTGTTTGGAGTGCAATTCATGATCCTTAAATTTATCTCTGAAAATGGAAAATAAACAGTTCAGCTATAGGCTTTGGATTTCCTCTTCAACATGTAGATAACACCTTATAATTTAATTAATGAAAATGAATTTAGTGCTTTTCATTCAAATCTGAAAACACAGTGCTGTTTATATTTTTCAAGGGTGTTTGGCCTTGGGTTTATGGAAGAAAATCAGAGGAACTTCTTTCTTCTTAAAAAGGATAAAGGAGACTTTCTTTTTTAAATATGCTAATGAAAATGAAGAGTTTACTAGTATTACTAAACACTCACTATCAGCCTTTTAATTAGTGACCCACACAACTACTCAAAATGATATTGACTGAAAGTGTTGTAGGAAGGGGAGCCCCTTCTGGGGGCTGAAAGTGGGCTCTTGCCTAACGTTTGGAAGTGAATTGTCCAAGGAGACACATGTGCTGACAAATGAAGAGATTTTATTGGGAAGGGGAGCCCAGGCAGAGAGTAGAGGGTAAAGGAACCCAGGAGAACTGCTCTGCCCCATGGCTGGCAGCCTCAGGATTTATGGTAAGGGGATTAGTTTCCCGTTGTCTCCCAACAATCATTCTGACTCAGAGTCCTGATGCACTGCTCATCCAAGATGGATGTCAGCAAGAAGGATTCTTGGAGGTGGTCAGACACAATTTTGATCCTTCCTGAACTCATCCAGTTGGTGGTGGTTTACTAGTTCCCTGTTCCTTACCTCCTGTCATAAAACAACTCATGCAAATAGTAACTGTGGTGTCTGGCCAGGGTGGGTAGTTTCAATCAGTGTGCTTCCCCTAAAAAAAGGTATATTTACTGTGTGTAAAATCCATCATAGTTGAACTCACTTTTATGCTTCAAGTTTATATTATATTTTTGGAATTAATTAAATAACAAAAACATCTAAATCAAAATAATACACCTATTAAAGGAAATTTAGATTTAGAAAAGTACAATAGGATCTCTAGAGTAAATGTTCTTTTTACAGCTTTTTTAAAAAAAAAGTATATTCATTTCCTTAATATTCTTTTACCACTATATTACAACTACCTTAAAAATCAGAACCACAGAACTTAACACGTACATTTAATGTGTCAAGTCCAAGTAAGTATATAATTATTTCAGATCAAAGCTGGCAACAAAAGTGTCAGTACTGTGGTTCATGCAAGTTGATTTTTCTATAAGGCAATGAGCTAAGTTCAACTGCCCAAGTTTTCAATAGGTTTCTTAGCACAAAGGTGGCTATTAGGAGCAGGCAGGCTAATCAATTTGCTCCCAAGCCAAAAGGAGAGTTTAGCTACCTAGTATACTGTCATCATTGCCATGCAATTGACCTTACAAATGCTTGCCAAAATGACCACTGTCTCTGAATATCGTTTGCTTGTTTTTTGACTTTAATAAACTTTTTACCTGGTTAAATTTCATTCCATGCATTGTGCCATATCTCTGGCCTTAAAAAAAAAAAAAAAGATGTTCTTTTGGAAATGGATAAAACATGAGGCAGTGCATATAGTCATAAATGTAATAAGTTTATAATTATAAAGCTCTGGAGGGAAGAACAAACTTGGATTAACTATGATCTACTCTGGAGAGTTTTTAATTACCAACCCCAGTGGGGAATAAGTGGTAACACAAAAAAAAATCTGAAATGGACATAAGTTTGGATATTAATAAGAAAGTTTCCACTTAGGAGCGGATGAGATGTGTGATTGTGTTGCCATCTGCAGTCATTAGAATATGGATTAGCTCTCCTGCTCTTTTTCTCTCTGTTAACCTGAGTGATCACAGATATATTTGCTTCTCAGTTAAGTAAAGTAGCTAATTATCATATTGAAAGTCTGATTCTCTGAAAGGACAATTGAGAAATCCATTCTAGAGTTAAAGAGAGAGGTTTGCAAGGCACTATTCAGTTCAGTTCATTTCAGTCGCTCAGTCATGTCTGACTCTTTGCAGCCCCATGGACTGCAGCATGCCAGGCTTCCCTGTCCATCACCAATACCCGGAGTTTGCTCAAACTCATGTCCATCGAGTTGGTGATGCCATCCAACTACCTCATTTTCAGTCATTTCAGGATTGGAGGGGGTGGTGGGGTCATAACTTTTCCTTACAAATGTATAGTATTTTATCCAAAACTTCCATCCACACCTGTAACTATTCCAAATGCTTCCAATAAGTAATCACAAAGTTATGAATACATGACGACAGATTTTTTTTCTTCCTCCATTTCTTTCCTCAAACATCTTGCTTTTTCAATTCTCTTATAGCATTCTACTCCAATAATCAATATCTTGCAAGTCACTCATTGGTTTCTCTGCCCACATTTAAAGTACTAATTGAATTGATATAATGGTCAAATCCTATTCAGTAAAGGCAAACTTCATTAACTGTGTATGGAAACAGGAAATTGCAGTTCTATTCTGGCAAAAATTTCCACCAAAGATGTTAAAGATTATTGATCTTAACTGATTGTTGGCAAAAATAAGCAAGAATCGGGCATATTGTCTTCCATTAAGAAGAGTACAGGAGCACAATGAGGATGCAGCGCTCTCAGTGTTCAGTCTCAATAAAGGGAAGGTCCTTACAAGATCTTCAGGACACTAGGCAACCATCTTGTACTAACCAACAAAAAGCAACATTTTAGGCTACTTCTCCTGGGTGTCTTACCTCTGGATGAACAAAATTAAGTTCCATTTAGCTGCTTGTTATGCTGCTGTTCATGAATTGCTATTCTTTCTCCACCTCCTTCTTGATTTCCTCCTGTGTGTTCAGCTAATGGTTTAGCAATGCCATTATTGAAACCCAAATTCTCACTTGCCCAGTAACCCAACAACTTCTCAATTCTCAAAACACCTGGGCTAAATGTTGCCTTCCCTACATTTCACTTCTGAGATTCATTCTCTGCTCTCTGCTTAGCTATAAAGCAACCATGACACTGAATGATTGGGGGTTGGGAAGGTGTTGGAGATCAAAACAAGCACACTTTGGTCCAAAATAACTTTGGATTTTCTTTATGGAATATACATTTGATTGATTGACCAACTGTGTTATTTATATGCCCCCTGCATGTCCCCCTTATGTTAAGCTGCAAAATATAAGCTGCAAAGAAAAGTTTTGTCTAAAGGAATAAAATCTTATAGGACAGGTAATATCACCAATTTGATATGTAAACCATTAAAGAAGATGCCAAGTGCATTTCATAGATATGGCTGTATCAATCAATACTCAACAGATGGAAAATAATATAGGTACATTGTGAGAAGATCTTAGGGAGTTAAAATCTCTGATAAGCAATCAGTCAAGTCAAAGACCTTTGCCATAACTTTTATTCATTACCAAATTCTAGGAAATGAAATAAGTTAACTCTAAGATGCCATTTACATCTATTTTCCATTACCTTATTATTTGGATTGTATGAACTCAAAAGCGGAGTGATAAGTAGAAAACAGAGAAAGTGTTGAGAATGAGAATACTTATATGTGGCATATGCACTTTGAGCTCCGCAAGACGAATTTGAAGTACTAGACTTCACAGGCTTACCAAAGATAGCCGGGTGGTAAAAATACACTATCCTTTGGGTGATATGGACTTCCCAGGTGGCTCAGATTGTAAAGAATCTTCCCTCAATGCAGGAGACCCAGGTTCAATTTCTGGGTGGGGAAGATCCCCTGGAGAAGGGCATGGCAACCCACTCTAGTATTCTTGCCTGGAGAAAGCCATGGACAAAGGAGCCTGGCAGGCTATAGTCCATGGGGTTGCACAGAGTTAGACACCAACTGAACACTAACAGTTTCACTTTGGGTGGTAAAGAATCCATCACTTTAAAATGCTTTGTCTATAAATTCAGTAATGTTGTTTAAGACCATTTGGATAAACAAATCAGTTACAGATGCTATTTAGCATCTGTTGTGAATAACCCAAAACTATTCCCTCACTACTCCATACTAAGTTGCTTAGAATATGGTATGATAAATGGGTCTTAATGTCTTCCCAAGTTCTGTTTGGAGTATTGTAATCATAATACTACTGTGTAGACCTCCCGTTGTTTGTGAGCTTAGAAAGGAGCATCCAGGGGAGATTTCTTGCACTTGGAGACAGTGATCGTCCTAATAAATTATTGATTTTTAGAATTGCCACCACCTCTAACTATTCATTTGTCTTTGCCCAAATGAACACAACATGAAACGCTGAAAAGAAAAAAAAAGGACTTAACTATATCCTTCTCCTGTAACTAACTAGCTAAGTGTCATTTAGAAAAAATCCTATGTCTTATAGCCTTAGGATATTCCCAAAGACCAAGGATCTGGACTAAGATTATTAGATTATTAGATTTTAACCGCTTAGATTCTAAAATTTCATTTTAACTTCACTATGTCACTACTTTCCCATCTTGATTTCCATTTTCACCTATCCAAGAAGAACTGTACAAAAAGCATCTTCATGACCCAGATAATCACGGTGGTGTGATCACTCACATAGAGCCAGAGATCCTGGAATGTGAAGTCAAATGGGCCTTAGAAAGCATCACTACGAACAAAGCTAGTGGAGGTGATGAAATTCCAGTGGAGCTATTCCAAATCCTGAAAGATGATGCTGTGAAAGTGCTGCACTCAATATGCCAGCAAATTTGGAAAACTCAGCAGTGGCCACAGGACTGGAAAAGGTCAGTTTTCATTCCAATCCCAAAGAAAGGCAATGCCAAAGAATACTCAAACTACCGCACAATTGCACTCATCTCACACGCTAGTAAAGTAATGCTCAAAATTCTCCAAGCCAGGCTTCAGCAATATGTGAATCATGAACTTCCTCATGTTCAAGCTGGTTTTAGAACAGGCAGAGGAACCAGAGATCAAATTGCCAACATCTGCTGGATCATGGAAAAAGCAAGAGAGTTCCAGAAAACCATCTATTTCTGCTTTCTTGACTATGCCAAAGCCTTTGACTGTGTGGATCACAGTAAACTGTGGAAAATTCTGAAAGAGATGGGAATACCAGACCACCTGATCTGCCTCTTGAGAAATTTGTATGCAGGTCAGGAAGCAACAGTTAGAACTGGACCTGGAACAACAGACTGGTTCCAAATAGGAAAACGAGTTCATCAAGGCTGTATATTGTCACCCTGTTTATTTAACTTCTATGCAGAGTACATCATGAGAAACGCTGGACTGGAAGAAACACAAACTGGAATCAAGATTGCCGGGAGAAATATACATAACCTCAGATATGCAGATGACACCACCCTTATGGCAGAAAGTGAAGAGGAACTCAAAAGCCTCTTGATGAAAGTGAAAGTGGAGAGTGAAAAAGTTGGCTTAAAGCTCAACATTCAGAAAATGAATATCATGGCATCCGGTCCCATCACTTCATGGGAAATAGATGGGGAAACAGTGGAAACAGTGTCAGACTTTATTTTTCTGGGCTCCAAAATCACTACAGATGGTGACTGCAGCCATGAAATTAAAAGACGCTGCTCCTTGGAAGGAAAGTTATGACCAACCTAGATAGCATATTCAAAAGCAGAGACATTACTTTGCCAACAAATGTTCGTCTAGTCAAGGCTATGGTTTTTCCTGTGGTCATGTATGCATGTGAGAGTTGGACTGTGAAGAAAGCTGAGCACTGAAGAATTGATGCTTTTGAACTCTGGTGTTGGAGAAGACTCTTGAGAGTCCCTTGGACTGCCAGGAGATCCAACCAGTCCATTCTGAAGGAGATCAGCCCTGGGATTTCTTTGGAAGGAATGATGCTAAAGCTGAAACTCCAGTCCTTTGGCCACCTCATGCGAAGAGTTGACTCATTGGAAAAGACTCTGATGCTGGGAGGGATTGGGGGCAGGAGGAGAAGGGGACGACAGAGGATGAGATGGCTGGATGGCATCACTGACTCGATGGACGTGAGTCCTGGTGAACTCTGGGAGTTGGTGATGGACAGGGAGACCTGGCGTGCTGCAATTCATGGGGTCACAAAGAGTCGGACACGACTGAGTGACTGATCTGATCTGAATGGCAAATCAGGGTTTCCCTGATAGCTCAGTTGGTAAAGAATCTGTCTGCAATACAGGAGACCTCGGTTCGATTCCTGGGTCGGGCAGATCCACTGGAGAAGGGAAAGGCTACCCACTCCAGTATTCTCGCCTGTAGAATTCCATGAACTGTATATTCCATGGGGTCACAAAGAGTTGGACATGACTGAGTAAATTTCACTTAATAGTAAATCACATTCTCTTCTTAAAAAAAAAAAATAAGTGAGGCTGTCTTGTGAAAGTGCTTTGAAAAATATCAAAATTGTAATAAATAAATGTTAATAAAACATATCACTAAGAAGTTCTTCAAACAGAAATGAATTACATGAAAGTGAATTTTTATAAAATGCTCACCTTCCTCTAACTTTAATAGCACATGATTTTGTACTTTATTTTTGTGATTTTTCTCTGAAAAATTCTGGCTTTATAATAAAAATCCCCACTATTACATGGAAATAAAGTTGTTTTTGACATCTACTCATCTTTTTTTTTTTTTTTTTCTCATTAAACCTATTTGATAATTAACCAGTTATCTGAAGGACACAACTGCCTTTTCATATTTATCAGAAAGACACTTTGTGCTTTGCTGGGCCTATGCAGTTCCTACATAGACCCATTTGGGCTGAAGTCATTCAGAAGCATCATCTGTGATAACAGAAGCTTATTTTTCCAGGTGTGTTCTTCTCAGTGTAAAGGCCTATATACAAACAAACTGTGCTATAGCCCATAATATGTTTGAACTTCACAATTTCCTAGGCCCAACTAGAATTTTGAATTAAATGATTAAATTGATAATTTTTGAAAGATTTGTATTTTGGTTTAAAAGAAAGTAGCAGGGACTTGAAATCAAAGAAGAACCTTTGAATCACAGAACTTTGAACTTAGAAGGTACTTTCATGGTATTCTTACCTATTGATATCATTTCTAAGATGAGGAAGGTAATATTTAAAGAAATACATGTAACCTGATTATCTTTGTCCCTGAGTCCTTTCCAAAGTACACACAGTCTTATGTTAAAATCACCTGAAGCACTTTAAAAATCCTGGTGCTTATCCTTCTCCTCAGACCAACTTAGGTAACAGAACTTTATAAATCTCCCTTGATAAAAATAAAGTACAAAAAAGATGGAGAGTCACTGCAATGGAGCCCAATTTATTAAGAATTCTTCCACCTTTTGAGGAACAACACAGAGTTTCTGTCTACCATGTACCTTACCTACAAAAACAAGTTTTCACTTAAGAAACATTTTAAACTAATAGGCTGAGAATAGACTGAACATTCTTCTTATGCAATCCTCACATATTTTTTTAAATGTTCATTTGCATTTATTTTTTATTTTATTTTTTTTATACTTAATATTTTTTTTTAATTTTATTTTATTTTTAAACTTTACATAATTGTATTAGTTTTGCCAAATATCAAAATGACTCCGCCACAGGCATACATGTGTTCCCCATCCTGAACCCTCCTCCCTCCTCCCTCCCCACACCATCCCTCTGGGTCGTCCCAGTGCATTTATTTTATTCATTTATTAATTAAGCTGTGCTGGGTCTTAGTTGCAACACATGGGATCTTTGATCTTAGCTGCAGCATGTGGGATATAGTTCCCAGGTTAGGGATTGAACCCTGGTCCCCTGCATTAGGAGAACAGTCTTATCCCCTGGACCACTAGGGAAGTCCCCTAATCCCTACATATTTTATTGGAAGTTATTTTCAAACTGCCAAAACAGTTTTAACCCAAGTTATTTTGACCCAAATCTGTATAGTAATGCTGATCAGATATGGGATAGTAGTTGATTTCAATGCATGAAGAAAGATAACTCTCGAGTCTGCCTCCATATCACACATTTTCATGCTAATTAACCACCTATCAGTGTAACTTTGGGCCATTTTGACTCCCAAAGACACGCCTCAGAATTTTAATTTGTCCATTCGTAACCTGAATATCATTGGGGAACATAGTTTGCTCTTGTTTATCAGTATGCCCAAGCCAAATGGTACATTTTTGTTTGTGTTTAGTTCAAACCCTGCTGTCTCAGCATATGTCTCATAATCAAATGGTGCCCACACAGTCTCATAGGTAAATAGAAATCCCTGGGTGTTAGCTGAACATGAAATCATTCACTTTAAGGTATTCATTTCCTGATCCATGAATCTCTAACAATGAGCAGGTTTGAGTTTATCAGCAGGCAGCCTTGCCAACGGGTCTGTAAGAATTACCAAATGGACCAGCAGACAATTCAGGAACACCTGCCTGGTGCTTCTGTTGTTGGTTGCTTTCCCAAATCAACCATTTCAGAAGAGGAAGTATGAGCTACAGTTAGATCTCAAGATTTGACACGGTTGCTGAATTGTAATTGAAAGCCATATGCCTGCTCAATTTGAGGGGAAAACTGTGTTGTGCTAAGTTATATATTGCTGGTTTTGTGCTAGTTTCCAGAGAGGTAGTAAACCATATTCACTATAACATGTCCATTAGTTTCTTTGAGAATCTCTGGATGGCTTTTATGAGCTATTCTTTAAGTGTAACAACTGTCTCTCTGTTAAAGCAAAATCTAACATCTCTTTTTGAAATTAGCTATTTACATTATACCTAGAATCTTAAATTTGAAGGTTGACTCAAGGGACAGTTGGGCTAGACTTGTACTAGAGATAAGAAATTCCAAGCAGGCAGCATATCAAAGTGGTATAAAGGAAAGTTCTTTTATACCTATGTCTTTGGTCCACTGTAATCCGTGTATTTAAAGAAAGGACTGCCTCCATGTAATAACTTGAATCTAAGGTATAACTGCTTTCTAATTCTTGAAAATATAGATTGCCTAGCACACCTTCAACCACCACTCCCCCAAACAAACTTAGTTGTGAACACATCTTTAGTGATGTCTCTGTGGAAGATACAGTATTCAAACTGCAAATGTTTGCTTTCCAGTACTTCCCAAATTTTTTCGCTTTTAAAAGGAAGCCATATGACTACTTCTAGACAGTGAAGTGAGAGAAATGGATGCATATCACTTCTGACCTAGACAGCTGAGAATAAGTTTGTGACCTCCATCACTCCCTTCTGCTGCCACGGTAGTCTAGGAAGATAAATGCTCTGGAAGGCAGAGTCACAGATGGAAGAGAACTCTCCGACCCACATCAGAGCATGACACGAGGGAGAGGAAATCTTGCTGTGTTATTGCCACTCTAAGTTTTTGTGTTATGTTAACTAATGTTAATTATCAGGATTAGTGCAATCTTCTTGTCTCAAGAAATAATATCAGCTATATAATTTATTATTTTAAAATTTTTGCTGAAAAAAATGGACATGTTTAATCCTCTAGCCAATGAAACTGGAGCCTCATGATGGGGCTCACCTTTTCACTTCCTTTTAGTATATAAAGCAGGGAGAAGATTCAATATTTTCAAACAGCCTAATTGAAATCCAGAAAATATCACTAAATTCTTTGAATTCCACAGACAATATCAGCCACATAGTAGATGTCCAATAAAAGTCCAAGGGGAGGATGGATGGATGGAGAAAGAGTATTCACATCTCAATAGGAAATCTCTAATGAAACCAAACAAAAATTTATTTTTCAAAGACTAAAAACCCCTAGACTTTGAGTGCTTGAGGGTTTCTTATTTCAAATACCCACTACTTGTTGATTTTAAAATAAATTCCAACAAGCAGAACTAACCCTAACAATTTTAGGTACAAAGACATCTTGAGTCATTTAAAATCTTAAGTATTTCACTTTGAATTCCTCTGGAAACCCCCCCCCTCCCCATGATAAATTTTCAGATTAAAAATAAAAAAACAAAGGATAATTTTTAGAGAACAGCATTCAAGGTACAAGGATGGAAGGTGAAGAAAGAACAAGTGGGAGATCAGAGAATTTGGGCTTCAATATTGATGTTTAATTTACTTCTACATGTTCAATAAGTTAAACTCACTATATTCCAGGTTTTTTCTTTTGTAAAGAAGAATAATGAAACATTATTTGGAGGTTTGTATAGAAATTAGACAAATAAGAATAAAATCCTTAGTCCTTAATAGGAAAATTATATAGTAAACATTACTATTTCTCTCGCATATCAGTTATAATGGGTAGTAGAACTTTGTTGTATTACATTTTGTTGTTGTTATTTTTTCCCATGCTATTGATCAGAGCTACTTTGTTTGGGGTTTCCCAGGTGGCTCATTGAATCTGCCTGCCAAGCAGGAGACTTGGGTTTGATCCTTGCATAGGGAAGATCACCTGGAAGAAAAAATAGCAACCCACTCCAATATTCTTATCTGAGAAATCCATGGACAGAGGAGCCTGGTAAGCTACAGACCATGGTGTTGCAGAGTTGGACAGGACTTAGCAAATAAACAACAGTTTTTGTTTTATTTTCTCCCAAATTGTCTACCTAGTACATTGGGAGAAAATTCATCTCGCTCCTCTACCTCCAGCTGTAGCTGTGATAAAGAGCATTGTCTCTGTTACCTTTATCCCAGAGATGGCACACTTAGTAATAAAGAAATTAGCTCTTTTCAATGATCATGTCCAGCAATGCAATCTTTCATCATTTTTACATGGAATTGTATCTACCATGGGACAATTGTAACTCAGTATTGCCTGGATTAGATCATCCTTGACTGCTTAGTGAAGTTATGCTACAATTTTGTCCAAATTTAAATGAACTTGAGAATTCTCTCAACTATAGAAGAATTTAGTGTACACAAAGGATTGCACAAAGGATCTGATTCGTGTTTAACAGTCCATCAACCAGATGCATCTGCCACCTTAATTCCCGGGTGGCAATGGCTAATGTCTCCCAAAACTTCGGAAAGAGTTTTATGCTGACAATGCTGATAGAGATAGCTGAGAAAGCATGCATTTTTATGAAAAGGGTGTGGTCTCTACCTGTTTCCAAAATCATGTATCTTCAAAGTGCCAGAATGCTTGATTTCATGAAAAGTTGAAGAGAGGACTCTCATACCTGACTCTACAACAAACTTAACCATCTTTTCTAGGAAATTGTTGTTGGTAGAAGAGTCTCAGAATCCACCAATAAGATAACAAACAGTTTTTAGCCTTCTCCCTCTACTGATCCAACATCCATTGGATCATTTAAAACACAAGAGAGTTCCAGAGAAACATTTATTTCTGCTTTATTGACTATGCCAAAGTCTTTGTGTGGATCACAACAAACTGTGGAAAGTTCTTAAAGAGTTGGAAATACCAGACCACCTACCTGCCTCCTGAGAAATCTGTATGCAGGTAAAGAAGCAAAAGTTAGCACTGGACATGGAACAATAGACTGGTTCCAAATTGAGAAAGGACTAAATCAAGGCTGTATACTGTCACCCTTCTTATTTAATTAATACACAGAGTACATTATGTGAAATGTTGAACTGGATGAAGCACAAGCTGTAAAGACTGCTGGGAGAAATATCAATAACCTCAGATATACATATGACACCACCCTTATGGCAGAAAGTGAAGAGGAACTAAAGAGCCTCTTTATGAAAGTGAAAGAGGAGAGTGAAAAATTTGGCTTAAAACTCAACATTCAAAAAATGAAGATCCTAGCATCTGGTCCCATCACTTCATGGCAAATAGATGGGGAAACAATGGAAACCATGACAGATTTTATTTTCTTGGGCTCCAAAATCACTGCAGTTGGTGATTGTAGCCATGAAATTAAAAGACACTCGTTTCTTTGAAGAAAAGCTATGACAAAGCTAGACAGCATATTAAAAAACAGAAACATTACTTTGCCAACAAACGTCCATCAAGTCAAAGCTATGGTGTTTCCAGTAGTCACATATGGATGTGAGAGTTGGACCATAAAGAAAGCTGAGTGACGAAAAATTGATGCTTTTGAACTGTGGTGTTGTAGAATTCTCTTGAAAGTCCCTTAGACTGCAAAGAGATCAAACCAGTCAATCCTAAAGGAAACCAGTCCTGAATATTCCTTGGAAGGACTGATGCTGAAGCTGAAGCTCCAATACTTCGGTCACTTGATGCAAAGAACTGACTCATTGGAAAAAAACTGATGCTGGAAAAGATTGAACACAAGAGGAGAAGGGGGCAGCAGATCTTGAGATGGTTAGATGGCATCGCTGACTCAATGGACATGAGTTTGAGCCAGCTCCAGGAGTTGGTGGTGGACAGGGAAGCACGGTGTGCTGCAGTCCATGGGGTTGCAAAGAGTTGGACACCACTGGGCAACTAAACTGACTAATACCACTCTGGATCCCAGACTTGATCTTTTGCATCAGGGTAGTCAGCTGAGGACAAATGGTAGTTGAAATCCAGCCCCTGCCCTCTAAGCAGTGGTGAACCTGTGATCACAGGTCCTCCATCTGGAAGGGTGAAATTCACTTGTAAAAAGCCCCATGCAGGCTACCAATGGCTGATAATCTTGCTCAGCAAGTAGAAATGCTTTTGTTTAGGTGCCTTGTGTCAGGCCTAGTAATGTTTACTAGATAATTGTTCTGAGAGAAAAGAAGGAAGTTGCAATACACATGAAGCATGACTAAACTAGAATTTTCACTCAATTGTTAAAGGATACCAGTATCTGCAGAAGGCAGAGGTATAATTTTATAGGACAAGACATTCTCTCCTACATACTTCATTCTCTTGGAATTCAAATAGTTCCATTTTAAGTAATTAACAAAGTTTATAGCAAACTGTCTAATAGGCCTTCCAATCTTTTCCTGAAAAAGTCAGTGATAAAATTGCCCATATCTAAATAATTTTCAAAGCTTGTATGGAAAAATGTCTACTAAATCCATCAGCCTTCTCCTTACAAAATTAATTTGTTTTACTTTTCTCTCACAGATGTATTACACATAGTCAAGAGCTTTATTTCTTATTGGAAACATTTCTAAACATTATTTAGACAGAAAAATACAGATTTTGTGCATTCCTTTTCTTCTCTAAAAGTGTTTTATGATTTTTGATAAAATGACTTAGTTAAAGCTTAGATTATGTATATTTATTTCTCATTATCCCTGCTACCATTTTGATATGCTAAAGCCCAAAATATAAAGCATTGCACTTTTTTTATCTTTTCCTAATCTATTTTTATTTTAAAGAATACACTTTATGCTTGCTATTCTGTTTTCCAAAGTGGGTCACATGCTTTTACCCCCAATAATTTTCAGACATTTTCTTACCTGTGAAGTAGAATTTTGAAACATAGACTTGAGAGTTTTGATGTGAGCACCTGTTATTTTTTAATCCCAAAAGCAACCTTGCTTTATGTGAAAATTTATAACAACTGTATTTCTCTAAGACAGAATGTGTTTAAAGATTAAAAAAAGATTTTTTTAAACAAGATCAGGAAAACTGATAACAAAATCTATAATTACTATGGTTTATTGAACAAACTGCTTGCACTTTCTTATCTTCATTTTATTTTAAAAATATTTTCAATTTTTTTAAGAAATAGATGGAAACCTAAAAGCAGGTTCAGATTCATTTTCCCTTCTAGAACTATTTGTCTAAAACTTGCTATAAAATATAATACAAAACACATTATAGCAAAAACAACTCATTTACAATTTTTCCCATTAAATCCCTATCACCTGTCACACTGTTCTTTTCTTCCTTCTATCTCTTAGAATATAATATTTAATTAATAAGCATGTATTTGGGTCTTATTTTATATTTAGACTTAGTTTCTCTCCTTCTTACTTCTCCAAACACCTATCCATCTAGATATGACACATGGATCACATTCCTAAACACTAAAATTAGCAGTACTTGGTTTAAATAGTTTAACATGACCTCCTCAGAACCTAGAGAGTGGAAGACGATGAAGAGTGATGTTTTTCTACTCTTTAGATTTGAAAAAGAGAGTCTAGAAGTAGACAAGTTTCAAAATGAATATCCTGAGGATATTTTCAGATTCAATTTATAGTTGCAACATACTCAGACAAGTTAGAGGTTATTCTAACATGTGGATACTTCGCTGAACTGAACCTCAAAAACTCGAGAGCTCTGCCCATCTATAAGGTAGCCTCCTTAGGACATTTTATTTTTAACTGTTAGCTCTTTGAAGTCGCATACTTGATTTTTCTAAAGTTGGAGAAACATCCTAAAATTGAGCTATTCCCCTTGCATTTCCCCAGTGAAAAGTCAATGATTAATGTAGCTCTTGAAGACTATTTTTGATGTTTAAAAAATTTTCAAGGAAAAGAGAAAACAGGCAAACAAATTCAAAGTTTCCACTTACATTGAGATGGATATCTTCGTAATTAACAGAACAAATCTCAGTTTCTTTCTACTAATGGTTTGAATTAAATCTATGTAAGTTTTTGTGGAATGTATCCAAGTATATTTGCTATGAGAGATGCCTCTACCATATCAGAATACCTTGAAGTTTTGTACATGTAGTGTCTGTTAGCATATTGTCTTTATAATATAACTGTAATCCAATTTTATTGCATCAAATTTCTATGTTTTCTTGAATAAAAGGACTATATATTGTTTTAATCACCATCATAAACAAAATGGTGGACATTGAAATGGAATTTTATTAGTTTTAAAACTTCTCAAGATCGTCTTCACTTTTCAAAACATCAAGACCCAGAAATAGTAGGAGCCAAAAATAAACAACAAAAATTAATAGTATTGAAGTTCCTGTCCTGGCCATATACAAAGTTGTTAATATATTAAAAGATCTATAATAATTACTTCGTGTGTTAGAGTGACTCAGTCATGTCCAACTCTTTGTGACCCCCATGGACTATAGTCTACTAGGATCCTCTGTCCTTTGGATACTCCAGGCAAGAATACTGGAATGGGTGACCATTTCCTCCTCTGGGAGACCTTCCAGACCCAGGGATCGAAACTGGGTCTCCCCCATTGCAGGCAAATTCTTTACCATCTGAACCCCCAGGAAAGCCCCAGGATATCTACTTAAGGGAATTATAAATCTCCCTTGCTCTTGAATTATATAGTGCTACAACGAGGATGGCCCAGGTTTCATTTGCCATCTGAATTGTTGAATATATATAGTAATATCCCAAGTCTTAGGATATTGAGGCTTTACTTGCCTCCAGCAGAGAGCATATTCATCTGAAATAGGATCAAGTTAGCATCTAAGTAGAGAAACAGAAATTCCTTAGTACCTAAAATAGAATTTAATTCAAGGAATGTATTACAGAAGTGTTACATCAGAAACAAGCTCCATAGGCTGGAGCAAGAAAAAGAGAAAATATCATTACTGAAACATAAAAGAGAACAAAACACCTGAGAATTAGCAAGCCCAGGACTGGTACAAACATGTGACTCCGTAGCTCTAGGCTTCAGATAACAGAGTGTGGGTTTTAGGTTGGCTCAGTTCCATCCTAAGACAGGTTCCTTCTTTTTCTAGTAGCCAGGGTTAAGAAGAGAGAAGGGAGTATCCTAGCTATAATCTCAATCTCTTTCTTGACAAAGCACACCTGATAAAAACACTTATTCCTAGTAAAAGTAGTGCCCTTGATTAGTAAACCTGGTTGCTCAGAAGTGATGGCAAAGCCTCTTTCCAAAAGGATCACCCCGGCGGTGCTCCCTGGACACACTGCTCCCACTATGTTTCAGCCCCTTTCTCCTTCACTGATGCATTTACACAGAATCTGCATCATCTTTTATACCAATTCAATTTCCCTTAGTGTTATCCAATTCAGGAGACAAGTCTGGATATATCTGAACTCCAAATATGGTTAAAAGTCAAAAACCTGTGCCACTTACAACTCAAGAAAGACAGAACATTCCTATGACAGTTGCAAAGGTCTTGGTACATTATAGGTCCTTTAAGAAGCTCATATATTATGTAGAGAGAGGTGATGTTACTTCCTTCACACTCCAATCAGACAATTGGCAGTGGCCCTTTCAAAAGAACTGTTTAAGTTCATATGACTATAGCAAAAACATCATAGGTTGGGTGGCTTTTAAACAATAGAAACTTATTTCTCATAGAATTGAAAACTGGAATGTTCAAGAGCAAGGTGGTGACACACTCAGTGTATGGTGAGTGTGTACTTTCCAAACTGCAAATGGCCTTTTTACTATGTCCTCATGTAGTGGGAGGAGTTCAGTTCAGTTCAGCTCAGTCGCTCAATTGTGTCCAACTCTGAGACCCCATGGACCGCAGCACACCAGGCATCTCTGTTCATCACCAGCTCCTGGAATTTACTCAAACTCATGTCCATTGAGTCAGTGATGCCATCCAACCATCTCATCCTTTTTCATCTGCTTTTCCTCTGGCCTTCAATCTTTCCCAGCATCAGGGTCTTTGCCAATGAGTCAGTTCTTCAATCAGGTGGCCAAATTTTTGGAGCATCAGCTTCAACATCAGTCCTTCCAATGAATATTCAGGACTGATTTCCTTTAGGATGGACTGGCTTGATCTCCTTGCTGTCCAACGGGCTCTCAAGAGTCTTCTAAACACCAGAGGTCAAAAGCATCAATTCTTCGGCACTCGGTTTTCTTTATGATCCAACTCTCACATACGTATGTGACTAATGGAAAAACCATAGCCTTGAATAGATGGACCTTTGTCGGAAAAGTAATGTCTCTGCTATTTAATATGGTGTCTAGGTTGGTGATAACTTTTCTTCCAAGGAGTAAGCGTCTTTTAATTTCATGGCTGCAGTCACCATCTGCAGTGATTTTGAAGCCCCCAAAAATAAAGTCTGTCACTGTTTCCACTGTTTCCCCATCTATTTGCCATGAAATGATGGGACCAGATGCCATGATCTTAGTTTTCTGAATGTTGAGCTTTAAGCCAGGTTTTTTACTCTCCTCTTTCACTTTCATTAAGTGGCTCTTTAGTTCTTCATTTTCTGCCATAAGGGTGGTGTCATCTGCATATCTGAGGTTATTGATATTTCTCCCAGCAATCTTGATTTCAGCTTGTGCTTCATCCAGCCCAGCATTTTTCATGATGTACTCTGCATATAAGTTAAATAAGCAGGGTGACAATATACACTCTTGATGTACTCCTTTCCCGATTTGGAACCAGTTCGTTGTTCCAGGTCCAGTTCTAACTGTTGCTTCCTGACCTGCATACATATTTCTCAAGAGGCAGGTCAGGTGGTCTGGTATTCCCATCTCCTGAAGAATTTTCTACAGTTTGTTGAGATCCACACAGTCAAAGGCTTTGGTGTAGTCAATAAAGCAGAAGTTTTTCTGGAAGTTCCTTGTTGTTTCAATGATCCAGTGGATGTTGGCAATTTGATCTCTGGTTCCTCTGCCTTTTCAAAATCTAGCTTGAACCTCTGTAAGTTCACAGTTTACATATTGCTGAATCCTGGCTTGGAGAATTTTGAGCATTACTTTATTAGTGTGTGAGATGAATGTAGTTGTATGGTAGTTTGAGCATTCTTTGACATTGCCTTTTTTTGGGATTGGAATGAAAACTGAACTTTTCCAGTCTTGTGGCCATTGCTGAATTTTCCAAATTTGCTGGCATATTGAGTGTAGTACTTTCACAGCATTATCTTTTAAGATTTGAAATAGCTCAACTGGAATTCCATCATCTCCACTACCTTTATTCGTAGTGATGATTCCTAAAGAGGAGTAGGATTGCTCTTTAATAAGGGTGTTATTTCCATTCACAAATGTTCTACCACCATGACAATTACCTCCCAAAGTCTCCATCTTCTAAGACCATCATATTGAGGGTTAGGATTCCAACACACAAACTTTGGTGGGAGACAAACACACATTACAGTAAACTAGCTTATCATGGAGTTTTCTTATAAAAGAGTTTTGAAACATAGTTGTTTTACTATGTTTGTTAGTTTTAAGCATACAGCAGAGTGATCCAGTTTTTATGTATTTGAGTATAGTTTCCCATTTTATACAGTAGGTAGCTCTTTGTTGGTTTTCTATTTTATATATAGCAGGTATCGTGGAGATTTGAGAGCTACAATCTCTTGAGCAGGGCTCAGGCCCCCCCTCTCCCAGGTTTTTTCACCCAGAGCTTTCAGCAGAGAATACTATCAGCTTCACCAACATGCTATTTGGTGGTGCCCCAGGAATTGTAAATCAGGGTCATCATACCCATGTACATAGCAAGTGTTAAATAAATACTTGTTAAATGATAACATTTGAGGTTAGCAAAGCCTTATGCTATAGAACAGGACAAATATCATTATATGGAAATAGATTTTATAGAGAAATGGATGTTGGTAAATTATCTTAAGAACTTTTCTGGTTAAAAAATGCATTTTACTTGAATAATAATAAGATATGAAATTGCCAGAGGAATGCTCTTAATGAATTAGGATCCACATACTCTACTCAATTAAATTATAGAAAAAGGCATGTTGAACATAATGAAGCATCATCTAATTAGAAGGTTCAAAAAGGTTTTTGAAAATCAGGGCTATCATGGAACCTTTTGCCTTAGGATACTGTCATCACAAGTGTCCTTTCTGCCCAAAATGATCATTAGTTTTTTCCCTAATTGCAGAGATGTGGGTATGTTAGACATTTCTTTCCTGTTCTCTCAAACAGAAGCAGAATTTCTTTTCATTTTCTTTATTCTTTGCTTGCTTGTGCAATGTAAGTGAGCATTGATACTATGTATTCTTATCACATTTGTGCAATCTTATACTGTTTATCTAGGCTTTGGTCATTTTTTTCTTTCTTTCAATTTTTTTTTTGGGGGGTCACATCCTACAGCTTATGGGGTCTTAGTTCCCCAACCAGGAATCTAAAGTGCTCTTGGCATTGAAAGCGTGGAGTCCTGTCCACTGGATTCTTCAGGGAATTCCTTTTGGTTCATTTATTACATATGACTGCTACCTTTTGAGAGTCCAGTCTCCACTGAATCCACTTTTATCTTGTTTTCTTATTCTTTTGCCACTCCATTCACTGAGCCCAGGCTGACCACAGTGGTGTGGAAACCTATTTGTATGGACTTGCAGATAGAGGGGTGTGGAGCTGTTGTGCTGCTGCCACAGAGATATCAACTCTGAGTGGCCAAGAGAAGTCACGGATCACACATTATGTATTATTAGACAACATATATGTAACTAACAGCCTTGTGTAAGATATGGCCCTTAGCCTTGGAAGAAACAGATACAAGTGTATACATTCTGAATATGTACTCTCTAATCTGTCAATATAACTGACAAGTGAAATAATTGCCAAACTGTCTGGATAAATCTGTACTCTGAGCACTTCAGCCTCTGATTTTAACAGTACTTCATGGGAAGTCAACCTATAATCAAAAACTTAATCAATGAATAGAAGAACAGAAAATGTCAATATTTCTGACATGAGGAGGAGTATGTCACACCACTGAGCCAGGTTACTCTCCATCACAGGTGAATTTAGATGAACATTTCTAGTTAGCCCCTCCTTTACCTAAGACTCTATTGCTGACTGTTTCTTTCTTTCATTCTCTCTCTCTCTCTTTATTTTTTTTTGGCTGAATTAATCTGCATCTGTCTGTTATTCTGGCCATACTAGCTCTGGACTCATTCCAGTTCTTTAATATGTCTGTGCATTGATTATGCTTCCCAGGTAACTCCAAAAGTAAAGAATTCACATGCAATTTGGGAGATCTGTGTTCGATCCCTGGGTAGGGAAAATCCCCTGGAGAAAGGAATGGCAACCCACTCTAGTATTCTTGCCTGGAGAATTCCATGGGTAGAGGAGTCTGATGGACTACAAGGCTACAGTCTATGGGACCGAAAAGACCTGTACATGACTGAGCAACTAACATACACATTGATTGTGCTCATGTACTTATTTCATAGCTTAGGACCTGGAGACCAATCTTACTTCCCTTGTTTTAAGTTCTTGGGGCAGCCAAATATTGCTGCAATAATGTACTGATTTTTGTTTGGGAACTAAAAGCAGCACAGAAAGATGTATTAATAAATTCAGCATTTTCTTTAAAAACGGAAGTTACTACAATAGAACTGACATAGTTAAATTACCAAAAAGATATTCATTTACAAATACAAGTCCAACCACAAAGTAGAGGAGCACTGAGGTGAAATTTAACTAATTTAAATTTTCAGTTCAGTTCAGTCGTTCAATTGTGTCCATTTCTTTGCGACCCCTTGGACTGCAGCATGCCGGGCTTCCCTGTCCATCACCAACTCCTGGAGTTTACACAAACTCATCTCCATTGAGTCGGTGATTCCATCCAACCATTTCATCCTCTGCTGTCCCCTTATCCTCCCACCTTCAATCTTTCTCAGCATCAGGGTCTTTTCCAAGGAGTCAGCTCTTCACATCAGGTGGCCAAAATATTGGAGTTTCAGCTTCAACATCAGTCCTTCCAAGGAATATTCCGGACTGATTTCCTTCAGGATGGACTGATTGGATCTCCTTACAGTCCAAGGGACTCTCAAGAGTCTTCTCCAACACCACAGTTCAAAAGCATCAATTTTTTGGCACTCAGCTTTCTTTATAGTCCAACTCTCACGTCCATATATGACTACTGGAAAAACCATAGCCTTGACTAGACAGAGCTTTTTTGGTAAAGTAATGTCTCTGCTTTGTAATATGCTGTCTAGGTTGGTCATAACTTCTTCCAAGAAGCAAGTGTCTTTTAATTTCATGGCTGCTGTCACCATCTGCAGTGATTTTGGAGCCAAAAAAACAAAGTCTGCTATTGTTTCCATTGTTTCCCCATCTATTTGCCATGAAGTGATGGGACTGGATGTCATGATCTTAGTTTTCCAAATGTTGAGCTTTAAGCCAACTTTTTCACTCTCCTCTTTCACTTTCATCAAGAGGCTCTTTATCTCTTCACTTTCTGCCATAAGGCTGGTGTCATGTGCATATCTGAGGTTATTGATATTTCTCCCAGCAATCTTGATTCCCACTTGTGCTTCTTCCAGCCCAGCGTTTCTCATGATGTACTCTGCATATAAGTTAAATAAAAAGGGTGACAATATACAGCCTCGATGTCCTCCTTTTCCTATTTGGAGCCAGTCTGTTGTTTCATGTCCAGTTCTAACTGTTACTTCCTGACCTGTATACAGGTTTCTCAAGAGGCACGTCAGGTGGTCTGGTATTCCCATCTCTTTCAGAATTTTCCACAGTTTGTTGTGATCCACATAGTCAAAGGCTTTGGCATAGTCAATGAAGCAGAAATAAATGCTTTTCTGGAACTCTCTTGCTTTTTCAGTGATCCAGCAGATGTTGGCAATTTGATCTCTGGTTCTTCTGCCTTTTCTAAATCTAACTTGAACATCTGGAAGTTCACTCTCCATGTATTGTTGAAGCCTGGCTTGAAGAATTTTGAGCATTACTTTTCTAGCATGTGAAATAAGTGCAATTGTGCAGTAGTTTGAGCATTCTTTGGCATTGCCTTCCTTTGGAGTTGGAATGAAAACTGCCCTTTTCCAGTCCTGTGGCCATTACTGAGTTTTCCAAGTTTGCTGGCATATTGAGTGCAGCACTTTCACAGCATCATCTTTTAGGATTTGTAAGAGCTCAGCTGGAATTCCATCACCTCCACTAGCTTTGTTCATAGTGATGCTTCCTAAGCATTTAAATATGATCGTATTACAATTCTATTAATATCAAAATGTATACAATTGGGATGTTTATTTATTTGCATGCTTGTTTTTATCTCACATGTGGGCTCTTTCTCCCTCTGATAATTTTAACAATTTTTAATTACAGCTCTTTGGTACACAGAAAGGTTTTGCTTTTTTTAACAAATGTTCTCCCAGCTGGTGAGTTTCAGAGCTCCTACCTCCTTTTCTTAAATGTTCTTTCTTTGGCGACATTTCTTGTGTGAAACCTCGAGACGTTCTATTACTCTTTCCTCCAAGGGTCCTTAACTCTTTGCCTAGAACAAATCACATCTTTCCTACAATAAACAAACATACAAATAAATACATGAATAAATAAACAAAATCCCTTTCTTCATTCTATCTTAGTCATTCAAAGGTCTATTAAATACACCAGAAAAGGATTTTAAAATATATGTGGGAAAATAATTGTGATATAAACATGTATTTCTATTCAAATGCCTACAGAAATTGAGAGCACAGATTCACCAATTACTTTGGTTTTAAGATTTTGGATTATGTTTAATGCTCTCTTTCTATTGTTTCTACATTTTCAGAATGTTTACTGTGAATACACCCTTTTTATATATCAGAACAAATAGGTATTCTTTCTTTTTTTTTTTTTTTTTACCATTACTTATGTAAATATGTGAATGTGCATGTGCTTGTGTCTCTGTGTGCAGAAGGTAGTGGGAACAGAGGAAAAGAGTAACCCACTCCCTATTAGTTCAGATTCATCTACATAACTTCTTAAAGGTAACAGCTTCCACGAAGTGCTGATCTGAGGATATAAGGAAGGACAGTGACATGTGGTCCTCTATAAGAATGTTGCTACCAAGAATCTTTGAAAGCTGGAGAAATGTATATTCTACTATGTTCTTTTCTCTCAGGCTATCAATTTATTTTTCCCTGTGGATGTTCATTATATTTTTCCAAACATAAAAAAATACTAATTTATATTTGTAATATATGACATATTTCTAGTATCATTAACCCCTTATCATAAGATTACATTTTTGCAATGCATGCTTTTAAGTAATTTGCTGCATTCTTAAGTATGACAATATTATGTCTTAGAGTTAAGACGGGTTTTTTTACTTCTCCAAAAATGCATGTTTAGTTTTATGATAGAAATCAGTATAAAACTAAAATTTACTGCATGCAGTCTAAAGTGTAGACATGAATAGCTTCAATATGCATGTATCAATATATATATATACATTATCTAATATTTATATGGATAAACACAACCATATTTCATTTCTTAATTAAGGAATACTCTTAAAAATAGACTGTACTCTTAAAAATAGAGTGGTTGTGGTTTCCAAAATGAAAGAATTCACAGTATAACAAAAATAGAGGCAAAATGACACACTATTGGGAATTAGACCTGTCTTGGAAAAATCAAGAACTATATAATGTAAATATGTCTTCTGAATGATATGTCCAGTGAGTGTCCTTCATATAGCTATAATCCTTCAGTGAAGCATATTTTGTTCTCCCATTCCAAATTTAAAAAGTTAAAATAATAATAATATAGCTCATAATTTTTACCACAATAGTTTTCATAACTAAGCTTTCCAGGTTGTTTCTGGAAATTATTTGCTTTTGAGCCTGTTTGATCAACAATTTTGATGGATTATGTCTTGTCTGAATGAAGGGATGATGTACACTGTAATACTGCATTGCCATTTTATGTGCTTCTTATAGTAATGTTAGAACTCAGCACAGAATCTGGTCAGGTCTGATCACATGAGTTAAATAAGAGAAAACTGACGTAATAAATGTCTTCCAAGTTTAGACTCTTTGAGTTCAAATTCTTGCTCTACCCATTGCTAGTTATATAATCCTGGTTCTATTATTTAGATCCTCTAAGCTTCAGTTAATTTTTCTATAAAGTGAAAATAATAACACCAACTTTATATGGTTATTGTAAGGATCAGATGGCATAATTTGTTTAAACTGCAAGACATATGACCTGGTATAGAAAAACACCCCAAATATTTATATTTTGGTTGGTAATATGGTGTAGTTTTCTGTATCTGGAAGTCAATCTGTCATTGCATAGAGGCAAGATACTGTTTTGAAGTGAATATTTAAGAGTTAAAAATCTCAAAATGATCCCATCTGTTAGAGTCAAGTGATATATTACAATCCGATTGACTTACAACTATTTTCTTAAAATTTGAATTTGTAAAATTTGGTTGTGAACCAACCAAACTACTGAATATTAGGAAAAAAGCTTTCAAAAAATGGAGTAAAAATGGCTTCAGGTAGAATTCTTGCCTTACTGATAAGCAAAAGGCTGGACCCCATGATAGTAACTTCATGGTGTGACCTTATTTACCCTGAATATTAAACATTGTGTTGGGATATGCATTTCACTTAAATCTGAACATCTTTCCCTTCTCGGTAAGCATACACATCTCAGGGGTATTATTATTTGCTAGTGTACTGCAATAACCTGTGGCCAGAATTAATAAGGGACGGTACAGAAGCTTCTTTCCTCTTGACATTCACTTTTATTGAGAGTCTATCATGTGTAGGACTCAGCACCTATTTTTTCCACGTGCCCTTTATGGAAATTCACTACTACCCTGAGGTACATGTATTGTGTATTTCCTTTGCTTTGGACCCCTCCTGCTCACCTGGTCCTGGCAGTGAAAGTCCCATACAGGTGTTGAGATGATCATTGGAACTGAAACTTGATGTTCACTCATCACTGCCCTGTAGGCAGTGACAGCTTCAGTCTTTTATCTGCCAGTTTATTCTTCCTTCTCACAGACACAAGCAGATTAACATATCCCCAAGGGGCCAATGTCTTTAGTTGCTGAAGCCACTCAATACTTATTATCTGACAATATTTGAAAGTGAGACTTATTTATTTATTTCCAAATGCTACCTGCTAGGATATCTTCATGAGATACATGTGTCATTTTTGAGGGGGGCCCTGGGGGGACAAAACCTCCCAGCTTCTCAGGTTGCCTGAAGCTGTCAAGACTCACCAAGTATAATTTTGTGGTGGCCCTTCTTCCACTTTAGACTCCAAGTTCAGACCCAGTTTACACTCTAAAAGTAATGTGAACTATAAGGAATGATATGGCAGTGGTTGGGGATGGTCACTGGGGAACTCTAACAATGTGAAAATTTTGGTTCTAAATGATATAAGGTGGCTGTCTACACAGACTTAAATCTCAAGATAATTATCCTTCTTCATTTCTTTGTGACAGAGTCTTGGCCTCAGCAGCAGAGCGCGTCATTCTAGTAACTTCTGCCACTTCGTTGTGGTGATTGTGAATTGATGCTTGGCACTGATAAGGTCTAATTTCCCAGTGGACTTTGGGAAGGGGCTGACATGGTATGGATCACTATTCCTGCACACATGGGCTATTTATATCATTGCCCTCTCTGTTCAAGGAGGACACTACAGGTAGCAATTACTATCTGTGTGTTGTGTTTGTCTGAAAATTCAGATATGTGTTTTTGTTATTCTCTTTTCTTTTATACTAGGAATAATATCATGTTATTATTGAACAACAATGAGGCCTGATTGGCAAGAAATCTGAACTAAAGAAGGATAATAAACTGGCAAGTGAAAATCAGATCTGCAGCTCTAGAGCATCTTTGGTTTACAAAGCATTCTCGTTTGATTTGGATGATACCCCTTTGAGGTATACAAGAAATAAGATGCTGTCATCAGTTCTATATTTCAAAAGAAGAAAGTGAAGATTAGAGAAATTTGGTCACCTTCTACGGAGATGTGATGGAACCTAAATACAGAGCCAGCATTTTCTTATTCCTACATTCATGGGCCAAACCATACTGCCATCAGAGGTCTCGTAGTTCTGTGAGAGGATGGAAGATGTGTAGAAATTGAAATCTATGCATTATAGGTACAAGAACAGAAATATGGGGATGGCATAGTAGAAGAAGCAAAGAAGGAGAAAATTTCAATTGGAAGTGAAGCAGGTGGTATCAAGGAAGATTCAAATAACTAAACACTCATTTGGATATTTCCTTGCTCTAAAAGATAACATTGGCATTTGACAAGCTTCATAAAACTATATTCCAACATAAAAAATTGTTCTGGTTAAGGACCAATGGAAAAGCTGTATTTAACATTATTGTAATAAACTTTGTGAAAGCTTTCCTATAATGATTGAATGTAATTGTTGCAATAGATTGTGAAGCATTATGATGGATTCTAACAAAAATGAGAATCTGCATATTCATTATGACTTTCAAGAATGATGCATTGTTCAACTACAAAGAAATAGGGCAGTCAATTGAAAGAAGATTGTCAGGCAACATTATAGACATCCATGGCTTAGGAGTTTGATATAAACAATAAAGAAGCACTTTACAGCAGAGGAGTGCATAGTCTGGGCTGGTGAATGTAGGCCCCATTTCTAAGTCTAAAGCATGTACCTCCCCAAGGGAAAAGCACTTAAGATCCATAGATTTTTAAAACAGAGAGGTAGGAAATATTCCCATAGCCTCTCAGGTCAAACATATCTGTAGCAAGTGAGTAAGAAATAAGTACTATATAGTGTATGGCAGAGGGAATGGTATGTGGCATCCTGGATAGGAGGGGAGTTTGGGGGGAAATGGATACATGTCCATATATGGTTGAGTCCCTTCACTGTTCTCCAGACACTGTCACAACATTGTTAATCAGCATAATTAATTATGTTAGATTGTCCTTTGACAATTGTCATATCAACAAACATTTTAAAAGTATCAAATTTGGTGAATTTGAAGATAAAAAGTAGGATGCTTGGGGCTGGTGCACTGGGACGGCCCAGAGGGATGGTATGGGGAGGGAGGAGGGAGGAGGGTTTGGGATGGGGAACACATGTATACCTGTGGTGGATTCATTTTGATATTTGGCAAAACTAATACAATTATGTAAAGTTTAAAAATAAAATAAAATTAGAAAAAAAAAAGTAACATTTTGGCATTTGGCTTTATTATTTCAAGAAAGGTAAAAATACAGCTGAAACATATACACACACACAAGGATTTGTGCAGTATATGGAGAATGTGCTGTGATAGATCAAACATGTCAAAAGTGGTTTGAGAAGTGTCATGCTGGAGATTTCTCACTATTTGATTGATGCTACATGGTCAGGTAAACCAGTTGAAGCTGATAGCAATTAAATTGAGAACAATCAAAATCATATCAAACAGAATATACCTGAAAGACTCAAAATATCCAAATTAAGAGTTGAAAATCATTTGTACCAGCTTGGTTATGTTAATTGCTGTGATGTTTGGATTCCACTGAAGTTAAGTGGGAAAAGAAAAAGAAACCAACCTTCTTGACTGTATTTCCATATGTGATTCTCTACTTAAACTTAATTAAATGTTCCATTTTTAAAGCAAATTGTAACCGGTGATGAAAAATGAATACTGTACAATAAAGTTGAATGGAAGAGATCATGGGTCAAGCAAAAGAAGCCACCACCACCACATCAAGGGCCGGTCTTCATCCAAAGAAGGTGCTGTTGTGTATATTATGGGATTGGAAGGGAGTCCTCTATTATGAGCTCTTTATGAAAAACCAAATGATTAATTCCAAGAAGTATCATTCTGAAGTAGATCAACTGAAAGCAGCAATCAATGAAAAACATCTGGGATTAGTCAACAGAAGGTGCATAACCTTTCATCAGGATAATACAAGACAGCATGTTCCTTTGATGACTAGGAAAAAACTGTTTCAGTCTGTCTGGGAAGTTTTGATACATCCGTCTTATTCACCAGACATTGCACCTTTGAATTTCCATTTATTTTGGTCTTTACAAAATTCTCTTAGTGAAAATAATTCAATTTCCTGGAAGACTGTGAAGAATACCTGGAACAGTTCTTTGCTCAAAAAGATAAAAAGTTTTGGGATGATGAAACTATGAAGTTGCCTGGAAAATGGCAGAAGGTAGTGGAACAGAATGGTGAATACATTGTTCCATAAAGTTCTTGGTGAAAAATATGCCTTTTATTTTTATTTAAAAACTGAAGGAATGTATTGGATAGCCCAATATTTATATCAGGATGTTCTCATCTCTGTGTGTTGAGTGACTACTGAACTGAAATAGAGGGTATGACCAGGTGGTAGGGCCACAGGACTTAGAAATGATTGATGGAGTATTTAGGAATCAAAGTGACACCCTAGGATTTTTTTAACGTGATATATGTATTATTATAACCAATGAAAATTAGATTACTAACTTCTGAGTGAAGGCCTGATAGAAGGAGTTTGCAAAATATCTAAAAGCTGATCACAAACCGAGCACTTCTTCATGGGGTTACATACTTGAGATGTATATAATCCCTTCAAAATCAGTGGTATTTCCCCAAACCAAATTCATTAGCCTCCGTCCTCAAACTGGTCTATTTTTCTGAGCTTTCCATTTACTCAAGTTCCTCTGTTTCCCAGTTATCTAATCTCACATGCTCAAAACATGCTTGTTTCTCTCAATCTTCAGGAGACTTGTATGGTGGTTCTACCTCCATAACATGGTTTGCATCTAAACCCCTCTGTTCTACTCCAGCAGTCACTTCCCTTCCATCAGATCCGTCAGAACCCCAGAGGTCTTCAGCTTCGAGACTACAGCAGTCTTTTCACAGAAAGACATGCCTCATGGACTACAGTCATCACCCTTGATGTGAACCAATATACATTAACCTGCTCAACATGAAAACACTGATTGCTTTATTTCTGTAAAAACAGCAACAGCAACAACACAGAAAAAAAAAAAATCACAGCAACTAAAAACTAATATTTCTATTGATGGCTGGATAGAATTGAATCTCTCATGCTAGAGCTTAGAAATTTCTGAAAACCAATCTCAAGTATCCTAGTTTCATTTTTCAATGTAGTTTTCATGTACCTTAGATCACAGAACACTTCTCTGACCTTCACTTGGCCTTCATTCTTATACTGTTTCCTCACTATAGAATATCTTTAGTCTCAACCATCATTTAGGCCAATAAAACATAGTGAATGCTCAAATCAAAGGCTATCTATTAAAAGTGGCATTGGCAAGTGGGGGAGTTATTTTCAGGTTGAATGCATTGTTTAATATATGTTAAGAGTTTGAATTCTGACCCTGCTACTCCCTAGCTTTGTGATCTTGGACAAGTCACTTTACTTCTCTGTATCTATTTATACCACCCAACCATAAAATGAAGATAATGAAAGTTCCTTCCTCATAGAACTGGTGTGAAGACTAAATTAATTGATATATGTCAATTTTTTTAGAACAATGTGCAAAGAAAGCACTATTTTAGCATAGCTATTATTGTAGAACTGGAGCACTTCCAGAAAAGCCTCTGGGACATCTCATGAACAATTATTCTTTTTTTTTTTTCCCAGTACTATGCTCTTCTTCACAGATGTCAGTGAAAGCGTGAAACTGGGATTAAAATGATGTAGATGGGCATTGCAATTGCCGTGTGAAATTTTGAATTTTTGTCTTTTGAAACTAATCCATGAACTCTAGTTCTCCCAACTCATTTTCATATTTTGGATGTGAGTAAGTGATAAGATTTGACTTATTCTTCTTGATTCATCCATCATTCAATTATTTACTAAACATGTACTTCATACTATATTAGTTTCCTATTGCTGCTAAAGCATATTACCACAAACTTAGATGCTTAAAATAACAAATTCATAGTTCTACATTCTGGAGATCAGAAGTCTGAAATGGGTCTCATATAACTAAAATTAAGGTGTCAACAGAACCACATTATTTCCTGGAGGCTCTAGGAAGAAATTTATTCCCTTTTCCAGGGTCTTCAGTGCAGTTCAGTTCAGTTCAGTTGCTCAGTCATGTCCGACTCTTTGCGACCCCATGAATCACAGCACGCCAGGCCTCCCTGTCCATCACCAACTCCTGGAGTTCACCCAAACTCATGTGCATAGAGTCTATCTATGTTTCTTGGTTCATGGAAAGCCAAAACCAGCAATAGTTAGCTAGTTTTTTTCACATTCTTCACTCTGACACAGAGACTTATGCCTTGCTCTTCATTTACATTTTGTATATTATATTGGACCCATTAAAGATATTCTTCCTATTTTAAGGTCAGCTGATTAGCAACACTTATTTCATCTGCAACCTTAATTTCACTTTTCCACAAACATAGCACTTTCGGAGGTTTGAGAGGTTAGGATGGTGGACATTTGGGGGTACAATTATTCTCCTACCATATGAAATTATCAGAAATCATGTATTTTTAATGAGTAAAAAATTGGAAGACAATGCTTCTGTTGCTGCTGCTGCTAAGTCACTTCAGTCATGTCCGCCTCTGTGTGACCCCATAGACAGCAGCCCACCCAGCTCCCCCGTCCCTGGGATTCTCCAGGCAAGAACACTGGAGTGGGTTGCCATTTCCTTCTCTAATGCATGAAAGTGAAAAGTGAAAGTGAAGTCACTCAATCCTGTCTGACTCTTAGCGACTCCATGGACTACAGCCTACCAGGCTCCTCCATCCATGGGATTCTCCAGACAAGAGTACTTGAATGGGGTGCCATTGCCTTCTCCATGGAAGACAATCCATTGTGCAATTACATTCTAAATTGGAAGAAAGCTGAAGAATTGGGTGAAAACCATCACCATTTATAGGATATCTCTCTCTTCTTAACAGATTTTAGTTCCTTTCTTGTCCTGAATGATTTTGTAGATTTTGATTTTAATGATTTTTATTTGAGGGTACCTGACATTATGTACCCTCAACAAGTAAATATGCAGAGCACCTAATCCATGCTCATCCCATCCTAGATATTGATGTAGATAGAAAATAAGTACTATGATAAGAGGGAGGAAAGAACAATATCTGAATCAAAGAATGTCTTTGAAACTAAAGACTGAAATAATATTAAAGACTAAAATTGCTATTAATAAAAAACACATCATATATACAGATAACAGTATTTTATCCTTTGATATTCTCCTTTTCCAACATGGGTTATAAGATGAGAATAAGAACTAGTAGGGAGTTATGTGTCCAAATATTATATTTCTATCTTTCTTTTTCTTCTCAGATATGACTGAATGCTTCAGTTTCTCCAGCATACCTTATTAAAAATCTCTTTGCAAAAATTGCAGTGTATTCAGAAACCTTTAGACACATTTGCTGTCTATGAAATGAGGATACAAACATTTGTACCTCTCCTCTTTGAGACATGAGGATGGATGGCAAAAATCACTTGTACAATACTTTAAGTGTCTTGGAAAAGGAACCTATCGAAATGGAAATTATTATCATCAGAAGAGTCATAACAGTCTTCCAACTGTCATTGTTATAGTGGAAAATGGTGATTCATTCTACTCCCCATCTCCTTTGTCCCAGTGGATAGAAATCAGCTTATTAGTTTCTTAGTGTGACTGACAGTGTCTCCTTTATAAAACCCATTCCCAATTCACATTTCCACTGAAATTTTAATCCAATGAATTATATTTTGTCCTCTGTATTGCCAATTCAAAATCATTTTTTGGTAACTGTACTCTCTGCCTTCTAGTTCTCCTTCAGGAAGTAGAATTACTTTGAGAAAAGATAGAGCAGAGCCTGCTGTGGATATTTCAGTTTTGTGCCCTTAGCAGTGAAAAAGGAAGGATTCTGACCTATTTACAACACTTATGCTCCCAAAGAACAGTCATGCATATGAGGGTTAGGTAAAGAGGAGGTGGGGGTGGTCTTTCTATTCAAGTTATGTTCATGAACTCTTGAAGGCCACTCTATCTAGCATTGTGCAGGAATTAACAGCCTCACTAACAGTCTTCACCCAATGACTCTTTGTAGTTGGTTTATAAATAACCTAGTTCCCTTGCCTTTTGGATGGAGTAATTTGAAGCATGTTTCCCTAATTTTGTGTCCCCTCCAAGCTGCTGTTTGCCTCCTAGGTTCTAGTTGCCTCCTAGGCTTACCAGTTTGTGTTCCCAGCATCACTTTCCACTCTGGCACCTCCCATGTAAACTCTGTGTATTTGAATCCTTGCCTCAGAGTTTACTTCTGGGAGAATACAACCTAAAACAAATAACAGCTTCCTATATCTGATCACCTAAGACTGACATAGCAATTAGAGTTAAAATCAAAACTTTTTTTTTCTTCATGTCTTTCTACCTCATCTAAATCACTTTAGTGTCTCCTTTCTGATTCCCTAAAGTACACCTTGCTTTTGCTTCATAATTTACTATGTCATGATAATAATATTGATTTGATGTTGTATAATGCTATATGCCAGAATGCTTGAGCTACAGAATCTATTAACCGATATATTTTGCCTTATTATTTTTTCACATATGTTGGCTAGATTTACTCAGTGATATTTTAAGGTCCTTTATGAAAACTATATGCAGAAAGAACTGTGACATATACTTTTAAAGATTGGTACTGAACATGTGATACATTGAACCAACTGAACTGCACTCGATAAAATGTACACCAATAATTAGAGAGCAGAAGTTTAGTATAAAACTTTGATAATAAAGTTGCATACCCTAACTCTTTTAAACTGTAAGGCATATTTTGTTCCATATTCCATGTTTCCACTTGCCATAATTTATTGTATTTCTAATTTTTGCTCATGGTTTTACAGATGGAAAAAAAATTTCAGGGAGATGAAATAATTATTTACCTCTTTGGTTCATTTGACATTTATCTCTGTGTTTCCTTTCTGCACAAAATTTCTACCTACCTCATCCCCAAATACAAACTCTATGATTTCAAACTTTTAAATAGCCAACCCCAGGATACAATAAATGGCAAATGGAGAATTTGACAATTAAAAGCAGAAATCCTAATAAGATAGGGTGAGAGGTACGTAATGAGAGTGATGAATTTTGTAGTATAGCAAAGAATTGAGTTGTTAGTTGATCAAACGGAAAGTATCACATGATAAATGTTACATATCACTTCCCTACTTGTCAACAGAAACCAGAAATGAGTCTCTGTGTCTCAGTAAGAGATGTGCATTTGGAGTGAATTGTGGGCAGAAGTAGTAGAGGGAAGTAGGAACCTAAAAAAATACACCATATGGGATTGTCTTGGAAAGTACAGATTAAATGTTTTAACTGAAGATGTCTCTTTTACAAAAAAAGACAAATAGAACACAATTAGTGAAATAAATTATTTTTGCAGGTAAAAATGTTAAAATCATTATATTTGAATAAGAATTGCATCTCTCTGTAAATTGATCTTTTCCCATCATAAAGACCTGATGCATATTGTTGCAGGATTGTGAATCAAGCGTGAGGACAGTATTGATGCTACTAAAAAAAGGGGGGCTTAATAGGGCAACACATTGGATATTAAAGACCTAAAAGCAAGAGATGCTGAATCAAATTTCCAATAACCAGTCCCCTGAGACATCCAATTCTGCCACTGAGCCAGTTTAAAACAAAAAAGTGAAGGATGTCAACAGCAGTAATATTGAGATGCATTAACTGTAAAATTGTGCTAGTGCATATAATGACAGTCATAGGACTAATAACACTTTGCAATTAAATAGCACTTAACTTCCTAGGAGTTCAAAGTGCTTCCTAATACAATATTGAACAACCTTATGATACAAAGAGGAAAAAAGCTTCCACAGATCCCATAGACTAAAGACAATGTTTTAAACGTACACCACTAGGATACAGCTTCTTATAAAATATGACAAGAAATGCCAAAATACTTGGGTTCACTGCCCAGTCAGAAAAGAATTTGACTCTCAGAGATAGTTGGAGACACAATGAAAGGAACTGTGATTGTCCCTTCTTATTCAGCTTCAAAGCTCCAGTCTTTTCCTGGTTCTGCACTAACTGCCTGAGTGGCCAAGTTCACTTTTCTAACTGCCTTTGTCTCCTCACCTTTAAATTGAAGATGGTGCACTTGTAGGTGTACAGCACCAGGATTCTATTGAAGAGTTTATTTTTTATTGCTTCATACTGAAAATTATCATTAATCTTGTAGGACATTTAGGTACATAACTGAGTACATGTTATTCATAAGACTTTCAACTGTACAAAATAATACTGTCATTTAATGAATCCTGTTTCCAAACACTACAAATCTCTGCCTTGTCAATCTCACTAGGGTGTTTCATCAAATACCATTTATAATTGAAAGCACTTTGAAAAAATATGGAACATTAGATAAGTGAGTTATTGTTATTAACCTAATTTCCCTTTATCACCCATTATGGATCCATCATCCATGAATTTATTAATAGATAGGATAATAAACTGGAGATTGCTTACACCAGAAAAGGAAACACATTTCCAAAATGAGAGCCTTCTATGAAAAGCCCGCTCCTTCTATCTTACTTGACAATAAGTCATTTGTGGAAAAGTATATGCTACTCCATGGTCTTGTTCATTCCTATATAAATTCACAATTTTACATGATCATTGATGGAGATGAAGATCATTGGTGGAGGATAATTTGCCTTACTGGTGTTGAGATGAATAATCTTAACATGAATATCGAATTAATGATTCTGGTTTCTATTCTGGCTTTTTTGCTATCTACCTCTGGGGGTCATGGCAATTTAATAAACATTTGTGCTAACCTGGTGACCTCTTCTTGTTGCTGCTCAATCACTTAGTCATGTCCACCTCTTTGCAACCCCATGGACTGCAGCAGAGCAGGCTTCCTTATCCTTCACCACCTCTCAGAGCTTGCTCAAACGTATGTCCATTGCATTGTTGATGCCATCCCAAAATCTTGTACTCTGTTGTCCCCACTTCCCTTGCTTTTAATCTTTCCAGCATCAGGATCCTTTTTAATGAGTCAGCTCTTCGCATCAGGTAGCCAAAGTATTGGAACTTCAGCTTCAGCATCAGTCTTTCTAATGAATATCCCAGATTGATTTCCTTTACAATTGACTGGCTTGATCTCCTTGCAATCCAAGGGACTCTCAAGAGTCTTCTCCAGCACCATAGTTTGAAAGTATCAATTCTTCGACTATCAGCTTTAAGTCCAAGTTTCACATACATACATGACTACTGGAAAAAACATAGCTGTGACTAGATGGACCTTTATCAGCAAAGTAATGTCTCTGCTTTTTAATATGCTGTCTAGGTTTGTCATAGCTTTTCTTTCAAGAAGCAAGTGTCTTTTAATTGCATGGCTGCAGTCACCATCTGCATTGATTTTGGAGCCCAAGAAAATAAAATCTACTGTATCCATTGTTTCCCCATCTATTTGCCATGAAGTTATGGGACTGGATGCCATGATCTTAGTTTTTGGAATGTTAATTTCTAAACCAGCTTTTTAACTCTCATCGTTCACCTTCATCAAGAGGCTCTTTAGTTCCTCTTTGTTTTCTGCCATAAGGGTGATGTAATCTGAATATGTGAGGTTATGATATCCCTCCTGGCAATCTTGTTTTCAGCTTGAGCTTCATCCAGCCTGGCATTTTCTATGACCTAATCTAGAAAGTAGAAATTATAATACTATAAAATAAGCATGATAAATAGTTTGAACATAGTTTTATTAAACATAAATTATTATAGACAAGTATATTTTGGATGGCTTGCTCACCAAAACTGTTGTAGAGTTGTGTGTTGAAATCAAACTAGTTAGTTTAATTAAGGGCTTTCCTGGTGGCTCAAATAGTAAAGAATCCACCTGCAATGTGGGAGATCTGGGTTTGATCTCTGGGTTAGGAATTTCCCCTGGAGGAGGGCATGGCAACCCACTCCAATATTCTTGTCTAGAGGATCCTCATAGACAGAAGAGCCTGTTGGGCTATAGTCCATGGGGTCGCAAAGAGTCAGTTGTGACTGAGTGACTAAATGAACACACACACACACACACACACAGAGTTTAACCAAATCTAAGTCTAATATAAACAAGGCTAGAGGGAAGTGAGAAAATTCAAAAGCAACCCTACAAAACATTTTAGAATGACATATAGAGCTTTAAACTACTATTATTACTATCTGTTCAGATCTATGCAAAGCAAATATTTCCATATGTAGACAATCTATATGGGAAGATTTGTGCAACTGTTTTATAATCCATAAGAGGCTAGTCCTTGTAAGCTATTTTCATGATATTTAGAAACTAGCATAGACCTTTAACTAACAGGCTGTATTCATATTCACACTTGGAAACAGCCATACACAGAAAAATTTATCTGCTAAGTTTGTTCAGTGACACTGTTTGACTAGCTACTGAGCTCTATGAGTTAGAGCACTTCAGACTTGTTGTTTATTTTTGTGTTTACAAACAGAACCGTGCCAAACTCATTGACAAGCTATTTGATGTTGTCTTCCTTTCACTGAGTTCTTCAGAAGCATAGTTCCTGGATAGAATGCTCTATAATAATAGAATATCTCATATGATATTATACATGTTTTAATGCCATTCTCCCAAATCATCCACCCACTCCCTCTTCCACAGAGTCCAAAAGACTGTTCTATACATCTGTGTCTCTTTTGCTGTCTCGCATACAGGGTTATCGTTACCATCTTTCTAAATTCCATATATACGCGTTAGTATACTGTATTGGTGTTTTTCTTGTGGAGGTGGGAGGGGGGTTCAGGATTGGGAACACGTGTATACCCGTGGCGGATTCATGTTGATATATGGCAAAACCAATGCAATATTGTAAAGTAAAAAAAAAAAAAAAAGGAAAAAAGAAAAGAATATCTCTGTCATTTCTTTTTCTCTGGGTACCTTGGATGTGAGAGGGTTAAAAAAAATAATTATGACGCTAACTTGAAACAACCCAACAAGGTAACTTTAGGCTGCGTTAGTTTAGTGAAGACTTTAAAAGCTTTGAAAATGCTCTTAAAGTTATATGGATTTTTTTTCTTTTTATAGTCAGTGAAAAATTATATTTTAAAACTCTACAGTTCAAGGGGAAAAGCAATTATCAAAATGCAATAAACTTCTAAGTAAAGTACAAATTGCTTCCATGGCCTTAACTGTTAAAATAGAGAGCTTCTGGTAATGTGTTTCTTGAGTCAATCAGCGGGATTCTTCTTCCACATTCTGACACCCAGGGGAGGGATAGAGGTCAAAATAGAACTCTAAGAAGATGCTCTTAGAAAAGCTAGACTTGAGCAAATGGTGAGAAGTTAACATGTGATTTTTTTCTGGTCTTTTTTTTTTTTTTTTTTTTCAGAGAGCTTTTTCTCTTGGTTACTTCCTTCCTGTCACCCAGTTTGATTCATAATCTGAAAGATGAGGTAGTGAGCAGGAAGACAACTATGTCCATTGTATGAGGTGAGCAACCTGGCACATTTGCAGAATGGCACATTTGCAGAAAGGTAAGGCAATGGCACCCCACTCCAGTACTTTTGCCTGGAAAATCCCATGGACGGAGGAGCCTGGTAGGCTGCAGTCCATGGGGTCGTTAAGAGTTGGGCACGACTGAGCAACTTCACTTTTACTTTTCACTTTCATGCATTGGAGAAGGAAATGGCAACCCACTCCAGTGTTCTTGCCTGGAGAATCCCAGGGACGGGGAGGCCTGGTGGGCTGCCGTCTATGGGGTCGCACAGAGTTGGACATGACTGAAGCGACTTAGCAGCATACATATCTGTTTGGATGATCACATTTCTTAACTTATTTCATTTATATTCTGCACCACACTACAAAGTAGTTAGGACCACAGAGGCATAGAATTGGGGATTTAGAAGAAAATTTAGCTGACATCTGATCCAACATCAGAGAAGAAAAAGAAGGAGTCCAATCTGCAATATTCCAGGCTATCATCTTTATTCTCTTGGAACACTTTCAGTGTGGCAGAAGAAACTACTTCTGAGAAAACTTATTCCTTTGTTAGGCAGACTTATATTTAAAAAAAAATAATAAAATGTTCATCTTTTAAATTCTACCCAGGTTTCTAGATCTACTTTTTGGTGCAAAACAGACTAATGGTTTCTGTGAGTTGAGACAGAATGAAAACTGACTTATCTTCAGAATCTTACAGTCATTAGTTGGGTCTGGGTTCCATCTACCCTCTATGGACATGTTGTGTAGACAAAGTTCTTATGCCTCACTTCAATTTGTTGTTGACTTATTAGTTTAGTTCAGTTCAGTGGCTCAGTCGTGTCTGACTCTTTGTGACCCCATGAATTGCAGCACGCCAGACCTCCCTGTCCATCACCAACTCCCGGAGTTCACTCAAACTTATGTCCATCGAGTTGATGACTAATTAGTGGTCATATATAAATTGGTGATAATACATCTAGCTCATATGTTCACAGATTGTTGAGAAATTTATATGTGGAAAAACTCTGAAAAATGTCAAAGATAGCATTCTTTTCCTCTTTTTAATGTCAGCCCTTGATAGACTTCATTAATTACATTAATTTTATTAGATATTCTTGTACTGTACTTTCTCTGGCCAAAGTATCAATCTATCTTACCTTCACACAGTTCCTATAATGTCAACCCTAAAGGTTCATATGCTATAAATATTGTTTGGTTATGGATTTCCCAGTATGAAAATGACCTGAATGAGTAACGTAAAACATTATCAACAGCCAAAAAAAGATGAGTTGAAATCAATAGGAAATCAAGGAAAGGAAAAACAAATATTACAGATGTTTGTGCTGATAACCTTAGGAAAGGAAAGAGGTGGTAATGGTGGTTTAGTCGCCAAGTTGTGTCAAACTCTTGTAACCCCATGGACTCCAGCCTGCCAGGCTCCTCTGCCCATGGGATTCTCCAGACAAGAATACTGGAGTGGGTTGCCATTTCCTTTTCCAAAGGAAAGAGGTAGCTCTATAGATAATAATGAACAGGAATTTACAAGGGAAATAAGTAGGCATCAAAGATAATTTTCATTTCTTTGGATTTTGGAAAAAACATGTACTAAGTTATAAAACCTTATAAATATTTCCAAGTTCTTAGAGCTCATTTCTTTAGCCCCAAGTCTCCAACACATACCTATTAAATACAAGCATACACAGAGACACACAACAAGTTAAGGCACTTCTGCTGTGCCATGCTTAGTCTCTCAGTCATGTCCGATGTCTGACTCTGCAGCCCCATGGACTGTAGCCCATCAGACTCTTCGTCCATGGGGATTCTCCAGGCAAGAATACTGTAGTGGGTTGCCATGTCCTCTTCTAGGGGATCTTCCCAACTCAGGGATCGAACCCAGGGTCTCCCACAGTGCAGATGAATTCTTTACTATCTGAGCCACCAGGGAAGCCCTAATGCACCTCTACTAAAGGTTATATGACAGATATATTGTTGTTTAGTCACTAAGTTATGACTGACTCTTTTAACCTCACAGAGGTAGCCCACCAGGCTTTTTTGTCCATGGGATTTCCCAGCCAAGAATATTAGAGCAGGTTTTTATTTCTTTCTCCAGGGGATCTCCCCAACCCAGGGATAGAACCCACATCTCCTGCATTGGCAGGAGGATTATTTAACCACTGAACCATATATAAATTACTAAAATTAGATACTAGCCATCCTTTTCTTATGTCCTTAACCCTGCCAGTTTGTTTCTCTGTAGTTCAGCTTTTCATACAATTTCTTACTTACTTTTTAGGTGTTTCTTTCCCACACCTACCTCCATTCTTCTATCTCTGGGCTACTCTCTCATCTCAGGTCCCTGGTCCTTAGTGTTGTGGAGTCCCTCTTCTTTGGTTCATGACCGTCCTTTCCAAATCCTTGATCATGTGGGACATTTTGATACTTTATTTTAAAAATAAAAAATTGCCATACTTACTTTTTTTCTATATCTAAAGGTTTATTAACATGCTAGATGAAGTGTCAATCTACTCTAAATCTCACCCTTGAGGTTCACAAACATGCTTGAGAAAGGCCTTGACATTTCACTTTCACCCTTTTCCTTCCCCTTCAAAATGAGCTTGTCATTTGGCCTAACCCAACAACAAAGGGCAAGGAAACGCAGTCTATCCTGTGCCTGGGAGGAGAACAATAACAGTGACTGCTGTGGTTAGCAGAGATTATAAAATTGAGTGATGATTCAGATTCACACTTCACTCCAGTCACTAACATCTTAATTCTGTATATGAGAAAAGGTGTTAGCTCAGCCTCTAACTTGGTGCAGTAAATGTGGGTAAATCCTAGTGCAGACTTGATTATGCATGATATCCTATGAGCAGCTTTTCAAAAGTGCAGTTCCCAGGCCACCTCCAAAGAGTGTGTTATTCAGTAGAGAAAGGTAAGAGTTTTTTGAAAAGCAACCTTGATCCATAGCTAGAGTTGAAAACACTGATTTAGTCAGCCTTCACCATTTTTTCCTCATCTGTGAAAATAAGATCAGAGTTATAGAAGATAGCATGATAAAACTTGGGTCCTCATATAAAATACAATTTATCTGATCCTTTCCCACAAAATTAGATTCAGTACCTCCTTGGGCTTTGGTACTCAGAGTAAGCAGGTGAACCAGCAGCTTCACTTGACTGTCAAAGGTGAGAATTAACCTCTAGCTCAGAAGGGCTCAAGAAACTATTTTGAAAAAGCACATCAGGAAATTCTTGTGATCAGAAATGTGGGAACCTCAACTAAGTTATTGATTATTTATTTGTCTATGCTCCTTAATTACATAGCCAGATGGTTTTCTCTCCTATTAAAATGCAAACTACTTAAACACAAAGTGAAAGTGAAGTCATATCCAATTCTTTGTGACCCATGGACTATATAGCCCAGCAAGTTCCTCATTCCATGGGATTTTCCAGGGAAGAATACTGGAGTAGGTTGCCATTTCCTTCTCAAGATCTTCCTGATTCAGGGGTCGAACTTGAGTGTCCTGCATTGCAGGCAGACTGTACTGTGTGAGCCACCAGGGAATCCCACTGAAACACAGGGACTATACATAATATTTTTGTTTCCTCCTTACTTGTAAAAAATAGTGTATTGTGAATGGTCAGTGTTGAATAAATGCTTATTGGTGGGAGTGGAGGTAGGGGTGATCAAGAAAGGGATAATAGGATTTTGTCAATGTAGGATACTTGAATATTATTATTATTATTAAATAATATTAGTAAGGCAGATGTGGAAAGACAAGCATAGCTTTTTAGTTCTTCCCCACATTGCCACAGAGTGGGTTTATTTATAGTGATGATTACATAAATATTTGTGATATGAATCATGAAGGAAAGAAAATGTAAGAGAGATTAAAAAAAACAAAGTATTAACCATGCTATGAGTGTTTTGTGTAGTGGGGGTATTTTCATTACTTTGGATAGTTGCTTTTCAGAGATAAATTGACTTTCAGTCTCAAATTTGTCAGATAGAGAAGGAGATGTAAAAAGCTAAACTTTTGTTTACATCAGAAGATTAACTAGGCACACTGTTAGAATATTCAATAGGGGAACCGTGATAGATAAATTGTCAAAGAGAACTTCAGAAACTACTCAATGATTAAAAAAAAAAAAAAAGATATACAGTCTTCGCTTCTGATGTGAAGACTCTTGCAACTGCACTTTTAAATATGTATGACTAAAACCTTACTACTTTAACCTAGTCTTCAACCACAGGAAGGAAGTTCCTTTACAGAAGCTTTATAAACCAACAGACTGAGAATAAAAATTCAGTCAGAACTCACTGATGTATTGAGAGAGGGAGGTCATTTGATGAAGGATAATGAGCTAAAAGCAGCCTCTCTCAAGGAAAGATTTCCATTGTCCTGTGTAGTCCTAATGTACAGAAATCAGTGTAAAAACTTTTACTCATCTACAAGTAAGCAAAGACAAAAAAAATGAAATTTGAGTGCTTCTTAATATGCAAATGCCTGGAATTGTTTGAGGGAGGGTGGGAAAACTAAAGTTTGCAGGGCTTTACTTCATTCATGTTTGGGGATTTGACCCAAGGTAGACACTCAAAAGACAGCAGAACTAACTGACTAAAGATGAAAGGGTTAAAAATATCCCAATATGTACTGGTCCAGTGTCAGACTCACGGACGGTCTCAACTTTCTAAAGTGAGTGATTTGAAGAGCAGTTTAAGTGCAAAAATGATACTTTTTCCCCCTTCACAAAGTCTCTAAGCTGCAAAATTGAACATTTCTACGAAAATCACATTTTTCAGCATAGTGATGCAGTTGTGAAGGACAGGGCAATTGAGTGCACTGTGAAAAGTTAATGTGTTCTACCGACACGACACTCAAAGGCCAAGTAGATCAACCTCTTTGCCCTTACATTTAGTACCTTCTTGCTGTAGACCCAAGGAAATTTTTATCATGAGAAGATTTTATGATGCACAAATGACCACATATAACTGAATATGAACTAGTGTGCATTTGAGGACGGAAGGTTTTCATCCTGTGTCCACCTCTTAATATTGACCACAAACCACCTCACAGAGAAGTTAGCAGTTTGAACGCCTGCACAGGTAGTAAAATCTAACTACATTATATCTGTTAAAAACCATTTTTTTCTAATTAGCTAGTTTGACCTAATGCAGTCATTTTTCATTTAATGTTGATCTCTTTCTTTTTTATACTCTCCTTCCTGGATAAGATCCTTTTCTTTCTTTCATTTCCATTCAAACTAAGGCCAACCATTTAATGGCCTGATTCAGTACAGAAAATGCTAACACACTTAGCAAATCTTTATTTATTGTATAACAACTGAGTAGAAGGTGAAATATAGAAAAAGAAGAGAGAAGAGTTGTATTTTAGGAATTCCTCTTCTATAAATACCTGAAAGCCTTTATTGTCTATAGCATAGCATTTGCCCCTTAATTCATGCACTGTATTTTCACATTAATACTTCAATGAAAGTGGATTCTGTTTTCCTAAGTAGAGAACACACTTCATGAAAAAAGTACATTATATGGTACTTTTTGTCTTAATTCCCCATAAGTTCTAGCTTATAAAGTGGGATTTTTAAAAAGTTTTTGTTGTATTATACTCAAATACCAAACCATGTTTTAAAATACCATTTTAAAAAATCAGGTTCGATGCATGATACTGGATGCTTGGGGTTGGTGCACTGGGACTACCCAGAGGGATGGTACGGGGAGGGAGGAGGGAGGAGGGTTCAGGATGGGGAACACGTGTATACCTGTGGTGGATTCATGTTGATATATGGCAAAAACAATACAATATTGTAAAGTTAAAAAATAAATAAATAAATAAAAATAAAAAATCTGTGTATTAAACATTTGTATAAAGAAAATTAAAGTTAAGGTTTTTTTGTTTGTTTGTTTATTTAATAATAGAACAGGTTTCAGTACATAACCAATGCCAATTAAGGCTAGCTCATTTATTATTTGTTATGTCAGAAATCCTCAGGTAAAACAGGGCTTTACAAAAATGTGTGAAGGTTATTACAGGTTAAGTCTTCATCATGGAGAGAAGTATGCACATAAAATACTACCTCAGGGATTTTAAAGTAAGAGGAAACATTAAATTTTAATGAAAATATAGGTTTAGGTTAAATGTGTGGAATTTTTTAAATGGAGATGATACAAAACAAGACGTTTTTAAAAAGGAAATTCCTAATAAGTATTGTTTAGATGTGGCATATTGGGGAAGAAAAAACATAGATAATTTAGAATTTGATTTTGATTGCTCATTGTTTCAATTGGAAAGAGTATAGCATTATAAAAAGTTGGTCTGTGAGCTACACATTAAAGTAACTTGCATTCCTATAGAAACCTCTGACTTATGTTCAGAAAGGAGGCGAATCAAGAATTTACTCTTTGATAAATTGTCTGTTTTTATATTTTCAATTAAAGGATGCTAATGGCAATAGTGAAGTCCTACCTGTTAGAAATTTACAGCACAAAAAGCACATGTGGAAGATGGCTTTGGAAGATGACTGTTCAGTTTAGTCACTCAGTGGTGTCCGACTCTTTGCAACTCCATGAATCACAGCACACCAGGCCTCCCTGTCCATCACCAGCTCTCGGAGTTCACTCTAACTCATGTCCATAGAGTCGGTGATGCCATCCAGACATCTCTTCCTCTGTCCTCCCCTTCTCCTCCTGCCCCCAATCCCTCCCAGCATCAGGGTCTTTTCCAATGAGTCAACTCTTAGCATGAGGTGGCCAAAGTATTGGAGTTTCAACTTTAGCATCAGTCCTTCCAAAGAACACCCAGGACTGATGTCCTTTAGGATGGACTGTTTGATCTCCTTGCAGTCCAAGGGACTCTCAAGAGTCTTCTCCAACACCACACTTCAAAGCATCAATTCCTTGGTGCTCAGCTTTCTTCACAGTCCAACTCTCACATCCATACATGACCACTGGAAAAACTATAGCCTTGACTAGACAAATCTTTGTTGGCAAAGTAATATCTCTGCTTTGCAATATGCTATCTAGATTGGTCATAACTTTCCTTCCAAGGAGTAAGCGTCTTTTAATTTCATGGCTGCAGTCACCATCTGCAGTGCTTTGGAGCCCCCCAAAAATAAAGTGTGACACTGTTTCCCTATCTAATTCCCATGAAGTGATGGGACCAGGTGCCATGATCTTCGTTTTCCGAATGTTGAGTTTTAAGCTTTTTCACTCTCCACTTTCACTTTCATCAAGAGGCTTTTGAGTTCCTCTTCACTTTCTGCCATAAGGGTGGTGTCATCTGCATATCTGAGGTTATTGATATTTCTCCCAGCAATCTTGATTCCTGCTTGTGCTTCTTCCTGCCCAGCGTTTCTCATGATGTACTCTGCATGTAAGTTAAATAAGCAGGGTGACAATATACAACCTTGAAGTACTCCTTTTCCTATTTGGAACCAGTCTGTTGTTCCATGTCCAGTTCTAACTGTTGCTTCCTGACCTCCATACAGATTTCTCAAGAGGCACGTCAGGTGGTCTGGTATTCCCATCTCTTTCAGAATTTTCCACAGTTTATTGTGATCCACACAGTCAAAGGCTTTGGCATAGTCAATAAAGCAGAAGTAGATGTTTTTCTGTAACTCTCTTACTTTTTCCATGATCCAGTGGATGTTGGCAATTTGATCTTTTGTTCCTCTGCCTTTTCTAAAACCAGCTTGAACATCAGGAAGTTCATGGTTTACGTCTTGCTGAATCCTGGCTTGGAGAATTTTGAAGATGGCTAGTTGTAGCCTAATATCCATGTCTACTTAATTTATAGTAATAGCATGTTAGCTAGGCACATGGCCATTCAACTAAAAGCTCCACTGCCCATCATCCTTTCGTGCTAACTATAGCCATATGGTCATGTTCTAAAGAAACAGATAAGGAGAATGAATGTGTATAAGTACCAGGTATTGTCCTGGAAAAAAAAAAAAAAAAGACTGACTGTGGGTTATCTTGGTTCTTTATTCTTACCAGGTGCTCAAAAATGGTGAGAACTGGGAAACTTCCATATGCAGAAAACACATGTGAAGAATTATGGTACCACTGTAAGCCCTGGACTTCTAGAATATAACTTGATCATTATACAACATAAAATTCAACTTCTATTTCAGACCCAATATCAAAGTCATCTTTTTCTTTATCTCCTTCTTCATAAATCTTAGCTAGTATACTAACTAATATCAACACTTTGCTTGCTTTAACAATTAATTTAATATGACACAGATTTTTCAAGTGTGTTAATTAATAGAGTACACTGTTGTTCATGGAAGACTGAATAATAAATACATTTGTATATGGCACACATGTACTGTACTACATCATATATTGAATAAATTCATGTAATTTTATTAGAAAGTAGGAAAGCAGCAGAGACCAAAAAAAGAAAAAAAAATCAGAGGAAAAAGATCAACAGGTTATGAGGAAAAGAGTAAAATTCTGTTAGTAAAATCCACACCATTATCAAAAGTTGAGAGCTGATTTGAAATGAAATTTAAACCTTGAAAATAGTTGATAGAAAGAATATATATTATGACTAGATGCTAATGTTCACCAGTTACCATCAGTATCTAGAAACAGTATCTCCTTACTTCTGTTGATTCAGAAACCAGGTTGTATAAGCCTGCCTGCTAGAGCAAATTTTAAAATTTGTGAGAATTTGAAAACTTTATGCCTTTAAAATACCAATTGGGGGTGTAGAATTGGTTTGGAGGGATAGCAGATGGGCAAGAAAGGTTGGTAGAAATCCAGCTGAACAGGGTAAAATTTCAGACCCCTGAAGGGTTAACCTTGTTTAGATAATAAGTAGAAGTTAATTTATTTGTTACATTTATTGTCAAAATTCCTATGGAAGGTTAAAAAGATGATACTGAAATAGTCTGTAGAAGAATAAACATTTAGTTGATAGAAGCAGTAAAAAAAACAAAACAAAACAAAACAAAAAGCATTTTCTTGGGATAGACAATATGATAATCTCTCATATGATAGTCCCTCTTAGTTTCTCTTGTCAACATATATTAACTAATTGCAAATTTGCACATTAGACTTTGAATACCCACTGCTATGAGCATTGTACTTGACCCGTAAAAATTGCACGACCAAATAGACATTTTTGTGTCACCTTGGAGGCAATATGACATAACAGCATCATCTTTGATCTAGCCATAATGATCAGAGGTTTCTTTTGCAGCTTTCTGAGCTTGTTCTGAATTTTGACTAATATCTTTGAGCCACTGTCCATGATCAGCTTTTGACTCAATTCATATGTCAGCATAGTCCGAACAATTAATACAATATTTCAATATAGATGATTGGATGCTTAAAATGAGCCTATGTCAATCACATTAATAAAAATATTTTAGAGTTATAAAAGAGATTATTTTCAAGAAATTCAATTTCATGAAAACAAATGTGTTTGCAACAAAACTGAAAATATAGAACACTAAACAGCTACTATGAATAAATCATAATTTCTTAAAATAAGATGTTTTTACCTATGTGACTTTAGATTTTAGAATAGCTAAAATTATGTTTGGAAAAGAAAATTGTTGAGCAACAGAGAGCTTAGGGAAAATACAAATTTACAACAATTACTTTAACCTGCTGAAGCCTTGTTTATTCTTTAAGACTCAATCCACTTCTCATCCATGTCCTGAAACTTTCAGCCACATGACCTGCAATTTTTCTCTCTCCTGGGAAGTTCTATAAAATTTATGATTCCTAGATATCATCTACAGGGTTTTTACACAGTATTTTATATATATATATATATATATATATATATATATATATATACACATACATATATACATACATACATACATACATACATATGCACATACCCTTTGTCTAGTCTTACATTCAAATACAATTTATGACTTTTTATTTTATATTAGAGTATAGTAGTCAACAAAAACAAGACCAGGAGCTGACTGTGACTCAGATCATGAACTCCTTATTACCAAATTCAGACGTAAAATGAAGAAAATAGAGAAAACCACTAGATCATTCAGGTACGACCTAAATCAAGTCCCTTATGATTGTACAGTGGAAGTGAGAAATAGATTTAAGGGCCTAGATCTGATACACAGAGTGCCTGATGAACTATGGAATGAGGTTCGTGACATTGTACAGGAGACAGGGATCAAGACCATCCCCATGGAAAAGAAATGCAAAAAAGCAAAATGGCTGTCTGGGGAGGCCTTACAAATGGCTGTGAAAAGAAGAGGGGCGAAAAGCAAGGAAGAAAAGGAAAGATACAAGCATCTGAATGCAGAGTTCCAAAGAATAGCAAGAAGAGATAAGAAAGCCTTCTTCAGTGATCATTGCAAAGAAATAGAGGAAAACAACGGAATGGGAAAGACTAGATATCTCTTCAAGAAAATTAGAGATACCAAGGGAACATTTCATGCAAAGATGGGCTCGATAAAAGACAGAAATGGTATGGACCTGACAGAAGCAGAAGATATTAAGAGGTGGCAAGAATACACAGAAGAACTGTACGAAAAGTTCTTCACAGCACAGATAATCACGATGGTGTGATCACTCACCTAGAGCCAGACATCCTGGAATGTGAAGTCAAGTGGGCCTTAGAGAGCATCACTATGAACAAAGCTAGTGGAGGTGATGGAATTCCAGTGGAGCTATTTCAAATCCTGAAAGATGATGCTGTGAAAGTGCTGCACTCAATATGCCAGCAAATTTGGAAAACTCAGAGTGGCCACAGGACTGGAAAAGGTCAGTTTTCATTCCAATCCCAAAGAAAGGCAATGCCAAAGAATGCTCAAACTACCACACAATTGCACTCGTCTCACATGCTAGTAAAGTAACACTCAAATTTCTCCAAGCCAGGCTTCAGCAATATGTGAACTGTGAACTTCCTGATGTTCAAGCTGGCTTTAGAAAAGGCAGAGGAACCAGAGATCAAATTGCCAACATCCACTGAATCATGGAAAAAGCAAGAGAGTTCCAGAAAAACATCTATTTCTGCTTTCTTGACTATGCCAAAGCCTTTGACTGTGTGGATCACAATAAACTGTGGAAAATTCTGAAAGAGATGGGAATACCAGACCACCTGACGTGCCTCTTGAGAAATCTGTATGGAGGTCAGGAAGCAACAGTTAGAACTGGACGTGGAACAACAGACTGGTTCCAAATAGGAAATGGAGTACGTCAAGGCTGTATATTGTCACCCTGCTTATTTAACTTATATGCAAAGTACATCATGAGAAACGCTGGGCTGGAAGAAGCATAAGTTGGAATCAAGATTGCTGGGAGAAATATCAATAACCTCAGATATGCAGATGACACCACCCTTATGGCAGAAAGTGAAAAGGAACTAAAAAGCCTCTTGGTGAAAGTAAAGGTGGAGAGTGAAAAAGTTGGCTTAAAGCTCAGCATTCAGAAAATGAAGATCATGGCATCTGGTCCCACCACTTCATGGGAAATAGATGGGAAACAGTGGAAACAGTGTCAGACTTTATTTTTTTGGGTTCCAAAATCAATGCAGATGGTGACTGTAGCCATGAAATTAAAAGATGCTTACTCCTTGGAAGAAAAGTTATGATCAACCTAGATAGCATATTCAAAGGCAGAGACATTACTTTGCCAACAAAGGTTCGTCTAGTTAAGGCTATGGTTTTTCCAGTGGTCATGTATGGATGTGAGAGTTGGACTGTGAAGAAGGCTGAGCGCCAAAGAATTGATGCTTTTGAACTGTGGTGTTGGAGAAGACTCTTGAGAGTCCCCTGGACTGCAAGCAGATCCAACCAGTCCATTCTGAAGGAGATCAGCCCTGGGATTTCTTTGGAAGGAATGATGCTAAAGCTGAAACTCCAGTACTTTGGCCACCTCATGCGAAGAGTTGACTCATTGGAAAAGACTCTGATGCTGGGAGGGATTGGGGGCAGGAGGAGAAGGGGACGACAGAGGATGAGTTGGCTGGATGGCATCACTGACTCGATGGCCGTGAGTCCGAGTGAACTCTGGAAGTTGGTGGTGGACAGTGAGGCCTGGCATGCTGCGATTCATGGGGTCGCAAACAGTCTGACACCAGTGAGCAACTGAATTGAACTAAACTGATGGTTGATTAAAAACGCTGTGTTAGTTTCAGTTGTACAACGAAGTGACCCAGTTATATATACATGTATCTATTATTTTTCAAATTATTTTCCCAGTTATGTTGTTACATAATATTGATCAGAGTTTATAGTGCTATATAGTAGGTCCTTGTTGGTTATTATTTTAAGTATAACAGTTTGTTTATATCAAACCCAAACTACATAAAACAGAATCTAGTATTAAAATTATCTTTACATTTCATGTCTCTTTTTTCAGAGCTGATATGGTAGAAACTGAAAATGGTCTATCTAATTTGTTTTTGCCTTCCTCTATAATAACATAAGTGAAGACAGAGCACTGTAATTATCTGAGGCTTTGATTCCCAGGTTTACCTTCGGCTAGATATGTTCATGTAAGCAAACTCTCAGTGATGGAATGACTTGATAAAGTATGTGAACTTTCACTTAATTTTTTTAATAACTTCTCTGGTTCTGAACTTTCTTTTACCCTTTGGGCCAATGGGTAATCCAATTAGAATAATGAATTTAAAGATAGTATGTTGGAGACAGCAAAATCGCTATCATCTTTGGTCCCTGGAGTTGGGCTACTGACATTCTGAAATCCTCACCTTTAACTGTTGTGTGAAAGAGAAATGCACTTCCTTTTTTTTTTTTTTTTTTTGGTAATCACATCATAAAGAAGGCTGAACACCAAATTGATGCTTTCAAACTGTGGTGATGGAGAAGACTCTTGAGAGTCCCTTGGGCAGCAAGGAGATCCAACCAGTCCATCCTAAAGGAAATAAACCCTGAAAATTCACTGAGGGGATTGATGCTGAATCTGAAACTCTGATACTGTGGCCACTTGATGCAGACGCAACTTGTTGGAAAAGATCCTGATGCTGGGAAAGATCAAAGGCAGGAGGAGAAGAGGACAACAGAGGATGAGATGGTTGGATGGCATCACCAACTCTATAAACATGAGTTTGAGCAAACTCTGGGAGATGGTGAAGGACAGGGAAGCCTGGCATGCTGCAGTTTATGGGGTCACAAAGAGTCAGACATGACAACAAATGAACAATTATAGTAACTTTACCTGTAGTACTTCAATTAATGTGCAATTAATACCTTGCTCTTTGAATGGAATGATAGAATGTTTTCATAGATGGATCCATGAATTAATGTAGTTTGAGCCTAAATACCTGGATTGTGCCTAAATAAACAAAAGAGAGATGGCAGTGCAACATTGATTTTCCAGAGGTGCTTGAAGAGGAGGATAGAAATACTGAGAATAAACTGAAATAACAAAGTAGAATTCTTAAGCAGAGATACAGAGGACAGTCTGTGCTATAAAGCTCTATTTTGTTAAAAATGGAAGAAATTGATTAATAGTCATTAATTTTCCAAAAATGTGTATATCTTAAAATTCCTCATGCATTAAGGTAAAGTCCTTAAACTGAATAATTAAAGTCAGAAGTTAATAATGTTTCACAATAATTATATAACACTGTTGAATAAATAATGGACCAGGACAAAGATTCCATGTTAAGAAAACATATGTGTGTGTGTGCTCAATCAGTTGTATCTGACTCTTTGAGACCCCATGGACTTTAGCCTGCCAGACTTCTCTATCCATGGGATTATCTAGGCAAGACTACTGGAGTGGGTTGCCATGTTCTCTTCTAGGGGATCTTTCCAGTCCAGGGATCAGACCTCCATCCCCTTCATCTCTTGCATTGGGAGATGGATTCTTTACCACTGAGCCCAGGAAAACATAGCACACATTTAAATATTTGAATAATATTAGTATATGAAACAGAGAAGGCAATAGCACCCCACTCCAGTACTCTTGCTTGGGAAATCCCGTGGACGGAGGAGCCTGTTAGGCTGAAGTCCATGGGGTCACTAAGAGTCAGACACGACTGAGCAACTTCACTTTGACTTTTCACTTTCATGCATTGGAGAAGGAAATGGCAGCCCACTCCAGTGTTCTTGCCTGGAGAATCCCAGGGACAGGGGAGCCTGGTGGGGTGCTGTCTATGGGGTCGCACAGAGTTGGACATGACTGAAGTGACTTAGCATAGCATAGTATATGAAAAGAACTAATCTCACCTTAGGGTGGAAAAAACTTCCCTGAAGATATTCTTTTACAAGATTATAGGATTATTTAGGAAGGAAGATAAATAGTTGAAGAGCTTTTCAAGAATTGATGCACAAAAGTCCTTTCAATGGGAAAGATGAAATGACTAAAGGAAGACGCATATGCCTAGGAGGAAAAAAAAATAATAATAACAAGAATTGAAAATAGCAATATCAACAGAAGCCAGAGTTTGCAAAATTATTAAACTGTGACTTAAATTACATTCTATATTGTAAGCTGATAACCTGTACATTTGAACATACACACAAACACACACTCTTTTCTTAAAACAATTATTAACTAAATTTGAATTATATTCTTTGATATTTTCTGTTATTCTAATAGTTTATCATGGGCTTTTTTCCAAATATTTAAAATACTATTTTAAGGGGAAAGTGGCACAGGTTGTGGAGTAGGAAGACCCTGAATTCACCTGCTCCTATGGGCAAACCAAAATCGCAACTATTTGCCACTGATGAGAAAGACCAGAAGACTAGCAGAACAGATCTCTCACAGCTAAAGGTATAAGGAAGAAATGACATTGATATGGATAAGAGTGGTGGAGATGCGGTATAGTCAAGAGTTATATCCTCATTTGGGATTCCCAGGCAGCTCAGTAGTAAAGTATCTACCTGACAATGCAGGAGATTCAGGAGACGTGGGTTCAATCCTTGGGTCATGAAGATCCCCTGAAGGTGGAAATGGCAACCTGCTCCTGTATTGTTGCTGGGGAAAATCCCATGGACAGAGGAGCTTTGCGGGCTACAGTCCATGGGGTTGCAAAGAGTCAGACATGGCTGAGCACACATGCATGCATACCCTCATTTAGGCAACAGATGAACAGGAGACTAACGGCAGAGGTTGCCCCCAAAGAACGTGAGGTCCACATCCCACATCAGGCTTTCCAGCCCAGGAGTCTTTTACTGGAAGATGAGCCCTCAGAATGTTTGGGTTTGAAGGCCAGATAACTTATTTGGGGGAGAAGCCAAAGGCTGTGAGAAATAGACTCCACTCTGAGAGAGCACACATAAAATTTTACACACTGTAGGACCCATTGAAGAAGCAGCAATTAGAAAGCTGTTGTTTTCGTCAGTTGTTCAGTCATGTCTGAGTCTTTGCAACCCCATGAAATGCAGCATGTCAGACTTCCCTGTTCTTCACTGTATCCCAGAGTTTGCTCAAACTCATGCCCATTGAGTCAATGACATCATCCAACCATCTCATCATCTGTTGTCCCCTTACTCTCCTGCCTTCAATCTTTCCCAGTCTCAGGGTCTTTTCCAATGTGTTGCTCTTTGCATCATGTGTCCAAAGTATTGGTACTTCAGCAAAAGTTTGAAAGTATCCTAGGTCAACCCACCTGCTTATCTTGGAAAACCTCTTGAAGAGACAGGAGGCAACTGGAGCTCACCTTGGAGACAAAGAAACCAGTGATAGCCATTACTGGGAGCTCATTCTTTCACAAGGACACTGGTGATAGCCAGAGACATTTTGGAATCCTCTATATAGCTTAATAATGCTGGGACTCAGCCTTGCCACTAGTCTGTGGGCATCAGTACTAGGATGCTTCAGGCTAAGCTGCTCACTGGGCATGGGCATAGCCTCACTCACCAGCAGAACAGTTGCCTTAAAATCCTCTGAGCCTACAGCCACCCTGGAATGTGGTACAGTTCACCAGAGGGCCCAGTCCAACCCCCCACAACAGTACACTGGCACCAGCTCCAGGACCCTAAGGCCCTACAATCAGAGAGACCAGGATCCAGTGGGCTTGCACTAGGTTTAAGACTAGCCTCACCCAGCAATGGTCAAGTAACAATACCAGGGTACCCTAGTGAGCCCTGGCCCCAACAACCAGTGAGCCAACACACCAAGTCCAGGACTCTCCGATCCCCATAGCCAGAGACTCTGGAAACTGCCTCTTCCCACCAGTAAGCTGGCATTAACCCCCTGTCCCACCTACCAACAAGGTGACACCAGCCATGGGACTCTCAGGCTCTGTAGCCAGAGACCATAGGATGTGGATTCATCAATCAATGTGTGACACTAGCCTTTGGACCTGGCCTCACCCACCAGTAAGCCCACTCCAACGCCAAGATTATCCAGACCAGAATCACACACTACTGCTGCTGCTGCTGCTGCTGCTAAGTTGCGTCAGTCGTGTCCAACTCTGTGCCACCCCATAGATGGAAGCCCACCTGGCTCTTCTGTTCCTGGGATTCTCCAGGCAAGAACACTGGAGTGGGTTTCCATTTCCTTCTCCAATGCATGAAAGTGAAAAGTGAAAGTGAAGTCGCTCAGTCATGTCCGACTCTTAGCAACCCCATGGACTGTAGCCTACAGGCTCCTCCATCCATGGGATTTCCCAGGCAAGAGTACTTGAGTGGGGTGCAATTTCCTTCTCTGGAATCACACACTAGAAGCAAGAAAAACCCAACCAAAGATCTCTGCAGCCCTGTAGTATGCCAAGTCAGGATCCAGGGGCTAGCCACACTTACCAGAATGCCTTAAGTAGTCATCCTACCAAAACAGGATTCACACAGCTCATGTATGGTGCAAAAATATAGCATATAGCTCTGGTGATGATACAAGGGTGCTTTTGGAACACGTTGTTGTTGTTCAGTCACACAGTAGTGTCCAACTCTTTGCAACACCATGAACTGCAGCACACCCTTCAGGATCCTTCTCTGTCCTTTACCATCTCCTGGAGCTTGTTCAAACTGATGTCCATTGAGTCAGTGATGCCATCCAACCATCTTGTCCTTTGTGTTCCCATGTTTGTCCTAGTTTACAAAAGAACATCTCTCTGAATTCAGTAAATGTAGACAACCTACCAAATACATAACATAAAAGCAGTAAATTAGCCAAAATGAGGTGACAGAGGAAGATGTCCCAAAAGAAGGAACAAAGTAAAACTTCAAAAGAACAAAGGAGAGGTAAGCAAACTACCTGATAAAGAATTCAAGGTAATAATTGTAAAGATGTTCAAAGAACTCAGGAGAGATTGGATGAACAGTGTTAGATGTTTTTAACAAAGAGTTAAAAATATAAAGAAGAAACACACAGATAAATAATAAAATAACTGAAATTTAAAAACACACTAAAAGACATAAACAGTAAAGTAAATGCTTGTTGTTGTTGTTCTTTACCCAGTCATTTCCAACTCTTTGCGACCCCATGGACTATAGGAAGCCAGACCTCCCTGTCCTTCACCATCCCCCAGAGTTTGCCCAAGTTCATGTTCACTGCACTAGTGATGCTGTCTAGCCATCTCATCCTTTGATGCCCTCTTCTCCTTCAGCCCTCGATCTTTCCCAACATCAGGATATTTTCCAATGAGTTATCTGTTCGCATCAGATGACCAAAATATTGGAGCCTCAGCTTCAGTATCAGTCCTTCCAGTAAATATTCAGGGTTTATCTCCCTTAAGATTGACTGGTTTGATCTCCTTGCTGTCCAATGGGCTTTCAGGAGTCTTCTCTAGCAAAAGTAAAGAGGACAACTGATGCTTTCAAACTGTGGTGCTAGATCAGTTTTCATTCCAATCCCGAAGAAAGGCAATGCCAATGAATGCTCAAACTACCGCACAATTGCACTCATCTCACATGCTAGTAAAGTAATGCTCAAAATTCTCCAAGCCAGGCTTCAGCAATATGTGAACCATGAACTTCCAGACGTTTAAACTGGTTTTAGACATGGCAGAGGAACCAGAGATCAAACTGCCAACATCCACTGGATCATGGAAAAAGCAAGAGAGTTCCAGAAAAAACATCTATTTCTGCTTTATTGACTATGCCAAAGCCTTTGACTGTGTGGATCACAATAAACTGTGGAAAATTCTGAAAGAGATGGGAATACCAGACCACCTGACTGGCCTCTTGAGAAACCTATATGCAGGTCAGGATTCTATAGTTAGAACTGGACATGGACATGGAACAACAGACTGGTTCCAAATAGGAAAAGGAGTATGTCAAGGCTGTATATTGTCACCCTGCTTATTTGACTTATATGCAGAGTACATCATGAGAAACACTGGGCTGGAAGAAACACAAGCTGGAATCAAGATTGCTGGGAGAAATCTCAATAACCTCAGATATGCAGATGACACCACCCTTATGGCAGAAAGTGAAGAGGAACTAAAAAGCCTCTTGATGAAGGTGAAAGGGGAGAGTGAAAAAGTTGGCTTAAAGCTCAACACTGAGAAAACTAAGATCATGGCATCTGGTCCCATTACTTATGGGAAATAGATGGGGAAACCATGGAAACTGTGTCAGAATTTTTTTGGGGGGCTCCAAAATCACTGCAGTGATTCATGGTGACTGCAGCCATGAAATTAAAAGATGCTTACTCCTTGGAAGGAAATTTATGAGCAACATTGCTGGGAGCCGGCATATTGCATATTGAGTGCATATTGCATATTGCATATTGAGTGCAGCACTTTCCACAGCATCATCTTTCAGGATCTGGAATAGCTCAACTAGAATTCTATTACTGCCGGGAGCCAGTGTGAGGAACTCCGCCCACGGCAAAGGTCATGAGGAAGGAGGCTCGGCATACGCAAAGGCGGGATCGAGCCTCAGGAGTCCCCCTGGAAATTCTTGAGCATCTACCCCCAAAACCAGAGTCTGCCTACTTTCTGTTTTGTGCTTTCACCTACACCTCTGACTTTATGGGGAGCTGTCCCCCACTACCTCTCTCTGAAAAAAGAGTTAGCTTATGGCTCCAGTTAATAATTCCTGGGTGTGACAGTGTTTCAACCTACAAACTCCTTTGGAAATCCTCTAGCCTGCCTGAATAGGTTTTTCCGGCCACATGTGATTGTTCAGAGCCTCCCAACTGTGAGAAGCAGGTGATGTTCTAAACTGTCTAAACACAGATTCCTTTGAGTAGTTAAAAGATTGATTAGAAATTGTATTGGTGAAGGGTTTTTCACTTATTGGGCCAATGTTTGCTGCTAAGTCTCCATACTCCTTACCTACTGTGTCCTTGGCAGTGTATTGATTGATATAATGGGTGTATAGAAATGTAAGTAGTAGCCTCAATATTTGTAACCTTGGACCCTTGAGGTAATTCTTTTCTTGATTGAGCCCACCACACCTTTGCCCTATAGGAATACAACTTTATCTAATGCTTTTGGAGGGAGGCTCCTGATTTTGGAATAATCACCTTTAGAGAAAAATAAGTTTCTTAAAATCTTAACAGGCCTCCTGGCCAGAAGATGATGTAAATCACCTGAACTTTTGCATATGGTAAGTTTGAAAGTCTGGCTTCAATTAGGATCAGGAACTTCTGTCCTTGCATGACTCTACTCCTTCCCCCATTATCCTCTACGCATAACCTAAGGTATAAAAACTACTTTGGAAAATAAAGTGCGGGCCTTGTTCACCGAAACTTGGTCTCCCCATGTCACTCTCTCTCTCAAATTCTGGCTGAGTCTCCATCTGGAGCGCGGAACCCGCCATGCTTGCTAATTATGCCTGTGCTTCTAAGATCCGACTGGGGAGGCCTCAGTGTCTCCTCTCCTTCGGGAGAACAGAAGGACGCCTGCGGCCTACGTAAGTGGTGCAAACTTCTTGTCTTGAAGTTTTATTGGTCTCCCGCGTAAATCAACCTACTCAGCCTCTTTTCTTCACTGAATTTTCCTACTGAGCTATCCTTATTTCAGCCGCTTTTCTCCACTGAATTTCCTCACTGAGCTATCCTCATTCTATTACTCTTTATATCCTTAATTAACGTTTAATTAAGCAATTGTTTCCTGATCCTCGCCTACACCGTCTCTCCTTCAAATACCCTGGATCAGCCGGGGCTGGACCCCGGCACAACATAGGTAGCATATTCAAAAGCAGAGACATTACTTTGCCAACAAAGGTCCATCTAGTCAAGGCTATGGTTTTTCCAGTGGTCATGTATGGATGTGAAAGTTGGACTGTGAAGAAAGCTGAGCACTGAAGAATTGATGTTTTTGAACTGTCGTGTTGGAGAAGACTCTTGAGAGTCCCTTGGACTGCAAGGAGATCTAATCAGTCCATTCTAAAGGAGATCAGTCCTGAGTGTTCTTTGGAAGGACTGATGCTGAGACTCCAGTACTTTGGCCACCTCATGCAAAGAGTTGACTCATTGGAAAAGACTCTGATGCTGGGAGGGATTGGGGGCAGGAGGAGAAGGAGACAGCAGAGGATTAGATGGCTGGATGGTATCACCGACTCGATGGACATGTGTGAACTCCAGGCATTGGTTATGGACAGGGAGGCCTGGCTCGCTGCAGTTCATGGGGCCACAGAGTTGCACATGACTGAGTGACTGAACTGAACTGAAATGATACATGAAACATTCTCCAGTATAGATCACATGCTAGGTCGTAATCCTGTCTCAGTATTTTGAAGAAAATCAAAATTTTGTCAAGCTTCTCTGTTGAACACAATGGTATGAGACTAGGAATCAACTACAAACAAAACAAAACACATACTGATTAAACAATACACTACTAAACAACCAATATATATTTAAATAAATCAAAAACCACTTGGAGATATAATAAAATGCAAACACAATGATCATAAATCTATGGGGTGAGTAAAAGCAGCTCTAAGAAGGAAGTTTATAGTTATACAAGTCTATTTAAGGAAATAATAAAAAATTCAGGTTAAAAATCTACACTTAAACCTAAAGGAAAAAGAAAGAACAAATTAAACTTAGAGTTAGTAGAAAGGAATAAAGTACAAAGATAAAAGAAGAAATAAATAAAAGACTAAAAAACAAGAGAAAAGGTTAATAAAGCTAAGAGATGGTTCTTTGAAAAGATAAACAAAATTGAGAATGTTTTTTAGAATTCTCAAAAAATTCTGAGAAACCTCACATCAATAACATTTGAAATGAAAAAGAATTTACAATTGAAAAACAAAGGGTCATAAAAGATCATTATGCACAATTATTTGCAAATATAATAGACAATCTGGAAGAAGCAGACAACTTCCTAGATGTGTGTAATCTTCTAAGACTGAATCACGAAGAAATAGAAAGAATTCAGAGATAAATTACCAGTAAATAAATTGAATCAGTAATTTAAAAACTGCAAGGAGATCCAACTAGTCCATCCTAAAGGAGATCAGTCCTGGGTGTTCATTGGAAAGACTGATGTTGAAGCTGAAACTCCAATACTTTGGCCACCTGATGTGAAGAGCTGACTCATTGAAAAGACCCTGATGCTGGGAAAGATTGAGGGCAGAAGGAGAAGGGGACGACAGAGATTGAGATGGCTGGATGGCATCACTGACTCGATGGACATGGGTTTGGGTGGACTCTGGGAGTTGGTAATAGACAGGGAGGCCTGGCACGCTGCGATTCATGGAGTCGCAAAGAGTTGGACATGACTGAGTGACTGAACTGAACTGAACTGAATTAAAAAAAAAAAATAACTCACATCAAACAAATTCCAAAACCAGATAACTTCAGAGGTGAGTTCTACTAAACATGCTCAAACTGCTCCAAAATAAAAAATTGCAGAGAAAAAAATAACTTTAGAACTTATACTTTGAAGCCAGCATCATGCTGATACCAAAATCAGACAAAAATATCACAAAGAAAATTACACACCAAAATACTGATGATCATAGATGCAAAAAACCTTCAACAAAACATTAACAAACCACATTCAACAATATATTAAAAGGATTACACACCATGACCAAGTGAAATTTACCCCAGGGATGCAAGTGTAGTTCAGTATCCATAAATCAATCAATGTGGTGATATACCGCACTAACAAACTGAAGGAGGAAAATAAAATAATATTTTCAATAGATGCAGATAGAGCTTTTGACAAAGAACTTATACATCTCAACATATACACAATGGAGTATTACTCAGCCATTAAAAAGAATACATTTGAATCAGTTCTAATGAGGTGGATGAAACTGGAGCCTATTATACAGAGTGAAGTAAGCCAGAAAGAAAAACACCAATATGGTATACTAATGCATATATACGGAATTTAGAAAGATGGTAACAATAACCCTGTACATGAGACAGCAAAAGAGACACTGATGTATAGAACAGTCTTTTGGACTCTTTGGGAGAGGGAGAGGGTGGGATGATTTGGGAGAATGGCATTGAAACATGTATAATATCATATGTGAAACGAGTCACCAGTCCAGGTTCGATGCACGATACTGGATGCTTGGGGCTGGTGCACTGGGATGACCCAGAGGGATGGTACGGGGAGGAAGGAGGGAGGAGGGTTCAGGATGGGGAACACGTGTATACCTGTGGCAGATCATGTTGATATATGGCAAAACCAATACAATATTGTAAAGCTAAAAAATAAAATTTAAAAAAAAAATAAATGAAAAGAAAAAAATAAATAAAAATGCAAAGTTTAAAAAAATAGAGATAAGAGAGACAAATAAACATCTATTTAAACATAATGACCATTCTACATCTTGGAGATTATGCCTGCATTTCAGAAATATAATTTTTCCAGAGCTTCTCACTAAAAGACAGTTTCCAAATATTACAATCACCTTTGTAACTCAGTCGGAATGAAACTCACTTGTTAAATTTTACCTAGCCCGTTGATCATTCTGTCTGGATTAACTCTCATTTTTAAGCATACTATAATTGAAGGCTGCGTTGGGGAGAAAAAATAATCATCTAACACAGTTAGAAATTGCCTCTGGCACTGTCTGTATTACCCAAGGAAACCAGGATGACAACTGGCAAGGTCTGTTACTTCATAGAGTTGATCCCATTTAGCAACCATGTTACTTGGTTATGGTACCCGCCATTGGTCCTGTAACCTGTCCTTTCACCCTGAGAAGGTGAACCTAACTCATTTGAGGGTAGGATGAGAAAAGCAGCAAACACACAGAATCTTTTCTCTTTAGTAAGCACTCTGCTACCATGCCAAAGCAGGCAGAGAGAGGTAGTGATGCTGAAACAGCCAGAGGAAGTTAAAAAAAGAAAGAAAGAAAGAAAGAAAGAAATGGGCAGTGGACTTGAATAAACATTTTTTCCAAAGAAAACATACAGACAGCCAAGAGGCACAGGAAAAGATGCTCAACATTGTTAATCATCAAGGAAATGAAAATGCAAATGGCAATGAGATATCACCTCACTCCTGTCAAAATCACTAATATAAAAATAAAGCAAATATTAAGTTTTGGCAAGGTTCTGGAGTAAAAGGAACCCAAGAGCACTATAGGTAAAACTGTAAATTAGTGCAGCCACTGAAAAAAACATAGAGATTCCTCAAAAATTTAAAAATAAGAAATATCACATTACCAGGAATTCCACTCCTGGATATTTGTCCAAATAAAATGGAAAGGCTAACTTGGAAAGATACATTTAATCCTTTATTCATTGTAGCCTTGTTTACAATTGCTGAGGTATGTGGTGGTGGTTTATTCACTAAGTTGTGTTTGATTCTTTGCAATAACATGGGCTGTAGCCCACCAAACTCTTTCTGTCTATGGTATTTCCCAGGCAAAAATACTGGAATGGGTTACCATATCCTTCTCATCTAGAGGATCTTTCCAACCCAGGGATCAAACCCAGGTCTCCTGCATTACAAAAAGATTCTTTACCGAGTGAACCACCACAGAAAGTCCTGCTAAATATGGAAGCAACCTAAATGCCTATAGATAGATAAATGGATAAATAAAGCTATATATATGCCACACATATGTATTATATATTACGGGACTATTACTCGGATGCCAAAAACAATGAAATCTTTCCATTTGCGACAACAGGCCTAGAGGGTATTATCCTCAGTAAAATAAGTCAGACAGAGAAAGGCAGGTCTTACTAATATTTGATCTCACTTATATATGGAATCTATAAAACAAGACAGATGAACAAACATAAAACAGAACCAGTGTTATAGATACAGGGAACAAACAGGTAACCACCAGAAGTAAGGAAAGAAAAAAAATACATGAGGGAGATTTAGAGTTACAAACTTCCATTTACTAAATGAATCAGTCACTGCTATGAAATATAGTGTGGGCACTTTCAGTTCAGTACAGTTGCTCCGTCATATCTGATGCTTTGCAACCCCATGGACTACAGCACACCAGGCTACCCTACCCATCAACACCCTAAGCTTGCTCAAACTCATGTCCATCAAGTCGGCGATGCCATCGAACCATCTCAACCTCTGTCATCTCCTTCTCCTCCTGCCTTCAATCTTTCCTGGCATCAGGGCCCTTTCCAACAAGTTAGTTCTTCGCGTGAGGTGGTCAAAGTATTGGAGTTTCAGCTTCAGCATCAGTCTTTCCAATGAATATTCAGGGCTGATCTTCTTCAGAATGGACTGGTTGGATCTCCTTGCAGTCCAAGGGACTCTCAAGAGTCTTCTCCAACACAACAGTTCAAAAGCATCAATTCTTCAATGCTTTGCTTTCTTTATAGTCCTACTCTCACATCCATGCATGACCACTGGAAAAACCATAGCCTCGACTAGTCGACCTTTGTTGGCAAAGTAATGTCTCTGCTTTTGAATATGCTGTCTAGGTTGGTCATAGCTTTTCTTCCAAGGAGCAAGTGTCTTTTAATTTCATGGCAGACAGCATCTGCATTGATTTTGGAGTTCCAAAAAAAAAAATAACGTCTCTCACTGTTTCCATTGTTTCCCCATATAATTGCAATGAAGTGATGGGACCAGATGCCATGATCTTCATTTTCTGAACGTTGAGTTTTAAGCCAACTTTTTAACTTTCCTCTTTCATTTTCATTAAAGGCTCTTTAGTTCTTCATCACTTTCTGCCATAAGGGTGGTGTCATCTGCATATCTGAGGTTATTGTATTTCTCCCAGCAATCTTGATTCCAGCTTATGCTTCTTCCAGCCCAGCATTCCTCATGATATACTCTGCATATAAGTTAAATAAGGAGGGTAACAATATACCACCTTTACATACTCCCTTCCCAATTTGGAACCAGTCTGTTTCATGTTCAGTCCTAACTGTTGCTTCTTGAGCTGCGTACAGATTTCCTAGGACGAGTTAAGTTGGTCTGGTATTCCCATTCCTTGAAGAATTCTCCACAGTTTGTTGTGATCTACACAGCCAAAGGCTTTGGCATAATCAATAAAGCAGAAGTAGATGTTTTTCTGGTTTCCCTTGCTTTTTCAATGATCCAACAGATGTTGGCAATTTGATATCTGGTTCCTCTGCCTTTTCTAAATCCAGCTTGAATATCTGCAAGTTCACAGTTCACATACTGCATGGGAACTTAGTACACAGTACAAGTACAATATGTGGGGTCAAAGATATAAATAAATATTTTTGTGGTGACACATGGTGATTAAAATTATGGTGATCATTTTGAAATTTATAGCACTATGGAATTATAATGTTGTATAACAAGAACTAACAAGTTTTTCAAGTCAATTTTACTTCAAAAGCAAACAAACTCACAGAAAAAGAGATCAGATTTTTAGTTACCAGCAGTGGGATAGGGGGGATTGAATGAAGGTAGTGAAAGGGTACAGACTTCCAGTTGTAAGATAAAAAGTGTACACATTATAAATATAATAAGCATGTTGTGTGTTATAAATGAAAGTTATTAAGAGCATATTCTATATTCTAATTATAAGGAAAAACTTTTTTTCTATTTGTTTAATTTTGAATCCATGCTAGATGATGGATGATCATTAAACATACTATGATGATTTGTTATGATGTATTCAAGTCAAATATTTATGATGTACACCTTAAACAGTTATGTATACCAATTATATCTCAATATAAATCAAGAAAAAAATAAAGCCAGATACTATTTAGCTCATGTTAGGAATTTTAAACTTTATTCTAAGAGTATGCAGGTCAGTAAGCAACAGTTAGAACTGGACAGGGAACAACAGACTGGTTCCAAATAGGAAAAGGAATACATCAAGGCTGTATATTGTCACCCTGCTTGCTTAACTTATATGCTGAGTACAGCATGAGAAACGCCGGACTGGAAGAAGCACAAGCAGGAATCAAGATTGCTGGGAGAAATATCAATAACCTCAGATAAGCAGATGACACCACCTTTATGGCAGAAAGTGAAGAGGAACTAAAAATCCTCTTGATGAAAATGAAAGTGGAGAGTGAAAAAGTTGGCTTAAAGCTCAACATTCAGAAAACTAAGATCATGGCATCCGGTCCCACCACTTCATGGGAAATAGATGGGGAAACAGTGGAAACAGTGTCAGACTTTATTTTGGGGGGCTCTAAAATCACTGCAGATGGTGATTGCAGCCATGAAATTAAAAGATGCTTACTGCTTGGAAGGAAAGTTATGACCAATCTAGATAGCATATTCAAAAGCAGAGACATTACCAACAAAAGTCTGTCTAGTTAAGGCTATGGTTTTTCCAGTAGTCATGTATGGATGTGAAAGTTGGACTGTGAAGAAAGCTGAGCACTGAAGAATTGATGCTTTTGAATTGTGATGTTGGAGAAGACTCTTGAGAGTCCTCAGACTGCAAGGAGGTCCAACCAGTCCATTCTAAAGGAGATCAGTCCTGGGTGTTCTTTGGAAGAACTGATGCTAAAGCTGAAACTCCAGTACTTTGGCCACCTCATGCGAAGAGTTGACTCATTGGAAGAGACTCTGATGCTGGGAGGGATTGGGGGCAGGAGGAGAAGGAGATGAGAGAGGATGAGATAGCTGGATGGCATCACCGACTCGATGGACATGAGTTTGGGTGAACTCCGGGAGTCGGTGATGGACAGGGAGGCCTGGCACGCTGCAATTCATGCAAAGAGTCAGACACGACTGAGCAACTGAACTGAACTGAACTGAAGAGCAATGGGGATTTTTGAAGGTTTTAATGTGGGAGTGGAATGGGAATTGGAAGAATCATATTTGTTTTTAAAACAATTTCTCCATCTCTATTATTAGAATGGATTGGATCCTTCAAAACTAGATTCAGAGAGAAAATTTTCTCATGTTTTGACATGAGATGATGGTGACCTGTAATAGGATAAAAGCACAGGTGATATGTGTGAATAGATAAATTAAAGAAAAAGTAATTCTAAAAAGTATTAAGCTACTGGGTTATGTTCAAATGTATCTTTGAAATAACCCTTGTAACAATTTGAGAAAGACAATCAAATATTTATGTATTCATTCATTAAATCTATTGATATATTCAGTCTTTCTGCAATGATGACCCTTGCCTTCAAGGAGTTCAGAGTTGAGGAATGCCAATATACACTGAAATACTTGCTTGAAGATAGAGTGTGATATGTCATAGATAAAATCCTTCTTTCAATGCAATGATAGCAGAAAGGATAAAGAATGTTACTTTTATTAAGCATGGGAATGAGAGAGATGACTTCTTTTTTTTTGTCATCCCTTCATTTCAGCTTTTTAGAATACCAGAATTTAAGAAAAATGCAAAAAAGGTCCAGCAAGGAAACATATACTATTGACTAAGAAGGTTAAGAAAGATAAAGAATATGTTTTATTGTCCCAAACAGAAAAGCTCAAGAAAATGAGAATACTACATACTCTTTGGAAATTAACTATAAACACTATATGTCATGGAATCTTATTCTCAGGAAAAGATTGAAGTGACTCCCTTCTTTTCTTGAACAAATATCTAGTTCCTAATGAAGATAGATATACAGTTTTTAACCTAATCTGTGGCTCAAGTCTTGAATGCCTTCTTTTTTTAATTTTCTATTTCTTTAACCTCTCTGTGTGTTCCCGAGAGCAATCTGACTTCCAACTTTCTAACTTTGATTCCATCTTAAACTTTATCTGTACTCTGTGGGCCTTAGGACAGATTTTCTTTCTTAGATTTGAACCATAAATAGTTCCCAGGCATATGTTTCTTTCATTTTTCAGCTCTTCCTCCTCCTAATCACCAAGACAAACAGTCACCCTTCTAGTCTTGCAACAGTACCTGCAAAAATACCTTGACATAACCTGCTTTGAAGGAGAAGAAAGTAACAGGTCTTCTTTGTGTGTAATGACCATCATGTCACTACAACAGAGGATCCACAGATGTAGTCATAAGACCTACATGATTCCCAGAGACTGAGGGGAGGTAATAGCTGAAGTGTATGAGACAGAAGCAGAGTTCATTAATAAAGACTGCTAAAATTTCAAGAATCAGTTCACTCCAACATCATCAGGATACAGGGAATATTATTGATGTCTCTTTCATTTTGATAATTCTGCCTACTTCATGCAGTCATATTTCCCAATGCTCTCGTATTTCATCCTCAGCACAATTCCTCTCCAATCTAGGTTTGTCTGGTAATTCTTCTAATAACATTGATTCATTCTTTGCTGTTTGGAACTTGGGGAGGATGTGCTCTGCAATCCTCTCTAGCTAGTAAGATCTTCTAAGCTCTACTCAATCTTCAATCTCAGGAAATCTCCTCCAATCTGTTCAACCACTACTCAGCTTTCTTTTCTTCGAATAACTGTACTACCTACATCATAAATCAGTCTTTAATCTACAAGTTGTACATAGGTTTATTGTCTTTGGTAATAATTTAATATTTATACATATTTTAACCCTCAGAAAGAAATGAACGGATATGGAAGTTTAATAACTTTGTTTTTATAACTGATCAAAATGATGTTAAAGTTCTAATGGCCTGCAAAACTGTACTGAGTCTAAATTCCTGAGCTCCTGTTTTCCTCCAAAGTACCTAGGACACTGCTGAACACATGATTAAACCCTTAATGTTTAACTATTGATTTGAATTTCATATCTCCAAAATAAAAATGAGTTTGCTTCTTTTATTCTCCTTATGTCTTGGACACAGCTCGGACATCTTGGAATAAAGATTCAATGAAAGCTGACTGATTTGGGATGTGGACAAATACTTTTGAGAAGGGTATTCTCTCTAAACCTTTACCTACCTATGTCCCTTATCATATATGCATGGTGTTATGCAGGAAGTTTTAATCTCCCTTTTCCCCTCTTCTTTCTGTTTCTCTTCTCTGGCTTTCAGCATGAAGCCTCACTTTGTCTAATCCCATTGCTTTGTGGTTGATTCATTTCATTGCAAAACACTATCAGTGAGACTTTCATTATTTATTAATATTATTGTTACAAATAATGTTATTATTTGACTTGCTTTCAGGGAGATTTCAAGTTCTGGAGTCACTGCACACAAGTTTCTGTCTGTATATCCACTTGCCAGAATAATCCATATGCCTCTTTTTCTGAAAATTCCCACTAGGAACGTTGGAAACCTTACAAACTTTGATTGAGCTGCCCCAGGTCAAATTGAACATCTGGGAAAGAACTTCTGCATCAGCTGCAGTTGTGCATCCTTAAATACCCTAGTGACCAAGTTCTAGGAGGAGGATTAGTTTGGGGCTTCATTTTTTGTAAAATGTATGGATATATTTAAACATTTCATTATATGGTCCAATTAGACTGTGTCTACATGGGCACATAATAAAGTAAAAATTTGGCAATTATATGGCTCATTTCATCAAGCCAACAGCCAAAGGGATATATCTAGTTTGGCAAAAAGGTTTAGGAAGGGAGAATGAGGCAAAGTCAAATTATATAAATTTGATAATTATATTCCCTATACAGATAAAATAGATACTGAAGTCACTTGACTTTTTCAAAATACACTATTATATCTGCATAGTACAATGAGTCTTAGTGATATCTACCATAATTTTGGAATATTTTAAATAAATAAAACACATATTATAAGTTCTGCTCTTCTTATTTCAGGTTCTGTTCCATCATTCAGTGCATATGTATCTAGTCAGAGGAAAAAGCAGTCATTTAAAGTCTAAACTCAACCTTGTCTAAATCTTATATAAATGGACATTTTATATACTCTCCAAATGTTCAAATTCGTGAGTCCTATCAGTTATTAGGACAAAAATAAGGAAAGGAATGAAGGAAATTTGAATTGTGGTACAGTTGAAGGTCCATAGTATCCTTATGGGCACTGTTTAAAGATATCCGCAAAAGTCACCCAGTTAGCCTTCTCTTCTATAATTTTAACTATACTTTTCACTTCTTTTAATTGCTTATTAAACCCTATTAAGTATTCTCTCCTTTTAAGAAAAAGTATCTGTCACTAGCTTCAAAATTTCAACTGGGAATGGGTCTCAACATCATAAAATAAAGATTACTGGATACCAAGAGAGTTAAACCAATTACACATCCTATCTTAAGGATTTTCCAATTGTGTCTCTGAGGTGAAGTAGAGATGAATGAGCAATATAGATATAGCAATATAGATATCCAGATAACTTTACATTTAAATATGGCACAGTTGTTCTTCCTGCCATCCATTTAGATTTTTTAAATTAATGTGCATTTGGAAATATACTGATCATGTCATAATTTAACAATGCAATTGTAAATCTCTCTGCTGCAAAGGCATCACCTATGTGTCAAGAAGGATTGATTTATGAAGAACCAAGTAAAGTGCAATCTTCATAGCTCAAGGGGAGAGGGATATGATTATCATTTTCAAACATTTGAAAGGATTAAAGACTGGTGATGGGTGAATCTCAGAAGGCCAGACTTGGATGCTTACACAGAAAACTTTGGTATCACATCTCAGAGTCTGCTGAAATTGGTGGAAATCTATGGAGGATGTGTTTATGACATTTTCTCTACTATTTGCTTCCAGCCAGCCTGGAAGTCCCTGCCTTAAGGTCTTGCCACTGAAACATTAATACAGCTCCTCACAGGGATTAGAAAGGGGATATGATAATTACAAGTGGAGGTAGCCTGAAGCAAAATTGTAGAATGGATGAAGTTTCGTTTGGTAATTTTCCACCTACACTCCTCAGCTATTCTAAAATCCACCAAGTTTTAGTTTATAAAGGAGCTTTGGTTAATACACCTTCCAACTTTTAACACACTTGCATTTTAATAGAAGGCTCTGAGAGATAACAGGTAACAATAGACTACAGGAAATGTAGTTTAAATAGTATATAATATAATAATGCCAAGCAATAAGTATCGGGATTGTTTTTGTTGTCGTTATTGTTGTTTTGATTTTAGGAGATAATTTTCTAATGCTCTCCTTTGATCCCCTGATACCTGCTGTATTTTGCACATTGGTATGAGACACAATTTCCCTCCAGTTATGTGTCAGCCATACTAAGTTTCCAGAAACTGACATGACTTCTTGTCAATAAACTTTTTTTGTGTGCATCCCTCCTCCTGTAATGCTCTTCTTTGGGCTTCTCTGTGGAGTTGCTCAGTTGAGTTGGCACTTAGCATGGGAAGGCTTCTTGAACCTTCCAAGCCTAGTTAAGGATCTGCCTCACTCAGAGTACCTATAAACCTGTATTTTAATTACCAGCAAAGCTCTTTTCCCATTCCCACAATACAATGAGAAAGACTAGCGATCTCTTCAAGAAAATTAGAGATACCAAGGGCACATTTCATGCAAAGTTGGACAAAATAAAGGATACAAATGGTATGGAAGCAGAAGATATTAAGAAGAAGTGGCAAGAATACACAGAACTACACACAAAAAAGATCTTCATAATGCAGACACCACAATGGTGTGATCACTAACCTAGAGCCAGACATCCTGGAATGTGCAGTCAAGTGAGCCTTAGGAAGCATCACTACTAACAAAGCTACTGGAGGTGATAGAATTCAAGCTGAGCTCTTACAAATCCTAAAAGATGATGCTGTTAAAGTGCTGTACTCAGTATACCAGCAAATTTGGGAAACTCAGCAGTGGCCACAGGACTGGAAAAGGGCAGTTTTCATTCCAATCCCAAAGAAAGGCAATGCCAAAGAATGTTCAAACTACCACACAATTGTACTCATCTTGCAGGCAAGTAAAGTAATGTTCAAAATTCCCTAAGCCAGGCTTCAACAGTACATGAACCATAAACTTCCAGATGCTCAAACTGGACTTAGAAAAGGCAGAGGAACAAGAGACCAAATTGCTAACAACCATCAGAGCATTGAAAAAGCAAGAGAGTTCCAGAAAAATATCTACTTCTGATTTATTGACTATGCCAAAGCCTTTGACTGTGTGGATCACAACAAACTGTGTAAAATTCTTAAAGAGATGGGAATAGCAGACCACCTTACCTGCCTCCTGAGAAATCTGTGTGCAAATCAAGAAGCAACAGTCAGAACTGGACATGGAGCAACAGATTGGTTCCAAATAGGAAAAGGAGTACTCCAAGGCTGTATATTGTCACCGTAATTATTTAACTTATATGCAGAACACCTCATGGGAAATGCCGGGCTGGAAGAAGTACAAGCTGGAATCAAGATTGCCAGGAGAAATATCAATAACCTCAGATATGCAGATGACACCACCCTTACGGCAGAAAGCAATAGAATAACTAAAGTGTCTCATGATTAAAGTGCATCTTGATTGAAAGAACAGAGTGAAAAACTTGGCTTAAAACTCAACATTCAGAAAACTAACATCATCAAAACTAAGGAACTAAGGTCCCATCACTCCATGGGAAGAAGATGTGAAACAATGGAAACAGTGACAGACTTTACTTTTTTGGACTCCAAAATCACTACAGATGCTTCCTAGTGCCATGAAATTAAAAGATGCTTGCTCCTTGAAAGAAAAACTATGATCAACCTGGACAGCATTTTTAAAAAACAGAGACATTACTTTCCCAACAAAGTTCTGTCTAGTCAAAGCTATGGTTTTTCCAGGAGTCATGTATGGATGTGACAGCTGGATTATGAAGAAAACTGAGCACGGAAAAATTGATACTTTTGAACTATTGTGTTGGAGAAGACTCTTGAGAGTCCCTCGGACTGCAAGGAGTTCAAACCAGTGAGTCCTAAATGAAATCAGTCCTGAATATTCATTCAAAAAACTAATTCTGAAACTGAAGCTCCAATACTTTGGCCACCTAATGCGAGGACCTGACTCATTGGAAAAGACCCTGATGCTGGGGACAATTGAAGGCAGGAGGAGAAGGGGACAACAGAGGATGAGATGGTTGGATGGATTCACCAGTTCGATGGATATGAGTTTGAGCAAGCTCCTGAAGTTGGTGATGGACAAGGAAGCCTGGTGTACTGCAGTCCCTGGGATCGCAAATAGTTGGACACGACTGAGCAACTGAACTGACTGACTGACTGATGCCGTCACTGTTTTTATGGCTGAATAATATTATAATGTTATTCCTTATTGTATCTTCAATAGATGGGCACTTGGGTTGTTTCCTTATCTTGATTATCAAAAATTATGTAGCAGTGAACATGTAGGTACATGTATTTAAAAAGTCAAAATTTTCTATTTCTTTTCAAAAATGTCCACAATAACATTGCTAGATCATAAGGAAATTTTATTTTTAATTTTTTAAAGAAACTCCATTCTATTTTCCATAATGGCTGCACTGATTTACATTCCCATAAGTGGTGTACTAGGATTCCATTTTCTCCACTTCCTTGCCAACCTTTTGTTAATTCTTGTTTTATATATATATATATATATATATATATATATATATAGCTATATATGCTGCTGCTAAGTCGCTTCAGTTGTGTCCAACTCTGTGTGACTCCAGACACAGCAGCCCACCAGGCTCCCCCGTCCCTCGGATTCTCCAGGCAAGAACACTGGAGTGGGTTGCCATTTCCTTCTCCAATGCAGGAAAGTGAAAAGTGGAAGTGAAGTTGCTCAGTCATGTCCAACTCTTAGTGACCCCATGGACTGCAGCCCATCAGGCTCCTCCATCCATGGGTATTGCCAGGCAAGAGTACTGGAATGGGGTGCCATTGCCTTCTCCGATATATATATAGATATATATATCTATATATCTATATATCTATATCTATATATATATATATATATATATATATATATATCAGTTCAGTTTAGTTCAGTTGCTCAGTCATGTCCGACTCTTCATGACCCCATGAATTGCAGCACGCCAGGCCTCCTTGTCCATCACAAACTCCTGGAGTTCACTCAGACTCACGTCCATCGAGTCAGTGATGCCATCCAGCCATCTCATCCTCTGTCGTCTCCTTCTCCTCCTGCCCCCAATCCCTCCCAGCATCAGAGTCTTTTCCAATGAGTCAGTTCTTCGCATGAGGTGGCCAGAGTACTGGAGTTTCAGCTTTAGCATCATTCCCTCCAAAGAAATCCCAGGGCTGATCTCCTTCAGAATGGACTGGTTGGATCTCCTTGCAGTCGAAGGGACTCTCAAAAGTCTTCTCCAACACCACAGTTCAAAAGCATCAACTCTTTGGCCCTCAGCCTTCTTCACAGTCCAACACTCACATCCATACATGACCACAGGAAAAACCATAGCCTTGACTAGACAGACCTTTGTTGGCAAAGTAATGTCTCTGCTTTTGAATATGCTATCTAGATTGGTCATAACTTTTCTTCCAAGGAGTAAGCGTCTTTTGATTTCATGGCTGCAGTCACCATCTGCAGTGATTTTGGAACCCAAAAAAATAAAGTCTGACACTGTTTCCACTGTCTCCCCATCTATTTCCCATGAAGTGGTAGGACCGGATGTCATGATATTCGTTTTCTGAATGTTGAGCTTTAAGCCAACTTTTTCACTCTCCACCTTCACTTTCACCAAGAGGCTTTTTAGTTCCTCTTCACTTTCTGCCATAAGGGTGGTGTCACCTGCATATCTGAGGTTATTGATATTTCTCCCAGCAATCTTGATTCCTGCTTGTGCTTCTTCCAGTCCAGTGTTTCTCATGATGTACTCTGCATATAAGTCAAATAAGCAGGGTGACAATATACAGCCTTGACATACTCCTTTTCCTATTTGGAACCAGTCTGTTGTTCCATGTCCAGTTCTAACTGTGGAATCCTGACCTGCATATAGGTTTCTCAAGAGGCAGGTCAGGTGGTCTGGTATTCCCACCTCTTTCAGAATTTTCCACAGTTTATTGTGATCCACACAGTCAAAGGCTTTGGCATAGTCAAGAAAGCAGAAATAGATGCTTTTTTGGAACTCTCTTGCTTTTTCCATGATCCAACGGATGTTGGCAATTTGATCTCTGGTTCCTCTAAACATCAGGAATTTCACAGTTCATGCATTGCTGAAGCCTGGCTTGGAGAATTTTGAGCATTACTTTACTAGCATGTGAGATGAGTGCAATTGTGCGGTAGTCTGAGCATTCATTGGCATTGCCTTTCTTTGGGATTGGAATGAAAACTGACCTTTTCCAGTCCTGTGGCCACTGCTGAGTTTTCCAAATTTGCTGGCATATTGAGTGCAGCACTTTCACAGCATATATAGAGTCATTCTAATAAGTTTAAGATAATATCTCATGGGAGAGGCTTTTTAAAAGCTTAAGTATTTAATGGAAAAATACTGGAGGACTTTGTATTCACAGGTATTTGTGAGTACAATCAGGGCGTCTGTGTTTGCTAATTGTCTGTTATTAAAATCAGACTCTCACCCTCTCACAGTGACTGAGAATTAGAGAATGGAGTATCCTTCAATGATTGCATTTCAGAAAGATGACCCATAGATATTTGTGAAAGACATTTTCAGATTGTAGATTTGCATCTCAAAGAGTTAGAGAAAGATTTTGTAATTCAAAGTTTTTTAAAATAAATCTTCTAAGGAAAGGGAGTACCTTTTAGGAAGAAACTTGCTCTAAAGTTTAGTCATGGTGAATGATCTTTTTTATGTATTGTTGAATTCAGTTTGCTAATATTTTGTTGAGGATTTTTGTATCTATATTTATCAGGTATATTGACCTGGAATTTTCATTTTTGGCAGTGTATTTTTCTGTTTTTAGCATCAGAGTAATTGTTGTTATTCAGTTGCTCAATCGTGTGCAACTCTTTGAAACCCCATGGACTGCAGCACATCCTACCCTTCACTATCTCCTGGAGTTTGCTCAAACTCGTGTACATTGAGTTGGTGATGCCATCCAACTATCTCATCCTCTGTCATCCATTTCTCCCCTTGCCTTCATTCTTTCCCAGCATCAGAGTCTTTTTCAATGAGTCAGCTCTTTGCATCAGTTGACCAAAATATTGGAGCTTCAGCTTCAGCATCAGTCCTCCCAATGAATATTCACAACTGATTTCCTTTAGAATTGATTGGTTTGCTCTCTTTGCAGTCCAATGGACTCTCAAGAGTCTTCTCCAATACCACAGTTAAAAGACATCAATTCTTTGGTTCTCAGCCTTTCTTGTGGTCCAACTCTCACATCCATACATGACTACTGGAAAAACCATTGCTTTCACTATATGGATGTTTGTAGACAAAATGTCTCTGTTTCTAATACACTTTTTAGGTTTGTGATTTCTTTTGTTCCAAGGAGCAGGAGTCTTTTAATTTCATGGCTGCAGTTATGTCTACAGTGATTTTGGAGACAAAAAAAAAAAAAGTCTTTCACTGTTTCCATTTTTTCCCATCTATTTGTCATGAAATGGTGGGAGGGGATGTCATGATCTTATTTTTTTGAATGCTGAGTTTTAAGCCTTTTTTTCCACTCTCCTCTTTCACCTTCATCAAAAGCCTCTTTATTTTCTCTCTGCTTTCTACCAAAAGGGTAGTGTCAACTGCATATCTGAAGCTATTGATATTTCTCCCAGCAATCCTGATTCCAGGCTGTGCTTCATCCAGCTGGGCATTTCACATGATATACTCTGATATATCATATATCACATGATATATCTCCTCTTGCATTTAACATTTTGTTTATTTGGGTCCACTCTCTTTTCTTCTTGAACAGCCCGGTTAAATATTTATGAATTTTATCTTTTCAAAAAAAAATCAGTCTTGGTTTCATCAATCTTTTCTTTTTCTTTTTTTTTTTCTTTTTGGTCTTTGTTGTATTTATTTCTTCTCTGATTGTTATTAGTTCCTTCCTTCTGCTGACTTTCAGCTTTGTCCTTTTCCTAATTCCTTTAGGTTAGGTTATTTTTATGATAGTCTTCTTATTTCTTAAGCTAGCCTTGTATCTCTATAAACTTCCCTCTTAGAACTGCTTTTGTTACCTCTTGTAGATTTTGGAAAGTTGTGTTTCCATTTTCATTTGTCTTGAAATATTTTTCTATTTCCTCTTTGATTTCTTTATTGGCCTATTTGATTTTCGTAGCATATTGTTTTGTCTCCCTGTGTTTTTAGCTTCCCCATTTGTCCTTGTATAATTGATTTCTATTTGCATAACTTTGTGTATAGAAAAAATGTTTGATATCAATTCTATCTCTTAATTTTTTTTATGGCCTAACATATGACCTATCCTGGAGAACATTCAATGTGCACTTGAATAAAATGATGTTTCTGCTGTTTCTGTATGGAATGTCCTTTAGATACCTATTAAATCTAACTTTCCTATTGTATCAAACATTTAAAACCACTGTTGTCTTATTGATTTTGTTTGGGTGATTTTCAATTGATATAAGTGGGTTATTAACACATGCTACTATTACTATATTACTGTCATATTCTCTCTTTATGTTTATTATGATTGCATTATATATTTAAGTGCTTATGTATTGGGTGTATATGTGATAATGAGTATAATGTCTTCTTTTTTATTGATCGTTTTATCATTATATGATGTCCTTCTTTGTCTCTTGTATAGAATTTGTTTTAAAATATCTTTGCAAGTGATATGACTGATGGGATGTTACTATAAAAATGTATAAACAGCTTATATAATTCACAATAAAACCCACAAACAACCTAATTATAACATGGGAAGAGCTGCTGCTGCTAAGTCACTTTAGTCGTGTCCAACTCTGTGCGACCCCACAGACAGCAGCCCACCAGGCTCCCCCGTCCCTGGGACTCTCCAGGCAAGAACACTGGAGTGGGTTGCCATTTCCTTCTCCAATGCATGAAAGTAGAAAGTGAAAAGTGAAAGTGAAGTCTCTCAGTCGTGTCCAACTCCTAGCGACCCCATGGACTGAAGCCCACCAGGCTCCTCCATCCATGAGATTTTCCAGTCAAGAGTACTGGAGTGGGGTGCCATAATAAACTTTTTTCCAAAGAAGATATATAGACAGTCAACAGGTGCATGAAAAGATGCTCATCATTGCTAATCATCAAAGAGTTGTAAGTCAAAACCACAGTGAGATATCTCTTCACATCTATCAGAATAGCTAACATTAAAAAATCTGCAAATAACAAGAGTGGATGTGAATAAAAGGGAAACTTTGTACACTGTTGTTGGAAATGTGAATTGGTACAGTCACTATGGAAAACAGTATGAAGCTTCCTTAAAATACATATATTGCTGGTAACCTTATGGTCCAGCAAGTCCATTCCTTGGTATATATACAAAGAAAATGAAAACACTAATTCAAGAAGATACATGCACCACAGTGTTCATAGCAACATTATTTACAATAGTCAGTATATGAAAACAGCCTGTCAAGTAAAAGATAAATGGATGAATAAGTTGTGAAAAGAATGAAATTCTGCCACTAGCCACAATACAGATGGAGGTAGAGGTCATTATGCTTAGTGAAATAAGTCAGAGAAAAAATATTTTGTTATCACTTATTTACAGGATATTAACAAAAGAAACAGATTCACAGATTTAGAGAACAGGTTGTGGTACCAATGAGGAGAAGGAAGGAATTTGCAAGACAGGGGAACAGGATTAAGAATTACAGACAACTATGATAAAATAAATATGCAACAAAGATATATTGTACAGCACAGAGAAATATAGCAATTATTTTGTAATAACTGTAATATTTTAATATATAAAAATATTGGATCATTAAACTAATAAAATATAAATCAACTGTATTTCAATAAGATGTTCCCTGATGGCTCAGTGGTAAAGAATCTGCCTGCCAAGGCAGGAGCCATTGATTTGATCCCTGGGTTGGGAAGATCTCCTCGAGAAGGAAATGGCAACCCACTCCAGTATTCTTGCCTGGGAAATCTTCTGGACAGTGGAGCACGGTAGGCTATATTTCAATAAAAAATAAAGTTCAGTCAAGCTGAGGAAAACAATAAGACTACCTTTGTCAAGAAAGAAATTCAAGTAATTAATTGTTCATATCTTTCTACAGTTTAATCTCAACTAATTGTCCCAGTTTTTTCCCTCTTCCCCTTTATTCCAGATATCATTATTATATTCCAGATGTCATATAAATATAAATGCACAGCAGTAACACTTGTTTAAACTTTTTAATTGGGTTGAATTTTATCATTTTTTATATACACCATTACAATTTACACTTATGAAGCATTCTTATTTTTTCAAATAATTTGTATAATTTACTTTAAAATTTTTCTTTGATATTAACCTAAACAAAGCAGGCCTATTTTACAACTGAGGACAGACACCATTATATATGAGGTCACATTGTCTCATGCTGTGCAAAGTTACACTGCAATTTTTATCACTAAGGGTTTCAGTTGACTTATCAATCTCATTTTTAAATTTGATCTCAAAATACTATATTCATCCCAAACTCACAAAGAGCTGATTCCAGTGGAGTCAGTGAGGCCAGAAAAAGGGGGTTAGAGAATGATGAGTTGTGAAGGTGCAGATCCCCTCCATGTTATTCTCTGAGGAGGTGGCTTCTAAGATCTTTTTGGCAAGTGAGTGAGTATTTGAGTGTCTCACAATGCTAATTAGTTATAAAAAGAAACACAGAGGGAAGTCCAACTGCTAGACAGCTGCCCTACACATCAAAGTGTCAATGCCAGTTAACAGATGCTGCTGATCAGCTGCTTTCAACTTGTTTTCATAAGTCTACCAGGAGAATGACAGGGAGTTTATACAATTTGCTTCATGAGTTTAGACTCAAGCAAAACAGTACCTCCTCTAACAATACACATTCAATATTTGTACTTCCTTGGATGTTATAACCTTTGCCAGTGGTTGCTAATTTTCATATGTTTCTGACTACCATCAGTAACAGCTACAAAATTTTACTGGACATCTATTCTGTGCAAGAATCTACTGCTGCTACTGCTAAGTCACTTCAGTCGTGTCCGACTCTGTGCGACCCCATAGATGGCAGCCCACCAGGCTCCCCCGTCCCTGGGATTCTCCAGGCAAGAACTCTGGAGTGGGTTGCCATTTCCTTCTCCAATGCATGAAAGTGAAAAGTGAAAGTGAAGTCGCTCAGTCATGTCCGACCCTCAGCGACCCCATGGACTGCAGCCTACCAGGCTCCTCCGTCCATGGGATTTTCTAGGCAAGAGTACTGGAGTGGGTGTCATTGCCTTCTCCGGCAAGAATCTACAGTGAGAATTAAATAGTACAAGTGGATGTAGACAAAATTTTTACTCTTAAAATCTAGAACCAGAAAAATAGTACACGAAAATATAAGGCAGTGTTTACTAAGCACTAAAATAATATTCACAACAGAAAATACTGACATTATTAAAGCTGGGACTCTAATGGTATATTTCTACAACTTCAATTATTTTCCTCTTGATTGATCTCTCTATCTTTTCTTCTTTTCTTTTCATCTTAGTAGGATATTCCAATATACCTCTTAAATCAACAGAGCTGATCCTATTGTTGTTAATTAAAGAAGTTTTACTCTGGCTCTTAAACAGAAAAAGTCAATTTTGAATGAATGTGCCTGATTTGGAAAGTGATTGGGCAGATAGAAAAATTCTTAGAGGTTAAGTCAGAAGTCTACTCATTTTAAGAATTTTTAGTCTGTAATAATGAAAATAACAATATAAAAGCAACATTTTAAATATTTTTATTATACTTAGTGAAACTTACATATACCCATATATTCACTTAATTCCTATGTAAATTCTGTGAAGTTGTCAAGAATTGATACTGTCTTTTTAGAAATCAGGAAACTGAAACTCTTGATTAAAGTTAAGCCTGAAACTAAGGAGCAGAATTCATATTGTCCCACTCAGACCACTGTTATACTATTATACTGTACCTAAAATTCTAAGACACCAAAACAAATTTACTGAAGAGTGAATTCTAAGACCTTATGGACCTGAGAATACCAACTTTAGGCATAACTGGAAAGTTGAAACAGGCTGTTTTCAACAGCCCTAATCCCTATTCTGCAGCCTCCCTTCCCTTTAGCCCTTTATCTTTCACTTTACTTCTCTAGTCCCAACTGAAGCCTACCTATTGGTGGAAGGCTTTTATTGCTTCATCTTTCTTGAAAGAGACAAAGGAAGAGATGGCAGGGATGGCCGATAGAAATTTCCTGATACTAGTACTGTGTATCTGCTGTATCTTTCCACATAATCCTTCTTGTTCAAAGTTAGGAAAGGGACTTTCTGTTACATTGTATTAGAATGCTTTTCTTTCAATTGTCTTGTCATTGAATGGTGAGAGCTTAAAGAAAAACACGGCTTTTATCCTGAGTACCATCCTGGGTACATTGTAAGTGCACAGGAAATATTTTCCAAATGGCAGAATAAATGAAATGGAATATAATATTCGGATGTCTACATACTTAATTACCACAATTTTATGGTCTTCTAAATCAGAATAATATTACGTTAATTAAGAAAATTCACATGCATTCTCATTTCTAGAAAAGACACTTTGGAAACTGCTGTTAAAGGTATAAGAAAAGTAAACAGTCATAGATGAGATTTCAAAAGAAGTTTTCATCAGGGATACATAATTCTTAAATCAAAGTGTAGGGCAAAGCCTTAATCTCTTATCCTGATTACTCTGGAATGTGTCTGAAACCAATAGAGAAGATGAACTATTACAGTCCAGATGCAGCTGCATTTTTAGAGCTGTTATTTAAGTCTCCTCAGTATAAAAGTGGGCTTTCCTTGTGGTTCAGCTGGTAAAGAATCTGCCTGCAATGCCAGAGACCTGGGTTTGATTCCTGGGTTGGGAACATCCCCTGGAGAAGGGAAAGGCTATCCACTCCAGTATTCTGACCTAGAGAATTCCATGGACTGCATAGACCATGGGTTACAAAGAGTCAGACACAACTGAGTGACTTTCACTTTCACTTTTCAGTATAATATGGAAAATATGAACATATTAAATTATTAATAGACAACTTTATAGGCCAAAGACAAGGTGAAAGCAATTGGAAAAGGGAAGCTATAAAATGAAGTAGATCAAAGGATGTGATTTGATCAAAACTCACCCAACAATCTTTTAACTGTGCATTATGTCAAGTGGTTTTTAGTTGCAATTATAGCAAGTTGAAGAAGTATTCAGACCACCCGGAAGCAGGCAGTGTTATTGTTTCAAGTCCCAGATATATCTAATTTGATTCTACTTATCTGAATGTTGGGACAAATTATCAAAGACTCCTTTTAGCCTCTCCTGAACAGATTCTTTACTGCTGAGCCACGGGGGAAGCCCAAGACTCACCCTATATCCCAGAAATTTGAAGTTAATCAACTAGAGCTCACTTCAGAGTATGACCAAGTAAATCAATAATAATGAGTAGGCAATTAAAGCTTTTTCTTACTAAATTCAACAAATTTCAGATTTGGTGGGGAAAAAACCCTAGGTCTCTAAGATTTAGCTTAGGAATTAGAGAGTCAGAAAACTCTCAGACCACAGAAAAGAAAAAAAAAAAAGAAAATGTCTAAAATTTTATGTTTATATGCTATTTTGTGTTAAAACATTTATTTAAAATAAACTGTCCTAATTGACTTCACAACAGCCTTCTGAAATAAGACACGCATTATCATCTTAATTTTCTACCTGAGCAAAATTAATCTTATAGGCGTACGTTTCAGTCACCTTAATAGGAGAAACCATCTAAAAGCCAATAAAGGAGTAGGTGTTTATTTCTTGGGCCCAGAGAAATAATAAAAAATGAGAACAGTAGTTATGTTTAGGGACACAGATCAGAGGAGCCTTGAGATAAGATATTTAATGGAGTTATCAGATGAGGTTTTAGGCAGCAGGCAAAATATTCATGGATTTATAGCATCATGTAAAACTCCATTAATCAAGGTTTGATCCATAAAACAGAACTACTGGGAACTAAATATACATATGTATATACATGCATGCCTGCTTAGTTGCTCAGTTGTGTCTGAAAATTTGTGACCCCATGGACTGCAGCCTGCCAGGCTCCTCTGTCCATTGGGCATTTTGGGCAAGAATACTGGAATGAGTAGATATTCCCTTCTCCAGGGGATCTTCCCCATCCAGGGATCGAACTCAGGTCGCCTGCCAAAATACATGTGTGTGTTAGTCGCTCAGTCGTGTTAGTTGTGACTCATGGACCGCAGCCCAGCAGGCTCCTCTGTCCATGGAATTCTCTAGGCAAGAATACTGGAGTGGGTTGCCATTTCCTTCTCCAGACAAAATACATGGAATTATATTAAAATTTTGAGTGAATATAAATTAGAAATCTAGCATTCCATTCATACTAAGTCAAACAAGAGGAATCAAAATGTCATAACTTTTTAACTAGGCAAAAATTCCTAATTTTATATTATAAATGTTATATATTTATTTATTTATTTATATATATGGATTCCTTGGTGGCTCAGATGGTAAAGAGTCTGCCTGCAATACAGGAGACCTGAGTTCAATCCCTGGGTCAGGAAGATCCCCTGGAGAATAAAATGGCAACCCATTCCAGTATTCATGCTTGAATAATCCCATGAGCAGGGGAGCCTGGCAAGTTACAGTCCATAGGGTTGCAAAGAGTCAGACACAACTGAGTGACTTCACTTTTCACTTTATATGTAGGAAACCTGGGTTTGATCCCTGGGCCAAGAAGTTTCCCTGGAGAAGGAAATGGCAACCCACTCCAGTATCCACGGACAGAGGAGCCTGGTGGGCTATAGTCCATGGGGTCACAAAGAGTCGGACGCGACTGAGTGACTAACACACACACACACACACACACACACACACACACACACGTTCTTCTACTACAATTTATAAAGGTTTGAGAAAGAACATTAAAAAAAAAAAGAGAGAGAACTCAGAAAACATGAACTAAATGAAATGGTATCACTGAGTATGAAATAAAAAAAAGAGAAACAAATTAGATAAAAGTAAAAAATCATCATACAGTCCAGTTGGTTTTTAAACATGAATGCTCATTAGAAATGCATCTGGAGTTTTGGAGGAAAAAAAAAAAAGAAATCCCTAGATATTTATATCCTTCAAAAAATTCCAAGATAATTCTGATACACATATGGATTTTTAAAAATTATTGCAAGTTTTTCTGTTAAATGGTAGTTGTAATTATTTAAAATTCTATTTTTTTTATGTTGACCTATTATGATACAGTAATATTAAGTGAATCATAGTTACATAATCAGAAATGGTAAAAGTTATTTATAAATTTTCATCATCAATAACCAAAAAATAATAATTATAATTGCAATTACAATTACAAAGGCATGATATAAACATGATTAACCTAATAATATAAAACAATTACATACAGTTGAGGGGTTAAGTACAGTGAAATGGTAAGTGGAAGTACATACATAAAAATGTTTTCATCTGCCCAGTGAGTCTATGTCTTTCAGTTGGTGCACTTAATTCATTTATATTGAAGGTAATTATCAATATGTATGACCCTATTATCATTTTTTTTAACGAAGATCATGGCATCTGGTCCCATCACTTCATGGGAAATACATGGAGAAACAGTGGAAACAGTGTCAGACTTTATTTTTCTGGGCTCCAAAATCAGTGCAGACGGTGACAGCAGCCATGAAATTAAAAGACGCTTACTCCTTGGAAGGAAAGTTATGACCAACCTAGATAGCATATTGAAAAGCAGAGACATTACTTTGTCAACTAAGGTCCATCTAGTCAAGGCTATGGTTTTTCCTGTGGTCATGTATAGATGTGAGAGTTGGACTGTGAAGAAGGCTGAGCACCGAAGAACTGATGCTTTTGAACTGTGGTGTTGGAGAAGACTCTTGAGAGTCCCTTGGACTGCCAGGAGATCCAACCAGTCCATTCTGAAGGAGATCAGCCCTGGGATTTCTTTGAAGGGAATGATGCTGAAGCTGAAACTCCAGTACTTTGGCCACCTCATGCGAAGAGTTGACTCATTGGAAAAGACTCTGATGCTGGGAGGGATTGGAGGCAGGAGAAGAAGGGGATGACAGAGCATGAGATGGCTGGATGGCATCACTGACTCGATGGGCATGAGTCTGGGTGAACTCTGGGAGTTTGTGATGGACAGGGAGGCCTGGCGTGCTGCGATTCATGGGGTCACAAAGAGTCGGACACAACTGAGCGACGGAACTGAACTGACTATTTTCTGTAGATCTTTCCCTTCTCTTGCATTTTCTGCCAGAACAATTCCTTTAGCACTTGTTGCAAAGTTGGTTTGGTGGAGCTGAATTCTCTTAACTTTTGGTTGTCTGGAAAGCTGTTGATTTCTCCATGAAATCTGAATGAGAGTTTTGCTGGGTAGAGTATTCTTGGTTGTACTTTCTTCCCTTTCATCACTTTAAATATGTTGTATGGCCATCAGATGATGATGAGTGAGTAAAGTGTGATAAAACCATTCAATAGAGCAAAGTATGGCGATAAAGAGAAAATAAAATGAGTGTACATGTTATACCATAGGTGAACTTTGAAACTTTTATTTTAAGGAAATACTTTAGTCACAAGACACAACATACTGTATGAAGCAATTCACATGAAATATTTAGAATAGGCAAATGAAAGGATATTTAAAACTTCCTGTGAATGGATATAATGTTTTCTGTGTAAGTCAATAAAGAATGATCAGATTAAAGTATTAAAAAAAAAATACATTGTGCCATTCCCTTCTAGCATGTAGAGCTTCTGTTGAGAAATTAGCTGATAACCTGTGGAAGTTCCCTTCTGCATCGTCATTTTTTCCCTTGTTACATGTATTGTTTTATCTTTGTTTTTAATTTTTGTCAGTTTGATTACTATGTCTTAGTGTGTTCCTCATTGTGTCTATGCCACCTGGGACTCTGTGTAGTTCCTGAACTTGGTTGACTATTTACTTTCCCATATTAGGGAAATTTTCAGCTATTATCTCTTCAAATACTTTTGGGGGTACTTTCTCTCTCTCTTCTCCTTCTAGGACCCCTATAATATGAATGTTGGTGCATTTAATGTTGTCCCAGAGATCTCTTAGGCTGTCTTCATTTTTTTTTCATTCTTTTTTCTATATTCTGTTTTGCAGCAGTGATTTTCACCATTCTGTCTTCCATATTACTTACCTATTCTTCTTTCTCAGTTATTCTGCTGTTGATTCATTCTAGTGTATTTTTCATCTGTTTGTTCTTTCGTTTTTCTAGGTCTTTAATAAATATATCTTGCAGCTTCTCATTATGTTTCTGAGATCCTGTATTGTCTTCAGTATCATTATTCTGAATTATTTTTCTGGTAGGCTGACTATCTCCCTGTCACTTAATTGTTTTTCTGGCTGTTTATCTTGCACCTTCATCTGGGACCTAACTCTGCTTTTTCACCCTGATTAACTGTCTGTAATGTGGTTTTTATTCTAGCCTCTGTGGGATTGTGTATTGCTTTACTTCTTCTGTCTTCCCTCTTGTGAATGTGTTCAAGAGGCTTGTGTAAGCTTCTTGCTGGAAGCGATTGGGTGGGAAAAACTGGATCTTGCTCTGATGAGAAGGGCCTCAGAAAGCTTTAATCCAATTATCTGCTAATGCATGGGGTTGCACTGTCTTCTTGTTAATTGTTTGGCCTGAAGCAACCCAACTCTGAAGTCTATGGGCTCTATGGTAGAGTTAATGGTAACCCCTAAGAGGGTTTAAACCAAGGGGCATCTTCCAGGGCTGCTGCTGCTCGTACCCTGTCTCTGTAGTGAGCCACTGCCAACCCACACCTTCATAGGAGACCCTTCAACACTAGCTGGTAGGTCTGGTTCGATCTCCTGTAGGGTCACTGTTCCTTTCCTCTGGGTCTTGTTGCATGCAAGATGCTGTTTGTGCCCTCTGACTCTGAAGTCTCTGCTTCCCCCAGTCCTGTGGAAGTCCTGTAATCAAATCACACTGGTGTTTGTGGGGCTTCCTAGTCCTTTTGCTGGATCCCCAGTCTGGGAAGCCTGATGTGGGGCTCAGAATATTCCCAACAGCCAAAAAACTTCTTTTGTATTATTGTTCTCCAATTTGTGGGTCACCCATTTGAAAGGTATGTGATTTGATTTTAGCAAGATTGTACCCCTCCTACCATCTCATTACGGCTTCTTCTTTGTCTTTGGATGTGGAGTATCTTTTTGTTGTGGGTCCCAGCCTCCTCCTTGGTTGTTCAACTTGTAGTTGCAATCTTGGTGCTCTCACAGGAGATGAACACACATCCATCTACTTCACCATCTTGAACTGGAAGTTTATTTTCTATGTCTTTTCATTTTCTTCTATATTTCTATATTTTCATCCTATTCATTTCATTATGAGCACTATTATTTTTTCCTCTTCTGACACTCATGCATCATTACTTCTCTATTCTTGCATATATTTGATTGTGGACTGATTAGATGATATTAAGCCATGGAATTGCTGGATGCATACGTTAGGGGTACTTTCCTTAGGATTGGAGTTGCATAGAATTCTTCTGGGCACCAGAAAATGCTAATAACACCAATTCAGTCCCCAGCTGAGGGTTATAGCTCAATATAGATATTCTGGGCTCAATTCCCATATCATGCTGCTTGACAGTGGCTCAGGATCAAGATCTCAGTAATGCTATTGGCATCTATTTTCAGGGCAAATATGCCTTCTTGTCTGTTCATCTTTTCTTAACACTACTCACTCTTGGTTCTGCCACTGCCTACAACTCATCTTTTCCTTCTCCTTTATTTTTTATTTATTTTCTTTCCTTCTTCTGAATGTCAGGGAGTTTAGAGACATCGTCTATCCCTTACAATCCTGGTAATAATGTTGTCCCCATTTTAACGTTGCCTTCTCCAGGATCTAATGGTTCAAGACTGGGAGGATCTCTCCTCTTACCTGGTTAGCTATTATTATGTCTTCACTAAAGAAGTACATATTTCTTTGACCTTGTAATTTTTGCAGCCATTGTTTCTATGAATATAACTTCCCTGCCATTTCTTCCTTTAGAGATAGAGTAGTAGTAATAGAAGAAGAGTCCGTGGTGGTACTAGTAGTAGTGTGCTGTGTTGATCCTTTCAGTGATTTTGAGTAAAGACTCAGACTCATATAGACAAGTAAGCCGAAGCATTCTTGTTGAACAAATGAACAATACTTAAAGTAGCTTATAGTCTAAACTATTTAATTAAGAAAGAAGAAAAGACTGTCTTTGGATACTAGTCTTAGAAAAACTTTAGTAGAAGAAGTGAGAGGAATAATATTTTTTTAATAAATAAAATCAATCCTACAAATGAGAATAGATCATGGGGTGTCAGTATCATAGGAAGTATTGTTGATAAAGACTTGGCTCTGAACAGAGAGTTAAAATTAATACTCCTCTGAAAGAAAATCACCATGAAAAGAAGCAATCCGATACAATATTATGATCAGCATTCATCATGAATTCCTTAATTTTTATCTTTCAAACTAGTTAATTCTCCTGGCTATTGCTCAAACACATCTATTTGGTACTGAAATCCATTCACTTGGTTTCTCAACCTGCAAACTTCAATCATATTTGACATTATGTCTTACTTACGTTTCCTTCTTTGATCTCTCTGCTCATTAATTTATATGCATACTCATTGCTTTAGTCACCACTGATACACAAGGACAATTGCAACTTGGTCTGCCTGACTCCCATCCATAGAAATCACTTACATAACTTTTTCTCAAGTTCAAATCTGATCCTTCCACTTCTCTATATATTTTATGACTTCAATGTTTTCTGTTGGTTTCTTTTTTTTTTTTTTTTTTTTTCTATTTATTTATTTATTTATTTATTTTTATTTATTTATTTTTTTATTTGATAAATTTAATGCCTTTTATTGCCATACCTCATTTTACTGTGCTTTGCTTTAGTGAGCTTTATAGATACATGTTTTTTTTTTTTTTTTTTCCTTGTTAATTTTCTGTTTAGTTGATCTATCCATAAGTGTGAGTGGGTATTAAAGTCTCCCACTATTATTGTGTTATTGTTAATTTCTCCTTTCATACTTGTTAGGATTTGTCTTACATACTGCGGTGCTCCCATGTTGGGTGGAAATATATTTATAATTGTTATATCTTCTTCTTGGATTGATCCTTTGATCATTATGTAGTGACCTTCTTTGTCTCTTTTCACAGCCTTTGTTTTAAAGTCTAATTTATCTGATACGAGTATTGTGACTCCTGCTTTCTTTTGGTCCCAATTTGCATGGAAAATCTTTTTGGTTTCTTAGTCTCATTTACCATCTTCATCTGTGTTTTTCTCTTCTGACACTCCTGTACCACACTAGATGCAACTATTTCCCAAAATACCACACTGATGTATGACTTTGTGTCACAGATTTTATTAAAATTTTGGGAGGTTGCAAAGAAAAGATTATATCACAATGTGGCACAGAGAATAATTTATATCATATGGTAGAAATCCATATTCCAAAGCACCAGATTCTTCTCTGGGATTTTCCCATTTTGTATTCACATTAGTCTGTCAAGGGATTTATCTAAACAGAAGTCATTATGCTTCTCCCATAGAATGAAAGTATGGTTTTAAGCAATACTTTTTTCCCTCTGATATCTGCTGCTTCCCTTATCCTACCTCACACACCATACCAAACATCAAGTGGTTAATTATTCTTTTGCCTTTGCAAAAATAGCCTGGGGGCTGAGTGCCCTTATTTCTGCTTCCAGTATAAAGTCAGGGGTGCTCCCTGTCCAGTGATATGTCCTTTGGACCTCTATAGTATCAGCCCTTCTGAATGTTTATTACTGCCTTTGTATTATGGGATAAATATTAGTATCTTTTTCATGAATAACAGTGTTCCTTAAAAATAAGTACTACTTTCCTGGTGCTGTAGCTAGAACAAAGCAGATAGGTATTGCCAATGAAAAATTGTCACTTGCCACCTGCCTCTACAAGCATTAAATCACTGGCTACTGCAGCCCCTGAGCTTCAGGACATCCTAAAATTTCAGGGTGGAGATCAGGAATGAGGTACTCTGTGCTCTGGGAAAAACTGGCAGAACAGGCTTTCAGACTCATATTTTGAGGAGATTTTACAAGTTCAAATTCTTGCATATCTAGAAAAACACTAAAATTATTAATGGTGACATATGCTCCTTGTGACTAGCAGCAAGCCTCTGTCAAAATGTGTGCTTGATTACACATACTCTCCCTCTTCACTAAAATCATGTACAATGCTTACCTTCAATTTGCCTCTTTGGAGCAGTTCTTAAGAACTGAGATTTTGTCTCCTGGGCTGTAGTCCTTTTGCCCCCATAAATCTTAACTCACACATTGTGCTACATTTTTTTCATTTTATTTATTTATTTATTTATTTTTGCTACCTTTATTTTATTTTTTTAACTGTTTTTTTTTCTAATTTTATTTTATTTTTAAACTTTACATAATTGTATTAGTTTTGCCAAATATCAAAATGAATCCGCCACAGGTATACATGTGTTCCCCATCCCGAACCCTCCTCCCTCCTCCCTCCCCATACCATCCCTCTGGGCCGTCCCAGTGCACCAGCCCCAAGCATCCAGCATCGTGCATCGAACCTGGACTGGCAACTCGTTTCCTACATGATATTTTACATGTTTCATTGCCATTCTCCCAAATCTTCCCACCCTCTCCCTCTCCCAGAGTCCATAAGACTGTTCTATACATCAGCCTACAGCTCAACTCCAGAAAAATAAATGACCCAATCAAAAAATGGGCCAAAGAACTAAATAGACATTTCTCCAAAGAAGACATACAGATTGCTACCTTTATTTTCAATCAACAGTATTTTATACATTTTTGTGAAATAAAGAATATTTTTGTATCCCTCAAATTTTCCAAAACTATCTAAATCAAATAAATTCTACCCTCAGAATAACAAAAAAGAGTCCTTTTATTAATATAATAAAATTTATGAAATCATGAGGAAGAATTATAAAACAATAATCAGTAACATAAGAATCCCCAAGGACAGAGGAGCCTGGTGGCTGCAGTCCACGTGGTCACAAAGAGTTGGACATGACTGAGCAACTAAGCACAGCACAGCACAGAATAAGAATGCTAAAATATATTTATAAATGCCAAGTGTTTTATAATAATTGTCATGAACTTTCACAATAACTTTGAAAAGTAAGCATTAATATCCTGATTTTGTAGATAAGGAATTGGTCTCAGAAATCTTAAACAAAATGCAAAAAAGATGAACTATTAAGAATTTTTTTAGGATATGGTTTTCTAGAAGATCTTTTCTATCACAAATCATATCTATTTTTAAAAAATTGTTGGGTTTGCTATATATAATTTTGTAATGCTTTTTACTTTCTATAAACTAAAATCTTTAAGAAACTTTGGAAGTTTCAAGTGCTACAATAGAAATATTGTGGTAAACTGGCAGAGAGTTGCAGATATTAGTGTTTCACTAAGCTTCAGGCAAAGAAAGCAAAAATGAGACATATTAGCTATTTTAAAAAGATGCAAACATGTATAATATCATATATGAAACTAATCACCAGTTCAGGTTCAATGCATCATACTGGATGCTTGGGGCTGGTGCACTGGGATGACCCAGAGGGATGGTACAGGGAGGGAGAAGGGAGGGGGTTTCAGGATGGGGAACACGTGTATACCTGTGGCAGATTCATGTTGATGTATGGCAAAACCGATACAATACTGTACAGTAAAAAAAAAAAAAAAAAGATAAAATCTATTTAGGCTTTTTTCATGTGATCATTTCTGCAAGAAGTTTCAAGTCAATTCAATTAAAATAATTTTAAAATGAAAAAAAAAAAGAGAGAACAGAGGCCACCTAATAATTAATAAATTTTCACTGTTAAGCACTAGACCATGGATCTCATAATGAACCATAATTATTTGCACAATGCTCTTTAGTGTCTTGGCCAATCAAGTTTATAGTTGTCCAAAAGAGTTGAAAATGCTTCACGGAAGATATTACTTTAGAAATTTTAATGACTAAGATTTCTGCTTTTGAGAATTATCCAAAATTGTCATTTTTTTCTTTATATACTTTCATCAAATCTCATTCAAATTTGTTCTCTCAGTCTTAATTGCCTACAAAATTTTCTGTTTAAGAAGGACAAGGAAGATATTTCAGTTACCTGAAATAATATATGCTTATTCAGAGTATAAAAGGACCGGTAAGCTTAAGCATTGAGTTGGGGCATGACAGGTAGATTTTTTTTTTCTTTTAATGTCTTCAACAAACACTCATTAATCTTCTTTATATCCAAATCACTGCAAGACCCTGATGAAATAATAGTGAAAAAGAGGAAAGGACAACATTTCTTCTCACAGTGAGCAGATATGACAAATGAAAAGAACTTAGTTTAGTTCAGTTGCTCAATCATTCCCAGAATGAGGGTTTTTTCCAATGGGCCTATTCTTTGCATCAGGCGGCTAAAGTATTGGAGTTTCAGCTTCAGCATCAGTCCTTCCAATGAATATTCAGGACTGATTTCCTTTAGATTGACTGGCTTGAGCTCCTTGCAATCCAAGGGACTCTCAAGAGTCTTTTCCAGCAACCACAGTTCAAAAGCATTGATTCTTAGGTGCTCAGCTTTCCTTATAGTCCAACTCTCACATGTATACATGACTACTGGAAAAACCATAGCTTTGATTACATGGAATTTTGTTGGCAAAGTAATGTCTCTGGTTTAATATGCTGCCTAAGTTGGTCATAGCTTTTCTTCCAAGGAGCAAGTGTCTTAATGTGATGGCTGCAGTCACCATCTGTAGTGATTTTGGAGCCCCTAAAAATAAAGTCTCTCACAGTTTCCATTGTTTCCCCATCTATTTGCCATGAAATGATGGGACCAAATGCCATGGTCTTAGTTTTCTGAATGTTGAGTTTTAAGCCAACTTTTTCACTCTCTTCATTCACTTTCATCTAGAGGCTCTTTAGTTCTTCCTCACTTTCTGCCATAAGGGTGGTGTCATCTGTGTATCTGAGGTTATTGATATTTCTCCCAACAATCTTAATTCCAGATTGTGCTTCATCCAGCCTGGAATTTTGCATAATGTACTCGGTATATTAGTTAAATAAGCAGGGTGACATTGTACAATCTTGATGTATTCTTTTCCCAATTTGGAACCAGTCTGTTGTTTCATGTCCAGTTGTAACTGCTGCTTCTTGACCTGCATACAGATTTCTCAGGAGGAAGGTAATGTGGTCTGGTATTCCCATCTCTTTAAGAATTTCCCACAGTTTGTGGGAAATTGATCCACACAGTCAAAGATTTTGGCATAGTCAGTAAAGCAGAAGTAGATGCTTTTTCTGGAACTCTCTTGCTTTTTCAATGATGCAACAGATGTCAGCAATTTGATCTCTTGTTCCTCTGCCTTTTCTAAATCCAGCTTGAACATCTGGAAGTTTATGGTTCATGTACTGTTGAAGTCTAGCTTGGAGCATTTTGAGCATGACTTTGCTAGCATGTGAGATGAGTGCAATTGTGCAATAGTTTGAAAATTCTTTGACATTGCCTTTCTTTGGGATTGGAATGAAAACCGACCTTTTCCAGTTCTGTGGCCACTGCTGAGTTTTCCAGCTTTGCTGGCATATTTAGTGCAGCATTTTCATAGCATCATCATTTACGATTTGAAATAGCCTAATTGGAATTCCATCACCTCCACCAGCTTTGTTCATAGTAATGTTTCCTAAGGCCCACTTGACTTCACATTCCAAGATGTCTGGCTCTAGGTTAGTGATCATACCATCGTGGTTGTATGGATCATGCAGATTTTTGTGTAGCTCTTTTGTATATTCTTGCCACCTCTTTTTAATATCTTCTGCTTCTGTTAAGTTCATACCATTTCTGTCCTTTACTGTGCCCATCTTTTCATGAATTGTTCCCTTGGTATCTCTAATTTTCTTGAAGGGAGCTGTAGTTTCCCATTCTATTGTTTTCATCTCTTTCTTTGCATTGATCACTGAGGAAGGCTTTCTTATCTCTCCTTGTTTTTCTTTGGAACTCTGCCTTCAAATGGGTATATCTTTACTTTTCTCCTCTCCCTTTAACTTCCCTTCTTTTCTCAGCTATTTGTAAGGCCTTGTCAGACAATCATTTGCCTTTTTGCATTTCTTTTTCTTGGGGATGGTCTTGATCAGTACCTCTTGTACAATGTCACAAATCTCCCTTCATAGTTTTTAGACACTCTTTCTATCAGATCTAATCCCTTGAATCTATTTGTCACTTCAACTGTTTACTTGTAAGGGATTTGATTTAGGTCATACCTGAATGGTCTTTTGGTTTTCCCTACTTCCTTCAATTTAAGTCTGAATTTGGCAATAAGGAGTTCATGATCTGAGTCCCGTTCAGCTCCTGGAGTTGTTTTTGCTGATTTCTGTGGGTAATAATCCATTAGAAGAAGTAGAGTACTCATGATAATCAACAAAAGAGTCTAAAATACCATACTTGCGTGCAATCTCAAAAATGACAGTGTGATCTCTGTTCATTTCCAACTCATTCAATATCACAATAATCCAAGTCCATACCCTAACCAGTAATGCTGAAGAAGCTGAGATTGAACAGTTCTATGAAGACCTATAATACCTTCTAGGCTTAACACCCCCCAAAAAAGATGTCTTTTTCATTATAGTGACTGGAATGCAAAAGTAGGAAGTCAAGAGATACCTGGAGTAACAGGCAAATTTGGCCTTGGAGTACAAAATGAAGCAGGGCAAAGCTAACAGAGTTTTGCCAAGAGAACACACTGGTCATAGCAAACACCCTCTTCCAACAACACAGTAGACAACTCTACATATGGACATCACCAGATGGTCAATACCAAAATCAGATTGATTATATTCTTTGCTGCCAAAGATGGAGGAGCTCTATATAGTCAGCAAGAAAAAGACTGGAAGCTGACTCTGGCTCAGATCATGAACTCCTTTGCAAATTAGTCAGACAGAGAAAAACAAATACTATATGATTTCACCTGCATGTGGAAAGTGAAAAAAGCTTATAGTCACAGAGATCAGTTTGGTGGTTACAGGAGTTGGGAGATGGGGAGTATAGGTTAGGCAAACAGAAGAAAGGAGTCATAAAATGCAAATTTGAAGCCTAGCTTGGAGCTTATGTGTGAGATGAGTGCCATTGCGCAGTAGTTTGAACATTATTTAGCATCACCTTTCTTTCAGATTTGAAAGAAAACTAACCTTTCCAGTTCTGTGGCAACTGCTGTGTTTTCCAAATTTGCAGTCATATCTCAGTATTCCTGGAGAATTTGTTCCAGGACACTCATAACCCTAATACCAATTCCTTATAAAAAATAAAATTCTACAGATCTTCGGTGAATTTGGTGAATTTTGGAAACATATTTTTTTGATGCTGCTTTGCTGCTGTTTTTTACCAACTGCTCCTTAAATTGCCCTATGGAGGTATTGTTGTCTCCAATGTGAAACTATCTCCCATCTCAAAGTTCACATAGCCCTCTTTGAGGTACTATTTTCCATCTTCTAAATCAATAATTCTTTTATATACACTATTTTCCTGGATTTACTCTAGCTCTGTTTCAATGTTATAAGCCTAACAAAAATTTAAATGACTATAAATGGTTTAATGTTCCATTACTTCTAGGCATTTGCATTTTTACAGAGGCACTTTAGAAATAGCACTCAAAGGAATGATTTTCTAATATCAGCATGGTAGTTTAGGCAATATGCATACATTCGGGCAGTGAGATTACCTGTCATCCTTCAGTCATATCAGCAGACAGGTTCTTATTCAACTCTTGCCTGTGGCTAATTCTATAGGGCTTTTAAGTCCCATTCAAAAACCCACTCAATCACACATTGAATCTTTTTTCGTCCTATGCGTCTACAGCTCTCTACTGGGGTGAGTAAATCTCCTATTTTTCCCATAGGTCAGTACCTCTGGGGAAAAAAAAAATGCATGAGCTTAGCTATGATGAACATCAAAATATCTAGCATTTCTATTTGGAATCTAAAAGGGAAATATATTTAAAGTGGAAAAACTTTGACATTCACTTTGGCAGAGTAGATTTAGTTTAACCTGAATACCCAGGGTGGTGAAAGTATAAGTCAGATCAGGCAGTGGCATACATTAAATGGTAACCTAATGAGATTAGCTGTATTTCAACAAAGGATGCACCTGCCACTAGACTCAGAAGCCAGAAGGCTGATGTCCTGTACCCCATAGATATAGGATCAGACATAGAAAAGCTCTGCTTGGAAGAATTAATGATGCTTTAAGAACATTCTTGACAAAGTAGAAGACTTTGTCAATACATTCAAAAAACTAAGATCATGGCATCTGGCTCATCATTTCATGAAAATATATACGGAACAAATGGAAACAGTGGTAGATTTTATTTTCTTGGTATCCAAACCACTATGAATGGTGACTGCAGCCATGAAATTAAAACATTCTTTCTCCTTAGAAGAAAACCTATGACATACCTAGACAGCATATTAAAAAACAGAGACATCACTTTGCCGACAAAAGTGCATATTGTCAAAGCTATGATTTTTCCAGTAGTCATATACAGATGTAAGAGTTGGACTATAAAAAAAGCTAAGAGTCAAAGAATTGAGGCTTTTGAATTGTGGTGCTGGAGAAGACTCTTGAGAGTCTCTTGAACAGCCAAGAGATCAAACCAGTCAATCCTAAAGGAAATCAACCCTGAATATTTACTGGAAGCACTGATGGTGAAGCATCAATACTTTGACCACTTATTGCAAAGAGCTGACTCATTGGAAAAGACCCTGATGCTGGGAAAGATTGAGGCCAAGAGAAGAAGGGAGTGACAGAATGTGATGGTTGGATGGCCTCACCCAATAAATGGACATGAATTTGAACCAACTCCAGGAGATAGTGAAGGACAGAGAAGCTTGGTGTGCTGCAGTTCATGGGGTCACAAAAAGTCGGACACAACTTAGTGACTGAACAACTGTCCAAAGGATTCATAGGAATATCTGAGACTGAATGGTTTATAAATCTTAGCAAATATATGGAAGGAATTTCAGGGGAGGGTTTAAATTGAGTTATCTCCTGAATATTCAAAAGTGGTGGAGTGGTGGGTGGCTGGCAAGCAAGTCTCATTAAATTCAGAGGAACTGAGATCCATGTTGTCATATGAGAAACATGAGCAACCAGTGGATGTCTTTGGTGGTATATAGGATGGAAGGTGAGCTCACCTGCAAGAGAGAGATTTAAACTTGATGGGAGATAACGGTCAGAGTCACAAGATCAATGATTATATGGTAGTGAAATACACTCACATTTTCTTGTGTCCTTGCCTTGTTCAGTTCAGGGTGATTTCGAAGAAGAAGTGGCAACAAAGAGAAAATCAAGTCAACTTCTAAACTAGTGGTGCTTATATGTGAAAAATGAAGACAAATGCCAGCTTTGCTCTGCAGTATAAGGTATTTTGGTGGGAGAAGGGCACCTCTCATCAATAATCCACAGAAAATTCTGCTGCACTGGAAAATAAAACATTGCAGCAATTTTTAGTGGGAAATAAGATGAATTGGACAAAAACCAGTTCTTTAGTAGAGAAACTTCCAATTGTAGGAAGAAAACTTTGTCAGTGGTATTTTCTAGGGCTCTTGACTTCATCATCAGAGAAATAGCTCTACATTAAGAAAATATTTGCTGTCCTTTGTGTCTAGACCCTTCAAAATAGAAGAACAAAGAAGGAGTCTCCTGGGCAAAAGAGTGGATTAGAAAGCAAATGAAGCCACCAAGTTGCTATCACATTCCTACTTCAGAGACATTTGTATTCTATGATGATTTGGCTTGAAATGACTCTTCTATACAGTAGAATCCAGCAAACTGAGCATGCAGAAATTGAAAAATAGAAATATGTTGAAAGATATCATAATTATCTTTGAATAGTTTTAAGGACATTTTATGGAAAAGATAGATTTATTCTGTTATTCCAGAGGGAGAAAACATAACAGTGTAGACTTACAGATACATTAAACTGATAGATCTATCCCTTCTAGCATAAAAGTATAAATGAATGAATAACTATGAACATATTTTGAAGTAGAAGTTGTTCAAGAGAAAAACCAAAACGTGAATATCATTTATATATAATCCATTCTTCTTTGCTAGATGCCTTCACCCAAACCATGACCAACAGATAAATGCCTAATTCAGTTTGAAAGAGAACAACATAAAACAGATTTGGTATTTTTTTAGAAATATTATAATCAAAACTTAAATTTCAAAATTAGCAAGACAAACTAAAATATATTTCTCTTCTTCCTGTTTTTCACCCTCTCCTTCTTCTCCTCCCCCTCCATTTTCTGTTTCTGATCTCCTTTTTTTTTTTTCTATAATACTAATGTCAGGATAGAAATATCATCCATTTATATGGTAAGAGGAGAGTTATAGTGTGGCTTCACTGTTCATAATTGCATAATTATAATGCATATGAAATAACTTCATATTAGATAGATGAATGTTTTAATGGAATAACTCAATTATTTTTATGAGATATTAAAATAGATCTCAAATATATGTGCAATCAGACTCAGTATCCTACAATCTGTTAGTGTATATAACTCCACATTTTAGAAACATTTAATTAGTCTCTAAATACGTGATTAAACTTAGACATAGAAAAGCCACAGAGGGAAAGTTCACATCAATACACATTCATTTATTTAGCTGCATATTACACCAATTTTGGTGACCACTTTGCTTTTGCTTCCTGTCCAAAATATGTTAGCAAAATAGCAATTCCAAAAAAGGAAGAAATTTAACACTTGTCTTAAATAATATGGATTTTAATTTTTTTCTCTTCTCTCAGTAGCTTTGCAACTTAATCAATTGCCAGTCTGTAAACATACTTCAACTGAACAATCTACTGTATATATGATGCAAAATAAACATTAAAAACTGTCTCATAGAAAATAATTGTTTTAGCAATTCAAATGAGAAAGAATATTCAAGAAATCTAATGTATTCTTATGCTGTCTTAAAAGACTGAAATCTGTAAAGATTGCATTCAAAAACAAAGTTTGTGAAAGCCTAGGAATAATACTGATCATGTATTAGGGATCAAGAAGTCATGGCCACAAGGGCATTTTTTAAAATTTCATTAATATTCAGGGAGAAACATACAGCCAATTTTTTGACTTAACTAAGAAGCTTAAGCTGACAGAGTTGGTCAATTAGTCTGACATGGAGTCCTGTGAAACATTATATTTACTCATGGTTAACAATAAAAGAAGAGATGCTTCCATAAGTTGTCCCAGAAGACAAAATTTCCAAAGAACTAGTTATAATCCTTTATGGTATTTCCATCATCATGAAGCATTGCTAAAATATAAAAGAAATTTTCTCTTTTAAATATCTGAATTCTGTGTTAGACCAATTAAACTCCAAAGAACATGTTTACTTTTAGGTACAGCGTCATCTTTGAGACAGTATAGACTGATGTAGTGGAGAAGGCAATGGCAACCCACTCCAGCACTCTTGCCTGGAAAATCCCATGGGCAGAGGAGCCTGGCAGGCTGCAGTCCATGGGGTCTCGAAGAGTCAGACACGACTGAGCGACTTCGCTTTCACCTTTCACTTTCACGCATTGGAGAAGGAAATGGCAGCCCACTCCAGTGTTCTTGCCTGGAGAATCCCAGGGACTGCAGAGCCTGGTGGGCTGCTGTCTACGGGGTTGCACAGAGTCAGACACGACTGAAGCGACTTAGCAGCAGCAGCAGACTGGTGTAGAAGCAACAACAATAAGAAAAATATTCCCCTGCATTCTTGCAATACTGTTAGTAGGCATACTGCTTTTCAGCAAAAACAGGCTGTTCCTGTTACTTCTAGAAGTCCCTTTAGAAGATGTGACAATGCATGTGGGTTTCAGCATATAGCAATCTCCAAGCATCCCTTACTAAAAGGACTACACTGCTTCCTAATAAACTTTATCTTGAAGGGTTGGTGTTAATGATGTACTTCCTATATTCTTAACTTGAGCCCTACTACTTTAAAATGTAGCCCTCAATGGAATCATGTCAGAAAAGGGAAAACACACAATCAACTATCCATGACCCTCAGGATTTGAAAATGTCACAATTGCTGAGTTGCTGGTTTTAACTGCCCTTCAATTGCTCACTGTCTCTCCCACATCACCCTCTTCCTCCTAAATGTGTGGGTACTTGGTGTTACTTAGCTTCTGATATTTTTTTTCCTCTCCTCAATTTCTAAGCCTAATGAGGCTGAGCTGAATTAATAATGGATGTAATAAGTAATGACTCATTGTTTGGGGGCCCACGCGTCTGTGTGTGCTGTGGAACAGGAGCCAGGACTCTGAAGCTATTTGTTCTGCTATGTCACTTGCCACCAAGCAATGCCACTCATCAATAAAAGGCAAGATGACGGATGAGTTCATTTAATGGAATCCCTCTGAGTGAGCTACAGTCCAACTCTTCAATAGGTCTGCTACCGTGCTCTCTCTCTCCCTTTCTCCGTCTTGTGGCTCTTTTTTCCTTCCTCCTAAATTCAGGACAGTTGGAAATCATGCTTGGCTGAGAGGGTCGCCATTGGTGCCAGTAGCTCCTTCTGCTCTTAACAACTGCTACCCTAAATAAAATCAGCAGCTCTGTGCCTGGAGATTAAATCTGTGCCACCAGAAAGCAGCGGCACCCTATAGGGTTTGCCCACATGCACCCCTGCCTGAGTTCAAGTCTTTATTTCCATAGATGATGGTTGTGTTGAAGGAGAGGGTGCATCTCCTGTGGAGTGAAGGGATAAGTATTCCATTGTGGTTCTTTTCAGGACAGACACCAAAAACCAGGCTGCTCCCTGGGAAAATCTATAGTTTTCCTCTTTATTATAGCCACCCTTAGTTTGTATAGTCCCACTAGGTAAGCATGCTGCTTCATTTCATGACCTAGATTTCACCCACAGTAAAGTCAACATTAACAGCATCTTACCAATGACAGGCCAACTTTTTTGTGTGTCTGCCAAAATGGAGGTGATATTTAAGAAAGTGGACACCCTGTAACTACAAAATGTGAAAATAAATCAGATATCCAAAAAAAATATATATGCCTTGACATCAACACACTGTTTTAAAATGTCAAATAATTTTTATGAAGCATAAAAAACCCAAATATATGGAATCAAATATAACCACCAGGTAAAATTAAGGAAAGAGAAAGTTGAAAAAGAAAAGGAGAGTGGTTAACAGAACTGAAGCTCAGCTGTGTTGGCAGACTATAGTCTCAAGATTTTCCATTATGTAGAAGTGACAAGAGGAGTAAAGTGACAAGATGGAAAATAGAATTACAAGATGTTATAGATAGTAAGGTTAGCATAAATTTATCTTTTAAGTTCATGGCTAGATATTGGGACAAACACATTTTAAATTTCTCTAATTTCTAAAATTGAAATGAAGTTATATTTATAATTTGAACATCACTGACAAACAACTAACAGTCATTTAAGTCTAAAAGCTCTCTTGACAAATATACATTAATGGATCTAATAGATGCTATATATACTCACACATGTGTGTTCAATCACTTCAGTTGTGTCTGGCTCTGCGACATGGACTGTAGCCCGCTAGGCTCCTTTGTCCATGGGATTCTCCAGGCAAGAATACTGGAGTGGGTTGCCTTGCCCTCCTCCAGGGCGTCTTCCCCAGCCAGAAATTGAACCATATCTCCTGCCTCTCCTGCATTGCAGGCAGATTCTTTACCCACAGAGCCACCTGGTAAACCCATATATACACATATGCATTCATATTTGAACCTGTGGCATGAATATAAGGGCATGAGGCATTTCTCTATCCCAGAAATTCAGAAATTTGACAGAGATTTTTTCCTGAACTTTTACTGGGAATGGTTCTAATATGTACTATCCATATCTAACATTCTTGATTTCATGTGAAGCAAAAAGCATTGATTCTCTTGATGCTGACATTGTATCTCATATTCAGGTCCTTGCAGAGTTGAATCTATTCAGAATTAAAGTTAGTGTCAAACCAGGAAAAGTGATGAGAAAGGAAGAAATATAGTGTAAGGAACTGAATGAGGAACAAAAATGTATTTTAAAAACCAACACAGTAAGGACAGCCAAGAAATAGATTAACAGAGCATTAAATTTTATTGCTGAGCACAAATGTTCCATTCCTTTCTCTGAGCTCCTAATCAGCATTTTTCATTATTTTTCTTCCACTATATCTGGCTTCTATGCATCAATGTCCATATCAACACCTCTAATAACACTAAAAATTATCATCTCATACCAGCATTCCCCAACACATGGAACCTTGCCTGGACTGACCTTCTCTCAAGTTAGACTACCACACCACTTCAGTCATGGGTTAAGATAAGAATTCTCCCTTTGGATGCAAATCATTTTAGGGACGATTGGCCTATTCAAATGTAGGAAAGACTGATTGCCTTCCTACACATGACAGAGTTGTGTTTCTGTGTCGTCTTATGTGGGGCAGGCTGTCATCTAATCAAGCTTACATTCTTTAGAAAAGGACTGCTCTCAAAGTATCATGTCGTATGGCCTCTCAGGATGCTCTGGTGTGATTACCACCACTTTCACCCTTCCATTTGGTCCACAGACTTCACAACTCCCACTGTTCTGTGTTGGATACAATTCTATACGGGTTAAAGCATTAATGGTAATATTAATGGTAATAGCACCATACCCCTGAGAGATAACATTCATGACTGTTTTTACTCGGATGTGGTAAATATGAACCCAGTGATTTTAATGTTCTCATACAGTTCTAGCCTTATGAACACTTTGCTTGTAGTTTCTGGAAACACGAGGACAAAGCGGAAAATTACATCTTTACAATTCAGGCCAGAACTGTCCTTAAACACCTTCACATCACCACAGCACCGAACCTCTGCAGACTAGAAACTCATTAATATGTGCTGAATTGAAATGGATTTAATAAAATCTGGTCTTTGTCCTCTGTGCTTATTTTCTCATCTTCTATTCCAATTATTCTGTAAATCTGTTTCCCCTTAGTTTTAGAAATTTGGCAGGTGGTACTTTAATTTAATCTGTTCTTAAATATTCTGACTCCAACATAAATTAAGACCATATGTGTACTGTGGTAGGCTGAGATATGTAGCTGTGAATTAAATTTGATTTTGCAAGTGTTTATTGATCACTTACTATGTGTTTAGTATCCTAAACATGCACAGCTGTGATGATCAAAATACTACCATAAACAGAAGGCAATCACAAATTATTTCAGACCTTTACAGTTCAGGAAGTTTTTAAACATTGATATTTAGACCTGGACTTAAGGACATTTCTAGAATTTGAGCTACAAATTATAATTGATTTCTTTTATTTGTGAAAATCTCAGCGTTGTAAAGAATCTAAGGAATGTGTTCTATTTCAAGCCCCATCCCATACAAAAATCTTGAATGACAACCTTCACTAAAGTTATTTTGCCTGCTTGAACACACCAAGATTAGGAATTTGACTAGCCTGCAGGAAACATAGGACTTGGTCAGTGTTTCCCCTTCCTAGTCTATGTTGGCTCTTCCATGCAGGTGTCCCACGGCACTCTGTTTCATACAACAAGCAATACATGTTTCTCCTTCGCTTTTACTCTCCTCAACAAGGAAACCACAAGTCAGACAATACTAAGGGCATGAGAAAAAACATGATTAAGAAGTGCAGTACCAGGAGAAACAACTGATGTTAACTACTTGACAGAGTAACTGGTACACTTATTTCACCAATACTGCAACACAGCTCAGATCATGGTGAAAACTTCCTTTTTGTCAACCATTTAAGATAACTGTGTATTATCAATATTGATAAGGAAACTCTTTGCATTTTACACATTTAATATTTGCACCATAAGGGATGGGAAGCTGAAGATTAGACACAAAAAAGGATGAAAAAGAGGACTTCACTGGTGATCGTGGGTTGGTCTAGGTTATAGATGTGTTCTATTTGGTCTCTGATGAGGCACTGTTTTTGATTTTGGGGATTTATTTGCCAATGTATTAAAATAGAGAGCCATTTCAACTACTCTTGACATGCAAAAGATCCAGCAGCACTGGATTAGCGTTTCCAGGGTATAGGTCAACAGCCATTGAAGGCATATGCTCCTTGAGATGGAGCATAGACTCTTATCCACCACAGTTTCTTTTTCTTTTTTTTTTTTTCCCTCATTTTTACTGCCTGCCCTCTATACATACTTGGGCTCTGTACTGGCCACATAAGATACCTGCAGGGGATAAATCAACACCAGTAGCAAAAAAAGAAAAAAAAAATCAGAGCCAGATGAAACCAGAAGAATGTAGAATGTATGCAAACATACACTTTCCTAGTGAGTCCAAAGTAAACCAGGGTTTCCTGGATGCCTTTTGATTCCTGAATATTTGTGACTAGCCAACAGTAAATCCCTGCCACAGCAGGTTCTAATGCTGGTTTGCACCAGAATTTATCATTTCCATTATCATTTTCTGTTCACTTGTACATTAAATCTACATATAACCACAACAAAGAAACTGAAAGCACAGTACTGCTCCAAGTACTATGCTAACCTCTGGATGCACCCTGTTGAATATTATAGGCTTAGTCACTACTCACCAGCCACACTAGCTCAGCCCCACCTTGCCTGTGGGGTCTGGTGGAAGCAGTGGTGTCTGGCACATACAGTGATACTGTCTAGTACAAGTGGGAACTGCACTCAGGAATGGCAGTGGAGAGTAAAAGACCCTTTTTAAGAGGACAGGTAGAGCCACTGAAATATGGGTAATTATTCTGTAGGCAGTTTGAACCCTGGAGAAGGAAATGGCATCCCACTCCAGCGTTCTTGCCTGGAGAATCCCATGGACGGAGAAGCCTGGTAGTCTGCAGTCCATGGGGTCACACAGAGTCGGACACGACTGAAGCGACTTGGCAGCAGTTTGAACCCAGAAAACATATGTGACACATCAAAGCAAACCATGTTACGGAGGAATAGTTTTACTTTATCTTTATCATTGCAAATTCTATCTGAACCTGTTCCTTCTATTCAAACAGATGTTTTAAAGACCCTATTGTTAGCTCATTATGTATATTTACAATCCTCAGTCAATTTAGGCTTTAGGATTTTTAAAAGGAATTATACATATTTTTACCACACATTTGCATTCACCTCTGCAACCACATCTTTTAATAGATCATTTTAATTTTCTGATAATCAGAATTCTGTGAAAATCTGAGTATAACTGGGTATGATAATTTTGAAAGAAAATTTGAAAGTATATACTGTCATAACAACTGAATTTATTTTAAATAAGTCAGCCATTCCTACAGTTTTGTTCTACCTTGCAGAAATTAGTTTATTCTTTATTAATCATATTTTCACATATATGATATATATAGAGAGATATAGATATGGTATGCATATAGATATGATGTGCATATTTATATGGAACTTCCCTGGTAGCTCACTAGTACAGAATCTGCCTGAGATCCTGGTACAATTCCTGGGTTGGAAAGATCCACTGGAAAAGGAATAGGCCACCCACTCCAGAATTCTTGGGCTTCCCTGGTGGATCAGTTGGTAAAAAATTCACCTGTAATGTGGGAGGCCTCAGTTTGATCCCTGAGTTGGGAAGATCCACTGGAGGAGTGCATGGCAACCCACTTCAGTATTCTTGGCTGGAGAATCCCCGAGGACAGAGGAACCTTGTGAGCTGCAGTCCATGGGGTTGCAAAGAGTTGGACATGACAGTGACTAAGTACAATATGTGTGTGTGTGTGTGTGTGTGTGTATGTGTATATATATATATACACACACACACACAAATATATGCCACATACACATATATGGCTTTGCAGGGGGCACTAGTGGTAAAGAACCTGATTGCCAGTGCAGGTAGATGTAAGAGAACCAGGTTGGATCCCTGGGTCAAGAAGCCACCCTGAAGGAGGGCATGACAATCCTCTCTAGTATTCCTGCGTGGAGAATCTCATGGACAGAGGAGCCTGATGGGCTGCGTTTAATAGGGTCTCATAAAGTTGTACATTACTGAAGTGACTTCAGTTCAGTTGCTCAGTTGTGTTCAAATCTTTGCGACCTCATGGACTGACTGCAGCATGCCAGGCTGCCCTTTCCATCACCAGCTCCCAGAAGCTACTCAAACTAATGTCCATCTTGTCAGTGATGCCATCCAATCATATTATCCTCTGTTGTCCACTTCTCCTCCTGCCTTCTATCTTTCCCAGCATCAGGGTCTTTTCCAATGAGTCAATTTTTCTCATCAGGTGGCCAAATTATTGGAGTTTCAGCTTCAGCATCGGCCTTTCAAATGAATATTCATTTGATTTCCTTCAGGATTGACTGGTTGGATTTCCTTGCAGTCCAAGGGACTTTCAAGAGTCTTCTCCAAAACCACAGTTCAAAAGCATCAATTCTTCAGCACTCAGCTTTCTTTACAGTTCAACTCTCACATCCATACATGACTACTGGAAAAACTATAGCTTTGAGGAAACAGACCTTTGTTGGCAAAGTAATGTCTCTGCTTTTTAATATGCTCTCTAGGCTGGTCATAGCTTTTCTTCCAAGGAGCAAGTGTCTTTCAATTTCATGGCTGCAGTCACCATCTGCAGTGATTTTGGAGCCCAAAACAATAAAGTCTCTCACTGTTTCCCCATCTATTTTCCATGAACTGATGGGATAAGATGACATGATCATATTTTTCTGAGTGTTGAGCTTTAAGCCAACTTTTTCACTCTCCTATTTCACTTTTATCAAGAGGCTCTTTAGTTATTCTTTGCTTTCTTCCATAAGTGTGATGTTATCTGAATATCTGAGGTTATTGATATTTCTCCCAGCAATCTTGATTCCAGCTTGTGCTTCACCCAGTCCAGCATTTCTCATGATCTAGTGGGTGTTGGCAATTCGATCCCTGGTTCCTCTGCATTTTCTTAATCCAGCTTGAACATCTGGAAGTTCATGGTCCACATACTTTTGAAGCCTGGCTTGGAGAATCTTGAGTGTTACTTTGCTAGTGTGTGAGGTGAGTGCAATTGTGCGATAGTTTGAGCATTCTTTGGCATTGCCTTTCTTTGGGATTGGCATGAAAACTGACCTTTTCCAGTCCTGTGGCCACTGCTGAGTTTTCCAAATTTGCTGGCATATTGAGTGCAGCAATTTCACAGCATCATCTTTCAGGACTGCAGATGGTGATTGCAGCCATGAAATTAAAAGATGTTTACTCCTTGAAAGGAAAGTTATGACCAACCTAGGTAGCATATTCAAAAGCAGAGACATTACTTTGCCAACAAAGGTCCGTCTAGTCAAGGCTATGGTTTTTCCAGTAGTCATGCATGGATGTGAGAGTTGGACTGTGAAGAAAGCTGAGCGCTGAAGAATTGATGCTTTTGAACTGTGGTGTTGGAGAAGACTCTTGAGAGTCCCTTGGACTGCAAGGAGACCCAACCATCCCATTCTGAAGGAGATCAGTCCTGGGTATTCTTTGGAAGGAATGATGCTAAAGCTGAAACTCCAGTACTTTGGCCACATCATGTGAAGAGTTGACTCATTGGAAAAGACTCTGATTCTGGGAGGGATTGGGGGCAGGAGGAGAAGGGGACAACAGAGGATGAGATGGCTGGATGGCATCACCAACTCGATGGACGTGAGTCTGAGTGAACTCCGGGAGTTGTTGATGGACAGGGAGGCCTGGTGTGCTGCAATTCATGGGGTTGCAAAGAGTTGGACACAACTGAGTGACTGAACTGAAATGAACTGAACTGAACTGAATGTTCAAGTGGTTTTCCCCACTTTCTTCAACTTAAGTCTGAATTTGGCAATAATGAGTTCATGATCTGAGCCATAGTCAGCTCCTATTCTTGTTTTTGCTGACTGTATAGCACTTCTCCATCTTTAGCTGCAAAGAATATAATCAATCTGATTTCAGTATTTACCATCTGGTGATGTCCATGTGTAGAGCCTTCTTTTGTGTTGTTGGAAGAGGGTGTTTGCTATGACCAGTGTGTTCTCTTGGCAAAGCTCTGTTAGTCTTTGCCCTGCTTCATTTTATACTCCAGTGCCGAATTTGCCTGCTACTCCACGTAGCTCTTGACTTCCTACCTTTGCATTCCCAATCCCCTATAATGAAGAGGACATCTTTCTTGGGTATTAGTTCTAGAAGATTTTTTAGGTCTTCATAGAACCATTCAACTTCAGCTTCTTCAGCATTACTTGTCAGGGCATAGACTTGGATTACTGTGATATAGAATGGTTTGCCTTGGAAGCAAAAAGAGATCGTTCTGTCTTTTTTGAGACTGCATCTGAGTATTGCATTTGGGACTCTTTTGTTTACTATGATGGCTACTCCATTTCTTTTAAGGGATTCTTGCCCACAGTAGTGGATATGTTCGTCATCTGAGTGAAATTCACCCATTCCAGTCCATTTTAGTCCACTGATTCCTAAAATTCCATGTTAATTCTTACCATTGCCTGTTTGACCACTTCCAGTTTGCCTTGATTCATGGACCTAACATTCCAAGTTTCTGTCCAATATTGATCTTTGTAGTGTCAGACTTTACTTTCATCACCTGTCACATCCACAACTTGGTGTTGCTTTTGCTTTGTTTACATCTCTTCATTCTTTCTAGAGTTGTTTTTCCACTGATCTCCAGTAGCATATTGGGCACCTACCAACCTGAGGAGTTCATCTTTCAATGTCATACCTTTTTGCCTTTTCATACTGTTCATGGGGTTCTCAAGGCAAGAATACTGAAGTAGTTTGCCATTCCCTTCTCCAGTGGACCACGTTTAGTCAGAATTCTCCACCATGACCCGTCCTTCTTCGGTGGCCTTACAAGGCACGTGTCATAGTTTCATTGAGCTATATGAGGTTGTGGTCCATGTGATCCGTTTAGTTAGTTTTCTGTAATTCTGGTTTTTATTCTGTCTGCCTTCTGTTGGATAAGAGGCTTATGGAAGCCTCCTGATGGGAGAGACTGACTGAGGTGGAAACTGGGTCTTTTCTGATGGGCGGGGCCATTTTCAGCAAATCCTTAATCCAGTTTTCCATCAATGGGCAGAGCTATGTTTCCTCACTTTTGCTTGACCTGAGGCCAAACTGTGGTGGAGGTAATGAAGATAATGGTGACCTCCTTCAAAAGATCCCATACATACACTGCTGCACTCAGTGTCCCAGACCCTGCAACAGGCCACTGCCGAGCCATGCCTCTGCCAGAGAATCTCTCTTGGCCAAAATGGTGGAGGAATAGAATGGGGAGACTGCTTTCTCCTCCCAAAATGTATCAAATGATCATCTGAATGCTGAGAAACTTCCATGAAACAACTTCTGAACACTGGTGGAGGACACCAGGAACCCAGAAAGGCAGCTCATTCTCTTTGAAAGGAGGTAGGACAAAATATAAAAAACAAAAGGGGAGACAAAAGAGTTAGGTACAGAGACCAGTCCTGGGGAGGGAGTCGTGAAGGAGGAGAAGTTTCCACACAGTAGGAAATTCTTTCACAGGAGGGTCTGTGGGGAGTTTTGGAATCTCAGAAGGCAACATAATTGGGAGGAAAAAAAAAAATACAGAATACAAGCCTAACTGCAACTGCGGAAAAGAAAACTTTCCTGCAAAAGGCTCTAATCTAAAAACCTGGCCTGCTCACAGAACACAAGATTGTAGGAATACAAAAGGAGAGCTTGTTACTGTGTACAGGCCCCTCCCAGCCCAGAGGTAGAGAGGCAGGCTTGTGACAGACAGAGTCAGGAGAGAAGGGGCTGCTACATCTTCCACCAAACTGTGAGCAGGTTCCCAGCTGCTAACCATGTCTTCCTGAGATCCTATACGGTTGACATCTGCCAGGAGGGTCTCAGCCTGAGATCAGGTCTACAGAGGAGACATAAGGCACCTGAGATGGTCCTCTCCCAGCACACCTGGGAAACAAAGAGGCCAGGACAAGAGAGGTAATTAAGATGCACAGCCCACCAGGGACAGCACGCTCACCAAGCACCTGGTCGCTGGAGCTGCTCAGACCTGAGGAGGACACAAAACACACGCCCAACCCACAGAGACTGAGCCAGAACTGTGTCTGAGTGTCTCCTGTGGAAGTACAGGTAAGCTGTGGACTGCTGCAGGGACAGGGACTCTGGGTGCAGCAGACCTGGGTATGGCATAAGCCCTTTTGGAGGAGGTCACCATTAACCCCACCATAGATCTGCCAGAAATTACACAGGACTGGGGAAACAGACTCTTGGAGGGCACAAGAAAAATCTTGTGTACACCAGGACCCAAGAGAAAGAAGTGACTTAGCATGCATATATAGAGACACAATGAAGGCTTTCCTGGTGGCTCATACAATAAAGAATCTTCCTGCAATGCAGGAGACCTGGGTTTGATCCCTGGGTCAAGAAGGTCCTTTAGAGGAGGGCATAGCAACCCACTTCAGTATTCTTTCCTGGAGAATCACATGAACAGAGGAGCCTGGTGAGCTACAGTCCAAATGGTTGCAAAGAATGGGACACAACTGAAGCGATTGAGCAGACATCATAAAGCAGTGAAAGAAAGAGAGACGACTATAGTCTAAGAAGTTAAACTATTTGCCTAATATTTCCCTGAACAACTTTAGACATTTAAATGGTCACAGGAAAACTAAACGAAAAGTACTTTTTAAATAATAATGCAGTCCCAGTTTGAAAATTAATTTTCATCAGGTGAATCTACTATATTGCACTGAAATGTATTTTGTTGTTGTTCAATTGGAAGTCATATCCCACTCTCTGTGACCCCATGGATTGCAGCATGCCAGGTTTCCCTGTCCCTCACCATCTCCCAAGGTCGCTAAAGTTCATGTTCACTGAATCAGTGATGCCATCCAACCATCTCATCCTCTCTCACTCTCTTTTCCTTCTGCCTTCAATCTTCCCCAGCTTCAGGATCTTATTTTCCAAAGAGTCAGCTGTTCACCTCAAGTGGCCAAAGTATTGGAGCTTCAGCTTCAGCATCAATATTTTCAATGACTATTCAGGGTTAATTTACTTTAAGATTGACTGGTTTGATCTCCTTTCTGTCCAAGGGACTCTCAAGAGTCTTCTCCAGCACCACAGTTCAAAGCATCAATTCTTCAGAGCTCTGCCTTCTTTACAGTCCAGCTCTCACATCTGTACATGACTACTGGAAAGATCATAGCCTTGATATATAAACCTTTGTTGGTAAAATTATGTCTTTGTTTTTTTTTTTTTTTTAATAATACTCTTTTATTTTATTTCTTTTTTTTTTTGCATATACATTGTTTTTTTTTAATTTAATTTTATTTAACTTTACAATATTGTATTGGTTTTGCCATATACCAAAATGAATCTGCCCCAGATATACATGTGTTCCCCATCCTGAACCCTCCTCCCTCCTCCCTCCCCATACCATCCCTCTGGGTCGTCCCAGTGCACCAGCCCCAAGCATCCAGTATCGTGCATTGAACCTGGACTGGTGACTTGTTTCATATATGATATTATACATATTTCAATGCCATTTTCGCAAATCATCCCACCCTCTCCCTCTCCCACAGAGTCCAAAAGACTGTTCTATACATCAGTGTCTCTTTTGCTGTCTCGTACACCGGGTTATTGTTATCATCTTTCTAAATTCCATATATATGCGTTAGTATACTGTATTGGTGTTTTTCTTTCTGGCTTACTTCACTCTGTATAATAGGCTCCAGTTTCATCTACCTCATTAGAACTGATTCAAATGTATTCTTTTTAATGGCTGAGTAATACTCCATTGTGTATATGTACCACAGCTGTCTTATCCATTCATCTGCTGATGGACATCTAGGTTGCTTCCATGTCCTGGCTATTATAAACAGTGCTGCAATGAACATTGGGGTACACGTGTCTCTTTCAATTCTGGTTTCCTCAGTGTGTATGCCCAGCAGTGGGATTGCTGGATCATAAGGCAGTTCTATTTCCAGTTTTTTAAGGAATCTCCACACTATTCTCCATAGTGGCTGTACTAGTTTGCATTCCCACCAACAGTGTAAGAGGGTTCCCTTTTCTCCACACCCTCTCCAGCATTTATTGCTTGTAGACTTTTGGATCACAGTCATTCTGACTGGCGTGAAATGGTACCTCATAGTGGTTTTGATTTGCATTTCTCTGATAATGAGTGATGTGGAGCGTCTTTTCATGAGTTTGTTAGCCATCTGTATGTCTTCTTTGAAGAAGTGTCTATTTAGTTCTTTGGCCCATTTTTTGATTGGATCATTTATTTTTCTGGAATTGAGCTGTAGGAGTTGCTTGTATAGTTTTGAGATTAGTTGTTTGTCAGTTGCTTCATTTGCTATTATTTTCTCCCATTCTGAAGGCTGTCTTTTCACCTTGCTTACAGTGTCCTTTGTTGTGCAGAAGCTTTTAAGTTTAATTAGGTCTCATTTGTTTATTTTTGCTTTTATTTCCAATATTCTGGGAGGTGGGTCATAGAGGACCCTGCCATGATGTATGTCAGAGAGTGTTTTGCCTATGTTCTCCTCTAGGAGTTTTATAGTTTCTGGTCTTACGTTTAGATCTTTAATCCATTTTGAGTTTATTTTTGTGTATGGTGTTAGAAAGTGGTCCAGTTTCATTCTTTTACAAGTGGTTGACCAGTTTTCCCAGCACCACTTGTTAAAGAGATTGTCTTTAATGCATTGTATATTCTTGCCTCCTTTGTCAAAGATAAGGTGTCCATATGTGCGTGGCTTTATCTTTGGGCTTTCTATTTTTTTCCATTGATCTATATTTCTGTCTTTGTGCCAGTACCATACTCTCTTGATGACTGTGGTTTTGTAGTAGAGCCTGAAGTCAGGCAGGTTGATTCCTCCAGTTCCATTCTTCTTTCTCAAGATTGTTTTGGCTATTCGGGGTTTTTTGTATTTCCATACAAATTGTGAAATTATTTGTTCTAGCTCTGTGAAGAATACCATTGGTAGCTTGATAGGGATTGCATTGAATCTTAAATTGCTTTGGGTAGTATACTCATTTTCACTATATTGATTCTTCCAATCCATGAACATGGTATATTTCTCCATCTATTAGTGTCCTCTTTGATTTCTTTCACCAGTGTTTTATAGTTTTCTATATATAGGTCTTTAGTTTCTTTAGGTAGATATATTCCTAAATATTTATTTTTTTCATTGCAATGGTGAATGGAATTATTTCCTTAATTTCTCTTTCTATTTTATCATTATTAGTGTATAGGAATGCAAGGGATTTCTGTGTGTTGATTTTATATCCTGCAATTTTATTATATTCATTGATTAGTTTAACTTTACAATATTGTATTGGTTTTGCCATATATCAACATGAATCTGCCACAGGTATACACGTGTTCCCCATCCTTTTTAACCCACTGTCTAGCTTTCTTGCTAAGAAGCAATTATCTTCTGATTTCATGGCTTCAGTTACCATCTGCAGCGATTTTAGAGCTCAAAAAGAGGAAATCTGTCACTGCTTCCACCTTTCCCCTTCCAATTGCCATGAAGTGATGGGACCAGATGCCATGATCTTAGTTTGTGTGTGTGTGTGTGTTTTCCACATTGAGTTTTAAGCCAGATTTTTCACTCTTCTACTTTACCCTCATCAAGAGGTTCTTTAGTTCCTCTTCTCTTTCTGACATTAGAGTGGTATCATCTGCATATTTGAGGTTGTTGATATTTCTCCTGACAATCTTGATTCCAGCTTGTAACTCATCCAACCTGTGTGCTGTGCCTATATACTAAATAAACTGGCTGAAAACAAGCAGTTTTGTCATTCTCCTTTCTCAATCCTGAAGCACTCAGTTGTTCCATACAGGGTTCTAACTGTTGCTTTTTATGCACATACAGGTTTCTCAGGAGACAGGTAAGGTGGTCTGGTATTCCCATTTCTTCAAGAGTTTTCTACAGTTTGTTATTATCCACACAAAGGCTTTAGTGTAGTCAGTGAAGCAGAAGTAGTAGAAGTAACAAGAAATTCCCTTGTTTATTCTATGATCTAATGTTTGTTGGCAATTTGATCTCTGGTTCCTGTGCCTTTTCTATACCCACCTTGAACATCTGGAAGTTCTTGATTCACATAATGCTGAAGCCTCACTTGGAGGATTTTGAGCTTACCCTTACTAGCAGGCAGATGAGTGCAATTGTCCAGTGGTTTCAACATTCTTTAATACTGCCCTCCTTGGGAACTGGGATGAAGATTGACATTTTCTGTTCCTGTCGTCACTATTGGGTTTTCAAAATTTGCTGACATATTGAGTGCAACACTTTAATAGTGTCATCTTTTAGAGTCTGAAATGGCTTTGCTGAAATTCCATCAGCTCCACTAGCTTTATTGGTAGAAGTGCTTCTTAAGGCCCATTTGAGTTCACACTCCAGAATGTCTGCCCCTGAGTGAGAGACCACAACATTGTAATTATCTGAGTCATTAAGATCTTAACTTTTTATTTTTGTACAATCCTTCTGTGTGTTCTTTCTATCTCTTCTTGCTCTCTTCTGCTTATATTAGATCTTTACTGTTTCTGTCTTTCATTGTGCCATCTTTGGATAAAATATTCCTTTGATATTTCCAATTTTATTTTTTTTAATTTATTCTTAATTGAAGCATAATTGCTTTACATAATTTTATGGTTTTCTGTCAAACATCAGAATGAATCAGCCATAGATATACACAGGTCTCCTTCTTCTTGTCCCTCCCTCCCATCTTCCTCTTGAAGAGATCTCTAATATTACCTGTTCTGTTATTTTTTCTCTGTTTCTTTGTATTGTTCATTGAAGAAGACCTCCTTGCTATTCTCTGGACACTTCATTTAGTTGGGTGTACCTTTCCCTTTCTCCTTTGCTTTTCACTTCTCTTTCTGTCCTCAGCTATATGTGAAGCCTCCTCAGACAAGCTTTTTGTCTTCTTGCATTGCTTTTTCTTTGGGATGGTTTTGTTCACTGCCTCCTGTACAATATTGCAAACCTCTGTCCTTAGTTTTTCAGGCACTCTGTTTACTAGATCTAATCCCTTGAATCTATCTGTCACCTCCACTGTGTATTCATAAGGGGCTTAATTTAATTTATATCTGACTTGCCTATTGGTTTTCCCCACTTTCCTTAGTTTAAACCTGAATTTTGTTATAAGGAGCTGATGATCTGAGCCACAGTCAGCTTCAGGTTTTGTTTTTGCTAACTGTATACAGCTTCTCCATCTTTGGCTACAAAGAATGTAATCAATCTGATTTCAGTATTGATCATTTGGTGATGTCTGTGCGCAAAATTGTTTCCTGTGTAGTTGGAAGTGCGTGTTTGCTATGACCAGTGCATTCTCTTGACAGAATTTGGTTAGACTTTGCTCTGCTTCATTTTGTACCCCAAGACCAAGCTTGCCTGTCACTCCAGATATTTCTTGAATTCCTGCTTTAACATTCCAATCCCCTATGATGAATAGGATATCTTTTTTGGTGTTAATTTTAGGAAGTCTTCTAGGTCTTCATCAGTTCAGTTCAGTTCAGTCGCTCAGTCGTGTCCGACTCTTTGCAACACCATGAATCGTAGCACGCCAGTCCTCCCTGTCCATCACCAATTCCCGGAGTTCACTCAGACTCACTTCCATCGAGTCAGTGATGCCATCCAGCCATCTCATCCTCTGTCGTCCCCTTCTCCTCCTACCCCCAAGTCCTCCCAGCATCGGAGTCTTTTCCAATGAGTCAACTCTTCACATGAGGTGGCCAAAGTACTGGAGTTTCAGCTTCAGCATCATTCCTTCCAAAGAAATCCCAGGGCTGATCTCCTTCAGAATGGACTGGTTGGGTCTCCTTGCAGTCCAAGGGACTCTCAAGAGTCTTCTCCAACACCACAGTTCAAAAGCATCAATTCTTGGGCGCTCAGCCTTCTTCACAGTCCAACTCTCACATCCATACATGACCACAGGAAAAACCATAGCCTTGACTAGACGAACCTTTGTTGGCAAAGGAATGTCTCTGTTTTTGAATATGCTATCTATATTGGTCATAACTTTCCTTCCAAAGAGTAAGCGTCGTTTAATTTCATGGCTGCAGTCACCATCTGCAGTGATTTTGGAACCCAAAAAATAAAGTCTGACACTGTTTCCCCATCTATTTCCCATGAAGTGATGGGACCAGATGCCATGATCTTCGTTTTCTGAATGTTGAGCTTTAAGCCAACTTTTCACTCTCCACTTTCACTTTCATCAAGAGGCTTTTGAGTTCCTCTTCGCTTTCTGCCATAAGGGTGGTGTCATCTGCATATCTGAGGTTATGTATATTTCTCCCGGCAATCTTGATTCCAGCTTGTGTTTCTTCCAGTCCAGAGTTTTTCATGATGTACTCTGCATATAACTTAAATAAACAGGGTGACCATATACAGCCTTGATATACTCCTTTTCCTATTTGGAACCAGTCTGTTGTCCCATGTCCAGTTCTAACTGTTGCTTCCTGACTTGCATATAGGTTCCTCAAGAGGCAGGTCAGGTGGTCTCGTATTCCCACCTCTTTCAGAATTTTGCACAGTTGATTGTGATCCACACAGTCAAAGGCTTTGGCATAGTCAAGAAACAGAAATAGATGTTTTTCTGGAACTCTCTTGCTTTTTTTCATGATTCAGCAGATGTTGGCAATTTGATCTCTGGTTCCTCTGCCTTTTCTAAAACCAGCTTGAACCTCAGGAAGTTCACAGTTCACATATTGCTGAGCCTGGCTTGGAGAATTTTGAGCATTACTTTACTAGCGTGTGAGATGAGTGCAATTGTGCAGTAGTTTGAGCATTCTTTGGCATTGTCTTTCTTTGGGATTGGAATGAAAACTTTTCCAGTCCTGTGGCCACTGCTGAGTTTTCCAAATTTGCTGGGATATTGAGTGCAGCACTTTCACAGCATCATCTTTCAGGATTTGGAATAGCTCAACTGGAATTCCATCACCTCCACTAGCTTTGTTCATAGTGATGCTTTCTAAGGCCCACTTGACTTCACATTCCAGGATATCTGGCTCTAGGTGAGTGATTACACCCTTGTGATTTTCTGGGTTGTGAAGATCGTTTTTGTACAGTTCTTCTGTGTATTCTTGCCACCTATTCCTAATGTCTTCTGCTTCTGTTAGGTCCATACCATTTCTGTCCTTTATCGAGCCCATCTTTGCATGAAATGTTCCTTTGGTATCTCCAATTTTCTTGAACAGATCCCTAGTCTTTCCCATTCTGTTGTTTTCCTCTATTTCTTTGCACTGATCGCTGAAGAAGGCTTTCTTATCTCTTCTTGCTATTCTTTGGAACTCTGCATTCAAATGCTTATATCTTTCCTTTTCTCCTTTGCTTTTCGCTTGTCTTCTTTTCACAGCTATTTGTAAGGCCTCCCCAGACAGCCATTTTGCTTTTTTGCATTTCTTTTCCATGTGGATGGTTAATCCCTGTCTCCTGTACAATGTCATGAACCTCATTCCATAGTTCATCAGGTACTCTATCTATCAGATCTAGGTCCTTAAATCTATTTCTTACTTCCACTGTATAATCATAAAGGATTTGATTTAGGTCATACCTGAATGGTCTAGTGGTTTTCCATCCTTTCTTCAATTCAAGTCTGAATTTGGCAATAAGCAGTTCTTGGTCTGAGCCACAGTCAGCTCCTGGTCTTGTTTTTGCTGACTGTATAGAGCTTCTCCATCTTTGGCTGCAAAGAATATAATCAATCTGATTTCGGTGTTGACCATCTGGTGATGTCCATGTATAGAGTCTTCTCTTGTGTTGTTGGAAGAGGGTGTTATGACCAGTGCATTTTCTTGGCAAAACTCTATTAGTCTTTGCCCTGCTTCATTCTGTATTCCAAGGCCAAATTTGCCTGTGACTCCAGGTGTTTCTTGACTTCCTACTTTTGCATTCCAGTCCCCTATAATGAAAAGGACATCTTTTTTGGGTGTTAGTTCTAAAAGGTCTTGTAGGTCTTCATAGAACCGTTCAACTTCAGCTTCTTCAGCATTACTGGTTGGGGCATAGGCTTGGATTACTGTGATATTGAATGGTTTGCCTTGGAAACGAACAGAGATCATTCTGTCGTTTTTGAGATTGCATCCAAGTACTGCATTTTGGACTCTTTTGTTGACCATGATGGCCACTCCATTTCTTCTGAGGGATTCCTGCCCGTAGTAGTAGATATAATGGTCATCTGAGTTAAATTCACCCATTCCAGTCCATTTGAGTTTGCTGAATCCTGGAATGTCAACATTCACTCTTGCCATCTCTTGTTTGACCACTTCCAATTTGCCTTGATTCATGGACCTGACATTCCAGGTTCCTATGCAATATTGCTCTTTACTGCATTGGACCTTGCTTCTATCACCAGTCACATCCACAGTCGGGTATTCTTTTTGCTTTGGCTCCATCCCTTCATTCTTTCTGGCGTTGTTTCTCCACTGATCTCCAGTAGCATATTGGGCATCTGCTGACCTGGGGAGTTTCTCTTTCAGTATCCTATCATTTTGCCTTTCATACTGTTCATGGGGTATATTCTTTGTGCTTTGGCTCCATCCCTTCATTATTTCTGGAGTTATTTCTCCACTTATCTCCAGTAGCATATTGGGCACCTACTGACCTGGGGAGTTTCTCTTTCAGTATCCTATCATTTTGCCTTTTCATACTGTCCATGGGGCATAGAATTGATCAACTCACCTTCTTCGGCATCGGTGGTTGAGGCATAGACTTGTATTACTGTGATGCTAAATGGTTTGCCTTGTAAAGAATCAAAATCATTCTGTCATTTTTAAGGTTGCATCCAAGTACTTTATTTCAGACTCTTTTGTTGATTGTGAGTGCTACTCCATTTCTTCTATGCAATTCTTGACCACATTAGTAGATATAATGGTCATCTGAATTAGGTTCACTCATTCCCATCCATTTTAGTTCATTGATTCCTAAGATGTTGATGTTTACTCTTGCCATATCCTACTTGACCACATCCAATTTACCTTGATTCATGGACCGAATGCTTCAGGTTCCTATGCAATACTGTTCTTTACAGCGTCAGATCTTACTTTCATACTGTTCTGGAATGTTTCATAAATTCTGGACACATCCATAACTGAGCATCATTTCCACTTTGACCCTGCTGCTTCATTCTTTCTGGAGCTTTAGTGGTGTCTGTCACTCTTCCCCAGTAGCATATTGGACACCTTCTGACCTCAGGGGCTCATCTTTAGGTATCATGTCTTTTTGCCTTTTTATCCAGTTCATGGAGTTCTCATAGCTAGTATACTGGAGTGGTTTGCCAGACCCTCCTCCAGTGGATCAAGTTCTGTCAGAACTCTGTGCTATCACTCACAGGTCTTGAGTGGCCATATGTGGCACGGTTCATAACTTCATTGAGTTATGCAAGCCCCTTTGACATGACAAGGTAGGGTTCCATGAAGGGGACTACAATGTATAATCTGGAATAAAAGGGCAGGTTTGAGAAATGTAAATTAAAAGCACAGTGAGATAGCACTTTACATCTTTCAGAAGACCTATCAAAAACAGCCTACAAACAACAAATGTTGGGGAAGAGGCAGAGAAAAGGAAACCCTAGTACATTGTTGGTAGGATTGGAAATTGGTGCAGCCAATTATACTGTTATTATACTGTTAGGATTAACTGTTATGTTACAGTATGGAGGTCCCTCAAAAAACTAAATATAAAACAATCATATGGTCCAACAATTCCATACCTGGGTGCCTATTTGAAGAAAAGGAAAACACTAATTTGAAAATATATGTTTATAGGATCATTATTTATAATAGTCAAGATATGGAAGAAACCTAAGTGTTCAACAACAGTTGAACAGATAAACATGTTGTGATACCAGTATGCATATACAATGGAATGTTGCTGCTAAGTAACTTCAGTCGTGTCCGACTCTGTGCGACCCCATAGACAGGAGCCCACCAGGCTTCCCTGTCCCTTGGATTCTCCAGGCAAGAACACTGGAGTGGGTTGCCATTTCCTTCTCCAATGCATGAAAGTGAAAAGTGAAAGTGAAGTTGCTCAGTCGTGTCCGACTCTGTGCAACCCCATGGACTGCAGCCCACCAGGCTTCCCTGTCCCTGGGATTCTCCAGGCAAGAACACTGGAGTGGGTTGCCATTTCCTTCTCCAATGCATGAAAGTGAAAAGTGAAAGTGAAGTCACTCAGTCGTGCCAGACTCTGTACGACCCCATGGACTGCAGCCCACCAGGCTCCTCCATCCATGGGATTTTCCAGGCAAGAGTACTGGAGTGGGGTGCCATTGCCTTCTCTGACTCAGTCATAAAAAGGATGAAATTCTGTCGTTTGAAACAACACATATGAACCTAAAAGGTTTTATGTTTGGTTGAATAAATCAGAGAAAGACAAATACTGTGCTATCACATATATGTGGAATCTAAAAAAAAGAAAGAATAAGTATAACATAAACAGACTCCCAGATATTCACAACAAATTGGTGGTTGTTGGGGGCCGGTGTGAGGCACTCCGCCCATGGCAAAGGTCATGAGGAAGGAGGCTCGACATACGCAAAGGCGAGATTGAGCCTCAGGAGTCCCCCTGGAAATCCTCAAGCATCTACCCCCATAACCAGAGCCTGCCTACTTTACTACTTTGTGCTCTCACCTACACCTCTGACTTTACGGGGGCTGTCCCCCACCACCTCTTTCAGAGAAGGAGTTAACTTAGAGCTCCAATTAATAATAATTCCTGGGTGTGACAGGAGTGTTTCAACCTACAAACTCCTCTGAAGGTTCTCTAGTCTGCCTGACAGGCTTGTCTGTCCACATGTGATTGCTCACAGCCTCCCAACCATGAGAGGCATGAGATGCTTTAAACCTTCTAAAAACAGGTTCTTTAGAGAAGTTAGAAAATTATTAGTATAAGTATAGTGGGCTGATTAGAAATTGTATTGGTGAAGGGTTTTTCATTTGTTGAGCCAATGTTTACTGCTAAGTCTCCACATCCCCTGCCCTTATACACATTATTGAATATATAAAAGAAATAAGTATTAACCTTTGATATAAATCACGTTAGACCTTAGGCCAAGTAAATTCTTTCCTTAACTAAAACCCACTACACCTTCACCCTATAGGAATGTAACTTTATTTGGGTGGCGTCTGTTTTAAGAATAATCACCCCTGGAGAAATAAGTGTTGACTGACCGCTGTCACAAGGAGAGGGTCATAAACTGTCAGCAGGCCCCCCTGGCCAGAAGATGATGTAACACCCCTAAGACCTCTGTATACATTTGTATGAAGCACCTGACTTTAATAAAAGTCAGGACTGCTGTCCCTGCATGACTTTTGTATAACATCTCAGTGTATGAAATCAGACTCTGGAAAATAAAGAACTGGGATCAGTTCCTTGAAAGACTGGTCTCCCCATGTTTCTCTCTCTCTCAAACTCTGGCTAAGTCTCCATCTGGAGCATGGAACCCGCCATGCTTACTAATTATGCCTGGGCTTCTAAGATCCGACCGGGGAGGCCTCAGTGTCTCCTCTCCTTCGGGAGAATGGAAGGACGCCTGCGGCCTACATAAGTGGTGCAAGCTTCTTGTCTTGAAGTTTTATTGGTCTCCCGTGTAAACCAAGCTACTCAGCCTCTTTTCTCCACTGAATTTTCCTACTGAGCTATCCTCATTCTATTACTCTTTATATCTCTAATTAATATCTAATTGAAGCTATTGTATCCTGATCCTCACCAACGCCATCTCCCCTTCAAATACCCTGGATCAGCCGGGGCTGGACCTCGACAAGTGGTTACCAGTGAAACCAGCAGAAAGGGCAAGGAACATGATAGCTGTAAGGGGGTTAAGAGGTACAAACCTATGTACAAAGTAAGTAAGCTACAAGTATATATTATATAGCATGAGGAATATAGCCAGTATTTTTTAATTTAAATGGAGCATAATCTATAAAAATGTTGAATAATTATGTTGTACATGTGAAACTAATATATGATTTTTAAAATGTATGATTATTAAAAATCAAACTTCATTTTTAAAGCCAGCTTAATTTTCTTATTTTTATATCAGACATATCCTTTGCATATGTAGTGGTTCATTCTTTTCTTTGACACTTGAACTCTATAGATTAAGTAGTTTAATAAAAACAGAGGATTAAAATAAGGGCCTATTACTGATACTCTGCATGCGAGTAAAAATATACATATTTTTATTTCTCAAAGACATGACAATTTATATAAAATGAATATCAAAGAAATTGATATGAAAGTAGTTATTTCAATTTAGAAATGCTATGCATGCTATTAAAGTATTAATTAATGAGACATAATTTTCTTTATAGAATTTTCATGATGATTCTGTAATTTAAACAATTTTTGACCTTAAATTTGTATTTAATTTTTTAGGAAAAAATGAAAAACTGCTGCTCACAGCCTTCAGAAAAGATGTTTATTTAATCATATTTTCTTTTATTAAAATGCAATGTCAAATTAAGTAGAAGAGTTATTTCCTAAAGTAGCATACCATCTCCAAAGTTAGAACAAGGAGAGCAGCCTAGCAGCATTCATGGAAACTGTCCCTGTTTATAGGCCTTATGCTGTTCAAGCTGGCTGATTTCAAGTTTATTCCCCTACCACATTTGCACACATGCACATGACAAACATTCACAGTCATGCTGTATCATAGACAGTGTAACAAACTTGATGTTGGAACACAAGCTCATGGGCTGATGCTGGTGGGAACTGAAAGATTTCTTGAGGTGACTTTGGTACAATTTACCTCCATTTTACAGATGATAAACCAAAACAAAGAGATATGGTTATTTTGCAAAATCAAATTTATTAAATATTTATTGAAGACTGACCTTAAAATAATTATGAGTGAGAAAATACATTATATAAATAATGCAATTAAAATTGAAAGTCAACACCATCAAATCTTATGATTGAGAAGGATCAGTTCAGTTCAGTCTCTCAGTTGTGTCAGACTCTTTGTGACCCCGTGAACCGCACCACGCCAGGCCTCCCTGTCCATCACCAACTCCCGGAGTTCATCCAAACCCATGTCCATTCTGTTGGTGATGCCATCCAACCATCTCATCCTCTGTTGTCCCCTTTTCCTCCTGCCCTCAATTTTTCCCAGCATCAGGGTCTTTTCAAATGAGTCAGCTCTTCTCATCAGTTGGCCAAAGTATTGGAGTTTCAGCTTCAACATCAGTCCTTCCAATGAACACCCAGGACTGATCTCCTTTAGGATGGACTGTCTGGATCTCCTTGCAGTCTAAGGGACTCTCAAGAGTCTTCTCCAACACCACAGTTCAAAAGCATCAATTCTTCAGTGCTCAGCATTTCTTATAGTCCAACTCTCACATCCATACATGACTACGGGAAAAAAAACAAAAACAAAAAACATAGCCTTGACAAGATGGACCTTTGTTGGCAAAGTAATGTCTCTGCTTTCTACTATGCTGTCTAGGTTGCTCATCGGAGAAGGCAATGGCACCCCACTCCAGTACTCTTGCCTGGAAAATCCCATGGACAGAGGAGCCTGGTAGGCTGCAGTCCACGGGGTCGCTAAGAGTCAGACCTGACTGAGCGACTTCACTTTCACTTTTCACTTTCATGAATTGTAGAAGGAAATGGCAATCCACTCCAGTGTTCTTGCCTGGAGAATCCCAGGGATGGCAGAGCCTGGTGGGCTGTCATCTATGGGGTCGCACAGAGTCAGAAACGACTGAAGCGACTTAGCGGCAGCAGCAGCAGCAGGTTGCTCATAACTTTCCTTCCAAGGAGTAAGAGTCTTTTAATTTCATGGCTGCAGTCATCATGTGCAGTGATTTTGGAGCCCAGAAAAATAAAGCCTGACACTGTTTCCATTGTTTCCCCATCTATTTCCCATGAAGTGATGGGACCAGATGCCATTAGTTTTCTGAATGTTAAGCTTTAAGCCAACTTTTTCCCTCTCCTCTTTCACTTTCATTAAGAGGCCCTTTAGTTCTTCTTCACTTTTTGCCTTAAGGGTGGTGTTATTTGCATATCTTAGGGTATTGATATTGCTCCAAGCAATCTAGATTCCAGCTTGTGCTTCCCCCAGCCCAGCGTTTCTCATGATGTACTCTGCATGCAAGTTAAATAAGCAGGGTGACAATATAGCCTTGACGTACTCCTTTTCCTATTTGGAACCAGTCTGTTGTTCCATGTCCAGGTCTAACTGTTGCTTCCTGACCTGCATACAGATTTCTCAAGAGGCACGTCAGGTGGTCTGGTATTCCCATCTCTTTCAGAATTTTCATCAGTTTATTGTGATCCACACAGTCAAAGGCTTTGGCATAGTCAAGAAACAAAAATAGATGTTTTTTTCTGGAACACTCTTGCTTTTTTGATGATCCAGCGGATGTTGGCAATTTGATATCTGGTTTCGCTGCCTTTTCTAAAACAAGCTTGAACATCTGGAAGTTCACGGATCATGTATTGTTGAAGCTTGGCTTGGACAATTTTGAGCATTGCTCTACTAGCATGTGAGATGAGTGCAATTGTGCGGTAGTATGTGCATTCTTTGGCATTGCCTTTCTTTGGGATTGGAATGAAAACTGACCTTTTCCAGTCCTGTAGCCACTGCTGAGTTTTCCAAATTTGCTGGCATATTGAGTGCAGCACTTTCACAGCATCATCTTTTAAGTTTTGAAAGAGGTTAACTTTGAAAGAGGTTAACATCACCTCCACTAGCTTTGTTTGTAGTGATGCTTCCTAAGGCCTACCTGGCTTCACATTCCAGGATGTCTGACTCTAGGTGGGTGTGAGTTATCACACCTTCGTGATTATCTGGGTTGTGAATATCTCTTTTGTACAGTTCTTCTGCACCTCTTCTTAATATATTCTACTTCTGTTAGGTCCATATCATTTCTGTCCTTTATTGAGCCCATCTTTTCATGTAAAGTCTCCTTGGTATCTCTCATTTTCTTTAAGAGATCTCTAGACTTTCCCATTCTATTGTTTTCCTCTATTTCTTTGCATGATCGCTGAGGAAGGCTTTCTTATCTCTCCTTGTTATTCTTTGGAACTCTGCATTCAAATGGGTATATCTTTACTTTTCTCCTTTGCCTTTCACCTCTCTTCTTTTCACAGCTATTTGTAAGGCCTCTTCACACAGTCATTGTGCTTTTTTGCATTTATTTTTCTTTTGGATGGTCTTGCTCCATGTCTCCTGTACAGTGTCACTAACCACCTTCCATAGTTCATCAGGCACTTTGTCTATCAGATCTAGTCCCTTAAATCTATTTCTCAGTTCCACTGTGTAGTCATAAGGGATTTGATTTAGGTCATACCTGAATGGTCTAGTCGTTTCCCCCACTTTCTTCTATTTAAGTCTGAATTTGGTAATGAGTTCATGATCTGAGCCACAGTCAGCTCCAAGTCTTGTTTTTGCTTACTGTATAGAGCTTTTCCATCTTTGACTGCAAAGGATATAATCAATCTGATTTTGGTGTTGACCATCTGGTGATGTCCATATGTAAAGTCTTCTCTTATGTTGTTGGAAGAGGGTGTTTGCTATGACCAGTGAGTTCTCTTGGCAGAACTCTATTAGCCTTTGCCCTGCTTCATTCTGTATTCCAAGGCCAAATTTGCCTGTGACTCCAGGTGTTTCTTGACTTCCTACTTTTGCATTCCAGTCCCCTATAATGAAAAGGACATCTTTTTTGGGTGTTAGTTCTAGAAGGTCTTGTAGGTCTTCAAAGAACCGTTCAACTTCAGCTTCTTCAGTGTTACTGGTGGGGCATAGACTTAGATTACTGTGATATTGAATGGTTTGCCTTCATTCTGTCATTTTTGAGATTGCATCCAAGTACTGCATTTCAGACTCTTTTGTTGACTATGATGGCTACTCCATTTCTTCTAAGGGTTTCTTGCTGACAGTTGTAGATATAATAGTCCTATGAGTTAAATTCACCCATTCCAGTCCATTTTAGTTCACTGATTCCTAGAATGTCCATGTTCACTCTTGCCATCTCCTGTTTGACCACTTTCAATTTGCCTTGATTCATGGACCTAACATTCCAGGTTCCTATGCAATATTGCTCTTTATAGCATTGAATCTTGCTTCTATCACCAGTCCCATCCACAACTGTGTGTTTCTTTTGCTTTGGCTCCATCCCTTTATTCTTTCTGGAGTTATTTCTCCACTTATCTCCAGCAGCATATTGGGCACCTTCTGACCTGGGGAGTTCATCTTTCAGTGTCCTATTTTTTTCCCTTTTCATAATGTTCATGGTGTTCTCAAGACAAGAATACTGAATTGGTTTGACATTCCCTTCTCCAGTGTATTACATTCTGACAGAACTCTCCACCATGACCCACTCCTCTTGGATGGCCCCGTAAGTCATGGCTTAGTTTCATTGAGTTAGACAAGGCTGCAGTCTGTTTGATCAGATTGGCTAGTTGTCTGTGATTGTGTTTCAGTCTGTCTGCCCTCTGATGCCCTCTCCCCATGCCTACTGTCTTACTTGGGTTTCTCGTACCTTGGACGTGGGGTATCTCTTCACTGCTGTTTCAGCAAAGTGCAGCTGAAGCTCCTTACCTTGGACATGGGGTAGCTTCTTTTGGCCGCCACCTCTCACCTTGAATGTGGGGTTGCTCCTCTTGGCTGTGCTCCTGTGCCATCACAGCAGTCGCAGCCACCAGGCTCCTTAGAAGGATCATAGTTATTTAATCCAATCTCATTTCCTTCACCTCCACCCAACACCAGTCACTCTACTTTACTTACCGTAGTACACATCTTTGTGAATCCAACACCTTGACTCTCACTTCTTTGGCCTCTTCTACCATGAACCTTCCCGCTATTCCATTTTATATACTTACTCACAGGGCAAATACCCAAACTTTATCAAGCTCCAGAAGCCACAGGTAAAATCAGGAGCCCAACTGCCCATGTTTCTATAGTTACTTCTTATCCTTCAAACTCACTCAAATTCACTTGATCAGGTGACTGATCTGGAATTCTCCTTTAACTTACTGAATTTGATTTCCTTCCTTTCTATATATCTGTTGCTTCTATACCACCTTGTTTTTATCTCTCTGACTACTGTTTCCATATCTATAGTTAATGTATATAATCAATGTCAGTAAGCCTCACTCCATTCATTGTACATACCAGATAAAAGCATGTAATTATATGAAATCAATCATGTGAGTTTCCTTTTGTTTTGTTTGTTTGTTTGTTTGTTTTTGGTCTATGCATACATGCTCAGTGAAGTACTACTCAAGATTGAGGTTCAATCCAACAGATATATTCAATAACATTTCTTTATGACCAGCTTCAGAGGGGCACATAAACTGTACACAGAAATACTGTTATTTATTCTCTAACCATCAGTAATACTTTTGTATCTTTCTATACCCTCCAACTTGAACAAACTAGATAACTTCTATACAAGGTTTTACTATCAAAATAAAAGACACAACCTTCTACCACCATCATCAATATTTAATTTCTCCTTCTTTTTGCAACAGTGAAAATGACCCCACTCTAATCAGAGGTCAGCTTCTCTGAATGTAGACCTTGCTTTCTCAGACCATTTGTTCTTTCAGTTACTCTCACTCTAATATTTTTACTTTTCTCTGTCAACTGGATAATTTCCACTGATAAACTAAGCTGTAGTACATCACATCTTAAACACATTTCCCCAAACTGTTTTTTACATCAATATATACAACTACTTACTCCTATTATCATTGTCAACTCTTTTCCATGTGCACACTTTTTCTACCACTGTATTCACATACTTCTTGCCAAGGACCCCATAGGTAGCTTTGGTCCTTACTTTCAGCATCATTCAGCAGGTGTTGACTATTCTTTCCATCTTGAAACATAATGTACCTTTTTTTCTTCTTCTTCTTTCTTACTACTCTCTCCCCTCTCAAAATCCTTAATTGGTCACTATTCTTTCACCAGAACTCTAAAAATTGTAGCCCATTTTTTTCTCCCTGAATCTTTCTTATAAAACCAGAGCAATTTAACCACCACATCCCCTCCCTCTTTATCCTCTTAGAAAATCTAACCAATTTCCATATATTTGAGAATTATAAGTGTGCTGATGACTCTGAACACTCTATTTCTTGACTTACACTTTACCATCCAAATGTCTTCCTGACATAACTATGCAAATATCTCAAGATCAGAAATTTGATCTCTCCCACTATTTCCATATTCTTGCAGCCACTTATTCCAGGACTTTTGCCATTCCTTCTTAGCTCAATAATAATAATAATAATAAATTAAAAAAATAAAAGCTATCAGTCTCTATCAAAGGCAAATAACTAAAAGTAATTATTAGAAAATTTGTCTTCATAACTCCTCATGTCCAATCCATAACAAATTCTAATCAGTCATTTTTTATTTCCTCCTTCTACTCTTATATACTGTTATCTTTGTTTTGTTTGTTTGTTTTTCTCAAATCCCAAGCATCTATATCATTATGACGACAATGTTACAGGTTTTGGGATACCCATTCTTGGTAGTCCAATCCATTATTGCATTTTGCTCCTTTGCTTAAAATGTCTCAATATTTTTCTTTTACATTAAGAATAAAACCAGTGTTTACCCTAGCTTGCGAGAAATTCATGTTCTGATTTTGCCCTGGCCCTATATTTTATTGCTTACTTTTACCTACAATTCTTAAGATAATGTCTGTTTTCTTTATTTTTTTTAAATTTTATTTTGTTTTTAAACTTTACAATATTGTATTGGTTTTGCCAAATATCAAAATGAATCTGCCACAGGTATACATGTGTTCCCCATCCTGAACCCTCCTCCCTCATCCTTCCCCATACCATCCCTCTGGGTTGTCCCAGTGCACCAGCCCCAAGCATCCAGTATCGTGCATCGAACCTGGACTGGTGACTCGTTTCATATATGATGTTATATGTATTTCAATGCATTCTCTCAAATCATCCCACCCTCTCCGTCTCCCACAGAGTCCAAAAGACTGTTCTATACATCAGTGTCTCTTTTGCTGTCTCGTATACAGGGTTATTATTACCATCTTTCTAAATTCCATATATATGTGTTAGTATACTGTATTGGTGTTTTTCTTTCTGGCTTGCTTCACTCTGTATAATAGGCTCCAGTTTCATCCACCTCATTAGAACTGATTCCAATGTATTCTTTTTAATGGCTGAGTAATACTCCATTGTGTATATGTACCACTGCTTTCTTATCCATTCATCTGCTGATGGACATCTAGGTTGCTTCCATGTCCTGGCTATTATAAACAGTGCTGCGATGAACATTGGGGTACATGTGTCTCTTTCAATTCTGATTTCCTCAGTGTGTATGCCCAGCAGTGGGATTGCTGGATCATAAGGCAGTTCTATTTCCAGTTTTTTAAGGAATCTCCACACTGTTCTCCATAGTGACTGTACTAGTTTGCATTCCCACCAACAGTGTAAGAGGGTTCCCTTTTCTCCACACCCTCTCCAGCATTTATTGCTTGTAGACTTTTGGATCGCAGCCATTCTGACTGGCGTGAAATGGTACCTCATAGTGGTTTTGATTTGCATTTCTCTGATAATGAGTGATATGGAGCATCTTTTCATGTGTTTGTTAGCCATCTGTATGTCTTCTTTGGAGAAATGTCTGTTTAGTTCTTTGGCCCATTTTTTGATTGGGTCATTTATTTTTCTGGAATTGAGCTGTAGGAGTTGCTTGTATACTTTTGAGATTAGTTGTTTGTCTGTTGCTTTATTTGCTATTATTTTCTCCCATTCTGAAGGCTGTCTTTTCACCTTGCTTATAGTGTCCTTTGTTGTGCAGAAGCTTTTTCTCCAACACACAAGGCTTCTATGTTTTTTCTTTTCACCTCTACAAACCAAAAGCTAGTTTAAATTTTGTGCATACTAATTGATGAATGAATTATTCTATTTTAAATGTTATCAAATGCTTAATTTCCCTCTAAAATATTTCCAGTGAGTCAAATCCTGGAATTCTCTTATGACTAAATAGAAAATAATTATATGTTATATAACATTAACTTGTTAATATTATCCTCTGTGAACACTGAAAGAAAAACTGGCAAATAAAAGAATGGTAGATTTAAAAGAAAGCGAAGAATAGACTATGGGCAATGTAATACTGAGCTATCAGCTAACGCAGGTTAAATATGTGCATTTATTGCTAATCTATCTCAAGCTGCAATATAATCACTGCTAGTGAATGAAAAGGTGTAGTATCACAAGTGCAAAATGAATAGGAATGAATGAGAGATAACTAATTTCTGGAAGATGAACAAGGATGGGACATTATTAATATCTTTTGCAGGACACAGAGTGGTAAAATCTCTCTGTACAGGCAGAAGACATTTCCAAAATAAGGAAACTCATAGATTAATTAAGGATGTGAAGCTACAATCACCTCAACTAGTTAAAAGGAAATATGGGAGGAGAATCAATAGATTAACTAAAATACATTGCATAAGATACTACACGTCCATGTCCCTTCTATCATTTCAAACAGTTAAGCAATTCTCTTTTCAAAAACTCATAGTAGACAACATATTTATCGTCCAGAAAAATTAAACCAGATTGCCTCCAGTCTCTTAGCTATACCAAGAAAGGAAGGTTGTTGGGAGGGAGAATTCTATACTGAAACAGAAATACTATATAAAAATCTGGAATGAATAAGACTCTCAGCTCTCCCTGCTCAGCAGCAGTGATTCCTTCTGCCAGACTGTGCATTGAAGTTTTCTTCTTCAGAGAAATGGAAGGTCTCTGAAGGTTCCTTCAGAGAAATGGAAGGGAAAGTAGCCTACAGATACTAATATTTAGAGATGGATTGACTGGTAAAGTCTACAACTTAATAGGACCTGATCACACAAAAAAACTTTCAATCAGTAATTTATTACCACTCTCCACCAAATGATGGACACACAATGATGGCTTGATACTTAAAGATATGTATATATATATAGCCTCAGAATAAATAGTCCCCACTTTTCCATATCATAAATTTAAAATTTATCTAGTATTCAGTAATATTCTTTGGAAAACAGGTCATATTATCCATGGTAATCTGATACACAAGTGTAGTTGATTCTCACTCATGATCCTAAGTAGCATTGGATATGGATAAAGAAAAGTCTTAGTTTGAATGTTAATTCTGTCATATAATAACTGAGTAAACATGGGCAAAATTCTTATTTAACTGATGTTTTAGCCTGAGTTTCACAGAGCAGAGGGTCTAAGACAGAGGGTTTGTAGTCTGTTACTGCATGATGGATATCAATCCTAGAGAGCAAGAGTGATGGATGAGGAGGGTGATGCAGGGAGAGCCATAAGGAAGATACATTATCAAGATGGAGCAACTTAAATGAGTTGCTCTGTTATATGGAATTGTACTCGAGGGAGCAAAGTCAATGGCATCACAAAACTATTCATTAAAGAGAAGCAAAGGGGAAAATTACCACTTTCATATCTCTTATGAGCCAAAAGTTGGCCCATGTCTTTCTTTATTGTGAATGTATAGACTTCAATTAAGGTTTGACAAAGGCATCAAAAGAGAAGAATGACAAAGAGGAAAAAGATCTAAGATATGGGCATGAAGAAAGGGACTGTCAACTAGCACCTGTGTGGAAGTCCAAACCCAGCTAGAACAAAGCTAAGGCAAGAGATTTAAAAATGATCTTAAAAACTCAAGAGGACCTGAAGTGTTGCACTAGCTTTTACAGCCTCTTCTCTGTAAGATAAGAAGCTATGGTTCTGGGTTATTATAAATACTGAATAACATGCAAAGTGGCCTCCTAGCAAAGCATGTTCTTAATATATATAATAAAGAATTTCTTTACTAAACTCTCTCATTAATAACAGTATCTCTAAAATTTTTGTAAGAGTCTAGATAAATTGACCATGGCTTGATTATCATTGAAGCTGGATAAGTGATAAATGTATAATATATAATGATCTCTATGTTGACATATATGTTTGAAATTTTCCCTAAAATAGGTTTTGAAATATTTAGAAAATTTCAAAAATAAAAGATGCAACTGATTTCTAAGTTGTCTAATTGACTGTTAATCATTTCAGAATATCAGTGTTTGTCTCATACTCTGTGATCAGATATATAAATAATCCAATAATTTCCTAGTCCTCATTTTCTATAATTCAAGATTGTTTATTTCTCCTTTTCTGGAACTTCCTATTTTCTTCACTAAAGTTACTAAAATAAAAGTCACATATTACATTTCATGTATATTGAAATCCTGTTTTTTTTTTCCCCCCTTTGAACACAATCATATGATTCAACTTGTCTGATCTGATATATTTTTTAATAACAAGGTGATATATTTTGAATCTTTAAAAAATAAATAAAAATAAAATCAACATTAGAGTGTTTGATTTTAAGTTAACATGAGTATCTTACATACACAAGCTAGTCTCCTTTCCTGAATCATTTTTAGAATTTCCAATTGATTTTATATTTGGGTAAACTATACTTCTTCCTGCATAAAATGAAATCTAAAGATGGATCTATTCCATTTCTTCTTAAAAATTATTTCTCCAGGTGGTGTAGTATGTGAACTCATTTATTTCCTTATGAGTTCCACATTTCCTTATTTTTAAATAAGTACTTGTACTCCACTCCACCTTTTGAAAAAAAAAATTCTAGGCCAAAAATATAGTTGCTCAGGAAGAAAATCATACTACTGTCATTATTCACTTTATGAATCTAATTTGCAAAGACTGCTTGATAGTAATCTTATATATAGCCACAGAAAAAATTGAATGTATGACTTAACAAGTAATTCAATAAATAGTACAGATAGATGAATTATTAATATGCCTTTAGCATAATCTCCTTTGGGACTAAAAACAAGTAATTCAGACAGAAGCTCTACTTGAGGCTCTATTGGCCCACATAAAACAAAGTGAACTATAATTAGATAATTTTCATAAATTCATTTCATTCAGGCATTTAACACTACATTTAATAACTTCAGTTGTTCACCATTAATTTTCTGAGTTTGTGACCCTTTGAATTTTTTTTTAATGTGTGTTAATCAATAGATTCCAAGATGGCTACAAATCTCAAATGGACATTCAATACAGTCAAAACAATTCTAATAAATATCTGAAGAAAACACACTTGTCCTCATTCCAAGATAACTATTTTGTACTATTTCCATTTCATCCTCCTTTAGCTTATCTGATGATCTCACCTCATATTGCATTTAGAAACCAGATGAGGTCTACTGAGAAGCAATTAATTTTCTCACTAGAAAACACAACCCATATCTGAATCCAGATCTTCATAATCTGTCTTTTCTTCTGTAATGGAAGATATGTCTCATTTCTAATAACAACTACTTATGGGTACTCTATCTCATCTCTTCTCATCTATTTCAGAATGCTTCTGTGAAATCAGCATTTTGATTGTTCCTTTAGATGTTTCCTACCTTCACTGTATAAACATTTGATTTTATTGATTTTGCCTATCTTATATTATTTATATATATAATATATGCTATATATAATTATATATGTTATATATAATATATATATATATATATATATATTTATGTATGTGTGCCCAGTCACTCAGTCCTATCTGATTCTTTGTGATCCCCTGGACTGCAGCCCGCCAAGCTCCTCTCTCCATAAAATTTCCCAGGCAAGAATACTGGAGAGGGTTGCCATTTCCCACTCCAGGGGATCTTCCCTACTCAGTGATCAAGCACTTGTCTCCTGCATCTCTTGCATTGGCAGGCAATTCTTTACCACTGTACCACCTCAGAAGACCCCATATAATATATATATATATATATATATATATATATATATATATATATATAATCATTTTGAATCAAGCATTATGAGAATTGGGGCTTCCCTGGTAGCACAGTGGTAAAGAATCCACCTGCAATGTGGGAGACCCCAGTTCAATTCTTGGTGAGTAAGACCCTGGGAGTTGGTTATGGATAGGGAAGCCCAGCATGCTGCAGTCCATGGGGTCACAAAGAGTTGGACATGACTGAGTGACTGAACTGAATTGAAGATCCCCTTAAGAAAGGACAGGCTACCCATTTCAGTATTCTTCAGCTTCCCTGGTGGCTCAGATGGTAAAGAATTGCCTGTAATGCAGGAGATCAGGGTTCGATCCCTGGGTTGGGAAAATCTCCTGGAGAAGGGAATGGCTACCTACTCCAGTGTTCTTGTCTGGAGAATTCCATGGAGAGAGGAGCCTGGTGGGCTACAGTCCATGGGGTTGCTAAGATATGACTGAGCAACTTTCAGTTCACTTCATTATGCAAATGAGCCAGAATGTGAATTTTTAAACTAAACAAGTTGAATACCTGCTAAAGTCAAATATTTAACAGGAACCATAGTCCCATGACATAATAGTCAAAAGGTTGAACATACTGCCCAAAGTTACTTGTTAAACCAAGAAACAAGAATATCTCAACTCAAATGCAAAAACAACAATCAGCAGGCCAAAACAATGAGGTATCCCTTATTCTGAATTTATCAGATAAAATGCAATTACATATACTCTTGAAAGAAAAACAAAAAGTTTCCAAAAAACTGAACTCAAAAAGAATTAAATGGAAATTTTAGAGTTAAAAAATAAAAATACAAAAAAAATATAGATGATAGAAGAAAGAAATCAATAAAACTGAAGATAGAGTCATAGAGATTACTCAACTTAAGCAACAAAGAGAAAACTTAGCAAAAAAAAAATTAAAACTCAGAGATCTGTGGAGCAGTTTAAAAAGATCTAATATTTATGCCATTGGAGTCAGAGAGAATGGGAACAGACATAGTACTGAAAATATATTTGAAGAAATAATGACTAAATTTTCAAATTGGTGAAATGCATAAATCTAGAAATTTAAAAAGCTGAATGAGTACCAGATAAGATAAACAAACAAACAAACAAAAATTATGTTTAGAGATAGTATAATCAAATTTCTGAAAACTGTAGACAACAACACAAAATATACTGAAACCAGCCAGATAGAAACGACAATAGCATTACCAATAGGGCAAGATTTTTCAGATTCAGCACTACTGACATATTGAGCCATATAATTCTTTTTGAGAGAAATAGTCCTATGTATTTAAGGAAGTTTATCAGCTTGCTTGGCCTCATTCCTCAGTTTGATGGTGAAAAATGGCTGTAGACATTGTCAAATGTACTCTTGAGGACAAAGTGCTCCAAGATGAACTGCTTCTTTAGAGAACAATTCAAATGACAACAGAATTCTCATCACGCCACAAAGGCCAGAAGAAAAAAATACCATATTCTAAAAATCCTGACAGGAAGAACTACAACTCAAAAGTCATGGCCATTGGATTTCTATGTCCAGCTAAAATATCCTTCAATGATGAAGGTGAAATATACTTTCAGTTGAAGGAAAACTAATGGAATGTGCTTCTAGCACTTGTGTGCCTGCATGCTGTAACTTCAATCATGTCCAACTCTGTGTGACACCATGAACTGCAGCCTGCCAAGCTCATCTGTCCATGGGATTGTTCAGGCAAGAATACTGGAGTTGGTTGCCATGCCCTCCTCCAGGGGATCTTCCAGACCCAGGGACTGAACCTAAGTCTCTCATGTCTTCTGCATTGGCTGTCAGGTTCTTTACCACTAGAGCCATCTGAGAAGCCACTGCCTCTAGCATACCTGCTGTAAAAGAATGATCAAAGAAATATATTTATGCAGAAAAGAAATAAAATATATAATAAATAAAAGGAAATGAAATAAAAGTACAGCTGAAGAAAGAGCAAAAAATTGTAAATGGGTACATAAATGGGCAAAATAATAAAACTTTATTTTTCTCTTCAGATTTTTGTATTGTGTAAAAGTTAAAAGCAAAACTAATGAGTAAAATTGTCTGATGCTGTTCTGAGTATAAGTGAAGGTAGTGTTTAAGACATATACCATAAAAAGAGGATGAAAGGACTTAGGCAATGAGCTACATATGTATATTTTAATCTCTAGAGCAACCTGGGCAGGGGGGAACTATACTCAAGAACTATTTATCAAACAAGACAGAATGTCAAACATGTTTAAATAATCCAGAGCAAAACAAGGACGAGGAGACTAGATGAACCAAAAAACCAAACAGGCAAACAGAAAATAAACAATAAAATGTCAGTTTTCATTTTAAATTATCAATAATTTCATTTAATGTGAGTATTCTAAACACACCACTTAAAGAATAGAGATTGATAGAGTGAATTAAAAAATGTCATTCAAATAATGCTGTCTATATAAATCTTACTTCAAATATTATTCTATAAGTGGTTAAATGGTAAAGGAATGGAAAACGTTACACTAAACTAGTAAAAACCATTTAAGTGGATATGTATCAGATAAAGTAGACTTCTGAAGGAAGAAAATAAAATCAATATGACAAAGAGGCACAAGTGAAAACATTAATTAAAAATTCAATTCTCCAAGTTTACATAAAATGTTTAAATGCTCAATAAATGCTTGAAAATACAATGAAATCTCAGATACAAGGTGTCTTGTTTCCATATATGTCAATTAGGTTAATGTGTAAATTATGTTGGATTTTTTCTCACTGATTTTTTCTCACTGGGCATACACACTGAGGAAACCAGAAGGGAAAGAGACACGTGTACCCCAATGTTCATCGCAGCACTGTTTATAATAGCCAGGACATGGAAGCAACCTAGATGTCCATCAGCAGATGAATGGATAAGAAAGCTGTGGTACATATACACAATGGAGTATTACTCAGCCATTAAAAAGAATACATTTGAATCAGTTCTAATGAGGTGGATGAAACTGGAGCCTATTATACAGAGTGAAGTAAGCCAGAAGGAAAAACATAAATACAGTATACTAATGCATATATATGGAATTTAGAAAGATGGTAACGATAACCCTGTATACGAGACAGCAAAAGAGACACTGATGTATAGAACAGTCTTATGGACTCTGTGGGAGAGGGTGGGAAGATTTGGGAGAATGGCATTGAAACATGTGAAATGTCATGTATGAAACGAGATGCCAGTCCAGGTTCAGTGCACGATGCTGGATGCTTGGGGCTGGTGCGCTGGGACGGCCCAGGGGGATGGTATGGGGAGGGGGGAGGGAGGAGGGTTCAGGATGGGGAGCATGTGTATATCTGAAATTAAATTAAAAATAAATAAATAAATAAATAAATAAACCTTAATAAATTTGGATTTTTATATCTTTTTTTTTTTTTTTTTTTTGCTGCTCAGTCATTCAGTCGTGTTTGCCTTTTGGGAGCCCATGGACTGTAGCACATCAAGCTTCCCTGTCCTTCACTATCTCCTGAAGTTTGCTCAAACTCATGTCCATTGAGTCGATGATGCCATCCAGCCATCTCATCCTCTGTTGTTCCCTTCTCCTCTTGCCTTCAATCTTTCCCAGCATCAGGGTCTTTTCCAATGAGTCAGCTCTTCGCATCAGGTGGCCAAAGTATTGGAGCTTCAGCTTCAGCATCAGTACTTACAATGAATAGTCAGAGTTGATTTCCTTTAGGATTGACTGTTTTGATCTAGTTGCTCTCCAAGGGACTCTGAAGAGTCTTTTCCAGCATCACAATTGGAAAACATCAATGCACTAATTCTTGAGCTCTCAGCCTTTTTTATGATTCAACTCCCACATGATTGCTAGAAAAACCATAGCTTTGACTCTAGGGATCTTTGTTGACAAAGTGATGTCTCTGCTTTTGAATATGCCATCAAGGTTTCTCATAGCTTTTCTTCCAAGGTGCAAATGTCTTTAAATATCATGGCTACAGTCACCATCCACAGTGATCTTGGAGTGTGAGAAAATAGTCTGTCACTGTACCCACTGCTTCCCATCTATTTGCCATGAAGTGATGGGACTGGATGACATGATCTTAGGTATTTGAATGTTGAGTTTTAAGCTAACTTTTTCACTCTCCTCTTTCACTTTCATCAAGGGGCTCTTTAGTTCTTTTTCACTTTCTGAAATTATGGTGGTGTCATTTGCATGCCATAGATTATTGATATTTCTCCCAGCAATCCTGATTCCTGCTTGAGCTTCATCCAGCACAACATTTCACATGATGTACTCTGCATCTTGAGAAACCTGTATGCAGGTCAGGAAGCAACAGTTAGAACTGGACATGGAACAACAGACTGGTTCCAAATAGGAAAAGGAGTATGTCAAGGCTGTATATTTTCACCCTGCTTATTTAACTTATATGCAAAGTACATCATGAGAAACGCTGGGCTGGAAGAAGCATAAGCTGGAATCAAGATTGCTGGGAGAAATATCAATAACCTCAGATATGCAGATGACACCACCCTTATGGCAGAAAGTGAAGAAGAACTAAAAAGCCTCTTGATGAAAGTGAAAGAGGAGAGTGAAAAAGTTGGCTTAAAGCTCAACACTGAGAAAACTAAGATCATGGCATCTGATCCCATCACTTCATGGGAAATAGATGGGGAAACAGTGGAAACAGTGTCAGACTTTATTTTTTGGACTCCAAAATCACTGCTGATGGTGACTGCAGCCATGAAATTAAAAGACCCTTACTCCCTGGAAGGAAAGATATGACCAACCTAGATAGCATATTCAAAAGCAGAGACATTACTTTTCCAACAAAGGTCCGTCTAGTCAAAGCTATGTTTTTTACCGTGGTCATGTATGGATGTGAGTGTTGGACTGTGAAGAAAGCTGAGTGCTGAAGAATTGATGCTTTTGAACTGTGGTGTTGGAGAAGAGTCTTGAGAGTCCCTTGGACTGCAAGGAGATCCAACCAGTCCATTGTAAAGGAGATCAGTCCTGGGTGTTCATTGGAAGGACTGATGCTAAAGCTGAAATTCCAGTACTTTGGCCACCTCATGCACAGAGTTGACTCATTGGAAAAGACTCTGATGCTGGGAGGGATTGGGGGCAGCAGGAGAAGGGGACGACAGAGGATGAGATAGCTGGATGGCATCACCGACTCGATGGACGTGAGTCTGAGTAAACTCCAGCAGTTGGTGATGGACAGGGAGGCCTGGTGTGCTGTGATTCATGGGGTCACAAAGAGTTGGACATGATTGAGCGACTGAATTGAACTGAAGCAAATAGACAGTATACAGCCTTGTTGTCCTCCTTTCCCAATTTGGAACCAGTCCGTTGTTCCATATCTGGTCTTAACTATTGCTTCTTGATCTGCATACAGATTTCTCAGAAGGCAGGTAAGGTGGTCTGGTATTCCCATCTCTTTGACCACACAGTCAAAGATGTCAGCATAGCCAATGATGCAGAAGTAGATGTTTATCTGGAATTCCCTTGATTTTTCTATGATCCAATGGATATTGTCAATTTGATCTCTGGTTCCTCTGCCTTTTCTAAATCCAGCTTGCACATCTGGAAGTTCTCGATTCAGGTACTATTGAAGGCTGGTTTCAAGTATCTTGAGCATTACCCTGCTAGTACTGTGTGAAATGAGTGCAACTGTGTGGTAGTTTGAACATTATTTAGCTTTGCCCTTCTTTAGGATCAGAATGAAGACTCATCTTTTCTAGTCCTGTGGCCACTGCTGAGCTTTCTATATTTGCTGACATATTGAGTGCAGCACTTTAGCAACATCATCTTTAAGCATTTGAGATAGCTTAACTGTAATTCAATCACCTCCACTAGCTTTGTTCATAGTGATGCTTCTTAAGGCCAACTTGACTACATACTCCAAGGTATCTGACTCTATGTTAGTGATCACACCATCATGGTTATCAGGGACATTAAGAGCCTTTTTGTACAGTACTTCTATACATTCCTGCCACCTCTTCTTACTATCGTCTGCTTGAGCTAGTCCCATACTGTTTCTGTCCTTTATACCTTCTTAGTGAATTCAATATTTTAGCATTATGAAAATAATGTTTTCTTCATTTTTAAAAATTATTTCTACATCAAAATATCTCAGGTTAGTGTTTACTTTTTCTTAGTGTTTGCATGGCATAACTTTTCCATTTTCGTACTATTTTCTACATGTTTATATATTGATGTGTCTTTTTTTCTTTAAATATATATGTATATATACATTATTGAAGTATAGGTGGCTTACAGTGTTTCATGTAAGTCAGGGTTATATATACAAATATATTATTTTTGACATTATTTTCCGTTATAGGTTATCACAAGATTTGACTATAGTTCCCTGTGCTATACATTAAAGTTTTGTTTCCTGTTGTGTATCTATTTATTAAAAATTAGAAATATAGCAGTCTATCATACTAAGTCAAAAAATGGAAAATAAAATTTTCAATTAAGCAACAAATCATGTTTTCTAAAATATATAAATACTATATGTGCTGCTAAGTCACGTCAGTCATGTCTGACTCTGTATGACCCCATAGATGGCAGGCCACCAGCCTCTCCTGTCCCTGGGATTCTCCAGGCAAGAACACTGGAGTGGGTTGCCATTTTCTTCTCCAATGCATGAAAGTGAAAAGTGAAAGTGAAGGTGCTCAGTCGTGTCCAACTCTTAGCGATCCCATGGACTGCAGCCTACCAGGCTCCTTCGTCCATGGGATTTTCCAGGCAAGAGTACTGGAGTGGGGTACCATTACCTTCTCCAAAGTACTATATGTACTATCTATATATATGTATACCACACTTGATTATGGAGAAGGAAATGGCAACCCACTCCAGTATTCTTGCCTGGAAAATTCCATGGACTGAGGAGCCTGGCCGGCTATAGTCCATGGTGTTGCCAGGAGTCGGACACAACTGAGCAACTAACACACACACACACACACACACACACACACACACACTTGATAAAGCTTTGAGAAAATATGACAAAAAAAAAAAGAGAGAGAAATTGGAAGACATAAATGAAATGGGAGCACTGAATATGAAAGAGAAAAAGTGATTCAAGTAGATAAAAGTAAAAGATCATCAGGTAGTCCAGCTGATTTTAAACATGGCTGCTCATTATAAATATATCTGAAGCTTTGCAGGAAAAAAAATACCTGCATTTGTATTTTTCAAAAACTCCCAAGATAATTCTATAATTCATCTGGATTTTATCCTCATTGGATTTTGAAAAGTGTTTACAAGGTTTTCTATTAAATGGTAGTTTTGGTAATGTAGATTTTTATTATGTTTCTGTTGATGAGTCATGGTATTAAGTGAGTAATAGTTACATAAACATAAATATGTTTATCAGTTTTCACAGTCAACAGCCAGACAGAAAATAAAAGATAGTTACAATTACAAGCCATAATGTGAACATTGTTAACCTAGCAATATAAAATAGTTACATGCAATTTGAGGGGTCAGGCAGAGTGGTGTGGCACATTGAAGTGCAAATGATTTCATCTCCCAGCCGTATAATCTATGTCTTTTGGTCGGTGCATTTAATCCATTTACATTTAATGTAATTATCTATATGTGTGCTCCTATTACCATTTTCTTAATTATTTCAGATTTATTTTCTGTAGTTCTCTTTCTTCTCTTGTGTTTCCTGCCTAAAAAAATTCCTTTAGCATTTGTTGTAAAACTGGTTTGGTGGTGCTGAAGTCTCTTAATATTTGCTTGTCTGGAAAGCTTTTGATTTCTTCATCAAATCTGAATGAAAGTCTTGCTGGGTAGGGAAGTCTTGGTTGTAGTTTCTTCCCTTTCATCATTTTAAATACTTGTGCCATTCCCTTCTGGCTTGTAGAATTACTGTTCAGAAATCAGCTGATAACCTGATGGTAGCTCTCTTGTACATTGTTTGTCTTTTACCCTGTTGCCTTTAACATTTTATCTTTGTCTTTAATTTTTGTTAATTTGATTACTATGTGTCTTGGGGTATTGCTGCTTACACCAAGGGGAACCTTCCATGATGCCCCTGTCCCTATTGAGAGCCCCTGCCAACCCACACAACCACAGGAGACCTTCCAACACTAGCAGATATTTTTTATTCAGTCTCCTATGGGGTCACTTCTTTCCTCTGGGTCTTGGTGAGTGGAAGATTTTGTTTGTGCCTTCTAAGACTGGAGTCTGTTTCCCCCAGTCCTGTGAAAGTCCTATAATCAAATCCCATTGGCCAGCATGGTCAGATTCCCTGGGGGCTCCTAGTCCTTTTGCTGGACCCTTAGGCTGGGAAACCTAACATGGGGCTCAGAATCTTCACAAGAGTGGGAGAGATTATTTGGTATTATTGTTCTGCATTTTGTGGGCCACCCACCTGAAAGGTCTGGGCTTTGATTTTATCGTGATTGTGCCCCTCTGACCATCTCATTATGGCTTCTTCTTTGCCTTTGGACCTGGGGTATCTTTTTATGATGGGTTCCAGCATCCTCCTGTCAATGGTTGTTCAACAGCTAATTATAGTTTTTGTGCTGTCACAGGAGGAGATGGGCACATGTCCTTCATTCTACCATCTTGAAACAGAACTGCCTTTAAAAACAACAACAAAATGCCCAGTATTTTGTCTAGTTTGAGAATATCTCAGTTGGAGCATTTAACTTTTCTTTAAAGTAGTTACTGATACATTTGATTTTAAATTCATCATCTTACTATTTGAATACTATTTATCCCAACTGTTTGATGTTCTCTCCTAATACATCATTACTGGAAGCAGAAGTTGTCCAGTGTCTAAATTATCTTCTTATATTATTTTCATTCAGATCCTTCTGAATAATATATTATTAATTTCAGATTCTAATATTTGCCTATAAGGCATTTAACATTTTTTTTTTCTCAACTTCAGTTTTCATTCCACAGGTCCACTTGTATGTCAAACATTTATCATTAGTTTAAATATATAAAAAACACAATCCTTAAACATCGACTTTACAACCATGCCATGTCTAAGTATGCTTTCCTTAGTTCTCTTCTTCTTAGTAAACGAGCACTTCTTCCATCCAGTAGCTCATATCCAGAACCTGAGAGCAATATGATTTTTTTTCACTCATGATTAATGTACCTTGCAAAACCTTGTATCTACTCTCTTTAATCTCTTAGAACACCCACATGGCCTCTCAAAATATAAATTAATTTTATCATTTCTGAATACATTTGTGAAAATAAAATAAATTAATTTAAAAAATTACTTGTGAAAAAAATAAAAGCTAAATACATTTCTTTGCCTTACAAAGCCTCTTGTTATCTCATTCTTAATCTGGAAACACCTCCTGACTGTTTGCCTAAAGAGGGCTATTTTGGTAGAATTTTTACACAGCTGACCCTTTTAATCATTTAGTTTCAAGTCTCTTTTCAATACAGCAGAGTTTTTTCTTGACTACCATAGCAAAGGTATTCCCTTCCATCATTGTTCTGTTGTGCATTACCTTATTTTTTTCTTTATCTGATATTATTTATTTGATATTATCTGATATTATTTTTCACATGTTTTATACATCTCTTCCCCAGGGAATATCTGAGCTCTGTTTGATCAGGTACTTTGTGTATCTTTCTCTTCTGAAATTATAGTGCTCTTTGTCAGACTCAATAACGTGCATCTATATTTTCAATTCTCTTTTTCCTTCCCCCATGTAAGTTTTGCATCCCCTCCCCACCACCACCACAACATGTCCACACCTAACAGAAGCATGGGCAGGTGACTAGAATTGACATGTCACTTTGAGAAGAAGTCTTTAAAGGTCTATGTGCACTTTGCCATGTCTTCTTCCCTTCTCCTTCCAGATTTTATAGATCCTATCTATGTTATTTCCTTAATGAGAACCACTTGAAAAGAACACTTGAGACTTACAATGCACATGTAGCTTAGACGACAAAGTAAATATGTGGTGTCTTAAGGCACTGTGGTTTTATGGTAAGTTATTACTGTAGCATAATCTAGCCTGCTCTGACTTTGTTAATGATATTTAACAAATCTTTAGAGAATGGATATATTCAACTTTACTATAACAGCTACAAGATTATGCTCAGTCAAGAATTCAATTGTAATGCACCAGATAACTGGTATTCATTATGTAATATAGAAGTAGGGATCTCTAAAATAATTATTGACATGCTAAACATCCATTGTCTTAGCATGTCTCTTTATTACCACCGTGTTTACCATTCCTGAATTGAGGCAATACTCAATATCCGTGAAACCAGCACAGGTCTGTGAAACTATTTAGGAAGTAATTTAAGTCTTCTTATTTTCCTTTTAAAAACACTTTTATTGTAGAGTTTTGAAGTTCAAAATACATATGGATTCCTCTTCCCTCTTTTTATTCTCGTTTTCCCCTTTCTCATTCTTCCAGCAAATGTGTAGTATCAGAAGCTTAAAGAAGAACTGTTATGCCATTAAAAACACACTTTGTATAGTAATCTATTACTCAAATTTATATAAGCAGTTTATATTTAAAATATCCCTCAATGGATATGTTAATTCTTCTTTCAAACATATAAGCCATTCTTAAAGTATTTAAAACATGCATGCTTCAAGTCACAAACACTACATTTCTGTCCAGCTATTCCCTCTCCCTTAAACAAATAATATAATAAAATAGTAACTCAAAGCTATATCTTTCCAAATCTAAAAATATATTCTATCCACTATACAGTATATTTCACTGTAAGGAATTTCCCTGAGCTATTTTCTCCTCTGGAATGGTCTTTCCTTGTGTTTTCACATTCCAATGGCCATCCATTTTACAAGAAACACTTGATATTTCCTACTTTATGGTGGATCCCATGATAATTCTAGTTCCCATTGATCTTTTCCCATGAGATGCCGTAGCACTCAAAATTCACAGACTATTCTGTGCATTTTGGCAGATTTATGTTCTTTCTAGTAATGATTTGTAATTGCTTCATATATGCTAACCTTGCCTCCAAAACTAGTTTGTTTTTTTTTTAATAATTAACAAGACAGGAATTTGCCTTTTCCTTTCTGTGTAGCTCCTATAGCAGCAAGAAAATAACAGACACACAGTAGGCATCCAAATAAAAAATATTCATTTGAATTAAATAGATTTGAATTTACAAAGATTTAAATGAAATTGTCTATCTTGTAAAAAGTGGCAACTTAAAATCTCAAAACATGAAAATAGATCAGGCTTTCCTTGGTAAGTTTTATGTCCAATTTGTTCTAGTCCCAAACCCCTAGACAAAAACAAAATCTTTTAATCTGTTTGCAAAATATTTCCTCCTTCCTCCCATCTTTCTACTGCAATTCTGTGATATACTGCCCTTGCCTATTACCCCGTTATAGCTGTTTTGTTAAAGTTCATACCGCAAAGACCTGTAAAAGAAATTTATGGCTCTAGGGATTTCAGCAAATTCTAAATAACCATAACAGGAACATGAAGCATTAATTAAAGACACTAGAGTCTAAGTTATAACAGTAATCCTGACATTTAAGGCCCTGGTACCATGTAAATTTAGAATGGTATGACAAACAGAGGGTAATTTGATGGTCAGGGGGTTATAATGAATACCTTAATACCTTTGTCAAGAAAAAGTGCCTGTCCTTGTTCTAACCCCGACCCAGGGGCTTCAGGTATTTCCTTCATAAAACATGGCAATGACTAAATATTTTTGCAATAACTCATATATAAGTCAGTCTTTTCTATAAGTATACTAGAGATTAAAAACCAACCCACGAGATTCACACGTTGATTTTCAAATAAAATACTTTAATATTTAACATGTATTTTGCTACAAATTATTAATTGCTGAGTCTACTGCAGGGCTGCATTTTAAGTCAGGACACCAATGAACTTGCCATAATACACAGGAACAGTTTTCCCCCAGGGAATTTTCTGATTCTTATGTAAAGGAATAATGATATTCCTGACTCACTGTCAAATCAAGCAATGGAAAATGCTTTACCTAATTTGAAATAATAAAAATGAAATAGTAGATACTTTTTTTGTTTTTGATATAGTAGATACTTAACTCGTTTTACATGTTTAATACCTAGTACCCTCTTAGAGCATTGCAAGTGCATAGTATACATATTTGTTAAATATATGTAGAGAAAGCAACACAAATTTATCCTCAAAGCTCAATGTGCTGCAAATATTTGTCTGTCCCATGTCCACCTGTACCTAGAAGAATACACTGTTTTCTCTCTGTGAAATTCTATGGCATATATAGTATGATTCATTTATGGTGTCTCATATTTTGTCCTGCATTGCTAGATTTTCTGTATATAGATTTATTCCTCAAGTAAATTGCAAGATAAGTACTATAATTTATACTTGTATCTTCTGCAACATTTGACACTGACTTTGAATATATTAGGCTTTTAATAAATATTTTTGATTGATTAATTGTATCATACATACTAATTGCAAAGTGACATCATTGGTCATTAACAGATGCATAAATGGATTTCCAAAAATCATGGAAATTTGAATATAATCAGATTATGCCCCAAATCAGAGAAACCAACCACCCTCTCCTTTAGGTCCTCTGCACACTCTTTATCTACTTATTCCTCACTTACAATTCAACTACTCACTTGCCTTCTTTCCCTCTTCAGCTTTGTGCTGTTATTTAATATCTCACAAGTTGTGTAATTTCAGCTCCCAAATTGAATAAGACGTTCCTTCCAGAGGAACGCTCACCTTGACAAATAGCCAAATAGTAATTATTATTCCTTTCAGGAGTTGAGCTATGGAATCATGCTTGCACTATCCCAAGCTTGAGTGCCTAGAAATTTATGCGATACTTCCTGGTGTCAGAGTTTCCATCTAAGATAGTATTTCAAGCCCTCTCATTTTTTTTTTCAATATGATTAAGATAATTCCTTTATGAAGTTGGAGGCTCAAAGAGACATTCAGAAAGAAACTTGATGTTTCATATATTTGCAAACTTGCTCTCCGTATTTCCTTTCCTATCATTTTAGCCACACTGAGAAGGAGAATTAATTTTGCAATGGTCTCTAATTTTTTTTTCTAAATGTGTGACCTCCATATTAATAGGAACCAGAGGACTCATTCGTCATATCTGGTCACTGTGAAACTGACATTTACAGGGTGGAATGCTTCTCGCTCAGGACAAATGGGTATCATTTGTAAAACATGCCGCGCCCAATCGTAGGCTCCCATGGCTCTCAAACTACATTTTTAAGCAACAATATAAACCATTCCCCAAACTGAAAGGTCTTTTCAAATATTTACTGCCTACCTATGGAATTTTTATTCTGCTGGCTGCTGCCATCAATAATCCTGGGAGCTCCAAGCTAAGTGTTGTGTGTGACCTCCAAGGAAATTCTTAGTGCTGCAGAACGGAGTGGAGGGGGGTGGGTTCAGCATCCTGCATTCCTCCTTCTGTCCCTTCCTAGGACCTGTTACAAAGAAAATAAGGAATGTGGAAGACTTAATTTTTTTAGGTTTATTAGAAAAGCCCTTAACACTTGCATTTGAAAACCATCTCAGTGTTTTTAAGTGTTTTTCACATAAAATAGGATTTTCTTGCCCACTTTCTCCATTAAGATTCTGAATCACCCAACCACACTGTGTTCTCAGACCAGCATTTTCCTTTTATTTTTCTAAAACCCAGTTGGATTTCAGGTCATGTGGGCATCTTGCTGATATTTGTTCAAACTCCTAACTCCATTGTGGGGACCAGATCAAATTCGTCCCCTAGTTCAGTCATTCAGTTGTGTCTGACTCTTTGCAACCCCATGGACTGCAGCATGCCAGGCTTCCCTGTTCATCAACTCCTGGAGCTTGCTCAAACTCACGTCCGTCAAGTCGGTGATGCTATCCAACTATCTCTCCATCTGTCATCCCCTTCTCCTCTTGCTGTCAATCTTTCCCAGCATCAGGGTCTTTTCTAATGAGTCAGTGCTTCACATCAGATGGCCAAATTATTGGAGCTTCAGCTTCAGCATCAGTCCTTCCAACAAATACTCAGGACTGATTTCATTAGGATTGACTGGTTTGATCTCCTAAAGATCTCATGTATATCTCCTATCTCCTAAATATCCTAAAAATCTCCTAAATATCTACTAAAGAAAACTAGTCCTGAATATCCCTCCCCTAGGATGCTTACAGATTTTGAATTTTTCATTTATTATGATGTGCTTTGTCTTGTGTTTCTATATTCATGTGCTATTTTCTCCCATGTCAATGAGGGGCCCAAAGCTCAGCCCGTCAAATGGTTTCCACAAAAATTTACAGTTGCCACATTAGGAATTCTGTAAGCTTCAGTAACTTTATTGAAAAGTTTCAGATCCCCTCCCAGAAAAGTTACTTCCCTCCTCTCCTCCTTTCTGTTCTCATCTCTCCCTTTTCTTCATCTTTCTACCTTCTCAGAGAGAACATTTTTCTTGCCTGTTATAGAAAAGTTTTAATCCTTTTTGCAAAATCTGGACACAAGATCAACTTTCAAGTTTTGCAAGGACTTACATGCTCTAATTAGGATTTCGTTCAAGCAAAAGACTTGTTCCTCTTCAGAGGAATTGATTAGGTGGTGAGAAAGTAAAACTTCATTCATCTTACACCATTCCTAGAGAATCCCTCTTCCCGCAATTAAAGTATAATTGGTCTGTCTTGAACAAACAAATGGTGAGCCTGGGCAGATAGTTTATGGTGACCCATGTCTGTCAGTGGTTATAAGCTTACCCTGAGGTCAGAATTTAAACATGTTCATCCAGGTGCTGGGCTTAATTGGTAACAAAACAGATGGATCTTGGCCCTCACAGAAGATATACTATAAATGAATGGGACATAATTTTAGGGAAATTTTGATATAATAGGATCTATCAGAAAGGCTAAATGTGAGATTTAAAAGAGTAAATACATGAAAAGTACGTAGGACACTGTCTGACAATAACAAGCACTCAATAACTTTTTGCTACTCCATCCTTATATAGCTATGCACCCTGCATCCTCATAAGAACAATGCAAATAGGTGTTGTCACAATTTCACAGAGTAAGATTCTTAAGCATTAGGGGTAATTAATAAATTGCCTAAGAACATACAGACAAGTTGGGATTAAATTAATAATATGGCTCTTTCTGAATTTAATGCTTTCTGTTTCTTGTCATTGTGTGTGTAAACTTTATAATTCATAGTATAGATTATACATGTATACAATCATACACGTATATATATATATATGTGCACATGCATTGTTTATATTTTTTTATATTATGATGTTTGACATCTTAAGAACTTTTATGGTTAAGGAGAGATTGCCCCTCTTAGGGCTAGTCAATTTTTACGAATGGCAAAGGACTCAGACAGGAGCATGCCTTTGACCTACAAATTAACCACCCCATAGCCAGACTTTCTCAGTTTGGCCCATACACCCAAGGTAGCAACATGCCTCTGCTTTAATCATCCCAGCTGAGCTACCAGGGAAGCTTCCCCAATAACTCAGTTGGTAAATAATCTGCCTGCTATGCAGGAAATCCCAGTTCAATTCCCGGGTTGGAAAGATCCACTGGAGAAGGGATAGGATACCCACTCTACTATTCTTGGGCTTCCCTTGTAGCTCAGCTGGTCAAGAATCTACCTGCAATGCTAGAGACCTGGGTTCAATCCCTGGGTTGGGAAGATCCCCTGGAGAAGGAAAGGCTACCTACCCCAGTATTCTGGCCTGGAGAATTCCATGGACTGTACAGTCCATGGGGTTGCAAAGAGTTGGACATGACTGAGCAACTTTTACTTTTACTTTAATCGTCCCAGGCGCAGTTACCAGGCTACCAGAGAGCACAATATAGCTGAAAGCCTACATCTAGTATTCACACTAGCCAATCCTAAACTCTTTACCCTCCCTAGCTTTTCATTTCCTTTAGAAATTCCAGTAAATGGAGGGCCTACACTATTCCCTTCCTCTTGCTCTTTCTGCATCCCTAGACTTATGGTGGTGCTTCAAAATACACTGTGTCTGGAATGCCATGGCTCTTATATCAAAGATTTGAGTATAAAACACTGTTTCTTGAGTATCTCCTATCTTTTCTCTTAGATCACACCAAAAGAACCATCACATAAAAAAGCATTCTGCATTATAACATTAACATCATATAACATATAACATCACATAACATTCTGCATAAGTCTAGATTTGTCTTACTAGCAGATTTTTCATACAATGTTGCATAAAAATCTTGAAAGCAACTGCTATCCTTTAGTCACACAGTTGTGTCCAACTCTCTGTGATGCCAAGGACTGCATCACACCAGGCTTCCCTGTCCATCACCATAAATGAAGCTTCCTCAAATACATGTCCATCTAGTTGGTAACACTATCCAATCAGCTCATCCTCTGTTGTCCCCTTCTCCTCCTGCCTTCAATCTTTCCCAGTATCAGGGTCTTTTTCAATAAGTCAGTTCTTCATCAGGTGGCTAAAGTATTGGAGTTTCAGCTTCAGCATCACTCCTTCCAATGAATATTCAGGACTGATTTCATTTAGGATGGACTGGTTTGATATCCTTGCAGTTCAAGGGACTCTCAAGAGTCTTCTCCAGCACCACAGTTCAAAAGCATCAATTCTTCTGTGCTCAGCTTTCTTTTTTTTTTTTTAATTTTTTTTAAAATTTTATTTTATTTTTAAGCTTTACATAATTGTATTAGTTTTGACAAATATCAAAATGAATCCGCCACAGGTATACATGTGTTCCCCATCCTGAACCCTCCTCCCTCCTCCCTCCCCATACCATCCCTCTGGGTCATCCCAATGCACTAGCCCCAAGCATCCAGTATTGTGTATCGAACCTGGACTGGCAACTCGTTTCTTACATGATATTTTACATGTTTCAATGTCATTCTCCCAAATCTTCCCACCCTCTCCCTCTCCCACAGAGTCCATAAGACTGTTCTATACATCAGTGTCTCTTTTGCTGTCTCGTACACCGGGTTATTGTTACCATCTTTCTAAATTCCATATATATGCGTTAGTATACTGCATTGGTGTTTTTCTTTCTGGCTTACTTCACTCTGTATAATAGGCTCCAGTTTCATCCACCTCATTAGAACTGATTCAAATGTATTCTTTTTAATGGCTGAGTAATACTCCATTGTGTATATGTACCACTGCTTTCTTATCCATTCATCTGCTGATGGACATCTAGGTTGCTTCCATGTCCTGGCTATTATAAACGGTGCTGCGATGAACATTGGGGTACACGTGTCTCTTTCCCTTCTGGTTTCCTCAGTGTGTATGCCCAGCAGTGGGATTGCTGGATCATAAGGCAGTTTCATTTCCAGTTTTTTAAGGAATCTCCACACTGTTCTCCATAGTGGCTGTACTAGTTTGCATTCCCACCAACAGTGTAAGAGGGTTCCCTTTTCTCCACACCCTCTCCAGCATTTATTATTTGTAGACTTTTGGATCGCAGCCATTCTGACTGGTGTGAAATGGTACCTCATAGTGGTTTTGATTTGCATTTCTCTGATAATGAGTGATGTTGAGCATCTTTTCATGTGTTTGTTAGCCATCTGTATGTCTTCTTTGTAGTCCAACTCTCACATCCATACATGACAAGTGGAAATAACATACCTTTGACTAGATGGACTTTTGTTGGCAAAGTAATGTCTCTGCTTATTAATATGCTGTGCAGTTTTGTCATAGCTTTTCTTCCAAGGAGCAAGTGTGACTGATGGCTGCAGTGATTTTGGAGCCCAAGAAAATAAAGTCTGTCACTGTTTTCATTTTTCCATACCTATTTGCCATGAATTGATGGGACTGGATGCCATGATCTTCATTTTTCAAATGTTGAGTTTTAAGCCAGCTTTTTCACTCTCCACTTTCATGTTCATCAAGAGGCTCTTCACTTTCTTCCGTAAGAGTGGTGTCATCTGCATACCTGAGTTTACTGATATTTCTCCTAGCAATCTTGATTCCAGCTTGTGCTTCATCCAGTTTGGCATTTCACATGTACTCTGCATATAAGTTAAATAAGCAAGGTGACAATATACAGACTTGAGGTACACCTTTCCCAATTTGGATTCATCCCATTGTTCCATGTCTGGTTCCAACTGTTGCTTCTTGATCTGCATGAAGATTTCTCAGGAGGCAGGTAAGGTGGTCTGGTATTCCCATCCCTTTAAGAATTTTCCCCAGTTTGTTATGATCCACACAGTCAAAGTCTTTAGCATAATCAATGTATAAGTAGATATGTTTCTGGAATTCTCTTGCTTTATCTATGATAAATGTTGGAAAATTGAGCTCTGGTTCATCTGCCTTTTCTTAATCCATCTTTAACATCTGGAAGTTCTCAATTCACATATTATTGAGCCTAGCTTCGAGAATTGTGAGCATTACTTTCTATCCTGTGAGATGAGTTCAATTGTGCAGTGCTTTCAACATTCTTTGGCATTGCCTTTCTTTGGGATTTGAATGCAAGCTGAGCTTTTCCAGGCCTGTGGCCACTGCTGAGTTTGCCAAATTTGCTGGCATATTGAGCGCAGCACTTGCACAGCATCTTCCTTTAGGATTTGTAATAGCTCAGCTGGAATTCCATCATCTCCACTAGCTTCCTGAGGCTCACTTGACTTCACACTCCAGGATGTCTGGCTGTAGGTAAGTGATCACACCATTGTGGTTATCTGGGTCATTCAGATAATTTTTTGTATAGTTCTTCTGGGTATTCTTGCCACCTCTTCCTAATACCTTCTACTTATGTTAGGTCCATACAATTTCTGTCCTTTATTGTGCCCATCTTTGCATGAAATGTTCCCTTAGTATCTCTAATTTTCTTAAAGAAATTTCTAGTATTTCCCATTCTATTGTTTTCCTCTATTTCTTTGCATTGGTCTCTTAGGAAGGCTTTATTATTTCTCCTTGCTCTTCTTTGGTACTCTGCATTCAGAGAAATATATCTTTCCTTTTCTCCTTTGCCTTTCTTTTCTCTTTTTTTCTCAGCTGTTTGTAAGGCCTCTTTTTGCCTTTTTGCATTTCTTCTTCTTGGTGATGGTTTGATCACCTCCTACTGCTCAATGTTACAAATGTCAGTCCATAGTTCTTCAGGCGCTCTATCTATCAGCTCTAATCCCTTGAATTTATTTGTCACTTCTACTGTATAATATTAAGGAATTTGATTTAGGTCATACTTGAATGGTCCAGTGGTTTCCCTACTTTCTTCAATTTAGCTCTGAATTTTGCCATAAGGAGTTCATGATCTGAGCCAGTCAGCTCCTGGTCTTGTTTTGGCTGACTATATAGAGCTTCTCCATCTTTGGCTACAGATAATATAATTAATCTGATTTCTATATTGACCATCTGGTGATGTCCATGTGTAGAGTCACCTCTTGTGTTGTGGGAGGAGGGGTTTGCTATGACCAGTGTATTCTCTTGGCAAAACTCTGTTAGCCTTTGCCCTGATTCTTTTTGTATTTAAGGCAAATTTGCCTGTTACTCCAGGTATCTCTTGACTTCCTACATTTGCATTCCAGTCCCCTATAATGAAAAGGATATATATATATTATTGTTAGTTCTAGAAGGTCTTGTAGATCTTCATAGAACTGTTTGCCTTCTTTGGTTTTAGTGGTTGGGGCATAGACCTGGATTAGTCTGATACTAAATGATTTGCCTTGGAAAAGAACAAAGATCACTTTGTTGTTTTTGAGACTGCACCCAAGAACTGCATTTCAGACTCTTTTGTTGACTATAAGGGCTATTCTATTTCTTTGAAGGTATTCTTACTCACAGTAGGAGACATAATAGCCATCCGAATTAAATTTGCCCATTCTAGTCCATTTTAGTTCACTGATTCCTAAAATGTAAATGTTCACTCTTGGCCGTCTTCTGTTTGACCACTTCCAATTTACCTTGATTCGTGGACCTGACATCCAGGTTCCTGTGCAATATTGTTTTTACAACACCAATCTGTACTTCCATCACCAGTCACACCCACAAGTGAGGATTGTTTTCACTTTGGCTCAGCCTCTCCGTTATTTCTGGAGCTATTTCTCCACTTTTATCCATTAGCATATTGGGCACCTTCTGACCTGGGGAGTTCATTTTTCAGTGTCATATCTTTTTGCCTTTTCATACTGTTCATGGGTTTCTCAAGGCAAGAATATGATCATTATCTTAAACTCTTATCTTCACTTTGTTCAGTTCCTTGTCTAAGGTTTTTGTCTTGTTCCTTCATTTGGAACATATTCCTCTGTCTCCTCATTTTGCTCAAGTTCTGTGTCTATTTTTCTGTGTTAGGTAGGTCGGTTATATTTCCTGATCTTGGAGAAGGGCCTTATGAAGGAAACATCCTATGAGGTCCAGCAGTACACTCCCCTCTGATAACCAGAGGTATATGTTCTAGCTTTTTCCCCCTTATGTGGGCAGTTTGAGCCCCTTTGTGTAGCAGGGCTGACTACTGGGGGTGCACTAGTATGTGGGAAAGGTTCCCAACCTGGTTGACTGAGGCTGTGCCCCCATGCACTGCTACAGGTCTGTTAGAATGCTAAGCTGCATGTCTATGCAGCTGTCTGTGTGGTCTGGTGTTTTCCAGAGTGGTGCTGGCTTTCTGGAGGTCAGGGCTGAGTCCTTATCATTAATTAGCTAGAGGCAGCATTCCAAAATGCCATAGGCCAATGAAAGTGCTATCAGAGTAGGATGTTGTTCAGTTGCTCAGTCATGTCTGACTCTTTGCAACACTGAGGACTGAGGCATGCATGTCTTCCCTGTCTTTCACCACCTCCCAGAGCTTACTCAAACTCATGTCCATTGAGTAGGTAATGCCATCAAAATATCTCACCCTCTGTCTTCCTCTTCTTCTCCTGCTTTCTTTCTTTCCCAGAATGAGTATTTTCCAATGAGATGGCTTTTCACATCAAGTGGTCAAAGTATTGGAGCTTCAGCATCAGTACTTACAATGAATATTCAAGATCTATTTCCTTTAGGATTGACTGGTTTGATCTCTTTGCAGTCCAAGGGACTTCAACAGCATCATGATTTAAGATGATGAGATCCCTAGCCCCGTAGTCTTGCACTGGGAATATGAGCCCACAGAACATTGGGCTTTAAAAACCAGAGGGGCTTATGTTTTGGAGAGCAAGTAAAATGAGCAGTAGAATGTGGTCCCCAAAATAGCTGCTGTCAGTGTTTCCATTCCTAACAGGAGTCCCGGTTGCCTCTTGCCTCTCCAGTTTCTCTCCAAGATTAACAATTAGGTATGACTCAGGATTCTTTCAAACAACTGCCTCTACACTGAGATGGAGTGTGTGTGAGATGTTGTGCATTCCCTTTTACAGCAGAGTCTCAGTTTCCTGTAGCCCTCTTGCTCTCCAAAACATAAGTCCTTCTGATTTTTAAAGCCAGATATTCTGTGGGCTCATCTTCCCAACGCAGGACTCCTTGGCTGGAGAGCTCATGTGGCGATCAAAACCATCTTTTGGGAAGAAGTTTAAAATTTGACATTCCTCCTGTCTGTGAATCATCAACCCAGCTTGTGGATCCTGACTTTATTAAGTCTCTTTCTGCTCCTCCTGCCTTTCTTGTGCTTCTGTCATTATATCTTTAGTTGTACAAAAATTTTCCTGCTGGTCTTCAAGTCACTCTCATATACAGTTGTTCCATAAGTAGTGGTAATTTTTTGTGTCCACTGAAAGAGGTGAGTTTAGTGTCTTCCTCTTCTGCCATCTTGCCCACCTCTCCACCAGCTGTTGAATGGGTTATCAAAGTGTGGCATAATCATTCAATGGAATATTGCTTATCAACTAAAATCAATGAACTTTGATACATGCCTGAATCTCTTGAGCACTATACTAAGTGAAAGAAGCCAAACAGAAAAGATAAAACACTCCTAGTTGTGTGAAATTCACAAAAGATAAAATTGCAATGACTGAAAACTAGCTACTGGTTACTACAGGCTCAATGGGAAGGCAAAGAGGGCTTGGCTATAAAAGCATATATTGAAAACATTCTAGAAAAATTATAAATCTTATTTTGGTGGTTAATATATATGGCAGTATATTAATAGAATAAATCTGGTTATAAAGAGTTTAGTTTGTATTTCAGAAAATGAGTAAATGTAGGTAAACAAGAAGACTGAATACTCAGAAAGTGAGTTTAGATGATCATCTATTTATATTAATTTACAGAAAATGATTGCTACTATTTTGTGTGGGTTAAAGTAGATGAGAAAACACAAGCTTATATCTGGTTCAGGCAAATTCCTCTTACATAATTCCTTGCTAAGCTACTTTGATAATGTAGGCAAAGAAGTGTATTATTCATTATATCCAGATAATGTCTTTATTGTGTGTTTTCCTGGAAAAAATTGAGGTCTCTGTTTTCTATGATCAAATAGTTTTAACACTTTTCTTCAAAGTTTGAGTTTAAAAGAACTGAATAGAATGTAGCAATATAATTTCAGCAAACCATATATAATATTCAACCTAATATATAGTAACTGTGGTCACTGAACTACATCAGATTGGTTTAGCTGGAACTGCAGATCCCAGAAACCTGTGCACTACATAGTACCATATTAAAATTGGCCAACAGGAAATTACATGAGATTTTGAAGATTAGGTGGAGCAGCAGCCATGACTCTCTGAAAGTCATCAAAGTTGACCTTGATAGAAACAGCTTCAGAGATGGTCTCAGATTCTAGGATCCCTTTTCCTTATTTTGTATGCAGCTTGTCTTCCTCACTGTTGACTCTTTTAACCAAACACAGCTCCAGTCCCACCCCCAGATGCTTGGTGCAAGACTGATAAGTGCTATTATTACAGTGTTCCATGGATTTTTCACATTAACCTCACTTCCATAGTCCTCTTCACTGGCTCAGCTTCTCTGAATGGTTTTGTGACTCCTTTGATGCCCTATCTTTCTTCTTGAAACTTCAGTTTCCAATCTTTCCCACAACTGAGTAATATCTAATTCTTCTAATAAATCACTTACTCTAAAACTCACAAGGGTTCTGATTCTTTGACCCTGAACATTTGGTGACTTAAAATACCTAAGAATATCACTACTGCTATCTAAAACCAGTCCATGTTGCTTAGGAAGCTCGGTATTTGTTGAAATCATCTAAATGAATATATTATCAAATTGCATGAGTAAACTCCATGACAATCCATAAATATGAACATCAAGCAGAGACAACTTTAACCCTCCCATATTAACTTAGCTCTCTTGAGCCCTTCTAGGTTTAACAAATTTCAGGTTGACAGGTGCCTGGTTGGTCTAGAGAGGACTCTGCTATGAGCTCCTAAGTCATCTCCCTATAATCCCTCATCACACATTGGATTGGCCCAGAAGTGGTCTTGGTGGTAGGAAGGATAACAAGAGAAAGAAAGGGAAGCATACAATTCCCTTTGAAGCTCAGGCTTAAAAACACCTTTCTGTTAACCCATTCTATTGGTCAAAGCATTTCATAAAGGCTGCCTAGATTTAAAGTGAAGGAACTAACTCTACTGCTTAATGGAAATAACTTAAAAGAATTGTGGCCCTTTTTTTTTCAAACTACAGAAGTAATTTTTGTGGTTAATTCTTTTATGAATGGAAATATGGAGAAAAGATTTAAGAATTTCTTTTTACAGTAGATGAATAATTTCTCAAAATCAACCCTCTTCACACTGGGAGAAAGGAAAAAAAATGGTCCACTATTCTTGCAGATGGTGACTACAGCCATGAAATTAAAAGATGCTTACTCCTTGGCAGAAAAGTTATGACCAACCTAGATAGCATGTTCAAAAGCAGAGACATTACTTTGCCAACAAAGGTTCATCTAGTCAAGGCTTTTTCCTGTGGTCATGTATGGATGTGAGAGTTGGACTGTGAAGAAGGCTGAGTGCCGAAGAATTGATGCTTTTGAACTGTGGTGTTGGAGAAGACTCTGAGAGTCCCTTGGACTGCAAGGAGATCCAACCAGTCCATTCTGAAGGAGATCAGCCCTGGGATTTCTTTGGAAGGAATGATGCTAAAGCTGAAACTCCAGTACTTTGGCCACCTCATGCAAAGAGTTGACTCATTGGAAAAGACTCTGATGCTGGGAGGGATTGGGGGCAGGAGGAGAAGGGGACGACAGAGGATGAGATGGCTGGATGGCATCACTGACTCGATGGACGTGAGTCTCAGTGAACTCTGGGAGTTGGTGATGGACAGGAGGCCTGGCGTGCTGCGATTCACGGGGTCGCAAAGAGTCGAACACAACTGAGTGACTGATCTGATCTGATCTGATCTGATTCTTCTTGCTCACTCCATCCTAATCTCCCATACCCATGCACTCTTTACACTGAGATAAAGATAGAGCTTCTCGTGTGGCTCAGCTTGTAAAGAATCTGCCTGCAATGCAGGGGGCCTGGGGTTTGATCCCTGGGTTGGGAAGGTCCCCTGGAGAAGGGAAAGGTTACCCACTCCAGTATCCTGGCCTAGAGAATTCCATGGACTGTATAGTCCATGGAGTCGCGAAGAGTCGGACAGGACTGAGTGACTTTCACTAATCAAATAGATGTTAGAGAATCTGGAAGAAATTGGAAGAATACTGGAAGAAAACAAATACAAAACATATATTTTATACACACTTCTCTTCCTATTATTCAACTTCAAGATCTTGTCCACTCAGTATGGTAAAAAGACAAAGTTTGAGTCCATTTGAAGTTCTTTAATAGCTTTCTCTCTATGTCTTCAGCTGTGATTCTAAATTAAGGGTTTCCAACCATTACTGATTATGAAATGGATCTAGGGAATTTAATAATACACAATACACAAGTTCTTGAGCCATAATCCCATATACACTAAATTAAAAGCTCTGTGAATATGGTCAAGGCAGCTATACATTTAGTACCATTGGGAAATGAATCTCTGCCACAGATAGCTCATTTTATCTGTCCTAAATCATCAGTCATCACTGGGGGACCTGGCAATATAACCCAAGAATCTAGACTCCCAGTTGAAAAAAAAAAATGCTTATTTCCAATATGCTTCTCAGTTCATTCAGTACCCATAAGGAATCAACTTCAATTTATTCACCTCAAGTTCTTTTAATGCAATTCCAAATGACTTTTACACCCTATCTTTTATTATAGGATACATCATTAATTTGACATGATCCATGCACATTCCAGAATATGTTATCTAGAAGTAATCTGCTTTCTGTGTACATTGATTTTTCAACTTTCATTCTTTACTACGGTTCTATATCTAAATTCATTTTCAAAAAATTCACCATGATCTGCAAAATTTAATAGACCTATGATATGACATGCCAAATTTATCATTTATATGACATCTCTTAAATAGAAAAGACAAAATATTATAATTCAGGTTACATTGGACCATTGACAATATTGCCAGTATCTGACAGAGCATGGCTCTCCTTCTCACTTCCTTTCCTTGTCCTTCAAGTAAAATTGCCCTTTTATTCATTTTTGCTTTACCCAAGACTGGCAGCTGATTTTGAAGTGTCAGACCATTATTTGTTTTTTGTGTTTTTTTTGGATGTTACCATTTATTGCACGGAGGATAAAATCAATGTGACATTTCCAGAACAATGATAGATGACAATAGTGAGTGGTCTTTAAATGCAGAAGACTAATTTTTAAAAATGTCACCAGTGTACTATTTCCGACTTTGTCAAAGATAAAGCAGTAAAACTTATAGACATAAAAACTAATAATATTTCACCATGTTACTTGCAGATAAAAATGCTATACTTACATTGCTATAGTTTATCTAAATACTGCCTTACTACTAGTTAGAATAACCACAGCTATAGAGGCCCATTGATTTGGGTCATTCAAAAACAAAATAATAGGTGTTCTGTTTGAGTGAATATGTGTGTTTGTATGCACATACACACTCAGTTTCTGATTGTGGATAGAAGGCCTTTAATCCTATAAGCATGAATATGTACTTTGAATCATTTTAATGTATCTGTATTGATGTGACCCTTTCTGTATTTCACTAGTCTCATCTTTCAAAGAAAAATATCACTAGAAGTTAACTCATAGGTTGAATGGGAAAGATAAACAAAAATCTTAGAATAGTTCCTGGCACACAATAAGTACTCAATAAATATTGGTATTATTACCATTGTACTATTAATTTCCATTGTTTAAAATGATTCAAAATAAATAAATTTATACTAACAAATAAAATGATTCAATGTTAACACTCTAGGTTTTTTTTAATACTAGTAATAATTCTTACCATTCTGTTATCATTGTTGTTACTCATGCTTTCTATTTGATCTCTAAATTCATTTCATGCAGGGTCTGGTTTGCATCTTAATTTATGTTTCAATGGATCTAAAATAAAACTGTGTGCATTCTGTAAACTCTAGAATGGATGGTCATGAAGTGGTTGAGCAGGAAACCAGGAAGAAATTGCACAGTTCACATTAACAATCCATTTTTAGAAAACTAATTTGTGTTTAAAAAAACTAAGTGTAAATCATAATCTGGAATTCTTTCCCTAAATAGTCACCACCTTTTGGTAGGGCCAGAGAATGAAGCAGAAATTTAAAACAAACATACCAGACAGGCACTTTCTCTCTCTGTTGGACTGAACTCCAGGAAGGAAAAAAAAAAAAAGAAAAAGCAGAGGAGGTGGAGAGCAAGGGGAGAAATGGGGAGAATTCCTTGTTGCTTTTCATATTGACGGGTAGTAACACCCCACTGACACCAAGATATCATTTTATCAAGATTATTCCATCTGCATGAATCTGAGGAGCTTCCCCAAAATGGAGATTTCCCTTGTCTTAATTATATATAATTTATAAAAGCCTTTTGATTTATAAAATTTTATTAGAAAGTTTTTAGTAGGTTGTAATTTCTGAGTGATCTCTAGATCTCTGTTTACATTCATAAAACAGTTGACCTATAAAATCTTATGTTTATGAAAGAAAGACCCAGGTTAAAATTTAAACCCTGAATTTTATGAATTTTGTCATCTTGAGCAAGTTATTTAATATCTCTGCATTTCCATATTCTTAACCTATTCCATGGGAGTAATAGTGTTTCTTAGTCTTTGTGCCTTAAGATAACTTGAGGATAATATTACTACACACACACACACACACACACACACGCACACACACACTGCTTAAAATAACTCTCATGAACCAAAAAGTTCTCAAGCTATCTTTAATCTTTTTCCATTCTTTTCCCCACTTCCTCAAACCTTACATTTTTGCATAATATTTTTAGTTTGTAAATCTACCTTATAAGCCACTCATGTTAAGTGGTATTTAAGATGATAGAGATTATGAAGCAGCAGGGAAATGGACCCTAGGTCCCTACAGATGCTCTTGCCACTGCCATCACTTGACAGTCATTTTTGCCCTGCCCCATCACAATGATGAAGCTTCAGAAGAAAGGATGTCTTCAGAAAAAGGCCAAATACACATACATTATAATTTTTCATAAATATACATGTATATATATATAAAAATATATTCATGGTCAGAGTTTCTGCCCCAAATCCAAATGAAAACTCCTCATCTAGACCATCTAAAGTAATCCTTTGATCAAACAAGCAGCAATAACAGCCAAGAAAAAAAGCAGAAACACCAAAAGATTCCTTTCTTCTTTCTGATCAGCCGTTTTGTAAGAATCTCTGCCCACTGGTTCTTCAAAAAAAAAAAAAAAAAACTACAATTTGAGACGCTTTTGGGTAGGAAAGACCTGGACACTACCCACTTGAGTCCCATACAAAGAAGAGCTAAACAATCCCACTGGGATGCCAGTCACTTAATATTCTAGTTAAGGTTTCACCTCTAAACTTGTGACAAAATAAAACATACAACCCTTGATTCTGACTCAGTGTGAGGGGAGAATTAAGTTGAGGATAGGGTTGAGTAGCTAAAATGTAAAGAAAGTAGAGAAATTCTTTGAGCTACTGGAGGCCAAAGGGAAGAGAAGCATTTCAATCACATTCCAGAGAAGATACACCCAAATTAGGACTTACTGTTATAGTCTAAACCATTCTCTGCTCCAGGCTCCAATAAGAATTTAGCACAGAGAACACGGTCAGGAAAATGAATGCTCTCTATCACCTTGATAGTCAGAATGTGATCTTTGAACTAGTAACATTGCCATTTTCTGGGAATTTATTAGAAATTCAAACTGCAATCTATGGTCTGCAACCTCAGGATATCCCCTGGTAAAATTCATAACTACTCCTGAACTCAGAGGGTGATAAGAGACCAAGGAAAGAGGCAGGTCATCCAGGTTGGTAGGTGGGAAGTTAAATAATGACTTGTCTTGGTGGTACAAGATGCACAGATCCCATAGCTGCTAGCAGAATCTAAAGAATTTATATGGAGACTTAAATAGGGTTCAGACACACATTCATTTTCAGATGGTCTTAACAATACACTGTTCTCTCAATCCCTTGCCCTTGAAAACAGCTCTCACTGTGGGAACTATGTCTAAAGCATACATTCCAAGGACAAGGGAGGGGGCAAGGAGCACCTTGATTTCATGTCAACTAGGGGTTACATCCTCTGGATGGACTCCTCCAGCACAGGCCTGCCTCAGACCAGAAACACAGGGCACACAGGCATGATCCTGGTTTTAGCAAGACTTCAGGTCATTGATTTACTCATCAAATTTTGAAAAGCACTGCTCTGTTCTTATGAGGTTTATATTATAAAGTTTAAACCAGTCACTAGTGAGGCCAGCTGGATGAATCCAACCAGGATTCCTTGCAAAAGACAAAAATAACCCTAAAGCCTAGACCAGTGGTTCTCCAAATATGGGTGTCCTGGACTAGTAAGCAGCAGCAGCACTTGGAAAAATACAGATTCCTAGTCCCAACATAGATTTGCTGAATCAGAAATTGCAGGAGTAAAGTCTAGCCATAAGGGATTTAGCAAGCCCTGCAGGTGAATTAAATGCCTACTAAAGTCCAAGAACTACCCACTTGGAACCAGTCACAAGCCTGTGCCTAGGCCTACACCAAAATTTTCTGCCACTTTTTATTTACCACACTAATAGTGAAAAAAAACAAACAACAAATAGGCCACAAAGGTCACTCAACACACACAGAAAGCCAACCAAACAGCCCACATGAAGTTTGCTAAGAATTCTCAAGAAGCAGTGTTCTCTTTACTTCCTTATTTTTGGAAAAAACGATTCCCCCAAAGGTTCTTATACATGCAGGACCAAAGCTAAGCCACCTAAATTCTAGGCCTCTATTAATGTCCTTGCTCTTAATCTGTTCTCCTTAGCTGTTTGCATGATCATGGTCGAGTGAATGATGGGAAGGGGAATAAGAGAATATTACTGAGAGCCCTTGGAGAAGGAAATGGCAACCTACTCCAGTATTCTTGCCTGGAGAATCCCATGGACAACAGGTTACAGTCCTTGGGGTCCCAAGAGTCGGACACGACTTAGCGACTAAACCACCACCACCACCACCACTGAGGCCTCGTCTATGCTATTTCTCAGGTTCTGTTTAGAAACTGCTTCACCCTGCCCTGCAAGCTCCTGCGGTTCTGTTGCTCACCTTCGCTTCCAGGTGTGGCCACTTATTCATGATGCAGAAAGCAGTTACCTACCTTTGCTATCTGTGGTAGGTTAGAATGGTAGCTTCCCTAAAGATATATTTATATTCTAATCCCTAGAACCTGAGACTGTTTGGAGGAAGAGAAACAAATTTTGCAAATCCAATTAATTAAATCCAATGATGGGGGGCATAAATTAGGAGTTTGGGGTTAACATACAAATTGTTATATGCAAAAGAGATAAACAATGAGTCCTTACTTGTATAGCACAGGCAAATATATTCACTATCTTATAATAAAATACGGTAGAAAGAAATATGAAAAAGAATATATATGTAATGTATACATATATGTGTGTGTGTGTGTGTGTCACTTTGCTGTGTACCAGAAAGTTACACACACAATGTAATGTCGACTATGAAAGTGAAAGTGACTGTGAAAGTGAAAGTGAAGTCTCTCAGTCATGTCCGACTCTTTGCAACCACGTGGACTGTAGCCCACCAGGCTCCTCCATCCATGGGATTCTCCAGGCAAGAACACTGGAGTGGGTTGCCATTTCCTTCTCCAGGGGATCTTCCCAACCCAGGGATCGAACCCAGGTCTCCTGCATTGCAGGCAGACGCTTTAACCTCTGAGTCACCAGGGAAGCCCTAATGTTGACTATACTTCAATAAATTAAAAAATCCAATGATAAATCTAATAGGAGAAAAACAGAAGGAAATTTGTGGGAAAAGGTGAGAAGACACAGAGAAGAAGGCAAGGTGACTGTGTCAACAATGACTGGGATGACTTAACTTCAAGCCAAGGGATTCACAGAATCACTGAATCTTTGAAGAGGTAGAGAACAGAATCTCCTTAGGGGTGTGCTAAGTCGCTCAGTCATGTCTGACTTTTTGCAACCCCTTGGACTGTAGCCTGCAAGGTTCCTCTGTCCATGGGACTCTCCAGGCAATAATCCTGGAGTGGGTTGCCACTTCCTCATTCAGAGGATCTTCCCAACTTTGGAACCAGACTCACATCCCTGTCTCCTGCATTGTCCAGCGGGTTCTTTACCACTAGTACCACCTGGGGAGCCCCATCTCCCTACAGCTTTCATCTGTTTCTTTCTCCCTCTATGAGTTCAATGCAAGTCAGTTGTGGGTTCTGGCCCTTATCTGTGACTCCAGTATTCACACTTTAGAGAAACTGTCATCATGAGAGTTGTTCATCACAATGGTAGAAGGCAAAATATTACCAGAAGCTAAACATTCCAGCCTAGAAATGACATATGCCACTGTGACTACTGGATCGCTGGCAAGACATGCAATCCTACTGTGTGCTATGAAGATGAAAGTCCAGAAATTCTTAGTGAGTTGTGGTACTTATTACCAAAGTTTATTCTTTTGGCTGGCTTCCCCTTACATAAGCAGAATAATCTCATACCCTCCTAGAGCAGACAAGTCAGAATTTTATTGATTAAGTATAGAGTGGATAAGATGCCTTTCTTCTATTAATTAGAAATGTGCCTTTCTTGTATAAATTAGAAAAGGTGTGATTGTGGAAGAAAGAGTGAGAAAGGCAAAACTGAGTTGTCAACTGTTGCGGCTCAGTTGTAAGAAGGCAAAAGCTTGCACTTTGAGGATCTAACAGTTAATCCCCTTAAAATTCCCCATGTCCAGGCAATCTTATATAGCCTTCTTAGAACCCTAGGGGAAACAGAGCAAGTTTGATGAATACCAGCCAATTCTAGTCCAACAGAGAGGAAACCATGGTACTCTAAGGTAGGCAGACCAGATATTATACACATTTTACATTGAAGAAACCAAATTTTAGAAGAATTAAATGATTTTTCCAGACTCATTATGGAATTGGCATAAGAAAAACATAAGATTAATGTGTGTTAATATATGTGTGAGAGAGAGGGAGAGAGACAGAGAGAGACAGACAAAGGCAGAAACTGAGGAAAACAGATATATACATAATTTTGGTTGTTGAGCTCATAATTTCAGATCCTTTCTTTAAGTAAAATGACTTTCATAACTGATCACGCATGGCTAAACATAAAAAAAAAAATCAGCAACCATAAAGTAAGTAATTCTATGATAAGATGTTAAAACTCTATTGTCATAATACAAGCCAAACTTCTTTCCCATATCTACTTTGATAAGATTAGGACACTGAAAAAAGGTGACATTTTATAAACTTCTCTTGAATTATTTGTATTCTTATTAGTATGGATTATGGGCAAGCATGTACAGAACTTGTCAGTTCCTCCATTTCCCCCCTGCCTTATTGGGAAAACAACACGTGCTTACAGACCAAGCTTTAGGGCAATGACTTACTGCCATGATATAAAGCATTCGTAATTGTTTCCTTGAGAGTTTCAAGACCCTAGCTCCCAAGGTCATCTATTATCTGCACTTTGCCATCTGGCCATTTATCTAGTGCATTGGGATTGTCACTTAAAAGAACTGACCTTGCATTTTGATGATGTGACTGAATATGGAAAAAAAAATGAAGTACTTTTTTAAAGGATTAGTAAATCACAGTAGGAATATAAAAAAAAGTAGTAAATGTTTCTAAAGAAACAATTGTTTACTTACCTAAAGTTTCTATAATTCGTGTTTTAGATAAACTGACAAGGCTTGACAGATGCAAAACTGCTAGAAACTTTTATTACTAGATAAAGATGAATCATTTTTCTTTTTGTTCCAGGAAAATACTCTCCTCATAGAGGAAAAAAATGAGCTCATTTCAACCTAAAAAAAATCAATGGTCCAAAAAAAAAAAAAAGCAAGACTAATAAGAAGTAAGAAAAATTCAATGGGCCATATTTCATATAGGAAAATGATACCACTGATTGTCAATAAGACATACTCTTTGAACTTCTATGGGAAAGAAAGTTTTCACTAAATTACCCACAGTTACTCATTTGGTTTCTGTTTTTGAATAAAGACACTCTTGATCTGGCAACAATGTTTTCTCTATGAAAACTAATTCATTTAGCTTCACTGACTCTACTCTCTAATCCATTGATTTTCCAAGATTCATTAAATGTCCCACCTTCTCCATGTTACCTTTCATGTATAGAAAACCCACTAAAATCTCACAGTTACATTATTATCTCTTATGACTCTTACAATATACTGCTTGCTGTTAAGCATCTTGTGTTAAGCTCTCTTAAAAATATGTGGAAAAGATCTCAATTTATTGAATTTTCCATGAATGCTCAGAGGCACCAAAGGGACTCAAGATAAACAGAGCCCAAATACTTGAAGGAAAGCAGCATGGTTTGTTTCTACCTGGTTGTCCCAAACCATTGAAAAATCCCTTAGCAAGTCAATTTGCGGTGAAAGCAGGTGTGAGCTGGGAAGGCTTTGTCCCCCGCATCCCCCTCCCTTAGGAGTAGTGGCGTGGAACCCAGTAGGCTGAATGATTATGTTCTCCTGAGCCCCACTGTGAGTCCCTTGGCCTAATTATTCAAAGTAACTATTCATATACTAGTTACTCAAAGTGGATGGAGTCAGACTCTGTTGCTACACTGTCTTCAAGGAAGTGGGAAACTTTGCAAGAAAAACCTTCCTTATAGAAAAGTATGATCCCTCTCCTTTTCTTCTTCATTTCCTGTATCATCATAAAATCAGAGCATATTACCTACAGATGTTCCCAAAAGATATTCCATCTTTTCCTGTAGCCTATTTACTTTATCTCAAAGCATTCATCAAAACCTAAAATACATTTCTGCTTTACTCTTCTGTTGACTAGGATCCTTAAGAGTAGGGACTGCTGCTGCTGCTGCTAAGTCGCTTCAGTCGTGTCCGACTCTGTGCGACCCCATAGACGGCAGCCCATCAGGCTCCCCCGTCCCTGGGACTCTCCAGGCAAGAACACTGGAGTGGGTTGCCATTTCCTTCTCCAATGCATGAAAGTGAAAAGTGAAAGTGAAGTCGCTCAGTCGTGTCTGAGTCTTAGTGACCCCATGGACTGCAGCCTACCAGGCTCCTCCATCCATGGGATTTTCCAGGCAAGAGTACTGGAGTGGGGTGCTATTGCCTTTCTGAAGAGTAGGGACTAGGATTGCTTTATTTTCAGTTTATATACCCACTTCTAATTTCACAGCTGATGTATCACATGATCACAATGAAAATAAATGACTGAACGTATAACAGAATCATCACCAGATATATTAGAGCCTCTGTGTCTTAATGAAGTCTCTCTAGAACTTTTGATGAACCTATATTTTCATAGGATACCCTGAAATCCTTTAGAATTGTTATATAATTATTAATATTCTTTTTTTTATTAATATTCTTATTCCTTGTGATATAAGGTAGTGTGTATCACAATGACTTGAGAAGATATCCGTTATATATGCATCTACTTCAAACCCAGATCTGGGATTTGTATTCTCAGGAAAAATATTTGATATTACATGCTTTGAGAAAGCATTCAAAGTGATTTTAATAAGCACTACTAGATGGACAACACCACAATGTAGTTATGAACTGTAGTATATTTTATTTGCCATATCAAATTATATCTGTTACAAAACATAGTCCATTTCACTAACCTTTTAAAGAACCAAAACTTTTATTTTACTTTTTATTGAATGTAATTGACTTGCAAAATTATATTATGTTCATATGTACAACAAAGTAATTCAATATTTTACTAATATATGTTATAAAATTATCACCATGATATTTACTTACCATCACATCATATAAAATTATAATGATATGATTAACTGTATTCAATATTGGTGAACGTTGCATTCTTGTGAATTTACTTCATGACTGGAAACTTGCACATCTTAATCTCACCTATTTCACTAATCATGCCCCCGACCCTTTCCCTCTGGCAACCACCAGTTGTTCCTTGTACCTATGAGTCTGTTTCTGCTTTATGTTTCTTCATTTCTTTTGTTATTTAGATTCTACATGTAAGTGAAATCATATGGTGTTTGTTTTTTTCTGACTCAATTATTTTGTTTAGCATAATACCCTCTAAGTCCATCCATATTGTCCAAATGGTGAGATTTCATCCTTTTTATGACTGAGTAATATTCCATTGCATGGAATATGTTATTTCAGGTTTTGATGAATGCTTTGAAATGAAGTAAATAGGCTACAGGACAAATGATTAAATAAGCGTATCTGTAGGTGGTGTGCTGATTTCATGATACAAGAGATGAAGATAAAGATGATACAAGGGATAAAGGATGAAGGTGGATTTCATGATACGATTCCAGATACCAAAATATTTCTCCAAAAGGATATGAGGTATAAAAATTTTTTAAAAATCTGAACTTCTAAGAGAAATTTTAAAATGTACATAACAAAATAATAAATCCATAAATTATATCTGAATTAAAATTATTGCAAATTAAACAGGCAAGTAAAAGATATGCATTGTTTTCAAAAAAGGTAGACTTACATAATGTATTGAGGCCATAGAGGAAATTTCAACAAATGCCAAGTACTTGATATCATCATGCTTTGTTCAGTATAATAGAATAGAATAGACTATGAAAACTCTTTTTCAGCAATTCTGCAGAGTTTAAAGGGTCTCAGACACCTGACCAGGGATTGAACTCAGTCCAGGCCAGTGAAAGCCAGGAATCCTAACTACTAGGATGCCAGGAAACTCCCAGAATAAGAAACATTTTAAACTATATGAATTTATTGGGTTATGCTGGGTCTTAGTTGCAACAAGCGAGATCTTCAATCTTCATTGCAGCATGTGGGATCTCTTTGTAGCTGAGCGTGCAAACTCTTAGTTGTGGCATGTGGGATTTAGTCCCCCAAGCAGGGATGAGATGCAGGCCCCCTGCACTGGGAGCATGGAGTCTTAGCTATTAGACCCCAGGGAAGTCCCCGGAATAAGATTTTAAAAAAAATGAAATCAAATATATGAGAACAAAAATTAAAAAGTGAAAATAGTGAAAACCCAATATAATCTTTTACCTGGGAGAAAATGGGGACTAATATTGCCCTAATAATGTGAAGTTTGGTTTGGAGGTGAGTCCTCTTTCATCACAGTCAACATTCTCTCCATGCTTGTTGATAATGTTGCCTTGGTACAGCTAGGGTGAGCTTGCAAAGCCACTCATGTTCAATGACCTGTGTGATCTGGTGAGGTTGGCAGAACAAGGACCATTGGCAGAAAAAAAAGTGAAAATAACATTAATAGTATTTTGCATACTGTAGAATTCTTAATGTTACCTGGTAGAAAGAACTGGAAAACCAAAAGAAAAAAAATGAAATAAATAGTATAACATTTGTTTACAAACAAATTCCAAATAGTGTAAAGCTCCCATCAAGAGGTTATATTTTCTATTACAATTGTGATTTGGGAAAGTTTTCATGGAAATGCCCCCAAAATTGCTGTAATATAGAGATGTTGCATTTCTCTCATGAAGAAAACAACTTACATCTTTAATTGCTCAAATGAAGGCTTTTTATTTCATTGAGTTTTTCAGGTATCACATTATATAATATTAAATATTTTCCATCAACTATTCACTCCATATATTATTTTATGATGTAACTGGGGCTTCCCAGGTAGCCCTACTAGTTAAAAAAATTCTGCAGGAGACATGAGAAGTGGGTTCAATGCATTAAATGTACCTTCAAAATATTATTCAAAAATGTTCTAGGCAGATATTTTCTTGTTCTTATTTTTAATGGTAAAGATTAATGTTTCTTCATTAAATATAATAATTTGGGCATATATTATATTATTCTTGGGGGTTTCATTGGAATTATATATGAATTTTATCAAATGTTTTTTGGAAAATCTTGAAAGAATATGTTCTTATTTCCCCTTAGGAATATTAAAATGATAAAATATATTAATAGAGTTCTCCTTTGCTAATTGGGATTAAAGTCTCCTTGGTCATGGTATATTATCTACAGTGATTTATTTATTTGACAATATTTTGTTTAGTATTCTCACCTGTATCCTGCAGCCTTTTTTAATTTCTGTGTTACCAGAACTTGCTCTTACTTCGTCTTCTTCATTTACTATCTACATGTTGCTTTAAAAGGGAATATTTCCTACTTCTTCTAAACTCTGTAAAAGTTTGAATCACATGAAAATTAAACGTTACTTTTAAGCATCTTTAATTCAAAAGTATAGACTTGTGAAATAATCTGGATCCTCCATATCTATGGGGATCATACCTTGACTACTTCCCATCCATGTTCTGCATGGTTATCTAACTCTTAAGATATTATACTTTCTTTTTGAACTTTATAAAGCCTGAGTTACAATGAATCTTAAGATACATCATTATTTTATGTATCTTCTAAAATAAATATTGCTAATAAATCTATTATGTAATGCATCTATTTTTAAAATTGATTTGAATTATATTGCCCATTTAGTGGAAAAGACTTTTAATACTTATTTAGCTGTAGAGATTTATCATTTACTTTTCTGAATATACAAATTATAATCCCCCTCCATTCCATAATGCTACATTATTACATATGCAGTTCTCTTGAGAGAGAACTTTCTAATATATATGACTTTGGGTCAGTTATTCAACTTCCTTATGTGTCATGGTTCACAGGTAAATTTGATAATAATAATTCTTAAGGGATTAAATAAAATAATGTATGTGAAGTATGCATAAGAATTGCTCAACAAATGATGCAATTGTTATTTTTCTTCCTTAGTAAATGAGGTCAGCATTCATCTCTGTTTTCTAGCTCTGATATTGTAGTTTTATTTCTTTTAAAAAATGTTTTTAATAATTTGGATGGGTGTAAAAGAGAAGTTAAAACATATAGTTGAGTAAGATCAAGAAAGAGAAACTTTGACTACACATTCTGAACACATAACTCTATAGTTTATTAGTTAGTGTTTTAGTCATGTCCCTTCTTTTCTTACCAAGCTGTATCTAAGATGCTGAAATCAGGTGCCACATATTCTTTAAGTGTTATTCTTCACTGTTCTTGGCATGTGCAGACATGCTTCAGTCAAATCCGACTCTTTGCGACTATATGGACTGTAGCCCACCGGGCTCCTCTGTCCATGGAATTCTCCAGGCAAGAATACTGGAGTGGATTGCCATGCCCTCCTCCAGGGAATCTTTCGGACCCAGGGATCAAACCCACTTCTCTTTACATCTTCTGAATTGGCATGTGTGGTCTTTACCACTATCACCACCTGGCATAGAGCTAGGGACATAGCAGGTATTCAGCAAATGTGTGTTGAGTTAAAACCACAACCAAAGTCATTAAACCATGGTAATTTTCCTCTAAGCATTCATACTTGGGTTCAGTCTCAAGCTAGATGAATAGAACAGTAGAATCACTACGTTCCCAGGCCTGTTTCTGAAAGGCATGTGAAACACATCAGGGTTTCAACTCTGTTCCCTATAGACCAAGTGTACAGATCACAAAATATATTCACTTGCCCTTCCAGTTGTCAGCCTATGCAGAAGATCAATGAATGAAATAGGCCCCAAAGGCAAAACCATTCTCATTTTCAGTGGCACCTACGGCCAAGGTTGAAGCAGATTAACAGAGGTGATACAGGGCTAGTGCAAATGTCCTCTAGAGAAAAAGAAATTCATTTCCAAGACTTGTCAGTCAAACTCATGAAAGCCATATCTGCTCTTTTTTAAAAGATAAAATCAACCTATAGAATTTTCTGATATTTGGTTTCAGAATTACCAGCTTTCTATGAGTTTTAAGGTATGTACTTCAACCCAGTAATATAGAAATAGCCATAGCATAAGGCTTCATTGTGTGTATAACATTTTATCTTTAAATTACCTTATACTTAGAGAAAATTTTCAAGAATAATACAGGGAACTTTATGACAATATTTTTCCAGAATGACCACTTTTCCTTTTGCTTCACTGGTTTTATCATTCTCTGTCTGCATATGTGTCTTTGTGAGTGTGTGTGTGCATGTATGCAACATATTTTTTTTCAAAATAGTTTGAGAGTAAAATTGATATCATGATCTTTATCAATAAATATTTTCATTTACTTTTTAATGAGGTATAATGACTTACAACGTTATATTAGTTTCAGGTGTACAGATAGTGATTTGGTATTTTTATACACTATGAAATGATCACCATGATAAGTCTAGTTACCATCAGTAACCATGCAAAGTTATTACAATATTATTGACTGTATTATATCTTCATGATGTTTATTTTAAAACTAGATTTTCTTAGTTGTTTAGAAAAGGGTATTCTCTTACATTACCAATGTAAAATTACCAAAATCAGAAAATTTAACATTAATCACAAAATTATCATCTAACCCATAGTTAATGCTTAATATTTTTAAAATTTTCTCAGTGATGTTCTCTGTAGCTATTCCTTGATACAGGAATACCTATAAGATTTATTTGTGAAATCTTCCTAGTTTCCTTTAATCTCAGCATTTATTTATCTTAAACTTGATTATTGAGTCAACTATTTTATAAAATACCCCACGATATCTGTGCATTATCGTACCTTATGAATATATATTTTCTATGCATTTTTGGCAATTATCAGAGAAATGAAGCTGTTCCCTTCCCCACAAATTGTAACAGGAAGCACATCATGTTAGTGATGTCACTTTGATTATTCTCTTAAAATGGGGTCCATCTGGTTTCTTGACAGTAAAGTTATGATTTTTCTGAATTGTCATAAGTAATTTGTGTGATGCTTTGAGATTAAACATCTTTTTATAATCTTTATTAATTTTAGCAATCATTTTGAAGATGATCTAACTTTATCATTCTTTCTGTATTTATTAGCTGGTATTCTACTGAATAAGTTTTCCCTTCTCTCATATTAATTAATTTGTTTACTTGCATCAATATGAGCTCATGAATTTCTATTTTTAGTCAGTGGATAAGATTGCATTCTCATCACTATTTCTTTAAATAATTTAACAGCCCTATATTTGGTCAATGCAAACCCCTTCAATCTGGCTTAAGTTGTCTTCTGTCTTAAGATTTTCCTTAACACAAGGCTCACTATCAAGTTCCCACTTTTTATTATTTGTCAATCCCTTCTCCAACACTGACAAATATGGTTCCCACTAGCCTTAATATTTGTATCTATTTTCCTAAGAAATTAGACAGTTAGCAGTAAGTTAACAGTTAGTTACTAACTCATACTATCATTCCACCAGAAAAAAGCCAATCCACAAACTAGAGTTCAGTAATGAAGATATTAACGTTAAGAAATGTTATCATTTTTTTGTAAAATTTATACACAGTAGATGCATAATTCTTGAATGGACAGTTCAGTGAATTTTGACAAACTCATAAGCCTATGTAAAGTACAGCCCTATCTGGATAAAGGACATTCCCGTTACCTCAGTAAATTCCTTTATATTGTTTCCCACTCAATCACAAGCCACCCAAAATCAGGGAATAATATTTTTATAATAAAATTACTATAAAAATACCTGCTGGCACTATTAATCAAATTGTATTATGTCTATAGACTAATCTGAGAGATCTGACACTTCAACAACAGTAAATCTGATAATCATGTATCCTTCCATGAATATAGGTCTGTTTTTATTTTTCAGTAACACTTTATAAAGTTATATGTACAAACTTTGTCTGAGTTGTTAGATTTATCCCTAAGTATTTTATGTGTTTTTTGATATTATAGTGCATGATACTGATTTTTATTTTATTTTCAATGTGTCTATTCCTGCTGCTGCTGCTGCTGCTAAGTCACTTCAGTCGTGTCCGACTCTGTGCGACCCCATAGACGGCAGCCCACCAGGCTCCCCCGTCCCTGGAATTCTCCAGGCAAGAACACTGGAGTGGGTTGCCATTTCCTTCTCCAATGCAGGAAAGTGAAAAGTGAAAGTGACGTCGCTCAGTCGTGTCCGACTCCTCGAGACCCCATGGACTGCAGCCCACCAGGCTCCTCCCTCCATGGGATTTTCCAGGCAAGAGTACTGGAGTGCGGTGCCATTGCCTTCTCCAGTGTCTACCCCTAGTATATCACAAAAAAGAAAAAAATCGATTTTGTAACGCATTGGTCACAATGTTCCTTTGGTTTTAAAGTAAAAACAAACAAACAAAAAAACACATTTTTTTTTGTTTTGTTTTCACCAAGAGCTTTGTATTTATTTTCCTAAGTGAACAATATATTCACTGGTTTGTTCCACTACCTTCTGCCATTTTTAAAGGCAACTTCATAATTACATCTTCCCAAAACTTTTTATCTTTTTGAGCAAAGAGCTGTTCCAAGTGCCTTTTACAGTTTTCCAGGGAATGGAAATTTTTTCCATTAAGAAAATTTTGTAAAGACCTAATTAAATGCAAATCCAAAGATGCAATGTCTGGTGAATACAGCAGATGAATCAGAACTTCCCAGCCAAGATGTAACAGCTTTTTCCTGATCATCAAATAAACATATGCTCTTGTGTTATCCTGATGGAAGATTATATATTTTCTGTTGACTAATTCTGGATGCTTTTTGTCAAGTGCTGCTTTCAGTTGATCTAATTCAGAGTGGTACATTTTGGAATTAATAATTTACTTTTCCAAAAGGAGCTTATAATAGGACTCCCTTCCAATCCCACCATATATACAACATCACTTTCTTTGAATGAAGATCAGCATTTGGTGTGGTTGGTAGTGGTTCATTTCACTTGCTCCATGATCTTCCATTCCACATTATCATACAGTATTCACTATTCATTGCTCATCACAATTTGTTTTAAAAATGGGAAGTTTTTCTAACATTTAAGTATGGAATCACATACAGAAATATGATCAAGAAGTGTTTTTCATTTATGTGTAACACAAATGTTAAGGCAATTAACATAACCAAGCTGGTGTAAATGATTTTCAAAGCTTGATTTGGATATTTTGAGTATGTCAGCTATCTCCTGCATTGGTATAACACTGAATATTCCCAATTAATATACTGATTTGATAGCTATCAACTTCAACTGGTCTACCCAACCATGGAGCATTGTCCAGTGAGAAATCTCCAGCATGAAACTTTCAAACCACGTTTACACACTTGATCAGTCACAGTAGTTTCTCCATATGCTTCACAAATCTTTTATTTTCATTTCAATTGCATTTTTACTTTGTCTGAAATAATAAAGCTCAACAGGTTGAAATATGTACTCTTTTTCTTCCATCTTCAATGTTAAAAATGGCTACACAAAAATTCACCAATTTTGATAATTGCTTTTAAATGCATGATGATATGACAGCTGTTTTAACAATACAGTTTAAGAAAAATATCTCAGTAAAGTTAAAGGCAACTAAGCACTACTAGAGCCATCATACAGGAAGAAAACAGTGAACATTTTGGTCAACCCAATATATTGGCCAACTGTCCTGTGACCTTGCAAAATCCACATGAATGTTCTAAATTAATTGCTTTGTAGACTTCTTGAGATTATTTTATGTAGACAATAATTTAATCTGAATTTTTTTTTCTTTTTCCAATCTTTATGCCTGTTGTTTTGCTGTGTTTTCTTATTGAATTTTTTTGTAGTTGTATTTTATTTTTAAACTTTACAATATTGTATTGGTTCTGCCATATATCAAAATGAATCCGCCACAGGCATACATGTGTTCCCCATCCTGAACCCTCCTCCCTCCTCCCTCCCCATACCATCCCTCTGGGTCAATTTTTAAGAGACTTCCAGATAATAGTAAATACAAGATGTGAGATTAGATAACTACGTCTTTTTTTTTTTTTTTTTTTTTTAATTTAATTGGGGTATAGTTGCCTTACAAAGTTGTGTTTGTTTCTTCAATACAGTGAAACAACTCAGCCATGTGTATCTATATATATCCTCTCTTCTGGCCCTCCCTCCCTCCCTTCTCCATTCCACTCATCTAGGTCAACACAGAGTACTGAACTGAGCTCCCTGTGCTATACAGCAGGTCCCCACTAGCTATCTATTACTATTTTACACATGGCAATCCCAATTTCCCAATTCATCCCACCTCTTCCCCTCCACTGTGTCCATACATTCATTGTGTACATCTGCATTTCTACCTCTGCTCTGCAAATAGGCTCAAACCTAGAGGTAAACCCACACATCTACAGTCACCTGCTGCTGCTAAGTCGCTTCAGTCATGTCCGACTCTGTGAGACCCCATAGATGGCAGCCCACCAGGCTCCCCCGTCCCTGGGATTCTCCAGGCAAGAACACTGGAATGGGTTGCCATTTCCTTCTCCAATGCATGAAAGTGAAAAATGAAAGTGAAGTCCCTCAGTCATGTCCAACTCTTAGCGACCCCATGGACTGCAGCCTACCAGGCTCCTCCATCCATGGGACTTTCCAGGCAAGAGTACTGGAGTGGGGTGCTGTTGCCTTCTCCACAGTCACCTAATCTATGACAAAGAAGACAAGGATATACAATGGAGAAAAGATAGCCTCTTCAGTAGTGGTGCTGGGAAAACTAGACAGCTAAATGTAAAAGAATAAAATTAAAGCAGTCCCTAATACCATACACAAAAGTAAACTAAAAATTTATTAAAGACCTAAATGTAAGACTAGACACTATAAAAAACACACTTTGGCATAAATCACAGATAGAACTCTTTTGACCCATCTCCTAGTATAATGAAAACAAACAGAAAACAAATTGGATGTAATTAAACTTAAAAGCTTTTGCACAGCAAAGAAAACCATAAACAAGACAAAAAGACAGCCCTCAGAATGGGGAGGAACACTCGCAAAGTAACTGAAGAAGGTATTAATTTCCAAAATATACAAACAGCTTATGCAGCTCAACAACAAAAGCAAACATCCAATCAAAAAAAATGGACTGAAGACCTAAATAGACATTTCTCCAAAATAAATAATTATATTTTGTTTCTAATCTTACATGGTGGTGTTGCAGTTACCATAGCTGCTTCATAATCTATGTCAAAATGTAGTAAAATAAAACCAATATTTTATTATTATGACCAATTTTCTTAGACTATTAAACAAGAAAAATGATTTGTCTCTGTTCAATCTCAGGGACTTTTGCAAGGAAGACTAAAAACTTTTGCAAGGCTGAGGAAGACTCAAACAATGGAGGCTAAAATTATGTTTATGTGCTTTCACTGATATGTCTAGTGATTTAATTCTGGTTGTCAGTTGAGACCTCTGCTGGAACTGTTTACTGGAGGACCTACATACGGTTTCTCTGGGTTTTCCAAACTAACATTTTAACAGCGATCATGTAGTCAGAGTCTGTGCCCTCATACATGTGAAAACTAGGCCAAAAAACCTTTATGATTTCGCCTTGGAAGTCAAATGTATAATTTCTACTTTGCTACATTGGTCAATGTAGTTATATACCTGAACATATTGAAGTGGACCAAATATATGCTCCAACTGTTGATGAGCCAGAATAGAAGGTCACAGGGCAGGAAATACGTGGGATGGGAAATTTTGCCACAGAAAGTATAATTAGCTGTCAATGTTTTACATCCACCCTTTATCAGATTGAGATAGTTTTGTTCTATTCCTGATTTGTTGGGATATTTTATCATAAAAACATGTGACATAATCATGGAATTATTCTTTTGTTTTTACTAATGAGGTAAATTATGTTGACTTCTCAGTTATTAGCTATCCTTGAATTGCTTGGATGAATTCTACTTGTGCATATTGCCTTATCCTTTTAATATACTGCTGTACTGCAAATTGCTAACATATTTTAAAGAAAACTTGCATCTATGTTTATAAGATATATATGATTATAATTTAATTTTTATTCATTTTGTTATATCAGATTTATGCTGGCCTTATAAAATGAGTTAGGAAGTGTTCCTTTTTTTAAGTTGGAAAAATAAATTTTATTTTATTTATTTATTTTTACTTTACAATATTGTATTGGCTTTGCCATACATTGACATGAATCCACCACGGGTGTACATGTGTTCCCCATCCTGAACCCCCCTCCCACCTCCCTCCCCATCCCATCCCTCTGGGTCATCCCAGTGCACCAGCCCAGAGCATCCTGTATCATGTATCTAACCTGGACTGGCCATTCATTTCACATATGATAATATACATGTTTCAATGCCATTCTCCCAAATCATCCCACCCTCACCCTCTCCCACAGAGTCCAAAAGACTGATCTATACATCTGTGTCCCTTTTTCTGTCTCACATACAGGGTTATTGTTACCATCTTTCTAAATTCCATAGATATGCGTTATTATACTATACTGGTGTTTTTCTTACTTCACTCTGTATAATAGGCTCCAGTTTAATCCACCTCATTAGAACTGATTCAAATGTATTGTGTGTATATGTGCCACAGCTTTCTTATCCATTCATCTGCTGATGGACATCTAGGTTGCTTCCATGTCCTGGCTATTATAAATAGTGCTGCGATGAACACTGGGGTACGTGTGTCTCTTTCACATTGGTTTTCACATTCTCTTTTGGTTTCCTCAGTGTGTATGCCCAGCAGTGGGATTGCTGGGTCATATCGCAGTTCTATTTCCAGTTTTTTAAGGAATCTCCACACTCTTCTCCATAGTGGCTGTACTAGTTTGCATTCCCACCAACGGTGTAAGAGGGTTCCCTTTTCTCCACACCCTCTCCAGCATTTATTGCTTGTAGACTTTTGGATCGCAGCCATTCTGACTGGTGTGAAACAGTACCTCAAAGATTTGCATTTCTCTGATAATGAGTGATGTTGAGCATCTTTTCATGTGTTTGTTAGCCATCTGTATGTCTTCTTTGGAGAAATTATTTGTCTATTTAGTTCTTTGGCCCATTTTTTGATTGGGTCATTTATTTTTCTGGAATTGAGCTGCAGGAGTTGTTTGTATATTTTTGAGATTCTTTGTCAGTTGCTTCATTTGCTATTATTTACTCCCATTCTGAAGCCTGTCTTTCCTATCTTCAATATTTTCTGAAATAGTGTTTTTAAATTGTTATTATGTTTTCCTTAAATATTTGACAGAATTGAAAAAGTAAACTATTGTTGTTTTAGTTTAAGAGATTTTTTTGTGTTAGTTTTTTTTTAATTTGTATTCATTTAATTTTTTACTGTGCTGGAGCTTCTCCACTTGAACAGTAAATTCTATTTGGATGTGGATAAGTCTGTGGGAGAAGGTTTTTAATAACTTATTTAGTTGGTAGAAGACTATCCATTTTTTCTACTTCATCTCATTTCAGTTTTTGTACACTGTGCCTTTCTAGGAGTTTGCTCATTCCATCAAATGTCTCAAATGTATTGGCAAAATATTATTAATGATTGTATTTTATTATCATTTTAATTTCTATAAAATATGCAGAAATTTATAATTTTCATTCTTATTCCAATTGATCAGTCTTGCTGGCTATTAATCTTTTCAATAGTCATCTTTGGTTTGATAAACTTCTCTAATCTGTCTTTTATTTTGTTGTCTTCTGTTTATTTTATCTCTCTACTTATTTTTGCTTTTATTTACTCATGAGGTATAAACATTGATAATTGACTTCAATAATTATCCTTCTCTTAATTCTTAGGTTATTTAAAATATAAAATTTCCTCTAAACACTATTTTGTTGCATGTCCCAAATATTTAACACTTCATTTTATAAATGTTTTGAGTATTCTGTAGTTTCTCTTGTGATTTATTACTTGCATTTATGTCATTTAAACTATGTCATTTAGTTTGAAAATATTTGGGATTTTCCTTGGTATATATAAATAGCTTCTAATTTTACTTCAGTGTAGTGAGAAAATATGGGCTTCCCTGGTAGCTCAGCTGGTAAAAAGTCCATCTGCAATGCAGGAGACCTCTGTTTGATTCCTGGGTCAGGATGGTCCCCTGTAGAAGGGATAGGCTACCCACTCCTGTATTCTTGGGCTTCTCTGGTGGTTCACTCGGTAAAGAATCCTCCTGCAATGTAGGAGACCTGGATTCAACCCCTGGTTTGAGAAAATTCCCCAGAGGAGGGCATGGCAACCCATTCCAGTATTCTAGCATGCAGAATCCCATGGACAGAGGAGCATGGCGGGCTGCAGTCCTTGACTAGACCTTCTTGTATGGGCTAGCATATGGCATATCTTGGTGAAATACCATTTTCATTTGAAAACAATGTGTATTTTGCAGTTATCTTCTGATATTTCTATGAATATCAAATAGGTCATACTGTCTGTGTGCAGTCCTTGACTAGACCTTCTCGTATGGGCCAGCATATGGCATATCTTGGTGAAATGCCATTTTCATTTGAAAACAATGTGTATTTTGCAGTTATCTTATGATATTTCTATAAATATCAAATAGGTCATACTGTCTGTGTTATTCAGATCTTCAACCCTTACTGATTTTTGTGTCTAATGTTCTATAAACATTACTGAGAAATATTTCTTAAAATATTTAATTCTTTAATGAAGTAAACATATCTGTGTGCAATATTTCACTTTATCTTAGGCAGTAATTTTTGTCTAGTAGTTTATTTCATCTAATATTAACATAGTGTATACAGCTATGGGCATAATAATGGCCCACTAAAATTGTCTACATACTAATTCCTGGAAACTGTGAAAAAGTTATGGAAAAGGGAAATTAAGGTTTTAAATCAGCTAACCTTTAAATCAGCTGGGCAGATTACACTGAATTTTCTGAGTAGGTCCAATGCAAACATGAGGATTTTATAAGCTAAAAAGTGAGGAAAAGTTAGACGCAGGTAAGGGAGTGTGGCACAAAAAATCAACAGTCAGAATGATTTGATTGCCTATTGTTTCTAGAAGTGGGAAAGGCAAAGAAATGGATTTGTCCTTTGAAGCAATACAGACTTGCCTCCACCTTGAATTTAGCTCAGTGGGACTCATTTTTCACTTCTGACCTCCAAAATTAAGATAACATGTTTGCATTGTTTTAAGAAGCTGAATTTGTGATAATTTGTCAGTAGAGTAGTAAGAAATTAATAGACCGACAAAGTGAATCAGTTATACATATATCAACTCTTTTTTAGATTCTTATCTCATATAGGTCATTACAGTGTATTGCGTAGAGTTTCCTTTGCTATTATCTAGTTTGTATATCAGATCAGATCAGATCAGATAAGTCGCTCAGTCGTGTCCAACTCTTTGTGACCCCATCAATCACAGCACGCCAGGCCTCCCTGTCCATCACCAACTCCCGGAGTTCACTCAGACTCACGTCCATCGAGTCCATGATGCCATCCAACCATCTCATCCTCTGTCATCCCCTTCTCCTCCTGCCCCCAATCCCTCCCAGCATCAGAGTCTTTTCCAATGAGTCAACTCTTCGCATGAGGTGGCCAAAGTACTGGAGTTTCAGCTTTAGCATCATTCCTTCCAAAGAAATCCCAGGGCTGATCTCCTTCAGAATGGACTGGTTGGATCTCCTTGAAGTCCAAGGGACCCTCAAAAGTTTTCTCCAACACCATAGTTCAAAAGCATCAATTCATCGGTGCTCAGCTTTCTTTATTGTAGGAAGAAATGGCAACCCACTCCAGTGTTCTTGCCTGGAGAATCCCAGGGACGGGAGAGCCTGGTGGGCTGCCGTCTCTGGGGTTGCACAGAGTCAGACACGACTGAAGTGACTTAGCAGCAGCAGCAGCAGCAGCAGCTTTCTTTATAGTCCAACTCTCACATCCATACATGACCACAGGAAAAACCATAGCCTTGATTAGACGAACCTTTGTTGGCAAAGTAATGTCTCTGCTTTTGAATATGCTATCTAGCTTGGTCATAACTTTCCTTCCAAGGAGTAAGCGTCTTTTAATTTCATGGCTGCAGTCACCATCTGCAGTGATTTTGGAGCCCAGAAAAATAAAGTCTGACACTGTTTCCACTGTTTCCCCATCTATTTCCCATGAAGTGATGGGACCAGATGCCATGATCCTCGTTTTCTGAATGTTGAGCTTTAAGCCAACTTTTTCACTCTCCACTTTCACCTTCATCAAGAGGCTTTTGAGTTCCTCTTCACTTTCTGCCATAAGGGTGGTGTCATCTGCATATCTGAGGTTATTGATATTTCTCCCGGCAATCTTGATTCCAGCTTGTGCTTCTTCCAGTCCAGCGTTTCTCATGATGTACTCTGCATATAAGTTAAATAAGCAGGGTGACAATATACAGCCTTGACGTACTCCTTTTCCTATTTGGAACCAGTCTGTTGTTCCACGTCCAGTTCTAACTGTTGCTTCCTGACCTGCATACAAATTTCTCAAGAGGCATATCAGGTGGTCTGGTATTTCCATCTCTTTCAGAATTTTCCACAGTTTCTTGTGATCCACACAGTCAAAGGCTTTGGCATAGTCAATAAAGCAGAAATAGATGTTTTTCTGGAACTCTCTTGCTTTTTCCATGATCCAGCAGATGTTGGCAATTTGATCTCTAGTAGAGTGTATATGTCAATCCAAATCTTCCGATTTACCCGAATTTCACTTGTTGCCTGGTAACCATAGGATTATTTTTTCATCAAGAAAATTCTTTTTAAAAGAACATAAGCAACAAGAATATATTGCATAGCCCACAGAATTATAGCCATTATCTTGTAATAAATATTAATGGAGTATAATCTATAAAAATATGGAATACTATGCTGTATACCTGAAATTGATATATTATTGAAAATCAACTATAGTTCAATAAAAACAAATATTATTTAAAAGAGAAACTAATAGACCAGTCTTCTTTTGCTTAATTTTTCTATAGTATATAATTTTTATACTTTTATTTTCATCTTATCTGTATCATATTTTAGAATATTCATAGATGAATCTTAATTTATATCTTATTTAGCAGTCTTTAACTTAAAACTGGAGTTTTCTGCTCAAATACATGCAATGTAATTATTCATACTGATGGAATTTTTTCTAATTTTCTTTTGAGTTAAATAAATTTTGGTTTTATATTTTAATATATCTATTGGATTTTAGATATGACTCATTTCATTCTTTACTAGTTTTTCTAGAAATTTTAGTGTATGATTAACAAATGGCACTCAATTTATATTAAATGTTGTAAAGCTTAATTAAATGTTGTTAGATATCTGTAATTTCTTTCCACCATTTATGCTATCATCATATGCACTCCTTTTATATATGTTGAAAAAATCATCACTCACAAGAGAGTGATATATCCTTTTCTTTAGGAAGTCATATGACTTTTAAAAAATTATTCAGGCTGGAAAGAAATATCAAAGGAAGACGAATCTATAGAATGCACAAAGCGTACTAACAATGGCAAATATATACATAAATATGAAAGAATAGTTTCAAAAATTACCTTATGGCTCTTTTACTACTACTCTAGGCAAATTCACTTAGCATTCTCTTTTGCATTCTTGAGTATGCTAAGTATCAGTTCATTTCAGCCTCTCAGTCATGTGTGACACTTTGCAACCCCATGGACTGCAGCATGCCAGACTTTCCTGTCCATCACCAACTCCTGGAGGCTGCTCAAACTCATGTCCATCAAGTCGATGATGCTATCCAACCATCTCATTCTCTGGCATCCCCTTCTCCTCCTGCCTTCAATCTTTCTCAGCATCAGGGTCTTTTTCAATGACTCAGTTATTCACATCAAGTGTCCAAATTATTAGAGTTTCAGGCTTCAGCATCAGTCATTCCAATGAATATTCAGGGTTGATTTCCTTTAGGACTGACTGGTTTGATCTCCTTGCAGTCCAAGGGACCCTCAAAAGTTTTCTCCAACACCATAGTTCAAAAGCATCAATTCATCAGTGCTCAGCTTTCTTTATTGTCGGAGGAAATGGCAACCCACTCCAGTGTTCTTGTCTGGAGAATCCCAGGGACAGGGGAGCCTGGTGAGTTGCACAGAGTCAGACACCACTGAATTGACTTAGCAGCAGCAGCAGCAGCAGCAGCAGCAGCTTTCTTTATAGTCCAACTCTCACATCCATACATGACTACTGGAAAAACCATAGCTCTGACTACATGGACCTTTGTCAGCAAAGAAATGTCTCTGCTTTTTAATATGCTGTCTAGATTGGTCATTGTTTTTCTTCCAAGGAGCATCTTTTAATTTTATGGCTGCAGTCGCCATCTGCAGTGATTTTGGAGTCCAAGAATATAAAGTCTGTCATGTTTCCATTGTTTCCCCATCTATTTCTCATGAAAATGATGGGACAGGATGTCATGATCTTCTCTTTTTGAATAATGAGTTTTAAGCCAGCTTTTTCACTCTCCTCTTTCACTTTCATCAAGAGGCTCTTCCGTTCATCTTTGCTTCTTGCTGTAAAGGTGGTATCCTCTGCATATCTGAGGTTATTGATATTTCTCCCAGAAATCTTGATTCAAGCTTGTGCTTCATCCTGCTGAATGTTTCTCATGAGGTACTCTGCATACAGTTAAATAAGAAGGCTGATGATATACAGTCTTGACATACTGCTTTCCCAATTTTGAGCCAGTCTATTTTTCTACATCCTGACCTGCATACAAATTTCTCAGGAGGCAGGTAAGGTGTTCTGGTATTCCCATCTCTTTAAGAATTTTTCACAGTTTGTTGTGTTCCACACAGTCAAAGGTTTTGGCATAGTCAATAAAGCAGAATAGGTGTTTTCCTGGAAATCCCTTGCTTTTTCAATAATCCAATGGATGGTAGCAATTCGATCTCTGGTTCCTCTGTCTTTTCTAAATCCAGCTTGAACATCTGGGAGTTCTCAGTTCATGTACTGTTGAAGTCTCTCTTGGAGAATTTTGAGCATTACTTTGCTAGTGTGGGAGATGAGTGCAATTTTGTGGTAGTTTGAACATTCTTTGGCATTGCCTACTCCAGTACTCTTGCCTGGAAAAGCTCATGGACAGAGAAGCCTGGTAGACTGCAGTCCATGGGATTGCAAAGAGTGACTGAGTGACTTCATTTCACTTCACTTCACTTACTTTGGTACGGAATGGAAGTTTACTGGTGCACTGTATGCAGCACTTTCACAACATCATCTTTTAGGACTTGAAATAGCTCAACTGGAATACCATCACCTCCACTAGCTTTGTTTGTAGTGATGCTTCCTAAGGCCCACTTGACTTCAGACTCCAGGATGTCTGTCTGTAAGTGAGTGATCACACGATCATGGTTATCTGGATCATTGAGATCTATTTTGTATAGTCCTTCCACATATTATTGCCACTTTTTCTCAATATCTTCTGCTTCTGTTAGGTCCAATCCATTTCTATTCTTTATTGCACCCATCTTTGCATGAAATATTCCCTAGGTATTTCTAATTTTCTTGAAAAGATCTCTAGTCTATCCCAATCTATTGTCTTCCTCTATTTCTTTGCATTGATCACATAAGAAGACTCCCTTTTCTCTCCTTGCTATTCTTTGGAGCTCCTCATTCAAATGGGTGTATCTTTCCTTTTCTCTTTTGCCTTTCACTTCTCTTTGTTTCTTAGCTATCTGTAAGGTCTCCTCACAACCATTTTGACTTTTTCATTTCTTTTTCTTTCTTTTTTCATTTCTTTTTCTTGATCACTGCTTCCTGTACAGTGTCACGAACCTCTGTCCATAGTTCTTCAGGCACTCTGTATATCAGATCTAATCCCTTGAATCTATTTGTCACTTCCACTATATAATCATATGGGATTTAATTTAGGTCATACCTGAATGGTCTATTAGTTTTCCCTATGTCTTCAATTTAAGTCTGAATTTTGCAATATGCAGTTCATGATCTGATCCTCAGTCAGCTCCTGCTCTTGTTTTAGCTGACTGTATAGAGCTTCTCCATCTTTGGATGCAAAGAACAAAATCAATCTTATTTTGGCATTGACTGTTTGGTGACCTACATGTGTAGAGTCCTCCCTTGTGTTGTTGGAAGAGGGTGTTTGCTATGGACAGTTCATTCTCTTGGCAAAACTCTGCTAGCCTTTGCCCTGCTTCATTTTGTACTCCAAGGCCAAACTTGCCTGTTGCTCCAGGTATCTCTGGATTTCCTACTTTTGCATTCCATTCCCATATGATGAAAAGGATATCATTTCCATTCAACTTCAGCTTCTTCAGCATTACTGATTGGGGCATAGACTTGAATTGCTGTGATACTGAATGGTTTGCCTTGGAAATGAACAGAGATCATTCTGTCATTTTTGAGTTTGCACCCAAGTATTGCATTCTGGACTCTTTTGTTGACATAAGGGCTACTCCACTTCTTCTAAGGGACTCTTGCCCACAGTAGTAGATATAATGATCATCTGAATTAAATTTGCCCATTCCAGTCCATTTTAGTTCACTAATTCCTAATGTCAATGTTCACTCTTGACATTTCCTGTGTGACCACTTGCAGTTTGCCTTGATTCATGGACCTAACATTCTAGGTTCCTATGCAATATTGCTCTTTACAGCATCAGAATTTACTTCCATCACCTGTCACATCCAGAACTGGGTGTTGTTTTTGCTTTGGCTCCATCTCTTCATTCTGTCTGAAGTTTGAATGTGGGGTATCTTTTTTTGGTGGGATCCAACATTATCCAGCCAATGGTTTTTCAGCAGTGAGTTGCAATTTTGGAGTTCCTGTAGGAGAAGATGAGTGCCTGTCCCTCTACTCAGCCATCTGGCAGAAGCACATATGCATGCAAGGTATATCATCTTTTGATAGTTTTCATTTCTCTTTGAAATTCCCCAGTCTGATTATTTATTTAACCTATATTTTTATTTAAGTTCTTAAGCATGTTTATAATAGCAGTTTTAATGCTCTTGCCAACTAATTTCAGTATTTTGATCATCTAAGCATATGGTTCCAATAATTGCCTTTTCTCTTAATAATTATTCACATTTTACTGTTCCTCCTTATGTTTAGAAAATTTGATTCAATATTGAAAATTATTGTTCATATGTTTAGAGGTTTCAGACTCTGATATCTTCTTCTAAAAAATGCTGATCTTTTATTCTATTGAAGACATTTAACTTAGCTGCCTCTTGAGAAATCTATATGCAGGTCAGCAAACAACAATTAGAACTGTACATGGAACAACAGACTGGTTCCAAATTGGGAAAGGAGTACGTCAAGGCTGTATATTGTCACCCTGCTTATTTAACTTGCATGCAGAGTACATCATGAGAAATGCTGGGCTGGATGAAGCACAAGCTGGAATCAAGGTTGCCTGGAGAAATATCAATAACCTCAGAAATGCAGATGACACCACCCTTATAGAGGAAAAAGAAGAAGAACTAAAGAGCCTCGTGATGAAAGTGAAAAAGGAGAGTGAAAAAGTTGGCTTAAAATTCAACACTCTGAAAACAAAGATCATGGCATCTGGTCCCATCATTTCATGGCAAATAGATGGGGAAATGATGGAAACAGTTAGAGACTTTATCTCTTTGGGCTCCAAAATCACTGCATATGTTGACTGCAGCCATGAAATTAAAATAAACTTGCTCCTTGGAAGAAAGGTTATGACCAACCTAGACAGCATACTAAAAAGCAGAGACATTACTTTGCCAACAAAAGTCCATCTAATCTCAGCTATGCTTTTTCCAGTAGTCATATATGGATGTGAGAATTGGACGATAAAGAAAGATAAGTGCTGAAGAATTGATGCTTTTGAACTGTGGTGCTGGAGAAGACACTTGAGAGTGCCTTGGATTGTAAGATCAAACCAGTCCATCCTAAAGGACATCAGTCCTGAATATTCATTGGAAGGACTGATGCTGACACTGAAACTCCAATACTTTGGCCATCTGATGTGAAAAACTGACTCATTTGAGAAAACCCTGATACTGGGAAAGACTGAAGGTGGGAGAAGAAGGGGATGACAGAGGATAAGATGGTGGATGGCATCACCAACTCAATGGACATGAGTTTGAATAAAAGCTGGGAATTGGTGATGAACAGGGAGGCCTGGTGTCCTACAGTTCATGTGGGCACAAAGAGTCAGCACAACTGAGCGACTGAACTGAACTGAACTGAACTTAGCTTCCCCTAAACCTGTAACTCTCATCCTTGTGATAGTAGCTGAAGTCCATATTCAATATTTTAGATGCAATTTCTTCAAGGGCCCTTGTTTCTCTTCTGTGGATATGTAAATAAAAAGTCATTTATGTAGTTAGAGATCTATACAAATTTGGGGACAGATTTTTCCAGGATTATTTCCATTCTGGAATTTATCAATTTTCAGACAGTTCCTAGGCCACTGTATAATCATAAGGGATTTGATTTAGGTCATACCTGAATGGGCTGGAAGAAGCACAAGCTGGAATCAAGATTGCTGGGAGAAATATCAATAACCTCAGATATGCAGATGACACCACCCGTATGGCAGAAAGTGAAGAGGAACTAAAAAGCCTCTTGATGAAGGTGAAAGAGGAGAGTGAAAAAGTTGGCTTAAAACTCAACATTCAGAAAACGAAGATCGTGGCATCTCGTCCCATCACTTCATGGGAAATAGATGGGGAAATAGTGGAAACAGTGTCAGACTTTATTTTGTTGGGCTCCAAAATCACTGCAGATGGTGACTGCAGCCATGAAATTAAAAGACTCTTACTCCTTGGAAGAAAAGTTATGACCAACATAGATAGCATATTGCAAAGCAGAGATATTACTTTGCCAACAAAGGTCCATCTAGTCAAGGCTATGGTTTTTCCTGTGGTCATGTATGGATGTGAGAGTTGGACTGTGAAGAAAGCTGAGTGCCAAAGAATTGATGCTTTTGAACTGTGGTGCTGGAGAAGAGTCTTGAGAGTCCCTTGGACTGCAAGGAGATCCAACCAGTCCATTCTGAAGGAGATCAGCCCTGGGATTTCTTTGGAAGGAATGATGCTAAAGCTGAAACTCCAGTACTTTGGCCACCTCATGCAAAGAGTTGACTCATTGGAAAAGACTCTGATGCTGGGAGGGATTGTGGTCAAAAGGAGAAGGGGACGACAAAGGATGAGATGGCTGAATCACATCACTGACTTGATAGACGTGAGTCTGAGTGAACTCCAGGGGTTGGTGACGGACAGGGATGCCTGGCGTGCTGCAATTCATGGGGTCACAAAGAGTCGGACATTACTGAGCAACTAAACTGAACTGAACTGATAATGGTCCAGTGGTTTTCCCTACTTTCTTCAATTTAAGTCTGAATTTTGCAATAAGCAGTTCATGATCTGATCCTCTGTCAGCTCCTGTTCTTGTTTTTGCTGAGTATATAGAGCTTTTCCATATTTGGCTGCAAAGATATAATCAATCTGATTTTGTTATTGACCATTTGGTGATGTTCATATGTAGAGTTATCTCTTGTATAGTTGGAAGATGGTGTTTGCTATGACCAGTGCATTCTCTTGGCCAAACTCTGTTAGCCTTTGCCTTACTTCGCTTTGTATTCTAAGGCCAAACTTGCCTGTTACTCCAGGTATCTCTTGACTTTCTACTTTTGCATTTCATTTCCCTATGATGAAAAGGACATCTTTTTTTGGTGTTAGTTCTAGAAGGTCTTGTAGGTCTTCATAGAACCATTCAACTTCAGCTTCTTTGGCATTCTTGTTTGGAGCATAGACATAGATTACTGTGATACTGAATGTTTTGCTTTGGAAAGAACAGAAATCATTCTGACATTTTTGATATTGCACCAAAGTACTGCATTTTGAACTATTTTGTTAACTATGAAGGCTACTCCACTTCTAAGAGATTCTTGCCCATGGTAACAGATATAATGGTCATCTGAATTAAGTTTGCCCATTCCAGTCCTTTTTAGTTCACTGATTCCTAAAATTTTGACGTTCACTTTGGCCATCTCTGGTTTGACCACTTCCAATTTACCTTGATTGCTGCTGCTGCTAAGTTGCTTCAGTCGTGTCCAACTCTGTGGGACCCCATAGACAGCAGCCCACCAGGCTCCCCCGTCCCTGGGATTCTCCAGGCAAGAACACTGGAGTGGGTTGTTGCCATTTCCTTCTCCAATGCATGAAAGTGAAAAGTGAAAGTGAAAAGTGAAAGTGAAGTCACTCAGTCGTGTCCGACCCTCAGTGGCCCCATGGACTGCAGCCTTCCAGGCTCCTCCGTCCATGGGATTTTCCAGACAAGAGTACTGGAGTGGGGTGCCATTGCCTATTCCAGGTTCTTATGCAATATTGTTCTTTACAACATCGGACTTTTCTTCCATCACCAGTCACAACCACAACTGGGTATTGTATTCACTTTGGCTCAGCCTCTTCATTCTTTCTGGAGCTATTTCTCCACCTTTCTTCAGAAGTATATTGGGCACCTACTGACCTGGGAAGTTCATCTTTCAGTGCCATATATATTTGCCTTTTCATTATGTTCATGGGGTTCTCAAGGCAAGAATACTGAAATGGTTTCCATTCCCTTCTCCAGTGCATCACGTTTTGTCAGAACTCTCCACCATGACCTGTCTCTCTTGGGTGGCCTTACATGGGATGGCTCACAGTTTCATTGAGCTAGACAAGGCTGTGATCTAAGTTATTAGTTTGGTTAATTTTCTGTAACTGTGGTTCCCAATCTGTCTGCCTGCTGTTGTACAATGATAAGAAGCTTGTGGAAGCTTCCTGAGCTACCAGGGAAACCCAAGAATATTGCAGTAAGTAGCCTGTCCCTTCTCCAGTGGATCTTCCCAACCCAGGAATTGAACTGGAGTGTCCTGCATTGCAGGTGGATTCTTTTACCAGCTGAGCCACAAGTAACACCAGGGAAGAGAATAGAAGGATAGAAAATAGATGTCAATTAATGTATTGGGTTAGGGAAAAATGTGTGATAAAAAGCATGTTACTTCTCTGAAACGTGCAATATGCTGTCATCATTGAGATGAAATTGCTAGATTACTTTATTCCAAAGGATGTCAATAACTAGGTGATTTACTCAATGGATATACTGTAATTATCATGTTATTAGAATAACTCAAATTAGGGAGCACAATTTGCACTTATGCTAGATTGTGATTTCACTCAATAGTTTGCCTGTGTAATTTGGTTTTCAGATGTTGATGACTTAAGGTTAGGAGAAGGCAATGGCACCCCACTCCAGTACTCTTGCCTGGAAAATCCCATGGATGGAGGAGCCTGGTAGGCGGCAGTCCATGGGGTCGCTAAAAGTCGGACACGACTGAGCAACTTCACTTTCACTTTTCACTTTCATGCATTGGAGAAGGAAATGGCAACCCACTCCAGTATTCTTGCCTGGAGAATCCCAGGGACAGAGGAGCTTAGTGGGCTGCCATCTCTGGGGTCGCACAGAGTCGGACACGACTGAAGTGACTTAGCAGCAGTAGCAGCAAAATTTATTTTTATGTCTAGATACAGACATATTTCTCATTGTTTCACTGACATTGTTTAGAAAATTTTATTATTCTGGCTAGTTCCAGAATATCTTCTCTCTGTAGCAAAATCAGCATTTTGTGGTGAATGCCCTAAATTTCTTTCTATTTTCAATGTCTCTTCTAAGTTCCATGCATATGTTTCTTACTCCAAAATTTATATTTTTCAGCCTCAATATCTTTCTTAAGTTTCAAACTTAAATATCTCAATATGTTCTCTGATATTAGGTTAACAAATCTAATATTCTATATTTTTCTTAACCTACTCCATCCTGTCCTTCCCAGTGTCTTTCATGTTAGTAAATAAATCATTAATACTGGCACTTAGACAAAAATATACTTGTTATTGTTAATCCCTTCACCAGTTATTCCCTCATGTCCCATATAAAATATACTCAAATTTGTTCCAAACCTGGGGAATTTTTGCCACTTCCAATACTTCTACCTTAGCTCAAACAATTATCTTCCCATATCTTTTCATTCTAATTTTCTGTGATATATTAATTTTATTCATGTTTTTGAAACCTTCACTTTTAATATCTCTTCTCTGTACAACAAAACCAATGATCTATAAGACATATAAATTATAGAAAAATACTACTTATTAAAATTCCACCATTTATTTACCAAAATATTGAGACGTAACCCCAAATTTCTTAACATAACTTAGGAGACCCTCCACAATCTTATTTTACCTATTTTTATAATGTCTTGGCTCTGCAAAACAATATATATATATATATATTTTTCCCCTTTTTTGAGATTGCTAAACTGGATTCCATGTTAAAGCCTTTTGCTTCTATTCCTGTTGCTTCAAATATTCTTATCTCAATCCTTCTTATTCTTTACTTCCTTGCTTCATTCATCTTTATTTCAAAAGTTAACCCAACATTTTTATCTTTACTATCTAGCCTAACTAACCCCATCCTCACCCAGCCACATCCACCATTTAAGTTTCATTTACTATTGTTATGTTATGTATCCCTTAAAATGATAGATAAATAAATACATAGATAAACAGATATAGGTATGTTTAAATATATAGATTCATAAATAGATATCATTCTGGGATTTTTTGTTGTTGTTGTTTTTTACTTTTTTTCTTTTCAGAAGTGTTTAACAGAAAATAAATTCTACAAAACTTGGCATTTTGTTTTTATAATAACAAATATAATCTATATTTGCAGAATGAGATTTTGTAAAATGTAAAATTAGAAGAAATGGTAGGATAAAATTTACATATTATCTCATCATTCTAGAAAATTACTTATAAGAAATGCTATAAACGTCCTGTGACTTCAGGTGTTTCTATGCATTTACTTAAAATTGTACCAGTTCGTACACAAGATTTCAATTATATTTTTCATGTAATTTTATATCATGAGCTATGCCCTATAGTCTTATTCCTTAAAGTGAAAATCTTGATGAAATATATTATCTCATAGATTTCATAAAACCCCATGTTCCTGATGCCTTATTAAAGACTACTTAAGTTGGTACAGTGGGCATAAATCCTTAGATAAAAAGAAGTAGCATTCATAGTCAACAAAAGGGTCCAAAATGCAATGTTTGGGTGTGGTCTCAAAAGCAGAATGATCTTGGTTCATTACAAGGGCAAAACATTCAACATCACAGCAATCCAAGTCTATGTCCCAAACACTGTTGCCAAAACTGCTGAACTTGACCAGTTCTATGAAGACCTACAGCACTTTCTAGAACTAACACCAAAAAGAGATGTCTTTTTCATCACAGAGAATCGAAATATAAAGGCAAGAATTCAAGAGACACCCAGAATAACAAACAAGTTTGGCCAGTTCCATTCAGTTGCTCAGTCGCGTCCAACTCTTTGTGACCCCATGGAATGAAGCAGACCAAGTCTCCCTGTTCATCACCAACTCTCTGAGTTTACTCAAATTCATGTCCACTGAGTTGGTGACGCCATCCAACCATCTCATCCTCTGTCGTTCCCTTCTCCTCGCATCTTCAATCTTTCCCAGTATCAGGGTCTTTTCAAATGAGTCACTTCCTCACATGAGGTGGCCAAAGTATTGGAGCTTCAGCTTCAGCATCAGTCCTTCCAATTAATATTCAGGAATGATTTCTTTTAGGATTGACTGGTTTGATCTCCTTGCAGTCCAAGGGACTCTCAAGAGTCTTCTCCAACACCACAGTTCAAAAGCATCAATTCGTTGGTGCTCAGCTTTCTTTATAGTCCAACTCTCACATTTATACCTGATTATTGGACAAACTATTAAGAAGAGGTGGCAAGAATACACAGAAGAACTGTACAAAAAAGATCTTCACGACCCAGATAATCACGATGGTGTGGTCACTGACCTAGAGCCAGACATCCTGAAATGTGAAGTCAAGCGGGCCTTAGAAAGCATCACTATGAACAAAGCTAGTGGAGGTGATGGAATTCCAGTTCAGCTATTCCAAATCCTGAAAGATGATGCTGTGAAAATGCTGCACTCAATATCCCAGCAAATTTGGAAAACTCAGCAGTAACCACAGGACTGGAAAAGGTCAGTTTTCATTCCAATCCCAAAGAAAGGCAATGCCAAAGAATGCTCAAACTACCACACAATTGCACTCATCTCACATGCTAGTAAAGTAATGCTCAAACTTCTCCAAGCCAGGCTTCAGCAATATGTGAACCGTGAACTTCCTGATGTTCAAGCTGGTTTTAGAAAAGGCAGAAGAACCAGAGATCAAATTCCCAACATCCGCTGGATCATGGAAAAAGCAAGAGAGCTCCAGAAAAGCATCTATTTCTGCTTAATTGACTATGCCAAGGCCTTTGACTGTGTGGATCACAATAAACTGTGGAAAATTCTGAAAGAGATGGGAATACCAGACCACCTGATCTGCCTCTTTAGAAATCTGTATGTAGGTCAGGAAGCAACAGTTAGAACTGGACATGGAACAACAGACTGATTCCAAATAGGAAAAGGAGTACATCAAGGCTGTATATTATCACCAAGATTATTTAACTTATATGCAAAGTACATCATGAGAAATGCTGGACTGGAAGAAACACAAGCTGGAATCAAGATTGCTGGGAGAAATATCAATAACTTCAGATATGCAGATGACACCACCCTTATGGCAGAAAGTGAAGAGGAACTCAAAAACCTCTTGATGAAAGTGAAAGAGGAGAATGAAAAAGTTGGCTTAAAGCTCAACATTCAGAAAACGAAGATCATGGCCAACGGTCCCATCACTTTATGGGAACTAGATGGGGAAACAGTGGAAACAGTGTCAGATTTTATTTTTCTGGGCTCCAAAATCACTACAGATGGTGATTTTTAAATTAAAAGACACTTACTCCTTGGAAGGAAAGTTATGACCAACCTAGATAGCATATTCAAAAGCAGAAACATTACTTTGCCAAGAAAGGTTCGTCTAGTCAAGGCTATGGTTTTTCCTGTGGTCATGTGTGGATGTGAGAGTTGGACTGTGAAGAAAGCTGAGTGCTGAAGAATTGATGCTTTTGAACTGTGGTGTTGGAGAAGACTCTTGAGAGTCCCTTGGACTGCAAGGAGATCCAACCAGTCCATTCTAAAGAAGATCAGCCATGGGATTTCTTTGGAAGGAATGACACTGAAGCTGAAACTCCAGTTTGGCCACCTCATGCAAAGAGTTGACTCATTGGAAAAGACTCTGATGCTGAGAGGGATCGGGGGCAGGAGGAGAAGGGGATGACAGAGGATGTGATGGCTGGATGGCATCACTGACTTGATGGACATGAGTTTGAGTGAACTCTGGGAGTTGGTGATGGACAGGGAGGCCTGACGTGCTGCGATTCTTGGGGTCGCAAAGAGTTGGACACGACTGAGCGACTGATCTAATCTGATTGGACAAACCGTAGCTTTAACTAGACAGACCTTTGTTGGAAAACTAGTGTCTCTATTTTTAATGTGCTGTCTGGGTTGGTCATAACTTTTCTTCCAAGGAGCAAATTTCTTTTAATTTCATGGCTGCAGTCACCATCTGCAGTGATTTTGGAGCCCTGAAAAATAAAGTCTGACACTGTTTCCACTGTTTCCCCATCTATTTCCCATGAAGTGATGGGACCAGATGCCATGATCTTCGTTTTCTGAACGTTGATCGTTAAGCCAACTTTATCACTCTCCACTTTCACTTTCATCAAGAGGCTTTTGAGTTCCTCTTCACTTTCTGCCATAAGGGTGGTGACATATGCATATCTGAGGTTACTGATATTCTTTCTGGCAATCTTGATTCCAGCTTGTGCTTCACCCAGCCCAGCACTTCTCATGATGTATTCTACATGTAACTTAAATAATCTTGGTGACAATATACAGCCTTGAAGTACTCCATTCCCAATTTGGAACCAGTCTGTTGTTCGGCTAACAGAGTTTTGTCAAGAAAATAAGCTGGTCACAGCAAACATCCTTTTCCAATAACACAATAAGACAATTCTACACACAGACATCAATAGATGGTCAATACTGAAATCAGATTGATTGTGCTCCTTGCAGCCAAAGAACATAGGTACCATAACACCCTGTGTTCCTGATCCTTTATTTAATGCTATTTAAATCAGGAAGACTAAGACCAGGATCAGACAGTGTCTCAGATCATCAGCTTCTTATTGCAAAATTCAGGCTTAAATTGAAGAAAGTAGGGAAAACCACTAGGCCATTCATATATGACCTAAATCAAGTCCTTTATAAGTATACACTGGAGGTGAAGAATAGATTCAAGAGATTAGAACTGGTAGATAGAGTGCCTGTAGAAGTATCAATGGAAGTTCATAATATTGTACAGGAAGCAGTGATCAAAACCATCCCAAAGAAAAATATAAATAAGAAGGCAAAATGGTTGTCTGAGGTGGCTTTACAAACAAGTGAGAAAAGAAGAGATGTAAAAAGTAAGGGAGAAAGGGAAAGATATACCCAAATGAATGCAGATTTCCAGCAAATAGCAAGGAGAGATAAGAAGCCCTTCTTAAGTGAACAATGCAAGGAAAGAGAAAGTGAAAGTGAAGTTGCTCAGTCATGTCTGACTCTTTGCGAACCCATGGACCAGGCTCCTCCGTCCACAGGATTTTCTAGGCAAGAGTACTCGAGTGGGTTGTCATTTTCTTCTCCAAGGAATCTTCCTGACCCAGGGATCAAACCCAGGTCTTCCGCGTTGTAGACAGACGCTTTACCATCTGAGCCACCAAGAAAGAGAGGAACACAATAAATGGAAAAGGCTAGAGATCTCTTCAAGAAAATTTGAAATATCATGGGAACATTTCATGCAAAGAAGGACATGATAAAGGACAGAAGCAGTAAGGATCTAACAGAAGCAGAAGATTTTAAGAAAAGGTGGCAAGAATACTCAGAAAAAGTATACAAGAAAGATCTTAATGACCCAGAAAACCATAATAGTGTGGTTACTTGTCTAAGGCCAGAGTCCCAGAGTGTGAAGTCAAGTGGGCCTTAGGAAGCATCACTACAAAAAAAGCTAGTGGAGATGATGGAATTCCGTTTCAGCTATTTCAAATCCTAAAAGATAATTCTGTGAAAATGCTTCACTCAATATGCCAGCAAATTTGGAAAACTCAGCAGTGGCTAGAGGACTGGAAAAGGTCAGTTTTCATCCAATCCCAAAGAAGGGCAATGCCAAAGAAATGTTCCAGCTACTGTACAGTTTTGCTCATCTGACAAGCTAGTAAAATTTTGCTCAGAATCCTTCAAGCTAGGCTTTTGCAATATGTGAACTGAGAACTTCCAAATGTATAATCTGGATTTTGAAGAGGCAAGGGACCAGAAATCATTGGATCATGGAACAAGCATAGGACTTCCAGAAAAACATCTACTTCTGCTTCATTGACTATATAAAGTTTTGACTGGGTGGATGCACAAACTTTTCCTAAAGAAAAGAGAGTACAACATTGCTTTACCTGTCTCCTGAGAATCCTGTATGTAGGTCAAGCAACAAAAGTTAGAACTGGACATAAACAAATGACTGGTTCAAAATTAGGGAAGGAGTACATCAAGGCTGCGTATCAGATCAGATCAGTCGCTCAGTCATGTCCAACTCTTTGCGACCCCATGAACTGCAGCAAGCCGGGCCTCCCTGTCCATCACAAACTCCCGGAGTTCACTCAGACTCACATCCATTGAGTCAGTGATGCCATCCAGCCATCTCATCTTCTGTCATCCCCTTCTCCTCCTGCCCTCAGTCTCTCCCAGCATCAGAGTCTTTTCCAATGAGTCAACTCTTCGCATGAGGTGGCCAAAGTACTGGAGTTTCAGCTTCAGCATCATTCCTTCCAAAGAAATCCCAGGGCTGATCTCCTTCAGAATGGACTGGTTGGATCTCCTTGCAGTCCAAGGGACTCTCAGAGTCTTCTCTAACACCACAGCTCAAAAGCATCAGTTCTTTTTTTTTTTTTTTAAAGCATCAGTTCTTAAGTGCTCAGCCTTCCTCACAGTCCAACTCTCACATCCATACATGACCACAGGAAAAACTATAGCCTTGACTAGATGAACCTTTGTTGGCAAAGTAATGTCTCTGCTTTTGAATATGCTATCTAGATTGGTCATAACTTTCCTTCCAAGGAGTAAGCGTCTTTTAATTTCATGGCTGCAGTCACCATCTGTAGTGATTTTGGAGCCCAGAAAAATAAAATCTGACACTGTTTCCACTGTTTCCCCATCTATTTCCCATGAAGTGATGGGACCATTTGCCATGATCTTCATTTTCTGAATGTTGAGCTTTAAGCCAACTTTTTCACTCTCCACTTTCACTTTCATCAAGAGGCTTTTGAGTTCCTCTTCACTTTCTGCCATAAGGGTGGTGTCATCTGCATATCTGAGGTTATTGATATTTCTCCCGACAATCTTGATTCCAGCTTGTGTTTCTTCCAGTCCAGCGTTTCTCATGATGTAGTCTGCATATAAATTAAATAGACAGGGTGACAATATACAGCCTTGATGAACTCCTTTTCCTATTTGGGACCAGTCTGTTGTTCCATGTCTAGTTCTAATTGTGCCTTCCTGACCTGCATACAAATTTCTCAAGAGGCAGATCAGGTGGTCTGGTACTCCCATCTCTTTTAGAATTTTCCACAGTTTACTGTGATCCACACTCAAAGTATTTGGCGGTCAAAGGCTGTGTATATCACCTGCTTATTTAACTTATGCAAACTACATCATGTGAAATGCCAGCTGGATGACTAACAAGCTGGAATGCAGATTTCCAGGAAAAATAGCAACCTCAGATATGCAGAGGGTATGACTTAATGGCAGAAAGTGAAAAGGAATTAAAGAGGCTCTTGATAAGGGTGAACAAAAAAAATAGAGTGAAAAAACTGGTTTAAAACTCAGCATTCAAAAAAACTAAGATAATGGCATCTAGTCCCATCACCATGACAAACAGATGGGTAAACAATGGAAACAGTGACAGATTTTAGTTTCTTGGTCTCCAAAATCAGTGCTAATGGTGACTGCAGCCATGAAATTAAAACATGCTTGCTCCTTGTGAAAGTGAAAGCTGCTCAGTCGTGTCCGATTCTTTGGGACCCCGGAGAGTCTACAGTCCATGGTATTCTCCAGGCCAGAATACTGGAGTGGGTAGCCTTTCCCTTCTCCAGGGGATCTTCACAACCCAGGTGTCCCACATTACAGGCAGATTGTTTACCAGCTGAGCTGCAAGGGAAGCCCAAGAGTACTGGAGTGGGTAGCCTATTCCTTCTCCAGATGGTCTTCCTGACCAGCGAATGGAACTGGGGTTTCCTGCATTGCAGGCGGATTCTTAACCAAGTGAGCTGTGCTCCCTGAAAGAGAAGCCATGAAAAAAAAAAAAAAAAGACTTCGTATTAAAAAGTGGCAACATACATCACTTTGCCTGCAAAGTTCTGTATAGTCAAAGCTATTTTTTTTTTTCTAATAGTCATGTACGGTTGTGAGTGTTGGACCATAAAGAAGGATGAGTGCCAAAGAATTGATGCTTTTGAATTGTGGTGCTGGAGAAGACTCTTGAGAGATCCTTGGACAGCAAGTGAAAGTGTGAAAGTAAGTTACTCAGTCATGTCCCACATTTTGCAGCCCCATGGCTGTCTTCTCCATGAAATTCTCCAGGCAAAAATACTGGAGTGGGTTGCAAGGACAGTAAGGAGATCAAATCAGTCAATCATAATGGAAATCAACCCTGCATATTCATTGGAAGGACGGATTGTGAAGCTGAAGATCCAATATTCTGTCCACCTGATTGGAAGATCCAACTCATTCGAAAAGACCCTTTTGACAGGAAGGATTGAAAGCAAAAGGAAAAGAGGGAGGCAGAAGATGAAATGGTTAGATAGCATCACTGACTCAATGGACACGAATTTGAGCAAACTCCAGGAGACAGCAGAGGATAGAGAGGCATGGCAGGCTACAGTCCATGGGTTGCAAAGAATTGTACACAACTTAGTTTCTGATTAACAACAATAAATTGTTTATAACTTTTAATAAGGAGGCGATCCTAAGATGGCAGAAGAATAGGACGGGGAGACCACTTTCTCCCCAACGAATTCATTGAAAAAATGTTTGAACGCTGAACAAATTCCACAAAACAACTTCTGAATGCTGACAGAGGACATCAGGCACCCAGAAAGGCAGCCCATTAATAACTTTTGATAAGTAGTAATAGATCAAATATCCTTTGACAAGTCTTTTAAATGTATTATATGTGTGTGTGTGTGTGTGTGAGGGCTTATGTATTTGTGAAGAAATTGAAATTTTGAGTATATTATTCTGAATGTCTGATATTTAATAGAAACACACGCATGCATATATGTGCATATATAATAATATAATAAACCTCATATATCTAACTTGGGGAAGGGGAGAAGAAACCAATCTCATGACTTGACCTTATTTGAGTTTTCCAATTTTAAGTGACTCATAATTAATGAGAAACATTAATAAACTGCATATTTTGTGTGTCCTATTATATGGCTGATGTACTTAACTTATCTAAGCCCAGCTCACCTTCTTTCTATCATTTACATGCTATATGCCAATGTCTGATTATTTGAACAAAGACAACATTTTTACAGCCCTTCATCTTCTTCATAAATGCCTATACTTACTTGTTACAAACAGAAATGGAATTTCGCCTCACATAAGACTATTTACAATACTATTTTCACCTTCTTTTTCACTATAAAGCTCTATTTCTTTTATACATTAGAGTTGGAAATAGCATTGATTTGTTTCCATCTAGCCTTTCAAAAAATTACTTTCTTATATTTCCTGCATGTGCTGAATATGAACCCCAAAATTTCGGACACACTTCCTGAATCTTTTAAGTGAAACTCTAATGTAAAATCCTTGCAAATAAAAAAATGCAGACAATATATTATCATATTTTACAATGATGCAAAGATGTTTATTTTTCCAAAAGCTCAACTGAGTTATATATGACCTGATATATCCGTTTTATGCTTTTCACTATATTTTATCAGCAACAATTTGTTTATCGATATATCAATATTACCCTAATTATACATGACTCAACAAACTGTAAATAAATGAAAAACTTTAATGTTGAGAAAAGGATATAAAGTAGCCCTGTAGTGCTAAAACATATTTTATTCTGGGATGCTCTGAAAAAACAAGCTTTTAGGGAAATCTAGTGGTCATATATGGATGTGAGAGTTGGACTGTGAAGAAAGCTGAGCACCAAAGAATTGATGCTTTTGAACTGTGGTGTTGGAGAAGACTCTTGAGAGTCCCTTGGACTGCAAGGAGATCCAACCAGTCCATTCTGAAGGAGATCAGCCCTGGGATTTCTTTGGAAGGAATGATGTTAAAGCTGAAACTCCAGTACTTTGGCCACCTCATGCGAAGAATTGACTCATTGGAAAAGACTCTGATGCTGGGAGGGACTGAGGGCATGAGGAGAAGGGGACGACAGAGGATGAGATGGCTGGATGGCATCACTGACTCAATGGATGTGAGTCTGAGTGAACTCCGGGAGTTGGTGATGGACAGGGAGGCCTGGCGTGCTGTAATTCATGGGATCACAAAGAGTCGGACATGACTGAGCGACTGAACTGAACTGAACTGATATACATTCTCTGAAGAAGCCAAGTGATTATTTTGAAGTTGAAACAGAAAATCATATTTCTAGAATTTGAGAATCTGTTGGGTCTTTAAGTTTTTCTTCTTCAGGGACAGTTTTGACAGATCACATTTATAGCATATTGCTGATGCCAACAGCTGTCTGTGTGTAAGATGCCCATTTGACTCTTCTCCAAGGCATGCTTCAGGTTCTACCTCATCAGGAATAAGGTAGAAAAGTCTAGGGGCTCCCTTATGTTATGTTCCAGTTAAGCTTCTTTATCATAAGTATTACAAATTGGTACTTTCTGCAGAGTGGCCCCATTACACATGATGGCTCTCAAATAAACTGTTGTCGCTCAGTTGTGTTCAACTCGTTGCAAACCCATGGACTATAGCCCAACAGACTCCTCTGTCCATGGGATTTCCCAGGCAAGAATAGTGGAAAGTGAAAGTTTACAATCCATGGAATTCTCCAAGCCAGAATAGTAGAGAGGATTGCTACTTCCTTCTCCAGGGGACTTTCACAACCCAGGGATTGAACTAGGTCTCCTGCATTGCAGGCAGATTCTTTACCATCTGAGCCACTAGGGAACCCAATAGGCTATGTATTATCTACAGTATTGGAAAGCTATGCTTTTCTTTTCTCTTCTTTTCTCATCTTCAGTTCAGTTCAGTTCACTCAGCCATGTCCAACCCTCTGCAACCCCATGGACTGCAACATGCCAGACTTCCCTGTCCAATACCAGCTCCCAGAGATTGCTCAAAGTCATGTCTATTGAGTCAGTGATACCAACCAACTGTCTCATCCTCTATCATTCTCTCCTCCTGCCTTCAACCTTTCCCAGCTTCAGGGTCTTTTCCACTGAGTCAGTTCTTTGCATCAGGTGGCCAAAGTATTGGAGTTTCAGCTTCAGCATCAGTCCTTCCAATGAATATTCAGGACTGATTTCCTTTAGGTTGGACTGGTTTGATCACCTTGCAGCCCAAGGGACTCTCAAAAATCTTCTCCAACACCACAGTTCAAAAGCATCAATTCTTTGGTGCTCAGCTTTCTTCACAGTCCAACTCTCACATCCATATATGACTACTGTAAAAACCATAGCTTAGGCTAGATGGACCTTTCTTTGCAAATAATGTCTATACTTTTTAATATGCTGTCTAGGTTTGTCATAACTTTTCTTCCAAGGATCAAGTGTCTTTTAATTTCATGGCTGTAGTCACCATCTGCAATGATTTTGATTTCTCATTCTAAGGAAGCCTAACCATGGCATCAAGACAAAATTTTTCCAATGTATATTCTTTGATTGAGATGCTTTGTATATGTGAGTAAGATCCTAAAATGGAAAAATGTTGTTTTAGTGATTACATTTTTTTTCTTTTTTTTTTTTTTGCATATGTAAGACTTTATTTTTTTCCTTATTTTATTATTATTATTATTTTTTACTTTAAAATACTGTATTTGTTTTGGCATACATCAACATGAATCTGTCACGGGTGTGCACATGCTCCCCATCCTGAACCCCCCCCCACCTCCCTCCCCATACCATCCCTCTGGGTCATTCCAGTGCACCAGCCCAGAGCATCCTGTATCCTGCATCGAACCTGGACTGGTGATTTATGTCTTATATGATATTATACATGTTTCAATGCCATTCTCCCAAATCATTCCACCCTCTCCCTCTCCCACAGAGTCCAAAAGACTGTTCTATATATGGAATTTAGAAAGACAGTAACGATAACACTGTATGAAAGAGAACAAAAGAGACACAGATGTATAGTGATTACATTTTTATATCACAGACATCATAATAGAAAATTGGATATTTCTATCATATTTCATTCATTTAAGTACCTCATGAATATGGTGAGTGACAGAGGTCAAAATGATTGATCAAATTGATTGACTAGCTTTATTCCTATTTGAAAAATAAATTAATATGTTTAGAAGCAATCCCATTGCCTTCCACACAATAAATTGTAAAGTGATAGATGTGAACTTGAGCTTAGAGGGGAATGAAATAATATTGTTGTTATTCAGTCACTCAGTCATGTCCAATTCTTTGTGACCCCATATGCTGCATCACTCCAGGCTTCCCTCTCCTTCACTATTTCCCAGAGTTTGTTCAAACTAATGTCCATTGAGTCAACGATGCCATTCAAACACCTCATCCTCTCTTAACCCCTTTTCCTCTTGTCCTCAATTGTTCCCAGCATCAGGATCTTTTCCAACAAGTCAGCTCTTACCATCAGGTGGCCAAAGTATTGAAGCTTCAGTTTCAGCATCAATCCTTCCAATAAATATGCAGGGTTAATTTCCTTTAGGATTGACTGGCTTGATCTCATGCAATCCAAGGGACTCTCAAGAGTCTTCTTCAGCACCACAGTTTGAAAGCATCAATTCATTGGTGCTCAGTCTTTTTTATGGTCCAACTCTCACATCCATACACAACTACTGGAAAACCTATAGCTTTGATTATATGGCCCTTGTTGGCAAAGTGATGTCTCTTCTTTTTAATACACTGTCTAGGTTTGTCATAGCTTTTCTTCCAAGGATCAAATGTCTTTTAATTTCATGGCTGCAGTCACTGTCCACAGTGATTTTGGAGCCCAAGGAAATAACCTGTTACTGTTTCCACTTTACCCCATCTATTTGCCATGAAGTGATGGGATGCCATGAAGTGATTTCCTGAGAAATCTGTATGCAGGTCAAGAAGCAACAGTTAGAACTGGACATGGAAAAACGGACTAGTTCCAAATCAGAAAAGGAGTATGTCAAGGATGTATATTATCATCCTGCTTATTTAACTTATATGCAGGGTACATCATGAGGAATGCTAGGCTTGATGAAGCATAAGCTGGAATCAAGATTGCTGGGAGAAATATCAATAACCTCAGATAGGCAGATGACACCACCCTTAAGGCAGAAAGTGAAGAACTAAAGAGTCTCTTGATGAAAATGAAAAAGGAGAGTGAAAAAGTTGGCTAAAACTCAGCATTCTGCAAACTAAGATCATGGCATCTGGTTCTGTCACTTCATGGCAAATAGATGGGGAAACAATGCAAACAGTGACAGACTTTATTTTTGGGGGGTCTCAAAAATCACTGCAGATGGTGACTGCAGCCATTAAATTAAAAGATGCTTGCTCCTTGGGAAAAAAAAAACTATGACCAACCTAGACAGCATATTAAAAAGCAGAGAAATTACTTCGCCAACAAAGGTTCATCTAGTCAAAGCTATGGTTTTCCAGTAGTCTTATATGGATGAGAGAGTTGGACTATAAAGAAAGCTGATCACCAAAGAATTGATGCTTTTGAACTGTGGTGTTGCAGAAGACTCTTGAGAGTCTCTTGGACTTCAAGGAGATCCAATCAGTTCATCCTAAAGGAAATGAGTCCTGAATATTCATTAGAAGAACTGATGTTGACACTGAAACTCTGATACTTTGGCCACCTGATGTGAGGAACTGATTCATTGGAAAAGACCCTGATGCTGAGAAAGATTGAAGGTAGAAGAAGAAAAGATGATAAAGGATGAGATCTTTGGATGGCATCCCTGACTGGATGTACATCAGTCAGTTTAGTACAGTTGCTCAGTCTGTCCAACTCTTTGTGATCCCATGGACTGCAGCACACCAGGCCTCCCTGTCCATCACCAACTCCCAGAGTTTACTCAAACTTATGTCCACTGAGTCAGTGATGCCATCTCATCCTCTGTTGTCCTCTTCTCCTCCTGCTTTCAATCTTTCCCAGCATCAGGGTCTTTTCAAATTGTTCAGCTCTTAGCATCAGGTGGCCAAAGTATTCAAATTTCACCCTCAACATCAGTCCTTCCAATGAACATTCAAAACTGATTTCCTTTAGGATGGACTGGTTGGATCTCCTTGCTGTCCCAGGGACTCTCAAGAGTCTTCTCCAATACCACAGTTCAAAAGCATCAGTTCTTCAGTGCTCAGCTTTCTCACATCCATACATGACTACTGGAAAAACCATAACCTTGACCAGACGGACCTTTGTTGACAAAGTAATGTCTCTGCTTTTTAATATGCTATCTAGGTTGGTCATAACTTTTCTTTCAAGGAATAAGTGTCTTTTTATTTCATGGCTGCATTCACCATCTGCAGTGAATTTGGAGCCCCAAATTTTTTTTTAATAAATAAATGGAAATGATTTTGAATAGACTCTGGGAGTTGCTGATGGACAGGGATTCCTGGCATGATGCAGTCCATGGGGTTGCAAAGATTCTGACATGACTGATTGACTGAACTGAACTGAACTGAATTGATGGGACCAGATGTCATTATCTTCATTTTTTTCAATGCTGAATTTTAAGCCAGTCTTTCACTTTCACCTTCATCAAGAAGCTTGTTAGTTTCTCTTTGCTATCTTCCATTATGGTGGTGTCATCTGCATATCTGTGGTTCTTGATATTTCTCCCAGCAATCTTGATTCCAGCTTGTGCTTCATCCAGTCTGGCATTTCTCATGATGTATTCTGCATATAAATTAAATAAGCAGGTGACAATATAGAGCATTGATTTATTCCTTTCCCAATTTTGAATCAGTCCAGTTTTCAATGTTGGGCTTTCCTGGTGGATCAGATGGTAGAGAATTGACCTGCAATGCAGGAACCCTGAGTTCGACCCCTGGGTTGGGAAGATCCCTTGGAGAAAGGCATGGCAACCCACACAAGTATTCTTGCCTTGAGAATCTCCATCTACAGAGGAGCCTGTCAGAGGACAGTCCATGGGGTCCCAAAGAGTCAGACATGACCGAGCAACTAAGCTCAGCACACAGCAGACAGAACACATCTTTCCATGTTAGGTTATAACTGTTGCTTCTTGATGTGCATACAGGTTTCTCAGAAGGCAGGTAAAGGTGATCTGGTATTTCCATATCTTTATTAATTTTATGTAGTTTGTTGTGATCCACACAATCAGAGCTTTAGCATAGTCAATGAAGCAGTAGATGTTTTTCTGAAATTCCCTTGCTTTTTCTAAGATCCAATGGGTGCTGGCAATTTGATCTGTGATTCTTCTGCTTTTTCTAAATCCAGCTTGTACATCTGGAAGTTATCAGTTCATGTAGTGGTGAAGCCTAACGATGGATTTTGAGCATTATCTTGATAGGGTGTGAGACGAATGCAGTTATACAGTAGTTTGAACATTCTTCGGCATTGTCCTACTTTAGGACTGGAATAAAAACTAACCTTTACCAGTCTTGTGGACTCTACTGAGTAGTTCTAAATTTGGTGGCATATTGAGTGCACCACTTTAACAGCATCATCTTTTAGTATTTGAAATAGCTCAGCTGGAATTCCATCACCTCTACTAACTTTGTTCATTGTGATGCTGACAGAGTCGATTTCTAGGTATGTTGATAAGAAGTCCGGGGTACCAGAGGAGAGGAGTGAGGTCTGGGGTTCTCAAGGAAGAGAAAAGGACATCAAGTTTTTGTTTGTTTGTTTGTTTTTGTTTTTTTCCTTTAAGCCCAGAGCTGATGATTGCACAGCAATAACTCATATTGCTCAAGGATATGTTTTCCCTTAAACTCTGTACCAAAGATCATATAACAACTATGTATCTTGCTTGAGGACATGTTTCTCCTTCTTGAGAACCTTCTGACTAATCCTGTCATCTTAAAATGTAGATCCAGACCCACTATGCCAAAGCCTTTGACTGTGTGGATCACAATAAACTGTGGAAAATTCTGAAAGAGATGGGAATACCAGACCACCTGATCTGCCTGTTGAGAAATCTGTATGCAGGTCAGGAAGCAATAGTTAGAACTGGACATGGAACAACAGACTGGTTCCAAATAGGAAAAGGAGTACGTCAAGGCTGTATATTGTCACCCTGCTTATTTAACTTATATGCAGAGTACATCATGAGAAATGCTGGACTAGAAGAAACAAGAATCAAGATTGCTGGGAGAAATATCAATAACCTCAGATATGCAGATGACATCACCCTTATGGCAGAAAGTGAAGAGGAACTCAAAAGTCTCTTGATGAAAGTAAAAGTGGAGAGTGAAAAAGTTTGCTTAAAGCTCAACATTCAGAAAACGAAGATCATGCCATCTGGTCCCGTCACTTCATGGGAAATAGATGGGGACACAGTGGAAACAGCGTCAGACTTTATTTTTCTGGGCTCCAAAATCACTGCAGTTGGTGACTGCAGCCATGAAATTAAAAGACACTTACTCCTTGGAAGGAAAGTTATGACCAACCTAGATAGCATATTCAAAAGCAGAGACATTACTTTACCAACAAAGGTCTGTCTAGTCAAGGCTATGGTTTTTCCTGTGGTCATGTATGGATGTGAGAGTTGGACTGTGAAGAAGGCTGAGCGCTGAAGAATTGATGCTTTTTAGCTGTGGTGTTGGAGAAGACTCTTGAGAGTCCCTTGGACTGCAAGGAGATCCAACCAGTCCATTCTGAAGGAGATCAGCCCTGGGATTTCTTTGGAAGGAATGATGCTAAAGCTGAAACACCAGTACTTTGGCCACCTCATGCGAAGAGCTGACTCATTGGAAAAGACTCTGATGCTGAGAGGGATCGGGGGCAGGAGAAGAAGGGGACACCAGAGGATGAGATGGCTGAATGGAATCACTGACTCTATGGACGTGAGTCTCAGTGAACTCCGGGAGTTGGTGATGGACAGGGAGGCCTGGTGTGCTGCGATTCATGGGGTCTCAAAGAGTCGGACACGACTGAGCCACTGAACTGACCTGGTAAGATTGTTCTATAGTTAGTCCTAATTTCATTTAAAATATAAACTGTGGGAGTGGATCTGGTAAGACCTTTACAATCTTGAGATATTCTTTTGATTTACTGCTGCTGCTGCTGCTGCTAAGTCGCTTCAGTCGTGTCCGACTCTGTGCCACCCCATAGATGGCAGCCCACCAGGCTCCCCCATCCCTGGGATTCTCCAAGCAAGAACACTGGAGTGGGTTGTTGCCATTTCCTTCTCCAATGCAGGAAAGTGAAAAGTGAAAGTGAAGTTGCTCAGTCGTGTCCGACTCTTAGAGACCCCACGGACTGCAGCCCACCAGTCTCCTCCATCCATGGGATTTTCCAGACAAGAGTACTGGAGTGGGGTGCCATTGCCTTTTCCATGATTTACTGTAATAACCAATTAAAAAAGTATAGAGTTTCCTTTCTAAGACTAGCAAAGGGGGCATTCTCTGTCCCCCTACTGATGTTTATGTCAGAAGCTTTCTCTGTCCCATTTTATACTTTAATAAAATTCTGCTACACAAAAGCACTTGAGCAATCAAGCCTGGTCTCTGGTCCCAAAGCTAAATCTTCTTCTTTGGAGATCACGAATCTGACATTGTTCAGGATAAGCTCTCAATAGCTCAGCTGGAATTCCATCACTTCTACTAACTGTTCATTGTGATGCTTGCTAAGGCCCACTTGGCTTTGCACTCCAGGATGTCTTCCTCTAGGTGACTGATAACACCATCAGGGTTATGCAGGTCATTAATACTTTATTTGTACAGTTCTTCTGTGTTTTCTTGCCACTTCTTAATTTCTTCTGCTTCTGTTAGGTCCCTAACACTTACGTCTTTTATTGTGCCTTTCTTTGAATGAAACATTCCCTCAGTTCAGTTCAGTCGCTCAGTCGTGTCCGACTCTTTGTGACCCCATGAATCGCAGCACACCAGGCCTCCCAGGCGTGAGTTCACTCAGACTCACGTCCATCGAGTCAGTGATGCCATCCAGCCATCTCATCCTCTTATTGCAAAGTCTTCCCCTTCTCCTCCTGCCCTCAGTCCCTCCCAGCATCAGGGTCTTTTCCAATGAGTCAACTCTTTGCATGAGGTGGCCAAAGTACTGGAATTTCAGCTTTAACATCATTCCTTCCAAAGAAATCCCAGGGCTGATCTCCTTCAGAATGCACTGGTTGGATCTCCTTGCAGTCCAAGGGACTCTCAAGAGTCTTCTCCAACACCACAGCTAAAAAGCATCAATTCTTAAGTGCTCAGCCTTCTTCACAGTCCAACTCTCACATCCATACATGACCACAGGAAAAACCATAGCCTTGACTAGACAGACCTTTGTTGGCAAAGTAATGTCTCTGCTTTTGAATATGCTATCTAGGTTGGTCATAACTTTCCTTCCAAGGAGTAAGTGTCTTTTAATTTCATGGCTGCAGTCACCATCTGCAGTGATTTTGGAGCCCAGAAAAATGAAGTCTGACACTGTTTCCACTGTGTCCCCAACTATTTCCAATGAAGTGATGGGACCAGATGGCATGATCTTTGTTTTCTGAATGTTGAGCTTTAAGCCAACTTTTTCACTCTCCACTTTCACTTTCATCAAGAGGCTTTTGAGTTCCTCTTCACTTTCTGCCATAAGGGTGATGTCATCTGCATATCTGAGGTTATTGATATTTCTCCCAGCAATCTTGATTCCAGCTTGTGTTTCTTCCAGTCCAGCGTTTCTCGTGATGTACTCTGCATACAAATTAAATAAGCAGGGTGACAATATACAGCCTTGATGTACTCCTTTTCCTATTTGGAACCAGTCTGTTTGTTGTTCCATGTCCAGTTCTAACTGTTGCTTCCTGACCTGCATACAAATTTCTCAACAGGCAGATCAGGTGGTCTGGTATTCCCATCTCTTTCAGAATTTTCCACAGTTTATTGTGATCCACACAGTCAAAGGCCTTGGCATAGTCAAGAAAGCAGAAATAGATGCTTTTCTGGAACTCTCTTGCTTTTTCCATGATCCAGTCAATGTTGGCAATTTGATCTCTGGTTCCTCTACCTTTTCTGAAACCAACTTGAACAACTGAAAGTTCACGGTTCACATATTGCTGAAGCCTGGCTTGGAGAATTTTGAGCATTACTTTACTAGCATGTGAAATGAGTGTAATTGTGCGGTAGTTTGATCATTCTTTGGCATTGCCTTTCTTTGGGATTGGAATGAAAACTGACCTTTTCTAGTCCTGTGGCCTAGGCATCCCTGATTATCTAAAAGAAATCTCTAGTCTCTCCCATTCTATGGTTTTCCTCTTTTTCTTTACATTGTTCACTTAAGAAGCCATTTTTGTCTCTCCTTGGTATTCTTTGCGACTCTGCAGTCAGTTAATTATATCTTTCCGTTTCCTTTATCCCTTTGCTTCTCTTTTCTCAGCTACTTATGCTGTGCTATGCTATGCTAAGTCACTTCAGTCGTGTTGGACTCTGTGCGACCCCAGAGATGGCAGCCCACCAGGCTCCCCCATTCCTGGGATTCTCCAGGCAAGAACACTGGAGTGGGTTGCCATTTCCTTCTCCAATACATTAAAGTGAAAAGTGAAAGTGAAGTCGCTCAGTCGTGTCCGACTCCTAGCAACCCCATGGGCTGCAGCCCCCCAGGCTCCTCCGTCCATGGGATTTTCCAGGCAGGAGTACTGGAGTGGGGTGCCATTGCCTTCTCCTATGCCTCCTATTTGTAATGGTTGTAATAGCAAAGATTTTGCCTTGTTGCACTTTTCTTAGGGATTGTTTTGGTCACCACCTCCTATACAATGTCATAAATCTTCATCCATAGTTCTTCAGGCACTCTATCTATTAGAGCTAATTCTTTGAATGTATTTGTTACTTCCACTGTATAATCATAAGGGATTTGATTTAGATCATACCTGAATGGCCTAGTGGTTTTCCCTACTTTCTTCAATTTAAGTCTGAATTTTGGAATAAGAAACTCATGATTTGTAGTTTATGAGAAATCATTACTCTCTGTTATAATCCTTACCTCTTACCAATAATGTTTCCACAGTCCTGGAGTCATTTGATTTACCAGTATACCAAAGGTTTGCACATATGTTACCTTATTTCCAATAACCAACAAAAGAAAAGAAAAGAGATAGAGAGAGGAAAAAATAAAACATGTTCAAGTACAAATAATTTCAAAAAACTAACCTTTTTTTAAAAAAAATCTAGTTACTTAACAATTTGGTAAAATAAGTTGAAATGGTGAGCTAACTTACAGTACTGAAAGTGTCTATTTTAAATGAGTTCATTTTTTTTTAATTTTCCAATTTTTAAGAAGAAATTAAATAATCATGGTAATTAACAATGTTGCAAAGCTAAAATGACTGCAGAATTATATATATATGTAGGTAAAGGACGTATTCTAAGCAAAAGCATCAGTTTGAAAGGCAACAACTACAGTCACAGGCATGTCCCCTTCTTGTTCCACCTGTTATTTCTGCCATATAACAGCAGTGCATTAATTCAACTTCATCAAATCATGGAGAAAAGGTAAATTTATCAAACTTTGTTGATTTTTTCTTCAGAAATAAATTTTATCATAACAGTGATAGAAAATTTACTCTGAATGGAAAACATGGTTGTTAAACTTGGAACGCAGAAAGCTTGGGGAAAATATCTTTAGTCTCACCATTTTTCTTCTATTCTCTTCTAGCATCTCTTTTTGCCATGACTAGATCATGCCTCTCCAAACGTAATGAGCAGTGCTGGGTTAGAACAACAGGGCCCTTACACAGTCTCTAGGCCTTCCTCCCAGTGACATCATTGGAGCTCTCAGGAACAAGATAAGCATAGCATGCATGCCAACCAAATCAATGGGTGAATACACAGAAATATTGCTCATAGAGTTCTAATTGACTTGATGACACTGAACTCTGAACTCTCAAATGTGCAGAGTCATTGAAAAGAGCCAAAATGAAATATACCCATCAGGCTTTATGTCTCCATTCACAGCAGCACATGAATTGCACCTCAGATGCACCAACATTCTGTGTGATGAAGAGTGAGGAGGAGAGATGCCACAGTAAACCAGTGCAGATCAAGGTAAGCATGGTCACTGAAGGACCCAGGAGAAGTGAAAATGCTTGGCTCTAAAGAAGTCCTATCTAGACAGTGGACAGGGAAGACAAAGGGACTGATGCTGAGGAATCTCCCCGAGATACAAACTCTCTTTGTAGCTTGGAATACTCCCTCTATATGCTTCTAGGTTATCTAACAGTATGCTATTTTTACTTTGTATGTTTGGTTATTATTTTAAATCAGGGACAGTATAATCTCTCTGACCAACCTCAGTGCACAGCAGCCTGAAGCCAAAATGTTTTATTCATGAATGATGTCTTTTTTTTAATAAACTATAAAAATGTGAAACAATAAAAGTGATATATACCTAATAATGAGTGAACCAATAAACCCACCGGGCAACTTTGCTCTGCAAGTGGAAAAAATTGACTTTGTATAACAAATTGCAGAATTATTAATCCTGTTTGAAACCCTTTTTATATCACACCATTTACTTTAATTCTTACTAGTTTGACCATTATCATATATTATGCATTTTTCTTTGTACTTTTTGGGAGGAAAAGTGGTGACTAACATGTACTCTTGAACTTTCAAGGCCTTGGAGCAAGTTCAGGAGAAGGCCCTGGCCAGCTGGCAAAGGGAGGGGGAGGGAGGCCCCAGGCTGCCAAAGATGCTTTCCACATCTTGATTGACAGAAACCTCCAGTTTTCCTCTGGAAGAACGTTTTTTCTCCAGGCAGGGTGAAAGAGAAGCAAACAGAAAGAAGCAGGTGCTTGCCTCAGGTGGCTTCCAGTATGTTTATCACTACATCTGCCAAAGAATATTCTTCTGTAATTAAATAAATAAATAGAAATGATATAAAATCCCTGAAATTTTAAAGGAATTCTGAGAAAGCAACAATGTAGGTGTTGAGACCTATATTAAAAAGTTAGTCCCCTTGCAAAGGATTACCAGGGTTAGCGAGGGGAAAAAGGAACACTGAAAGCATACGATGTTGCCACACTTGGAAGGAAGGTTATTAGCAATGCAAATATGAAACTACCTTATCTTACATTAATAAATTAGGCTGAGAGAAATACAGCATACTCGATGGTCTTATATAAAAATGTTAAACATTTTGAGAGACAAAGAACCCATCCACCTACTTTAGATACCATTCTCAGCTGGAGCCTTAATCATATACATCCTAGGTTCTAGTTTTTATCAAATACATGCTATAGTGAGCAATTCTGGACTCACCATCCCACATGGAGGAAAAACAGGGAATGATATTGATATGGGACATAAGGGAGCACAAAATATGTGCTTGTTTCTCAGATTGTGAGGTAATTGAGCTATGGTAGGAGAAAGGGATGATTGGAAGAACATATTTCACTGTTTCCTTTGGGCATTGTCAGCACAGCAACATTGATGGCTACAGTCCTGAGGGGCTGTCTTCTCACCAGGGCGCTGGAGAAATGACATCCCCTTTGATGAGTGTCCCCTTATTAGAAATCACTGTGCATCAGAAAGGATATATCATACACCTAGAGTAGAAGAAGTAAACATGGCAAGATGAGTACAGGTGGGTTCTGTGAGGACTTTCTGGGGCAAAGTCTTGAAATTATTATGGAACCTACATTGATTTCCACTGTGCTGTAGTTCAAGATACCTGTACTGCATACTGATACAGGGAATGGGGCCTGGAGGGATAACATAACTTTTAAAACCATCACCTGTTTAGATGGGGACAGCTCTGAATAGATTTCTGGTCTTCTGACTTGACCAAAGTCTTTCAGTACATTCATCACACTCTAGTTAATATATAAGCACATTAGAATCTATTGACTCATTAAGTCATTGAATAAATATATATTTACTTATTTATTTAGATTCTATTATGGACTCTGGGAAAACAATGTTGACCTCATATAATTTGTGGTCTAATCGACAGCAAAACAACAACATATAGTTAAATAATACATTAGGCATTGAAAATTTTAATACTTCAAAAATAAAGCAAGAAAAGGAACTTGAGTATTACAAGAGGACTATTTTTTATATTAATTAATTGGAGAATCTTTGATTGTGGGGTAAAAATTCACCAGAGGCATGAAAACAGTGAGAGAATAAAACCAGCAATTTCTTGGAGACAAGTCTGCTAGCCAGAGGGAAGAGCACCATAGTGAAACAGAACGGAGCTGAATTTACCTGAGACTCAATTGGCTTGGAAACTGGTATGGTTCTGCTGAGACATCATGCAGAGGATATGGAGAGAACATTGGAGAAAGCACAGGGCCAGAGCTTGCTGAGCCTTGAAGGCAACTACTCGGTATTTGAACTTTATAGAACAAGTTGTAGAAAACCATGGCAACTTAGGGTCAAGGCATTAAAATGATCCAATAAAGGCTTTAAAAGAATTACTTGAGCTTCTCCTGACTTGAGTGTCAGGAGGTGAAGAATAGAAGTGAGGAGACCTGTCAGAAAGGTAGTATAGTTGTGCAGTAGAAAGAGAACGAGATGATGGTGACTTGCATTAGAAGCAGCTATGTAACTCTGAAAGAGATGGGGATACCAGACCACCTGATCTGCCTCTTGAGAAATCTGTATGCAGGTCAGGAAGCAACAGTTAGAACTGGACATGGAACAACAGACTGGTTCCAAATAGGAAAAAGAGTTCGTCAAGGCTGTATATTGTCACCCTGTTTATTAACTTATATGCAGAATACATCATGAGAAACGCTGGACTGGAAGAAACACAAGCTGGAATCAAGATTTCCAGGAGAAATATCAATAACCTCAGATATGCAGATGACACCACCCTTATGGCAGAAAGTGAATAGGAACTCAAAAGCCTCTTGATGAAAGTGAAAGTGGAGAGTGAAAAAGTTGGCTTAAAGCTCAACATTCAGAAAACGAAGATCATGGCATCCAGTCCCACCACTTCATGGGAAATAGATGGGAAAACAGTGGAAACAGTGTCAGACTTTATTTTTCTGGGCTCCAAAATCACTACAGATGGTAACTGCAGCCATGAAATTAAAAGACGCTTACTCCTTGGAAGGAAAGTTATGACCAACCTAGATAGCATATTCAAAAGCAGAGACATTACTTTGCCAACAAAGGTCCGGCTAGTCAAGGCTATGGTTTTTCCTGTGGTCATGTATGGATGTGAGAGTTGGACTGTGAAGAAGGCTGAGCACCGAAGAATTGATGCTTTTGAACTTGATGCTGGAGAAGACTCTTGAGAGTCCCTTGGACTGCAAGGAGATCCAACCAGTCCATTCTGAAGGAGATCAGCTCTGGGATTTCTTTGGAAGGAATGATGCTGAAGCTGAAACTCCAGTACTTTGGCCACCTCATGCGAAGAGTTAACTCATTGGAAAAGACTCTGATGCTGGTAGGGATTGAGGGCAGGAGGAGAAGGGACGACAGAGGATGAGATGGCTGGATGGTATCACTGACTCGATGGACGTGAGTCTGAGTGAACTCCAGGAGTTGGTGATGGACAGGGAGGCCTGGCGTGCTGCAGTTCATGGGGTCACAAAGAGTCGGACATGATTCAGCAACTGATCTGATCTGATCTGATGTAACTGATGAGAAATGACTAGATTCAGGAGGTGTAATGGGAAAAATGAGCCTACAGTATTTGTTTACCACATGGAGGTGGGAAGCGGTATAAGTGGTGAAGTTCACCTAAGCTATGTGAATGGTAATATCATTTATTGAGATAAAGATAAACATGTTGGGGATCTAAAGAATATATATTTTATCTTACATATGCTATGCTTCTGATTTCTGGAGACATCTAAGTAGATGACTTGTCCATGTATGAAAGAGCTGATTTCCATACATGGATAATAATAGATATTTCAGTAATATTTTATGTTATTGTCAGAATAATGAATTCAAATAAATACAATCCATACAAAATATTTTTTAACAGACTACTCTAGTTACTTCACTAAATAGAATACTCTATATCTGTAGTAAACTAGAGTGTTTTATCTTCCTTTTTCCTTTCTGTTTTGGAAGGTAGAACCAAGAAAGATGGAAACAAACATGTTCAATAATGTGCTGTAACCTCTGTGCACAATTCCCAGGAGACTGTCATTATGAAAGTATGTAAAACATAGTGCTATACATAGTACCACAAATGTCAGTGGAACTAGGAAAAAAAAATGTTTCACGGACTTTCAAGTTGCACAAGTAGGTTTTGGCTGATTAGACTGAGACAAATTCTGGGGACACGATCATCTATTTGCTGTGACATCACAGGTCTTTCAATGTCACTTAATTCCCATCTCCCCATTCTCAGATGAATTTTTACTTCCATTCATTTCTTCTGGGGTTTTATCCTGTTCCTTCATTTGGAACATATTCCCCTGTCACCTTCTTCTGCCTAAATTGCTGTTTTTATTTTTATGTATTTGGTAGGTTGGGTATGCTCTCCAGCTTTGGAGAAATGGTCTTATTTTAGAATACGTCCTAGGTGTCCCAGCAGCCCCGTCCTCCTAAATACTCCAGCAGTGCCCCTTTTGTGGACTGTTTCTGTTGTGGCAAACTGATTAAGGTGAGCATTCGGTAGGTGTGACTGACTCCCATTCTGGTTGGTTCTTAGGGACCACTTTGGATGGAGGCTGCTAGAGGGCAAGGTTGGGTCATGAGGCAGCAGAGTGCAGAACCCTTGGGGTCCTAGAGTTGGTGTTGGCTCACTGGTGAGCAATACTGGGTCCTAAGGTATCTGGCTGCAGGATCCAGTGTTCCTAGAGCTGCTTCCTGCCCACTGGAGGGCAGGGTTAAGGCCCAGAGTGCTCCAGGTCCGTTACTGGCCCAGTGCAGACAGAGCTGTGTCCCAGAATGTCTGGCTGCAAAGCCCCAAGGGCCCCACTGTTGATGTCAGCTCTCTGGTGGGTGATGGTGTTTAGTCGCTCAGTCATGTCCAACTCTTTTCGACTCCCTGGGACTTTAGCCTACCAGGCTCCTCTGCCCAAGGGGTTTTTCAAGAGAGAATACTGGAGTGGGTTGCCATTTCCTCTTCCAGGGGATCTTCCTGACCCAGGGATCAAACTTATGTCTCCTATGTTGCAGGCAGATGCTTTACCCTCTGAGCCATCTGGGAAGCCTAGTCCCCTGAAAGGATTCCAGGGCTAGTGCCAGCAATGGATGTGGAACCATGTCTTAGGCCTTCTTGTATACAGGGCTGGGTCTGAGGATGTCTTTGGGTTCAAGGGGTCTTAAGGTGGCCAGTGATCTTAAGTCTGCTGGTGGTAGGGCCTGTATCCTTTTTTTGGTCTTAGGAGGCCTAATACCTGTACCTATAGGCTGGTGGGTGGGGCTAGGTCTCAGTACTAATAAGCCAGAGGGAGGATCCCAAACCGATGCTTGCCAGCATCAGTGTCCATATGGTGAAATGAGCTCCCAAAATTGTGCTGTCAGTGCCTCTGTCCCTAAGGTGAGCTCCAGTTGACTCTTGCCTCTCTGGGAGACTCTCTAAGGTCAACAGAAAGATCTGAACCAGGCTCCTTTCAAATGACTGTTTCTGTTCTAGGTTCTGAAGTGTGTGAGATTTCTGTGTGCCCTTTAATAGTGGAGTCTATTTTTCCAGAGCCTTCTGGCTCTCCTAAAAGTAATACTCACTGGCACTCAAAGACAAGTCTGGAGGCTTGTCTTTCTGAATCAGGACTACTGGGCTGGGGAGCTCAGAATGCTTTTTTCTTCGAGAGAACTTCTGCAACTGTAGTTACCAAGACATTTTTGGGTTGCCCACTCCAGGATATGGGTCTTGACTCTACCTTATCTCTTTTCCTACTCTACCCATTTTGAGATTCTTCTTTATATCTTTCATTATGAAGATCTTTTCTGCTAGTCTTCTGCTATTTCTTGTCAACAGTTGCTCTGTAAAAGTCAAAGTGTTAGTTGCTCAGTTGTGTGAGACTCTGCAATCCCATGGACTGTAGCCCACCGGGCTTCTTTGTCCATGGGATTCTCCAGGCAAGAATACTGGAGTGGGTTGCCATTTCCTTCTCCAGGGGTTCTTCCTGACCCAGGGATTGAACTGAGTTTGGGACTCCCATATTGCAAGCAGATTCTTTACCATCTGAACTACCAGGGAAGCCTAGTGTCTCTGTAAATTGTTGTGACTTATGTATGCCTGTGGTAGGAGGTAAATTCAGGGTCTTCCTATTCAACCACCTTGGCTATTCTTCCTATGATCTTCCTTTTGGAGTTTTATGGAGGAAAAATTCTTTGCACCATTAATAGAAAGAATTTTGAAAATGCAAAGTGAACCTATTCATATAACAAGTAATATGAATTTAATAAACAAATGTTGAAAATAAGTACATATAGAAATAGTTTAGATAAATTAGTTGATTCAACCAATACTATAAATAAAAAATGAAAACATGTACCAAGTATCTTGGATTTGTCCCTAAGTTGTGAGAATAATTTCAAATAAAATATAATATCAGGCCTTTCAATATATAAAATTCTTCTCTGAATGGGGATTGGATTTGAAACTTTGTGTCATTTTTTCCTGTTACTATATAGCACAGGGTAGCAATTAATTCATGTGATTTTCATACCAAATAATCAGCATCTTTCTTAAGCCTTTTGCTTTCTGAAATATCCATCCCCTAGCCTCGACCTATTGTGTCCTCATCCAGTGTCATCTTTGGGTGAAAGTAAAAGAGATATTATTCAACTTTAATCTTTTTGTATTTCTTATAATCTAATATTATTTATGATGCAAGGTTAGTCTTGCTTCTCAGAATGTATTTTCTAGGAAAAGATGATACAGCAAATATAACTATGATGTCCACAGCCTAGAAGACAAAGATTTACTCATTTTACTTTGAAACATTCATTTTCAAATTCTTGGGGGATAGAAGCCCAAATACTTTCATTTTAATAACTGCTTTGAAAAGGTATTTGTTTAACTTTTATAGAGATACAGAGTTGAGGAGGGCCTTCATTTTCAAGAGCTGCCAAAGCTTTAAGGGCCTGAATCTATCCCTCCACAGGTTTCATTCTGTCATCCAATGGTCTTGTCTATCTCACTTTGGCCATAATCTGGATATCCTGAGGCAGGGACAAAGCTGAACAATTTAGGTAATGATCTTGCTCCTGGACAGATGTGGTTCAACACCTTATACCAGCAGCTAAAGTGATTTGTGTATTTTCTCTGAATAGAGTGGTCAGTTGGCAAAATCACATGCATATTAATATTACTTGGCACACACACACATCCTATCATGTGCAAGAGATATATTTTTAAAATCTTTGGTGCATCAAGCAAAGAATCATCCTACTGTATTCTTTAAGGCCTGCTGAGAAGTACTGAGTGATATATTAGATCTCTGAAGTTGTCAAGGGTGGGTAGGTACAAAGAGCTTATCCTGTTAGAAGGAAGAGGATATAATGCTCTATTGTTGCAGAAAAAGCAAAATGCTTTATGCTTCTCAAAGTTCCTAAGGGGATCACCATTAAACCCTGGAAATTATTTTTTATCTACATCATGAGAGGGGAGTAAGGGCAGAATGGTGTTTAATGCTTTTCCTTTCAGGAAAGTTTGTAGCATTTCAAAGCCTTTGGTGTCTCCAGTTTAAACTAAATCAGTACAGTCATAAAAGTGTATCTCCTCCTCCACAAACCTTCTCACCGACTATTTTAAAACCTACTGCAGTGCATAACTAGAGAATTTAAGACATTTTATGTGTTTGGACAACGAACTTGAATGCAGAGCTTTATAAGGCTAGAAAGGTACATGAATTAATAACTTTATAATTTTATCGACTTGGTAAGAAAGGTAAAGATATGAACCAAGGCGAGAAAATTCATGACTAGCATTTAAATCCCTGATCTGGGATGTCCCTCTGACATGGAATTAAAGTACAGATGAAACTCACGGGGAAAAGAATATCTTGGTGTTATTTATGGATTAATTTCAAAACAAACTTTCTGAAACACTTTCTCCTGTTTAAACCACATTTTTTACACTCTGTTACTTCACACCAGTGAAGAAATGCTTGATGGAATAGTGAAATATAGTCCTTTCCTTTTAGTTGGGAAATATTTCCAACATCTCTGAAACACAGGATTTTGTTAGAGAGAGGCTGGTCTGCTTTCTGTTTGCCCTTCTGACAAACTGCCCTGCTGTCCATTTAGATATGCCTACCCTTCTCTTTCCCTGTCCTCCCATGAAATACTTGCTGAACATGTGAACACATGTCGCACCCCAGTTCCCACACCTTTCTTCATATCAGTTCCCCTCCACAGAGTTCCCTTCTTGAAATTCAACTCAACCTTCGCCTCTGTCTGAGGTTTTCTTGTTGTTGTTGTTCAACTGGCCAGTCATGTCTGACTCTTTGTGACCCCACGGACTACAGCACTCCTGGCCTCCTTGTCCCTTGCCATCTTCAGAAGTTTGCACAAGTTCATGTCCATTGAGATTTTTAATAGTAATCAAAGATACACACATCCAATATCTACTGGCTACCTTCTATATTTATACCACAAGTGTCTATTTGCAATGTAGCTATTACAACACAAGACCTCAAATTATATATGTGTTATGTATATACATTACCTATATATTATATAAATTACATTATTATATACACTATATGATTAGATAACTAGATAATTGTATATATGTACATATATCCTTAGAGATGTGGTACTGGAGAAGACTTCTGAAAGTCCTTTAGACAGCAAGGAGATCAAACCAGTCGATCTTAAAGGAAATCAACCCTGAATACTCGTTGGAAGGAATGACTCTGAAACTCCAGTATTTTGGTTATCTGATGTGAACAGTCAACGTATTGGAAAAGTCCCTGATGCTGGGAAAGATTGAGGGCAAAGGAGGGTGTCAGAAAATAAGATGGCTGGATGGCATCACTGATGCAATAGACATGAACTTGGAAAAACTTCAGAAGATGGTGAGAGACAGGGAGGTCTGGCCTGCTGCAGTCCATGGGGTCCCAAAGAGTCAGACATAACTAAAGCGACAGAGCATGTATGCATACATACATATATTAATATATAAACACATGTATATAATACAGAAAGATTAGGAGAAAAAAAGAAGAGAACATTTTGTCATTTGTGTTCTTCATAGCAATAAGTCTGAGCAGTATCATGCTATATAATCAAGGACTCTGTTTTCAAGGCAAGGAACCAAGGATCAGGGACATTAATATACTTAGATGATGAAGAAAATGAAATAAAAATCTAACAAACACATACCCACATACACATACGCGAACCAAATTTTTCTTGTACACATTTTTAGAAAACTGAAATAGGAAAAAGAACTCAAGCAAATTATGTTTAAGTTGTGTTATTAATGTATAGTTTCTAATATTCAAAGGCTAGAATGTTAGGTATGCTGGTCATCACCACCAAAGCACAATGGCAGGAAGAGTTACTGAGAAGGGGGAAACAATATGATTTTAGATGTGAACCTCAGTTTACATATAGCCCAACTAAAGTTATAAAATGTCAGAAAAGGTGTGCCTGCTGATATTCATAAATCATCTAGTTGATATAATTTTTTCATCATTGCTTCACATGGGATCCTAGATCAACATTGCTTCTTGTGTCATAATATCCATAACATGGGGGTACCTGTAGCTAGCAAATGTGCTTCTGTCCATTTTCACCATGCACTGAACTGAGTATGAGTGTGATTGTGTGTACATGGGGTGAGGGATCAAACGTGATTTTAAAATCTTTATTTACACAAACTTGAATTTACCCTAAGCCAAACAAAGGAAACTTTATTGGGCATTATTTTGTATTGTTAATCTTACTGACAAGAAAAGGAGCTATGCAAAATTGGAACAATCTTGGGGAAAATATGGAGCTTGAAAATTATCAAACTGCTCTGTGGCTTGAAGCAGAGCAAGGCAATGTAGGCAGGGCTTTTGTCAGATGATATCTTCCACTCCACAGAACATGTTATTTAGTTCAATTTTTAAGCAAATCATGGAGAAATTGTCAAATATGCTATTTGCCTTCATCTTGTAATAGTATTAAATGATCGTGAGCTCAGATGGCTTCTATTCACATGCTTTAGTCACCACCATGGATGTCCTATCAGAAAATATCCATTTCCTTTTGAAAAAGATGCTCTTTGGAAGGTTATATTGGTGATGGAATTCTACTGGAACTGTCTTAGAAAAGTATTTCTTTTTATTGATTTCTCTGCAGGCAGGAGATTTGCAGATAGCTGTAAACATTGAGGAACAGTTCAGGAATTACTCTTTAGAGGATCTTACTGATGCTCCTTGATACATATTGCCCCTACTTTTGCAAAGTGAGATTTGAGAACCTTTACTTCTTTGGCTAATGCTTACCATAGTTTTGTACATCTTGGATTTACCAAAATAAGATTCATCAAAATTTGTTTTTATCAAGGGTAAAGTTGGCATCAATTAATTGTCTGAGGTGATGTATAGGTTTGTACGTCAAAGATCATGTGAAAATTTTAATGTTTTTTATTCAGGCAAGTTTAAAAGTAATTGAATTTCACTTATCAATTAATGTAATTGCATCTAGTCTTTTATTTTCATAATTTTTATATTTCATTTTTATAAATTGCTATGTCTTAATAAGATAAGAGGATATATGTACAAATTAAAGCCTAAAATGACAGTATTTTTGGGAGAAAGTGAGATCAAATTGCCAACATCTGCTGGATCATGGAAAAAGCAAGAGAGTTCCAGAAAAACATCTATTTCTGCTTTATTGACTATGCCAAAGCCTTTGACTGTGTGGATCACAATAAACTGTGGAAAATTCTGAAAGAGATGGGAATACCAGACCACCTGACCTGCCTCTTGAGAAACCTATATGCAGGTCAGGAAGCAACAGTTAGAACTGGACATGGAACAACAGACTGGTTCCAAATAAGAAAAGGAGTACATCAAGGCTGTATATTGTCACCCTGGTTATTTAATTTATATGCAGAGTACATCATGAGAAACACTGGGTTGGATGAAGCCCAAGCTGAAATCAAGATTGCCAGGAGAAATATCAATAACCTCAGATAGGCAGATGACACCACCCTTATGGCAGAAAGTGAATAGGAACTCAAAAGCCTCTTGATGAAAGTGAAAGTGGAGAGTGAAAAAGTTGGCTTCAAACTCAACATTCAGAAAACGAAGATCATGGCATCTGGTCCCATCACTTCATGGGAAATAGATGGGGAAACAGTGGAAACAGTATCAGACTTTATTTTTCTGGGCTCCAAAATCACTGCAGATGGTGACTGCAGCCATGAAATTAAAAGACATTTACTCCTTGGAAGGAAACTTATGACCAACCTAGATAGCATATTCAAAAGCAGAGACATTACTTTGCCAACAAAGGTTCGTCTAGTCAAGGCTATGGTTTTTCCTGTGGTCATGTATGGATGTGAATGTTGGACTGTGAAGAAAGCTGAGCACTGAAGAGCTGATGCTTTTGAACTGTGATGTTGGATAAGACTCTTGAGAGTCCCTTGGACTGCAAGGAGATCCAATCAGTCCATTCTGAAGGAGACCAGCCGTGGGTGTTCTTTGGAAGGAATGATGCTAAAGCTGAAACTCCAGTACTTTGGCCACCTCATGCGAAGAGTTGACTCACTGGAAAAGACCCTGATGCTGGGAGGGATTGGGGGCAGGAGGAAAAGGGGACGACAGAGGATGAGATGGCTGGATGGCATCACCAACACGATGGACTTGAGTTTGAGTGAACTCCGGGAGATGCTGATGGACAGGGAGGCCTGGCATGCTGCAATTCATGGGGTCCCAAAGAGTCGGACACGACTGAGAGACTTAACTGAACTGAAAATAAATATTTGAGTTCTATTCATATATCATAAATGCCTGTGTGCATTCATATTTTTGAATAAATTAATTAATGAGAAAGAAAAGGCAGCTTTTCTCTACAGCAGAATTTCATTAAAAAACAAAGAAATAGTGAATCACCATAAGACAAGCATCATAGTAAATTTTGTCACAGATAATTTCCAGTAAATTATTTTAAAATTAGTGAGTTGTAAAGGCTATGGTTTTTCCTGTGGTCATGTATGGATGTGAGAGTTGGACTGTGAAGAAGGCTGAGCACCGAAGAATTGATGCTTTTGAACTGTGGTGTTGGAGAAGACTCTTGAGAGTCCCTTGGACTGCAAGGATATCAACCAGTCCATTCTGAAGGAGATCAGCCCTGGGATTTCTTTGGAAGGAATGATACTAAAGCTGAAACTCCAGTACTTTGGCCACCTCATGCGAAGAGCTGACTCATTGGAAAAGACTCTGATGCTGGGAGGGATTGGGGGCAGGAGGAGAAGGGGATGACAGAGGATGAGATGGCTGGATGGCATCACTGATTCAATGGACTTGAGTCTCAGTGATCTCCGGGAGTTGGTGATGGACACAGAGGCCTGGCATGCTGCGATTCACGGGGTCGCAAAGAGTCGGACACAACTGAGTGACTGATCTGATCTGATCTGATACACATTATCAAAGTAACTTTCCCAATGTATTTATAAACTACAGTGACAAAGATGTTAACTTTATAGAAAAGAAACCAGAAGACATCACCTTAATGATATGATCACAGTTAACATCCAAAGGAGTAAGGCATAAAAGTCATGATCTCTCTTATATGATATATTGAGAAGGACACCACATAATTCCTGGGATATTGCTGCTGAAAATGCATGGTCTCGTCCCAATTAGGATAAAATATCAGATAAATTCGAGAAACATCAACAAAATAATTGTCTGGTGCTCTTTAAAAGCACTGTGGTTATGTAAGAAAAGAAAGGCTGTTGAACCTTAAAGACTGAGGACATTAAGGAAAAATATTGGTAAATGTGATGTGGGATCCTGAATAGACTCTTGAAATAGAAAAAGGGCAGTAGAAGGAAAAACGGTAAAATTCAATAATGTATGTAGTATATTTAATTGCATTGTAGCAATTCTCATTTTCCAAATTTGAGAACTGTGCACTGATTATATAAGATATTCATATTAGAAGAACCTGAGAAGGGATAAATTTGAACTCTCTGTAATCTTTTGTAATTTTTTTTAAAGCTTCAGTATAAGGTAGCCAAAAATGTTCATTTGAATTAAACTGTTAGAGAAAAAAGCTTATAATTGTGTATGTCTGTTTGCATCTGTGTACTATAAACCATCTACCAATAGACAATTTGCATCTGTTTCTATTTTACTAAGGAAATGTTCTTATCTTTTAACATTGAGATTTTTAATGTTGATCCTGAAATTTTTAAAATCACTTCTCTAAGAACTTAAGATAATCAGTTCCTTGTTTGTTTTTATAAAACAACTTTTCACATCCTCCAGCACCTTCTCATCTTTTCCTCAACCCTTAGCCTTTCCTCAAGTAATCTCCTCTGCCTCACCTTTTGAATTACTGAACCTAGCCCAAGGTACAAACTATGGGTCAATTTGGTTTTATTCTTTAGATTTCTGTGAATATAAGTCTAAAAGAAAAAAAGTGAGCCTTGAGAGAAGACCACACGTATTCAAAAGAAATATTTTTAGTGTCATGAAGCAAGAAAACTCAACTGGTAATCCAACCTAGATTACAGTGTTGGCTCTATCTCTATTTTCCATTCGTGAAAGTCTCTTAGGTTTTTCTACTTTACTATGAAACTGCAAGGAGATCCAACCAGTCCATTCTGAAGGAGATCAGCCCTGGGATTTCTTTGGAAGGAATAATGCTGAAGCTTAAACTCCAGTACTTTGGCCACCTCATGCGAAGAGTTGACTCATTGGAAAAGACTCTGATGCTGGGAGGGATTGGGGGCAGGAGGAGAAGGGGACGACAGAGGATGAGATGGCTGGATGGCATCACTGACTTGATGGATGTGAGTCTGAGTGAACTCCAAGAGATGGTGATGGACAGGGAGGCCTGGCGTGCTGCAATTCATGGGGTCGCAAAGAGTCGGACACAACTGAGTGACTGAACTGAACTGATGCAACCGCCAGCATCTTGTAACTCTGCAAAGCTCTGGTTTCCTGTCTGTTAAGCAAGAGCAGCATTTAACTTGCAACATTATTGTGAATACAACATGAGAGATGAGGGGGGAAGCACAGCGTTTGGCAGTGGTGAGGGATAAGTAACAGTTGTCAACATCTCCATTTAATATTCTCAAAGAAAAACTAAGTCAGAATAAAATTAATAAGGCTGGGATCACTTTCTAATCGGTCTTCAGGTACATTTGGCAATACTTGGCTGACTGTAAAAGGACAAGCAAACAGTGTGGTGGTAGTGGGTGAGTTGCTAATCTTGTCCAAGTCTTGTGACACCTTGGACTGTAGCCCTCCAGGCTCCTCTGTCCATGGAATTTTCCAGGCAAGAATATCAGAATACCGGAATGGGCTGCCATTTCCTTCTCCAGGGGATCTTCCTGACCCCAGAATCGAACCCAAGTCTCCTGCATTGTAGGCAGAATCTTTTTTTTTTTTTTTAAATTTTATTTTATTTAACTTTACAATATTGTATTGGTTTTGCCATATATCAAAATGAATCTGCCACAGGTATACAAGTATTCCCCATCCTGAACCCTCCTCCCTCCTCCCTTCCCATACCATCCCTCTGGGTCGTCCCAGTGTACCAGCCCCTAGCATCCAGTATCATGCATCAAACTTGGACTGGCGACTCATTTCATATATGATATTATACATGTTTCAACGCCATTCTCCCAAATCATCCCACCCTCTCCCTCTCCCACAGAGTCCAAAAGACTGTTCTATACATCAGTGTCTCTTTTGCTGTCTCGTATACAGGGTTATTGTTACCATCTTTCTAAATTCCATATATATGTGTTAGTATACTGTATTGGTGTTTTTCTTTCTGGCTTACTTCACTCTGTATAATAGGCTCCAGTTTCATCCATCTCACTAGAACTGATTCAAATGTATTCTTTTTAATGGCTGAGAAATACTCCATTGTGTACATATACCACAGCTTTCTTATCCATTCATCTGCTGATGGACATCTCGGTTGCTTCCATGTCCTGGCTATTATAAACGGTGCTGCGATGAACATTGGGGTACATGTGTCTCTTTCAATTCTGGCTTCCTCAGTGTGTATGCCCAGTAGTGGGATTGCTGGGTCATATGGCAGTTCTATTTCCAGTTTTTTAAGGAATCTCCACACTGTTCTCCATAGTGGCTGTACTAGTTTGCATTCCCACCAGCAGTGTAAGTGGGTTCCCTTAAAATGGATTAAAGATCTAAACGTAAGACCAGAAACTATAAAACTCCTAGAGGAGAACATAGGCAAAACACTCTCTGACATACATCACAGCAGGATCCTCTATGACCCACCTCCCAGAATATTGGAAATAAAAGCAAAAATGAACAAATGGGACCTAATTAAACTTAAAAGCTTCTGCACATCAAAGGAAACTATAAGCAAGGTGAAAAGACAGCCTTTAGAATGGGAGAAAATAATAGCAAATGAAGCAACTGACAAACAACTAATCTCAAAAATATACAAGCAACTCCTACAGCTCAATTCCAGAAAAATAAATGACCCAATCAAAAAATGCACCAAAGAACTAAATAGACATTTCTCCAAAGAAGACATACAGATGGCGAACAAACACATGAAAAGATGCTCCACATCACTTATTATCACAGAAATGCAAATCAAAACCACTATGAGGTACCATTTCACGCCAGTCAGAATGGCTGCGATCCAAAAGTCTACAATCAATAAATGCTGGAGAGGGTGTGGAGAAAAGGGAACCCTCTTACACTGTAGGCAGAATCTTTACTGACTGAGCTACAAGGAAAGTCTTCATGTGGGGATGTATCAAAAAGGAAGGGTGCTCAACATTCGGATGAAGAGGCTTCTGTGTCCAGTTTCTACAATAATTAGGGAGTGAATGGGGTCCACCCCCACTTCTGTGTGCTCAGGCTGTCATAGCAATCCTTATGGAAGTGGCTACATGTACTGTCTTAGTCCCCCTTTTAGTCATTTTCCCTACTGGAATCAAGAGATTAACCTTGAGTTAATACTGTGCCAACATCACTAGGTCATCACTGTCCATGTTGGGTGCCTCCTTAAAGGTTTTATCCTCATAGTCTATCTTGTTGTCTGGTCGAGGGTTACCTGATCCCCTGTTGTACAGTCCAAAATGACAGCAGCTGCCCTACAGCATTTAACATCCTGGAAATGACACACTCGTTGACTGATACGTACTTTTCCAGCAATTTTAGACAGCAGTCTTTCTTTGATGTCTCTCCCAGTAAACAGAATCTCTCATTTGAAGATTATGAAGAGGCTGTTTATAAAAAAATGTTGTTGAAGGGTACCTTTGACCTACTAGTGATAACACTGGTGTACATGAATTCTTTAAATTATTTTGCCATGTCTGCATGTGGCAGTGCAGCCTCTAGGGTGTGAGACAAATTACCTGGTGTGTTTTCCAGTCACAAATTCATAGGTACATAACTCACATGGCCCCAAAGGGATAGCTTGGATGGCCACAACAGCCATAGACTGTGCTTTTAGCCAGAGGAGTTCAAGGATTTCTGAGAGTTTTGCTAGTTATTCTCTGCTTAAGAATGCCTTTGGCTCTTTCAACTTTTCTAAAAGATGGTTGTGAGGTGGTACATGGTGGTGGTCATGGTGGTCAGCGCAGTGTAGTTTTTGAGTAAGAAGAAACACTATGTAGATTTCTCCTACAATAGTTACTGAATACTGTGTAATTTTATTAGTTGGTATAAAAATCTATCTGCTTCAAGCTGGAATCATAAAGCAGCTTTTTAGCAAAGGTGAGGGCTACTACTTCACTACAACTCCTTCATAGCTTGCATTTGAAGAGCTTACTAAGGCACAGATTAAATGATTAAAAAGCCAGAGTTGTAGCTCCTGAGGAGGATCATAAGATTTTCACTGACTAGCTGTCTGACTTTCACATGCTTAGGAAAATCCCTAATACTATCCTAGAACCAAGGTTTAAATTCACTTATGGAGGACATGTGAAGCTTATGAACTGAATGGACCTTAGAAGGAATTGGCAGATGAAAGTGGTAGGAAATTTGTGAGGAAATGGTTCAGGGAATAGAGAGGGAGACTGTGGACTTGAAGAGTTAGAAGTGCAGTGGAGTATGAAGTGTACAGGAAGGTAGGGTTCTAATGGGGAACGCTGTCCTTTCTTTAGTGATATCAAAATCTTATCTGACTTTGGCCAAAGAATCTTTTAGAGAAGCTAATTGGCATCAGAATTTCACTTAGAAACTTCAATGTACCAATTAAAATTTTTCCCACTGGACAGAGTATTGTATTCCCCCTTTTTCTAAGACATCTCTCAAATGAGTAACTTCTGTTAAATCAAATGCTCCCCAAAGTGGTATTAGAGACCCACTTTACTAACATTTGCTAAATGACATTGGTGAAATTCTGCCATTTGGAGAAATAGGCACAAGAGCTCGTATTGTAAAAGTACATATGGGAAGATAGGAGTTTCTTCAGAGGCAGAGAAGCTTTAGATTAAGGAGACCCCATGAGATGTGGTCACAGTCAGTAGAATGTAGTTGTTTGTGCATTTTGTGCCTCAAATCTCTAACTTTAAGGTTAGTTACATGTAAACACAAATTTGACAAGTTGTACCACATTCCCACCAATGGAAAAACAAGAATAATCCCTCTGTGTGAGGCCAAGCTCTCAGGATGAATAATCAAGATATAGGGGAATCTCATCCAATTTTGTTGGCAACTAAGAGCAAAGTGTGTTGCCCTCAGATTACACAGGTCTGGAGAAAATCACAAACTTACCAGCCCGGGAAGCTGGTTGGAAAAACAGACTCATACCTTGAGGCTTCCTTCCTTATAACTAAACAACAATTAAAACTAATACAAGCAGAGTCAGATCACCAAGCATGTGAACCAAAAAGGGGACTTCCAGTAAGTGCAAAAAGCCAGAAATGAACAAATGAACAAAATACCAGAAGAACTCAGACAAAGAGGGTGGACCTATTGAAGAAGACTTACTCCTCTGTGCATTGGGAGAAGCAGCTGCAGCTCAAGAGGCCTGGGTAGAAATAGTTCCTGCTCAAGAGCCAAAGTCCACATCATAGGTATATCTGGTGTGTCCAAGTGTGGCACTGAGATAACTGTCAAAAAAAAAAAAAAAGCTAAGTCAGCAACAAAATTAATGAAGGCTATTTATTTGTAAACTTACTGCTGGGGTCCCTGTCTTCCTTCAGTTTTGTTTCAGCAGGGATTCAAAGGTGTTAGAAGGTTAGAAGAGGGGATACATTCTACAGACCAGGAAAGAACTACTGAGACAGTCTCTGATTGTCAAATGTTCTGTTACAGTGGAATTTTTAGAAGTGGGGCGACTTTTTTATTGTTCTTAGGAACATATGATTGTCCCTAGGATCCAAGAGAACAAGCTCTTTGGGGACATGTCAAAAGAGGAAAGATTGTTCAGTGTTAGGGTGGAGGGTTTTCTGTGATTAAACATTTCCTGGAACAAGCAGGGGTTGCTGGTGTTTTTTGCACTGTCATAATAGTCTTTACTGTGGTAATATCTGTGATGTTGGTGTTTGGCAGTTTCTTTCTACCCTATTACTGCAATATTATATGCAGTTTTAGAGGAGAAATGTACATCCAGAATTTTAGCTCTATCACTGATGAGAATTAGAATAGATTTTTCCTTATTTTGGCTATATACTTTTTCATATGATGAATTTCTCATATCCTCTCTAAACTAATGTCTTCCTTTGTTTTAGCTTTCATCTGAGAAGAGGATGATGATACTCTCTTAGGATATCTGATGAGAACTTGTCTGTATCCTAGGAGTTTGATCAGACTTTTCAAAGAGCAGTATTACTGAGTATTGAGAGATCCAATGGCCACAGCTACTGGCCTGGATGCCTTCCAGCCCACTTCCAATTAAAACCAACCTGATCATAAATAAGAGACTAAGGTTTGCTAATGTGTTCACTAAATGCTCCATCTTAAAATGATGTACTCTGGAGGCTATATTTCTTGGATGGCATATGCCTTTACTGAATGATGAAGCCCCCAAGTATAGTGTCATACATGATTTATTCATAGTACTCTTTTATTATCATAATACATGTATTATCTACAATAATAAATCTTTTTTTTGTTTTTTCCTAAATAAACTGAAACTTGCTTAAGCCACTTCTCACAATATTTAACATAATGCCATCTATACTTGGCAAAGAACCATACATGGGGTAAAAATAGTTTTTTGAATTTTTTGTTACTTTTTCTCCCATAGTAATTTTAGATAATTGGCTTCTTCCCCTTATTCAACCTGATAAAACCAGTGACTATCTTTAATATTTTTTTTCTTTACAATATTCAGCTACATTACTCTTTTGGTTTTCATCTCCACAGTTGAATTCTGTATTCTATTGTGTCTCTTTGGAAACTAGATTTCTACAACCAAAGTTGAAGCAGAAACTAACTTTGATGGAGTTTTACAGAAGTGAAGAAGGGTGTATAGATTTTTTTTCTCATGGAGAATCCCAAATTTTTACTTGCTATTCTGTAAGCTTAAGATTTTGTTTCCCTTTAAAATACAAAGGTTGAGTAATACTCCATTGTGTATATGTACCACTGCTTTCTTATCCATTCATCTGCTGATGGACATCTAGGTTGCTTCCATGTCCTGGCTATTATAAACAGTGCTGTGATGAACACTGGGGTACACGTGTCTCTTTCAATTCTGGTTTCCTTGGTGTGTATGCCCAGCAGTGGGATTGCTGGGTCGTATGGCAGTTCTATTTCCAGTTTTTTAAGGAATCTCCACACTGTTCTCCATAGTGGCTGTACTAGTTTGCATTTTTGTATTCCCACCAACAGTGTAAGAGGATTCCCTTTTCTCCACACCCTCTCCAGTATTTATTGTTTGTAGACTTTTGGATAGTAGCCATTCTGACTGGTGTGAGATGGTACCTCATTGTGGTTTTGATTTGCATTTCTCTGATAATAAGTGATGTTGAGCATCTTTTCATGTGTTTGTTAACCATCTGTATGTCTTCTTTGGAGAAATGTCTGTTTAGTTCTTTGGCCCACTTTTTGTTTGTGTCATTTATTTTTCTGGAATCAGTTCTAGTAAAGTGGATGAAACTGGAGCCTATTATACAGAGTGAAGTAAGCCAGAAAGAAAAACACCAATACAATATACTAATGTATATATATGGAACTTAGAAAGATGGTAACGATAACCATCTTTTTTTTTTTTTTTTTTTTTTGCAAGACAGCAAAAGAGACACAGACATAAAGAACAGTCTTTTGGATTCTGTGGGAGAAGGTGAGGGTGGGATGATTTAAGAGAACAGCATTGAAACATGTATATTATCATATGTGAAACAGTTTGCCAGTCCAGGTTCAATGCATGAGATGGGGTGCTCAGGGCTGGTGCACTGGGATGACCCTGAGGGATGGGATGGGGAAGGAGGTGGGAGAGGTTCAGGATGGGGAACAGATGTACACCCATGGCTGATTCATGTCAATGTATGGCAAAAACCACTACAATGTTGTAACATAATTAGCCTTCAATTAAAATAAATAAATTAAAAAATAATAAAATACAAAGGCCGCTGCTACTAAGTCACTTCAGTCGTGTCCGACCTTGTGCGACCCCATAGACGGCAGCTCATCCGGCTCTGCCGTCCCTGGGATTCTCCAGGCAAGAACAGTGGAGTGGGTTGCCATTTCCTTCTCCATTACATGAAAGTGAAAAGTGAAAGTGAAGTCGCTCAGTCGAGTCCGACTCGTAGCGACCCCATGGACTGCAGCCTACCAGGCTCCTCCACCCATGGGATTTTCTAGCCAAGAGTACTGGAGTGGCTTGCCATTGCCTTCTCCAATACAAAGGCTACTTGAAGAAGTAATGATTTAAAAGAAAGCATAAAATTAAAAGTAAGGAAGGTTTTGGAAGGAGAGAGTACATTGAAAGGGAAGGTTTGTGAATAGAAAGTAATAACAAAAGGAGAATTTAAAATCTGGGGCTTCCTGACTTGAATTTCCTTGATATCAAAATGGTTTCAGGGTCTTGACTCACTTCTTTTCTTTTAAATTATATCACTTAATTATTGATCAATTGTTCAACAGTTATTTACATCAAACTGTATCCTTTTTCTTTTTCCTTAATTTAGTTTTAATTGGAAGATAACTTCTTTACAATATTGTGCTGGTTTCTGCCATACATCAACATAAATCAGCCATAGGAATACATATGTACCCTCTCTGGACCCTCCTTCCTCCCTCCCACCACATTTCACCTCTTCAGGTTGTCACAGAGCACCAGATTGAGCTCCCCGCACCACACAGCCAATTCCCTGCAGCTATCTATTTTACACATGTTAATATAAATATTTCCATGCTACAATCTCAATTTGTCCCACCGTCTCTTTCTCGCACTGTGTCCACAACTCTGTTCTTTATATCTGCATCATCACTGATCCCTGCAAATAGGTTCATCAGTACCGTCTTTCCAGATTCCGTATATATCCAGTAATATATGATATTTGCTTTTCTCTTTCTGACTTCACTCAGTATACTAGGTGCTAGATTAATCCACCTCATTAGAACTGACTCAAATGCATTCCTTCTTATGGTTAAATAATATCCAATTGTATACATATATACCACAACTTTTTTATCCATTCATCTTTTGATGGACTATTCCATGTCCTAGTTACTGTAAATAGTGTTGCAATAAACATTGGGGTACATGCACATTTTTCAGTTACAGTTTCCTCGGGGTATATGTCCAGTAGTGGGATTGTTGGGTCATATAGTAATTCTCAGTTTTTAAGGAATGCCCATACTGCTCTCCATAGTGGCTGTACCAGTTTACAGTTTTCCACTAATAGTGCAAGAGTGTTCCCTTTTCTCCAACCCTCTCCAGCATTTATTGTTTGTAGATTTTTTTGATAATGGCCATTCTGACCAATGTGAGGTGATGTCTTACGGTAGTTTTGACTTGCATTTCTCTAATAATGAGTGATATTAAGCACCTTTTCATGTGTTTATTAGCCATCTGTGTGTCTGCTTTGGAGAAATGTCTGTTTAGGTGTTCTGCCCATTTTTTGGTTGGATAGTTTGTTTTTTCTGACATTGAGCTCTATGAGCTGCTTGTATATTTTGGAGATTAATCCTTTGTCAGTTGTTTCATTTGCTATTATTTTGTTTGGTAAAATCTCCTTGTATCAGGTTATTTCACTGCTTCATCTCTGCTTTTTGTTTGCCAAATTCATGACATTAGGGAGAATGTACATTCAGTTTTGTTTCTAGGTGGGGACAATAATACCTTATTCACAAAACAGTAATGATTTACGAGTAAAATGGGACAGGTTCCAAACTCCTTACCCTTTACACAAGGTCTTTCAAATTCAGACTTGTAACTTGCCTTCTAAATCCTTTCAGATTACACTCATTCTAAATTTTCACTTGAACTCACAACACTTGTCACAACAATCTAATCAATGATAGTTCACCTTTATTCCATTTTATGCTATCACATGTTTTAATATCTTCTATTGTTACATATTTGCTTTTATCATCTAAATAAACTATATTAGGATATCACTTTACATGTCTTATCTTTCCCAGAATATAATTTGCATGTCATAGATTATCTTTATTTTAATGTGTACATGCTACACATTTATCTGTTAATGTGTGTATTTATAAATGAGAATAATGGATTTAATTTTTTCCAAAATGTCCTCTAACTAAAATTTAAAATATTCTGATATAGTATTACCTACTTCCCTCTCTGAATTAAAATTTTAAATGTAATACATTTATTTTTAAATTTATAAATGTTGGTAGGGCAATAATTATACTAAAAAAAAAAAAAAACTACTGAAATGGCCTAAGGTGGGCTTCCCTTGTAGCTCAGATGGTAAAGAATCCATTTCCAATGCCAGAGACCCCAGCTTGATTCCTGGGTTGGGAAGATCTCCTGGAGAAGGAAATAGCTACCTACTCCAGTATTTTGGCCTGGATAAGTCCGTCTACTGTATATCCATGAGGTCAAAAAGAGTCAGGAACGACTGAGCAACTTTCACTCGAGTTTAGTAAGTAAAAATCACTAACACTCAGAAATTCTTACTATTAAGAAATAAAATACACTTTCCTAAATTTAAACTACTAAGATCATACTGAGTCAAACTGAGGTGTGCTAATTGATTCACCAGCTGTATGCTTGCATGCATATATGGCATCATGGCACATAAAACCTAAGGGTCTTTACTCTCGGCCTGAGTTCTTTAGTGATCAGTACTTCTCATGTAATTGTTTTCCCTTAAGTCCTTACTATGGATTATATTTGACAAACTCAATGATTAATTTTATTTAAAACAGCTCTGATCAGCTAACAGGGAAGAATTTTACTCCTATTTTACAGATCAGGAAATAGACACAAAGAGATCAAAGTCACTGGTCTGACTATCCTAATCATTGCAACCATTCTTCTAAAACAGATTTATTATTTATTCTATCTTGTCATTCTTCTTTACATTTTTGTAGCATTGCTTAGCTCCCAGACCAGGGATTGAATTTATACCCTTAGCAGTGAAAGTGTGGAGTTCTAACTACTGGACTACCTGGGAATTCCCTGCTTGACTTTCTAGGAGGAATTTTATTCATCTTGGGACCAAAGGAGAAGATTCAACTAATAGAGGATTTAGCAAAACTAAGAATGGAAACTGCCCACCATGACTCTTATTAACTAGAGGAAAGGTAAAAGTATTGTAGTGCTTTGTTTGTCTTAACTTTGAATATATTTGTGGGAAATGTTCAATTTCCAGCTTTTGGCCACCTAGGAAAGATGCAGTGACTTTCTCACAATGAACCAGTGTAAACTTATTGGATATCAGGAGCAAGATGGAATGAGGAAGACAATTCTGCTGCAGTAAAAGTGGTATAATACAATTTGAAGACAATTGTGAATAATCTTTTTTTCTTTGAATCAGTCATGCAACTGTTCCCCTCTATTAGTGCATGTAATTGAGAGCAGAATGTGTATGCAAAGAATGACTATTTTAACATTGAAATTCAAATTTTCTCAAGTTATACTGTTTGGGGAATAGAATGCAATAGCTACATATAGTCACCAAAACATGTATAATAAAGAACAGCTAAAGACAATTAGATTTAATGACTTAATTTGGCCTTCCAGAAACCTCTCAATCCGAAGTACTCACTGCTTCCAAAAGCATATTGAGGAACTGGAAGTAGCTGGCCTATCGCAGTATTATAATATAAAGGAAAAGCAAATTGACTCTATTCAGGTTTAAAAATATGACCCTAGTCCATAAACATTTTTAACTATTTATGAACCTTTTGGTCAAATATTCTACACATCTATCTATCCTCTTACCTTCAGGTTATGGGACATCAACTTCTTGCTTTTTACTTATTACAACTAGGTTAAAACTCTTTCGAGTCAAGCACATTGTGGGTAAAAACTCTCATAACGCATGAAAATAATTAATTATAATTTAGTCAAGAGAACTATGCTTTAAACAAAGATTCTTCTACCCATCTCAAAATCAGAGAGATTTATTTATGCTTTCTTGATTTAATTGGCAAGTTCCATGGTGCTTCAAAAGTTTAAAAATGAAAGGAAAAAAAAAGAAAATGCAAGAGCTCAAGGATGATTTTTTGCATAACTTCACACAACAAGCAGGTGTTTGTAAGATCAATTTACAACAGGGACCACACTATCCACCTAGCTTGGATGACTTCCAACCCACTTCCAATTAAAACTTACCTGATCATAAATAAGAGATAAAAGCTTGCTAGCCAGTACAGTAAATAATAGATCTTAAAATAATGTATTAGGGGGCTGTTTAGAGACAGTAAATGAATTCCCATTAGGTTAGAAAATGTTAGAAGATGATTTGAGGTCAGGATTCCCAGGAAGCCCATAGAATATTGTCTTTTTCAGCATTGACTCTGATATTTTACAACGTGAACTGTGAATTACTAAAAAGTTTACAATGCAGGCTGTGCCTGTCAGACACCACAATGAGGTGGCTATTTTTCAGTCCCTACGAAAGTTTTAATAAATGTAGTTCTCTGGCAGCAAACAGTTTGGAATGAGCATGAATATTGTGGTCAAGTTGGACAGGAGGCCTGGACAGGCTAGCTGCTATAGACCAGGGCATCCTGTACAATTACACCCCTCCCATTCAAAACAGAAGTTCTTATGATTTTCATGGAGGAATTTTGGTTATGACAAAGACCTAGAGAAGAAATTTAGGCAAAAATCTGCCTCCTTCCATATACTGGAAAATATCAGTGGAAACTGGAGGAACAATGAGTATCAGAAGGAAGGAACAGAAGGAAAGTGAGACCTTAAAACATCCATCCTTCCTGTTACGGGTTGAATTGTGTACTCCAAAATGATATGTTGAAAACCATAAGCCCAGTGTCAGTAAATGAGACCTTATTTGGAAATAGGGTCTTTCAGAAGTGGTCAAATTAAGACAAGGTCACAAAAGTGGGTCTTAATCCAATCTGACAGATGGGCTTACAAGAACAGGGAACTTTGGACACAGACTCAAAGGGAAGGTGGTTATGTGAAGATGGAGAAAAAGATTGGAGTTATGCTACCACAAGTAAAAGAAGGCCTGGGGCAATCAGAAGCTGGAAGAACAAGGAAGAATTTCACCCTAGAGCCTTTACATCCTAGAATTACATCCTAGAGAGTTTGTCTCTGCTAACACCTTGATTTCTTACCTGTAGTCTCTGGCACTGTAAGACAATGCATTTATGTTACCTTAAGCCATCTGTTTTACGGAGAAGGTGATGGCACCCCACTCCAGTACTCTTTCCTGGAAAATCCCATGGGCGGAGGAGCCTGGTAGGCTGCAGTCCATGGGGTCGCAAAGAGTCAGACATGACTGAGCGACTTCACTTTCACTTTCATGCACTGGAGAAGGAAATGGCAACTCACTCCAGTGTTCTTGCCTGGAGAATCCCAGGGACGGGGGAGCCTGGTGGGCTGCCATCTATGGGGTCACACAGAGTCGGACATGACTGAAGCTACTTAGCAGCAGCAGCAGCAAGCCATCTATTTTATGCTATGTTGTTATGCTAGCTCAAGGAAACTAATGCAACTCTCTTTAAAATTTAGAAAAGACTGCACCAAGACCAATTCTCCTTGATAAAAGCATTTCAAGCCATCTTTCTAACACCAAAAAACTTGGTAGTGACACTGCTTTAGAAATATTTTAACAACAGATCACCATCAAAAAACATTCTGGCTTTATGCCTTTATTTCCAGAGGTGTTGCTCTTTCATCATTTTCCTATAGGATTTGACAATTGAAGGCAAAGAAGCCAATTCCTTTCAAATGAAGGGAATGTAATACAAGAAATATGTACACAAATAAACAGGTTTTAAGACCTAAGATGCAATTTAGAGGATGGTGAGGCAGTTTATAAATCAGCAATAGTGGAATATTGCTACTAACTCTAGACCTAATGGGACAATTGAATTGATGGTACTAAAGCTGGTGTTACCCAGTTGAAGCCAGAACCACAGATTCTGCCTAGTAGGGGCTGGAGCTATGAAGAGCAGAGATACTCTGAGAGCTTCCTTCCTCTCAGCTATCCATTCCTGGCCAGTGCCTCCTGTTAGGTAAACCTACCCTGATAAGTTTAGAAATTGCAGTCTGGAGTGGCAGAATCCATTAAGAATGAAGTGGTAGGACCAAATCATGAAGAATTCAGGGACTGTGGTTTGTATTCTGGACTTTATTATACCCATAATGGGTTAATCATTGAATAATCTAAGTAGGGATATCAAGTGACCTGAAATAAACTTTTAAGATGTATTGAGGAAAAATATACAGTAAAAACATTATGAGTTGAAACAAACAGATTAAATATCAGGTAATGCAATTATGGGGCTTCCCATGTGGCTCAGTGGTAAAGAATCTGCCTACCTAAAAGAAAATGATGGTGGATAAAACTAGGATTCTTTGCTGTTGTTATTCAGTCACTAAGTCATATCTGAGTCTTTGGGACAGTATGGACTGCAGCATGCAGTCTGGCTTTCCTGTCCTTCACTATCTCTCAGAGTTTGCTCAAACTCATGTCCACTGAGGCAGTGATTCCATCCAACCATCTCTTCTCCTTTTGCTCTCAATCTTTTCCCACATCAGAGTCTTTTCCAAGGAATCAGCTCTTCTCATGAAATGGCCAAAGTATTGGAGCTTCAGCTTCAGCATCAGTTTTTTCAGAGTATTCAAGGTTGATTTTCTTTAGGGTTGACTGCCTTGATCTCCTTGCTGTCCAAAGGACTCTCAAAAGTCTTCTCCAGCACCACAGTTCTAAAGCATAAATTTTTTGGTGCTCAGCCTTCTTTACAGTCCAACTCTCACATCCATACCTGACTACTGGGAAAAAAACATAGGTTTGACTATGCAGACCTTTGTCAGCAAAGTAATATCTATGCTTTTTAATATGCTGTCTAGGTTTGTCATAGCTTTCCTTCCAAGGAGCAAGCATCTTTTAATTTCATGGCTGCAGTTGCCATCGACAGTGATTTTGGAGCCAAAGAGAGTAAAGTCTGTCACTGTTTCCAGTTTTTCCCCACCTATCTGTGTGAAGTGATGGCATCAGTTGCCATGATCTTAGTTTTTTCAATGCTGAGTTTTAAGCCAGCTTTTTTTTTTTTTAATTTTTGTATTTGTCTTATTTAGTACTCTCTCTTTTACTGACTTATTTGTTATCTTAGTGGTTGCTGTAGGGCTTAGACATTTTTAATTAACCTTAAAATAGCTTCAGATAATATGTTTCAATACTTTGGCCACCTGATGGGAGGAGATGATTCATTGAAAAAGATCCTGATGTTGGGAGAGATTGAGGACAAAATGAGAAGAGGATGGGAGAGGAAAAGCTGGTTAGATAACACCAAATCAAAGGACATGACTTAGAGCAAACTCCAGGAGATAGTGAAGGACAGGGAAGACTGGTGAGCTGCAGTCGTTGAGGTCACAAAGAGTTGGACACAACTTGGCAATTGAACAACAATATGCTGTTTCATGTGTAGTAAGTACAAGGACCTGTCAATAATGTATTCCAAATTGTTCCCTTACATTTTGTTTACTGTCTTTGTCACATAGTTTGCTTTTACATATGCTGTAAAACTAATAATAATTTTGTCTTAGGATGTTATACTTTATGGTATTTATATAAGAAAATAAATTTTGCTTTACATTTATTCTTCCCAGTGCTCTTTATTTTGCTTGATTTCTATCATAATTCTTCATATTGAAAAATTTTCCTTAACGCTTTGTGTAGAATAACACTACTTGAAATGAATTCTCTGTTTTTGTTTGAGCACATTTTTATTTCTCCTTTACATTTGATGGATATTTTTGCTGAACAGAGAATTCCAGGTCTACAGGGTTTCTGCTCACTCTGTTTTCTTTTTTCATTTCATCATTTTAATATATCAGTTTATCAAATTCTTTTTTGTATATTCCTGATAAAAATAAGCTATAATCCTTCCTCTTATTCGTCTCCAGTATACCCTCTGCCTTTTCTCAAGATTTTCTTTTCAAGTTTTGTTCTCAATAATTTGAACATAACATGACTAGGTATGTGTGGAAAAGAAGGAGGATTTTACTCTGCTTATAGTTGTATCAGTTCTTGACCTGTGGTTTTATACAGTCATTAGTTTTATGAAGTTCTTGGCCCTTGTTTTTTTCAAATATGTCTTTACTGTTTCCTACCTCTTCCTATAGAATTTCAATTATATGTATATTAGATTATTTGATATTGGCCCACAACTCTAGGATCATTTCTTCTATGTTTTTACTATTCATCCTACCCACTGTGATTTAATTTATTCTTATAGTTTCCATCTCTCTGCTAAAGTTATCCACCTGATGTTGAATGTCATCTACCTTTAATTTAGAACTTTTTAACATTTTAATGATATTTAATTTAAATTACCTGCCTGCTTAATCTAATATCTGTGACATGTCTGATTTAGTGATTGTTTTATCTAAGACTACATTTATTATGCTTCATATTATAACTTATAGTTGATTTGTTTGATTGATTTTAACTGAAAGTATGACATCTTATTTAGGATAGTTGATACTCAGGTAAATCTTTTTTGTAATGCTTAGGGATGAATACATTTTTCATTTGTGGGCTTATTTTAATATAGTGAGGAGTAAGGCTGTGTTTGAAATTTACCAGCACTATTATTATCATCAGGACACTACAATATTACATTCTTCTAGTAATTATTTTTATTTAGAGTGTTGCTTGAAATCCAAGATTTATTTTTTCATTGTCTGACCCCTACCCCTGGCTTTGTGTCTTTGTGCTTTGTCCCTGAGATAATATTTCTTGAAATTATCCCAGCTTTATCCCACTACTGTTTTCATTCTTTGCTTGTTAGTCTGGTGATGAAGAAACCTTCACAAGTTTCCCCTGTTCCTCCTTCCCAGTGGAGTGAGGTCAATATCCTGGTTTAAACTCTAGGAAAGATTTCCCCTGTGCCTCTTCACCAAGGCTTTTGTTCTGTATAAGAGAAGATATGATGATTCAGCAGTTTTTATTCCATGACTGCTGTGTCTCTTCCCTAATCAACTCCCCCACACCACAAGATGAGCTGACTCAATATTCTCCCTAATCTTCCCTCTGAATTCCTTGTAAAATGTGTGAGAGAAAAAGTCTTCAAGAGGAATACAAACATCCCTATATATGTTATCCACAGGATTTGCAACCCCTGGCTCTATCTCATACCCCATCTTTTGTAATTCATTAAAACTTTTTAGCTGAATTCATCCTGGCCTATTTGGCTTCTGACATCTGTCCTAGGTAAGTAAATGATCAAGATCCATTTCCCCTTGGAGGCATGTGTCTTTCCTCAGACTTTGGGTGAGTTAGTTTTCCTGCAACCGGAGTTATCCAATGGATTCAAGATTTCATGTTGTAAAGGTTGGAGTGATACACTTCCTGACTGTATCTTCAAGCTAAAAACAAACACTGGATACTTTTCTACTGGAGTATAATTGCTTCAAAATGTTGAGTTTGTTTCTGCTGTGTAACATAGCGAATCAGCTATATTTATACATATACCCTCTCCTTCTTTGCGGAGAAGGCAATGGCACCCCACTCCAGTACTCTTGCCTGGCAAATCCCATGGACGGAGGAGCCTGGTAGGCTGCAGTCCATGGAGTCGCTAAGAGTCGGACAGTACTGAGCCACTTCACTTTCACTTTTCACTTTCATACATTGGAGAAGGAAATGGCAACCCACTCCACTGTTCTTGCCTGGAGAATCCCAGGGACGGGGGCGCCTGGTGGGCTGCCGTCTATGGGGTCACACAGAGTCGGACACGACTGAAGCGACTTAGCAGCAGCAGCAGCAGCCTCCCTCTTTGACCTCTCTCCCATCCCCTTTATCCCACCCTTCTAGGACATCACAGAGCACCAAATTGAGGTTCCTGTCCTTAATAACATGTCCCACTATCTATTGTACACATGGTGGTGTATATATGTCAATCCTAATCTCCCAATTTGTCTCACTGGCCCCATGTCTGCATATCTATTCTCTATGTCTGCATCTCTATTCCTACCCTGGAAATAGGTTCATCTGTACCATTTCTTAAATTCCACATATATGTATTAATATACAATTTTTTTTAACTCTTTCTAATTTACTTCACTTTGTATGACAGTCTCTAGGTCCATCCATGTCTCTACAGATGACCCAATTTTGCTCCTTTTTGTGGCCGAGTAATATTCCATACACACACACATACCACATCAAATGCTGGAGCAGGTGTGAATACCTTTTTAACATCAATTTAGAGCAAAATTATTTGTAGGTCTATTTTCAGGTAAGGGTTCTTAGTAACAAAGACTTTTCTTTTTTTTTTTTTTTTTGCTTTTTCCCACCACCCTTTATATGTTCACATTTGAACAATCTAGAAATCACACAGCCAGGTACTAAAATCTTCTCCAAGCACTTGCTTTTACCTGTTCTGTGGCTGCTTATCTCAAGTCTCTCTGAAATCATGTGATACCTGTCAGTCACAGAAACAAGGGAGAGAAGGACAGATAGGGACTTTTAATCTAAGGAGAGAAGAGCAGCTTTTGCTTTGGCATCTTTCTTCTCCTAGATAATGTTTTGGCTTCTGTCATCACCTGATGACCTTGTAGTTTTCTCTGACTCTCATGTGTGCGCCACACACACAATTTCAGAGTGAAAGAACTAAAAGGGTCTCAAGGTCAAAATCACTTTGTAGTAACAAAAAATTAATTTTTACTGATATTCTTAGTCACAGATATGAACTCAAAAGATACTGCAGATTTGAACAACAAATTATAAAAGCAGAATTAAGGGCTTATAGAATATTACTTTTTTGGAATAGGAAGGGAAATCACTGAGCCAGTAGCAGTTTCTGGGTGTGGGTTTTAAGAGCTTTGTTCAGTAGTGAAGACAAACAATCTCCTCCACATTTTCTCAACTTGTCTGCTGTGTGACCTCTGTCATTTGTGAGCTTAGTGGTAGGGGTGGAGTATGGTTTGAAATCATGAAAAGAAATGGACTGTAGCTAATGAAGTAGCTGTTACTTCATTAGGCTCATGTAAGCTTCTGCAAAAATTAGTATTGCTTATAGATTTTTTGATGATGGCCATTCTGACCAGTGTGAGGTGATAGGGTGTGGAGAAAAGTGAAATCTCTTGTATGGTTGGTTTAGAATGTAAACTGGCATAGCCACTATGGAAAACAGCATGGAGATTCCTTTAGAAACTAGGAATAAAATTACCATATGACCCGAGAGTCCCACTACTGGGCACATTCCCTGAGAAAAACATAATTGAAAAAGTCACATGTGCTCCAATGTTCATTGCGACACTATTTACAATAGCTAGGACATGGAAACAACATAGCTGTCTATTGACAGATGAATGGATAAGAAGATGTGGTACATACATACAATGGATTATTACTCAACCATAAAAAGAATGCATTTGAGTTCTAATGAGGTGGATGAACCTAGAGCTTATTATACCGAATGAAGTAAAGAAAGTCAGATAGAGAAAGACAAGTATCATATATTAACACAAATATGGAATCTAGAAAGGTGGTATGGATGAACTTATTTGCAGGGTAGCAGTGGAGATGCAGACATAGAGAGCAGACCTGTGGACACAGAGCGGGGAAGGAGTGAGTGAGCGAAAGTCGCTCAGTGTGTCCAACTCTTTGTGACCTACAAAGTTGGACTACACAGTCCATGGAATTCCAAAGGAGAGGGTGGGACAAATTGAGAGGGTAGCACAGAAACATATACATTAACCTATGTGAAACAGATAGTCCATGGAAATTTACTCTATGATGCAGGGAGCTCAACCCAGTGCTCTGTGACAACCTAGAGGAGAGGGATGGGGTGGAATGTGGGAAGGATATCCAAGAGGGAAAGGACATATGTATACCTATGTCTTATTCATGTTAATGTATGGCAGAAACCAACACAGATTGTAAGACAATTTTCCTTCAAATAAAATAAATTTTAAAAATAGGTGCTGAAATGAAAAATTTTAATCAAAATGGAAATCTGGCCAGAGTTGAAATCAGCTTATCCAGACCTTATTTTATCAAGCGGCTGATGACCTCAAAAATTGAATTAGTCATTCATTAAATTTGCTTCAAAACTGATCAAATGAAAAACAAACAAAAAGCTTATCCTTTCTTCTATTTTTCATAAAACTTATCTACATAATGCTAGAAATCTGGTTTAAGAGTAAAATGTGAAATACATACACACTTTAAACACAAACACTCAGTAATTTGTAGAGCCGAGTTTGTACTCAGTGAATCTTTAAGGTATGAATATTTTGGTATTAAGGAGATCCGGTTTGCACTTGCTATCAGACTAGATTCCCAGTTTATTTCCTAAAAATTCTAGATACTCATGTGAAAAGTGAAAGTGAAAGGGCTTTCCTCATAGCTGAGTTGGTAAATAATCTGCCTGCTATGCAGGAGACCCCAATTCAATTGAGAAAGGAAATTTAACTACCTTGTTATGACCAACCTAGATAGCATATTCAAGAGCAGAGACATTACTTTGGTTTTTCCAGTGGTCATGTATGGATGTGAGAGTTGGACTGTGAAGAAGGCTGAGCACCGAAGAATTGATGCTTTTGAACTGTGGTGTTGGAGAAGACTCTTGAGAGTCCCTTGGACTGCAAGGAGATCCAACCAGTCCATTCTGAAGGAGATCAGCCCTGGGATTTCTTTGGAAGGAATGATGCTAAAGCTGAAACTCCAGTACTTAGGCCATCTCATGCGAAGAGTTGACTCATTGGAAAAGACTCTGATGCTGGGAGGGATTGGGGGCAAGAGGAGAAGGGGATTACAGAGGATGAGATGGCTGGATGGCATCACTGACTCGATGCACGTGAGTTTGGGTGAACTCCGGGAGTTGGTGATGGACAGGGAGGCCTGGCGTGCTGAGATTCATGGGGTCACAAAGAGTCGGACACGACTGAGCCACTGATCTGGATCTGGAGCCAAAGTAAAAAAGAGAAAAGTAATACATATGTTTCAATAAAAAGCAATGTCTTTATTATCAAATAACTGTACAGTTTGGGCGGAGAAGGCAATGGCAACCCACTCCAGTACTCTTGCCTGGAAAATCCCATGGACAGAGGAGCCTGGTAGGCTGCAGTCCATGGGGTCGCTAAGAGTGGGACACGAGCGACTTCACTTTCACTTTTCATTTTCATGCATTGGAGAAGGAAATGGCAACCCACTCCAGTGTTCTTGCCTGCAGAATCCCAGGGACGGGGGAGCCTCATGGGCTGCCATCTATGGGGTTGCATGGAGTCAGACACGCCTGAAGCAACTTAGCAGCAGCAGTACAGTTTGGGAAAACTCAGTGGGAACAATTAATTGGAAATAAGAATTGCTACATTTTGGTGTTTCACACAAATGTTGATTTTCATAAGCAATTCAGCAACAAGGCAAATTAACCCTCAAAACATAATCCTTCCATATTGAACATATTCATTCCAAAAGCATTAATAGAATTATTACAATTTGGTCCATAACCTGGTTATTCCACTAAATATTTCACTACCTTTAATGGAGCAAACCAACATTCAAAAGGAAGAAAAGTGAATTATAGGTGGAAGGCAGTTGTGTTCACAGTATTGAGACATGACATTTACAGATAGACACACCTGAGATGACCATGCTTACTCTCTAGTGTATCTACTATAAAGAAAAGCCTCTCCTTCGCTTCACATCCAAGCTATGATTGATGGACAGTGCCAGTCATTCTTGGGGCTTGTTGATGTTTGCTGTCATGAGCTGAGCTCTGTGAAGTTTGTAATAGAGTGACAGGCAGGATGTCAGTTTGTTGGTGGTTTTCCTTAAATAAGGTGGGATCTAATGATAAATGGGACTTAAACAAGAGAAAGCACCATAAATTCCAGTGGGATTTCCCTCAAACCAAATCTATATATACACTCTTCCTAGATTGAAAGGGCTACATTTCTTTGTTGAGTGTCATGGTTTTTGTTCAGAAAAAAAAAAAATGAAGTTGGGATAAAAGAAAATAATGGGCAGTGAAGTAAAAAAGATAGTCTAGAACTAAATTGTAAAAAATATTGACCTCCATTCCAAGAAGTTTCTAACATAATTCTGCAGCTAATGGGAAAAATCACTGAAAAAAATTTTTGTCTTAATCATCTCTCTGCACTTGGAAGTTCTGTCAGTTTTTAAAAAATGACCCCTACAGCCCCAATATCTAATAAAATTTCTTTCGCCATGGTTCTGATATATTTTTGCTGTATTTGCAAAGGACATCTCTTCTCAAGCAAATTTCAATTCCTACTCATCTATGGAACCTGATTCAATATTCAGTTCAGCCAGAAAGTGGTATCTTCTCCACATTCCACCTCCAAGAATACAGATCCCATCTCCAGTGCACACTAAACAAAAAGTAGTATAAATGGAAAGTGTGGATGGAACTTGGATGTGTAGACTGAAGTAAATATACACCTGCAGAATTTAGTGTCACTGACAGTATAGTCCAGAGGCAATAGTTTAAAAACAGAGCAGGCTGCTGTAGAAGATGGACTGTTGAGTGTGCTCTCTCTGAGCCCGAAACTCTAGCAGAGCAACAGGGAGTTTCAGAATCCCAAATTCAACCTTTCAGCTTGTTATGAATGCTTATAACTTTTAAATACATAATAAATGAGTCTTCATTGATATGATCATCCTGGGACCTGCAAATAGAACATTAACTATTCTATGCACAACTAATAATATATATTCTTATATTGTTGTATGTGATAACTAGTTCTGTTATAATGTTTGTTTTACTTAGGTAGAGTTAATGTCCTTTGAGGAAGAGACTAGTCTATTCCCATCCCAGCAATATTATGCAAACAATTCTTAATAATTATTTTTACTGATTTGAGAACAGAAAATTATTTCACTAGTAAAAGCCTAAATTGTACAACTATAGAGTATGTGATGTTCTATTGTGCTAAGAGCTTTTTTTCTGTTATGAATGCAATGGAACATTTTGTATAAAGACTGCATGAAGGAAAACTACCTATTTATTTAAATAAAAATAAACAGAGCTTCTTATTATCTTAAGGCATGGAAAGAGTGGAGACAAATCTTAATGGGATGAATCAAGGCTCCTAAGTGTCCAGAGAATAGCACTTGGATTAACATTCTTTTCATTTTGATGGAATGAACATGTATATTAGTAAAGACATGATTTGTATTAAAATTCAGCCTCATTATTCAAAATACATCCTCTGTTTCGATTAGGGCCATTTTAAATAAAATAAGAAGAACTAGGTACCTCTGCAGGGTCATTTCAGGGGTATTTTGAAGGACTTTTTCAGCAATATGTCAGAGTCTAAAAATTTACTATTGCATATCTATCAGTTAATTATTTTCTTTTCTCCACTATCTCCCTTAAATACAAAAGACAAGAGAAAAATACACCACAATGTCATTCTTGCCTTAATTTGAATGTGTCTATTCTATGTTCTCACTCCCTTGAGGAAACTGGAGAGCAATATGCTTTAGTTGAAGTTATACATAGGCATCAACTAAATGCCTAGTTGAATTTAGGTAAATTCAACTCACCCTTATGTGTCTATTTTCATGAACAAGGAATGTATAAATCTACGAGAACATAAAAATATATACACACATTTAATTCTCACATATATTTCATTCTATAGATTTTGGATGATAATTTTTGCTTTTAAACTCAAATTTTTGACACATCTTCAATGACAGTATAATAGATATTTTATAGGTCAATCAATATGGACGGAAAATAATAGTCATATTACTGTTTCCCAGGATTGATAGTTTATAGAATTTTTTGTAAGAATACCCTTGTTGTTGTTCAGTCACCAACTTGTGGCCATCTCTTGGCAATAACATGGACTGCAGCACGACAGGCTTCCCTGTCCATCATCAACTCTCTGAGATGCACAAACTCGTGTCCGTTGAGTTGGTGATGCTATCAAACCATCTCATCCTCTGTCGTCTGTTTCTCCTCCTGCCTTCAATCTTGCCCAGGATCAGGGTCTTTTCTAATGAGTCAGTTCTTCACATCAGGTGACCAAAGTATTGGAGTTTCAGCTTCAGCATCAGTCCTTGCAATGAATATCAATGATTGATATCCTTTAAGATTGACTGTTTTGATCTTATTGTCCAAGGGACTTTCAAGAGTCTTCTCCAACACCATAGTTCAAAAACATCAAATCTTTAGCGTTCAGCTTTCTTTATGGTCCTACTCTCACATTCATACATGACTACTGGAAATTCCATAGCTTTAACTAGATGGCCCTTGTTGGCAAAGCGATATCTCTGGTTTTTAATACACTGTCTAGGTTAGTCATAGCTTTTCTTCCAAGAAGCAAGTGTCTTAATTTCTTGGATGCAGTCACCATCTGGAGTGAATTTGGAGACAAAGAAAATTAAGTCTGTCACTGTTTCCATTTTTTCCCCATCTATTTGCCATGACATGATGGGACCAGATGCCATGAATATCATTTCTTGAATGTTGACTTTTAAGCCAGCTTTTCACCCTCATCTTTCACTTTCATCAAGAGACTGTCTAGTTTCTCTTCTCTTTCTGCCATAAGGGTTGTGTCATCTGCGTACCCGAGGTATTGATATTTCTCCCAGCAATCTTGATTCTAGCTTGTGCTTCATCCAGCCCAGCATTTCACATGATGTACTCTGCATGTAAGTTAAATAAGCATAGTGACGCTATACAGCCTTAACATACTCCTTTCCCAATTTGGGACCAGTCTGTTCTATGTCTGATTCTGACTGTTGCTTCTTGACCTGTATACAGATATCTCAGGATGCAGGTAAGGTGGTCTGGTATTCCCATCTCTCTAAGAATTTTTCACAGTTTATTGTGATCCACACAGTCAAAGACTTTGATGTAGTCAATAAAGCAGATGTAGATATTTTTCTGGAACTCTCTTGCTTTTTCAGTGACCCAATGGATGATGGCAATTTGACCTCTGGGTCCTCTGCCATTTCTAAATTCAGCTTGAACATCTGGAAGTTCATGGTTCACAAACTGTTGAAGCCAGGCTTGGAGAATTTTGAGCACTACTTTTCTAATGCTCAAAATTCAAGCATTTTGTGTGAGATAAGTGGAACTCTGTGATAGTTTGAACATTCTTTGGCATTGCCATTCTTTGGCATTGTCTTTCTTTGGGATTGGAATGAAAACTAACCTTTTCCAGTTCTGTGGCCACTGCTGAATTTTATAAATTTACTGGCCTATTGAGTGCAGCACTTTAACAGCATTATCTTTTAGGATTTGAAATAGCTCACCTCTGCCAACTTTGTTCATAGTGATGCTTCCTAAGGTCCACTTGACTTTGCATTCCAGGATGTCTGGCTCTAGGTAAGTGAACACACCACTGTGCTTTTCTGGTTCATAAAAATCTTTTTTGTATAGATATTTGTATAGATTGTTTTATTTCATCATCTCAAACACTATTATCCAACAAATTCCTGTGCCCTTCAGGATAAATGGCAGGTCTTCTTCAGCCTGGGTTATCTCTGTCATCAGTTTGGACTTAGGTTGTTGTTTTTTGGTTGCTAAGTCATGTCTGACTCTGTACCTCCATGGACTATAGCCTACCAAGCTCCTCTGTCTATAGGATTTCCCTAGCAAGAATACTGGAGTCAGTTGCCATTCCTTCTCCAGGGGATCTTCCCAGTCCAGGGACTGAACCTCTGTCTCCTGCATTGGCAGGCAGATTCTTTACCACTGAGCCTCCAGGGAAGACCCTGGACTTAGGTAGGTGTCCCTCATCTAGTATTAGAATATAAGGTTACTAAGTGCTACAAGGAGGTGGAAGAATGGAAAAATAATTCCAAAGAAGCTTCAACTAGAGAATTTTAGGGACCTAAAAACATGTATCAAAAATTATATTTTTTAAACTTTAGTCTCATTTATAGTCCTCATGGTTTTGCCAACACAAATGGATTTTATAGTACCAACATTTCCAATATTTCTGATTCCTAGTTGATGCAGTTTATATCACTGATTATTGAAATCCTGCATGAATGCTTTTAGTAATAGAGGTGGGTGTGTCTGTATGAATCTGAGTTGTCCCCCATCCTGCCAGTTATCCATTCAGTCCTTGACAAAGTCTGCATAAATAACTTCATTTTTTCTTACTCATGTATATCTTTTTTTTAAGAATATATGGTGTTTATATTCAACCTTTGAGGATTAGGAATGATTTTCTTAAGTGAACATTAATGAAAGGAGAATGCATTATTCTTCCTCAGCCGATGGGTTGAAAATTGCTGACGGCAAATGTTGTTAATAAAGCCACATTAAATAGGGAGAATGAATTTGGGGCAGTTAAATGAACGATTCTTAGTGGCAGGGAGCCCTTATTTTTTTGGATGACTGGAGAAACTCATATTTATCTTACAAAGACAGGAGTTAGAAATGAACCCAAAGAGGGCAGGGTTCTTTTTTTTTTTTTTTTTTTGGGGGGGGGGTATAAATGGAAAACAAAAATATCACCTGGGAAACAGCTAACCCAAATCTCAGTTTTGTCACTGTTCTAGCTATTTGTTTCAAAATGTTTTCCCCATGAGAGCCAGCAATTCCTCCACACCCTGAACTACCAAGTTTTCAATGGCATCCAATCTGGAGAGTTGCATATATCTAGCCCTAGACAGCTGCATTATGGAACTAAAAGAACTGCATCTAAATTCATGAGCCGATAAAAAGTAATCTGGCTAAAGTCTTTTTTATACCAGAATATACAATGATAATCACACCCCCTTGAATTACAAATGTTCCATAACCATTCAAACTGGTACTGAGTTACTGACATTATTTGAAGTAATGACATAATAAAACACATTTTAAAAGACAAACCCATAATTTACTTACTTCTTGCTTAAAAAATGTTTCAGAAATCTTTTGAGATCATAATTGATAGAATACCATGATTTCATAGACCATCAAAGACTTGAATAGGTTTTAATAAACCAGGAGAATTAAAGTAGCTCTAGCTAGCTTGCTAGCTGTATTTATTCTCCAACTTCTCCTAGCGTTCTTAATAATCTAAAATTACAGCTAAAAATTAATTAAAACATATAGTGACCTGAAGCTTTTTTAATTAAGTTTTTTTTCTAGAGGGAATGCAGTAAATCACAAATATCTCTATTTCCTATTTATTTTTAGAGTAAATTTGTAAAGTGTCCCTAGTCTAGACAAATTAACTTTCATAGTACACAGGAGCTTGGGTTCAATAAATTGAATATAAGAATGTTTTAAAAAGTATTTTTAATTCCCTTCTGTCCATACTTTTATGATTTGGAATTTAATCCTTAGTGTTATATTATCTTTAGAAATCGCAAGTCATGATTTTTTATCATTAGCCACAGACTTTTTGGGAATCTCTCAGTGGCTATGTTGATTTAACTCTCTGGTTGGGCTAACTGATAGTGCAGAAATATATTTAATAATTGCTATTCTCAGGGATTTTATAGCTTTGAGTTGAGAGTTTTACTTCAAATATCATTTTACTTTCATTCTATATAAATCTGGTCAAACAAAATTATCTTTACCTGATCTTTACCCCTTTATGATATGTATGGTTATAGTAAAAAAAGAGTCATATCATATGTTTAAATTCAAAACAATAGAAGGCAAGCACTTGACACAGATGAACCTCAAAATTAAAACCTATAATTTTAAAACTAAGAATCCAAACAAGTCATTTAAAAACAGCATGCATATAAACAAAATAACTATGTGGGGGTAAGGCAGAATGTCCTTTAAACAAGGACAATTAAAATATGAAATGCCACATTTCTGTTTGCTTGAGCAGTGTCAAATCAGTAATTAAAGCTTAAGAATAGCTCAAAGGCACCTGAGTAAATATGATTTTAAAGAGAAAGACATCAGGAATCAAGTTAAAGGAATAAAGAAATGAGACATTTGGGACCAAACTGAAATGGATAATGTATGGACATAATGGGAACAAAAATGAGCAAGATATAGCAAAAATTTCAGATAGGACAGCTATTGATGCTGTCATTTTCTTTAAGAAAGATAAGCTTTAAACTTCCAATAATTTATCCCAAGAATTACAGGTTGCATTGACTGGGCAAAAACCATTTGAAAGAGTCAAGCAGGAAGCAGACTCTTTACCTAAGTAAATTAATCAGAAAAGGTTAGTTTTAGTCACAGGATAATAGATCATCCCTTCTAAACTTTTTGAGGATTGCTAAATAATATAATGGGAATACCTGCGATTTCTTCAAAAAATTAGAGATACCAAGGGAATGCTTCATGCAAAGATGGGCATGATAAAGAACAGAAACAGCTAAAAAAGAAGAAGATAGTAAAACGTACTGGCAAGAATACACAGAAGAAATGCACAAAAATGATCTTAATGACCCAGATAACCACCATGGTGTAGTCACTCACCTAGAGCCAAACATTCTAAGTGAGAACTCAAGTGGGCCTTAGAAAACATTGCTAAAACAAAGCTAGTGGAGATGATGGAATTCCAGCTGAGCTATTACATATCCTAAAAGATGATCCTGTGAAAGTGCTGCACTCAATATGTCAGTAAATTTGGAAAACTTGGCAGCAAACGCAAAACTGAAAACGGTCAGTTATCATTCAATCCTAAAGAAGGGCAATACCAAACAATGTTCAAACTAGTGCACAATTTTGCTCTTTTTGTGTGCTAGCAAAGTAATGCTCAAAATTCTTCCCAGTCAAGCTTCAACAGTATGTGAACCAAGAACTTCCAGATATACAAGCTGTGTTGAGAAAAAGCAGAGGAACCAGAGATCAAATTGTCAACATCTGTTGGATCATAGTAAAAACAAGAGATTTTCAGGAAAATATCTACTCCTGCTTCATTGACTATGCCAAAGCCTTTGACTGTATGGATTTACAACAAACTGTGGAAAATTCTTGAAGAGATGGGAATCCAAGACCACCTTACCTGCATCCTGAGAATCATTTATGGAAAACAAGAAGCAACAATTAGAACTGGACAAGGAACAATGGACTGGCTCAGAATTGGAAAAGGAGTACATCAAGGCTGTATCTTGTCACCTTACTTACTTAACTTATATGCTGAGCACATCATGTGAAATGCTAATTTAGGTGAATCAGATGCCAGAATCAAGATGGCTGGGAGAAATATCAAGAACTTCAGATATGTAGATGATATCACCCTAATGGCAGAAAGCAAACAAGAACTAAAGAAACTCTTGATGAAGGTGAAAAAGAAGAGTGAAAATGCTGGCTTAAAACTCAATATTCAAAACTCTATGATCATGGCATCTGGTCCCATTACTTCATGGCAAACAGATAGGAAAAAAAAAAAAGGAAACTGTAGCAGACTTTATTTTCTTGGCCTCCAAAATTACTGCAGACAGTGACTGCAGCCATGAAATTAAAAGGCATTTGCTCTTGGGGAAAAAAAAAAAAAAAGCTCTGACAAACCTAAAAGGTGAAAGTGAAAGTTGCTCAGTCATGTCTGACTATTTGCAACCCCATGGACTGTAGACCAGCAGAATCTTCTGTTCATGGAATTCTCCAAGCAAGAGTACTGGAGTGGGTTGCTATTTGATTCTCCAGAGGATCTTCCCAACCCGGGTATTGAAACCAGGTCTCCAGCATTACAGGCAGAGTCTTTACCACCAAGGAAGCCACCTAGGAAGCTTCATGACAAAACTAGACAGCATATTAAAAAGCAGAGACATCACATTGCTGACAAAGGTCCATACATTCACAGCTATGGTTTTCCCAGTATTCATGTACAGATGTCAGTGTTGAACCATAAAAAAGGCTGAGGGCCAAAACAATTGATACTTTTAATCTCAGGTGCTAGAGAAGACTCTCAAGAGTCCCTTGGACAGCAAGGATATTGCACCAATGAATCCTAAAGGCAATAAACCCTGAATATTCATTAGAAGGACTGATATTGAAGCTGCAGCTCCAATCCTTTGGTCACTTGGTGCGAAGAGCTGACTCATTGGAAAAGACCTTAATGCTGGGAAAGTCTGAGGGCAAGAGGAAAAGGGGGTGACAGAGGATGAGATGGTTGGTTGGTAACAAAGACTCAATGGACATGAGTGTGAGAAAACTCCAGGAGATGGTGATGAACAGAGAATCCTGGCGTGCTACAGTCCATGGGGATGCAAAGAGTTGGCTATGACTTAGCAATTGAACAACAAAAGCAACAAATACCTTACCGAGAACAATTAAACATTACTTACCATAAATATGAATAATATAACTGACAGTGTGAAATACAACGGGTACTCCAAGATCCACTCAGAAGTGGAAGGCATGGGTTTGCATAACAGGAAGAGATCTTAGGGATTCATTTCTAGTCTGGGTCTCCCATTTTACAGATAAAGCAATTGATCCTTAGCCAGCATTTTGCTTCTTAATATCAGAGACAGGACTAGATATCACTTGTGTTGCTTTTGCAAACAGGGAATTTAGAACACAAGATCACGCTCAAGTTTTCACAGCATAATGCAATTGGCTCTCTTATACTGGCTTTCTTACTCCATGTAAATCATAAAATTTTCAATTTCCTAATCATTTGTCTACTGTTTTGCACTCATCATAGCTAGTAGCAAATACAGTGATGGGCATACAGAGTAATTCTCAATATCTTCTTAGTGAATGATTTAAAGGAAGATAGAGAACCCTAAGTGATAGGTGAAGTGTCAGATGGGTATATACTTAGCAGAAGACAAAATTTCAATTAAGAAGAAAAATGAATGTGCTCATTAAAAATAAACTCCAGGCTCTGTTCTAGGGTCTTGATGTTTAAAAAAGAGGTTTTAAATCGATTACATTTTTTTTTTCTCTTTTTTTTTTTTATCTTTTTTTTTTTTTTTTAATTTTATTTAAAAAAAAAAAAAATCACATGCTCCCCATCCTGAACCCTCCTCCCTCCCAACCTCCCCATACCATCCCCCTGGGCCTTCCCAGCGCACCAGCCCCAAGCATCCAGCATCGTGCACTGAACCTGGACTGGCATCTCGTTTCATACATGACATTTCACATGTTTCAATGACATTCTCCCAAATCTTCCCACCCTCTCCCACAGAGTCCATCAGACTGTTCTATACATCAGTGTCTCTCAGGATAATTGCTTTACAGAATTTTATTGTTTTCTGTCAAACCTCAACACAAATCAGCCATAAGTATACATATATCCCCTCCCTTTTGAAACTTCCTCCCATCTCTCTCCCCATCCTACCCCTCTAGGTTGATAAAGAGCTCTTATTTTTAAGCAATCACTTTGTGTCACAACATTTTACCCTCTGGCATACCTTGGAACACTCTGTATTTGTACATCTGGACCTATTATTATATTGTAACTGTTTTCTCCTAGGGCTTGGATGTTTGTAGATCTCTCTGATCTCCTGTTCCTAACATGAACATGTGGGTCTTCTGTGATTGTCTGTGAGAGAGAGTTGAAAGCAGTGGTTGAGAATACAGGTTCTAGAACCTGAGATTTGACTGAAAATTGTGACTAACTCACTACATACTGTAAGACATGTTACTATAAACCCAGTGCATCCGATTTTCACCTGTAAAATGAGAATAATAATAGCATTTATTTAACAGAATTTTGTAGAATAAGTAAGTTAATATTGATGAAGTTCATGACACATGAAAACTTTGAACAAATATTAGGTATCTTCCACAAATTCCTATTATTTTCTGGCACTCTGATGGTAACTTTCCAGGAAATTTAGATTTGTAAAATAGCATTTCTACAATTTTCAAATATTTCAGCAGTTGGGAAGGAAGATCCATGTCTTCAGACATCTTGATCCATTTATCAAGAGAGGGACGGGCAGAGATCATTTAGTCAAAAACTTCTATTTTTGTTTGTTTGTTTATTTTTGACAGATAAAGGAATAATCCCAGGGACTTTCATGACTTGGTTAAAACCCACACAGTGAATCAGTGGCAGTACAACCTCCTGTAAGATCACATTTCCTCTGATGATCACAGTAAATTTCTAAGTCCAGTATTTTGTTTCATCAGTCAAAAATGATGAACTGAAGCAAAATCCATGAATTAAATTAAGGTGAGACAATCTCTGGACTGTGGGAGTTGTGGTGATTGAGTTTTCACTGTATGATGATTATGAAGAAAATCTTAAAAAACTTAGGTGTTTCTGGTTACAGAGTATATTGACATGCTGAAGACTCTCCCATGGTCTTCACTATACAAAGGATTATAATATTTCTTGTGAAGGATTTTTCTGCATATAAGATATAGAAAATAAGAATTCCTCACACGTTAGGAGAAACCACTGAGTGACGATAAATTGAAACTTTACCTCAATCCGACACAGATTGAGAGTTCTGTGGAAAAGAGATCTGCCATGCACAAAAAGGTAAGGATTTGGCTCTAGTTAACTTTGAAAGACAAGATACATACATACATATATATATTCCCCCTAAAAATAGAAGTAAACCTAAATCTACCTGTTTATATACACAACTTGGTTCTTCAAAGATGAAATAGAGTGGTACATAGAGAAAGATTAATGGGATGGGGTCAAAGTTAAACTCTGAAATTTATTTCTCCATTTCCACTTAAAAACAGATTCTAGAACTCTATATTAGAGACATTTATATTCTTATGTATAAAGTTTAGCAGATGCTTAATAAGTATTTATTCTATACATGGAAGTTTATGGAATACAGAAAGATGAGAATTTAGATCAGCGGGCAAAGCGTTGTGCTTTGTAGTCCGAAGATTGCTGAAAGTAACTCAATATATGACATTGGCAACAGTTTCTCAGCTTCTCTAGTTTCAGTTTCTCACTCTGGAAATTGAGGAGGTTGGATGACTGATGTTCATTTCAACTCTAACATGGTGGGAAAGTTACCGAGGAATACACTGTAAAGAACAGTGTATTTCAAGCCAGGAATTCCATTTCTGATCTTCCAACTAAATTATTGTTTGACCTCAAATCAGTAACTTAACTTCTACCAGACTCTTTTCTTCTCAATTATAAAATGAAGTGTTGGACTATTTGATCTCTAAAGTTTCTTATAGGTGCAAAAATCTATGATTCAATTCCTGATCCTGTCCTCAAAAAGCATTCCATCCATTTAAGGAGACAAGATATGTACTTAAAAAGGTCAGTAGCAATATCAGCCAAAAAATAGAACAGATGCCACTAGGCAATGCGTGCTGTAATGCCAAATAAATGGGGGCAAATGGTAAGTAATATAAATGTGGGACAGGAAGAAATCTTCTGAGGTTGGAACAGTAAGAAAATTGTTCGTAGAAAAGTCAGTATAGCAGATTTTTAAAGGATAGATTAGGTGTACCACAGTCATCCAAGGAGCTGGGTGTTACAGTGAGCAGAATGCTCAAGTAGAAAAGTATATTCTGAGACAGAAAAACAGACCAAAATGCTGCCCAAAGGGGATTGGCAGTGTAGCTGAGCATTTTGGATGTTTTATTTAGGCATTTTTGAAAATGACGCTTTAGAAGAAATCATTTGAGTAAGGTATAGGTTGGATACTTCTTTTCCCTTCTTAATTAAGCAATTACCATTTGAGTATCTATAAGAAACTGGATCATGCACGAAACTGGATCCAAAATGTGGAGATTATAACTTCATTTATAGGTATTATTGATGACACCTTTTCCTGCATTATTTCTCCCAAATATTTAAAATTAATTTCTACCACAAGGATTATTCCATCTAAATGCCATTTCCAGGCAAATTCAGACCAATGCTAATTATAGATTCTTTCCTGCTAGAAGAAGTCTATCTTTAGAAGCAAATTGCACTAGAAATTTAAATACAAATATTTGTTTGACAAGTAAAAGGTGATGTAGCCTTGAGGTAGAAGGTTGTGACTTTAGAGTTAGTGGGCCAGAAGCTTTATATTACATGGGATTAAATAAAGCAGTGTTGTATAATGTTGGTAGAAAAGCAGTATTTGCAGCTGATTTCTTGAGAAAAAGTTCTCAAACACATCTGGGATGTGGGCAACACAGGACTGAATGCCTTATGTTGAAACATGATTATAGCTTCCTCAGGTGCTGTTTAAGATAAAAGCATTTATTTTCACTCCCCTTGGATAATTTGTCTAATACATTTCTGGCTCCAAATCAAGTCCTTGATACAATATCCAATCTCAATCAGAGATATCAAAAGTTCCTCCACCCTGCCCCCCAGCCCTAGAGTATAAATTGAACTTTCAACCTCAGAAGCTTCCACCTTATTAACAATGTATTCAAATTTTAAGCAAGTATTTAATGAATGTTGAGTTTCAGCAGCAGCATGAAGACTGGGAGAGCCTTAGGAGTTGCGGAAATGAAAGGGCTTTTCTCTTAATTTCAAATATCAGAAGACTTGAACAGAACATGGTATCTCAGCCATCTGAGCTTTTTAAATGTGACATTGGCAGACATACAATGCTCAGCTCTGTGGTACCTGAATAATTGAGGCTTTGAAACATCAAAGTGTTGACACCTTCAAACGCTCAAGTAGCTTTATTTGAAAGATGCTTCTCACAAAAGAAGACTAACTCTGCCATTTGAGATCAATGCATTTCTCAGAGACAGTATCTCCACTTTATATTGAAGCAAACTTGTTTACCACATATTGACTAGCTGTGTCTCATGCACAGAAAGTATTTGATTAAGTATATTTGTGATATTATAATACCCAAAAGAATTGTATGACTTGGTTGGGGGACGGGGCATGATAAAAACATAACTTAATTCCTAAGCATTGAATTTTCTTCCTATCTCATGTCATTTAAGAGGTCAGAATGAGGACTTGCAGATAATCAGGTTCACACTATCATACATGAAACAACTGTAAGAATAATAAAAAATCACAATTCCATTTATTAATTCTTTAAATGATATTTAGTGAACACATCGGAGAAGGCAATGGCACCCCACTCCAGTACTTTTGCCTAGAAAATCCCATGGACGGAGGAGCCTGGTAGGCTGCAGTCCATGGGGTCGCTAAGTTTCGGGCATGACTGAGCGACTTCACTTTCACTTTTCACTTTCATGCATTGGAGAAGGAAACGGCAACCCACTCCAGTGTTCTTGCCTGGAGAATCCCAGGGACGGGGAAGCCTGGTGGGCTGCCGTCTATGGGGTCGCACAGAGTCGGACACGCCTGAAGTGACTTAGCAGCAGTAGCAGTGAACACATATTCTGGGCATTGTGCTAGGGGCTATAAATAAAGAAAGAGAATAAAGCAGGTGCTGTTTAAATTCAGTTTAGACAGTTAACAGTTGTTGGGAAGTACACAGGATGTTGCTATGCACAGCGACATATTCTAAGAAGCTGGGTATAGGGGTGGCATAACCTCTCAGCTCCACACATATAGATCAGGGCATCTAATAGGCTTCCCAGAAGAAATAAAACTGAAGTTGCCATATAAAATATGAGACGAAACTATATAATCAAAAAAGAAACATAGGTAATAGCCCAGTAAGAGTTAAAATCTTTTAAGTGTGTGGAGCAGATAGAGAAAGACATTGTGCCCAAAAATATCAATATAGTTAGGTCTCCTGGTTCAAAGGGGATGAAGAGATGAGGCTGAAGTGGTAAGGAACAATGACAACATCAGTGTTAGGTAAGAAGTTAGATATGGACAGTAGGGGTGGCCTGGCTGAAAAGATTCAAGCTGATCTCTAAATCCCATCTCAGACAAGCCCCAGTGTGGCCCAAGAGAGCTCATGGATATGCTACAAAATAACCATGGAGACCTTTCCAACTCCTACACATGAGCCTTAGCCCCACAGTGGATACAAACTAATCACAGGGACTTCTCCAATTTTGACACATGTCCCTTGAAGCAGAGCTGTGTCCTCAAGTGACCTTAGGCAGCCGGGAGCCTATTAAAAGGTCATAAACATCCTATCAGTTCAGTTCAGTTCAGTCACTCAGTCGTGTCTGACTCTTTGCAACCCCACGAACTGCAGCATGCCAGGCCTTCCTGTCCATCACCAGCTCCCGGAATCTACTCAAACTCATGTCCATCAGGTAGCCAAAGTACTGGAATTTCAGCTTCAGCATCAGTCCTTCTAATGGACATTCAGGACTGATCTCCTTTAGGATGGACTGGTTGGATCTCCTTGCAGCCCAAGGGACCCTGAAGTGTCTTCTCCAACACCAGAATTCAAAAGCATCAATTCTTTGGTGCTCAGCTTTCTTCACAGTCCAACTCTCACATCCATACATGACCACTGGAAAAACCATAGCCTTGACTAGATGGACCTTTGTTGGCAAAACATATGTATATTTGATTAGAACAGACACATGTTCAATAGAGCCTGTTGTTATGGAACTTACAAGTGTCAATTAAAACTGTCAGGATACCTCCATCTAGATGAATATGTAAACTTCCTGACTTGAAAAACTCCATACCTCATCATTCCAGAACCAGTGCCTCTCTTGGCTTGGTCTACCTCTCTCTTGAGATGTTCTTTCTGGTTCTTTTTCTTTTTGTTTTCCCAATAAACTTCTTTTTGCAATGGTAATACCTCAGATTCTTCTTCGTGTCTTTACCAAGAACCAAGGCACACAAGAAAGGGTCCTCTTTGAATCTCCTTATCTGGTAATAGTCAGGAGTGGTTTTTCACTTCATGATTAGTCTAAACACTGAGCCCATTACAGGCTCTTAATCACGGAAGGGATAGGACCACAGTTACATTGTGCACTCATATCTATGTAGAGAAAAGAATAGAAATGAGTCAAGACTGGAAGAATGGACACAAGTTGAGAGCGTCTTCCAGTAAACACTCTGGATGAAAAATTAGGAGCAGTTAGACAAGAATGACAGTAAGCTAGTGGTGGGAATGGAATTGGGGAGCTATATATTTACTGAATAATTATGATATTTACTAAAATACAAAACATAAGAGGAGGGGACATTTTGTGGGGAAGGAAGATGAGTTTAATTTGGGGTCATGTGGATCACAACAAATTGTGGAAAATTCTTAAAGATGGGGATACCAGACCAATTTACCTGTCTCCTGAGAAATCTGTATGTGGATCAAGAAGCAGCAGTTAGAACCAGACATGGAAAAACTGACTGGTTCCAAATTGGGAAAGGAGTACATCAAGACTGTATATTGCCACCCTGCTTATTTAACATCTATGCAGAGTAAGTACATCATGAGAAATGCTGGGCTGCATAGTTTACAAGCTGGAATCAAGATTTCTGGGAGAAATATCAATAACCTCAGATATCCAGATGACACCACCCTAATGGCAGAAGGCTCATCAGAGCCTCTTGATGAGGGTGAAAGATGAAAGTGAAAAAGCTGCTTAAAACTCAACATTCAAAACATTAAGATCATGGCTTCCAGTCCCAAAAGTTCATAGCAACACAAGGGGAAAAAGTGGAAGTAGTGACAGATTTTTTTATCTTGGGCTCTGAAATCACTTTGAAAAGTGACTGCAGCCTTGAAATTAAAAGACATTTGCCCCTTGGAAGGGAAACTCTGACAAACTTAGACAGTATATTAAAAGGCAGAACCATCACTTTGCCAACAAAAGTCTTTGTAGTCAAATCTGTGTTTTTTCCAGTAGTCATGTACACATGTAAGGTAGAGCATAAAGATGACTGAGCACTAAAGAAATAATGCTTTAGAACTGTAGTGCTGGAAAAAAAAAAAAAACTCTTGAGAGTCCCTTGGACTACAAGGCAACCAAAAAGTCAATCCTAAAGGAAATTTAGGGTTTCCTTGAGAATAACCTTCAATATTCATTGGAAGGACTGAGGCTGAAGCTGAAGCTCCAATACTTTGACCACCTGAAGCAAAGACCTAAATCATTAGAAAAGACCTCTATGCTAGGAGGGCAGGAAGAGAAGGGGATGGCAGAGGATGAGATGACTAGATGGCATCATCAACTCAATGGACATGAGTTTGAGCAAACTCTGGAAGACAATGAAGGACAGGGAACCCCGACATGCTGCAATCGATGGGGATCAGTCACTAAGTCAGTCACTAAGTCAGACAAGACTTAGTGACTGATCAACAACAACAATGGTGATAATGGTGGTAAATCTGAATCTGCAGCATGTGTCCTATCTAGCATATATCTAGCATCTGTCTAGTCAGTGGGTGTTACTGTAATCCATAAAAGATAGAAAGGGAAAAAAAAAAGAAGTTAGAAAGGGACAAGATTTCAAATCCAGAAAAATTTTAAAAGTAGCTTCTGTGGAAAACTATATGAGGCTTCAGAAAAGGTCAATTTTCATTCCAATCTCAAAGAAAGGCAATCTCAAATAATGTTCAAACTATCACACAGTTGCACTCACAAGTTAGTAAAATAATCCTCAAAATTATCCAACCTAAGCTTCAACAGTATGTGCACTGAGAACTTCCAGATGTTCAAGCTGAATTTAGAAAAGCTAGAGGAACCAGAGATCAAATTGCCAGCATCTGCTGGATCATTGAAAAAGCAAGAGAATTCCAGAAAAAGCATCTACCTCTGCTTCACTGACTACACCAAAGCCTTTGACTATGTGAATCACAACAAACTGGAAAATTCTCAAAGAGATGGGAATACCAGACCACCTTACCTGCATCCAGAGAAATCTGTATGCAGGTCAAGAAGCAACAGTTAGAATGGGACATGGAATAACAGACTGGTTCAAAATTGGGAAAGAAGTACATCAAGGCTGTATATTGTCACCCTGCTTATTTAAATTATATGCAAAGCACATCATGCAAAATCCCGTGCTGGATATAGCACAAGCTAGAATCAAGATTGCTGGGAGAAATATCAATAACCTCAGATATGCAGATGATACCACCCTTATGACAGACAAAAAGAGGAACTAAAGAGCCTCTTGATGAAAGTGAAAGAGGAGAGTGGAAAGCTGGCTTAAAACTCAACATTCAGAAAACTAAGATCATGGCATCTGGTCCCGTCACTTCATGGCAAACAGATGGGGAAACAATGGCAACAGTGACAGACTATTTTCTTGAGCTGCAAAATCACTGCAGATGGTGACGGCAGCCATGAAATTAAGACACTTGGTCCTTGGAAGAAAAGCTATGACAGTCCTAGATAGCATATTGAAAAACAGAGACATTACTTTGCCAACAAATGTCTGTTTGGTCAAAGCTTTGGTCTTTCCTGTAGTCATGTAAAGATGTGAGAATTAGACCATAAAGAAAACTGAGTGCTGAAGAATTTATGCTTTTGAACTGTGGTGTTGGAGAAAACTCTTGAGGGTTCCTTGGACTGCAAGGAGATCAAAGGAGTCAATCCTAAAGGAAATCAGTCCTGAATATTTGTTGGAAGGAATGTTATTGAAACTGAAGTTTCAATACTTCAGCCACCTGATGCAAAGAGCTAATTCATTAGAAAAGACACTGATGCTGAGAAAGATTGAAGGCAGGAGAAGGGGATGACAGAGGATAAGATGGTTGTATGGTATCACCCACTCTATGGACATGAGTTTGAGCACACTCCATGAGTTGGTGATGGACAGGGAAGCCTGGTGTGCTGAAATCCATGGGATCACAAAGAGTCAGACACAAGTGAGTGACTGAACTGAAATGAACAGAAAGATGGAGAAATAATGCCACAATCTAATTAATAATAATTCAATAATATCCTCTGTGGGTATTTGTTAACAAGAATAGTCTGGGCAGAAGGAGAGAATGAGCTGCAATGTCAAAATTTGAAACCAAATGCCTGAGAATGAAGTGCAATTTAATGGAGATATGAGGCCAGTAGCTTGCAGATGAGTTCTGTTACTAGCAGTTGAGTGTTACTAAAAGAACTATTTTTCATACATTCAGTTCAAATGTCCATAAAATGCCAAGTTTATATAAATGAACTCCAAAATAACCTTCAGCTTTAAAACTGTTTTAGTGTAGAACAAAGACAAGACATTTCAATAGTTTTTAAGATTCATTCTAAGAAACTGTGCTATTTAAGTAACATTAGTTAATTAGTCAAATTCAATTTCTGGGAGAAAAAAAATATTTCTGGGGACTAATTTGCAAATTGTACTTTATAAGAAAATGAAAGTTATGCATCATAATGTGTTTCCCTTTTTTACTTTAATTTCTAAGAAACTGAAATTAGATTAGATCTTAGAAATTTTATAGCAAAATGAAGCTCCCAATGACAGTAACAGTGACTTCTCAACAGCTCTTTTTTGCTTCTCAAGATAACTTATTACATTAGAAGTATATATACTTTTCATTCTCTAGATTGTCTAGCTTTATAGTACGTCAATGTTTATGGAAAATGCATAAATATAAATAAATGAATAGTGTTTAATAGTTTATTATATTAAAGGAATGAATTAAAAATGTCACATCACTAACATTGCTTTCTACACCTTTTTAAATTTTACTGTTTTTCATTGAGATGAATTCTTTAATGTACGAGTAAAGTTCTGTTTTTATAAAAGATCTTAAATCCACTCTAATCCAAACTATCTTCAAAACACTGTGAACTTTCAAATCAAAGCTCTAAATCTCCAGTGCTGTGAATTACTTGATGGTAACTTCTGAGAAGCACAGCACTTCAAAATAAAAGATAAACAATTTTTGGATGTGTATTTTGTAAATCTAAGGCACTTTGATGATGGGAAAATGTAATATTTGCTACAACTCTAGGTCCTGGCAAGCAGCCTTTTTCCTCATACTGCATCACTCCCCACTCTGTAGCTTTATTAGGTTGTTTTTGTTAAGGATTGAAATCAGCATGTTTGACAAGTACTGGTAGACTCTGTTGCCAGTTATTGTGTTAGACTTGTTTATATTTTCTTCCTTAGTTTTTTGAAAACTTGGCTTGCAAACTTCATAAAAACATTTTCCTATTTAGGTGGAAATACTTCTCACTTAGAAGCTAAATAGGGGCTTCCCAGGTGTCACAATGGTAAAGAATCTGCCTGCCACTGCAGGAGATGCCGAAACAGGGATTTGATTCCTGGGTCAGGAAGATCCCCTGGAGTAGGAAATGGTAACCCACTCCAGTATTTTTACCTGGAAAATCCCATGGATAAAGCAGCCTGGCAGGCTACAGTCCATGGGGTCGCAAAGAGCTGAACACCACTGAGCACACATGCACGCACGTACACACACAAAAGCTTAGTGGAAGTGAAAGTGGTTACTGTCATTGACATATATGACTGACTTGGAGAAATTCCATACCAAGACTATTATTTTGATGGGATAGATTTTTATTTAATTACTAACTAATTTCAGAATTTCCAGTCACTTCAGTCACTCAGTCATGTCCAACTCTTTGTAACCCCGTGGACTACAGCATGCCAGGCTTCCCTGCCCATCACCAACTCCCAGAGCTTACGCAAACTCATGTCCATTGAGTTGTTGATGCCATCCAACCATCTCATCCTCTGTTATTCCCTTCTCCTGCCTTCAATCTTTCCCAGCATCAGTGTTTTTTCCAATGAGTCAGTTATTCTCATCAGGTGGCCAAAGTAATGGAACTTCAGCTTCATCATCAGTCCTTCCAATGAATATTCAGGAATGATTTCCTTTAGGATTCACTGGTTTGATCTCCTTGCAGTTCAAGGGACTCTCAAGAGTCTTCTCCAACACCATAGTTCAAAAGCATCAATTCTTTAGCGATCAGCTTTCTTTGTAGACCAACTCTCACATCCATACATGACTACTAAAAAAGCCATAGCTTTGGCTAAATGGACCTTTATTGACAAAGTAATGTCTCTGCTTTTTAATATGCTGTCTAGCTTGGTCATAGCTTTTCTTCCAAGAAGCAAGTGTCTTTTAATTTCATGGCTGCAGTCACAATCTGCAGTAATTGTGGAGCCGAAGAAAATCAAGTCTCTCACTGTTTCCATTTCCAATTCAGAATTTTAGGTGAAGTTATTTTTAATACAATGACATGTATATGAACATTTAATATTTTATCATCTTAAATACATAAATTACTTTAAAGGTAGCTTTCTCATAAAATATTATTTCCATGAAATTTTTAATTAAATATATTTTCATCTAAATGATATGTGTACACATATATAGGCAATTGGATTTATTCAACACCTAATGATTGGTCTTATTAGATATGATACAGGAGCCAAAGTCCTAACACTAAAGGAGGCTTAAGAGGAAAAGAACATGTCAATGCCAGAGACAAGATCAGATTAAGCTCACCATTTCACACATTTAACATGGCTTTTTAAATGGCAAAGTTAGAATTGAGCTTATTCCATTTCCACAGTAAGACAGAAGCACTGGAATCAGAAGATTCTTCTCCAGTCTCTAAAGAGAATAAGGGAAGCATCAATCTAGAGTTTTTAACTTAAGTCAAATGTGTAAAACAACTCACAAGTAGTGAACTTGATATTAAAATATCAGGTGGCAATTAATAAGATTTTAGAAATCAATAAAACTGGTTGATTAATCAAATCAATCAAAAGTGTTGCTCTGAAATCGCCCAGATGGCTTATCTAACCTACAACATGTTCTTGTCTGCTAAATTTCAATTTCCCCTACCAAAAGGCAAACCACCTAGAATGCATTAAAATTGAAATGGCTACACAATCTGGAAATGAATGATTGGAAATGCCTAGATCTATGGGATTTCTCTCTCCAAATATAAGAGTGCCAGGCAAAATATAACATTTTTTTTCAACTGTTACTTCAAGAGCATTCACTGGATTTTCATGTTTCTCAGATTTAAGGGAGATTTATGAAAAAGGAACTGAAGGTGCTAGTTTTCAACACCATTGATATTATTGATTAGCTGATAGTAAGTTCCAAGGCATTATTTTCATTCTGCAAAATAAGCATAAAAATACTACAAACAATTAATTGCCTGCTTTTCATATCATGCTTTTCAATGCCCTATCAGCCTTTTATTAATATTAATGAGGAGAATTAGCACAGAAGATCAGGGAGCCACGATAGCACCAAGAACCTTACGAGGACCCTACGGCTCTCATGCTTTATTATTTTTTAATCAAAGTAGCTGACTTGAAGGCACAAAATTAAAGAACTGAGCTTTTTATGATTCCACAATAATTCAAATTAAAATGATCTATACTTGCATAATTCCCGTGAACCATTTTGTGCTTGTTAAAAACAGTTAAAAATTGCATAAATTCATGATTTAAGAGCTGTGGTTTTCCTTTCTTAATGAACAGTCCACTTTATGTGCTTCTCCCAGCTCACACATGTGGACATAATAAAGCAAAAGAGGGCAGGCAGAGTGACCAAGAGAGAATTTAAACTTATGATTTACATTGAGTAAAAGAGAAATGCTCATCTGTTACTTCTAGGCTTACTAGAAGTTCTTGGCATTTCCACAGTTCCATTGAATGTCCTTGAAAAATATGTGTAAAGGAAAAGTGCTGGGAAAGCCCATTCTTTGGATAGTAATGCAGAGCTATAAAATCGATGGTAATGGTTTTGAATCTATTCAGTCTGGAAACTTAAGACTCAATTGAGGTGCTTAAGTGCATCTATGAAACTTATTTTCCTTTTGACAACTAAAAATTAAAGTCTCTAAAGAATCTGTATGTTGCTTCAAATATTGAGACTTTCATTAAATTCTGTGTTGAAATTTTCATACTATACAAAAGTTTTAAAACCACTGATATCCATTAGACACATTATAACTGGAAAGCAAGACAATAAATGATCTTTTCAAAATCATCATAATGATGTGGATAGGAACACAATAAAAAATTATATATTAATTTTAAGATGACCTAGATCCAAACTCAATTAACAGAATTCAGAATTCTAAAACATTCATAAGCAAAACCTCTTTTACATCACAAATGGCAAAAATGACAAATTTCAAGGTGATAGAATTCCCATATTAGTAAAAAGGTGGGAGTCAATTCTGAGTTCAGGAAGTTCCTGTATGTTCAAAGAAGGCAAGGAGACCTGAATCAGAGGAAGGGTGTTCAGAACAGGCTGTGTTAGAAGTGTTTGGAGGTAAGTATCAGAGCAATATTACAAAATATTGCCCTGAGAGGTATTTCTCAAACTGTGATCTGGGATTACCTTTATCAATGTCAACCCAAGAACTTATTTAAAGTAAATTCACAGTTGAAAATTGTAATCAGGAATCCATTTGTATTCTTGGATTCCCACCTCACAACTGTGAACTGTGTATAAACTCCAGAAGCGATGTCCTTGCACTTTCTAAATGGTAGTTCTGCTGTGGGACATCAGGACAATGGTGTTCACTTTTTTTTTTTTTAATAGTAGATTTTTTTTCTTATTTTTCTTAATCATAAGAGGACTCATCTATATGAAAAAGGAAAAGACAACTGCTCTGCAGCGAAAGGATTGATCCCTCTCAATTTTGATACAAACAGCTGTGTCAGCCCAAACCTAAGGCACTTCCCAGGGGTCCTAATCATCTTCCACTTCAAGGATTAGTTTTCTCCTCCCCTTAAAATCCTTCCAGTCCTCTCTATCTTACAGCATAGGTCCTTAGAGAATATAATTGATTAATCTTAACTTGGTTAAAATTATTTTTGTATCATTATTTGAACCAGCAACATCATTAAAAATATTCTTTGCTGAAAGTTCGATGCATGATACTGGATGCTTGGGGCTAGTGCACTGGGATGACCCAGAGGGATGGTATGGGGAGGGAGGAGGGAGGAGGGTTCAGGGTGGGGAACACATGTATACCTGTGGCGGATTCATTATGATATTTGGCAAAACTAATACAATTATGTAAAGTTTAAAAATAAAATAAAATTTAAAAAAATATTCTTTGCTGAAAGTTCAGAAAGTGGACACTATATTGTCAAGGAGGTTTGTCATCCAGCTTACTCTCTAGACATCTCCAAGTATAACTTACATTCTCAGCTGGAATTCCTTCTCTGCCTTTTGCCAAAATTGCATCTGCTTTGCCAGAAGTGTAGTTCTTGTTGAGTTCTCCACAAAATAAAATTAAAAAAAAAAAACAACTTTATTTTGGTGTTTTACATTTATTTGAGAAAAGTTAAGGATACCTGTAATATACTATCCTGTAAGAGAAAAGCTTGCAGTTAATATAATTCAACTGAGAATATTCCTCATTCTAACTTGAGTCTACCTAGTCTTTTTCAAACAACATTCTCCAGAGATTTATGATTCCTTGTCTTTTTCTAGTTGTTCTCAGCCACTTTCTGATTTAGATTGCTCTTCTTTCTACTGTGCGGTTTGAGAAGTGAGATGTACTTTGTCTAATTCTTTGCACTTTGTCCACTAAAATTAACTTAAACTTTACATAGACGAAAACAAGTTTTTCAGTACTAACAGGAAGAACATCTTTGCAAATAGATGTAATTGTTCATGACAATGGTTGTGAATGACACAGAGACCAAGGGAAGCTACTGGGAATGAAGAGTAGATAGTTATCTGCCCAGAAACAGAAGGAGTTTGTATCTGTACAAGCTCAGCACTGTGCCATGTACACAGCATATGCTCAACAAGCTTCACCCACTGTTATTATTTCCCTTTATTTTCATAGATGCTTTCACAAGTGGCCTCCATATTCTGAGTAACCAATGCGTTTCATTCCCCATAAAACCTGTGAGCTAATGACCATCATCTGCAGAACTGCTGTGACCAGTTGGTTTATCTCTCATATTATCAGCCTTTCTGATTCCACCAGCTGAGTTTTATACTAACAAATATTACTTTGTGATGATCTAAAAAAGGGTTAATGTCATCCATAATTTACCAATTTATTGATATGTTTGAAAAGAAAACTAATTGGAACCTTTAGAAAGTGAAAGTCCCTCAGTCGTTTCCGACTCCTTGCGATCCCATGGACTACATTCTCCAGGCCAGAATACTGAAGTGCGTAGCCTTTCCCTTCTCCAGCAAATCTTCCTGACCCACGAATTGAACCAGGGTCTCCTGCATTGCAGGCAGATTCTTTACCTACTGAGCTACCAGGGAAGCCTGGACTCTTTAGAATAACTGGATCAAATTTTGAGATTAAAAAAATTTTATAAGTTGGAGTAACATTCCAAAATGTTTTAAAGATAAATTTAAGATAGATTTCCAGCTATTATTATCTTTCATAATTAAATGATGAAAAATCATAGTGAGACAAATTACACTCTGTTATCACCATGAGGACACTTAAACCTGGACTGACATACAACAAAGAAGGGAAGTAAGTGCGATGAGACTAGAAACCATACAGCTTGCTTCACAGTAGTATGCAGGGCTCACCATGAGCTTGCAAAACCCCACTGTAAAAAATAGAAAAATAACTTGATTTTAATTTTTCTCAAGGTCATCATCATTGTTCAATTACTGTTCTTTTTTTTTCTTTTATTTATTTTTTTAAATTTTATTTTATTTTTAAACTTTACATAATTGTATTAGTTTTGCCAAATATCAAAATGAATCCATCACAGGTATACGATTACTGTTCTGAGAGACCTTTTAAAAGTTATTTTTCAACATTCACCGTCCTAATAAGTGGTCACATTGCAGAATAAAGGATTAAAAAAAAAAGTTTCCCTGTTACTTTTATTTAAAAAAAAAAAAAAACTAGGAAAGCCTTGTGTTGTGTTGTACTGTGTTATGCTGTATTGAATTGCATACAATGTACTGCATGCAATACATTGCACTGTATTGTATTATAGTTGTATTTACCATATCCTCTTAGATTTTCTCACTCAGGATTTGTATCTAGAGATAAAAGCTAAACCATGCCTTAAGACTAAACCAGAAATAGGAATATACATGGCCCCTTCCCTCTAGAACACATTAAATGAATTGGCGGACTGAAGGAACTGCCAGCCAATCTGATGTGCAAGATTTTAGGTGTAATCATTATTATGTTTCAAATTTGAAATCATCAGTCTATTAGTCAGGAGTGGAAAATTGTGATGGGTGTGCATGGCCCCTCTCCTGAACAGTTCAGTTCAGTCGCTCAGTCATGTTCAACTCTTTGCAACCCCATGAATCGCAGCATGCCAGGCCTCCCTGTCCATCACCAACTCCAGGAGTTCACTCAGACTCACATCTATCGAGTCAGTGATGCCATCCAGCCATCTCATCCTCTGTCGTCCCCTTCTCCTCCTGCCCCCAATCCCTCCCAGCATCAGAGTCTTTTCCAATGAGTCAACTCTTTGCATGAGGTGGCCAAAGTACTGGAGTTTCAGCTTTAGCATCATTCCCTCCAAAGAAATCCCAGGGCTGATCTCCTTCAGAATGGACTGGTTGGATCTCCTTGCAGTCCAAGGGACTCTCAAGAGTCTTCTCCAACACCACAGTTCAAAAGCATCAATTCTTGGGCGCTCAGCCTTCTTCACAGTCCAACTCTCATATCCATACATGACCACAGGAAAAACCATAGCCTTGACTAGATGGACATTTGTTGGCAAAGTAATGTCTCTGCTTTTGAATATGCTATCTAGGCTGGACATAACTTTCCTTCCAAGGAGTAAGCGCCGTTTAATTTCATGGCTGCAGTCACCATCTGCAGTGATTTTGGAGCCCAAAAAAATTAAGTCTGACACTGTTTCTACTGTTTCCCCATCTATTTCCCATGAAGTGATGAGAGGTTGGCATATTCCCACCCACTTTCAAGATGCTAGGTAATACACAAACACCAAGGAGTTACCCCAACGAGGCCAGCTTCCTAATGCATCTGAGTACTGACAATAAAAATAAATTTCATGATAAACACTCAGGGTCTAGTTTAATTTTTCAAACTGTATTTTGCATTTTGATGATGAGAAAAAAAAGAAAAAAACAGAACAGAGGGTGAAGCAGGGACAGCAGTGGTGGTGTGCATGCTACATTTTTCATCTTAAATAGCATGATTTACTATAGCCATTTCTGGAGTAACAAATCCAGCTGAAATTCATGCTTGGAATGCCTTAAAGGGATGCAAAGGCAAGTTGATTTTTCATCTTAAAAAGCTATTCTGGTTAATTTGGTCTTGAAAGGGGATGCAAGAAAGGTAGGAAATCAGGTATGGATAAAATACACTCATCTCTCTATTTGAAGTTACAGACTCAGATCTTATTGTATATTTAAGGCATGTGAGTTTCTTGAAATATTCTTACTTGGTGGCATAGCTTTTTTCTTTTGCTCACTATATACAGTGAGCACTTGTTACATAACAAGTTATACTCTAGGAAACACTGCACCAAAATCAGAATCACACTTGTACCTTCTTCACAGGCGATGATGATAATAATGATAATTAAAATAACACAGTAAACAACATGCAAGTAAAAGAACCCTAAAATTCTAAAATCTTGAGACTCACCATGAACATTTCCATAACCATCCTTTTACAAAACCTCATAACCCCATAAATGTGATTATATATATATATATATATATATATATATATATATATATATAGCGTGTGTGTGTTCATGTGCTGAGATGCTCAGTCATGTCTGACTCTTTGCAGCACCATGGACTATAGCTTGCCAGGCTCCTCTGTTTATGGGAATTCTCCAGGCAAGAATACTGGAGTGGGTTTTCATGACCTCCTTCAGGGGATCTTCCCAACCCAGGGATCAAACCCAGGTCTCCCACATTGCAGGTAGATTCTTTACCATCTGAGCCACCAGGGAAGCCCCATGGACTGTAGATGGATCTTTAATTTGGGCTGTGCGAGGTCTTCCCTGAGGTGTGCAAGCTTGCTCTCGTTGTGGACTTCTCTAGCTCAGCATGGTGCTCTCTGGTTCTGGCATACAGCCTCTAGAGTGCATAGGCTCAGCAGTTGTGGTGCACTGACTTAGTTGCCCTGTGGCATGTGAGATCTTGTTTCCTCGACCTGAGATTGAACTCACATCCCAGACTTTGGAAAGCAGATTTGTAACCACTGGACCACCAAGGAAGTCCCTCACAAATGGAATAATATTATACACATTATGATTATATGGAGTAATTGACTTTTTTATTTGTTTGTTTGTTTTGTTTTGCTTACCTTCCTGGTCATTATTTCATTGGCAAAGTAATTATTTTTTACTAACACACATTCATATAACTTTATATGTGCGTTTATGTATGAAGATTGATTAACATGCATACATATACAGAATTTTTTTGTCATTGTTTTTTCTGTTAAAATGGAATCTCCTACTTGCATATTCCTTTTTTCAGTAACAAAAGGTAAAATTTTCCCTCAAGGCAATAGTTTCAATTTTCATACATTTATTTAAAATACTGAATAGTATTTCATGGCAAGGATTTGCCACAGTTTGCTTAGTCTTTTATTTTGCAGACATTTACTTTATTGTCAATATTTTGTCACGTATGGACTTTTTTTAAATTTTTACAGCAGAGATTTCCAGGAGATATTCAGTTGAAGAGCACCTATAAATTAATTTTAAGAAAAATTGCAAAATTGTATTGCCTATCTTGGTTTTCTTTGTAACAGTTATCATCATCTTATATCCTCTATCCTTATTTCCTGTTTCTCTCCCTAGAAGAAATAATGCTGTGAGAACTAAGGATACACCTTTCATTCATTTGCTATATGTGCTTGGCACATATCAAGTGTGCAATTAATATTTGTTTAATAAATAAATTATTATTTCAGAATTGCTAATACCATTGTTTGTTGTTTGTTCGGTCACTCAGTTGTGTCCAAATCTTTTGAGACCTCAGGTACGATAGCCTGCCAGGCTCCTCTGTCCATGGGATTTCCCAGGCAAGAACACTGGAGTGAGCTGCTATTGATAATTAAATATTAAATCATTTGTGTTCCTGATTTAATGGAAATGAAAGAGTTCTTCCATTTAAAAGAATGTTTATATAATAAAAACTATTCATAAAAAACTAACATTCTTTTATTTTTCCTCTTTGCTTAGGGTTTTGTTGTTGTTTTAATGAAGAATGACTGTTACATGTCATGAAATTACTTTTTAGCATTTACTATTTAATTATGTTTTTACTCCTTGAACTCAGTTACATATTGCATACACTGATTGAATCATCCTTGTGGTTCTGAAATAAATAGCACTGAGGTACAGTATTTTTATATACAACTGCATTATATTTTGTTAACAATTTATAAAGAATAATTCCCTCTATGTAATTAATATTGCTCTATAGGCTTTTATTTGTTTATGGTTTTTATTTTTGTTGTATTTTTGGATTAAAATTGTAGTCTTGATAAAATGACCTGATAAGATATTCTATAAAGATTTTAAATATTGCTGGAATTGTATTTTCATTAAAACTTAGAATTTATACTGAAGCCATCTGGCCTTTGACTGTTTTAATGGCAGGCTTTAAATCAATATCAGAGTCTCTCCTAAGGTAATCATTGTGTAAGATATCTATTTTTCTAAAGTTAATTTTGCTATTTTTTTTTTATTTCTAGAAAACTGTTTACCTTTTCTAGTTTTCAAAGTTATTTCCTAGAATTGAGTGTATCCTATTTTATAACTTTGGCTTTTTGGCTTTTTATATTCCAAATTGTACTAGGTCTGACATTTTTGTTTTTCTCTTTTTTCTCCAAAGTAGGCTAGGAAGGGTTTATTTACTGAATTGTTCTTTTCAAAGCCATACATTTTAAATTTATATACACACACATACACATACATGTGTGTATATGTATGCCTGCTAAAAATCAGTTTCTTTAGCCTAACCTGTGTTTTGAACAGTGAACGTCTATGTTTCTCTACATATACAGCCTATAGGGAAAATAAGAAGCCTGGATGATTAGAAGCACCAAGATATTATATGAGTGTTTATTTAATATAAACAGAGATAGTTTATTTAATATAGACAGAGACAGTGCAATTTCTTGGTTAGAATACATTGAAATCATTTGACTAGCATTTAATAGTAGAGAAACCGTTCCTATGTCTTATAATCTTTTATATATCTCAGACAAACTTTCCTATTTACAAACTCAGCTTCTTGATTCTTTAATGCCAAGAATCCTGGAGAAGATGGGGCATGGTGGACATAAACACACCTGCTGCTGCTGCTACTGCTCAGTCGCTTCAGTCATGTCCGACTCTGTGTGACCCTATAGACGGCAGCCCACAAGGGTCCCCGTGGTGTTTTACTGTATACAACTGTCAAGAAAATATCATGCTTCTACATACTCCATTAAATGTGGAAGTAACACCACACATCTCCATAAAAGACATCATCTCTTTGAAGATGTGCACCTTGATATGACAGTTCTCAGTGTCATTATGCCAACAATTTTAAGTGACAGAATTTTGTAGATTTATTGACATGAACTAATTCATAAATATCTTTAATTTTTCCAAGAGATAAAGATATAGGCCAAATATTGTGCAGGGTATATTCTGGGGTGGAAAAAACAGCATTTAATTGACAGATAAAAAGGGTATGAAAAGGGTAATTTCATTTTCCATCAGTAAAGTAAGGTTTTATCGTTGAGAATTAAATTAACAACACATGAAATTGGCTTTTTCTAAGTTCATATTTTCTGAACAAAAAAAAAAAAAAAAAGGAGAGAGTGGGAGAACGAGGAAACCCCCCTAATCAAAGTAGAGTTATAAAGCTTCCACTAATGAACACAGTTATCCAATTTTCTTTATTTATTAAAAAAGGGAAACAATAGAACTCCTGTAAATCTACGTGCTTGTAGGTTTCCTTGTTGTGCGTAGCCATCAGTCATGTCCAACTCTTTGCAACCCTATGGAATGTAGCCACTAAGCTCCTCTGTCCATGGGATTTTTCAGGCAAGAATATTGAAGTGGGTTGCCATTTTCTTCTCCGGGGGATCTTCCTGATTCAGGGATCAAACCTGTATCTCCTGCATTGCAGGTAGATTTTTTAACCATCTGAGCCACCAGGGAAGCCCCTGGTTATTTTCATATCATGATTATCTCCAGTATAGCCAACCAGAAACTGAGGTGAAAATGTGAAAATAATTATATTTTAAAAAGTACTGATTTCTTTTTTTAATATATGGAAGTAAAACTATCAAATTCCCCAGAAAAAAATTGAAAGAAAATCATTTCTACAATGCCAGTTATTCCAGACTTGATAGATGTCTATTGACATCAAAGTTAAGGCAAATGTTTATTTACAAAAAAAAAAAAAAAAAAGTAGTGTATGGTCAGGGAAAAGGGCCAGTTAGGGACCTCCAAAAATTCTTTCCTCCACAGAAATGAAAAAACTGGTAATTTCAGAATTAAATTTTTCAGCATTCTGGAAATCAAAGACAATAATATAAGGGAAAAAATCAAGAAATCTGGTGATACTTACTGAGAACAGTGAGCAGTGTGCCATTTCTATGTGCCCTTTTCTTTTCCCCTTTCTCTTATCCAGCTCACTATAATTTTGATGAAGCTGAAACTCCAATACATTGACCACCTGATGCAAAGGGCTGACTCACTGGAAAAGACCCTGATGCTAGGAAAGATCAAAGGCAAAAGGAGAAGGCCATAGCAGAGGATGAGATGGCTAGGTAGCACCAACTAACTCAATGGATATGAATTTGAACAAATTCCAGAAGATAGTGAAGAATAGAAGAGCCTAGCATGCTGCAGTCCTTGGGATCATAAAGAGTTGGACACAACTTAGTGACTGACCAAAAACAGCGACAAGTAATAATTTTGAAAATCAATAATGCCATCATGGAAAAAACCCAGTAGCCCAGCAGCAGCCAGAGGGAGCAGAGTGGCAATGGAGCTCTTTCAAAGCTTCATTCTCAGAAATTTATCTTTATTTATCCTGACTGGTGTGTCCCTTAAAAATCTTGCATGGTTGGATTCATGAAAACATGAAATGGAGCTATTCCAGTGTGAAAAGTTTTCACCATGAATTTTTCACAAACTTTTAGAGAAAACTGACTCATTTTGAACTGTCCAGTATACTCATGGAGTATCCAGAAGGTTATGCACATGGATAGGTCTATGTGCTTGCCCAGAACTGCGTGCATGCTCAGAAAAGAACTAGGACTCTGACCTCTGGCTGTATTGAGACTGCACAAGCAGGAAGGAGAGACCAAGGCAGAATTGTCAAATACCTGATCAAGTATTGAAGGTGTAGCCCAACAAATACAGAGTCCCCAAGCACAAGTTGGAGACTTATCATTCCATGTTTTCAAGGGCATCTCTGTCCATTCTTTGGTTGACCTCTAAGCTAACCAGACAGTGATTTCAGTGGCACACACAACAAAGAATATAGACCTTACACAGTTGGCTCAGAAAAGTCACTAAACAAACAACAGCAGCTACAAAAGCGATAAGACTTCAGGAGGAAGAGGGGTCTGGTCTGTTAGATTTTGCTACATTGCATTGTTTTAAAAGTTCAATTTTCAGCAACAAGAACCACAAAATACAAAGCATGTAAAGAAACATAACATATAAAAAGTGACTAGAGGGGTTTGACAACAACTGAAAAGACAAAAGGATCAGTAATCTTGAATAGTTCAGTGGAGATTTTCCAGTCTGAGGAATACAAAGGAAATAAAGATAAATGAACAGAGTCCTGTGGGATACCATCAAGCTTACCAATATGCACATAATGGGAAAACACTTTCCAATATTGATGAAAAACACTAATCTACACATGCAAGAAGCTCAACAAAAAGTAGAAAAAATTCAAAGAGCCGTGTTTTTGTCAGAATTCTCCAGAAAAGCAGAACTGATAGGATTTGTGAGTTTGTTTCAGTCTGAGCTGTTATAAAAATGTGCTGCAGACCAGATGGCTTATAAACAACAGAAAATTATTTCTCACAGTCCTAGAGGTTGAGAAGTACAAGATCATGACACTGGCAGACTGAGTGTGATAGCTGGTGAGGACCCACTCCCTGGTGCATAGACTGTGGCTACTCACAGTGTCCTTACATGGTGGAAGAATATGAGGGAATCTCTCCACAGTCTCTGTTGTAAGGGCTTCAGTTCCATTAAGAAGGGCTCTGCCATTATGATTGAATCACCCCCCAAAGGCCTCACTTTCTAATACCAACACATTGGAGGCTAAGTTTCAATGTAAGGATTTGGAGGATACTATAGCATTAAATCCTGGCTCTCCAAATTCATGCCCTTCTTGCATGAAAAATACATTGCATCCCAGCAGTCCCAAAAGTCTTACCTTGTTCCAGCATCTGTTCCAGCATCCATCAGTTAAATATCCACTTAAAAGTCTAAGTCAAAAGTAGCACCTACACTGGTGATTCATTTCATATATGATATTATACATGTTTCAATGCCACCAATATTGTAACGTAATTAGCCTCCAATTAAAATAAATAAATTTATTTTTAAAAAGTAGCACCTAAATAACATGTGAGTGAGACAATTCATTTTGAGGCAAGTTACTCTTCCACTATGAACCTGTGAATCAAACTAGTTTTGTGCTTCCAAAATACAAGATAGAAATCACCATTCTATAAGTGAGAAATAGGAAAAAAGAAACAGGGTAACAGGTCCTAAGCAACTCAAGAACATTAAGACTCGTTTTAATGTTAAGACTCTAGGGGTGGTTTTCCTGCCCCTAGATCTTTAACTAGCTTCATCCCTATGACAATGCCAAGAGTAGCCCATGCTGCAATTCTCATGGGTTGGAATCACATGTCTGTGGCTGCCTTGGGTGAGTTTGCGTGCCAGTCTGGGTTCACTTGGGGCAGTCCAACTTCATTGGCTTCACTGGGTATTACCTTAGTGAGGAATGTCTGCACTGTGACCTTACTCCAATAGCAGTTTTCTGCTTGAGTCGTGCATGTATGGTTCCAGGAGGTTCCATCCTTTGAACTAGGTGGAAGCAGTAATGCACCTCCAATGCTTTGCTGGGTAAAACACAAGCTACATCAGGGCTTCTGGAATGGCATCCAGACAGGGCAGCTGACGAGCATGGCACTGAAATTTGGGGTACTGAACCTACAGTGTTCAGTACAATGAACAATGCTAAGCAGCTTTGGTCCCTTTTTTGAAATTGCTCTGCTCTGTCTAGGCTTCGTCTTCTCTCCTGCATGTGCATGCATGCTAAGTCGCTTCAATTATACCTGACTCTTTGCAACCCTATGGACCGTAGCCCTCCAGGCTCCTCTGTCCATGAGATTGTCCAGGCAAGAATACTGGCGTGGATTACGCTTTCCTCCTCCAGGGGATCCTCCCAACCCAGGGATCGAACCCATGTCTCCTGCATTGGCAGGTGGGTTCCTTATCGCTATCACCACCTGCTAATTACTCATTTCTTTCACTATGGATATGTTGAGAATTTTCCACATTTTTAAGTTCTGCTACACTTTAAGGCGTTTCTCTGTTCTTGCATTTTACTTTAAGTATTTAAAAGAAGCCAAGCAATACTTACTTAGATATTTCCTCTGCCAAATATTCAGTTTTATTGCTTTCAAGTTCTACCTTCCATAAAACACAAGGATACATACACAGTTCAGCCAAGTTCTTTGCCAATTTATAACACTATGGCCTTTCCTCCTTTGTCCAGCCACATGTGCCTTATTTTTGTCTAAGAGTTCATCAGAATAGCCTTTCCTGTTCATATTTCTACCAGCAGTCTGTTCACAACCACTTAGTTACTATCAAATAGAGATTTTCTTTATAGCTCTCCTATTTTCCTTTTGGGTCTTAATCAGAATGGCTTTGAAAGGTCCAGTCATGGCGAGTTGGCTTTTTCTAACACACACATCCAAAATCTTCTAGCCTCTACTGATTCCCTCATTTCAAAGCTGCTTCTGCATTTTTAGTACTTATTAAAGCAGAACCCCCACATCTTGATGTAAGACCAGATTTTTAGTCTTAGTCTGCATGTACTAGTTTAACAAAATATCAAAGACTGGATAGCTTATAAACAATAGGAATGTACTTCTCCCAGTTCTAGAGACTGGGGAACCCAAATCATTGTGCCAACAGCATTGACGTGATGGCTGATGTGGGGAGAGAGCAAGCTAGGCAAGATGGCATGTTCAGACTCTCTTGGCCCGTGTTTTGTAAATAATGACTGTGTTACAGCTGAGATCATTTATACCACTGTGCACGCGCATCACAAAGTACTCACTGGGTCCTGGGCTACTTTGTGCTGAACGGATAGATAAGCTCCACCCAGAAAAGTGGGGGCATTACAGCTGTGTCACTGTTGTGTCACAGAATGAAAGAACACAGCATGTCTGCTGCTACGACTGCTGGGCCAGCCAGGAGAGAATAAACATGTCTGCAGTCCTCATGGCTCCATGAGTTTTCTTCCAGCTTTCACGCTTGCATCTTCCCTACCCTGGGTTCAGTGAACAGTGCACATAGTGAGATACAGCAAGACAATTGGCATCATGAAAAGGATCAGCAATACAGCTGGTGAAGGGCCACTTCCTGGTTCATACATGACACCTTCCTACTGTGTCCTCACATGATGGAAGAGTGTGAGGGATCTCTCCAGAACCTCTTTTATAAGAGCAATAATTCTACTCATGAGGGCTCTAACTTCATGACATGATCCCCTCTCAAAAACCTCGCTTCCTAATATTATTGCTCTATCATCACCACTTTAAAGGTTAGAGTTTCACTATATGAATTTTGAGGAGACACACAAGTATCCAGGAGATATGAATGTATATGTGTGTGTGTGTGTTGTAAGGAATCAGCTCTTATGTTTGTAGAGGCTGAGAAGTCCCAGTATCTGTAGTCAGCAAAAGGGAAACACAGAAGAGTGAATGATGCAGTTCTAGTCCAAGTGCAGGAGACACCTAATGTACCAGTTCAACAAGTCCCACAGAATGAGTTTCCTACACTCGATATTTTGCTCTATTTGGACCTTCCATTGATTGGATGTACATCATGTGAAATGCCTGGCTGGATGAATCACAAACTGGAATCAAGATTGCTGGGAAAAATATCAACAACCTCAGATATGCAGATGACACCACCCTTATGGACAGAGATCAAAGAGGAACTAAAGACCCTCCTGATGAAAGTAAAAGAAGAGAGTGAAAAAGCTGGCTGAAAATTCAACATTCAAAAAACAAAGATCAAGTCATCTGGTTCCATCACTTTATGGCAAATAGATAGGTAAACAATGGAAACAGTGACAGACTTTATTTTGGGAGGCTAAAAAATCACTGCAGATAACAAACTTACTAAATCACTTACTTACAAAATCACTGCAGCCATGAACCTAAAAAACGCTTGCTTCTTGGAAGAAAAGCTATGACCAAGCTAGACAGCATATTCAAAAGCAGAGACATTACCTTGCTGACAAAGGTCCATCTAGTCAAAGCTATGGTTTTTCCAGTAGTCATGTATGGATGTGAGAGTTGGACTATAAAGAAAGCTGAGCACCGAAGAATTGATGCCTTTGAACTGTGGTGTTGGAGAAAACTCTTGAGAGTCCCTTGGACTGCAAGGAGATCAAACCAGTTAATTATAAAGGGAATCAGTCCTGAATATTCATTGGAAGGACTAATACTGAAACTGAAACTCCAAACTTTAGCCACCTGATGTGAAGAACTGATTCATTGGAAAAGACACTGATGCTGGGAAAGATTGAAGGCAGGAGGAGAAGGGGATGACAGAAGATGAGATGGTTGGATGGCATCACCAACTCAATGGACATGAGTTTGAGCAAGCTCAAACCTTGGACTTTCCTGGTGGCTCGGACGGTAAAGCATCTGCCTACAATTCGGGAGACCTGGGTTCAATCCCTGGGTTGGAATGATCCTCTGGAGAAGGAAATGGCAACCCACCCCAGTACTCTTGCTTGAAAAATCCCATGAACAGAGGAGCGTGGTAGGCCATAGCCCGTGGGGCCACAAAGAGTCAGACATGACTGAGTGACTTCACTTTTCACTTTCACTTTGAGCAATCTCTGGGAGTTGGTAATAGACAGGGAAGCCTGTTGTACTGCAGTCCATGGGGTAGCAAAGAGTCAGACACAAATGAGCCACTGAACTGCACTGATTGATTGGATGAAGACCACCTATATTAAGAAGAATAATCTGCATACTGAATCTATCCCCTTCATGGATCACAGCCTTCTTCTGACAAAGGGGCTTGTGTAACTCAATGAAGCTCTGAGCCATGCTGTGCAGGACCACCCAAGATGGATAGGTTATAGTGAAGACTTCTGACAATGTGGTCCACTGGAGGAGGACCATTCTAGTGTTCTTACCCAAGAACACCATGAACAGTATGAAAAGAAAAAAATATATATATATATATTAATATGTGTGTGTATGTGTTTGTATGTGTGTGTATAAATATATGACACCAGAATATAGGCCCACTAGTTTGGAAAAGTGAAGTCCTGTCTGACTCTTTGTGAACCCATGGATTGTAGTTTGCCAGGCTCCTCTGTCTATGGAATTCTCTAAGCAAGAATACTGATGTACGTTGTCATTCACTTCTCCAGGGGATCTTCCTGTCAGAAGGTGTTCAATATCCTACCGAGAAAGAGTGGAGGGTAATAAATAATAGCTCCAGAAACAACAGCTGGACCAAAGCAGAAATTATGCTCAGTTGTGGATGTATCTGGTGGTGAATGTAAAGTCCAATGCTGTAAGGAACAATATTGCATAGGAACCTGGAGTTTTAGGTTCATGAATCAAGGTAAACTGGAGATGATCAAGGAGGAGATGGCAAGTGTGAGAATCAATATCTTAGGAATCAGTGAAGTTAAATGGACTGAAATGGGTAAATTTAACTCAGTTGACCATTATAGCTACTACTGTGGGCGAGAATCCCATACAAGAAATGGAGTGGCCCTCATAGTCAACAAAAGATTTTGAAATGTAGTACTTGGGTGCAACCTCAAAAGCAACAGAAAGATCTCATCTCATTTCTAAGGCAAAATATTCAATATCACAGCAATCCAAATCTGTGTCCCATCCACTAATTCTGAAGAAGCTGGAACTGACTTCTATGAAGACTTACAAGATCTTCTAGAACCAAAACCAAAAAAAGATGTCCTTTTCATCTTTGGAGACTGGAATGAAAAAACAGAAAGTCGAGAGATATCTGGAGTAACAGCCAACTTTGACCTTGGATTACAAATGAAGCAGGGCAATGGCTAACAGAGTTTTGACAAGAGAACACACTGGTCATAGCAAACACCCTCTTCCAATAACACAAGATATGACTCTACACATGGACATCACCAGATGGTCAATACCAAAATCTTCCATCACCAGATGGTCAATACCAAAAGCTTCCATAGAGCTTTCCAGTCAAAGATGGAGAAGCTCTATGGAGTCAGCAAAAACACAAGACCAGGAGCTGACCATGACTCAGATCATGAGCTTCTTATTGCAAAATTCAAGCTTAAATTGAAGAAGGTAGGGAAAACCACTAGGTCATTCAGATATGACCTAAATTAAATCCCTTATTATTATATGGTGGAGGTACACATCAAAACATCAATGATATATTGAATTTATTATATGTCCATTTGTTTTGGCAATCAGATCAGATCAGATCAGATCAGTCGCTCAGTCGTGTCCGACTCTTTGCGACCCCATGAATCACAGCACACCAGGCCTCCCTGTCTAAACCCTTATACAGCAAATGATTTAAATACTGAATTGTTTTTGTTAAATCTAGAGAAAAATTCTCAAATAAATTCATTTTTAGCCTCATTCTATAGTCCTAATTGGCAACATATTAAAAGATTTAAGTTCTGTACCTCTTTAAAAATTCATTAAAAGTTACTTTATGCTATTTTAATTGAAAAGATGTTAAATGTTAAATTATGATTTACTTTCCGCTTTGATTTAGCACAGTGATTTTCACATTCACATCAGTTACAAAATTATCCCCCCATCCCCTAGCCCAGTTTGAAGTTGATCTTCAAACTGAAGATCAAAGTTAGATCAAAAGGACAATGATTGCTCTTCAGAACACATTCTCAAATTTTACATAGATCATAAGAACACCATATTTTCTTGTATTTTATTATATTTATCAAACTCATTTTAACCTATTCACATTTTGTAAACAGAATTTTAGCACTGTGTCCCATTGTGTTAAGATAAATATTATTTAAATTGTAAAAAACTCCCCTTTAAAAGTTAGTGTATTTTCTTAGATTTGTTATGTCATGGTGAATTGATATTTCTAATTTGCATGTTTTCCCTATAGGCATTAGATCCAAATTAATTCCTTTTATCCAATCACTAAGTTCAGGTACTAACATGAGATAAATGCTGTGGAAATAGTCTCATAGAAGGTATAGACTAATTAGGGGGAAACAACCTGCATTCAGGCATACATAATCATCGTGCCTTCCTTTATCGTAGTTCAAAGACACTATGTTTTTGAAAAATTGAAAAATCTGTGGCAACCTCACACCAGGCAAGTCCACCAGCACATTTTTCCAATAGCATTTGTTCACTTTGTGTCTCCATGTCACCTTTTGGTAATTCTTGTCATATTTTAAACTTTTTCATTATTATTATATGTCATTGTGTTCTGTGATCCGTAATCTTTGGTGTTTCTACTTTTACTTGCTGAAGGCTCAGATAATAATTAGCACTGTTTAGCAATGAAATGTTTTTATTTGATTTTTTATTAAATTAAGGTATGTATACTCTTTTTTAAGACATAATGTGATTATAAGATTGATAGACTGTATTGTAAACATAACTGTTTCATGCACTGTGAAACCAAAAATTTTTGTGTGACTTGCTTAATTGTGATATTTGTTTTATTGTAGTGGTCTGGAAATAAAAGTGCACTATGTCTGGGGTATACCTTATCAGACAAGAGAATGTTGATAAGTACTAGGAGGAAAAACACAGAATGCACAGCGACAAAGAATTAACTTTCTACTGAGTGATAAGGAAAGTCTGCTGAGATGATGTAAAAATGACCTGAGATGTGAAGGAAAAGAAACGTCCAGTTGGACAAACAGTGAAGTATTCTAGGATTGGTCAGCATGGGATAGGATTTCAATGTTTACTAGCATGAGTTTTAGCCATTTCCATGTTACTGCAAAATCAAAACTAAATGTTATTTTCCTTTATAAATTACAGTTCAGGATCTGACTGCTGCACAAACCAGGCAGGGAACCTGTTTTTGATGGTATTAGACAAGAAATGAAAAGGAGCATCTTTAATGTTCCATTTAAGAAAATTAGGGATGATTCTATCTTGCAAGTGAAATATAGATATTTCAAAATTTTGCAAAGATGTCAAAGATATTCTGTCAGTGTTTCTAAAGAAGAAATATATATTTTTTTTCAAGAGTTACTAGTAACCAATTATTTATGTTTGTTTTCAGGTAGATGGCATTCTTTTTTTTTTTTTCTTTTCTTTTCTTTTTCTAATTTTAACTTCATGGGACATTTGCTTTGTACTAAATGCAATAAATTGCATGATTTTTTGAGAGGATAGGAAGTGATCTGGGGGCCAAGGTCTCCCATGAGGATAAGTACAGTCAATTTGTTATTCCACATCTGTAAGTGAGCTAGTTAAATATATTGCAGCATATTCATATAATACTATGCAAGCATTAAAATGATATACTTAAAGTTTGTTTTTATTGAAAATATTTGCAATATAGGTTGGGATAAAATTGATTCATAATCATATTAAGATGGATGTAAGGGGCACTTGTTTAAAATGGCAACATATGAGGATCCTAAACTCAACTCCTCCCACAGGTAAAGTGAATCTACAGCTACATATGGAATATTGTTTCTGAAAGAAACCTAAAACTTAGCTGGGTCAATAAGAAAAAATACACATTGAAATGGGTAGGAGAGCCTGAGACATAGGTTTCCCTGGTGTGACAATCTATTATCAGGAGGGAACACACAATTCTCAGCTTCTCCCTGATGAATGAGTTTTAAACCCCACATCTGACACCCTGTCTTTTAAGATCTGCACCTGAGAGGTAGCTCCTCACAACATCTAGCTGTGAAAGCCAACGAGGCTTGCATCCATGAGACCCACAATACTATGGTGAATTAATAAACAATTCTCAAAAGGATCACACAGATTAGACTCAGTGTGGCTAGTGCTCCAAGACACAGTACAGAGTTAGCCACCTGCATCTGGTCCAGTCTTTATGTGAAAGAGACCTATTCATTTATCTTAAAAGACTTGACCTGAGGGTATATCAAATTTTATGCACATACAGGAGCTAATGGAAATACTCAACAAAGATCCTGAAGGTCAGTATGTGCCATCTTTCCTCTCTCCCTCTACCTTACCCCAGGTTGCTAATGTCTCCCAGAAAGAGGCTTGTACACACATCTAGAGTTCTGGTTTTTATGGCTGCCAACCCCCAAAATTAAGGACACCCCTTAATTATCTACCTCTGATAACCAGCAGAGCTTATATGTGCAAGGGCACAAGACTAACAAACAGAGAAATAGTTCTTAGTCAGCCACTTCATCCCCTCTAGTAGACAGAAACATCCAGTCTTTTCATAAAATAGGACTATCAGGTTACTTTCATAGCTACAGAGAGCTAATTAAGCACATATCTAGGGGTTAACTGTAGTTGTCTCCAGAGACTTGTAGCATCTTCATGCTCTCCCTTTGTCTCACCCGAAGTTGCCAGTGTTTCTAAGAAAGGACCTTGTGTATGTATCTGGTGCTCTAGATTTTAAAGCTGCTGCTTTGAGGGCACATTCCAGGGGGGTTGTGTTCACAGATTCAACAATACTGTAACAAACAACAAAATAGCTCTTAAGTGTCTCAGACAGAAAAACCATATCCCAGTCCTCCCTCAAAAGAGATGTGTTTGCATACTTAAAATTTGCTTCCTGAGGGTCTGACTTCCAATAAAATGAACCTAGGTGCCCACTGAGATAATCCCTTTAATGGCACTGACAGATATTGGAAAACCTCGACCACTGGTGACTACTCAGAACAAAATAGACTTCTTGAAAAATCACAAAGTTTTGAGTAGCAACCAAGAACTAGGGCACGGTTGAACCATAAGTTGGATCTCTTATATGATTTAATATTTCAAGACTGGGAGAAGTGACTGTTATTGCTTTTTTTTTCTTTTCTAATGCATAGACAGTAACATAGAAAGTCAAGAAAAATTAAGAAACAGAGGAATATGTCCCAAAGAAAGCAACAAAATAAAAGCTCAGAAAAATACCTTAATGGAAAGGAGATACACAATTTGCCTGATGTAAGGTTCAAAATCAAAGTCATAAAGATGCTCACCAAGCTCAGGAAAACAATGAATAAACAGTGATAATTTCAAGAATATGCCAATACAATAACTGAAGTGAAAAATACATTACAGGGCCTCAACAGTAGACTAAATGAAGTAGAAAAAAATATCAGCAAAAAGAAGACAGAGAAGTGGATTCATTCAGTCAGAGTAGCACAAGTAAAACATAAATTGAAAGCACGAAGACAGCTAAAAGGACTTATGGGACAATGTCAAATGACCCAATATTTGATAATACAAGTCCCATAAGGTAAAGAGACAGAGAGAGGAAAAGAGCATAAAACTTTGAAGAAAAATAATGGCTGAACAATTTCTTAATCTAGGAAAGGAAAGCGACATTCAGATCCAGGAATTTTAGAGAGTTCCAAGTGAGTTGAACTCAAAGAGATGCATACCAAGATACAGTATATTTAAACTGTCAAATGTTAAAGGCAAGAAGAAAATCCTAAAAGGAGCAAGAGAAAAACAACTTGTTACATACAAGGCAACTTTCATTAGACTATCAAGAGATTTTTCAGCAGCAGCTTCACAGGCCAGAAGGAAATTGCATGATATATTCAAACTGCTAAAAGAAAAAACAAAAAAACTAACCAGTAATACTCTACCTGGCAAACCTGCCAAAACTGGTGAGGTTGCAGAGATAGGGGCAACCTCATGTACTGTTGGTAGAAATGTAAATTGGTAAACTCACTGTGAAAAACAGTATGGAGGTTCCCCCAAAACAGTAAATATAGAAATATAAGATGTAGCAATTTCACTCTGGGTATTTAGCCAAAGGAAACAAAATCATTATCTGGAAAAGTTATCTTTACCCCATGTTCATTGTAGCATTATTTGCAATATCAAAGACATGGAAACAACCAAAATATCCGTCAGGGGATGAACTGATAAAGAATTTGTGATATATATGCATACAGTTCAGTTCAGTTGCTCAGTCATGTCCGACTGTGCGAACCCATAGACTACAGTATACCAGTCATCCCTGTCCATCACCAGCTCCCACAGTTTACTCAAACTCATGTCCATCGAGTCAGTGATACCATCCAACCCTCTCTTTCTCTATTGACCCCTTCTCCTCCTGCCTTCAGTCATTCCCAGCATTAAGGTCTTTTCCAATGAGTTAGTTCTTCGCATCAGGTGGCCGAAGTATTGGAGTCCATCTTCATCATCAGTCCTTCCAATGAATGTTCAGGACTGATTTCCTTTAGGATAGATTGGTTGGATCTCCTTGCAGTCCAAGGGACTCTCAAGAGTCTTCTCCAACACCATAGTTCAAAAGCATCAATTCTTCAGCGCTCAGCTTTCTTTATAGTCCAGCTCCCACATCCATATATGACTACTGGAAAAACCACAGCTTTGCCTAGAAAAACTTTTGTTGGCAAAGTAATGCTTCTGTTTTTAATATGCTGTCTAGGTTGGTGATAACTTTTCTTCCGAGGAGCAAGTGTCTTTTAATTTCATGGCTGCTGTGACCATCTGCAGTGATTTTGGAGCCCAAGAAAATAAAAGTCTGTCACCGTTTCCACTGTTTCCTCACTTATTTGCCATGAAGTGATGGGACCAGATGCCATGATCTTAGTTTTCTGAATGTTGAGATTTAAGCAAACTTTTTCACTCTCCTCTTTCACTTTCATCAAGAGGCTCTTAGCTCTTCTTCGCTTTCTGTCAAAAATATATGCATGTATGCATACAATTGAATATTATTCAGCCATGAAAGAGAAAGTTCTGCCATTTTTTTAATAACTGTAAATGTGGTTTTTAGCAACTGCATTATGTTGCAACAACACAGTTGTATATGAGTGCATTATGTTCAGTTAAATAGGTCAAATGCAGAAAGACAGAATTTGTATATGTGGAATCAAAAAAACAGCAAGCAAACAAACAATAAACTCTGAGCTGCAAAGAACAAATTGGCTGGGTGCCAGAGGCAGGGACTGGTGAAGGGGGTGAAACAGGTAAAGTGGTCAAAAGACACAAAACTCTAGTTATAAAAATAGGTAAGTTCTAAGGATAAAGTACAGCATGGTAAGTATAGTCAATAGTATTGCATTTCAGATTTGAAAATTGCTAGGACGAGAGATCTTAAAAATTCTTATCACACACAAAAAAATAACGATGTGGTGATGGATGTTAATCAGATTCACTGTGGTGATTAATTCACAATATATACATATATCAGGGCTTCCTGGGTCATGCAGTGATAAAGAATCCACCTGCAGGAGATGCAAGAGACCCAGGTTCTATCCCTGCATTGAGAAGATCCTCTGGAGGAGGAAATGGCAACCCGCTTCAGTAGTCTTGCCTGGAAAATTCCATGGACAGAGGAACCTGATGGGATAAAGTCCATGAGATCAGACACTCAAGAATCAGACACGACTGAGCACACACACATATATTGAAACCTTATGTTGTACACCTGAAACTAACACTATAGTATGTGTCAATTATTCATCTATAAATGTTAATTAATATTTTAAAAGATAGAATTCATAAATAAAAATTGCAGGAAAAACTAGAATGCTATACTCATGAAAAGTGTTTGTGCATTTGTACATGATGAGATTAAAAGTGATATGTATTTTTCTGTCTTTTTGATCATGTCCATTTTCTATAATAAAATATATATTTCTTATCCAGAGGAATAACGTGTTATTTTTCAATTAAGTTTCTAAATGTAACTTACATTAATAGGTAAAATATCAACATCAAATGTAAGGTCAAGAAGCTTTTAAATGTTGCTGTCAAAGTTAGAGATGTAAATTTTTAGAGTGACATTAAGGATTTTTTTCTTTTTATTTTTCCAACTACTGAATCACATTCTTGACTTAAATTTTTACTTAAGACATTTTATGATGAGATATATAGAAAATAAGCATTATTAATGATAAATGATATTTGTTGATGTTTTACAAAGCATATACAGGATGCAGATTTCATAGGAAATTATCTGGAAATAAAAATTATTATACATTGGTTTCAAACTCTGAAGTTTCTTCGGTTGGCATTTATGGTGGTTTTATATAAGATGGTAATGTCTGTACAAATATACAAATGTATATACAAATATATATAAGATGGTAATGTCTATACAAATGTTTTTACTTTTGATGCTGGTTTAACTAGTAATATTTCTCAATACTGTTGCATTCAAGGTGACGTCAGTGATTATTCAACAGGTTTTTATTCTGAAGAAAGAAATGAACGTTTGAAGTTTGGCTGCCATTATTTAAAAATGAAAATTAAAAAATAATAATAGTAAAAGAAAGAGAAAAAAAGATTAGCAGTCTGAAGAATTTGCGTGCGATGAGGTGGCTGGATCAGTTCTCTGTTGCAGCACATAGGCTTCTCTCTAGCTGCAGTGCACAGGCTTCTCTTGTTATGGCTCATGGACTTTAGGGCATGAAGACTTCACTAATTGCAGCACACACACTTAGTTGCCCTGCAGCAAGTGGGATCTTAGTTCCCTGACCAGGAATCAAACCCAAGTCAGCTGCATTGGGAGGAAAATTCTTAACCACTGGACACTGGGGAGATCCTGGGAAACTTTTTCAGAACATTATGATTATCTCTCAATTACTCAGAGATGCTACAGATAGTCCCTGCTCTCTACCTGAATATTTAGACTGGAGGCTGGACAAACAACTGAGGCTCTCTTCAAATATTATTTTACAGAAGAAGAAAATCTTACAGATGAGAAACTGAAGGTAACACGATGCTCATTTTCTCCTAATCCAAAACTCATCTGATAAATTAATAAAGCATTTTTGTGACTGTTTTCACCTTGTTAGAGTGTTATTAAATAAGTGGGATTTATATAAACAATTTTTAAATCTAACAATGGAAACAACCAAATCCAGGTGCTTCAAATAATTCAAATATAAAATAATATTTAAGACATAGCAGCCGCTGAAGTGGGCTGAGTGAATAGTGTTTCATTTACTGCTAAAGAAACTTCTAACTTACTCCAGATGAATCACAATTTAGTGGCTGAGTGGTGAGATGGAACCATAAATGAATAGACTATTTTTCTTCCATATTTATATGTCTGTCTGTCTGCCTATCTATCTGAAAAAAAAATCCATCTAAAAATGGAAATTTTCTCTTTCATTAGTGTTCATAAATCCTTGGAGGATTATTTTCACAGAAAGTTGGAAGGAATATCCTTGAATGCTGAGTGATAGGAAAGGACTAGCACATTAAAATTCTTTTCTGGCACTTTTCAATCAATTTACAGTTACTTCTTGCCTTGAACTGTCTGGCAAACTGTTGATTTTACTGTCATTGATACTTGTTTCATTTTTTTCTCCTCAATTCTTATAAACTGTATATGCAATAAGAAGGAAACACACATGATTTTCAGGGGTGGTCTATCTTTAGCCAAAATGATCCACACCAGAAAATTCCAGATGATTTCCTGGTTTTTATCAGTGATGAACTGACGTGTGTATAATTCTAACCTCTTCATTATCTGGTTTGTATTTTATTCACATTGAGTAGAAATACTTTTCAAAGGTGTGGTTTTCCTTTCTGATAGGATTTTAGATATGGAAGAAGATTTCTAGGTTGAACTGGATAGATGCTGTAGATTAATTATAAGGGAACTAATGGCAATTTAGAGGGTCACCTATGTTGTAATTAGAAAATAGAGTGCGTACACCTCATATAACCCTATTAATTGTTTTAATTGTTTACATATTTAATTTGAAAGACAAAATTTTCTTTATGGGGGAGACAGGTGGTGCCATGTAATATGTGTGATCGTAGTTCCCCAAACAGGGTTTAAACCCAAACCCCTGCACTGGACGTGGAGAGTCTTAAGCAGAGGATCTCCAGGGAAGTCTCTCTGTCTTTTTTTTTTTTTTTTAATAATTTAAACATTGCAATTTGGATCACAATAAACTGTGGAAAATTCTGAAAGAGACGGGCATACCAGACTACCTGACCTGCCTCTTGAGAAACCTGTATGCAGGTCAGGAAGCAACATTTAGAACTGGACATGGAACAACAGACTGGTTCCAAATAGGAAAAGGAGTACACCAAGGCTGTATATTGTCACCCTGCTTATTTAACTTATATGCAGAGTACATCATGAAAAATGCTGGGCTAGAGGAAGCACAAGCTGGAATCAAGATTGCTGGGAGAAATATCAATAACCTCAGATATGCAGATGATGCTACCCATATGGCAGAAAGTGAAGAAGAGCTAAAGAGCCTCGTGATGAAAGTGAAAGAGGAGAGTGAAAAAGTTGTCTTATAGCTCAACATTCAGAAAACTAAGATCATGGCATCTGGCCCCATCACTTCATGGGAAATAGATGGGGAAACAGTGGATATAGTGGTTGACTTTATTTTTCTGGGCTCCCAAATCACTGCAGATGCCAATTGCAGCAATGAAATTAAAAGACACTTACTCCTTAGAAGGAAAGTTATGATTAACCTAGACAGCATATTCAAAAGCAGAGACATTACTTTGCCAACAAAGGTCCATCTAGTCAAGGCTATGGTTTTTCCAGTGGTCATGTATGGATGTGAGAGTTGGACTATAAAGAAAGCTGAGCACCTAAGAATTGATGCTTTTGAACTGTGGTGTTGGAGAAGACTCTTGAGAGTCCCTTGGACTGCAAGGAGATCCAACCAGTTTATGCTAAAGGAGATCAGTTCTGGGTGTTCATTGGAAGGACTGATGTTGAGGCTGAAACTCCAATACTTTGGCCACTTCATGCAAAGAGTTGACTCATTGGAAAAGACTCTGATGTTGGGAAAGATTGAGGGCAGGAGAAGGAGATGACAGAGGATGAGATGGCTGGATGGCATCAACTTTCTGGACGTGGGTTTGGGTGGACTCCAGGAGTTGGTGATGGACAGGGAGGCCTGGCATGCTGCAGTTCATGGGGTCACAAAGAGTTGGACACAACTGAGCAACTGAACTGAACTGAATTGAATTGATTAAATACAGAGTCATACAGTTAGACTATTATTGTATTGTCTGTGATTAGATGTGATGTTAAAATCATGAACCAAATCATCAAATCCAATCTTCTAGGATTTTTTTGGTTTTTGAACTTAAATTCAAGCCTTTAATCCTTTTGAGTTAACTTTTGTGTTGGGTATAAAATAGTGGTGCAGTTTCATTTTTTTGCATGTTATTCAGTTTTCTCCAATACCATCTGTTTAAGAGATTCTTGTTATCTCCATTGCATATTCTTGCCTCATTGTCAGAAATTAATTGTTCATGTATGTTTGGGTATATTTTTAGACTGTCTATTCTGATCCACTGATCTGTGTGTCTGTTTTGTGCCAACATCATACTTTTTCAAATACTTTAGATTTGAAACATAGTTTGAAATCATGGAGCCTGATTCCTCCAGTTTTGTTCTCTCAAGATTGTTTTGGCTATTTGAGGTATTTTGTGGCTCTATACTAACTTTAGAATTTCTCATTCTAGTTTCATGAAAATGTTGTTGGAATTTTATAGGGATTACAAAATTTTCTTGATAATTTTTCATGGAATCTTTTTGCTAGATCATATGGATCTTGTATAAGCAATTAAAATGCAGTTAACATAAGCAGGAAATAGCTGGCACAAAATGTTAGATCAGAAATGAATTTTGAAAATGACATGGCTGAACATGATATCTTTTTATACAAGATTCAGAATCCTGGAAAGATCAAGTGGTTTATTGAAGTCAGAGAAATTGTTGTGCAGTGGATAGGAATAAAGCTCTCTCTATTGTTTCTTATACTTCCTGTCATTTCTTTGATGTTACTAGGATTCCCATCTATTTATTCTAGGCATACATGTCTAGCCATGACATTTTATAATGATATATTGACCTTAAGGGACCTTAAACAATTTATGTTATCACACTGTCTTATGGGGCTGCCCAAGTGGTGCTAGTGGTAAAGAGTCTACCTGCCAACACAGGAGACAAAGAGATGCAGGTTCAATCCCTGGGTCAGGAAGATGCCCTGGAAGACGAAATGGCAACCCATTCCAGTATTCTTGCCTGTAAAATTCCATGGACAGAGAAGTCTGGTGAACTGCAGTCCATCAGGTCACAAAAAGTTGCACGTGACTGGAGCAACTCAGCCTACTCTCTTATCACTATCTCTGTGACCCTGAAAATCTAACTTAGCTACTCTGCACTTTGGTTTCCTCATTACTGGTATCCATGATTATTAGTTTCCATCTCATAGGATTTTTATAAAGATTCAATAAAAGAGTTCCTCTAAACAGACTGGCATATCAACTGCCATTGAACATGGTTTTCTTCATTGTTTCTATTGATAATGATATGAATGTTTCCAGATAAATAGAAGAGAACCATTATGAAGAAGAACTCTCTAAAAAGGAAAAAATACATAAGTAAAATAAGTATTTCCAGAAAACAGTTTTGAGGCAGAGTCTGTAATTTTGAATTCATGATCAACACAGTCTCCTTCAATATAGTCTCCATCAATGAATGTTCAAAACTTAGGGAATAACAAAAATGAAAAAATAACTCAAATGTCTACCAACTTACAAATGGATAAACAAATGTGTTATATACACCTAGTATTCAGACTTAGACACATACAAGAACACAAATGAAACTTCAGGACATTATACTAAGTGAAGTAAGTCAATCACAGGAGGCCAAATTCTGCATGATTCTCTAATACCTGGAGAGGTTATAAGGGGCAGGGGATAAGAGGAGGGAGGGCATGGGAAGTTGTTTTTTAATTATGATGGAGTTTCAGTTTGGGAAGATGAAAAAGTTCTGGAGATCGTTGGTGGTGACGGTTATACTACAATGTTAATGTACTTAATACCACTGAATAAATACATTTAAAAATGGCTAAATTGGTTAAATTTAATGTTATGTATACCTATCATCATTAAAACAAAAGAATAAAAGGAAAGGGGTTTGCTTGAAATATAAAATTTTAAATATAAAAATTTAAAGATCTGAAATATAAAATTTTAAAAATAACGAGCCTTGTTAAAAAACTGAAATGGAAAGTCAGTGCAGTGGCAGCACATGGTGTGAATGAGGGAAATGTGTGACCTCACTGAAGCAGTGATTGTTAGCACAGGGAATGGAGGTATAAATGGTCTTCCTTCAGAAATGCCAGTTTCCCACATTTTCTGAGCCAGGAGCAAAGGAAGAGTTGACCACCTCAGTTGTTGACACCTAACTCCAAGGAGAATTTAAACACATAGAATTTAAAAGAGCCTAGGAATTGTGACTTTATTTTCATTCAAATATTGGGGATAAAGAAGAGTTGAAAGAAATTATTTTAAAGCTTTTTTATGTGTCAGAGACTATGGTGGTTACTTTATATAATCCCAACATATTTAATTAACATTTAAGAATTTAATTTATTTTTAAGAATGACTAAAGAAAAGTTATGACCAACCTAGACAGCATATTAAAAAGCAGAGACATTACTTTGCCAACAAGGTCCGTCTAGTCAAAGCTATGGTTTTTCCAGTCGTCATGTATGGATGTGAGCTGAGCACCGAAGAATTGATGCTTTTGAACTGTGGTGTTGGAGAAGACTCTTGAGAGTCCCTTGGACTGCAAGTACATACAACTAGTCCATCCTAAAGGAAATTAGCCCTGAATACTCATTGGAAGGACTGATGCTGAAGTTGAAACTCCAATACTTTGGCCACCTGATAAAGGAACTGATTCATTTGAAAAGACCCAGATACTGGGAAAGATTGACGGCAGGAGAAGAAGGGGACAACAGAGGATGAGATGGTTGGGGGGCATCATCGACTCAATGGACATGAGTTTGAGTAAATTCTGGGAGTTGGTGATGGACAGGGATGCCTGGCATGCTGCAGTCCATGGGTCACAAAGAGTTAGACATGACTGAGACTGAATTGAACTGAATATTTTCAGGAATGAAATGTATTACCCTTAAGGAACAATCCATCAACCTGATAGCTCAGTTGGTAAAGATTCTGCCTGCAATGCAGGAGACTCCAGTTTGATTCCCAGGTAGGGAAGATCCACTGGAGAAGGGATAGGATACCCACTCCACTATTATTGGGCTTCCCTTGTGGCTCAGCTGGTCAAGAATCCACCTGCAATGATGGAGACCTGGGTTCAATCTCTTGGTTGGGAAGATCCCCTGGAGAAGGGAAAGGCCACCCACTTTGGTATCCAAAGGCTACCAATTTTTCTGGACTGGAGAATTCCATGGACTGTTATAGTCCATGGGGTTGCATAGTGTCAGACATGACTGAGAAACTTTCACTTTCAAGAACAAATATTCACCCACACATTTTTACCCTTCTATCCTGCAGTGTAGATCACAACAAGCTGTGGAAAATTCATAAGAAGATTGGAATACCAGACCACTTTACTTGCCTCCTGAGAAACCTGTATGCAGGTCAAGAAGCAACAGTTAGAACTTGACATGGAACAACAGACTGGTTCCAAATTGGAGAAGAAATATGTCTGGGCTATATATTGTCACTCTGCTTATTTAATTTATATGCAGAGTACATCATGTGAAATGCCAGGCTGGATGAAGCACAAACTGGAATCAAGATTGCTGTGAGAAATGTCAATAACTTCAGATATGTAAATGACACCACCCTTATGGCAGAAACTGAAGAGGAACTAAAGAACCTCTTGATGAAGGTGAAAGAGGAGAGTGGAAAAGCTGGCTTAAAACTCAGCATTCAAAAAGCGAAGATCATGGCATCTGGTCCCATTACTTCAAGGCAAACAGATGAGGAAACAATGGATATGGTGACAGATTTTAATTTCTTGGGCTCCAAGATCACTGCAGATGGTGACTGCAGCCATGACATTACCTAGAAAACATATTTAAAAACTGAGACATTACTTTGCTGACAAAGGCTCATCTAGTCAAAGCTATGGTTTTTCCAGTAGTCATTATGAATGTAAGAGTTGGATCATAAAGAAGGCTGAGCACCAAAAATTGATGCTTTTGAAGAATGTGATGTTGGAGAAGACGTTTGAAAGTCCCTTGGACTGCATGGAGATCAAACCAGTCAATCCTAAAGGAAATCAATCCTGACTATTCATTGGAAAAACTTATGTTGAAGCTGAAGCTCTAATACTTGGCCACCTGATGCAAACAGCCAGTTCATTGGAAAAGACCCCTGATGCTGGGGAAGTTTGAAGGCAGGAGGATAAGGGAACAAAAGAGGACAAGATGGTTGAATGGCATCACTGACTCAATGGACGAGTTTGAGCAAGCTCTGGGAGATGGTGTAGGACAGGGAAGCCTGGTATCCTACAGTCCATGGTGTCACAAAGAGTCAGACATGACTGAGTAACTGAACAATAACAACCATAATACATGGATCAAATATTTATCAGTAGAGCTTGAAGTACATGTGTATGTGCATGTGTGATGTGACCTTTTAAAAGGACAAACACTATAATTTTTGATGAACTTATTTATAGGTAGTTGCAATTTATAAACATGCATTTCTGAAAGAGTTAAAGAAAAGCAATGTAAATCCTTCCAAAAGTCTAAGAAATAACTGCATAGCACTATTTTTTCTTATATATTTCTATTAAGGGCCCTCAAAACTATATAGGCCAAATGTTAAAGCTCTGGAAATCTGACAGGTTCACCGACGTGGTCCATGGTCCTAAGTGGAGACAAACTGATAAGTATGAACTATTTTAAGGAGGAAGCCAAGGAGGAAGAACTTGAAACTCAAAATGGGACATGGGAGGCCTGAGATTTAGTACTCTCTGTCTCACTTTAACAAATTTACTTAATTTTTTATGCCTCAATTTTCTCATGTCTCAAATAAGAATTTCAATAGTATTTGATTCATAAGGTTCAAGGGAAGATTAATTAAAATAATACAGTAGAATAAGTGATGCATAATAAATTCATACAATGTGCAAATAATTTAAAGACATTAAATTAATAAATTAATACATTAGTAAAGATGTTATCAATAGTAAGAGCTATGAAAATAATATTAATTTATATAATAAATTAACTTATGTACACAACTAATAGTAATTATATTTAACTAACAATATAAATAATTATAATTAAGATTAATTAATATAAGATTAACAATAAAAGTAATAATGAAAGTAATTCATATTTTGTGTCAGGTATAGTGCTAAATATTTTATAGCTATTACAATATTTAATATTACCAACAACACTATGAAATCTATATTATTATTTTTATAATCCTGTCCCTACTGTGAATGGAACATAAGACACAGAGAAGGTAAGTCACTAAAAGCAGACTGAAGATTCCAACTGAAGAGTTCTGCTTCAGAATTCATGCTTCTCACATAGTAAATGTGCATGAATGGTAGTCCGTGGCACCTGCCATAGCATTTAACATGGAAAGAGCACAGGCCATAATAACATATTCTAAATATCATTAGTTGATTAATTTCTTCTATTTTTAGTTTTACAAATGCTCTATTTTAGTTGTATTAATCCTCACATAAGGTGAAAAGTCAGCCCTCTTACAATACTACTAAAAATGGGCATGTTCTGAGATACAGAAAACAGAAAGTGGTGACCCAGTTGGTGCAATGGTATTTCTCTTAAATTCCTGCAACACTTAACTTATAAATTCAGATATAAGATCTCAGAATAATCAGGAAATTTATGAAATAAACAATGCAGAGAACAAGCTTTAAGCACAGAGGAATGAATGAGCAAGAGGAACAAAAAATTTTACGTACTCTAGAATCATCTAAATTTTTGAAATATGTAGGCCTATTTTTTTTTATTTTATTTTATTTAACTTTACAATATTGTATTGGTTTTGCCATATATCAACATGAATCTGCCACAGGTATACATGTGTTCCCCATCCTGAACCCTCCTCCCTCCTCCCTCCCCATACCATCCCTCTGGGTCGTCCCAGTGCACCAGCCCCAAGCATCCAGTATCGTGCATCGAACCTGGACGGGTGACTCGTTTCATGTATGATATTATACATATTTCAATGCCATTCTCCCAAATTATCCCACCCTCTCCCTCTCCCAAAGAGTCCAAAAGACTGTTCTATACATCAGTGTCTCTTTTGCTGTCTCCTACACAGGGTTATTGTTACCATCTTTCTAAATTCCATATATATGCGTTAGTATACTGTATTCGTGTTTTTCTTTCTGGCTTACTTTACTCTGTATAATAGGCTCCAGTTTCATCCACCTCATTAGAACTGATTCAAATGTATTCTTTTTAATGGCTGAGAAATACTCCATTGTGTATATGTACCACAGCTTTCTTATCCATTCATCTGCTGATGGACATCTAGGTTGCTTCCATGTCCTGGCTATTATAAACAGTGCTGCGATGAACAATATGTAGGCCTATTTTAATGTCTCTCAGAGAAGGCAATGGCACCCCACTCCAGTACTCTTGCCTGGAAAATCCTATGGACGGAGGAGCCTGGTAGGCTGCAGTCCATGGGGTCGCTAAGAGTCAGAAACGACTAAGCGACTTCACTTTTTCCACTTTCATGCTTTGGAGAAGGAAATGGCAACCCACTCCAGTGTTCTTGCCTGGAGAATCCCAGGGACGGGGGAGCCTGGTGGGCTGCCGTCTATGGGGTCGCACAGAGTCAGACACGACTGAAGCAACTTAGCAGCAGCAGCAGCATTTTAATGTCACAATAGAACTAAGCAGATTCCTTAAACTGAAAAACTATAGATGTGAAAAAATATCTCCATGGTGGAGAAAGAAAGGCTGCAGCGTAGTTGTTAGGCTGCAGAACCTCCGTTTTGTTGGAGCTATGGTTCTCCAAGCTCCAACTTCTACTTCTACAGTGGGGTTGAAACTTACTCAAGGAAGGCCTTCAGTTTTCACATGACATTCCAGCAAAGGTTGAGATTAGTCTCCTCACACATAAAGTCTTATGCTGGAAGATATATTAATGATATCGATATCGATAGCACAAGAAAGTTCAAGAACGAAACCTAGAGTGTTAAATAATATGTCCCAAGTCACACAGTTCATGAACGTGGTCCCCACTTGTTTTTCCTCCTACATATTTACGTTTATTGTATGTCTCATTTTCACTTTTACCACTTTACTAGGCAGCAGACATCTACCATTGAAGAGTGCCTCTTGCTTAATTTTCTGTCAGAAAACTTAAACCATAATCAACTGGGCTAACAGCATATCTGTTTCCCAAAGCCAATTGTAATCTGTGTCAGAGACGTGAATCTGCATTGTTGTTGTGCCTGTTTCCTTTTCTTAAACCAGAATGCTGTCACCTAGAAAACTAGAGGCTGTATCATTGACAGGCAGGTTTCTTTATTTTATTTATTAATTTTTTATTGTCTACCCCCTTTGCTGCTGCTAAGTTGCATCAGTCATGTCTGACTCTGTGTGACCCCATAGACGGCAGCCCACCAGACTCCCCCAACCCTGGGATTCTCCAGGCAAGAGCACTGGAGTGGGTTGCCATTTCCTTCTCCAAAGCATGAAAGTGAAAAGTGAAAGTGAAGTCACTCAGTCGTGTCCAACTCTGTGCGACCCCATGGACTGCAGCCTGCCAGGCTCCTCTGTCCATGTATTTTCCAGGCAAGAGTGCTACCCCCTTTACCTTTTCTCAATTTAAAGATATCCCAGAAATGGGCTCCTCATTGTCCACTGCAATGTCCTCTGTTATTTTTACTTAAGTGCATCACTGCAAATAATATTGTGCGGCTATTTTTTTAATTTAATTGAGTTTTGTTTTAGGATTTTTCTCTCTGTAAAGAGGTTTCATGACAAAATCTAGCAAATATCCCTATCAGCTTATAAATAAATCATTATATTAAAGAAGTGCCTGCTAACTCATGTCAGTCATGTCCGACTCTTTGTGACCCTATGGACTGTAGCCCTCAAGACTATTCTGTCAGTGAGATTCTCCAGGCAAGAATACTGGAGTGGGCTACCATGTCCTTCTCCAGGGGATCTTCCCGATTCAGAGATCAAACCTGGGTCTCCCCAGTTGCAGGGCAGGTTCTTTACCATCTGAGCCACCAGGGAAGCCCTAGTAAAAAAGTAGAATTTATTACTATATGAATGTGCAAGACAGTCCAAAGATATTCTCAACAAGGCAGAAGGGAACAAAGGAAAAAAAGAGATACTCTGCAAAATTTTAGCAAAACCTACTTCTATATACAGCTGAAATGACTATAAAAAGTTAAGAAACAGAGAAAGCACATTATATTCTGGAAAACAAAGCTTGTACTGTTGAACTGCTTTACATTTTAATGTGTAAATTTGTTCTTGGCTTTTCCATTGAAAACATCAAACCATTTGGCATTCTGTGTGAGACATAAATGCATTAAAAATGTGCAGCAACATTTATTAAAATATATAAAGGAACAAAGGCTAAGATTAATTTTCCCTTTCTCTTTTTATTTGAGGGCCACCACTAGGGCATTTAATATGGGTAAAGCCAGATTCGTAAAGCTTTCACTAGACAGTTATCACAAATGAGTAAGAGCTTAATCAGCATATATCTTTTAAATACATTCAATAGAGGAATTGGACTGTTCATTGCATTGTAATTTATAGGGTTTTTGTTTTTGATTACATAAGGGAAATGCATTTTTATGCCTTAAAAGCATTCTTTTGTGATGTCAAAAATGTATTACATTATTGTTCAGAAAATGGTGTTTCAATTTGGTGCGGAAGTCTAAAATCACCGGAGTGGAAAAGATAACAAGTAGATTCTTCAAAGTCTTGCCATTTGTGAATTTTTTTTTCTTCCAAAGTTCTTTTCTTTGGTTAGATAATGAGTGCAACTCTGCTCAATGGCACCTTTCAATTCTTTCTAAGTGTTTAAATCCTGTATTTACTATATTTGTGGAAAGTCTGTTTAAACAGGATTAAAATAAGTGCGTATTTAGTATTTCAATCAGACATAAAGAAAGAAAATGATGTTGAAATAAAGTTTGATTTTTTTCCCTTCTTTCTTTGTATTTGGTGACTGTATGCAAGTAATTCAATCTCCACTTAGATAATAAATACCTAAGGTAACTATGTGGATCAGCCACTATCAACGATGCTTATAGAAAATAAACTAAAGAGGCAAAGCAGTTGTTCTTAACTGTAAAGTTTTGTTGTTTTTGTTTAGTGGCTAGGTCATGTCCGACTCTTTTGTGACCCCATGGACTGTAGCCTGCCGAGATCCTCTATCCATGGGATTTTCCAGGAAAGAATTCTGGAGTAGGTTGCCATTTTCTTCTCCAGGGGATCGAAGTAAAACTTATCAACATGCTAACGGAACCTTGTTTTCTGAAGACAGGGGCCTTTGTAACCATTCCCCTCTCTTCAAATGGCAGTCTACTTCTCTCCTGAGGTGGTCCCTGTGGCCCTGCCTCTTCTGTTTATCCCAGTCCTTATTGCTTTCTCCACATCCATCATTCTCTCAACAAAGAAAATAAGACTCACTGCCTATTCTGAAATTATTGTAACTCCTTATCAGCCAAAAGGAAAAGGACACTTTCCTTTCCCTGGGAGTTTGCTGTAGTGACTGTTTTTATAGGTCAGTCCAAGAGGGAAACATTTTCTTTTAGATTGAATCCTTCATTGTTCAGAGGAGAGCTCAAAACACAGATAAAGTTATCATTCTGAGAAAGAGCACCCAAGACATACGTCTCCCCTCCCTTTCTCTCTTCTCCAAAGAAAATAATTTGCATACATGTATCCTTCTGAGCTTTGTCCAAGTCTGCTCTTGACAGATGCTATCTGAAAAAAGTGACTATCGAGAGAAGACAGGTACACTAATCAGGCATTTCCAGTATTGGTTGGGGCAAAGCAGAACTCTTCACTGCCAGTGGGAAGATGACCCTGAGGAGATGGCCGCCCCTTTCTATCTTCAGAGAACTTCTCTGGATGTCTTTAGAAAGCACCTGCTGCTGCTGCTGCTAAGTCACTTAAGTCATGTCTGACCCTGTACGACCCCATAGATGGCAGCCCAAAAGGCTCCCCCATCCCTGGGATTCTCCAGCCAAGAAAACTGGAGTAGGTTGCCATTTACTTCTCCAATGCATGAAACTGAAAAGTGAAAGTGAAGTTGCTCAGTCATGTCCGACTCTTCACAACCCCTTGGACTGCAGCCTACCAGGCTCCTCTTTCCATGGGATTTTCCAGGCAAAAGTACCGGAGTGGGTTGCCATTGCTTTCTCTGTTAGAAAGCAATGTGCTCTGTAAACTCTGGTAAACTCTGTATGTTTTCTATAGTAGCACTTGCTTATCCAAAATTGACTTAATTATAAAAATTCTACATATTGCAGGGCTTTTCTGAGGCAAATACATAATAATACATGTGGAATTATTTTGAGATATCATTGTGAATCCATGAATATAAGGGATTGCTGTCTTTAGGAAATCAACCAAACTTCTCCCCAAAGTAACTAACCTAAGCTTCTGATTTGATTTTTAACTTCAAAATATGCATATATTTTCATATTGCATATGTATATATATAGTATTTATTTAAATAATCTTTCAATTCACATTTGATTAACCTGGACTGTGTAATAACATAAAGGTAGATGTTCTGCAATTTTTTATTTAAATTACACAGAGAAACTCCAGTACTTTGGCCACCTCATGCGAAGAGTTGACTCATTGGAAATGACTCTGATGCTGGGAGGGACTGGGGGCAGGAGGAGAAGGGGACGACAGAGGATGGGATGGCTGGATGGCATCACCGACTCGATGGCCATGAATCTGAGTGAACTGTGGGAACTGGTGATGGACAGGGAGGCCTGGTGTGCTGCGATTCATGGGGTCACAAAGAGTTGGACACGACTGAGTGACTGAACTGAACTGAGCTGAAATGATTCTTCTGACTTGCCTTACTCTAATGTTACATCCTATTTGTACCTACTTTTACTATAGTAATCATTACCATATTATAAATATAGTATACTAGTCTTTAGACAGGGACTTCCCTGGTGGCTCAGACAGTAAAACATCTGCCTACAATGCAGGAGACCCAGGTTCAATCCCTGGCTTGGGAAGATCTCCTGGAAAAGGAAATGGCAACACCCTCCAGTATTCTTGACTGGAAAATCCCATGGACAGGGGAACCTGGTAGGCTCTAGTCCATGGTGATTTGCAAGTATTTAAAACAGTGCAATTGCTCTAATCAGTTCAGTTCAGATCAGTTGCTCAGTCGTGTCCAACTCTTTGCGACCCCATGAACCACAGCACGCCAGGCCTCCCTGTCCATCACCAGCTCCCAGAGTTCACTCAAACTCACGTCCATCAAGTTGGTGATACCATCCAGCCATCTCATCCTCTGTCGTCCCCTTCTCCTCTTGCCCCCAATCTCTCCCAGCATCAGAGTCTTTTCCAATGAGTCAACTCTTCACATGAGGTGGCCAAGTATTGGAGCTTCAGCTTTAGCATCAGTCCTTCCAAAGAATACCCAGGGCTGATCTCCTTTAGAATGAACTGGTTGGATCTCCTTGCAGTCCAAAGTCCAAGGGACTCTCAAGAGTCTTCTCCAACACCACAGTTCAAAAGCATCAATTCTTCAGCACTCAGCTTTCTTCACAGTCCAAATCTCACATCCATACATGACCCCTGGAAAAACCATAGCCTTGACTAGACGAGTAATGTCTCTGTTTTTGAATGGGCTATCTAGGTTGGTCATAACTTTCCTTCCAAGGAGTGTCGTTTAATTTCATGGCTGCAGTCACCATCTGCAGTGATTTTGGAGCCCCCCAAAAAATAAAGTCTGACACTGTTTCCCCACCTATTTCCCATGAAGTGATGGGACCGGATGCCATGATCTTCGTTTTCTGAATGTTGAGCTTGAAGCCACCTTTTTCACTTTCCTCTTTCATCAAGAGGCTTTTTAGTTCCTCTTCACTTTCTGCCATAAGAGTGGTGTCATCTGCATATCTGAGGTTATTGATATTTCTCCTGGAAATTTTGATTCCAGCTTGTGCTTCTTCCAGCCCAGCGTTTCTCATGATGTATTCTGCATATAAATTAAATAAGCAGGGTGACAGTATACAGCCTTGATGTACTCCTTTTCCTATTTGTAACCAGTCTGTTGTTCCATGTCCAGTTCTAACTGTTGCTTCCTGACCTGCATTTAGGTTTCTCAAGAGGCAGGTCAGGTGGTCTGGTATTCCCATCTCTTTCAGAATTTTCCGCACTTTATTGTGGTCCACACAGTCAAAGGCTTTGGCATAGTCAATAAAGCAGAAGTAGATGTTTTTCTGGAACCCTCTTCCTTTTTCCATGATCCAGCTGTTCTAATAATATCTCATAAAAAACTTCAAAACCTAAAACATAAAGTAGGTCCATTCTCTACATCTATATCTCCATTCCTTCCCTGCAAATAGGTTCATCAATAGCATTGCAACAGATTCCATAAATATGGGTCAATATACTATATTTGTTTTTCTCTTTCTTACTTATTTCACTCTGTATAACAGGCTCTAAGTCCATCTACCTCAATAGAACTGACTCAAATTTGTTCTTTATTATGGCTGAATAATATTCCATTGAATATATGTACCATACCTTCTTTATCCACTCATCTGTTGATGGACATCTAGGTTGCTTCCACGTCTTGGCTATCGTAGATAGTGCTGCAACGAATACTGGGGTACATGTGTCTTTTAGAATTGTGGTTTTCTCGGGGTGTATGCCCAGTAATGGGGTTGCTGGGTCTCATGGTAGATTTATTCCTAATTTTTTTTTAAAGGAATCTCTGTGCTTTTCTCCATAATGGCTATATCAGTTCAACATATATATATATATATATATATATATATATATACTATTGTGTGTAAATGGGTAGCTGGTAATAAGTTGCTGTATAGCACAGGGGGCTCAGTCTGGCACTCTGTGATGACCTGGAGGGGTAGGATAGGAGAAGTGGGAGCTCAAGAGGAAAGGAATATATGTATAATTGTGGCTAACTCACATTGTTGTGTGATAGAAGCCAACATGAAGATTTTAAAAAGTAAAAAAAAAAAAAAACCAGCAAAACTCAGATACTCACTTTCAGTTCAGTTCAGTCGCTCAGTCGTGTCCAACTCTTTGCGACCCCATGAATCGCAGCATGCCAGGCCTCCCTGTCCATCACCAACTCCTGTAAGACCAAGTTAGAAAAACAAAAACACAATGTTAAAAAGAATTTTAATAGCAAAATTAGACTTTATATGAACATGACAGTTATTTTTTGAAAGATTTGACCACTGAAGCACCAAATTATTTATATGAGGACAATAAACACAGCCTTTTTAAATCAGTTACCATGGATGATTGCTTTTTTATTTCTATCTGTTGAACTTGTATCTACTGAAAAACAATGACTCATTTGCCTGTTTCTCTGTCCTTCAGAATCTAGCCCCTTTATTTATTTACCAGCCAACATAAATCTTTAGGTCCTTAAAGAGCCATTTAATGGGACCCTCTTAGGAGCATACTCAGCTCTTAGCCCTCTGCTCATTATTTTCCCTAATATAGAGAAAGCAAAATATTTAGATTTGACCTTTTTTGACATGATATTGTAGAGCTTTGTTATATTAATAAAGAAATAATAAACACTCACTGAACTCTTATTCTGTGCCAAGAATTATGCTAAGTAATTTATACATAATGGCTCTTTTAATTAAAAGGAGAGGCTACATCAGAATATAAAGTTATTATTTTATTACAAGCTTTATTACATTTTTTATTCTGTTAATAAATGTGCACTAGACATCAATGACCCATTTGTAGATAATATGAGATATGAACCAGAGAAACCATATTCACTAGGTAAATCAAAAAGCGCTCTTGACTCTAAGGAGAGTCATTTGTTGGGTAGAAAAGTAATTGGCCTTCACTGGGTATAATCCATCAATTCTCCCAAAGAACTGGTTAATTGATGGAAATGTCAATCAATGCATTTGTCAATCTTTTGAATCAGCCATACTTAAAGGCATTAAACTCACATCAGCTTGCTATTTGTCCCTCTGCATCCATTTATCCATACTAAAAGGCAGGTACAAAGATAACATCATGGGAATCTATAATAAATGCTAAGAAGATTCACCTAATTAGAGCATTCAGTGTAATTTTACTTAATAAAATGGTATTTTTTACATGGTTACAGAGAGCACATATGTCTTTATAAGCCTGTATGCATATACAAGCTATATGACTATATGTATTTCATATGTTTTATATGTGATATGTGTATAACATGTAAATTTGTATGCATATATATATATATATATATATATATATATATATGATATCTATAGATAAATATATCCACATCTTACCTGTTACTTGGCTGGATGCCTTAGGATATACCTTAGTAAATAAACTTAAATATTTCTATTAATATTTATAACATAAATATATGTACTTTTTCTCAAAATACAACATAGAATTTGAAATAGTAATCAATTATTTAAATCAAAGAATACCTAGGATAGAAATGAAGGCCTATTAATTCATGTTCTTCCTGTGAGCAAAGTGGGAGAATGTTTTATGGGAGATAACTAGCTTTTATAATATCAAGCTGCCAACATGTATTGGAAAATGAGGATGCCTTTATTTAGGGTGGCAAATGTTCATCATAGTTCTCAGCCCAGGTGACTCACTCATGCTATTAAAAACTAGAAAAAGCCCCCAAGGTAAGGTCATTATCTGATGACAGGCACTTCTCATCTGATGTCCCCTTTATATGCAGAAGTTGAGGGAAAAGCAGAAATCTCCTCCTTGTGAGAAAATCAGCTCTCAGATAAAGTTTTCTTCCAAAGAAGTGACTTTTCCAAGCTACCTCGATCCAAACAACTGGCATGTGGTGCATTTTGAAGATGGATTGTCAGCTGTGCCCCCACAGCTGTGAGAGTCTGGCACACTTGCTCTGAAGCCAGCGAGCAGGAAGACAGATACTGTCATTTTGGGGGGAATGGATCACCCACAGATGTTTAGAGGAGGAGAAGTGTCTATGTCCTTTGGCAAGCTCGTCAAAATCAACCTCTTACACACAGGCACAGAAAGAACTGGAATCACTGCCTAGTCTGTCATCACATCACTCAGCATACTTTTAAACCACCCCCTCATTCATCCTTAAATGGAAAATAAATTACTTGAGATGAAATTCTTTGGCCCTGGAGCAGATGGTAGCATATACCTCCAACATGAAGGAAACACAATACACCTGGATTTTTGAATCCCAAAGTTTCTAAAGAGCAACTTCCTGCTCTAGAAAGCCAAGACCTATTTTTTTCCACTAGAAGCATTCCAAACATAGAGTTAATGTTTGCTTATGAATACATTTTTGTTCTTTCTTTACCTTACAGTAGCAGCATCTCGTTCTTCATATGCTACCAGTGTCTTTGTATGTTTGAACTGACCAATGACATTAATGGTCAGGGGTCATTCTGACTAGCAGAAATGTGGTTTTGTAGAAACATGCCTCTTCGGTCCTTTCTGTTTGTGTTCTCTCTTCTTGCAAACATTTACTCTTCTGCTTTACCATAGCCCAAACACTACTACTCCGTTTTCAGCTCTACTATTCTTATACTTCCATTGCCATAGCTAACTGAGCTATTTCATAGGCTCATTAGAAACTTCAGAATAGAGAATCTGATTGGCTCAAGCCATCAGATTTAATAAGATAGCTTTCCCTATGTCAGTTGTCCTCCTCCAGTTCCAATCAGATGAAACCAAGGAAAGATAGTCATATACTACAAAAATGACTACAGAAGGCTATTTTATGAGTTTAAATAGGCAGCTTACAAATAAATAAAGTGAGTATTAGGTGAGTGAGTGAAGTTGCTCAGTCGTGTCCGACTCTTTGCGACCCCTGGACTGTAGCCTGCCAGGCTCCTCCATCCATGGGATTCTCCAGGCAAGAATACTGGAGTGGGTTGGAATACTGGGTAGGCATCATAAAGGTGTCATTGTATGCTACTTTCTCAAGCTAAGTCAATAAATAGCAAGATGAGCAAAAACTGAAAAATCCAATGCTTTTTTTTTTTTAGATTAAGGACAAAGTTGTCATTATTATATGTATATGATTTATTCATTCTTCATGTCTCTGATTTAAAAAAAATCTAGACACTGCTGCCTTTATGATTTAATTACTCAGAGTTTATGTACTTGTCAAAGTTCAGATAAATGTATTATATCTTAGATCCTCACACCTTGTACAATGCCTGACACAGAGCTTAATTAACATTTGAATAAATGAGTTAATAAAATTCCTGAAAGAATGTGTGGGGTTATATAGGCTTTGGACCATGATATCCTTAAAAAAAAAAAAAAAAAACTGGAAGAAAATTCTCTTATAAATGGAATTTACAGACATCACTTTTTTGTTATTATTTCATTCAGCACCAAGTATGTATTTTTTGTGTCTTCTGAATTCAACTGCTGTTCACTTTTAATTTATTTCAAAATAGATTCTGTGCTGCTCTTTCATTTTCAGTTTTTGAATTTGTGTTGTTGAAAGATGGATCATCTACACAATTGGATAATTAGAATTAGGAAGTTTTGACTTAAGTCTCCATTTAGATATCAATCAAGTGGAGATAAATATGATTTTGGTTTTCTTGTCATTTGGATCTGAACTTCCAAATTTGACCTGTTACTTCCAAAAGGCAACTGGTGATCTGGACTTCAATGAAGGCATTTAATTGAATTTTCAAGTGTGTTTGCATGAAGTTTTTCTGTAAATAATTATGACTTGGGCCTGTGTTGCCTGTTTTCCTATTCTATTTAAAAGTATTCCTTCATAGCTCAGTTGGTAACGAATCCACCTGCAATGCAGGAGACCCTGGTTTGATTCCTGTATTGGGAAGGTCAGCTGGAAGAGGGATAGTCTACCCACTCCAGTGTTCTTGGGCTTCTCCTGTAGCTTAGCTGGTAAAGAATCCACCTGCAATGTAGGAGACCTGGGTTCATTCCCTAGGTTGGGAAGATCCCATGAAGAAGGGAAAGGCTACCCACTTCAGTATTCTGGCCTGGAGAATTCCATGGACTGTATAGTCCATGGGGTTGCAAAGAGTCAGACACGACTGAGTGACTTTCACTTCACTTCACTTCACTTCATACATCAATGCTTTAAAGTGCTCAACTTGGACAAAAAGTTATAAGCAAAATAAATGAAGTGGAAACACCTTCCTATCAATGGAGACATTTGTTTCAAAACTGAAGCATTTATTGAGGACAATGCTCTCATCCAGGGATAAAATGATGACCAAAGGTGCTTTTTTTTATAAGCATAACTTTTCTTGGAAAATCTGATGTACAATGAAGAGAAGAATATTTCTGCTTTGAGAAATAAGCAGTTCATTAAACTAGACTAAGAGTTAAATGCCACTTTCATGTATGTCATTCTTGTCACCTAAAAATGAGTTCCAACGTCTCTGATTGATGTGACTTTTCTTTATTTGGCCCCACTCTACATTTCCCACTTTTCATTATCCCACATTCCAAGCTCATTCAAGATCTGGGGCAGTATCCATTACCCTGTTCCTCATCCTTCTTTGAATCTCTTACTCTGATTTCAGTGCCCAGCTAAATGATCAAGTCTCAGTCCACCCCACCTCCTTTTTTTTCCTTTTCCAATAGATGACCAAGTGCCATTAATTCAGAGAAACCATAAAAGACCCACATATCAGTGAATCTTTTATTTTGAGAGTTAGGCCGTTTTTAGATGCAAACATGGGTTATGATTGAACAGTGGCATACTAGAAGAATTAGCCTTTTAAAATGGGCATGATCTGGAAAGGCAAGTTTCCCCTCTATATATCCCTCACCTTCATCACAAGCTATTTATTGCTTAGTATTTACATCAGATAAGTTTTAACTGATAATTGATGTAAACTAAAGGAATGCTTTAAAAAGTGATTGTTGTTCAGCCATTCAGTCATGTGCGACTCTTTGTGACCCCATGGTCTGCAGCACACCAGGCTTCCCTGTCCTTCATCATCTCCTAGAGCTTGCTCAAACTCATGTCCATTGAGTTGGTGATGCCATCCAATCATCTTATCCTCTGTTGTCCATCTCTCCTCCTGTCCTCAATTTTTTCCAGCATCAGGGTCTTTTCTAATAAGTTGGCTCTTCATATCAGGTGGCCAAAGTATCAGAGCTTCAACTTCAACATCAGTCCTTCCAAAGAATATTCAGGGTTGATTTCCTTTAGGATTGACTGGTTGGATCTCCTTGCAGTCCAAGGGACTCTCAAAAGTCTTCCCCAACACCACAGTTCAGAAGCATCAGTTCTTCAGTGCTCAGCCTTCTTTATGGTGTTTAGGCAAAAAAAGTGATTATTTCCCTTAAACTCATCACTATTGCTTATAATATCTTTGGCAAATATTAAGTGATCAATTATTAATACAGATAGGAATGCTTTAAGGGTGATCAATAAGATTCTTTTAAAATAATTTTTTGTATATGAAGTCCTCCGTTTAACAGGACCTTTGCTCAATTGTTTTGTCAATGTGACATATTGTTTACTATCATTCACTTGCTTGGAATTACCTCCTTATTCCATCCATCTATGCCAAATTCACCTAGTTCATCTGATCTTTCAAAGTCATCTGCAATTCTCATGCTTTCTTCGACCATTTTCTGGATTAATGACATTGCATATTGACTTTCTATAGTCCTTTTAAGCTGTACAAAAGTTTATTTGGAATTATTATTATAACATTTTAGAACTAGAATGAATGTTAGAGATTTCTAGTCCCATTTTCTAGTCCCATACACAGGAAAAATTGAGACCTCTAGACTCCCTCCTCTTCTATGTTGTTTTGCAGAACTCAATTTTGTTAAAGTCATACCTTAGGGTTTACTTGGTGGCTCAGATGGTAAAGAATCCACCTGCAATGCAGAAGACCCAGGTTCAATCCCTGGGTCAGGAAGATCACCTGGGGAAGGGAATACATGAATATATGTGATAAAGTTGTAAAAACCTACATTCACACTCACACACAAATGGTTAAAAGTTAGACGCAAGAAATACAAATAAGATTGATAGGATAACATCAATCTGGATGTAATATTATACTCTAGTTTTGTAAGGTCTTATCTCTTGGGGGGAAATGGGTAAAGGTCACAGGAAAAGTGCATGTGAGTTTACTGTTATCTCAAAATGTTATTTAATTAAAAATAATATTACCTGCTTTTAAAGCATTTGTTGTTCTTAGAAAATTTAAAATGTCATATGTGCTATGCACTGTATTTCTATTGAAGAATGCTGCCTTGGGAAAATGATATATTTACCATCAGTAGTTATGCTGATGGTATATTTGTTAACATAGAACATCTTTCCTTTATTTTTACCATGTGGCACACTCTTTGAAGAGATATGTAATAATTTTCCTCCTTATAAACAAGTCACAGACTTCCCAAATGGCACAGTGGTAAAGAATCCACCTGTCAATGCAAGAGACACAGGATACGTGTGATCCATGCATTGGGAAAAACCTCTGGAGGAGGACATGGAAACCCACTCCACAATCTTGCCAGGGAAATCCCATGGGCAGAGAAGCCTGGAGGTCTAACCCATGGAGTTGCAAAGAGCCGGACATAACTGGGCACACGCATACCAACAAATATCAATGAATCACTATACAGTGTGTGGGGATATATTATTTTACTACTGCCAGTCCTTACCTTTTATGCCAATAAATCAATATTTTTTATTTTTATCCTAAAAATTATAGAAAATGGGACCTTTAGTTCATTCTTATACCTATACTTATAGGTATAGTCTTATACCTAAACTTCTCCACAGACCTTCTTATATTGTTTGCAATTTCAGAGCCTTCCTCCACTAAGAAGCCACATTTTGAGCCCATCTGGAAGGGTTCCTGGAATTTCAGAGGTACTCCATTCATCTTTCAATAAGAAAAATAACAGAGTGCTATACTGGGGAGGCATGAGTCTTTCTTTGTGAGCTGATATTTATTCAACATGATGTTATTCCTGCCCTCAAAACTTCCTTCTTGTTTTATTCTGAGGGTACATCACCATAAGAAGCTAATTTCTATGGTACATAGATTTCAGTGGGGGATTCGCTGGTGTCTCAAATGGTAAGGAATCTGCTGACAATGCAGGAGAACCGGATTTGATCCCTGGGTCAGGAAGATCACCTGGGGAAGAGAATGGCTATCCACTCCAGTATTCTTGCCTGGAAAATTCCATGGACAGAGGAACCTGGTAGCTATAGTCCATGGGGTCACAAAGAGTTGGACACAACTGAGTGACTAACATTCTTATGCCTTAGTAAGCATTACTATGAACAAAGCTAGTGGAGATGATAGAATTCCAGCTGAGCTATTTCAAATTCCAAAAGATGATGCTTTTAAAAAGTGCTGCACTTAATATGACCCCAAATTTGGAAAACTCAGCAGTGGCCACAGGACTGGGAAAAAATCAGTTTTCATCCCAATCCCAAAGAAAGGCAATGCCAAAGATGTTCAAAATACTGCACAATTCCACTCATTTCACATGCTAGCAAGATAATGCTCAAAATCTTTGGGGCTAGGATCAGTAAGTAGTATGTGAGTCAAAAAATTCTGGATGTACAAGCAAGATTTAGAAAAGGCAGAGGAACCAGAGATCAAAGTTCCAAGATATGCTGGATCATAGAAAATGTAAGGGAATTCCAAAAAAACATCTAGTTTTGCTTTATTGACTACACTAAAACCCTTCATTGTGTAGATCACAACAAACTAGAATGTTTTTAAAGAGATGGGAATACCAGACCACCAGACCACTCCTGAGAAACCTGTATTCAGGACAAGAAGCAACAGTTAGAACTGGACCTGGAGCAACGGACTGGTTCAAAATTGGAAAAGGAGTAAGTCGAGGCTGTATATTGTCACCTTACTTATTTAACTTATATTCAGAGTACATCACACAAAATGCTGGGCTGGATGACTCAGAAGCTGGAATCAAGATTCCCTGGAGAAATATCAACAGCCTAAGATATGCAGATGATATCACTTTAGAGGCAGAGAGTGAAGAGGAACTAAAGAGCCTTTTGATGAAAATGAAAGAGGACAGTGAAAAGCTGGCTTAAAACTCAACATTCAAAAAACAAAGATTATGGCATCTGGTCCCATCACTTCAAGGCAAATAGATAGGGAAAAAGTGTAAATAACGTCAGACTTTTTTGTTGGGCTCCAAAATCAATGTGCACAGTAACTGCAGCCATATTAAAAGACATTTGCTCCTTGGAAGAATAGCTAAGACAAATCTAGACAGGGTATTAAAAGGCAGAGACATCACTTTGCCAACAAAGATCTGTATGTCAGAACTATGTTTTTGTTTTTGTTTTTGTCTTTCAGTAGTCAGAGTGTGGCTGTGAGAGCTGGACCATAAAGAAGGCTGAGCACCAAACAATTCATGCTTTTGAACTGTGTTGCTGGAGAAGACTCTTGAGAGTCCCTTGGACAGCAAAGTAATTAAATCAGTCAGTCATAAAGGAAATCAACCCTGAATATTCATTGAAAGGAATGGTGCTAAAACTGAAACTCTAATCCTTTGGCTTCCTGATACAAAGAGCTAACTCACTGGAAAAAAAAAAAAAAAAACCCTAATGCTGGGAAAGAATGGGAGTAAGAGGAGAAGGGGATGACAGAGAATGAGATAGTTGGATGGTATCACTGGCTCAATGGACATGAGTTTGAGCAAACTCAAGGAGAGTGTTAAGGACAGGGAAGGCTGGCATTCTGCAGTTCATGGGGTCTCAAAGAGTCAGACGTGACTTAGGGAATGAACAGCAAACAAGAGACTTCAGTAGCCTTTCTCATTAGGTGGTTGTATGGCTCCTCATTATCTCCCAATATTATTCTTTTCAAATCCCCCATCTACTAAGGGCTTTGATTCTTTGACTTTTTCTCACAATATTCCCATTAGAATGAAACAGGTCTATATTGTCAAGTAAACTACTTTATCTCTCCTATTAAAAGAGGTTTTGGAAACTCTTTTATATTTTGGTTGAAATAGACTACTCCAACTATTTAATTACCCCTTAGGTATTATCCATATTTTTAACTATTCCTGAATGTTTAACAACTGCTTCCTCTCAGACCTGATATATTCCTGGAAGATAGCTCATGGTCAGCAAAAGTATTATTTTGAACAACGTCAAAGTAATGCAAAAATTCTGACTCACCACATTATTTCACTCTAACTGATGTTGGTTATTACTCACTGATATTCTCATCTTAAAGATAATTTAACCTTTTCTTTTTCTTTGTAAGAATTGTAAGGCAAAATGAAACAATATAACATAAAGCAAAATATATCAATACAACAATTAAACACCCTATGACAGAGAAAGGATAGCTACATTATATTTATATCAGTTAATAAGAGTCCAGGTTTATCAAATTTCAATTTGTATTAATTTTACAATAAAATAAGAATGACATAAATTAAAGTTCATGTTACCTTCAAAGGTATATTAAAAAAAAAATCAAGGTGTATATAAAGTGTTAAAACTGTCTTGTCAGTCTTCTGACTTCTAAATGTTACTTGTATCCAACAACTGATTAACACAACCAGGCAACAGGTGAATGTCAAGAAACCCCAAATAAGAGAAAAGAAAATACGGACAGGAGGAGAGGGAGTAGAGTTGAATTCAATTATGAATTCAACATTCATAACTGTCGAATGCCAGTTCGTGAGCTAAGCATTTTAACTTTTTTTTTCCCCCTCATTGAATCACCTCAATAACACCATGAAACAGTCAATGCCAAATTGGTTCAAAGATAAGAAATTAAGCCTCAGATTACCAACAAGATCCAAAGAGCATTTATTCATTTGAACTCAATTTCTGCATGAATTCAAAAAATTGTACTTCATCTCTTCTACCACAGAGCCTCATGGGAATATCATTTTGAAGTTCAGTCTCCAGAGCATCTCTCTCTGTTCTGATTGTGAAAGAGCTGGTAACAAGGTTAAACCCAGGCAACTGGAAGAAGTAATCACGCAACACATGAGACTGTGTTTTCTAGCAAACAGGTCTATCAGCAGAAAGAAGCTGAGAATGGTGATGTGTTCTGTCACCCCCTGCTTTTCCCATCCTGTTACTTACATTGATGGGTACTTTTTCCATCTCAACTAACGTTAACTCAGCAAAAAGGATATCAGCAAGCTCATCTCACTAAACAATGGAATCTAGAACTAGTCCTGTGAGTCACAGCATTCAGGTACTTTCCTGTCACAATGGCCCAAATATTTTGATTCAGTTTTATCCTTGTTTCCTTCATATCCTTCTATTATAAAAATAGATGTTCTGATATTTTGCTTAATTTTCATAAGCCCCTTGAACAAAGCCATTGTTTATACTTTCCATACTCATAACATAACTTAGGCATTACTATTGGTTTGGCTTTGGGCGTTATTTAGCATTTGGATTTTACTCTGGAATGAACTTTCTCATACATTAACACTTAATCTAATCAAGCAAAATTTGAACACTATTTAGTTACCTTTAAGGGGCCAAATCTATAACTAAACTAATTCCCCCATTCATCATCCTGTGCAATTCAACAACTGTGTCTTCCCTTCCTTGCTCATGTGACTGAGGTCCTAACACCACACAGTCAAGCCAAAAAAGAATAAGGCAGGGTCAAATGTGTCTGCTGGTAATATTATGTTTGAAAGGAAAAGAAGACTGACAATGGTTACCTATAAACCCATTTCAGGATCTCCTGATATAATACAGCAAATAGACTGTCATTGGCAAGACCACAGGTAATACTGTTATTTTATTTAATTTTTTTTTTTAGGTTTTAAGTGAATTAATCTTAAATGCTTTCAACTGAGAATTACTCAATAGTTCAATAGTGTTTTTCTCCCCTCAGATATTTAGGTAAAGATTTCATCAAAGAGATGTGCATTGAATTTGTGAATGTAATGAGACTTTAGAATACAGATTTCAGTGAGACTGGACTTTTGAGGTGAAAACATTATTTCCAAGAAAACTACATGTGGTAGTCCATAGAAATCTCATGGCTGCTTCATTCTTTAATTTTAATCCATTAAATTTTCCTTTTCTTTCAATATTTTGGTTACTGTATTTTAGTGCAGAACCAATAGCAGATATAGATATATAGATGTAGGTATAGATATGTAAGAGAAGATTTATTGTGGGAATTGGCTTACTCAGCTCTGGGGTCTGAGAAAGTCCTGTGATATGCCCTCTGCACGCTAGAGAACCAGGAAAGTCAATAGTGTATAATTCAGTCAAGTTCAGCAGCCTGGGAATCAGGCTGTCAACAGTATAACTCTCAGTTGGAGATGAAAGGGTTAAGATTGTAAGTCCTGGAGTCCAATGTCCCGAGAACTGGGAGCTCTGATGTCTTAGAGCAGAAAAGGAATGATACCCCACCTAAAGAAGAGAAAGGTCTTCTACCATTCTGTTCTACTTGGCCCTCAACAGATTGGATAATTCCAATCCTATTGATGAGGGCAGATCTTTAACTCAGTCTGCTGATTCAAATACTCATCTCTTCCAAGAACACCCTCTCAGATGGATCTAGAAATAATATTTTGCCAGCTATCTGGTCATCCCTTAGCCCTGGAAAGTTGACACAAAGTTAACTATCATATTTTCTGCACTATTACATCCCAGCTTCTTTCTACTGCTTTGTCTCATCTCCTCTGTGCAATTTGCCTTTTCTCATCCTCCTTTGGCCTGCTTTCTGGCTCCCTTCTTTGTCTTAACCCCTGAGGTATGATAACACTGAGATCCTAGTTCATTCAGCTTATCTTTTTCCCAAATCTTCCTCCTTTTGTAAAACACAGCAAAGAATGACTGGAAGCAAAAGTACCTCCAGAACCTGAGTCTTCCTCTTCCCAGTCATTTGCACATTCAGTTGCTGGCTTCTTTGCCTGCATAATTTCCTCTTAGAAATAAAAACAGTTATAAACTTCTCAGGGTTGAGTTTCTTTTCTTCATTCATTGGAGACAGTCTTCCTATCCTGAACAAACAGTCTTCTTCCATGGCTCTGTAAAATGAATTATTTGATATGAGAATCCATAATGAATTTTTTTGGTCTTAATTAGACCATTAAACCAGAGGTTGAGATCATAACATGTCATCCTAATGATAGCCATTTAATCAAAATGCCCATTTGTTTTCATTACATCAAGTTTAGAAAGCAACGCCAAAGTGCTCTCCAGAGTGTTAATTGGTCTTTTAGGTTTCTTTCTTCTTCTTTTTTATTTTATTAATGTGGAGGTGAAGAATATGCTGCAGTGGACAAAAAAAGAATGATTTCACTAGGTCACTCACTGGTTATCCTCTGTCTGTCATTATCCTCTGTTCTTCAAAGTTCATCCTAAATGCCAATGTTTCCAAAAAATCTAGACAAGATTTGCCTGTGATCTTTCAGCATGCTGGCTAATCCCTGGATCTTCATTTATCTACCCACATGCAAAGGAAATAGTAAGGAAAACACTTCCTAAAGAACAAAATAAAAACAAATGAAAACAAACAAACAAACAACAAAAAAAAAAACCTTAGTGTATTTTGTTTAGAAATGGCAACAGATGACAGCAGGTATCACTAGCTTTCCCAGAGAGAAAAAGAAAGTCTGACAGAGTGTTTGAAAAATGAGTTTACACAAAGAGGTGAGCCTTGGTTAGCCTTATAAGACATGGCATGTGCTCTAAAACAGAGTTTCTCAAAGTTTGGCCCCAAACCAACAGCAGCAGCATCCCCTGAGGGCTTATTATAAAGCCCCACACCTGAACAGCTGAAGTAGAAACTCTAAAGATGGTTCCAGGAGATTCTGAATGCCTGCTGGAGTTTGAGAATGCTTAGAATAGAGTTAAACACTTCCCAAAACATATAGGGTAGGCAACTTCTGATGTGGCTATGAGTAATTGTCAATTCACGGTGTTCATACACTCATATAATCCTGTTCCTTTACATATTGACTGAATGTAGACACTTACTTAGAAAATAGAGTATGGCTGTAATTAGGATACATACATATATATATATATATATATATATATTTATGACTTATATATATATATGACTTTTATATTGCTAGTACTCTCTCCCTGGCATTTCTTGCTTGCCTGTCCTAAGGAAGCAAGCTGATGAGTGACGTGCAGTGAGAAACTAAGGGCAGGTTCTAAATAATAACCAACAAGGGACTGAAGCCCTTAGTCCACCAGTCTTGGAGGAAAGAATCCTGCCAGCAACAATATGAGTGTGCTTAGAAGAGGGCCCTTCCCAAAATGGCCTTCAGATGAGTCTGTAGACATATTAGACCTTGATTATAGCCTTGTACTTGATCCTAAAGCAGATGACCTGGCTATTTGGTTTCAAAATTCCTAACCCACAGAAATGGTGAAATAAAAAATTTGTGTTGTCTTAGTCAGCTCAATTGGAGAAGGCAATGGCACCCCACTCCAGTACTCTTGCCTGGAAAATCCCATGGACGGAGGAGCCTGGTGGGCTACAGTCCATGGGGTCGAGAAGAGTCGGACACGACTGAGTGACTTCACTTTCACTTTTCACTTTCATGCATTGGAGAAGGGAATGGCAACCCGCTGCAGCATTCTTGCCTGGAGAATCCCAGGGATGGAGGAGCCTGGTGGGCTGCGTCTGTGGGATTGCATAGAGTCAGACACGACTGACGCGACTTAGCAGCAGCAGGAGCAGCAGTTGGCTCAATTGTGAGCCAATTTGCTATACACCAGTAGATAATACAGACAGACACAAACACAGTTACACACTACTGTATACATTTTTAAAAAATTTATAGCATAATTAAGCTTCATATGTACTTAATGGGCACATATAGCATTGTACATTTGGCTTTTCAGAAGCTGTGGTAAAAATATTAGAAAATATTACCTACCCTTGAAGAGAAAGCATTTCTAAGAAACATAAATTTTTCCTTACATAGCACACTTAGGATACAATACTTAGAAATAAACTGTAAAACACTAGATTTAACCAAGCTAAATCTCTAAAAGAAAATGATTTACTAAAAAAATCTGCAATAAAACTTTCAATAACAAGCAGAGAATGAAGGCTCTGCACTCAAAGTCTGCCTATAAATATGTCTAAGGTTAAACCAAAACTTCTATTATATAAGTTATCTTAAAAGTTTAATGTTTAATTAGCATGGAACCCAAGAGCTACATTAGTATTTTAATATAGAAACACAAATTTGTAAGAAGATTAATTTAAAACATTCTTCATTTTCATATCTACCCTTTTCTCAATCAACTTAATGAAAACTATACGATTAGTCGCTTTTTAAGATTTCTTAAAGGCGACAATAACATGAACATTTTCTTATTGCTTTCTAGCACCTCACAGTGCAAGAAATTGGATCTTATTTACTTTTGTTGGAATGTTTTAAAATATCGTATAAACTTTTGATCTAAAACAATGAGCTTTGCTTTTTTATAAGTGATAACTGTTTTCATTGAGCCTGTTGTGAAATATGTTGCCTCTCTCTTAACCTCTCAACTGAAGTTTTCTCTTTACTCTAGCTTGAAATCACCATTTTGTTGTCATCTGATCACTTATATGATTCAGGCTTTCCCCCTGCTAGTGGAAACCTTTCTGCAGATTCTGTCTTATGCTGAATCCCAATAAATAAAGCAGAATGAATAGAAATTAATTGAAATTATAACATTTCCTGATAAGTTCATTTGGGAAAATGAGCTGTTTTGAAGATTATTAAAATTGAAGTGTATGGAAAAAAAAAAAAAGAAAATGACATAAACAGGGAAAAGAAGTTACGTGAAAGAAAACTGTTATCTGTTTATTAATAAATAATCATATGGAGAAATAGCTATGAGTCAATCATTTAATCTTTGTGCCAGTCTTGTTAAATATGTATCAATAATTCCATTTCCCAGATGAAAATGCAGTAAGTAGCTTAGACCAGAAAAAGAACCTACCCCCAAATTGATATACAACAGAGCCAGGTTTCAAATGCAGACTGTCAGACTCCAGAATGTGCACCCTTAACCACTGCAACATTTGACTCTATATTATAAAATTGGCATTTCTCTTGTTCCCACATGTGTGGCTATATATATATATATGTGTGTGTGTGTGTGTGTGTGTGTGTGTATATCTGGCAAAGACAGACACTTGGGATGTTTTTAAGAATAAGTTAAAGAATGAAACTAATTTCAGATGGACATAGAGAACAAATAAAGAGGAGTTATGTCTCTTTGCATATCTACCCAGATCTTCACCTGCCCACTTTTAACCTACATTTTATGTGATTTTTCTTTGCTAGGAAATACTTCTATCACCACACAACAGGACAAGTTACTCAACTCAAAGCTGTAATGCTTTGTTCTAAGCTGATATCCTCCAAATACAGCTGACCCTTGAACAACATTGTTTGAATTCCACAGGTCCACTAGCCTGTGGATTTCTTGCCCTCAATATATACTATAGAACTACATGACCCTGGATCGGTTGAATCCCAAGAAGGCAGAACCAGGGATACAGAGGACTGGAGGGCCAACTATAAAGTCATAAGGAGACTTTTGGATGACCCTGGTGGAGAGTTGGTGCCCCTAAACCTCTACCCTTTTTCAAGGGTCAACTAGGTAATTTCATCCCTATGGTTCTCAGCATATTGGTCTACATTTGAATCATCTGGTGAACTTTTAAAATTACAAACAACTAGGCTCCACCCTTGGAGATACTCATTCCAAAGTTCAGAAGCAGGATCTGAGATCTAGAATTCTTTTTTAACTGAGCCCCTAGGAGGTTTCTATGGACATCAGTGAAATTATTTTCTTTTTAACATAAGGAAAATATTTTAATTTACATAGAAAATTGTTTTAAACCCAAGACAAGGAAATATAAGCAAATCAAATAAATACACAAATCAAGCAGGAGAGGATTGTAATTCATACTGTTGTAGTCAATATTACACACAGATTTTTCAGGACCAAGTTACAGTTTCTTAGTGATTTCCACTGAGTTATAAAAATATACTTAAGATTAATTTGGGAAAATAAGATTGCAAGATTGAGAGAAAAGAGTCCAGTGTTAATGAGGGGTTGATTATACTTGGTATCACTTGCACTAACTGAAGTACACTGATCTTTGTTAGCTGGATCAGCCAAGGGTCAAGAGAACAGGTGGTTGAGCACAATTTCATAAGCGCCTGTTTAATATTTGGCTCCGCAATTTCCCTAACGTTGATCAAAGTGGGGATATGATCATTACCCAAAGATTGTTTAGAGAGACAGCCTTGACTGATGAAAAAGGAGCTAATTAGAAACTCACCTTTCCAATCAGGAAAGTGATTAAGTTTAAAGAAGAATGGTGAGAAACAGAATGACCTGATAATTTTGGTCTCATGCCACTGTTCTTGTCCCTCCTACAACCAAACTTTTTCGTTCACTTTTCTTAATTTAATTATCCCTGACTCTATTAGAACACACACATTTGTTTTCTAGTCTCATTTTATTTTTCTCATCCTTTATTAACTGGATCTAACATTGTCACAAAATGTTTTAAAATTCAAATAGATCACATACATTGCTTGTCCTTACCCACATGTAGATTGATCAACTTTAATTGCCTCAGTAGATTTGCACAAAATTTTCCTTGTGACTCAGCTGGTAAAGAATCTGCCTGCAACACGGGAGACCTGGATTCCATCCCTGGGTTGGGAAGATACCCTAGAGAAGGGAAAGGCTATCCACTCCAGTATTCTGGCCTAGCAAATTCCAAGGACTGTATAGTCCTTGGGGTCGCAAAGAGTCCCTCGTGACTAAGTGAATTTCACTTTCACTTTCCCTTATGGAACTCAGACAGCCTTGGTTGGCAACAGTATGCTTGCTATGCACTCTCCCTAAATTACTCGCTAAGAACAAATGTGCTGTATGCATGCTAAGTTGCTTCATTCGTATTCAACTCTTTGCGAGTCCATGGACTGTAGCCTGCCAGGTTCCTCTGTTCATGGGGTTCTGCAGGCAAGAATATTGGAGTGGTTGCCATGGCTTCCTCCAGGGGATCTTCCAGACCCAGAAATCAAACTTGAATCTCTTAGGTCTCCTGCACTGGCAGGCAGGTTCTTTACCAGTGGCACCACATGGGAAGCCCTAAGTATAAATGTAGCAATGGGTAATATGGTCGTGTTTTAGGGAACAAAACTTGTCCGATATAGATATTGGGAGAATTTAGATCTGGAATTAAATTTATAATGAAAACCAGTGAAACTATTTTAGTTTCAGTAACTTCATAGGGAAGTATTTTGAGAATGAGATATTATGAAAGTATAGAGCACTGATATTTCAGCAAGAGTTTGAAAATTAAGTAAAAGAATGAGTGACTGAAGACTAAACTGAAGACTTGCATCTATCACTAGAATTAATGTATATTTTAAAATAAGCACTATACAATACACAATTTAAAGTAACAATATTTTTCTAAAGAAGTGGAATGCATCACAGAAATGGTAATGCTATTCTGCTTTCATCAGCTCCTGAATAAATTCTATTTTTTTTCAAATGAAAAACAGCATGTTTATAGATATAGAGAACAGATTTGTGCTTGCTATAGGCACAGGATGAAATGGGTGCAGGGAGTCAAAAGGTACAAACTTCCAGTTGTAAAACAAATAATTTATGAGGATGCAATGAACAGTATGGCAAGTGTCCTTAATAATACTATATTGTATATCTGAAGTTGCTAAAAAAGGAAACCTTAAACATGTTCATAATAAGAAAGAAAATTGTGACTAGGTATAGAGACAAATGTTAAACTTACTGTGATGATCATTTTACAATATATTTCACAATAATCAAATACTAAATCATTATGTTGTACACCTGAAACTAAGGTAATGTATGTCAATTATATTGTTGTTCAATCTCCAAAATAATCATTATATTTATGAAAACTTTCTAGGCTATAAGCAAGATAACCTCTGAATAAAAGAGAAAAGTTATATTTTTAAGCTTTTTGATTGAAAATCACATGGTAGGTAAACCCTGCTAAGGGAAATTGGAATTAATAGATATTAATAAAAGCATAAAGAAGAAATCACAATCACCAAGGTTACATGCATAGACAAAGCTTCAGCATCTGGTATCCTATCTCAGGGGTGAAGGTTGGTGATCACTATAAAAATGTACAAACATAAATATAAACTATAAACATATCATTTTTTTTCTTTTATTGCTCATACACCTAATTCAACCAATATTTATTGAGGACCGGCCAATGGGGCTACATAAGAGAAAGAAGAGCAAAAATCCTGCCCTCCATTCTGGAAGCACTTCCATTCTGGAAGATTAATGGTAGTGAATTTTATGAGGATGGAACTATTTTCTTATAGATTCTCTTTCTTACTCATCATGTAAGCAAACACTCAGAAGCATAGCAACCATCCTGGTGAAGGACATAAGTGGTCACCAAAGTAGAAGATGAAGAAGATAGTTTAAGAGACCCTGACATTGGTCAAGCTCCTTTTCATGAAGAAAATGTATATTTCTGATAAATGATGAGAAGATCATATAATCATTCAAATCCACTACAAGAAATTTTATCAGGTATGGAAGAGCTTATATAGTTTTTGCATAACCATAGATGTAAATGAGTCACCATTTATGCAGGAGAAATTTTATTTGCTGCCAAAAAATCCTAAATTATATTCAATTAGCAAGCATTCTGTGGCATTGTATCATGTGGTTTAGATTGAAATGAAATGCTATTAGAAACATAAGATGAATATAGTATGTTATCTCTTATATAGAAATAGTGTACATTTACTCTTTGGTTCAGTTTAGGCAAACTCATGGATCAATACTTTTATGTGTGTGAGGAGCTGTTAAAAAAGCCAGTGTGCTAGGCAGACAAATCTCATATATATATATATACATATACATATATATATATATATACACATATATATATACATATATATACATATAAAAGTTTTATTGGGGTATAGTTGATTTACAACGCTAGATTAGTTTCAGTTGTATAGCGAAGTGACTAAGTTATATTAATGTATATATATACATTTCCACTCCTTTTTAGATTCTTGTCCCATAAAGGCAATTATAGAGTATTGAGTAGATTTCCCTGTGCTATGCAGTAGGTCCTTATTAGTTATTTATTTTAAATAGAGCAGTGCGTATGTGTATGTATATCAATCCCACTCTCCCAATTTATTTCCTTCCTCACGTGATCCTGGGAACCATAAATTTGTTCTCTTCATCTATAACTCTATTTGTGTTTTGTAGAAAAGTTCATGTGTACCCTTTTCTTAGATTCTACATATATGTGATGTGAAAGTGAAAGTTGTTCAGTCATGTCCGACTCTTTGCTACCCAATGGACTATACAGTCAATGGAATTCTCTAGGCCAGAATACTGGAGTGGGTAGCCTTTCCCTTTTCCAGGGGATCTTCCCAACCCAGGGATCGAACACAGTTCTCCCACATTGCAGGTGGATTCTTTACCAGCTGAAACACAAGGGAAGCTCAAGAATACTGGAGTGGGTAGTCTACCCCTTCTCCAGCAGATCTTCCCAACCCAGGAATCAAACCAGGGTCTCCTGCATTGTAGGCAGATTCTTTACCAACTGAGCTATCAGTGAAGCCCACATATATGTGATATCACATGATATTTGTCTTTCTCTGTCTGACTTACTTCACTCAGTAGCAATATCTAGGTCCATCCATGTCATTGAAAATGGCATTATTTTGTTCTCTTTGTGGCTTAGTAATATTTACTGTATATATGCATCACATCATCTTTATCCATTCTTCTATGCCCTCCTGGCTATTATAATTAATATTGCAATGAACACTGAGGTGCATGTATCTTTTTGAATTCTGTTTTTTTCCTCCAAATATATGCCCAGGAATTAGACTGCTAGATCATACAGTAGCTCTATTTTTAGTTTTTTAAGGAAGCTTCATACTGTTCTCCATAGACTGTACCAATTTACATTCCAACCAGCAATGTAGGGGAGTTCTGCTTTCTCCCCATCTTCCACAGCATTTATTGTTTGTAGATTTTTTGATGATGGCCATTCTGACCAGTGTGAAATTATACCTCATGGTAGTTCTGATTTGCACTTCTCTAATGATTAGTGATGTTGAACATCTCTTCATGTGTTTTGCCGTATATACATGGCCATCTGTATGTTTTCACTGTAGAAATATCTATTTAGATCTTCCACCCATTTTTTTGATTAGGTTCTTTGTTTTTTTGATATTGAACTGCATGTGCTGCTTGTATATTTTGGAGATTAATTCTTTGTCAGTTGTTTCATTTGTAATTGTTTTCTCTCATTCTGAGGGTTGTTTTTCATCTTGTTTATAGTTTTCTATGATATGTTTAAAAAAAAAAGCTTTTCAGTTTAATTAGGTCATATTTATTTTTGTTTCTATTTTTATTACCCTAGCTCGGTTCAGTTCAGTTCAGTCGCTCAGTCGTGTCCGACTGTTTGTGACCCCATGAATCGCAGCAGGCCAGGCCTCTCTGTCCATCACCGACTCCCGGAGTTCACCCAGACTCACGTCCATCGAGTCAGTGATGCCATCCAGCCATCTCCTCCTCTGTCGTCCCCTTCTCCTCCTGCCCCCCATCCCTCCCAGCACCAGAGTCTCTTCCAATGAGTCAACTCTTCACATGGGGTGGCCAAAGGACTGGAGCTTCAGCCTTAGCATCATTCCTTCCAAAGAAATCCCAGGGCTGATCTCCTTCAGAATGGACCCGTTGGATCTCCTTGTAGTCCAAGGGATTCTCAAGAGTCTTCTCCAACACCACAGTTCAAAAGCATCAATTCTTTGGCGCTCAGCCTTCTTCACAGTCCAACTCTCACATCCATACATGACCACTGGAAAAACCATAGCCTTGACTAGGAGAACCTTTGTTGGTAAAGTAATGTCTCTGCTTTTGAATATGCTATCTAGATTAGTCATAACTTTCCTTCCAAAGAGTAAGCGTCTTTTAATTTCATGGCTGCAGTCACCATCTGCAGTGATTTGGGAGCCCCAAAAAATAAAGTCTGATACTGTTTCCACTGCTTCCCCATCTATTTCCCATGAAGTGATGGGACCAGATGCCATGATTTTCGTTTTCTGAATGTTGAGCTTTAAGCCAACTTTTTCACTCTCCACTTTCACTTTCATCAAGAGGCTTTTGAGTTCCTCTTCACTTTCTGCCATAAGGGTGGTGTCATCTGCATATCTGAGGTTATTGATATTACCCTAGAGGGTAAGTACAAAAGGATCTTGCTTTGGTCTGTGTAAAGAGTGTTTTATCTATGTTTTCTTCTAAGAGTTTTATGCTGCCTGCCACTACATTTAGATCTTTAGTACATTTTGAGTTTATTTTTGTGTACAGTGTTAATAAGCATTTCAATTTCATTCTTTTCTGTGTGTTGTGTTTAGTCTCTCACTCATGTCCAACTCTTTGTGACCCCCTCTAGGTCCCTCTGTCCATGGGGATTCTCCAGGGAAGAATACTGGAGTGAGTTGCCATGGCCTCCTTCAAGGGATTTTCCCAATCCAAGGATTGAACCCAGGTCTCCTGCATTGCAGGAGGATTCTTTACTGTCTGAGCCACCAAGGAAGCTTTTATGTGTAGCTGTCCAGGTTTCCCAGCACTGCTTATTGAAGAGACTGTCTTATCTCCATTTTATATTCTTGTCTTTGTCAAAAATAAGGTAACCATAGATGCATGGTCTTATCTATGGTCTTTCTAACCTGTTCCATTGATCTACATTTCTGTTTGTGTGTGTGTGTGTGTATGTGCCAATACCATACTATTTTGATGACTGTAGATTTGTAGTATAGTTTGAAATCATGGAGCCTGAATCCTCAAACTCCATTTTGCTTTCTAAAGGATGCTTTGGCTATTTGGGATCTTTTGTGTTTTCATATAAATTGTGAAATTCTCTTCTAGTTCCATGAAAAGTGCCATTGGTAATCCGATGGTGACAGCATTGAATTTGTAGATTGCTTTGGGTAGCATAGTCATTTTCACAATATTGATTCTTTCAAGAACATGGTATATCTCTGCATCTGTTTGTGTCATCTTTGTCTTATCTCAAGAGTATTTTATAGTACAGGTCTTTTGCCTCCTGAGGTAGGTTTATTCCTAGGTATTTTATTCAGTTTGATTAAATGGCAAATGAGATTATTTTCTTGATTTCTCCTTCTGATCTTTCATTGTTAATATATATAGGGCTTAAAGAGATTTCTGTGTATTAATTTTGTTTCCTGCAACTTTGCAATTTTTGTTGATCTCTGGTAGTTTTCTAGTTGCATCTTTAAGATATAGAATCATGTCATCTGCAAAAATTGACAGTTCTGCTTCTTTCCCATTTGGATTTCTTTTATTTATTTTTCTTCTTTGATTGCCATGGCTAGGATTTCCAAATCCCTGTTGAGTAATGGTGATGAGAGTGAACATCCTTGCCTTGTTCCAGATCTTAGAGCAAATGCTTTCAGTTATTTATCAAGTATGATGTGTGCTGTGGGTTTCTCATATTATGGCCTTTATTACATTAAGGTAGGTTTCCTCTCTACTCACTTTCTGGAAAGATTTTATCATAAATGGGTATTGGATTGTTTTCAAGTTTTTTCATCTATTGAGATGATCATATGGATTTTATTCTGCAATTTGTTGATGTGGTGTATCACATTGATTGATTCGTGTATATTGAATCTTCCTTGTACCTCTGGGATAAATCCCACTCAACCATAATGTTTGGTCCTTTTAGTGTGCTGTTGGATTCACTTTTTTAATATTTTATTGAGGAATTTTACATCTATATTCATCCATGACATTAGTTTGAAATTTTATATGTGTGTGTGCGATATCTTTGTTTTTGTTATCAGGATGATGGTGGCCTCATAGAATGTGCTTGGGAGTGTTCCTTCCTCTGCAAAATTTTGTAAGAGTTTCAGAAGGGTGTTAACTCTTCTCTAAATGTTGGATGGAATTTGCCAGTAAAGCCATCTAGCCCTATATTTTTGTTTGTTTTAAGATTTTTTATCACAGTTTCAATTTCAGTACTTGGTGATTTTAGTCTCTTCATATCTTCTATTTCTTCCTGCATCAATCTTAAAAGGTTGTATCTTTCTAATAATTTGTCCATTTCCTATAGGTTGGCCCTTTCATTGGCATATAGTTGCTTGTAGTACTCTTTTGGAGAAGGCAATGGCACCCCACTCCAGTACTCTGGCCTGGAAAATCCCACGCGCGGAGGAGCCTGGTAGGCTGCAGTCCATGGGGTCACTAAGAGTCACACATGACTGAGTGACTACACTTTCACTTTTCCTTTCATGCATTGGAGAAGGAAATGGCAACCCACTCCAGTGTTCTTGCCTGGAGAATCCCAGGGACGGGGGAGCCTGGTGGGCTGCCGTCTATGGGGTCGCACAGAGTCGGACATGACTGAAGTGACTTAGCATCAGCAGTAGTCTCTTATGATCCTTTGTATTCTGTTGTGTCCACTGAAACTTTTCCTTCTCATTTCTAACTTTGTTGATTTTAATTGCCTCAATTTTTTCTTGTGGAGGCTGCCTGAAGGTTTGCCAATTTTGTTTGTTTTTCTCAAATAACCAGCTTTCAGTTTCATTGATCTTTGCTATTTTTTTCTTCATCTCCATTTCACTTATTCCTGCTCTGATTTTTATGAATTCTTTGAATTCTTGTCACCTAATAACATTGTGTTTTGCTTTTTCCTTCTTTCTCTAATTGCTTTAGGTGTAAGAATAAGTTGTTCATTTAAGATTTTTTTTCTTGTTTTTTGAGGTAAGAATATATTGCTGTAAACTTTCCCCTTAGAACTGTTTTTGCTGAATCCCATAGGTTTGGATCATCATGTTTTTATTGTCATTTGTCTCTAGATAACTTTTTTTGTTTGTTTTTTCCTTTTTTACTTTTTTCAGTAATCTATTGGTTATTTAGTAACATATTATTTAGCCTTCATGTGTTTATTTTTTAACAGATTTTCCCCCTGTAACTGATTTCTAATTTCATTGTGATTAGAAAAGATGCTTGATATAATCTCAATTTTCTTAAATTTCCTGAAGCTTGATTTGAGACCCAAGATATAATCTATCCTAGAGAATATTCCATGTGCACTTGAGAAAAAACCATTCTGCTGCTTTTGCATGGAATGTCTTATAAATATTAATTAAATCTCCCTGGCTTAACATGCCATTGAAGGCTATGTTTCCTACTAATTTTCTGTCTGGATGATATTTCCATTGGTGTAAGAGGGGTGTTAAAATCCCCCACTGTTATTGCATTATGATCAATTTCTCCTTTTATGGCTGTTTGCATTTGCTGTGTGTATTGAGGGGCTACTATGTTGGGTGCACATATAGTTACAATTATATCTTCTTCTTGGATTGATCCCTTCATCACTATTTAGTGTCCTTTGTTGTCTGTTGTAATAGTCTTTATTTCAAAGACATTTTTTTTTTTTTTCTGACCAGTTGATGTCTTTGGTTGGAGCATTTAATCCATTTACATTTAAGGTAATTATTGATAAATGTATTTCTATTGCCATTTTCTTAAACATTTTAATAGATCTTTTTTCTTCCTTTTCTCTTGTTCTCTTCTCTTATGGTTTGATAACCATCTTTAGTGTGGTGTTTAGTTTGCTTTTTCCTTTTTTTGTGTGTAGACCTATTTTTATTTTTTGGTTTTCATTTCGTATGATGTTTTGATAAAAGTCATATATGCATAGTGTATATGATAGACCATGTATATATATATACATATACAAACAGTTTTAAGTTGTTGGTCTCTTAATTTCAAGTGCAATTCTCATTTCCTTTATTCGTACTCTCCTCTTTGGAATGGTTGATTGTTTTGCTATAATATTTGTGTATGAAAGATTTCCTGCTTTCACTATATATTTGCCTTTAACAGTGAGTTTTCCCATTGGTGATTTTCTTTTTTCTAGCACTCCTCCTCATACTTAGAGAAGCTCCTTCAACATTTGTTTTAAAACTGGTTTGGTGATACTGAATTCTCTTAGCTTTTGCTTGTTTGTAAAGCTTTTTATTTTTCCTTTGGATCTGGAAGTGAGCCTTGCTGAGTAGAGCATTCTTGGTTGTCAGTTTTTCCCTTTCATAACTTTAAATACATCATGCCACTACTGCCTGGCCTGCAGAAAGTCTGCTGGAAAAACAGCTGATAACCTTATGCTGATACCCTTGTATGTTATTTGTTGCTTTTCTCTTGCTTTTATATTCAACTTATAATTAAATTTCATATTAATTCTAAATAAAAATTTGTATTTAACTTTTGTTAGATACTTTGTATTTTACCATGTGTTCTTTCTTGGGTTATCTTGTGTGGGACTCTCTACTTCCTGGACCTGAGTTACTATGTCCTTTCCCACCTTAGGAAAGTTTTTGACTATAATATTTTCAAATATTTTCTTAGGAACTTTTTCTTTTTCTTCTTCTATGATCCCTCTAATCCAAATGTTGGTTTGTTTAATGTTCTCCCAGAAGTTTCTGAGACTGTCTTCATTTCTTTTCATTCTCTCTCTCTTTTTATTTTATTCTGTTCTATGACAATGATTTCTACCATTTTTTTCTTCTAACTAATTTATCTGTTCTTCTGCTATTGATTATTTTGCTGTTGATTCCTTCTAGTGTATTTTTCATTTCAGTTTTAGTATTGTTCATCTCTGTTCTTCAGTTCCTCTGCTGCTGCTGCATCGCTTCAGTCATGTCCGACTCTGTGCGATCCTATGGACGGCAGCCCACCAGGCTCTGCCGTCCTTGGGATTCTCCAGGCAAGAACACTGGAGTGGGTTGCCATTTCCTTCTCTAATGCAGGAAAGTGAAAAGTGAAAGTGAAGTCGCTCAGTCGTGTCCGACTCTTAGCAACCTAATGGACTGCAGCCTACCAGGCAGCCATCCATGGGATTTTCCAGGCAAGAGTACTGGAGTGGGTTGCCATTGCCTTCTCCAGTCAGTTCATCTAGGTCTTTGTTAAATATTTCTTATATATTCTTGATCCATGCCTCTTCCAAGATCTTAGATCATCTCTATTATCACTATAAATTCATTTTCAGATAGGTTATCTATCTCCTTTTCATTTAAAGTTTTTATCTTGCTCCTTCATCTGCAACATATTTCCTCTGTCATCTCTCTTTTATTTTTTTCCCTAACTTACTGTGTTTGTGTTCTCCCTTCTGCAGATTTCAGGTTTGTGGTCCTCATGCTCCTGGTGTCTGCCTCCTGGTTTGTGAGGTTGGTCAAGAAACTTGTTCCTTCATCCCTTGATAGGGGATTTGACTATTGTGGTCTGCTCTGGATATTGAAAGGGACCTCCTTCTGCTCTGGGGTTGCCACTCCCTTGTCAGGGACAGGGTCTTCTCCTTACTCGAGTAAAGGCTCCTTGATCTCTTTCTTGGGTTTCTTAGCTGTGTTTCTGATCTGTGGTGCAAGGTAGGTGGGATTGGAGCACTCCTACCGGGAGAGAAACCACTGAGTATTCCACCTATGGAGTTGTTCACTTGTGAATATGCTCTGCTGTGTCTTCTTTTGCTCTTTGTGTGGCTTACAAAGTACACTGTTGTTGGTACTGTTCTTAATCCTATCTTAACTGTTGATATTCCAGCAATTGGTCCTGGTGACTCTCAGAAACTATTTTCCTGAAGCCACTAGCACAGGTCCTCTGAGGTCAGGTCCCAGGACTGCAGTAGTCATGCACCTGGACCCACTGTGGGCACTGAAGGCAACTCAGACTCTGGTCATGCCCTCCCCCATGTATACTTGTCAATAAAGCCCACAGCTGTGAAAGCTGGAACTATCCCAACTGTCGCAGCAGTTGTCCTTTCAGATATTTTGCAAACGCTGAATTTAGGAAGCTGTCAGCAGAGGTACTACCCCACAGTTCATGTGAGGAGAGACTTCAGCTCTTCTTCCTTAGTCACACGGCCCCTGGGGCTCAGCTATGGTTTCAGCCCCCACCTCTGTGTGTGCATTCTTCCTTTCCATTGGAGTCAGCTGCAGAGGTTGCCATAGCATAGGAGCCCATCTGGCATGAAGGACCAAAGTAGTAATCTGGGTGAGCAAGACACTCAGGCAGGAAGATGCTGGGGTAGTGATTGAAATGTGCAAGCCCATCAGTCAGTGATCAGGGCTAGTGGGTTGTACAAGTTGGGAGGAGTGCAGAGGAGGCAGTGGCAGGTGTACTTGAGCTGGCTCTGGCCAGAGTCCTCCCTAGTGCTCTTGGAAACAGGAGCCTGCATGTGAGGAAAGAGTTTGCAATGACAGCCCTACCATTTACATATCATTTAATAATGGTGCTTCACTTCTCTGGTAGTCTGAGCTTCCTCCGTGATCATTCCCAGTTGTAAAGCTCCTCACGCCCATCCACTCAGGCTGTCTCCTCATGGCCAGCAGTGGTCCCCTCCCCCAGTCTGCTCTCCAAACCCCATATTCCAGCACCTGTCCTTGTGCATAATGGTCAACACTCGTCTCAGGATACTGTGAGCAGCCCTGTGGCATGGATCATCTGTGTAGGTCTCACTCTGTCCTGCCTGGCACAGATGGGTGGCTGGGCTCTCTCTGAGTCCTTGAAGCAGCCCTGTTCTAGTTGCCCTCCCTGCTAGTGAGAGGGCTACCTGAGGTGCAGGAGCTTCTCACTTTCAGTTCCCCACAGGTAGAACTGGTCTTATCCTGCTACCTCTTCTCTTCCTTTTTCTTTCTTTTCTTTTGTCCTATGGTTACATGGGGATCTTTCTTGTCCAATGTATCCAAGGTCCTCTGCTAGTGTTCAGCACGCTTGTTCCATGTGTACACGTATTCTTGATGCATTTGTGCAGAAAGATGAACTTCATGCCCTCCTACTCCATCTTATTCTCCCAACTCTCACATATTTTAGAAAAAGTGTTGTTGTAAGCATTTAAGGATTAAAACACACACACACACAAGTAGCCACAATAAAATAAATAAAACCATATAACCACGATGGAGTGATCACTCACCTAGAGCCAGACATCATGGAGTCAAGTGAGCCTTAGGAAGCATCACTATCAACAAAACTAGTGGAGGTGATGGAATTCCACCTGGGCTATTTCAAATCCAAAAAGGTGATGGTTTTAAGTACTGTACTCAATATATGGGAAAATTTGGGAAACTCAAAAATGGCCACAGGACTGGAAAAGGTCAGTTTGCATTCCAACCCCAGAGAAAGGCAATACCAAAGAATGTTCATACTACCACATAATTGCACTCATCTCACACGCTAGCAAATTAATGCTCAAAATTCTCCAAGCTAGGCTTCAACAGTTCATGAACCAAGAACTTCCAGATGTTCAAGCTGGAATTATAAAAGGCAGAAGAACAAGAGATCAAATTGCCAACATCCATTGGATGATAGAAAAAGCAAGAGAATTTCAGAAAAAAAAATCTGCTTCTGCTTTACTGAATATGCTAAGGTATTTGACTGTATGGATCTCAACAAATTGTGGACAAGTTTTCAAGAGATGGAAACACCAGACCACCTGACCTGCCTCCTGAGAAATCTGTATGCAGGTCAAAGAGCAACAGTTAGAACCAGACATGGAACAACGGATTGGTTCCAAATTGGGAAAAGGACTAAGTCAAGGCTGTACATTGTCACCCTGTTTATTTAACTTATATGCAGAGTACATCACTGTAAGGCTGGGCTGAATGAAGTGCAAGCTGGAATCAAGATTGGTGGGAGAAATATCAACAACCTCAAATATGCAGATGACACCATCTTTGCAGAAAGCAAAGAAGAAATAAAGAGCCTCTTGATGAAAGTGAAAGAGGAGAGTGAAAAAGTTGACTTAAAACTCAATATTCAAAAAATAAAGATCATGGTATCCAGTCCTATCACTTCATTTCAAACAGATGAGGAAACAATGAAAACATTGAGAGATTTATTCTTTTGAGCTCCAAAATCACTGCAGGTGGTGACTGCAGCTATGAATTTAAAAGACACTTCCTCCTTGGAGGAAAAGCTAGGACAAACCTAGTGAAGTGAAAGTTGCTCATTCGTGTCCAACTCTTTGAGACCCCATGAACTATACAGTCCATAGAATTCTCCAGGCCAGAAAACTGGAGTGGGAAATCTTTCCCTTCTCCAGGGATCTCCCCAGCCCAGGAATCGAACTCAGGTCTTTTGCATTGCAAGAAGATTCTTTACCAACTGAGACACAAGGTAAACCCTAGACAAACCTAGACAGCATATTAAAAAGCAGAGACATTACTTTGCTGACAAAGGTCTGTATAGTCAAAGCTATTGTATTTCCAGTAGTCATGTATGGATGGGAGAGCTGGACCAAAAAGAAGGTTGAGCCACAAAGAACTGATGCTTTTGAACTGTGGTGTTGGAGAAGACTCTTGAGAGTCCCTTGGACTGCAAGGAGATCAAACCAGTCCATCCTAAAGGAAATCAGTCCTGAATATTCATTGGACGGACTGATGCTGAAGCTCCAATACTTTGGCTACTTGATGCGAAGAACTGACTCATTGGAAAAGACCCTGGTGTTGGGCAATATTGAAGTCAGGAGAAGGGGACGACAGAGGATGAGATGGTTGTATAGCATCACCAACTCGACGCCCATGAGTTTGGGCAAGCTCTGGGAGTTGGTGATGGATAAAGAACCCTGGCATTCTGTAGTCCATGGGATTGCAAATAGTTGGACATGACTGAGCAACAGTTGCCAAAGTATTGAAGTTTCAGCTTAATCATCAGTCCTTCCAATGAATATTCAGGGCTGATTTGCTTTAGGATTGACTAATTTGATCTCCTTGCAGTCCAAGGGACTCTCAAGAGTTTTCTCCAACACCACAGTTCAAAAGCATCAATTCTTTGGTGCTCAGCTATCTATATAGTCCAAATCTTACATTCATATATGACTCACATCATCTAACTACAAATGGTAAAGGAAAAACAAATTATTGGTAAGATGAGAAGTAGGAAGCTCTAAGAAAATACACGTGTTAAACCTCTTCATTTTAGAGAGAAAGAGAAAAAGTGTGAGACAAATAGTGAATTTTCTTTAAACTTTACATACGTAGAGTCTGACATTTGTGAATCCAGAGATATAGAACTCTCAAGAATTCTCTCAGAGGTTATGTGACTTATTGGAAGTTATGAGTCTAGAAACAATGTCCTAATTTTCTTAATTTTATTTTTTCCTTTTTGGCCCTCATATGCAGACACATATCATCATTGGCTTTGACAAGGTCTTTATTTTGTTACCTTATTTCATATGATTCATCTTTCTACCTAAATCCCTCTACCACTTTCACATATGCACTTAATCTGCACTTTCCTTTCTAGCGTTTTTATTCATGTCACTGTGTATGTATTTTTTTAAAATATAGTATTATTTTGATATTTTAAAATATGTAAATGGTATTGGACATTGGATCTCTAATTTGTACTTTTAATAATCAATATTGTGTTTTAATAATTATTCTTGATCCTATACTTTAGAAGTTCTTAAGTGTTTTTGCTCTGGAGATGATTCTACAGTCTAGACTCCTCAGAATAATCTTTCATGGAACACTACAGACCATAATGTCTTTAATACTTGTGGTAGGTATACGCAAGTACAGTGGATTACAAAATAGACCAATTACACTGAAATATACTTAACAAAATAACAAAACAACAAATGTGTGGCATAGCAATATATGAGCTTACATATTAATACATTAAAGCAATACAATCTAGCAGCCAGTTTCATAACTACCAGCATTTCATTATGGTGACTAGGACATACAATATTTTAAGATGCCTGATATAAGTAATATAAAAATAAATGTGACTTCTGTTAGTGATAAGGTCAGTTCAGTTCAGTTCAGTTCAGTCATTCAGTCGTATCCGACTTTTTGAGACCCGATGAATTGCAACAGCCAGGCCTCCATGTCCATCACCAACTCCCAGAGTTTACTCAAATTCATGTCCATTGAGTCAATGATGCCACCCAACCATGTTTTTCTCTGTTGTCCCCTTCTTCCACCATCAATCTTTCCCAACATCAGGGTCTTTCAAATGAGTCAGTTCTTTGCATCAGGTAGCCAAAGTATTGGGGTTCCAACTTCAACATCAGTCCTTCCAATGAACACTCAAGACTAATTTCCTTTAGGATGGACTGGTTGGATCTCCTTGCAGTCCAAGGGACTCTCAAGAGTCTTCTCCAACATCACAGTTCAAAAGCATCAATTATTTGGTGCTCAGCTTTCTTTATAGTCCAAATCTCACATCTATACTCGACTACTGGAAAAATCATAGCCTTGACTAGATGGACCTTTGTTGGCAAAGTAATGTCTCTGATTTTTTAATATGCTGTGTAAGGTTGGTCATAAGTTTCCTTCCATGGAGTAACCATCTTTTATTTCATGGCTGCAGTCACCATCTGCAGTGATTTTGGAGCCCCACAAAATGGCCTGCCAGTTTCCACTGTTTATCCATCTATTTGCCATGAAGTGATGGGACCAGATACCATGATCATAGTTTTCTGAATGTTGAGCTTTAAGCCAACTTGTTCACTTTCCTCTTTCACTTTCATCAAGAAGCACTTTAGTTCTTCTTCTCTTTCTGCCATAAGGGTGGTGTCATCTGCATATCTGAGGTTATAGATGTTTCTCGTGGCAATCTTGATTGCAGCTTGTGCCTCATCCAGCCCAGTGGTTCTCATGATGCATATAAGTTAAATAAGCAGGATGACAATATACAGCCTTGATGTACTCCATTTCCTATTTGGACCAGTGTGTTGTTCCATGTCCAGTTCTAACTGTTGCTTCCTGACCAGCACACAGATTTCTCAAGAGGCAGGTCAGGTGGTCTGGTATTCCTATCTCTTTCAGAATTTTCCACAGTTTATTATAATCCACACAGTCAAAGACTTTGGCATACTCAATAAAATATAAATAGATGCTTTTCTGGAATTACCTTGCTTTTTCAATGATCCAGCAGATGTTGGCAATTTGATCTCTGTTTCCTCTACATTTTCTAAAACCAGCTTGAACATTGGAAGTTCATGGTTCACATACTGTTGAAGCCTGGCTTGGAGAATTTTGAGCATTACTTTATTAGCATGTGAGATGAATTCAATTGTGTGGTAGTTTGAGCATTGCCTTTCTTTGGGATTGGAATGAAAACTGACCTTTTCCAGTTCTGTGGCCTCCGCTGAGCTTTCCAAATTTGCTGGCATATTGAGTGAAGCACTTTCATAGTATCATCTTTTAAGATTTGAATTAGCTCAACTGGAATTCCATCACCTTCACTAGTTTTTTTCATAGTAATGCTTCCTAAAGCCCACTTGACTTCACGCTCCAGGATGTCTGACTCTAGGTGAGTGATCACACCACTATGATTATCTGGTTCGTGAAGACCTTTTTTGTATAGGTCTTCTGTGTATTCTTGCCACCTCTTCTTAATATCTTCTGCTTCGGTTAGTTCCATACCATTTCTGTCCTTTATTGAGCCCATCTGCATGAAATATTCCCTTGATATCTCTAATTTTCTTGAAGAGATCTCTAGTCTTTCCCACTCTAGTTTTCCACTATTTCTTTGCATTGGTCACTGAGGAAGAAGCCGTTCTTATCTCCCCTTGCTATTCTTTGAAGCTCTGCATTCAAACGGGTATATCTTTCCTTTTGTCCTGTGCTTTTCACATCTCTTCTTTTCACAGCTATTTGTCAGTCCTCCTCAACCAGCCACTTTGCTTTATTGCATTTCTTTTTCTTGAGGATGGTCTTGATCCTTGTCTCCTGTACAATGTCACGAACCTCCATCCATAGTTCATCAGGCACTCTATCTATCAGATCTAGTCCCTTAAATCTCTTTCTCATTTCCACTGTATAATCATAAGGGATTTGATTTAGGTCATACCTGAATGGTCTAGAGGTTTTCCCTACTTTCTTCCATTTAAGTCTGAGTTTGGCAATAAGGAGTTCATGATCTGAGCCACAGTCAGCTCCCAGCCTTATCTTTGCTGACTGTATAAAGCCTCTCCATCTTTGGCTGCAAAGAATATAATCAATCTGATTTCGGTGTTGACCATCTGGTGATGTCCATGTGTAGCGTCTTCTCTTGCATTGTTGGAAGAGGGTGTTTGTTATGACCAGTGAGTTCTCTTGGCAGAACTCTATTAGCCTTTACCCTGCTTCATTCTGTACTCCAAGGCCAAATTTACCTGTTACTCCAGTTGTTTCTTAATTCCTACTTTTGCATTCCAGTCGCCTATAATGAAAAGGACATCTTTTTTGGGTGTTAGTTCTAAAAGGTCTTGTAGGTCTTCATAGAAGCGTTCAACTTCAGCTTCTTCAGCATTACTGGTTGGGGCATAGACTTGGATTACTGTGGTATTGAATGGTTTTCCTTGGGAACGAACCAAGATCATTCTGTCATTTTTGAGGTTGCATCCAAGTATTGCATTTTGGACTGTTTTATTGACTATGATGGCGAGTGATAAGGTCAAGATACTGCTAACAGAGCTGTGATTTTTTGTCTTCATTGTCAGTTAAATGAAATACTAAAATCAGATATTTTTGAATTTGAAAATATAATTTTTCCCAGTTTAATTTCATTGACTCTCTGAAATCCCCCTGATTTTTAGTCAAGGTTAACAACTACTGCTCTAGTTTACAGGGTTTCTTTGCATACACCCCTTTTACTTTTTCATTCCCTTAGTGATGGACAAATAGGTTGCTTCTGACTTTTTGATTCCACAAGTAATACTAGATTTTATTCTTCATAGTTAAAAATGTAGTTAAATATTGAATTATGTAATGATCATTTATGTCACACTCAGAGGTTTGGGGTAAATTAAATAGGATGATATAGAGTAATGTTGTTGAATTGGATTAAAATGTGTAAATGGTTTATAAAATATAAAATGTTATATACAAGTAGGAAAATATCACTTCCTTTCCTCAAGTGTCAAGGTTTATTCAGTTAACCATATTGAATTCTTCTAGAAAACAGAAAAAAAAATACTTTTAATATAGTCATCATGCAATCTCTATTAAAGTTTTATATTGTCTCTTATAGATGATTTTCTTGAGATTTGCATATGTTGTTTACTATGTAACTCTTGCAGATATGAAAACCCAAACTAGAAAATTATAATTTAGGCAACTGCTAGACATAGATAGAATGAAGTATTTTAGAATTGAAACTGACACTGCGACCCTGAGGAAGAGGAAAGGACACTCAGACCTCAGGCATGAATATCACAAAATTCTAACAGTTTGAAAGCAGTGGAGCTGGCATATTGTACACAATAGTGTGCTGATTTTTTAGTATCATAAATACATATAATACTTAAAAATTAAAAATCTTGTCTCTGGAAGCACACCAGAATTTTCCTTTGGTTGAAATTAACAGTTATTAACTTTAAAATATACTAGAATAGGCAATTTTTGTATACCTAAGTTATATATCTCTAACTGGAAACTTCAGGAAACAGTTAGTTGTAAGACTATTCTATACACTACCATTAAAATATCATGGTAATAGAACTTGATAATTTTTATTTGGTAAAACTGAAACTTTCATTTTACCTATTTAAAACCCCAAGATTAGCAAATCGTGGGCAATAATTGAAAGCATGTGTGCCTAGTCACTCAGTCATGCCCAACTCTTTGTGACTGAATGGACTCTCTATGGATTTCTCCAGGCAAGAATACTGGAGTGGGTAGCCATTTCCTTCTCCAAGGGATCTTCCCAGCCCAGGGATCAAACCCACATCCCCTACGTTGCAGGCAGAGTTTTAACTGTCTGAGCTACCAGGAAGCCTTGGAATAATTGAATATCTATATGCAAACAAATAATAAAACTTTATAGCTCACACTAAACACAAAATATTAACTGTGTGTTTTCAACATCTACTACTATTAAAAAATGAAAAGACATGGATGCAACATGGATGAAACTAGAGATTATCATACTAAGTGAAATAAGTCAGAAAGTGAAAGACAAATACCATGCAATGCCATGTATATGTATATGTAGAATCTAAAATATGACAGAAATGAACCTGTCTATGAAACAGAATGAGAAGCCCTGACTTAGTGAATAGACTGGTGGTTGCCAAGTGGTGGGGGAGGTGGGAAAGGAATGGACTGGGAGTTTAAGATTAGCAGATGCAAACTGGTATATATAGAATATGTGCCGAAGCGAGCACATATATAGAATGGATAAACAACACAGTCTTACAACGCAGCATAAAGAACTGTATTCAATATCCTATCATAAACCATAATGGAAAATATTATGAAAAATAATGTATATATATGCCTGGAAAATCCCATGGACGGAGGAGCCCGGTAGGCTGCAGTCTGTGGTGTTGCTCAGAGTCAGACAGGACTGAGCGACTTCACCTTCACTTTTCACCTTCATGCATTGGAGAAGGAAATGGCAACCCACTCCAGTGTTCTTGTCTGGAGAATCCCAGGGATGGGGGAGCCTGTGGGCTGCCGTCTATGGGGTCGCACAGAGTCGGACACGACTGAAGTGACTTAGCAGTAGGAGCAGTAGTGTGTGTATAACTGAGTCACTTTGCTCTACAGCAGTGATTAGCACAACACTGTAATTTAACTATAAAAATAAATAACTCATAAAAGAACAAAATGAAAAGACCACTCACAGCCACAAAGATCATAATATGTAAAGAATCTATGTTATATATGTATGTATAACTTTCAAAGCTCAAGTAAACAATACATTTTTTAAATGGCAAAAGATCAGAATCAATATTTTACCCAACAACATATATATTTATGGCAAATAAGCACAGAAAAATATGATTAATATCATTAGTCATTGGGAAATGCAAATTAAAACCATAATGGGATACTGCTACCCACCTATTAGAATGGCAAACATTTAAATAGGTGATCACTTAAAATATGACAATGATGTGGAGTATTTGAAGCATGCAGACACTGCTGATGAAAATGTGTTATACTCACTTTGATAAAACATTTTGACAGATTCTTAAAAACTTAATATTTACCTACCATATGATCCAACCATTCCATTCATACATATTAAACCAAAGAAAATAAAGCATATATTCACACACACACACACACACAAAGCACTTATGACTGAATACTCACTAAGGCTTTATTTGTAATAGCAGAGAACAGGGAACAACTCAAATGTCTTTCAGAGGTTAATGAATAAACAAATTTTGGAATATCCATGTAAATCTAATCAGAAATCAAAACAAACTCCCACTATACATAACAGCTTAAATGTAACTTAAAGTGAAAATGTTGAATAAGAGAAGCCAAGACAAAAAAAAAAAAAAAATACATATGGTATTATGTTGCTACAAAACTCTAGAAAATGCATACTAATCTATAGTGACAGAGAAATGCATTAATGTTGGGAGGGCACTTTTTTGCACACCAGTAATCAGGGAGGCCTGGCATGCTGCGATTCATGGCATCACAAAGAGTCGGACACGACTGAGCGACTAACTGAACTGAACTGAACTGAATCTCACTAGTCTGATTAAGAGTACAGACAGGAATAGATTCAGCCTACTTTGAAGTAATTAGTACAATAAATCTCTTTCCTTTCCCTAATCATCTTTCTAATCCCTGATTCTTCTATGATCAAAAGGTCAGGAAAACACTTTATTTACAAGAACAAAGTATTTGTTGATTCCTCTATCAGTGCCTCAGATGAGAGATGAGCAAAAGCTTACTATTAAGCCCAATTTTCTAAACATCAGTGGAACCAAACAACTTATTTTTGGACATGGGAAATAGATGGGGAAACAGTGGAAACAGTGTCAGACTTTATTTTTGGGGGCTCCAAAATCACTACAGATGGTGACTGCAGCCATGAAATTAAAAGACACTCCTTGGAAGGAAAGTTATGACCAACCCAGATAGCATATTCAAAACCAGAGACATTACTTTGCCAACAAAGGTCCGTCTAGTCAAGGTTATGGTTTTTCCTGTGCTCATGTATGGATGTGAGAGTTGGACTGTGAAGAAGGCTGAGCGCCGAAGAATTGATGCTTTTGAACTGTGGTATTGGAGAAGACTCTTGAGAGTCCCTTGGACTGCAAGCAGATCCAATCAGTCCATTCTAAAGGAGATCAGCCCTGGGGTTTCTTAGGAAGGAATGATGCTAAAGCTGAAACTCCAGTCCTTTGGCCACCTCATGCGAAGAGTTGACTCATTGGAAAAAACTCTGATGCTGGGAGGGATTGAGGGCAGGAGGAGAAGGGGACGGCAGAGGATGAGATGGCTGGATGGCATCACTGACTCGATGGACGTGAGTCTGAGTGAACTCTGGGAGTTGGTGATGGACAGGGAGGCCTGGCGTGCTGCAATTCATGGGGTTGCAAAGAGTTGGACATGATTGAGCGACTGAACTGAACTGAGAATTTGCTTAATCTGAGTCTGGGTTTACACGCAAAATATTAAAGTGATAAATAATGACATTCACATTAAGAAGAAGGTTAAAATATATTTACTTTTAGAAACACAAACTGGAATCAAGGTTGCCGGGAGAAATGTCAATAACCTCAGATATGCAGATGACACCACCCTTATGGCAGAAAGTGAAGAGGAACTAAAAAGCCTCTTGATGAAGGTGAAAGTCAAGAGTGAAAAAGTTGGCTTAAAGCTCAACATTCAGAAAACGAAAATCATGGCATCCGGTCCCACCACTTCATGGGAAATAGATGGGGAAACAGTGGAAACAGTGTCAGACTTTATTTTTCTGGGCTCCAAAATCACTACAGATGGTGACTGCAGCCATGAAATTAAAAGACACTTACTCCTTGGAAAGAAAGTTATGACCAACCCAGATAGCATATTCAAAAGCAGAGACATTACTTTGCCAACAAAGGTTCGTCTAGTCAAGGCTATGGTTTTTCCTGTGGTCATGTATGGATGTGAGAGTTGGACTGTGAAGAAGGCTGAGCGCCGAAGAATTGATGCTTTTGAACTGTGGTGTTGGAGAAGACTCTTGAGAGTCCCTTGGCCTGCAAGGAGATCCAATCAGTCCATTCTGAAGGAGATCAGCCCTGGAATTTCTTTGGAAGGAATGATGCTAAAGCTGAAACTCCAGTCCTTTGGCCACCTCATGCGAAGAGTTGACTCATTGGAAAAGACTCTGATGCTGGGATGGATTGGGGGCAGGAGGAGAAGGGGACGCCAGAGGATGAGATGGCTGGATGGCATCACTGACTCGATGGACGTGAGTCTGAGTGAACTCTGGGAGTTGGTGATGGACAGGGAGGCCTGGCGTACTGTGATTCATGGGGTCACAAAGAGTTGGACACGACTGAGCGACTGATCTGGTCTGATCTGATCTGAAGTTGCTTCAGTCGTGTCCAACTCTTTGAGACCCCATGGACTGTAGCCCACTGGGCTCCTCTGTCCATGGGATTTTCCAGGCAAACATACTGGAATAGGTTGCCATTTTCTCCTCCAGGGGATCTTCCCAATCCAGAGATCAGACATATGCAAAATAAGTCATCAATGCTGATGTAGGAAAAGAGAGTAATCAGGGTGAATCCTTCTGCTCTAACTTAATGTTGACCTCATCATCCCAAGTTGGGTTCAGTGGCATCATACTGCTGGCTTTGGGGAGAAAGATAAACAGAAAAGGAAAAGCAAAGTTTCGGAAAATGAAAACTAGATCTCCATACTATCTGCTCCATCTATTCCTGACTGAGTCTTTACTTACCTCAAAGGGGTGGTGACAGGGAAAGGCTCAGAGACTCCCGAACTACTGAAATGGAACACTAGACCTCTGTAAGGTCTTCTGCTTGTAACACACAAGCCAGTTGCCCCTAAAAGTGGGGGCAGGGGTGATCGTTGAAGTCAATAAAGCACTCACCGTGGAAATTATTTTCCAACAGCATTGCCACCTCCTGGGAGAAAATCCTAAATGCTGTTGTTGATCCCAGACCAGCTGCTTCCTTAGTCCTTTCTTCTCTACCTGTGTAACCTTGGAACGTACATTGATTTAATGCTCCACATTATCCCCCTTACCCCTCTCTCTCCTTGCTGTCTTTCTTAATGAGAATCTACTACTTATTTAATACTTCTAAGCTTGAGCAGAGCCCTACATACCTGGCTTATTTGACTTTAACTTCTCTTAGGAGTATCACCAGGACTTCCCTGGTGGCTCAGATGGTAAAGCGTCTGTCTACAATGTTCGGGAGACCTGGGTTCTATCCCTGGGTTGGGAAGATCCCCTGGAGAAGGAAATGGCAATCCACTTCAGGACTATTGCCTGGAAAATCCCATGGACAAAGGAGCCTGGTAGGCTACAGTCCATGGGGTCGCAAAGAGTCGGACACGACTGAATGACTTCACTTTCACTTTTCTTTTCTCTTAGCAGTATAGGACTTGTTGGGCCCCTTTGAGATGGTTGACTGGCATCACTGATTCAAGGGATGTGAGTCTAAGAAAACTTCAGGAGATAGTGAAGGACAGGGAAGCCTGGTGTACTGCAGTCCATGGGGTAGCAAAGAATTGGACACGACTGAGCGATTGAACAACTAGAAGATGCTTAAGGATGCAAATAAATGGCATAAAAGGTAGAGGAATCTATGTGTTTTTGTGAACTAAAAATTCAGATGCATTGTTATAGTCTGATATTACTTCATACTGGATCCTTTGGGGTATGGTAGAGGATGCTGTGAAAGTGCTACATGAAATATGCCAGCAAACTTGGAAAACTTATCAGTGGCCACAGGACTGGAAAACATCAGTTTTCATTCCAATCTCAAAGAAAGACAATGCCAAAGAATGTTCAAACTGCCCCACAACTACACTCATTTCACATGCTAGCAAAGTACTACTGAAAATTCTCCAAGCTAGGCTTCAAAAGTATGTGAATTGAGAACTCTCAGATGTTCAAATTGGATTTAGAAAAGGCAGAGGAACCAGAGATCAAATTGCCAATATCTGCTAGATCACAGAAAAAGCAAGAGAATTCCAGAAACAAACAAACAATACAAAATGTTTGTTTCATTGACTATCTTAAAGCCTTTGACTGTGTGGATCACAACAAGCTATGGAAAATTCTTCAAGAGATGGGAATATTCTACCACTTTACCTGCCTCCTGTGAAACCTGTATGCAGGTCAAGAAGCAACATTTAGAACCGGAAAAGGAACAGTGGACTGGTGCCACATTGAGAAAGAAGTACGTCAGGGCTGTATATTGTCACCATGCTTATTTAATTTATAGGCAGAGTACATCATGCAAAATGCCGGGATGGATGAAGCACAAGCTGGAATCAAGACTGCCAGAAGAAATATTAGTAACTTCAGATATGTAGATGACACCACCTTTAGGGCAGAAAGTGAAGAGGCACTAAAGATCCTCTTGATAAAAGTGAAAGAGGAGAGTGAAAGAGTTGGCTTAAAACTCAACATTCAGAAAATGAAGATCATGGCATCTAGTCCCATCACTTCATGGGAAATAGAGAAACAATGGAAACAGTGAGAGACTTTATTTTCATGGGCTGAAAAATCACTGCAGATGCTGACTGCAGCCATGAAATTAAAAGATGCTTGCTCCTTGGAAAAAAAGCTAACAAACCTACAAGTGTATTAAAAAGCAAATACACTACTTTGTCGACAAAGGTCCGTATAGTCAAAGCTATGGTAATTTTTTAATGTATGGATGTGACAGTTAGACCATAAAGAAGGCTGATTACCAAAGAATTGATGCTTTTGAACTGTGGTGTTAGAGAAGACTCTTGAGAGTCCCTTGGACAGCAAGGAGTTCAAACCAATAAATCCTAATGGAGATCAATCCTGAATATTCATTGGAAATACTGATGCTGAAACTGAAGCTCCAATACTTTGGCCACCTGATGGGAAGAGCTGACTCATACAGAGTGAAGTAAGCCAGAAAGAAAAACACCAATACAGCATATTAACACATATATATGGAATTTAGAAAGATAGTAACAATAACCCTGTATACGAGACAGCAAAAAAGACACTGATGTGTAGAACAGTCTTTTGGACTCTGTGGGAGAGGGAGAGGGTGGGATGATTTGGGAGAATGGCATTGAAACATGCATAATATCATATATGAAACGAGTTGCCAGTCCAGGTTCGATGCACGATACTGGATGCTTGGGGCTGGTGCACTGGGACGACCCAGAGGGATGGTACAGGGAGGGAGGAAGAAGGAGGGTTCAGGATGGGGAACATGTGTATACCTGTGGCAGATTCATGTTGATATATGGCAAAACCAATTCAATATTGTAAAGTTAAAAAATACAATAAAATTAAAAAAAAAAAAAGAAACGACCCTGATGAAAGATTGAGGGCAGGAGGGGAAGGGGACAACATAGAATGAGATGGCTGAACGGCATCACCAACTCAATGGAGATGAGTTTGAGCAAGTTCTGGGGAGATGGTGAAGGACAGGGAAGCCTGGTGTGCTGCAGTCCATGGGGTAGCAAAGAGTCAGACACGACTGAGTGACTGAACATCAACAAGAGGATGCAACTGGAACAGAAACTCTCCCACCTCATTCTATATTTCAATGAGTTACCTTTGGCTTAGATGTTTTTCTTCAATGGAATCCCTTCCAAACATGAATCAGAAACATAGCTTGGGAAAAGTTCCATTCAAACACGATTTACAAAGAATGGGCTTAGTTCTGATGGGAAGCAGAAATGAGGCCACTCAGTCCCACTTTTTGTATCTTTACTTGCTTTTCATCTTGCTTCCTCCAATAATCATGTTATTAAGTTTTTGAAATGTATAAATGTAGTATATGTTCTTCAGTTGATGTACCTTCAGTCAATATATATACTACAGATGAACCAGACTATACACCACCAGATAACCTTTATCAAAGAAACCAACAACAAAAAAGTTGGTTGTCTTGTATAGGCAAAAAAAAAAAACAACAAACAAACAAAAATGTGTACATTTTTAAAGTCCTAACTCCTTGGCTAGGTATCAGCTTGGTCTGCCCTCATGGCCTCTATTTTTAACTATTTGTCTTTCTACAATCACTAGATAATCTATTTGTTTGATCCTTAACCAAGATAAGGGGATTTTCATTGACCACCTTTCTTGCAATCTACATTTCTTTCTAATTTCCATTTGTTCAATTATGCCTTTTCCCCAAGTAAACAATCTGCTTTTTCACCCTGAAAGACTTACCTATCTTTCAAGGACAAGTGAATTCCTTACATCTGATGTGAGGTCAGCTTAATTCCAGTTTATTTAGAAATTGGTTTTATGAAATTACCAGATATTCATCTTCTATACCAATTGCATTGTCATTAAAAAATACATGAGAGACAGCATGACAAACTGGAAAGGGAAATATCTTAAAAAAAAAAAAAATGTTTCAATTTGAACTCTGTTCAAATGCATGACTTCCTTTTCTTCATCTGAAAACAGGGTAATATCTTAAAACAACAAGAACCTTAGAGCACTATTGTAATTGTTAGATGACATATATATGTAAGCATCTGGCTTGAAGTGGCCTCAATTCTCCTTTCCTCAAAATGTTTTTCAGTTTAGTATCACAATGGTATTGCTATGCATAATTATCAGGCTCTGCTTTGGATTCTTAATTCTGATGTATCATTTTTCAAATCATATTTTAGTATCCTAAGGGTAATAATAACCAGGTTTATTGTTTAATATCTGTTTTATCTAATCCATAATAGTTTCTAATTAAATATTAATGTTCATTACAATATATTATCTATGAATGTCAAAGGGCTATTTGGAATAAAACTATAATTTCTCTACATACAGAAAATCATATGTTGATATTTCTTTTAGTAATTGTTTGATAGGGAATGTGAGTCAAATCTGCTCTTTTTTTCTCAAATCTTATCTCACTGGTCTTATCTTTTTTAAACATTTAAAATCTTTTTTTTTGTGCCTAAATCTGGCATCCCCAATGTTGAGTCATTCTTGGGAAATAGTAAAATGAAGTAGCCATATGGTCAATTCCAGATGTGACAGAGAAATTTGGAGAGGTTCTGATCAGAATTCAGTGAAGATCCTTCAAATTAGTCTGCTAACACTTAGGAAATCTTCTAAAATCACTTCATATATATATATTTCCCACCTTAACTCTCTATCTTTCTAAAGAGCATCTCAATATTGGGTCAGATTATGCATATTAAAGGATCTGCAAAAGCCATGCTAATTTAAGCTTTAAGCACTACGCATTATAAATGACCCACACTACTAAAGCCTCTAAGTCTCCGTGTGGTGACTCATCAACTTCCAGAAAATCAGGTCAGAGACCGCCCATTTTAGCAATTAAGGTTCTGCAATGGAACAATCGCCATGCAGACAGAATGCTTAGCAGAGTCACTGAACTGGACTTAGTATCACTGAACTGCAACAGATTTTAGTACTTGAGTCTTTTCCTCACCTTTCATCTAAAATCTAAGCAAGACAGTTCCTATTGGGTTTTTTTTGATGAATCATCAGAGAACACTTTGCCTCCCACCCTCAGCTTACTATGTATTATTCTGTTATCGAGATAGTTCTATATTCTTTCTTTGATTAATGCTATTAAAATAAATGTCATTAACTAGTGAAAAATCAAGATAAAGTCTGACCTACAGCCTGACATTCAAGGTCTTTGGCAATGGGACCCCAAACATCCTAACAATCAACATTACTTAAATATTTAAGTACATATTACATCCCTACCAGTTGTTCCAAGTTGCTTAGAGTCCAGTGGAAAGGACAGATAAGTACTCAAGAAAGTACAAATGTCAGGGCAAACAAATAGGAGATAAGATTAAAAATAATGTTAAAATAGTCCTGATGAAGGAGCCTAATGGGGGCTAGGGCTTAAAGAAGAGGATTTAAGATAAGATGTCAGCCAAATTGAATTTTGAAAGAATAGGACATCAGAGTGGTAACCGGTTTATATTCCATTCAGAGAGATGAATATATGCAGAGGAAAATATACCAAATATTTTAACTATTTTGGAAATTGTAATTAATTCAACAGAGTTAAAATACAGATTACAATGCCAAATTATCAAACAATGAAACTGTGTGTAAGATTAGCTTCTCCAAAAATAGCACCAGTGGTATTTCTGACTGCAGATACTCTTCCAGACACTTGTTTTTCTCCCATTAAGAACGAGAATCCATTTCCCACTCCTTGAATCTAGGAGGACTCGTAACTAACCCACATAGTGTAGACAGAGTGATCTCACATGACTGGAGGCTACATCCAAAAAGTTCATCACTTCTACTTGGCTCCCTTTTATACCTTGCAATCTTTACACTGTGCTGTCAGAAAGCCAAGTAGAAACTTGGAAAGTCTATGAGTAAATATTTTCACTGTCTGCTCCAATTGTGTGAGTCTTCCCAGCCAACCACCAGCATTGACCATAGATGTGTAAGGGAGTCTGCCCTCAGATGGTTCTAGATCTCAACCTTTGAGCTGCCTCAGCCCATACTGAATGAGCAGCAAAGATTTGTCCTTGCCCAACTCTACACAAGTTGTACTTTTTGAACAAAATAAACAGCTTTGTTGGTTTAAGCCACTAAATTTGGGGATGACTTGTAACACAGAAGTAAATAATTGACTCAGACTGGAAGATGGCTAGGTCCTGAACATTTTTAGGGTGTTAGTGATATGATTGCATTCTCCTTTTAGTACAATTCGTCTAGAAGCAGAATAGAGTCTAAACTAGACAAAAATGAAACGAGTCAGGGAGACCAGTTGTATGATAGTTCAATAATTCAGACTAGAAATATAAAAGTTTGAAATACTTTAGTAATTTTCAGAATGGAAATTTGGAATAGGTACATAATATCTTATAAGCAAAAACATACCAAAAAAGCTTGGCATCTATTACATATGCTGAGATTAATTTCCAATTTCTAATTTTCATGACAGGATGAGTGACAAAGTCACCACTTAGACAAAGAATACTAGATGGTAATCAAGTTTGGTGAGGAAGGTGCATGCTGAGAATAACATGCATTTGAGGTCAAGTCTAAAATTATATGTCAAGTGGAAATATTTCGAGGGAAACTGGATGTATGATCTATAATTCAGAGTATACATGTGGGATGGAAACACAGATCTGAGAAATATTAACATAATGGTTGTAAGTGAAGTCATGGGAATGGAAACAATTTTTGTAAGATATTTTATAAATGGAAAAGAGAAAAGGTCAAAGAAGATTACCGGGGAAACAGCAACTTTAAAAATGTAGAGAGAGAAAGAATATACACAAAAGGAACCAAGAAGCATCCAGAGAATGAGGAACGGGATCAGAAGAGAGTGTTAGGAAATCCAGGTGTAAAGGTTATATCTATTATTTTGTAAACAATAAACCAAGGGTTTAGCCAAAAACAATGCTAAGAATTTGTTATTTCACAATCTGTAGGTAAGGGTTTGGAAACAACTTAGCTGGTTGGTTTTGCTTAGCTCCAGACCTTCTCATGATGTTGCTACCAAGATGTCATCTGGGGCTGCAGTCATCTGGAAGCTTGAAAAGGGCTGGAGGATATGCTCCATAGTTTGCTTGCATTGCTATTGTCAAGAAAGCTTCTTCAAAGAGGAGAGGCACAGTATGGTAGTTATATTTTCTAGGAACAAGTGATCTAAGAAAGCAAAGAAAGAAGCCACAGCACCACTGTGACCTAGTCTCAGAAGTCATGCATTATCATTTCTACAAAATCCTATGAGTTATACACATCAGCTCCATTCAGTGTGTGGGACTGTGAAAGCACAAATATCACAGGATGGTCCATCTTGAAAGATGGCTCCACTCCAAGGAAGGCGACTGTCTACAGAAGAGAGTGGTCTTCAGTATAAAAGAAAAATGTTGTTCTACATGACCACACATGATTTTTCCATTCAAGTAGCTTATCCACTGTCTTAGACTGCATCATGACATTTTTCTGGACTATTATTCTTTTTCTGTTAACAAAAAGTTCTCTTCTTTATCCTCTACTTCCCATCACTAGTCTCTAAATCCTTTTCTACTTCCAGTCCAGCTTGTAAGCAAATCCCTCCTTGTTATTTAACCTAAGAATCCACTATGATCTCTTTTATCTCTGGACCATCCTGGCACTATGCATCTCACTTATCAGACATATACTTACAAATAGTTATTAAGCATTGGCTATATGCCAAGTCGAAATCTAGAAAGTAGATACAACAATAAATAAAAAGAAAGTCCCTCTTCTTGTAGATCTTATATTCTAATGAAGCAGAGGGTAATAGACTCACACAATAATTAAGGTAACCAATTTTTCCTATGATAAAAAAATAAAACAAAGTTATAGGAAATAGCTAGGTAGCAGTGTGTGACTTTAGATAGGATTGTCAGAGAAGATCCCTCTGAGGAGTTAAGTTTGAGAGAAGTCTAAATGAATTTAGAGGAAGAAAAGAATGTAGAAATAATAACAACAAAACAAAATTTGGTGCCATGCTTAGCTATTGCTACCTAATAAGCCACCTCCAAATTTAATGAATTAATATTTCAAATAATATTTTCTTTTCTCAGAGAACTGTAATTTCAGCAAGGCTTATCTGTGCTGTGCTAGTATCAGTTCCAGGAACTTGACTGGGGCTGGAATATCCATTTACAAGATGACTTGCTCATATGGCTGGCAAGCTGGTTCTGCTTGTCAGTTGTACCTTTTGGGTGGGAACCTTAGTTCACTCTACTTGAGCCTATCAGTGAGACTTTTGGGAACCTCTTATAGAAAGATGGATGGTTTCCAAATTCAAGTATTTAAAAAGGAAATGTAAACTTCTTATCTCTTAAAATCCATGCTGGTAAACTATTTAGCAAAGTCACTTCTATTGCATTCTATTGGACAAACAGCCACAAAAGGTACCAAATTCTAAGAGAAGTGATGTTTGGCCACTTAAAAATCTACTGCAACTCATCTTTATATCTTGTTACTTATAATTTCTAATCAGAAATAGTTCCCAAATTAAACTTTAAATATTTTGAAAGTAAACACTCTCTTATATTCTCTTTAAACGAGTACTGAAATAGCTTGGAAATCATATAGGGAATATTTGTTTAAATTAATATGAGTATGTAAGTTTCAAAAGGGTGCATACCTTAAACACGACTGTATTGATGTCAATATTCTTAAAAAGTATTTAGTAATATCTTATTCCAGTTGCACCTTACGGACAAATACAGGAGCATAGCTCCTGACATGCAAGTTCATCTATTAACAAGGTTAGATTCCAGTTACCATAAAAGCATAAACAGGGACTTAAAAACTGGAGATAGATTAGGATACATGCAAGGCATCACTTAAAATTAGTTACAAGGAGGGAATGAGGTCAAGGAAGACAGATTTTGAAAGTATTATTGTTTGTCTATAGTATACCCTATTGAGCTTATGTTGAGCAAAAAATATATATATATGTATGTTTTTTAAAGGGAAATTGTAGCTATGTAGACACAAAATATCTCTCCTGAATCTGTCTTTATTTTTCAAGCAAAAGATTCCTGAACTATGTTTTCTCAAAGTAGCACTATATTCGAGTTCTTAAACAACTTTTAAGGCTCCTTTAGCTTTAAATGAATTGTGAGATTTGTGTTCAAATCTTGATAATGATATTTACAATATCTGAGATATGGTAAAAATCCTTTAATTCATTGTTTTATAATTTTTGATCTGTGAGGTAAAAATTATGAGTCCTATCTTAGGGAATGAGAAAAGAAACAGAATGGTTAAACAGTGTGACTATTCTTCTAATCAACACTTCCTTTAGTCTTTAGGTTCATCTTCCCCAACAAGTCACATGTATGCTAATTGACTGAGCATGAAATTAAGTGCAGAATTCCCAAGCTGGTCAGGGTTCTTCCCAGGTTGACTCAATCCTACCTACACAACCTACAACCACAACATTCTCAAATTGAATGCTTCATTGTGTTTAGCCATCCTGTGCACCTGTGATGATAGCCTTTTTGAATCTAAAATGTTACACTATACAATTTAATTCTTAATTATCAGCAGTTGAAAAATTTAAAATTGAAAAGGTCCACAGAGATCTTTGTCATTTTCTCCCTATATTTTACAAATCAAGACAGCAAACAGTCTTATGGACTCTGTGGGAGAGGGAGAGGGAGAGGGTGGGAAGATTTGGGAGAATGGCATTGAAACATGTAAAATAGCATGTATGAAACGAGATGCCAGTCCAGGTTCGATGCACGATACTGGATGCTTGGGGCTAGTGCACTGGGACGACCCAGAGGGATGGTATGGGGAGGAGGAAGGAAGGAGGGTTCAGGATGGGGAACACATGTATACCTGTGGTGGATTCATTTTGATATTTGGCAAAACTAATACAATTATGTAAAGTTAAAAAAAAAAAAAGACAGCAAACAAAAATAAGAAGCTCAGATATACTGAGTTTTCCAAGGTCAAAAGTCTAGAATTTAAATCTCTTAATTCCAGAAACAGTGCTTTTTAAAATACAACATGCTGCCAGTCCAGGTTCGATGCACGATGCTGGATGCTTGGGGCTGGTGCACTAGGACGGCCCAGAGGGATGGTATGGGGAGGGAGGAGGGAGGAGGGTTCGGGATGGGGAACACACGTATACCTGTGGCGGATTCATTTTGATATTTGGCAAAACTAATACAAATATGTAAAGTTTAAAAAAAAAAAAAGGATTCAATGAATATTGACACTGCTCAGATGCTAATTATCTTTTTCTGTGTGGAAAAAATAAAAATCCAACCATTCATCCATAATAAATTATGTTTTCTCAAAAAAAAAATAAATAAAAAAAAAAAAAAAATAAATAAATAAATAAAAGAAATGTTAAATAAAAAAAAAATACAACATGCTATTGATCTCTATTTCTTGCTAGGGTTGTATGTAAATCCTTTCAAGTAAAAGTTTTAAAAAGTAAAATAAAATATATTGCCTGACAAATTTCTGTTTGACCTTTTATTTTAGAATCAAGTTTGTGACAAAATTATGGTGAATGATGCTGCAATATTAAACATCTGTACTCATGGCAGCCCCTACTGGTTCACCACCCTTCTTCAAATTATCTTCAAATAATATTGGCCTTTTTTTTTTTTTGCATTCTAGCATGAATATAAGCTGTTGGAATGTGGTACTGGGGAGTTTTGAGAAGGCAAGTTGTATTCTAGGGCTAGACACTTTTCTGAAAAACCCACAGGTACATCACCTGAGTGGCTATATGTTTGATCTCTACAATCTTTTAGTCTTCTAAAATATATTACTTCATTTTGAAGGAATCTCTGTTCCACACTGTGTATTAATATTTTTCCTCAGTCAATGAGGATGTGTGTGTGGTGCACATAAGCCTGGGGAGACTTGGGGGAAAGTTATTCCTGACACATGATCTTCCAGATGTTAAAGGAACCAACGACTAAATATGTAAGTCCTAACTAAACTTAGCTAAAGATAGTGTGCTCTCTCAAAACTGCTCAAGGTTCTTATTTCATCATTACATATTTACAGGCAAAATCATATAGTGCTTGACTTTAAAAATAAATTCTCAATCCTGTGAATGTTAATGAAGAATCAGGGATATGTTTTATAATAACTCACTTCCCCCTGTGGACAGGTACCTCGTTGATGCTGGCATTTCCAATTGCAGTGATTGCATTTATATGTTATTTTTAATCATGTTTTTAACACACTTGCTGCTGTCTTCCCTCCCCTGACATCTGCCATTTTGAAAGCCTCTACTAAAAAAACAATGAAATAGAATATCAGACCTAGAAGTTATGCTAAACATGACCTAATCATTCTTTACATTGTTATTTTTGTTTGTTTAACAGATTATCATATTAAAGACTGAAAAATCCACCTGGCTATGCGAAGTCCCATGGCCAAAATGAGCAGAGGGCAGAGGTGACTAAAAGTCAGGCTTCAAGTCCAAGTTTTCCACCTTTCAAGACAAACTGGAACTGCCTACAGTTTATCATCTGGGTTAATTCAACTTACTTTGCCCTCCTAGTCCTTCTTACTCCAAATAAATTCTATTCCACCTTTTTCAATCAATATGTAATAGTTATAATTATATACCAGACAAGGGAGTTATACCAGTGAACTAACAAGCATGGTCCTTGTTTCTGCGATTAGTAAGATTTCACTTCTGTGTCCTTATGAAGATCAAACAGCAAATCTCATGTTTTCCTGAGACACTCAAATTCATGCAGCCACTCCCTTCACCTTGTTCCTTGTGGCTTCTCCATCATCAGAAGGCCAGCCTCTTGCCTTACCTGCTAAGACACCCGCTCTCTTTCTGTCACTTATACAACCCTCTGTTGGTAGCAGTTGCTGGCAGCATCTTTTGCTCAGTGTATTGTGGTCTGCAGATAAATTAAAAGCATGAAAAAATAAATAAATAAAAGCATGGAAAAGTGCCTTGAGCAATGGTGGCTGCTGTTAAAGTGCTTTGGCAGTTTGTCAAGATTTAGCCACCTGCTTGGAAGTTTTACTCACCAGCGGATTCTCCGCTCCCTGGCACCTCCCTGCTTCGCTTCTCCAAAACTCATACACTTATCAGCAGTGGATCATTTCTGTATTTGTTCATTATAATCTTCATGAAAGTCAAAAGTGTTTGACTCAAAAAGTCACATGGCACAAAACCAGACTTTTACTTTTTTTTTTTTAATCTCCAATTTATTTTCTTCCAGATGACTACTTTCCAGTGTTCCTTCAAACATGGTCTCATCCATTGCCAGAACACCTGATGGTTATGAAAGGGCAAATCCAAGTGCAAACAGAGTCATCTTTTCTAATTCTTCTCTGTTTCCCAATGGAGGCAAAAATAAGTACATAAAAATAAAATCACACTGATGAAAAATAATTAAACCAAATCTCAGGATATTAGAAAGAAATAATTTTGAGTGATGCCAAAAAATTCTCCCATCTTGCCAAATTTCACACAAAAAATTTTGTTTACTTATTTAAAAAAAAATAACAGAGGAGAAGTCTCTTTGTAAAGTTGTTGATATTTGGAGGAAACTATGAAATTTCAAAGAAAAGGACAGATGTGGTTTGAAGCCTGGAACTCTTGGGTTTTATTAAGAGGGAGGTAAACAATGGAGCCCAACACTGGAGAGAAAGGAAAGTAAACATTTTAGAGTTGGACCATTCTGTAACCCTGGAAAATTAATTTGTGCTGTGTAGAAACACAACAAGCGTTCTATGCCAACACCTCTGTACTTAGAGAATCCGTTCATTAGCACAGCTGAACAGGCTGTACCAGCTCCACACTGGGTCATCTACCTCGTGGCCATGGTCTCACTGGGACTAATTTCACAGAGATACGAAAGAGGAACAAGAAAGGTGTAGTTTGAAAAGTATGTTTTGTGGCTTATGCCAGGAATCAAAGAAAGCTAGAGTGGCATTTGAAATCAGACTAGAAAAGAGAAGAAAACAATATTCTCCTTCCTTGAATGTTCAGTTTTAATTGTAATTTTTATCTTGAGATTGTAAATTCTTTGAAAGAAGGAATCACACAATGTGCTCATTTCATAATTCCCAGGTAAGCAGACTAACAATTTCCATGCCCAATATCTGGATGGTGGATCACAATTTTCAGTGTCACACATAAAAGGGCAGAAGTAGAAGGAAGCAAATGGATCCAAGAAGCAACTCCTTTGTTCTACAAGAGAAACCTGGCATGCACAAGGTGAGATTTTTGGCAGAACAAGGACAACCTAGACAACATATTAAAAAGCAGAGGCATTGCTTTGCCAACAAAGGTCAGTCTAGTCAAAGTTATGGTTTTTCCAGTAGCCATGTATGCATGTGGGAGTTGGACTATAAAGAAAGCTGAGCACTGAAGAATCGATGCTTTTGAACTGTGGTGTTAGAGAAGGCTTTAGAGTCCCGTGGACTGCAAGGAGGTCAAACCAGTCAGTCCTAAAGGAAATCAGTCCTGAGTATTCATTGGAAGGACTGATGCTGAAGTTGAAACTCCAATACTTTGGCCACCTGATGCGAATAACTGACTCATGGGAAAAGACCCTGATGCTGGGAAAAGGTTGAAGACCCTGATGTTGAAGGCAGGAGAAGGGGATGACAGAGGATGAGATGATTGGATGGCATTACGGACTCGGTGCACATGAGTTTGAGTGAGCTCCGGGAGTTGGTGATGGACAGAGAGGCCTGGCGTGCTGCAATCCACGGGGTCACAAAGAGTTGGACATGACTGAGCAACTGAACTGAACTGAAGGACAGATATTGATACATAAGTCTGAGGTTCATGCTTGTCCAATGCTAGTTTGAGTCTCTGGGCTGTACTTGACCCTACTCAAATGACATGCTGAATTTTACTAGCTAGTCTACTATTTTAAATGTTTCCCTTTCTGTTCCTATGTTTTCAAATCCTATTCATCTTTTAAAATCCAGGGGAAGCCCAATGTCCTCCCTAAATAATTCCACCATCAACCTCTCTATTCCAGCCATTCTTCACTAAAGCTGGGGGATTGTCCATGCCTCCCTGATAAATACTGCAGCTGCAGAAATTCACATTACCCACTGCTGTTTCCGCAGAGACCGGCTTCTCTTACATCTTGCTTTTCTTTGCCTTTTTATCTTTGCCTGAGAATCCCTCCTAATTCTTGCTGTGATTGGAAAACATTTTAAATATTAAGAAAACATTGCCTTTTGTCTTCCTTTTTGCCTGCTTTCTCCTTTCACTGAACTACTTCTCTGATTCTGCTATTACCATCCTAATGGTGGAAGGATGGAGTAGCCTACAGATATTTCTAAATTCTTAAAAAGTTAAATCTTTCAGAGCAGGTAGAATGTTCTCAAAGATCAAGTGAACGACATAAAAGAAGCACTTAGAAGAAATGTGAAAACAGAATTCACTTGCATCCTTCCCTGTAATAGCATATTTTCCTGAGCTGATTTGGAAAGTGGAGAAACAAAGTTCTGGAAATCCCACAACAAGGAAGATCTGGTCCTTGAAGACTGCAATATTGCTGGTTAATGGCAAGATCCCCCAGTTGGAAAGTCAGCAGAGTTTCTGAGTTCTAAGCACAGAATTCTCAGATTTAATCAAAATTTCCAAGTCCCAAGCATGGATCTGAGACAAGATAGAGCCTGAGAACTTGAAGAGGTCACATGTCTGGGAACCGTGGATGCCTTAGAAGTAACCTATACAGATAGATGATGGGGTTTCAGATATGCCCAAACCTTCAACCCATATGTAAGATCCTAGAATTCTGTATCACCTTAAGGAAATTCCAAGAACAACTAAACTAAAGGTTTGGACACCTGGTAGAATGGGAAACCATATTTAGAAATAAAGCTGACTGACCAATAAGTAAGAAAAAGGTATTTCTTATACAGTAGACTTGAAATTCGGAAATTCATTGCTCCACCTCACCTTGCTATATTTAGAATCAATTCAGACTTGAAGGGCCTGAACAAACTGGGAAAAAAGGGAAGTAATATCCTCTTAACAAGACCTGTGTTAGCAAATGTGTTCTGGTCTCAACACTGGTCTTCTCAGAAGCATTTCTGGGCCTCATGCCTTTGAAGAAACTGTCATCACTTCATTGCCTATGAAGCTCTGAGATCTCAGGTAGTGCCCCTAGTTTTCTCATCTTCTACACAAGAGATACTAATTGTCCTTATAATTTAGGAAGATTAAATGAATTAATCTTCATTTGTGTTGCCTTGTGGCTAAGTCATGTCTGACTGTTTGTAACCCCATGGACTGCAACCCACCAGTCTCCTCTGTCCAAGGCATTTTCAGGCAAGAGTACTAGAGTGGGTTGCCATTTCCTTCTCCAAGGGATATGCCCAGATTAGGGGTCAAACTTGCTCTCTTGCACTGGCAGGCAGATTCTTTACTGCTGAGCCACCTGGGAAGGCCAAATTTAAACCTGCAAATTACCTAAAACTCTAATTGTCACATAGTATAGGATCAGTAATCTGGAGTAGGAAAAGGCAATCCACTCCAGTATTCTTGCCTGGAAAATTCCATGGAGCCTGGTGGGCTACAGTCCATGTGGTCGCAGATAATTAGACACGACTGAAGCAACTGAACACACACATACGATCAATACAGATGAGTTATTTTTTATATTGGGCTTCCCCAGTGGCTCAACAATGAAGAATCTGCCTGGAATGCAGGAGACACAGAGGAAGTGAGTTTGATCCCTGGGTCAGGAAGATCCCCTAGGGGAAGAAATGGCAACCCACTCCAGTATTCTTGCGTGGAGAATCCCATGGATATAGGAGCCTGGAAGGCTATAGTCCATGGGGTCTCAAAGAGTGGGATACAATTTAGGGACTAAACAAACAAACCAAAGAAACAAATTTTTATGAGTTATCCTCTCGATTCTCTCCTTTCCTGGATTGGGATGGTGTGACTGCTTTTGTTCTTTGAAACGGAAATTATCATGTAGAGATATTGGCTTTGTCTATAGAGTCTAAAATACAACATGAAAAAGAACACTGAGGGGAGAGGAGATGGGTATAGAAGTAGAATCTTTTGTTCCACATCTTCCTTGCCTTCATATAAGGAGTTAAAAAGAAATAATCAGACCTTTAAAAATTCTTAAAAGAAGTATGCAGTCCCTTCCAGGATGTGATAAAAGGAGAGAAAAATGTGAGACCAATCCTGGGGAACAGCCAGAAAAAAAACTCATCCTTTCCTTGGAGGACATAAATGAAAACTTGACAGCCAGGAATCAGCCAGCCAGATGGAGCTATCCCCTCAGGGATGAATACAGACTGGTAGCCTCAGTTTCTCAAGAATCCTCACCAACCTGCTGTGACATCTCCCCTTTAAGCCTCAGCACTTACTCCTACATGTCTGCAGGCCCTGCCCTGCTGAATCACTCGAGTACAAATGAAAGGGACTCTGAGGACTTGGAGCTAAGATAACTCCCCTTCCTACATAGCAGCAGAGACCTGATCCTGGAGATGCAAATTTAAATTCTGAATGCATTACCCCATAGGAACATTGCTATGCTTTGTATTTAGTTTCCATACTGTTATTAGGACATTACTGTAGTTCAGCTACATTATGACTTAAATAGGCTTTTGTGAGTAGCTTAGGAAGTAAAACACCATATCTAAAACACATTTCTCTGGGAAAAATGCCTCCCAACTTCAAAAATGGACTTGTAAATCAAACTTCTTTTCAATATATGGAAAGGAAACTATTGGTAGTGTGTGTTTCATTTTTATTTGAATGAGTCTTATATTACAAACTCAACCTAAAATACTAAAAGGCAGATTTCACTAGAGATTCCTTATAACAGTGTACCTACACATATCATCCAAAATTGATACACATGTTCAGCATAGTATTTCTTACATAGATATTCAATTAATACTAGTTAAAACTGACTTCTTAGGCCCTCCAGAGCTGGCTTTTCTGAGCAAATACTCCGAGTCATCAAAGCAAATTTGTTGTTGTTGGCCAGTTGCTAAGTTGTGTCTGACTCTTTTGCGACCCCGTGGACTATATCCTGCAAGCTCCTCTGTCCATGACACTTTCCCAGGCAGATATACTTGTTGCCATTTCCTCCTCCAGGGGATCTTCCTGACCTAGGGATGAACCCGCATCTCCTGCATTGGCAGGTGGATTCTTTACCGCTGAGCCACCAGCAAAGCCCAAAGTATCAGTTCAGTTCAGTTCAGTTCAGTCACTCAGTCATTTCCGACTCTTTGCAACCCCATGAATCACAGCACTCCAGGCCTCCCTGTCCATCACCAACTCCCAGAGTTCACCCATACTCACGTCCATTGAGTCAGTGATGCCATCCAGCCATCTCATCCTCTGTCGTCCCCTTCTCCTCCTGCCCCCAATCCCTCCCAGCATCAGAGTCTTTTCCAATGAGTCAAAGTATAACTGTTAACTAATATGTTTTGACTGAAGTTTGTTTTTCCCAAAAGTTATGCTCTGTATTTCTAATACTCAGATGGAAACAAACAAATGAACACACACAAAAACTGCGCACCATATTTGCTAGGAACTACTTGCTTACAGTAAAGCAAGCACACAGGCAGCAGCAAGTCCTGTGTAATTGACACTGGCTTGTAGAAAAGACCACTAGGAATTATCCCTAATGATATTTCATTTCCTGTTCTTTTCCACAAGAGCAAAATCATCATGGAGGTCACATTAGACACACGTGTTTGTTTTTCCCTTCTCAGTGTTTGTCTCCATGATTGAGACCCAACCTCACCTCATTTCCTCTGCTCAACACCACCTCTCTTCCTCATGCTTCCCCTCCTCCCCTTCCTCTTTTTATTCTCCACCTGCCCCCCTGCCAACTTTGAAAACTCTAATGACTAGAATAAACCAAAATGTCAACATTTGCAATTCTGGAGCTTCATTTAAGCAATAAAAATAATAATTAAAAGGGTAAAACCTTAGAGAAATTCCTTCATTTTATATGGTTTGCCAGTGATGATAGAAACTCAAAAAAGCCAGTAAAAGAATTAATTAGAAACAGCCAAAGCTCGACAAGCTCTGCAAGTTAATGAAGCAGAGAGGAAAATGTCATCTCTGAGACCCAGAGCTGCACTGGCTTGGATAATATCCACTCCTGCCTTACTCTCCTAACTAAACCTCTTTTAATCTCTCCTTGAGAAATCAATGCTAATGACACGGATTTACCAAGAAATGACAGCAGCATAATACGCTGAGAGCTGCTCCTATTTAATGTAAGTTAGTTCTGATGGGAACACTCAGAGTTTCATTCTGACAGCAAGTTGTTGTTTTGCAGGCTCCTTATGGGACTCAAAATAATGAAAGAGTTTCAGTCTATTTTATTTTGATTCTTTCCATTGTGCGTTTGCTTCTTGTATTGCTCCCTCTAACCCTCTTTCCAAAGCAGATTTCTCTTCTCCAGCCATAAGACTCCCCTCCCTGCCATTCCCATCCACATTCTACAATCCAGTCTTACTTCCTCTATCTTTTTTCAGAATAGTTCTCTTAAGGCCACAGGTGGCATTGTTGTGTGCAGTTTTTTCTCCATGTCTCCCCTACAAAAGATAATTTATGTACCTACATCTACTTATTCATTTCTATTTCATTTGCTATTTGTGTGGTTGCTGTGGTCAATACAGGATATTGCAATAATATATGTAGAAAGCACAATTCATATAAATGAAAGAAATGTTATTAAAAATAAATATAATATTCACACTACATAACCGTCCTGTTCTTAGGCACATTGTTGTAACAGAAACACATTCCACTATTTATCGCACCTGTAAAGATTTAGAGTCATAAGGAACAAGTGTGTCTGTTTGGCCCCTTACTATATCTAGTAGTGACTTTGGGAAGGAAACTCAATTCTTATGAAGTTATTTTTTACCCTGTAAAGAGATGTAAGTAAAGTATCTATCCTATTTCCTGGTCTGTAAGTAGTAATGCAAAATGCCTGTCACATATCTGGTCCCCAATAATCCTGCTTTCTTCCTTGTTTCCTTCTATAATTTCTTCCTTTGTAGTTTTCAAAATACATTGCACCTCATTTTTGCATGGGAGTCCATCAGTCGTTTAAACACAAGCCACTGTGGTCACACAGGCTTCATTCCTCTGGGATAAATGTCTCAGTAGAAGTATCAAGCATCCCTCCAATGACACAGATATCAGGGAAAGCAATTTGTCACTATTTCCCCTAATTTGAAGCTTGTACAGATGGATTAATTAGTGTAAAATACAGTGTTTATTGCTATGGCCTTTCTAAGGATATTGTTAGGAGTAGATTCAGGTTTTGTGAGACCTAAATCTTGCACAATTAGAGGGTCCTCTTTTAATACAAAGAATGCAGGATTGGATACAAAGACATGGAGTAGTCATAAAGCTCAAGCTTCATTTAGTTTCATAAAAAAGGACAAATAAGATTCCTCTCACATAAACACCCCACCCTGCCACGTAGCCAGGTCATTTGAGGAACTCCTATAATTTAGTTGGAAGTTAGTCTGGTGAGGAGGGAAGAAGAGCCAAAAGTGTTCCTAAAGGTACTGAGGTAAAGTTTCTGCTTTTAAAACAGGAATAAGTTTGGTAATAAAAAAAAAAAAAAAAAAGGAAAGCAGAAAGCTCTGCTTTTTGAACAACTAAATATGTGAAAATAAAACCAGAGAGTCACACTACATTAGTAATTTGAGATAGGTTGCTATTGATGGAAAGGTTCTAGAGATATTATGAGTTTGGGTGAATGTGACTTTATATACTGGGATCAGGGAAATTAGTTTTCAGTCTCATAAAGAGTGAGAAGAGTTGGCTAAACCAAGAAGCAGGAAAAGGGAAGACCCAGTAGATCCAGTAGAGGAAACACATAGCACAGAGTCTGGTAGCCTGGAAAGGCTATGGAATATGAAAAGAAAGAAAGGAAGTTTAATGGTATCAGATGAATTTGGAAAGATTGTGTCCATTTATTCAACAAAATAAAAATTAAACAATTATAAAGTAAGTGAAAAGCTAAGTGAAAGTGGCTCAGTCATGTCTGACTTATTGCGACCCCATGAACTATACAGTCCATGGGATTCTCCAGGCCAGAATACTGGAGTTGGTAACCTTTCTCTTCTCCAGGGGATCTTCCTCGCCCAGGTATCAAACTCAGGTCTCCGCATTGCAGAAGGATTCTTTACCAGCTGAGCCACAAGAACAACCCAATAATACTGGAGTGGGTAGCCTATACTTTCTCTATAGAATCTTTCTGACTCAGTTCAGTTCAGTTCAGTCGCTCAGTCGTGTCCGACTCTTTACGACCCCGTGAATCACAGCACGCCAGGCCTCCCTGTCCATCACCAACTCTGGGAGTTCCCTCAGACTCACGTCCATCGAGTCAGTGATGCCATCCAGCCATCTCATCCTCTGCCATCCCCTTCTCCTCCTGCCCCAATCCCTCCCAGCATCAGAGTCTTTTCCAATGAGTCAACTCTTCACATGAGGTGGCCAAAGTACTGGAGTTTCAGCTTTAGCATCATTCCTTCCAAAGAAATCCCAGGGCTGATCTCCTTCAGAATGGACTGATTGGATCTCCTTGCAGTCCAAGGGACTCTCAAGAGTCTTCTCCAACACCACAGTTCAAAAGCATCAATTCTTCGGCACTCAGCCTTGTTCACAGTCCAACTCTTACATCCATACATGACCACAGGAAAAACCATAGCCTTGACTAGATGAACCTTTGTTGGCAAAGTAATGTCTCTGCTTTTCAATATGCTATCTAGGTTGGTCATAACTTTCCTGCCAAGGAGTAAGCGTCTTTTAATTTCATGGCTGCAGTCACCATCTGCAGTGATTTTGGAGCCCCCAAAAATAAAGTCTGACACTGTTTCCCCATCTATTTCCCATGAAGTGATGGGACCAGATGCCATGATCTTCATTTTCTGAATGTTGAGCTTTAAGCCAACTTTTTCACTGTCCTCTTTCACCTTCATCAAAAGGCTTTTGAGTTCCTCTTCACTTTCTGCCATAAGGGTGGTGTCATCTGCATATCCCAACTCAGGATAAGGCAAAAATCATAAGGCAAAAACATAAGCAAAAATGTACTTTGTTATCATTGAATCCACTAAAGTCTTATATGCATACTGTTTGCCTTTCTATCAGAAAGTTATGAGAAAAATCGGTACTAGATTTCAGGTCACGTATACAACTTTATTCATAGTGAATACAATGATCACTTAAAGCCCACAATCTCTCAAACTCAAGCTAACTGATTATTCCAATAGATAATTTTTAAAAACTCACTGATAATAACTGTAACACTTTTCAATATTTCTTACAAAATTAGAAAATTGGAATTGTTGGTGGGCATTGATGTTGCTTAGTTTCTCTCAGATTCTCAGCCTTTTAGTGCATCCTTTCATAGGTTATGTAGCCTAAAATTCAAAGTTCAAATGCCAAAGTTCCTTTAGGATCTTGCACGAGGCTGGGTCATCTTTAAAGTACAGTTATAGATAACTTCTATCAGCCAAATTTGGAATCTGGGGCTTGATTCCTCTTTTGCTGCTGTTGCTGCTGCTCAGCCGCTTCAGTCGTGTCTGACTCTGTGCAACCCCATAGACGGCAGCCCAGCAGGCTTCCCCATCCCTGGGATTCTCCAGGCAAGAACACTGGAGTGAGTTGCCATTTCCTCCTCCAGTGCATGAAAATGAAAGTGAAGTCGCTCAGTCGTGTCCAACTCTTAGTGACACCATGGACTGCAGCCTACCAGGCTCCTCCATTCATAGGATTTTCCAGGCAAGAGTACTGGAGTGGGATGCCAGTGCCTTCTCTGGATTCCTCTCTCAGAAGATCAAAGAGGCAGGGCGTATGAGTTACAAGGATGGGTATTAGTTTTACTCTGGAAAAAAATTAAAGAGCTCAGAGTATAATAGCATAAACATCATGTTGCAGAGATAATTCACTGTCTACAAGTCTCATGCTTTCTTTGTTTGTTGTTATGTTGTTGCTACTTAGTAGTTATCTATCCAAGGATTTTATTTCCCAATTCCCTCACTTCCACTCCCTGGTTTGAGGAGGGGTTGAGTGTTCTTCATCAATAAAGTATGAACATAAGTGACATCACTTCTGAAATAGGTTAAATAGCCAATGTATTTTCTCCTGCCTAATTTATTGCATAATAGAGCCACATTGGATAGTTACATGAGAAAGAAAGAAATGTATATTGTTTTAAGATGCTAAAATTTTGGGGTTTGTTATAGCATCTTGTATTGCCCAATTAATGTATAGGATCTTCAAAATTTTTGAGTTATAGCAACCTTTGTTAACTACGTATCTCACTAGAAGGGTAAAATTAAAGAGTTTTGTTGTGTTCAGTCATTGTTTTATTTTCTTGAATGAAAGAAGATCTGCTGGGGATGGCTAAAAGTGGCTCTCCTGAAAGGTAGGCATAGACCTGATTGAAATTGTAGCAGAATAAACCTGACCCCACATTGATTTTATTCCTTTAGCTGTACCTTTGTACTCTGTTGCTTGTGCTTAGTCATGCTGGCTCTGTATCTTTGTAAAAGAATGTTGACTATAGCCTGCAGTATACAATGTAGTCCATTCTCAAGGTTCTACCCTTTAAACAATTTTCTATTCATAGAGAGGTTTAAAAGTTACTGAATGAAGAAAAACTTCTGGCTTTTTGGAGATTTATAAAAACATTGTTACCAGACTTATATGGACAGCTGCAAGGACAAAGGATTCCAGCAGGAAGAAGTGTTAACATCTAGCCATATCACCTCCCCTTTTAGTATAAAAGAGGCCTAAATTCTATCTCTGGATAGAGGGTTCTTTGGAATACTAGTTGACCATCTTCTCAGTCCTCTGGCTTTCTGAATAAAGTTGGTATTCCTTGCCCTAACAACTTGTCTCTCAATTTATTGGGCCAGCATTCTTTTAGCAGTATGAGCTTGGATTCAGTAACAAAGTGACTTTGGAAGATACTACTTTCTTAATTAATTAATTTTTGATTGCATTGGGTCTTCATTGCTATGCATAGGCTTTCTCTAGTTGCGGCAAGCAGGGACTACCCTTCCTTCCAGAGCACAGGCTTTTCATTGCGGTGGCTTCTCTTGTTGCAGAGCATGGGCTTTAGGCGCACAGGTTTCGGCACATGGACTCAGTTGTGGGATCTTCTAGGACCTGGAATGGAACCCACGTCCCATGCATTGGCAGGCTGATTCTTAACCACTAGACCACTAGGGAAATGTAGAAGATATTATTAGAGAAGTAAATTACCCCAAATTCAAATTCATTCAAGTTAGCATCCCATAGGACAACAGAGTTTATCAAAGTATAGGGAGTATAAGAGAGAACGATGACAATTCTCAGTCCGTAATATGGTTGATAATAAACCTGAAGTGAACTGGGTCTTTTGGGTCTAGTTATGTCCTGGAAGATACAGAAATGAAAATGTGAACTATCTAAAATAAAAATGAGATCTGTCTAATTGTACCCCTTGCAGAGCATTTTGTTGCATTTAGTGTGAGTTGGACTGTCCTCCCTACAAAGTCATGCAGTGGTCTAACACAAGCAGGCATATTGTGTGTGATCAAATTTTAACAGCAATACCATGTCTCAGCAAGGAATTCTGTCAGTAGTGGACTGATCAGACCCCAGCTCTTCTCCAATTATAAAGTGAGAACTGAACACAGCCCCCTTTTAGGACAATTAACACCCTGAGTGTTGCTCAGTAGTCAAGAGGGAGACACTGGTGTTCTGTCAGTAAGGTAATTGAGGAATCAAATCATATATATATGTGTATATATATATATATATATAAAATCATCAAACATATACATATATATATGTATGATCTTCCCTTATGGCTCAGCTGGTTAAGAATACACCTGAAATGTGGGAGACCTGGGTTTGATCCCTGGGTTGGGAAGATCCCCTGGAGAAGGGCAAGGCTACCCACTCCAGTATTCTGGCCTGGAGAATTCCATGGACCGTATACTCCATGGGGTTGCAAAGAGTCAGACACGACTGAGCGACTTTCACTTTCACTTTCATATATATAAATATATAATGTAGGAAAATCTTTATATATATGTGAAGACTTTTCAACATGTAATATTTCTAAATTTGTATAACTTCTTATAGTTTATCAGGATTTTCACAAGCTTTATTTTATTTGACCTTCTTAGCAACTCAATAAGATAGATATTATCATCTCAATTTTATTGATAAGAAAACTGTGGTTCATGGAGATAAAGTAACTTGCTCAAGATTACACTAATATTAAGTTGATGAAGGCACAATTCAAATACTAGATTTTATCTAACCTGCAATCTTAAACTTTTACCTCAAAACCATGATGTAACTAACGGTAATCCAGATAAATGATGTATCAAAATTTGCTCTGAAGATTTTTGGTTGCTGCCTTATAGCTGCCTCTGTGGTTTTTCTCCATAATCTCTGCTGATTTCTTGCAAAGAAGCTACAGACAACTTCACTGTTCTTTCCTGCTTCATGTATTCCTTTCCAAAAGCTGGCTGACATCTAACTGCATTGTTTTAAGAAAGATGAAAAGCAACTTCTACCTACCAGAGACATTTGATTTTATACAAAATAAGTTAATTATTTGAAGTCTACATTGATAAATGATTGACAATTTTGTACCCTTGAATAAATTCAAAAGAAGCACCACCCAAATACTTAGGTACAGATTCTGTTATAATAGATTTGGATAATGTTCATGAAGGTGAGCATGTTGGCAGAAGGGGGAGAAAGCAAAAAGAATTTGTTTTACATCACACGGTTTCCTCCTACTGCTTCCTGAAGGCAGAAATTGAACACTCACAGGTTTGTGGCATTGGATCCTACAAAATCAACAATACTTTGCAATAGTTAAGTTTACTTCTTTAGGGTATTAGCCCCTGATCCTCCATTCTGATATTTTCATCACAGGGGTTACTTTCTATTTTCTTCACAAATTAAGTAGCTAAATATTATATATTTCTCATGTGACATGGGTGACCTAACTTCTGGGTGAGAAAACCGGGACATATACAGAAAAGCCAGTTTCCATTTATGTCAAAAAGCCAATGGGGACGTTTTTCTCCTCATTGGGGAAAAAAAAAAGTATTCCATGTTAGCTTCAGACTATGGTCCCCATGCAGCAATTTTCTCAAATAGTGACCCTTTGGGAAATGATGGTCATGAAACTAATTTACAAAAGCATGAGATAAATATTAAAATAGAAACACTGAAGGTTTTAGCCTCCTGCAGGTTCTAAGAAACTTGAAGTAAATATTTACCTTGACTTTTCTGCCATGGAATTACTTTGTGAATCTCACCATGAAGAAGATGACTTTTTCCCAGTTATTCTCAATAGCATTTCTCTCAGGGTGATCACTGCCTTTTCTCTTTCAAACTCTAATATTATATTGAAATATTTTGAGCATGCTCACATACTGTTGTGAATTCAGAAGGGTACTTATAACAACAACAAAAAAAAGACATTTCTTTCCCTGTGGCTTCCACCACCCTTACTTGAGTAGCTGATAAATTTGTTCTTTATGAAGGCTTTCACATGAGAAAAATAAAAATGTGGAGATTTATGAGATGGAGGTTGGGGAGAAGTCTTGTTTTAATAAAAAGACTATTTTCATCTAAGTCTACAGGACAACAACCCTGTTACCTGCAAAGTGAAAAGCCCAAATTTGTCAGACTGCTTTTTCTGTGTCTATAAGTTGCCAGACACCCAGACTAATGGATTTTCCACACTGAATAGATTGGTTGTCTTGAAGTTAGGGACAGCAGTGTGCTATCTTTGGATATTTGGTCATCTTATCCATATGTTCATCATTTACACCTTTGCACAGAAATGTATAGGAATATGGATCTACTGTGTACTTGTTTATGTAAACATTTCATCTGCCATGTATATGTTTACCTTTTTGTTTGCCTTTTCATTTGTTCCTGATACTCTATGGTTCCTTAAGATGAGTTCCCTATGAAAATGAGTTAGGCAATTCAAAGAAATTATCACTTTCTAACCAAATGAAGCATGCAATAATACTGCTTTTATATTTGTCAGTCAGTTATTAAAATATAATTTATTCAAACATGCATCTCTCAGTGTTCTGGAGAGAGAAAAGAAATTTTCCCCAGACTTCAATCAAACATACTCCTTAGCTTCTTATCTATAGGTACCTATTATTTTTAAGAACCAAGGTTGGGTGTACTTGCCTTTGCACAGTAAAGTCAATCTACCCGTGGATGGTTATGGTGAAGGAAAATGCAGTGTTTATTGCAGAGCACCAAGCAAGGAGTGCAGGCAACTAGTGTTTAAAAGACCCAAGACTTTCAGGAAAAGGTTTCAAAGAGAGGTTGAGGAAGGAGCATTTTGGGTGTGGGAGTAGCTTATGGACATTCTACTGATTGGCGGTGGTAAGGTAATTGAGACTGAACATCATCAGCCATCTGCTTCCAACTGGTCTGGAGTGTACCTGCTGGTGGGCAGCATACAGTTAACTTCTTCCACCCATGGGAGTTTCAGTATCTGCAAAACAGCTCAAAGGACTTGGCTCAGAATGTTATCTAGAGAGCTTGAGTATGGATGTTAGAGTTGGACTATAAAAAAACTGGGCACTGAAGAATTGATGCTTTTGAACTGTGGTATTGGAGAAGACTCTTGAGAGTCCCTTGGACTGCAAGAAGATCAAACCAGTCAATCCTAATGAAATCAGTCCTAAGTATTCAATGGAAGGACTGATGCTGAAGCTGAAGCTCCAATATTTTGGCCACCTGATGTAAAGAACGGACTTCTTGGAAAAGACCCTGATGCTGGGAAAGATTGAAGGCAGAAGGAGAATGGGACAACAGAGGATGAGATGGTTGGATGGCATCACCATCTCAATGGGCATGAGTTTGAGCAAGCTCTGGGAGTTGGTGATGAACAGGGAGGCCTGGTGTGCTGCAGTCCATGGGGTCACAAAGAGTCAGACATGACAGCAACTGAACTGAACTGAGCTGAGGAGGAAATAAAGGTCCTTGACTTCATTTAATGACTAAACTATTATTTTGTCTTACTTGAGTATTTTCCTTTTTTTTTTTATTTTTTACTTTTTTTTTAACTTTACAATATTATATTGGTTTTGCCATATATCAACATGAATCCGCCACAGGTATACACATGTTCTTGCTTGAGTATTTTCCTTTTTGTATTTCCTCACTTTTTCTATAGACAAAAGGCAGACTGAGGACGTGTAGAAACAGGTGGTCTGTTCTGGGAAGGCGCCATGGGATCCTGCTTGGTTACACTCTCAGCACTGAAATGAATCAAGTAACCAAACACAGATAAATTTTATGACACAGCTGCCCTTAATCTTTGCCTAGTTAACCCATACATGTCTCAGATGGCATTTAACTCCATGACTATGACAATTGTTTTCATAAAATGTTTTAATAGTTTTGTATCTAGTAAATCCAATAAATGTATCTTTATTGTCTTCATGATACTATTTGAAATAAAAAAAAATTACCTTTTTCTTGAAAGACCTTTATACCTTTGGAATCTATTTCTCTAAACTGTACTTATTTCTTCCCCTCTATTTCTCTGATTCTACTTTTCAATTTCCTTTATTTTCTCTATTCATCTGCTTATGGGTGTGTAATATATTACTCAGGGTTTTCCTCTCCCTCTCTAAATACTTACTCTGGAAAACCTCAAATCTACCACCACTGAGTCAATTATTACTTTTCTTATTTTATAAATATATCTTCCAAAATCTAATCTCATATATATATATGTGTGTGTGTGTGTGTGTGTGTGTGTGTGTGTATTTCACCTTTCAACTGAATCTATACACTTGAATATTCTATGACACTTCAAACCTTACATGGTCTTCTATATTCTCCTCTTCTTTGTTTGCTGTATGTTAAGGACTAAATGCTTGTGTCCCCTGAAATTCACATTGAAATCCTACCCCCCTACACATTGGTACTATATTGTGGTACCTTTGAGGGTATTATGATTTGATGAGGTCATGAGTGGAACCCTCATGATGATGAGTGCCCTGATAAGAGTCATGAAAGAGTTAGCTTTCCTGGTTTCTGCTTTCTACCTTGTGAAAAGATAATGTGAAATTGGCAGTCTACACCTGAAAGAAGGTGCTCACCAGAACTTGACCATACTAGCACCCTGACCTCAGATATCTAGCTTTCAGAACTGTGAGAAACAAATTTCTGTTGTTTGCAAGCTGCCTAGTCTGTGGTCTTTTGGTATAGCATTCCAGGAAGACCAAGACACAGTTCCAGTGACTAACCTTCTATCCCCTCACACATACTGCTTCTTGGCTATTCATGTCTGAGACCTAGCTTACATATTACTTCCTCTGAGAAGATGCTTCTGATTTATCTAGATGAACACTCTTGTGTAGGGCTGTCCTAACTCTGTGTTCACAAAGTTGATATTCTTGCCTGTTTCCTCAACTGAGATGCAAGTTCTAGAAGGAAGACCCAAGAACCCCTAAAAATCCTGACAAAAAACCCCATATTAAAAAAAAATCTATAGAAATGAATGCATCCTTAAAAATGTTTATGACCCCACTGTTTACTATAAATACCCCTATTATACAGGTTATGGGCAAGCTGTGACTTGCTTGCTAAGTTGCTTCAGTCGTGTCCAACTATTTGCAACCCTATGGACTGTAGCCCACCAGGCTCCTCTGTCCATGAGATTCTCCAGGCAAAAATACAAGAGTGGGTTGCCCTGCCCTCTTCCAGGAGTTCTTCCCAACCCAGGGATCAAACCTGCATCTTTTATGTCTCTTTCATTGGCAGATGGGTTCTTTACCACTGTGCCACCTGGGACGCCCAAGCTGTGACTTACGACTATATATTTTGTAAGTCTCTTATTTTATTGCCCCTTATCTCCTAGTATAGTGTATAGTTTAAAAACAAAATAACTGTATCTCATTTGAAATGATAAACTACTCTAAATTAAGTAAAATGTCTGAGAATTCTTATTACTTTGGAAAAAACTGATACAATTTATAATACCATTCTTTTCTTTGTCCTTCTTCCCACCTCCATAATTTCTGTTTCCACAAGACTCCCATAATAGCTGCATTATTAGTAAAGACCTCATCTGTATGTTCAGTTTTCCAACTGATTCCAATGAAAATAAATAGCTTCTCCTTTTCCAGGACTGTTTAATCCAGGACTTCTTAATCATGGAAAGGGAGGCTATCTCTGCAAATATTAGTGGTTAATTTCATAGTTTACCAGTTGGAACACTCAGCCATTTTTATTACCTGTGTTTGGATATAATCTGAGTTATTTTGGAAAATGGTTACCAGTAGAGCTCTGTTACAAAGAAATCTTTTCAGTGAATACCAATCTTCTCTTGATAGCTGTACTTTTTTATGTAATTAGTTTAGCTGTTGTTGTAGAATTTTAAATCTAGGAAGAACTTCAGAGAATATTGTAATTTTATTTTTCTCTTAGATTTTTCCTCATTTACAAGTAAGTAAACCAAAAGCTTCAGAGTATGAAGTGTGCACTATCAGTGCACACTGGCAAGACTGAAAGTTTTACGCTGACACCTATGACACTAAATTCAGATTCACTTGCCCTTTTTCTTGACTTTTGAGTACCATTCATCTGATAGACCATTTACCATTCCTTCGGTCTTAAAACAATTTTTTCCCTTAGCTTCCATTGTTACATTCCCTGATTTTCTCACAACCTTCCTAATTATTGCATCCTATCCCTTCTTGTCAGAGAAGGCAATGGCAACCCACTCCAGTCCTCTTGCCTGGAAAATCCCATGGATGGAGGAGCCTGGTAGGCTGCAGTCCATGGGGTCTCGAAGAGTCAGACACGACTGAACGACTTCACTTTCACTTTTCACTTTCATGCATTGGAGAAGGAAATGGCAACCCACTCCAGGGTACTTGCCTGGAGAATCCCAGGGACAGTGGAGTCTGGTGGGCTGCCGTCTATGGGGTCGCACAGAGTCGGACACGACTGAAGCGACTTAGCAGCAGCATCATACCCTCTTGTAAGATTTTATCCACTTCCCAGCCAGGAAGTTGGCTTTCTTAAAGCTCAGTTTAGTGTCCCTCTCTTTTGGTCTTTCACAATTGCCTTTGGTTTATTACTTTTTCAGTGATTTTGAACTTGGCAATGGCAATGTGGTCCATCCAGTTACACAAAGCAGAAAGCTTAAGATTTCTTCTTCACTCCATTTTCCTCTTTCTTCATATCTAACACATCACTGATCCAGTTGGCTTTAAGTTTTTTGTTTGCTTGTTTGTTTGTTTTTTAATTTTATTTTATTTTTAAACTTTACATAATTGTATTAGTTTTGCCAAATATCAAAATGAATCCATCACAGGTATACATGTGTTCCCCATCCTGAACCCTCCTCCCTCCTCCCTCCCCATACCATCCCTCTGGGTCGTCCCAGTGCACTAACCCCAAGCATCCAGTATCGTGCATTGAACCTGGACTGGCATCTCGTTTCATACATGATATTTTACATGTTTCAATGCCATTCTCCCAAATCTTCCCACCCTCTCCCTCTCCCATACAATCCATAAGATTGTTCCATACATCAATGTCTCTTTTGCTGTCTCGTACACAGGGTTATTGTTATCATCTTTCTAAATTCCATATATATGCGTTAGTATACTGTATTGGTATTTTTCCTTCTGGCTTACTTCACTCTGTATAATAGGCTCCAGTTTCATCCACCTCATTAGAACTGATTCAAATGAATTCTTTTTAATGCCTGAGTAATATTCCATTGTGTATATGTACCACAGCTTTCTTATCCATTCATCTGCTGATGGACATCTAGGTTGCTTCCATGTCCTGGCTATTATAAACAGTGCTGCGATGAATATTGGGATACACGTGTCTCTTTCCCTTCTGGTTTCCTCAGTGTGTATGCCCAGCAGTGGGATTGCTGGATCATAAGGCAGTTCTATTTCCAGTTTTTTAAGGAATCTCCACACTGTTCTCCATAGTGGCTGTACTAGTTTGCATTCCCACCAACAGTGTAAGAGGGTTCCCTTTTCTCCACACCCTCTCCAACATTTATTATTTGTAGACTTTTGGATCGCAGCCATTCTGACTGGTGTGAAATGGTACCTCATAGTGGTCTTGATTTGCATTTCTCTGATAATGAGTGATGTTGAGCATCTTTTCATGTGTTTGTTAGCCATCTGTATGTCTTCTTTGGAGAAATGTCTATTTAGTTCTTTGGCCCATTTTTTGATTGGGTCATTTATTTTTCTGGAGTTGAGCTGTAGGAGTTGCTTGTATATTTTTGAGATTAGTTGTTTGTCAGTTGCTTCATTTGCTATTATTTTCTCCCATTCTGAAGGCTGTCTTTTCACCTTGCTGATAGTTTCCTTTGATGTGCAGAAGCTTTTAAGGTTAATTAGGTCCCATTTGTTTATTTTTGCTTTTATTTCCGATATTCTGGGAGGTGGGTCATAGAGGATCCTGCTGTGATGTATGTCAGAGAGTGTTTTGCCTATGTTCTCCTCTAGGAGTTTTATAGTTTCTGGTCTTATGTTTAGATCTTTAATCCATTTTGAGTTTATTTTTGTATATGGTGTTAGAAAGTGTTCTAGTTTCATTCTTTTACAAGTGGTTGACCAGTTTTCCCAGCACCACTTGTTAAAGAGATTGTCTTTAATCCATTGTATATTCTTGCCTCCTTTGTCAAAGATAAGGTGTCCATATGTGTGTGGATTTATCTCTGGGCTTTCTATTTTGTTCCATTGATCTATATTTCTGTCTTTGTGCCAGTACCATACTGTCTTGATGACTGTGGCTTTGTAGTAGAGCCTAAAGTCAGGTAGGTTGATTCCTCCAGTTCCATTCTTCTTTCTCAAGATCGCTTTGGCTATTCGAGGTTTTTTGTATTTCCATACAAGTTGTGAAATTATTTGTTCTAGCTCTGTGAAGAATACTGTTGGTAGCTTGATAGGGATTGCATTGAATCTATAAATTGCTTTGGGTAGTGAAAAGCATATCCAAGTAGATTTTCTTCTCTTTATCTCCACCATTGCCAAACTATGTCACTATTACAATATCCTGGTTGATATTGGTCCATCTCCACATTTGGACTGTGGCTATCCATTCCCAATAGGGAGGTCAAAATAAGCTGGACACCAGTTAACTTCATAGGGACAAACATACACTACATGTACATAAAATCCTTGAACGGCTTTCCATCATCTTCATAATATGAATACAAATCCTATTATTCTTTAGTTCTACTTGGCAATACAGCTGTCTTCTTGGTTAAAAACGTTGTCTGTAATCAGGTAGATAATATACAAATTTTATCAGGTAGATAATATACAAATTTTAGTTTCACCACATGATAGCTGTTTGACTATGGATAAATTATTACACTTTTTTTCTCTAATCTCCTCACTTGAAGTATGAGGATAATAACATTAACCAATTCTTAGAGTTTACTATGAGGATTAAATGGGTTAATTCACAGAAAGTACTCAGAATGTTTGATACTCACAAGTATTTGATACCTATTTGCATAGTATCATCATATTACCATTATCATAAATCATCATACTGATCATCATCATCTTCATCACCTGCGTGTAAGAATTTCTGTTAGAAACCTTCCTTGACCTCTAAATCAGGTTTTCTTCTCCTTACCTCTACTTCATAGCACTTGTCACAGGTGATGAAAGCAAAGGTCTATTTCTCCCTTACCAACCCATATTCTGAAGGAAGTTAGTTATCATATCTTGGCACATTTAGAGCACAAACTGGATATGCAATAAGTGTACATTAAATGAATGAAGTCAAACTATCTAAACACTAGTAGTGACATACATTGCAAACCAATGTTTCATATATGTCTCTAACACTTCATTGCCTTCTGATAAAAATATCTCGAGAAGTTTCAAACAATGGAAAGTGTCAAAGGTCAAATGGGGAAATTATTGATTATATGGGAGCTAATTAAAATGTATTAATGCTCATCATTCATAAAATTTAAAAAGTAATAGAAAAAAAAGCCTTTAACTCTGAATTAAACCAGAGCACTAGAATGAGAGTAAGCACTGCTGTTCCCTAAATCTCGAAATAAAAATATAATAAATTATTGTATTGGCAATTTTCAGAATTTAGTACATATATGAAGCTTGGTTCAAAAATAATACAAGCTAACTGCACAAATTTAGATTATTTTCAGGTATAACCATGTATAGTGTGCTGCATGCTAAATTACTTCAGTCATATCTGACTTTTGTGACCCTATGGACCAGTACTCTGTGCGTAGGATTCTCCAGACAAAAGTACTGGAGTGGGTTGCTGTGCCCTCCGCCAGGGAATCTTCCTGACCCTGGAATCAAACCCCTCTTCTCTTCTGTATCCTGTGTTGGCAAACTGGCTTTTTAGCACTCGTGCCACCTGGGAAGCCCACGTGCAGAGTAAACACTCATTGATAAGTGACAAAAAAGATGAATATTTAGAAAGACATTTCCATTTTAAAGAACAGCCTGACACTACCACAAGTCATGCCAGAATGGTCTGACAGCATTCCCCAAAATGTCGTCATCACACTTCTATCTCAATTTTTTAAAATTGCAATATGTACTCCCAAAAATTTATCTTTGTACTTATTTATATGCATTTTATTATAAATATTATATACATTATAAAACATATTCCCTCAATATACGGTAAGATGAAAAATGAACTGTCAAGTTTTAATAACTTACTGTCACACCCAAATGGATTATGTTGCAAATTGCCTCCTCTTGGTGTACCCTGCTTTGAAGACTCCTGCTGTAATCCATGTAACACGGTACAGGAACGTGTCCCTGAACTGATCCTGAGTGACTTCTTTTTCTTTTTTTCTCTACCCTTATCATAGCCATTTTTTAACAGAATCTTTTCCAAAAATATTAATTCCTTCATTTATTTCTTAGCTATTCCAACTTTCTACTTGTCTCTAATGAAAAAAGTCATTTAAACTTGAGAGCTATGGTACATTTTATTCAATATCAAGAATTTTTTAAAAAGTATCAAGCCTATACTTTCTTCAAATTAAGATACTCCTTGTGGTTCATTTCCAGTGGTAGGTAATCCCCATCTCAAATCACTTTGCTAAGAACATTGATATTTGATAAATACATTTTCAGGGAGCAGTTATCCTCAAACTCCACTTTCATCAGGCATTGTCCCACCACAAAATATGATCAGAGATTAAGGACTCTGGGGACTCATGGGCTCTGAACTCATCAGCCTCAAATCCTACTATAAATTATCCAAATGAGGCACTTGGCAAGATTCTTAACTGATTGTGCTATTCGGAACACCTCCATTTCAATTAGAGGTAACCATGATACATGACAGCACAGAACAAAACTAATAATTTTTACTGATGTCAGGAAAGGTTATAGGACTTCAGGGAATTACAGCAAGTATTTCAAGAAATGCACGTTCACGGCAGCTTTCCTGGTCCATGTGTCTGCTTCTTGAATGAGAGGGTTTTATCTTAGTTTTCTGGTTCATGTCAAATAGATTCAGAGAATATTCATATATAAAAGTCTGGTTGGCAGAGAAAATTGCTATGCTAAGGACTAAAATAGTCAGTGCTGAACCCCTGAATTTTGAATCCTTTAGGAGATGAGATGTATCTTCAATTTTAATCCTGGCCTGGGTAAGCAATATGCAAGCAGGTGAAACACCTAACACTCAGAAGAAGTGAAAAGATTCAGGGGTCACAAATATCTACTCTTCCTGGATCAGTAGAAATCTTTAAATCCCTCATTAATGTTCTATCTTAAAGCCAATTTTAACTGAGTATATCTGAGCAGTATACCACATCAGCTAACATACGAGGTTCCCTAACTTTAAAGATTGTACTGAAGATTTATTTCTCTGAATTTTGGAGTTTTTGCTGAGCAGGAAACTAATAAATTCCATTCTTGGAGCAAACTGTGGGATATGAGGAATTAGGCATATCATAATGTTAGAAAGCAGTTAGAGTCAATGATTTTGGTACAAATATGAAAGTCACAAAAATCTGGGGTTTTTTGTACTAACCGGACTAATTACCAACTTTATGGCGTTGACCTCCTTTTTCTTACTTTTATTAATTTTTTTAATTTGGGTCTTGGTTGACAGACGCTCACAGGCTCAGTATCTGTGCTGCTCAGGCTTAGCTGCTCTGCAGAGTGTGGAATCTTACTTCCTCGTCCAGGGATTGAACCTATGTTCCCCGCATTGCAAGGCAGATTTTTAACCACTGGACCACAAGAGAAGTCCTTTCTCCTTCTTTCTGACTCATTTAAAATTTTCCACTCCCTATCCTTTTCTCCAGATAAGAAATATTGTAAGAATTTATTCATTATTCCTTTTTTAAAATTAATTCAGAACACACATATTGTGTGCATTCTAAGTCACTCAGTCATGTCTGACTCTCTGCAGCTCTAAGTACTGTAGCCTGCTAGACTCCTCTGCTCATGGGATACTCCAGGCAAGAATACTTGAGTGTGTTGACATACCCTTCTCCAAGGGATCTTATCAACCCAAGGATCAAAACCTGCTCTCTTACATCTCCTGCGTTGGCAGTGGGTATTTTTTTTTATCACTAGCACCACCTGGGAAGCCATTAACCAAGATGGAAGGATACAAAAATGAAAAAGTTCTTCCTCACCTCAAAGAGCTTTTGCATAGTCTTGCTGAAGAGACAAATTAAAGCTAGCATTCCCTGGTACAATACAATGAAAAGGGCACTTCACCTTCATTTTATTCCTCCTCAAAATTCGTATCTTCGAGTTAACCAAGAGAACAACATCAAACCCAAATTGAAGGACAGTTTATAAAACATCTGACCAGTTATCCTCAAATTATCAGGATAACGAAAAATGAGTTAAGATTGAGACACTTTCACAGACCAGAGTAGACTTAAAGAGCCAATGATAAATAATGCAGTGTGTTATTCTGGATTAGATCCTGGAAACACACACACACACACGTTAAAAGGCATTAGTGAAAAACCTGGTGAAGTCAAATAAAGTCAGAAGTTTAATGTACCAATAATGGTTATCTTGTTTTGACAAAAGTCATGATAATGTCAAATATTTACATCAGTGGAAACTGGGTGAGTGTTATACAGGAACTTTTGTACTACTTTTGCAAACTCTTCTAGAAATCTAATGTATGTATGTGTGTATATGTTCAGTTGTGCCCGAGTTTTTGCAGCCCCATGAACTATAGCCCGCCAGGCTTCCCTGCCCATGGAATTTTCCAGACAATAATCCTAAAGGGTGCCGTTTCCTACTCCAGGGGATCTTCCCATCCTAGGGATTGAACCCATATCTCTTGCATCTCTTCCATTGGCAGGTGATTCTTTACAACTAGTGCCACAAAAAAATCTAAAATTACCCCTAAATAAATGCTTACAGAAAAATAAAAAAGCACAAGAAAACTATAATATAATCAAAATATCACAATATCCATTTAGTTCAGTTCAGTCGCTCAGTCGTGTCCGACTCTTTGCGACCCCATGAATCGCAGCACGCCAGACCTCCCTATCCATCACAAATTCCCGGAGTTTACTCAGATTCATGTCCATCGAGTCAGTGATGCCATCCAGCCATCTCATCCTCTGTCGTCCCCTTCTCCTCCTGCCCCCAATCCCTCCCAGCATCAGAGTCTTTTCCAATGTGTTAACTCTTCGCATGAGGTGGCCAAAGTACTTTGTTCCTTCCAAAGAACACCTAGGGCTGATCTCCTTCAGAATGGACTGGTTGGATCTCCTTGCAGGCCAAGGGACTCTCAAGAGTCTTCTCCAATGCCACAGTTCAAACAATATCCATTAGATAAGAACAAAGTTCTACTAGACTCTGGAAGTGAGGGATAATATTTTTGCATGAATAAAAGATGACTGCTTTTGTAGAAACCTGCAACAACTATTGCAGAAGCTAACCCAAACTTATGCTACATCCCTTTACAAAGACAAACAACCTTAGGGGTCTATTCTATGGGTCTAACCTTAGACACGGAGAAGGTAATGGCACCCCACTCCAGTACTCTTGCCTGGAAAATCCCATGGACGGAGGAGCCTGGTGGGCTGCAGTCCATGGGGCCACTAAGAGTCGGACACGACTGAGCGACTTCACTTTCACTTTTCACTTTCATGCACTGGAGAAGGAAATGGCAACCCACTCCAGTGTTCTTGCCTGGAGAATCCCAGGGACGGGGAAGCCTGGTGGGCTGCCGTCTATGGGGTTGCACAGAGTCGGACACGACTGAAGCGACTTAGCAGCAGCAGCAGCAGCAGCAACCTTAGACACAATGCAAAAATATTTTTATAAGGTAAAAGACAGAGTCTCTGTTTTCCTATAATTACAAATATACAGAGTTGTGGGGGAAGGATGTTTTAGGACATATGCAGACAAGAGGTGGTATTCTTTCCCCAGAAATTTTTTTTTTTAATAATAACAGCTTGTTTAAAATTTGACATGCCTTTTATTATCACCATGCACCAGCAACCTTATACAATATCAGTGGCAACATGCTTCTCCTCATTGAGCTGGACATCTTTAGCCATCACCCTCCTGCCTTTGACACTTCATTCTAGGCAGTTATGTCTCTGTAATATAGAGTCAGACTCTAGTTTTTGATGTCTGCCTGCTGACAGCTATGAAGCCTCACCTTTCCCTTTTCTGCTTATGACCTACATTTGGGCCAGCTGATATAAAAGCTCAGGTGTGCCCTTCTTTGGCACAGATGGGAAGTTGAAGGTGGGTAATCATCTGCACATGCATGCGAGGCCTCATCCCAGATATATCTCCTGAAGAATGTGAAAACCTTAATGAGTCTCCTTTTTTGATCTCTCAATCAATGTTCATATCTTCTTGAGAGCCTCCTTACTCTCCCTAGAAAACTTGATCATGTGAGAAATAATTTTTTTCATATTCTCTTAGTGTGTATGTGACGTCATCAGCTTTGACAGAAAAACAACTTTTATGTGAGGGGTCTATATTTTTTATGTAAAGTATCCACAACAGGTTCACAGGGTCAAGAACTGAAAATATCATTTAAGACATAATTGATTGAGAACTGTCTTAGAGTAGGAATATGATACAAAAAGGGAAAAACAAAAACAAAAACAACTATTACTGTTGTTAGCAGCTTCTATTTCATTTAGAGTTTGCTTCCCATGGGTGCCCAGGGAAGCACTCATCCTTTGGTCAGCCTTTCTCTCTCCTTTTCTATGTAATCTTTGCAGGAACCCTGCTTAATCATGTCAATTCCCTTCAGTCAGGTCTATTGTGCCAGGGCCCTTGTAGTTGAACAGATAATTTCTATTCATCCTAAAATGACTTCCCTGGAAGGTCAGATGGTAAAGAATCTGCCTGCATTGCAGGACACCCAGGTTTGATCCCTGGATCAGAAAGATCCTCTGAAGAAGGAAATGGTTACCCACTCCAGTATTCTTGCCTGGATAATTCAACGGACAGAGGAACCTAGTGGGCTACAGTCCAGGGGGTCTCAAAGAGTTGCACATGACTGAATGACTAACACTTTCAAATTATTATCACTTCAGCAGGAAGAACATTAGATCTTAGAGAACAGCAGGAAGAATATTAGAGGAGACCTTATTATATTTATACAATTTCTACAATTTCTAGAATAGATAGTAATAACATTTAATTGACTAAAGTTTCCTCAGTTGTCATTCAGGTAGGTTTAGACAATGAAATGAGATGCTATCTTTTACATACTTTGAATTGCTAGTACTGGATGAGCTATCCAAGAGGATCTGGAAAAAGGAAAAATGGGTAGCTCAGCAAGTGTACTCTAAAATAGATGTAATGCCAATAAGATATATATATTTTCTATCTTAAGGCATTATAGAATTGAAGGAATACCATCAATTTATCTAAAATTCTATGAGGAGATGAGAAATAGCAATGCATAAAACGATACTACCAATTATATGACACTCCTTGTCATTTTAAAATATCTTTAAGCAAAAACTTATGTTATATTTGTTCAACAAACTTGTCTTGGAGGATAATACCAACCTCAATTCAGTTCAGTTCAGTTCAGTCGTTCAGTCGTGTCCAACTCTTTGCGACCCCATGAATTGCAGCAATACCAACCTATTCCTAATTAATAATAATCAACCTTAAGTTTGGATTGTTCCAAAGCTCACCCTGTGCCCTTTGCTACACAGTTTGATGAAATTTGACTGTCTAGAATCTACTGGGTGTGATGAAGTAAATGCAAGCTTTGTAAGTGACGGTATTGACCTTTGTGATGACTTTGTGTTAGACTTCATAAAGCTAACTAGACTTCACAGACGGCACAGTTAAACCTTACTCTCACAGCACAGATGAACAAAAAAAATAAATAAAGGGAGGCCTAAGCAGTTACAGGGCAGGGATGGAGGTGGGGGGAGGCATAAGTGGATGGCATGCTTTCCTGAGTCTGGGCCACATTCAAACTCTGCTCAGCTCTGCACACTGCCACATGCCACTGTGCTTTTCCGTCCCCCGTTCACACCACTACTGCAAATGGTATCATTTTGCAACTAATTTACTCGCTTAGTTTTGGCCATTAGTCATTCCCAATATCCTCAATCTGCAGGTAATTTTCCACATTATTAGTTACCCACCTGTCTTATTAAACTGGACTTTCTGAAACCCTGTGTGCCTGCATTTTCTGCACCTTTAGATCAAGCAAATAATTGCCCATACCTGGATGGAAGAATTTAATAGGAAGATTATAGTTGATTCCAAAAGTTAATAACTATAGCATCTGGTTTCCCTTTTTAACATTTAAATGATAAATTCAGTGTTCATGGAGAGAGAGAATAGGAATGAGTCAGCTCACCAGAGTCTAAAATCTTCTTAATCTTTTGTGGTTAGGTTAAATACAGATGAGCAGAAGGTAGGTTTTAATCTCTCCTCTAATGTACTTCATCTTTGACCCTAAGGGACCCATCTTGATCATATTAAAAAAAAAACAAAAAACAGAAGAAGAAGAAGCTTTTTTCATTGATAGAAAGTTTAGTCCTGATAAGAAAGATGGCCAAGTCCTCTGTTTTCACGCAGTGTCTCTGATGTCTTTGGTTGCTCTGAATGAGAGACTACAGCTGCTTTGAGACATCTTCAACTCATTTTCATTCACATCTCCATAAAACCATCTGCACAGGATTCCTTTTTAAATATTGCTGGGTGAAACTCAGGACATTATTTTCTAAACCAGGTCAGGAAAATCTAGCACAAAAAACCCAAACTTTCAGCACTGAGGGCCAGGATTGCAATTTGCCATAAGTCTAAGGAGAGTGCCTCATTTGCAATTAAATTGACATTTATTTTTATCAAAAATAAATGTGCTGGCCACAATATTTGCTGGGAGTTAAGGTTTGATTTTTAGTCTGAAAGGAGCTCCATATTCACTCGTAATAAAAACAGAAAGCCTACATTTTTCCAAGAATCATCCTACATGGTTTTCTTAAACGAAACAATCATCAAACTCTAAGGCTCATAGGTCTGCCCTGAGATGGGCAAAATAGAGAAAATGGCAATTACACAAACTTCATATTATGGTATTTTCAAGTCTATTTAATCATCCACTTAAATTTCAGAAATCCTTGATTTTCTGTACCTCTCTTCTAGACCTTTTCTGCCCACCTCTTTTAATAAAAATGTACCCTTGTGAGACACACTTACCAGGAGTGGAAATCTGCTTAACACAGAAGAACCTATTAATGATGATGTGTTTTAGGATTACAGAATGTAAAAGAGCATCCGTGATTCTATCCAAGGCTCAGGTAAAATATTATTATTATTCTCAAGTATTGCTTGCTCCGCTGAACTTTTGTATATCTTATTAGCTCTACTGCTGATTTTTTTTTTTTCAAGTTATTATCTTAGTCTCTATACATGCCTCCATATCTGCCCAATAGGACTATGAACTTAATATAAGCAAAAATCTAGGTCAGGAATGAGCAAAGTAAAGACCACACACCAATCCTGTTGGCCATTTAGTTTTATAAATAAAGCTCTATTGAAATGTAGAACCAGGTATTTGTTATGTATTTTCTACGACTGCTTTTCTGCTAAGACAGCAGAGTTTATTAGGTATCCCAGAGGCTGCAGGGTAGCCAGCAAAGCCTAAAATATTTACTTTCTGACCCTTAACAGTGAAAAAATAAATAAATAAATGTTTGTTAATCTCTAGTCTAGACTGCTTGGTATTGCTTGGTATTCTTTCAGTGACTGATGTAATGATCTGTCCCTAGGTATTCAACACATTTTGAAGACACATTTTAAGGATGGGCTGTGCCATGCTAATCACTTAAGTCATGTCTGATTCTTTGCAACCCTATAGACTGTAGTCCACCAGGATCCTCTGTCCATGGGACCCTCTTGGCAAAGGAATGGGTTGCCATTTCCTTCTCCACATTTTAAGGATAGGCATTTCTAAACATTATCTATTGCTACAGGATATTTCCTCCATGCTAAAGGATTACCTCCAATGTTTTGGGTAATGTGGCAAACTTTTAAACCCAACCCTACTTCAGGTTGATGGGAGTAGTTCCTAATACTGTTAGCAGTGTCAATACCACTACTATTGTACTTCCCAAGGCACTTTCCTTTAGTCAGGTATCCATGTGATAAAGAGAAGAAGGGCAAAGAACATATCAAGATGGCTTATCATCTTAACCTTGGGACTTATGAAGGTCTGTGATTTTATTCTTGTAAGCTACTGAATAAAAGGGGGAAGACAAGAGATCTCTTCAGGAGAATTGGAAATATCAAGGGAACATTTTGTCCAAAGATAGTCACAATGAAGGACAGAAATGTTAGAGACCTAGTAGATGCTGAAGAGATCAAGAAGAGATAGAAAGAATACACAGAAGAACTTGTACAAAAAAGATCTTAATGAACTGGATTACTACAATGGTGTGGTCAGTCACCCAGAGCCAGACAGGTAGACCTTAGGAAACACTGCTGTTAATGAAGTTACTGGATGCAATGGAATTCCAGTAGAGCTATTCAAAACCCTAAAGGATGACGTCATCAAGGTGTTACATTCAATAAGTCAGCAAATCTGGAAGACCCAGCAGTGGCCACAGGACTGGAAAAGTTCATTCCTCATTCCAATTCCCAAGAAAGGTAGTACCAAAGAATGTGCTAACCATCAGATAATTGCACTTATCTCCCATGCTAGTAAGGTCAGCCTTAAAATCTTGCATGCTAGGCTTCAGCTTTATACAAACCAAGAACTTCCAGATGTCCAAGCTGAGTTTAGAAAAGGAAGAGGAACCAGAGATCAAATTGCCGACATTCACTAGATCATAGAAAAAGTAAAGGAATTCCAGAAAAACATCTACCTCTGTTTCATCAACTATGCTAAAGCCTTTCACTGTGTAGATCATGACAAACTGTGGAAAGCTCTTAAAGAGATGGGAATACCAGACCATCCTACCTGTCTGTTGAGAAACCTGTATGTGGGTCAAGAAGCAATAGTTAGACCCCTGTATGGAATAACTGATTGGTTCAAGATTGAGAAAGGAACACAATGGGCTGCCTGCTGTCACCCTGTTTGTTTAATCTATATGCTGAACACATAATGAGAAATGCCAGGCTGGATGAGTTACAAGCTGGAATCTAGATAGGTGGAAGAAACATTAACAATCTCAGATATGCAGATGATACCACTCTAACAGCAGAAAGCAGAGAGAAACTAAACAGCCTCTTGATGAGGGTGAAGGAGGAAAGTGAATGAGCCAGCTTAAAACTAAATATTAAAAGAACTAAGATCATGGTGTTCAGCCCCATTACTTCATGACAAATAGAAGGGGGAAAGGTGGAAGTAGTGACAAATTTCCTCTTCTTGGTTTCTAAAATCACTGTAGATGGTGACTGCAGCTATGAAATCAGAAGACGGTTGCTTCTTGGCAGGAAAGCTATGACTAAAAACCTAGACAGTGGATTGAAAAACAGAGACATTACTCTGCCAACAAAGGTCCATATAGTCAAGGCTATGGTATTCCCAGTGGTCATGTACGGTTGTGAGAGCTGGACAGTAAAGAAGGCAGAATGCCAAAGAAGAGGTCCTTTGAACTGTGGTGCTGGAGAAGACTCCTGAAATTCCCCTGGACAGCAAGGAGATCAAACCAGTCAGTCTTCACTCATTGGATGGACTGATGCTGAAGCCGAAGCTCTAATATTTTCATCATCTAATGTGAACAGCTGACTCATTGGAAAAGTCCCTCATGCTGGGAAAGATTGAGGGCAGAAGAAGAGGGCAGAGGATGAGATGGCTGGCTGGATAGCATCACTGGAGCAATGGACATGAACTTGGGCAAACCTCAGGAGATGGTGAGGGACAGGGAAGCCTGGTGTGCTGCAGTCCACAGGGTTGCGAAGAGTCAGACATGAATGGGTGACTCAGCAACAACAAAAGATACTGACACTTCTTCAATTTGGATTCCATACATGAATGAGCATTGTCGAAAGGTAAAAATTAAGTCTGTTATGGGACATCTTGTCCTCTCTTTTCAAGCATTCACCAATGCCGTTGTCCTTAAAGCTTGAACATAAATAAACATATAGTTCAGAGTCACACCTAGAGTTTTATTTAGAAGTATCTGGAAGCATTGTTGTTGGTGGTGTTTTCTCAAAGATATTCTAACTCCACTGGGATGGGAGCAGAGAAAGAAAATACAAATGTCTTGTCATTCAGATCCTTTTCATGCAAAGGCAGTCTCTAAAGTGAATATGGACTCCCCCCCACCAGTCAAGTCCACACTACCTGTATAAGCATCTCTGGAATAAAATTTCAAAAATGAAATAACAGAGCCCTTATGGCACTAATTACCCACCTCCCGCACCTCAGCAAAAGCATCTGCAGGGGTCCCCATGTCAATTAAAATGTCGGGAACATAAATGTTGAATTTTGGCCTGCATTTTATATATAGCTTATGATTAGGCTCTATCCTTTCTGATCCATAAAGCATCAAATTTGAGTTTTCTATCTCTTAGGAGTTTATGGCTAATACTCTTTTAGTTATTACACTTTAATGCAATTAATGTTATAACTTAATGCATATGACTTGAGGTTGTTAAGGCATTTGATTACTTGGCTGAGTACATCACATGAAAATTTAGTTGCAGGACATTGTTTAGATGTTGTTACACTGTGTAGTTTTGTTAATTGATGGGTATGAACATATGCCTAGAGCTTATAAGTTTAGGCTATCTCTCCCTTCGTTCAGACTCATAGAAATATTGGGGACCAAGAACAATGAACAAAAATTCTGTTCATCTTTCTGAAGATGCCTACATAGAAGTCTCCCTCATCTTTAAAATAATGCCACCCTTATTCCTGATTTTAATTCCTAGAAATACGTTCTATTTCCAACTTCTTCTTAAACTGAGGCAACCTGTAGCAAAGAAACCTCTGACATCTTGCCAGCAGAAAAACCTGAGCAACTGTCAGCCAAAAACTGGGAGGAAAAGAATAGAACTTCAAATGAGAAAGCAGTTGTTTGGAGCCTTTGGGACTCCACTGGCATGGAACCAGATGAACTAAAATCCACAGGTCTGTTTCCTGCATAAACAGGTGAAGACAGGGCTGGGAGAGGTGTGAAAATAGTTCTTCAGCCATACTTTATAATATACAGTTCCCAAGGTGCCCTCCTACATCTGTTCTGCATTTTGGCAGGAAGGCATGCCAGGCACTGACATTCTACAGTACAACAGGCAGTTTATATAAGGAAAAAAGTAGTGAAATCTCGATCATTTCCTTCTTCAAAATGAATGAGATATAATTCTTTTGAACTCTTTCATTTCATTTTATTTCAAATGAATTCAAACATAGAAAAAGTGAATTATTACCATCCAACTTCTGTTGGGTGGAAATTTCAAGGTAAAAAAGTGGAAACTTCAAAAATGAAATTCAATTTAAATGTAAAGCCATGGGTTTAGATATGCCCTGCTGTCTATAGTCTTTTGGGAAAATGTTGTAACTTGATGGCAAAATATTTTCCACTTTCTTTCATTTATTTCGTTCATAGAGAAGAGACAGGCAGAAAGACAGAGACAGTTATAATATCCTGTGCTAGAGTTGTATGAAAGGTTATACAAAATGGAAACCCACAGCCCATGTTCTCCAGTACTATAAAGTCATTGAGAGCTGCAGTTGGGAATTCCCCCCAAGTTATTGGTTTTCGCTGGTGGTTCAGCTGATAAAAAATCCACCTGCAATGCAGGAGACCTGGATTCAAACCCTGGGTTGGGAAGATTCCCTGGAGAAGGGAACAGGTACCCACTCCAGTATTCTGGCCTGGAGAATTCCAGACCATATAGTACATGGAGACGCAAAGACTCAGACACAACTGAGCAATTTTTACTTCACTTTCACTTCCACCTAAGTTATTTCAGCAGCTCAAAAGAGCTGCTACAACAGTGTGTCTGAAAAAAAAAAAAAAAAAAAATGAACCAAGCCATTAACAGTAAAGTTGGGAAGGAGGAAAACAATTTAAAAATATTTATCCTGTTTTTGCTTTGTATAAGCAATACATGTTAGTGCATGTTCATTGTAGGTAAGGTAGACAATAGATATAAGCTAAACAAAATGAAATTACCACATTTCACCACCTGGTATACAGTGTGTCTATATGAGTCTTTTAGAATCTGTATTTAAAATAGAAATGTATATGAATAGGAATTGACATGATTAGGATTAGATATGCAGATTGATGTAGAGAGAATGATCAAAGGTGATTTGTTATTATTAACTGAACCTGAGTTGTAAACAACATAGATACAATCAGTAGGATTTTGTTTTTCGTTTTTTGTTTTTAATCAGTAGGATTTTGAAGCATTGTTTTATCCTAAGTATCACCAGACCATGATATCTATAATCTATCTAAGGAGAAATAATAGCAATAATATTAATGTCAAGGACATATAATAGATGTTGAATATCTACTACATGACAGGTGCCTAGTTAAACACTGTCCTACATTGATTCAACTAATCCTCACAATAGCCCTGCGATTATAGATGCTGCTTTGTTTACTCTGGAGATGTGATGAATACATAAGGATGCATGGCATAAGCATACACGCTTAGCAAGTGGTAATCCTTTATTTCTATGTGGGTAACTGTCCTTTAAGGTCCAAATTCTGAATTGCTATGCTTTATGGCCCAGAAGAAAGAGGAGAATGAAAAAGTTTGCTTAAAGCTCAACATTCCGAAAACTTAAGATCATGGCATCTGGTCCCATCACTTCATGGGAAATAGATGGGGAAATAGTGGAAACAGTGTCAGACTTTATTTATTTATTTTTTTTTTTGGCTCCAAAATCACTGCAGATGATAATTGCAGCCATGAAATTAAAAGACGCTTACTCCTTGGAAGGAAAGTTGTGACCAAGCTAGATAGCATACTAAAAAGCAGAGATATTACTTTGCCAACAAAAATCCATCTAGTCAAGGCTATGGTTTTTCCTGTGGTCATGTATGGATGTGAGAGTAGGACTGTGAAGAAGGCTGAGTGCCAAAGAATTGATGCTTTTGAACTGTGGTGCTGGAGAGGACTCTTGAGAGTCCCTTAGACTGCAAGGAGATCCAACCAGTCCATCCTAAAGGAGACCAGTCCTGGGTGTTCATTGGAAGGAATGATGCTGAGGCAGAAACTCCAATACTTTGGCCACCTCATGCAAAGAGTTGACTCACTGGAAAGGACCCTGATGCTGGGAGGGATTGGGGGCAGGAGGAGAAGGGGACGCCAGAGGATGAGATGGCTGGATGGCATCACCAACTCGATGGACATGAGTTTGGGTGAACTTCAGGAGTTGGTGATGGACAGTGAGGCCTGGCGTGCTGCGATTCATGGGGTTGCAAAGAGTTGGACACGACTGATCGACTGAACTGAACTGAACTGATGGCCCAGAATCACAAGTACTTATATTGTTTCATTTTCCTTTCATTCTTATTCTCTAGTATTATTGAGTAATTTCTGCCCAGGCACACTGTAAGCTCCTACATTTCACAGACCGTATTCTATACTTATTCTCTTCTTCTCTACTTCTACATGACAGAGTTGAGATTTTGAAGGATTGATCTATTATTGGTAAAAGGTTAAACATGAGTGGGATAACGACAGAGAATCTAGGAATTTCAGTTTGACATTTTAACTGCTGAATAAATGTTATCATTAGTTAGCATTTTACTCTTATTATTATGCAGCATGTACTGCAACAGAAATCTAGGTTTTCTGGTAAGTTCAACAAATGGAAATAGAATGCTTAATTCAAAACATGAAAGTATAAGAATTTTGAGAAGTGTTTGCTTTCACTGATGACATTCTGCAGGCAACCTCCTGGCTTTTATTTTAAGTTGGTCAACATAACCCCAAACTCCTAAAGGATTGAAATTAAAGCACTGTTTCCCTTCTCTGAGTCTATGGGTGCCTCTAGGGTATGAGGGCAGTGTCTCCTTGGGCACAGTAAGGCTTATGCCCAAAGCAGGGTCAGTGAATAACCCTCCTCAATCTATTCTGAGACTTGCAGGAAGACAGTCAAAGGGATAAGACTACATGAGATCAGACACCCCATTCTGCTTATTGTCACTTTGGTGGTATTACTATCCAAATATCCAATAATCCCCAAATAGGCATTCTTAAGTATGATTCATTGCAATCTAACATTTAGATATATAAAAAGCAAGCAAGTTACCCAAGTTTCCTAAGGAAATACTGATTTTGGGCTAATCTCACTGCTAGTCTCATTCATGGATGCAGTCTGCATAGGTGGGCCTTTCCTTTTTACTCATTTGCCTCAAATAAAAGCTCCAGGGCTAAATCCCCCTACAGGCTCCTCATGTCGGCACCTTGACTGCTCCACATCTAAAAACACCTCTTGCCATCCAAGAGCCTGTCACCTCCTACCTTGACGGCAGCTGCTCAAGTTGGGAGCACAGTATTTAGTAGTGAGATGCTGATGAATACTGGGAGGAACAGTGACAAGCCTAAGTGCTGTTTTACACCCCATTTAACCAGGGGAGACACATCTGTTTGTTTTCTTTCAGGGGAAGCACAAGGTTTAGTCTTTGTGACAAGGTCATGAGTCCAGCCCTAGGATTCCTTGTGGAGAGATAACCAAACTTCTCCAGACACTCAAATAACAATGCCAACTGTGAGTTCTTCAAATAGAGATCCAAGGACACAATCGTGTCTGGCAAGGATGGAATGGGCCCAAATAGAGAACAAGCATGAATAGTCCTCTTTTGTCTGCGAGCTCACAGTCTGTCCTGCTGCTAGACCTAAAGTTCTTATCTGGCAGGAAGCCATGTTCCTACTTCATCAGGGCCAATATTTTTCAAATGCAGCAAGGTATAACGTTGACTAAAGGAAGAAAAATAATAAATCTCCCTTTTCCACATTTTGATTAAATATGTACTTCTCAAAAGTCACCTCTCTTCAAAGTGCTTAAAATTCCTCACACTCAGAGTTTAGTTGCCAAATGCACCTTCGTGACACTACACAGTGAGGCTCTGTTCCCACCGGGATATAAGGTCTTCACTCAAGAAAGAAAGGCATGAAGTTGGAAGTTTCTCTTGTGACAGAAAAGTGCACAATCCAAAAATGTGTATAGAGTCAATTTTTCTCTGAAAACACTTAAAAAGTGTTTTACCCAGACCCTGAACAGGGTGTACACTGCCCTCTCAGAGTTACAGCTTGTCACTGTGTTTGAGGCTATTTTTATCTTCCTGCTTCACCACAGGATCAGATGATGCAATTATACCACATTCAAATGAGAGAATTCTTCAGGGCCCTTTCATCCAAGAATCTGAGGTGCTTAATAAACATTAATTAATTCTACCAACACCTATGTTAGGAGAAGTTTCTATTTTTCATCCTAGTGAAATGCCACCAGCATTTAGAGAGAATCCAGGCTATAGATCAAGCCCAATTTTTTTTTTTTTTTTTTTGTATTAAGGAAAAAATCCCCCTTAATTGGGTCCATGTTTAGGAAGGTGAAGAAAAGTATAGAGGGGTTAAATGTGTCACAGAAAGGAGTCAAAGCAAGAATCACAAATCCTGGGGCTTCAGCAACAGAGCTCGGTTTTTTCAGGGTGCCATTGGTTAAACATACAACTGAGTGGAAAAACCATAAACAATTTACTGAATCAGAAAAGAGATAGAGTCCATTTCAGAGCACATTCTAAACCAGCATTTCCGTAACCACCAGCAGTACCTCTGTTTTGTGAATTCTGATTATTGCTGTTGAATATAGTCTGAAAAGCCCTCTCGTTTATTTCCTTGTATAATAGTGATTTTTTTTTTTTAAGATTCTATCTTACAGTTTTCCCTTCATTCTCTTTCTCCCATACTGAATTCTACCAATTGGCCTCTCTGCAGTTAATCTTACAGATTAGTTAGTGTGATCGGTACTTCGGAGAAGGAAATGGTAACCTACTCCAGTGTTCTTGCCTGGAAAATCCCAAGCACAGAGAAGCCTGGCAGGCTTCAGTCAGGGGTCACAAAGAGTCAGAAATGACTGAGTAACTAAGCATGCATGCACATGATCAGTATTACAACTTCTAGGAGTTATCCTTAGAAATTTTTAATGTATCTTAAGACAATCTCTCCTAAATGGGAGGTTATATTTTGCCAAAAATGTTAATAGCCTTCTTCTTAGTTATGGTAGAGATGGCTATGCACAAATTGGTGTCTCCTAAATGAACCAAGAGAAATGTCATCGTTCAAACTGCTACTCATAACTTTGCCTGTACCAATTCCTAGATTAGCAAGTAGTTAACGGGTAGAGGGGAATAACTCTATTCCAAGAATGAATGAACAGACCTAGAAGGTCATAAGAGTAGATGCATATGTTTTTCTGTAAATTTGAAACAAATGAGAATCTTAGGTTTATATTTTTTGAGAAGCACTAAGAGCTTTCAGAAAAGATCAAAGAATAAAATACCTGAGTTCCAACCCACTCAGCCCATAGTTAGTTATATCTAAGTTTCTCCATTTATACAGTGTATTATCTCACATAATTCCATGAAACTATATTTTTAAGCATTTAAATAAGAATAAAGTTTATATATATATATGACAGTATTAAGTGGTACAGCTATGACTTAAGCAATTTGCAGTGTATATAAAGAAAAAAACAAAAAAAGAAACAAAAAAACAAAAAACTGAATCCAGAGCCACAGCTTCTACAGAAAAAGAGTATTAATCTCTGGAGACTATTAGATATTAAGGTGAATTTCCCAGTATGCCATATCCCCACTACATCTCATTGTAGTGTTTTTGGCATTAAATAGTACAAAACAAAGTGATATAAGTGCATTCACAACACTAGACAGGACATTGATTCGATCATTTCTCCATCTCTTTTAACTACAATAATATAGAAAGTTCAGTTGTGACTACTTTTCTAGAACTTGACAACTGTTGGAAAATCCAGTGACATGTCTACCAGTCAGTGATATCAGAACCAGGAAGAATGAGAATTCATCTCCCATAAAACTCAAAAAAGGAGCAATAAAAACCATACAGGGAAGTATTTGTGTCCTTTTATTGTTCATTGTTAGCATATAATATTCTATCCTAAAGACAAGGCACCTATTGTTTATTGATGTTTTTCCCTGGCAAACATGTCAGCCCTCAAGCAGGGTCATCCATGTATGACCAGAGTACATCATTTTGTATCTATTGCCTACTGAAAGTAAACTTAATGGGATTCAACCCGATGGACCAGGGAATTCATAACTCTGGTTAGATAAAAGGTCAAAATAAGGGAGAGAGTTTGTGGGTTACTCCCATAGATTCCTCATTTGGGTCTAACAAGTTGGTTTGAGAAAGCTTATATTATAGACGGTCTCATTTCTCTGAAGGGTTGTGAGCTTCATCTCTTTAAGGTTATGCCACATAACTTTGCCACTGACAGTTTTTATTCCATCCCATTATTGACTAGTATCAGAAGGATATTGGGCTGAAGTTCAAATAACTTGCAGACAAGTTCTGGCTATCTCACCTTGATTTATTTGTCTCTCACTTTATCTATCATGTGTGGGCAGGGATAGAGAACTAAAGCAACCTGGGGTATATGTGCCTTCATCAATCAACTGTATGCACAGTTAGAGTGAGTCAAGGGCATTCATACTACCAGTTGAAACTGCTTGTTTAGAGCAGGAAAAATCATTTTCCAAAAGAAGATGATAGACTTGAGACCCAACAGAGGATGTATATTATAACCATTTCTGATTCCCTATGACTCAACTGAGAACTGATTGAAACAGTAAAAGTTTGCAGAAGATTTTGCACCAACAGAGGGGAATAACTAAATGCTATGACATAGATCTGGCCACATCTTCACCAGGTTGATTTCCTGATTCACCCTTGTTCTGCTTTCTCTCTAGTCCCATTGAATCCAAGTCCACAAATTTTAAAGACCAAGGCTTAACTATAACTACTGGACCACCAGGGAACTCGCTTGGTAAACACTGAATATTATCCATGTCTCTCCACTTCTGAGTTCCGCTAAATTGAGAAGTTCTTTCCTCTCTTGTCCAAGTTTTGTTTCCTTAAACTCAGATCTCCAGGCCTGGTATTGGCTCTATTCCCTATCATCAAGGAAAAATCTTACCCGATAACCTCCTAACAGTATGTTATCTAAGAATAAGCTCTAAGATTTTAAAGTACCTCTTGTATGAAACAGTTCAGCTCAGCCTGCACTCAATAAATGTGTCACTCATGACAATTTTTAAAAAATCATGATGTGAAAAGTATTGTCCCCTCTAGCTATATTCATATTTTCTGCAAAATACATTCACCTGGAAATACATACACATTCATAGGCACAGGGCTGTCTAAATACAGATTTGGTAAGGAATTTTTTAAAATATGTTGAAGGATATTTTTACTAAAAGATGTATCTAAATAGTACATGGGACATTATATTCTGAATCAAAAATGTGAGGTCATATTTTTATTATATGATTTATATTTGAGTACTGAAAAGTCCATGACACACATTTCCAAAAGTTGAGGGAGTGGCTGAACCAAATATAAATTTCAGTCCTCATTGGAAAGGGAAACATTTCTGATGAAATTCAGTAGCTGTTACCCAGCTTTAAAAATACCCATGAATAAACTCTACTGTTTACTGAGTGCTAACTATGCCAGATATTGTGTATTGTACTAAATGCTTTATTTGGATGTTCAATAATAATAATAATAATCACAAAAGCACTGTAAATTATAAGCAGTTATATCAATTATATATATTATATAAAATAAATTTAGAAAGGTTTCAGTTCAGTTTGGTCGCTAAGTCTTGTCCGACTCTTTGGGACCCCATGAATCGCAGCACACCAGGCCTCCCTGTCCATCACCAATCCCCGGAGTTCACTCAAACTCACGTCCATTGAGTCAGTGATGCCAGCCCCTTCTCCTCCCACCCCTAATCCCTCCCAGCATCAGAGTCTGTTCCAATGAGTCAACTCTTCACATGAGGTGGCCAAAGTACTGGAGTTTCAGCTTTAGATCATTCCTTCCAAATAACACCCAGGACTGATCTCCTTTAGAATGGACTGGTTGAATCTCCTTGCAGTCCAAGGGACTCTCAGGATTCTTCTCCAACACCGCAGTTCAAAAGCATCAATTCTTCAGCGCTCAGCTTTCTTCACAGTCCAACTCTCACATCCACACATGACTACTGGAAAAACCATAGCCTTGACTAGATGAACCTTTGTTGGCAAAGTAATGTCTCTGCTTTTGAATATGCTATCTAGGTTGGTCATAACTTTCCTTCCAAGGAGTAAGCGTCTTTTAATCTCATGGCTGCAATCACCATCTGCAGTGATTTTGGAGCCCCAAAAAATAAAGTCTGACACTGTTTCCACTGTTTTCCATCTATTTCCCATGAAGTGATGGGACCAAAGGTTTATTGTCTTAAAAATTACTAGAAATGAATTGTGCTATCAGAACTAGAATCCAACTCTTTTGACTGAAAGTCCATTTTCTTTACGAAAACTAAGAGTGACAATCATATTTATTTTTTAGATGAAATTCAGAGTCATGCATACAAGTTCTTACAAAGCAAAATATACAAACAGCTGATGTGATTTTGGTTACAACTTCCATTCACTTTTAAATAATTGGAAATAATTTTTATCTTCATAATATCTAATCTTCCACTTAAAACCATGTTAGGTTTATCCATTGATTCAAATATTTTACCTTTAAATATATTCAAAATTGGCTTTTGAAAAATTTTTAAACTAGATTTAATGCCCCTATGATATAATCTATCTTGATATATGTTTTTGGGCACCACACAATAATTAATCTGAATTTGTTTGGTGGAGTGCTCTGCTTATGCCAATTTAATACAATGAGCAAATGCTATTTTATTCTGTGTTCTTGCTGATTTTTTGTATAGTTGTTCTTTCAATTGTTAAGAAAAATAAATTGCATTTTTATGCATATATATATGTATTTTCATATTTTTACTTTTTATAATTTATTCCTCCTTTCAGACCTTTCAGTTTTAGTTTCACATATATTGTTAATTAAACACAAATATCTGTTAATTCTTAAGCAAACATTTAGAAATGCTATGTTATCTTCATTGACTGACATTTTTTAAAACAAATGTAATCTAAATTTATTTGTTTTGTTTTGGTTTTTTTTTGCACTTTATTTTTTTAACTGAAGGGTAATGCTTTACAAAATTTTGTGATTTTCTGCTATACATCAACAAGAATCAGCCTTAGGTGCACCTATGTCCCATCCCTCCTAAGCCTCCCTCCCATCTCCCTCTTCATCCCACCCTTCTAGATTGTCACAGAGCCCCTGTTTGAGTTCCCTGAGTCATATAGCAAATTCCCATTGGCTGTCTATTTTACATATGGTATTATAAATTTCCTTGTTACTCTCTCCATACATCTGACCCTCTGCCCATATCCAAAGACCTGTTCTCTAAGTGTGTTTCTTCATTGCTGCCTTGAAAAATAATTCATCAGTACCATCTTTTTAGATACCATATGCATGCATCAGAATATGATATTTATGTTTCTTTTTCTGACTTACTTCACTCTGTATAATAGGCTCTAGGTTCATCCACCTCATTAGAACTGACTCAAATGTGTTTTTTATGGCTGAGTAGTATTCCACTGTATTTATATGCTAAAGTTTCTTTATGCATTCACCTGGCAAGAAATATCTAGGTTGCTTCCATGTTCTAGCTATTGTAAATAGTGCTGCAGTGAACACTAGGGTACAAGTGGTTTTTTGGTTTTTTTTTTCAATTTTGGTTTCCTCAGAGTGTATGCCTAGGAGTGGGATTGCTGGGTCATACGGTGGTTTTATTCCAAGTTTTTAAAGGAATCTCCATACCATCTTCCATAGTGGCTGAATCAATTTACATCCCCATCAGCAATGCAAGAAGGTTTCCTTTTCTTCACACTGTCTCCAGCATTTATTGTTTGTAGACTTTTTGATGATGGTCATTCTGAGTGGTGTGAGGTGATAACTCACTGAAGTTTTGATTTTCATTTCTCTAATAATGAGCAATGTTCTCTAATAATGAGCATCATTTCATGTGTTTGTAGCTATCTGTATGTCTTCTTTGGAGAAATGTCTGTTTAGTTCTTTTCCCACTTTTGGATTGGGTTATTTGTTTTTCTAGTATTGAGTTGTATGAGCTGCTTGCATATTTCAGAAATTAATTCTTTCATTGCCTGACATTTTTATCATTATAAAATGTTTCTCTCTTTCATTGGAAGTCTAATATATCTAACGATAATATAGTCACTCCAACTTTCCTTTAGTTAATGATTTAATGATAGGTCTTTTGCTTTCAGTCTTCATATACAGATGGTTCCCAATTCATGATGATTTAACTTGGGCAATTTTTCAAGTTTACTCTATGAACCACATTTCAAATTTTGTACTTTGATTTCTTCCTGGGCTAGTGATATGTGGTATGACACTCTCTCCAAAAGATAGACAATGGCATCAAGCCTCAGCTCCAAGTTAGTTACACTATCATGAGGGTAAATAACCAACACACTTACAAGCAGTCTGTACTCATACAACCAATCTTTTTTTTTTTTTCCCACTTTCCCAGTGTAGTATTCAATAAATCACATGAGGTATTCAAAACTTTAGTTTAAAATAGGGTTTGAATTATATGCTTTTGACTATCACAGTCTATCATGGAAACAGTGACAGACTTTCTTTTCTTGGACTCCTGCAGATGGTGCAGGAGCCACAAAATTAAAAGACACTTGCTCCTTGGAAGAAAAGCTATGAAAAACCTAGACAGCATATTAAAAAGTAGAGACATTACTATGCCAACAAAGGTCCATCTAGTCAAAGCTATGATTTTTCCAGTAGTCATGAATGGATGTGAGAGTTGGACAGTAAGGAAAGCTGAGCACTAAAGAATTGATGTTTTTGAACTGTGGTGTTGGAGAAGACTCTTGAAAGTCCCTTGGACTGCAAGAACAAACCAGTCAATCCTAAAGGAAATCAGTCCTGAATATTCACTGGAAGAACTGTTGCTGAAACTGAAACTCCAATACTTTGGCCACCTGGCGTGAAGAACTGACTCATTGGAAAAGACCCTGATGGGTTTTTTGAAGGCAGGAGGAGAAGGGGATGACAGAGGATGAGATGATTGGATGGCATAACCAACTCAATGAATGATGAGCTAGCTCCAGGAGTTGGTGATGGACAGGGACACCTGGCTTGTTGCAGTCTATGGGGTTGCAAAGAGTCAGACACAACTGAGCGACTGAATTGAACTGATCATAGGCTAATCTAAGTATTCTGAGCACATTTAAGGTAGGCTAGTCTAGGCTATAAGCTATAGGTGTTAAATCTATTTCAATTTATGATATTTTCAATTTACAATGGGTTTATTGGAATGTGTAACTCCATTGTAAGTGGAAGAAGATCTGTATTCTTATATTTTAAGTGATTTTACTATAAGCAATATGCAGTCAGATCTTTTTGCTTGATCCACTGTGCCAAATCTCTGCCTTTCAATTGGAATATTTAGGCCATTTACATTTAATATAATTATTGATATGGCTTAATTTTGCTACTTTTTTTTTACAGTTTATGTTTTTCTGTTTCATTTTCCTACCTTCCTGTAGATTACTTGAAATAATTTGAATTTCTTTCTGATATGTCTATATATATTTATATACCTTTTTACTGAATTTTCTCGGTTACTTTATATGGTTGACACTTAAACAACATGGGGTTAGTGGTGCTAACCACTAACCTGTGGTTACTGCAGTTTAACCTGCAGTTAGTGTAGTCTGTGCATTTTAAAATCCACATATAACTTTCCAGTCAATCCTCTGTATCCTTACTTCTGCCTCCATGGGTTCAACCAATCATGGAGCATGTATTACTATACTACATATTTAGTGAAAGAATCCTGATGTATGTAGATCCATGTATTTCAAACCCACATTGTTCGAGGAGCTACTATAAAATGCAGTTTACTACAGTCTACTAGTATTGTAATTTTACCAGTTTAAGTGAAATATAGAAATCTTGCATCCTATTATATCTCTCTACCCTTCCCTGTTTATAACATAATTTTCTGATATGTTTTCCCTACATATTTTAGAACCACATCAGACATTGTTATACTTTTTGCTTCAACCATCCAACATAATTTGCAATACTCAAGGTGAAAAATCAATGACACTTACCAAGATTTTTGCTTACAGTATTTTCTTCCTTTTGCATGTACTAATAATCCTTCTTCTATGACTCTTTTCCTGTTTAGAGAATTTTCTTTGCCCATTTTCTATAGAAAATCTGGCTACAAGTTCTTCTTTATCTGACTGTGCCTTGATTTCCCCTTGATCTTGGAAAACATTTTTTATAGGCTTATGAATTAATAGTTCTCCCCCTTCCCCCAAATTTAAAAATATTGTGCCACTTCCTTCAAGACTGCATAGTTTCTAATTATAAAATCCAGTATATTTGAATTGATGCTTTTGAACTGTAGTGTTGGAGAAGACTGTTGAGAGTTCCTTGGACTGAAAGGAGTTAGAACCAGTCAATCCTAAAGGAAATCAGTCCTGAATATTTACTGGACGGACTGATGATGAAGTTGAAGCTCCAATACTCTGGCCATCTGATGTGAAGAACTGATTCACTGGGAAAGACCCAGATGCTGGTAAAGGTTGAAGGCAGGAGAAGAATGGGAGTACAGAAGATGAGATGGTTAGATGGCATCACTAACTCACAAACTCTGGGAGTTGGTGATGGACAGAGAAGCCTGATAGTCCATGGGGTCACAAAGAGTCAGACATGAATAAATGACTGAACTGAACTGAATAGTTGAATTATTTTTTTCTTCTATCAGTATGGTATTATTTTTTTATCTGTCTGCTTTCAAGTATTGTTTCTTTTGTCTTTAGTTTTCAGGAGTTTAATTATGATGTATTTTGTCTCTACTTTCTTTGAGTTTATTTCATTTGTGTTTGTTTATCTTCTTGAATCTGCACCTTTATGTCTCTTGCCAAACAATGGGAAATTTTCAGCCATTATTTTTCCTATGTACCTTTTAAGTTCCACCTTATCACATCTTCTGAAACACTTTTTACCTGAGTATTATATCTTTTGCAATAATTCAACAAGTCTATGAGACTTAGTCTATTTTTTTATTCAGTCAATTTTTATTGTTATTCAGATAAGGTAATTTCTATTGTTCTATCTTTCAGTTCATTCATTATTCCCTCTTTAGTTTGCATTCTCCTGTTGAGCCTATCCACCGACTTCGTACCTCAGCTATTACATTTTTAAGTTCAAATTTCTGTTGGGTTCCTATACATATATTTCTTTGCTGCAGATTTCGCTTTGTTCACTTTTTTCAAGGATGTCCATAACTGCTTATTGAAATACTTCTATTATGACTACTTTAAGATCTTTTTCTGATATGTAACATCTTGGTCATATTGATGTTGGAATTCATCTATTGTTTCTGTGTTCCCCCCTTCAGTTTGAGATCTTCCTTCTTTGTATGGTGAATGATCTTTTTTTTTTAACTGATATTTTTGCATAATATCCTAAGACTCTGAATCTTATTTAAACCTCCTGTTTTAGGTAGGTATCTATGATACTTCTCTTGTAGAGGAATAGGAATATCTTACTGCTGGTAGGTAAAAACATAAGTTCAGTTTTGCCCATTCAACCTCTGATGGCTCATTGATAATTTGATTCTGGGTCCCTTTTTAAATTCACATTTGGTACAACTGTTGATGTGTAAAACTGCTCACCAAATTTTCAAGTGGTGACAAATATTTACCAACTGTGGTTCTACTAAAATGATAAATATTATCATAATTTTGCTTCCATATTTTGTGACATGGAATCAATGATTAGGTAAAAACTTCTATCTCCTATATGCACAAAAATCAGACACTCTATATTTCTTCATATTCTTTAACACTCTATTTATGGGACTGTGTACTTCCTGGGATGATATATTAACATTTCACCCTCCTTTCCCATACTGCTAACTGTGCTGGTTTTCAAGGAATTTTATCCTCTGAATGGATAGAAAACTGTGACAGCAAGCATAAAGCAGCACAATGGACACTCAGAAGTACCAGAGATAACACCTACAATTTTTTAGTTCTGTTTGACACAAACCTTGTTTTCTGTGCTAGGGACAACACATTGATGTGATGTGGATTTTCTTCATATCTTCTTACCCACAGACATAGACATGTTATTTCAGAAATGTATTATAGGTAGTCTCGAACTGCTTATCTATCTTAATAATCTAGTTTTCCAATTCTCACTCACCTGGCAAAAGATTTATTACTAGTGTATATGTTAAGCTATAATATAATTTTTAAATTTTTTTTTGCTCTAATTGGCTTTCACATTTTTGTTTTGCTTTGTTCAATTTTAAGGACATTAAGAGCATCTGCACCAGACACAATTAGACAAAAGGCATTTTTAATTTAAATAATTTCTGATGCAACAATGTCATGGCACACTGACAAAGAAAGAATAATTTAAATGCAATCATATTTAGATGTTTTTATATCTAAATCAAGGGCAGAAGGGATATATGTAAACATCCATTGAAGATGGCTAGTTGTTTAGGTAAATTTTCCAATAAGGAGAATCACTACATCCTCTTTAACCACACTTAATGTGTAAAGGTTGAAGACTAGGAAAAGAAAATAAAAGAGTCAATATGTTATTTGAGAAACTCACTCATGTTTTAACTACTGTCAAAAACCATACAAATCTGGAAATGCTCAATAAAGGACTACAAAATCCAAAACATAGAACATATTTCTTTGCAATTAATAGGACAAGGTAATAAAGTAATTTATTAAGACCATGTGGCATAAAATATATATTTTTTTATTTTTCAGTTTGAAAAATTGAATATTGAAAGTAAAGAGGATTATTTTTTATTAAATGATAAATTGTGTTTATATGGTGGTACATGTTAATTTTACTTGACATAAATAATAAATGCAAAATTATATTTAATATATATTTGTAAAATCTATATTTATATTATATATAGTAGAATGTATCCTCACTGAAGAATTGATGCTTTTGAACTGTGGTGTTGGAGAAGACTCTTGAGAATCCCTTGGACTTCAAGGGATTCAACCAGTCCATACCAAAGGAAATCAGCCCTAAATATTCATTGGAAAGACTGATGATGAAGCTGAAACTCCAATACTTTGGCCATCTGATGCAAACAACTGACTCATTTGAAAAGGCCCTGATGCTGGGAAAGACTAAAGGTGGGAGGATGAGGGGACAACAGAGGATGAGGTGGTTGACTCAATGGACATGAGTTTGAGTAAATTCCAAGAGTTGGCATTGGACAGGGAGGCTGCCATTCTGCAGTCCATGGGGTTGCAAAGAATCAGGCATGACTGAGTGACTGAAGTGAACTGAATTGATCCTTGCCTTGGTTTCCTTACCTCAAGAACCTTTTAAGCAATATGAAAAGGCAAAAAGATAAAACACTTTAAAATGAAACACCCAGGTCTGTAAGTGTCCAATATGATACTGGCGAAGAGCATAAAAATAGCTCCAGAAGGAATGATATAACCCACCAGGCTGTTCTTTCCATGGAATCTCCAGAAAAGATTACTGGAGTGGGTTCCTATTCCCTTTTCCAGGGAGTCTTCCTGACCTATGGATCGAACCCAGGTCTTCCACATTGCAGGAAGATTCTTTACCATCTGAGCCACCAGGAAGCCTGAAAGAACGAAGAGGCCAGGCAAAAGCAGAAACTATGTTCAGTTCTGGACGTGGGTGATAGTGAAAAAAGTCTGATGCCGTAACCTATAATGATAGGTCCATGAATCAAGTAAATTTGGGTGTGATCAAATAGGAGAATGCAAGAGTGAACATCAGCATTTTAAGAATCAGTGAACTAAAGTGGATAGGAATGGGTGAATTTAATAGAGATGACCATTATATCAACTACTGTGGGCAAGAATCCCTTAGAAGAAATGGAGAAGTCACCAAAAGAGCCTGAAATGGAGTACTTGGGTTCAATCTCAAAAATGACAGAATGATCTCCATTCTTTTCCAAGGCAAACCCTTCAAAATCATGGTAATCCAAGTCTATGCTCCAACCACAAATGCTGACGAGAACAAAATTGAACAGTTCTATGAAGACCTACAAGACCTTCTAGAACTAACTAACCTACAAGACCTTTAAGAATTAACATCAAAAAAGATATCCTTTTCATCATAGGGGAATGGACTGCAAAAGTTGGAAGTCAAGAGATACCTGGATGAATAGGCAAGCTTGGCCTTAGAATACAAAATGAAGCAGGACAAAGGCTAACAGAGTTGTGTCAAGAGAACACACTGGTCATAGCAAATACTCTCTTCCAACAACACAGGAAAGGACTCTACACATGGACATCACCATATGGTCAATACTGAAATCAGATTGACCATATTTTTTTGCAGCTGAAGATGGAGAAGCTCTATACAGTCAACAAAAACAAGACTTGGAGCTGACTGTGGCTCACATCATAAGCTTCTTATTGCAAATTTCAGGCTTAAATTGGAGAAAGTAGGGTAAACCAGTAGACCATTTAAGAGTAGGAGTGTTAATCACTCAATTATGTCTGACTCTGCAATCCCATGGACTTTAGCCTGCCAGATCTTCCGTTCATGGAATTTTCCAAAAAAGAATACTGGCATGGGTTGCCATCCCTATTCCAGGGGATCTTCCCAACACAGGGGTTGAACACAGGTCTTCCCAAGTGCAGGCAGAATCTTTAGTGTCTGTGCCACAAGGGAAGCATTTAAGTATGCTTAAATCCATTATGATTATAAAGAAGAGGTGACAGATTCAAGGGATTTGATCCCCTAGACAGAGTGCCTGAAGAACTATGGATGGAGGTTCATAACATTGTACAAGAGGTGGTGAACAAAACCATCCTAAAAAAAAAAAAAAAAAAATGGTTGTCTGAGGAGGCCTTACATGGAGCTGAGAATAGAAGAACAGTGAAAGGCAAAGAAGAAAGGGAAAGATATACCCAATTGAATGCAGAGTTCCAGAGAATAACAAGGAGTGAAAAGAAAGTTTTCTTAAGTGAATAATTTAAAGAAATAGAGAAAAACAATAGAATGGGAAAGGCTAAAGATCTCTTTAAGAAAATTGGAGATACCAGGGGAGCATCTCATGAAAAGATGGACTCTTTAAAGGACAAAAACAGCAAGGACCTAACAGAAGAAGAAGAGATTAAGAAGAGGTGGCAAGAATACAGTAGAAGAACTATACATAAAAGATCTTAATTACCCAGATAATCACAATGACGTGGTCACTCACCTAGAGCCAAATATCTTGGAGTGTGAAATCAAGTGGACCTTAGGTGGCATTACTATGAAAGAAGCTAGGGGAGGTGATGAAATTCCAGCTGAGATATTTCAAATCCTAAAAGATGATGCCATTAAAGTGCTGCACTCAATATGCCAGCGAATTTGGAAAATTCAATGATGGCCACAGGGCTGGAAAAGGTCAGTTTTCATTTCAATCCCAAAGAAAGGAAATGCCAAAGAATGCTCAAACTACCGCACAATTGTGCTCATTTCACAAGCTAGCAAGGTAATGTTCAAAATCCTTCCATCAAGTCTTCAACCAGATGTAAAACCTGGATTTAGAAAAGGCAGAGGAACCAGAGATCAAATGGTCACCATCTGTTGGATCATAGAAAAAGCTAGAGAATTCCAGAAAAACATCTACTTCTACTTTTTTGACTATGCTAAAGCTTTGACCATGTGGATCACAACAAACTGTGGAAAATTTTTAAAGAGATGGGAATACCAGACCACCTTACCTGTCTCCTGAGAAACCTGTATGCATATTAAGAAGCAACAGTTAGAATTGGACATGGAACAATGAACTGGTTCAAAAAGGAAAGGGAGTATATCAAGGCTGTATATTTTCACCATGCTTACTTAACATATGTGCAGAGTACATCATGTGAATACCAGGCTGAATGAAACATAAGCTAAAATCAAGATTGCTGGGAGAAATAAGAACAACATCACATACGCAGATGATACCACTCCAACAGCAGAAAGGGGAGAGAAACTAAAAAGCCTATTGATGAAGGTGAAAGAGAAGAGTGAAAAAGCTGGCTTAAAACTCAGCATTCAATAAACTAAGACCATGGCATCCAGTCCCATCACTTCATGGCCAATATATGGGGAAAAAGTAGAAACAGTGGCAGATTGTATTTTCCTGGTCTCCAAAATCACTGTGGATAGTGACTGTAACCATGAAATTTGAAAAAAAAAAAAGCAAGAGAGAAAAACACTTTTTTCTTGGAAAAAAAGCTATGACAAACCTAGACAGTGTATTAAACTGCAGAGATATCACTTTGTCAACAAAAGTCCGTACAGTGAAAGCTCTGATTTTTCCATGAGTTATCTACAGATGTGAGAGTTGGACCATAAAGAAAGCTGAGTGCTGAAACACTGATGCTTTCAGATTGTGGTGCTAGAGAAGATTCATGAGAGTCACTTGGACACCAAGGCAATTAAACCAGTCAATCCTAAAGGAAATTAGCTCGTAATATTCAGTGGAAGGACTGATACTGAAGCTGAAGCTCCAATACTTTGGCCACCTGATACAAAGAACTGACTCATTGGAAAAGACCCTGATGCTGGGATAGATTGAGGGCAGGGGAATATGGGGTGACAGAGGATGGGATGGTTGGAGGGCATAATAAATTCAATGGATATGAGTTTAACCAAACTCTGGGAGATACTGAAGGACAGGAAATCATGGCAGTCTGCCATCCATGGGATCACAAAACATCAGACGTGACGTAGGTACTCAACAACAACAATGTTTTATAAATAGATATAGATATATGAAATAGACTCAGTTCCTCCTTTAGATGTTATCACTGAGAGGATATGTGAGTTATTTGTTCATTCTACAGATGCATCTTTTGTGGCCATTGACGAAGTACTGAAGATAGATTGATGAAAGAAAAAGAGAATATTCCCTGACCTTATGGAACTTACAAATAATATGTAAATGAATGAGTCAAGAATAAAAATATTATTTCATAGAGTGAGATTTTCTGTAAAGAAAAGTAAAGCAAGATAAGCATATATAGAGAAATGGGAAAACTATTTAAATGTGATGCAACATAAGGCTTAGCTAAGAAGGTAATATTGAGCAAAGACCTTCCAAGAAAAGGAGAAATATAGAGAAATTAGGGAGGGAACAACAAAAACTGTAATGGACCAGAGTTCAGACTGTGCTAATTCTAGGAAAGATTAGAGCATTCTGACCGTGCTAGCAGGAGGAGACCCTAGAGGCCATTCTTCCTGTGAGGCTTCATTCTCAGTAGAGATGAAAAGAAGAACTTAAGGTCTATGCATTGCAAGAAAGTTTATTAATAATAAGGAAAGAAAGAACAGGTTCCAGAGTCAGACACAATTAAGCAAGTGAGTACACCCAAAGAAAGAACAGAGTGAACACCTCAAGAGAGTGGAGGACTATGCTAAGAGAGACAAATGACCCTGGAGGGTTGGGGTAGTTTTTAAGGTAGAATCATTTGCATAGACCAGGGGAGATCATTGATTGATGTAATTGATTGACAGTTGCATGTTATATAACAAGATGTCCTACTGTGCATGTCCTTCCCATAATCCAGTCTATTATAATTAGATGAATGTATTCACAGATATTTATAGAGAGTTAATGAGTCTAATGGCCACCAAAGGTTACTTTAGTACCAGATGGTGTGAAGTGTACACATGTGCTAGAGTAGAGGAAGTCCCCCTAGTTGGCCAGTGGGGGACTTTTATGGCCCCCTGACTCCTTTGGGCATACTGGTGGAGGCATATTTGTGGCAGGGCTGGTAAATCACTTGGTGAGATTAGGCAGCTATTGGTTGTTTACTGAAGGGGCCTCCTATTTTGCTTTCAGCTAACTTCCTGCTTACCAACAGGAAAGAAATGAAAGAGGAAAAGGTAGAAGCTCTAGCAATGGATTAGGTCGTGGTGACTGCAGTGAGGATTTGGGATTGTATTCTGATTGTGATGGAAAACAACTGGAGGTTATCAGCAAGGGAATGATATTCTCAAAATGTTTTTCAAAGGATCACCCTGACTGAGGGAATGGGAAAACAACAACAACAACAACAACAACAACAACAACAAGAAAGCCATGAGGGAGGATTCGGATTACAATCAATGAGACCAAATATTAGGCTAATATTGAATTCTAGGGAATACTGTTGATATTTTAAACTAAAGGGGAAGAAGTAAAAGTAAGTATATGTGAACAGAGCTGTCATGAATCTTCAAGATGTAGCTGAAAATATTTGCTGATCTTTAGAAGCATTCTGTAAGAGAAAGAAGAGCTGAGAATATCCCTTAGATTGTTGACCTGCACACTCCAGAAAAATTAATTTTGAAATGCTGGAATCAATGATAAATTACAGCACCATGAATTGCTATTACATAAAACCAGCAACTACCCAACTCTTAACTGTAAGAACAGGGGGCAAGGAAAAATAAAAAACAATCAAACCTTGTAGTCTAATAACAAGCAGTCTCTAATTTGAGAGGATATTAATGTTTATTTTGTGAGTCTTGCCTACTGTGTTGAATGTTACATATGTTGGATTATGCAAGATATATTGGATAGATGAAGTATAACCTAGTTAAAAATCTTGTTCTTAAGGAAAACATATATTACCTTTTCATATATACCAACTCTCATTTTTCAATGAACTGATGCCTATTTGTATTTGGCAATCTGTCAGGGTGGTATTTTTCTTCAGGAAACCATCTCAGATATGTATGGACAAGATATTTATGTACGCTTACAAAATCACTGCAGATGGTGATTGCAGCCATAAAATTAAAAGATGCTTACTCCTTGAAGGAAAGTTATGACCAACCTAGATAGCATATTCAAAAGCAGAGACATTACTTTGCCAACAAAGGTCCGTCTAGTCAAGGCTATGGTTTTTCCTGTGGTCATGTATGGATGTGAGAGTTGGACTGTGAAGAAAGCTGAGCACTGAAGAATTGATGCTTTTGAACTGTGGTGTTGGAGAAGACTCTTGAGAGTCCCTTGGACTGCAAGGCGATCCAACTAGTCCATTCTGAAGGAGATCAGCCCTGGGATTTCTTTGGAAGGAATGATGCTAAAGCTGAAACTCCAGTACTCTGGCCACCTCATGCAAAGAGTTGACTCATTGGAAAAGACTCTGATGCTGGGAGGAATTGGGGGCAGGAGAAGAAGGGGACGACAGAGGATGAGCTGGCTGAATGGCATCACCGACTCGATGAAAGTGAGTTTGAGTGAACTCCGGGAGATGGTGATGTACAGGGAGGCCTGGAGTGCTGGAATTCATGGGGTCGTAAAGAGTCAGACACGACTGAGTGACTGAACTGAACTGAACAGAAACAGCTGTATCTATGTCTATGTCTGTGTCTATATCTATCAATATTGTGTATACATTCTGGAGTGCCTGTGATTTAAGTAGATTAAAATATTGTAATAAGATATGTGCTACACTATAGGTCCTTGTAGATTATTCATTTTAAACGTGTGTGTGTTTCCATGTTTATCTCAAACTCTCAACTATCCCTTCCCCCAACCTTTCCTCCAGCAACTATAATTTTTTCTCTAAGTCTGTGAGTCTGAACGAGATTGCTTTAATAGTCAATGATTTTTAATGGTGGGATGAAGAAATGCAATTTGTCAATCTTGGAATCTCTTATTTTTCATTATGTTATTTTACATTAGTGATATTTTATGCTCTTTAATTAGTTTACAGAATAGTGTGAACTTCCCAGACTGTGTCATATAAATGTGAACATTTATTATTTATAATTTTTACAATGAAATGAACTTGAGCTCACCTAGATTAAAAAAAAATTGTTTTCTAACTAAGGCATTAAATATATTTAAAATATTTGGTCTCAGACATATTGTATTGCCTTTATCAAATTATATGAAAATGTTAGATCTTTTATATAATGACTGAGCTAGAGAACATCTTATCTTGAGGCACATATTAGAAATGTAAAATGTGTCTAGCTGGATTTTATATATATTTTTTCTTCCCAGATATGGAAACAGAGGCCTATGAGGTAGTTGCCTTGTCCAAATTTATGTAACAACTCAATGGCCAAATAAAATTATTTAAAATCCAAGTCTTTTGAGTCTAACTAAAGTGATCATTTAAATGTATCATTTCACATTAATAAATAAACAACAAATAAATTCCAAATATTTTTCTCCAACCAATATCTTACATTTTATTTATTAAAAGTGGAATAACAAAAATAAAACCAAGAAGAATAGGTACTGATACCTTCAGGGAAGGTTACTGATTTTAATCAGCTTTTGGAGACATTTAAGTAATTATCTTCCCAACGGCAATGGAATAGATTAACAAAAAGCCATTCCTTTTAAAGCTTGTACATTCCTAACAGCAATTTTTCTACCATTGTTCCATTTGGTTGATTAATGCATCTTGCATTGCACAGAGACCTTCTAGAGATAAGAGACAGTACCTGTTTAATTTGCTAATGATTGTTGGGTGACTACAAACTGTTTTTACTAGTATCTATTTCATGTACTGTAAAAGACTTGATTATGACTTCTAAAGGACTTTTATTCTTGTTGGGGTATAAAATGTGACTAAGATAACAACCAAAAAAAAAAAAAAAACTAGAAGGAAATACATGTGGAATGACTAGATTATGGTGTAGGTATATTAAATGGCAAAATGTTTCAGAAAATGGGTTGATTCATAGGAGTAGCAGCTTCCCAAATGGTGCTAGTGGTAAAGAACCTGCCTGCAATTTAGGAGACATACCTAGAGGAGCTATCCCATGTTGAAGATCAGGAAGGGTGGCGGTGAGGAGATACCCCTCATCCAAGGTAAGGAGCAATAGCTGCACTTTGCTGGAGCAGCCGTGAAGAGATACCCCATGCCCAAGGTAAGAGAAACCCAAGTAAGACGGTAGGTGTTGCAAGAGGGCATCAGAGGGCAGACACACTGAAACCATATTCACAGAAAACTAGTCAATCTAATCACACTAGGACCACAGCCTTGTCTAACTCAATGAAACTAAGCCATGCTCATGGGGCAACCCAAGATGGGTGGGTCATGGTGGAGAGATCTGACAGAATGTGGTCCACTGGAGAAGGGAATGGCAAACCACTTCAGTATTCTTGCCTTGAGAACTCCATGAACAGTATGAAAAGCCAAAATGATAGGATACTGAAAGAGAAACTCCCCAGGTCAGGAGGTGCCCAATATGCTACTGGAGATCAGTGAAGAAATAACTCCAGAAAGAATGAAGGGATGGAGCCAAAGCAAAAAGAATACCCAGCTGTGGATGTGACTGGTGATAGAAGCAAGGTTCGATGCTGTAAAGAGCAATATTGCATAGGAACCTGAAATGTCAGGTCCATGAATCAAGGCAAATTGGAAGTGGTCAAACAAGAGACGGCAAGAGTGAATGTCGACATTCTAGGAATCAGCAAACTGAAATGGACTGGAATGGGTGAATTTAACTCAGATGATCATTATATCTACTACTGCAGGCAGGAATCCCTCAGAAGAAATGGAGTAGCCATCATGGTCAACAAGAGTCTGAAATGCAGTACTTGGATGCAATCTCAAAAACAACAGAATGATCTCTGTTTGTTTCCAAGGCAAACCATTCAATATCACAGAAATCCAAGTCTATGCCCCAATCAGTAACGCTGAAGAAGCTGAAGTTGAACAGTTCTATGAAGACCTACAAGATCTTTTAGAACTAACACCCAAGAGATGTCCTTTTCATTATAGGGGACTGGAATGCAAAAGTAGGAAGTCAAGAAACACCTGGACTAACAGGCAAATTTGGCCTTGGAGTATGGAATGAAGCAGGGCAAAGACTAATAGAGTTTTGCCAAGAGACCGCACTGGTCATAACAAACAGCCTCTTCCAACAACACAAGAGAAGACTCTACACATGGACATCACCAGATGGCCAACACCAAAATCTGACTGATTATATTCTTTGCAGCCAAAGATGGAGAAGCTCTATACAGTCAGCAAAAACAAGACCAGGAGCTGACTGTGGCTCAGATCATGAACTCCTTATTGCCAAATTCAGACTTAAATTGAAGAAAGTAGGGAAAACCACTAGACCATTCAGGTATGACCTAAATCAAATCCCTTATGATTATACAGTGGAAGTGAGAAATACATTTAAGGGCCTAGATCTGATAGATAGAGTGCCTGATGAACTATGGAATGAGGTTCTTGACATTGTACAGAAGACAGGGATCAACCATCCACATGGAAAAGAAATGCAGAAAATCAAAATGGCTGCCTGGGGAGGCCTTACAAATAGCTATGAAAAGAAGAGAAGCGAAAAGCAAAGGAGAAAAGGAAAGATATAAACATCTGAATGCAGAGTTCCAAAGAATAGCAAGAAGAGATAAGAAAGCCTTCTTCAGCAATCAATGCAAAGAAATGGAGGAAAACAACAGAATGGGAATTTCTAGAGATCTCTTCAAGAAAATCAGAGATACCAAAGGAACATTTCAGGCAAAGATGGGCTCAATAAAGGACAGAAATGATATGGACCTAACAGAAGCAGAAGATATTAAGAAGAGATGGCAAGAATACACAGAAGAACAGTACAAAAAAAATCTTCACAACCCAGATAATCACAATGGTGTGATCACTGACCTAGAGCCAGATATCCTGGAATGTGAAGTCAAGTGGGCCTTAGAAAGCATCTCTACGAACAAAGCTAGTGGAGGTGATGGAATTCCAGTTGAGCTATTCCAAATCCTGAAAGATGATGCTGTGAAAGTGCTGCACTCAATATGCCAGCAAATTTGGAAAACTCAGCACTGGCCACAGGATTAGAAAAGGTCAGTTTTCATTCCAATCCCAAAGAAAGGCAATGCCAAAGAATGCTCAAACTACCACACAATTGCACTCATCTCACATGCTAGTAAAGTAATGCTCAAAATTCTGCAAGCCAGGCTTCAGCAATATGTGAACCGTGAACTTCCTGATATTCAAGCTGGTTTTAGGAAAGGCAGAGGAAACAGAGATCAAATTGCCAATATCCGCTGGATCATGGAAAAAGCAAGAGAGTTCCAGAAAAACATCTATTTCTGCTTTATTGACTATGCCAATGCCTTTGACTGTGTGGATCACAAGAAACTGTGGAAAATTCTGAAAGAGATATGAATACCAGAACACCTGACCTGCCTCTTGAGAAATTTGTAAGCAGATCAGGACGCAACAGTTAGAACTGGACAAGGAACAACAGACTGGTTCCAAATAGGAAAAGGAGTATGTCAAGGCTGTATATTGTCACCCTGCTTAATTAACTTCTATACAGAGTACATCATGAGAAATGCTGGACTGGAAGAAACACAAGCTGGAATCAAGATTGGTGGGAGAAATATCAATAACCTCAGATATGCAGATGACACCACCCTTATGGCAGAAAGTGAAGAGGAACTCAAAAGCCTCGTGATGAAAGTGAAAGTGGAGAGTGACAAAGTTGGCTTAAAGCTCAAAATTCAGAAAACTAAGATCATGGCATCCGGTCCCATCACTTCATGGGAAATAGATGGGGAAACAGTGGAAACAGTGTCAGACTTTATTTTTGGGGGCTCCAAAATCACTACAGATGGTGACTGCAGCCATGAAATTAAAAAACACTTACTCCTTGGAAGGAAAGTTATGACCACCCTAGATAGCATATTCAAAAGCAGAGACATTACTTTGCCAACAAAGGTTCATCTAGTCAAGGCTATGGTTTTTCCTGTGGTCATGTATGGATGTGAGAGTTGGACTGTGATGAAGGCTGAGCGCCAAAGAATTGATGCTTTTGAACTGTGGTGTTGGAGAAGACTCTTGAGAGTCCCTTGGACTGCAAGAAGATCAAACCAGTCAATCCTAACGAAATCAGTCCTAAATATTCAATGGAAGGACTGATGCTGAAGCTGAAGCTCCAATATTTTGGCCACCTGATGTAAAGAATGGACTTCTTGGAAAAGACCCTGATGCTGGGAGGGATTGGGGGCAGGAGGGGAAGGGGACGCCAGAGGATGAGATGGCTTGATGGCATCACTGACTTGATGGACATGAGTCTGAGTGAACTCCGGGAGTTGGTGATGGACAGGGAGGCCTCGTGTGCTTTGATTCATGGGGTCGCAAAGAGTCGGACACGACTGAGCGACTGATCTGATCCGATTTGAAGAAACGCAGGTTGGATCCCTGGGTCAGGAAGATCCCCTGGAGGAGGAAACGGTACCCACTCTGCTGTTCTTGCCTGGGAAATTCCATGGACAGAGGAGGCTGGTGGGCTACAGTATTTGGCAGTGGCAAAAAAATTACTGAAACAACTTCACAGTCACACATGCACATGAGAGTAGATCAAATTAGATGGGATTAATGATTGAAAGCTTATTTCAGTGGTCTTGAAGCAGTATAGGTTGGATTTGTTTTGACAGAAAAAGAGATTCATCAGAATGAGGTAGTCAGCATAGGAAAATATTAGAATTAATATGATATGTACAGGAAACAAAAGCAACCTACTTGTAGATTTTACTTAAAGATATATGTTGAAACACAAATAAGATTTTTATATAGGCATCATAGGATCACAAGAAACTAAAATCCATGTAAATGTGCTTAACAAAATAGGATTTTCTTGAAAGAGAAGAGGACATTGTTATAGAAACCAAGAAAAACTTATGCTAATGGACTCTGAATGTGAAACTTTGAAAATAGAAACTCCATGAAAGTTTGATCATGGTTCCAAATATGATGATAATGTTGGTAATGTTACTAATGATAAATGTGATGATGATAAATATTTATTGAATGTTTTTATTTACTGGCTCTTTATTAAGTAATTTACAAACAGTTTATTCACTTAAATTCTTAAACAACTCTCTGAATGTAGAAAATTTTATTCATTTAGATCCTTTTAATATCCACTTGGTATTGGATATGCTACATCTGTCATATGTATTAATTCTATATGAAAAGCAGCACCAAATTTTCTTTAACTTGTCATTTGTATTTTATAAAAATATTAATTTTACTTTTATGTATTTCATTTATTTGCTTGCTTATTTATAAACTCCACTTTATTGCTTCTTTAAGTTTCAACTTAAATTCTGGTGTAATATCCCTTCACCTTGAAGGATATCTTTTAGCATTTCTTCCGGCATAGTCCACTGTCGTCAAATTATCTTAGCTTTATTTATTTTTAACATGAAAATACATTAATTTGCTTCTATTCTTGAAAGGTATTTTCTCTGGATACAGAATTCATGATTAGCAACTTCTTTTTCTTTCAGAACTTTAAAATTACTATTTCACTGTCTTTCTTGTCTCCATAGTTTCTGAGGAGAAATCTATAGTCATTGAAATTAATTTTCCTCACTTGAGGTAATGTGCCATTTTCTTCCCATTCATTTCAAAATATTTTGTTAGTCATTGGCTCTCAATTATTTGACTATTTTGTGCCTAGTCATCTCTTTATATTTACTTATCCTTTTTGAATTCCACTGCCTTTTTTAGTCTAGAAGTTTAAATTTATTACCAAATTTTAGAAGTTTTTAGCAAATATTTTAAGCATTTGTTTTGTTTCTACAATTCCAATTTCAATTATATGTGATATTTTTATACCATCTCATAAGTCCCTGTGGGACTTATTCATTTTTTTCAGTTTTTTTTTCAATAATTTTCTTTAATTTTAATCATTCTTTTCTCTAACTGCAGAGTCACTGACTTTTCCCTGCTCTCCATTGTGTAATTGAGCCTATAGAAGTGATTTTTAATTTTATATATTTATATTTTAATTATATTTTTATCCTGGGGTTTTTCTGTGACTTGTTGCAAATTTATTTTCCTTCATCTCATTTAGTATTTATATCATAGCTGATTTCTCATCTGAAAATTATATCGTCATCTTACAGCTGTCTTCTGTTGACCAATTTTCCCTTGTGAATGAATCATATTTTCTTGTTCCTTGTGTAATTTTAGATTTTATTCTGGATATTATAACTATTGAATTGTAGATATTGTATTCTGTTCTAATCAATAATTTTCAAGCTATTAACTTGGCTAAAATATTAAATACCTGCCTCACCTAGAGTGAACAACTCTAGTATAAGTTGAGTTCTTTCTATTAGCTGAAAGTTGCTTTAAGTTTGCTTTGCTCATTCATGACATAGGTATTACCCACATATTTGAAAGGAATTTATATGCAGACTCTAGGGTTCGGGCTTTCTTTGTTCCTTTTTTAAAAATTCCCTCACCTTAAAATGTTCACAACTGTGTTTTCCCTGGCCCTGTCCTCTGGTTCTTTAGACAATAAAAACTAAGGTTTTCTATGGGAGTTCTGTCATTCTTGGCCATACTGCCCCGTGCCTGAGGTCTGCCCTCACACTGAAGCCATAGCAATGGGAAACTTCTCCCATGCTGTCTGAATCCTCCAAGTTTAGATCACCATGAAAATTAGTTTGGTTTGTTCATATTTCAGAGCCTTCAGATAATTGTTTTTGCATGTTTTTCAGAGTTTATAGTTGGCATATATGGTCTCTTAAATACAGATACCAACATACTGAAAGCAGAACCTTATTTCTCTTGTATTTGAATTATGTTTTCTTATCTATTCCAAAATAGTAAGTGTATTTCCTCAGGTACAGAAAAATGAAATAAAATTAAATAAACTTGCTTATCTAATATTTTTAAACTCTATTATTTACCCTCAGTATTTGGGTTTTAAAGCTCAACAGACATAAATTAACTCTGTTGGTCATTTATTTTTTTGATGTTTATGGTGGCTTGTCTTTCCTACAGTGATGGATAATGACATTTGTTTTAAAAGATGAAGGTATTAGGAGGGAAAACTGCATGAAAATAAATTATTTGCATTGAAAAACATATCTATTAAAATGTATCAAAATGTCTCCACTACACAGGTGAATATATGATAAGATCAGAATTCAGTGGTGGTTATGGAAATGTAATAAGTGGAAAAAAAGAACTTAAAAAAACAATAGAATGCAATTTTCCACAAAAATGTGTTGATGAAAAAGTGGAGCTCATAACTCTAAGGATTTGCTTCTAGGTAATGTAAAATAAAGCTAATATTCACAATGATAGAAGATTTTGGGAGACACAAATTGAAGAAAAAAATCTTGGTATTTTCTAATAATAAATTTCACCTAAGTTAGGGCATACAAGTAGATATAGGTTGTAGGCAGATAAAGTAAACACAGAAGTGTAAAGACTTTTGCTTGTGGCTCTTAAAAGTGATTACAATGAAAATAACACAATGTCGTTGCCATCATGAGCAAATGAAAGACTAAATGGTAAGGTGGAAAGGTTACTGGTCTATGATTGGGATATTTTATATCCTGTTAATTGCATAGGTTGTGCTAGTGGTTAGAAACCTGCCTGCCAATGCAGGAGACTTAAGCGCCTCAGGTTCAGTCCCTGGGTCAGGAAGATCCCCTGGAGGAGAGCATGACAACCCACTCTAGTATTCTTGCCAAGAGAATCTAAATGGACAGAGGAGCCTAGTGTGCTACAGTCCATAGGGTTACACACAGTTGGACATGACCAAAGTGCCTTAGCATGGCAAATTGCTTCTGTAACTAGTCATGCATGTTTACTCAAAGAGTTGTCTTCATTCCCCTGAGCTGTGGTTTCTCCATCTGAAAAATTATAATGTTGGACTACATACTTAAAAAGGGAGAAAAGAAACTTTTGTGTTGCTGTTATTAAGTTGCTCAGCCATGTCAGATTCTTTGTGACCCCATGGATTGCAACACACCAGGCTTCCCTGTCCTATACCACCTCCCAGAGCTTGCTAAAACTCATGTCCATTGAGTCGGTGATGCCATCCAACCATCTCATCCTCTGTCGTCTCCTTCTCCTGCCTTCAATCTTTCCAAGCATCAGGGTCTATTCCAGTGAGTCAGCTCTTCACATCAGGTGGCCCAAATTATTGGAGCTTCAGTTTCAACATCAGTCATTCCAGTGAATATTCAGGTTGATTTCCCTTAGGATTGACTGGTTTGGTCTTCTTGCAGTCCAAGGGACTCTCAAGAGTCTTCTCCAACACCACAGTTCAAAATAATCAATTCTTCGGTGCTCAGCCTTCTTTATGGTCCAGCTCTCACATCCATACATGACTACTGTAAAAACCATAGCTTTGACTAAATAGACTTTTGTCAGAAAAATGATGTCTCTGTTTTTTAATATGCTGTCTAGGTTTTTCACAGCTTTTCTTTCAAGGAGCAAACATCTTTTAATTTCGTGGTTTCAGTCACCATCTGCATTGACTTTGGAGCCCAAGAAAATAAATTGTCACTGTTTCCATTGTTTCTCCATCTATTTGCCATGAAGTGTTGGGACCAGATGTCATTATCTTAGCAGTGCAGTTTAATAGATACTAGTTTCTGTTCTGTTTCTCCTTCAGAGCCTCTTGAAGGTGAAAGACAAAAAAAAAAACAAACTTGTATCTAATGAACTACACTACTATTTTCTTTATACAATTTTTTAAGTGGATCTGGTATTTCTTAACTTCTTTTCCCCTTAAAACAAGATATGTTTATTAGAAATATATTTTTCATTCCATCTAAACAAGAAAATATCGATACTGACAATATGACAACTAATAAGGAAATGAGTCTCACAGGAGTGTATCTATTCTCATCACAATTTCCTGAATCCCTGCTTCCATCTAGTTTCACCTGCCTTGTACTCAAAACATAGTCAATTTGAATGAAATCACAGATATTAAGAAAGAAATTTGAAAGGAAAGCTCAAGTTTTAGAGCAAAGATTTATCTAATCTTTGTGGGATTAGAATCACCCCAATTTAATATGATCCACAAATTCATGCATTTCTGATTCATTAAAATATTAAATAATGCAGGATTTAAGACTGTATCATATCAAATGTGTGTATTACCGTATGTCATTAGTCTCTTTTCTCAGTCAACTCTTGGCTGAAGTGACTTTTTTAAAAATCCTGAATAGATTTAAACTAATTTGCAAGCAAACTTGTATAAAATCCTATAACAAATGATAAATTAATAATCAAATACATTTTATGTAGTTTCTCTCTTTCATCAATTCTTTTCATGACCCTTTATCTGATACAATTTACAGTTCACATATCCATTCTTCCCCTTGCTTATGGTAACATTATTCTTTCTGCTTTCCTCTTCCACACTCTCTTTGCTCCATTTTGTTAAATTAAACTGATAGCAATTTCTTAACTTCTCAGTTCTCAGATTTAGAATTCTTTGAAAATTATTTTTTAAGAAAAATTTTAAGACTCTCCTACTAGAAGAAAATTTGCAAAATTGATTTCAGTAAATGTATACAAACAGGTTGGTAGCCCTTCTCATTGTGGGGTTTCATTATGCATAGAATATTTTTTTAAAAATGTGATCCAAAGTTTGCCATTCTTTTATATCCCCAGAAATCTTTAAATAACATCTTGATTTATTATTATTATTATTAACTAACAAGTGGATCTCCTTAATATGGTTCATGGTCCTACTTAGTCTCTCAATTAAATAATTCTTAACAAGATAATAGAAATACTTGTTCTTATGTTCAGGTCTGGTAAGTACCCCTGATAATTTCTATACAAGTTTTAAGCAACATATGTGTTATTAGAAATAAAGGAGAATTTGCTATTTTCTCTGTGGATCTGTCTACTCCATCACTCTGTGCTCTATTGCTTCCCCCTGCCCCTTCAAACTTTTCTTCTAAGTTCTATCTCCTCTGAATTTCCTTCACCCAAGCCTTCAGACTGATGATTTTCCTGGGCTTGTTTTGTTCCTTCCTTTGTCTCTTCTCTTGAGACAGGGGATGTGTGATTCTAAAGCAGCAACATGACTCAGAAGATGTGCACACACATGTGGATGAGCGAGACTGAGTGTGATAATAGTATGGTGTTGGTATCAACAAGTGCAGACTCCAAGTATCTGAAATGAAGAATCATAACAGAAACCTCTCTCTGGAGAAAAACAGGAATATATGATGAAAGGAAGGACAAGGGGGAAACGAGACAGATAAAGAGAGAGACAGAAACAGAGACAGAAAGACAGGAAATGGAAGAATCTCTGGAAAGGGAGAGTCATATTAAACTATTTATCTCTTCATCTGTTTGAGAGGTGGCCTTGTAGGAATAGAGGAAGAATAAATGATTAGAAGGAAATAACAGGTAGATGTTCCCATCACTTGAAATATCACAGATTCGCAGTTTGCTTGCTTGTTGTCATTAATCACATTCTTGTTTTGAGAGGCTGCAAATTCTCAGAATATCTGAAATACTACTATTATTTGAACACAAATATAAAGTGCATACTATTTTCAGATGAGATTGTTTAAATAAAATAATCTGAAATTTTGTAAATTTGTGCCATCATGTCTTTTATTAGTGAGAATCTTTAAAGATGATGTGTCCCTTTTAACTAGTTCTAAGATTTATGGAAATTTCATGTTTTAATGACAAATTTCAGAGTGGAAAAAACAGGTTAAGCAAATCCAATTGACCAAAAATTACTTAAAGAGTGTTTAATGCTAATTCCATTTATGATATGCACATTTAATATATATTAAATTTTATATATATATATATATATATATGTTTATATATATAAACTCGTCACTGCTGACAGGAGAATGTTGGATTCCACCAAAAAAATATGCCCTGCATCCAAGGGCAAAGGAGAAGCCCCACCAAGATGTTAGGAGGGGTGAAACCAGGAGATTTATGTCCAGGAGACCCCACAGAGACTGAGCCAGACCTGCTTTTGAGTGTCTCCTCTGGAGGTACAGGTAAGCAGTGGCCTGCCACAGGGACATGGTTCTGGGTGCAGCAGACCTGGGTATGGCATAAGCCTTCTTGGAGGAGGTCACCATTAACCCTACCATTGAGCCACCAGAACCTACACAGGACTGGGGAAACAGACTCTTGGAGGGCACAAACAAAACCTTGTGTGCACTAGGACCCAGAAGCAAGGATCAGTGACCCAACAAAAGACTGACTCACACATGCCCATGAGTGTCCAGGAGTCTCCAGTGGAGGCCATGTTGGCAAAGGCCTGGTGCAGGGTCGGGGGCACTGAGTGCAATAGTGCAAGCACAGGACCTTTTGAAGGAGGTCACCATTATCTTCATTACCTCCACTATAGTTTGGCCTCAGGTCAAACAACAGGGAAGGAACACAACCCTACCCATCAACAGAAAATTGGATTAAAGATTTACTGAGCCTGGCTCTGCCCATCAGAGCAAGACCAAGTTTCCCCCTCAGTTAGTCTCTCCCATCAGGAAGCTTCCATAAGCCTCTCATTCTTATTCATCAGAGGACAGACAGAATGAAAACCACAATCACAGAAAACTAATCAGACTGATCACATGGACCGCAATCTTGTCTAATTCAATGAAACAGTGAGCCATGCCCTGTAGGACCACCTAAGATGGACGGGTCATGGTGGAGAGTTCTGACAAAGCATCCATTGGAGAAGGGAATGGCAAACCACGTCAGTATTCCTGCCTTGAGAACCCCATGAATAGTACGAAAAGGCAAAAAGAGAGGACACTGAAAGAACACCACAGGTAGGTAGGTTCCCAAAATATTACTGAAGAACAGTGCGGAAATAACCCCAGAAAGAATGAAGAGTGGAGCCAAAGCAAAAACAACACTCAGTTGTGGATGTGACTAGTGATGGAAGTAAAGTCTGTTGCGGTAAAGAACAATATTGCATAAGAACCTGGAATGTCAAGTCCCTGAATCAAGGCAAATTGCAAGTAGTCACACAGAAGATGGCAAGAGTAAACATCACCATTTTAAAATCAGTGGACTAAAATTGACTGGAATGGGTGAATTTAACTCAGATGACCATTATATCAACTACTATGGACAAGACTACCTTAGAAGAAATGGAGTAGTCCTCATAGTCAACAAAAGAGTCCAGAATGCAGTTCTTGGGTGCAGTCTAAAAAATGACAGAAAGATCTGTTCATGTCCAAAGGAAACCATTCGTTATCACAGTAATCCAAGTCTATGCCCCAACTAGCCATGCTGAAGAAGCAGAAGTTGAATGGTTATATGAAGACCTACAAGACCTTCTAGAACTAATACCCAAAAGGCATGACTTTTTCATTTTAGGGGACTAGAATGCAAAAGTAGGAAGTCAAGAGACACCTGGAGTAACAGGCAAATTTGGCCTTGGAGTACAAAATGAAGCAGGACAAAGGCTAACAGACTTTTGCCAAAAGAATGCACTGGTCATAGCAAACGCCTTCTTCCAACAGCATAAGAAAAGACTACACATGGACATCACCAGATGGTCAATACCAAAATCAGACTGATTATATTCTTTGCAGCCAAAGATGGAGAAGCTCTATACAGTCAGCAAAAGCAAGACTTGGAGCTGACTGTGGCTCAGATCATGAATTCCTTATTGAAAAATTCAGACTTAAATTGAAGAAAGTAGGGAGAACCACTAGACCATTCATGTATGACTTAAATCAAATCCCTTATTATTATAAAGTGGAAGTGACAAATAGATTCATGGGATTAGATCTGACAGACAGAGTGCCTGAAGAACTATGGGTGGAGGTTCATGACATTGTAAAGAAGGTAGTGATCAAGATCACCCCCAAGAAAAAGAAATGCAAAAAGGCAAAATGGTTGTCAAACAAGGCCTTACAAATAGCTGAGAAAAGAAGAGAAGGTAAAGGCAAAGGAGAAAAGGAAAGATATAAGCATCTGAATGCAGAGTTCCAAAGACTAGCAAGCAGATATAAGAAAGCCTTCCTCAGGGATCAGTTCAAAGAAATAGTGGAAAACAACAGAATGGGAAAGACGAGAGATCTCTTCAAGAAAATTAGACATACCAAGGAAACATTTCATGCAAAGATGAGTACAATAAAGGACAGAAATGGTATGGACCTAACAGAAGAAGAAGATATTAAGAAAAGGTGGCAAGAATATACAGAAGAACTATACAAAAATATTTTCATGACCCAGAAAACCACGATGGTATGATCACTCACCTAGAGCCAGACATCCTGGAATGTGAAGTCAAGTGGGCCTTAAGAGGCATCACTATGAACAAAGCTAGTGGAGGTGATGGAATTCCAGTTGAGCTATTTCAAATCCTAAAAGAGGATGCTGTAAACATGCTGCACTCAATATGCCAGCAAATTTGGAAAACTCAGCAGTGGAAACAGGACTAGAAAAGATAAGTTTTCATTCCAATCCCAAAGAAAGGCAGTGGCAAAGAACGTTCAGACTACCTCACAATTGCACTTATCTCACATGCTAGCAAAGTAATGCTCAAAATTCTCTGAGCCAGGCTTCAACAGTACATGAACTGTGAACTTCCAGATGTTCAGGCTGGTTTTAGATAAAGCAGATATACCAGAGATCAAATTGCCAACTCCTTTGGATCATAGAAAAAATAAGGGAGTTGCATAAAAACATCTACTTCTGCTTTATTGACTACTCCAAAGCTTTTGATTGTGTGGATCCATAGCAAACTGTGAAAAATTCTTAAAGAGATCGAATTACCAGATCATCTTACCTGCTTCCTGAGAAATCTGTATGCATGTCAAGAAGCAACAGTTAGAACTGGACACGTAACAACAGACTGGTTCCAAATTGGGAAAGGAGTACATCAAGGCTGTATATTGTCACCCTGATTATTTAGCTTATATGCACAGTACATCATGCAAAATGCCAGGCTGGATGAAGCACAAGCTGGAATCAAGGTTCTGGGGAGAAATATCAATAACCTCAGATATGCAGATGACACCACCCTTATGGCAGAAAGTGAAGAAGAACTAAAGAGCCTCTTGGTGAAAGTGAAATAGGACAGCAAAAATGTTGCATGAAAAAAACATTCACAACTAAGATTATGATAACCCGCTCCATCACTTCATGTCAAATAGATGGGGAAACAGTGAGAGATTTTATTTTCTTGGGCTGCAAAATCACTCCAGATCGTGACTGCAGCCATGAAATTAAAAGACACTTGCTCCTTGGAAGAAAAGCCATGACCAACCTTTTGTCAACAAAGGTCCATCTAGTCAAAGATATGGTTTTTCCAATAGTTATGTATGGATGTGAGAGTTGGACTATAAAGAAATATGAGCACTGAAGAATTGATGCTTTTGAACTGTGGTGTTGGAGATGACTCTCTAGAATCCCTTGAACTGCAAAGAGATCAAGCCAGTCAGTCCTAAAGAAATCCGTCCTGAATATTCATTGGAAGGACTGATGCCCAAGCTGAAGCTCCAAAACTTTGGCCACCTGATGTGAAGATCTGACTCATTGAAAAAGACCCTGATGCTCAGAAAGATCGAAGGCAGCAGGAGAAGGAGACTAAACAGGATGAGCTGGTTGGTTGGCATCACCGACTCAATGGAAATGAGTTTGAGTAATCTCTGGGAGTTGGTGATGGACAGGGAAGCCTGATGGCTGTATTCCATGGGGTCATAAAGAGTCGGACATGACTGAGTAGCTTAACTGACTGACTGAACTGAACAACTATATATATACACATAGGCTTCCTAGGTGGCACACTCGTAAAGAATCTGCCTGCCAATTTAGTAGAGGCAAAAGGTGTGGGTGCTCCATGTGGATATTATATATTTGTAAAGCTTAATTTTACTTTTACAATAACGAATACTAGAATTACTTGATTAAAAAGGATTTTTCATCTATTTAGAGGGCTTAGAAAATTAAAAAGTTTAAATTCAAACAAAATTCAAAATCAAGCAACTGTGATCTGTTTTTTATCTTGTTTCCATATGATCCCAAATTATTGACAAATGAAGTTTTTTTATTCCTTAACTTTCAAATAGCAAGAACGAAATAAAGTTACCTTTTATTTATGAGTTATTTTTTCCTCTTGCTATTTTGACAAATAACATGACAGAAAAATGATTAAGTTTCTCATTTCACAATGTGACTTCTGTGTTATTTATTGTCAAAATAAAAGTCACTTTGTGAATCAGAGTTTTTAATCTTTTTTTCTTCCTTTCAATCTCAAACGTTTTGTCAGGAAACTGGTTTTGGTAAATACTTTTTTCCCCCTAATGACAGGTAAGTCCTTTTAAATGACTCATTGCTAATTAGTTCAGAGCAACATTCCAAAAGAATATTTTATTTTTGGAACCTCGTTTTATAGATTTTCTGCTCCAGTAGCGTGACTAATGCACATCACAGTTAGAGCTCTGCAAAATGTTTGCAGCAAAACCCCAAACCAGGTGATAATCACCTGGTATTTACCTGGTTTCTTTACTATGTTATCAACCAAATCATCAGGCTCTATTCCTAAAAAGATTTTTGGCTTTTACAAGAATTCCCAACAATCCTGGGCATTTCTCTGTGTCAAGATCATTTCTCTTGCAAATTCCCAAATTCTATTTCAAAAGGAAATGAGATGCTATGATTTTGGCTGTTCTTTGCTTTTTGTTTTTGGTTCAGTGATGCCTGAAAGTCAAAATGAATCTGAAATACCGGCCTTTGGGAGCCCAAATGAGTAATTTAAATGAATATCAATGAATTCAACATGCTGAGTTTTAACAGCCTAGGCAATGCCAGAACCACAAAGTAGCCAGAATATACTCAGGATGGTAACTGGTTTTAAAGATCAAGGTTGAGAATAGCATTTGCTTTTTATATAACAAGCTCCATCTCTGGATTTTTTTTTTTTCCTGTGACTTTATTTCAAGCTTCTTATTTGTGATTGTATCTACAGAATACTTTAGTCAAAAACATTCATTTCCCATAATCACTGCTTAAATTGCCACAGAAAAAAAGAAATCATGTTTAAATTTACCAGAAAAAAATTATCTTCTGGTGTTTCCTTCTCAATATTTAATCTCACAGTGAAAATCAGAGGATTGAAAAAAACATTCAAATGACTTTTATTTAATTTATATATCACAAAGAATGTTTGCAATAAAGGAGGTGCATAAACAAAATAAAGTTTATTAAAATATTATGGCTTTGATAAAATAAAATATATATACTTTTCTTTTTAACAGCTATGAAAATATAGAACTTGATGGAGAAAAGTAATGTTAGTGGAAAGCAGGGTTGCTGACAGTACTCATTGGAAAACTAATGGAAACTTTGTCTCCTTTCAAGAAAAAAACATACATCATATAAAAATACATCCTATTTCAGTGATTCATAAATTCAAGTTTAAAATACTGATCCTGTAAAGAAATTTATATTATCAACCACAAATTGGCACTTGCTATACGTGCTTGCCATCTACCTTCACAAGGATTAAATCATGTGCTGCTGCTACAGCTGAGATCTCCAACACCCTCTGAAGAAGCCCAGGATGGAGACCAGAAATGAGGCACTCTGTGCTCTGGGAAACTGACAGGACAAGTCTTCAGATAGTTAGATATTCTCAGGGGCCGATTTTATGAGCCCAATTCTTATATCTTCTTATATCTAGAAAAACACTAAAATCCTTCATGGTGATGATTATTTCTCATGACTAGCAGAAATTTCATGAGACCAGGAGAAACTTTCTACAAAAAACAAATAAACAAAATTGTACTTGATTACACATACTCCCCTTTTACCAAAATAATATACATACTGTCTTTTCCCCCTGAATCTTTAGAACAGTTTCTCAGAGCTATCTGAGATGCCGTCTCCCAGGCTGCAGTCCTCATACTGCTCCAAATAAAATACGGCTTGCCACTCTTATGCTGTGGATTTTTTTAAGTCAACACTATTAACACTGTAATTAATTGAGATAGTTTAGTCTCCATTTTATCAATAAATTTTTGTACAAGTTCAATATTTGTTTTACTGAAACCAAATAATTTTTCCAAATTACATATACTTTTGACATGAATGTACTATTTCATTCAGTGTTTAAAAACAGAGAAAATGAATCTATAATAGTGGCTTGAGAGTGAAAGTTTGCAAAAAATTTTATATCCAGGTGAATTATCTTGGATGAATAAAGACATTAAAAATAAATTTTAAATATGTAATACTTAACTATCATTAGTCAATAATTTTTAAAATGCTACTTGAATAGATGTTTAGATCAGAAGTTCCCAATCTAATAAAACCCTCTTGTCTCAGTAATGTTTTCACAGTATTAATATCAAAAAAAATTCCAAACAGTTCTATTTTTAAGAAATTAGATTCAAATAACTTGAATATTTATGTTGAAAAAATAATACATAGAAATTTTAAAATAATAATATTTATTTCACTATTACATAAACACTAATATTTATTAGTGTGATGTTTATACTTGTGAGACACTGAATAACTTCTCAAACATTGAAGTTGCATTTAACAGCCAATCACTGTTATTTCCAGTGGAATCATACCTGTAATGCAATATTTGTCTTTTGCATCTCTTGAAAAACACAGTTTTACAAAGATACGTATGTGATTTCAGGTTCAAACTGTGAACTACCTCAAGCTGATAGAATTTAATAAATGTTTCTATGTTAATGTCTCACCTGTGGCACCTTGAGCATGACAGTAAGCAGTTTTGTAACCAAGGCTTTAGAGAAATGAAGAGTAAGCATTATGTACTAAAAAATGTAAACAGTCATGGTGTAAACAAAGGATAACCCTTATATAATATTAGAAGCAAAATTCAGATTTTCCATTAAATTTATGCTAGTTACATATATGTCATAGTATAGGAATAAAATTTTGGAAGAGTGGGAGAGAAAATATTTAACAGCTTCTTTTCATCCTATGTGTTTTTATGTTGTACTTTTAAATGTAAATAAAATATTGTATAACTTTTATAAAACATAAATATTACTTTTTAAGAATTCCACTTGTCCAATGTGGCATATTCCAGTGTTCAAATATGAACAGTAAATGCACCAAAATTCTAATATGTGGTAAACTGTACAAGGGAAAAGATATTTTCTTCATTATATTCTTTTCATATTTCCAACATTTTCATAATGTGTATATATTCCTTTTCCAAATTAGCTGGCATATTGAGTGTAGCATTTAACAGCATCATCATTTAGGACTTGAAATAGTTCAACTGGATTCTATCACCTCCACTAGCTTTGTTCCTAGTGATGCTTCCTAAGGCCCACTTAGCACTCCAGGATGTCTGACTCCAGGTGAATGATCACAGCATCATGGCTGTGAGGATCATTAAGTTTTTTATTTATTTATTTATTTGTATATTTCTTATGTGTATTATTGTCACATCTTCTTAATCTCTTCTGCTTCTGTTAGGTCCAAATAGTTTCTGTCCTTTATTGTGCCCATTTTTGCATGAAATTTTCCCTTGGTATCTCTAATTTCTTTGACGATATCTCTAGCCTTTCCCATTCTGTTGTTTTCCTCTATTTGTTTGCATTGGTCACTTATGAAGGCTTTCTTATCTCTCACTATTCTTTGAAACTCTGCATTCAAATGGGTATATCTTTCCTTCTCTCCTTTGCCTTTTGCTTCTCTTCTTTTCTCAGCTATTTGCAAGTCCTCTTCAGACAACCATTTTTCCTTTTTGCATTTCTTTTCTTGGGGATGGTTTTGGTCACTGTCTCCTATACAGTTTTATGAACCACCATCCATAGTTCTTAAGGTACTCTGTCTATCAGATAGAAACCCTTGAATCTATTTGTCACGTCCACTGTATAATCATAAAGGATTTGATTTAGGTCATACTGGAATGGCCTAGTGGTTTATCCTACTTTCTTCAGTTTAAGTCTGAATTTTGCAAAAAGGGTTTCACGATCTGAGCCATGGTCAGCTCTTGGTCTTGTTTTTGTTGATCATATGGAGCTTCTCCATCTTCTTCTGCAAAGAATATAATGAGTCTGATTTTGATGTTGACCATCTGTTGATGTCCATGTGTAGAGTCTTCTCTTGTGTTGTTGGTAGAGGGTGTTTGCTATGAGCAGTGCATTCTCTTGGCAAAACTCTATTAGCCTTTGCCATGCTTCATTTTGTATTCCAGCTGAGCTATTTAAAGTCCTAAAAAATGATGCTATTGAAGTGCTGAACTCAATAAGTCAGCAAATTTGGAAAACTCAGCAGAGGCCACAGGACTGAAAAAGGTCAGTTTTCATTCCAGTCTCAAAGAACCGCAATGCCAGAGAATGTTGAAACTACTGCACAGTTGCACTCTTTTCACATGCTAGCAAGGTAATGTGCAAAATCCCTCAAGCTAGGCTTCAACAATATGCAAACCAAAAATTCCAGATGTACAAGCTCAGTTTAGAAAAGGCAAAGGAAGCAGAAATCAAATTGCCAACATCCATTGGATAATAAAAAAAAAATAAAAGAGAGAGAGAGAGAATTCCAGAAAAACATCTACTTCTGTTTCATTAACTATTTAAATTCAACATGCAGAAAACTAGGATCATGGCATCTCGTCTCATCACTTCATGGCAAACAGATGGGGAAACAGTGATAGACTTTTATTTTGAGGGGTTCCAAAATCACTGCAGTTGGTGACTGCAGCCATGAAATTAAAAGACCCTTGCTCTTTGGAAGAAAAGTCATGACCAACCTAGACAGCATATTAAAAAGCAGAGGCATGACTTTGCCAACAAAGGTCCATCTAGTCAAAGCTATGGTTTTTCCAGTAGTCTTGTATGGATGTGAGAGTTGGACTATAAAGAAAGCTGAGCACTGAAAAATCGATGTTTTGAACCGTGATGTTGGAGAAGACTCTTGAGAGTCCCTTGGACAGCAAGGAGATTCAACCAGTCCATTCTAAAGGAAATCAGTCCTGATGTTCATTGGAAGGCCTGATGTTGAAGCTGAAGTTCCAATACTTTGACCACCTGAAGAGAAGAGCTGACTCATTACTAAAGATCCTGATGCTGGGAAAGATTGAAGACTGTAGGAGAAGGGGAGGACAGAGGATGAGATGGTTGGATGGCATCACCGACTCAATGGACATGACTTTGAATAAACTCAAGGAGTTGGTGATGGACAGGGAAGATTGCTATGCTGCAGTCCATGGGGTCACAAACAGTTGGACATGACTGAGTGACTGAACTGAACTATTTAAAACCTTTAACTATGTGGATCACAACAAATTCAAGAGCTCTTAAAGAGATAGGAATACCAGACCACCTTCCCTGCCTCCTGAGAAACCTATATGCAGGTTAAGAAGGCCCAGTAAGAACTGGACTGGTTCCAAATTGGGAAAGGAAGATGTCAAGGCTGCATATTTTCACCCCTCTTATTTAACTTACATACAGAGTACATCATGCAAAATGCCAGGTTGGATGAAGCATGAGCTAGAATCAATATTCCCAGGAGAAATATCAATGACCTCAGACGCAAATAACACTACACTTAGGGCAGAAAATGAAGAGGAACTAAAGAAACTCTTGATGAAGATGAAAAAGGAAAGTGAAAAAGCTGGCTTAAAACTCAACATTCAAAAAGCTAAGATCACGGCTTCCAGCCCAATCACTTCATGGAAAATAGATGGGGAAACAATGGAAACAGTGACAGAGTTTATTTTGGGGGGCTCCAAAATCACTGTGGATGGTGAGTGCAGCCATGAAATTAAAAGCACTTGCTTCTTGGAAGAAAAGCAATGAAAAACCTAGACAGCATATTAAAAGCAGAGACATTACTTTGCCACCAAAGTCCATATATAGTCAAAGATGTTTTTTTCCAGTAGTCATGTAGGGATATGAGAGTTGGGCCATCAAAGAATTGATGCTTTCGAACTGTGGTGTTGGAAAAACTTGTGAGTCTCTTTGACTGCAAGGAATTCAAACCAATTAATCCTAAAGGAAATCAACCCTGAATATTCACTTATAGGACTGATGCTGAAGCTGAAGTTCTAATACTTTGGCCACCTTATGGGAAGAGCCAGCTCATTAGGAAAGACCCGGATCCTGGAAAACATTGCAGGCAGGAGGAGAAGGGGATGACAGAGGTTGAGATAGTTGGATGCCATCACGGACTCAATGGCCATGAATTTGATCATGCTCTGGAAGATGGTGAAGGATAGGGAAGCCTGGCATGCTGTAGTCCATGGGGTTGCAAAGAGTCAGACATGACTGAGTGACTGAACAACAACAATATATTCATTTGTGACTGAAGAAAATAAATTTGTTTTAAGATAACATTGGACAAATATAAATAATACAAACCTTTAAATTAATTGGTATTAATAATAAACATTTTGGAGAAAATAGTGAAGATTATAAAGGATCAGAAAAAAATATAATAGTTTAAAGCAATTTATGGTCAAGCCTCAAGTGAAGAGAAAGCAATAGTATTAGTACAGTGTCTGTGATACTTTTTCCAGTTTGGGGTATAGAAATTAATTTTAAATTTGTGCAATCTATGCATTCATGCAAGCATGCTAAGTCATTTCAGTCATGTCCGACTCTGTGCAACCCTGTGGACAGCAGCCCACAAGGCTCCTCTGTCTATGGGATTCTCCAGGCAAGAATACTGGAGTAGGTTGCTATTTCCTTCTCCAGTGCAATCTACAGTTTACCTTAAAACTTAAAAATATTTTGAAAAGCATGTGTATATAAAAAAGTTTTTTTTTTAATAAATCTTGACTCTGGCTTTAAGTATTTGACTTTTTTCATATAATTTTATTTGCTGCTGCTAAGTCGCTTCAGTCGTGTCTGACTCTGTGAGACCCCATAGAGGGCAGCCCACCAGGATCTGCCGTCCCTGGGATTCTCCAGGCAAGAACACTGGAGTGGGTTGCCATTTCCTTCTCCAATGCATGAAAGTGAAAAGTGAAAGTGAAGTCGCTCAGTTGTGTCCGACTCTTAGCGACCCCATGGACTGCAGCCAACCAGGCTCTTCCATCCATGGGATTTTCCAGGCAAGAGTACTGGAGTGGGGTGCCATTGCCTTCTCTTTTATTTATTTATTTACATTTGGCCACGCTGGGTCTTCATAGTTGCATGGGCTTTTTTCTCTAGTTGAGGTGAATGAACTTCTCATTGCAGTGGCTTCCCTTACTGGTTCTAGGGCTTGGGGGCTTCAGAAGTTGCAGCTCTTGGTCTCTAGATTACAGGTGCACAGGCTTAGTTGCTTAATTGTGGTGCACAGGCTTAGTTGCTTCATGACATATCAGATCTTCCCAGATCAGGGACTGAATCCATATCTCCTGCATTGGCAGGCACATTCTTTACCACTGAGTCACAAGGGAAGGCCCTGATAAAGTACTGTGTGTTGTTAATATATAAAATAATATGTAGATTTGAGATCTTATTATCATATAATAAATTATTATTTATACAATGATAATTTTAAGCATATGTCCTTATCCTCAGGAGCTAAGAGAACAGAAGTGTCCATCCCCTGCCTTGTTATCAGATAAGGCTTGTTATATCATGTGAAGCAAAAAAAAAAAAATAGTCTCCTTTGAGGGAACAATTTAATAGTTTCTTTAAATTCTAGAATTTTATGGCTTAAAATTTGCCCAAATATTTATCCCAAATATTTGTTAAGACAGCAAACATGACATCTTTTTTTCTATCCTATGGTCTCATTATAATATTCTGTCTTTCATCTGAGGATGCTATTAAGATATTATTAGAAGACTATAAGGAGACAATTATTTTCATCAAACTATTTTAAAAAATGGTATTTGCTTTTAAGATATAGTCAATTAAACTAATGGGAAAGGGAAATGAACAATTCAGAAGGGTCAAAAGTTAGACCTTCAGATTTAAATCTAAGTAAGAGTCCCTTTGAAGTGCAAGGAGATCCAACCAGTCCATTCTGAAGGAGATCAGCCCTGGGATTTCTTTGGAGGGAATGATGCTAAAGCTGAAACTCCAGTACTTTGGCCACCTCATGCGAAGAGTTGGCTCATTGGAAAAGACTCTGATGCTGTGAAGGATTGGAGGCAGGAGGAGAAGGGGATGACAGAGGATGAGATGGCTGGATGGCATCACTGACTCCATGGACATGAGTCTGAGTGAATTCCGGGAGTTGGTGAGGGACAGGGAGGCCTGGCATGCTGCGATTCATGGGGTCGCAAAGAGTCAGACATGACTGAGGGACTGAACTGAATTGAACTGAAAAGAAGTTTGGGCATGCAAATAGAAGTCAAATTTCTTTTTTTGCTCATGTTATTTCATTTATTGTACTGTTTCCCTTATTTGATATCATAATGTAAGTAATGTTTGCTATGCAATTTGCTTTCATTTTAGCTTTGACTTTTTCCCCCTGGGTTTCTAATTTCATTTCCATATGTGGATTGTTTTACTACCAATTAGAGCGAGCTGACATGAATAAGGGTTTCTTAAAACTGTTTTCAATTCTTTCTGAACTACATGGACACATTAACTGGCAATTAGTCTAAATTCTACCCTTATCATCTAGCCCTTCTCTCATTTTCTCTTCATAGAACAATTTAATTTTACTTCTCAAATGGCCAAATTTTAAAGCAAAAGAAATAAGAACAATAATTACAAAAATTCCTAAAGGATCATGATGAAAGCATTTAATTTTTTTAATATTTGCTAAATATATATAGTTTGCTCAACAATGGTTTCTTTATTCATATGATGATCTTGTAATGATTCCATAGTGATACTATATTGTTAATAGTAATTAGTTTATTCCCTATATTAAAAAAAAAAAAAAGAAAATGCTATCACTACATGGCTTTCAAGTAACAATTTGAAATGCTCAGGCATATTTATCTTTGCTTATCTGGAAAATAATACCACTAATAATTATCACTTTCACTAATAAAATTATTACTTTCTTTAAATATGCTTTCACACCTACCTTATCAGGACCATAATAGAGTTCACATAGCTAATATTATTATTTTCATTCTGCTGATGAAAATACACATTTGGAAAATTTAAGCAACCTCTCAGGAATTTCATGACCTAAAGTTTGTCCAAGTGTTAGCTGACTTTTAGCACAGCAGTCAATATCAGAAGTAAATTTCATTTTTTTTCTCCTTGTTTGCTTGCATTATATTTCCCCTTATGAGTTTTAAGCTCCTCAAGAGCAAGAAATATATGTATTTAATGAATTAGTAGCCAAGAATGACATGTACCATGGGTGCTTATGAAATATATTTTGAATCAATCAATAAAAGCTTTTAACTGCTGATCCAAATGTTTGCCATCCCTGTACCACCACTCTTACCTAAGGAGCAACACTGTTTTGGGGTGAGTACTACTCACTGCTCACTGCTCCATCAACATGTTCATCTGTGCAACTCCCACGATCATAGGCCCATAGTGTATTAAAATCACCCCAGCTCATCTTCCTTTACATTCTTCTTTGGGACCCCTTTGCATTTTTGTCTTGTATAATTTGTCTTTAATTCTGTTTGGGATCAGCCAATTTCTGACTGACAGAAACATACTGACCAGTGTCAGGGTAACTAACTGTGCTGATGTCCGATGGGGGACATTCTGACGGAAGTCAGCAGTAGGAGGAAAAATATACTGCTCAGCCACTTCATCAACCATGGAAGGATAAAATCTGAAGCCTGGATCCAAGCGTACTCGGAACCCAGGGCTGTTCTTGCAGAACAAAGCAGACTCTATGTCTTAGAGATTATGGTTCTGCCCTTCACCTACTGAGGGAGATTGGAAAAGTCACTGAATCTGAATTAGCTACCCTTCTATAAAACAAAGACAATAAGGGCTAGACCTAATAATCAGAAGTCTAATCAAAGAATCATATTAATAGTTGTGAAATTATGTGCAGCATGATACACAAATTGGAAGTTTTTACCTATTACTAGGATTTTGCCTCCTGGTTCATACATCAGAATTGAATTCATGTGTGTGCCTCTACAACCATGTGTGATATGTGTGTGCATCTGCGCCCATGTGTGGTATGTGTGTAGGAGAAAGAATATTTGTAAATTAAATGTAAGCTATCCAAATGAATTGATGAGACCTTTGTGATCATTGCTATGCTCTGAAATAGTTCGAATGATTTAGAAATTCTACTAGTAAATAAAAAATTATAAATTCTTTTCATTTGGATTAATTAAAATATTATTTAATAACATTTTTCTTTTTTTTAATTAATTTTATTTTATTTTTAAACTTTACATAATCGTATTAGTTTTGCCAAATATCAAACTGAATCCGCCACAAGTATACATGTGTTATAATTTCTTAAATTTTTTTTATATCTTCTTGTGGCAATTTCTTTATACTTTTATAGGCAATCACCTAGATTTTCAAATTTATAAATATAAATTCACAGGAAATCACTTGTAAATTAAAAAGTTTATTTATCTGTGCTTAACATATATCCTATTTATAATCACACTTTATATACATATATTTATATTTAGAGGTCTACATAAATTGTCTTTTTTCCTAACTAGCTTTATTAATCAATATATTTATACTTTATTATTTACTAATTTTTTATTTTGTCATTATTTTTCTTCTATTACATTCTTTTAGTTAATATTGTTATTCCGGTATAGTGGTTTGTGCTTAAGTCAACATATTTTTTATTGACATATAGTAAGTTTATAATGTTGTGTTAGTTTGTAGTGTACAGCAAAATGATTCAGTTATACATATATATGCCTCTGCATGCATACTCAGTCAGTCAGTCATGTATGACTTTGCAACCCATGGACTGTAGAGCGCCAGGCTTCTCCATCCATGGGATTTTCCAGGCAAGAATACTGGCATGGGTTGCTATACTCTCCTCCGGGGGATCTTACCCACCCAGGGGTCAAACCCATGTCTCTTGCATCTCCTGCATTGGCAGCATATTCTTTACCACTGTGCCACCTGGGAAGCTCATATATGTCTTTATCTATATTCCTTTATTCATAATTTTGCACTATAATTTATTGCAATATATTAAATATAATTCCCTGTGCCATAAAGTAAATACTTGTTGCCTATATATTTTGTATATAGTAGTGTGCATCTGTTAATCCCATATTCCCAATTATCCCTCCTCTCCATTCCCCTTTGGTATCCATAAATTTGAAAAGGGAGGAAATGTGTTATATATATGATTGATTCATTTTTCAAACATTAGAAACTAATACATTGTGAAGCAATTATACTCCAATAAAAACTAATATAAAATATATTTGTTTCTTATTTCTGTGAATCTGTTTCTGTTCTTTATGTAAGTACATGTGTATTATTTTTCAGATTTCAAATAAAAGCAGTACCACATAATGTTTGTCTTTCTGCCTGACTTACTTCACTTAGTATGATATTCTCTAGGTTCGTCCATGTTGCTGTAAATGGCATTATTTCATTACTTTTTTTAAAAATTTTATTTTATTTTTAAACTTTACAATATTGTATTAGTTTTGCCAAATATCGAAATGGATCTGCCACAGGTATACATGTGTTCCCCATCCTGAACCCTCCTCCCTCCTCCCTCCCCATACCATCCCTCTGGGTCGTCCCAGTGCACCAGCCCCAAGCATCCAGTATCGTGCATCGAACCTAGACTGGCAACTTAGTTTATATATTATTCATCTATTATGGACACTTAGGTTCATTCCATTTCATGGCTGTTATAAATAATGCCACTATGAAGATTGGAGTGCCTGTATCTTTTTTAATTAGAGCTTTTGTGTTTTCCAGATAGAAGCCCAGGAGTGGGATTGCTGGATCATATGGCAACTATATTTTTACAATTTTGAGAATCCTCCATACTATTCTCCACAGTGGCTGCACCAATTTATATTCCTACCAGTAGTGTAGGAGAGTTCTCTTTTCTCCATGCCCTCACCAGCATTTATTATTTGTAGATTTTTGATGATGTCTATTCTGACTGGTGTGAGGTGATAATTCACTGTAGCTTTGACTTGCATTTCTCTAATAATTAGTGATGACAAACATCTTTCCAAGGGGCTATTGACCATATGCAAGTTTTATTTGGAGAAATGTCTTCAGGTCTGTAGCCAATTTTTTGACTGAGCTGTTTGGTTTTTTTGCCATGGAGTTGTCTGAACTGTTTATTTTGTAAATTAAGTCCCTGTCATTTGCATAGTCTGCAAGTATTTTCTCCCATTCTATTATTTTCTTGGGCTTCAAAATCACTGTGAATGGTGAATGCAGCCATGAAATTAAAAGATACTTGCTCTTTGGAAGAAAAGTTATGACACACCTAGGTAGCATATTAAAAAACAGAGACATCACTTTGCTGACAAAGGTCCATCTAGTCCAAGCTATGGTTTTTCCAGTAATAATGTACTGATGTGAGAGTTGGACCATAAAGAAGACTGAGTGCTGAAGAATTGATGCTTTCTAACTGTGATGCTGAAGAATTGATGCTTTCTAACTGTGATGCTTTCTAACTGTGATGACTCTTGAGAGTCCCTTGGACAGTGAGATCAAGTCAGTCAATCCTAAAGGAAATCAACCCTGAATATTCATTGGAAGGACTGATGCTGAAGCTAAAGCTCCAGTACTTTGGCCACCTAATGTGAAGAGCTGACTCACTGGAAAAGACATCAATGCTGGGAAAGATTGAATTTGGGAGGAGAAGTGGGTGACAGAGGATGATATGGTTGGATGGCATCACCAACTCGATCAACATGAGTTTGCATAAACTCCATCCATGGAGTTTACTGCAGTCCATGGAGTCACAAAGAGTTAGACACAACTGAGCAACTGAACAACAGCAAACTTTGTTATACAATAGTTAATAAGCTTGACTAGGTCCTATTTATTTAGTTTTGCTTTTATTTCTTATGCCTTGGAAGACTGAACTAAGAAAACATTGCTACAATTTATGTCAGAGAACATTTTTGTCTATGTTCTCTTCTAGAAACTTTATGTTGTCATGTCTTATATTTAAGTCTTTAAACCATTTTGAGCTTATTTCTGTATACAGTATGAAGGAATATTATAACTTTTCGGTTTACATATGCCTGTCCAATTTCCCTAACATTATTTGTTGAAGAGACTTTTTGTCCATTATATATTCTTATCTTCAGTATCAAAGATTAATTGACTGTAGATGTGTGAGTTTATTTCTGGGCTACTATTCTGTTCCATTGATCCATGTCTATTTTTATGCAAGTTCCACACTCATTTGATTACTGTAGCTTTGAAGTCATGAAGCATTATGCATCCAAATTTGTTCTTTTTCCTCAGGAGTGCTTTAGAAATTCTGGGTCTTTAGTTGTTCCACAAAATTTTTAGGATTATTTGTTCTAGTTTGTGAAAAAATGTCATGGGTAATTTGATAGTGATCAAACTAAATCTGTAGCTTGCTTTATACAGTATAGTCATTTAAACTATATTAATTCTTATAATTCAAGATCATGGGTTATCTTTCCAGTTATTTGAATCATCTTGAATTTCCTTTATCAATGTTTTATAGTTCTCAATATATAAGTCTTTTATCTCCTTGATTAGGCTTATTACTTAGTTTTTTAATTATTATTATTTTTTAATGTGATTTTAAATGCAATTTTTAAAAAATCACATGTTCTTTTAAAGAAAGAAGTGGTGTTTTTTAACCATCTGTATGTCTTCTTTGGAGAAATGTCTGTTTAGGTCTCTTTCCCATTTTTTTGATTGGGTTGTTTGTTTTTCTAGTATTGACCTGTATGTGCTGCTTGTATATTTTGGAAATCAATCCTTTGTCAGTTATTGCATTTGCTATTATTTTCTCCCATTCTCAGAGTTGCCTTTTCACCTTGTTTATAGTTTCCTTGGCTGCACAAAAACTTTTGAGTTTAATTAGGTCCCATTTTATTTTTGTTTTTATTTCCATTACTCTAGGAGGTGGATCATAGAAAGATCATGCTGTCGATTTATGTCATAGAGTGTTCTGCCTATGTTTTCCTCTAAGAGTTTAACAGCCTCTAGTCTTACATTTAAGTCTTTAATCCATTTTGAGTTTATCTTTTTGTATTGTGTTAAGAAGTGTTCTAATGTCTTCTTTTACTCATAGCTGTCCATTTTCCTCAGCACCACTTATTGATGAGGTTATCTTTGCCTCATTGTATATTTTTGCCTCCTTTGTCAAAAATAAGGTACCCAGAGGTGCATGGGTTTACCTCTGGGCTCTCTATCTTGTCTATATTTCTGTTTTTGTGCCAGTGTCATGCTGTCTTGATGATTGTAGCTTTATAATATAGTCTGAAGTCAGAAAGATTGATTTCTCCAGCTCCATTCTTTTTTCTCAAAACTGCTTTGGCTATTCAGGGTCTTTTGAGTTTCCATATGAATTACGAATTTTTTTGTTCTAAATCTGTGAAAAATGTCATTGGCAATTTGATAGGGATAGCATTGAATCTGCAGATTGCACTTGTTAGTAGTCATTTTAACAATACTAATTCTTCCAACCCAGGAACATTGAATATCTCTCTGTCTGTTTATGCCATCTTTGATTTCTTTCATCAGTGTCTTATAATTTTCTGTATACAGTTTTTTGTCTCTTTCAGTTCAGTCACTAAGTTGTCTCTGACTCTTTGTGACAGCATGAACTGTAGCATGCCAGGCTTCCCTGTCCATCACCAACTCCTGGAGCTTGGTCAAACTCATGTCCATTGAGTGTCTTCTTAGTTAAATTTATTCCTAGATATTTTATTCCTTTTGTTGTAATGGTGAATGGGATTGATTCCTTAATTTCTCTTTCTGAGTTTTCATTATTAGTAGATAGGAATGCAAATGATATCTGTGTATTTATTTTGTATTCTGTGAACTTTCTAAATTCACTGATTAATCTAGTAATTTTCTGATACTATTTTTATGGTTTTCTATGTATAGTATCTGCAAACATTGAGTGTTTTACTTCCTTTCTGAGGTGCAGTTCTTTTATTTCTTTTTTTTATCTGAAAACTAGCTAGGACTTCTCTGAAAAGTAGCTAGGACTTCCATAACTATGTTGAATAATAGTGGTGAGTGTGGGCACCCTTTTCTTGTTCCTGATCTTGGAATGCTTTCAGCTTTTCACCATTGAGAATAATGTTTACTGTGGGTTTATAATTATGACCATCTCTCTTTATTAAAGAAATTCAAATCAAAACTAAATGAGATATCACTTCACACCAGTCAGAATGGCCATCATCAAAAAGTCTACAAACAATAAATGCTGGAGAGGGTGTGAAGAAAAGGGAACCCTTTTATAATTTTGGTGGGAATGTAAATTGATACAGCCACTATGGAAGGCAGTATGGATAGTCCTTAAAAAGCTAGGAATAAAACCATTATGTGACCCAGCAATCCCACCCCTAGGCATATACCCTGAAGGAAACCAAAATTGAAAAAGACACGTATACCCCAGTGTTCACTGCAGCACTATTTACAATAGCTAGAACATAGATGTCCATTGACAGTGAATGGATAAAGAAGCTATGGTACATATATACAGTATAATATACTCAGCTATAAAAAGGAACACATTTGAGTCAGTTCTAATGAGGTGGATGAACCTAAAGCCTACTATACAGAGTGAAGTCATAAAGAGAAAAAAAAATACCATATATATGGAATCTAGAAAGATGCTACTGATGAAATTATTTTCAGGCAGCAATGGAGACACAAACATTGAAAACAGTCTTATGGACATGGCAGGGAAGAGGAAGGAGATGGTGGGACGTATGCAGAGAGTAACATGGAAACTTATTTTATCATAAGTAAAATAAATAGCCAATGGGAATTTGCCTATGACTCAGGGAACTCAAACCGGGGCTCAATAACAACATAGAAAGGTGTGACAAGGAGAGAGATCAGAGGGAGATTCAAAAGGGAGGGAACATACGTATACCTATGGCTAATTCATGTTGATATTTGGCAGAAAGCAACACTATTCTGTTAAGCAATTATCCTTCAATTAAAAAATAAATAAATTTAAATGTTTTTTTTTTTAAGTGGTTAAATTCATTTGGTGATTGTTCATTTATATCTGCACAGCAATATCATCATCAGAGAATTTAGACTGTTATCCTCTACTTTCAAGAATGTATCAAGATTTCCAATTTGACCAAGCACATGATGGATTTTAAACCTTTCATATGCACAAAATAATGTGTTTGTTGACTATAAGATAGTTATATCTCATAGATCAGGGGCATTGGTTCTATGATTTAAATTATATACACCCATATTTATGTTGTTTGCTTTTTAAAGTCCTTATAATGAGGTCACTGTTTATTCTAAACTTTCCACTTGATCAAATTACCTATAGTTACATCTCCTTAAGCAGACCCTGGCTCATGTCTCTGTACCTTGGTCTTCTTTTTCTCTATTCCAATAATTATTTCCTGATTGAAGCAAAATTTGTTAAAAAGAGTACTCACCTAGAAATCAGAAAACTGGAAATTGGATATCGTCAATAAAACAGAGTTTTGTTGCTTATGAGTTCTTTGGTAACCATCTCTCTGATCTATGTGAATGGCACATCATCTCAGTAAAATTTCTTTATAAGCAGCTCCCCCCAACACACCCAAAAACACGTTGAACCATATTTCTCAATGTATTTATCAAACTATTTTACCACTGTTTATAAACCCATTTTCCACACCAGATTGGGAGCTTTATGAAGAAAAAAAAAACTAAACTTTTATTTAATTCCATATTCTGAGAAAGTAGAATAGCAAATAGAGTAAAGAGCAAAGATCAAGTGCCAAAAAATATGTGTTGAATGACATTTACCGTTTCTATACACACTCTTTGAAGTGAGGCAAACAGCTTTAGGTATTGTCAGTCACCAAGAGTTGAGAAATGAAACACTTTCCCATTACAGGAAAAGACCTGATTAACTCCTGGGAATCCATTATTTCCATGAATGCCATTATTATTTTGCCTCACTGTCCTAATGATCTAAGTTAAAACAAACTAAGCTACAATTTTTTGATACCTTTATTTTTTCACTTTAACACCTAAATAATGGAACTGCTTCTCTGTCAAAACAACCAAACAAATACACACACACATAAACAAAACCAAACTAACAAAAATGCAAGGAAAGCCTCTCCTCCCAACTCAGCTTCTCCCATAGAGCTATAGAATACTGACTAAAATAGTGTATGAATGCATAAAACACTGCCAGAGGGTATAAAGATTTTTTATCTTCATTCCTTTTGTTGTGTTTTACAAATTGTTCAAGACCCTGTGGGCCCGTTTTTTGAGAAAAGGGAAAACCTTTGAGATGGTTCCAAATCCTCTTTTTAGGGTAAGGCGAGGTGACCAGGAGATTTCTTCAACAAAATCTTTTTCTTATTTGGCAGACTGGGGGTGCACTATCCCTGAGCTATGGTAATCCAGTATATAAGGCTGCTTGTGGCAATCAAGATTCAAAAACAAATCTGTAGGTGGAAAAATATCCAAAAAATTCAAAGGAAAAGCTGTCGTCTGAAGTTTTCTAACATTTCTGTAGGAAGTAGTGAGGGAGTAATGCTGATAATACCCTGAACATTATACAAAGGCAACTTGAAAAGCTCCAGCATGTCAGTTTTCAAAAGTGCTCTTGAGGCTGAGAGACTGTGAAATTCTCATGTATGTTGATTTATGCAGTGATTTGCTTTGACCCTAGGGAAAGCTGCTTTATGGTCTGGACATCTATGCCTATCTACCTTCCCATCTAACTGTGAGAATTGCCAAACAAACATGCAAAGGGAAAATGAATGAAGAAGAAAGGGAAGCAATCATGAAAAATAATAACCACCCAATTCAAAAGTTAAGATATATTTTTCTTTGTTTCTGTCTGAACATTCTATGCATGGCGGGCCATATATTCATTCTATCATACACTGTTTAAAGCTAATTTTTTTTCTATGTGTATGTATATACTTAGAGCTTTAATACAAAGATATGAACAAACTAAGTATATTTCAGGAGAACCTGAGAAGGGCATTTTTTTTGAAAAATCTTCCCCTGTTTTCTTGGCCTGACCAAATCCTAACCATGTTTCAAGCACTGTTTAATTTACCAACTTTTAAGAACACTTATGATTACTCTAGTTCACAATTTGGCTGTCTCCAAAGTCCCTATGTTGCCTATTATCTGAAACATATTTCAAAATTAATAGAATTATGACTGCTGCTGCTGCTAAGACGCTTCAGTTGTGTCCGACTCTGTGCGACCCCATAGACGGCAACCCACCAGGCTCCCCTGTCCCTGGGATTCTCCAGGCAAGAACACTGGAGTGGGTTGTCATTTCCTTCTCCAATGCATGAAAGTGAAAAGTGAAAGTGAAGTCGCTCAGTTGTGTCCAACTCTTCACGACCCAATGGACTGCAGCCTACCGGGCTCCTCCGCCCATGGGATTTTCCAGGCAAGAGTACTGGAGTGGGTTGCCATTGCCTCTTACTTGATATTAACTGCACTTTTTTTCTTTGTTAAAGTTTTAACTGTGATTTACAGTGATGCCATTACATTTTAAAGACTTCTTGCCCATAGGATTTAAATATTTATAAAGGAATCTAACTTCACTTTTTGATCTTTGATGACTGGCAGCTTTGAAGCCTCACTTTTCTCTCCTCCTTATTTGACCCTGCATCTGGGGAAACTGATTAGAAAAGTCAAGTTCTACCTTCTTTTTTCAAATTATTCAAACTTGCCTTTGCCCACATATGGGAAACTTCACTCTGGATCCACCCCTTAACCATCATATAAAAACCTCAAACCCATCTTTTTTTTCCTTGTTGACTCAAGCCGTTTTCATATGCCTTTGGGAAGTATGCTTTGTTCTCCTCAGGAAGACTCATAATGGAAGTAATAGCCTTTTCACAGTCTCTGAGTATGTATCTGAAATCATCAGTCTTGACAGCCAAAGCAAATTTTGAGTTGATGTTATTCTCTCTAGGCAGGGTGATCACTACACCTTCCTTGGTATCTAGTCTGAGTTCTGTGTATATAAAGAGTGCTCACGTTATGCCTGCTCAATGTGTAACTGAAGGACTATCATCTGTTTCCATTTTCTTTAATAATTCTAAAACTCAGATTTTAGAGATGGTATTAAAAAATGGCTGACTCCAGTGCCCACGCTTTGGACCAAGGTTCTCAGGTATTAGCATGTGCTTATCAACTTCTGGTACTCCTTGTCCACTTCATGGGACACTCTCCCATTGAGCTTGCACTTGACATCTGAATCTTTCAGTCAGCACTCCCAGAAGCTGACTAGCATATGAAGAACCATGAGGTAGAAAATATGTTTGTCTCCCATTTGAGGTGTTATTAAATAACTCTGTATATAACAGTGAGGACATGCGGAATGGAATTTGAGATTGCTCACCTATTTACTGCAAGAATGCATATCTATCAACAATCACCCTTTAAGCTTCTGTCACTAAAAACATTAAATATGAATTTGTGCATTTACTTATTTTTAACATCTCCTAAAAATAATTTAAAATTCCCCTATTATTATTTCTTTTTTTGGTGGTTCTTCACTTGCAATCCCATCAGGTAGACAAGTCAATTGAAACTGACATATGCGGTTGCTGAGAATCACAGAAATTATAACTTGCCCAAGATCAAATGTAAATAGCTTTCTCATTTTTGATGCCTAGGCAAAAAACTTTCCATTACACAGCATTGTTTTCTCAGAATGAATGCCAAAATGAAAAGGTATGTAATGTACATGAGATGTCTGATTTGTAAATGATACAGAAACGGTAAGTCATACAGCTACCTATGTGCTATTCATATGATGTTCGTACCATCTAGATTCTTTTGGTGCTTGGCATAAGTCTCCGTAGGTTTCTATGATACTAAATGAGGATATGGTATGCAAACAAAACTATTCATATTAGAGATAAGTTCTTTTCTGTAAAAAAATGTATGTGTTTATGTAAGTGTGTGTGTATGTGTTTGTGTGTGTATATTTCTTTTTCAGGAAACTAAAGAACTGATATAAAGTAGGAAAAAGAGGGCAGGGGAGAGAGAGAGGGAGAGGGATATTGGAGAACGGGAGAAAAAGTTTGAAATGTTTTTGCTTTGCCTAATACTTATGCAAATCAATTTATTTCAGTTATACACTGTGAACAATTCATAGCAATAAGTGAAGTAATCCTAAATCTAATATAAAACAAAAATTTAACAATAACAGAACACACAGGTATTTTCAATCCTGATCCTTAATAACTCAATATAAATAGATTTCACAGTTAGCCATGAAAGGTTGCATCCTATTTATTCCTGAAATTCATCATTTGTCTGATTGGTAGGTAAATTTGTTGATAGGTCCATGCAATTATCCAGGATTTGATAAATCAACTCAAAATGATTGGCAACATTTTCTAGTAATCGGTTAAACAAAGTTCTGGGTAAATTCATCCTTAGCTTTATATCAACTCCTTGGTGTTGATAAAATATTAAGACAGGTACTAACTCCTTCTTGGCTGTTAGCCTGGGGTCCAACCCTCTTGTCCTCCTTTAAACTGCGCTCATCTGGCCACTGGTCACTGCCCATGGCTGGAAACTGTTTTCCCTGCTCAATATATGCACTGGACTGGTTCATGCTTTGAAGCAGTTGGCAAATGATAATGATTTATATTCCAGTGGGCAGTGAATATAAAATATTTGATCATTAAGTGGCTTCATGAATGTGGGAGATTATTTACTAACTATGTGGGTAGGCGAAGGTGATTGAAGCATGCTAAAAAATACAAGCAAAGAAAATAAGAACAGAAAACTATAAGACAATGGGTTTTGTTCCTGGAATACAAGCAGTGGATAAAAATAATAAGAAGAATAAAAAACTTGATTCCTTGGCAGGAAAATTACATCTATGATGTAAATATGATAAAGCCAACACATTTCAAAATGAGACAAAGACTGGATTACAAGCCCCTTTTGGGGTTGATGTTTTGACTAAAACAAATCCAAGTTCACCCAGAGACTGCTGAATCTACTAGCCAGATTCATTAGATTGTGATCTCTTTATTCTGAATGAAAACATGTATTTTAAAACTATGGTTATTCAAACAATTTATGCATTTTGTTGTCATGGTCGTGGAAAAGTTATATTTGTAGGGGATATTAGATCAAGTGGTGTGTCCAACGTGGCTGATATAAAATGCGGGGAAAAAAAATAGCAGAAATAAACTAAAACCTGTGTCTCAGCTGTTAAATCTGAGATATTGCAATATAAATTTAGAAAAATTACATTTTTACTTTTTTTTTTGTATTTGGCTTTCCTTTCTAATGTGACTCCAATATCCCTTAGAGCCTGGTTGTGTTTCACACACTTGATGTATCGGAAGACTTTCTCTGTACCCTACAAGCAGAAGGTGCTCAGTGAATGTCTGTAGGTGAAAATGTGGTCAGAGATAGCTCTTTAGGGCTCAGTTTACTAATGTCTTCAGGACTGCAAGGATTTCAGTCATCATTTATTTAAAAGATATGGCAGCTTTAGGGTAAACTCTACTGCAGCTAAAAGTGCCTGCCTCTACTCGGGATATAAAGTCAAGGCCCAGTGGTATCATTATACATTTTGAGAGAAGAATTTTAAAGCTGACTTTATGGTTTCAGAATCCCCAAAGAAAATACACAGAGAAAAATCTCATTTCAAAAACTCGACTTTCAAACACTGCTTAGAACCCATAGGTTGGGAGTGTCCAAGGGCATCTACATTCCTTGACACTACTAGTTCTCGGAACACAATGCTTCTTAAAAATGCAGAACACACAGCCAGAAACCATGAGAAGTCTGCCTTTTTGACAGCATTCTAAGTTCTGGATGAACATTACCCTTAGCTTTATATCAACTCCTTGGGGACTCAAAAAGGCAGGTGCCAATTCCCTCTTGGGTGTTGGTCTGGTGTCAGAACATCTTGACCTTCTTTACACTAAGCTTATCTGGCCACCATTCACTGCCCACAACTGGAAATTGCTTTCCTTGCTCAAGGTACGTACTGTACCGGTTCATGTGAGTCTGAAGTGAGTCTGATGTGAATTATTTATGTTGAAGCAAACATCCATCAAGACCCTTGGTTAGCCCCTTTAAATCACCTAGAAAAGTAAAGATGAAAATAATAAGTAATGCTGCTGCTGCTGCTAAGTCGCTTCAGTCGTGTCTGACTCTGTGTGACCCCATAGATGGCAGCCCACGAGGCTCCCCCATCCCTGGGATTCTCCAGGCAAGAACACTGGAGTGGGTTGCCATTTCCTTCTCCAATGAATGAAAGTGAAAATTGAAAGTGAAGTCGCTGAGTCTTGTCCGACTCTTAGCGACCCCATGGACTGAGGCCAACCAGGCTCCTCCATCCATGGGATTTTCCATGCAAGAGTGCTGGAGTGGGATGCCATTGCCTTCTCCAATAGTAATGCTGCCCACCCCAAGAGATTCAGATTTAACCAGCTTAGGGAGACTCCGTCCTACCATCTTTTTAAAAGCCATTGAAGCAATTCTAAAGTGCAGTTAGGTTTCAGAACAACTTGAGTCCTCTCTGAATATTCAGATGGAGAAGGCAATGGCAACCCACTCCAGTACTCTTGTCTGGAAAATCCCATGGACGGAGGAGCCCGGTAGGCTGCAGTCCATGGGGTCACTGAGTCAGGCACGACTGAGCGACTTCACTTTCACTTTTCACTTTCATGCATTGGAGAAGGAAATGGCAACCGACTCCAGTATTCTTGCCTGGAGAATCCCAGGGACAGAGGAGCCTAGTGGGCTGCCGTCTATGGGGTCGCACAGAGTCAGACACGACTGAAGTGACTTAGCAGCAGCAGCAGCAGCTGAATATTCAGAAAGCCTCACTTCCAGCACTCTCAGGAAAGAATTTCATTGTCTAAAACCCAGCAAACTGTTTCTGTGGAATTTATACCCTTCCTTGGGTAGGTGCTCAAATAACAACGATGACTTGGAAAAGGACTGCTAAAATGTAAGTTTCCCCTCGAGAAAACAGACTTTTAGTAACCATCCTAGGGATTAAGGAAGTCCTGAGGAACTACTGTTGTCTTTGAATCACAAATCAATCCTCTTCTGCTCTGACTCTATGACCATAGGCCTGCTAACCACACTCCTGGTCTCCCTACATTCAGTTTCTCTGTCTCCAGCATATTATTTTTGCACAGCTGCAGGGCTACCTTTCCAAGAGGCAGCACCCATGGTTCTGCTTGAGCAGTGGACTTTTTTTCTACCTCCTACAGAAGTCCTCTCAAGCTTTGACTTTGTAATTCCTAACTCCATTAGCCAGTCTCTCACAGACGACTGAGCCTAAGTTGTCTGAGATCAGAGCCTGGGATCCACCAGAAGAGGGGAGGCTGTCTGTGTCCTGATGGCCACTTCCCTTGCTTCTTCCTCTATCTTTGTTTGACCTCCCATAAATCAGGTCATGATTCCTTCACAGGTGAACCTCAGCTAAAGTATCCAACCTTGTCCCTTTGACCTTTGACTTGAACTTATCTTCTAGCCTACTATTTTCCCATAAGTTAAACATTAGAACACCCCCTTTTATTAAATACTTAGGTTTCTAAAATACTCACTGGGGCCATGTATACTTACATATGATAAAGCCATACTCTCTTTGTAACCTGAGAGTCAGTGCTCATTCCATGGAACTTCATTCTGCTCTTCCAACCAGGATTTCTCTGAAAGAACTGTGGTCCTCAAAAGCCCTCTTTGTTATCTTCCTCATCTTTCTTTGCTCATACCCCTGCCCCTGCCTGATAGAATGTTCTAACCTTTCAAGATTCATCAAGGTCGACCTGGTTCATAACACCTTTCTTTGATCCCATCTGTCCACAGTGACTGTTTAAGGTCCATAGCACTGGTTTCTGTACCGTTTGTTTTGACTTATAATACTGTATTCTGTGCTTGCTTCTCTAGAGGTGGTCTTAGTAATCTGCCTGATCTGGTGCTTTGTTTTTACAAGTATATACTGAGGACATAATTTCTAATTGGTAAATGCAATGTAAAAATAAGCAACCAAAGTTATAGGAAAACTTGCAGTCAAAGTCAAAGGAAAATGTTATGGTGTTATGATAATATATTTCATCTGTCGTTATCAAGCCTTAAGTAGAAATTCTAACCAGAAAATGCATTTTTCTAAACAAAGAGAACTGACCTCCTGCAATTATCTCTCTCTCCTCTCTGTGCCAACACAAAGCCCAATGAGAGGTCTGAGTTCAAACACATAGAAAGTGCTTTGAAATGTCACTTGTTCACATCTGAGAAAACACTACCTTCTTTGCCCGTTACCAGTGTAATCAGCTGTAATTTCCAATCAATATCTTGCTTCACCATGGATTGCTTTGTACATCCAGTCTTCTTCTTGTTCTTTTTCTGCCTCGTTACTTATCTCCTTTACCTACTGATAATAGTTGCTTCAGATACTAATACAATTTTCCTGGCAGCGTGAAGCAGATTCAATTCCTTGACAGTCAGTTACAGAAAACATTTATTTTCTGGCTATTTGTCCCAGACTTTCAAGTGCATTATTAAACTTAGTTAGAAAATGGAAACTATTCTTCACAATGAGCTGGGGCTGCTGCTCCAAATTAAAAGGTTTCTGTTGATCCCCATGGAGTCATTTCAGGGCAAAAGAATGTCTATCTCTACCATTTTCAGTCATCTTGGGGATAAAATGAAAGAAGGATTGTCTTTCACTAAACTGATTTTCTGTTCCTGCATTATTTATTATTATCTCATTGTATGTGGAAATGTTGCTTCTCTTTCCTTGAGAAAGTTCTCATCCATTTCTGAAGTTTTATTGTGGTACTCGGACTAATATGGCATTTTCTTAACACCGTGGCTTTGTCATTCCTTAGATAAGCTCTTTCTTTTCCTCTATATCACCAAACCCTACCTTACGACCAGGGTCATCTTCATCCTACCTTCTTTTGAAGCTTTCCCTGATTTCCCTATTTATAAATTGTTTTTGCCTTCTCAGAATTTTTTATAGCTTTTATGTTGTTCAATAACTCAATTGTGTCGCTTTGTGACCCCATGGACTGAAGCATGCCAGGCTTCCCTATCCTTCACCATCACCTGGAGTTTTTGCTCAAACTCACGTCCAGTGAGTCAGTGATGGCATCCAACCATCTCATCCTCTGCCATCCCCTTTCTCCTCCTGCCTTCATTTTTTCCCAGCATCAGGCTCTTTCATATCATGTGGCCAAAGTATAGGAGTTTCAACTTCAGCATCAGTCCTTACAATGGATATTCAGGATTGACTTCCTTAGGATTGACTGGTTTGATCCCCTTGCAGTCCAAGGAACTCTCTTGGACTCGCATAGCTGTTATGGGTCTTGTCTAAATCAAAGAGTTTGATATTTGACCATTCTGCCATATCTTGTTCTCTCATAATTACACACAGTAGGTCTATTATTCTTATTTAATAACAATTTGTTTGTCCAATCCTCTGGCACAATTTTATTAAATCAGTATCTGTTGACTTTCTGTATCCATACATAGTCCTGTAATTGTTATGACAAGTTAGTATTATTGCACTTCATATTTGCCTCATGCCCCTGAAATACATGGTAAGATCATATGTGCATGCTCAGTTGATTCACTCATGTCCAACTCTTTGCGACCCTATGGAGTTCCTTTGTCCATGGGATTCTCCAGGCAAGAATACTGGAATGAGTTTCCATGCCCTCCTTCAGGGAATCTTCCCCACTCAGGGATTGAACCTGGGTCTCTTATATTACAAGCAGATTCTTTATTGCTGAGCCACCAGAGAAACCTGGTAAGACCATAACTTCTTCTTAAATATCTCCTCAATCTACTGATTTCTCTCTCTCTCTCTCTCTCTCTCTCTCTCTGCTGCTAAATATCTTTACCCAAGACTACATGGTCTCCCATCCTGGCAATCATAACACCATTCTAGAAAGTGTCCCTGTATCTGTCTCCTATATTGTCTATCTTGCCTCTAAAGAGGAATTCAGGGCCATACGTTTGACTCCATTCCCACATTTGGTGGAAAATGTGAATGAACTTTGAATACATTAATGTAAATGAAGTAATTCAGATATAAAAGGACAAATATTATAAGATTCCTCTTATATGAGGTACCTAGAATATATAAATTTTACAGACTGAAAGCATAATGAAGGTTGCCAGAGATGGAGGAAAGAAGGGATGGAGAATTATATTTAATGGGAACAAAGTTTCTGTTTGACATGATGATAATGTTATGAAACATTATTCTGACCATAATGTTCTGAAAATGAATAGTGCTGATAATTGTACAGCACTGTCAATGCACATAATGATATAGGAGTATGGTGTTAGTTGCTCAGTTATGCCTGACTTTGTGACCCCATGGACTATAGCCTGCCAGGCTCCTCTGTCCATGGAATTCTTCAGGCACAGGAGTGTGTTGCCATTTCCTATTGGGATCAATTTAAAATGGTTGTTTATTTTATGTATGCTTTATCACAACATATGTGTATTTAGTAATTTATTTAGAAAAAGTTCAGTGGTCTTCTCATACTTATAAGATAAAGAACACACTCCTTATCATGCTCTTAAGCCTTGGAATGACTTCTATGTATCTCTATAGTCATCTTCCATTCCTGCACTTCAGAATATTTCAACTATGCCCCACTTCCTTCATCAAAGAAGCTTCTCACATATAACGCTCCCTGTTTCTGAAGCATTGCAACCAGCACTGTCCTGAACACCATCTGTCTGCTGGTAGCCAGCACAAATTCTGCTTCAATCATTACTACTTCAAAGAAGCCTTTCCTGAGCATTCATTCCAGGTTAAATGTCTCTATGCCCCACTCTTTGAGTGCCTTGTCATTCTCCTTTGTAGTCCTGGTCAGAGCTGTGTGTCTTCGTAGGTGTGACTCCAAGTATGGCTGGTTCTTCCCTTAGACCATCGTTGACAGAGAATGGCAGAGACAGCTCTGATTCTGCTTCCAGGACAGTGCCTACCATGTGGCAGATGCTCATGAATTCACTCAATGAATGAGTGAAGTCAAAGTCACTATCTTGTGTTCCCTGTCACTTTTTTTTTGTGGAAGCCTTACCTTTTATTTGTATGACAGCAAGCAGATGACTTTTCCTAAGCAGGCATTTCCAACATGTAAATAAGAAAATAGGCCAAAGCATTTCTTCTAACTCTAAAACATGAATTTTACTGGGACAGCATCTGCTTCTTCATCAACCAAAAAGTTGTATGCAATCAGAAGTCTGCATACCATGCATGATACTTTCAATAGTCATAATCGTATACTAATAACAATGGCTACAGAAAAGTCAAACACATGCATACTACTTATGACACACAAGGAACATTTTTGTTCATCATAGCAATGCCACAGGTTGCTGCCACTATTAACAGATGGAGGTTAATATTGGCAGCTTAGACCTAGAATTTTGACCTAGAATCTTGAAGGAACCACCAACTTAGACCTAGAATCTTGAAGGAAGAATGCATTTATATATCTTTATCCATTCTATATGTTCTGCTGCTGCTGCTGCCAAGTCGCCTCAGTCGTGTCCGACTCTGTGTGACCCCATAGACGGCAGCCCACCAGGCTCCCTTGTCCCTGGGATTCTCCAGGCAAGAACACTGGAGAGGGTTGCCATTTCCTTCTCCAATGCATGAAAGTCAAAAGTGAAAGTGAAGTCTCTCAGTCGTGTCCGACTCTTCGCGACCCCATGGACTACAGCCTACCAGGCTCCTCCGTCCATGGAATCTTCCAGGCAAGAGTACTGGAGTTGGGTACCATTGCCTTCTCCATCTTGATGTTCTAGCGTGTATGAAAACTAGACACAATTTAAGGAAAATGTGTTTGAGAATTTTTTCTAACTTCTAATTTCTAACTAAATTCATTGCATTTTTAAATGAGTTGCTGCTTATATAACTCAACTATGAATTAATCCATTGCTCAGAAAAAAAATATTAAATTTATTAAGCACCTAATATGTGCCTAGCAACTTTGAGCTAGGGATAAGACATATACCTAAACATTACCTTTAATGGACTTGCAAAATTGAGTAAGATACATTGTATCCTCACAAATGAAACAATTAGAATATGCCACAATATATTGTGCTATATGACCAAATATCACATGTGTGACTCCATATATGAAAGGTTTGCAAACACAATATGTTTTTAGTTTTATAAATTTGCCTGTGCATAATCTCATGTTACCCATGCAACATCAACACATCTTTCTGTCCATGTCTCAGGAATGACGCACAAGTATTAATGACCAAAACTTAATGTTTAAATCCTTAGCAAAAATCCCTCAGTAAATATAGTATAATATTGCCCATAACACTCTATGTACACTGTGTAGAGACTGGTACATCCTCTGTGGCAGTCCTATTTTCCACACATCTACATTTTGAATTTTGACATCCATTCTTTTATTCCCCAAGATCAGGAAGCAAGTGACAAGACCTTTTCAACTTTTCTGAAATAAAGTCATCCACAATTAAAATGGTTTACTGGAAACAGATGGACTTCCCGCAGAGATTAACCCAATTATCTTTGGTTTAAGAGCCAGAAAAAGCCATAAGATCATTATCTTACAAGACAAGAATTTTATCGTGATGCCAATCTCATTACATGAGTGAATGGAGGTGTTTAGTGATAGTTTTCCTGCATAAATATTCTTAATAGATTTAGTTTTTCAAATTCTTGGCTGCTCTTTATTTTCAAATGATAGAGCTTGACAGATGAGTGGTGTTGTGCATTACAGAGGCCTGAGATTCTGCTATTTGTAGTTCCCTCCACAAAAGCAAGAGAACTACTTTCCAACAGCAGGAAGAGCTTCACTTTTATACACACTTCTAAGAATATTCAAACCTGTGCTACTTTTATTTCATTTAGGAACAGTACTTAGAGAAATCAGATTTTTTTTTAAAGGCTTTTTCCCCAAACACCTAAACCATAACTATTCGAAGCTTTGAGGTGCATTCAATTTTTCAAAAATAAATTCTCCTAAGGAATCTGCCTGCAATGCAGGAGACCTGGGTTTGATCCCTGGGTTGGGAAGATCCCCTGGAGAGGACTGACTCCAGTATTCTGGCCTGGAGAATTCCATGTACTGTATAGTCCATTTGGTCACAAAAAGTCGGACAGGATTGAGTGACTTTCACTTTCAAGGAAAGTTAGAATTTTTATTTCCATTTTTGGAGGGTGATAGGGTGGTAGCTGTCATGACTAAAAGGGTAAGCTCATAAGGAGTGCTCTTTATGTTTGTCTTCATATATTCAACAAATATATGTATTTACGTGTCTGATCAAGTATGTATGAGGGAAAAGAAAGCCTGTGCTTTATGTCAAAAGGGGGAATTAATTTGTCTGTAATGTGACAAGATGAGATGACCGCTCATAAAACAAAAACAACTCTGGATCTAATGCTGATCCTGCAATGGGGTAAATAAGTAGCACTGGTCCTTTAAGAACTAAGATGTTAGTTCTCATAAAATTATGTTGCCTACTGATTTCTGGTTGTGAGAGCACTACAACTGATGACTATCACGTCAGCATTTCTAAAACTGGTGCCATTAACACCTATTATACAGAATGCTTGTTAATGCCAAATAAGACAACGCCTAAATGTTTCCTAAACTGTAAAGCGTTAGTGTGAATTGCTAAATTTGTTGTAGTGACAGATAATTCATCTCCTTCCCCTGACAGTGAGCTGACTTCTCCACTGGGCACAGTAGGCACAGTGTCTAATTTTAGGGGCCAGGAAAATCCTTAGTTTTATTTTATTTCAACTTACTTTAAAATCAGAAGAAAAAAAGTAATATAATAGTGAATATATTAATATAATGAATTCATCCTGGATTATTACATTCGTCTTATGTCAACAGAGTCATAAATGTATGTTTCTGGTTGGTTGTCTTTTATAAAACAAGAGGCGAACAAAGACAAAAGTGATTAGGGCACACAAAAGTCATAATGCAACTGTCTTCACTCTATATAAAGTTATCTACGTATTTGAAGCTATCTCAGTTCTGAAATTCTCAGAAATTTGTGCATTTATTTATTTCATCATAGGATGGAGGAAGAGTCAGAGGTGGACATTCCACATTCACATCTGGATGAAACACACACTAAGCTTTCTAAAAATGTTGGTAAGAGGAGTTCTCTCTGTGATGGTCCAATGGTTCTTATCTCTAAGTAAACATGGTCCTAAAAGCAAAACTCATTTATTTTTCCTTGGGTCATGTAACTTTCCTAGAAACACTGGACCTTCCCTGGCCAAGGATTGTCCACCGTTTTTGTGGGCCTAAAATTTAAAATGAGGACTAGCGAGGAATAAGACAGTTTGGCTTTGTTTTCTACTCCCACATTAATTCCCCAGGCACTTTGAAACGAGTGTGAAGTTTTCCTCCATCTATTTATCTACTGCTTGTTTGTTATCTACTACCTACCCATTCATATATCTATTTCTCTCTTTTTCTAACTTGTGTGCTCTCTCTCTCTCTTGCTCTATCTATTCATTCATGTATCTATATAACTATCATCTAGATATCTAATTTCTACTGTTTTAATGTAGAGTAATAAGTAAGAAAGATTATGAGAAATAGTGCATAGTACAATTTTTATATATATATGTGCATATATGTATGTATATATGTGCATATATATATCTCCACAAATTAACACTCTAAAAAATTAGTGGATGCATACATTTTTATGCTTATGGATAAAAGACATAAAAAGTGGGTAGTAATGGGGAAAATGAAGGAGGGGATAGAGGATGAAGGGAAGAAAAATAAAATAGAACAAGATGAGTTCTTTCATTCTTGTATCATAAATGAATGACTGCAGCATAATGTTTCAGTATCTATACTGAGTCCTTAGAAGAATATTCAGGAATTCAAAAGAAGCAGGTAGTATTGTGAGTCTGAATGGGTAAGGATTACTTTAGAAGGAATGCAGAATTTGAATTATGTCTTGAAGGAGAACTGCAATATGTGTACATAAAAGGAGGGACAGGATCTGATTCATGAAAGGAAAGAGCAGAGCAAAATCTGAGGGGTGGGTCAGTGTAAAGAAGGTCTGGGGGCACTTAGTAAATGCATTGCCATTCCAAGTATGAAAATGGAGCCCCAGGTACACTGTGGCCAGTGGAGTGGCATTTGAAAGGGCTTGTCCTCATTGTGAAACCATAGGGCCTTTTCAAATAGAGCTTTTGTGGACAGACACATAGATAATGGGGATGTTAAAATGGGCCATGTCTCTTTTCTGAAAGAAAAGGAGAAAAAAAAAAAAAAAAGCTGCAATCTTTCCTCTCCTCTTGCTGTAACAATTCAGGGAAAGAAAAGAAGTCTATCATTCAACTGATCCCAGGGAAAAAGACAGGCAAGGTCACGTCCCCTCATACAGAGAGATACAGCCCCAGAGAGACCTGGCCTGTGATCTGCTCCCCATTAGGTTGGTGTGGCTTCTCTTAATAGGGCCTCGATCATTTTTCAAGTAGCAAATCTGTCCAGCAGAAGGCGGTGAGCTATTGTTATCATTTATTCTGATCCATGGAACCCAGTTGATAAAAAGGTTAGAAATGCCACCTCTAGACATGTACTACATCAGATGTGCTTAAAACTGCAATTCAGACAGAGCTCCAAATAGTTTCTGCCTCTCTTGTCATCTCTTGGGCCGGAATAATAACTTGCAATAATAGAGGCCCTTTTTGCTTCTAGGTTAGTATTAAAGGAATGAATATAATTTACAACCTTTTTAGAAAATGCATATCTACATATAGTAGCAATACAATACCTGTGAAGATATTGAACTGATCAGTATGAATAAATGTAGTATATTGTGAGAGATGAAATAATGAGAAAGAAGTAAGAAGGAACATACTTATATTTAAATTTTCAAGATCATTTAACACTCATATTGGCCATTTCTATATTTTAAATATAGTAATAACTACTCAGGTATATATTCCACTGTACACATCAGGTATTTTCTAGGCATTATTTAGCTTTTTTCTGGTTTATATACATACTTTTTCTTCCCAAAAATTCCATATTATAAAAACTTATTCTATTATTTTTATTATAATTTCTAGAGTTAAAATATGCAAGAACTGAGGCTTACATAATACATTTCTCTATAATCTCATATATTCATTCATAAGAATTTATTACTAATCTGTAATGTTGTCCAGGTCCATTTAGCATGAATATTACACTAAATTCTATACTAGTTCATCATTCCTTGAAGAACATACACTTTAGTGGCTGACACTGGACTAATAAAGTAGAATAGAGCTATGTAAGAGAGCAGACAATAGATGAAAGGTTTATGAACACACACACAACCACCCGATTAGCAAAAATGCAACCACTGTAATCAGATTTCTGAAATGACTGCCATTTTCTGCTTGGTGTTGTTTATCCACAAAATGTCAAGAAACAAGAAACCAAAGAAAAGAAATATAGAAATGTTAAAAAGAAAATAATGTTCTGGGGTAAACACAAAGCTGGCCCAATCTCAGATACTTTTTGCATTTCTGCAAGGATGTGAATTGGTGTTACAAGCATTAGTCTTCATTCTCAATAGGTTCTTCAGTCAAATAGTATTCAGTTATGTTAGGCAGACTGGTATACCAAGGTCTCACAAAGGAGTCAGATTCTTTAGGAAAGAAAACAGAAAACAAAAGCTGAAATTCAGTTTGAATTGACAAATAACACAAGCCCCAAACAAAGCAAAGCAAATTAAACAAAACAAGGGTAACCAGCAAGTAAAATATTGACAATGATAAGTAGGGTTGAAATCATACTAGAAAACAGATATCCTCTTATATATACAAGAACTGGGTGCATCCATGTCATCTCTCCCTAACTCTGGAGAATCATCTCTCAGGAGTGGGGTCCTGCTAATACACCCTTAGGGAATTTTCTGGAACAGAGGCTCCCATGGTTTTGTTGTATGGGGGGAAGGGGGCAGTGATGGCTTGCTTGAATTATTTTTTGTTTCTTTCATTTTTTTTTTTTTAATTTTATTTTATATCTGACTGTTAGAATTCTGCATTGCTGAACTGATGACATAACCGCCAGGAAGTTGGAGGGGATATCCTTCAGCACACAAGAGATATTGAAAGCTACTGATCTTTCAGATAGCAGTTGACATAATCTATGCAGTTTTGATTAGCTTCTAAAGAAAGTTAATTAGTCAGTTTCCTATCTGGTTTACCTCCTTTGGTGTCTGCTAGAATAATACAGGATTGTTTAAGTTGGTTTTTACATAAAATTTGATCACTTATTCATGGTAAAATATTTTGAGTGCAAACCAGTAAACTATTATAATGGGTTTGTATAGCGTGGATAGCCATAGGAATAAAAATGGGAGAAAGAAATAGTATAAGAAACCAAGATATAAAGAAGATTGAATATTACTTTTTTTCTGTATCTGTTTAAGGAGACATACAGGAAGTAGTAAATCCAAAATCTGGGGTCCAGGGATGCTGGAGAAATGCAGCATTATTACAGAGGAAAATTGAGAGGAAGAGCTGGGAAAGAAGCTCAAGAATTTAAATACAGTTGGACATTTTTAAGCTAACTTGGAAAAGTATATGAGGAAAGTTAATTTTGACCAGAAACATAAAAGAAGGAAATAATATGAAGTTTAAAAGTTATATAAGGTTACATGAGAGCTTAGGACACTGTCTTAGAGTTTAAAGTAATCAGGCTTATTTGGGGTTGGGAATCACAGTATCCTTTACTATAAATTTTTCCTTCATTGAATTTCCTTCACTGAATCAAAACTACTAGAATAAGGAGTGGTGGAGACAGGACCCAGTCAGTAAAGAGAAGATGGGAAAAAGAGTCTTCATAGAGTGAGGGCAGTATTCTGCATGAAGCCTTAGTGATGCCTAAACCATCAGTAACAATTCAAAACTAAAGTCATCAAATAACAAATAAAGATAATTTTCACTTTTTGTGTTGGATAGATCGGGGAAGGGGAATTTTGTAATTGCCTATGAAACAAATTAATGCTGTCTTATTACAGCTCTGGAGAAGGCAATGGCAACCCACTCCAGTACTCTTGCCTGGAAAATCCCATGGACGGAGGAGCCTGGTAGGCTGCAGTCCATGGGGTCGCTAAGAATCGGACAAGACTCAGTGACTTCACTTTCACTTTTCACTTTCATGCATTGGAGAGGGAAATGGCAACCCACTCCAGTATTCTTGCCTGGAGAATCCCAGGGACAGAAGAGCCTGGTGGGCTGCTGTCTATGGGGTCACACAGAGTCGGACACGACTGAAGTGACTTAGCAGCAGTAGCAGCATTACAGCTCAGCTATACTTTATAAAATTCATTTGAGTAGTTAGCACACCATATTAATAAATGTTTTTCATAGAAAGTGAGATATGTGGTCCTTTGGCTGAAAGATAGGATCAAAATAAATATGTTTATGCTATATTCTTGGTTTTACCAATGATGCGTTCTACTTCCTTAGAAAAGTTATATAAATGGATGACCTTCTTTTGTGATAAGATAACAATAATATAAACTTGCAAAATTCTCATGAGTGTTTGAAGAACTATTAATACTTAGCTAATATTTGCCAAGTGCTTTGAAGATGTAAAGTGCTAAATTGTGTCACTATAATGTCATGCTTGTTCAAAGTTAATGAGTTCAGAGGGACATAGTCCACCAAATGCACATTTTCTGGAAAAAGTACAGTATCCTTCTGCCTCCCCAGGTAGAAAATGTCAATAACATGCAGAAGTCATCTCATCAATCAACTGAAACATGGTAAGTGCCTTTGAAATTGTATCAATCATCACAATCACCATCACTATTCTTACCATCCTTGCTCTGCAATTCATATTCTGATGATCTACTGATGCTGCAATTTGATTAGAATTTACCTTTGAAATAACTAACTAATAAAATATGCAAAAAATCAATATTTTTAAAAGCAAAAAGGTCTTTAAAAATCAACTTTTTTATCTCTATAATACTTAATACATTTGTTTCATACACCTAGATTCTAGAGTTCTAACTAATAGGCATAATCGAAGTCTATGTTGATATTCTATAGATACAGTTTGTAGCACATTTTATTCTATAACCCAAACTTTTTGGCAAGATTTTCGGTATTTAAGAATTATGTAGGTCTGAACTCAATTAAATTAGATGCACAAAGTGAAAAAAAATCACAGATCACTGGCGCTGAAAGATTCCTCATATCCAGGTCATTAGCCCCTTTGCAGATTGAGAACAGATCAAATCATTGCATTGATCGATAGCCACAGATTTCTTAATCTCTCAAAATCTGTTTTCTTCCCCCACTATTCAAGTCACACACTGCTTGCTTTGAATATTACAATACTCTTACATGTAAAATATATTTTTCTCCTTTCTCTAATTCACCATCATTCTCAATCTTTGTGTACTTCAATACATATCATGTATATTTTCACTTCTGTCTCTGACATTACACTTTCTTATTTCTACATCCTTTTTCTTACTATGCTTTTATATATATTTTTTCCAAAGATATGCTTTCCTCCATTTTTGTCCTTCTACTAACTATCTGGAAAAAAAATAAATCCCACTAACTATATGAAAAATAAAATCCACTCATAAATTTAAAATCACCTCTATGAGAAAAACACATCTAAGCCCTCTCTTGAACTATATTTCTACATTTCTAAAACCCTGTAAGAACTCTTATCTTGAGTATTCTGCAGACTTTTTCTACCCAGTGCATTTAGGAGTGAATATATAATTCTGTCTGCAAAACTTTTCTTGCTTCTGCATTTCCTTTCTGTATAATGACAAAACACTCCTCTTAGGATCTCAGATTTAAGCTCTCATCTTTATATTATTTTGAATTTTTTTCCTTTCCCTTGCCCATAATCCTGCCTTTGTTTACAATTGTTTATAATTGTTTAAATTGTTTACAATTGCAATACAGCCTTACTGAAACATCTACCATTCATTGTCTGCTCTCCATATTCACTGCCTGAGTAGCCTTTATCACCTCTTTTTTTTTTTTTTGCATGTATTCTTTCAGTGGTTTCTTGACTGACATCCTACTTCTAATCACTGCCTAGTTCTATTCTTCTTAAGCCTCGCTCCCATATTTGTTTTTCTGATGGGGAACTTTTACTGTGTTTTTATTTCTGGCTCACAAATGTCATGGCCCCCTTTTACCTTTGCTCTTACTTAGAGTTGTCTATCTTCTTTGCTCTGCTTTCTCAATTCTTATTCACCCTTCAAGGTCCTGCTCAAGAGCCACCTCTCTGAAAATTAACCTCAGGTATTCATTGGGAAATAACAACTCTTCTTGCTACAAAGTTTGCTAGGTGGCCTAGGTTATATTAACAGCCACAGTAGCAAACTGCCTTTTTTTTTCTGTATTCCCCCCCGCCCCATGAGTATGTACTACACAAACTTTTCCTCAAAGTTGTACAGCTTCAAATGCAGGTCTGGGGTTTATTCACATTATAAAGTGCAGATGTTCAAGCTTGTTTAGAACTAAGCTTTAAAATCTAGACTTGTTCCAATCAAAAAGGAGGTGCCATCTTGATTAACCAATGGAGGCCAAATTTTCAGAGTGCAATATACATTTATTTGGTTGTACTTGTCCTCTGTGTGCATATATGGTTTCAAACGTTTTTGTCAAGACAGGGTGATGGCGGTAGTAGTAACGTTGATATGGAGTGGACAGGGAAGGAAAAAAAACAAGGTAAGAGAAGTCAAGCTCTTTGGTTCAAGGTAAATTTCATTTTTCTTCTTGGCTTTCTGCAATCACAGTGTGATCACCAGCATTCATCTAGAGGCTGTTATTTCATAACGACCTCAAATGACAAGCAAGACATATTGCAACAAATAATTGCCCAGAATATTAATGAACTTCCCAATTGATTTTTCTACTTTGGCTAGGGCAAAAACAAACAGAACCTGGAGGATGACAGCAGATAACCATAATCTTAAGGTTACTCCAACAGCATCTACTGTTTTAGATGCGGTCTCTTTTATGAAATAGGTCAATGTAAATTAATTTTAAACTATTAATCCTTTTAGTACACTTTTTCTTACTTTTTCGTTTGCTCTGACCACCAGAGGCCCTTTGCCTCCTTCACCTGGCATCAGTAACTCTCTTACCTCAGGGACTCTACAAATCTAATTTAGTTATGCATTGTAACCTGATCCTCCTTACCATAGAATACTTTATGGTTACATAAACATCAAGACATATAACTCCATTATATATATATAGTTGTTGTTCTGTTCAAAGTCCAAATCTCTGTTACCCAATGGACTGCAGAATGTCAGACTCAACCGTCCTTCACTATCTCTGGGACTTTGCTCAAACTCATGTCTGTCAAGTTGGTGATGCCATCCAACCATCTCATCCTCTGTTGTCCCCTTCTCCTCCTGCCTTCAATCTTTCTCAGCTTCAGGGTCTTTTCCAATGAGTCAGCTCTTCGAATCAGGTGGCCAAAGTATTGGAGTTTCAGCTTCAGCATCAGTCCTTCCAATGAATATTCAGGACTTATTTCCTTTAGGATTGACTGTTTTGATCTCCTTGCAGTCCAAGAGACTCTTAAGAGTCTTCTCCAGCACCACAATTAAAAAGCATCATATATATATATATATATATATATATATATATATATATATTCTCTTCTGCAAAAATATATTAGCCTATTAAGGTTTCACAGACTTTCATGTCTGATACACCTAAGGCAGTGGAAGTGGGTCAGTGGGTGGGTGGTGGTTCCCCTACCCTTATTAGAAGGGCAGCCTATCACACAGGCGGCAGGATGAATTTTAAAGGCCACTAAGCACTGAGTATTTGTTCAATTTATCACAATTATAAAAGCACCTGGGCCCTACGATCATATGCTCACTCACGCAATCTGGTGGTGGAAAAATGCTTCTATCATTGTTTGGAAGACTTGGCACTAATATTGAAAGATTTTATAGAACTTCTATCAACTCTCTTGTTTTACAGAGGTCCTAGTATGTAAATCAACTCACCTAAAGTCTCACAAATAATTTTTTTTTTTAGTATCAGTGTTTTATTTTTATTTTTTTTAATTTTATTTTATTTTTAAACTTTACATAATTGTATTAGTTTTGCCAAATATCAAAATGAATCCGCCACAGGTATACATGTGTTCCCCATCCTGAAACCTCCTCCCTCCTCCCTCCCCATACGATCCCTCTGATGGCAAATCAAGGATTTAAACTAGATGTTCTTTTTTTTTTTTTTAATTTTATTTAATTTTTAAACTTTACATAATTGCATTAGTTTTGCCAAATATCAAAATGAATCCACCACAGGTATACATGTGTTCCCCATCCTGAACCCTCCTCCCTCCTCCCTCCCCATACCATCCCTCTGGGTCGTCCCAGTGCACTAGCCCCAAGCATCCAGTATAGTGCATTGAACCTGGACTGGCAACTCATTTCATACATGATATTTTACATGTTTCAATGCCATTCTCCCAAATCTTCCCACCCTCTCCCTCTCCTACAGAGTCCATAAGACTGATCCATACATCAGTGTCTCTTTTGCTGTCTCGTACACAGGGTTATTGTTATCATCTTTCTAAATTCCATATATATGCGTTAATATACTGTATTGGTGTTTTTCCTTCTGGCTTACTTCACTCTGCATAATAGGCTCCAGTTTCATCCACCTCATTAGAACTGATTCAAATGAATTCTTTTTAATGGCTGAGTAATACTCCATTGTGTATATGTACCATAGCTTTCTTATCCATTCATCTGCTGATGGACATCTAGGCTACTTCCATGTCCTGGCTATTATAAACAGTGCTGCCATGAACATTGGGGTACACATGTCTTTTGATATACAGATCTGCACTCCTCTCAAGGTCATTTGATCAAAAGGCATAAACAAATGGGGTTAACTGTGGTCATAGTGTTCCAGACACTAATGCACCTGAACTCTTTCTAATCAGAAGAGATGACCTAGGTAATGTTCATGTACCTGTGCTTTCCTTTAACACACTATTAATGACTCCTACCTTTCTTTACATCCCTTTTCTGTCTGGTGAATTACAAGTAATCCCTCTCCTCTCTTCAGGCTCCCTAGATTTCTGAGACGGAATTCGTTGTTCATCCCTGGCAGTTTCATAGCCTACTTGACACCTCTATTAAAACACTAGGTCTATTAAAATATTGTGATTTGTACCTGTATCTGTTTTATTCATGGACTTTCAAATCTTTGAGATTAGAGGCCACAACCATTGCATGTATTTGCTTCTACAACTAAACTATGGCTAGTACAGAGTTAGCACTCAAAGTATGTTTGCTAATGAAGGCATCAAGATAAAAGATGAGAAGAATTAATAGAGATTTTTAACATTTTATTATTCTGCCACATGATTTGCTTTACATACCCATATACACACACTGTAAATCTCAGCCAGTAATTGGAGTTACTGGTGGAGGAGGAGGGGAGAGAAATGGTCATACTTCCTTCCTTCCTTTCTTTCTTTTGTTTTTTGGTATATTTCTCACAAGTGGACAGGAGTAAATGTTAAGAGAATAGAGTGAGTCATCAAGAGATTTGGACAATATTAGCTTTGACAAAATGTCCTATACTCTTACCCTGTCTCAGTTTCCTGGTGTCTCGAATGGAAATAAGACTCTCTCAAAGGTATCAGTGAAAGAGAAATTAAATATTTGACATGAGGCTATTTGAAAATATATAAAAATAATGCTGTTATTATTAAGAAAACAATGACTGTAATTATGATAATGGTGCTTCAGAAAATTAGGAAAAAGGCATGGGTCTGAACCTCTAATGAAAACATTTTTAGGCAACATCAAATTATCATCAAATTGTCTTATTGAATGTCATTGCCCCAAAACTTCTTGGCTTCTTAAGTCATCAATAATCTCAGCTACTATTCAGCATTTCATCCTCTTCAATTATTATCTTTTGAACATACAGAGGTTGCCATTTTCTACAGGAGGCATTTTGGTAAGAATCTGGGTTCTAAATGGTACTGTAAATTTGAACTTTTAACTTCCTTAGCTCTGTCACTGTATGTAGGTTTAAAAAAACTCACTAAGCTTTAGCCACTTTATCTGTCAAATGGGAATAATAATTGAAGATGTCTTGTAGGGCTCTTGTTATGATAAAATAAAATATTAATGATTTTATGCACTGCTTAGCACTAGAGTATATACTTAAATAAATAAAAAGTAAAGCATTATCAGTTATCTAAAATTTTACTAGATAAGATATTCTCTGTGATCTCTTGTCATAATAGAAATTTTAATATTGTAACTTTACTTCTTTATAAGTAAAATACTTGCATAGTTAGGAAAGTACAGGATTTGAAAACAGCCCCAAATTCAAGTATTGGCTCTGTCTCAGATATTAATGTGTAAACTGGATGATAAGTGAATTACATAACACATGATATTTTTCAGCTAAAATAAGCAACATATATAAACTTTGCATGGTAGCTTTACAGTAAAAATCACATAATGATAATAAAAAATGTTGATGAAAGTAACAGTAAAATGTTATACCCATGTTGTGAGACTTAATATTCTGGCTTTTAACACTGAATGATCTAAGCAATGAACATTTCTCAATTCCCTGCAACAACCCATTTGACAGACAAGGGAACTAAGGGTCTGGAAGGTTCAATGACTTCACTGAAATCTTATAACTAAAACGTGGAGGATACATATTCAAACTCCAGCTCTCAGGCCCTGGAGTCCAGGTAGACAGTGAACATTGTGTTATGTTAGCCTGACAATAAATGACAGCTACAATTGGGCTAAATCTCCTGCAATATTCAAATATTCATAGGAAGGCTAGCACCAGCTTGTCTCCTCTCAGATACAGCATGCTGGGGAGTCCCTTAGCAATAAGTAGAAGATGGATCTGAAGTGGGGGGTTATCCCAGAGCTCCGGAGTTAGGAAGAGATGAACAGAGGTACAAGGGTCCAAAAGTAAACTATTAGTTGGGACTAGTTTCTCTCAGTCTTTACTAATAGTTACTCCATTTCACAGAATGGGACAAGATAATTCTCCTATAGAACTGGATCCAGGCATTAATGACAGAGAAGCCTCGGGAGTCCATAATCTTGACTGAATCCCTGAGATATGACCTTGGGGGCAATGGGACCACACCATGGACACAGGTTCTTGCCTTCTCCATCTGCCCAGTCTGAACAGCTAGTGGACAGGAAGCAATGGGGTGTAAGGATGAAAAGGTAAGGTTAGTATAGGGGCCATAGACCATGTAGAATAGAACATTGTCTGTCCCAGTAATTATGTCCCTCTTCTCCTGCAGTTGAAATATTGGCCCTACAGTGAAGAGCCAGGGTAGAAGAGGCCAGCCGCCTGGGCAGCAAACCGGAGAGAGCTTGCTCCTGTGGACCGTCCCCCATCCGAGGTCGGCGGCGGTGGGCAGTGGTCCTGGCCAGCCTTCCTGTGCCAAGGAGCAGCAGCGGCACAATAGGCCGCCCACCAATAACAGCGAACACTGATCTTGATGATTAATATGGATTTTCAAATACTCAGTTCTTGAGGGAAAACACGTTATTAATAGTGGGAGAGCCAGAGGAATAATAAACTACTTAATTTTATTTGCTTTTAAGTCCACGTCCCCAGCACTAATGCTGTGTTCTTACTGATGACTCTCGCTCAGGTTTTCACTTCTTTGGTGGTGACCAGCTATTCAGTCTATTAAATCTCTTTCCTCAATCCCCAAACTCATTTGAGGGCTCCGCACTTTCTCCCTCCCCCTACCACCTGCAAACCTACCTTTTAAAGCCCTTTCCTTCCATTTGTTCTCTAAACAAAACTCCGCAGCCGTTGCAGCACTTCCTTTCCAGATGCTGCTAACAACAAATTATTCCCTACGGGTTTTAGCTAGGATTTCACCCCTGTTCCTTCTGGCTCACAGGACACATTTGTTGAACTCAAAAGCCTTTTAACTGCCTTTTTTTCCCCTCCTCGGGAAAACTCATGAGAGCACAGTTTCTCTCCCCACAGCAACTGACAGGCTCCCAAAATAATGAAACACAGAAAAAAAAAAAAAAAGATACATCTATCAAGCAAAGCTTTGATAGTTGACCTATTTGGTCACTATCTCTAACTGTAACTCCATATTTTTTTCTTTTCTACTTTTTGTTCCATTTAAAGATTATATTTATATTCATCTGGTAAATAGTGAGGATAGGACACCATCTGACTAACTCTGAATATTTAGTGACCCTGAATTTAAATTCAACTGCAGAGTTATACATGTTTTAGGAATCTGAATAACCCTGTTTTTAAATTTTTCTCAGCGTGCTCATAGTATTGTAAATAGATAGCTGGACAACAAGAAAAATTGTGTTTCTGCTGTTGCAGTTGTTCTGTATTCATTTTGTTTTGTTGTTCTGCATTTTAGGTACACAGCAAAAGGATAAACTCTAGAATAAGAACAGAACTAACTATTTGAATAAAGTTATTGGAAATAGAGAAAGTACTGTCTGTCTGTCTTGGTTCTGTGCAGCTTCTATTACCTGGCATGCATTTTTCTGATGTCATGAACATCCTAACTCTTAAGAAGTTAACATGCATGTTAATTTGCAAGTAATTTTGGTGAGGGTTAAAGCATGGAGCCCAGTTGTCAACATAATATATATCTGCTGCCCTTGACTTAAGGACTCTGATATGGCCAGGTGTGGTCCCCACTGAGTGACAAATTCGGGGTCTGAGATCAACATGATTAGACATTTGGCTTTTTCTCTGTGGAGTTGGACATTCTAAATAAATAAAGAAAAATATATACTTGTATCTTAAGAATATTTAATTAAAATATCTACAACCTAAGCTCCAGGGATTCCCAAAAGAGATATATTGTTGACTTCAGTACATGCTCCAATAAGTTCATAGAAGGAAGACTAAGAATGAGAAATTGAGTATGTGTTCCTTTTTTTTTTTCCCTTTCCTTTCTGTTTAATGTGAGCCCCTAAGTGGAGGAGGGGAGAGCTGTGACAGCCATGGCCACTGTTGGGTTATGTTTCTACTGAGCCTAGAACAGAGTCCTGTCGCAGCAGGTACTCTGTAAGTATTGATTAACTGACACAAACTAGTAAAGTAAAAGGTGTCAATGGTCAAGATCCAACAGGCAAGTTAATTACCCAGAGTGGGTGAGCTGGAACTTCTAGTAATGCAACAAAGCAGAAACTTGCAAAAAAAAAAAAAAAAAAAGTCCTTGATTGCTTCTAAGGACTATCAGCCCTCACCCCTGACCTTGGGTCACAGAAACAAACAAACAAAAAAAAACAGTAGGAGCTCAGACTGTATTGACTTTGAAATTTACCCTGACAACATTTTTCTAAAATGAGAGTTAAGATTTTCCTGAAAAGATTTTGTTAATTGTGAATATGCTAATTATTATTTATTCTAATGACTTGGTACAAGGAAGTGATAAGATGGTAGAATTTGGGTCAATATAAAAATAACACCAAAACAAATGTAGAAACATTAAAATGACTTAAAGTGTCTTAAGACACAACATGGGCTCCCTCACTGAAAGCTTTGAAATAGAACCTGGAAGCCTTGTCACTGATGAATAGAAGCCTATGGTAAAATGTTGGATTAAGTCATGTGAAAAATCTCTTTAAATCTAAAATTCCTCCATTCTGCAAACCCCAAATAATCCAACTTGAAATGTGGATATCCTAAGACATGATTCACCACTCTTTATAGTCCCATACTATGCTGAAACCATGCAATCTCCAAAAGACCTTCCTCAAAAACTTATTTCTACTTCATTTTCTTGGTTAAAAAAAAAAAAAAAAAAAGGATTTACAATGGCCAAAGCCTAAAGAAATGACCTGGAAGACAAGACAAGAAAAAAGCAAGGTTTTAGGAGGAAAGGAGAGAATGATGGAAAGATCTGGATTATCAGCTCAAAGCTTATTTGATAAGTGAATGACTTTACAAGTTCTCTGAAACATGTGTGGTGCATGCCTCCCTATGTCCAACTTTTTGAAACCCCATGGATTGTAGCCTGCCAGACTCTTCCATCCATGGAATTTTCCAGACGTGAATACAAGAGTGGATTGCCACTTCCTCCTCCAGGGTATCTTCCCGACCCAGGGATTGACCCAGGGATCAAACTGCATCTCTTGCATCTCTTGTATTGGCAGATATTTATCACTGCACTACTCTGAAACATAAAGTGCATAAGAGGACACTAGTTAGATAACAAGAGATGCAAATAATTTTAAAGTGATCAGAATAAGGAGCCCATAAAATATGCTTATTCAATAAATTTTTTAATATCAATATTGTTCTATTAAACAACCTAGAGGCCTTTCACTATAAGCCCAGCCACATCAATGAGGAAAGACAAATAAATGTGCCCACTATTTCTTGGGCAGTTATTCATAAATATAAATAAAACAAGGTGAATATGGAAGGCCAGATCCAGACCTAGGGATGAATCATTTTAAAGAAGCGAATTCTGGCCCTGGGCAAACATAGACACCCAGCACTCCCCTGAGCCCTCAGTCTTCTCATTTTGTAGGAGAAAAGTGCATTCCTAGTTTAATCTCTCTAATTAAATAGCAATACTCCCATAGCTTTTGAGGTGGTTACAACCTAAAGCAATGAAACCTAGGATTCCTTCACTCAAAGAATCCCCTAGTTATCTGTCTTCTAGGTCACATATCACAGGAGAGACCCTTAGGGCTGAATTTTTAAAAGACAACTGGGCTTTTTCCTGTGAAGATGGCAGGTGTCTTATGTATTACATTGGACAATGACATAAGAATTTCCAGCTTGAAAGACTCCTCCTATCCTGTCCTACCCTGTTGAAATGATCAAAGGTTTAAAGAATATTCATGTCCAATCCCTTAATGGTACAGAAGCTGAAATATATGTGGGGATACCCAGGAGATTTTTAAAAAGTGCTGCAGGTAAAGTTCTCGCTGTCAAAGCTTAGTAAAGCTTGCATCTTGGATGGTGTTCTCAAAGTGAAGATGAAATTTCAAGACTGATTGGCTCAACTGCTAGGAAATGGAAACTTTTCATAAGTTCTCAGGCACTGTTCATAGACTTTTACTTCGAATCTCTCCTAAAACATTGCTTTTCATAGTTTTTCATGGCTTCTGAGAGCAGGCTAGTGTTCACTTTTATATGCTCTTTTATGCACTAGTTTCCATGCATTGTATTCAAATTATAAACTTCATGAGGGCCCAAAATTTGTCTGTCTTGTATATTAGCACCAAGCATTGGACATGGCATATAATAAGTACTTAAATTTTCTTTGATAAGTGAATTATTAAATAAAGTGTTTCAGAATAATCTAGGTAGGTTTTCCAGTTAATTTTAGCTGTTTCCAGCTTGGAATAAGAGGGAAAATAAGCATTGTTTTTCTTTTTTTTCCTAATAAAAATGTTGACATGATTTTTTGCTCCTTCTGTAACATGAAATTAAAATTACATTGCCATTAGGGATATTGAGAGGACCTATGGGCATAAGCTACATGATGACTGAGCTCTTTCCATTTCAGAATAACCACATTTATATAAAGGTTTGCCAATGTGTTTTATTTTTTTTTCTTTTTTTTTTTTTTTGTTTGTTTATTTTATTTTATTTTTTTTTAAAAAAATCACATGCTCCCCATCCTGAACCCTCCTCCCTCCCAACCTCCCCATACCATCCCCCTGGGCCTTCCCAGCGCCAATGTGTTTTATTGGTAAAGCTGCAGATGGTGACTGCAGCCATGAAATTAAAAGATGGCTTGCTCCTTGGAAGAACAGCTATGACTAACCCAGACAGCATATTAAAAAGCAGAGACATTAGTTTGCCAACAAAAGTCTGTCTAGTCAAAGCTATGGTTTCTTCAGAAGTCATATATAGATGTGAGAGTTGGACTATAAAGAAAGCTGAGCACCAAAGAATTGACACTTGAACTGTGGTGTTGGAGAAGACTCTTGAGATTCCCTTACACTGCAAGGAGATCTAACCAGTCCATCCTAAAGGAAATTAGTCCTGAATATTCATTGGAAGGACTGATGTACAAGCTGAAACTCCAATACTTTGGCCACCTGACGTGAAGAACTGACTCATTAGAAAAGACTCTGATGCTGGGAAAGATTGAAATCAAGAGGAGAAGGGGATGACAGAGGATGAGATGGTTGGATGGCATCACCAACTCGATGGAAATGTGTTTGAGTAAGCTCCATGAGTTGTTGATGAACAGGGAAGACTGGCAAGCTGCAGTCTTCAAAGAATCGGAATGACTGAGTGACTGAACTGACCTGAATGTGTTTTATCTTCTCCACATTATTTAAAAAAAAAAAACAAAAACAGTAGTTTGTTTTAACCAAGGATTTCTTAAAATCATGTATATTAGAGTATCTTCATCTTTATACACATCCAGCTGGGAACCACACATAAATCATCACTGATCAGGGCTCAGCTCTACCCAATTTGTACAGAACTCAAAGGGCTGGCTGGTGCTGATGAAAGCCAGGCTGGAATTTTTCTTCTAGGATCTTGAATGGTAATAGGTTCTTTTTCTGCCTACAGTTCTGCAGTTGCACTGAGTTTTGTTTTTGTTTTTGTTTTTTTAATACCTGAAAAGAGGTACTCAATATTTGGGATTTCTTTATTTGTACATTTTAGGAAGTTTGAGAAATTGTATGGAATTGCTCATATAAAGTCTGTACTGAAATCTCTTTGCTGGAGTACATCATGCAAAATGCTAGACTGGATGAAGCACAAGCTTGAATCATGATTGCAAAGAGAAATATCCCTGCAGGGAAGCCTGGCGTGCTGCAGTCCATGGGATCGCAAAGAGTCGGACACAACTGAGCAACTGAACTGAACTGATACTGAAATCTAGACATTTGTCTGCTCTCATTAATAATTACATTTTATGACTAGAGCAAGCTTCCACTTTACTGTTCTTTTATTGAGTCATATGGCACAATTACTAATTGCTAATATGTATTTAGAAGACAAAAACAGACACCAGAAAAGTAAATTTTGTGGTATATTCTTGGATTATCTCCCAGATCTTTTGACTCTTTTAAATATTTATCAATAACCTCAATTGAAATTGTTAAGCTAGAAAAATTTAAGGAAAATGTATTTAAAATACCTGAGTTTAGAGAGAAAAAATGTTATCTGGTTGATCAGAATTTGCAAAGTTACTTTATAGTTGAATTGGTATTGAGACCCAGATAATGTCCTATTGTGTTCAATGGTTATGAGGCTTGGAAAGTTCTATGAGTCCAGTCATGCTGGCTTTCCACCATCCTTGAGAAGCCCTAAGTATTTGGCTTCCAGACCAACAAAAAAGCTCTTTTTAGAATCTACTCTGAGTTGGTCAAAGCTTAGTCATTACTTAGAGTTTAGTATAATAATCTCTCAGTGAAGCTTCCCTTTACTCTGTAGTTTCCAAATGTTTTCACAGGAAATAACAAATAAAAACATAGAAGCAGAATGGGGAGTCTACTCACAGTAGGGGCAACTGTCTCTGGGTCTCTATCCAGCCCACCCAGCATGAGTTCTACGCAGTCACTCTGAGAGCAAAGTCTGGGCACCTGCAACCCCTTTATATCCCATAGCCCAGAACTGGGAAAAATTACTAAGCACTCAGCCTTTTTCAGTAGGTCAAAACCGAAATATCCTGTCTTATAATATCTTATACCTTTTAGCACCTCATGGAGTCAGAATTTTACTTTTAGGCTTATGGGCCTAGGCCACTGTCAATTTCTGTTCACCATGTTAGCTCTAAAAACTTATTTCTTGAGCAAATTCACAAAAGCTTAAAATACCTAAGGTCCCACAGTGAGGTAGTTATAAATTTGGGATGTCTAGACTTAGAGATGCTTTTCTTAAAAACTATACTACATTTCCTCTCCAAAATATATTATAAACATTATTAAGGAAACAATATTCAATACAGAGTTTTAATATGAATTTTTTCCTTCAATTGGCTAGCAAGGAAATCCTATCTTTGAATATGTTTAACCCTCAGTACACACTTGTGCATGCACATTAGTTTTGCTTTCTTTCATATCCCAAGCAATGAGCTATGCCATGCAGCTACAAAAATGTGCATCATAAATAACTCGCCTGGCATACACATCAGTAATTGGGCTTTATTAATAGCAGTGACCACTAAGTAAATGTGATTTACACCTCCTTCCCCAACTCTGGAAACTGACTTTACTGGGACTCAGTTCCAGAGCTTTTTCTTAGCCCAGGTATGAATTATGGAAAGTGTACTCTTTTTGCCTCTCTTTCCCTCCCTGATTTTCTGCACCATTTCTCTGAGGACAGGTGGTCTCAGGGTTTACCCATGCCACCCATGTTCATTCTCAGTCCTCTCCTCTCTCAGTCCTACTGTGACCCCAGAGAGAAATCTTGATGGTAGAGTATAAATGACTGGTTAACATAAAATATACATTATTTTTAAAAGGTGCATGAAAAAAGAGGATGCTAATACAAAATATGTAATTGAACTGAAATCCATTATGGATTTGTGCTTATTATGGAGACCAGTTTTGAGATTTATTTTGAGGCTCAGGGTTGCCTCCCTAATGCTTCTCAAATCAAACTGTACTGATGGCTGGCCATGGGGGACCAAATCAGTTCTCTGCATGTCCTAGAGATGATAAAAAAAAAAAATCTCACAGTGCAGCCCAAGACTGTTTGACAAAGCTCAGATCCATTGCATTTTTTCTTTGTCTATCGCTTACTTTCAAATTCACTCTTACTCTTTAATTAAGCTCCTTTTGGACTCTGAGGAGTTAAAGAGCTTTTCTAAAATGTAATGACAGAAAGGAGGAGGAGAGGAAGAACTCCTTTTGAAGATAATTTTTCTGCCTTTGTTTTTTTTTTTTTAATTTAATTTTATTTTTAAATTTTACATAATTGTATTAGTTTTGCCAAATATCAAAATGATTCCGCCACAGGTATACATGTGTTCCCCATCCTGAACCTTCCTCCCTCCTCCCTCTCCATACCATCCCTCTGGGTCGTCCCAGTGCACTAGACCCAAGCATCCAGTATCGTGCATCGAACCTGGACTGGCAACTCGTTTCTTACATGATATTTTACATGTTTCAGTGTCATTCTCCCAAATCTTCCCACCCTCTCCCTCTCCCACAGAGTCCATAAGACTGGAATCCCGGCTATATCCATGCTCTGGGTCCATAGATACACATGTGGGAAAAAGGCAAAGATAAATGTTGGTGAGGGCAGAAAATGATGTTCCCTGGGATAGCAAGGTCACTTTAATAAAGGCCGTGCATGATGTTTGGGGATAAGCATTAGTGTGTGTGAGAGATAAAAACAGAGTTAGAAAGATTGTGAAGAGATGAAGAAGACAAAGACAAAGAAAGAAAAGAGGGGACAGAGAGGGAAAGTGATGAGGGAGGGAGAAAATCATAGAGGAGAAAAGAGAGAGATCTAGGTTAGCCCTAGCTCACCTGGGACGCCCCTAATGTTAAATTTATAATAAGGAGATGAGGCTGCTAAATGATTTACTGCTAATCCCATAGCAGGAGCAGGAGGAGGTGAAGGAACAAAGGTTTACAGTCCCTTTGGAGATTTGTTTCATCTGCACATCAGCCCACAATTAATGGCCATTTAGCTGTTGTTCTCCTTCTGGACACTGGTGGATTGATTCAGTAAATAAAAGTGACAGAGCGATGTCCCGTGGAGGCAGGCGGCAGAGTCTCTGCACCTGTTATTTGTGAATCTCCGCTTGCCAGGTCGTTGACCTTTAGAAGCTGGCGAAAATTAATAAATGGAAGCGCAAAGCTGCTTGCTTTTAAAAAATGCGATCAGAGGACCCAGGCAGCAGTTAGGCTGCCTTTCTTAGGAACTGGCCAGTAACCTCTGAAGAGTTATCACCTTTCAGCCTTCAGACCAGCATCATCCTTGGAGGTGATACTGCTGGGTAAGCGCTTCCCAGCCAGTCTCACCATGTGGTCCCAAAAGGCCGAGGAAATGGAAAAGTTGAAAGCATCTGGGAGTGGAAAACCATGGTTCACTCTGCTGATTTGGGGTTTGGCCTGCCTTGTTCTTTCTGAAGCAGTCTGGGGGCAGTTGGGGGTGGGCGGTGAGTGGCCAGCCAGATTGGGCTGGTGCATCTGAGCAGCTGTGCTTGGCATGGTGATCTGGTGAGCAAACAGCTGCAGTGGGTAACTGATCATTTGCAAATAGTTAATGACAGATTTGTCCTTTGTGTTCCCTGCCATAGGAGTGGAGGCGAATAAAAGGGAAGGAGAGTCAGGCCAGGGAATTTTATAGCCACTGCTACTGAGGCTGCTATTGTTTTGTGGGTTTTTGAAAGTGATAGGAAGGTCAACCAAAGTTAACGGGGTTTTCTTCTTTCCTGGGCAAACTGCCTCCAGACCACAGGCTGTGGGAAGATCCTGGTGGTCAAGGAACATGAGACCTAAAAGGCCTAAATCAGGATGCACCAACCTGGTAGACTTTGATCTTTCTCTCTACCCCTCATTTTTATTTATTTGTTTGTTTGTTCTGTTTATTTGTTTGTTTTGTAACTTGGCTTTTTGCTATTTGTTTCTCAATAAATTGCAGTCATTTCGCAAGCACAATCAGCCTTTGTTTGTCATGCAGATGAGGAAAAGGCTGGATTTGATTGTGAGTTACTGAGTATTAAATAATGCACTCAATCCAGCTAGGGTGATATTTGAGGGACTATAAAATATGCCTACCCTGAAATGCCCCTAAATAGAATTGTACCATTTGCAATGCATTCATCTGGGTTAGGGTTTAAAGAATTTTCCTTTAAATGGCTAATTCTACTGGGATGAAACACATATTTTCTTATTTTCTTATTTTGCATCTAATCTATCAGCAGGGCCTGGAAACCTTGTCATGAAAGCAGTATGTGCTGGATCTAGCCACTTCCATTTCCATTGCTGTCAATCTGACCAAGTTATCATTATGTCTTGCCTGTGCTGTGCTGTGTTTAGTCATGTCCGACTCTCTTCAACCCCATGGACTGTAGCCCACCAGGCTCCTCTATCTGCGGGGATTCTCCAGGCAGGAATACTGGAGTGGGTTGCCATGTCCTCCTCCAGGGCATCTTAACAACCCAGGGACTAAATCCAGGTCTCTCTCATTGCAGGCTGATTCTCTACCAGCTGAACCACCAGGGAAGCCCAAGAATACTGGAGTGGGTAGCCTAGCCTTCTCCACGGGATCTTCCTCTCCCAGGAGTTGAACCGGGGTCTTGTGTTATGCTCCTAACTGTTCTGTTTTCCTCAGTTGCCTCTTTACCACCCTCTTCCACCAGTAACCAGACTGACCCTTTAAATCAAATCCTGCCACCTGCTGAAAACTCTCTAGAGCATAGAATAACATCCAAATTATTTATCTTGACCTGTAGCCCTGAACACGAACTCTTTCCTTCTCTCATTTCCACCCACTTGCAGGCCTTTCATTTAGCATAAGGAGTTTGTCCCTGCATCAACAGCTTTGAATTTGCTACTTCTTCATCCCTGGAGTTCTCTTCTTAAGATATCCACTTGGCAGACTTCTTCTTAACACTCAGGTTTCATCTCAAATGTCATCCTAGAGATAGGACCTTTCCAACCCTCTGTGAAAAGCAGACTTCCCACTGCACAGCAGTCACTCTTACAATGCCCTGATCCTCTGAGAATCCTCGTCACCTGAAAATACATTGCATAAAGTGGGGTTCAATGTGTCCTATTGAATGAAGAAATTAATAACATTAGGAAAATTTTTGGAGTTTAACAAAGCTGGTGCTAACTGATAGAGAAACAGAACCAATCCTTCTGAAAGCAAGCAGAGGAGGAGGAAAATGAAAAATCTAGGCTATGGAATTTAACAGAAGGAGTTGGATGTGGAGGAAGCCTGGCCATGCACTACAGCGAGAGGAGAGAGACCTTGCTCAAGTGATGTGCAAGAGAGGACAAAATGTGAAAAGTAGGTAGAAAAATCTGTGAGAGAGAGAACAAAGTATTATGTTTTTAAGTGCATTTTTGGGTAGAAGTAATTTATTGTATACTTAACATTAAGTGTTGAATGGCTAGCCAGTCCTTACTAAGCCAGGATGAATAGCCTCTAGGTTATGTAAAACTGTAAAAATAGCCTAGCTGTTTTTCAGACTTCTTCAATCCCCAATTTCCTACATTCTTTCATGGCATTAGCAACCAATGATCTAAATGGAAACAGGTTCATAACATCCATCTCAAGTCAAGAAGGATGGGATCATTTCATGGCCTACAAGTAGCTCAACTGCATCATCTACCCCCAAGTGCTATTAGAGGTAGTCATGAGATCCTGTCTTCCTAGTTCAGGGGTGCCAGATGGTTTATAGGGCCCCAGAGAAAGTGAAAAGTATCTTTGTGAGCCTCAGAGCCTCATACCTGGTAATTATCACGGCTAACTCAAGAATATGGATAGGTGGAAAAGTAAATTTTTTAAGATCCAAATCAATTGAAGGCTGAACTTAAAAGAAAGCAGCGTAGGGAATTATTTTTTCTGTGGTGCATAATCGTGTACTAGAGTCTTCAGTTTTACCATCACCATCATAGACACACTGACACACTAAACACTCACACACACAGACATACCCACATCCAATAACCTTTATTACCATAGTGCAGCTCTCATGGGGATCTCGAGGTTTTGTTGGGCTCCAGCAGTGTTTAGAGCTTTTATCAACCACAGATCATCGAGGAGTTATTTTGAAAGTAGCTGGGGTAAAGGCATAGAGAAGTGATGTAGAAGACAAGACAGTGATTTTCCAGTAGGAAATGGATTCCAAAATACTGTGGGAAATAAGCATTCAGTGTTTCTGCTTTAATATATCTGGGGTGGGATCTGATAATAGGCATCTCATTCCCTTCCCTGTGGAAAACTGTGGAATGACTTCCCAAGTAACTTGACAGTTTAGGGGCATGGATTGACCCCCCCCCCCCAGTGAAGAGTACATTAAGGCAAAGTTTTGGTCATGAGAGCTTATTCCCAACTAGGGAAATTCCTTCCAAGAAGGCTCCAATGTGGGGTTTTCTGTTAGGATGGTTCCAGACAACAGGTTGATTATTTTTCACTCAGACACTGAAAATAGTGGAAAGGGAAGATCAAAGGCTTACAGCTAGAGGTTAATGACTGGAATAAGTTTAACAAATAAAGGGAAAAAAAAGTTTGCTGCACACAGCATGGTGTCAACCCCTAAGAGTCGCTTTAAGAATAGGTCACAAAGTCAAATACCACAGAGCTGTGCTATAGAAGGGCTGGACAATTTTATAATGAATAATGATGCTTAGGTAATATGATGGGCTTAAGCTGGGAGCTGAGGGCTACTGAGATCAACAGTAAGTACTAACCCCACCACCTGTGAAAGAGTCTTAATGTTTTTTGACCAGAGTGGGAAGCTCAGTGTCCATGCACGTTTATCTCCAGATCTGCATTAACCTGCTTTCATTTTCCAGGCTTCCTTTCTGATTAGCCTGCAGTCAAAGAACCTGGACATGTATTTGCTGACTATCTGGCCTACTTGAAATGGTGGCAAGGGCAGGACAGCCTTCAGACCTAAGTTAGAGAAAGTCCCACTTAATGCCCTCATTTGATCTTAGAGACAAATTGCAGGGTTCAGATCTGCTGATTGGAATGAGGTGGAATTCCTTACAAAACTCTCCCAGAGAAAATTAGCTTGCAGGAGAATCTGACAGAACCACTCATATACAGAGAAGCATAAAGAGATGGGCTGGAGTGGAGTGTGTGTGTGTGTGTGTGTGTGTGTGTGTGTGCTGGGATTGGAGGGACAGCTTGGTAAAGGATACTTTTTTCAGAGAAACACTTTGACAAGCATCAAAGGGATGACAAATGCAATGCAGCTTTTGTTTTTGAAAAACAAATGAGGCCGATGCCTCTAGTATTGTTTTTCCAATTATCAAGTCCTGTCTAACTCTTTGCAACCCCATGAACCGCAGCACACCTTCCTTGTCCTTCACTATCTTCCTGAGTTTGCCCAAGTTCATGTCCATTGAGTTGGTGATGCCATCCAACCTTCTCATCCTCTGTTGACCACTTCTCCTTTTGCCTTCAATCTCTCCCTGCATCAGAGTATTTTCTAATGAGTTGGCCCTTCACATCAATTCAGTTCAGTTCAGTTCAGTCGCTCAGTCGTGTCCGACTCTTTGCGACCCCATGAATTGCAGCACACCAGGCCTCCCTGTCCATCACCAACTCCTGGAGTTCACCCAAACTCACGTCCATCGAGTCGGTGATGCCATCCAGCCATCTCATCCTCAGTCGTCCCCTTTTCCTCCTGCCCCCAATCCCTCCCAGCATCAGAGTCTTTTCCAATGAGTCAACTCTTTGCAAGAGGTGGCCAAAGTATTGGAGTTTCAGCTTTAGAGTCAGTCCTTCCAGAGAACACCCAGGACTGATCTCTTTTAGAATGGTCTCCTTCAGAATGTACTGGTTGGATCTCCTTGCAGGCCAAGGGAATCTCAAGAGTCTTCTCCAACACCACCGTTCAAAAGCATCAGTTCTTCGGTGCTCAGCTCTCTTCACAGTCCAACTCTCACATCCATACATGACCACTGGAAAAACCATAGCCTTGACTAGACGGACTTTCACATCGGGTGGCCAATATATTGGAGCTTCAATTTCTACATCAGTCCTTCCAATGACTATTCAGGTTTGAGTTCCTTTAGGATTGATTGCATTGATCTCCTTGTATCTTTTCTTGTTGTTATTGTTGAGTTACCCAGTCAGGTCTGACTCTTTGCGACCCCATGGACTGCAGCACACCAGGCCTCTCTGTCCCTCACCATCTCCCAAAGTTTGCCGAAGTTCATGTCCATTGCATCGTTGATGCCATTCATCTATCTCATCCTCCAACATCCTCTTTTCCTGCCCTCAATCTTTCCTAGCATCAAAGACTTTTCCAATGAGTCAGCTGTTCGCATCAGATGACCAACATACTGGAGTTTCAGCTTCACTATCAGTCCTTCCAATGAGTATTCAGGATTGATTTCCCCTAGAATTTACAGGTTTGATCTCCTTGCTGTCCAAGGGACTTTCAGGAGTCTTCTCCAGCACCACAGTTTGAAAGCATCAATTCTTCAGCACTCTGCCTTTTTACAGTCCAACTCTCACAATTGTACATGGCCACTGGGAAAACCATAGCCTTGACTATGTGGACTTTTATTGGCAGAGTAATGTCTCTGCTTTTCAACACACTATGTTTGTCATAACTTTCCTGCCAAGAAGCAAACATCTTCTGATTTCATGGATGTAATCAATATCTACAGTGATTGAAGAGCCCAAGAAGAGGAAATTTGTCACTACTTCCACCTTTTCCCAATTTGCCATGAAATAATGCCATAATCTTATTATTTTTAATATTTAGTTTTAAGTAGGCTCTTTCATTCTCCTCCTTCACTGTCATCAAGAGGCTCTTTAGTTCCTCTTCACTTTCTACCATTAGAGTGGTATCATCCCCATGTCTGAGGTTGTCGATTTTTCTCTTGCCTATCTTGATTCCAGCTTGTAACTCATCCAGCCCAGAGTTCCTCATGATATGCTCAGTGTATAGGTTAAAGAGGGTAACAGCAGACAGCCCTGTCATACTCCTTTCTCAGTCTTGAACCACACATACATAGGAGTGTTCTTAAAAAAGCTGTGAAACAGGATATATAATTCTGACATTGTTGCAAACATATTGAAATGCTCCTTTGAGTATTTACTTTTGAGCTGATAATATATTCCTTTCGAATAATCCTTATTATAACCAAATTACAAGTTACTTTAAAGGCAACATTAGACACAAAAGCTTATGTCTATCTTTTGTCTCTTAAGATTGGGGTGAACTTGGGTGGGCCACTTGTCTTCTGCAGGCTTCAATTTCCCATTTGTCAAGTTAGAATATAACAGTATCAACCTCCTAGAGTCATTGAGAGAATTAAATAAATTAATGTATTTAAAACTTTAAATGTTTCAAATAGTGCTCATGATATAATAAAAACAAACATCTCTGTAAAAAGTTACTTAATACTAGAATCAAGATGAAGACTGTTAAAAGCATACAGGTAATTGAGTTAGCAGTACATTTTTAGTGCAAAACAATTAATGAGACATATGTCACCAGACACAAGCTGTTTGCATTTATGTGGCTAGGATCATCATCTACCACTTTCCTCACTATTTTTACCCAGAGCCTCTTCTCCTGCCAGACTTATAACATCATTTCAAAGGGTGAAAATATTCTGCCTCCCAACTTTGTGAATTTGCACTGAATAACCTTTCCAAAGCCATTCAGCATTGTGAGGTGTTCAGAATTCTAGACATTTTTCTATTCCCCATAAACAACTAAATGATTCTGATAACTGAATGATTTAAAATTCAGAAGAAAAAAATGCTTTTTGTTTTATTTTTGTATTTATGCTTTCCTTTAAAAAACTACTGCTGGTTTAGCAACCCAATATTTTAAAGCCTATTTGTGTCAAAGGGCTTCCCAGTTGGTGCTATTGGCAAGGAACGTACCTGCCAGGAGATGCCAGAGAATTTGGGTTGGATCCCTGGATCAGGAAGATCCCCTGGAAGACAGCACAGCAACCCACTCCAGTATTCTTGCCTGGAGAACCCAATGGACAGAGGAGCCTGGTGGGCTACAGTCCATAGGATCACAAAGAGTTGGACATGACTGAGGCAAATTAGCACACATGTACTATGTAAAGATGAGCCAAAATCACAGTGCTCTTTTTGTGTAGAGAAAGCAAGAGTGTCTCTAACAAAGCTTTGCTAGGACAGACAACTAATTCACAGATATTTGGCTATCCAGGCTACTAAAAAGTCTTAGTAAATAAGAGCAATTTAAAACCAATGTAAAATCTCACATGCATTCAGCTATTTTATGTACAAGCACATACATAAAGAAAAAAGTGAAAATAAACAACTTATATGAAATTTGGCTAGCTTACTCATATTCTCTGACCTAATCTCTGCAGTAATAGCTTCAAATCCAATCTAATAGAATAACATGAATAATAGCATTTTATCCCAATTAACTTAGCTTGACAGTGGATGCCTCTTCTATAAAATTTGAAACACTTTCTCTTTACTACCTGCACACACTCCCATGATTTGCATTTTTTATTTGATTTTTAACATTTTTATTTTGTTTCACTATACTTTGTATTTTCACTTTCTATTAATAATAGAGAAAGATGAGAAATATGGATGGAAAATTGCTCCAAATATGCCCTGAATCTCACTCCTTTTGCATACCTTTACTCAGATCTACTCTCAATGGGAGAAACAATTGCTGAGGTTTACATACGTTAATTCATGTCTTTGTTAAATCTCCTCTTTCCTTCCTAAGAACTAAAATGTGAAAATTTGGTAAAGGGAGTCTTACATTTTTTTTTTTAAAGAAATGCAACTTAGGCACAAAACTTTTGGGATTCTATTTAATTTTTTATTTTATTTTTTTTTAATTTAATTTTATTTTTTAACTTTACAATATTGTATTGGTTTTGCCATATATCAAAATGAATCCACGACAGGTATACATGTGTTCCCCATCCTGAAGCCTCCTCCCTCCTCCCTCCCCAAAACATCCCTCTGGGTCGTCCCAGTGCACCAGCCCCAAGCATCCAGTATCCTGCATCGAACCTGGACTGGCGACTTGTTTCATATCGCTTAACTTAATGGTCTGTAGCATCCTTCATGAGAAATGAAGTCAGTATCCTAAAACCAAGCAAACAAACAAGCTGTATAATTCAACACAGAAAGAAATTACACTGATGACTTTTCACAATTTAAAGAAATGTCAAAGGGAAACATATAAATGGAATGCAATCAAAATGAATAATAATAAATAACTATCACAGGTACTGAACTTTTCGTCAAAATTTTATTTTAGTGTTTTGGCATATTCTAGCATTTAAATAATTCTAAAACCTTTAGCATGTGCAAACAGGGATGAAATAAACTACTTCTTGTTTGAGGGGGCAAATATTTAAAAGATGAATGAATCACACACACGGGCATGCACAAAGCATTAATATGATATGGCAAGTTGATAAATTTTCCTTAAATAATTTCTATATAGTACTTGAAGATTACACATGTTTAATAAAGGATATTAACCCCTGGGAAGCTAGCTCATTAAATTTGTGCCTAGCTTGTCACCAAGTGTTAGAAAGAAGATGATATTAAAAAAAATCCAGTATGCTATTAAGATGATGTCTTTCTATAGTTTTACTATACTAACAAATAATATTTACAAAGTTATCAAAAACCAAAGATGCCACCCAAGCATAGCATTTACATATGTATTTTTTAATTATTGTTTTTTTGCTAATTTTCATTGAGTATACTTGCCTTACAATGTTACATTAGTTTCTTATGTGCAACAAAATGAGTTTTATATATATACATATATCCTCCCTTTTAAAAATTTATTTACCATTTATGTCACCACAAAGCACTGAGTAGAGTTCCCTGTGATATATATACATAGGCCTTCATTAGTTATCTATTTTATACATACTACTGTATATGTCTATTTCATTCTCCCAATTCATCCTAGTTTCAACTTGAAAAATACAGTCACAACCTGAAAGTAGAGAGCTGTTTCATTCAGTAGGAATTCTTAGGACTTCAAGTCTGGAAAGGAGCCTCTCAAGTAGCCCCGAGAATCTGCTTTGAGGAGGTGTGTGTTTGGGGGGTTTGGGGGTGTTGGGGGAAATTGGGTTATATAGAAGTTTTCAACAAAGGGGCAAGTAGTTTGAACATCAAAGATTATTGCTAATTAAGAGAAACCAGATATCTCAAACAAAGGAATTTAGCACTCTTGTATGTATGGGAAAATATAAGCATCTGGGCTCATTGAAATCAATCCTTTCATGAGCAAATCAGCTATCTGGGGTCAGCATTCTGCCCTGCATTGTCACATCCCCTGTCCAAATGGGGAGTGGCGTAGCCTGATGACTGTTAGACAGCAGATATTCTTCTCCTTCCTGAATTCCCTTATGGTTCACTGGCTCGCAGAGAAGGGCTGCAATCACTGATGACTGACATCCTTTCTACTGAAATGACTGGAAATGTTCCATTTCACGTTACCCTCCATCTTCTCCTACTTCATAACTACGAGTTTGTTATATACATCTGTGACTCTATTTCTGCTTTCCAAATAAATTCTTCTGTACCATTTTCCTAGTTCCACATATAAGCCTTATTATGCAATATTTGTTTTTTTCTCTTTCTGACTTATTTCACTCTGTACGACAATCTTTAGGTCCATCTGTGTCTCTGCAAATTTTGCAATTTTGTTCCTTTTTATTACTTAGTAATATTCCACTGTGTATATGTACCACATCTTCTGTATCTTTTCCTTTATTAGTGGATGTTTACATTGCTTCCATGCACAAGCTATCATAAATAGTGCTGCAAAGAATATTGGCTGCAAGTAACCTTTCTAATTCTGGTTTTCTCCAAATGTATGCCTAGGAGTGGAATTGCTGGGTCATGTGGTCACTAATGGGGCTTCCCAGGTGGCAGTGGTATAGAATCCATCTACCAGTTCAGGAAATAGAAGAGACATTGGTCTGGGTCAGGAAAATCCCCTGGAGGAGAGCATGGCAACCTGCTCCAGTATTCTTGCCTGGAGAACCCCATGGACGGAGGAGTCTGGTGAATCGCAAAGAGTTGGACGTGACTGAAGCAACTTAGCGTGTAGGCACACACAGGGTAACTCTATTTTTAGCTTTTTAAGGAAACTTTGCACTGTTGTTCATGCAGCTCAAAATCAAGAAAAACAAATAACTCAATCAAAAATGGGCAGAAGACCTAAATAGATTTTTCTCCAGAGAAAACATACAGATGGCCAAAAAACATGTGAAAAGATGCTCAACATCACTAATTATTAGAGAAATGCAAATGAAAACTGCAGTGAGATATTGCCTTACAAAAGTCAGAATGTCCATCATCAAAATATCTATAAACAATAAATACTGGAGAAGATGTGGATAAAAGGGAACCCTCCTACATTATTGGTGGGAATGTAAATTGGTATAGCAAATAAGGAGAGCATTTACATATCTAATATTTACACTTAACCCTGTGCAATTCTAGGATTTTACTATTGTCTCTGTGAGTTAGTTTCGTATAGAGTAGTTTAAAATGTAGAAATTAGGGGGAAAAAATAGAAAGCAAAGAATAAAATACTCTTTTTTCCCCCATATGAAAATAAAGTAATGAAATTCAGAATGAAAAATGGACATAAGGTCACCTGCATCTGAGTCTTGGCCCTGCATTAATTGGTTATGTAATTCTGAATGAGTAATGTAGCTTCTCTGGGTCTTATTTTAATCCTGTTCAATATAAGTGTTTGAAATCTGACATAATTAACTACTCACATTTTAATTATGAAATATAATAATGTAGAAAAGTATACCAAGTGATATTGCAATCATACATCTACTATACATATTTAACAAATGCTAATATTTTGTCATATGATTTGTACATCATAAAATTTATTAATTTTACAATGCAAAGATTTTTAATAAATTTAGAGTTGTATAACATCACCAAAATCCAAGTTTAGAGTATTTCATCACCTCGCCTAAAATCTCTTAAATACTTTTCACAGCTAATCCCCATTTCCAGATGTGCCAATTCTGGACACTTCATATATGGAATCATGCAGTCAGTATTGTATTTCATCGTAGCATAGAAACCAGCAAACTGACCACAGGCCAATCCTGCCTAATTTTTTTTTTTTTGTAAATAAAGTTGTGCTGGCTACGACTGTACTTGTTCATGTACATAATATGACTACTTTTTCCACTACAAGGTCAGAGTTGAATAGTTGATCCAGAAATTTTATGGACTGTAAAATCTAAAGGCTGTATCATCTGTCCTTTTAGGGAAAAAGTCTATCCCAGACTTAGCAGATCTTCAAGGCTCATCACTTGGTGACTTATTTTAGTACTTCCTACAATTTTGTTGCTGAATAGCATTCCATCGTATGCATATATGTGTGCTAAGTCGCTTCAGTCCTGTCTGACTCTTTGCAACCTTGTGGACTGTAGACTGTCAGGCTCCTCTCTCCATGGGATTCTCCAGGAAAGAATGTTGAATTGGCCTGCTATGCCCTCCTCCAGGAGATCTTCCTGACCCAGGGATTGAACCCGTGGCTCTTATGTCTCCTACCTTGGCAGGTGGATTCTTTACCACTAGCGCCACCTGGTAAGTATTATTGTATGCATATAACACCTTTTCTTTATTCAGTCACCAGTTGATAGAAATGTTTCCAGGTAATGGCTATTATAAATAATACTACTGTAAATATTTGAATATGGGCCCCACAGGTGGCTCAGTTGTAAAGAATCTGCCTGCCAATGCAGGAGACATAGGAGACAGGGATTCAATTCCTCTGTTGGGAAGATCCCCTGGAGTAGGAAATGGTAACCCACTCCAGTATTCTTGCCTGGAAAATTCATGGACAGAGGAGCATGGCAGGCTACAGTTCATGAGATCCCAAAGAGTAGGACAAAATTGAGCATGCATGCATGCCTGAAAATATTTGAATACGAGTTTTTTTGATAGATTTATGTTTTCATTTTCTTGAATAGATACCTAGGAGTGGAATTGAAGTCATGTGATGTTTATATTTAACTTTTTGAGAAAATATCATATTGTTTTCCTAAGTGTGTAAATACTATGGCAATCCATTTCAGTATTCTTACCTGAAGAATTTCATGGACAGAGGAGCCTGGGGAGCTACAGTTCATAGAGTCGCAGAGTCAGACATGACTGAGGTTACTTAGCACACACTCTTTCACTTCTTACCAGGGCTATCTGAGGGTTACACTTTCTCCAGATCCTCACCAATACTTGATGTTTCCTGTTTGTTTGATTTCATCTGTTCTAGTGAGTATGAAGTATTATATCACCATAATTTAATTTGTACTTCTTAATGACAACTATATATAACATCTATTCATGAGTTTACTGACCTTTTATCTTTCTTTGTGAAGTGAAGTATCTATTCAATTGCCTATTCAAATACTCAACACAATCCTTTATTAGTTAACACTCTGTATACACTTTTTCCAAGTCTGGCTTATGTTTTTAACTCCTTAATAATATCCTTTGAAGTGTAATTTTGAGTTTTCATAGAGTTTAATTCATTTTTTTAATGAATTATGCTTTAGGTCTTATAGTTAAGTAAATTTTGCCTAATGCAAGGACATGGAGATATTTTTCCTATGTATTCTTTTAATATATTCATGGGCTTCCCAGTTGGTGCTGGTGGTAAAAGAATCTGCCTGCCAATGCAGGAGATGCAAGATCCAACTGATTGATCCCTAGGCTGGAAGGTCCCCTGGGGTAGAAAATGGCACCCCATTTCAGTATTCTTGCTTGGAAAATTCTATGGGCAGAGGAGCCTAGTGGGCTACAGTTCAAGGGGCCACAAAGAGTCTGATGCAACTGAGTGACTGACTGAGCATCCTTCTAAGATATTCATTGTGTTAGCTCTTGCATTTAATTCTGTTATTCAATATAATTAATTTTTTGTGTATTATGTATGTGTGTTTTAGCATGTGGATATAGAACTTACTCAGTGAAGCATTGAAAGATTATTCTTTCTCCATTGGATTGCCTTGGTATCTATGTCAAAAGTCAACTGTTAGTGTAAGAATTAATTTTTAGAATTTCAAACCTGACTTGAAAGTCTAGAAATGTGTAAAGTCTAGAAACAACATATGCACATATATTTATAAGCCAATGGCACACAATCACACAATCATCATCACATGACCATGATCACTGACCACATGATCAGGAAGCATATATATAAGCCCTCCAAATTTGTTCTCTTTAGTATGGCTTTAACTATTTGGGGTCCTTCATATTTACATGTACATTTTAGAATCAGCTTATCTATGTATAAGAATTGCTAAATTAATTTTGGAGGAATTCTTATTTTGATGGTAATGAGTCTTTAAATCTATGAATATAATTGAAATCCATTCAAATCCATTCCATCCATTAGGTTTTAATTTCAGGCAGCAAAGATTTATAAAGTGTACAAGTCTTACATTTCTTTCATTAAATTCATTCCTAATGTTTTTATGCTGATGTAATTGAGAATGGGATAACTTACTTTTTTTCTGATTATAAATTGATTGAATTTAGAAATATAATTGTTTTATCATGTATTTTGCATCTTTGCTCAATTTGCTTACTAATTCTGTTTGCTTGTTTTTTGGGGGAGATGTTTGTGTGGATTACCTAGGATTTTCAACCTACTGAATAATATCACTTTCATATAAAGACAATTTTACTACTTTCTCATCTGAATGTCCTTTATTTCTTTTTGTCTCCTGACTTTACAGGCTAAAACTTCTAGAACAGAGTTAAATAGAATTGATAAAAGTGGTCATCCTTACCTTGTTCTTATGTCACAAGGATAATGTTCAGCCTTTCATCATTAACTGTGATGTTAGGTATTCTATAGATATCTTTTACCATGTTGAGAAGACTCACTTCTTTTTCTAATTTTTGAGTATTTTTATGACATCATCAAATATTTTTCCTCTATCTTTTGAGATGATCATGTGGATTTTTTGCTCATTCTCTGTTCATGACATTAAAAGATTTCCAGATATTAAACCAACTTTTTGTATTGTTTGAATAAATCCTTCTTGGCCATGATATATGGTCTTCTTTGTATGTTGCTGCATTGAGTTTTCTATTATTACATTGAAAATATTTATATCTATATTGATTAAAGATATACATCTATAGGTCATTTCTTTAGTACTTTATCTGACTTTAGTATCAGTGTAATACTTACCTCATAGAATGAGATGCAAAGTGTTTTCTCATATTCTATTTCTGAAATAATTTGAGAAAGATTATTATTTCCTTTTAAAATATTAGGTAAAAGTCATTGAATGTTTTTTCACATGATTAAGAATTTTTCTTACTTATTTAGTGAACTGATTGTATATTTTCATCACTATATTATATTGCTGGCCACATTTTCCTTAATGTGTAGAAGTTTTGGCATATAAAGACATAAGCCCTTTATTTGTAGCAAAGGTTGAAAATATTTTTTACTTGTTTGCCCTTTTTCTTTGGACTTTGCACATGGTGTTTTTGTCATACAAAAGTTTTCCATTTGAAATATAAATTTCTCTCTCGGTCTTTTCTTATCTTCTTGTTTGACTCATGTTTTCCTCTGTCTCATAATGATGTAATTCTCTTGTATTTTTTTCTAAAACTCCTATATTTTAATTTTTACATTTAGATTTCTGATTTATTTGAAATTTGCATTGGTATTTGTTATATTTGACTCTTATTTTACATATTATTCTAGACCAATACTCAATTTCTTTTTTTTTTTTTGCTTTTATTGGAATATAAAGGACTTAGATTATTTTGTTTCAGGTATACAACAAAATGATTTGATATTATTATATATTACATAATGATCACTGTGATAAATTTAATTATCACTGTCACCATACAGTGTTAATGCATTATTACTGATTATACTCCCTATGATGTACATTACATCCCCATGACTTCTTTTATAACTAGAAGTTTGTATCTTTTACCTCTCTCACCTACTGCACTCAACTCTCCCACCCCACCTCCCTTTTGGCAACCATCCATTTGTTTCTGTACCTATGAGTATGTGTCTGTTTCTATTTTGTTATGTATATTCGTTTTGTTTTTTAGATTCCACATGTAAGTGAGACCATATGGTATTTGTCTTCCTCTGTGTCAAATGATATTTAGTATAATACCCTCTAGGTTCATTCATGTTTCAAAAATGGTAATATTCCATTACTTTTATGGAACAGTAATATTCCATTTTGTGTATATAGGTGTGTATCTCACATCTTCTTTATCCACTTATCTAGTGACAGGCTCGTAGATTGCTTCTATATCTTGAAAGTGTAAAAGTGTGATGCACTCAGTCATGTCTGACTCTTTGTGACCCCATGGACTCCTGTGTCCACAGAATTCTCCAGGCAAGAATCCTGGAGTGAGTAGCCATTCCCTTCTCCAGGTGATCTTCCTGACCCAGGAATTGAATCCTGGCCTCCTGCATTGCAGGCAGATTCCTTACCATCTGAGCCAACAGGGATGCCATAATATCTTGGATATTATAAATAAGGTGCTTATGAACATTGCAGTGAACATAACTTCTGAATTCATGTTTTTATTTTCCTCACAAAAATACTCCCTAGCAAAATTGCTGTATCATATTGCAGTTTTATTTTTCATCTGTTGAGGCAACTCTGTACTACTTTCCATAATGACCATACCAATTTACATTACCACCAACAGCATGTGATTTTTCTCCTTTGCTCCTCATTCTTACTAACATGTGTTCTTGCTTGCTTTTCTTTTCTAATAGTCATTCTGACAGGTGTGATATGATATTTCATTGTGGTTTTGACTTGCATTTTCTTGATGATTATCAATGTAGAATTTCTTTTCAACTGTTTGTGTCCCTTGTATATCTCCCATGGGAAAATGTTCATTTAGGTCCTATGCTCATTTTGTATTATTTTTTATATGTTGAGTTTGAACAGATATTTGTAGTTTTTGGATATGAACCTCTTATGAGATATATCATTTGCAAATAACTTCCATTCATCTCATTGTTTCCTTTGCAATTGAAAGATTTTAGTTTTATATGATTCCATTTGTTTATTTTTACTTCTGTTTTCCAAACAGATCCAAAAAACAATTGTTAAGATTTTTGTCAAAGAGTGTAGTGCCTAAGTTTTTTTCTAGGAGTTTTATTATTTCACATCTTACAGTTAAGTCTCTAATCCATTTTGAGTTTGTTTTTGTATATGGTGTGAGAAAGTAGTCCAATCTGATTAATTTGCATGAAATTTTCCAGTTTTCCAAATACCATTTATTGAAGAAACTGTCTTTTCCCCATTTGTCATAGATTAACTGACCTTTGAAGCACAGGCTGGAATCAAAATTGCTGGGCGAAATATCAATAACCTCAGATATGCAGATGACACCAATCTTATGGCAGAAAGTGAAGAACTAAAGAGCCTTTTAACAAAAGTGAAAGAGAGGAGTGAAAATGTTGGCTTAAAACTCAACATTCATAAAACTAAGATCATGGCATCCAGTTCCATCATTTCATGGCAAATAGATGGGGAAACAATGGAAACAGTGAGAGACTTTATTTTGAGGGGCTCCAAAATCACTGCAGATGGTGACTGCAACCATAGAAAGACACTTGCTCCTTGGAAGAAAAGCTATGACCAACCTAAACAGCATATTAAAACAGAGACACTACTTTGCCGACAAAGATCCATCTACTCAAAGCTATGGTTTTTCCAATAGTCATGTATGGATGTGAGAATTGGACTATAAATAAAGCTGAGCACCAAAAAATTGATGCTTTTGAGCTGTGGTGTTAGACAAGACTCTTGAGAGTCCCTTGGCCTGCAAGGAGATCAATCCTGTCAATTCTTAAGGAAATCAGTCCTGAATATTCATCGAAAAGACTGACATTGAAGCTGAAACTCCAAATTTGACTACCTGATGCAAAGAACTCACTCACTGGAAAAGACCCTGATGCTGGGGAAGATTGAAGGCAGGAGGAGAAGGGAACAATAGAGGATGAGATGGTTGCATGGCATCGCTGAATTGATGGACATGAGTTTTAGCAAGCTCGAGGAGTTTGTGATTGACAGGAAGCCTTCCTTCCTGGGGTTGCAAAGAATCGGACATGATTGAGGGACTGAACTGAGCTGAACTGGCCATAAGTGTGTATTTATTTATGAGCTTTCTCTTTGGTTCCATTGACAAAAGTGTCTGTTTTGTATCAGTATCATACTGAATTTACTACTATAGTTTTCCGATATATTTTGAAATTAGAATGATAAGATGCTTCTTTCTTATGAATATTTTAATTATTCAGGGTGTTTTGTGTTGTCATACAAATTCTAGGTTTGTTTATTCTAGGTCTGGAAAAAATGCTATTCGTATTTTTATATAGATTGCCTTCGGTGGAATTGTGATTTTAAGATTATTAATTTTTTCTAGCCAATGAACATGGTGTATGTTTTCATCTGTGTCGTTCATCTTCTATTTCTTTTATAAGTGTCTTATAGTTTCAAAGTACAGGTCTTTTACCTCCTTAGTTAGATTTATTCCTAGGGTTTTTTTTTTTTTTTAATGTTTTTGTAACTGGGATTGTTTCTTTAATTCCTTATTCTGATAGTTTGTTGTCAATGTATAGAAATGTAAATTTATGTATTTTAACTTTGAATCCTGCATTAGTATTGAATTCATTAATGAGTTCTAATAGTTTTGTGGTGGCATCATTACGATATAACATAATCATGACATCTTCAAATAGAGACAAATTTATTTCTTGCTTTCCAATACGGATTTGTTTTATTTTTTCTTGTCTCTTTGCTGTGACTAGGACTTCCAATACTGTTTCAAATAAACATGATAGAAGTGAGCATTTTTGTCTTGTTCCTGATCTTAAAGAAAATGCTCTCAACTTTTCCCTGTTGAGTACATTGTTGGCTCTGGTCTTGTCATATATGACCTATATATTACATTGAAGTATATTCCTTCTACACCAACTTTATTGAGACTTTTCTGGCTTTTTTTTTTAGGAATGGATATTGCACTTTGTCAGTAGCTTTCTATGCATCTATTATGATGACCATATGATTTTTATTCTTTAATTTGTTAATGTGGAGAATCACACTGATTGACTTGTGGATATTAAATCATTCTTGTATCCCTGGAACAAATCCCACTTTGATAAAGGTATATGATACCATTAATATGTGGCTTCCTGGATGATGCTCAGTTCAGTTCAGTTCAGTTCAGTCGCTCAGTCCTGTCCGACTCTTTGCGACCCCATGAATCGCAGACGCCAGGCCTCCCTGTCCATCACCAACTCCGGAGTTCACTCAGACTCCTGTCCATCGAGTCACTGATGCCATCCAGTCATCTCATTCTCTGTCGTCCCCTTCTTCTCCTGACCCCAACCCCTCCCAGCATCAGAGTCTTTTCCAATTAGTCAACTCTTCGCGTGAGGTGGTCAAAGTACTGGAGTTTCAGCTTCAGCATCATTCCCTCCAAAGAAATCCCAGGGCTGATCTCCTTCAGAATGGACTGGTTGGATCTCCTTGCAGTCCAAGGGACTCTCAAGAGTCTTCTCCAACACCACAGTTCAACAGCATCAATTCTTTGGTGCTCAGCCTTCTTCACAGTCTAACTCTCACATCCATACATGACCACAGGAAAAACCATAGCCTTGACTAGATGGACCTTTGTTGGCAAAGTAGTATCTCTGCTTTTGAATATGCTATCTAGGTTGGTCATAACTTTCCTTCCAAGGAGTAAGCATATTTTAATTTCATGGCTGCAGTCACCATTTGCAATGACTTTGGAGCCCCCCAAGAAAAGTCTGACACTGTTTCCATTGTTTCCCCATCTATTTCCCATGAAGTGATGGGACCAGATGCCATGATCTTCGTTTTCTGAATGTTGAGCTTTAAGCCAACTTTTTCACTCTCCACTTTCACTTTCATCAAGAAGCTTTTGAGTTCCTCTTCACTTTCTGCCATAAGGGTGGTGTCATCTGCATATCTGAGGTTATTGATATTTCTCCTACCAATCTTGATTCCAGCTTGTGTTTCTTCCAGTCCAGTGTTTCTCATGATGTACTCTGCATATAAGTTAAATAAGCAGGGTGATAATATACAGCCTTGACATACTCCTTTTCCTATTTGGAACCAGTCTGTTGTTCCATGTCTAGTTCTAACTGTTGCTTCCTGACCTGCATACAGATTTCTCAAGAGGCAGGTCAGGTGGTCTGGTATTCCCATTTCTTTCAGAATTTTCCACAGTTTATTGTGATCCACACAGTCAAAGGCTTTGACATAGTCAATAAAGCAGAAATAGATGTTTTTCTGGAACTCTCTTGCATTTTCCATGATCCAGTGGATATTGGCAATTTGATCTCTGGTTCCTCTGCCTTTTCTAAAACCAGTTTGAACATCAGGAAGTTCATGGTTCACATATTGCTGAAGCCTGGCTTGGAGAATTTTGAGCATTACTTTACTAGCATGTGAGATGAGTGCAGTTGTGTGGTAGTTTGAGCATTCTTTGGCATTGCCTTTCTTTGGGATTGGAATGAAAACTGACCTTTTCCAGTCCCATGGCCACTGCTGAGTTTTCTAAATTTGCTGGCATATTGATTGCAGCACTTTCACAGCGTCATCTTTCAGGATTTGAAAGAACTCAACTGGAATTCCATCACCTCCACTAGCTTTGTTCATAGTGATGCTTTCTAAGGCCCACTTGACTTCACATTCCAGGATGTCTGGCTCTAGGTCAGTGATCACACCATCATGATTATCTGAGTCGTGAAGATCTTTTTTTTGTACAGTTCTTCTGTGTATTTTTACCACCTCTTCTTAATATCTTCTGCTTCTGTTAGGTCCATACCATTTCTGTCCTTTATCGGACCCATCTTTGCATGAAATGTTCCCTTGGTATCTCTAATTTTCTTGAAGAGATCTCTAGTCTTTCCCATTCTATTGTTTTCCTCTATTTCTTTGCATTGATCACTGAAGAAGGCTTTCTTATATCTTCTTGCTATTCTTGGAACTCTGCATTCAGATGCTTATATCTTTCCTTTTCTCCTTTGCCTTTTGCATCTTTTCTCAGCTATTGTAAGGCCTCCTCAGACAACCATTTTGCCTTTTTGCATTTCTTTTCCATGGAGATGGTCTTGATCTCTGTCTCCTGTACAATGTCATGAACCTCATTCCATAGTTCATCAGACACTCTATCTATCAGATCTAGGCCCTTAAATCTATTTCTCACTTCCACTGTACAATCATAAGGGATTTGATTTAGGTCATACCTGAATGGTCTAATGGTTTTCCCTACTTTCTTCAATTTAAGTCTGAATTTGGCAATAAGGACTTCATGATCTGAGCCACAGTCAGCTCCTGGTCTTGTTTTTGCTGACTGTGTACAGCTTCTCCATCTTTGGCTGCAATGCTAATGGTAAAGAAATTGCCTGCCAGTGCAGAATATGTAAGTGACATAGGGCCTTCAATATATTATTGAAATCAGTTTGCTAATATTTTGTTGAAGATTTTGCATCTTTTATCATCAGTGATATTGACCTGTGATATGTGTGTGTGTATTGTGTTTATCTGATTTTCTGATTTTGTTGTCTGGATAGAAGTATTGGAGCTAAGTCTTCTTTGAATAGTTTATAGAATTCACCTGTGAAGACATCTGTTTCTGAACTTGTGTCTATCCCTTTTTTGTTGTTTGAATTACTGATTTATTTTCCTGCGGTAGGTTTACAGTGCTATAAATTTTCCTTTTAGAACAGCTTTTGCTGTGTTCCATGGACTTTGGATAGATATGTTTTCATTTTAATTTGTCTCCAGGTATTTTTTGTTTGTTTTAATTTCATGATTGATTTCTTCAAATACAAGTTAGTTGTTTGGTAGTATATTAGCTTTCACATGGTTGTGTCTTCATCACTTTTTTCCTTGAAGTTAACTTCTAGTCTCAGCATTGTGACCAGAAACAATACTTAATATGATGTTAATATCAACTTTATTCAGACATGTTTTGTGACATAACATGTTATCTATGCCTAAAGAATGTGTTAGCAGCTTCTTTTGGATGTTCAGTATATATTTATTTTTCAGTATATATCCATTAAGTTCATGTTAATGTATCAGTTGTGCCTTTTAAGGTCAGTATTTCCTTACTGATTTTCTGTCTAAATCATTTGTCCATTAAGGTAAGTGGGATATTAAAGTCTTCTAGTATGATTGTGAGAGAGTTAATTCTTAGGTTGCAAAAGGGTCTGGGGCCTTCAAGGATGAGAAAGGTCTGGCACCCTCAGGGAGGAAAAAGGGACAAACGTTGTTTTCTCTACATTCCTTCATCTTAGTAAAATAATATTTTTTTTCCCCTTAAACTCTGAGTTGTTATGGCATCATCTATTTCTTCTAAGACTAACTTTAAGTCCAGAGCTAATGATTACACAACAAAACAACTCATTTTGCTCAAAGGTGTGTCTTACCTTAAACTCTGTACTAATGATTATATATTAGACCTAGAAAAGGTCAGTTTTCATTCCAGTTCCAAAGAAAGGCAATGGCAAACAATGCTCAAATTACCACACAATTGGACTCATCCCACATGCTAGCAAAGTAATACTCAAAATTCTCCAAGCCAGTTTTCAAACTGTGAACTTCCAAATGTTCAAGCTGGATTTAGAAAAGGCAGAGGAACCAGTGATGAAATTGCCAACATCCTCTGAATCATCAAAAAAGCAAGAGGGTTCCAGAAAAATATCTACTTCTGCGTTATTGACTACGCCAAAGCCTTTGACTTTATGGATCACAGCAAACTGTGGAAAATTCTTAAAGAGATGGGAATACCAGACCACCTGACCTGCCTCTTGAGAAATCTGTATGCAGGTCAGGAAGCAACCATTAGAACTGGACATGAAACAACAGACTGGTTCCAAATCAGGAAAGGATTACTTCAAGGTTATGTATTGTCACCCTACTTATTTAACATATGTAGAGTACATCATCAGGGAAGGTGATGGCACCCCACTCCAGTACTCTTGCCTGGAAAATCCCATTGATGGAGGAGCCTGGTTGGCTGCAGCCCATGGGGTCACGAAGAGTTGGGCATGATTGAGCAACTTCACTTTGACTTTTCACTTTCATGCATTGAAGAAGGAAAAGGAAACCCACTCCAGTGTTCTTGCCTGGAGAATCCCAGGGATGGGGGAGCCTGGTGGGCTGCCATCTACGGGGTCACACAGAGTCAGACACAACTGAAATGACTTAGCAGTAGCAGAGTACATCATGAGAAACGCTGGGCTGGATGAAGCACAACCTGGAATCAAGATTGCAGGAAGAAATATCAATAACCTCAGATATGCAGATGGAAGACAGCAAAGAAGAACTAAAGAGCCTCCTGATGAAAGTGAAAGAGGAAAGTCAAAAAGTTGGCTTAAAGCTCAACATTCAGAAAACTAAGATCATGGCATCTGATCCCATCACTTCATGACAAATAGATGGGAAAACAGTGGAAACAGTGTCAGACTTTATTTTTGGGGGCTCCAAAATCACTGCAGATGGTGACTGCAGCCATGAAATTAAAAGAGGCTTACTCTTTGGAAAGAAAGTTATGACCAACCCAGATGCATATTAAAATGCAGAAACATGACTTTGCCAACAAAGGTTTATCTAGCCAAGGCAATGGTTTTTCCAGTAATGTATGGGCATGAGAGTTGGACTATAAAGAAAGCTGAATGCCAAAGAATTGGTGTTTTTGAACTGTGATGTTGGAGAAGACTCTTGAGAGTCCCTTGGACTGCAAGGAGATGAAACCAGTCCATCCTAAAGGAAATCAGTCCTGAATGTTCATTGGAAGGACTGATGCTGAAGCTGAAACTCCAATACTTTGGCCACCTCATGTGAAGAACTGGCTCATTTGAAAAGACCCTGATGCTGGGAAGGTTTCAAGGTGGGAGGAGAAGGGGACAGAAGAGGATTAGATAGTTGGACAGCATCACTGACTCAATGGACATGAGTTTGAGTAAATTCCGAGAGTTGGTGATGGACAGGGAGGACTGGAGTGCCGCAGTCCATGGGGTTGCAAACAGTTGGAAAGCTCAACATTCAGAAAACGAAGATCATGGCATCCAGTCCCATCACTTCATGGGAAATAGATGGGGAAACAGTAGAAAGTGTCAGACTTTATTTTTGGGGGCTCCAAAATCACTGCAGATGGTGACTGCAGCCATGAAATTAAAAGACGCTTACTCCTTGGAAGGAAAGCTATGACCAACCTAGATAGCATATTCAAAAGCAGAGACATTACTTTGCCAACAAAGGTCCGTCTAGTCAAGGCTATGGTTTTTCCTGTGGTCATGTATGAATGTGAGAGTTGGACTGTGAAGAAGGCTGAGTGCCAAAGAATTGATGCTTTTGTACTGTGGTGTTGGAGAAGACTCTTGAGTCCCTTGGACTGCAAGGAGATCCAACCAGTTCATTCTGAAGGAGAATAGTCCTGGGTATTCTTTGGAGGGACTGATGCTGAAGCTGAAATTCCAATTCTTTGGCCACCTCTTGCAAAGAGTTGACTCATTGGAAAAGACTCTGATGCTGGGAGGGATTGAGGGCAGGAGGAGAAGGGGATGACAGAGGATGAGATGGCTGGATGGCATCACCGACTCGATGGACATGAGTTTGAGTGAACTCCGGGAGTTGGTGATGGACAGGGAGGCCTGGCGTGCTGTGGTTCATGGGGTCACAAAGAGTCGGACACGACTGAGTGACCGAACTGAACTGATTGTTGGTAACCAGTTGAAACAATATATAGATTTCTTGCCAAGACTAATGATGAGGCACTCTCTGACCCCTCTGATGTCTATGTCAGAAGCTTTCTTTATCTCCTTTTCATTTTAATAAAACTTTTGCTGCGCAAAACTCTGAGTGACTGAAGCCAAGTCTCTGGTCCCAAAGCGAAATGCACCACTTTGGAGATCACTAATCCAACACTGTTCTTTGTAAGTAATCAATTGTATTAATGTAGAGTTGATAATGTATGCCTTTATCTAGAGCTACTTTGTTGGGCTCATATATATTTATAATTGTTCTGTCTTCTTGTTGGGGTGATCACTTGGTTATTATGTAATGTGTTTTTTTTTTTTTTCTCTCTCTTGTTAATCTTTGTTTTATAGTCTATTTTGTCTAAGCATTTCTACCAGGGCATTCTTTTCATTTCCATTTACATAGAATACCTTTTTTTTTTTTTTTTTATCATTTCTTCAATTTAAGTATATGGGTCTCTTTAGATCTAAAATGAATCTCTTGTAGGCAGCATTCATATATGTCTTTCTTATTTTAATCCATTTAGCCATTCTCTGATTTTTGATTGTAGTATTTAGACCATTTATATTTAAATTATTGACTGGTGTGTACTTATTACATTTTGTTAACTGTTCTGTAGTGTTTTTGTATTTCATGTTTGTTCTTTTTTGTTTGTTGTTGTCCTCTTCCCTTTGATTTTATGACTATTTTTAATAAATATTACATTTGAATTTTGTTCTCTTTTTTTGCATATCTATTCTAGATTTTTGCTTTGTGATTAACATGAAGTTCACATGTAACAGTGTATATGCTTATGTGATTATTTTTATTATCTCAAATTCAATCATATACTAAAAACATGTTTTTACTCCTCCATCCATGTTTATAAGTTTTGATGTCATATTTTATAATTTTTGTTTTGTTTACAACCTACCTACATATTGTGGATATGGATGGTTTTTCTACTTAAAAAATTTTACCAATGAAATTCTTTCATATTTCCACTTGTCTTTTCTTTCCCACTTTTCTTTTATCATTTTTTGTAAAGTCAGTTTACGAAGTAAAGTAGTAGTACTGAAAACTTCTGGCTTTTTCTTCTCTGAAGAACTTTTGCTCTCTTCTTCAAATTTCAGTGATAGTCTTGTTTGGTAGAATATTCTTGGTTGTAGGTTTTTTTTTTTCAGATCACTTTGACTATATCTTGCCACCTTGTCTGGCTTGCAAAGTTTCTGCTTAAAAATTCACATGTTAGTTTAATGGGAATCCCTTATTTGTAATCAGTTACTTTTCTCTTGCTGTTTTTATCAGTCATTGTCTTGCCAGTTTAATTATAATGTGCCTTGATGTGATTTCATCTTAAAAATCTCTGCGCTTCCTGGAACTAGATGTTTGTTTCTTTCCCAGGCTAGGGTAGTTTTCAGTTCTTTATTTCTTTTCAAATAAAGCATCTGCCTCTCTCTTTCTCTCTCTCTTCTCCTGTAGGACCCCTCTAATATAAATATTCAAATGCTTGATATTATACTAGATGTCTCTTAAACCATCCTCACTTTTTTTTTTCTGTTCAGCTTGTGTGATTTCTACTATTCTGTTTTCCAGTTCACTCATCTGTTTTTCTGTATCATCTAATCTATTACTGATTTTTTTCTAGTGTATGTGTGTGTGTGTTTATAAGATTACATTCTTCAGTTCTGTTTGGTTCTTCATTATATTGTCTCTTAAAATTTTCAGTGTTAATCTAGTCTTCTCTGAATTCATTGAGCATCTTTATAAAAATTACCTTGAACATTTTATTGGGTAGATTGCTTATCTCCATATTGCTTAGTTTTTCTTCTGTGTTTTGTCTTATATCTTTATTTGGAATGTATGCCTCTGTGTCCTAATTTTGCCTAATCATCTGTGCTTATTTCTGTGTACTAGGTAGGTTGGTTTCAAGCAGGCTTATGCAGCAAATGTCTTTGAGCACAGCAGCACACTCCACTCTGGTCACCAGAGGTTTATATTCCCCTTATGTGTACTCTGTTGGGTCAAGACCAGTCTTGTAGGCAAGCTGATAGGTGGGACTAATCCCCAGCCTAGTGCAACTTTATCATGTATGAAAAACAAATAAATACCTAACTCTGTTTCTATGCCTGGATTTTTTCTATTTCCTTGGCCTGTCTAATGATAGATACATAAATATTGCATATTAGTGTATAATAGAGACTATAATATATTTTAATTTCTAGATGAAAGTATTGCTTTGTTTTCTAAGGGATTTTCTGGCTATCATGGTATTTATATCCACAAAGATAAAGAATATAGTTATATATTGCCTATATAATCAAGTTCTCTAACTACAAAATAAAAGTTGTTGTTTTATAGAGCTCAATCGAGGTAAGCTCAAAAAGTAATTCAAAAAGAATTGACTTTTTTGGTACTGTACAGTTACAATATAAAAGGATAAATTTTCTTTCCATTTTTCTCAAATATACCCTGTTTCAACAGTTATTTAAATTTTTCTTATATAAATATTGCAAAATTTTGTTAACTATTTTTCCTAAATATTTTGCTAAAATACTTTGGTGCTAAAATCAATGTGTGTTGAATTTTTTCAAGTACTTTATGAGAATTTATGATAATTATTATATTTTTCCTTCATATATCAATTAATATAATAAATTGTACTTGGGGATCTCCTAATATTAAAAAAACTTGTAATTCTATAATCAATATCAGTTAGCTATTCTTTAATATTTTGGTAAAAATACTGACATTTGAGATTTTTCATCAATTTTATTTTATGTTAATTCTTACTGACATCTTTGTAACCATAGTATAATTGCTATATATGACAATTTTAGTGTTTTTACAACTTTCCTCCTCTTTGGGTTATCTGACTTTTATGGAAGTTATACTATTTCCCTGTAAATAATTTTGTGCATTTATTTATGGAAATGACATTCATAGTATAGTTTCTAAATTGCTTTCTCTGGAGTTTTTTCAGTCTATATTATCTCCACTGTTGTCAATTTTGCTTAGTTGTATTTCTTAGAATGTAAAATGTTTCATCCAGATTTTCAAATGTATAAGTTGAATTGTGCAAAAGTTACAGGTAATATTTGTAAAGTGTTCCCTTTTGTGTTTTATTCAAAATTTCTCCAATTTTTTTTTATATTTTATTTTTTAATAATTTAAATTACAATTTTTCTTTTTTATATTTAACTATATTTTAATTCAGAGAAGGCAATGGCACCCCACTCCAGTACTCTTGCCTGGAAAATCCCATGGATGGAGGAGCCTGGTAGGCTGCAGTCCATGGGGTCGCTAGGAGTCGGACACGACTGAGCGACTTCACTTTCACTTTTCACTTTTCACGCATTGGAGAAGGAAATGGCAACCCACTCCAGTGTTCTTGCCTGGAGAATCCCAGGGACAGTGGAGCCTGGTGGGCTGCTGTTTATGGGGTCACACAGAGTCGGACACGACTGAAGCGACTTAGCAGCAGCAGCATATTTTAATTTACTTATTAAATTTGTTTGAATTTTTTGTTCATAATTTCTGCTTTTGTTTTTATTATCAGATATTTTTCTGCTTCCTTTGGTTTATTACTTACCTGGCAGATGGTGACTCAGTAAAAAACCTGCCTGCAATACAGAAGACTTGGGATTGATCCCTCAATCAAAAAGAATCCCTACAGATGGGAATTGCAACCCACTCTAGTATTCTTTACTGGAGAATTCCAAGAACAGAACAGCCTGGTGGGTTCATGGGGCACAAAAAGTCAGACACAACTGAGTGACTGACATACACAAATGTTAGTATTTGATATTTAATATATTTTTAATAATTGATACCAATATTTAATGTGAAATATTTTCTTCTAAGTATTATTTTTGCAACATTCCATATATTTTAACATGGCCATAGTATCTTTATTTTCTAGAAATTCTGATTTTAAAATTTTGCTTTTTTTATTGTTCTAGAAAAAGATCGCTGTTACATTTCTTCTGATTGCTATTTTAATTGTTTTTATTTTTTGAGGTTTTCCTTGTGATCCAATATGTGCATAGAATTAATTGCAAATATTTTTATAGATAACACAATGGAGGTATAACTTCTATTTTTGAATTTATATGTTGGATATATATTTTTAAATTAGATTTAAATTGAATGGAAAATTATTTAGTATAAGAAAATCTATGAATACAATCTAAAACATTAAAAGATTGGAGGCAAATAATCATAAAATGGTTTTAAGAGATACAGTAACTCCGTTTGATAAAATTCAAATGCTTTCATTCAAAACAACACATATCCCACAATATAGCAGGGAACAAATTCTTAGTGTGGAAGTAGATATTTATTCTTTCCAACTATTCCAGTTACAACTTGTATGTTGCTGCTTAGTCACTTCAGTCATGTCTGACTCTGTGTGACCCTGTGGACTGCAGCCTTCCAGCCTCCCTTGTCCATGGCAAGAGTATTGGAGTGGGTTGCCATGACCTCATCCAGGGGACCTTCCTGACTCAGGGATTGAACTTGGGTCTTCTGCATTGCAGGCAGTTTCTTGACCACTGAGTCACCAGGGAGGCCCTACAGCTTGTTTGAAAGTGAAAGTGAAAGTGAAGTCACTCAGTTGTGTCCGACTCTTTGTGACCCCATGGACTGTAGCCTACCAGACTCTTCAGTCCATGGGATTTTCCAGGCAAGAATACTGGAGTGACTTGCCATTTCCTTCTCACTCTCAAATTTTTCATCATAACTCTCTATTTTTATATTGAATAGTGTATATTTGATATAATAATGCCTTCATTAGTAAAAATGCTTAACTTCACTCACACTTTTTAATATTGATCATTGAGATGTAAAATTCATAATGAGAATGTCACACGATTTTGAAGACCAATTCTAATGCAAATTACTTTGTCCTTTAATTGCTTTCCTTTTATAGATGGTATGTTTCTGTATCTGATACATACTAAATTTTTAGGAACTTCTTTTGTTTCTTGTGGGGTTTTTAGGTCTTTGTAATTTTTATTTTATAATGCCAATAATGGTGAAAGAGATAAAAAACACTTGATATCCAACACATCTTTTTTCTTTCCTGCTTTTGATGCCAATAATATAATAGCAAACCATATGGATAGTCCATTTTACCAGTTATCCTTGTGGCTTAATATTGCCAAAGGACAAATCCTCTACAATGAAGCAGCTTTTAAGAAAGTAGTCATGGCAGTGTACTACATGTTTAATAGTTAATAATATTTTACTGCATAGTTGAAAGTTGCTAAGAGAGTAGATCTTGAAAATTCTCATCACAGGAGAGAAAATAAACGTAATTATTGATGGGGACAGATGTTAATTCTACTGTGGTAGAAAGAAAAAGAAAGGAAGGAAGGAAAGAGAATAGGCATCTCTTCATCATCTTTCCCATTCCACTGTCTAGCTTCAGATGGCAACAAGTTCAAGGAAATGGCAGAATTAGGAGTACATCAATTGCCACATAGAAAAGAGCCATTCATAAACCAAAGGCACTGCCTTGAATGATTTCGTGAGGAAGAAAAAAGTCTCAAAGAGTTTGAGCCATTGTATTTTAGGATATATTTAGTCAACAATTTAATGTACCTTAACTAATATATCATATTTACAAAAGATTTGTTTTTATTCAGTTTCATCAGAACTCAATATATCTATAATATAAAAATTCATGGGTTCTACAATTTTCAAAGTTTGTAAGCTACTACACTTTCAAACATCTCTCCCTCATTCTCTCTAGTCTCCTCTTTATGAGCCTTTCAAAACATGTTTTCAGATTCGTCCTTTCTTCTCCACATCTTTTAACTTCTTACTATAATTTTAGGTGCCTTGAAAGCAGTCTGTGACAGAGAGTAAATTGCAATTGACTTATTAGAGAATGATCCCAAGGAAATATGAGTAAGACTGAGGGGAGCATGAGGTATTTAGAAAGGCTGTGCCAGGAACAAAATTGTCTACTTTCAAATTTCTATGGTGAAGTCTTAAACCCAATACCCCAGAATGTGATTTTATTTGAGATACATCCTGTAAAGAGGTAACTAAGTTAAAAAGCTGTTGTTCAGCAGCTAAGTCATGTCCGACTCCTTAGGAACCCCATGGACTGGAGCCGATCAGGCTCCTCTCTCCATGGGATTTCCCAGATAAGAATACTAGAGTGAGTTGCTATTTCCTTCTACAGGGGATCTTCCTCACCCAGAGGTCAAACCCTCATCTCTTGAATTGGCAGATGGATTCTTTACCACTGAGCCATCAGGGAAGCTCACAAGGTAAAATTAAATGGGAATTCCTTAATCCAATATGAGATTACAGTCCTTATATAAAGACAAAATCAGGTACTGGGGATTAGGAATTCACACATGGATTTTGAGGGCTGCAGTTCAGCACATTACAGACATACACAGAGAGAAGTTCATGTGAAAGCAATTTAGAATATGGCCACCTACAAACCAAGAAGAGAGGCTTTAGACGAAACCAATCCTGCTGCTGCTGCTGCTAAATCGCTTCAGTCGTGTCCGACTCTGTGCGACCCTACAGACGGCAGCCCACTAGGTTCCTCTGTCCCTGGGATTCTCCAGGCAAGAATACTGGAGTGGGTTGCCATTTCCTTCTCCAATGTATAAAAGTGAAAAGTGAAAGTGAAGTCGCTCATTCGTGCCCGACTCTTAACGACCCCATGCACTGCAGCCTACCAGGCTCCTCCGTCCATGGGATTTTCCAGGCAAGAGTACTGGAGTTGGGTGCCATTGCCTTCTCCGAAACTAATCCTAGCAACACCTTAATATTGGACTTCTAGCCTCAAGACTGGGAAAATAAAGTGCACATAGTCTGTGGCACTTTGTTATGGCAGCCACAACAGACTAATACAGGAAGGCAATCAATACTGAGTAAAATTATGAGCAGATAACCATACGAAAAATATAGTTCAGTATTACTGGGTACCTCTAGGGGTGCATTGTCAAGCATAGCTTAAAAGGGGCATTCATCCACCAATTTCCATGTAATATTTATTAAAGCTGCTCCCATGTACTTTGGTATCTTGACATTTGTAGCATTTTCTGTGTGTGGTCTAGAATCTGGCTGCTAAAGTCAGGGAATGCCCCTAGACAACAAGCCACAAAAGATCATAATAAAAAATCATTTATGTGCAATTAAGTAGGAGGTGTGACTGGAGAAGTGACAATGTAGGCTTCACCACTGTCCAGATGTTTCATTAGTTTACATCGCTGATGCACAGAGGTAAATAGCAATTGTCAAATCTGTCTTATAATTCTCACTTTAGCTGTTTTTTATTGTGTTTATTACAAATATAATGCAACTCACAAAGAAATTTCATTCATGGCTGCAGTCACCACCTGAAGTGATTTTTTGGAGCCCAAGATGATCAGTCATTGTGGAGAGTTCTGACAAAATGTGGTCCATTGGATTAGGGAATTGCAAACCACTTCAGTATTCTTGCCTTGGGAACCTCATGAACAGTATGAAAAGGCAAAAATATATGACACCGAAAGATGAACTCCCCAGATTGGTAGGTGCCCAATATACTACTGGAGAAGAGTGGAGAAATAGCTCTGGAAAGAATGAGGAGGCTGAGCCAAAGCAAAAACAGTGCCCAGTTGTGGATATGACTGGTGAAGGAAGTAAAGTCCGATGCAGTAAAGAACAATATTGTATAGAAAACTGGAATGTTAGGTCCATGAATCAAGGTAAACTGGGAGTGTTCAAATAGGGGATGGCAAGAGTGAACATCGATATTTTAGTAATCAGCTAACTAAAATGGACCAGAATGGATGAATTTAATTCAGGGAAAGCTAAGTCTGTCTTTTAATTTGACAAATCCTCCCATACAACTCATTAATAGTAATATATCAAATCTAATTATTTTTAACACCACTATTTTTACAAGATGAAAGAACACATTTTGTAATTTTTCAGGAACCTTCTGGGATATAAAAAGGACAGTTTCAAATGCAAAAAAAATCATTTAGGATTTTATTTGGGAAGGCAAAATATCAAACATTGTCAGGAGATTTGAATACTTGAGTAATATGGGATCATGAGTTTCTGTGGAATAATATTTTATTACCCGTTTAACAAAAGAGACAATAAAATACTTTTAAAAAGAGATGCAACATCGTATTTAAAGAATCTTAATCTTTTCTAAGTGAGAAAGCTCTGTTTACTTAAATAATCAAGGATATAATAAAATAAACATAAACCATAAGAAAGTTGTTCTGTTAAGACACCAGATCTTTGCTATCTAGGCAGATTATATAGAGGATAAATTATATCTTTGCAGTTTCTTTTAAGGGCAATATCTAAAATTATTTCTTTGTCTTAACAGAAAGAAAACTAAATTCTAGTTATACTTAATATAATATTAATACAAGTATTCTTTAAAATCTTACAAATAGACCCATCAAACCCTAGCCAATTTTGACTTTAATAAGTAAAGCTGGCTTTTCACAAACATGTATGCTTTTCTGTGTTTATATAGAACCCTTACAATACAATTTATCTTTCACCAAATAAAAATGTGACCAAAATATACATAAATTTAAAGTTATATTTAGCAATTAATGTTTCATTATTTAATTTTATTTCACTTCTAAGTATTAATTGTATATCCAGTAACTAACTCAATTTAGTATAAATTCAAGCTTTTACGTAACCTAAAGATCTTTAAAAAACTATCTTCAAGTTTACATATTATAAAAGATATTTGCTATTGAAATAAAGTTTATCAGAATGATTCAATATGCCTTCACAAATTTACTGTTTTAGTAATCTTGAATATTTAATGGAAGTAATATTAGCTTATTTGTTCAATCAATAAACCTATATAAGTTTAGAGAGAATAGGACAAAGTAGAAGATAAATCTTGTATATTATACTTATTACAGACAAATCAGAGAAGATACAATTGCTATTATTAAACCAAACATATTGGAGTAGTCTTATTCATCAATGGTTTGCTTAAAATATATAAACTTTAATTCTTAAATTGATAGGTGTAAGAATAATTTTTATTTTTACATTAAAAGTAATATTTTTTATAAATCAAAATATAATATTATTTTCTGAAAATTCTAGAAATATTCAGTTATCTTTAATGCTTATTTATTTCCATACTAATTATAATAGAACTCCTGTAAAAATTTGTGTAATTAAATTTGAGAATACATTTAGAGGTAACAGCATGTTATATACTCACATAAGAGGTAAAGGTCTGAGTTACAGACATGCAAACATAGAAAGATACAGAGACAAAGGACTAATATTAACATTTAGCCATCGGTCAAATATAAACACATAAAATCAGATTTATCCATCCAAATATACACTTCCTGGTGGGCATGAAATTTTTAATTTGCTTTAACTCAAAATAAATAAATAAACACATATGGAACACAAAGAATCCGGATATGTTGTTGTTTTTCAAACAGACAGAAAAATCTCAATAAATCATCAATCTATTCACAGATATTGCAAAATGATTATACAAGGAATCCAAGAATTGCTGGTACCTAAAATCAAGATAGTAATCAGAAAGAATAAAAATCAACACCTTAACATGATGCAGATGGAAAAGAAAAAAATTGAGGAGCAAAAGATAAACAGCTGGTTCACAGTTGGATCCCCAGACCACAGTCAAGAGGGAAAGAAAAGGGACTCCAAGATGACTCCTTTCCTGGGCTGAGTAAAAAGTGACCTGAAGCCAATGACCAAGGCTACCTGTATCATGCCACCAAATCAATGAGAGAAAGATTACAATAGAAAATTAGGGAAATAATTTTCTTCAGGCTGTTAAATAGACAGTATTTTCAATACTTTAGAAACTCCACAAAGCAAAGGGAAAAGGTCCTTAGGAGATTCAGAAGGGAGATAGAGATATGTCAAATCTCTGAACATGGAAAAACAGGGAAGTCCTTTGTAGTTAGTTGTTTCTTAGAGCACAAAAAAGTGCCAGTCCTCATTGACCATTTTGAAGGTGTTTTTTTCTGGGATAAGATTTTTTATTATAGTGCTCTTGAAATTAGCACCATTTGAAGGGAAGAGAGTATGCAGGATTGAGCAGAGGAAGGATTCAAGTTCTGCATTACTAGCAGAAGACTTGACTGCTCCAGTGAGGAGTTCTGGAGGTGGGATGCCTCCCAACAGACTTCTCCAGAGTTAGGTTCAGAAGCCAAGTCTTTATGTCCTTATGTCTAGCCATTGGACATGGATTAGTACAGGAAGGGAACATGAGGCTGGGGTAAGTGTCTCTATAGATGAGGGAATTATCAAAGGGCGCTAATCAGTGAAAGCTGTCTCTGTAGCTGGAAAGTAACTCTTTTATTCCTAGGAGGATCTCAATAGCTCAGTACAGAGAGCACAAGTATTTTTCCAAAATTACAGGGGGATTTGAAGCCCTAAGATTTGCACGAGAGATTCTAACATAATCACTCAGTTCAGGTCCAAACTCCTATTCCCTTCACCTGGTTTCTGAGTGTAAGAAACTGTCTTTGAAGCCTTGTCTATAGCTTATTGTAAATATTTGGAGTGCAGCTTCTCTTTAATATTTTCACCATGATTTCCTCTTCAACTTTAGCACCTTGGCATTTTTCTTTGTTTAGAATTCAGCTCTAAGTGTGTGTCATTCATAGTTATTTTATAGCATCAGACTATTTTATTATGTTGTATTTTTAGAGTTCTAAAACTCCTGCTTTCTATGTGGATGCTATTAACTCAATTTGTTGTTATGGATTTATATTTATTGCCTGTGACTCATTCTCTGTATTTTCAGTCAGAGAAGGTCCTTTCTTCATCAGCTGTCCACCAGTAATCAGTATTTCCTTAATATAATAATGTTAATCTTTGATATGTTATGATTTTAATTGTGAAATGCTGCTCATATTTCCTTTTTTTTCAATGGATTTCCTCAGAAATAATGTGTCATATAAAGTTTCAGTTCAGTCACTCAGTCGATAAAGTTTACGAGATTTTAATATTTTATAGATTTTTTAGTGATAAAACCAGTATTAGAAACTTGTATGTTTAACCTTGACACATGCCTTTATTGCTAAATACAAAATCTTTGTAAGATCAACATCAATTTTAAGTAAAAAGACAGGGCCAGGGTACTATTTATCTCAAAATGTAGTCCCAAGTCATAATCACATTTATTATAATTTATTCTTTGTGTATACTCTTAGGTGTGACACTTGTCTTTGCCAATAATATCCATAATACTGGAGAGCAGATAATGTAGTTTCAATCTTCTTTAGCCTCACCCATATTGTTTGGGACAAAGCTCAAAAATATATGAGTGTTTACTCCTTATGGAGTTACCAAAGGATATAGAGAGGAGTAAGAGAATGCCAGAGTAAGAGGTTGCCAGATTCATTGACAAGCATCTTGGCAAAATGTTTTACCTGAGAAGACAGCATGACACAGAAGATTTTGAGTCAAAGGGAGGTGGGTTTTCATCCTATCTCTGTTGTATGCTAGCTGTATAAACTTGGGCAAGTACTTACATTTCTTTAATGCTATTTTTTAACCTGATAAAAACAGTTAATAATAATATTTAACTCACAGAGGTACTGTGAGTATTAAATTAGACAATGAACAAAAATAACTTTATACCACTCTGACAAAATTAGACTTTGCAAAAAACATTACAAAATGTTTTCTTCCTTTGAAGTGTTGTTGCCCCATGTGTGTTCCCCGATTGCTCTATCTTAATCAACTTAAATGCTGTTAAAAATGCAGATTCTTTGTCATGTCTCCATTTTGTATCAATGTCTTTGTGAATTAGACCTGGGGAATCGGCCCCCTACTCAGCAAATTGAAACCCCAGTTGTTTCAATAACAATGAAAGCTAGAATAAAAGTCTTTTTTTTTTTTTTTTTTGGTTAAAAAGAAAAAAGCTGGAGAGAGAGAAAGGGAGAAAGAAGGTGCAAACAACACAGCAGAAGTCAGTAGGAGGCCCATGACCAGTGATTATCCCAGCAGGATCTAAGAGAAGGATTGGCTGGCTGAGCCCCTGCTGTTGCACGGCTCACTTGCTCAACAGCTCTGCAGAAGGCTGACTTGAAACCTCCAACAATCCCAGGAAAAATGTTCAAATTTATGTAATACGTGTTCCAATGGACTTTAAATAATTTTGTTCCGTTGTGCTATTTGGGCTTTTTAATGGATTTATTTAGTGGAAAAAATCTTTGTGGATGAAAGACAGGAATAAATGACAAAAATTTCTTCAGAAAGAAAACTGAATTCCTTTCTGGAAGAAAAAAAGAAGAAAGTGTTTTTTTTTTTTTTCTTTGCAAATAGTGGGAATCTATCCAGATCTTTCCATCTGAAAGTGATGCTGCTTTGTGTCTCTGACTTTTATCGTGTACAAGGCAACATTTCATTTTATGGAAAATCATCTTGCTGAGCTCACCTTCCAAAACTAGTCATTTCTAACTGGAGTCTACGATATACCTAACTTCATGGCTTTCCTTCAAACTATAGTAGGTCATAAAAATTAAATGCTTACATTAAGGTGATACAGTCATGCTATGCCCTAAACCCTGTCGTAAACAGCAAAGGATAGTGTGATTCCTAAACATCAACAAGGAAAGAAACAGGTTTCCAATTTCTATATGTTAATGACTGGCTCATAGATACTAAATAATTAAGGAGCAAAGAATCTGGTAACTTACTCAACACAAGGTTGCATCCAATGTTATTGAAAACTAGCTGACATCCTTACCCTGCAAACAACTCAAGACAGGTGCAAATGAAGACTCAAAATGAACACAAAGAACCAGCCCTGTTCCTTGGGGCTGTCTTGCCTGATTAATCGGTGAAGATCTGGCCCTCACTGACAACTGCCAAGGAACAGATAGCAGCACAAATCAACCCATCAGAATACAGAACAAGTGACAATCAGACTTCAGAGGCCAATTTTTTCTAAACCAGTGGGCAGTGACAATAAGGGTAGTTTTGCTGTGCTGAGAGGCAAATAATCGGTTGCCCACCCCCTGCCCTACTCTCCAAATGTGTTTAGATCACTAATGAAAATGAGTCCAGAGGCTTCCCAAGGGCCAACATTTTGCACATCAGAAAAACAACATACAATTCAGCTTGAGCAGCAAGTCTCCTCAGACACCACACAGGGCTGCTGGAATAGGAGAAGAAGCTTGCAGGTCAAGAGAGGCATGAATTCTTAATGCCCCAGGAGTCCAAGGACAGAATAGGAGGGGGCGGTTTCAAATTCAATTATTTATCAAGTTTATTTATAAAAATAAACCCAATATCTAGACTAATTGGTGCATATAGGAGAATAGCATGTATATCAATAAATAATGTAAACGATTTAGGTCTCCACAAAATTTTCTTCACCTTGTATCTTATGAATAAAACTTAACTCATCTGGCAACATAAAACATCTGGTGCCATATATTTCTGTTTTATGAATACTGCCACAAGACACAAATATAAGTAGGATAAAAACTCATCACCTATGAAGAAAATTTATTTATTCTTCTAAATAAAATTTTAAATAACAATAACATGATAGCAACTGTAGTTTAATAGATTCCCATATACTATATTTCAAGTAATATAAAAGAAAACATACCAACTCCATATGCGCATAAATACACACCTACTTACATGTATTTTTAATCCTTATGATAATATTGTAAAGTAGGATTTTATTGTAATGTAGTATCCTCATATTGTAAAGTAATAGCCTCATTTTATAAGTGGAGATTAAGAGATTAAGTATTACATCCAAAATCAAACATTAAGTAAGTAGCAAAGCTGAGATTAGATCCTAGAACTTTATATTATTTAACCAGTTGTTGGTATCTTAAAATGTATGGATCAAGAGAAGTGATCTTATAAAATTCATCTCTTACATGTCAAATTTTGGAATCAAGTATTATTCATCATTCTTTTTATTTAAAAAATAATATATAAAAAATGATATCTTTGTCTTTGGTTGTACAAGTTATGATATTTAACACCTGATCAGATTTACATGACCACTACCATGATCAGGATACAGAATGATTCCATCACCAAAATAATTTCCCCTTGCTGTCCTTTTATAGTCAAGTCTTACCCTAACCCTTAACTCCTGGCAACCACTGATCTTTTCATTATCTTTGTTTTGTTGTTGTTGTTGTTGTTTTCCAGAACATGTTAGAAAGGGAATCATATAGTATGTAACCATTTTGATACTGGATTCTTTTAGTCAATATAATGCCTTTGAGATTCACTCATGTTGTTATATGTATCAGTGTTTCATTTTTTTTTTTTTGGAACAGTTTTATTGAGTTTCAAATACCATAAAATTCCTCTTTTAACCTGTACAATTAAATCATTTCCTTAACAAAGTTTTGTATGAACATGAGTTTTAATTTCACTTGGATAAATACCAATGTATAAAATTCTGTGTTAAATGGTAAATTTAAGCAAAACATCAAAAGACATGGCTAAACTCTTTTCCAAAATGAATACACAATTTTCTACTCCCAGCAGTAATGTATGAGAATCCCAGATGCTTCTCATACTTGTCAGCATTTATATTGTCAGGGTTTTAAAAGGCATTCTAACAGTGGTACCACTGTGGTAGGGAGGGAAGTAGTAGGAGGGTGCTCCAGGATGGTGGGACACATGTGCACTTGTGGGTGATTCATGCTGATGTATGGCAAAACCACCACAATATTGTAAAAAATTATCTTCCAATTAAAATAAATAAATGAATTAAAAAATAATATAATCAAATGAAATTAGATAAGGGAAGAGAAATCAGGAATAAAGGATCAAAATTTAAACATTCAAATTTATCAGAATAAGCACAAACACACTCAACAATGTAAAGAAGTCATAGATAACATAATATAAAGATGGCATACATTTGCATAACAAATAATTAACAAAAGCCAAATAAAGATAAATACAAAGAGAATTATAATTAAACATAAATATGATATCAATGAGTATAATTGTTCTAAGCTTAAGTAAGAAAAGTACTTTCAGAATTGATCATAGAGCATAATTAATATAAGTTCTGAACACAAGACTCTGGAATCCTCAAGACTTTGGAAATGCTAAAAAAAAGCAAAAAATTGAAAAAGTGCTATTCACAAGTGGTTTAAAAAAAAAAAGTAAATAAAGTTATTCTATCAGAAAACAGAATGTAGGCATCATTCTGTCACTAAGACATGTCAGACTCTTCACAACCCCATAGATACAGCATGCCACTCTCCTCTGTTCTCCACTATCTCCAGGAGTTTGTTCATATCCATGTCCATTGCAATGGTCATGCTATCTAACCATCTAATCATTCTCTGCTGAGCTCTTCTCCTTTTGCCTTAAATCTGTCCCAGCATGATGGTCTTTTGCAATAAGTTGGCTCTTTGTGTCAGGTGGCCAAAGTATTGGAGCTTTATAGGGTCAGTCCTTATAGTGAATATTCAAGGTTGATTTCCTTTAAAAGGATTGACTGGTTTCACCTCCTTACTGTCCAAGGGACTCTCAAGAGTATTCCATTACCACAATTCAAAAGCATCAATTCTTCAGCCGTCAGCCTTCTTTATGGTCCAACTCTCACATCCAAACATGACTATTGGAAAAACCATAGCTTTGACTATGCAGATCTTTTAAGCAAAGTAAGGTCTCTGTTTTTAATATGCTGTCTAGGTTTGTCATAGCCTTCATTTCAAGAAGCAAGTGTCTTTTAATTTCATGACTGCAGTCACAATTTACAGTAGTTTTGGAGCCCAAGAAAAGAAAATCTGTCACTGCTTTCACTTTTTCCCCTTCTATTTGCTCTGAAGAATTTAGGTAAAACATATTAAAAAGAGATGAAATATACTTCACAATGACAGAGTATAGTACAGAAGACTAATCAGTTATGATTATCTATAAAATCAAGCAACATGTTCTAAAAACTCATAAAGCAATATGGAAGTAGACAAAGACACATTGAATGACTTTAATTCAACTTTCAGTTCACAACAGATAGGAAGGAAGAAAAATAAGATGAAAATAACAATATGTAAGATCAAAATAACTGTAATAGGGTCAGTATAACTAACTATCCTGAGCACTATTTCTTTAAAATCAGAAAATACAATAACAATATTAGCAGTAAACTGACCCATATTAAACTACAAATAAAACCTGAAAGTTTTCAAAAATGGTACTTGGTTTATTCTATGATCATAGGCTATTGAAACTAGGAGCTAATAACAAAAATGTAACAGACACAAAAATAAGGACAAGTATACCGTATCAAAATGTTTTTAAAAAAATCTTAAAAATTATTGGAGATAATCAAGAAATCAAAATGAATTTCTTAATAGCCAAAAAATAACAACAATAATAAAATCACATAGTAGAACCTATGGGATAAAGCTAATGAGTATAGTCATAAATATTTTAACAAAAAATTATTGAGCAAAAATTTATAAGGTAAAGTCCAGGTTTAATCATGTAAGTTATAGAGAAAACAATTGTATGTAAACAGAAGGAAGAAATGCTATATATATTAAAGTATAAATTAATAAATTAGAAAAATGAAAATCAATTAGGACCCTGGCTCTTTGGAAGGATTAATTTGGAAGAATTAAAAATATTGATCTTTCAACAGGTTTGGTATTGATCATTTGTTTTATGAAGTTGTATGATGTTAAATGAAGAGAATTTAGGATTGGTAGCCTTTGAAATAAATGTTACCTCCTTCAGTTATTGTAACAACCAAGAAGCTCTACATGTTTCCAAAGCTTTCTGAGGGACCCAGCTGACAATCTTTAAGATGAATTTTTTTTATGAAATAATAAAATTAGAGAGATAGCTGATTCATTAACAAAATGAACAAATTTAGGGAAGTAATCAGAGGTACAGATAAAATGACAAGAAAATTAATGTTATGTTTTAGCTTGGTTTGCCCCAGTGGCACATCCTCAGAGGGTTCCAGTGCAAGTAGTTTTTTGGTGGAAAAGAGGGATAGCAAAGGAAAATAGCTTCATAAAGGACTGTCATCAAGAAAGCTATCACCATGGGGAGGTAGCTAAAGTTTAATCAAGGAGATAGTTTAAACACAAGCCTCAGATTTACCTCACAATATGTACAGCAACTTCTGTCAGTCACTGAACATTGTTCCCAGAAGCTATTACTTAATTCCCAGGCATTTCCAGGCTGCCTTCCACAGCTTAGACAAAGCTTCCTGCAAATAAATGCAGATGCTGACTGGAGAAGTGCTGAGGGACACAGGCCGGGCACTGACTGTGGCTGCTTACTGTATTATTTTGCTCAAATCTGTGTGAGAATGTGCATAAAATTGATTAATTCCAGGACAAATACAAATTATTAAAGCTGAACCCAGAAAATAATATCTAAACAGACCAATTGCTATAGAAGTAAAAGAAAATAGCCAAGTGATTTACTACCCCCATTACCAACCCCTATGTTTGAAAATGAACGAGAAAAATTGTTCCAAGTTTCAAAAGAAGAATTTAACCAGATCTTTTAGGAACAAGTAACATCAACATGATTTAAACAAGAGTACAGACAAAAAGCAAAAACTGAGAAAAGCTTCTGAGTAAAACAAAAGATGATAAAAGTAAATGATAACAGATATTGTGCTCCTTGTAAATATACTCAACCTCCTAATCACATCAATCTCCCTAAGTAATCTATAAATGTAAACTAAATGCACCTTAAAAAAAAAAACAACTCTGTAATTACCAGGAGTAGATTAAAATAAAAGAACAATTATTATATTATAAAGCATTAACAACCTCCCCCCCAAAAATCTGGAAATAGAGAATAGTTATTTGTGATTCTCTAATGCAATTGTGTGACATCTTAAAACACATGGTGATTAGAATCAGTTGATATTAGCAGAATAGGTAACAAAGAAAGAGATAAGAACACTTAGAAATTTATAGACAACTATACACACATCTTCAGATACATACACATTATGGACATATACATAGCACATAATTAGATAGAAGGACATTAGCACATCCTTATTTATTTAACTTATTGTCACCTTCTTTACTTAACTTATGTGGAGAGTACATCATCCAAAATGCTGGGCTGAATGAAGCACAAGATGGAACCAAGATTGCCGAGAGAAATATCAATAACCTCAGATATGCAGATGACACCACCCTTATGTCAGGAAGTGAAGAAGAACTGAAAAGCCCCTTGATGAAAGTGAAAGAGGAGAGTGAAAAAGTTGCCTCAAAAGTTAACATTCAGAAAACTAAGATCATGGCATCCAGTCCCATCATTTCATGGCAAATAGATGGGGAAACGATGGAAACAGTGAGACACTTTATTTTCTTGGGCTCCAAAATGACTGCAGATGGTGACTGCAGCCATGAAATTAAAAGATGCTTGCTCCTTGGAAGAAAAGCTGTGACCAACCTAGACAGCATATTAAAAAGCAGAGACATTACTTTGCCAACAAAGGTCCATCTAGTCAAAGCTATGATTTTTCCAGTGGTCATGTATGGATGTGAGAGTTGACTATAAAGAAAGCTGAGCTCCGAAGAATTGATGCTTTTAAACTGTGGTGTTGGAGAAGATTCTTCAGAGTCCCTTGGACTGCAAGGAGATGAAACCAGTCCATCCTAAAGGAAATCAGTCCTGAATATTCATTAGAAGGACTGATGTTGAAGTTGAAACTCCAATACTTTGGCCACCCGATGCAAATAACTGAATCATTGGAAAAGACCCTGATGCTGGGAAAGATTGACGGTGGGAAGAGAAGGGGACAACAGAGGATGAGATGGATGGATGGCATCACTGACTCAGTAGACATGAGTTTGAGCGAGCTCCAGGAGTTGCTGTTGGACAGGGAAGCCTGGCATGCTACAGTCCATGGGGTCACAAAGAGTCGAACACGATTGAGCAACTGAACTGACTGACCACATCCCTATATAATTGTGATCTGGTAAATGTTTACCAAATTCACAAAGGAGGAAAAAGCTGTGAACTTTAGTGTTTGCCAGTTAATATGATACGAAAACTCCCACCACAGTAAATTCCAAGCTAAAAACATGTCTCCAAACTGGAGATATGAGGTATCAAATCATTCTACAGTATTTCTATTAAACATATCTGTAGATGCACATGACCTCAAAGGCATAAATAACAGTAACTACAAAAAGGTGAGTTTCTAAAACTTGTTTGCTTGTTTAATTTTTGTTTGATTTCTTGATTTTTACAGATATATATTATTTTTTAGTGAGGACTATGAATGCTCAAAATTCTCCAAGCCAGGCCTCAGCAATATGTGAACCGTGAACTTCCTGATGTTCAAGCTGGTTTTAGGAAAGGCTGAGGAACCAGAGATCAAATTGCCAACATTCACTGGATCATGGAAAAAGCAAGAGAGTTCCAGAAAAAAATCTATTTCTGCTTTATTGACTATGCCAAAGCCTTTGACTGTGTGGATCACAAAAAACTGTGGAAAATTCTGAAATAGATGGGAATACCAGACCACCTGATCTGCCTCTTGAGAAATTTGCATGCAGGTCAGGAAGCAATAGTTAGAACTGGACATGGGACAACAGACTGGTTCCAAATAGGAAAAGGAATACGTCAAGGCTGTATATTGTCACCTTGTTTATTTAATTTATATGCAGAGTACATCATAAGAAACATTGGGCTGGAAGAAACACAAGCTGGAATCAAGATTGCAGGGAGAAATATCAATAAACTCAGATATGCAGATGACACCACCCTTATGGCAGAAAGTGAAGAGGAACTCAAAAGCTTCTTGATGAAAGTGAAAGTGGAGAGTGAAAAAGTTGGCTTAAAGCTCAAAATTCAGAAAACTAATATCATGGCATCTGGTCCCATCACTTCATGGGAAATAGATGGGGAAACAGTGGAAACAGTGTCAGACTTTATTTTTCTGGTCTCCAAAATCACTGCAGATGGTGACTACAGCCATGAAAGTAAAGGACGCTTACTCCTTGGAAGGAAAGTTATGACCAACCTAGATAGCTTATTCAAAAGCAGAGACATTACTTTGCCAACAAAGGTCTGCCTAGTTAAGGCTATGGTTTTTCCTGTGGTCATGTATGGATGTGAGAGTTGGACTGTGAAGAAAGCTGAGCACCGAAGAATTGATGCTTTTGAACTGTGGTGTTGGAGAAGACTCTTGCGAGTCCCTTGGACTGCAAGGAGATCCAACCAGTCCATTCTGAAGGAGATCAGCCCTAGGATTTCTTTGGAAGGAATGATGCTGAAGCTGAAACTCCAGTACTTTGGCCACCTCATGCGAAGAGTTGACTCATTGGAAAAGACTCTGATGCTTGGAGGTATTGGGGGCAGGAGGAGAAGGAGACGAAAGAGGATGAGATGGCTGGATGGCATCACTGACTCGATGGACGTGAGTCTGAGTAAACTCCAGGAGTTGGTGATGGACAGGGAGACCTGGCGTGTTGCGATTCATGGGGTCACAAAAAGTTGGACATGACTGAGCGACTGAACTGAACTGAACTGAACTGATGGTTAAGAATTGGATTAATCTTAGAAATTTCAAAATTTGCTCTTGGGAACCAAAACAATCTAGCTCTAGCAAGTCATGACTTACATAGAAATTCAGAATGGAATAATTTGGCGAATAAAATAAGCTATTATAAGAAAGTGCTGAAGATAAGCCTGGTCTCTCATAAGCGTTCTTAAATTAGCTTTTGTGTATGTTAAAGATTAAATTTCAAATTTCCAAAAAAATAAATAAATAAAGATTTTTCAGTATATGAGTTAGAGACAACTGAATAGTCATCTGAAAAAATAATAAACTCAATTTCTGCTTCAAATTCACTCCAAAGTATACACCAAATGAAAAAAAAAAAAAAAATCAAATGTAAGAAAAAAAACAAACTAGAAAACCAGAATTTTTTCTAAATGTGTTCTTGGGGTTTGGAAGGACTTTCACTCGAGAAGCCATAAAAGAAAGTATTGATAGAATTCAGTTATGTAAAAATGTAAATTGTGTGAATAAATCATATGAAATTATGTATGTATATATAAATATTTGTGAAAGTGTTGTTACTCAGTTATGTCTGACTCTTTGCAACCCTATAAACTGTAACCCACTGTGGCTCCTCTGTCCATGGAATTCTCCAGGAAAAAACACTGGAGTGGTAGCCATTCACTTTACCAGGAGATCTTCCTGACCCAGGGATCAAACCTACGTCTTCTGCATTGCAGGATAAAAGTAAATCGGTGAAGGCCAATATTTTACCATCTGAGCCACCAATATTTGTAGCTCACTGAAAAAGGAATTAATTTTCTTAACAGAAAATAACTTACATGAAGTGATTTCTTAAATGTAAATAAGTAAAAGACCATCAAACCAATAAGACAAATTGGCAAGCAAAATGGTTCAAATTCACACTAAACTAAGGAAATAATTTTATAAACCACTTTATTGCGGGGGGAGGGAGAAAAATGCTTTATTTCTCAAAGTGTTGGTGAGGTTACAATGCAATGGTATTCTTACAAATTGTTGATAGAAAATACATTGGTCCATTTTCTATAGAGTGAAATCTGACAACATTTAACCAAGTTTAAAAGAAAAAAAGAAAACATACACTGTTTGACAGGAAATTCAATTCTTCTAATTTACTTTACTGGTATTTTCTCACATATATAACAATTTCCTTTACACATTTTTGATCATAGTAAAAGGTTAGAATCAACTTAAATATTGTATTCACATAATGAAATTCTATGTACTTATGAAGGATTAGGCAATTCCCACGTCATTGTATATAAATATCTACAAGCTTTATTGCTCAATACTATAGAAAAACTTTGAGATTGTATACATGACTTACTACCATTTGTATAATACATGTGTTTATAAACATTTTCACAAATTGTCTATGATTATAAGCTTGTGAATTGGTAGCAGTGGTTACTGTTAGATGTGGATCTACATGAAATGGGAAAAGAATGGGAGAACAACAATTTTTTATATTATATACCTTTTCATCATGTGAATTATACATTGACTTCATTTATTAACTATTAAAAAGTAAATAACATTAACTTTAAAAATAGGTGGAAAACCCGCTAAGACTTACATAAATAGAAACATAAATCAGTTAATTAAATTAAGAAAATTGGGTAGTTATTCCAGATATTTTTGTAAATATCTATATATAGTTTCATACATGCAACTGAACACCTCCTGGGATAAAAATCTTGCATGAGAATTCAACCACTTTTAGCACCTTTATGGGAAACAATCTTTTCATCACTCTTGAGGATTAAATACAATGATGGTGAAATCCTAATATTATACTTGGAAGCCATAATTTAGTTTGGAGTCAACTCAGCTTTTCTCTAATGGAATTTTCGATCCAAGTCTGTTGGATCATGGAAAAAGCAAGAGAGTTCCATAAAAACATCTACTTCTGCTTTACTGACTATGCCAAAGCCTTTGACTGTGTAGATCACAACAAACTGTGGACAGTGCTTTAAGAGGTGGGAATACTAGGCTACTTTTCCTGCCCCTTGAGAAATTTGTATGCAGGCCAAGAGGCAACAATTAGAACTGGACTTGGAAGAATGGACTGTTTCCTAATTGGGAAAGGAATACATAAAGGCTGTATATTGTCACCCTACTTATTTAACTTATATGCAGAGTACATCATGAGAAACGCTGGGTTGGATGAAGCCTAAGCTGGAATCAAGATTTCTGGGAGGAATATCAATAATCTTAGTTATGCAGATGATACCAATCTTATGGCAGAAAGTGAAGAAGAACTAAAGAGCCCCTTGATGAAAGTGAAAGAGGAGAGTGAAAAATCTGGTTTAAAACTCAATATTAAAAAAACTAAGATCATGGCATCTGGTCCCATCACTTCATGGCAAATAGATGGGGAAACAGTGGAAACAGTAAGTTCTTGGGCTCCAAAATCATTGCAGATGGTGACTGCAGCCATGAAATTAAAAGACACATGCTCTTTGGAAGAGGAGCTATGATCAACCTAGATAACATATTGAAAAGCAGAGATATTACTTTGCTGATAAAAGTCCATCTAATCAAAGCTATGGTTTTTCCAGTAGTCATGTGTGGATGTAAGAGTTGGACTATAAAGAAAGCTGAGTGCTGAAGAACTGATGCTTTTTTACTGTGGTGTTGGAGAAGACTCATGAGAGTCCCTTGGACTGCAAGGAGATCTGACCAGTCCCTCCTAAAGGAAATCAGTCCTGAGTATTCATTGGAAAGGCTGATGTTGAAGCTGAAGTTCCAGTACTCTGTCCATCTGATATGAAGAACTGACTCACTGAAAAAGGCCCTGACACTGGGAAAGATTGGATACAGGAGGAGAAGGGGATGACAAAGGATGAGATGGTTTGATAGCATCACTGACTCAGTGGATGTGAGTTTGAGCAAGCTTCAGGAGTTGGTGATGAACAGGGAAGGCTAATTTCCTGCAGTTCATTGGGTCACAAAGAATTGGACATGACTGAGCGACTAAACTGAACTGAATGCAAGTCTGTTAGGAATAAAACTCACTTAAATGAAACACCAAGACAAAAACTTGATGGCCTTCTTACTCTGTGTATAACATGTACTGTCTAGATCATACATTTAGAATTTCAATTTCAGGGCAAATTTTATTTCAAGATAATACCACTACTGGTAAGTAGAAAGAATTCCACTTCTGGGTATTGATTGAAAGCAAATGAGGGTGCATGTGTCTATTTTTATTTCCAGAATCACATTATTTAACTAAGTGACCATCACAGTGAAGTCTTCCCTAACCTATCCTCAAATATGTAAAAATTAAAATTCTATACATGTAGCATCCTATCAGTTAGATTTAGAGCTAATGTAATTTCCAGATATGAAGAAAAATTCTCAAAGATACTTATTGTTATTAATAACATTAATAATACTTTTTTATTCTCTTCATAGGCTCATTTTTCTCTATTTTCACAAATGAATTTTTAATATATCAATTGATTTTTCTTAGGCATCATTCTATCAAGACGACATATTACTTTGCAGAGTTAATGAAAAACAATAGTCTCAACAGATATACAGGGAAAGTCCAACAAATGGGAATGGACAAGCTAGTTTAAGCAAAAATAAGAATTGTCCCAATCTCATTTTTATCCTGCACAATCTTAATTAGACTTCTGGTAAGCTGCATTAGTGTTAATACGGATTAATGTCAGAGTGATAAGAAGAGCATACAAATCAATAAATGCTGCTGTATCAATATATGAACAGAGACACAAATAGCCATTTTGGTTCTTAACGGTGAACTCATTATAGAGTTAAATATTTACCATGTGGATTTGAAATACCTTGAAAAGCAGGGGGGAGGGGTCATAGTTACACTAAAAAGAGTTTGGTGAAACTTCACAGATAAAGGTAAACCTTAAATGATTTACAAAGCTGTTTTTAGGATTTATTTCACAATTCTGTCATAGTTTGGAGTCTTGTCCTTAGGTATTGGGGACATAGAATAATGATTAATCAATCAATATAATCAATTTTTTTTATTATTTTTATGGAATGGGTAGAATATTTTGCCCCCACCTCTGAGGGGGTTCAATGGCCCCTTGAGGACCTTAAAACATTGTTAAGGAGGAGAAATAGAGTAAGACTGGAAACAATTAGAAAGTAGCATATGCCAGTTGTATTCAAGGAAAAAAAGAATCCCCAGATAATGGCTTAAACAGAGATATTTATTTTAAAAAAGATAGCAGTCTGGGACTATGAGTTCTACATGGGTTGATGAAACCCAAGAGTCTCCCAGTTCTCTGTTTGCTATCCCTTTGCTTTGTTCTTCAAATTCAAGATCCAGGATGAATCCTGTTCCACACAGTAGAGGCTGTGGGGAATGAGAGGGAATGCCTATTCAGTTTAGGGAAGCCCCTTAAAGTAATATACACCGCTTCTACTTAAATCCTGTTGAAATACACATAGTCATGTAGTCAGGTAAAACTACAAAGAAGTTGAGAAATGTAATATTCATCTCATTGAAAATGAAAACAGATAAAAATGGGAGATTCTTTTTACTAAGGAACAAGAGGAGGATATACACCAGAAAACGAATAGCAGATTTATGGGTTCAGTTAAGTTCAGTCACTGAGTTATGTCCGACTCTTTGCAACCCCACGGACTACAGCATGCCAGGCCTCCCTGTCCATCACCAACTCCCAGAGTTTACTGAAAATCATGTCCATTGAGTCGGTGATGCCATCCAACCATTTTATTCTCTGTAGACCCCTTCTTCTCCTGCTTTCAATCTTTCCCAGTAATAGGGTCTTTCCTAGTGAGTCAGTTCTTCCCATTAGGTAGCCAAAGTATTGGAGTTTCAGCTTCAGCATCAATCCTTCCAATGAATATTCAGGACTGATTTCCTCCAGGATGGACTGGCTGGATCTCCTTGCTGTCCAAGGGACTCTCAAGAGTCTTCTTCAACACCACAGTTCAAAAGCATCAATTCATTCAGCTTTCTTTATACTCCAACCCTCACATACATACAGGACTACTGGAAAAACCATAGCTTTGAATAGTGGGAGCTTTGTTGGCAAAGTAATATCTCTGCTTTTTAACATGCTGCCTAGTTTGGTCATAACTTTTTTTCCAAGGAGCAAATGTCTTTTAATTTTTTGGATGAAGTCACCATTTGCAGTGATTCTGGAGCCACGTCCCCCACCCCCAAAAATAAATTTGTCACTGTTTCCAATGTTTCCCCATCTATTTGCCATGGAGTGATGGGATCAGATGCCATGATCTTAGTTTTCTGAATATTGAGATTTAAGCCAATTTTTTCACTCTCCTTTTTCACTATCATCAAGAGGCTCTTTAGTTCTTCTTTGTTTTCTGCCATAAGGGTGGTGTATCTGCATATCTGAGATAATTGATATTTCTTCAGGCAATCTTGATTCCAGCTTATGCTTCATCCAGTCCAGCATTTATAATGATGTATTCTGCATATAAGTTAAATAAGCAGAGTGACAATATACAGCCTTGATGTACTCCTTTTCCAATTTGGAACCTGTCCGTTGTTCCATGTCCAGTTCTAACTGTTGTTTCTTGACCTAAATACAGATTTCTCAGGAGGCAGGTAAGGTGGTCTGGTGTTTCCATCACTTTAAGAATTTTCCATAGTTTATTGCGATCCACACAGTCAAAGACTTTGGCATAGTCAGTAAAGCAGAAGTAGATGTTTCCTGGAACTTTTGCTTTCTTGATGATCCAATGAATCTTGGCAATTTGATTTCTGATCCCTCTGCCTTTTCTAAATCCAGCTTGAACATCTGGAAGTTCACGGTTCAAATACTTTTGAAGCCTGGCTTGGAGAATTTTGAGCATTACTTTGCTAGCTTATGAGATCAGTGTAATTGTGCAGTAGTTTGAGCATTTTTTGGCATTGCCTTTCTTTGGGATTGGAATGAAAACACTTTTTCCAGTTGTGGCCACTGCTGAGTTTTCCAAATTTTTTAGCATTTTGAGTGCAGCACTTTCACAGCATCATCTTTTAGGATTTGAAATAGCTCAACTGGAATTCTATCACCTTCACTAGCTTTGTTTGTAGTGATGCTTCTTAAGGCCCACTTGACTTCACATTCCAGGATGTGTGGCTCTAGGTGAGTGATCATACCATCGTGGTCACCTGGGTTGTGACAATCTTTTTTGTACAGTTCTTCTGTGTAGTCTTGCCACCTCTTCTTAATATCTTCTGCTTCCGTTAGGTCTCTACAATTTCTGTGCTATATTGTGCCCATCTTTGCATGAAAATTTCCCTTGGCATCTCTAATTTTCTTGAAGAGGTGTCTAGTTTCTCCCATTCTATTGTTTTATGCTATTTCTTTGCATTGATCACTGAGGAAGGCTTTCTTATCTCTCCTTGCTATTCTTTGGAACTCTGCATTCAAATGAGTGTATCTTTCCTTTTCTCCTATGTCTTTTGCTTCTCTTCTTTTCTCAGCTATTTGTAAGCCCTCCTCAGACAACCATTTTGCCTTTTAGCATTTCTTTTTTTGGGGATGGTCTTGATCCCTGCCTTCTATAAAATATCACAAACCTCTGTCCATAGTTCTTCAGGCACTTTGACTATCATCTAATCCCTTAAATCTATTTATCACTTCCACTGTATAATCATAAGGGATATGATTTAAGTCATACCTGAATGGTCCAATGGTTTTCCCTACTTTCTGAATTTGGCAATAAGGAGTTCATGATCTGAGCCACAGTCAGCTCCCAGTTTTATTTCTGCTGACTGTATAGAGCTTCTCCATCTTTGACTGCAAAAATATCATCAATCTGATTTCGGTATTGACCATCTGGTGATGTCCATGTGTAGAGTCTTCTCCTGTGTTGTTTGAAGAGGGTGTTTGTTATGACTAGCATGTTCTCTTGGCAATACTCTATTATTCTTTTCCCTGCTTCTTTCTGTACTCCAAGGCCCAATTTACTTGTTACTCCAGGTATTTCTTGACTTCCTGCTTTTGAATTCCAGCCCCCTATAATGAAAAGGACGTCTCTTTTGAGTGTTAGTTTTAGGAAGTCTTGTAGTTCTTCATGGAACCACTCAATTTCAGCTTCTTCAGCACTACTGGTTGGGGCATGGACTAGGATTACTATGATATTGAATGGTTTGCCTTGGAAATGAAAAGAGATCATTCTGTTTTTTTGAGATTTCATCCAAGTACTGCATTTTGGACTCTTTTGTTAACTATAGTGGCTACCCCATTTCTTCTAAGGGATTCTTGCCCACAGTAGTAGACATAATGGTGACCTGAGTTAAATTCACCCATTCCAGTCCATTTTAGTTCGCTGATTCCTAAAATGTCAATGTTCATTCTTGGCATCTCCTGTTGGGCCACTTCCAATTTGTCTTGGTTCATGGACCTAACATTCCAGGCTCCTATGCAATATTGCTCTTTATAGCATCAGACTTTACTTCCATCACCAGTCACATCCACAGCTAGGTGTTGTCTTTGCTTCAGCTCTATCTCTTCATTCTTTCTGAAGCTATTTCTCCACTCTTCTCCAGTAGCATATTGGGTACATACCGACCTGGGGAGTTCATCTTTCAGTGTCATACCTTTTTGCCTTTTCATACTGTTCATGGGCTTCTCAAGGCAAGAATACTGAAGTGGTTTGCCCTTACCTTCTCCGGTGGACCATGTTTGGTCAGAACTCTCTACCATGACCCTTCCTTCTTGGGTGGCCCTATATGGCATGACTCACAGTTTCATTCAGTTAGACAAGGCTGTGGGTATTTCAACCTTTATTTGTATTTCATCATTAATGTTCTTTTGTGTTGCAGGATCCAGTACAGAATACAGCCTAGCATTTAAATGCCATGTTTCTTTAGTCTCCTTAAATTAGTGACAATTTTTTTGTATTTCCTTGTTTATCATGAACTTGATACTTGAAGAGTACTAATCAGGTATTTAATTGAAAGTCCTTTGGTTTGGCTTTATCTGATGGTTTCTCTTGATTAGACTGGGGCTATGGATTTTTTGTGAAATATACCTGAAATGTGAATTGTCCCTATAATGAATCATGTCAGGGAATTCATGATATAAAACTAACTTTTTCCTGGTGATGTAACACTTGATTACTTGGCTGTGGTGGTGGTGTCAAATTGCTTCACTATAAAGTTACAATATTTTCATTTTCCATGCTGTGCTCTCTGCAGGTGAGACAATAAACCCAGCTCATAGTGAGAGGGAGAGAAGTTAAACTCCATGTCCTTAAAGAAAGAATATAAAATAACTTGTATATGTTAAAACACCTCAATTTTTAATACACATTATGAAAAATCATGTTAAAATGTTCAAATATCATAACTTTCCTTCAAGCTCACTCACTAATTTTATTATATTTATTTAAATACTTTCTTGTTATTGTGTAGTTTCTCAGTCATGTCCAACTCTTTGAGACCCCATAGATTGCATGTAGCACACCAGGCTTTCCTGTTCTTCCCTGTCTCCTGGAGTTTGCTCAGTCTCATGTCCATTGAGTCAGTGATGCCATCTAACCATTTTATCCTCTGTTGTACCCTTTTTCTCCTGCCCTCAATTTTTCCAGCATCAGAGTCTTAAGTGTCAACTCTTCACATCAGTTCAGTTCAGTTGCTCAGTCATATCTGACTCTTTGCAACCCCACTATAGCATGCCAGTCTCCCCTGTCCATCACCAACTCACATTAGGTGCCCAAAATATTGGATCCTCAGTTTCAGCATCAGCCCTTCAAATGAATATTCTGGATTGATTTCCTTTAGGGTTGACTGATTTGATATCCTTGCTGTCCAAAGGACTCTCAAAAGCCTCTACAGTACCACAGTTGGAAGGCATCAGTTCTTTAGGGCTCAGCCTTTTTTTTTTTATTATCCAGCTCTTACATCTGTACTACACCACTGGTGAAACCACAGCTTTGACTATACGGACTTTTGTAGCAAACTAATTTCTCTGCTTTTTAATTTGCTGTCTAGATTTGTCATTGCTTTTCTTCCAAGTAGCAAGCATCTGTTAATATCATGGCTGCAGTCACCATCTGCAGTGATTTTGAAGCCCAAGAAAATAAAGTCTGTCACTGTTTCCATTGTTTTCCCATCTATTTGCCATGAAGTGATGGGACCAGATGCCATGATCTATGTGTTTGAATGTTCAGTTTTAACATTCAAATAATTATTTATTTTAAAATAATGTATTATATCCAATCCAATAGACCAAAATATTGTTTAAACTTATAGGCATATTAAAAATTATTGATTACATGTTTTATATTCTTATACTAAGACTTTGAAATCCAGTGTGTAGGAACTAGCACATATCAATTTAGATTATTTCAAGTACTCAGTAGTCACATATTCTTAGTGGCTGTCTCTTTGGATGGAACAAAGCCAAATAGTTTTTCTTTTTTAAAATTTAGGTGCAATTCTTTACAATACTATATTAGTTTCAGGTGTTCAGTTCAGTTCAGTTCAGTTCAGTCACTCAGTCGTGTCCAACCCTTTGTGGCCCCATGAATCGCAGCACACCAGGCCTCTCTGTCCATCACCAACTCCCGGAGATCACTCAGACTCACGTCCATAGAGTCAGTGATGCCATCCAGCCATCTCATCCTCTGTCGTCCCCTTCTCCTCCTGCCCCCAATCCCTCCCAGCATCAGAGTCTTTTCCAATGAGTCAGCTCTTCACATGAGGTGGCCAAAGTACTGGAGTTTCGGCTTTAGCATCAGTCCTTCCAAAGAACATGAAGGGCTGATCTCCTTCAGAATGGACTGGTTGGATCTCCTTGCAGTCCAAGGGACTCTCAAGAGTCTTCTCCAACACCACAGTTCAAAAGCATCCATTCTTCGGTGCTCAGCTTTCTTCACAGTCCAACTCTCACATCCATACATGACCACCGGAAAAACCATAGCCTTAACTAGACACACTTTGTTGGCAAAGTAATGTCTCTGCTTTTGAATATGCTATCTAGGTTGGTCATAACTTTCCTTCCAAGGAGTAAGCGTCTTTTAATTTCATGGCCGCAGTCACCATCTGCAGTGATTTTGGAGCCCAGAAAAATAAAGTCTGACACTGTTTCCACTGTTTCCCCATCTATTTCCCATGAAGTGATGGGACCAGATGCCATGATCTTCGTTTTCTGCATGTTGAGCTTTAAGCCAACTTTCTCACTCTCCTCTTTACCTTCATCAAGAAGCTTTTGAGTTCCTCTTCACTTTCTGCCATAAGGGTGGTGTCATCTGCATATCTGAGGTTATTGATATTTCTCCCAGCAATCTTGATTCCAGCTTGAGCTTCTTCCAGTCCAGCGTTTCTCATGATGTACTCTGCATAGAAGTTAAATAAGCAGGGTGACAATATGCAACCTTGACGTACTCCTTTTCCTATTTGGAACCAGTCTGTTGTCCCATGTCCAGTTCTAACTGTTGCTTTCTGACCTGCATACAGATTTCTCAAGAGGCAGGTCAGGTGGTCTGGTATTCCCATCTCGTTCAGAATTTTCCACAGTTTCAAAAAGTTTATAGTTTATACCCCATTTAAAGTTACTATAAAATAGTGGCTATATTCCTTGTGCTGTATAGTTTATATTGTGGTTTATCCATTTTATGTGTAGTAGTTTTTAACCCTTGCTGTCTTCCCAGGTAATTAATCTAGTAAAGAATCCACTTGCAATGCAGAAGGCCCTGGTTCAATTCCCAGGTCAGAAAGATCCTCTGGAGAAGGGATAGGCTACTCACTCCAGTTTTCAAGATCTTCCCTGGTGGCTTAGATGGTAAAAAATCTGCCTGCAATGCACAAGACCTGGATTCAATCCCTGGGTTAGGAAGATCCCCTGGAGGATGGCAAGGCAACCCATTCCAGTTTCTAACTCCTAATCCTTCACCCATATTTTGCACTTCTCCCCTATGTTCTCCCACAGGTAACCATTAATTTTGTTCTCTAAACATGTGAGCCTGTTTCTGTTTTGTTATATTCATTCATTAATTTATTATTATTATTATTTTTAAGATTCTACATATAGTGATAACATACTGTATTTCTCTTTCTCTGTTTGACTTTTTCACTAAGCATAATACCCTCCAGGTCAATCCATATTATCTCATTCATTTTATGGTTGAGTAGTATTCCAGTGTGTGTGTGTGTGTGTGTCTGTGTGTGTGTGTGTCTGTGTGTGTGTGTGTGTGTGTCTGTGTGTGTCTGTGTGCCTAGACGTATATACAAAAAATTAATTCAAGTTTTTGCATAAGCTGGATCTAGTAGAGCTTAGTTGTCTTTAACTTCATTCAAAACTATTTTACTAGATTGTGTTGTGAAAGCTGTCATATCAATATGAATTTTTAAAAGTTATCAAAATTGGTGAATTTTTGTGTGTACATTTTAATATTGAAGATGGAAGAAAAGAAGCAACAATTTTGCCATGTTATGCTTTATTATATTAAGAAAGATAAAAACTCAAGTGAAATGAAAAAAAAATTGTGCAGTTTATAGAGAAGGTCCTAAGACTAATTGAATGTGTTAAAAGTGGTTTGTTAAATCTTGTGCTGATGATTTCTCCCTGGACCATGCTCTATGGTCAGGTAGACCAGTTGAAGTTGATAGCGATCTAATTGAGGCATTAACTGAGAACAACCAATGTTATACCTTGTGAGAGACAACCAAGATACACAAAACATCTAAATCAACCAATGAAAACTACTTGTACCAGCTTCTGTTAATCACCTTCATCTTTGGGTTCCAAAGAAGTTAAGCAAGAAAAAAAAAAAAAAAATTCCTGACCTTATTTCTGTATGCAATTCTCTACTTAAACATAATGAAAACATTCTATTTTTAGAAAAAATGATGGGAGATGAAAAGTGGATACTGTACAGTAATGTGGAACAGGAGATATCATGGGAAAGTGAAATGAACCACAACCAACCACACCAAAGGCCAGTCTTCTCCAAAGAAGGTTATGTTGTGTATATGGTGGGATCAGAGGGGAGTCTTCTGTCATTTGCTCCTTCTGATAAACCAAATAATCAATTCCAACAAGGACTGCTTCTAATTAGACCAACTGAAAGCAGAACTCAGCAAAAATTACTTGGAATTAGTAAATAAAAAACCCATAAACTTCCATCAGGATAATGCAAGACCTATGTTTCTTTGATGACCAGGCAAAAGCTGTCACAGCTTGGCTGGGAAGTTCTAATTCATCCACCATATTCACCAGACATTGCATCTTTGGATTTCCATTTATTTTGGTCTTAACAAAATTCTGTTAATGGAAAATTTTCAATTCCCTGGAAGACTGTAAAAGGCACCTGGAAAAGTCCTTGGCTCAAAAACATAATAAGTTTGGAAAATTAAATTATGAAGTTGCCTGAAAAATGGCAGAAGGTCATGGAACAAAACAGTGAATAGGTTGTTCAAAATCTTTGGTGAAAATTAAAAATATGTCTTTTATTTTTATTTAAAAACCAAAGAAACTTTTTGCTCAACCCCATATATGCCTATGTCACATCTTCTTTATTCATGTGTCTATTGATAGACATTTAGGTTGCTTCAATATCTTGGCAGTTGTAAATAATGCTTCTATGAATGAACTGGTGCTTTGAATGTTTTCCAATTAGCACTTTTGTTTTCCTCAGGTATATATCCAGTATTGGTATTTCTAGATAATATAGTAGCTCTATTTTTTTATTTTGAGGAATTTCCATACTGTTTAACACAGTGGCTTCACCAATTTATATTCCCACTAACAGTGTACAAGGATTCCCTTTCCCCACATTGTGGCCAATATTTGTTATCTGCGGTCTTTTTGATAATAGCCATTCTGAAACATGTGAGGTGCTCTCTTGTGATTTTGATTTGCATGTCTCTGATGATTAGTAATGTTGTGCATCTTTCCATGTGTCTTCTTTGGAAAATGTCTATCCAGGCCTTCTGTCCCTTTCTAAATCAGATTTTATTTTCTTATGTTAAATTATATCAGTTCATATATTTTGGGTATTAATCCTTTTATCAATCACAGAATTTGAAAATATCTTCTCCCTTTCAGTGTCGAAGATCCCCTGGACAAGGGAAAGGCTACTCACTCCAGTACTCTAGCCTGGAGAATTCCATGTGCTGTATAGTCCATGGGGTCACAAAGAATCAGACACAACTGAGTGACATATCAGTTCATATACTTGAGTTATTAATCCTTTTATCAATCACAGAGTTTGAAAATATTTTCTCCCTTTCATCAGTTTATATTTTTATTTTGTTGACAGTGTCCTTAGCTATCCGAAAGCTTTTAAGTTCCATTAGGTTCCATTTGCTTAATTTGCTTTTGCTTCTTTTGACTTAGGAGACAAATCCCAAAAGATATGATTTGCTATGATTTATGTCAAAGAGTGTTCTGATGACATGTTCTTCTAATTCTAAGACCTTTATGGTTCCAGGTCTTAAATTTAGGTCTTTAACCCATTTTGAGTTTATTTTTTTAAATGGCATAAGAAAACGTTCTAATTTCTTTCTTTTACATGTAACTGTCCAATTTTCCTGGGACCACTTGTGGAAATAATTATCTTTTCCCTGTTATATATTCTTGTCTCCTTTGTCATAGATTAATTGACCACAAGTACATGGGTTTACTTCTGATCTTATTCTACTCCATTGATCTACATGCCTGTTTCTGTGCCAGCACCATACTGTTTTCATTACAATACCCTAAAGTCAGGGAGTATATAAATGTTTTCTGTTTTCATCTTCTTTCTCAGGATTGTTTTGGTTATGTGGGTTCTTTGGATTTCCAAACAGATTTTGAAATTATTTGTTCTAGTTCTGGAAAAATGGCATTTTAATTTTGGTACAGATTGCATAGAATTGGCATTTTGCTTTGGATAGTAGGGTCATTTTAACAATATTGATTCTTCCAACCTAAGAAAATGTCATATCTTTCCATCTGTTTGTGTCATCTTCAATTTCTTTCATCAGCGTTATAGACTCAGAGTATGAGTCTTTTGCCTTTTTACTTAGACTTGTTCCTAAGTATTCTATTCTTTTTGATGGAATTGTAAAGAGGAGTGTTTAATTTTTGTGACAGTTTGTTGTTAGAGTTTAGAACTGAAACAGATTTTTGTGTATTCATTTTGTATGCGGCAACTTTACCAAATTTGTTAAAGAGCTGCTGTTTGTGGTTGGTATCTAGTATTTTCTATATACAATAATATGTCATCTTCAGAGATAGATTTAATTCTTCCTTTCTAATTTGAATTTTTTTTTTCTTTGTCTTACCTGATTACTGTGGTTGCTGCTGCTGCTGCTGCTGCTGCTAAGTCGCTTCAGTTGTGTCTGACTCTGTGTGACCCCATAGACAGCAGCCCATCAGGCTCCCCTGTCCCTGGGATTTTCCAGGCAAGAACACTGAAGTGGGTTGCTGCCGGCAAGGTGGAGGCGTGAAGACCTCCACCCATGGCAAAGGTCATGAAGAAGGAGGCTCGACATACACAAAGGCGGGATTGAGCCTTAGGAGTCCCCCTGGATATTCTCGAGCATCTACCCACAAAAACCAGAGTCTGCCTACTTTACTGCTTTGTGCTCTCACCTCTGACTTTACTAGGGGCTGTCCTCCACCACCCTCTCGCTCTCTCTGATAAGGAGTTAACTTACAGCTCCAGTTAATGAGTTCCTGGGCATTAGGAGTGTTTAAATCCAACCCCCTCAGATAGCTCTCTAACTCACCTGACAAGTTTACCCGGACTCCTACAGCTATGCATATGATTGTTTACAGTCTCTCAGCCATGAGAGGCATGGGAAGCTTAAGATATTCAAATAGCTTAAAGCCTCTCAGAGAGTTAGAAACTGTCAGAATAAAACTAGTAAAAGATTTCATTGATGAGCCAATGCTTGCTGCCAAGTTTCCACATCCCCTCTATTGTATCCTTGAATGTGTATTAATTAATATAGTTGGTATGTAGAAAAAATAAGTAGTGGCCTTGGTGTTAGCAACTTTAGACCCTTAAGGTAATAAATTCTTTCATTTGTTGTAAACCCACTGCACCTCTGCCCTATAGGAATGCAACTTCATGTAACACCTCCGGAGGATGGCGCCAAACCTTAAAATAATTACTCTTAGAGAAAATAAGTCTTACGGTTGACAAACCTTTGTCAAGAGTCATAAAATGTTAATAGGCCTTCTGGCCAGATGATGTAAATCACCTAAACCATTTGTATATGATAAATTTGCAGGAAAGAAACCCTGGTTTTGATAAGGATCAAAGACTGCTGACTTTGCATGGTTTCACGCCCCCTATTATCCTCTATGTACAACTTATGGTATAAAAGCCCCTGTTGAAAATAAAGCTGTGGGCCTTGCTCACCAAAGCTTGGTCTCCCCATGTCATTCTTCCTTTTCACATTCCGGCTGAGTCTCCATCTGGAGCGTGGAGGTCCTCTGTGACCATTTATTTGCCTGGGCTTCTAAGACCCAATCGAGAAGGTGTCTAAGGTGGGACACCTTCCGCTATTCGAGAGGGTGCCTGCGGCCTCCGTGGTCAGAGCTAACCTGGTGTCACAGGTTATATTGATTTTTCCACGTAAACCAAGCTACTCAGCCTCTTTTCTCCACTGAATTTTCCTACTGAGCTATCCTCATTCTATTACTCTTTGTATCTCTAATTAATATTTAAATAAATCGCCGACGCCATCTCTCCTTTGAATACCCTGGATCAGCCGGGGCTGGACCTCTGCAGGTTGCCATTTCTTTCTCCAATGCATGAAAGTGAAAAGTGAAAGTGAAGTCACTCAGTCGTGTCTGACTCTTCGCGACCCCATGGACTGTAGCCTACCAGGCTCCTCCATCCATGGGATTTTCCAGGCAAGAGTACTGGAGTGGGTTGCCATTTCCTTCTCCAAGATTACTATGGTTAGGACTTCCAAAACTGTGTTGAATAAAAGTGGTGAGAATGAGCATCTTTGTCCTGTTCCTGATTATAGAGAAAACTCTTTCAACTTTCCATGTTGAGTATTCTTTTAGCTGTGAGTTTGTCACATGTGTGCATGCTAAGTGGCTTCAATTTTGTCTGACTCTTTGCAACTTTATGAACTATAGCCCACCAGGCTCCTCTATCCATGGAATTTTCCAGTCAAGAATAGTTGAATGGGTTGCCATGCCCTCCTCCAGGAGGTCTTCCCAATGCAGGGATGGAACCTGCATCCCTTATATCTCCTGCATTGGCAGTTAGGTTCTTTACCATTACCACCACCTGGGAAGCCCCATGAGTTTGTCACATATGGCCTCTATTATGTTGAAAACCATTCTCTCTATACTCATTTTGTTAATACTGTTTCTTATAAATGGATGAAATACTTTTTCCTACACTCATTATGATGATCATATCATTTTCATTATTCAGTTTTTGAATGTGATGTATCACACTGATTAATTTGTTGATTTTGAAACGTATCATTCCTTGCATCCCAGGGATGAATCCACTTGACTACAATGCATGATCTTTTTAATGCATTGTTGGACTCAGTTTGCTAATATTTTGTTGAGGATTTTTGCATCTATATTCATAAATGATATTGCCCTGTAATTTTCTTTTCAGCATGGTATCTTTGTCTGGTTTTGGTATCAGTATGAGACTGGCCTCATAGAATGAGTTTAAAAGTGCTCTTTCCTCTGCAATTTTTTTGGAATAGTTTCAGAAATATAGGGGTTAACTCTCATCTAAATATTTGCCAGATTTCATTAGTGAGACCATTTTGTGACAAACTTTTGTTGTTGGGAGTTTTATTTTTTGAAATAATTAATTCAATATCACTACTAGTAATTGGTCCCTTCATATTTTTTACTTCTTCCTGATTTAGTCTTGGAAGATTTTACATTCCTAGGAATTTCCCAATTTCTTCTAGGTTGTCCATTTAGTTGGCATATTGCTGTTAATAGCAGTCTCTTATGATTCTTTATATTTCTATGGTGTTGATTGCAACTTCATTTTTATTTATGATTTTATTGTTTTGGACCTCTATCTTCCTTTTCCTTGGTAAGTGTGGGTTATCATTTTTGTTTATCTTTTCAAGGAACCATCTTATCTTTGTTCATCTTTTCCAGTGTTGTTTTAGGGTTAGCCATTTAGTAGCATGTTATTTGGCCTTGACATGCTTGTGTTTCTTGTACTTTATTTCTAGTCTTGTAGTTTTGTATTGGAAAAAAATCTTGATATGAATTCAACTTTTCTCAAGTTTATTGAGATTTGTTTTGTGGCCTAACATGTGATTTACCCTGGGTATTATATATATTAATTTTAGTTTATTTAATGTGCTATTTAGGGCCAGTTGTTCCTTACTTATTTTCTGTCTGGATGATATGGCAATTGGTGTGAGTGGAGTATACAAGTCTCCTACTATTATTACACTATTTATTACCAGTATATTTTTTTATGTTTGTTAATATTTTATTTATAAATTTCAGATAAACCTATGTTTAATGAGTAGATATTTATAGTTGGAATATCTTATTTTGGGATTTATCCCTTCATCATTATGTAATGTTCTTTTTTGTTTATTATTACAATCAGTGTTTTAAAGTCTATCTTGTTTGATATAAAGGTTGGTACCCCAGCTTGCTTCACATTTTCATCTGCAAGGATGAATATTTCATCCCTTGATTTATGCCTGTATGTGTCTTTAGATCTGAAGTGAATCTTTTGCAGGCAGCACCTAAAAAGGTCTTGTTTTTGGATCTATTTACCTACTCTGTATCTTTTGATTGAAGCATTTAGTCCATTTATATTTTAAAATAATTATTGATAGGGTAAATTTGTTAAATTTTTAGGATTATTTTATTATTCTCCTTTTTTTCTTCTTATTTTGTTCTCTTACCTTCTGATTTCATGACTGCTTTTAATGTTATTTGCCATGAAGTGATGGGACTGGATGCCATGATCTTAGTTTTTGGAATGTTGAGTTTTAAGATCCCATCACTTCATGGCAAATAGATGGGGAAACAATGGAAATAGTGAAATACTTTATTTTCTTGGGCTCCAAAATCACTGTAGATGGTGACTGCAGCCATGAAATTAAGATGACTGCTCCTTGAAAGAAAAGCTATAACCAACCTAGACAGCATATTAAAAAGCAGAGGCATTAGTTTGCCCAAAAAGGCCCGTCTAGTCAAAGCTATGGTTTTTCCAGTCATGTATGGATATGAGAGCTGGACCATAAAGAAATCTGAGCACCAAAGAGCTGATGCTTTTAAACTGTGGTGTTGGAGAAGACTCATGAGAGTCCCTTGGATAGCAAAGAGATCAAACCAGTCAATCTGAAAGGAAATCAGTCCTGAATATTCATTGGAAGGACTGATGTTGAAGCTGAAGTTCCAGTACTCTGGCCACCTGATGTGAAGGGCTGACTCATTGGAAAAGACCCTGCTGCTGGGAAATATTGAATACAGGAGGAGACGGGGACAACAAAGGATGAGATGGTTGGATGGCATCACTGACTCAATGGATGTGAGTTTGAGCAAGCTCCAGGAGTTGGTGATAGACAGGGAGGTCTGGCATGCTTCAGTCCAAGGGACACAAAGAATCAGACATGACTGAGTGAGTGAACTGAACTAAACTTTAGTGTTGTATTTGACTTTCTTTTTTTTTTTTTTGCATGTGCATCTATTTTAGGTTTTTGGTTTGCAGTTACCATGAGGGTTATATATATACATACATATACATATAATATCGATCTCTCTGTGTGTATCTATCTATCTATCTATCTATATATATATATATATAGAGAGAGAGAGAGAGAAATTTAAGTTGACAATTTTTTAATTTCAAATTCATTTTTAAAGTTCTGCATTTTACTCCCAGCCCAATCCCCCTCATGATGACAGTTTTTGATACAATATTTTGCATCACTTTGTTTTGTATATTTTTTAACTACTTATTGCAGATTCAGATGATTTTGCTCCTTTTTTCTTTTAACTTTCTTGTTAGTTTTGTAAGTGTTTGATTTACTATCTTTTCTGTGTATTTTCCTGTATCAATGAGCTTTTACTTTTCATAATTTCTATGTTTCTGGCTGTGGCCTTTATTTTTGTTTAGATGAGTCGCTTTAACAACAGACTGGTTCCAAATAGGAAAAGAAGTACGTCAAGGCTGTATATTGTCACCCTGCTTATTTAACTTATGTGCAGAGTACATCATGAGAAATGCTGGGCGAGATGAAGCACAAGCTGGAATCAAGATTGCCAGCAGAAATATCAATAACCTCAGATATGCAGATGACACCATCTTTATGGCAGAAAGTGAAGAAGAACTAAAGAGCCTCTTGATGAAAGTGAAAGTGTAGAGTGAAAAAGTTGGCTTAAAGCTCAACATCCATAAAACTAAGGTCATGGCATCTGTTCCCATCACTTCATGGGAAATAAATGGGGAAACAGTGGCTGACTTTATTTTGTCTGGGCTCCAAAATCACTGCAGATGGTGACTGCAGCCATGAAATTAAAAGATGCTTACTCCTTGGAAGAAAAGTTAGGACCAACCTAGACAGCATATTGAAAAGCAGAGACATTACTTTGCTAACAAATGTCCATATAGTCGAGGCTATGGTTTTTCCACTGGTCATGTAAGAGTTGGACTATAAAGAAAGCTGAGAGCCAAAGAATTGATGCTTTTTAACTGTGGTGTTGGAGAAGACTCTTGAGAGTCCCTTGGACTGCAAGGTGATCCAACCAGTCCATCCTAAAGGAGATCAGTCCTGGGTGTACATAGGAAGGACAGATGTTGAAGCTGAAACTCCAATATTTTGGCCACCTGATGTGAAGAGCTGACTCATTTGAAAAGACCCTGATGCTGGGAATGATTGAGAGCAGGAGGAGAAGGGGACTATCCTTGATTGAAGTGTTTTTTTTTTTTTTTTTTTTTTCCTTTGATTGCTTTAAATATATAGTGCTACTCCTTTATGTTCTGCAAAGTTTCTGATGAAAAAATTAGCTAATAGTCTTATGGGAGATTTTTTTGTACATAACTTGCTGCTTTTCCCTTGCTATTTTTAATTATCTCTCTTTATCTTTAATTGTTTGCCTTCTTAGTTACAATCTGTCAATATCATCCTATTTGAGCTGATCTTTTTTAGAGCTCTCTGTTGGTTGATCTAGATGTCTGTTTCCTTTCCCAGGTTAGGAAATTTTCAGCTATTATACTTACCCTTTTCTCTCATCTTATTGTGGGACTCCTATAATGCAACTATTACTATGTTTGATGCTACCTAATGTGTCTCTTAAACTATCCTTTCTCTCTTTTTTTCCTTTTGTCTTTTTTTCTGGCCAGCTTTAGTGATTTCCACTACACTGTCTTCCACCTCTAGGTTCTATTCCTCTGTACCAGCAAGTCACTGAAAATTCCTTCTAGTGTATTTTTATTTCATTTATTGTATTATTTATCTGTTTAATATTTGTATTTTCTTAATCTTTCTCAAAAACTTCTATCTCTGTTCACTTATTCTTCTCCTGAGTTCTCTGATCATCTTTGTGATTACCCTGAATTCCTTAATGGACAGATTCCCTATCTGCACTTTATTTAATTCTTTCTAGGTTTCTTCTTTTTTTTTTTTTCATTTGGAGCATGTTCATTTGTTGCTTCATTTTGTCTGATTTGCTGTTTTTATTTCTTTATGCCTGATAGTTTGGTTACATTTCTATATGTCTAATAGCTTGCTTCAAAGTTCATAGGAGAAATGACCTTTTATAGGATATGTCTTATGCACTCCACTCTGGTCATAAGCAATATATTCTGATAGGCTTGGGGCCCAAGACTAATAAGTTAGAGGGAAATTCCAATATGGTGTTTGCCAGCATCAGTATCCATCTGGGAGTATGAGTTTCCAAGGATGGCTGCCACCCGTGTCTGTGTCTCCAAGGTGAGTTGCAGTTACCTCCTGCCTCTCCGTGAGGCTGTCCAAGATCAGCAGCTGTGTCTAACTCAGGCTCCTTTCAAATTACTGCTTCTGACCCCGGTCACAGAGTATGTGAGAATTTTGTGTGCCCTTTAAGTATAGAGCCTCTACTTCCCACAATCCTCTGGGCCACCTGAAAGTAAACCCTGCTGCTAAGTCGCTTCAGTCGTGTCCGACTCTGTGCAACCCCATAGACAGAAGCCCACCAGGCTCCCCCGTCCCTGGGGTTCTCCAGGCAAGAACACTGGAGTTGGTTGCCATTTCCTTCTCCAATGCATGAAAGTGAAAAGTGAAAGGAAAGTCGCTCAATTGTGTCCGACTCTTAGAGACCCCATGGACTACAGCCTACCAGGCTCCTCCATCCATGGGATTTTCCAGGCAAGAGTACTGGAGTGGGGTGCCATTGCCTTCTCCGGAAAGTAAACCCTATTGGCCTTCAAAGTCAAACATTCTGGGGACTTGTCTTCCCAGTGCAGGAATCCCGAGCTGGGGAACCTGATGTAGGGTTCAGAACCCTTGTTTCTTGAGGAGAAATTCTGCAATTGTAATTATTCTCCCTTTGTGGGTTGCCCACCAGCAGGTGTGGGCTTTGACTATACCATAAGCCTGCACCCCCCACCTCCCCTGCATCTTGTTGTAAGTTCCTACTTTAGATTTTTATTTATAGAAGGAGTTTTCTAGTAGATTCTCATCTTTCTCATTAATATTGCTCTGTAAGTAGGTGTCCATGATAGAAGGTGAGCTAAGTATCTTCGTACTCCATCATCTATGCCAAAATCCAAAAATATCCTTTCACTTACTAATTTTAGATTTTGGCAGTTAATCTTGCCTACAGTAACTATTACTCTGCTGTTTCAATAATATTTTCTATTTGTCTCCTTTTTTCTACACTTACTTATTGATAGTTTTCTAGAAGGAAGGTCACATGCAATTATTACTTAAACATCATTAAATATTTAATTGTTACTCAGTCATTAGTTTATTTAAGTATGCTTGTTTTGTTTGTTGTTTAGTCACTAAGTCATGTCCAGCTCTTTTGTGACACCATGGACTGTAGCCCACCATGTACCATAGCCTACCAGTCTTTTCTGTCCGTGGTATATCCCAGGCAAGAATACTGGAGTAGGTTGTCATTTCCTTTTCCATCGGATCTTTACAATCCAGGAATAAAACCCATGTCTCCTACATTGGCAGGCAGATTCTTTACCACTGAGTCACCAGGGAAGACTTTTATATAAGTTCTATATATTTAATTTATCATTTAATGGTTTCCATATTTATTTTTATTGTTCAAATTATTGTTGCTTTAGCCATTGGAAGTTCTTCAGAGTGTCTTCTATGCCCTTTTGATATAACTTGCTTTTTTCCCTTAACTTTTGGAAAGTTACTAGCAGATGCTCCAGAATTGTCTGACATTTTCTCTGCTTCACTCTAGAGTTAGTCATTTCTGGCTTCTTTATCTGGACAGTGTTATTTAGAAATCAATATCTGATCTTGGGATATATTTTTATTACATAAGTGTCATTCCTTTTAGTCTCTTTTAGTGGACAATGATAAAACATATATGTATGACTATAAGTCATTACAGTCACACCATAATCTAGCAATACAAGGTTCCTTATAGTCTTCTGTTCATGCACACTTATTTATTTATTGTTTTCGTCTAGGCTGGGTCTCCATTGTGGTGCATGAACTCTTTCTTGCTTTGCATGGGGGTTTTCTCTATTTGTGGAGAGTGGAGACTATTTGCTAGTTGTGGAGCACAGGCTCTAGAGTGTGTGGGCTTCAGTAACTGCAGTGCACAGGCTCAGCAGTTTCAGCTTGAAGGTTCTAGAGTGCTCGCTCAGTAATTGTGGTACACAGTCTTTGTTGTCCTGTGGCATGTGAAAACTTAGTTCCCAGACCAGGGATTGAACTCATGTGCCCTGCATTGGCAAGGAGATTCTTAGCCACTGGACTACCAGGGTAGTGCCTGCCCATGTTTACTTGTAAATTCTTTCCCCCAAATGAGAAAAACACTCTTGCTATCAACAAATTGCTTATTTGTTGATTTGCAGGTAAAATAATATTAGAATTAATAACATATTCCTCTCTGAAAGACAAATTTACCTCCAAGAGTACAGTGTATATGTGCAATTTTTTTTTTCATTTATCCTTACAGTATCCAGTTAAAACAGTGTTTACTAAACTTAGTTCATCTCCCCCCCCCCCCCACTGGCCCTGCCCCACACAATCTCTTCAGTCAAATAATGCTATACATTTGCAATACAGTTAGATTCATGTCACTCAGCATTCTGTTCTAGGCTTTCCTAGATCACTGGACAGCAATCCAGTGATTTGCTTTTATTTGTATATATTAAGTTTTACTGTTTATGGTGTACAATTCTAAGAGTACTGACAAATACATGGAAGAGCATGAAAAAAAGTTCTCCCACCATCTAAAATCCCCCTGTGGCCCTAATTTTATTCCAACCTGACAACATTGATCTGTTATCCATCCCTAAAGCTCTGCCATTTTCAGAATGTTATACAAATAGAATAATGCAATATATAGTCTTTTGAGTTTGATTTCATTCACTTAAAAATGCACTTATGACTCATTTGTGTTTTTGTGTGAATCAATAGCTCTGTTTTATTGTTGAGTATCATTCCATTATACAGACATACAATAGTTTGTGTACTCATTCATTTGTGGAAATAATGTTTTCCATTTGAAGAATTATGAATAGAGCACTGAAATATTTTCACACATACTTGAACCTAAGTTCTCATTTTTTCATAGGAACTTGCTAGAAGAAGGTGAAAGTGAAAGTAAAAGTTGCTCAGTAGTGTCCGACTCTTTGCAAACCCATGGACTTTACAGTCCATGGAATTCTCCAGACCAGAATATTGGAGGGGGTAGCCATTCCTTTCTCCAGGGGATCTTCCCAACCCAGGGATCGAACCCAGGTTTCCCACATTGCAGGCAGATTCTTAACCAGCTGAGCCACCAAGAAAGCCCAGAAGTTAAACTGGGTTATATGGCAATCACACATTTCAAAATTTTAAGAAACTGTCAAACTGATTTTTTTTTTTTTTTTTAGCTTTTAAAAATCTGGCTGTGCTGAGCAGCTTGCAGGATCTTAGTTCCCCCACCAGGGATTGAACTTTTACCCTTGGCACTGAAAACATGGAGTTCCTAAACACTGGACCACCAAGGAATTTCCCTGTAAAACTTGTAGTGTTTGACAAATATAATATATTTATATAATATACTTGTATATATTTGACTTATATATTCATATCATTTTGTCTTCCCATCAGCAATGAATGAGTTTCTCTTATTTTCTTGCCAGCATTTGATATTCAAAGTGTTTTTGATACTAACGATACTCATAAGTGTGTAGTAGTATCTTACTATAGCTTTAATTTGCCTATTCCTAATACTTAATGATGTAGAGCAATTTTACATACTTATTTTCCATTTATATATCTTCTTGGCTGAAAAAACTGTTCAGATCTTTTACCTACTTTTAAAAGTTTAATTGTTTTCTTAGTTTTGAGTTGTAAGAGCTCTGTATATAGGTCCATTATCAGAAATGTGATTTATATTAAATGTGTGACATGTCTTACAATTTTCTTAAGAGAGCAAACATTTCTTTTTATTTCTGTAAATTTCAGTGTACATTTTTTTTTCTTTTATAAATCTCATTTCTGATGCTATATGCATCATAACCAAATCTAAGCTTGCAAAGATTTTCTGCTATACTTATTTTAAATTTTTTTATATTTAGAAATATGAACTGTTTTAAGTTAATTTTGCATAAGTTAAAGCAGGCTCCATCCCTGGGTGGGGAAGATCCCATGGAAGAGGAAATGGCGACCCACTCTAATAATCTTGCTTGGAAAATTCCATGGACAGAGGAGCCTGGTGGGTTACAGTCCATGGGGGTCTCAAAGAATTGGGTGAGACTGAGCACACACACTTTAAGACATGTGTTTCAAGACTTTTTAAAAATTTATTTTATTTCTTGACTTGCAATGGCTAAGACTTCCAATAGGATGTCTAATATGAGTCATGATATTTTTACTCTGTTCCTGTATTAAGGAGAAGTTAGCTGTGAATATCTTGTTTTTTGTTATTTGAATTATATTTATTATGTTCAGGAAGCCTTATTCTATTTGTAATTTTCTGAGAGTTTTTATCATAAATATTATTGTTGTTCAATGCTAGGTCATGTCAGACTCTTTGCAAGCTCATGGACTGCAGCATGCCAGGCTTCTCTATCCTTCACTGTCTCCAAGAGTTTGCTTAAACTCATGTCCACTGAGTTGGTGATGCCATCCAACTATCTCATCCTCTGACACCCCCTTCTCTGCTGGATTTATTTATATGCTTTGTCTGAAACTGGTGATATATTCATTTAGTTTTACTTATTTAACCTTTCTCTATGGTGGGAAGATACCCTGGAGAAGAGAAAAGCTAGCCACTCCAGTGTTCTAGCCTGTAGAATTCCATGGACTGTATAGTTCATGAGGTCACAAAGAGTCGGACATGACTGAGTGACTTTCACTTTCAATTTGTGGTGAATTTTATTAATTTTTTTTTAATATTGGTCCAGTCTTATTAATAGAATGAGCTTCAGTAATGATATGTTATCTTTTCATGTATTGTTGGATTCAATTTGCTAAAATTTATTGAGTATCCTATGTATCAGTGAAGGACCTTGGAATTTATTCTCCTTTATGGTACTGTCTTTACCAAGATTTTGTAAAAGGGGGATGATGATAATAATGAGCAGAAAGAGGTTCTCTCTTTAGCTTTCTGGAAGAGCTCGTTTAGAATCAGTACTTTTTTTTTTTTTTTCCTTAAATATTCAGGAGAACTCATTAGTGACATTTCTGGATCTTTTATTTTATTTGTGAATAGTTTTAGCTATAAATTTAATTTATTTAATAGACATAGAGTATCTAGGTTAGTTACTTATTATGAGTGAGACTTGATAGTTTATATCTTTCAAAGAGTGGACTTTATTTTCAAATTTATCTTCATAAGTTATGGCATTTTCCCCTCATTATCATTGTAATGTTTTATGTAATCTATAATGAAGTTCCTTTTTTTCCCTCATGATATTGGTGACCTGTGATTTCTCTCATTTTTTCTTGATCGATTTCACAACAAATTTCTTAATTTTGATGACTTTACAAGAAATAAGCTTTCAGGTATCATAGAGTTCCTTCACTGAGTATCTCCTTTTAATTTCACTGATTTCCCCCCCTCCCAATTTGTATGCTTTTCTTCTTTCTGTTTATTTTGTTTTACATTTTCTACTCTCTTAGGGTAGAAGCATAGGCTACCAATTTTAGATTTTTATTTGTTTAAAAAAAAATCCTTTTGGAGTATACTTGACTTACAATGTTGTATTAGCTTTGGGTATATAGCAAAATGAATCAGTTATACATATAGATATAAACACTCTATTTTAGGTTATTTTCCCATAAAGGCCATTACAGAGTACTGAGTAGAGTCCCCTATGGTATACAGTAGGTCTTTATTAGTGATCTATTTTATACCTAGTAGTGTGTCTATATCAATTCCAGCCTCCCAATTTAGCCCCCTCCTCTCTTAAGCAGTATCAAATGACATGTCTTTCTCTAACTTACTTAACTCAGTATGATAATCTTTAGATTAATTTTTGTTGCTGCAAAGTGACATACTTTTTTCTTTTTTATGGCTAAATTATATTCCATTGCATATATGTACAAAATCTTCTTTATGCATTCCTCTGTTGACAGGCATTTAGGTTGCTTACACATCTCGGCTGTTGTAAACTGGTTCAGAAAAAACTGGGATGCATGTATCTTTTCAAATTATGGCTTTCTCTGGATATATGCCCAGGAGTGGGATAGTTGGATCATTTAGTTGCTCTATTTTTAGTTTTTTTTTTTTTTTTTAGGGAATCTCCACTATTCTCCATAGTGGCTGTACCAATTTACATTCCCACCAACAGCGTAGGAAAGTTTCCTCTACTCCACACCTTCTCCAGCACTTACTGTTGTAGATTTTTTTGAGGATGGTCTTGAATTTTTGTTTCTAATAAAATTAAAAGCATTTAATTTTAACAGTCTTAAATTTCACTGTTTAAACTTTGACGTTCATGTGTTTCTCATTGTTTGGAATATTTTATCAGTTCAAGAGCTGGACACAACTTAGCGCAATAAAAAAAGAAGAAGAAGAAACAATGCCAGAAAAGAGATATTGAATCAGTTCAATATCTCTTTTCTGGCATTGTTTCTTCTTTTATTGTTTCTTTTTTTATTGTGCTAAGTTGTGTCCAACTCTTGCTATCCCATGAACCTTAGCCTTCCAGGCTCCATTGTCTATGGGATTCTCCAGTCAAGAATAATGCAGCGGGTTGCCATTTCCTTCCCAGGGGAACTTCCTGACCCAGGAGTTGAACCCAAGTCTCCCCCACTGCAGGCAGATGCTTTACTGACTGAGTTACATGGGAAGACCTTTCTTCTGCTATATCAGTTTTAAATCTTACTGCTATATTTTAATATGGTTTTAATGATTCTGTCTCGCTCTCTCTCATTTTTTTGTTTAGTATTCTCTCTTTGTTTTGGGGTTCTGGCAGTTTTACTATTTATATGTATCCTATTTATTCTTCTTGGGGATTGTAGTACTTTTTAATGGCATGATATGAAGTTATTTTTGATTTTGAACATTCTCCAGCATTTTGTCTTCAAACATTGCTTGTGATCTCTCTCTTTTTTCCTTCTCAAACTGAAATTGAATCTATTTTAAAACCTTACCTTGAACATATTAAATATAATTATAATTGTTTTTGTTGTTCAGCCACTAAGTCATGTCCAACTCTTTGTGACCAATGGACTACAGCACACCAGGCTTCCCTGTCCTTCACCATCTCATCCTCTGACATCCACTTATCCTGCTTTCAATCTTTCCCAGTATCAGGGTCTTTCCAAAGAGTTGGCTCTTTGCATCAGGTGGCTAAAGCATTATCTTAGTCATTACTAATAATTCCATTATTTAGCCATTTAAATAATTGAATTTCACCCCATTGTCTATTATTTCTCCCAGGTTTAGATAATGTTGTTTCAACTCTAATAATAGTTGATTATTTTTCACTGATAGCCAGACATTGTTTATGAAAGAAATTGAAATTATCCCAGGTAATAGATAACTAGAAATATTGAGAGCATTTATTTTTTTATTTGCATATGGCTATGGGATTCCCACTTGAGGAGTGAATGGCTGACCACTTCAGTAATCCTGCCTTGAGAACCCCATGAACAGTATGAAAAGGCAAAAAGATAGGACACTGAAAGATGAACTCCCCAGGTTGGTAGGTGCCCAATATGCTACTGGAGATCACTGGAGAAATAACTCCAGAAAGAATGAAGAGATGTAGCCAAAGCAAAAACAACACCCGGTTGTGGATATGACTGGTTAGGAAGCAAGGTCTGATGCTGTAAAGAGCAATATTGCCAAGGAACCTGGAATGTTAGGTCCATGAATCAAAGCAAATTGGAAGTGGTCAAACAGGAGATGGCAAGAGTGATTGCTGACATTTTAGTAATCAGCAAACTAAAATGGACTGGAATGGGTGAATTTAACTCAGATGAGCATTATATCTATTACTGTGGGCAAGAAACCCTTAGAAGAAATGGAGGAGCCATAATAATCAACCAAAGAGTCCAAAATGCAGTACTAGGGTGAAATCTCAAAAATGACAGAATGATTTCTTTTCGTTTTCAAGGCAAACCATTCAATATCACAGTAATACAAGTCTATGGCCCAACCAGTAATGCTGAAGAAGCTGAAGTTGAACGGTTCTATGAAGACCTATAAGACCTTCTAGAATTAACACCCCCCAAAAGATGTCCTTTCCATTATAGGGGACTGGAATTCAAAAGTAGGAAGTCAAGAGATACCTGGAGTAACAGGCAAATTTGGCTTTGGAGTACAGAATGAAGCAGGGCAAAGGATAATAGAATTCTGCAAAGAGAATACAGTGGTCATAGCAAACACCCTCTTCCAACAACACAAGAGAAGATTCTACACATGGACATCACTAGATGGTCAACACCGAAATCAGATTGATTATATTCTTTGCAGCCAAAGATGCAGAAGCTCTATACAGTTGGCAAAAATAAGACTGGGAGGTGACTGTGGCTCAGATCTTCAGCTGCTTATTGCCAAATTCAGATTTAAACTGAAGAAAGTATGGCAAACCACTAGACCACTCAGGTATGACCTAAATCAAATCCCTACAATTATACAGTGGAAGTGAGAAATATATTTAAGGGACAGTCTGATAGACAGAGTGCCTGATGAACTATGGACTGAAGTTCATAACATTGGAGACAGGGAGCAAGACCATCCCCCCAAAAAAAGAAATTCAAAAACACAAAATGGCTGTTTGGGGAGGCTTTACAAATAAGCTGTGAAAAGAAGAGAAGCCAAAAGGAAAGGAGAAAAGGAAAGATATACCCATTTGAATGCACAGTTCTGAAGAATAGCAAGGAGAGATAAGAAAGCCTTCCTCAGTGCAAAGAAATAGAGGAAAACAATAGAATGGAAAAGACTAGAGATTTCTTCAAGAAAATTAGAGATACCAAGAGAATATTTCATGCAAAGATGGGCTTGATAAAGGACAGAAATGGTATGGACCTATCAGAAGCAGAAGATATTAAGAAGTGGCAAAAATATACTGATGAACTGTACAAAAAAGATCTTCATGACCCAGATAATCACGATGGTGTGATCACCCACCTAGAGCCAGACATCCTGGAATGTGAAGTCAAATGGGCCTTAGGATGTGTCACTATGAATAAAGCTAGTAAAGGCAATGGAATTCCAGTTAAGCTATTTCAAATTCCAAAAGATGATGCTTTAAAAGTGCTGCACTCAATATGCCAGCAAACTTGGAAAATTCAGCAGTGGCCACAGGATTGGAAAAGGTCAGTTTTCATCCAATTCCTAAGAAAGGCAATGGCAAAGAATGCTCAAGCTACTGCACATTTGCACTCATCTCACACCCTAGCAGAGTAATGCTTAAAATTCTCCAAGCCAGACTTCAACAATACATGAGCCATGAACTTCCAAATGTTCAAGCTGGTTGTAGAAAATGCAAAGGAACCAGAGATCAAATTGCCAACATTCACTGGATCATTGAAAAAGCAAGAGAGTTCCAGAAAAACATCTATTTCTGCTTTATTGACTATGCCAAATCCTTTGACTGTGTGAATCACAATAAACTGTGGAAAATTCTTCAAGAGATTGGAATAGCAGACCATCTGACCTACCTCTTGAGAAATCTGTATGCAGGTCAGGAAGCAACAGCTAGAACTGGACATGAAATGACAGACTGGTTCCAAATAGGAAAAGGAATTCGTCAAGGTTGTATATTGTCACCCTGCTTATTTAACTTATATGCAGAGTACATCCTTAGAAATGCTGGGCTGGATGAAGCAAAAGCTGGAATCAGGATTGCTGGGAGAAATATCAATAACCTCAGATATGCAGATGACACCACCCTTATGGCAGAAAGTGAAGAAGAACTAAAAAGCCTCTTGATGAAAGTGAAAGAGGAGAGTGAAAAAGGTGGCTCAAAGCTCAACATTCAGAAAACAAAGATCATGTCATCCCATCACTTCATGGCTAATAGACGGAGAAACAGTGGAAGCTGTGGCAGACTTTATTTTTTGGGCTCCAAAATCACTGCAGATCTGTGGTGTTGGAGAATACTCTTGAGAGTCCCTTGGACTGCAAGGAGGTCCAGCCAGTCCATCCTAAAGTGTCTTGTCATCTGCATATCTGAGGTTTTTGATAATTCTTTTCCAGTCTTGATTCTAGCTTATTATTCAGCCAGTCCAGTATTTCTCATGATGTACTCTGTATATAAGTTAAATAAGCAGGATGACAATATACAGACTTCATATACTCCTTTCTCAATTTGAAACCAGTCTGTTATTCAATATCCAATTCTAACTATTGCTTCTTGACCTGCATACAGATCTCTCAGCAGGCAGATCAGGTGATGTGATATTCCCGTCTCTTGAAGAATTTTTTACAGTTTGTTGTGATCCACACACTCAAAGGCTTTGGCATGGTCAAAAAAGCAGAAATAGATATTTTTCTGGAACTGTCTTGCTATTTCGATGATCCAACAGACATTGGCAATTTGATCTCTGGTTCCTCTGCATTTTCTGAAACCAGCTTGAATATCTGGAAGTTCACAGTTCATGTACTATTTAAGCCTGGCTTGGAGAATTTTGAGCATTACTTTGCTAGCAAGTGAGATGAGTGCAATTGTGCAGTAGGCTGAGCATTCTTTGGCATTGCCTTTCTTAGGATTGGAATGAAAACTGACTTGTGGCAGTCTTTTGGCCACTGCTGTGCTTTCCCAATTTGCTGGCATATTGAGTGCAGCACATTCACAGCATCATCTTTTAGGATTTGAAATAGCTCAACTGGAATTCCATCACCTTCACTGGCTTTATTCATAGTGATGCTTCCTAAGGCCCACTTGACTTTGCATTCCAGTTTATATTGCTCTAAGTGAGTGATTACACCATCGTGGTTATCTGAGTCATGAAGATCTTTTTTGTATAATTCTTCTGTGTATTCTTGCTACCTCTTCTTAATATCTTCTGCTTCTGTTAGGTCCATAACATTTCTGGCTTTATTGTGCCCATCTGTACATGATAAGTTCCCTTGGTATCTCTGATTTTCCTGAAGAGGTCTCTAGTCTTTCCCATTCTAATGTTTTCCTCTATTTCTTTGCATTGATCATTGAGGAAGCCTTTCTTATCTCTCTTTGCTATTCTTTGGGACTCTGCATTCAAATAGGTATGTCTTTACTCCTTTACATTTCACTTCTCTTCTTTTCACAGCTGTTTGTAAGGCCCCTTCAGACAACCATTTTGCCTTTTTGCATTTCTTTTTCTTGGGGATGGTCTTGATCACTGCCTCCTGTACACTGTCATGAACCTCTATACATATTTCTTCAGGCACTCTATCAGATCCAATCCCTTGAATCCATCTACCACTTCCCCTATATAATCATAAGTGATTTGATTTAGGTCATACCTGAATGGTCTACTGATTTTCCCTACATTTTTCAATTTAAGTCTGAATTTGGCAATAAGGAATTCATGATCTGAGCCACAGTCAGCTCAGCTCCCATTCTTGTTTTTGATGACTGTGTAGATGCTTATCCATCTTTGGCTGCAAAGAATATAATCAATCTGATTTTGGTATTGACCATCTGGTGATGTCCATGTGTAGAATCTTCTCTTTTGTTGTTGGAAGACGGTGCTTGCTATGACCAGTGCGTTTTCTTGGCAAAACCTTAAAAGACCTTGCCCTGCTTCATTCTGTACTCCAAGGCCAAATTTGCCTGTTACTCCAGGTATCTCTTGACTTTCTACTTTTGCATTTCAGTCCCCTGTAATGAAAAGGACATTTTTGAGGGGTATTACTTCTAGAAGGTCTTGTAGGTATGCACAGAACCGTTCAACTTCAACTTCTTCAGCATTATTGATCGGGGCATAGACTTGGGTTACTGTGATATTGAATAGTTTGCTTTGGAAAGAAACAGAGATCATTCAGTTGTTTTTGAGATTGCATCCAAGTAATGCATTTCAGACTCCTTTGTTGACTATGAAGGCTACTCTATTTCTTCTAAGGGATTCTTGCCCACAGTAGTAGGTGCAATGGTGAACTGAGTTAAACCCATGCATTTCATTGTATTTTAGTTCTCTGATTCCTAAAATGTTGACAATCACTCTTGCCATCATCTCCTGTTTGATCATTTCCAATGTGCCTTGATTCATGGACCTAACATTCCAGCTTCCTATGCAATATTGTTCTTTACAGTATCTGACTTTAATTCTGTCACTAGTCAAGCCCATAACTGGGTTTTGTTTTATCTCTGGCTCTGTATCTTCATCCTTCCTGGATTTATTTCTCTAGAGATCTCCTGTAGCATATTGGGCACCTACAGACCTGTGGAGTTTATCTTTCAGTGTCCTATCTTTTTGAAGTTTTCTTACTGTTCATGGGCTTATCAAGGCAAGGATACTGAAGTGGTTTACCATTCCCTTCTCCAGTGGATCATGTTTTGTCAGAACTCTCCACCATGACCTGTCTATTTGGGTGGCCCTACATGTCATGGCTCATAGTTTCATTGAGTTAGACAGGGCAGTGATCCATATGATCAGATTGGTTAGTTTTCTGTGATTGTGGTTTACATTCTGTCTGCCCTCTGATGGAGAATGATAGAGGCTTATGGAAGCTTCCTGGTGGGAGGGACTGACTGAGAAGGAAACTGGGTTTTGTTCTGATGGGCACGACCAGGCTCAGTGAATCTTTAATCCAATTTTCTGTTTATGTGCAGTGCTGTGTACCCTCCCTGTTATTCTTCCTGGTGGATGTAATGAAGATAATGGTTCAGTTCAATTCAGTCGCTCAGTCGTGTCCAACTCTTTGTGACACCATATATCGCAGCACACCAGGTCTCCCTGTCCATCACCAACTCCCGGAGTTCACAGACTCATGTTCATCAAGTCGGTGATGCCATCCAGCCATCTCATCCTCTGTTGTCCCCTTCTCCTCCTGCCCCCAATCCCTCCCAGCATCAGGGTCTTTTCCAATGAGTCAACTCTTTGCATGAGGTGGCCAAAGTACTGGAGTTTCAGCTTTAGCATCAGTCCTTCCAATGAACACCCAGGACTGATCTCCTTTAGGATGGACTGGTTGGATCTCCTTGCAGTCCAAAGGACTCTCAAGAGTCTTCTCCAACACTACAGTTCAAAAGCATCAATTCTTTGATGCTCAGCTTTCTTCACACTCCAACTCTCACATCCATACATGACCACTGGAAAAACCATAGCCTTGATTAGATGGACTTTTGTTTGCAAAGTAATGTCTATGCTTTTAATATGCTATCTAGGTTGGTCATAGCTTTCCTTCCAAGGAGTAAGTGTCTTTTAATTTCATGGCTGCAATCACCATCTACAGTGATTTTTGAGCCCCCCAAAAACAAAGTCTGACACTGTTTCCACTGTTTCCCCATCTATTTCCCATGAAGTGATGGGACTAGATGCCATGACCTTAGTTTTTTGAATGTTGAGCTTTAAGCCAACTTTTTCACTCTCCTCTTTCACTTTCATCAAGAGGCTTTTGAATTCCTCTTCACTTTCTGCCATAAGAGTGGTGTCATCTGCATATCTGAGGTTATTGATATTTCTCTCGGCAATCTTGATTCCAGCTTGTGCTTCTTCCAGCCCAGCGTTTCTTATAATGTACTCTGCATATAAGTTAAATAACCATGGTGACAATATGTAGCCTTAATGTACTCCTTTTCCTATTTGGGAACCAATCTGTTGTCCATGCCCAGTTCTAACTGTTGCTTCCTGACCTGCATATAGCTTTCTCAAGAGGCAGGTCAGGTGGTCTGGTATTCCCATCTCTTTCAGAATTTTCCACAGTTTATTGTGATCTACACAGTCAAAGGCGTTGGCATAGTTAATAAGGCAGAAATAGATGTTTTTCTGGAACTCTCTTGCTTTTTCAATGATCCAGCGGATGTTGGCAATATCTGGATCCTCTGCCTTTTCTAAAACCAGCTTGAACATCTGGAATTTCATTGTTTATGTATTGCTGAAGCCTGGCTTGGAGAATTTTGAGCATTACTTTACTAGCGTATGAGATGAGTGCAATTGTGTGGTAGTTTGAGCATTCTTCATCATTACCTTTCTTTGGGATTGGAATGAAAACTGACCTTTTCCAATCCTGTGGCCACTACTGAGTTTTCCAAATTTGCTGGCATATTGAGTGCAGCACTTTCACAGCATCATCTTTCAGGATTTGAAATAGCTCCACTGGAATTCTATCACCTCCACTAGCTTTGTTCATAGTGATGCTTTCTAAGGCCCTCTTGACTTCACTTTCCAGGATGTCTGGCTCTAAGTGAGTGATCACATCATCATGATTATCTTGGTCATGAAGCTCTTTTTTTGTACAGTTTTTCTGTGTATTTTTGCCACCTCTTCTTAATATCTTCTGCTTCTATTAGGTCTGTACCATTTCTATCCTTTATTGAGCCCATCTTTGCATGAAATGTTCCCTTGATATCTCTAATTTTCTTGAAGAGATCTCTAGTCTTTCCCATTCTGCTGTTTTCCTCTATTTCTTTGCATTGATTGCTGAGGAAGGCTTTCTTATCTCTTCTTGCTATTCTTTGGAACTCTGCATTCAGATACTTATATCTTTCCTTTTCTCCTTTGCTTTTCACTTCTCTTCTTTTCACAGCTTTTTGTAAGGCCTCCTCAGACAGCCATTTTGCTTTTTTGCATTTCTTTCCCATGGGGGTGGTCTTGAAACCTGTCTCCTGTACAGTGTACACAAACCTCCATCCATAGTTCATCGGGCACTCTATCTACCAGATCTAGTCCTTTAAATCTATATCTCATTTCCACTGCATAATCATAAGGGATTTGATTTGTCTTACTTGGGTTTCTCTTACCTTGGACATGGGGTATCACTTCATGGCTGCTCCAGCAAGGCCCAGTCACCACTCCTTACCTTGGAAGAGAGGTGTCTCCTCACGGCTACCCTTCCTGACTTTGAACGTGGAGTAGCTCCTCTCGGCCCTCCTGTGCCCGCGCAGCCGCTAGAAGATAATGGTGACCTTCTTCAAAATTTCCCGTGCATGCACTGCTGTACATTGTGCCCCAACTCTGTAGCAGACCATCACCAACCCATACCTCTGCTGGAGACTCCTGGACACTCACAGGCAAGTCTGGAACAGTCTCTTGTGGGGTCACTGCTCCTTTGTCCTGTGTCCTGGTGCACACAAGGTTTTGTTTGTGCCCTCCAAGAGTCTGTTTCCCATTCCTGTGTAAATTCTGGTGGGATTAATGACGACCTCCTCCAAGAGGGCTTATACCATACCCAGATCTACTGCACCCAGAGCCCCTACCTCTGCAGCAGTCCACTGCTGACCTGTACCTCCACAGGAGACACTCAAACACAGTTCTGGCTCAGTCTCTGCAGGATCTCTGGGTCCTGGCACACAGAAGACTTATTTGAGCCCTCTGAGCATCTCTGGTGAGTATGGCATTTGATTCTAAACACAATTTCCCCCCTCCTACCATCTTTCTGTGGCTTCTCCTTTGCACGTGGACATGGGATATCTCCTCAAAGTCACTCCAGCACCGCACAGCCACCACTCCAGCACCTACTGTCTTGCTGGAGTTTCTCTACTCGTATCTTAGTTAATTTATTGGAGTTGTCATGCATCATTTCTTTCATTTTCTTATATATCTCTTAGACTAAAATTGGCATTGAAATGTGTATCTTTACCATTTCTTTTTTTTTGTAATTTCCATTTCTCCATAGCTTCTGTTTCTACTCGATTTATTTTTGTGGTATCCTTTGATCTTGTCTTCTAGTTACTTAATTTGGACTTTTCCTTGTCCTATTATGCTACCCATATTCATCAACTGAATGAACTCATTGTGGTTTGCATATTGTATTCCTCAATTCATCTTTCATTTTTTTTCCTAAACAGCAGTATCTTTAAAGTACTAAACTGCTTTTTTTTTTATTACTTATTCTTAATTCATATATGTTCTTCCCTTTTTTACTTTTTTTTTTTTGCCACTTTATAGCTTGTGTATCAGCCACACCTCATGCTTTATTTTACTCATTTTATATCCTTACATGGTTAGATAGCATCACTGCCTCAATGGACATGAATTTCCGCAAACTCCAGTGATAGTGAGGGACAGAGCAGTCTGGTGTGCTGCAGAACATGGCGTCCCAATGAATAAGACACAGCTTAGCAACTGAACAACAGTGGTAATTCACTTCGATGCTTTTACCGAGTTTAAGTTTTCCTCTTATTTTTCTCTTTTGGCGCACTGATTGATTTTAGATATCTTTTGGTTCCTCTACATGAGCTCATAAATCTTTTACTCTATTGTTCAATTGCTCAGTTCTGTCTGACCCTTTGAGACCCCATGGACTATGGCCTGCCAGGCTCCACTGTCCATGGTATTTTCTTGGCAAGAATACTGAAATGGATAGCCATTCCCTTCTCCAGAGGATTTTCCTGACCCAAGGATCAAACCCAGGTTTGCTGCATTGCAAGCAGACGCTTTACCATCTGAGCCACCAGGGAAGACGTGAGTTCATACACATGCTTAAGAAATTCTTTAAGAATGTCAGCATGCTCCCCTTTTGTACTCCACCAGGGATATAGAATAAAATCCACTGTCAGGGCAAACGGTCCTAGCTGAGCTCCAAAACTTTGGGGATTGAATATGCTATCATGTAGATGCCTCCATTGGTGGACTTTTCAGATCAATTGATTCTCCTTTCTTCCAAAAAATCCCATAACATAAGGCATAGCCCCAATAGTATATCCCTACTATCTGCCACTATCATGAAATCTTGTTGAAATTGCTTTCTTTCAGGGATCAACTATACTCTGGGCCTAGTTACCTGATTGAAATCACTGTTGAAATCCCCACCTCTGCTAATTTACCATCATGGCTGTCATAGTCATGACTTCCTATACACATGAAATGTATTGATTGTGTTCCTGTCTTATTACTCTTGTTCTCCTGAAATGCCTTAAAATGTCTATCTTTTTGGCTCAGTTTAGCTGTCTCTTTGATACTTCCTATTTTGTTCTGTTTCTACACATGATCTTTTCTATGCAAAATGTTTTTTCCCTTTTCTAGCATATAGGAAAAACCAACATAGTGCATTTAGCATGCTATGTTGTACCTGGGCTCAAGAAACTAGGGTTTCCTGCTTCATTTATTCCCCAAATGTTCTAGTCATATTGCACATAAAACCCAACACCTTCCTATTATAAAATTGTAACATTAAGCATGTTCATATTTTTATGCAGTAAATATTTATAAAATGTCTGCTTGGTTTTCAAATTAGGGGCTGCACCCTTATTAACCTGACAAGTTTTTAATATACCAGTTGACAATTTCATTTTCCTTAAATGTAAAGAAATGAGCTATTTTTCTAACCCTAACTGTTCATAAAAGAAGAAATAAGTTGGTGGAATAGAAATAATAGGAATCTTGAGAGAAAGTAATTATGAAATCTTTAAGAATCTGATAGTCAAGAGGAAATACAGATTTTACCATAGACATACAAAGATAAATTGGAAAACATTCAAATAAATTGTCAGCACTTTTACAGGCACTTATTTTAAAAACTCAAAAAAGTAAAACAAATTCTCATACACAAATGTATATGAATTTCATTAAATAGTTCTGAGGATAATACGTTTAAAATGATAGTGGTAAGAATACTAATTCATTTCGATATTTGGCAAAACTAATACAATATTGTAAAGTTTAAAAATAAAATAAAATTTAAAAAAATAAAATAAAATCCCATCCCCCCAAAAAAAAGAATACTAATTTGGAAGTAGCCTATGAAGACAATTTAAAAAAAAATAAAAGCTAACTTTTAAAAAACATATGCTCCACATGGCAAGAAGAAAAACAGAAAATAATCCTATTAGAGGGTAGCAGGTATCTGTTTGATATCTTCTGATACATATCTCAATGCTATCCAAAATGTTGATTGAATCAGTTCAGTTCAGTTACTCAGTGGTGTTCAGCTTTTGGCGACCCCATGGACTGCAGTCCATCATCAACTTCCAGATCTTGCTCAAACTCGTGTCCATTGAGTTGGTGATGCTATCCAACCATCTCATCCTCTTTCATCCCATTCTCCTCCCACCTTTAATCTTTCCCAGCATCAGGGTCTTTCACAAGAGTCAGTTTGGTACATCAGGTGGCCAAAATATTGGAGCTTCAGCTTCAGCATCAGTTCTTCCAATGGACATTCAGTACTGAGTTCCTTTAGGATGGACTGGTTTGATGTCCTTGCAGTCCAAGGGACTCTCAAGAGTCTTCTCCAACACCACAGTTCAAAAGCATCAAATCTTTGGCATTCAGTATCTCAGCTTTCTTTATAGTCCAGCTCTCACATTAATACATGGCTACTGGAAAATCCATAGGTTTGACTAGATGGATCTTTGTCAGCAAAGTAATGCCTCTGCTTTTTTAATATGCTGTTTAGGTTTATCATAGTTTTTTTCCAAGGAGCAAGCGTCTTTTAATTTCATGGCTACAGTCACCATCTTCAGTGATTTTGGAGCCCTCCAAAAAAGAGTCTATCACTGTTTCCATTGTTTTCCCCTCTATTTGCCACGAAGTGATGGAACCAGATGCCATGATCTTAGCTTTTTGAATGTTGAGTTTTAATCCAGATTTTTCACTCTCCTCTTTCATTTTCATCAAGAGGCTCTTTAGTTCCTCTTCATTTTCTGTCATAAGGGTAGTGTCATCTGCTTATGGGAGGTTATTGATATTTTTCCCAGCAATATTGATTCCAGCTTGTGCTTCATCCAGCCCAGCATTCTCATCAATTATTCTACACATAAGTTAAATAAGCAGGGGGACAATACACAGCCTTGAAGTACTCCTTTCCCAATTTGGAACCAATCTGTTGTTTCTGTTGTTTCATCTGGTTCTAAATGCTGATTCTTGATCTACATACAGATCTCTCAGGAGGCAGGTCAGGTGGTATAATATTCCCATCTCTTTAAGAATTTTGCACAGTTTGTTGTGATCTACATAATCAAAGGCTTTGGCATAACCAATAAAACAGAAGTAAATGTATTTCTGGAATTATCTTGCTTTTTCTATGATCCAAAAGATGTTGGCAATTTGATCTCAGGTTCCTCCGCCTTTTGTAAATCCAGCTTGAGCATATGGAAGTTCAGGGTTCACATACTTTTGAAGCCTCACTTGAAGAATTTGGAGCATTACTTTTCTAGCATATGAGATGAGTGCAATTGTGCAGTAGTCTGAGCATTCTTTGGCGTTGCCTTTCTTTGGGATTGGAATGAAAACTGACCTTTTCCAAAAGTGACCTGTAGCATTGCTGAGCTTTCCAGATTTGCTGCCACAGAGTGCAGCACTTTCACAGCATCATCTTTTAGGATTTGAAATAGCTCAGCTGGAATTCCATCACTTTCACTAGCTTTGTTGGTAGTGATGCTTCCTAAGGCCCACTTGACTTCACATTCCAGAATTCCTGGCTATAGGTGGGTGATCACACCATCGTGACTATCTGGGTCATGAGGATCTCCTTTGTATAATTCTCTGTATTGTTTCAAACTCTTTTTAGTATCTTCTGCTTCTGTTAAGTCCATACAATTTCTGTCCTTTCTTGTGCCCATCTTTGTATGAAATGTTCCCTTGGTATCTCTAATTTTATTGAAGAGATCTCTAGTCTTTCCCATTCTAATGTTCTCCTCTATTTCTTTCTTTTTTTTTTTTTTTTTCTGTTTGAACCATATTTTTTTAATCATAGACATGATTTATGAAAATGTTCTAGGCATATGAGTTTTTTCTTTCTCTCTCAAACAAAATGCACAGTAATTATAAATCTAACATTCAATTTTTCTGGGACTTGAAGAGCTAGAAGTAAAGTTTTAAAGTTGCTTTGCCTAATCTGTCTTCATTAGGTGTTGTAAGAGAAACTGCATGAGTTTCTTTTTTTTTTTTTTTACTTCAAAGAGTCTTTATTCTTAATATTCTGGCCTTCAGAACTAGTATAGCGTAAGCAATACTTGCTGAGTTAAATATGTAAAAAGTCTCATTTAGGCATAGAACAGTAAGCTAAAAAAATAACAAGCAATGTTCAATATATTGTGAATTTGCTACTAGAGAGATGAACTGTTAGGGCAGTTTCAATTTTTCTCCCTCTGATATGACTTATAAGCAACTGTCCACAACCCAGTTATTCTTTTTTTTTTTTTTTTAAATCACATGCTCCCCATCCTGAACCCTCCTCCCTCCCAACCTCCCCATACCATCCCCCTGGGCCTTCCCAGCGCACCAGCCCCAAGCATCCAGCATCGTGCACTGAACCTGGACTGGCATCTCGTTTCATACATGACATTTCACATGTTTCAATGACATTCTCCCAAATCTTCCCACCCTCTCCCACAGAGTCCATAAGACTGTTCTATACATCAGTGTCTCTTTTGCTGTCTCGTACACAGGGTTATCGTTACCATCTTTCTAAATTCCATATACATGCGTTAGTATACTGTATTTATGTTTTTCCTTCTGACTTACTTCACTCTGTATAATAGTCTCCAGTTTCATCCACCTCATTAGAACTGATTCAAATGTATTCTTTTTAATGGCTGAGTAATACTCCATTGTGTATATGTACCACAGCTTTCTTATCCATTCATCTGCTGATGGACATCTAGGTTGCTTCCATGTCCTGGCTATTATAAACAGTGCTGCGATGAACATTGGGGTACACGTGTCTCTTTCCCTTCTGGTTTCCTCAGTGTGTATGCCCAGCAGTGGGATTGCTGGATCATAAGGCAGTTCTATTTCCAGTTTTTTAAGGAATCTCCACACTGTTCTCCATAGTGGCTGTACCAATTTGCATTCCCACCAACAGTGTAAGAGGGTTCCCCTTTCTCCACACCCTCTCCAGCATTTATTATTTGTAGACTTTTGGATCGCAGCCATTCTGACTGGTGTGAAATGGTACCTCATAGTGGTTTTGATTTGCATTTCTCTGATAAAGAGTGATGTTGAACATCTTTTCAAGTGTTTGTTAGCCATCTGTATGTCTTCTTTGGAGAAATGTCTACTTAGATCTTTGGCCCATTTTTTGATTGGGTCATTTATTTTTCTGGAGTTGAGCTGTAGGAGTTGCTTGTATATTTTTGAGATTAGTTGTTTGTCGGTTGCTTCATTTGCTATTATTTTCTCCCATTCTGAAGGCTGTCTTTTCACCTTGCTAATAGTTTCCTTTGATGTGCAGAAGCTTTTAAGTTTAATTAGGTCCCATTTGTTTATTTTTGCTTTTATTTCCAATATTCTGGGAGGTGGGTCATAGAGGATCCTGCTGTGATGTATGTCAGAGAGTGTTTTGCCTATGTTCTCCTCTAGGAGTTTTATAGTTTCTGGTCTTATGTTGAGATCTTTAATCCATTTTGAGTTTATTTTTGTATATGGTGTTAGAAAGTGTTCTAGTTTCATTCTTTTACAAGTGGTTGACCAGATTTCCCAGCACCACTTGTTAAAGAGATTGTCTTTAATCCACTGTATATTCTTGCCTCCTTTGTCAAAGATAAGGTGTCCATATGTGCGTGGATTTATCTCTGGGCTTTCTATTCTGTTCCACTGATCCATATTTCTGTCTTTGTGCCAGTACCATACTGTCTTGATAACTGTGGCTTTGTAGTAGAGCCTGAAGTCAGGTAGGTTGATTCCTCCAGTTCCATTTTTCTTTCTCAAGATCGCTTTGGCTATTCGAGGTTTTTTGTATTTCCATACAAATTGTGAATTTATTTGTTCTAGCTCTGTGAAGAATACTGTTGGTAGCTTGATAGGGATTGCATTGAATCTATAAATTGCTTTGGGTAGTATACTCATTTTCACTATATTGATTCTTCCAATCCATGAACATGGTATATTTCTCCATCTATTAGTGTCCTCTTTGATGTCTTTCACCAGTGTTTTATAGTTTTCTATATATAGGTCTTTAGTTTCTTTAGGTAGATATATTCCTAAGTATTTTATTCTCTTCGTTGCAATGGTGAATGGAATTGTTTCCTTGATTTCTCTTTCTGTTTTCTCATTATTAGTGTATAGGAATGCAAGGGATTTCTGTGTGTTGATTTTATATCCTGCAACTTTACTATAATCATTGATTAGTTCTAGTAATTTTCTGGTGGAGTCTTTAGGGTTTTCTATGTAGAGGATCATGTCATCTGCAAATAGTGAGAGTTTTACTTCTTCTTTTCCAATTTGGATTCCTTTTATTTCTTTTTCTGCTCTGATTGCTGTAGCCAAAACTTCCAAAACTATGTTGAATAGTAATGGTGAAAGTGGGCACCCTTGTTTTGTTCCTGACTTTAGAGGAAATGCTTTCAATTTTTCACCATTGAGGATAATGTTTGCTGTGGGTTTGTCATATATAGCCTTTATTATGTTGAGGTATGTTCCTTCTATTCCTGCTTTCTGGAGAGTTTTTATCGTAAATGGGTGTTGAATTTTGTCAAAGGCTTTCTCTGCATCTATTGAGATAATCGTATTGCATTGATCATTGAGGCAGGCTTTCTTACATCCCCTTGCTATTCTTTGGAATTCTGCATTCAGATGCTCATAGCTTTCCTTTTCTCCTTTGCCTTTAGCTTCTCTGCTTTTCTCAGCTATTTGTAAGGCCTCCTCAAACAACCATTTTGCCTTTTTTCATTTCTTTTTCTTCGGGATGGTCTTGGTCACTGCCTCCTGTACACTGTCACGAACCTTTGTCCATAGTTCTTCAGGCACTCTATCAGATCTAATCCCTTGAATCTATTTGTCACTTCCACTGTATAATCATAAGGGATTTGATTTATGTCATACCTGAATGATCTACTGGTTTTCCCTATTTTCTTCAATTTAAGTCTAAATTTGGTAATAAAGAGTTCAAGATCTGAGCCACAGTCAACTCCCAGTCTTGTTTTTGTTGACTATATAGAGCTTTTCCATCTTTTGCTGCAGAGAATATAATCAATCTGATTTCAGTATTGACTATCTGGTGATGTCCATGTGCAGAATCTGTTCTTTTGTTGTTGGAAGAGGGTGTTTGCTATGACCAGTGTGGTCTGTTGGCAAAACTCTGTAGCCTTTGCCCTGCTTCTTTCTGTACTCCAAGGTCAAATTTGCCTGTTACTTCAGCTATCTCTTGACTTTCTACTTTTGCATTCCAGTCCCCCATAATGGGAAGGACGTCCTTTTTGGGTGTTAGTTCTAAAAGGTCTTCCTGGTCTTCATAGAACCATTCAACTTCAGCTTCTTCAACATTATTAGTTGGGGCCTAGACTTGGATTACTATAATATTGAATGGTTTGCCTTGGAAATATACAGAGATAATTCTGTCATTTTTGAGATTCCACCTAAGTATTGCATTTTAGACTCTTTTGTAGGCTATGAAGTCTACTCCATTTCTTCTAAGGCATTCTTGCCCACAGTAGTAGATATAATGGTCATGTGAATTAAATTCACCCATTCCAGTCCATTTTAGTTCACCAATTCCTAAAATGTTGATGTTCACTCTTGCCATTTCCTGTTTGACCACTTCCAATTGCCTTGATTCATAGGCCTAACATTCCAGGTTCCTATGCAATATTGTTCTTTCCATCATCAGTCTTTGCTCCCATCAGTAGTCATATCTACAACTGGGCATTGTTTTAGCTTTGGCTCCATCTCCTCATTCGTTCTGTAGTTATTTCTCCACTGATGTCTAGTAACATTATTGGGCATCTACCAACTTGGGGAGTTTATCTTTTAGTGTCATATCTTTTTGCCTTTTTATAGTGTTTAGAGGGTTCTCAAGGCAAGAATGCTGAAGTGGTTTGCCATTCCCTTCTCCAATGTACCACCTTTTGTCAGAACTCTTCACCATGACCTGTCCACCTTGGATGGCCCTACAGGGCATGGCTCATGGTTTTATAGAATTAAGTTAAGTTAAGTCACTTGCTCAGTCATGTCTGACTCTTTGCAACCCCGTAGACTGTAGCCCACCAGGCTCCTCTGTCCATGGGATTCTCCAGGAAAGAATACTGGAGTGGGTTGCCATTTCCTTCTCCAGGGGATCTTCCCGACCCAGGGATTGAACCCAGGCCTCCTGCATTGTGGGCAGACTCTTTAACCTCTGAGCCACCAGGGAAACAATGCTAATTGTGGTCCATGTGATCAGTTTGATTAGTTTTCTGTGATTGTGACTTTCTGTCTGCCTTCTGGCAGAGAAGGATAAGAGGTTTATGGAAGCTTTCTGATGGGAGAGACTGACTGAGGAGAAGCTGGGTCTTGTTCTGATGTGCAGGGCCATGCTCAGTAAATCTTTAATCCAATTTTCTGGTTATGTGTGTGGCTGTGTTCCTTCTCTGTGGTTTGACCCAAGACCAAACTATGGTAAAGGTAATAAAGATAATGGCAACCTCTTTCAAAAAGCCCCATCCATGCACTGCCACACTCAGTGCCCCCGACCCTGCAGCAGGCCAACACCTACTCACACCTCTGCCAGGGACTCCTGGACACTCACAGGCAAGTCTGCGTCAGTCTCTTGTGGAGTCACTGCTCCTTTCTCCTGGGTCCTGGGAGCACACAAAGTTTGTTTTGTGCCCTTCAAGAGTCTGTTTTCCTAGTCCTGTGCAAGTTCTGTAATCAAATCCCTCTAGGCCCCAAAGTCAAATTCCTTGGGGGATTCTCAGTCCTTTTGCCAGATCTCCAGTTTGGGAAGTCTTGTTGTGGGTCCTAGAACTTTCTTAACAGTATGAGAATTTATTTTATATAATTGTTCTGTAGTTTGTGGATTGTTTGATCAGTGGCTCTGTGGTGGGGTTAATGGCTACCTCCTCCAAGAGGGCTTATGCCACAGGTTTGCTGCACCCAGAGTCCCTGCCCCTGCAGCAGGCTACTGCTGACCTGCACTTTCACAGGAGACTCAAACACAGGTCTATCTCAGTCTCTGTGGGGTCTTTGTGTCCTGGTTCACATAATGTTTTGTTTAAGCCTTCTAAGCATCTCTGGCAGGTATGGAGTTTGATTCTAAATGTGATTTCACCCCTCCTACCATTTTGCTGGGGCTTCTTCTTTATTCTTGGATGCGGGGTATCTTTTATGGTGGGATCCAACATTTTCCTGCCCTTGGTTGTTCAGCAGTGAGTTGTAATTTTGGAGTTCTCACAGAAGATGAGCACATGTCCTTCTACTCTGCTATCTTGAACACTATTCACTTCATTGAATAGTGTTGAGAAAGATTAAAGTAAAAATGAGATAAAGTTTGGATCTTTAAAATTTGATCTTAGAAATATGATTGGAAAAAGAACATTTAAAAAAAAGATCAGCAATCAAAAAAAAAAAGCTCATAAATGTATGAAAGTAGTCAGAAAGACAAATATAAACTTAATTGTAAAGGGTGAGATAATTTTGTTTAACTTTTTTTGAAACATAATTTTCAAATCACATTTGAAAACATATCTTTCTAATCCATATCTTATTTTGATCTCTATCCTTGATTATTTTTATTTTTCACCTGAATTAGTTTTTTTTTTTTTTTTTAATCTAGTATACTTATTGAGAGATGACCTATTCATCCCTAGGTGGATTAGATTGCTTTAGTTTATATTAGATTATTATATGCTTTGGGTAAATTTTTTTCAACAATTCCTTTTTGGAGAGTGCTCAGTGCTGAGAGTTGGTGGGTCTCCTTACAGAAGAAAGGTGCTTTCCCTCTACTTAATAGTTTAAATTTAATAGGACTTAGATGCTTATCAAAGCATTATTTCAACCTTTCTATTTTCAACTCTTCCCAGTGCAATCAATACAGAGATTCTTAAGGGGCTGTTTTCTTATGACTGTACTAATATATCTCTGGTTTCACAAAATTCTATTTGCTCATAAACTTAAGGAGCACTTATAATATGGGACAGGAGACAAAAAGATACATTTGACTTTTCAATATATTAGAGAAACAGATGTGCAGAAAACTATTCTATTAATTTGGTTAACTGAACTCTGGTTATTAAGGATTACTGCAAAGACATGCTTTGCCATTAGTTAGGTGATATGGTCAGAGCTTAGTTGAGCTGTCTCAATGAGTACAATTTTATCCACTGTTCCATCACATTATGGCCATCCTGGGAAAGACAAACTTAAGGAAAGGTCTATTTTTATCAATGATTCTTGCTCATAAACTGTGAAATAAAGTTTCATTTGATGTCACCTTTAACCAAAATTTTTTTTTTTTCCTGGAAACTTCCATGAGTCAAGGATTTGAAGAAATGCAAGTTAGGCTTCATGCTTGACAAGATTCTTTCTCTCTTGCCTGATTAAAATGAGAGAAAGAGAGAACCCTGAGGAGTATTTTTAATACATTTTCCCCTGACACTGCATAAATCTAGGAACATTTATATGCTAATCAAATCAAAATAGGAATTATTAGTGACTGGAGAGCCCCAACATGGCTGTTATTTTCCCATCAACATATGATAACAGCTCTGACGCTGAATTAAGGAGCTGAATATTATATAAGCTCCCAAAGGTTATAGTACATGACAGGTTTAAGCAATATTAAAACTCAGAAACCCTGCCCCACCTTTTACATATTTATTTGGTATTACAAATTGTAAATATTTAAAAATACACAAAGATACAGCGTGGGTAAATTCTTAATGTTTAATGAAATTATTCATGATATACAAGGAGTCAAATAACTCAACAAATACTATGAAGGTTAATGCATGCAAATGAATCTGAAGAGTCCAGCAAAGAGAATAACACACTGTGTCCTTTCATAGGATGATCATGAAATGGAATTAAAGCGGTCTGATATTCATGGTTATAGGATATCTCATGGGATAAAAGACAGCAACTTTTCACTGAAGACCTACTAGCAGCTAATCGAGATCCAGTATCAGGTCTCCAGCTCACAGGCTGGAACATATTGATTCTTCATACACTCCTCATTTTAATACATTTAAAGATAGAAACCTGTTCATGGTTAAAATTCATATATTTACTTGACTTTTGGCAGTTTATCACCTGTTAAGACTTCAGCAGCTTATCAGAAAGAGCTATGCTATATAATCTCAGATGAACAAATAATGGGAAATTCAACATTAATTGAATGAAAGGAACTGGTGCAATACTTCCAGTGGGGATTATTGTATTTTTATTTCCAGGGTTTCTAATGTTCATATTTATAATGATCACAGATCATAATACAGAAGGTCTACATTTACACTTCCCATTTTGAACCATGCAATGCCTACACAAGTAAACCCTTCCCATAGTGAATGGGTAAGCAGAATTTCCTTAGTAGACTTAAATTGCATCTGCATTCAAAATGCCCTTTTCAAGTTCTTAACTTCAGTAGCAACAGCAGAAACCTTCTGATGTCTACGGAGCCTTAAGAAACTGATTCAGAAAAGTCAAGTGTAGATGTGTCCTATAAGAAGTTCAAAAAAGTATCTGTTAACAGTTAGAACTGAACATGGAACAACAAATTGGTTCCAAATAAGAAAAGGAGTATGTCAAGGCTGTATATTGTCACCCTATTTATTTAACTTATATGCAGAGTATATCATGAGAAATGCTGGGCTGGAGGAAGCACAAGCTGGAATCAAGATTGCCGGGAGAAATGTCAATAACCTCAGATATGCAGATGGCACCACCCTTATGGCAGAAAGAGAAGAAGAACTAAAGAGCCTCTTGATTAAAGTGAAAGAGGAAAGTCAAAAAGTTGGCTTAAAGCTTCTCAACATTCAGAAAACTAAGATCATGGCATCTGGTCCCATCACTTCATGGCAAATAGATGGGGAAAGTGGAAACAGTGGCAGACTTTATTTTTTGGGGCTCCAAAATCACTGCAGATGGTGACTGCAGCCATGAAATTAAAAGAGTCCTACTCCTTGGAAAGAAAGTTATGACCAACCCAGACAGGATATTAAAAAGCAGAGACATTACTTTGCCAACAAAGGTCTGTCTAGCCAAGGCTTTGGTTTTTCCAGTGGTCATGTATGGATGTGAGAGCTGGATTATAAAGAAAGCTGAATGCTGAAGAGCTGATGCTGTTGAAATGTGGTGTTGGAGAAAACTCTTGAGAGTCCCTTGGATTGCAAGGAAATCAAACCAGTCCATCCTAAAGGAAATCAGTCCTGAATATTCATTGGAAGGACTAAAGCTAAATTCTAAAGCTGAAACTCCAATACTTTGGCCACCTAATGAGAAGAACTGATTCAGCATTCCCTGATTCTGGGAAAGATTGAGGGCGGGAAGAGGGGGAAATGATAGAGGATGAGATGGTTGGATGGCATCACTGATTCAATGGACATGGGTTTGAGTAAGCTCCAGGAGTTGGTGATGGACAAGGAGGCCTGGTGTGCTGCAGTCCATGAGGTAGCAAAGAGTCAGACAAGACTGAGTGACTGAACTGAACTGAACTGAACAGTAGAAGGTTTCTACCATCTCTGGATAGTTTGATTGCTAGGATTCTATCTTTTTTATATCTATCCATCTATGTGTCAATTCATCTGGGCATTTTTACATTGAAAATTAATCTAGATGTTTGTGTGAAAACTACTTTCTTTCTAGAAGCAAAAACAATCCAAATACATTGGATGTGCATGTATTTTTCATGCTTTCTAAGAAGATACATTACATTTTATACTTTATCAGTTAGGTGTATTTTGTTTTTAGTGTAATAAAATCAGTATATTTGCTCTTAAAAGAAATACTATTTATTAGCAAAAATTTTCACTTAATTGGAGGAATAGGGTTGATTTTTGAGTGTTAATCAGAAGGAAATGGATTGCATCAAATGGTAAGGTTTTCTGAATCTTTTAAGATACAAACAGTTTTCTTGTTAAAAGGAAGACAGAGAGTTAGTTTTATGTAACAGATTTGACTGATTTTCAAAAAAAAATCTGTGATTTCCTGAAAAAAATAAAATTTTACATAATTTCAATTCCATTTATTCTTCCATAGTTTTTGAGGTGGAATAGTGGGCTTCGCTAGTGACTGTGAGAGAAGATCAAACCAGTCAATTCTAATGGAAATAAACCCTGATAATTCATTGGAAGGACTGATGATGAAGCTCCAATAATTTGTAGACCTGATACGAAGAGCTGACTCATTAGAAAAGACCCTGATGCTGGGAAAAATTGAAGGCAGGAGAAGGGGATGACATGGGATGAGATGGTTGGATAGCATCACCAACTCAATGGGCATGAGTCTGAGCAAGCTCTGGCAGATGGTGAAAGGCATAGACTGGCATGCTACAGTCCATGAGGTCACAAAGAGTCACACACAACTGAACATTTGAACAACAGAAACTGGTGGCTCAGAAGTCTGAGACTCAGAAGTAAAGAATCTACGTGCAAAGCAGAAGTCCCAGGTTCAATCTCTAGGTTGGAAAGATCCCTTGGAGAAGGGAATGGCTCCCCATTCCAGTATTCTTGCCTGGAGAATTCCATGGACAGTGGAGCCTGGCATGTTACAGTCCATGGGTTTGCAAAGAGTTTGACATGATTGAGTGACTAACACTTACTGAGTATTTAATTTTGATTTAATGGTTATTTTATTACTATTACTTGTGTAGATATAAATGGGAAGACCTATTTATATCATATTCATTGCTTTTTTTCAGCTCTCTTTGTAATATGCAAACAAATAAACACACAAATAAATGTATACTTAAAATGTTAGGGTTTGGTCTTAGGATCCAGACAAATTAGTTTGAATTTACTTCCAGAAATTACCAGCTACAAGGAAGCAAATTTATGTAATCATTCAGAAAAGTAAGCTACAGATGGGACAAGGTAGAGGGGACAATACTACCTAACATAAAATTGTCTCAACTAAATTATTAAAAAGTATAAGGTCTGATCTGTAATAGACATGCAATAAATGGTAGGCAACTGTATGTGCTAATACTCTGGTAAGAGTCAATATCTCTATTGACCAACATATTTTGAAAATTAATCATACTGCTTGTTGACTCAGCAACAGGAACATGATTTCATACATGCCAAGTAGAATGAATGGATTAAGTGAGCACAAAAGCCATTAAAAAAAAAAAAATCTCAAAACTGTTTCTAAATCTTGAATATTTGAGCCAAAACTTTTCTGTATAGTTATATAAATACTCAAAATAAAATTTTTAATGTTTCAAAGAAGAATCCTGTCATGTCACAGACCTTGTCTGTACTGTTCCCCACTATACTTCATTACCAATCATAATCTGAAGTAGAAAGGAAGAACTGAAAAGTATTCATAGTATAAATTAATCTAATAGAGGATTTTTATTCAAGGTTTACTCAACCAAGAATATATTATGGTTTTACTTAATATTCAGAGTATGAATCAGAATGAGATTAAAATCCAATCTTTTGTGGGACTCATACACAAACAAGGAGAATGATTTAAAATTTCCAATGGGCCAACACCACCTATTAGATAAATTTCTGCAAAGTTAGCCCAGCATTCAAAATTCATCACAACTTATCTTTTACTAAGTTTTTTATCCTTATGTGCTACCATTGTAGCAAATCAACTGTATGCTATTTTATCAGAACAACATTCATTCCCTCTGTGACTTTTATCCATATTTCACTTAGTATGCAGAACACCATTCTTAACTTAGCACATATAAAAGTGCTTTCATAATTCAAAGTCCAGATAAAATATCATTAGTTTTGTAAGACTTTGTAAGTTCCTGTTGAAAATTAATCATTTCCTCTTCTATTATTCCATAGTCATATAGTCATTGTGTACTTATCTCTCATGTGTTTATTTCCATGTTTTGTTATAAATAATTTTATTATCACCTTCTTGGGACCCAACCATGAACTCCTTTAGGATAGGACTTTTGTTGATATGTTCATGCTTGTATGGCTTGTACTTAACTGGTATTTAATTTTGGTTAATAAGGTCTATTGATTTATTGAATTAGATTTAGAAAGAGTAGACAAGAAGAACAAAAAAAAGGAGATAATAGTTTAACATTTCATGCTTCTAAGTACTCAACTAAAATCTAGTTGCTTGCAGGATCACTCAAATTCAACCTTTTTCTATTAAAGTGTGAAAGTTTTAGTTGGTAAATAACCCTTTTATCATAATTTCAAGCAACAATCTGATGGGATTAGAATATAAATTGGAGTACCCATCACACCTCCTGCTGTTGATGGTAAAGCATTCTTACTTCTGGACTTCTCAGAATAATGGACCTGCCTTGCTATCTTTCTCTTTACTGGTAAAAAGTACAGCTTTGTTCTGAAGAGTATTCTCCGCAGTTGAAATGTCATTAAACTTAAAAATAGTGATGAAAGAAATGAGCAGAAATAATGAACAATTCACACACTAAAAACAGTAACATAAGGTGGAGAATAATGGAAAATGAAAAAAATATATACATATATAATGATGACTGGTTGACAGATTGTTGTCGTTTTACTCTCTGGGGTTTTGTCACAACCTTCAGTAGGGAGATAACACTAAACATCTGGTGGATAACCAGCGCGGAACCTCAATGAAGCTGAGCAATTGCTGAGCTTTGGGCTGTGGCTCATTTCCTCACACATACCTCAGAAAATAGAGTGAGCTGAGAACAGTATTGTATAAAACAGTTGATTTCCAGGAAAACATTTGAGTTGTAATGTACATAATATTCTCTGCCCCCAAATAATTTGAAAATAAACTGAAAAATGCTACTCTTGTTTATGTTATATACCAGCTAGCTGACCTTGGGCATCATTTAACCTCAGTCAGACTAAGATTTGTCGTCGTTGTTTAGCCGCTAAGTCATGTCTGACTGTTTTGCAATCACATGGACTATAGCCTCCAAGGCTCCTCTGTTCATCGGATTTCTCAGGAAAGAATACTGGTGTAGGTTGCCATTTCCTTCTCCACAGCTTAAGATTGCTCTCCTGTAATTCAGTATGATTAGTTTTACACTTGTAACAATGATGATATTGCTGTCTATACTCTGTAGACTGCTCCATGAGAGTATAAGTGCAATAAAAGGACAAGCATTGACTTTCTTCTTATAATTATGTAATTAGCCACTGTCTTATTTGAATTTATCTGTTCATTTGTTTATTGGTATTTGAAGAATACTCTATGTTAAACATTTTTTAGATTATTTACTGGACTGAGCCATCTTTCCATCAGCAGCCTCAATTTGACTGCAGGCTTTGATAATTGATATATCTGATCCCTTCTAGCTGCCATCACTTATCATCAGCTGTGAGCCAGGAAACGTATAAGAACCAGCTCTCAGTCTCTTAGGGGGAAACACTGGTTTGTCGCATTTCCCAGTTTCTTTGATGTGAATACTCTCACTGTAGCCTTCAAGCTGCCAACAAGGATCACGTTGCAAAGGTGGAAGGGCTGTGCATAATCATCTTTCACCACTCTGCAAAGCCAACAGAAGCTAATTTCTTCTAATAGTCAGTGAAAAAATTGAGAACACTTCTTTATTAACTTGCTACCTATCTTTAAAACAAGTATCTTTTACTAATAAATACTGAAAAAGGCAATGGAAACTAGTGAAAATAGTAAATAATTCGGTAGTACCAGTGCCAAGTTCCAAGAAATTTGAAGACCATTGAATCTGGATATTATTTGAACATAAACCAGGCTGAAGTTTGCTGAAACACATAAGCCAGATTTCCTGCCAAACCACCCCGCCGTCCCCACCAGTGAATAAAGACCCTTTGTTTTGCTGCCCTGATTACTATGTATCTCTCCCTCTCCTTTTTAGAACAACCTTCTCCAAAGAGAAATCTGTTTCTAGGCCAAAACAAAAACCAACCCTAGTATTGGCATTGAGTCAAATTGGCATTTGATAGCTCAGTAGTTTTTACTTTGAGATCCTCAGGAGACAGAACCTGGAAAGAGGAGCAGCCTTCTCACTGAGGACAGGCCCCACTGTGCTGGAGCAGTGGCGGTCTTCATCTCTAGGCCCTTCTGTACTGTATGGCTCATTTTGGTTTCTCCCAGTAACCCCCCAGCAATTAAACCTGCCTCCAAAATGAAGATGAGATGTTCCTATCCAGACTCCTAATATTCCTACTCCAGAATTTAGACAATGCCATCTTTGACCTTTGTCAAGGCCTCTTTTTACTATAAACCTTGGAATTCATTCCTTCATTCCTATTTGATTTCTCTTTGCTCCATTTTCTTTTAAATATTGAAAAAAAATTTAAATATTGAAAAAAAATATATACAAAAGTCAGTTATTGAGGTTGACTGTAGCCTGGATATATTCTCCCTAGTGACTTCTTTCTGTGGTTCCTCTGCATTATACCATTTTTCCTAGCAGCTGCCATTGCCTTAAATTCTTGAAGATATTGACTCATTTTGAAGCTCCCAGTATGACTGTTTTTCCTTTATACTAAGGACAAATATAACCAATATAACAGGCATCCAGTGAGTATCTCGAACTTTCTTGATGTGACTTTCCTTTTCCAAGCTGAGCAACTCCAACTTTCCCACCATGAGCTCCTCTTACAGGCTGTTAAGCACCACCATGATGCTTAGGCATGATAGAAAACAACGCTAGGCTACATTTTCCCCCTCAAGAGCAATTGAAAATTTTCCTTATGCAAATAACATTTTATGTTTAGGACTAATTGGCAAATGTTTTCCCCAAATGACAATGCTAGTTAAGACTCCAGAGACTAGAACAGAAGAATGGTATACCTTCTCCTGATCCCAAAACACTAAATCGAAATATGCTTTCCTAAGATTATTCTGCTCTGTAGAAACACTTCAGGCTCACCTCACAGAGAACAGCAATTGGAGATGAGTCTTAACCCAGCTCTGTCAGGAACACAAGAGACTGAATCCTCTTTTATGGTTCTGAAATGAAACTAATAATCTTGGTGTAAGATGCTAAAAAGTGTAACAGATGTAATTTTCATAGAGAAGTATCAAGTATCCTATTGAATTTACCCATCTCCTGTTGAGAGATATGACAGAAGATTGCCTTTCATTAGAACAACGAAGAATAAACACAACAGTTAAAGCTGCCAACTTTTAACTCCTATGTGTCTGCTTCTTACCATAGTTAAGATAGAAAGATTTTATATCATTTTTCACTCCAAATTATGCTCCTATGATTTTGCTTTAATCATTCAATACTTAATCATGTCTAACATATTTAAGTTCTGAGACTTTGCAGCTTTATTATCACATATGTTTTCTTATTGGATCTTTGCAATAAACCCTGTGGAGAAATTTGGGCAAGCACTAATATGATCACAGTTCATGGGGTTCTCAAGGCAAGAATACTGAAGTGGTTTGCCATTCCCTTCTCCAGTGGACCATATTGGCCTGGTGTGCTGCAATTCATGGGGTCGCAAAGAGTTGGACATGACTGAGTGACTGAACTGAACCGAACTGAATATGATTACTTTAACACAAGAAGGATCCTAGGTTCAAATTTTACCAATGGTAAATTTAAATTTTAAGTTTCTTTCTACATGTTCAAGCTTTAACTTTATTAGAAGCTTACTTCTCTTTCTAACATACGTATTTTGCTGCTCACCCCCATCTTCAAGGTTGTTTATAAGCTATGCAGTACTGACTTCAGGCTTCACAGGTGGCAGTAGTGGTCAAGAACTGGCCTGCCAAAGCAGGAGTTGTAAGAGACACAAGTTTGATCCCCGGCTTGGGAGGATCCCCTGGAGGGCATGGCAACCCACTCCAGTATTCTTTCCTGGAGAATCCCATGGACAGAGGAGCCTGGTGGGATACAGTCCATAGGATGGCACAGAGTCAGACAGGACTGAAGCAACTTAGCACACATGCATGCACTGATTTAATTATTATCCTATATGAAATTTTGTGCATTCATTTGACTTTAACTCTGAGGCAATCCTATTCTCTGAAAAATCATAAAATATACAATATACACATCAAATGAAGAGGGTCCACTGAACAGCAAAAGTTGATGAGCTTTCAGAGAGATTGGAAACTTGTAGTCATAAGAGTTTTGAGTCTTAGGGGAGTATCTGGTCTTACTTGACCAGATCTAGTGAAAACCTAGAGTATGGGAAAAGTACCAAGAAGAGGAGCATGTTGTGTTTCTCTCCACTATAGTCAGAAAATGTAATGCTTGTTCCCTCAATGGAGTGGAGTGGAGAATAATGATAAATACATGAAGAATGTTCATCCCTTCAATAAATAACAAAAAAAAAGAAAAATTGAAACACCAACAAAATGGGATTTATACCTTTCTCACTGATGATCTTCAGGGAAAAAGACTATGTCCAGAGACTACAGGAAATCAAATCAGTCAACCCTAAAGGAAATAAATCCTGAATATTGGTTGAATGCACTGATGATGAAGCTAAAGCTCCAATACTTGGACCACCTGATGCAAAGAGCTGACTCATTAGAAAAGGCACTAATTCTGGGAAAGATTGAAGGCAGAAGGAGATGACAGATGATGAGATGGTTGGATGGCATCACTGACTCAATAGACATGAGTTTGAGCAAGCTCTAAGAGATAGTGAAGGACAGGTAAGACTGGCATGCTGTAGTCCACGGGGTTGCCAACAGTTGGACACAGCTGAGCAACTGAAGAGCAACAAAAGGTATCCCTCAGTCTATGAATAAAATTTACTAGTCAAGAATCATATATTTATTGTTATAGATAAGAATTCTATACAAGAAAATAACTTCTACCTAGGAATGTCACATAGTAGATTTTTCAGGAAACATTTCCTGATTAACTATAGCACAGTTCTATTTATTAGCCATTTTAGTCATCTCAGAAATATTTGTTGCTTGTGTGGATTTGGGTAAATGATGCATGCTCAAAACTAACAAATAAGTCTATAAGATTACAAATAATTATGACTTAAAACATAATATATCTAATAGAGTTCTAGGTTTTTAGAAGAGAAAAATAATCTAGAACAAATTGCCAGAACAGGCCTCTCAGAGTTTGAGTGACATTTGCTTTGCATTACAATAAAACTTTAGACCTTCTAGAACTAACATCCAAAAAAAGATGTTCTTTTCATTATAGAGGACTGGAATGCAAAAGTAGGAAGTCAAGAAATACCTGGAGTAACAGGCAAATTTTGCCTTGGAGTACAGAATGAAGCAGGCAAAGGCTAATAGAGTTTTGCCAAGAAAATGTACTGGTCACAGCAAACAACCATGTCCAACAACACAAGGGACTCTACACATGGACATCACCAGATGGTCAACATTGAAATCAGATTGATTGTATTATTTGCAGCCAAAGATGGAGAAGCTCTATACAGTCAGCAAAAACAAGACTGGGAGGTGACTGTGACTCAGATCATGAACTCATCATTGCCAAATTCAGAATTAAATTGGATAAAGTAGGGAAAACCACTAATCCATTCAAGTATGACCTAAATCAAAACTCTTAAGTTTGTACAGTGGAAGTGATGAAAATATTCAAGGTATTATATATGATAGACAGATGCCTGAAGAACTATGGATGAAGGTTCATGACTTGTACAAGAGGCACTGATCAAGACAATCCCCAAGAAAAAGAAATGAAAAAAAGCAAAATGATTGTCTGATGAGGCCTTACAAATAGCTAAGAAAAGAAGAGAATCAAAAAGCAAAGGAGAAAAAGAAAGATATACCGATTTGAATGCAGAGTTCCAAAAACTAGCAAGGAGAGATAAGAAAGTCTTCCTCAGTGATCAGTGCAAAAAACAGAGGAAAACAATAGAATGGGAAAGGTTAGAGATCTCTTCAAGAAAATTAGAGATACCAAATGGAACATTTCTTGCAAAGATGGGCGCAATAAAGGACAGAAATGGTAGGGACCTAGTAGAAGCAAAACGTATTGAGAAGAGGTGGCAAGAACACACTGAAGAACTATACAGAAAAGAACCTCACAACCCAGATAATCACAATGGTGTGATCACTCACTTAGACCCAGATATCCTGGAATTTGAAGCCAAGTGTGGGCCTTAGGAAGCATCACTATGAACAAAGCTAGTAGAGGTGATGGACTTGCAGTTGAGCTATTTCCAATCTTAAAAGATGATGCTGTGAAAGTGTTGCACTCAATATGCCAGCAAATTTGGAAAACTCAGAAGTGGCCACAGGACTAGAAAAGGCCAGATTTCATTTCAAGCCCAAAGAAAGGGAATGCTAATGAATGCTCAAACTACCACACAATTGCTCACAACTACCTCACAATTACACACATCACATGCCAGCAAATTAATGCTCAAAATTCTCCAAGCCAGTCTTCAACAGTACATGAACCATGAACTTTCGGATGTTCAAGCTGGATTTAGAAAAGGCAGAGGAACCAGAGATCAAATTGCCAACATCCATTATATCATCAAAAAAGAAAAAGAGTTCCAGAAAAACTTCTACTTCTGCTTTATTGACTATGCCAAAGCATTTGACTTTGTGGATCACAACAAACAGTGGAAAATTCTTGAAGAGATAAGAATACCAGGTCAGGAAGCAACAGTTAGAACTAGACATGGAACAACAGACTGGTTCCAAATCGGGAAAGGAGTACATCAAGGCTGTGTATGGTCAACCTGTTTCTTTAACTTATGGGCAGAGTATATCATGAGACATGCTGGTCTGGATGAAGAACAAGCTGGAATCAAGATTGCCAGGAGAAATATCAATAACCTCGATATGCAGATGACACCAAACTTATGGCAGAAAGGGAAAGAGAACTAAAGAGCCTCTTGATGAAAGTGAAAAAGGAGAATAAAAAATTTAGCTTAAAACTCAGTATTTAGAAAGCTAAGATCATGATATCTGGTCCCATCACTCCATGGCAAATGATGGGGAAACAGTTGAAACAATGACAAACTTTTTTTTTTTTTTTTAGCTCCAAAATTACTGTAGATGGTGACTGCAGACATGAAATTAAAAGGCACTTGCTCCTTGGAAGAAAAGTTATGATCAACTTAGACAGCATATTAAAAAGTAGAGACATGACTTTGCCAACAAAGGTCCATCTAGTCAAGGCTATGTTTTTTCCAATAATCTTGTATGGATGTGAGAGTTGGGCTATAGAGAAAGCTGAGTGCTCTTGAGAGTCCCTTGGACAGCAAGAAGCTCCAACCAGTCCATCCTAAAGGATATCAATCCTGAATATTCATTGGAAGGATTGATGCTGAAGCTGAAACTGCAATACTTTGGCCACCTGTTGTGAAGAGCTGATTCATTTGAAAAGACCCTGATGCTGGGAAAGATTGAAGTCAGGAGTGAAGGGGACAACAGAGGATGAGATGTTTGGATGTCATCACTGACTCAGTGGGCATAAGTTTAAGTAAACTGGTATGTGGTGATGGACAAGAAAGCGTGGCATGCTGTAATCCTTGGGGTCGCTAAGAGTCGGACACAACTGAGTGATTAAACTGAACTGAATGATAAAACTTAAGGTCATAGAGAACAGGGAAGAGGGAATTCTAAATGGAACACAGCTATTGAAGAGAGAATTCAGGAATATTTGAAATACAGTACACATTAATTTGTGTGTTTATGGTGAATGGAACATACATATAATACAGTGGATAGAAGACAGAGAATATTTTCCTTCCAACTTAATCACATACTGTTGCTGTGTTATGCTGTGCTAAGTTGCTTCAGTAGTGTCCAACTCTGTGACCCTATGAACTGTAGCTGGCAAGGCTCTACTGTCCATGGGGATTCTCCAGGCAAGACTTCTAAAGCAGGTCGGCATGTATTCCTCCAGGGGATCTTCCCAACCCAGGGATTAAACCCACATCTCTTATGTCTCCTGCATTGGTAGGTGGGTTCTTTATCACTAGCATGACTTCGGAAGGCTGTATTATTGCCAGTCTACCTCTAATGTGTTTTTGATGAGATTTTCACAACCCATGATAAAAACATAAGCATCTAGATCCTTCCAGTTTACTTGATTTAGATCAGGATCCTGAGTAAATTCATAAATACAAACCTAATTTATTTTCTTTTCAGTGATTCAATCCTACTGAGCGTCTTTTGCAAGTTAATTGAGTACATTTCAATTCCATCTATTCTCAAACTAAAGATGTTACAAACTAACCAAGTAACTTTTAATTGCTCAATTCTTACACTCAGTTCAGTTCAGTTTAGTTGCTCAGTCGTGTCTGACTCTTTGCGACCGATTGAATCGCAGCACGCCAGGCTTCCCTGTCCATCACCAACTCCCGGAGTTCACTCAAACTCATGTCCATCGAGTCAGTGATGCCATCCAGTCATCTCATTCTCTGTTGTCCCCATCTTTTCCTGCCTCCAATCCCTCCCAGCATCAGAGTCTTTTCCAATGAGTCAACTCTTCGCATGAGGTGGCCAAAGTACTAGAGTTTCAGCTTTAGCATCAACCTTCCAAAGAAATCCCAGGGCTGATCTCCTTCAGAATGGACTGGTTGGATCTCCTTGCAGTCCAAGGGACTCTCAAGAGTCTTCTCCAACACCACAGTTCAAAAGCATCAATTCTTCAGTGCTCAGCTTTCTTCACAGTCCAATTCTCACATCCATACATTACCACTGGAAAAACCATAGCCTTGACTAGATGGACCTTTGTTGGCAAAGTAATGTCTCTGCTTTTCAATATGCTATCTAGTTTGGTCATAACTTTTCTTCCAAGGAGTAAGCATCTTTTATTTTCATGGCTGTAGTCACCATTTGCAGTGATTTTGGAGCCCCCCGAAATAAAGTCTGACACTGTTTCTACTGTTTCCCCATTTATTTCCAATGAAGTGATGGGACCAGATGCCATGATCTTTGTTTTCTGAATGTTGAGCTTTAAGCCAACTTTTTCACTCTCTCTTTCACCTTCATCAAGAGGCTTTTTAGTTCCTCTTCACTTTCTGCCATAAGGGTGGTGTCATCTGCATATCTGAGGTTATTGATATTTCTCCCAGCAATCTTGATTCCAGCTTGTGCTTCTTCCAGCCCAGTGTTTCTCATGATGTACTCTACATATAAGTTAAATAAGCAGGGTGACAATATACAGCCTTGACGTACTCCTTTTCCTATTTGGAGCCAGTCTATCGTTCCATGTCCAGTTCTAACTGTTGCTTCCTGACTAGCATATAGGTTTCTCAAGAGGCAGGTCAGGTGGTCTGGTATTTCCATCTCTTTCAGAATTTTCCACAGTTTATTGTGATCCACACAGTCAAAGACTTTGGCATAGTCAATAAAGCAGAAATAGATGTTTTTCTGGAACTCTCTTGCTTTTTTGATGATCCAGAGGATGTTGGCAATTTGATCTCTGGTTCCTCTGCCTTTTCTAAAACCAGCTTGAACATCAGGAAGTTCACGGTTCACGTATTGCTGAAGCCTAGCTTGGAGAATTTTGAGCATTACTTTACTAGCGTGTGAGATGAGTGCAATTGTGCGGTAGTTTGAGCGTTCTTTGGCATTTCCTTTCTTTGGATTAGAATGAAAACTGACCTTTTCCAGTCCTGTGGCCACTGATGAGTTTTCCAAATTTGCTGGCATATTGAGTGCAGCACTTTCACAGCATCATCTTTCAGGATTTGAAATAGCTCAACTGGAATTCCATCACCTTCACTATCTTTGTTCATAGTGATGCTTTCTAAGGCCCACTTGACTTCACATTCCAGGACATCTGGCTCTAGGTGAGTGATCACACCATCATGATTATCTTGGTTATGAAGATCTTTTTTGTACAGTTCTTCTGTGTATTCTTGCCACCTATTCTTAATATCTTCTGCTTCTGTTAGGTCCATACTATTTCTGTTCTTTATCGAGCCCATCTTTGCATGAAATGTTCCCTTGGTATCTCTAATTTTCTTGCCGAGATCTCTAGTCTTTCCCATTATGTTGTTTTCCTCTATTTCTTTGCATTGATCGCTGAGGAAGGCTTTCTTATCTCTTCTTGCTATTCTTTGGAGCTCTGCATTCAGATACTTATATCTTTCCTTTGCTCCTTTGCTTTTCGCTTCTCTTCTTTTCACAGCTATTTGTAAGACCTCCCCAGACAGCCATTTTGCTTTTTTGCGTTTCTTTTCCATGGGGATGGTCTTGATCCCTGTCTCCTGTACAATGTCATGAACCTCATTCCGTAGTTCATCAGGCACTCTATCTATCAGATCTAGGCCCTTAAATCTATTTTTCACTTCCACTGTATAATCATAAGGGGTTTGATTTAGGTCATACCTGAATGGTCTAGTGGTTTTCCCTACTTTCTTCAATTTAGGTCTGAATTTGGCAATAAGGAGTTCTTGATCTGAGCCACAGTCAGCTCCTGTTCTTGTTTTTGCTGACTGTATAGAGCTTCTCCATTTTGGCTGCAAAGAATATAATCAATCCGATTTCAGTGTTGACCATCCGGTGATGTCCATGTGTAGAGTCTACTCTTGTGTTGTTGGAAGACAGTGTTTGCTATGACCAGTGCATTTTCTTGGCAAAACTCTATTAGTCTTTGCCCTGCTTCATTCCGTATTCTAAGGCCAAATTTGCCTGTTACTCCAGGTGTTTCTTGACTTCCTACTTTTGCATCCGAGTCCTCTATAATGAAAAGGACATCTTAATGATGTTTCAAATCAACTAAGTACCTTTTATTCTGATCTCCAGTGGCCTTGGCCTGCAGCTACTTTATGTAGGGCTTAGGTTCCCAGCTAAAGGGTGAGGCTGGGTCACAGCAGTGACATCCAAGGTGACAGAACCGAATCCTAGGCACTAGACCAGTGGTCAGTGACCAAGCCCCTGGCTCCTTGACCTTGCAGAAAAGAATTCCCACAAAGATGAAAAGTAGTGAAGCAAGTAAAGTGTTTATTCAGAGGAAAAGAGTATAGTACAGGTGGATGGACACATGGTCAGGCTCGGAGAATCCTTGATTCGTGTGCTTGTGACAGTTTGAATTACTTTTCCAGGGCATTTTTTCTGGGTTTCCTTTGATCAGTCATTTTGATTTGCCTGGTTCTGTGTCCATATTTGGTTCATCTCAGCAACCTCCCATGTATGCTTGCTTATCTCTATACAAGATGGATTCTAGTTACATGGCTTATGGGTAGTTGATATCACTAACTATGAGATGATGTCTCTCTCCCTTTCTGACCTCCAAGGAGACTTTCTGTGCATTTGTAGTCAAGGATGTGTCCTTAACTTTTAGAATGGTGGATATATGGATTTTAATTTGGGCAGAGCCTCGCCTCCTCCATTACCCTGCTTTGATGGAGTTTTTGCTATTATGGAGTTTCTGTCCACAGAGCAAAAACTGTTCAGCCTGGGTCCCATCTATGTCCTGCCTCATTTCCCTCTACTCTTTTTATTACTAAACACTGTATTTTGTATTGGGATATAGCCCATTAACAATTGTGTGATAGTTCTAGGTGAACAGGGAAGAGATTCAGCACACATATGCATGTATCCATTCTCCCCCAAACTCCCCTGACACTCAGGCTGCCATGTAACATTGAACAGAATCCCATGTGCTATGTAGTAGGTCCTTGTAGATTATTCATTTTAAATATAGTAGTGTGTACATGTCTATCTCAAGCTCCCAAATTATCCCTTCCCCATTTTTTTCTCCCTGGCAACCATACATTTATTTCATAAGTCTGTGAGTCTATTTCTGTTTAGTAAGTAATCCACTTATAGCATTTCTTTTAGATTCCATTTATGAGATGGTATATGATATTTCTCCTCTGTCTAACTTACTTCACTCAGTGCAGCAATCTCAAGGTCCATCCATGTTGCTACAAATGACAATATTTGATTCTTTTTAAAGGCTGAGTAATATCCCATTGTATACATGTACCACTTCTTTATCCATTCCTCTGTTGATGGACATTACGGTTCCTTCCACATCTTGACTATTATAAACAGCACTGCAATGAACACTCAGTTCAGTCACTCAGTGTGTCCAGCTTCTTGAGACCCCATGAACCACAGCATGCAAGGTCTCCCTGTCTATCACCAACACCCAGAGTTCATCCAAACCCATGTCCATTGAGTCAGTGATGTCATTCAACCATCTCATCCTCTGTCATCCCCTTCTCCTCCTGCCCTCTATCTTTTGCAGCATCAGGGTCTTTTCAAATGAGTCAGTTCTTCCCATCAGATGGCCAAAGTATTGGAGTTTCAGCTTCAACATCAGTCCTTCCAATGAACATTCAAGACTGATCTCCTTTAGGATGGACTGGTTGGATCCCCTTGCTGTCCAAGGGACTCTCAAGAGTCTTCTCCAACACCACAGTTCAAAAGCATCAATTCTTCAGTGCTCAGCTTTTCTTATAGTCCAACTCTCACATCCATACATGACCACTGGAAAAACCATAGCCTTGACTAGACGGACCTTTGTTGGCAAAGTAATGTCTCTGCTTTTTAATATGCTGTCTAGGTTGGTCATAATGTTCCTTCCAAGCAGTAAGCGTCTTTTAATTTCATGGCTGCAATCACCATCTGCAGTGATTTTGGAGCTCCCAAAAATAAAGTCAGCCACTGTTTCCACTATTTTGCTATCTGTTTGCCATGAAGTGATTATGATGCCATGATCTTAGTTTTCTGAATGTTGAGCTTTAAGCCAACATTTTTCACTCTCCTCTTTCACTTTCATCAAGAGGCTCTTTAGTTCTTCTTCACTTTCTGCCATAAGGGTGGTGTCATCTGCATATCTGAGGTTATTGATATTTATCCTAGCAATCTTGATTCCAGCTTGTGCTTCCTCCAGTCCAGCGTTTCTGATGATGTACTCACTCTATGGTGTATGTATACTTTTTCTCCAGATATATGCCCAGGAATGTGATTGCAGTGTCATGTGGTAGCTGTATTTTTAGTTCAGTTTTTTTTTTTTTAAAGGAATCTCCATACTGTTCTCCACAGTCTCAAAAATTTTATGGGAGCACAAAAGACCCCAAATAGCCAAAGCCTTCTTGAGAAGGAGAAACAGAGCTAGGAGAATCAAGTTCCCTGACTTCAGACTATACTACAAAGCTACAGTTATCAAAATAGTATTTTACTCGCACAAAAATAGAAATATAGTTCAATGGAACAGGATAAAAGATCCAGAAACAAACCCATGCATCGATGGTCAATTAATCTGTGACAAAGGAGGCAAGATTACAGAACATTGGAAAGACAGTTACTTCAACAAATGGTGCTTGGAAAACTGGACAGCTACATGTAAAAAAGTGAAATTAGATGATTTTTTAACACTATACACAAAAACAAGCTCAAAATGGATTAAAGACCTACATGTGAGGCTGGACACTATAAATCTCCTGTGTGCTCTGTTGCTCAGTTATGTTCAACTCTTTGCAACCCCATGGACTAGCCCACCAGACTCCTCTGTTCATGGGATTTCCCAGACAAGAATATTAGAGTGGGTTGCCATTTCCTTCTCCAGGGTATCTTCCCAACCTAGGGATAGAATCCATGTCTTATCTGTCTCCTACATTGGAAGGAGGGTTCTTTAACACTGAGCCAGGGTTATGAGCTAAAAGAAATTGTTTTCCTACCTAACTGGCTGAAGCTAGCTGACAGAGTGTGCCCAGACTAGTTTGGAGAAGAGAGGAAATGTTAGTTGCTCAGTCATGTCTGACTCTTTGCGACTCCATGGACCCCACCAGGCTTTTCTGTTCATGGAATTTTCCAGGCAAGAATACTGGAGTGGATTGCTATTTCCCACTCCAGGGGATCTTCCTGACTCAGGGATTGAACCCAGGTCTCCTGCATTGCAGTCAGATTCTTTACCATCTGAGCCACCAGGGAAGCCCAAAGTGAAAGTGTTAATTAGTCCTGCTGACTCTTTGCCACCCCATGGACTGTATCCCACCAGGCTCCTCTGTCCATGGCATTCTCTAGGCAAGAATACTGGAGTGGGTAGCCATTCCTTTCTCCAGAGGATCTTCCTGACCCAGGGATCGAAACCAAGTCTTTCATACTGCAGACAGATTCTCTACATGTCTGAGCCACCAGGAAAGCCCCAGAGTGAAACATAAGCAGAACACTCTCTGACATGAATTGCAGCAATATCTTTTTTGATCTGTCTACAAAAAACAATAGAAGTAAAATTAAAAAATAAACAAAATGAGACCTCAGTTCAGTTCAGTTCAGTTGGTCAGTCATGTCTGACTCTTTGCGACCCCATGAATCGCAGCACGCCAGGCCTCCATGTTCATCATCCACTCCTGGAGTTCACTCAGACTCAAGTTCGAGTCAGTGATGCCATCCAGCCATCTCATCTTCTGTCGTCCCCTTCTCCTCCTGCCCCCAATCCCTCCAATCATCAGAGTCTTTTCCAATGAGTCAACTCTTCACATGAGGTGGCCAAAGTACTGGAGTTTCAGCTTTAGCATCATTCCTTCCAAAGAACACCAAGGGCTGATCTCCTTTAGAATGGACTGGTTGGATCTCCTTGCAGTCCAAGGGATTCTCAAGAGTCTTCTCCAACACCACAGTTCAAAAGCATCAATCTACTTAAACTCAAAAGCTGTTGTACAGCAAAATAAATAATAAATAAAATGAAAAGACAACTCACAGATTGGGAAAAAATATTTGCAAATGATGCAACCAATAAGGGATTAGTCTTCAAAAATAAACAGTTTATGAAGCTTAGCAGTATCAAAACAACCAACCAAATCAAAATGGGCAGAAGACCTAAAATAGATATTTCTCCAAAGAAGACATACATATGGCCAATAGGCACACTAAAAGATATTAAACATCTCTAATGATTAGAGAAATGAAGATTAAACTTACAGTGAAATATCATGTCACATCAGCCAGAATCACTGTCATCAAAAAAATTCACAAAAAATAAGTGCTAAAGAGGGTGTGGAGATAAGGGAAACCTACACTGTTGGTGGGAATGTAAGTTCCACTTATTCTTAAAGGTAAACAGAGATTTCAGTGAGAGGCTATTTAAACGGCATGTTATTCCTAAAAGTGCTCGATGAGTTCAAGTGACTATTGCCAACATATGCCGTTTGTATTTACATTTACTTTACATAACTGGATTTGACTGTATTTAATTTTTTTTTCTTAAGTAAAGTATCTCCCTCAATACCCCAGTCAAATATACTTCAGATTATGTTAAAAAATCAAACCCAGGTGCCCAAGAGAATGAAGCTTAGCTGGAAAATGTACAGGGTACATTTGTTCCCTGGGAGAACATGTTTATGAAGTGACATACATTCGTCCCTGAAATTCTACTACCATAATTATCTAGAAGAAGCTGATTACTTCAAAGTTTTCACATTTTTAAATGAATATAGTGATATTTGTAGTTTGCTTTGTTTTATTTTCTCAGTCCTCCAAATGACATATTCAGAAAACAATGGCAGAAGTTATACTGTGTATAAAATAAGTCTTTTTAAACCTGTATGAAGGTCAAGAAACAACAATTAGAATGGGACATGGAACAATGGACTGGTTCCAAAATGGGAAAGGAGTACATCAAAACTGTATATAGTCACCCTGCTTATTTAACTTATATGCAGAGTAGATCATGAGAAATGATGGACTGGATGAAGCACAAGCTGGAATCAAAACTGCCTGGAGAAATATCAATAACCTCAGATATGAAGATGACACAATCCTTGTGGCAGAAAGTGAAGAGGAACTAAAGAGCCTCTTGATGAAGGTGAAAGAGGAGAGTGAAAAAAAACTGGCTTAAAACTTAACATTCAAAAAATGAAGATCACGGCATATGGTCCCAAAACTTAATGGCAAATAGGTAAGAAAACAGTGACAGACATTATTTTCTTGGGCTCCAAAATCACTGCAGATGTTCAACCTAGACAGCATATTAAAAAGCAGAGACATTACTTTGCCAACAAAGGTCCATATAGTCAAAGCTATGGCTTTTCCAGTAGTCAGGTATGGATGTGAGAGTTGGATCATAAAGAAGGCTGGGTGCCGAAGAATTTATGCTTTTGAATTGTGGCTTTGGAGAAGACTCTTGAGAGTCCTTGGACTGCAAGGAGATCAAACCAGTCAATCCTAAAGGAAATCAACCCTGAGTATTCATTGGAAGGACCAATACTGAAACTGAAGCTTTAATACTTTGGCCGCCTGATGGGAAGAGCTGGCTAATTGGAAAAAACCCTAATGCAGGGAAAGATTGAAGGCAGGAGGATACAGGGATGGCATTGGATAACATGGTTGGATGGCATCACCAACTCGATGGACATGTGTTTGAGCAAGCTCTGGGAGTTGGTGATGGATAAGGAAGCCTGGTGTGCTGCAGTCCATGGGATCACAAGGATTTGGACATGACTGAGCAGCTGAATGATAACAATTCTTTAAGCTACCAGTGCGGTACATTTTATATTATTTTGGGATACAAATCCAATTCAGTTTCCATAAATTTTAAAAGCCTCCAGCTTGTTTACTAGTTGCTGTTATATAATTTCTACTCCTAGGTAATTTCTTATCATCTGTCTAAGAAATGGTATTCTTCAAAATAAGGGCCTTCTCCTCCATCTACAACCAAATGCATTTTGACCCCAGGATTGCTTAAAATGTCATTCCTTCTCTAACATTCTTTCCATCCCTTTCTTTTAGTAAGAACTATCCATTCTCAATTCAGAAGCTTCTCTAGTCTGTTGCATCCAATATTGATTGAATATCTTGTTTATATATATTCAGATATGCAGAGATATATGAGAGCAATTTAATGTAGTGGTTTTGACTTTGCCATAGTAATGCCTTTTATCTAAATTAATGTTATAAAACTTCTGAATCATCTTATATCTATTATATCTTGTATTCATAGGCAACTGTCATGTAATCTGCACTGATATCAGTACCTGACTTATTTCCCTTACTTCCTAAAATACATGTTTGTGTTGTCTATGTGGAGATCTTTCCATTTTTATGGCTTTCTTTCTAGTACTATCTGCTTATAATCCTGGAGACAGATTTTTTTCTGTCCTCTACGTCAAAAGTGTGTACAGATAACTTATTGTTATATGACAAACTCGATGACTCAACATGATGCCAATACTTTGTTTTATTAATAAATCTTACATTTGGGTAGTGTTCAGTTGAGATGGCCGGAGAAGGCAATGGCACCCTACTCCAGTACTGTTGCCTGGAAAATCCCATGGATGGAGGAGCCTTGTAGGCTGCAGTCCATGGGGTCGCTAGGAGTTGGACACGACTGAGCGACTTCACTTTCACTTTTCACTTTCATGCTTTGGAGAAGGAAATGACACCCCACTCCAGTATTATTGCCTGGAGAATCCCAGGGATGGTGGAGCCTGTTGGGCTGCCGTCTATGGGGTTGCACAGAGTCGGACAGGACTGAAGCGACTTAGCAGCAGCAGCAGCAGTTGAGATGGCACATCTCCAATTCACATGACATCAGTTGGGCAGTTTGAGGCTGAAGTATCCATTTCCAAATAAAGTATCATGCACATGCCTAGAGAGTGTTGGCTGTCAGCTGAGATCTAGGCTGGTGGTCTTTGTTCTTTTATAAATGACCTTCTCCAAAGAACCATAGGACCTTCCATGCAAACATAGAAGTTGTTCTCAAAGTCTCATGATTTAAAAGCTATTTGAACTTGACTCTACATGAAGAGCATATTAAGTGAGAGAGGATAACTACCATAGATTCTTCCATTGAGAAAAGAAAGAATTAAGAATACATAAAAGTCATTGGCTCATAGCATTTCTGAAACATATCTAGGCACATGCTGTCAGTCCATTGATTATTTCCTAGTCTTGTTCCCTAGAACTTATTTAGGGAATAATTTTGGCTCTTCACTCTGAATCATCCCTTTCTTTCCAGCAGGAATACTCCATTTTTACAGCTAAATGGTTTTCTTAAGCTTCTTGTGGTGTAGTAAATTAGGTGCTTAGAAGATTTTTGTTTGTCTTATTTGTATACTTTTCTGTCCTTGTAAGCTAGTTACTTTACAGAAATTAGGAAAGTGTCTATGAATCAAATAAAACCTGTTCAATGCTATTCTTATCAAGATGGGTTATATTGGGCCCAAATGAGGCTAATGTGGAAAAATACCTTTAATATTCTTAGAAACCCTATTGCTTAATTACTAACCATGCTCTTAAGAGTATTAATCATACCCTCAAATCTTTTGAGGCCTAAACTCATAAGATTTTATAGTCAAGTCATGGAAACTTTTGCCATTAAGTCATTCTATTCTTCTAGTCCACTGTATTTGCTGTTTGTCTAAAGCCATTTCTTACTTTGAAAAACTATTTTTTCTGGTAGAGATCAGAAATGAGAAGCATTCCTATTTCCAACCTTCCAACTCTTTTTTTTTTTTAATTTCCTTTAAATTATGCTCAATTACTCAATGGGTTCTTTTTTTTTAATTAATTTTATTTTATTTTTAAACTTTACATAATTGTATTAGTTTTGCCAAATTTTCTTTTTTTTTAATTAAAAAGACTTTATTGAAGTATAGTTGATTTACACTGTGTTAATTTCTGCTGTACAGGAAAGTGATTCAGTTACATGTATATTCTGCTTCATATTCTTTTCCACTATATTTTATTATAGGTTACTGAACATAGTTCTGTGAGCTATACAGTAGGACCTGTTGTTTATCTATTGTATACATAGTAATTTTATATCCAGTTTTTTTTAAATTTTATTTTATTTTTAAACTTTACATAATTGTATTAGTTTTGCCAAATATCAAAATGAATCCACCACAGGTATACATGTGTTCCCCATCCTGAACCCTCCTCCCTCCTCCCTCCCCACACCATCCCTCTGGGTCATCCCAGTGCACTAGCCCCAAGCATCCAGTATCCTGCATCAAACCTGGACTGGCAACTCGTTTCTTAAAAGCTGTCTTATCAGATCTGATTTTTGTTTTGTTGATGTATGGCAAAACCAATACAATATTGTAAAGTAAAGAATAATAATAATAATAAAAAAATTTTTTTAAATCAATGGGTTCTTTAATTCTTTTCTTATATTTTGTCTTGCTGCTGCTGCTAAATCACTTCAGTCATGTCCGACTCTGTGTGACCCCATAGACGGCAGCCCACCAGGCTCCCCCGTCCCTGAGATTCTCCAGGCAAGAACACTGGAGTGGGTTGCCATTTCCTACTCCAGTGCATGAAAGTGAAAAGGGAAAGTGAAGTCACTGTCACGTCTGACTCTTCATGACCCCATGGACTACAGCCTACACAGGCTTCTCTGTCCATGGGATTTTTCAGGCAAGAGTACTGAAGTGGGGTGCCATTGCCTTAGGCAGCTAGAAAAAAATCAGTTAGCAATTTCTATGGCTAGTGATGAAAATATACCCAGTGAAATCTATCCATGACTTCTTCAGGTCTATTTCCTATGTTGCCATAGGCAATTGTGATGAGAATCTTTTCAGTTCAGTTCAGTCACTCAGTTGTGTCTGACTCTTTGCGACCCCATGAATTGCAGTATGCCAGGCCTCTGTGTCCATCACCAAATCCCGGAGTTCACTCAAACTCACGTCCATCGAGTCAGTGATGCCATCCAGCCATCTCATCCTCTGTCGTCCCCTTCTCCTCCTGCCCCCAATCCCTCCCAGCATCAGAGTCTTTTCCAATGAGTCAACTCTTCGCATGAGGTGGCCAAAGTACTGGAGTTTCAGCTTTAGCATCATTCCTTGCAAAGAACACCCAGGGCTGATCTCCTTTAGAATGGACTGGTTGGATCTCCTTGAAGTCCAAGGGACTCTCAAGAGTCTTCTCCAACACCACAGTTCAAAAGCATCAATTCTTCGGCACTCAGCTTTCTTCACAGTCCCAACTCTCACATCCAAACATGACCACTGGAAAAACCATAGCCTTGACTAGATGGACCTTTGTTGGCAAAGTAATGTCTCTGCTTTTGAATATGCTATCTAGGTTGGTCATAACTTTCCTTCCAAGCAGTAAGCATCTTTTAATTTCATGGCTGCAATCACCATCTGCAGTGATTTTGGAGCCCAGAAAAATAAAGTCTGACACTGTTTCCACTGTTTCCCCATTCCCTTGAAGTGATGGGACCAGATGCCATGATCTTTGTTTTCTGAATGTTGAGCTTTAAGCCAACTTTTTCACTCTCCTCTTTCACTTTCATCAAAAGGCTTTTAAGTTCCTCTTCACTTAAGGGTGGTGTCATCTGCATATCTGAGGTTACTGAGATTTCTCCCAGTAATCTTGATTCCAGCTTGTGCTTCTTCCAGCCCAGTGTTTCTCATGATATAGTCTGCATAGAAGTTAAATAAGCAGGGTGACAATATACAGCCTTGACATACTCCTTTTCCTATTTGGAAACAGTCTGTTGTTCCATGTCCAGTCCTAACTGTTGCTTTCCTGACCTGCATATAGGTTTCTCAAGAGGCAGGTCAGGTGGTCTGGTATTCCCATCTCTTTCAGAATTTTCCACAGTTTATTGTGATCCACACAGTCAAAGGCTTTGGCATAGTCAATAAAGCAGAAATAGATGTTTTACTGGAACTCTTTTGCTTTTTCCATGATCCAGCGGATGTTGGCAATTTGATCTCTGGTTCCTCTGTCTTTTCTAAAACCAGCTTGAACATCTGGAAGTTCACGGTTCACGAATCTTTTGACCACTTCCTAAATGGGAACCTCTTTTTTCAAGCCTTTAGTTCATATTTCAGATTTCTGTACAGTGGCACTCCATTTCCAGAAACCAACTTTATGTGTCTATTGCTGAAAATTTATTTGTCTATCATGTTTTGGTAACCCGAAAACATGTTGCCTTCAACCTATGGTTTTACCTCATCTAATTATTCTATGTCTCAGGAATACGTACAGGGTTTAGGTACTGTTGAACTGACAGTCAGGCTTGGCACCAGAGTGGGGTTGGCTGGAAACGGGCTCATATGTGTCTCTCTCCTTCTTCATGAAGTTTCAGGGTTTTTCTCAGTGTTGTCTTGAACTGAGTATTTGGATTTCTTACTTAGTAACACAGGACTCTAAGATACAGAAACAGGAAGTACAAGCTACCTGTTACTTAAAGACTGGATCCAGAAACTGGCACAGCATCACTTTTCTGTATTCTCTTGATGAAACAATCACAGAAACTGCCTCAAAAATGTATTTTTCTCTGGGAGCATTATCAAGTAATCCATGGCTGTCATTAATCCGGACTTCCTAGGTGGTAGAGTGGTAAATAATCTGCCTGCCAATGGAGGAGAAGAGGGTTCAATCCCTGGATCAGGAGGATGCACTAGAGGAGGGCATGGCAATCCACTCCAGTATCCTTACCTGGAAAATCCCCTGATGGCCTATGGGGCGTAGAGTCGCAAAGAGACAGACACAGCTGAGCAACTGAACACACATGCATTTTAATCTACCATAGGGAATGTTCAAATAACAATACGATTTCTAGCACAAACTTTTCAAATTGGATTGATTTAACTTGTATAGTCACAAGCCTATAAATAAAGATGATGGTTTGGGTTATACATTTGCATATTGTTTATTAGAGAAGACTTGAAACATATTTTGATCCTTTGTTTTCTGTTTTTCAAAAGATTGATATGGTTTTGAAAAAAACCATAACTCCTAAGTAGTACACTTCGAAATTTCTCTTTTATTTGATTCTCGAATATTTACCAAATCATTTATCCTTAATATACCTTTTGTTCTTTGTCTTTTTCTCTTTGTGTCTGTCCATTAATTAGAGGAAAACTTTCCCAAAAGTAAGAAATTACTCTGAAGGTCCAAGTTCATTTTGTCTGATTGTTTCATTTTTTATACTTTCGCCTCCTATAAGTTTTTGCTAAAGCTGATGAACTTCATATGCTATTTTTGCTGCAAGCTAAGAGATCTTTTTGTCTCTTCCTAAAACTTTTGATCTGCTATATCTTGCCATGAAACCGTCAAGCCTGCTGTTTTTATATCTTAATTGCTTTCTTAATTTATACATATTTATTGCCTAAAAGATGGTAGGATAAAACTTTCAATTTCCTTCAACTCTTTACAGATTTTACAATATTTGCATTTTCAGTATGCTAAAAAATATCTTTCCATTTCTAATGTCTTCTAATAAGGAAACATTACTGGTTACTCTGTTTCCTCTGATACTCGAGCCTGATAACTATGTAGCCAAGAAAAAAATATATATATATTGTATTGTAGAGGATCATATGTTTAACCTCGTAAAAGAATAGTTTGCCTTACCAAAATTTTATTTTCAGATATTATTGATTTCTTTTTTGTCTTGAACCTTAGTTTATCAAATCTAGAAATTGTCTAAGATTCTTGACCCATTGCAATCCAGAAATATACTTAGACTGAGCAAAATACTTCAAAAGGAAGTAAGACTTTGACCTCTTCTGAACTCTGTCCTATTTGAGGAATAAAGGCAAAGAACAGTCACAAAAATGTAGAAACACTGACAGAAGACCTGTGAAGTAAATCTCAACTCAAAAAAATTCACTATTGATATGGAAAGTCCCTTTTTGTTAAATTTTTTCAAGTCTTCTATGGATTATCCCATTGTAAACTAGCATAACATTGTCAAGGACCAGAATAAACTGTTTTATGATTATTTCAGGTTATGAGATTGGGACTAGAGGAAGGAAATAAAAGGCTAAACTGACCCTAAAAAATAGATGTCATAATTCCTGTTAAGGATTGTTCTCATTGGAAAAGAAAGGTCACTATTCCACTAGACTATTTTATGTTATCTCTTTCCTCTGACAACACACACACACACACACACACTTGAGTGGCTTAATGTAAAGAATAAAGAGTGTTTCTTTCAGTGTCATCAACACTAGACATTCATTAATGTATACTATATATACATTGTTGAAAACTCGGGATATACTGGTGTCAGGATACAAATTAAGACACATTAGTTGAGCATTTGCTGAGTGCTCAGCCTTCTATTAGACAGTTTATTTGCGTTATCCTTATTAGTTTGGGAATACCAGGCAGTTTACCAAATAAATAATAGAGTTTATACATGACAAAATCTATAGTAATTCAAAAAAAGATCACCTTGATGAGTACCTACTCATAAAATATAGATTTTATAAGAAGAAAACTAGAAACATGTTCTTTTCACAAAATACTCAACTGAAGGAAATGACTTAGTTTAACCCCAAAACAACCAGATATAGGTATGCATTATTTTTTGAAGAAAGACTAAGGCCAAGAGATATTCTTCACATCATGCCACCCAATTTTTCCTTCTTCTACAACCTAAGGAACTCTTCTCTCCCAGGTGAGTCATTAAGACAATGGTCTTTGGAAGAAGACTATGTCATCCCTGGGTAACTATCCTTGTCTAGAGATGGGAGACTGGGTGAAGTAACAAATTCAAACTTGACAGTTCTGAGTTGTACTCTCATTTTTATCTATGCACATTATTTTTGTGCACAATCATCCTTCTTTTTTTTAATCATATAATGTACTCAAATTAGCTCATATTTTACAACTGCCTTTGTTGCTAGAGCAAGAACATTTTAATATACCAACCACAATAGAACAAATTATGACCCACAAGTGAAACTTGATCATTTTTAAACAATCCACATGCAAATATTTTCTTTTTTTATATATTTCAGATGATTGAAAAAGCAAACAAAAAATAGTATTTCATGATACTTGAGAATTTGTGAAGTTCAAATTTTATTGCCTACATATAAAGGGTTTGCCTGGAGCAAGACCATGCTCATTTGTTTACTTGTGGTCAATGGCTACCTTTGTTTTACTACAGTGGAGTGGAGTAGTTGGGACTAAGGCATACAGTCCACAAAGCCATATTTCTATATTTAATATCTGACCCGTTACAGGAAAGTTTGCTGACCATTGTAACACATGTTCAAGTGATTCTTTCAGAATTAAAAATTATCTTAAACAAATGCACATTGTAAACCTGGATAGTGGAAGGCTTTGATGAATTCTTAACTGAACTTGGGTGGAGGGTGCTCTCAGGCACAGAACTAATCCTTGTACTTTGTGAACACAACATCCACTGATAATGACTTTGTAATCAATATATTTGTCAATCACATGCAAACGGTGAAAAGATGGTTTAAGATATAGAGCAGATTCCTGTCAAAGTTTCCATTTGATTCTGTATACAGTGACCAAATGGAAGGAATCAATGAGACTTATAAATTCAGGGACAGGAGATATTTATTGCCAACAGGTTTGCAGCAAATTTCCTATAAACATGGATGTCAATGGAAAACAATAATACTTACTTTTTTTTTTAAAAAGCCCTTTAACTGCTGATTTCAAGACATTGTTTTAAAAAGCTTTAAAACTCCCCTGTTTTGGGTAGTGTATTTTATCCACTGGCATAAACAGAATGCCTTCCTTTTAGTTCATTTCCATAAGTAGGTTGCTTCCTGAAAGTTTTCCTGATTTATCAATCCTTGATCTCTAAAAATTATCTTATTTCCAACAGTATTAAGCTTCTAACCTTCACTTCCTGAAAAAATTTTTCTATTGGCAAAGATATTCATGGGATATCCAGATAGCAAATAGCCACCAAATTCACTTTGGAATTTTCAGCTCACACTGTGTCAAACCATTGTAAAAGGGCAGGTTACCAAACACCTTGGAAAGTAGGACCCAGACAATATCAAGGTGACATTTTTAGTACAAAGAAAGTAGTGCAGTGAGTTTGCATATTAAAACCACGTATGAAAGCTTGTTGTGATGTACTTCCAGCCTCTGAACAAAATCAAGAAAAACAAGTGACAGCAATTGCTTCCCAGGCGGTGCAGTGGTAAGGAATCCGTCTGCGAATATAGAAGACACAAGAGACAAGGGTTCAGTCCTTGGTTAGAAAGATCACCTGGAGTAGGAAATAGCAACCCACTCCAGATTTCTTGTCTGGAAAATTTCATGGACAGAGCGGTCTGGCGGGATACAGTCCATGGGGTCACAAAGAGTTGGACACATGAGTGTCTGAGCATGAGCACAAGCGAGTCAGCTCAACTATTGTAAGCTAAATCAAATCACCACAATATATCATCATGATGTGAAGATGTTGTAGAGTAATACAAATCATTTCACCATATTTTCATCTTATTCATTTCAAGCTAGGTGAGTTACCTCTCAGTTATTCACTTATTCCATCATCCATGCATTGTCTACTGTTGTTTCTTGTGCCTGGAATTGTTCTCAATTTGTCCTTTCTTATAATAGTCAGCAAAATGACTCTCAGACATTTGGGAACAGATAAGGATTATAAAAACCAGTACCAAATGGTAAACCAAAGGAGCAATTTTTTAGTTCAGGTACAAAACACAAAGAATATAATCTTGAGTAAGAATTTTATAATAACATAAAAAGATATAAGACAAATTTAGACATGAGAAGGAATTGGAGAAGCTCACAGACTCATTTCAGAAACATAACCAAGAAAGTCATAGGGAAAGCTACAGCAGAGTAAAAAGGACTTGAATTTCACACATAGAGTGTAGACTATCCATCTACATGTAGAATCTCAAATAAGACACAGATTAATTTACCCACAAAACAGAATCACAGACATAGAGAAAAGACTTCTGGTTGCCAAGGGGTAAAGTGGAGGAGGGATGGATCGGGAGTTTGGGATTAGCAGACACAAACAAGTGTGTGTAGAGTGGATAAACAGCAAGGTCCTACTGATTAGTATAGGGAACCATATTCAATATCCCATGATAAACCATAACAGAAAATCGTATGAAAAAGAATATATATATGTGGGTCAATTTTCTGTACAGCACAAATTAACATTGTTGTAAATCAACTATACTTGAATAAAATTTAGAAGAAAAAAATAAAAGGAATACAGTTTCTCCCTATTTAACTTCCCTCTATGCGCTTAGAAAATTCTAGTTAACAAATTTTTTTTGAGATTTCTGTCACATATTTATGCTGAGGTAAACATTAAGTTTAAATTGTCTTCTTCTAGTAGTCTTGACAATGTTCTTTCCCCTTATATGTCACAAGATGCTCTCACCTTCCCGTTGGCTGACGATAATGGAATAACTTTTATGCAGTAACTGCTTTTCTGTGAATTTTAGAAAGAACAACGTGGTATTGTCATCGTGATTTTATTATGTTATTATGCTGTTTGTCAGAGGTGGCTCCCAATATGATCCCTGAGTCAGGGTATTCATGTCCTCTGCAATTCTCCACCCTTGAGTATGGGCTAGACCTGGTGACTTACTTCTAATGCATAGAATGTGGTAAAAGTGATGTGATGCTACATCACATGTAATGTGATTCACATATGATGAATCATATGTGAATGTGATATGATCACAATGTGATACATCATATGTGATTCAGCTATATAAGACTAGGGCTTCCATTCTCCTGGTAGACCTGCTATCTTGCTGGCATTGATAAAGCCAGCTATCATCTTATAGAGGCCCACATGGTAAGGAACTAGGGCAACCTCTAGCCAATAGCCAGCAATGAACTGAAGCCTTGAATCATAGTCTTCAAAGAACAAAATCTCCCTAGCAACCAGATCAGTGAGCTTGGGAATAGATCTTTCTGCAGATGCAACCCAGATACACGCAGACATAAAGTACTTCTTGGGCCCTGCCCCAAAAGGGATTAAACCTACCATCATTATTCCCTTTCAGTGTTATTCCTCAGGGAAAGGCAGCATTCATTTTAGAAAAAATTGCTTCTAAAATAAAAACTACATCCCCACCATTTGCCCCTTAAATTGTATCTGAATATATCATTCAGATTTTGTGCTTTTTCTTTTTCTTCTTTTGGTCTTATTCTGCATTTCTCAAGGCCAGGAAATTCTGTGCTGTCTGCACTGGATCTTGCCCTAAACTCTTCATTTTGCATCAGTCTTAGTCCTCTCTCTAGGACTTACGAGCATCTCAGAAGGTACAGGAGACAAGCTTAAGTGGAACCCTTAGCTGGTCCTTGGAACAAGGGCCATTGTGATGACTGAGAATTTTCTACTTTACACTCTACTCAGAAGGTTGTCAAAAATGATTAAATTCTGGGTTGGACCTCTGTTTCTTACTTTTTGTGAATCATTTTAATTCCTGTAGCTATACCTTCATTTTATGGAAGAAATAGTTCCCTCAAGCTATCAATTTTGATAAATTGGCTCATATTTTGTTGCTCTGTGAAAATTAACTCTGCAATACATTCTTTTGGGAATTCTATCTAATGAACAATTATATCCAATTTATTTTGTGTTTAACAACCAATGAAATAGTTGGAGAATCTAGTTACTAAACAAATAGACCTCCAAATAAATGCTAGCTTATCATGATAAAAGATGTAGGCAGGAGACCGGTGCAGGTGTTCTGGGTCTGCAGGTGGATTTCCTCTGAGCTGTGAACCAGAGGCCGAGGAGTCTTGTACCTCTTAGTTCCACCTTCTCCTTTTTTTTTTTTTTTTTTTTGGGTTCTGTCATAAACGCCAGTCAGTGGTAGGTATGAGACTGGAAAGAAGGCATGTCTGCATTCCACTTCTAGCCACATGGTAATCCCTGCATGTAAGATGGCTGGGGAATACTCCAGCTGGGCATCTGCCTCCTGCTACAACTCACTATGCAAAGGAAAAAAAAAAAAAGAATGGGAAATATAAATATTTGGAGGTTACCTAGCTTTCTCTGCCACTCTATAATTTCTCATAATTTTTTTCCTTTCTAATTCATTAAAATTTGTCTTACAAAACTAGTACTTAATTGCACAGCTTCTTATATTGGATTCTAATCATTTGGGGACAGTTGGTTGTTTCTATAGAAAATTAAAAGCAGCTGTGAAGCAAGGGCCATGATACCCTTTACAGAATCACTCTAGGTACCTAAGACAGTCCTGGGTTTGGTGAAGGCAGTTTCCACTCCTGATGGAGGAGCCCCATTCTATCAAATCCCTATTGTTTACATCATGTACTAGGGCTCAATGGCAAAAAAAGGCAGCTCTGACTATATTATGGCTAAGATATTCTGTTCGTTCTAACTAAAGAATTAATTGGACTCTTCTCATAAACCTTAGGTTTACCTATGGTAGGCTTCAGATATTCAGGATTTCTAGAATTCCAAGGCTGAAACTGTTATAAACATTTGCTTAAGTTTTTAAGCTTAAATTTTAAAGTATAGGAATAGCACATAAAGTCTCTGTGCTTGTTGTAGTTGTGACTCCATTTTCTTTTGTCTTAAAATAAAACAAAAAACTCCTTAAGTAGAACAGAGGGAAAATTTTTGAATTGTGTTAACAATTTTACTAACAGATATATTTTGCATTTGTATAATGCTTGTAGAATCCCAGGGACCGGGGAGCCTGCTGGGCTGCCGTCTCTGGGGTTGCACAGAGTTGGACACGACTGAAGCTACTTAGCAGTAGCAGCAGCGGTACTTGTAGAGTGTGTTTTATTTTTCAAAACACTTCCATAGTGTTTATTATATTTAGTTTTAGTCTTGTTTATTAAAATTTCTGTCAGTTTTATATCAACTGCATTTTTATTTAAAATTATGTTTTATTATGAATATATTTATATTTAATTATATGTAGTTTTAAAAATTATCTGGTGGTAGAAAAGATGGGTATTTCTATCTCTTATATAGCATAAAGATATTTTAACCCAGTGTGGACCAATCAGTTTCTTGTATTAGTATAAATTAGCACTAACACTAGGACTTGAATGAATGTTTTGGGATTACAGTCCATTTTTTAAACAAAATGCAACAAATTGAAATCTCTTTGACAGGAGGAATGTTTGACTTTCAATTTTCATTACTTTTTTGTACTTTGAAAAAACTGTTTTAATTCAAGAATCTTTGTGTACAAAGCCAGTGGTATAAGTGATTAGAGTTTAGCACGGCTTCCTTTTATTTCATTTTTACCTTTCCCCCTCATAAGCACGCAGTGAAGACATCTCTCATTGTATTGCTTTAGCATTATCTCTTAACAGACAATTTCTGCAGTTACAAGGAAACCATGAGTGTATCCAGTGATATTTATAACCCAGAAGTTTCTTGCTGCACTATAGGATGGTTCATAGGTTTCTTTTTGACCTGAATGCTAAGACTGGGGATGTGTCCTATATTTTAGTATCCATTAGAACTTTGTTATGAGAATTTGGTTCAAATTTGGATGTTTTCTCTCGCTTTTCAAATTGCAAGTATTTTTGCTTAATGAGTGTCATGTATTTACTCTTCCTTTGTGGAGTAAGACTTGTCTTTAATGTTTTAAAATTAAATTGCTTGAGTTTCAAGAGTCTTAGCTTATTAATTAGTCTTCTAGGATTCAGTGGTCAAGGTTGTATTCCCTCAAGCTGGTCCCTTCACCATTTTAGAAGCAGTAGTTTTATTCTCCTCTCAGCCTTCATTTTCCAGACCAAGTCCCTAACTCTTTAGTCTGTTCCTCTGAGGATACACTACACACATAAATCAGGCTTCCAAGGAAGCTAAAAGAGGTAATTATTATTTGCATTTTGGGCATTTAAAAACTCAAAGCTCAGAGGTGAGGATACTTAATTCTAGCTACTTCACCAGATTATAAATTTCTCCTGGGAATACAGCTCCTTCTGTTTGTTTTACCTACATCTCTACTCCCTAGGATTCTAGTGATGCAACCATACAGATAACCCTAACTCTAGGGCTCTAAATAGGAAATAGACCAGTACCCATCAATTTGCTAGTCTCAATTCTGGTTCCTAGGTCTCTCACTGTCAAGAACAGTTGCTGCTGCTGCTAAGTCACTTCAGTTGTGTCCAACTCTGTGAGACCCCATAGATGGCAGCCCACCAGGCACCCACGTCCCTGGGATTCTCCAGGCAAGAACACTGTAATGGGTTGCCATTTCCTTCTCCAATGCATGAAAGTGAGAAGTGAAAGTGAAAAGTGAAAGTGAAGTCCCTCAGTCATGTCCGACTCTCAGCAACCCCATGGACTGCAACCTCCATGGACTGCAGGCTCCTCCATCCATGGGATTTTCCAGGCAAGAGTACTGTAGTGGGGTGCCATTGCCTTCTCCGTCAAGAACAGTAGACTTGTGTTATTATTTAGGGGATTACTTTACCAAAAGAGAGTCTGTTTAGGTCACTAAGGTAAGAAATATACTTTTACTTTCTATATTACAAAAGTATTTCAGTCTGAATGATATGGATCCATGCTTACTTCTTTAAAAAATAATAATTAATTTTAATTGGAGTCTAATTTCTTTACATATTGTGATGGTTTTTGCCAGACATCGACATGAATCAGCCACAGGTGCACATGTGTCCCTTCATCCTGGGACAATCCAGGTAGACTAAGAAAAATCATCTGTCCCAAATTGAATGGTTTCCTATGGCCTAGTTGATACCAAAGGACAAAGCAGAAGTTTTCTAAAGGTCTTTTTCGGAGTTTAAATCAAATTTAAGCTTTTTTTTTCCTTCTTCTTTGGCCTTAAAGTTACATTTTAATTACAGTGCAATAATTTGAGGAACATTGGTAATAGGGAAAACTTTTAGACCTTTTGTTCTTTAGTGCAGTCAAGGGAAACCTCATTAGAGAGGATTTTCTTAGTTAGCAGGGTTTCGAGGTTAATGAGCTGTGAGTGATAATATATAGTAGTAATCCCTCCTGGCACTAACAGGTTGTATTTTATACATTCCTTAATCTCAATAGGAAAGGAGGTGATGGAGAGGGTGAGAAGGAAACCAATTTAAGGGGCTTGGGGATGTTCAAAAAATCCCACTCCTGGTATGAATCATAACTGAAAACTTCACATGTTCAAACCTGCATAGCTAAAAGATGAGTGGATAGAAACATTTCTCCATAAACTGATTTCAGTGAAAAAAAGATGATGACATGTTGTGGTTTCTCAAGATGAACTGAATGACATTCTCGAAAATTTGATATCCCAGGGGCAAAGTTCATTTTCCTGTCATAGGAAGGAGCCAACAAAGTTTGGAGTCATAAGTTTGGATCAGTCTGATAGAGACAAGAAATAGGGTGCAATTTATAAGGAGATATCCTGAACTGAATGCAATTTGAAAGGGGGTTACAGTTAACACATTTTAACTCTAAAATAGATTAGCTCTCAAATGAGAATTTTATCAAATAATCTTATTTTTAGTGTCAGCACAGTGGTCATTAATAACCTTTTTTGTTCATCACATTTGGTACTTTCTTTGTTATCGGGGACCCTCTGGAAATCAACTCAAATCATCAGTTCAGTTCAGTTCAGTCACTCAGTGGTGTCCAACTATTTATGACCCCATGGACTGCAGCATGCCAGGCCTCTATGTACATCTCCAACCCCTGGAGTTTACTCAAACTTATGTCCATTGAGTTGGTGATGCCATACAATCATCTTATCCTCTGTCATCCCCTTTTCTTCCTGCCTTCAATCTTTCCCAGCATCGGGGTCCTTTCAAATGAGTGAGCTCTTCCCATCAGGTTGCCAAAGGATTGAAGTTTCAGCTTCATCATGAGTCCTCCCAATGAATATTCAGGACTTATTTCACTTAGGATGGACTGGTTGGATCTCCTTGAAGTCCAAGGGACACTCAAGAGTCTTCTCCAACAACACAGTTAAAAGCATCAATTCTTTGGTGCTCAGCTTTCTTTATAATCCAACTCTCACACCCATATATGACTACTGGAAAAACCATAGCCTTGACTAGAAAGACCTTTGTTGGCAAAGTAATGTCTCTACTTTTTAACATGCTGCCTAGGTTGGTCATAACTGTCTTTCCAAGGAGAAAGTGTCTTTTAATTTCGTGGCTTTAGTCACCATCTGCAGTGATTTTGGAGCCCAAAAAATAAAGTCTGCCACTGTTTCCAATGTTTCCCCATTTATTTGCCAGGAAGTGATGGGACTGGATGCCATGATCTTAGTTTTCTGAATGGTGAGCTTTAAGCCAACTTTTTCACTCTCCTCTTTCACTTTCATAAAGAGGCTCTTTTGTTCTTCTTCACTTTCTGCCATAAGGGTGGTATCATCTGCATTTCTGAGGTTTTTGGTATTTCTACCAGCAATCTTGATTCCAGCTGTGCATCATCCAGCCCAGTGTTTCTCATTATGTACTCTGCATAGAAGTTATAAAAGCAGGGTGACAACATATAGCCTTGATGTACTCCTTTTTCTATTTGGAACCAGACTGCTGTTCAATGTCCAGTTCTAAATTTTGCTTCCTGACCTGCATACAGATTTCTCAAGAGGCAGGTCAGGTGGTCTGATATGCCCATCTCTTTAAGAATTTTCCAGTTTATTGTGATGCACACAGTCAAAGGCTTTGGCATAGTCGATAAAACAGAAATAGATGTTTTCTTGGAACTCGTGCTTTTTTGGTGATTCATCGGATGTTGGCAATTTGACCTCTGGTCCCTCTGCCTTTTCTAAATCCAGCTGGAACATCTGGAAGTTCACAGTTCACTTACTGTTGAAGTCTGGCTTGGAGATTTTTGAGCATTACTTTACCAGCATGTGAGATGAGTACAATTGTGCAGTAGTTAGAGCATTCTTTGGCATTGGAATGAAAACTGACCTTTCTCAGTACTGTGGCCACTGCTGAGTTTTCCAGATTTGCTGGCATATTGAGTGCAGCACTTTCACAGCATCATTTTTAGGATTTGAAATAGCTCAACTGGAATTTCATCACCTCCACTAGCTTTGTTCATAATGATGCTTCCTAAGGCCCACTTGACTTCACATTCTAGGATGTCTGGCTCTAGGTGAATGATCACATCATTGTCATTATCTAGGTCATGGAGACCTTTTTTGTACAGATCTTCTGTCTATTCTTGCAAACTCTTCTTAATATCTTCTACTTCTGTTAGGTCCATACCATTTCTGTCCTTTATTGAAGCCATCTTTGCATGAAATGTTCCCTTGGTATCTCTAATTTTCTTGAAGAGATCTCTAGTCTTTCCCATTTTATTATTTTCCTCTGTTTCTTTGCATTGATCACTGAGGATGGCTTTCTTATATCTCCTTGCTATTCTTTGGAACTCTGAATTCAGATGGGTATAGAAAAGGAGAAAATTCCTTTTCTCCTTTGGTTTTCACTTCTTTTCTAATCACAGCTGTTTATAAGGCCTCCTCAGACAGCCATTTTGCTTTCTTGCAGGTAAATGGCAAAGAGTGAACACACCTCCACCCATCAACAGAAAATGGGATTAAAGACTTACTGAGCATGGCCCTGCCCATCAGAACAAGACCCAGCTTCCCACTCAATCAGTCTCTCCCATCAGGAAGCTTCCGTAAGTTTCTTATACTTCTCCATCAGATGGCAGACAGAATGAAAATCATAGTTATAGAAACCTAACTATTTGAATCACATTGACCACAGCCTTGTCTAACTCAGTGAAACTATGAGCAATGCTGGGTAGGGCCACCCAAGATGGACAGGTTGTGTTGGAGAGTTCTGACAAAATGTGGTCCACTGGAGAAGGGAATGGCAAACCACTTCAGTGTTCTTGCCTTGAGAACCCCTAGAACAGTATGAAAAGGCAAACAGATAGGGCACTGAAAGATAAACTCCACAGGTCAGTAGGTGGCCAATATGCTACTGGAGATCAGTTGAGAAATAACCCCAGAAAGAATGAAGAGACAAAGCCAAAGCAAAAACAACACCCAGTTGTGGATGTGACTGGTGATAGAACCAAGGTCCAGTGCTGTAAAGAGCAATATTGCACAGGAACCTGGGATGTTAGGTCCATGAATCAAGGCAAGTCACAGAGGAGATGGCAAGCATGAACATCAACAATTTAGCAATCAGTGAACTGAAATGGTCTGGAATGGGTGAATTTAACCCAGATGACCATTATATCTACTATTGTGGGCAAGCATCACTTAGAAGAAATGGAGTAGCCATCATAGTCAACAAAAGAGTCCAAAATGCAGTACTTATATGCAATCTCAAAAAATGACAGAAACCATTCAATATCATGGCAATCCAAGCCTATGCCCCTACCAGTAATGCTGAAGAAGCTGAAGTTGAATGGTTTTATGAAGACCTACAAGACCTTTTAGAACTAATACCCAAAACAGATGTCCTTTTCATTATAGAGGATTGGAATGCAAAAGTAGGAAATCAAGAAACACCTGGAGTAACAGGCAAATTTGGCCTTGGAGTACAGAATGAAGCAGGGCAAAGGCTAATAGTTTCACCAAGAGAATGCACCCGTCATAGCAAACACCCTTTTCCAACAACACAAGGGAATACTCTACACATGGACATCACCAGATGGTCAACACTGAAATCAGATTCATTATATTCTTTGCAGCCAATGATGGAGAAACTATACAGTCAGCATAAACAAGACTGGGAGCTGACTGTGGCTCAGATCATGAACTCATTATTACCAAAATGAGACTTAAATTGAAATAAATAGGGAAAACCACTAGACCATTCAGGTATGACCTAAATCAAATCCCCTACAATTATACAGTGGAAGTGAGAAATAGATTTAAGGGACTAGATCTGATAGAGTGCCTGATGAACTGTGGACTGAGGTTCATGACATTGTACAGGAGACAGGGATCAAAACCATCCCCAAGAAATTCAATTCATGCTAAAGAGAGAATTCATGTTTAAAGAGAGAAATCTGCCTTTCTAAGTAAGATTCAAAGCTCAGTTGACTGTGTATTAAACATTTTTATGCAAAGAAAGGAAAGGAGGGAAAGAAGAATAAAAGTCCCTTTCTCCTCCTTTGCCAGTTTTGCCTTTATAGATTTGCATCTCAGAAATTCCATCTACTCTTCACAAAATAAAGTTCAGAATCCTTGTGCCAACATTCAATGTCATCCACGATTTGGCATTATCTAATCTTTCTGTGTTATTTACAGTTTCTTTCCTCCACAAACTCTCTGTTAGAAACAAGCTGAAATACTCACTTTCTCCTAAACAAGCAAAGTCCTTTCCACCTTCACTCAGTTGGATACTGCTGCATGGAATGAAGTGAAACTGAAAGTTGCTCAGTCATTGTCCTACCCTTTGTGACTCATGAACGGTGGCCCACCAGGCTCTTCTATCCATGGAATTCTCCAGGCCAGAATACTGGAGTGGGTAGCCTTTCCCTTCTCCAGGGGGTCTTCCCATCCCAGGGACTGAACCCAGGTCTCCCACATTGCAGGTGGATTCTTTACCATCGATCCACCAGGGAAGCTCTGGTAGAACGTTCTCCGTTATTTCTAGTTATTTACTTCCTATTCTTTTGGATACAGCATAAAAAGTGAGCAAACACACTTACATTCTCCATTAAATCTTCCTGATATCTTTCGTTAGAAAAAATTTTCCTTTCTTTAGGTATTAAATTATTATTTTAGTGATCCACACATACACTCTTTTATAATACTCAACAGTATCATTATCTCTGATTTCCTGTCTGCTTTTCCACATTTATTTGGGCCTTTTGTGAGTTCAAAGACACTTAGGATATACCTATAGTGACTGCTACAATAGGATTTAGGTTGATTAATTAGTTCTTTAATTTTACAACTTTTAATTTTGTCCTCAATATTTCCCAGATCAAGATGTAATTGAAAGAATAAACATTGAATGTTCCTTTAAAAGGAAAATTATAGGCCAATAGAAAATATATAAAAACCATTTTTTCTGTGCTTTTTAATGTGCTACAATTTTAGAGATGACAATCTGGGTGATTTAGCGCAACTTCTGCCTTTTTACTCAAAATCATAATTTTGAGGCTTATATGTTGAGGTAAATAGCCCTACCTCTATAAATCCTATACACTCGATTTAGAAATTTAAGTCCCCAAAAGAAGGACATATTAACAATGGGATAGAATTTTGTTACCCTTGTAAGATGTCCTTAAAGAACTACATTTTCAATCCCTTTTAGATAGTTACCTAACATTTTGTAAGTAAACTTGAGAAAATAAGTTCCATAACTTTCCTGAGAGTTTGATATTAACAAAATCTTGTTCCTTAATAAGATCAACACTAAATTGCTTTACTGAGAACTCTAAACAGCTAAGCACAGTGAGGATAACACTGTAGCAGAGCTCATTAGGGTGGCAAGTACAAAACAAAAGAGAGTGAGAAAAGATGTATGAAGTTGCCACATGACCCTAAAATCTGAGATTCTTTTACTCATAATCTCTTTCTTTAGATATCTATATCTCATGTCATATCTCTCATCATAAATAAAAATTTTAGATGTACTATGTATGCCCTATTCTTTTTTCTTTTATTCATGGTTTAAGTCTGACACTGATCTCGATGTTTACCTTAACCTGAAGTATAAAGGTAAGTATTGTTGATAAAGAGAAAGATGCAAAGGTTGAGTTCACTGTGCTATGTGCTCTGGGCCAAAAGCCTCAGGCTTATCCAAAGCCTTTTCTTTCTTTCTCCAGTGAAATAAAATTGTTAATGCTGTGCTTTCCATAGAAATAGGTAAAATCAACCTTTAACATTTCCTAGATTAATCCGTTCTCAAACTTCATTGTGTTTACCTTTCCCAAAGGTTCTCAAATTCCACTTAAGTTTGGTTCATAAAATTTTCTGGATTATACCTGATTTAATTTAATTTATCTATATTTTAAAATACAACAAACACTGTATTTAATAAACTATTAATATACAAATCACTTGTTTGATTCAATCTTCTTCTTTACTGAGTGCTCACTATGTCTAAACCATATGCCAGGTACTATGCTGAGATAAAGGCAGTGTTAAATGTAATTTTTATCCATAAATAAATCAACAAATAAACAAAAACAATTAGATATAGTCCTAGTCTAGGTTTTAGAGAGGATTCCTCTACTTACACCAATGCATAACCCATTCTTGTGATCACACTGTCCAGAATATATTTCTAGTTCTACTACTTCTCTACAACTGTATCACTGCCATACCCCTACAAATCACTATCATTCTTTGCTAGAATAAAAGAAGTAGCCTTGTGAATGTCCTTCCTCACCCTCCACCTGCCTACTAATTTCTATAGTATGTTTGTTCAAAAGAAGCCAGAGTCATTGTTAAATTGTAAAAATTAGATCATGGTCCTCTACTGCTTTAATTTTTTTCCCAATTAATTAAAATAACATTTCAAATCATTTATCTGGCTTTTTGCTTTGTATCTAACCTATAGCACTGCTGATTAGCAGTGCCACCTGGGAACAGCTTCACTCTAGGTCAGAATCTCTGGGATGGAACCCAGGAATTGGTATATTATTAATAACAATCCTTCATGTCATTAATCCTTCTAACATGGATGCATGCTAGAATTGGGAATTATTGTCCCACAGTTCTTTTTTTTTTTTTCCTCCATTCAGGGTTTACCTCAACATTACATGATTTATTTCTGCTCTTTGAATCTGGGAGTACAATTCTATTGTCAGGGCCTTTAAATCTTTATCTGCCTGGATCTTTGCTTTACTGTCTTCTAGTCAGTCAGGATTCTGTTAAATACTATTCCTTCAGAGATATTCCCCTGACCACTTAATGCTGTTCTCCACATCCCTTTCTCCCACATAACATCTAATTTTCTTAATAGTGATTATTATTATTTGAACTTGCTTGTATATCTATCATAATAATAGACTGAAACTGAAGCCAAAGGGCAATAAATGTTCTATTCTAAAGTAAGGGGCAAGGCTATCCACAGGACTTATAAAAGGAGGGCAGGAAAAAAAAAAAAAAAAGAAAACTGTTTGGTACCCTCAAAGGATCATTCAACTCCAGTGTACAAACAAATTTTGAGAGGCTAGGAAGAAATTATATAATAGAAAGATTAAATGAGGAGGTGGCTGATTAACTCTGGATCTTACCCTCTTCCTTAGACATATTTCTCTCATCATCTCAAATGACAACAGAAGACCACAAAATAATTCTCTTTGAAACAGAAAAAGGCAAATTCTGTATGCTATCGCTTACATATGGAATGTATAGAACACTGACTTTGTGTCTGAGAGAATCTCAAGTGTGAGATTTGGGCTAGTTACCCGTTCTGATCATGAAAGGAATGAGAAATAGTTGGGTACCTTGGGCAGTCTGTGCTCCTAGACTTTGAAGAAAGGAGGCATTGTAAGCATCCGCCTTAGGAGATGGTGTACCTTTAAATCCCACCCTAAAGTTCTTCGAGAAAGGACAGACTTCACAGAAAGGAGAAGAAAGTCCTCGTGGATGGCCTAGGCTAAATAAGGTGCTTTGAGGAAATAGTTGTAGAAGAGAGAATCAACCACACAAAGGCAATGGCAGGTCTCTCAAGTGCCCACTTGAATGTATTAGTTTTACCAACCTGCCCAGCCATAGAGAGTGTACCTGTCTCACATTATTAGCCAAGTAAGGACTCCACTCATCTGTCTGCTCCTTCTTTCTTAGCTCTGATCCTATAAGGTTCAGCATATGCCAAAGTTAACAGATCTGAAATGAATAGGCCATAAGACAGGGACATGCAGATGTCAGTCATGCATCTCTTCTCATATTGCAAAGGTCTTGCCTATAACCTTTCAGATTAAGAAAGAGGAACTACAATATGAATAAAATTAATGAAAAAAGTAAGGTTTTGTTCCTTACTATAGCTGGCTTTATTAATTATATATGTGTATTTATATAAATATATATATATGAATATGTTGTATGCAAACAGAAAATTGTAGTAGTTCTTGCAGTTCTTTTCTCTTGCTTAATTGCTCTGGCTAGGACTTCCAGTATTACACTAAATAGAGGTGGTAAGAGTGGGTATCCTGATCCTGTTCTTGAATTTAAAGGAGAAGCTTTTAACTTTCACTGTTGAGTATGATGTTAGTTGTGAATTTGTCAATATATAGCCTGTATTATATTAAGATACAGTCCTCAGATACCTAATTTTAGAGAGTTTTTATTATGAAAAAATGTTAAGTTTGATCAAATGCTTTTTCAACATCTACAGAAATAGCCACATGGTTTTTATCCTTTATTCTGTTAATGTGGTGTATAACATGTATTCATTTGCATGTATTGAAGCTATCTTTGGTTTGCAGGAATAAATCTCACTTGATCATCTTGTAGGATCTCCCTAATATGCTCTTGAGCTTAGTTTGCTAGTATTTTGTTGAAAATTTTTTGCATCTGTGTTGATCAGAGATATTGACTGGTAATCATGGCATCTGGTCCCATCACCTCATGGGAAATAGATGGGGAAACAGTGGAAACAGAGTCAGATTTTATCTTTTGGGGCTCCAAAATCAATGCAGGTGGTAAATGCAGCCATGAAATTAAAAGATGCTTACTGCTTGGAAGAAAAGTTATGACCAACCTAGATAGCATATTGAAAAGCAGAGACATTTCTTTGCCAACAAAGGTCCGTCTAGTCAAGGCTATGGTTTTTCCAGTGGTCATGTATGGATGTGAGAGTTGGACTATGAAGAAAGCTGAGTGCTGAAGAATTGATGCTTTTGAACTGTGGTGTTGGAGAAGACTCTTGAGAGTCCCTTGGACTGCAAAGAGATCCAACAGTCCATTCTAAAGGAGATCAGTCCTGGTTGTTCATTGGAAGGACTGATGGTGAAGCTGAAACTCCAATACTCTGGCCACCTCATGTGAAGAGTTGACTCATTGGAAAAGACCCTGATGCTGGGAGGGATTGGGGGCAGGAGGAGAAGGGGACGACGACAGAGGATGAGATGTCTGGATGGCATCATCAACTCAATGGACGTGAGTTTGAGTGAACTTCAGGAGTTGTTGATGGACAGGGAGGCCTGGCGTGCTGTGATTCATAGGGTCACAAAGAGTCGGACATGACTGAGCGACTGAACTGAACTGAACTGAATCTTCTACGTAGTGTGCTCATCTGGCTCCTAGGTATATATTCAAAATAAATAAAATCAGTATGTCACAGAGAGATCTACACTTCCATATTCATTGCAGCATTATTCATGGTATCCAAGATATGGAAGCAAACGTTCTTTAATTGTTGAATGGATTAAAAAATGTGACAGATGCACACATATGCACTGGAATATTATTCAGTCTTAAAAGAGACTGAAGTCTTGCCATTTGTAACAACATGGATGAAAATGGAGGGCATTATAATGAGTGAAAGCCAAACATAAAAAGATAAGGACACTGTATTATTGTCCACATATAGAATATTACACATTTTTAAGTCAATTTCATGGAAACAGAGTGGAATGGTGGTTGCTAAGAGCTGTGGGAGGGAGAAATGGAGAGATGTAAATCAAAGACAGCACATTTTTAGTTATGAGTAAGTTCTGAGGGTCCAATGTGCAACATGATGACTATAGCTAATAATACAGTATTATATACTTGAAAGAAAGTTGCTAAGAGTAAATCTTAAGTATTCAATCAAAGCAAGTAAAACAAATAAACAAAAAAGTTAATTATTTGAGGTGATGAGAATGTTAATTGTCTTGATGTTGTTAATCATTCCTAATGTATATGTATATCAAATCATCACATTCAGTTCAGTTCAGTTCAGTCTGTTGGTTGTGTCTGGCTCTTTGTGACCCCATGAATCATAGCACACCAGGCCTCCTTGTCCATCACCAACTCCTGGAGTTTACTCAAACTCATGTGCATTGAGTCGGTGATGCCATCCAGCCATCTCATCCTCTGTCGTCCCCTTCTCCTCCTGCCCCCAGTCCCTCCCAGCATCAGGGTCTTTTCCAATAAGTCAACTCTTCGCATGAGGTGGCCAGAGTACTGGAGTTTCAGCTTTAGCATCATTCCTTCCAATGAACAACCAGAACTGATCTCCTTTAGAATGGACTGGTTGGATCTCTTTGCAGTCCAAGAGACTCTCAAGAGTCTTCTCCAACACCACAGTTCAAAAGCATCAATTTTTCGGCGCTCAGCTTTCTTCACAGTCCAACTCTCACATCCATACATGACCACTGGAAAAACCATAGCCTTGACTAGACGGACCTTTGTTGGCAAAGTAATGTCTCTCTCTGCTTTTGAATATGCTATCTAGGTTGCTCATAACTTTTATTCCAAGGAGTAAGTGTCTTTTAATTTCATGGCTGCAGTCACCATCTACAGTGATTTTGGAGCCCAGAAAAATAAAGTCTGACACTGTTTCCACTGTTTCCCCATCTATTTGCCATGAAGTGATGGAACCAGATGCCATTATCTTCGTTTTCTGACTGTTGAGCTTTAAGCCAACTTTTTCACTCTTCTCTTTCACTTTCATCAAGAGCCTTTTTAGTTCCTGTTCAATTTCTGCCATAAAGGTGGTGTCATCTGCATATCTGAGGCTATTGATATTTCTCCCGGCAATCTTGATCCAGCTTGTGCTTCTTCCAGCCCAGCGTTTCTCATGATGTACTCTGCATATAAGTCAAATAAGCAAGGTGACAATATACAGCCTTGACATACTCCTTTTCCTATTTGGAAACAGTCTGTTGTTCCATGTCCAGTTTTAACTGTTGCTTCCTAATTTGCATATAGATTTCTCAAGAGGAAGGTCAGGTGGTCTGGTATTCCCATCTCTTTCAGAATTTTCCATAGTTTATTGTGATCCACACAGTCAAAGACTTTGGCATAGTCAAGAAAGCAGAAATAGATGTTTTTCTGGAACTCTCTTGCTTTTTCAATGATCCAGCAGATGTTGGCAATTTGATCTGGTTCCTCTGCCTTTTCTAAAACCAGCTTGAACATCTGGAAGTTCACGATTCACATATCGCTGAAGCTGATACTAAATATATAAAATTATATCTGTCAATTATTTCTCAATGAAGTTGGAAAGAAATTTAGGTATCTAAAAGAGAAAATTTTATTACTTGAAAGTCAACCCTAAATTGTTGGAATATATATATATACATTTTATCAAGAATAAGAGAATACATTTAAAAAGACACTGGGAGACAGACAATAAATATGCTTTCCAAGTACACTGATGGTATAACTAGCTCAACATACAGGTTGCATTTACTTCTTGCTCTCCTATAAGCACCAAAAAACAAAAATCTCATGTATTATTATTCATTGAAATATTCCTAATACAAGAACAAGGCTGGTATCAAGGCTGCTAGTCAATTAATGAAATTAATATGAGTAAATGAATGAATAATTGAAAGAACAAATCTATGAGCAAAGAAATAAATAGCAGTTGGTAGATTGATAAATAATTTATGGCTTTGCCATTTATATCACTAGCTCCTTGGAAGAAAAACTATGACCAACCTAGATAGCATATTAAAAACAGAGGCATTGCTTTAACAACAAAAGTTTGTCTAGGCAAACTCTGATTCTTCCAGTAGACAAATATGGATGTGATATATTGTGATAATTACTGAACCTCAGCTAATTTCTAAAAATAAATAAATAAATAAAAGCAGCTAACTGTAAGGCAATTATATGAATGAAATAAAATAATATTTATTTTATTAATAAATAAATGTTTAGTATTGTACTGGGAGAAACATCAGTAACTTCAGATATGCAGATGACACCACCCTTATGGCAGAAACTGAACAGGAACTAAAGAGCCTCTTGAAGCTGAAAGAGGAGAGTGAAAAAACTGGCTTAAAACTCAACATTCAAAAAACTAGTATCATGTCATCTGGTCCCATAACTTCATGGCAAATAGATGGGGAAACAACAGAAACAGTGGCAAACATTATTTTCTTGTGCTGCAAAATCACTGCAGATGGTGATTGAAGCCACAAAATTAAAAGACACTTCCTCCTTGGAAGAAAAGCTGTGACCAACCTAGACAGAATTAAAAACAGAGGCATTACTTTGCCAACAAAGGTTTGTCTAGGCAAACTATGATTCTTCCAGTAGGCAAATATGGATGTGAGAGTTGAACCATAAAGAAGGCTGTGCTGTGCTTAGTCACCCAGTCGTGTCTGACTCTTTGCGACTCCATGGACTGCATACCCTCCTCCAGGGGATTTTCCCAACCCAGAGGTCCAACCCAGGTCTCCCACATTGCAGGCAGATTCTTTAGCATCCAAGCCACCAGGGAAGGCCAAAGAAGACTGAGCACCGAAGAGCTGATGGTTTTAAACCGTATGTTGGCGAAGATTCTTGAGAGTCCCTTGGACTGAAAGGACATCAAATTAGTCAATCCTAAAGGAAATAAATTCTGAATATTCATTGGAAGGACTGATGCTAAAGCTGAAGTTCCAATACTTTGGCCACCCGATGTGAAAAAACCGACTCATTTGAAAAGAGCCTGGTGCTGGGAAAGATTGAAGGCAGAAGAAGCGGACGACAGAAGATGAGGTGTTTGGATGGCATCACCAAGGCAATGGACATGAGTTTGAGCAAGCTCTGGGGACAAGGAAACCTGGTGTGCTGCATTCCATGAGGTTGCAAAGAGCCAGTAATGACTGAGTGACTGAACAACAACAATTGTACCTTATCCATAATCACTATTATGACAATTATTTTAAGAAATAAGGCATATGTATGTATAATATTGCATTAAAATACAAAAACAATAAATCTCCTAGTAATATAAATATCATGCAAGATTAAAGTTCTGAAACTTAAAAGTGGATACGATTTGTAGAGTTGGAGAAGAGTAGAGCCAGGGGTCAGGCTGTGTTAGGAAGGAGATTGGAAGAATGTCCCACGTGTCTGGGACCTGCTGGATAAACACTATCAGTGTTCATCCCCTTATCTCATCACACCTAAATTAACTCATCAGCCTCCTAAATGGTCTTAATGTCAGCCTTTACTTTTAAATCTTCCTTAAAACATTGCTTTGATGAAGGCACCAAAAAATTAATGAAGGTACCAAAAAATTAACCAAGAAAGAAAAAAAAAAGCCAATTAAACATATATATTACCAAATGTAAAACAGATGATCAGTGCAAGCTCAATGCATGAAGCAGGGCACTCAAAACCAGTGCTCTGGGACAACCCAGATGGATGGGGTGGGGAAGGAGGTGGGAGGGGGTTCAGGATGGGGGGACACATGTACACTCATGGCTGACTCATGTCTATATGTAGCAAAATCCACCAAAATATTATAATTAGCCTCCAATTAAAGTAAATAAATTGATTTAAAAAGTTAAAGTACTCCACAGAAACTCTGTTCAGCATAAAATCCAAAATCTGTACTGGTGTTCTAAATCCATTGTTAAATGAAAGAATGTCTGATTTCAAGTCATATTATTCCTCAATAAGAATTTTCTTCAATTCCCTATATATGTGTTAATAAACAATATTTATGTTCTCTTTCTGACTTATTTCACTCTGTATAATAGGTTCTAGGTTCATTCACCTCACCAGAACTGACTCAAATTCATTATTTTTTATAGCTGAATAATATTCTGTTGTATACATGCACTGCATCTTCTTTATCCATTCATCTGTTGATAGACATCTAGGTTGCTTCCATGTCCTAGTTATTATATCTCTGCTAGGAACATTAGGATACATATTTCTTTCTCAATTACAGTTTTCTCAGGGTATATAACTCAGGGAGCCCAGTCTGACACTCTGTGATGACCTAGAGAGGTGGAATGGAGGAAGAGGGGAGGCTCAAAAGGGAGGTGATATATGTATAATTATGCCTTTTTTGTGTTGTTGCATGACAGAGACCAACACAACATTGTAAAGCAATTTCCCCCCAGTTAAAAATAAATGTAAAAAAAAACTTTCTTTCTTTCTTTCTTTTTAACAACTCCTTGTCAGTATAACAAACATTTAACACTTGAAGTGTTGATTCACTTTGTATTCTTTTCAGAGAAATCCCATTCCCACTCTTGGCCCACCTCTCCTTACCTTCTTCTTCAGAGTCCAGCTCAAGATGATCATCCTGTGTTCACTCTCTCCTCCTTCTGAAAAGTCATTCTTCTACTTGTTTATAAAGACCTCTTGTCCATTTATCACAAGCCTTCATACAACCTGTTTACTGTGCTCTCATATAATCATCCCATTCTATTTCATATTAATGCTCCAATGACAGATACTTTATTTTTTACTTCTGTTCATCCTTCTCAGTAGCTAACAGAATATTGTGCAGATGATCTGCTTCATAGAATTGTGCTGTGATGTACACATTGTGTGTCCTGATGGCTTAGGGTAGTGCCAGCATTAAAGTTGTCACTACATTTTATCAAAGAGACAAATATGGCCACCCTCCTTGAAACTAGATCAACTTGAGAAAAGCCAAGAGAGACACATGCTTCACACTAACCCCGGTCTCAGTCAGCAGCATCAACTTCCACTATTAAGACCTGCTATCCTCAGCCAATATTGAGAATACCTATTTCTGGCTAATTGAAAAGGAGTCAAGTACTATTTGAGCCTTTATATTTACTTGGCTATGATATGGGGAAATTATAGGAGTTGGAAAAAAGAAGAAAATGTTGTATTGGTCACATAACCCCAAATAGACTCAAAGACAGTCAAGGACAGGGGTTCAGGTCATTTGTGCTCTTTAGAAGGAATTATTTAAATATCTCTGATAGAACCAGTTGAAGTAAATTTGGAAATAGAGTGTAATATTACCACAGAGTCATATTGTTGGTGACAAGAGAGCTTAAAAAAATCAGGAAAAAATAACTGGCTGGTAATATTTTAAAGGGTAACCAATGCTCACTAGCAGCTGCAGTAAGACATTAAGTAATAGAGCACAGTAATGTTAACTGCTCTCCTGGTAAGAGTGGTAAATGAAATAAACCCCAGCATCCGGGGTATCATTAATCTGTAGTGAATAATGGCAGTAGTAGTGTAAGGAGATTAAAAAGGGCATTGTAAACATTTGTGGCTGTATAATATACAAATTAAAAATGTGAGAACGCTTGCAGCTGCATAATCTACAAATTAAAAAGTGTAATAGCATGGCATTAATTACTGGCTGATCAATTCCTCTATAATTGCTGGCATGTAGATGAACAATTATAGGTCCGAAATGTTATTTGAGAAAGAGACATTGACCTTGGAACTGTAAGGAATGATACTTTGTTATAAGGTAATACAGGATCCTATCAAATTCGGTTCCAGTATTTGTAGCAGCCGCCAGCTCAGCGCAGGGCTGTAATCACTGCACTATTTCTTTCTATTATGGTGCCAGAGGGGTTACTCATTGTTTTCTCTTTTTGAACAGAAACACCCAGTGACCTTCAGCCTTCTGAAAATGGGACCATCAGGCCTCATTTCCAAGTTCAAACAGTTTTAATAAAAATGAAATAGCAGGAGATAATGTACTTTACCCTTCTAGGCCAAAGGAACAGTTTGGAAAGTTGGAAAGACAAACTTCGTTCAGTGTGAACACTCCAACTGGGATTTTGACTGTAGATCTAAATGTTTCCAGACCAGCCATTTTCCAGTTGATAGCTAATAGTTAAGCAACCAGAGACTCAAATCTTTGATTGATATTAAAAGCCAGAACACTTACTTCCATTCTCTAACCCTCCTTAATAGCAGATGACACAGCAAAGCAGTGCTCTTGTTGATAATTTACTGGAATGGTGACCAATAAAAAAAAAAAAGTGAGCCGAGATTCAGCACAGCAGTTGCTACATCACATGTGTGGCTTCAGAAAAGTGAGCTCTGTTAGTGCCATTCTTGATGTTGAATTATAACTTCATGTCCAGGGTTACTAGCATTCTCAATCCTCTTCATTCATTTGCTAAATGTGACAATCTGGATTTTGATCATTGCCTTTCTAATGAAACTGTCTGCATCAAGGTCACATTACCTATCTGTCCAAAGGACATTTTCACACCTAACCTCATCTGACCTTCCTGTAGAACTGGACTCTGCTGACCACTCCCTGCCTCTAGATCTTGCCATTTTAACCCTATTGACCCCCTTTCATGGCTGCCTCTGTTTTCTCTGTGTTACTGGCTTCAGTGATACTAACAGTATCATCACTTTTTTTTCTTTCTTTCTTTCTCTCCATTCTTTCCCACTGAAGTTCCTTCTATTCTAGTATTTCTCAGAGTTAAATCTCCAGTCCAGACCTCTTCTCTGGGTTTCATAATCTAGAGACAGAAACCTTCCAAACATGAGGATAGGGAGGGCTCAGCCTCTCACACCAGCCAGGGAGCTACAACCACCCCTCTTGTATCACTGACCATGACACAGGAGGGGTGGTTGTAACTCTGGGCACCAGAGAGCCCACCGCATTTTTCAAGCTCTCAAATCCCTCAGGCCAAGTCAGCCATCATAGCCTGTTCATATAAATGTTAACTTTTTTCTCAAACCTTTCTCTATCATTCCAATTGTTACTCTCTTGTTTTTTTTTTCCAAAAATTTTTATCATAGTTTTATATATTTCTTTTTTCCTCAGTCATTTTAAGTACTGCCCCATTCGCCTCATTTTATATAGTAATCCACAGTCACTACTGGCTCATTTGTACCTTTTCAAGTCTTGTTGTTCAGTTGCAGAATCATGTCTGATTCTTTGCAACCCCACAGACTGCAACAGGACAGGCTTTCCTATTCTTCACTATCTATCAGAGTTTGCTCAAATTCATGTCCATTGGGTCAGTGATGCTATCTAACCATCTTATCCTCAGCCGCTCCTTTCTCCTTTTGCCTTCTATCTTTCCCAGCATCAGGGCCTTTTCCAATGAGTCACTCTTTTCATCAGGCAGCTAGAGTATTGGAGCTTCAGCATCAGTCCTTCCAGTAAATAATCAGGGTTGATTCCCTTTAGGATGGACTGGTTTGATCTCTTTGATGTTCACGGGAATCTTATGAGTCTTTTCCAGCATCAGATTGTCTATGCTCAGCCTTCTTTATGGTCCAAGTTTCACATCCATACATGACTACTGGAAAAACCTTAGCTTTGACTATGTGGACTTTGTTGGCAAAGTGATGTCTCTACTTTTAATATATTGCTAGGTTTATCATAGCTTTCCTTCCAAGGAGCAAGCATCTCCTAATTTCAAGGCTGTAGTCACTATCAACAGTGATTTGGAAGCCCAAGAACTCTGCCCCTGCTTTCACTCTTTCCCCTTCTATTTGCCATAAAGTTATAGCACAGGATGCCATGATTTTAGTTTTCTTAATGTTGAGTTTTAAGCCAACTTTTTCACTCTCCTCATTCGATCTCATCAAGTGGCTTTTTAGTCCCTCCTCACTTTCTTCCATTAAGTTGGTATCATCTGCCTATCTGATGTTATTAATATTTATCACGGTAACCTTGATTCCCACTTGTAATTTATCCAGTCCAGGATTTCACAGGATGTACTCTCCATTTAAGTTAGACAGGGTGACAATATAGAATCTTGTCTTACTCCTTTCCCAACTTTGAACCAGTCAGTTCTTCCATGTAATGTTCTAACTGTTTCTTCTTGACCTGCACACAGGTTTCTCAGGAGACAGGTAAGGTGGTCTGGTATTCCCATCTCTTTAAGAATGTTCCACAGCCTGTTGTGATCCACAAAGTCATAGGCTTTTTTGTTGTCAATGAAGCAGAAGCAGAAAATTTTGCTTTCCTCTACTTTTTCTAAACCCATCTTGTACATCTTGAAGTTCTCATGTCATGTACTGCTAAAGCCTAGCTTGAAGGATTTTGAACATAACCATACTAGCATGTAAAATGAGCACAAAATGTCCACTGGAGGAGGGAATGGCAAACCATTCCAGTATTCTTGCCATGAGAATCCCATTAACAATATGAAAAGATAAGCCTACCCCAGGTCAAAAGGTGTTCAATATGCCACTGGGGAAGAGCAGAGGGTAATTACTCCAGAAAGAATGAAGCAGCTGGGCCAAAGTAGAAATGACACTCATTGATGGATGGACCTGGTGGTGAAAGTAAAGTCTGACACTATAAAGAACAGTATTGTATAGGAATCTGGAATGTTAGGTCCATGAATCCAGGTAAATTGGAAGTGGTCAAGCAGGAGGTGGCAAGAGTGAGCATCAACCTTTTAGGAATCAATGATGGGAATGGTTGCATTTAATTCAGATGACCATTATATCTCCTTTTGTGGGCAGGAATCCTTTAGAAGAAATAGCCCACATAATCAACAAACGAATCCAAAATGCAGTACTTGGGTGCAATCTCAAAATCAAAAGTATGATCTCAGTTTTTTTCCAAGGCAAGCCATTCAACAGTACAGTAATCCAAGTCTAGGCCCCAACTACTGATGCCAGAGAAGCTGAATTTGAATGGCTTTTTGAAGACCTACAAGACCTTCTAGAATTAACACCAAAAAATGCTGTCCTTTTCCTCATAAGAGATTGGAATGTAAAAATAGGAAGTCAAGAGATACCTGGAGTAACAGACAAAGTTTGGCCTTGGGGTACAAAATGAACCAGGGCAAGAGGCAACAGAGTTTCATCAAGAGAAAACAGTGGTCATATCAAATATTCTTTTCCAAAAAACACGAGAGATGATTCAACACATGGACATCACCAAATAGTCAATATTGAAATCAGATTGATTATATTCTTTGCAAGAGAGGATAGAGAAGCTCTATACAGTCAGCAAAACAAAAGCTTGAGCTGATTGTGGCTCAGATCATGAACTCTTTATAGCAAAATCCAGGCTTAAATTGCCTTTCAGGTATCACTATGCCTTTCAGGTATGATCGAAATCAAATCTGTTATCATTATATAGTGGAGGTGATGAATAGATTCAAGGGATTAGATCTGGTAGACACAGTGCTTGAAGAACTATGGAGAAATGTTGATAACACTGTACAGGAGGCAGTGACTAAAATCATCCCAAAGAAAAAAAAAAATGTAAGAAGGCAACATGATTGTATGAGGAGGCTTTACAAATATCTGAGGAAAGAAGAGAAGTGAAAAGGAAAGGAGAAAGGAAAAATATACCCAAATGAATGTAGAGTTCAAGAGAATAGCAAGGAGGGATAAAAAGACTTTTTTTTTTTTTAATTAACAAAGCAAAAAATAGAGGAAAACAATAGAATGCAAAAAACTAGAGATCTCATCAAGAAAATTGGAGATATCAAGGGAATATTTCATGATAGGATGGGGCAATAAAGGACAGAAATCTAACAGAAGCAGAAAAGTTTAAAAAGAGGTGTCAAGGATACACAGATGAAGCATACAAAAAGTCTTATTGACCTAGACAACCACGATGTTGTGGTCACTCACCTAGAGACAGACATATTAGAGTGTGATATCATGTGGACCTTAAGCATCTTTACTACAAAGCTAGTGGAGGTGATGGAATTCTAGCTGAGCCGTTGAAAATCCCAAAAGATGATGCCGTAAAAGTGCTGCACACAATATGTCCATATATTTGGAAAACACACAGTGGCCACAGGACTGGAAAAGGTTAGTTTTAATTTCAATTCCAAAGAAGGGGAATGCCAAAGAATGTTTAAATTTCAATAAACTTTTCAATTACTTTGTATTATTACTGAGTAAATTTAAGCTTTCATCATGACCCATGATTCCTTCTATAAACAGGTCCCAGTTTAATTCTCCAAAAGCACATGCCACTGCTTTCTGATCTTGCATATTTTCTTTAATAACAGTTAACATAAATAAAAAGTGCTTTAAACAAGGCCGACTTTACTAAACTTCCAGGCCTTCAAATATATTATTCCCTCTGCCTGGATTTTCACCCCTTCCCTGGCTTCTCACTCTCTTCCTTGACGCCTTAAGGAGTTTCCCATTTTTCAAGGGTTGATTTCAGTGTCATTTTCCCTCAGCAACTTTCCTTGTGAACCTCAATGGAGCAATCCCTCTTTCATTTCTTTATCCCCATAGACACTTACATTCCACACTTCATAAAGTGTGCTTTTGTCTAAATGGCTTTTCCCCACTCCTGTGTCTTTATAAATATGTTTCCTATTAGAAAACCTGACATCTAGTAGGCACTCAGTAATTTGTACATTATGAATTGTATTGAAGTTGGTCAAACCAAAAGAAGTGCTTGAAATTTAGAAATGAGAAGGTAAACAGAAGAGTACTCCACTGGGGGTACTTTGCTAATGGTAAAGCAGTGGCAGTGATGATAATAACAACAACATGTATTAGTGATATCTAATGCTCACCCCAGTCATAGTGTACAATAGCACAGATGCTCATCACTTCCTGTGTACCAAATATTGTGTAATTTTTGGAGGGGATGTGCATGAAATATCCCATTTGATCTTGACAACAGATACCACAACTGAAACTTGAAGAGTTAAAAAAAAAAAAAAAAAAACTTTCAGAATCACACAGCTAGGAAGTGGTGAAGCTGGGATTCAATCCATGGCTGTCTGATCCCAGAGTTCATTTTAATAACCATTAATTATCCCACCCCCTGAATCCCCATTGCCCAGTACAACTTAAATTATATTTTCATTGAACATCTATTTTTTGTTTAAAATACCAAATTAATGAGTTCTTTGTATTTATTTAGACCCAGAACATTTATCTCTGTATTGACATAATCTTAGCCTGCAGATTTTCTTTAAAAAAAAAGTCCTCAATACTTTGAAAATGGACTGACCTCAACAAAGCTTTCATTTGAAACATTTAAATAGTCACATATCACATATACACACCAAACAAATTTTCAAATAATACCAGCTCCTTCTCCCAAAGTAATATTCATCAATTTCTCCACTTGACTGTTTGGTCTATTCAATACAATTATGGAGATTTGAAATACACAATAGATATTGATTCAGCCTCTCTCATAGAGACCATTTTAAAATAAGAACTTGGGAGGACATTTTGAGTGAAATCATTTGCACAAAAAATAAAATCCTGGCATAAAACTTGAGTTTGGTCTTAAAAGAAGCCATAAAACATATAAAATTAAAGAAGCAACTATTTTCAGGACTTCTAATAGACTCTCTCCTTCATGCTAATCAAAATAATTAGCATTTCTGTTATTCCTTTTGAATCTCACTATAGAATTCTTCACTAAATACAGGAATTCAGTGGTTTAAAAAAGTGATTACGGGGCAACACACTAGAACATTATTTCCTGCATATTAGAATTTATAGTTATGAAAGCTAGTGTTTCTACCACATTGTTAGAAATCTGTGTAAATTTACTAACCATGGAAAGGAATTCACTAAAGAGGTCATGAGATTGGACCTACAGAAGAAGAAAAAAGCAAAACAAAAATGAGAAGAGAGTGATTTTTAAGTATCAAAATAAATTTGCTCTTAGGTGGCCAGCTCCGGGAGTTGGTGATGGATAGGGAGGCCTGACGTGCTGCAGTCCATAGTTTCCCAGAGTCGGACATGACTGAGTGACTGAACTGAATTGAACTGATTCACATAGTAGACAGTCTTCCAGAGAATATCTTCGTGCTGCTGCTGCTGCTAAGTCGCTTCAGTCATGTCCAACTCTGTGTGACCCCATAGACGGCAGCCCAACAGGCTCCCCTGTCCCTGGGATTCTCCAGGCAAGAATAGTGGAGTGGTTTGCCATTTCCTTCTCCAATGCATGAAAGTGAAAAGTGAAAGTGAAGTCGCTCAGTCGTGTCCGACTCTATATCTTCCTGGGACCAGCCTAATGCTCTTGTTTCTGCCCTATCAAAACAGACTATTAGTAAATCTAAAAGAGTAGGAGGAAAAATTTTAGACTTCTAATTCTTTATTGACTTCTCCCCTGGAAATATTTTAAAGAAAAAAAATCTCAAATTTAGAAAAATGATGTTGTTTTTAAAAAATCATTAAGTAATCTGGTTATTATTATAATTACAATATTCACAAAAGTAATAATAATTGTAAATTTCACAAATATCTGTTTCTGTGAATAAGTCAACCTCGTTTGAGTGATGCATCAAACTAGACATAACTAGTTTGAGTGATAGATAACAACTTCCATCAAGATGACAGTTCCCCATTTCCACAGCATCACTTTTGTTTTGTTTTGACTGGTGATTACAAACACCAACAAACTCATCTACAATGTACCTCAGTAATTATCCATGCCTCCTTACATTATTTAGGACATTAGGGAAAGCTCCTGTCTGTTCCTCTTCCCTGACCCTAATCAGCTCATATATAAAGAGGAGGTTCATAGACAAGAAGGATCAGGGTCAAAGTCACCTATTGGGTTAAGGTATCCAGTCATGGTATGTCTCTCTTTCAAGGTTCCATCCTCTGGATCTCTTTCAACTCTCCCACAGCAGGGGAAAATGGAACGAGCCTCAACCTCTTCTGGCAATAGAGGTTGGTCCAGCTGAGAAAGACCTGGGAGAGGCACTTAGAACTGACTGCACTAGGCTCATGACAAACTTTTTTTTTTTTTTCCAAAATTCTTCTTTCCCTCTTTTCTACACTAAGAAAAATCACTTTTTATTTTGAGATAATTTAAAATTTATAAGAATCTGCAAAAATATTAGAGTTATCTTGCATAATTTACCGAACTTCCCCCAGTGACAACATTCCACATAGCCAGAGTACATTATTAGCCATTCCCTGGTGGCTTAGATGGTAAAGCGTCTGCCCGCAATGCCGGAGGCCCCGGGTTCGATCCCTGGGTTGAGAAGATACCCTGGAGAAGGAAATGGCAACCCACTCCAGTACTCTTGCCTAGAAAATTCCATGGATGGAGGAGCCTGGTGGGCTACAGCCCATGGGGTCACGAAGAGTCGGACACGACTGAGCGACTTCACGATGACGACTGAATAGTTCCTGTGTCGTTCGCATCATCAGTTCTTCTTTCCCTCTTTTCTACACTAAGAAAAATCACTTTTTATTTTGAAATAATTTAAAATTTATAAGAATCTGCAAAAATATTATCTTGCATAATTTACCGAACTTCCCCCAGTGACAACATTCCACATAACCAGAGTACATTATTGAAATCCGGAAACTGACATTGGTACAATACTATTAACTAAACTACAGTTCTTATTTAGAGATTACCAGTATTTATAGGTACATTTTTTTTTAGTAGAATGTACAGTTCTAAGAAATTTTATCATGTGACAGATTTGTATAATCACCACTGCTATTAAGATAATACAGTGTTTATATGTCAATCCCAGTCTCCAAGTTTATCTCTTCCCACCCCCCTTACTATCTTCCCAGTTGGGGCAGTGATAAAGAATCTGCCTGCCAATTCAGGAGATGCAAGAAATGTGGGTTTGCTCTCTGCATTGGGAATATCCCCTGGAATCAGAAATGGCCATCCACTCCAGTAAGTTTGCCAGAGAAATCCCATGGACAGAGGAGACTGGAGGGCTACAGTCCATGGGATCACAGTGAGAGACAACCTAGCGTGCACACACAACAACAACCCTCCTTACTATACATAAAATAAATAACTAATAGGGACCTAGTGTACTGCACAGGGAACTCTATTCAACATTCTGTAATGACCTATATGAGAAAAGAATCTAAACAAAGAGATTGTGTGTGTGTGTGTGTGTGTGTGGACTTCGCTGGTGGCTCAGTGGTAAAGAATCCGCCTGCCAATAATGCGGAAGACATGGGTTTGATCCCTGGGCCAGGAATATCCCCTGGAGAAGGAAATGGCAACCAACTCCAGTATTCTTGCTTGGGAAACCGATGGACAGAAGATGCTGGCAGATTACAATCCATGGTGCTGCAAGGTTAGCGAATAAACAACAAACATGTATATGTATAACAGATTCACTTTCTTGTACACCTCAAACTAACTCAGCATCGTAAATCTACCACAACTCAATGTTTTTTTAAAGATGCTATAGTGTTCAATTTTCATCATGAAAAAGTGCCCTCTACTTATCCCTTAATAGTCAAATCCTCTCCAACCCTACCCTTAACAGCTGTATGTGACTCCATTTTTGTGTCTTCTTCCACTTCTTTTTTTCCCCTTTATTCTTTATAGACCATCATAATATACTCCTGGATTACAAAAAGTATCTCTCCATTACCTTTCATTGTCTTCTCCTACCAATCTAATCCCCACATTGCAGCAAGATAGAACCACTTAAAATATATGTGATCATGACACATCACTGTTTTATTCCCTATATTAATGATATCTTCTATACTTTTAAGATAAATTCTAGATTCCCTATTTCTTCTTAATTTTGCCCTTCTCTATATATCTGACATGAATTTATTAACTTTTCCCTTTGAATACTGAATCCAAGGCTTATGGAATGCTTTTCATTATCTCAACTGGTTTACATTCTCTCTGAATCTTCTGGGTCTTGCATATGCCAACTACTCTTTAAGGAACCTGTTTCTTTCTCTCTTTTTTTAGTCTGGATGATTCCTAATCTTATTCAACTCCTACTTCTCAGCTTCAGTGTTATATCCTCAAGAAATCTTTCTCTCATCCTTCAAATTTTTGTTAGGCGTCCCTTAAATGTAACCTTATAAGACCTCATACCTCTGTCATAGCATTCATCACACCCATATTCTAAGTGCTTGTTTATCTGTGTGTTTTCATCATAATACTGTAAACTTTCAGGGTGGGGCTGTTGTTGACCTGTTTGTAACTCCATCCCTAAAATCTGAACCAGTGACTGAAACATGGATAGTGCTTTATATACATATACATATATACATATATATATATATATATATTAGAGCATTAATGAGAGAAACATTTTCTCTGCATCATAAATGGAACCAGGGACCATAACAGGGCAATAAACTATGGGCAAACAAGCGAGGCTAAAGCATTGATAGGATGAATAATGAGGGACAATGCTGTTTTTTCTCACCTCTATATTATTCTATGTGCATGTGTGTGTTCTCAGGCATGTGTGCTCAGTCATGTCTGACTCATTTCAACCTAAAGGACTGTAGCCCACCAGGCTCCTCTGTTAAAGGAATTTTCCAGGGAAGAGTACAGGAGTGGGTTGCCATTTCCTTCTCCAGGGGATCTTCCTGACCCAGGAATCAAACCCATGTCTCCTGCATTTGCTGCATTGGCTGGCAGATTCTTTACTACTGTCCCACCTGGGAAGCCCATATTCTTCCATGTGCTAGTACTAATGACATGTGTGGTGAATATTCTTTATAATAAAGATCTATATTATTTCACATTCTATATCATCATCTCAAAATGGTAAGCAAAAACATACTGCATGCCATGAAAACTGATCCTAAACTGGTTGCAACCCATTTGATATTATGGAGGAGCCCCTTTAGTAAAGCTTAACTTCTCAACTGCACATATATTTGTGCCAGGTTGGAGCAAAATGAAACCCAAACATCCCTAAATTTGTGAAGCCAGTCCTCACCCTAAATACAAGTCAATAAAGTTAGAAAACCTTTCAGGTCAGAATTCAAAGCACCACATTGCACATTTCATATTCCATATTTCTAGACTAAGGTATTAGAGATGCGTACACCATTTGCTGTTTCTTTGTGACACTGGCAAATGCTTTTAAATCTTCTAAATGTTTTTTAAAATGTGTGAAATGTGTTCTTTTCAAGGACGTGAACGTGAACTGAGGCCAAGTGGCAGTGGGTGTGTTGGCTATAAATCTACTCAATACATAAATATATGCATATTGAATTTTTCATCACTAGGCTGACTATAAAACATCTACCTTGTTGAATCTGTTATTTGTAATGTGCAAAGTTCACATTGCTAAAAGAACCATAACTTCTGCATTTATATTTTGTTCTGTGACATGCAAATGTGAGTTTATTTCGCCTAAAACATAAAAACTAGACTTTTGTGAATCTAGCACTAGAAGTACAAAACAGCTAAATCTACACAATATTCTAAGTATTAAAGAATATATATTAGTGTATCACTTTATGTCAATTGTAAAGATTATTTTCCCCAATGTATTTAGAGTATATCAATTTTAATCTTAGTTTTTTTTTAACTTCTGAAATGATGTAACAAACATGACAATTAATTGTTCAAAATTTTAATATAAAATTATCTATTTTCACCTTATACATTATATATACACTTTCCAGTATACATTTCTGTATAAAATGCTGAAATTTGTAATGTTTAGACATTGAGTGGATGAACTGTTCCACCATGGTTATTTGCCACTTGACACCTTATAAAAAGAAGGAAAAAAGGCTCTTATTTCAGTTGAGCATGTCTCAAAGAAGCTGTCTCCTCTTAAATAAGTAAAATCATAAAAAATCAGTGAGGACAGCACTGTCCTTTAGAGAATGGGCCTTGCCTTTAGGTTTTTTGGTAATCTACAACTGATTTAATAAGATTTATTCTTTTTATGATTTATGAAACACTACTTATAGTTGAGAAATAATTCAGCATTATTCTAGACAGGATATGAAGAATGAATCTTTTCAGCCTTTAAAAGGAGCTTATTCTGATTTCTTTTTAGGTGAAGAAATAAAGCTTCTAATCTTAGACACTGTTCCTCTGCAGATGGTACTGGTCAGATGTAGTTCCTGTGGATGAAAATGTGAGTTGTATACCTTTATTACAATAAAAGGATTGAACTGGAGCTTTAAAACGAATATGCATTCCTAGGTAAATGGAAAATTGCTTGACTTCACTCTGAACTTGCTGGAAGCACTTTTTTTTTTTTTTTTTCATAGTTGGCTATGAAAAATAAGGAAGATTCGAAATGCATAAATTGTGGCAGATGCTTCCTTAACTTACCCTAGTGAAATAATTTTGATGGGTGGTTATGAATTTCTAAGTAATGTTTACTTCTGAAATGCCATAATTGCTTTTGGAACTATTTGAGGCATTTTGAATTGTATCTGTTTTTATTGTAATATGGAATTGTATTGCCTTATGAAGTGGCATCTTTCTGATGCATGGAAGTTCTGGATACATTTGTTATCCATCATGAGGAAACCAGATAAGTAAATATTACAACTATAACTGAAATGCTTCTTTTTTACATGAATAAATGAAAACCATTTTGAATCTGAAGGCAGAAACATTCTATCTGCAGACTGACAAATTGCATATTTGTTTGGTTTCAAAAAAATTGTGTCTGGCTTCAACAGTGTGATGGAGGGAAATGTCTGTCTCCTGCATGACAAAGACATGAGTTCCTGAGATAGAGGAATTCTCTCCTTGGTGGAGGTGGAAGATTTCAGCTGAAAGGACCATAAAGTAAAAGAGCCCTTGTCTATGCAATCACTGTTAAATGAAATAAGACCACACACAATATTTCCATCTCAAATGCTGTGGCTTACCTATATTGTTACATCCCCGAATTCCCCTAAGTTTTCTAATTGTTTCCATAAGCATTTATTGAGCATATAACTGTTATTAAGACATTTTGAGCAATCACAATTTATAACGGTGCGGTTAATCTGCTTTTAATATAATTTCCAAATATTAACCATATTAAATAATATTTTTCATATATGGTTCAACCCAAAGATGTATGACCTGGATTTCTAGGTGTGTAAGTCAGTATAACTAACCTTTGAAGAGAGACTTATCTCATGAAAAACTGCAATTCAATAGAGTAACCAGGACTTTAGCTTCTGGCATCTACTTGAGGTTGAGAGCTTTTCTGGGAGGCAACCATCAAGTTAAAGATGAGGTAATGATTACATCTGGGAGAATGACTTATTCTTGTTGAAGATTCTTTGGAAAATATGTGGAACATGCTACACAGTGCAGACAAATGTGTTAGCTAGATAAGACATGGACCAGGAAGGTAATTTGCTGCAAGTATATTTAGAGTGAATGTAACAAGTTTGAAGACAGACAGACCAAGAGACCACCTACACCAGTGCTTCTCAAACTTATGTGGATATGATTGGAGGGGAATCTTGATAAACTCCAAACTTTGATTCATAAGTGGGATCCAAGAATCTGCATATCTAACCTTCCCCCATGTACTATTAGTGGTACTGACCTATTCAGCACACTTAGATAAGGTGAGATGTTACTAAGGACTTGAAATCCACATACAGCATCTTCATCAACACGGTGAGTAGGGCAAAAAGAGTTAAAAAGCAAATCTGACAAGGTAAAATTAACGTTCCATTTTCTTTGCTACAGTTTCAATGTCTAAGTTCATCTCTGTGTATTGATGACAATATCAAATCCTCTTCAAGGGCAATAGCATTATTATTCCACTTTCACATAGGCATGACTTTTTTATTCATACAAAAAAGGAGATGAAAACCATCATTACTTTCAAAAGAGGGATCAAAGAATTATTACAGAGAGTAGATCAGTAAGAATAATCTAATTCCAAGACATAGTTCTAGAATAATTATTGAAGGGTTGGCTTGTAAGTGCCTGTCACAAAGGCAGGACTTTCTGAGCATTTACTAAACACAAGTCATAGACCAATAACCTAGCTTCTTTTTCAGTAGATGTAATAAGTCTAGATTTTCATAAGACATTTTGCAATGTCTCCCTTATTAAATTTAAGAACAAAATGTAAAGATATATTACATGGAACAAAACTTGTTTAAAGAGTATCTCAATGAGGATGAATGAGGAGAGTGAAATAGCTGGTTTAAAACCCAACATTCAAAAAATTAAGATCATGGCATCTGGCCCCATCACTTCATGACAAAAAGATGGGGGTAAAGTGGGAACATTGATACTTTTTTAAAATTTTTTTGGGGGGGTCTCCAAAATCACTGGATGGTTGCTGCAACCATGAAAAGAAAAGATGCTTGCTTCTTGGAAGAAAAGCTATGACAAGCCTAGACAGCACATTAAAAAACAGAGACATCATTTTGCTGACAAAGGTCCATACAGTCAAAGCTATGACTTTCAGTAGTCACATATGGATATGAGAGTTGGATCATAAAGAAGGCTGAGAGCTGAAGAATTGATGCTTTCAAATTGTAGTGCTGGAGAAGACTTTTGAATGGTTTGGAGACTATCCTGAACAGCAAAGAGACAAAAAACTAATCAATTCTAAAGGAAATCAACCCTGAATATTCATTGGAAGGACTGATGCTGAAGCTGAGCTCCAATACTTTGGCCACCTGATGCAAAGAGCCGACTTATTAGAAAAGACCGTGATGGTGGGAAAGATCAAGGAGCTGAGGAGAAGGGCTTGACAGAGAATGAGATGTTTGGATTACATCACTGACTCAATGGACAGGAGTTTGAGCATACTCTGGGTTATAGTGAAGGGCAGGGAAGCCTTGTGTGCTGCAGTCCATAGGGTTGCAGAAAGTTGGACATGACTTAGCAACTGAACAGCATCATTTGAAAAATCATATCAAAATGAGGTTGATTAATTGGAGTATATTGCATAGAAGTTTATGGAATTAGACTAGTGGGTTTATGTATGTTCCTTTTGGGGGAACCCCCAGATGGCACAGTGGTAAAAAGCCTACCTGCCAGTGCATGAGACCCAAGAGACACAGGTTTAATCCCTAGGTTGGGAAGATCCTCTGGCGAAGGAAATGGCAACCCACTCCAGTATTCTTTCCTGGAAAAGTCCAGACAGAAGACCCTGGTGAGCTACAGTCCATGAGGTTACAAAGAGTTGGACATGCCTGAGCACAATGCATATTCCTTTTTCCTTAATATTTTATTAATGTATTTGATAATAATTATAATTAAAAAAAAGATCTTGTCATCAAAAATTCTAATAGCATTGAGCTGTGAAAGATAGCAAAGATATCAACAGCTACTGTGGATATTCTTGTATACATAGTTGATATATTAATAGCTACAATAAGTCATATATTTGGGCTATACAAAAATAACAACAATGAATGATTTTGCCTATCAGCATTTATCTTGAAGTCAACAATAAAGTTTAATCATATTAACTCATGTAACCAATTCGTAATCTTATGAGGAAAAAGTCATCAGAATCTCAGAGGAATTTTTTTTTTCTTCTAAAAGTTAAGAGTCATTCTTAAATAGTGTAAGATATGAGGGAGCTGAGAAGTGTTCTATCAAAGAGGTATCCATGTGCAGAGTGTGTCCATGTGCAGATATTGATGGACAAATGGCCAAATGACAGTGCTTGTTTAATTAAAATTGAAAGGAATATAACAAGGAAAGTTATAGGATCAAAAAGTACATGGCTTCTGTAGAAACATGCAAGCGTCTACTTATGAGGAGGTGCAAAGGTTGCACTGAAGTGAATTAAAACAACACAATCTGAAAAATTATAACATCATCACATGTTTAATTTCATTTTGTAAATATCAGTTTTTTATTAGCTATTTTCAAAATGCAGTTAATAATTTTTATAAAACCCATGATACAAATTGCTAATGAAAGAATGAGAATCTAAGTGAATGACACAGAATATATTATATTTTTTTCTTTCTGAAGAGGTACCAGTTACACAGCACAAGAGGATTCTTGGGTGCTTTAATCCTGGGGTCAAGGGCAAGGAAGTGGATCTCAAGAACCTCTTGCCTCATAGTCCTACAAACCTGCAGACCTTCATTGCTCTGGTTGTATTTGTCTGAGCTTTTATTTACTCCCAAGTTTTCTCCATATCCTCACTAGCCCTGTTTTGGGTTTCCTTGGCTGGATCTTTTAATAAAATGTAAATGAGATTAGGAGGACTGTGTGTGTGTGTGTGTGTGTGTGTGTGTGTGTGTGTCTTCTAAGTGAGATACAGCCTCCAAGTCACAGATGGCACATTAGAAAAAAGAAATATAGTAAAATGAGTAAAATATATTCTCATTCACAATTTCCTAGAGGCCCTTTGGTTGTTAATTGAAACTTTTGTCTACTTTATTGAACAATAAAAGTGGCAGCAACTACTCCCAGGTGTCCTTCAGTATTAAAAAGAGGATAAAGGGTTCCTGGCAAAGGTGACAGAAATGAATGCGGTGAGCCCAGCTATCAAACATTCTGATATGTGAATTGCCTGATATTTCTATAATGCTGTCTTATGATTGGAAATGTTATCACTTCTATTGAATCAATAGAAAATGTTAAAGCTCCACAGAACCCCAATTACAAACTAATGCTGGAAGGTTAACATCTGGGAGCAGGAAAGATAGAAACAATCTCTATTGTCATACCTTCCTGACAAGTAAATGTCAGAAACATAACACCTTTGCCTGGTCTCAGCATGGAGCACGTGTAAAGGAGTGATTGTAAGGCTGCCTCAAGTCAAATCACCTGTCATCTCAGCTTTGACACGGAATTACTTTTGTTTTATGCATCTATTAACCTTGAACTATCAGCATTTGTTTTAATGTTCCAGGCTGAATGACATAAATGTTCTTCTCTCACTCAGAGGGGATATGTTAGAGGGGAAAGCAGGTGGCTGGACTTGGGGTTGATCTTTATGAGAAGGCAGAGTGAATGTGACTAGAAGGACCACCTTCCTCCCAAATGGTGATGCTTGGCTTTGATCGCAATCATTACAAGGATATTCTTGTGTGTTTTGAACAGTTGCACTTTCCCTCAGAGTCTCCTGTGGAATTGTGTATATTGCACATCACTGAGAGATCACATATGATCATTGATGGTACAATTATTACACAATTTAGAAGATGCCCTTGGCACAGCCAGTAGAGGAGGGGTAGAGGGAAAAGATGACCTTTGTTTCGTACAGTGGAAGATAAGACAAAGAGAGATTAAGTAACCTGACTTTGACTTGAATCCTGATGTCATCACATCTCACATCTCTTTTCACTCTTGTTAGACTTTGCATTTTAAGTGCTATGCATCTTCCACATTATCTTGGGTAGCATCTTTTAAAGAATATCGATTTCTGATTCCTTTCAACATTACACTAGATAAGGCAAGTTGGGCAGTTTTGTGACTGGATCCAGAACTTCGGTTCTGGTGCTTGTGCGTGTGTGTACGTGTTTGCTGAATTCAAAGGTAACTCTAGTTTCATCTAATTCATAGTCTCAAATTATGAAGTAATTTTAAAAAATCTTTATTCAGCACTAACTGTCTGAATCTGGGAAATTTTATTTTGCCTTTGATTCACTATTTCATGTACCACAAGGGACATTTTGGCCATAATTTGTTCAAATCTTCTTGTCACAGATAAAGTTTTCTTTTTGAGATCTGATTTCTTCAGCTGGATTTCTAGGCTGGATGCAGCCCAGTTTTCCTAAAAAGGGGATAACTCAGTGGGAAGTTTCATCTAAACTGGACTGTATCTTCAGTGCAGACTGTACAACAATCAGAAAACTTGTGAGTTTACCTATGTGTATTCTCATGCACCTTTCCATAAATCCAATTTTCTACAAGTGTAAAATCTTGAATGTGAACTGAGAACTTCCATATATACAAGCTGGATTTAGAAAAGGCAGAAGAACCAGAGATCAAATTGTCAAAATCTGTTGGATTACACAAAAAGCAAGGAAAATCCAAAAAACGTCTACTTCTATTTCATTGACTATGTTAAAGCCTTTGACTGTGTGCATCACAACAAACTGTGGAAAATTCTTAAAGACATGGCAATCCCAGGCTACTCTCCTATCTCCTGAGAAACCTGTATGCAAGACAAGAAACAGCAGTTAGAACTGAACATGGAACAATGGTCTGGTTCAAAATTGGGAAAGGAATACATCAAGGCTGCATACTGTCAGCTTGTTTACTTAACTTATGTGCAGAATACATCACGTGAAATGCCAGTCTGGATGACTCACAAGCTGGAATCAAGATTGACAAGAGAAATATCAGCAACCTCAGATATGCAGATGATACCACTCTAATGGCAGAAAGTGAAGAGGAACTAAGGAGTCTCTTAATGAGAATGGAAGAGCAGAGTAAAAAAGCTGGCATAAAACTCAACATTCAAAAAACTAATATCATGGCACCTGATCCCATCATTTCAGGGCAAACAGAAGGAGGGGAGAAAGAGGAAATAGTGACAGGTTTTATTTTCCTGGGCTCCAAAATCACTGCAGATGGTGACTGCAGCCATAAAATTAAAAGATACTTGCTCCTTGGAAGAAAAGCTATGACAAACATAGACAGCATATTATAAAGCAGAGACATCACTTTGCTGACAGAAGTCCATATAGTCAAAGCTATGGTTTTTCCAGTAGTCATGTATGGATATGAAAGTTGGACCAGTGCTTTCGAATTGTGGTATTGAAGACTCCAGAGAGTTCAGTTCATTGGAGAGTAAGGAGATCAAACCAGTCGATCCTAAAGGAGCTCGACCCTGACTATTCATTGGGAGGGCTGATGCTGAAGCTGAAGCTCCAATACTTTGGCCACCTGACATGAAAAGCTTACTCACTGGAAAAAATCCTAATGCTGGGAAAGGTTGAGGGCAGGAGCAGAAAAGGGTGACAGAGGATGAGATGGTTGAATGACATCACTGACAAGGGACATAAGTTTGAGCAATTCTGGGAGATAGTGAAGGACAGAGAAGCCTGGTTTGCTGCAGTCCATGTGGTCACAAAAAGACAAATACAACTTAGCAACTAAGCAACAAGAAAAATCTTGATTTCTTAACTTATTTGCAAAAAGACATGACTACCATAACTTCCCATTCCTGGTCAGGATCCTTGTTCTATTCAGTTTCTGAAGTTACCTTCATGACTTATCTGTACATCTTACATGTTCATGGCCACTCTCCTTTTCCCATCAACCACAAACTCTGAGCATAGATACCGGGGCACAGAATCGTTCTCTAAGTATTTCTTCCTCATGTACTATGTGTGAAATAACTACCATCAGAATCTAACACCTGTAACTTCATAGGTTTTCCACAAGAATCTTATAAGACAGGAAGTCTTATCTTCCCATTTTATAGATGAAAATCCTAAAGCTCAGCAATGTGAAACCTGAAATGTTAAAAGAGTTAATTGGTAGAAGCTGGGACTGAATCCAATTTGCTTTTAATCTCACAACCATCCTACAGCCACCTAAGGAGCTAAAGATTAAAACAAAGAAGAAGAGAAAGCATTCATTCGAATACCTACATAAGCTAGATACCACAAAGATTTAATATAATACTTTATTTCTTCCTCACAAAAACCCTATTTAATAAAGACTCAACAATGAGGTAAAATAACTTGTATCAGGGCACACAATTGCTAAAACTGTGATTTAAAAGTACAAGTATACATAATGCTTGATGGGGTGTGCACTATTGATGCTGTGGCATGCAAATTATGCAGCAAATGATTTAGAGTTTTCATTCTAAATACAGGAGGAATAACAAAAGCCATACATTCTTCCCCAGTGAGCCGTGTTCCAACACACAGATTCCTGCTGACTCTGCAGAAAATTTTCCTGTACACTATTCCTTTTCTAGAATATCATCTGCATCATCACTTCACTTTCATAAACCTCTTTTGACAGGAGTGACTAACTTTATAACAGGGATGAACATTGTACTATCATATAAAGAAGTTTTATGAATGAAGTAATGAAGAAATGCCATTTGAAGCATTGCATAGATGGACCCAGAAATTATCATACTAAGTAAATTAAATCAGACAGAGAAAGACAAATACTGTATAACATCACTTATATGTAAAATATAAAAAAATAATAATAATTTAAATTGTTATTTACAAAACAGAAATAGACTCACAGACATTGAAAACAAATGGTTACAAAAAGAGAAAGATGGAGAGGGACACTGTTGGTGGGAATGCAAACTAGTACAGCCACTATGGAGAACAGTATGGAGATTCCTTAAAAAACTGGAAAAAAACTGCCATATGACCCAGCAATCCCGCTGCTGGGCATACACACTGAGGAAACCAGAATCGAAAGAGACATGTGTACCCTAATGTTCATCGCAGCACTGTTTATAATAGCCAGGACATGGAAGCAACCTAGATGTCCATCAGCAGATGAATGGATAAGAAAGCTGTGGTACCTATACACAATGGAGTATTATTCAGCCATTAAAAAGAATACATTTGAATCAGTTCTAATGAGGTGGATGAAACTGGAGCCGATTATACAGAGTGAAGTAAGCTAGAAAGAAAAACACCAATACAGTATACTAACGCATATGTATGGAATTTAGAAAGATGGTAATGATAACCCTGTATGTGAGACAGCAAAAGAGACACAGATGTATAGAACAGTCTTTTGGACTCTGTGGGAGAGGGAGGTGGGGGGATGATTTGGGAGAATGGCATTGAAACATGTGTCTATAAAAAAAAATTAGGAATTTGGGGTTAACAGATGCACACTGCTATCTGTAAAATAGATAAAGAACAAAGACCTATCCTATAGCACAGGGAACTATATTCAGTATCTTATAATAACATATAATGAAAAAGAATCTGTAAAAGAATATACATATTTTGCTGTACACCTGAAACTTACTACAGAATCAATTTGCTGTACACTGAAATTTAACACAACATTGTAAATCAACTATACTTTGATAAAAAAGATAATAGCTTTGAAAAATATGGCATATTAAATTAGATATGTGTTTAATAAGCTCAATTTATAGAAACAGATTTCAGTATTCATGTTGCAGCCATATATTTTAGTCTTGATTGCCCTATAATCAGACCCCATATTTATATTATTTTTTTCCTTTGTGAGAACATCAGCTTTTGTGAGTTGTTTCAGATTAGCTCAATTCTGAAAGAAAGGTGGCTGACACCAACTTCTATCGAACCACAGCAACAGAAAAAATCAGATTGTAGCAAGCAATTTCATTTTTCTGTAAGTAACTATAAAAATACTGCCCATCGGTTTAGAAAAGTACTGTCTTGGTGAAATAATGCCTGTGGCCAAGAAATTAATAATTATTGTAACACTCATTTGGCAAAATTCTCTTTGATGTAGCAAAATTTTACATTGAAAGAAACTGGAGAACTAGATTTGATCATGACAATATTTCTCTGTTTCAGGCTAGGGGATATTTAAAAAGATATGTACTGCAAGAATGAGTGGATGAGTGTGTCAACAGATTAGGCAATTTTAGCACAGGATGATGGGGACAAATGTAAAATGACACAAGTGTTTCTTATATCACAAAGCTCTAATTCACATTTATGTCAGCAGTCCTGAGCACCAAATTGCTTATTTTCTCTGTTATATTCTGAAGCCTTAGGATCAAAGAACTCTAAGTCTTGCAGGCAAGTTTATGAAAACCAAGAATTCCAAACAGTTTGAGGGGAACGGTTTTCCTTAGAGGTTACACTGAAATAAGAGCATTACTCATTTGCTTTCTCTCTTCTGTTTTAAATCAAAAAGAGCACTGATGATTATAGGGTAAAGTGTCATCAAATGATTGAGTTCAAATTCATTGTTTGTGTTCAAGTTTTGTAAAACATATACAAGTACAGAAGTACATATATGTGTACTTGCAGATGGGGTAGACAGGAAAGAATCTGCCTGCAATACAGGAGACCTAGGTTCGATGCCTGGGTCAGGAAGATCACCTGGAAAAGGGAATGGCTTACCCACTCCCCTATTCAGGCCTGGAGAATTCCATGGACAAAGGAGCTTGGTGGGCAACAGCCCATGGGGTCGCAAAGAGTTGGACACAACTGAACGGCTAACATTTTCACTCATAAAGAGAAAGAGAGAGAAAGAAAGAGAAAGAGAAGGAGACGAACAAAGACATACAGAGAGAAAGAATCAATCAATGGATACATTACCATATATTTAGTATTTCCTCATAACTCAGTCAGTAAAGAATCTGCCTGCAATGCAGGAATCCGCCTGTAATGCAGAAAACACGGGTTTGGTTTCTGTGTCAGGAAGGTCCCCTGGAGAAGAAAATGATAACCCACCCCAGTATTCTTGCCTGGGAAATTCCATGGCCAGAGGAGCCTGGCAGGCTACAGTCCATAGGGTCACTGAGGATCGTTCACGACTGAGCAACTTCACTTTCACTTTTCACGTTCATGCATTGGAGAAAGAGATGGCAACCCACTCCAATGTTCTTGCCTGGGGAATCCCAGGGACGGGGCATCCTGGTGGGCTGCCGTCTATGGGGTCGCACAGAGTCAGAAACGACTGAAGTGACTCAGCAACAGCAGCATATTATATTTAGTAACATAGACTTTTTGTTTCAGGAAATCATAGAAAGTGGCTGATTTAAAGACTTGGAAAAGAGCAGAATAGTATGGAATAAAAGCCCAGCCAATTACATACAAGTAATTGGCTCATTTATGTATTAAGACAAGATTTATCAATACCTGTTTCAAAAGGACATGACTGAGAAACACGACTGAGCAAAAGGTGAAGGAGATTTAAAAATGAATACAGCACAATCTTCCTTAAAGAGCTTACAATGAGCTTACAATTTAGTGGAAGAAATGGAGAAGAAACATCCAGTTCCCAACACATTACATGGTTGTAAGCACAAATTGCTATATGTATTATTCAATTTACAAACAGATTTTGTGCCAGCTTTGTTTGCTCTACATGTGGACATTATGTTTGCATGAAAGAAGCAACAAAAACAATAAAATAGAAAAACATAGATTTTACAGTCTCACTTCTACTATTAAGACTTCTAGCCTTCATACAAAATCCTCACAGAAAAGTTTTAGGAAAGAGCTAACTTCTGTATTACAACCAACAGCAAAAGTAATTATTTAAGTAATTCCTTGCTCATCTTGATATGACAATATAATATCTAAGAAATAAGTGATTTGTTAGATGAATAAATGACGGCTCTCTCCTTGAAAATATAGTCTCATAATAGTTACTAAGATTGATTTCTTAGTAAGTTCATTTCTTCATTTTCTTTTCAAATTCTCACACTATAATTTAAGCATTATATCTGTTTGTGCTTGCCTTCTCTGAGTAAGATTTTTGAGGATAAATTCTGCTTTATACCATTTGAAATCTTATTCATACCACAGAATAATACTATGTATGCAATAAAGATTGAGAGGAAAGATAGAGGGCAGAAGGAGAAAAGGGAATCAAAGGATGAGATGACTTGATGGCATTGCCGATGAAATGGACCTGAACTTGGGCAAACTCTGGGAGATGGTGAGGGACATTGAGGCCTGAAATGCTGCAGTCCATGGGGTCACAAAGTGTTGGACATAACTTGGCAACTGAACAACAACAAGTGTAATAATTGCAGCCCACATCCTGAGAAAACACACAGTAAATATCTTGATATATCAAGGATATAAGATGGACCTAGATATGAAACCAAAGTTCATCAAGCACAGAACTGTTATTGAGAATAAGAGATTACCTAAACCTCAACTTTTCTGTAACATAAAAAGGGATAACATATCTACCCAATAAGGATTTTGTGAAGATTACATAGAATGACATCTGTAGAAAGCTCATAAAAATGCTTTGTTCAAGAAATGCCAGGCCTCTTTCTTTGGCATCCCACACACTCATACACACACACATGTAATGAAAGAGGTGTTGCAATCAGGGTTACTACCCACTGACACACACGGTGAGCAATACAGAGATATTGTTCACATAGAACAGAAAGTGAGTGATGCCCTTTGAAACTGGGAAAAGTAATTAAACAAATAGGGTCTAAATAATTCTAAATTATTGAAATCAGCAACAGTTATTATTCTATTCAAATGGTGCAATTGGGGCTTGGTCTAGTGATATGAATAAATATCAATCTGGTACATGAATGTATGCTATACATAATTTATATAACCTGCTGATGGTAAAATCATACATCACATGTAATATCAATGCTGTGTACTATAGTATTTATTAATAGAATAAAATATATACTTTGATGAGATGCTACTAAATGGAGGTCAATTTTTGTCATAGATTTCATTTCTATATCTTTATCTCTAGCAATTATACATAAACTACTTCTCTGTGCTTTATGTTTTACTACATTCTCATTATTTCTAAACAAGTTATATGCATGTGTGTGTATGTATATATACACATATATATTCTTTTCTCGGTATTTTTCCTTGCCATTCTCCTGACTGATATATCCTCCTACCTCTTATCTGCTATTTTGAACTGTTGCAGATTTTCAAAGACCAACTTATTTTAAATTCCAGTCTAATTGGGGAATTTCTTCTTCCTGTCTGCACATAATTGATCTTTCTCTGGGCAGCATCAGAACCCAATATCCATATCTTATTCAGTTCTTGAATGACAATTAAAGGTAGCCCATTTATTTTTCTATATCTGGTTATCCAACTTTATAACTGCTAGGATCTGTTTTACAACATGGAGCACAAATTCAGTTTGAGCACTTTAATATTTCTAATTGATATTTTATTTCTCTCAAGGGCTCCTAAAATGGATGTATTTTCTTTTTGAGTCTCAGCCATGCTGCATCCCCATAATTCAAGCCTGGAGCTGGAGTAGGGACTGAGTCCAATAAGATTGTTGGGAGCCGCATTAGGCATTACTGACAAAATGGAGGCATGGCCCCCAATCCCCTCTCCTTGTCCTGCAGGCATGGACCCAGGATGAAGGCATTAGCTCTTGTGATTCTGACTTGTTTCTTCCTTTCTTCAGTTGAGTTGGCTGGAAAGAATGTTAAGGTGCTTATTGTTCTTGAGAGGAGCATGAGAAAGCACAAAGCCTTTTGCAGTTGTGCCCAGAAAATAATCTATAATGTAACCATTGACATTTGTTCAAGGATCTTTACAAAGAATGTTCCAAGATGAGCACACAGGCCACAGCTTGAGGCCATGGGAAGGACTGTTATCTGAGACCTGTTTGTGAGGGGAATGTTTATGGCAAAAGAAGTTTGCTAAGCTTAGGGTTTAGGAATAATTAAGAATAGCTAGAAGTCTTTTTAGGAGATAGTGATCTTAAGATGCTAGGAACAAACAGGATTTAGAAAGATAACAAATAAGCTGAGGAATGTAGCACCAGTTACAATGGAATCACAAGTTAAGTATAGGACACATAAGAGGAAGTAGATAATAGATAGCAAAGCTGATCCTGAGAGAATCACTGAAGCAGGAACTCTGTTTGTACGGCAATAATGATTTCTGAAGACAATAAATCTGGGTGGGGGAAGCTAAAAATATCAAACCTCTGACCTAATGCTTTTGTCAAAGTATAAAAAAGAACCTGAAGCTTGAAATAAACATGTAGTCCCGTACTTTGAGTCAGAGGCTACATCATTGTCCGCCGTCACCACTCACCCCTTCAGGCTGATTCCCTGGCTGCTGGAGCTGGACTCCGGCATAAGATTACTTTGCTTCTTACCGTCCCATGATGTGACCCTTAAGAGCTGAGTATTGCAGCAATGTCTCCCTGACTGGTTTAGTGTCCACGTGTAGGCAATGGGATTACCTAAGGAAAAGAGATCCTGTTCCTCCAGACAGTTTTCCATCAACAGTGCACCATTGTTGGACTCTTATGCATTAGGAGTTTAAAGACAATTGCAAAATAACAAATGAGTTTTAATTACCTTTCTTTGCTACATTTGGCCTGATTTGTCAAAGAGACTGGCTAGGAGATAACTTGCAGTCTCAGCCATTTCCCTGACTGGAACCAGCTTTCTTTCCAGTGCCTCCTACACCTTTACCTTAATTCAAGGTCCAAGATCTACTTCTTGATTTTCAAGGCAATTTACACGAGAGTTTCATTGTTCTTTCCTTCTTCCAAGCTTTGCGGGAGTTCACCCTGCCCAGTGACTAGGTATACTCCAAATCTTGGGCATTAGATTTTATAAAACTTTTGAAAGTGAAAGTGTTGGTTACTGAGTCTTGTACAACTCTATGCCACCCCATGAATTGTACCTCCCCTGATTCTTCTGTCTACGGAATTCCCCAGGCAAGATGCTGGAGTGAATTGCCATCCCCTTCTCCAGGGGATCTTCCATGACCCACGGATCAAACCCAGGTCTCCTGTACTGCAGGCAGATTCTTTATCATCTGAGCCAACAGGAAAGCGACCACACTTTTAGAAATATGAAACACTTCAGGCAAAATGATTCACCTTCTTTGAAGAAACAGTTTCATATACCATAGTCTCAGAGTGGCAACTTACAGAGTCACAAAATTTTCTGCTAAAGTATTATCTTTAAACAGTAGAAACCTTCCCATTTTATAGTAAAAAGTCTGATTACTCACAAAACCCTTAAAAAAAAAAAAAGGAAACAGGCAAATAGAAACAACAAAAGAAGAAAAACATATATCCTCTCTTACCAACTAAAGTCAAATATCTTAAGCATCTTTGTATCTACAAAAATGAAAACAGCGCTTGCACATTATACTCTATTGTTGGGATCTAAAAGCATATGAACATCAAAATTAGATATGGGAGGAAATCTAGATATAAAACTTAAAATCAGACTTGAGCTGTGACTAGCCCAAAGTCATCACATTAGTTTGTATCAATAGAGTACACCTATTTCACTGAGTATGATAATATCTAGTTTAAATATTGTTTTGATAAACTGTAAAGACCTCAAATAAGAGGACCTTGATATCAACTTCTCTTTACTTTCCTATAGTAGCTAATCAAAGTATAATATATATAAAGTGGACATACAGCATTTATTTCACCAGTTCATGTTGAAAGAATGAAGGAAAATACATGTGAACTTCTTATATGTTTTTCTATTCCTTCCCCTACAATTTCTACATGTCATCTTAAATATATAGACTGAGCTTAACATGAAACATTACAACTTGATTATACTGATCAGACTTTCTTAGATTATTTCTCTTTGAACATCTAGATAAAGTAAAATGCTAGTGGCAGGCAGAAAAATTATACATCTAAAATTCATTTTCTGTCTATTGTCATATTTATTGCCATTTTCAACGAATGTAATTATTTTGAAATAGCTTACACCATTTCTATGTGCATCATTGCTGAAACTCAAGAAAAACAGCTAGCATCATTCAAGAAGGGCCCCGGGTATAAATGAAAAAAAAAAAAAAAAAAAGGAAAGTATATCATTAGCTATCTTTCAGTGTTTTCTTTTCATGCTCCTTTAACCCTTCCAGAAACATCCCTTTGTCCACACCTAACACCTGTTTAATGCTTATTGGCTACCTGAAAGCTGCTTTACTTGAACATAATCTTTCTACCACGAAGCAATGGAGATAAGTTTCCACAGCAGTCTCTGAGTTTATTTCAGGTCAAACAGAACCTCCTGCTCCAATGTCCTACCAAACCACCAGAATGTGGGCATTCAGAAGTTTCCTCCATCGAAAACTTATATGTATATATGCTTATTATATATATAGGCTTATTATATATATTATATATATATATATATATATATACCATCTGAGCCTTGGTGGCTCAGATGGTAAAGTATCTGCTCACAATGCAGGAGACGTGTGTTTGACCTGGGTCATAGAAGATCCCCTGGAGAAGGGAATGGTTACCCTCTCCAGTATTCTTGCCTGGAGAATTCCATGAACAGAGGGGCCTGGAGGGCTATAGCTTACGGGATCAAAAAGAGTTGGACATAACCAAGAGACTAATATATAGGGACGTGAGTTTGAGTGAACTCTGGGAGTTGGTGATGGACAGGGAGGCCTGGCGTGCTACAATTCATGGGGTTGCAAAGAGTCAGACACAACTGAGTGACTGAACTGAACTGAACTGAATATATATCTATACATATAGATATAGATATCTAATATAAATATATAGATAGATATAGATATCTGAAGTGCTATATACATTTGTAGTCTTGCAGAAGATGACACAGTTCTAATTCTTAATTTGATCTATTGAGTCACCCCTTTCCTGCTCTTCACCGTATGTCTTTTCTGACTTTCTTCAGCCTGTTGCCTCCTTGCTTGCCTCCTTTACCTGCTGCATATCAGTAGAACTACTGGATGAGTCATTTATATTCTTTTTGGATGCTGTCCTAATTACCGAAGAACTAGAGCTCTGAGTCAATATCACAACTATTGTTTAGAGTGTGGACTCTAAAGTCTCATCCCTTGCTATATCAAGATGCATGTGAAGAATTACTAGTGGATAGAAGGCACCCGAAAATTCGACAGACTATAGCTACTTGAAAAAATGATTTTTTTTATTACAAGGATAACTGAATCTATATACCAGTGATTTTAAACTTTAACAATTACCAAAACTGTGCTCACTCTGAAAACATGAATAATATTCTTTTGATTGAAAGCAACCAAGGTTTATAGTAAGTTTAAGGGTTATTAAGCAAGTTCCTATATGAATCCAGGGAGTGAATTGTATAAGCATTTAGAATGTGCTGATGATAAAGGGATTCATAAAAGTTGTTATGCTGATTTTATGTTGATGGATGTTTGAATATAAGGTGAGTTATTAACCAGAGGCAAGTGAAACTAATGTTTAAGTGTTATGATATATATATGTAATTGAAAGTGAATTTTCTTGCAAAATTGGGAGCACAATGAAAGAGAAAGAATGAGTGAGTTCAAATCAAGATAATAATACAGATAAATCCGTTTGCTATGCCAATATAAGTAGCCAAGTTTTACACAAAGCCAAGAAGTTAACCCCTAAAGAAATCTAGTCCAAAGATATTTGAAGTGTTATATGTATTTGTAGTATTGCAGTAGATGACATAGTTCTAATTCTTAATCTGATCTCTTGTCACCCTTCTTCCTCCTCTTCACTGTATGTCTTTTCCAACTGTCTTCAGCCTGTTGCCTTCCTGCCTCCTTTATCTGCTGCATATCAATAGAACTACTGGATGAGTCATTTATATTCTTTCTGGATGTTGCCTTAATTACTGAAAAACTAGAGCTCTGAGTCAATATCACAACAGTGTGTTTAGAATGTGGACTCTAAGTCTTATCCCTTGGTCCCACAACATAAACTTGGACCTCTGTTCAGTTCAGTTCAGTCCCTCAGTCCTGTCTGACTCTGCAACCCCATGAATCTCAGCACGCCAGGCCTCCCTGTCTATCACCATCTCCCGGAGTTCACTCAAATTCACGTCCATCGAGTTGGTGATGCCGTCCAGCCATCTCATCCTTTGCCGTCCCCTTTTCCTTCTGCCCCCAATCCATCCCAGCATCAGAGTCTTTTCCAATGAGTCAACTCTTGCATAAGGTGGCCAAAGTACTGGAGTTTCAGCTTTAGCATCATTCCTTTCAAAGAACACCCAGGGCTGATCTCCTTTAGAATGGACTGGTTGGATCTCCTTGCAGTCCAAGGGGCTCTCAAGAGTCTTCTCCAACATCACAGTTCAAAAGCATCAATTCTTTGACGCTCAGCTTTCTTCACAGTCCAACTCTCACATCCATGCATGACCACTGGAAAAACCATAGCCTTGAAAAGACGGACCTTTGTTGGCAAAGTAATGTCTCTGCTTTTGAATATGCTATCTAGGTTGGTCATAACTTTTCTTCCAAGGAGTAAGCGTCTTTTAATTTCATAGTGGTTAAATAGTGGAGACACAGAGACCCATGGACACATTTCTGATTCTCTTTCTTCTGTTTGTTTCTTCCATGGCCCTTCTCCCTTTTCTATTAAAGTATATTTTTCTCCCTGTTTCATATTCCATGCTCAAGTAATCTGTTATGTGTATACGTATGTGTGTGTGTATGTGTGCATGCATATGTGTGTGTGTGTGTGTGTTAGTCCCTTTGTTGTGTCTGACTCTTGGTGACCCCATGGATGGTAGCCCATCAGGCTTTTCTGTCCATGGAATTCTCCAGGCAAGAATACTGGAGTGGGTAGCCATTTCCTTCTCCAGGGGATCTTCCTGACCCAGGGGTTGAACTCAGGTCTCCTGAATTGCAGGCAGATTATTAACCATCTAAGCCACCAGGGAAGCTTATATATATAAAGATTAAGGGATTATTTTTGACAATTTTGAACAAGCCTTAATAAGCATGGTAATGCTGAGGTGTTATTGTTTTCATGGTTTGTTGGTTGAGGCCAATAAGCCTATATTAGAGGGAAAAAGAAAATCTCTCCTAATACTTGAAGAGAAAAAAGTAACTTCAAAGCATGTTGGACCAAAAGAAGACTCATATGGATCTCTCCCACAAGACAGTTTTTATTTATATTTTACACTATAGGAAAATTTGAGACCAGGAAATGAAAAGTCATTCAGCATTCTAATCACATCAAACTCTCCAAATTAAAATAAATAAACAAAAATAACTGTTGGCAATACCATGTTATATAATTATTGACAACATTTTTTAAAATCTTTTAGATTTTAGTTTTTTTTTTCCTAAAAATGATTGTTAAATAAAGAACTGAAAATATAAAAAAATAAACAGAATTGCATTACTTTCACTTTGCACAAATCTATTCCCTGACAAAACAAAATATAAGGAAATTTAAAAAGTGGATACTTGGATTAGAAAAACTATTTTGTTGTTTTATTATATTAAAATTCTATAGTATATCATTAATAAATAATGGATTAGTTCATTTGGCTCTGTCATGGCAGACTGACCTTGCAAACATTTTCCAAGGTATTTTGATTAAAAAAAGTGAATTCCTTAGATCTAGATTGTATTGCTTTTGTATTTGTATAACTTCTCCCAGTGCCTCACATAAAATCTTTGTTGCTAAGTGGGAAAATAAAAATTATATGACAGTACCAATATGTAGGTTCATAATTAGTGGAAAAAAATCACTCCAGCTGTTCTCTCAAAAATGCCATAGTAGGTTTTTATCAAACTAACAAAGTAGAGTTACCACAATTTTGCCCTTGCCCTTGTATAACAAAGATACGTCAAAAGTTTAAATAACAATATCAAGGTTTTATTTAGCAAAATTGTGGTTATAGAAAACCAAAAAATAAAGAATGCCATAGCTGATTCTAGGTTCAAAAATTTTAAACCATTGCAAGGAAGATATAACAATTCTAGTTTTAACTCAAATCAGTTTTCAACAATTGAAGAGTTTGTCCTCCATATCATACAGCACAGAACGACTCAGAGAAATCTAAGATATATTATATACAAATATATGTATGTATGTATGTGCCACATGTTGCTGTGCTAAGTCACTTCAGTCATGTCTGACTCTTTGTGACCCTATGGACTGTGGCCCACCAGGCTCCTCTGTCCTTTGGATTCTCCAGGCATGAATATTGGAGTGGGTTGCCATGCCTTTCTAGAGTATATATATCTGCATATATATGGTTTATGAGGGAATGTTGTGGTGAAAGGTTGTATGAGAAAGCATCTATTTTTTGAAAATTCAAAATATGATTCTACCTATGCATTGAACATAAATAGTGCATGCCTGTTGTGAATAAGTGCCAAATAAGTCCCTGATATCAGTAAAAATGGAAAATTGTCCTTCACTTTCAATGTTTTTGTCTCATCATTTATATACTTCCTAACACACTATGATAAACTGTGTTTAACATAAAAATAAACTTATTTATCATAAAAACAAATTTAAAGAAAATATCAAACTTCCTATTGCTATTGCTATTGCTAAGTCACTTCAGTCATGTCCTACTCTGTGTGACCCCTTAGACAGCAGTGTACCAGGCTTCCCCGTCCTTGGGATTCTCCAGGCAAGAACACTGGAGTGGGTTGCCATTTCCTTCTCCAATGCATGAAAGTGAAAAGTGTAAGTGAAGTCACTCAATCGTGTCCAACCCTCAGTGACCCCATGGACTGCAGCCTTCCAGGCTCCTCCATCCATGGGATTTTCCAGGCAAGAGTACTGGAGTGGGATGCCATTGCCTTCTCCCAAACTTCCTATGGTTAATACTAATTAATTTTAGGTAACTATCCACCAAATAAATCAATTTTACATTTATAGAAATTGTGTTGACAGAGTTAGTATTCTTTTCTTCTTTAAAAAGTGACCTCTATCTTCATTTATTACTTAAAAATGTTAAATTAATGTAATGGAACATTATCATTAGCATCACCTACGTAAAGAGTAATAACAGTACACACAAATGCACACATATCCCATATACACATAGTAGAAGAGAGACTGACTGTTAAAGATTTGTATTAAGGTCCATCCTTTCGATTGGTTTGTCACTGTAGAAATGATGATCAAATTGACAGCTCAGAATTGGTGCAGCCTTGTTTTTGCCTGGAAAACTTTCAAGCAAATGAAAAATTTCAGAAGAAACAGAAAAAGGAACATCATCAACCCACTATGATCTGGCACAACATGCATGCTGATAAATTTGAATTCTGTGGTGCACAACTTTGCATATTCAAATAAATGCAAGTGGCTTACTAGGTATTTGGAATTGTATACGCTCAACACTTTCTAGTTGTAAGGGACTGAAAAAGAACCACTACTGGCTTTTACAAATCATGAAAGAATGGTTAAAATGCAGTTGGATTTGTGAGATGTTTGAAAGCAAACACCCTGTGTCTCATGGAGGCTGAGGGGCAGCATGAGCTATAGGACAGGCAGGAATTTTAACAGAAGGACCAATGAGATGTTCCAGCTGAATCACTTAATATTTATGAATTTTTGAAAGGGCCTTCTATGAATCTTGGTTTCCTCTCTCTAAAGTCTCAGAATAGCTTTTATCCCTTACCTATCTCCCAGAGTTGTTTTGAGGGTCAAAAAAACATTTTGGGGTAGCTTACTAAAAGACAGAACAGAGTAAGACATTATTATCCTCAATGTACAGATGCTTTGTTTCATAACATCTTAGATTTATGTGTATGTCTTTTGGTCTCTTAAAAGTTCAGAATATAATTTCAAGTTTACTATGGCTCAGAAATTGCTCATTTTCCAGAATTAGAAAAGGCATAACCCTAAGAAGCCACAAGAAAGTAGTAAAGGATGTTCCCAAACTCTTCTGGCTCCTGGAGAAAAACTGCCTGTGTTTGTACTGTGTGAACGTGGTAAAACAGTAAATGTAAAGAGAAGCTGCTTCATGCTTAAGATACAGTTTGAGTTAATTAGTGAGATTAAAGCTTGGTCCAAATTGACATAAACTTTCAAAATCTCATCCAGAGTCTTTTCTAATCAACCCAACAACCTCTTTAAATAGCTTATTTCTAGAGTTTAATACTCACTTGCTGTGAAATTATCTGGTCAAGAATGGAACCTATGATGACTACATCTGGCCTAGAGTAAATAAAATCTAATAATATGTACTTTACAAAAACAACTAACAGAAAAGGTGAAAGGGATTCAATAACCCACAGCCTTTTCCTTTAAATAACATTAAGTGGTGACTTTAGCAGGTTTAATTTTTTTCTGAATTGGTATTTGTAAAGTAGGTGTCATGAAAAGTCTCAGACTTAAGAATGCCCTCTGAAAGCTGTGCTATTGCTTTAACTTAACCTAGTTAACAACTATTTGTGAGTAAGAGCGCTGTGACATAATGAGTGGTAGACTGATGGAGTGATGAGGAAGGTATAGAATACTTTTCAATAGATGCTGACTGTAAAAAAACCTGATTGCTCTGGCACATTTCAGTTAAGAAGTCTTCACAAATTTTCTTTATTTCCTGATCTATCATTATTTATTTTTATTCTATGCAAGGCAGTATGACTTTAAATAGAGTATGAAAAATACCATATTTTGCTAACAAAACTGAGAGTAAAAGCCCTTTAATTGAAAGAACTGGCTATGCTGGTAATAAAGTTAGTTCAGACCAGTTATTGTTCTCCCTGGAGATCACTAGACTGTTTATAAGGTTGTATAGGCACATTTGCAGGCTTGAGAGTCACGCCAAAGCTGGTATCCATCAGAGACCTTGTTTTAAGAACTCTTCAGCATGAGACTGAGAAACAAATTTAAGGTCAATTGTACTGTTAATAGTTACAACAAATTCCGATGTGTATCATACGGTTTTGTTTGGAAATAATAGAACAGAGCCAGTCATGGTTTGAAGCAAGTGAGCAGTTGACAGTAGAATTGAATTATTTTCACTGCAGATGTTTTATTGTTGCTATTGTTCAGTCACTAAGTCATGTTAAACTTTTTGCGACCTCATGGACTGCAGCATGCAAGGCTTCCCTGTCTTTCACTATCTAATTAGTTTCATCACCACCATTATCATCAAAATCATCAAGTTCTTGCTACATACTGGGCTAGTAGAAAAAAAAAAAAAGAGTAAGTCACAATCTCTGCCTCTGAAGAGTCATTTTCAGGGTATAGCACAAATGCATAGAAGACTCAGTAATGATCCTGCACAGGATGGTATCAAGAAAAAATACACAGGGGTTTATGGAAGAAATATCACTGGGAGTTAAAGCAAGCAATGGACAAGCCTACAATCACTCATTTATTTATCTGCTTAATAATATGTTTGGATTATTTTACCAGTTTGAAATATATTTGACTGAAACTAATGGACAATTTTGGCTTCCCTGGTGGCATAGGTGGTAAAGACTACATCTGCAATGCAGGAGATGTGGGTTGTGAAAATCCCCTGGAGGAGGGCTTGGCAACCCACTACAGTATTCTTGCCTAGAAAATCCCTATGGACAGAGGAGCCTGGCAGGCTACAGTCCATAGGGTTGCAAAGAGTTGGAACGACTGAGTGACTAAGCATGATGGATAATTTAAGATTGACTAAAATAAATATTTTGTTGTTATTTTTCTCCCATAATAAGAACTATGCTGCCAAGATCATTTGTATCAGTCATCACATCCTTAGTGGGTTGTTTTCTGCTCTATGAGTACTGCTTCTTGTTTACTATATATTGCTATAGCTCTGAGTGGTGTATCTGCAACTAAGGTAGAGTGAGGTAAAAGAGGCATGAAATTGTCAATCTCCAAAAGTGATGGAGGAGAATGGAATAAACAGGAAGATGGGAAAGAAAAGATAAAAAGAGAAGGCAAGGAAGCTATATGAAAAGTGAAAGTGAAACTCACTCAGTCCTGTCTGACTCTTTGCGACCCCATGGACTATACAGTCCATGAAATTCACCAGAATACTGGAGTGAATAGCCTTTCCCTTCTCTAGGGGATCTTCCCAACCCAAGAACCAAACCCAAGTCTCCCACATTGCAGTCAGATTCTTCACTAACTGAGCTATGAGGGAATCCCCCAAAGGAGTTATATAAAGGGAGTTAAAAGAGAATTATTTCAGGCAGGTGGAACAGTGTAAACAAAAGATTAGATGGAGAATGATAATGCTTTGTATTGAATAAAAGTTAGCAACACAACAGAAATGTCTATTATATGATATTGACTTAGGTAAAATTATTTATATATTCCACTTTTTAAAAGTGGCACATTTGTGATCTCAAATTACCAGCTGAAGATTGCCAGGCAAAGACGAAAATAAAATGAAAGGACCTATCATGAGAATAAACCACATCCAAGGAGTTCTCAGAATTTGTTTTAAAAACAGAATCAGAAGCTGCAGGCAAACAGACAGTAGTTACAAAACTTTCAAGATTCAAAATAAATAATCATGTCAGAATATATTCTTATTGATTAGAAATACTAAAGTCCCAGAGATCGAGCCAAGGCAAGTGGATAAATAGTGGTTAGGAAACTGACTGAAGTTTGCCACAAGATAAAGTGTTTATTTTTACTTACTCTCTCTCTCTCTCTCTCTCTCTATATATATATATATTTATTTATTTATTTATTTATTTATGTGTGTGTATATATATATATATATATTTAAACCCCCAATGCATAGGTAAAGGTAAGAGCAACATATTGACCTGACTGGAATTATACTATATGCAGTTGTGACATGGACAGACTCTAATGTCACTTATAGACTGTTATCAGCAAAACAGCACTCTCCAAACTTTTAGTTCTTTGTTTTTTTTTTCTTTTTTCTTTTTGTAATTTGGAACCAGATGATATATGCTGGATCTAAATTCACTTTCAAAAGGATCCAATTATTATCTACCCTGTACCATGTCTTATTTTGGACAGATCTTGGCTCACTTTATGAATTACATTTATAGAATATGCTAGAAATCCTGTGACATAGAAATACATATTAAGGGCTGTATAAAATCAGTTCTACTCAACCGTACCTAATAATTCACTAGGGCCTAGTATTGCTTTTCTCTATTCTTTAGAGATGCACTGACTTCTCATCCAGTCATTTCTTGCAATTTGTTAGAAATTAAGGATGATAAAAATATGTATTAATTTTGTTCAATGTTTGCCTTAGTCATTCTACTTCTTTTCTGGCCCAAAAGACAAGACACACACACACACACACACACAAACAAACATATCTTTTTGCTACTCTTGCAGTGTAAGCAGGCCATTTTTCATTATCTATGCAGTCTGAGACAACTTAATTTGTAAAAGACTACTTCAGGTCATCTTCTGAACTTCAAAAGAAAAATACTTCATTGTCTATATAAAAGGACTTTCCTATACCTTGTAATTGGAGAAGGAAATGGCAACCCACTCCAGTATTCTTGCCTGGTAAATCCCATGGATGCAGGAGCCTGGTGGCCTACAGTCCACGGGGTCGCAGAGAGTTGGACACAACTGAACGACTTCACTTTCACTTTCACTTTCTATACCTTATAATATCCTTCAAGGTGGTTTGCCTGATCTGAGATTCAAATCTGTCAATAAGTACCATTTTATACTGACATATACAGTGGAGGTTACAATTTTTCAATACTCAATAGGAATGATCCTAAAGCTAGGGAAAAAAAAAAAAAAACACTACTTTTTCTCTTTTATTAGAACTATGTTCATTTTACTACTGTAATTATATTTGTTAATTACTGTAGCCTATGTTTATGTGTTTATTATGAATCCAGACACCTCAAGAAAATCTGTAAGAAAAAAAAAATTTAATAAAAGCATGAGGCTGTCAAGTGTGTCTATGTTTCCCTTTCTGTTGATTACCTACATATGGGTGACAAACATTAGCACTCTTGCTGGAAATTAGCTTGTCTTCACATGATAAATTAAACTAGAGAAAAAAAAAAAAAACATATAAGGGAACAAAGAGCTAGGTGAAAATTAAAGATAAGCACACCCTCCACTCAGTTCTAGAAAACTGGGGATTCAGCACTGTCCATTCAACATTCAATTTAATATGTTTACTAAAGGCCAATTCAGTCTAAAATTTCTAGTTAGATTTTAATTTAAATTAGATTTTAATTTGGGTTACAGAGGGGAAAGTTTAGAAAGGTCCTTTTTTTTTTTTCCCTTCTTAGAAAAATTTTGATTCTTGAAAAATACTGTCCTTGAAGCCAAAATAGCATGCAGATAGAATATTTCTCTAAGTAACTGCTTCTGTAGTTTCACAGAACCCCTTTGGGGTTATCTGCCATTTCTGTCTTGGCCAAGGACATTGACAAATGCATGAGGCTAAGATCTACCTTCTGCTTCTTCCTGCCCCTTTTCATATGCATGTAAAGTTAATCCAGATAGAGATAAGATTTGAGTATTCTGCTTTATTGTCATGTCGTCTACCGGTTTGAACTTGCCAGCCAAAAAGTTTTCTTGTATGAGAATTGACCCACCAAAGTGGTATAAGTATTTTCCTCATAGCTTTTTTTTTTTTTTCACTTAATCCCTCTCTCTAAAAAAAAAGTGTTTTTGTCTTTCTGTTGTTTTATCTCAATGCTCCTAAAGAAACAACTCATTTGTAAAACTTGTTCTCCCTGATGATGTGACAGTAGTACATGGACAGCCAAAGATGGCAGCACGGGTTTTCTGAAAGTGCACATCATGTTAGGTAAATTGTTCAGAAATTTTTCAATACATTAATTAATTACCTCTCTATCTTGAGACATCTAAAAACAATCTACAACAGAAATAATTAGGTGAAATGAAAAATTCCTCAAGACTAATAGAAATTATGTCCTGCTTTCAGCCAGCCCAACAAAAATTGTCTTAGTGAGTCATTTTTGACTTGAAATAGTTCCCTTTTCTAGGACTATAAAGCCATGCATGCAGATTTGTATTTCTTACGGTTGCCATGAACCTGGAAGCTGTCACTGCATCTGGGAGGACCAGTTTGCCATTGCTTTCTCCAAACATCAGGCTACAATTTGGCTAATGTGCAATCCTATATATCACTTAAGCACTTTTCCTATGCACTATACAGTCCGTCGGAGAAGGCGATGATACCCCACTCCAGTACTCTTGCCTGGAGAATCCCATGGATGGAGGAGTCTGGTGGGCTGCAATCCATGGGGTCGCAAAGAGTCGGACACGACTGAGCCACTTCCCTTTCACTTTTCACTTTCGTGCATTAGAGAAGGAAATGGCAACCCACTCCAGTGTTCTTGCCTGGAGAATCCGAGGGATGGGGGAACCTGGTGGGGTCACACAGAGTCGGACACGACTGAAGTGACTTAGCAGCAGCAGCATACGGTCCATAGAATTCTCCAGGCCAGAATATTGGAGTGGGTAGCCTTTCCCTTCTCCAGGGGCTCTTCCCAACCGAGGGATCAAGCCCAGGTCTCCCACACTGCTGGCAGACCAGCTGAGCCACCAAAGAAGCCCAAGAATACTGGAATGGGTAGCCTACCCCTTCTCCAGCAGATCTTCCTGACCCAGGGATCGAACCAGGATCTCCTGCATCAAAGGCAGATTCTTTACCAGCTGAACAGCAGGGAAGACCACTATATCACTTAAGCAGTTTTCTTACTCCGTAGTATCATATTTACTGTGTGCTTCAGCTCACACCAAGCCTCAATTGCAAAGTATCCTGTCACATGCCTCCATCAATATTTTAATGCATTGTCTCTACTCAATTTCCATTCTTTTAGTGCACAAATGATGGATTCTTTTTTTTTGCTAAAAAGTCAGTTGGTTTCCCAAAATAATTTGTTGAATAAAGTTGAATATACACTTTACAACATATACAAACAGTAAACGAAATTATTTAAATACAAAACACAAAACATAGAAAGCTAGAAAGAAATGTATTTATCTATATGTATGCAATCTTAGGGTGGAGGAGAGTTTATTTAAACAATGACACAAAAATAGATACTATAAAGACAGAATTGTATAGTATTTAAAAAATATTCCCAAAGTTTAAACCATTCTAATTCTGTTATTGACAAATTGTAACTTTGGGCTACCTAACCTCTCTAAACCATCCACCCCTTGCTGTGAGAAAGTGAAAGTGCTAGTCACTCAGTTGTATCTGACTCTTTGCAACACCATGGACTGTAACAGCCCAGGCTCTTCTGTCCATGGGATTTTCCAGGCAAGAACACTGGAGTGGGTAGCCATTTCCTTCTACAGGGGATCTGACCTACCCTTTGCTACCCGGGAAAACTAGGACATCCAGCATCAAATTCTTAGGAAACAGTGAGTGTAAAGCACTCTGCAGAGTGTTTGGCTTACAGAAGACATTTGTAAATAATATCATTATTACATTTATAAGTGAAAAATTTGGTATATTTGACTATATGCCCATACAGAAAAAACTAACACACAATGAGTGAATTTCATGGTTGCCAGTGAGTTAGTATTCTTCAATATAGAAAACATGTGATGTTAAAAAATTATAAAGAATAGACAAACATTAAAAGAAAAAGCTTGTAATATTCTTGAAAATTTACTCAATCTTCAGGATATTCATCAGTAATCAAAGAATGAAGTTTAAGATCAAACTAGTTTCAGCATTAAATTTGTCAAATATTTAAATTTTTCAAGGTGCAAAAGCAATTTTGGTGAGTGTTAAGGCAAATTCTACATTTGAAAGATACAGATAGACATATAAATTAGTAGGAATTTTCTGGTGAATAATGATATATTTTCTTACTTGCATATTTCCTTTTCTTATTAGTTTAATATTTCTTTAATAGAATATTTATTTCATTTGAAAACTTAAAAAAGCTATATACCTATATCTATATGCAATATATATACATGGCATATATATTTTTTTCAATATAATTTAATATTGCTTGAGAGAATATATTTTAATAGCTACAAAATAGTTTATGAGCAATTAAGAGTATGTGTAACCACAATTTTGTTGTTGTCCATTTTGGTTTGATTCCAAAATTTCATCATCATTATAGTGTTACCAAGGAAAAAGTAAAAGATTCTTTTAAAGTTTAACTATTTTGAAGGATTATTTTATTTGTGGGAAGGAGTCAAAGAAGTGGTAGAGAAGGTAGAAGAGTAAAGCAAAGGGAAAGAAAATTGTTCTAAATAGTTATTTTTGCAAATGCTTATTGTGTATGAGTATATTTATTTATTGTGCTTCCCTGGTGGCTCAGACCATAAAGAATCTACCTGTAATGTAGGAGACCTCGGTTCAATCCCTGAGTTGGGAAGATCCCTTGAAGAAAGGAATGGCAACCCACTCCAGTATTCTTGCTTAGAGAATTCCATGGACAGAGGAGCCTGGAGTGCTACATCCCCTGGGGTTGCAAATAGTTGGACATGACTGAGTGACTAACACACAAGTATATTTATTACTGTCACTTTTAAAATTTGACCTGTTCTCAAGATGCTCTAGGTGAGAGGAGTGATTATACCTTGGAAGTAAGATTAAGAAGGAACTCGAAGAAATTAAGAAAGAAAGCATTTGAAACCTGAGCAATATAGTATGAACAGCATCCCCACAGAAGAGGACCAAGGAAGAGGTCTCTGATATGGGTGGTTATGAGGATTTACAGAGAGATTTAGAGAGAGAATTCATGTTACATAGTGATATGTTATATTCTTTTCTCTGAGTGCTTGCTTTCAGAAGTATTTGGTTGAATATTACCAAGTATTTTGTATCAGTGATATTTTTGGTTTATCTCAGAAAAGGGCAGACACAAAGAGAATGGAAGGTTAAGGGAAACGGTGACTTGAGTGAGAAGAGTTCATCAAAAACAGAGATGGGAATGAAAGAAGACCTTAGAACTACAATCCCCCAGGAGTTAAATAAATCATAGCAATTTACATAGTTCATGGAATAGGACTGAAATATTGCTGCATACACAGATAGCGATTACTTCAATTATTCAGGCAGGGCTCAGGCACCTTAAGAGGGCTGTCAGTGTTGCCAGGCAAGAAAATACCTAATCAACTAATAAAGCGCTAACTTTAAGGAAATGCAACCCACTTCAGTACTCTTGCCTGGAAAATCCCATGGACAGATGGAGAAGCCTGGTAGGGTCGCACAAAGTGTTGGACGTGACGAAGAGATTCCACTTTCACTTTGAAACAAAGCAGAATGTAGTAAGTTCTCCATATGTATAGTGTGGTGAACAGAAGGAGGTCCAAATACTAACAAGAATACACCCCTATTTTCCTAGATCTACTTTGACAACAAAAATAAATTTTGATACAAAATAAAGCAGACCCAGAAACTGTACCAACTTGAAGATGCTGTCAGGCAGGTGGATGGGCTGATGATAGCAACTCAAGGAGAGGCTTATGCCTGCAGGAACAATCCTAGGTCCAAATAAATGTGGTTTCAAATGGCTTTGTTCTCTTAGGTCTGAAAGGTAACCAAGGGAGTATACAGCTGGACTGGAAAGGTAACCAAGGGAGTATGTAGCAACCACATCCTGGAGGATCTTTCAAAACAGGGATGATTTAGAAATTTTAAGATTAAAGTGTAGAGTCAGGTTTTGCATTTCATCATATTAAAACAACAGGCAACATTCACAGAGGTAACCATATTCACTGAAATGTACACAAAACGGATCTTTCTTCCCTGTGAGAGAGCAGAGTGGAGTCGAGGAGGATAGGAATGACAGAACAAGAAAACACAGGCAATTTCAAGGGACCACAAAGATGGGCAACCCTGTGTGGTGTCAACATGACAAGTGGAACGTTTTCTGTCATTGAATCCAATCTCAGCTCTGCTGCAAATTGTAGCTTATTTATTTTGCCTCGAGTGAAAGTTGCTCAGTCGTATCCGACTCTTTGTGACCCCATGGACTATTCAGTCCATGGAATTCTCCAGGCCAGAATACTGGTGTGGGTAGCCTTTCCCTTCTCCAGAGGATCTTGCCAACCCAGGGATCAATCCCAGGTTTCCCACATGCAGGCAGATTCTTTACCAGATGAGCCACCAGGGAAAAACAAGAATACTGGAGTGGGTAGCCCTTCCCTTCTCCAGGGGATCTTCCCAACCCAGGAATCGAACTAGGATCTACTGCATTGCAGATGAATTCTTTACCAGCTGAGCTACTAGGTAAACCCAAAGTGAAAGTCAGTCATGTCTAACTCTTGGTGACCCCATGGACTATACAGTCCATGAAATTCTTCAGGCCAGAATACTGGAGAAGTGAAAGGCTACCCTTGGGGCCATAAAGAGTCAGACATGACTGAGCAACTTTCACTTTCATTTTGTCTTATTAACTCTCTAAAGTTAAATGAGCATGATATACCCATTGCAGTGCTATGGAGAGAATTAAGTGATATATGATATGCAAAGTGTTTGGAGAAACCAGTTGCTTAGTTAATGAAGGCTTATACAAACAGCGGAGCAATGAATACTTAAACAGAAGGACAAACTGTAGGGCCTTCCATGTTGCTTCTTCAGGAGACAGAATAACTTTCTGAGGTTACTTTTAGCTCTGTGATGCTCCGTTTTTTCAGAAAGGCAGGCCAAAAAACGACTATTTTTTCCCTCTGCAAAAACAAAGTAATGTGTATACTTCAAAATAGGCTTTTTTAGAGCTTTCAAAACAGAGAACAAAAGAAAATATCTTAATCATTAAGACCTAACACTTTACCCACAAAAGTCAAGCCAGCATGCTTTTCTCCCCTGTATTAATCTTGGAAGATTCAGACTTAAAAAAAAAAAAGAAAGAAAGAAAGAAAAGAAAAAAAGCATCAATATATCCCTTTGCTTTGGAGCGGTAATCATTCTGGCCTTTTCCTGAGCTCTCCTTAGCTGCTCCCAGCACTGCTACCTGTTGGTTCTTTCTTGCCTTTTGTTGCGATTCTTTCTTCTCCACATCCTGGCATTTGTCTGAGACCTCCTACAATCTTACTTATCTTCTTTCTCTTCAATACCTGATTTCTTTTATACTACAGACATTCTATTTTTATTTTACCTTAAATTCCCTTAGCTGATTTCATTTCTACAATGGCTTAAAGGTACAGGAGCAAACCCACTGCTCCAAGAACAGAAATCAAATATACGTATATGTATGTATGTAAAATATTGGAAGTTGATGGTCATATAAACTATACACTATCCCTAGATTTGATATAAATGAAAAATTTGGAAATGAAATATTCTTTGAGGTCTTTGGCAAAATAAATAAATATTTTAAAGTCTTAGTGACTGTTAAAAAAATATCACTAATGTTTTTAAGTGTCAAATTCTCCCCTTTGCTTATGATTCAAAGCACCTGGCTGTCAAGACCCTCTGTAATCTTAGTTTGTCACAAGCAACTTCACTCTTTCCCTTATGTATTCCTTCTTTTTCATTCAGGCCAGTATCCTTAATGAATCCTCTAAAAGCAAGGCTAATTTTTGTTTTATGTCTATCCTTACCCTATTACTTTTTTTCTCAATTGTCCTTATGCTTTTCTATTTACCCACTCTTATGCATTTTAGACACTCCACTTCATGTTATGCAGCCTCCAGAAACCTTCTCCAGGACAGCCAGCCTACAGTTATTTGATCTTAACTGAGCTTACACTATACCGTATGTTCATGATGATTCCCTTATACTACACATTATCTGCTTTGGCATGAAGATTGGTTTTCTATCTGGTGAGAAGCTAGAAGTGAGTGAATCTAATCTACTCTCAGCAGCATAAGTATGACATTGGAATCATAAAAAAAATTGGAATTGAGTCCATCTCAGCCACTGAGTATGCTTTCTTGGGTGAGTTATAATTTTCTGATTTTCCTCACTTATGAAATGGTGATAATACCATTAGACAGAGTTGATTTGAAATAAGAAATAATATAGGCTTCCCTGATGGCTCAGACAATAAAGAGTCTTCATGTAATACAGGAGACCCAGGTTCAATCTCTGTGTCAGGAATATCTCCTGGAGAAGGGAATGTCTACCCACTCCAGTATTCTTTCCTAGAGAACCTCATAAATAAAGGAGCCCGGCAGGCTACAGTCCATGGGGTCACAAAGAGTTGTACATGACTGAGTGATTAAACACAAACACACACAAATAGAAATAATATACATTTTATCCTCGAGTAGTTATCAAGAAATGCCAATGTTTTATATCAATCTACTTGCAGTTAGAGTCCCAGTGGTGTAGGCAGCGTTACCCTAAGAAAGGTATCCATTGTACTCATGGGGTTGTGTGATTTAAGCTAGCCAAAAAAGAGTATATCTTTGGGTAAAGTCAAATACCCCATTACTTCTACCCCTCTGTTTCTCATATTTTGCCCAGGTGTAATTCATGATCCTGACTCACCACTAAAATAGTTCAGGGCATCTTCTCAAGGCAAACCTTATTTCTTTTCTCCTACTCTTGCATCAGAAATGTCTTATCACTGTTCCACTGATTGTTTTATCAAGTCCTTCAGGTTGGAAGAGTGGTCCTCAACTGGGGATGTATAAAGAATTTCTGAGAGGTACAAGGATGTGGATAGATTTAAGAGAATTAATCCCTAGATTCTCAACTGTGTTATTCAGAACCTCAACTCTTTTCCTATTTCTCACAGTAATAATTGGTTTATTGACCAAAGGAAAGCCAGCAGAGCACCAAACAAAGGGCAATGGGGTCATTTTTTTATCATCAAGTACTGTAACTACTCTTTCTTTTTGGTTGCCTAATGCCATATCACATCGACCACAGCCTGGTCTAACTCAGTGAAACTAAGCCATGGCCTGTGGAGCCACCCAAGAAGGGCGGGTCATGGTGGAGAGGTCTCACAGAATGTGGTCCACTGGAGAAGGGAATAGCAAACCACTGCAGTATTCTTGCCTTGAGAACCACATGAACAGTATGAATAAGCAAAATGATAGGATACTGAAAGAGGAACTACCCAGGTCAGTTCAGTTTAGTTCAGTCGCTCAGTTGTGTCTGACTCTTTGTGACCCAATGAATTGCACCATGCCAGGCCTCCTTGTCCATCACCATCTCCTGGAGTTCACTCAAACTCAGGTCCATCGAGTCAGTGATGCCATCCAACCATCTCATCCTCTGTCATCCCCTTTTCCTCCTTCCCCCAATCCCACCCAGAATCAGAGTCTTTTCCAATGAGTCAACCCTTCCCATGAGGTGGCCATAGTACTAGAGTTTCAGCTTTAGAATCATTCCTTCCAAAGAACACCCAGGGCTGATCTCCTTTAGATTGGATATCCTTGCAGTCCAAGGGACTCTCGAGAGTCTTCTCCAACACCACAGTTCAAAAGCATCAATTCTTCAGCACTCAGCCTTCTTCACAGTCCAACTCTCGCATCCATACATGACCACTGGAAAAACCATAGCCTTGACTAGACGGACCTTTGTTGGCAAAGTAATGTCTCTGCTTTTCAATATGCTATCTAGCTTGCTCATAACTTTCATTCCAAGCAGTAAGAGTCTTTTAATTTCATGGCTGCAATCACCATCTGCAGTGATTTGGGAGCCCAAAAAGATAAAGTCTGACACTGTTTCCACTGTTTCCCCATCTATTTGCCATGAAGTGATGGGACCAGATGCCATGATCTTTGTTTTCTGAATGTTGAGATTTAAGCCAACGTTTTCACTCTCCTCTTTCACTTTCATCAAGAGGCTTTTTAGTTCCTCTTCACTTTCTGCCATTAGGGTGGTGTCATCTGCATATCTGAGGTTATTGATATTTCTCCTGGCAAACTTGATTCCAGCTTGTGCTTCTTCCAGCCCAGCGTTTCTCATGATGTACTCTGCACAGAAGTTAAATAAGCAGGGTGACAATATACAGCCTTGACGTACCCCGTTTCCTATTTTGCACCAGGCTGTTGTTCCATGTCTAGTTCTAACTGTTGCTTCCTGACCTGCATACAGGTGTCTCAAGAGGCAGGTCAGGTGGTCTGGTATTCACCTCTTTCAGAATTTTCCACAGTTTATTGTGATCCACAGAGTCAAAAACTTTGGCATAGTCAATAAAACAGAAATAGATGTTTTTCTGGAAGTCTCTTGCTTTTTCAATGATCCAGCGGATGTTGGCAATTTGATCTCTGGTTCCTCTGCCTTTTCTAAAACCTGCTTGAACATCTGTAAGTTCACGATTCACATACTACTGAAGCCTGGCTTGGAGAATTTTGAGCATTACTTTACTAGCGTGTGAGATAAGTGCAATTGTGTGGTAATTTGAGCATTCTTTGTCATTGCCTTTCTTTGGGATTTGCAGCTCAGGTCAGTAGGTGCCCAATATACTACTGCTGATCAGTGGAGAAATAACTCCATAAAGGATGAAGGGATGGAGCCAAAGCAAATGTTGTGGATATAACTGGTAATAGAAGCAAGGTCTGATGCTATAAGAGCAATATTGCATAGGAACCTGGAATGTTAGGTCCATTAATCAAGGCAAATTGGAAGTGGTCAAACAGGAGATGGAAAGAGTAAACATTGACATTCTAGGAATCAGCGAACTAAAATGGACTGGAATGGGTGAATTTAACTCAAATGACCATCATATCTACTACTGCGGGCAGGAATCCCTTAGAGGAAATGGGGAAGCCATCATGGTCAACAAAAGAGTCCAAAATGCAGTACTTGGATGCAATCTCAAAAACAACAGAATGATCTCTGTTCATTTCCAAGGCAAACCATTCAATATCACAGTAATCCAAGTCTATGCCCCAACCAGTAATGCTGAAGAAGCTGAAGTGGAAAGGTTCTAAAAAGACCTACAAGACCTTTTAGAACTAACACCCAAAAATGATGTCCTTTTAATTATAGGGGACTGGAATGCAAAAGTAGGAAGTCAAGAAACACCTGGACTAACAGGCAAATTTGGCCTTGGAATACGGAATGAAGCAGGGCAAAGGCTAAGAGTTTTGTCAAGAGAACACACTGGTCATAGCAAACACCCTCTTCCAACAACACAAGAGAAGACTCTACACATGGACATCACCAGATGGGCCACACCAAAATCAGATTGATTATATTCTTTGCAGCCAAAGATGGAGAGGCTCTATACAGTCAGCAAAAACAAGACCAGGAGCTGACTGTGGCTCAGATCATGAACTCCTTATTGCCAGATTCAGACTGAAATTGAAGAAACTAGGGAAAACCACTAGACGATTCAGGTATGACCTAAATCAATTCCCTTATGATTGTATAGTGGAAATAAGAAATAGATTTAAGGGCCTAGATCTGATAGATAGAGTACCTGATGAACTATGGTCAGACATTCATGACATTGTACAGGAGACAGGGATCAAGACCATCCCCATGGAAAAGAAATGCAAAAAGCAAAATGACTGTCTGAGGAGGCCTTACAAATAGCTGTGAAAAGAAGAGAAGCAAAAAGCAAAGGAGAAAAGGAAAGACTTAAGCATCTGATGCAAAGTTCTGAAAAATAGCAAGAAGAGATAAGAAATCCTTTCTCAGTGATCAATGCAAAGAAATAGAGGAAAACAACAGAATGGGAAAGACTAGAGATCTCTTCAAGAAAATTAGAGATATCAAGGGAACATTTCATGCAAAGATGGGCTCGATAAAGGACAGAAATGGTATGGACCTAACAGAAGCAGAAGATGTTAAGAAGAAGTGGCAAGAATACACAGAACTGTACAAAAAAGATCTTCATGACCAAGATAATCACGATGGTGTGATCACTCACCTAGAGCCAGACATCCTGGAATGTGAAGTCAAGTGGGCCTTAGAAAGCATCACTATGAACAAAGCTAGTGAAGGTGATGGAATTCCAGTTGAGCTACTTCAAGTCCTGAAAGATGATGCTGTGAAAGTGCTGCATCCAATATGCTAGCAAATTCGGAAAACTCAGCAGTGGCCACAAGACCAGAAAAGGTCAGTTTTCATTCCAATCCCAAAGAAAGGCAATGCCAAAGAATGCTCAAACTACCGCACAATTGCACTCATCTCACACGCTTGTAAAGCAATGCTCAAAATTCTCCAAGCCAGGCTTCAGCAATACGTGAACCGTGAACTTGCTGATGTTCAAGCTGGTTTTAGAAAAGGCAGAGGAACCAGAGACCAAATTGCCAACATTCGCTGGATCAACAAAAAAGCAAGAGACTTCCAGAAAAACATCTAGTTCTGCTTTATTGACTATGCCAAAGTTTTTGACTCTGTGGATCACAATAAACTGTGGAAAATTCTGAAAGAGATGGGAATACCAGACCACCTGACCTGCCTCTTGAGACACCTATATGCAGGTCAGGAAGCAACAGTTAGAACTGGACATGGAACAGCAGACTGGTTCCAAAAACGAAAAGGAGTACGTCAAGGCTGTATATTGTCACCCTGCTTATTTAACTTCTGTGCAGAGTACATCATGAGAAACGCTGGGCTGGAAGAAGCACAAGCTGGAATCAAGTTTGCCAGGAGAAATATCAATAACCTCAGATATGCAGATGACACCACCCTAATGGCAGAAAGTGAAGAGGAACTAAAAAGCCTCTTGATGAAAGTGAAAGAGGAGAGTGAAAACGTTGGCTTAAATCTCAACATTCAGAAAACAAAGATCATGGCATCTGGTCCCATCACTTCATGGCAAATAGATGGGGAAACAGTGGAAACAGTGTCAGACTTTATCTTTTTGGGCTCCCAAATCACTGCAGATGGTGATTGCAGCCATGAAATTAAAAGACTCTTACTGCTTGGAATGAAAGTTATGAGCAAGCTAGATAGCATATTGAAAAGCAGAGACATTACTTTGCCAACAAAGGTCCGTCTAGTCAAGGCTATGGTTTTTCCAGTGGTCATGTATGGATGCGAGAGTTGGACTGTGAAGAAGGCTGAGTGCTGAAGAATTGATGCTTTTGAACTGTGGTGTTGGAGAAGACTCTCGAGAGTCCCTTGGACTGCAAGGAGATCCAACCAGTCCATTCTAAAGGAGATTAGCCCTGGGTGTTCTTTGAAAGGAGTGATGCTTAAAAAGCTGAAACTCTAGTACTTTGGCCACCTCATGTGAAGAGTTGACTCATTGGAAAAAATTCTGATGCTGGGAGGGTTTGGGGGCAGGAGGAGAATGGGACGACTGATGATGAGATGGCTGGATGACATCACCGACTCGGTGGATGTCAGTTTGAGTGAACTCTGGGAGTTGGTGATGGATAGGGAGGCCTGAGTGAGTGAGTGAAGTCGCTCAGTTGTGTCCGACCCTTTGTGACCCTTTGGACTGTAGCCCCCCAGGCTCCTCTGTCCATAGGATTCTCCAGGCAAGATTTCTGGAGTGAGTTGCCATTTCCTTCTCCAGGGGATCTTCCTGACCCAGGGATCGAACCCAGGTCTCCTGCATTGCAGGCAGACGCTTTACCGTCTGAACTGAAGGGTTTAGAGGCCATCAAATGGACATGACCTCTAAAGGCAATTTTGACGGTTTTACATAGAAATGACGTCTAATGGAAGAGAACACAAATGAGAACTATTTTAGATACATTTCTACGTAAAATGTAGTTTACACATAATTCAGCATTTTAAATGAGCACTCTGCAACTGAGACCAAATATCAATCATCTCTTGAGGTTTTCTACTATGTACCAACATCAAATCTACATAGGAACAAATGTTACTCCTGCTTTTCTCTTCTATATTAAATGTCCTGAAGCCTTCGTGTCTCTCTGGAGCGAGGCTGAGTTTCTGAAGGCACATTCCAGTATAAACATCATCGATAGGGTAGAGAATGACCCGGTCAGTCACATTGTACAGTCTCAGGGCCAGGTGGCTGGACTAGAGGAATCCGCCTCCTCCTGCATAAGGTGGGTAGACTCCAGTGTAAACAACTTCCGGGATGTAGTATTTGAGTTTCTTATCCCTGTGAGGTCCAGCATTATGAATCACGTCACCAATAAACATATCTTTGGCTTTGTTCCCGGATAAGCTATTCAAGTAATTCAGGAGATGATGGGTGTTCACAAAAACATCATCATCGCCCTTGGACACGAACTCGGCATTTGGGCAGGAAGTGCTCACCCACCTGAGAAAGAGTACTTCTTTCAGAGACAAGTTGAAGAATGTATCCCTGTAGTTCCACAAAAGAATGTCTTGGTGCTTCTCATTCTCAAATTTCAGCATATCTGAAAGGCCAGGACGGTTGTCCTCTGCGGGGGTCTGGCCCAGTAAGGAGACTCGCACCACCGTTAGGTTCCCCACATTGGTTTCTTTACCCCAAGATTCCTGAATCGCCTGGAGTGCTGCAATTCATGGGGTCGAAAAGAGTCGGACACCACTGAGCGACTGAACTGAACTGAACTGAATGCCATCTAGCAAACTATGTACCCAAACCTACTGGTTTAAACCAGTAATAATTCATCACATTATCATTTGTATGTCGTCATTCTTCCTGTCTTGCCTGAGCTCATTCATGGTGCTATATTCAGCTGATGGGTTGGCTAGGTAGGGCTCAACATAGACACTAGGGAAGGTTGGGCTCACCCTCTTATCTAGTTTCAGGACCTTTGTTTCATAGTTTCCTAATAATTCAGTAGTCTAATTGGGGCTTCCTAACTTGGTGATGGAATGTTTGAAAACGGCAGTAATAGAAGTCTCAAACCCTTTCAATATTTAGCCCTGGAAGTTGCATATACTTCACTGCATTCGATGGTCAATGCAAATCACAGAGGCAGTCTATATGAATGGAGAGGAGATTAGACTCCTCCTCTTAATGGGATGAACTACAAAATCACACTGCAGAGGATTTGCAGGATGGGAGGGAAGATGTGATCATCATTTCAAAGCATTCAGCCCATGCCTCCAACCATCTCATTAAATGATGAATTTCAAATAGTGCATTACTTTTTAACAAAAAATTATTTATCAAAAATTGTACTATATTTATATAGCAAAGTGAACACTGGCAGTCACCAGAAGCTGGAACAACCTAGGAACAGGTTGTCTCCCAGGGCCTCTAGAGAGCATGCAGCCATGCTGATGACTTAATTTCAGCTCAGTAAAACTAATTCTGGACTTCTGACTTCCAGAACTACAAGAGAATAAATCTGTGTTTTAAACAAACTATTTTGTGTTAACTTGTTACAGCAACCATGGGAAATATACATCAGACACTTTGAATGATAGCAACAGAGATAATTACAGAAAAAAGAAAAAAATATAAAAAGTGTGTATAACAGTATTTTTAGAAAGTTCTATTACTCCAGCATAATAATGTAAATAAAATACACATCTTAATATGAAAAAATATATATTACATTTTTGCCTTTTATCAGGGCCTAATAATTATCATTATAACATGTTCTATAAGTATTATTTTAACACTTAGAGCTCTTTGGTTAAATAAATACTTTTAAAATTCAATTTATGTACATAATTTGTTTCAATAATATTTTAAGTTGATCAATAAAATATCACTCAATAATATTACATGGGCTATTTATTAAAATACAATTCTGCAAGGGAAAAGGAACAGAAATATTATTTTAAAAAGTTAAAGAATGGATACAAAGTTTCCAACTATAGAACTATTAGTAATTAGTCTCCAACTAATTTGTAAAGCATATTAAATAGACACTGCTGGATATTAAATTACCTTTGTAGCTACTGTAAATCTTTAATAGCTTTATTTAAAATATTATTATTTACAGGACACAGAAATTATATTCTCATATTTATAATTAAAAAAATTTAAAAGCCAACTTAAAGCATTTTTTAAAGAGTATATAACCAAATTAACTTGAACATCCCTTTGCCAGAGCACATTACCAATTATGCTGTCTATTCCAGTAGTTTTAGGTTGCCCTAACACTCACAGGGTACCATTTTTTTTTTCCTGCTAAATTCAGGAAGACTTGTTTCTATCTGGAGCTACCCAGCATACACATTCATTTGCATAATATAATTCAATCATTAGACAATAATCATGTTCCTTTCCCCTCCAAATCATCTCTTTATTCTTGAGATTCTTAACCTTTCTCTGCCATGAATTTGGTTAGCAGCTGGATAAAGGCTGTGATTCATTTTCAGAATGATAACTTTAAGTGATAAAACAAGATATATAAGATTATATACAAGAAACCAATTACATTAAAATACAGTCACAATATATTATAAAATCTAAATTTGTGATGAGAACTGTGTATTGCATGATTGTCTCACACAGAACAAAACTAAACAACAATTCTAATAACTAGTATAATTTTGAGAGAAATCTCAAGGTATCTATGGCCAAAGTAATGTAATGTGAAAATGTCTGTGGTATCTACTGTGGACTGCCTGGGGAACTGTTAATAATACTGTGGTTTGTAGCCTACATTCACAATTGAAGGAAAAAATAAATTTCAGTTAGATGCTAATGAAGAGAAAGATGCAATTTTTCCCCATCCTAATTTGTGCCCCACTGAAATTTAAACATAAATCATTTGGGAGGTTTTGGACACCAAACACCCTCTTCCAACAACACAAGAGAAGACTCTACACATGGACATCACCAGGTAGTCAAAACTGAAATCAGATTGATTATATTCTTTGCAGCCAAAGATGGAGAGCTCTATACAGTCAACAAAAACAAGACCAGGAGCTGACTGTGGCTCAGATCATGAACTTCTTATTGCCAAATTCAGACTGAAATTGAAGAAACTAGGGAAAACCACTAGACCATTCAGGTATGACCTAAATCAACCCCTTATGCTTATACAGTGGAAGTGAGAAATAGATTTATGGAACTAGATCTGATACATAGAGTGCCTGATGAACTATGGACAGAGGTTCATGACACTGTACAGGAGACAGGTTTCAGGATCATCCCCATGGGAAAGAAATGCAAAAAAGCAAAATGGCTGTCTGAGGAGGCCTTACAAATAGCTGTGTAAAGAAAAGAAGTGAAAAGCAAAGGAGAAAAGGAAAGATATAAGCATCTGAATGCAGAGTTCCAAAGAATAGCAAGAAGAGATAAGAAAGCCTTCCTCAGTGATCAATGCAAAGAAATAGAGGCACACAACAGAATGGGAAAGACTAGAGATCTCTTCAGGAAAGTTAGAGATACCAAGGGAATATTTCATGCAAAAATGGGCTCGATAAGGACAGAAATGGACCTAACAGAAGCAGAAGATATTAAGAAGAGGTGGCAAGAATAGACAGAAGAACTGTACAAAAAGGAGCTTCACGACCAAGATAATCACGATGGTGTGCTTACTCACCTAGAGCCAGACATCCTGGAGTGTGAAGTCAAGTGGGCCTTAGAAAGCATCACTATGAACAAAGCTATTGGAGGTGATGGAATTACAGTTGAGCTATTTCAAATCCTGAAAGATGAGGTTGTGAAAGTGCTGCACTCAATATGCCAGCAAATTTGGAAAACTCAGCAGTGGCCACAGGACTGGGATAGGTCAGTTTTCATTCCAATCCCAAAGAAAGTAAATGCCAAAGAATGCTCAAACTACCTCAAAATTGCTCTCATCTCACATGCTAGTAAAGTAATGCTCAAAATTCTCCAAGCCAGGCTTCAGCAATACATGAACCGTGAACTTACAGATGTTCAACCTGGTTTTAGAAAAGGCAGGGGAACCAGAGATCAAATTGCCAACATCTGCTGGATCATGGAAAAATCAAGAGAGTTCCAGAAAAACATCTATTTCTGCTTTATTGATTATGCCAAAGCCTTTGACTGTGTGGATCACAAGAAACTGTGGAAAATTCTGAAAGAGATGGGAATACCAGACCACCTGACCTGCCTCTTGAAAAACCCATATGCAGGTCAGGAAGCAACAGTTAGAAATGGACATGGAACAGCAGACTGGTTCAAAATAAGAAAAGGAGTATGTCAAGGCTATATATTGTCACCCTGCTTATTTAACTTACATGCAGAGTACATCATGAGAAATGCTGGGCTGGAAGAAGCACAAGCTGGAATGAAGTTTGCCAGGAGAAATATCAATAACCTCAGATATGCAGATGACACCACCCTTATGGCAGAAAGTGAAGAGGAACTAAAAGCCTCTTGATGAAAGTGAAAGTGGAGAGTGAAAAAGTTGGCTTAAAGCTCAACATTCAGAAAACGAAGACCATGGCATCCGGTCCAACCGCTTCATGGCAAATAGATGGGGAAACAGTGTCAGACTTTATCTTTTGGGGCTCCCAAATCACTGCAGATGGTGATTGCAGCCATGAAATTAAAAGACGCTTACTTCTTGGAAGGAAAGTTATGACCAACCTAGATAGCATATTGAAAAGCAGAGACATTACTTTGCCAACAAAGGTCCGTCTAGTCAAGGCTATGGTTTTTCCAGTGGTCATGTATGGATGTGAAAGTTGCACTGTGAAGAAGGCTGAGTGCTGAAGAATTGATGCTTTTGAACTGTGGTGTTGGAGAAGACTCTTGAGAGTCACTTGGACTGCAAGGAGATCTAACCAGTCCATTCTGAAGGAGATCAGCCCTGGGAATTCCTTGGAAGGAATGATGCTAAAGCTGAAACTCCAGTACTTTGACCACCTCATGCAAAGAGTTAACTCATTGGAAAAGACTGATGCTGGGAGGGATTGGGGACAGGAGGAGAAGGGGATGACAGAGGATGAGATGGCGGGATGGCATCACTGACTCAATGGACATGAGTCTGAGTGAACTCCAGGAGTTGGTGATGGACAGGGAGGCCTGGCGTCTGCGATTCATGGGGTCGCAAAGATTCAGACACGACTGAGCGACTGAACTAAACTGAACTGTAGACCATGTTGAGTCTCACAAGTTTAATGTGTTTAGTTTCTATCTCCCCAAATAAAATGGGGCATTTCTTCAGAAACCCAGTAAGCATATGGGTAAGAAGTATGTTCATAGGAGATGCTGAATATATATTTAGAGAAACAGTTAATGAACTACTAAAGGCCAAGGTCACTTGTCCTAGGTTACAGAAGCAGAAAGTCTCTAAGCTCAGACTCCGATTTTAGCTCTGACACTAAATTGTGTCTTAATGCATTGTGTCTATCAATCTATTTATCTAAATATCTACTCTTTTAAAAAAATATTATTTATACTCTTACTACAAGTCAAGTACATTTTAGGTGTCCAACATCAAAATCTGTCTAATTATTGATCCACTCTTATTTCTCTCTTATCACTTATAGATATCTTTATACTATTCTGTAAGTTGTTACATTGTTTGTTTTTCATGCATTCTACCTCTTGAAACCAACAGAACACATTTATCTAAAGCTCTCATCACGTTTCTGGGAAAGTTCAGAGAATGCCTGGTCACAGAACAGAGGCATAATTTTGTTAGTACTTTTAACTATGTAAGTACTTAAAAAAAAAATTTGTATGTATTATAACATCTCAGTCTCTGTGGGGTCTCTGGGACCTGGTTCGCACAAGGTTTGTTTGAGTACTCTGAGTGTCTCTAGAAGTTATGGGGCTTGATTCTAAACACAATTTCACCATTCCTACCATTTTGCTGGGGCTTCTCCTTTGCCCTTGGACATGGGGTATGTCCTCAAAATCTTTCCAACACCCTACAGCCACCACTCTAGCTCCTACTATGTTGCTGGGGACTCTTCTTAGTACTGTGCTTGAATGTCTCATGTGGAGGTATGGGTCAGCAGTGGCCTGCTGCAGGGGCAGGGGTTCTGGCTGCAGTAGACCTGGGTATGTCATAAGCCCTCTTGGAGGAGGTTGCCATTAACCCCATCATAAAGCGACCAGAACATACACAGGACTGGGAAACAGACTCTTGGAGGGGACAAACAAAACCTTTTGCACACCAGGACCCAGGAGAAAGGAGCAGTCCAGGAGTCCATGGCAGAGGTGTGGTTCGGCGTAGGCCTGTTGCAGGGTTGGGGGCACTGAGTACAGCGGTGCATTCATGGGACTATATCTTTCTGAAGGACCTCACCATTATCTTCACTACCTCCACAATAGTTTGGCTTCAGGTCAAATAACAGGGAGGGAAAACAACCCCTCCTGTCAACAGAAAAGTGGATTAAAGATTTACTATGCATGACCCCGCCCATCAGAACAAGACTCAATACCCCCTCAGTCAGTCTCTCCCATCAGGAGCCTTCCATAAGCCTCTTATACTTCTCCAACAGAGGGAAGACAGAATGAAAACCACAATCACAGAAAAGTAACCAATCTGATCACATGGACCACAGCCTTGTCTAACTCAATGAAACTATGACCCATGTCATGTAGGGCCACCCAAGACAGACAGGTCATGGTGGAGACTTCTGACAAAACGTGGTCCACTGGAGAAGGGAATGGCAAACCAATTCAGTATTCGTGCATTAAGAACCGCATGAACAGTATGAAGAAGCAAAATGATAGGACACTGAAGGAGGAACTCCTCAGGTCGGTAGGTGTCCAATATGCTACTGGAGATCAGTCGAGAAATAACTCCAGAAAGAATGAAGAGATGGAGCCAAAGCAAAAACAACACCCAGTTGTAGATGTGACTGGTGGTAGAAGCAAGGTCTGATGCTGTAAAGAGCAATATTGCATAGGAACCTGGAATGTTATGTCCATGAATCAAGGTGAATCAGCAGTGGTCAAACAAGAGATGGCAACAGTGAACATTGACATTCTAGGAATCAGTGAACTAAAATGGACTGAAGTGGGTGAATTTAATTCAGATGACCATTATATGGTCATTATATGGTCAATATATGACCATTATATTTGCTACTGTGGGCAAGAATCACTTAGAAGACATGGGGTAGCCTTCATAGTCAACAAAAGAATCCAAAATGCAGTACTTGGGTGCAATCTCAAAACTGACAGAATGACCTCTGTTCATTTCCAAGGCAAACTATTCAATATCACAGTAAACCAAGTCTATGCCCTGACCAGTAATGCTGAAGAAGCTGATGTTGAACCATTCTATGAAGACCAAAACATCTTCCAGAATTAACACCCCCAAAAGATGTCCTCTTCATTGTAGGGGACTGGAATGCAGAAACAGAAGTCAAGAAATACCTGGACTAATAGGCAAGTTTGGCCTTGGAGTACTGAAAGAAGCAGGACAAAGGCTAATAGAGTTTTGCCAAGAGAACGCACTGGTCATAGCAAACACCCTCTTCCAACAACACAGGAGAGGACTCTACACATGGACATCACCAGATGGTCAACACTGAAATCAGATTAATTATATTCTTTTATATATATATATATATATATATATATATATATATATATATATTCAGCAGCCAAAGATGGAGAAACTCTATATTGTCATCAAAAACAAGACTGGGAGCTGACTGTGGCTCAGATCATGAACTCCTTATTGCCAAATCAGACTCAAATTGAAGAAAGTAGGGAAAACCACTAGTCCATTAAAGTATGGCATAAGTCAAAGCCCTTATAATTATACAGTGGAAGTGACAAATAGATTCATGGGATTAGATCTGATTATGGACAGAGGTTCATGACAGTGTACAGGAGGCAGTGATCAAGACCATCCCCAAGAAAAAGAAATTCAAAAAGGCAAAATGGTTGTCTGAGGAGGCCTTACAAGTAGCTGTGAAAGGAAGAGAAGCGAAAGGCAAAGGAGTAAAGAAAAGACATACCCATCTGAATGCAGAGTTCCAAAGAATAGCAAAGAGAGATAAAAAAGCTTTCCTCAGTGATCAGTGCAAAGAAATAGAGGAAAACAATAGAATGGGAAAGACTAAAGATCTCTTCAAGAAAATTAGAGAAGAAAATTAAAGGTACAAATGGAATATTGCATGCAAAGATGGGCCCAATAAAGGACAGAAATATTATGGACCTAACAGAAAGAGAAGTTATTAAGAAGAGGTGGCAAGAATACACAAAAGAACTGTACAAAAAAATCTTCATGACCTAGATAATGATGATGGTATGATCACTCACCTAGAAGCAGATATCCTGGAATGTGAAGTAAAGTGGACCTTAGGAAGCATCATTACAAACAAAGCTAGTGGAGGTAATGGAATTCCAGTTGAGCTATTTCAAATCCTAAAACATGATGCTGTGAAAGTGCTGCACTTAATATACCAGCAAATTTGGAAAACTCAGCAGTGGCCATAGAGCTGGAAAAGGTCAGTTTTCATTCCAATATTGAAGAAAGGAAATGCCAAAGAATGCTCAAACTACCTCACAATTGCACTCATCTCACAAGCTAGCAAAGTAATCCTCAAAATTATCCAAGCCAGGCTTCAACAGCATGTGAACCATGAACCTCCAGATGTTCAAGCTGGATTTAGGAAAGGCAGCAGAACCAGAGATTAAATCACCAACATCCATTGGATCATTGAAGAAGCATGAGAGTTCCAGAAAAACTTCTACTTCTGCTTTATTGACTATGCCAAAGTCTTTGACTGTGTGGATCACAGCAAATTGTGGAAAATTCTTAAAGAAATGGGAATACCAGACCACCTGACCTGCCTCCTGAGATATCTGCATGCAGGTCAAGAAGCAACAGTTAGGACTAGACATGGAAAAACAGACTGGTTCCAAATCCAGAAAGGAGTATGTTGTGGTTGTATATTGTCACCTTGTTTATTTAAGTTATATGAACAGTACATCATGAGAAATGATGGACCAGATGAAGCACAAACTGGAATCAAGATCGCTGGGAGAAATACCAATAACCTCAGATATGCAGATGACACCACACTTACGGCAAAAACAAAGAAGAACTAAAGAACCTCTTGATGAAAGTGAAAGAAGAGAGTGAAAAAGTTGGCTTAAAACTCAATATTCAGAAAACCAAGATCATGGCATCTGGTCCCATCATTTTATGGCAAATAGATGGGGAAACAATGGAAACAGTGATAGACTTTATTTTTGAGGGCTCCAAAATCACTGCAGATGGTGACTCCAGCCTTGAAATTAAAAGACGCTTGTTCCTTGAAAGCAAAGTTATGACCAACCTAGATAGCATTTTAAAAACAGAGACATTACTTTGCCAACAAAGGTCCATTAAGTCAAAGCTATGGCTTTTCCATTAGTCAGGTATGGATGTGAGAGTTGGACTCTAAAAAGAAACTTGAGTGTCAAAGATTTGATGCTTTTGAACTGTGGTGTTGGAGAAGACTCTTGAGAGCCCCTTGGACTGCAAGGAGCTCCAACCAGTCCATCCAAAAAGAAATAGGTCCTGAATATTCATTGGAAAAACTGATGCTGAGGCTGAAACCCCAATACTTTGGCCACTTAATGTGAGGAACTAACTCATTTGAAAAGACCCTGATCCTGGGAAAGATTGAAGGTGGGAGGAGAAGGGGAGGACAGAGGATGATATGGTTGGATGGCGTCACCAACTCAATGGACATGAGTTTAAGTAAGCACTGGGAGTTGGTTTTGGACAGGGAAGCCTGGCATGCTGCAGTCCATGAGGTCACAAAGAGTCTGACATGACTGAATGACTGAACTGAAGTGAACTTGTTATCACATGTTCAATAGATGATGAATTAAATAGCCTCTCTAAGAAATAAAATAGGTAAGATCAAGAATGGAAGGTTAACTAAAGCTGAAAAATAATATATAATGCTTTCAACATAAAATAAGGCACCAAGTTCCTACATTCCCTAGAACATGCATTGTGCAATAATTCATTCAAACAAATATTGAGTGCCTACTCCAGACTATTTTCTGTATCTGAATGTAACTATGTTGTAACATACATGAATTTTCATTGCTGAAAGTGACATTCCATCATGTAAAAAATTTCCCTCTGTGTGAAAGCTAAACTTTGTCACATAAAAATGTAAACTAAATCCAGATCTGAGTGTAGTGGTCTGACTTGCTGAATTTGCCAGTTTAAGGAAAAAAAAAAAAAGTGGGTATTCAGATAGAATTTTCCTTTATTTTCAATTCTGGCTTTAAGATTTTTCTCAGAATGTCAAAGACATTTATCTAGTACTTGGCTTTATAGCTAAATTAGCCTTACATCTAATCTACCCACATCTATTTTTTTTTCCTGTACATTTCCTGTTTAAGCCTGTAGGTGGAGAGAAAAAAAATATGCTTAATAACTCTTCTTTAAATATAAATAACAAATACCACTTGCTGCTCTTCTTTGAAGAATTAAAATTGATTTTCTCCTTCTGGATGAGAGATGATCTGGCTTGGGTGAGCACACAGTGATTTCTATCACAAATGATGCTGCAGAGCTGTTTGCTCTGAGGAAAACAAAGTGTGGCTGAGACTGAGATAATTTGTCAAGCATTGAACAAAGGGTACAGTCTTCTGACAAACAAATCATGTTGGAAGCATTTGCTTTGTAGGTCCAAGAAAACTTTCTTCAAAACCCTTTTGCTTTCAGGCTGCAATAGACAAGAAAGCCCTAAAACACATCTTCAGCCAACACTGGGGCTTCCCAAGTGGCACTAGTGGTAAAGAACCCGCCTGCCAATGCAGGAGATGTAAGGGATGTGGTTCCATCCCTGGGTCAGGAAGATCCCGTGGATGAGGGCATGGCAACCCACTCCAGTAATCTAGCTCTGTCCCTTCCACAGAGAAGCCTGGCAGGCTAAGTCCATATGGTCGCAATGAGTCAGACACAACTGAAGCAACTTCACATTCATGCAAGCCAGCATTGAATATAATGACTCAAGTATACAGTGAAGGAAACATAATTTACTGCTAACAGGATGACTCATCCATCAGAGGCACGGTTCTTTCTTCTGTTTTCACTAGCTGTAAGATATGGAGAGAAGCATTCTTGTGTCCCAGGAGTAAAGTTGACAAAGGAAATAAGATACATGGTCAAAGAACCATCTTGGCCCTTGCATTGTGCAAGACCTTGCTTTTACAAAAGCCATTTTGAAATGAACTAAAAGTTCCTATTCTGTAAAAAGAGAGTGATTGTCCATGTCGAAGATCAGAAACACTTCTCAAATTATCAGTCCTATGTATTTTCCTTTTATATCATATAGTTTCATAAATCTCTAACTCCATTTGGAGTAAAAAAAAAATTGAAATATATTCAGCATTTGAACATTTGGAAACTTGATGAAATGTTCTTCTCAAACTTTTCCCTTTTTTTTGTAAATGTCAATAACTTTGTTCTATAATAACCAACATGTACAGAGGAATTGCATTTACATTATTACCTGGAAAGTACAATCACACATTGTGTTTTGCTGCAGTGCCTAACATTTGGGGAAGGTTTTCATCACTCAGTACAAAAAATTCTACAGTCCATGGAGTCGCAAAGAGTCAGACAGGACTGAGCAACTAACACTTTCACGTTCACAAATGCATTTTAATTGTCTGCTGAACAAAGATATCCCAACCAAGCTCTTTGTCTGGGTGTGCACTGTTGTATTACTAAGTATTAATTCCTGGCAAACACTGCACCCACCTGGCACCAAAGAAAAATTACATAACAATGAGCATGCATTCAGCCTCAGAGCTATGAGCTGTGCTTGCTACCTTGCCACTACATTTAAGCGGTGCAGGGTCTGTGGATAACAAATGGTGTCTCTCTCTACCAGACCATGAAGTGAAGGTATTCAAGTATTTCTAAACGTCCTCTTTGTCCTTATTCTCTTTTTTTTTTTTAATTTTATTTTTCTCTTTTGATATTCAGAATGATTTTAGAGATGATTACACTCAACTATCTCATTTTTCAGATGAGAAAACTGAGGCTCAGAATGGCTAACAAGTGGCAGAAGAGAGACAGGTTGGAAATCAAAACTTAAGGACAACTGTGGTCTCAAAGCTCTGAAGGAAGGTCAAGAGCAATCTCTGCAGTCTCTGTTAGAGTCAGTGATATTTTTATTAAAAAACAAAAGACAACTCATTCAGCTGATCCTATAACAGACACTATAGACATGTAGGAGATTTTCAAAAAGAAAGAGCACACCCTCAAAGATATGCCGAAAGGAAAATTTTTCCTTAATTTCCAAATTAGATATTATCATTGTCTTGGAAATTTATCCATAAAAGGTGATTATGTGTTATAGATATGAGGGATCCTTCATATCCTTAGTGACTCTAAATATAAGGCTAAAGACATTAAAATGAATTTCTCTTGAATTACATTTTCGTTGACATATGAGTTTTCTATGCATGTCCTTATACTTTACATAAATTGACTTTACAACTTTTCATCAACCTTTACCTCTTATTTGAATTTTTATATTGGTTAGGTTTTTTTTTGACACATATGCACACACGTAAGTATGTGTATGCATACACACAAACATACTTACATGGATACAGATATATACAGTGAACTCATTTTGTATCAGAAATGCTGAATGACATCAAATTTATTCCAGTTTTAAACATTTTTCTAAAATTTGCATTTTCTGTATAAAAACCACCTTCCTAGTAGATCTCTTTGCTGGTTCTTTATTTTTGTCACTATCACTAAAAGCAGCTTTATTTCATATATTTCATTAAGAGCTTTCCTGATCAAGTTTTCTTTTTCAAACTAAGAAAAATGAAGGATCATCTTCCTAACAAAGTTCTTGTGGCCAGACGATAGTGGCTGACAAACATACCCTCCAGACTCCTTTCTTGGTACAGTTCCCCAGCCAGACAATCTGGCTGAAAGATAAAAATTTGTAAACAACTGATGATTATAGCTTCTATGGTGTCCTCCAACCTCAAAGAGAATGAAATTGAACCTTACTTTCAGCCCTAAATTAATTTAAATTGAAATAGGAACAATTCTCACACATCTCTGAATACACACACAGTCACAAGTAATCAACTGAGACTGAAAACTGTGTAAGGAGGTAAACAGTCAGGGCTATAAAAATGCTTCATATTATTTAAAGGATAGTTTGAAAGTTCCTTCATTTTGGTTATACTAGTAAGTAATGCGGTTACAACTGAAAGTCAGGTCATTTTGATTCCAAAAGCTTTCCAGTGCAAGATTAAATGTCAACAAGTTTTAATAAAACACACAAAAAGGAAAAGGGGGCAATGTTTTAGTATTTTATAAAATGAATAAATTATTATGAACTAGTCTGGTTTATTTGTCTACAATGCTTATTCTTTTTTAAAGTCTCGTCATTATTCTCACTGTTTCAATTTTCATTTAGACTCCTTTGTATACCCTCACAATACCCTTTAACCCAAAGCTCAAAGTTAATTTTGATTATTAACTCTACTCTTGTTTAATTAACATGTATAGGATGATGCATACTATAAGATATTTACTAGTCAACATACCCAGTGAATTTCAATTTTACAGTAGGTGTTTATGATTACATGAGTGAGAATTGGATTCTTTTATCATATTTTGTTTTTCTTATCCCATACAGTTTTTAAAGTCTACATCTCATGCCAGCTAACATAGAGTTATACCCACTGTGAGCATCCAAGAAATCTATGGACACCAGTAAAGATTAGATGAATAGGCACAAAGCTATTGAAAAGGCCAATCCATATTCATCACACATTTCTGTTTGAGTTCTTGCTTTGGTTGATGTTCAAAAATAAAAGGATAAACAAAACAAACATAAAGGCCAGGAAAATAAAAGCTTTCTTAATATTTTCAACTTTTTCAAGAATAACTTGTTTTCCTTCCCTATAGTTTGAAAATAAGTCATTTTGTGAGATTGATCCAAAGCTGGGATAAAGAATATGTTCTGAAAATCTCTTTTAGAAAGATTTATAATATTAACCTCAGGCTATTTTAGTTTCCGTCGATCTTTATGAAAACGGCCAAGAGATTCATTTGTTTTCCGAACAGTAGAAAGTTAACTTTTGTCAACCATGATTGAACAAATGACTCTGGATCAAAGTGATTCAGTTGTGAAATGCCTGGGGTCCTGCCAGCCCCCTGGAATAGAGACTCAAAAAGCAGTCACTTTGGACCTGAGGTGCCCATTGCAGCCAGGGGCTAAATAATCTTACTCAATTTTTCTCAGAACACCATTATGAACCATCTCAAACCCAGGATTAATAGGAACAAGTTCAGTGCCTACTTGTTGACACATGGCCAGCATGACTGGTCAGAAACTGAAGGCTCTATCAAACCATTCGGTCTTCCCTTTTATTATTATTTTCCTTAAAGCAACTAATTAATTATGTGATAATTTCAGTAAAATACTCAATTTCTTTATTATCCTTTATTCTCTCAAAGGTGCCAGGGATTGATCTAAGGCTTTGAATTAGCATGACAGACACACTGTTTAGCTTAAGTAAAGGAGGCTAGGATCTAATACCTATTACCCCAGCTGTACAGTCTTTTTCAAACCCAAATTATTTATATGATATTACTGTTACCAAAGACCTTCTTCTGCCAAGACTAAACACCTATCTAAGCATTCTTCTTTCCTTAAAGAAGTTTGTCATTTTTGTCATTCAATTGCACAGTTGTGTCCAACTATTTGCAACCCCATGGACTGTAGCATGCCTGGTCTCCCCATACTTCACCATCACCTGGAGCATGCTCAGACTCAGGTCTATCAAGTTGGTGATGCCAACCAACCATCTCCTTTTTTGTTGTCCCCTTCTCCTCCTACTGTCAATCTTAATGAGGGTCTTTTCTAATGAGTCAGATCTTCATATCTGGTGGCCAAAGTATTGGAGCTTCTGCTTCAGCATCAGTCCTTCCAATGAATATTCAGGATTGATTTCCTTTAGAATTGACTGGTTTGGTCTTGAAGTCCAAGGGACTCTCAAGAATCTTCTCCAACACCACAATTCAAAAACATAAATTCTTTGGGGATCAGTCTTCTTTACAGTCCAACTCTTTCATCTATTCATGACTACTGGAAAAATCATAACTTTGACTATATGGACCTTTGTTGGCAAAGTAATGTCTTTGCTTTCAAATATGCTATCTAGGTTGATCAAAGCTTTTCTTCCAAGGAACAAGCATCTGTTAATTTCATGGCTGCAGTCACCATCTGCAGTGATTTTGAAGCCCAAGAAAATAAAGTATCTCACTGTTTCCATTGTTTCCTCATCCATTTGGACACGATGCCATTATCTTAGCTTTGTGAAAATTGAATTTTAAGCTAACTTTTTCACTCTCCTCTTTTACCTTCATCGAAGCTCCTTAGTTCTTCTTTGCTTTCTGCTACAAAGGTGATGTCATCTACATATCTGAAATTATTGATATTTCTCCCAGAAATCTTGATTCTAGTTTGTGCTTCATCCAGCCCAGCATTTCACATAATATACTCTGCATATAAGGTAAATGAGCAGGGTGACAAAATACAGCCTTGACATACTCTATTCCCAATTTTGGACCAGTTCATTGTTCCATGTCTAGTCCTAACTGTTGTTTCTTGACCTGCATACAGGTGTAAGGAGGCAGGTAAGGTGGTCTGGTATTGCCAGCTCTTGAAGAATTTTCCACAGTTTGTTGTGATTCACACAGGCAAAGGTTTTGGAGTAATCAATAAAACAGAAGTATATGTTTTTCTGGAACTCCCTTGCTTTTTCTATGATTCAACTGATATTTGCAATTTGATCTCTGGTTCCTCTTCCTTATCTAAATCCAGCTTGCACATTTGGAAGTTCACAGTTCATGGACTATTGAAGCCTCACTTGGAAAATTTTGAGCATTACTTTGCTAGTGTGTGAAATGAGTGCAATCCTCTGGTAGTCTGAAGATTCTTTGGCATTGCCTTCCCTAGGATTGGAATGAAAACTGACCTTTTCCAGTCCTGTAGACACTGCTGAGTTTTCCAAATTTGCTAGCATATTGTGTGCAGCACTTTGACAGTATCACCTTTCAGGTTTTGAAATAGCTCAGGTGGAATTCCATCACCTCCACCAGCTCTGTTCATAGTGAGGCTTCCTAAGGCCCACTTGACTTCACACATTAGGATGTCTGGCTCTAAGTGAGTGATCACAACATCATGGTTATCTGGGTCACTAAGTTCTCAGAGTATTCCAAGTCTATGCCCCAACCAGTAACACTGAATAAGCTGAAGTTAAACGGTTCTATGAAGACCTATAACACCTTTTAGAACAAACACCCAAAAAAGATGTCCTTTTCATTATAGGGGACTGAAATGCAAAAGTAGGAAGTCAAGAAACACCTGGAGTAACAGGCAAATTTGGCCTTGGAATACGGAATGAAGCAGGGCAAAGACTAATAGAGTTTTGCCAAGAAAATGCACTGGTCACAATAAACACCCTCTGCCAACAACACAAGACAAGACTTTATACATGGACATCACCAGATGGTCAACACCGAAATCAGATTGATTATATTTTTTGCAGCCAAACATGGAGAAGCTCTATACAGTCAACAAAAACAAGACCAGGAGCTGACTGTGGTTCAGATCATGAACACCTTATTACCAAATTCAGATTTAAATTGAAGAATGTAGGGAAAACCATTAGACCATTCAGGTATGACCTAAATCAAATCCCTTATGATTATACAGTGGAAGTGAGAAATAGATTTAAGGGCCTAGATCTGATACATAGAGTGCCTGATGAATTATGGAATGAGGTCCATGACATTGTACAGGAGACAGGGATCAAGACCATCCCCATGGAAAAGAAATACAAAAAAGCAAAATGGCTGTCTGGGTAGGCCTTACAAATAGCTGTGATAAGAAGAGAAGTGAAAAGCAAAGGAGAAAAGTAAAGATATAAGCATCTGAATGTACAGTTCCAAAGAATAGCAAGAAGAGATAAGAAAGCCTTCCTCAGCGATCAATGCAAAGAAATAGAGGAAAATGACAGAATAGGAAAGACTAGAGATCTCTTTAGGAAAATTAGAGATACCATGGGAACATTTCATGCAAAAAAATGGGCTCGATAAAGGACAGAAATGGTATGGACCTAACAGAAGCAGAAGATATTAAGAAGAGGTGGTAAAAATACACAGAAGAACTGTATAAAAAAGATCTTCACAACCCAGATAATCACAATGGTATGATCGCTGACCTAGAGCCAGACATCCTAGAATGTGAAGTCAAGTGGGCCTAAGAAAGCATCACTAGGAACAATGCTAGTGGAGGTGATGGAATTCCAGTTGAGCTATTTCAAATCCTGAAAGATGATGCTGTGAAACTGCTGCACTCAATATGCCAGCAAATTTGGAAAACTCAGCAGTGGCCACAGGACTGGAAAAGGTCAGTTTTCATTCCAATCCCAAAGAAAGGCAATGCCAAAGAATGCTCAAACTACCACACAATTGCACTCATCTCACACGCTAGTAAAGTAATGCTCAAAATTCTCCAAGCCAGGCTTCAGCAATACATGAACCGTGAACTTGCTGATGTTCAAGCTGGTTTTCGAAAAGGCAGAGGAACCACAGATCGAGTTGTCAACATCCACTAGATCATTGGAAAAGCAAAAGAATTCCAGAAAAACATCTATTTCTGCTTTATCGATTATGCAAAATCCTTTAACTCTGTGGATCACAATAAACTGTGGGAAATTCTGAAAGAGATGGGAATACCAGACCACCTGACCTGCCTCTTGAGAAATTTGTATGCAGGTCAGGAAGCAACAGCTGGAACTGGACATGGAACAACAGACTGGTTCCAAATAGGAAAAGGAGTACGTCAAGGCTATATATTGTCATCATGCTTATTTAACTTATATGCAGAGTACATCATGAGAAACTCTGGACTGGAAGAAACACAAGCTGGAATCAAGATTGCCCGAAGAAATATCAATAGCCTCAGATATGCAGATGGCACCACCCTTATGGCTGAAAGTGAAGAGGAACTAAAAAGCCTCTTGATGAAAGTGAAAGAGGAGAGTGAAAAAAGTTGGCCTAAAGCCCAACACTCAGAAAACGAAAATCATGGCATCTGGTCCCATCACTTCATGGCAAATAGATGGGGAAATGGTGGAAACAGTGTCAGACTTTTTTTGGGGGGCTGCAAAATCACTGCAGATGGTGGCTGTAGCCATGAAATTAAAAGATGCTTACTGCTTGGAAGGAAAGTTATGACCTACCTAGAAAGCATACTGAAAAGCAGAGCCATTACTTTGCCAACAAAGGTCCGTCTAGTCAAGGCTATGGTTTTTCCAGTGGTCATGTATGGATGTTAGAGTTGGACTGTGAAGAAGGCTGAGCGCCGAAGAATTGATGCTTTTGAACTGTGGTGTTGGAGAAGACTCTTGAGAGTCCCTTGGCCTGCAAGGAGATCCAACCAGTCCATTCTGAAGGAGATCAGCCCTGGGATTTCTTTGGAAGGAATGATGCTAAAGCTGAAACTCCAGTACTTTGGCCTCCTCATGCGAAGAGTTGACTGATTGGAAAAGACTCTCATGCTGGGAGGGATTGCAGTCGGGAGGAGAAGGGGAAGACAGAGGATAAGATGGCTGGATGGCATCACTGACTCGATGGACATGAGTCTGAGTGATCTCCTGGAGTTGGTGATGGACAGGGAGGCCTGGCGTGCTGCGATTCATGAGGTCGCAAAGAGTCAGACATGACTGAACGACTGAACTGAACTGAAAGGTCTTTTTTGTATATTTTTGTGTTCTTCCACCTCTTCTTAATATCTTCTGCCTCTGTTAGGTTCATGTTGTATCTGTCCTTTGTTGTGACCATTTTTCCATGAGATATTCCCTTGGTATCTCTAATTTTCTTGAAGAAAACTATAGTCTTTCCCATTCTATTGTTTTCTTCTATTTCTTTGCACTGATCACTTAGGAAGTCTTTCCCATCTCTCGCTATTTTTTGGATCTGTGCATTCAGATGGGTAAATCTTTCCTTTTCTCCCTGGCTTTTCACTTCTTTCCATTTCATAGTTATTTTTAAGGCATCCTCAGGCAACCGTTTTGACTTTTTGCATTTCTTTTTCTTGGGGATGGTTTTGATCACTGCCTCCTGTACAATGTTATGAACTTCCATCCATAGTCTTCAGGTATTCTGTCTATTGGATCTAATCCCTTGGACCTATTTTTCACTTCTACTTTGTAATTTCCCTATTTTCTTCAATTTAATTCTGAATTTGCAAAAAGGGGCTCATGATCTGAGCCACAGTCAGTTCTCAGTCTTGTTTTTGCTGACTGTATGGAGTTTCTCCATCTTTGGCTGCAAGGAATATAATCAATCTGATTTTAGTATTGACCATCTGGTGATGTCCATGTGTAGTCTTCTCTTGTGTTGTTGGAAGAGGTTGTTTGGTATGACCAGTGTGTTCTCTTGGTAAAAATCTCTTAGCTTTTGCCCTGCTTCATTTTCTCCTCCAAAGCCAAACTTGCCTGTTACTTCAGGTATCTCTTGACTTGCTACTTTTGCATTCAAGTCCCCTATGATGAAAAAGACATCTTTTTTAAGGTTTATTTTGTGTGTTTAAAAGACCAATAATGGTCCACTATTATATACAGAATCTGCTTTCTCCCAAAATTGGTTCTAAATCTTTGCCCTCTTCATCAACACCCCAACCATCAGTGCACACATCCATATACACATGTATACACACAAACCCCATTCTGGTTCCACTCAAGCAGCCCATCCAAGACTGTTTATGAATCTGAAGTTTCTTTCCCTATCAAGATTCTAACTTCATTTGACTTTTTTTGTTATAATGTCTATAGAAATTGGCTCCAAGTCTATCTGATATGACAGTGATTAAATCATTATCTCAAGATATGATTTATTAATATTCTTAATGCATTATGTATTAATACCTGGCTCCAGGAATTTCACAATCTTGTTTTGGCATTTGTCTCTGGGTGCCCTGAGTATATATTTCTTTGAATACATTATATCTGTATTTATTGTGCATTTTTGATTGTGGGCTTCCAGAGGACAAGTAGCTTGCCTACTTATCCTGTCTGCAAAAAGTCATTCACATATTAATACTTAGTAAGACTTTTCTCCTGATGGTGATTAATATATTCATCTCTTAACATTTTCCAAACTCATACAACATACATTCATTATTTCTGAATGGACCCAGAAAGGAAAGAAAATGCCATCATTTACATTTAAGAGATGAGGAAAGTGAGGTTCTGTGTATTTAGGTGAACAATCCAAAAATGTGTATACAATAAATAGACAAAATTAAAGAAAATGTACTTCTTCCAGTTCCTAAATTTTCCAACTCAATGCAACAATTTAATGAGCCTTTAGACATAGCATTTTGCTAGGTGCTATGGACAGAATGAGAAAATATGTTCCGATATCCTACCTCAAGGAAGAAAAAGTAAGAAGCTATGATACACAGATAAATAACAATTAGAGATAAATTTATTTTAATTTAAAGTAAACTTCCCTCATGGCTCAGATGGTACAGAATCTGCCTGCAATGGAGGAGACCCAGGTTTGATGCCTGGGTTAAGGAAGATTCACTGGAGAAGGAAATGACTACCTACTGCATTATTTTTGCCTGGAGAATTCCGTGGGGTTTCAAAGAGTCAGATACAACTGAGCAACTTATAATTTCAATTTCACTTTCTTGAAGCAATATTATTCTGTCAATCAATAGTGCTAAGATACGAGGGATGCAAATAGAAATGCTAATAGAAACACTTCTTTGCTTGGAAGTACTTAAAATGTGACAAAAATGGTAGGAAAACTGGATTTTTTTTTTTTCAGTTTGTAATAAAACTTCTTAAATGCTAAAGAGGACACATAAAAGGACTCTATTTAATAAGATATAAACTTCTAAAAAGGCTTTGGAGAAAAGGTGACAGTTGTGGACTTTGTGACATTATTTTGGTGGCATACTATAGAACAGATTGGAAAAGGATAGAAATAAAGATAAGTCATTGGGGCAGAGGTGTCAAGTCTAGAGTTGGAAGACGACTTAAGAAGCTATTGTAAACTCAAGGTGAGAATGATGGTGGCTTAAATTGTAGGAGCAGTAAAGGGATTTTAAAAAGTGAATGAATTGGACATATAATTTAGAGATAAATAAATGTGAAGAGAGAGGACAAAGAGAACAAAAAGTCACCAAAGATTTCTTGCATTAAATAATGAATAGCCAGATTAATTGCACTTCATAAGGTCAAGAAGAAGGTAGAGATGTGGGAAAGGTCTGGAATGAAGTCAGACTTAAGTTTGGCTTTGAATGATGACTAAGGGTAGATGTGTGGAACATTTTATGATCTTCCTCAGGAATTTCCTTGGCACCACGAGTAAAGTTTGCTCTTTCCTATTTTCACTGAACTTGTCTTATGATTACTTGAAGAGGCTTACTGATTACCTTCAAATCTGACTTGGTTTCTTAAATGTGTGTCTAAGAAAGAAATTTAATTTCTTCTTTTTTTTTTTAATTTTATTTTATTTTTAAACTTTACAATATTGTATTAGTTTTGCCAAATATCGAAATGAATCCGCCACAGGTATACCTGCGCTCCCCATCCTGAACCCTCCTCCCTCCTCCCTCCGGGTCGTCCCAGTGCACCAGCCCCAAGCATCCAGTACTGTGCATCGAACCTGGACTGGCGACTCGTTTCATACACGATACTATACATGTTTCACTGCTATTCTGCCAAATCTTCCCACCCTCTCCCTCTCCCACAGAGTCCATAAGACTGATCTATATATCGGTGTCTCTTTTGCAGTCTCGTACACGGGGTTATTGTTACCATCTTTCTAAATTCCATATATATGCGTTAGTATACTGTATTGGTGTTTTTCTTTCTGGCTTACTTCACTCTGTATAATAGGCTCCAGTTTCATCCACCTCATTAGAACTGATTCAAATGTATTCTTTTTAATGGCTGAGTAATACTCCATTGTGTATATGTACCACAGCTTTCTTATCCACTCATCTGCTGATGGGCATCTAGGTTGCTTCCATGTCCTGGCTATTATAAACAGTGCTGCGATGAACATTGGGGTACACGTGTCTCTTTCCCTTCTGGTTTCCTCAGTGTGTATGCCCAGCAGTGGGATTGCTGGATAAGGCAGTTCTATTTCCAGTTTTTTAAGGAATCTCCACACTGTTCTCCATAGTGGCTGTACTAGTTTGCATTCCCACCAACAGTGTAAGAGGGTTCCCTTTTCTCCACACCCTCTCCAGCATTTATTGCTTGTAGACTTTTGGATCGCAGCCATTCTGACTGGTGTGAAATGGTACCTCATAGTGGTTTTGATTTGCATTTCTCTGATAATGAGTGATGTTGAGCATCTTCTCATGTGTTTGTTAGCCATCTGTATGTCTTCTTTGGAGAAATGTCTATTTAGTTCTTTGGCCCATTTTTTGATTGGGTCATTTATTTTTCTGGAGTTGAGCTGTAGGAGTTGCTTGCACAGTTATCAAGACAGTATGGTACTGGCACAAAGACAGAAATATTGATCAATGGAACAAAATAGAAAGCCCAGAGATAAATCCACACACCTATGGACACCTTATCTTTGACAAAGGAGGCAAGAATATACAATGGATTAAAGACAATCTCTTTAACAAGTGGTGCTGGGAAAACTGGTCAACCACTTGTAAAAGAATGAAACTAGAACACTAACACCTTACACAAAAATAAACTCAAAATGGATTAAAGATCTAAACATAAGACCAGAAACTATAAAACTCCTAGAGGAGAACATAGGCAAAACACTCTCCGACATACATCATAGCAGGATCCTCTAAGACCCACCTCCCAGAATATTGGAAATAAAAGCAAAAATAAACAAATGGGACCTAATTAAACTTAAAAGCTTCTGCACAACAAAGAAAACTATTAGCAAGGTGAAAAGGCAGCCTTCAGAATGGGAGAAAATAATAGCAAATGAAGCAACGGACAAACAACTAATCTCAGAAATTTAATTTCTTGATGACTTGATATAGAACACCTTCCAAGATAATAATTAGAAGTTTTTTACCCTCTCCTATATTCAAATTTTTTCTAAAATTTGGTATTTTTGGTGAGGCTTCTCATAAGTAGCATAAGATAAAAATGTATTTCTGATATTTTTTAAATGTTTAATAGGTGTTAGCCAATATTCCAAGCTCTTTAGCAATGTTAACTTTTTTTTCATCCTCACAATATAGCTTATTGAAATAGGGAGCATTAATAATCCAAGTTGCAAAATGAGAAGGCTAATTAACTTTCCTAAGATTTCACAGGTAGTATGTTTCAGCAGGTGAAAGGTTTTTATGCTACTTTTCTAGAAACTCCACAGCCTAAATAAGAAAAATCCCTTTATCAGCACAATCAGGCCTTGTTTCTGATAATTATAAATCATGTATCTCTAAACATGGACTTTAGTAAGAGATTATTGGTACGGGAATACTTCCACAAAACATGTGGGAAGTTGAATGTCCATTCTTTGAAATGATTAAGAATCAGAAAATTCTGAAAGAACATCAGGTAAGAATTGGAACCAAAAGCCAACCAACCAACAACAACAAAAAAAACAGGGCAATTGTTTAATTGGAATAGGTTGGTAAGAAATCATCAACTAAGGATCCTTCAGACATGAATTTTCTCAAGTCATTCTCTAATCTTTTCATGATTTTTCCCAGGTTTCAAATTATCTGTGAAGGTGACTAAAACTTAGTCACTGACCTATTTTTTTATTAAACTGCATATTAAGAAACGTAAAGCTAATAAAATTATACACAATGAAGAATAGAAGTCAGAAGAAATTTTTAAAAATGCATGAAACAGAATTAAAATGAAAATATGGTGTGTAGAATACAGCTAAAACATTGCTAATACATTTATAATGCATTGCTAAATTTATAAATCAATGCTTAAATCTGTAATATAAGCTCTTACACTAATATTGAAAAAAAAAAGAACAACGTGAATTCAGAGTAAGCAGGAGGAAACAAAATAATAAAGAACACAAATCAATGACATTAAAAACAGAAAAACAGTATAGAAAGTAAATAAAATAAAAAGGCTCATTCTTTGAAATGATCAATAAGACTGAAAAAATTCTAGCAAGACTAGCAAAAGAGTCAGCACAAATTATCTATATCATGAATTAAATAATGGTCATCTCTAAATTTAAAAATACATTTAAGAAGCCCCAGCTAGTGCAATAAGGCAAGAAAAGCAAATAAAAGCATATAGATTGCAAAGGAAGAAATAAACTACAGTATTTATAATTGGCATCATGGTTTGTATAGAATATCCCAAATTATTTTTAAAAATCAATATCAACTCTAGAACTAGTAAATGAATGCTGAGCATTAGGTTAACATAAAAAAATCAACTGTATTTCTATAAACTAGTAATGAAAATGTGGAGATAAAAATAAAATTCAACTTTACTTAAAATAGAACACTTACAAATAAATTTAACAAAATTTAATCAGTTGCTGCTGTAATCAGTACTTATGTTTAAAACTAAAAAGACTCTGAAGAAAGAAGTCAAATAAATAGAAATGTATTTTGATATCATTAGAAAATTAAAACATACATATGAAAATTCTTGACAAATTAATATATGTTTATTGTAGTTCTTATCAAAATATCAGCAAAAATGTGGCTTCCCTGGTAGCTCAGATGGTAAAGAATCCGCATATAATTCAGGAGATCTGGATTCAATCCCTGGATTAGGAAGATCCGCTGGAGGAAGGTGTGGCAACCCAGAAAAAGTTGGAAAAAAAAAAAAGTGAAAGAATAACTACCAGATTTTCAATCCTTACAATATAACTACAATATTTAAGACAGACTGGTTCCAAATAGGAAAAGGAGGACATCAAGGCTGTATATTGTCACCCTGTTTATTTAACTTATATGCAGAGTACATCATGAGAAACGCTGGACTGGAAGAAACACAAGCTGGAATCAAGATTGCCGGGAGAAATATCAATAACCTCAGATATGCAGATGACATCACCCTTACGGCAGAAAGTGAAGAGGAACTAAAGGGCCTCTTGATGAAAGTGAAAGAGGAGAGTGAAAAAGTTGGCTTAAAGCTCAACATTCAGAAAATGAAGATCATGGCATCTGGTCCCATCACTTCATGGGAAATAGATGGAGAAACAGTGGAAACAGTGTCAGACTTTATTTTTCTGGGCTCCAAAATCAGTGCAGATGGTGACTGCAGCCATGAAATTAAAAGACGCTTACTCCTTGGAAGGAAAGTTATGACCAACCTAGATAGCATATTCAAAAACAGAGACATTACTTTGGCAACAAAGATTGGTCTAGTCAAGGCTATGGTTTTTCCTGTGGTCATGTATGGATGTGAGAGTTGGACTGTGAAGAAGGCTGAGCAGTGAAGAATTGATGCTTTTGAACTGTGGTGTTGGAGAAGACCCTTGAGAATCCCATGGACTGCAAGGAGATCCAACCAGTCCATTCTGAAGATCAGTCCTAGGTATTCTTTGGAAGGAATGATGCTAAAGCTGATGCTAAAGGTGGCCAGTACTTTGGCCACCTCATGTGAAGAGTTGACTCATTGGAAAAGACTCTGATGCTGGGAGGGATTGGGGGCAAGAGGAGAAGGGGACGACAGAGGATGAGATGGCTGGATGGCATCACTGACTTGATGGATGTGAGTCTGAGTAAACTCCGGGAGTTGGTGATGGACAGGGAGGCCTGGTGTGCTGCGATTCATGGGGTCGCAAAGAGTTGGACATGACTAAGCGACTGATCTGATCTGATCTGATAAGACAGGGTGATATTAGTGGAGATAAGACAGAAAGCTCTATGAAATAGAAAACAAAATATTTTCAATAAATGGAACCTAGAAAATCAGACATCCACAAGCAAAAACAGATTAAAAAATATAAAAATAAACTAAAATTGGACCTAAACCTCACACCTTATACAAAATTTAACTCAGAATGGATAATAAAGTTATATCAAAATGTAAAACAATAAACATAGAAAGAAAAAAAAAAAGACTTGGGATCTAGGGCTAAAGAGTTCTGAGATACTACATAAAAATTATGAGCCATAAGATATATGTAATAAATTAGATTTCATCAAAATTAAAAACTTTGCAAAACTCTCATTAAGGAAATAAAAAGTCAAGCTTCAGAATGGGAGAAATGTCCTCAGACTTTATAACTGACAAATGACACATATCTAGATTATAAATAGTTTGGCATATTCATACCAAACATGTGTTCACTAAATGACCTAGCAATTGCACTCCTGGACATTTAGCACAGAGAAATGAAAGCTTATATCCACATATAAACCTACACATGAATGTAACTGCTTCATCTGTAATAGCCAAAAATTGGAAATGACCCAAATGTCATTCAATTGAACTGTTAGATACATATCATGGAATAAGACTCAGCAATAAAAAAGGAACAGCTGATATATACAACAAATTGAATACACTTAAAAATAATGTTGAATACAATGAAACAAAAAGGACAATCTCAAAAGGTTACATAATGTATGATTCCACTTATATAAATTATCCAGATGATAAAATTATGGAAATGGATTAGTGGTTACAAAAGGTTAAAGATATTGGAACAGTGAAATGAGACTGTTGACTATAAAAGTATAACACAAGGGAGATCTTTGTGGTAAAGAAATAGTTGTGGTCTTAATAGTGTTCATGATTACTATATGTTAGTAAATATGATGAAATTTCATAGAAGTGCACACACTCAAATTAGTTCATGTACAAATGGTAAAATCTGAATGAGTTCTGTGTATTATAGAGCATCAATTTTCCTTTTTTTTTTTTTTTTAGTATTGTACTCTAGACATGTAAGTCCTTGGAGAAGGAAATGGCAACCCACTCCACTGTTCGTGCTTGGAAAATCCCAAAGACAGAGGAGCCTGGCAGGCTACAGTCCATGGGGATGAAAACAGCTTGGACACACTGAGAGATTAAATAAGAAATAGACATGTACGATGTTACTACTGAGTAACAAGTACCTTTGTGTTCTATTTTTGCAAAGTCCTGTGAATCTGTAATTATTTATTTGTTTTCTAGCACAGGAAAAAACAGCCAGTGAAATATTAAGTGCATGTGGCAAGAGTAGATATTCTTATATTTTCTCTAATCTTAGATGAAATCAATGATTTTTTACCATTAATTATAAATTTATCTGTCTGGTTTTCACAAGTGTCTTTTAATTGTTGAGGATGTTCCTTTTTATTTCTAGTAATTTGAGAGCTTTAATCATGAATGGATGCTAGATTTTTCTCAAATGTCCTTCATGCATCTACTATGGTTGAGCTGTATTTATTAATATAGTGTATCACATTGATATTCAGATATCAGATTGGTCTTACATTTCTGGTATAAATCACAGTTGCCCCATGGTATATAGTCTATTTTATATGTTTGCTAAATTTGTTGAACTCTTGTGTTTAAATTTATTAGGAACATTTATCAGTTGTTTCCTTTTAAAGTCTTTATAAGCCTTTTGTTGGGGTAATACTGCCCTTTTAGAATGTGTTGGAAAATCTATCTTTCTCTATCTTCTGGAAGAATTTGTGAGTAATTAATATCATCCCTTCTTTAATATTTGGTAGAATTTATTATGCATTTGGGTCTGGGCTTCTCTCTGTGGGAAAGTGTTTAATTTCCAATTATATTTTTATTGTTATTAGCTCTTTCAGTTTTCTATTTCTTTTTGAGTCAATTTTATAATGTGTCTCTAGGCAATTATCTTTTTACACAAACTGTCTTATTTGTTGACATAAAGTTGTTCATGTTCTTTCCTTATAACTCTTTCAATTTCTGTAAGATCCTTACTGATGCTCCCTTTTTCATTACTAAGTTTTGTAATTTGCTTCTTTTCCCCTTTTCTTGCTTATGTTAACAAAAAAATTGTTAGTTTTTTCTTTATAAAGAACCAATTTGTGACTTCAAAAAATTTCTCTTTTGCTATTCTGTTTTCTAGTTCATTAATTTCTTTTCTAAATTTTGTCTTTTCTGTCCTTCTTCCCCTAGGTTTATTTCATCCTTTTTCTGACTTAATAAGATGAAAACTTTTGCATTGATTTATTTTTTTTATTATCAACATGTATATTTTTAAACTTTCTTCTAATAACTTATTTGAAAGCATCTCAGAAGTTATAACATAATTTGATCTCATATGCATTCACTTTCAAATATTTTCTTATTTATTTTGTGATTTTTATTTGACCCATTAGCTACATAGAGATACTTTATTTTCCAAATGTTCAGGAAATTTTCAATTTGTTTCCATTATTGATTTCTAATGTGATTACATTTTGGTAGTAGAACTTACTTTCAGTTCAGTTCAGTTCAGTTCAGTCACTCAGTCGTGTCCTACTCTTTGTGACCCCATGAATCGCAGCACGCCAGGCCTCCCTGTCCATCACCAACTCCCGGAGTTCACTCAAACTCACATCCATCGAGTCGGTGATGCCATCCAGCCATCTCATCCTCTGTCGTCCCCTTTTCCTCCTGCCCCCAATTCCACTTTACATTATTTCAATTCAAATATTGGTTGAGACTGGTTATAGCCTAAGACATGGAAATTATAATGTGCGTTTTGCTCTTGATGGTGGAGTATTTTATAGATAAGAGATAGGTCTAATTGATAATATTATTCAAATATTTGGTTTTTTGCTAATGTTCTTTATTTTTGTTCTATCAATCATTAAAAAACATATTGAATTCTCCAAGTACTATTATTTAATGGTCTATTTTGCCTTTTAATTCTGTATGTTTTTCCTCTGTATAAAGACTTTTTAATTATGTCCATTTATAATGGTAATAGTTTCCTTATGAAAGAATACTTTCTTCCTTATGAATATCCTTCTTTGTCATAATAATGTTTAAATCTTTATCTCAAAAAAGTCCTTAACACTGCTCCTGGCATTTAGTAGATATTCTACAGTTGATAGATAAATGTATTTATGTATTTACTTAACAATTATTAATCACTTACTTCATGTCAAGAACTAGTCTAGACACTAAAGTATTTGCTAATATCCAATACCAGCCTTATTACTGATATTTTATGCCTTTTTGTACAGATGATGTTCTATACGAATTTATTTACCATGGTGCATAGCTCCATACCATTCTATAGTAAGTTATTTGTTTGGTTTTTCTCACTTGTTTCTATTAATGAATAATGATATGTCGGAAACTATGACTTGATTAACTAATATCTAATGTCCCAGGAACCCTTATTTTATTACATATGAGCTCTAGTAAAATAACACATTTTCTAGCTAAGTGTGGCCATATGACAAAATTTTGGCTAATGAGTTGTAATCAGAAGTTGTGGGGCTCAAGTCTAAGTTAGCATCTTAAAAGGATACTTTTTATTTTATGCCTGGAATATGAATGTGACTGTCATCTTGTGAATCTGCAAATGCAAAAATAATGGATGCCAAAGAATGTGAGGCATAAATGTACAAGGAACTTGGATTCTTGGTGGCTTTGTGTTAAGATCTAACTTCAGATTTTCTATTTAGGTCTTTGTATCATGTGCCACATACAATTTATGACTGAATCAAATGATGCCTATGATGTTGCTGATGCTGAACAAACTCCTGTCCAGGCCTACCAAACTGACACTCAGTACAAAATAAGTGAAATATATGATGTTCCAGATGTCTCAGTTTCTAGAGTCATCCCAACCAGTGGTCCATTTATTTCTCTCCCAAATACTCACTCTTTTCTTAATGGGCCCAGAACAGATTCTGACATAGCTGTGGAAAACCTATATACTTTTTGTCATTTAAAGGCTGTGAACTTGGATACCCAGAAGAGAGTGATTAAGAATAGTGGCCTTATACAGGGTTGCCAGAGGAGGTCACCTTTTTCAAGGCATTATTCATGTAATGCAAATTTATAAAGAAACATAGTCACTTAAACAATTTCCTAGATATGCTGACCTTCAGTCTTTGTGATACCAATTTCCCCTGAATATTTGTTACTGCCAATGCACTGCATTTCAACAGTGATTCTTGTGACCTTAAAACAGCCTTTACTCTCCTGGAACTGCTGGCTACTCAGCAGATACTCAGCCTGCCCTCATCTCTAGATGCTCCAATAATGCCACATCTGCACATTCAGCTAGCTTCTGCTGGCTAAGAATACAACCAAGTTAATTTCCCAATAAAGGTCTCAAACAGAACTAATTCTTTAAATCTATTTGAACTCATCGTTAGCTGCTAATTGAACTCTGTGTGCATGGAGGCCAAAGGTATGCAGTGAGGTATAATCTCCTCACAGTAGCATACAAAATCAGCCCTTTACCACAGTCACTGCTAAGGTACAGAGCAAGTAACTATTTCAAGGCCTTGGAATCTGGTGCATTTGAGTGGTCTGGTCCTCAGTTATCTTCATAATTGCCCTCTAAACCGAATCCCCCCAAAACAGGAACATCCAAATAAAAGTTAACTGCTCAGCAGGATTACCTGCTACTACCTAACCCTAAAAGTTAACTATCTTGGCAGATAAAACATTGGATTAGTTCTAATGGAAGCTGAGGATTGCTGTTGATGTTTCTTACTTCCAGTTCTTGCATGGCAATAAGACATGAGGACTAATTTATCAAAGAGAGTACATCTATCAAGCTTGAGTGAGACAGAGAAAGAAAGTTCATGTTGCACAAAATGAGCTGCTAATTTCTTTCTCTTTTCACCGACAATGTGCTCTATAAGTTCAGAGCAGCTGAAATGAGAACAATGGATGTTCCCAACCTGTGCTCCATTTAACTTCTGCAACTTGACAAGATCAAACAGCAAAAAAGAGAGAATACCTCTCTCTCTCAGAAGCTTATACTGTAGCAAAAGTAGGAGACTGAGGGACTATCTAAAAGACACATTTAATTTCTTTAAAGAAACTCCTGTTTCTAACCAGATTTTTTTTCTTTTAACCAAAGTTTTTATTGGCAAAGATTTGGGTGCCATTTTCTTGTTATTTCAACTGTGAAATTCACAGGATTTATATATGGTTCATTGTTACTACCATGTGTGTTGGAGTGGGAGAAAGTGAGTGTGAATACTTGAGTTTGAAAAGATATGTGCTGTATCTGTTGCTTAAATCCTCGCTGATGAAAAATGAATCCCAAATGATTTTCTGTGCATTGGCTCTACTGCCTCTGACAGAGAATTTTAAAGCTCTCCCTTTTTTTTTTTTTTTCTTTTTTGCAGTTAACAATGTGAACCAGAGAGCCCTACTATTCAGTATGCTTCCCCGCAACCCATACCACCAGAATGGCAGGATCCTTTGGGATATAGGCTTCATTTCTTCTCTTTTGATGAATATACCAACTCCCCTCTGATCTGCTCATGTAACTTGGATCTCAATTAGCATGGATTTGTGGCATTGTGCTTTTAGGAGATGGGAGGGGGAAGAACTGGGAATGTGAGCTAATATTCACCAAGAGCATCTTGCTAGGTTTGCAGTCCCAGAACCATCACCCATCTATAAATTAGAATTCATATTTCACCATAGTACATATGCGGCTTCCCTGATGGCTCAAATTGTAAAGAATCTGCCTGCAGTGCAGGAGACCTGGGTTTGATTCCTGGCTCAGGAAGATCCCCTGGGGAAGGGAATGGCAACCCACTCCAGTATTCTTTCCTGGGGAATTTTTTGGACAGGGGAGCCTGGCAAGCTACAGTCCATGGGGTTGCAAAGAATTGGACACGATTAACACTTTAAACAATTTTTATAGTACATACAAGGGGTTTCCCTGGTGGCTCAGTGGTAAAGAACCCCTCCCCCAACCGCCCCCCGCTCCCCGCCCCCCACCGCCCAGCTCTGCCCCTGCCAATGCAGGAGATGCAGGTTCAATCCCTGGGTGAGAAGACACCCTGGAGAAGTAAATGGCAATCCACTCCAGTATTCTTGCCTGGAAAATCCCATGGACACAGGAGCCTGGTGGGCTGCAGTCCAGAGTCAAAGAGTCAGACATGACTGAGCGAGTAAATGTAGTACATATGGCATTAGACTCAGAACCCAAGACTAGTAATTTGCTTATAAACATGTAATCATTGCTTAAAGATTGGAAATCTATACTTTTTGCAAAACTTATTATTTTAGTTTTAAGATCAAAGGGCAAAATTAATCTGATGGCTTGACTTAATAACGATATTTTTAAAAACCATGGTTTTCTCTTCAATAAAGTAAATGCATTTCATGGGAATGCAGTGGTATCATCGTCAGGCCTGTATTCTGGTGTATTTAGTGGAACATAAAAGTTAAGAGGGAAATGTGAATTAATTGATAAGATGAATTCTCTGTGATTTACTTTTCTGAAATTTTACTATCAAATAATTATTTGAAGATATAAACCGTATTTTGACCCTCACCTTTTTCTCTAAATGTAAAATGTAAGGAGAATACTGCTTTTCTTCCTTATCTACTTCTGTGTTTTAGGTAAGTGGTAAGGCCTACAGTTTTCCATCTTCCTTTTTATTCATAGGTATGCTTTTCCATGTTGTAATCCCATTTGGCTGAGAGCACAGGCTAACCTCTCTGCTTCAAGTCCCAGAACAAACTTCTCTCTATTCACCTTTTTGGGTTCATTTGAAATGTGTGAATTTGCCTCTCCTTGAGTTCACTTTATCTGAGGACACATCTATCAGTCATAATCTGTACATGCTGAACAACACAAGTGTTTAGGTAATAACTTAAAGGGCAAGGAGCAGGGACTATATATGACCTATCATTGTATCTCCATGGCTAGAACATTCCTGATGGTTTCAAAAATGTTTGCCAAGTGACTGAGTATAGACCTTCTATTAATATCTATTTGCCTTTCCAAAACTAATCACTTGGTGGCAAAAATTGATTTCAGAAAATCATATTTTATTATTTAAAGAAAAATATTTGTCCTAATTTTAATCTTAAATTACATATAGTTCTATACCATAATATAAGCAAGAGATTACCCATTAATAAAATTATCTGACCAAACTCTCCAGTTTGGAGATTCTGTCCAACAGATTCTGTCCAAAGGATTCTCCAGGCAAGAATGCCAGACAGGGAGAGAGTTGCCATTTCCTCATCCAGGGGCTCTTCCCCACCCAGGAACTGAACCTAATTCTCTGTCTCTTATGTCTCCTGTACTGGCAGGCAGGTTCTTTACCACTAATGCCACCTGGGAAGCCCAATCAAGGTAAGAGATTACCCCCCATAAAATTCTGTTACCAAACTCTGATTAATATATTTGATAACTTTTCTGCCTGTGGTGGATATTGGTTATTGTTCAGTACTTTTGATATTGATAATATTTAATTTAAATCTAGAATATTGTGAAATATTGAACAAGTTATCCTAAATTTTATATCAAACTATAAATATATGTTTAGAAACAACTATCATCCATAATTAATAATTTGGGATTAAATGAAACTGGAATTATATTGAAAAGTTAAACTACCATTTTCAAAGAAATATATTCATTTTTCTTTCTCTTTTTTTCAAGAAATTGTTTTTGTCTCTATGTGAACTATTTAAAATGAAGATGAGATCTTCCACTGCAAAATCTTGTCTATCAACATGTGACACAGGGATTGCTTAATCTCTTAATACTTCTTGTTTAATGAAACTTCCTATCCTTGATTGTCATGTCCTAAATAATGATCTAAAAATTAAAACAAAGGTAAAATGATTAACAGAGGAGTGTGGCAGACCACAGTCCATAGGGGTGGCACATGACCAAGTGACTAACACTTTCATTTTTTAAATATATATATACATTAGATATATATTCTACATTTATATTTATATATCGCTTATATAAATACAGACCTTGGCACAAAAATAAATATAGAGTGATAAAGGAATGAGTTGTTTCTGAGAAGATATTGAAGAAAGAATTGCTGTTCAAAATAGAAATTCAAATTCAAGGGCTAATAGATTCTAGAAAAAACCTGAAATGTGTTTAGAAAAGCAAGAATGGTAGCAGAAATCTAAGCGAAGAAGAGAATTCTTTGGAGATACTAAACATGGAAGCTCTAAAGTTTAAATTATATTAATGGCCCAATTCTTCTTTATGTATATGTTCTCATTCTACTTTTGATAAATAATGACTTTAGTACTTCAGAAAATTTACCAAATTATTACATTTCACTGTATCTGTTAATTTGTTACATTATTATAGTCCATGAACTAATTAATACATCAGCCTTCATTAGCTTAATGTCTGTCACTTACTATGTAATTTTTTCTGAGATAATTTCCTCATCTAGTAATACGTATCTCTGTCAGTTAAGTTTCAGTCAGAGAAGAACTACTATAAGGATATAGAATAAAGGATTTATTATAGGAATATAAACTTGCACAATTTGGGATCAAATTATACCTTTGATATAACACTGTTATCTGTGCCTGTGTTCTGGGGCTTGATGTCAACAATTGGGAAAGGGAAGTGAAAGTCACTCAGTAGAGTCCCACTCTTTGCAACCCCATGGACTATATAGTTCATGGAACTCTCCAGGCCAAAATACTGAAGTGGATAGCCATTCCCTTCTCCAAGGGATTTTCCCTATCCAAGGATCGAACTCAGGTCTCTCACACTGCAGGGGGATTCTTCACCAGCCGAGGCACCAGGGAAGCCCAAGAATACTGGAATGAGTAGTCTATCCTTTCTCCAGTGTATTACAGAATAATGCAGAATCATTGCAGGCTGATTCTTTACCAGCTGAGCCACTAGGGAAGCCCCAGCAATTGGGAAGGAAAGATACAAAATGAGAAAGGGCAGGACAAGCAGTTAGAACTGGACATGGAATAAAGGACTGGTTCAAAATTGGGAAAGGATTACATCAATGCTGTATATTTTCATCCTGCTTATTTAACTTACATGCAGAGTACATCATGTGAAATGCCAGGCTGGATGAAGCACAAGCTGGAATCAAGATTACCAGGATAAATATCAATTATTTCAAATCCTAAACTATTAAATATTTCAAATCCTAAACTATGATGCTGTTAAAGAGCTGCACTTAATATGCCAGCAAATTTGGAAAGCTGAGCACTGATCACAGGACTGGAAAAGGTCAGTTTTCATTCCAGTTACAAAGTAGGGCAATGATAAAGAATGTTCAAGCTACTGCACAATTGCACTCATTTCACTTGCTACCAAAATTATGTTCAAAATTCTCCAAGCCAGGCTTCAACAGTATGTGAACTGAGAACTTCCAGATGTTCAAGCTGGATTTAGAAAAGACAGAGGAAACAGAGCTCAAATTCTCAATATCTGAATCATAGAAAAAGCAAGAGAACTCCAGGAAAACCTCTACCTCTGCTTCAATGACTGTGCTAAAGCCTTTGCCTGTGTGGATAACAACAAACTGTGGAAAATCCTTCAAGAGTAGGCAATACCAGACCACCTTATCTGCCTCGTGAGAAACCTGTATGTAGGTTAAGTGGCAACAGTCAAAACTGTACATGAAAAAATGGACTGGTTAAAAACGGGAATAGAGTATATCAAGGCTATGTTGTCACTCTCCTTATTTAACTTATATGCAGAGTGCATCATGCAAAATGCTGGGCTGGATGAAGCATAAACTGGAATTATGATTGCTGGGAGAAATATCAATAACCTCAGATGATACCACCGTTATGGTAGAAAGTGAGGAATAACTGAAGAGCCTCTTGATGAAGGTGAAAGAGAAGATGAAGGTGAATACGGAGAGTAAAAAAACTGGCTTACAACTCAACGTTCAAAAAATTGAGATCATGGCATCCAGGTCATTCAGTTCAATTCAGTTCAGTTCAGTCGCTCAGTCGTGTCTGACTCTTTGTAACCCCATGAATAGCAGCATGCCAGGCCTGCCTGTCCATCACCAACTCCCGGAGTTCACTCAGACTCACGTCCATCGAGTCAGTGACGCCATCCAGCCATCTCATCCTCTCTCGTCCCCTTCTCCTCCTGCCCCCAATCCCTCCCAGCATCAGAGTCTTTTCCAATGAGTCAACTCTTCGCATGAGGTGGCCAAGTACTGGAGTTTCAGCTTTAGCATCATTCCTTCCAAAGAAATCCCAGGGCTGATCTCCTTCAGAATGGACTGGTTGGATCTCCTTGCAGTCCAAGGGTCTCTCAAGAGTCTTCTCCGACATCACAGTTCAAAAGCATCAATTCTTTGGCACTCAGCCTTCTTTACAGTCCAACTCTCACATCCATACATGACCACTGGAAAAACCATAGCCTTGACTAGACGAACCTTTGTTGGCAAAGTAATGTCTCTGCTTTTCAATATGCTATCTAGGTTGGTCATAACTTTCCTTCCAAGGAGTAAGCATCTTTTAATTTCATGGCTGCAGTCACCATGTGCAGTGATTTTTGGAGCCCCCAAAAAATAAAGTCGGATACTGTTTCCACTGTTTCCCCATCTATTTCCCATGAAGTGATGGGACCAGATGCCATGATCTTCATTTTCTGAATGTTGAGCTTTAAGCCAATTTTTCACTCTCCTCTTTCGCTTTCATCAAGAGGCTTTTGAGTTCCTCTTCACTTTCTGCCATGAGGGTGGTGTCATCTGCATATCTGAGGTTATTGAGATTTCTCCCAGTAATCTTGATTCCAGCTTGTGCTTCTTCCAGTCCAGCATTTCTCATGATGTACTCTGCATATAAGTTAAATAAGCAGGATGACAATATACAGCCTTGACGTACTCCTTTTCCTATTTGGAACCAGTCTGTTGTTCCATGTCCAGTTCTAACTGTTGCTTCCTGACCTGCATACAGATTTCTCAAGAGGCAGGTCAGGTGATCTGGTATTCTCATCTCTTTCAGTATTTTCCACACAGTGGAAAATTTTTGTGATCCACACAGCCAAAGGCTTTGGCATAGTCAATAAAGCAGAAATAGATGTTTTTCTGGAACTCTCTTACTGTTTCCATTCAGGCAAATAGATGGGGAAACAATGGAAACAGTGACAGACTTGCTTTTCTTGGACTCCAAAATCACTACAGATGGTGACTGCAGTTATGATATTAAAAGATGTTTGCTCCTTGGGAGAAAAGTTATTACAAACCTAGACAGCATATTAAAAAAACAGACATTACTGACAAAGTTCCATATAGTCAAAGCTATGGTTTTTCCAGTAGCCAGGTGTGGATGTGAGTGTTGGACCATAAAGAAAGCTGAGGGCTGAAATGCTGATGCTTTTGAACTGTGGTGTTGGAGAAGATTCTTCAGAGTCCCTTGGACTGCAAGGAGATCAAACCAATGAGTCCTAAAAGAAATCAATCCTGAATATTCATTGGAAGGACTGATGATAAAGCTGAAGCTCTAGTACTTTGGTCACTTGATGTGAAGAACCAATTCATTGGAAAAGACCCTGATACTGTGAAAGACAGGAGGTAGGAGGAGAAGGAATGAGATGGTTGAATGACATCATTAACTAATGGATGTGAGTTTGGGCAAACTCCGTCGTATGGTGAAGGACAGGGAAGCCTTGTGTGCTGCCGTCTGTGACGTGGCAAAGAGTCAGACATGACTGAGTGACTGAAAAACAACAAGGATAAACTGGGGACACAGAATATAATGGATCCCATGTTGATGTCTCACCACCACTTCCAAGCCTCCAACATTTATGATGCAGGGTATGTACAAGAGAAGCTGATACTCTTTTTCATGGACCTAAATATGCACCAGATCTAGGAATTAGAATGTTGAAGTAGAATCTGGCAGCAGTTAAAGGAGCTGCAGGGCTGGCTGATGCTCCATGCCCATGAAATGAGCCAGCAGATAAATATCATTTGTAAGTTGAAGCAGTACTAGAACCGTGCATAAACCATATGAATGTTAAAGGAATAGGGCCAGTGCTTCTCTTCTAACTTAACTCCAATGCAAACACTCTTGGATCTCACATTAACCCAGAATTGCATAGAGAAGGAAAAGCCAAGGAAATATAGACGACAATGACAATGCAAATCCATCACAACATCCTGAATTCTCAGAGTGCTATGTTGATGAAACAAAAATGCAAATAAAGTTATTTTCAAAGTTTAAACCATAAAAGTGGTAAAATGTAGTATTATTTCCACAAATTTTCTTTACAAAGATTGTTCACCTGTGTATTTATAACTGGCACTGCACTGTAGCTCAGACAGAAAAGAAGCTGCCTGCAGTGCAGCAGACCCAGGTTCAATCCCTGGGTTGGGAAGATTCTCTGTAGAAAGGAATGCAACCCACTCCAGTATTCTTGCCTGGAGAATCTTGTGCATGGAGGAGCCAGTGGGTTACACTCTCTCGGGTCAGAAAGAATCAGACACGACTCAGTGACTAACACTACTACACTACTACTAGTAGTTCTAATTAGCCACAAAAATAAATGGTAGATCCCTGTGTACTATGATTTAATAGGAATCACTAGGCCTAAAGAATCTAAAATTTCCAAATAATTATCAGCTACAAAAGGACACAAGCAACCGCTTGGTCTATTCAGCATACCCTGATGATATTTAGTGCAGAGCCTGATCCCATATCAAGAAAGAAAGAAGGAAGGAAAGAAAGAAAGAAAGAAAGAAAGAAATGTGAGAGAGAAAGAAGAATCAAGATGATGGAGTAGGAGGCTCTGCGCAAATACTTCAAAACTGCAACTACATATACAACAACTCTCACTGAAACCAATGTGAAGATCAATTAGCAGAATGGCTTTTCTACAGTAGCTGTAAAGAAAGAACCACATGGTATCTGGTAGGAGGGGAGGAGAAGCAATCTAGTCATGACCCACATTCCTAGTGGCTGATGTAGAAAAGGAAGATGATATCACAGCCTCAGGGATCATCCTTACGGAGTGAGGGATGCAAGTTCTGTATTAGGCACCCTAGCCCTGGGATCTGTTATGAGGAAGATGAGCCTCCTTAACTGGTTTAAAAACCAGTGGGGTTTACTAAAGCCCTGTAAGGAACTGAGCATCCATTCTTAAAGAGCACATACATAGATTTTTATTCCCAATCCCAGTTCAAAATCAGCAGATTGAAGAAACCATCATCACCAGTGCACATGCAAACATGGGGAAAGAAGAGCCAACTCAGAACTGTAGCTCCATGCCCTCAGGTCCTGGCTATGTCTCATCCAAAGCAGAGACTTCCATCACACTAAGGAAAATCCCAATTCCCTCAAGACTCCTATTTGAACTCCTCAGACTCTGGCCCCAGCCTCTAATAGAATAGCAGCTATCATTGAGCCTGGGAGAAGTCTCAGCTTGCACACAGCTCTTGTTCTAGTTGCTCTAATGTTAGTTTCATCTCCCTTCAAGGCAATGGCTGCCGGTATAATCCAGGAAAAGCAGCAGCCTGAACTCACTTCTCACTTCAGTTCTAGCTCTTCCATCAAAAGCACTGGGAATACACAGATTACTTAGGGATGCTCCCTCCATGCAAAAACACTCCTCCATGACTGAGATAAGAAACAGTTTCACCAAATTTCCTAGACAGAAAGTCGAAAATACAGAGGAATACATTTCACATGAAAGATGATGAAATCACAAAATAAAACCCTAATGAAACAGAGATAATTTACCTGATAAAATGTTCAAAACAGTAATAATAAAAATGGCCACTGAACAGAGAAAAAGAATAGAAGAACACAGTGAAAACTTTAGTAAAGAATGAGAATGTGTATAAAAAAGAATTAATCATAACTGAAGAACATGATAACTGAGATGAAAAATGCACTAGAATGAATTAACAGCTAATTCAGTGATACAGAAGAATGCATAAGTGACATAGAAGACTGACTACTGAGAATCACACAGTAGAAATGAAAAAAAAATAAAAACAAAATGTAAAATGAGGATACTTTAAGGTACTTCTGAAGCAATATCAGGTATACTAATATTCACATTATCAGGGTGCCAGAAAGAGAAGAGAAACAGGCAGAAAAATGTTTGATAAAATTACGGCTGATCCTTAACCTGAAGAAGGAACAGATATCCAGGTTCAGGATGAAAAGAGAGTCCCAAACAAAATGTACCCTAAGAGAGTCACACAAGACTCATCATAACTAAAATAGAAAAAGTTAAAGATAGAGAATTTTAAAGACAGGGAGAGAACAAAGACTCACAAAGGGAATCACAAAAAATCACAAACGGAAGTACAATAAATCTATCGGCTTATTTTTCAGGAGAGATTATACAAGCCTAAAGGGAGTAGCATGATATATTTAAAGTGCTATAAGTTATCAAACTTCTCTGATAGCTCAGTTGGTAAAGAATCCACCTGCAATGCAAAAGACACCAGTTCAATTCCTGGGTTGGAAAGATCTGTTGGAGAAGGGATAGGCTACCCACTCCAGTTTTCTTGGGCTTCCCTTGTGGCTCAGCTGGTAAAGAATCTGCCCACAATGTGGGAGACCTGGGCTCAATCCCTGAATTGGGAATATCCCTGAAGAAGGAAAAGGCTACTCACTCCAGTATTCTGGTCTAGAGAATTCCATACAGTCCATGGGGTCACAAAGAGTCAGACATGACTGAGCAACTTTCACTTTCACTTTCAAGGGAAAATCTACAACCTAGGATATTCTACAATGCAAGTTTGTCATTCAAACCTGAAGAAGAGGTAAAGCGTTTGCTAGAGGGTAAAAACTAAAGAGTTCATCTCAATATCAGTAAATGAAGCTTACGAGAATTTTAAGTCATCTTCTTGAAAAAAGAAAAAAGAAGAGGGTATAACATGAAATAAGATAATATATGATATAAGAATTGATATTGTCAAAATGACTACACTAGCCAAGGCAGCCTACAGATTCAATGCAATCCCTATCAAATTACCAATGACATTTTTCACATAAATAGAACCAAAAAATAAATAAATAAATAAAATTTGTGTGGAAAGTCAAAAGATCCAAAAGCTGAAGAAATCCTGAGAAAGAAAAACGGAGCCAGAAGGATCCAACTTCTTGACTTAAGACTATACTACAAAGCTACAGAAATCAAAACGCATGGTACTGGCACAAGGACAGAAACATAGATCAATGGAACAGAATAGAAAGCCAAGAAATAAACCCACACATCTACAGTCAGTTAACCCATGATAAAGGAGGCAAGAATATACAATGGAAAAGACAGTGTCTTCAATAAGTGGTGCTAGAGAAAACTGGACAGCTACATGTAAAAAAATGAAATTAGAATATTATCTAATATCATATGCAAAAATAAACTTAAAATGAATTAAAGAACTAAATGTAAGGCTGGATACTATAAAACTCAGAGAAAAACAAAGAGAACAGTGTCTGACACAAATCACTAAAATAAATTTTTTGATCCACCTCCTAGAGTGATGAAAATAAAAATAAACAAACAAAATGAATGGGACATGCATGCTAAGTCTCTTCAGTCATGTCTGATTCTGTGGAGAGAGGTGTCCACCAGGCTTCTCTATCCATGGGATTCTCCAGGCAAGAATACTAGAGTGGGTTTCCACGCCCTCCTCCAGGGGATCTTCCCAACCCATGGATAGAACCAAGATCTCTTATGTCTCTTGCATTGGCAGGCAGGTTCTTTACCACTAGCACCACCCGGGAAGCCCATATAACTTAAAAGCTCCCACAAAACAAAGGAAACCATATACAAAGTGAAAAGACATTTCTTCCAGAATAGGGCAAAATACTTGCAAACACAGCAAACAACAAGGGACTAATTTCCAAAATATAAAACACCTCATGAAGCTTTATAAATAAGAAGACATACAAGTAGCCAGAAAACATGAAGATGGCCAGAACATCCATGAAAAAATGTTCAACATCACTAATTATGAGAGAATTGCAAATCAAAACTAAAATGAGCTTTCACCTCACAACAATCATAATGGCCATCATCAAAAAGTTTACAGACAATAAATGCTGGAGAGGGTGTGGGAAGGAAGTCCTTCTATACTATTGGTGGGACTGTAAATTGGTATAGCCATGATGGAGAATAGTATAGAGTTTCCTTTAAAAAAAAATAAAAAATACAATGACCATATGATCCAACAATTTCACTTCTGGGCATCTATCTAGAGAAAATCATATTTTTAAAGGATGCATGCACCCCAGTGTTAAATGTAGCACTATTTGTAATAGCCAGGACACAAAGAAATTTCAATGTCTACCAAAAGAGGAATAGACTTTTTTAAAAAGTGGTACACATATTCAGTGGAATAAAGGTAGAGTCTGATCGGTTTGTTGATTGGTCAGGAGAGGAGAGAAAAGAAAAGTGTTAAGGGAAAAGTACTTAGATTGAGTTGAGATACAGACAGCCAAATGGAGATTTTAAGTCAGCATTAGATACGTGACTGATTCTCAAGGAGAGATCAAAGGGAGAGAAATAATTTTAGAGTACTGCCATACAGATGGAATCTAGATAATATAAATTTAGAAAGACATTATGTAGAAAAAGTAGAAATGTGATGAAAATAAAACTTAAGTATTTAGAGACTTAGGTATAGGTAGATAGAAAAAAGTATTTTATTCTATAAGAGGTCAATCACACTAAATGCTTCAAAGAGTTTGAGATGGAAGAAGCTGATGATGCTGTGTGAATCCTGGGTATCAGACACGAGGTTCCTGGTAGAGATGATTCTCTAAAGTCAGTGGGTTATAGCACTTTGGAACATGGAAAAATCTCACTTGGATCATAAAGTGGCATTAGACTTCTGGTTATACACTAAGTTTGAGGGAGGAGGGGTATCTAAAAATAATGATATATTGAAATAGACAATGTCTTACTGAGATTAAATTCCGACAAAGTAGTTGCAAATACTCTTGATTAAGAGAAAAGAAAGATTATCTAAAAACATTCATGTGGATTAAGGAAAATTTGGTTTCCATTCAAGAAGGAAAACAGGAATTAGGTTTGCCCTCCTAATGAAACAACCAAAGGAGTAAACAAAATATATGAAACACTGGTTTTCAAGACACTCAGTGTCTTGAAATAAGGGACAATGATGCCTGAAAAAGAGTAACCAGATGAAGTGAGGTCTGTGATTGGCTTAGCTTACTACCTTGAGAGGATTTCCAAGCCACGGAACTTTTGTTCAAAAGGCACACTGTAAGAAAGAAAAGATAAGTAACAGTTATGGAGAAAATATTTGCAATTTGTGAGTGTCATATATGGACACTCACATGGTAAAGCATCTGCCCACAATGTGGGAGACCCAAGTTTGATCCCTGGGAGGGCAAGATCCCCCCGAGAAGGGTATGGCTACACACTCCAGTATTCTTGCGTGGTGAATTTCATTAACAGAGGAGCCATGGGGTCACAAAGAGTCAGACATGACTGAATAACTAACACTTTCACTTTATATCTGATAATGAACTTGTATGCAAAATAAGTAAACCCAATTATCAAAACTTAATAAGAAAACAACATTTTTAAATGGCAAAACTTTTTAGCAATTACTCCCCTCTCTTACTTCACAGAAGACAGATGCAAAGGAACATAAAAATATAGTCAGTAATCAAGAGGAAATTTTAAATTATAAGCACAAGACCCACTACACACATGTTACAAATGTTATAATTATAACTTTAGGCTAGAATGTGGAGATACTGGCACTGTTGTGCACTACTGGTAAGAATGTAAAGTGGTGCAACTCCTATGGAAAATATTTGATGAGTTCTTAAATATGCATGTAATATATGATCTAGCCATTTCACACTTAGATATTTAATTAAAATAAATGAAAACCTACATCAATACAAAGATTTGAACATTAGCAGTCATAGCAGGTTGATTTTCACTTGTCCAAAACTGCAAACAGGAGAACAAGATGGTGGAGGAGTAAGTAGATGTGGAGTACATCTCTCTCCACAGATACCTCAGGAATACACCTTCAGACACAAAAGTGCACATGGAACACCAGCTGAGAGCAGACAGGAATACCTGACCAGTGGAAAAGAATATATAGGACCATACAAAACTCAGTAGGAAGAAAGAACTAGGGGAAAAACAAGAGTGTTAGTAGGACTGGACCTACCTTCAGCAGGTGGGGGAACTGAAGCAGGGGTCTGATCACAACATCGGGGCAACTGTCTGAGTCAGAAGAGAAACATTTAAGGCTGAGAGTGAAACAGCTGATCTGTGACAGCCTAAATGGAATGAGAATCAGACCGTCCTTGCCACAGCCATACACACCCTGGACAGGAACGCTGGTCCTCTGGAAGGTGCAGCAGCTGGGAGCTGGAGTTTAGGGATTATGGAGCAATCTCAGGGCAAGGGCTGCCATTGACTGCAGAGAGACACATTGAGGGGATGTGAGGGAGAAGACTGGGGGAAAATGACTGTGGAAAAAGCCTGGCAGCCATGGAAACAAGGTGATACTTCTGAGTCATACGTAGAGTGTGGATCCATCACCATAGCCTCTCTCTCCCCACAGGCCAGCATCTGAATAATAGAGAGGCTGGCCCATCAAAGACCTGATGCACTGAACTACAGAGTAGGACCCCACCCAGGCTGCTCTTTTAAGTGACTGATGTGACGATCTACAGCACATCTACAGAGTAGGACCCCAGCTAAGGGTCCCTTCTATGTGCCTGATGCACCAAACAACAGAGAAGGATCCCAAGCTAGGGAGCCTTCTAAGTGCCTGAATGAGTAGAGCTACAGAGAAAGACTGGCTAAAGAGGCCTTCTGATGACCAGCTACAAGAGGTTCTAAAAAAGACTAATAGGGCCATAATTCCTGCAGTGGAGACAGTCCATGTCCCTATATACCTGGCACTGCCAGGGTCCCCATAAGCCAAGCAGCTGTGCCATCTTCATGCTCAACTCTCATTGAGGCAGAGCTGCCACAGGCAAAAATGTCTTGCATCTATGCATGCAGGGTCGCTTATTTCATGACAGACTCTTTGGAACCCTGTAGACTGTGTCCTGCCAGGTTTCTATGTCAGGGAGGGGGGTTCTCCAGGCAAGAATACTGGAGTGTATTGGCCAATAGTGGTTGCCATACCCTTCTAGAGCACCATATTTCCTGCTGCCCTAGTCATAAACTCTCATGAGTACCTAGGACTGCCAGAACCCCTGTGACCCAAGCAGCTGCACCACTTCCACACCTGGCCATCATAAAGGCAAACCCAAGCCCTCCAGGACAGCCTCAGGATCAAACCCCAGTGGACGACCCACATGTGGAGGTGGAAATAAAACCACAATTGAAACCCATGGGCAATTTGGCCAAGGAAGAAGACCCAAAACCTTCCCACCAGCTGTACAAGCTACAGGTTAAATCCACATGATCAACTAGGCAGACTCTGTGTCTATGGAATATATAAAAGGCCACTGAGAGCTCCCACAAAAGAAAACGCACTAGCTCTGAAAGCTGTGGACATTGCAGGCAAGAACACACAGGAGTAGGACCAGATTAGAATCTGAGCTGCCCCCACAGCAGGTCCAGAGATCAGCACAGTGTTGGAGGGCATCCTAGGGAGGTAAGGTGGACTGTGACTCCCAGTGAGGAAAAGGACTCCAACAGCAGTGAGTCAAGAAAAACATTTATTATTCTTATTCTTTGACATGTTCTAGGTAAGGAGATACCCCTTATCCAAGGTAAGGAGCATTGGCTGCGCTTTGCTGGAGCAGCCATGAAGAGATACCCTACGCCCAAGGTAAGAGAAACCCAAGTAAGATGGTAGGTGTTGCAAGAGGGCATCAGAGGGCAGACACACTGAAACCATACTCACAGAAAACTAGTCAATCTAATCACATTAGGACCACAGCCTTGTCTAACTCAATGGAACTAAGCCATGCCCATGGGGCAACCCAAGATGGGTGGGTCATGGTGGAGAGACCTGACAGAATGTGGTCCACTGGAGAAGGGAATGGCAAACCACTTCAGTATTCTTGCCTTGAGAACTCCATGAACAGTATGAAAAGGCAAAATGATAGGACACTGAAAGAGAAACTCCCCAGGTCAATAGGTGCCCAATATGCTACTGGAGATCAATGGAGAAATAACTCAAGAAAGAATGAAGGGATGGAGCCAAAGCAAAAAGAATACCCAGCTGTAGATGTGACTGGTGATAGAAGCAAGGTGCGATGCTGTATGCAATATGCATAGGAACCTGGAATGTCAGGTCCATGAATCAAGGCAAATTGGAAGTGGTCAAACAAGAGATGGCAAGGGTGAATGTCGACATCCTAGGAATCAGCAAACTGAAATGGACTGGAATGGGTGAATTTAACTCAGATGACCATTATATCTACTACTGCAGGCAGGAATCCCTCAGAAGAAATGGAGTGGTCATCATGGTCAACAAAAGAGTCCAAAATGCAGTCTTGGATGCAATCTCAAAAACAACAGAATGATCTCTGTTTGTTTCCAAGGCAAACCATTCAACATCACAGTAACCCAAGTCTATGCCCCAGCCAGTAATGCTGAAGAAGCTAAAGTTCAACAGTTCTATGAAGACCTACAAAACCTTTTTAGAACTAACACCCAAAAAAGATGTCCTTTCATTATAGTGGACTGAAATGCAAAAGTAGGAAGTCAAGAAACACCTGGAGTGACAGGGAAATTTGGCCTTGGAATACAGAATGAAGCAGGGCAAAGACTAAGAGTTTTGCCAAGAAAATGCACTGGTCATAACAAACACCCTCTTCCAACAACACAAGAGAAGACTGTACACATGGACATCACCAGATGGTCAACACTGAAATCAGATTGATTGTATTCTTTGCAGCCAAAGATGGAGAAGCTCTATACAGTCAGCAAAAACAAGACCAGGAGCTGACTGTGGCTCAGACCATGAACTCCTTATTGCCAAATTCAGACTTCAGTTGAAGAAAGTAGGGAAAACCATTAGACCATTCAGGTATGACCTAAATCAAATCCCTTATGATTATACAGTGGAAGTGAGAAATAGATTTAAGGGCCTAGATCTGATAGATAGAGTGCCTAATGAGCAATGGAATGAAGTTCGGGACACTGTACAGGAGACAGGGATAAAGACCATCCCCATGGAAAAGAAATACAAAAAAGCAAAATGGCTGTCTGGGGAGGCCTTACAAATAGCTGTGAAAAGAAGAGAAGTGAAAAGCAAAGGAGAAAAGGAAAGATATAAACATCTGAATGCAGAGTTCCAAAGAACAGCAAGAAGAGATAAGAAAGCCTTCCTCAGCGATCAATGCAAAGAAATAGAGGAAAATAACAGAATGGGAAAGACTAGATATCTCTTCAAGAAAATCAGAGATACCAAAGGAACATTTCATGCAAAAATGAGCTCGATAAAGGACAGAAATGGTATGGACCTAACAGAAGCAGAAGATATCAAGAAGAGATGGCAAGAATACACAGAAGAACTGTACAAAAAATATCTTCACGACCCAGATAATCACGATGGTGTGATCACTGACCTAAAGCCAGACATCTTGGAATGTGAAGTCAAGGGGGCCTTAGAAAGCATCACTATGAACAAAGCTAGTGGAGGTGATGGAATTCCAGTTGAGCTATTCCAAATCCTGAAAGATGATGCCGTGAAACTGCTGCACTCAATATGCCAGCAAATTTGGAAAACTCAGCAGTGGCCACAGGACTGGAAAAGGTCAGTTTTCATTCCAATCCCAAAGAAAGGCAATGCCAAAGAATGCTCAAACTACCGCACAATTGCACTCATCTCACACGCTAGCAAAGTAATGCTCAAAATTCTCCAAGCCAGGCTTCAGCAATCTGTGAACCATGAACTTCCTGATGTTCAAGCTGGTTTTAGAAAAGGCAGAGGAACCAGAGATCAAATTGCCAACATCCGCTGGATCATGGAAAAAGCAAGAGACTTCCAAAAAAACATCTATTTTTGCTTTATTGACTACGCCAAAGCCTTTGACTGTGTGGATCACAATAAACTGTGGAAAATTCTGAAAGAGATGGGAGTACCAGACCACCTGATCTGGCTCTTGAGAAATCTGTATGCAGGTCAGGAAACAACAGTTAGAACTGGACATGGAACAACAGACTGGTTCCAAACAGGAAAAGGAGTACGTCAAGGCTATATATTGTCACCCTGTTTATTTAACTTATATGCAGAGTACATCATGAGAAACGCTGGACTGAAAGAAACACAAGCTGGAATCAAGATTGCCGGGAGAAATCTCAATAACCTCAGATATGCAGATGACACCACCCTTATGGCAGAAAGTGTAGAGAAACTAAATAGCCTCTTGATGAAAGTGAAAGTGGAGAGTGAAAAAGTTGGCCCAAAGCTCAACATTCAGAAAACCAAGATCATGGCATCCGGTCCCACCACTTCATGGGAAATAGATGGGGAAAGAGTGGAAACAGTGGAAACAGTGTCAGACTTTATTTTTCTGGGCTCCAAAATCACTGCAGATGGTGACTGCAGCCATGAAATTAAGAGACGCTTACTCTTTGGAAGAAAAGTTACGACCAACCTAGATAGCATATTCAAAAGCAGAGCCATTACTTTGCCAACAAAGGTCCGTCTAGTCAAGGCTATGGTTTTTCCTGTGGTCATGTATGGATGTGAGAGTTGGACTGTGAAGAAGGCTGAGTGCCGAAGAATTGATGCTTTTGAACTGTGGTGTTGGAGAAGACTCTTGAGAGTCCCTTGGACTGCAAGGAGATCCAAACAGTCCATTCTAAAGGAGATCAGCCCTGGGATTTCTTTGGAAGGAATGATGCTAAAGCTGAAACTCCAGTACTTTGGCCACCTCATGAGAAGAGTGGACTCACTGGAAAAGACTCTGATGCTGGGAGGGATTGGGGGCAAGAGGAGAAGGGGATGACAGAGGATGAGATGGCTGGATGGCATCACTGACTCAATGGACGTGAGTCTGAGTGAATTCTGGGAGTTGGTGATGGACAGTGAGGCCTGGCGTGCTGTGATTCATGGGGTCACAAAGAGTCGGATACAACTGAGCGACTGCTCTGATCTGATCCGATCTTATAGAATCTTTTGGATGTTTTCTCCCCTTCTTTCCCCCACCTCCCCTGTTGTAGTTGTCAATTTTATTGGCACTATGAAGCCCAATTAATCTTTTGAAATTTTTTCTCAGTCACATATTTTATTGTTGTTATAAAGCTCTGGTCTATCTTGGGCTATGAAAAGCAGCAAGGGAGCACCAACAATTAACATACAAGGGAAACTCCATATGCTTAACAGCTGATCTTTCAGCAGAAACTCTTCAGATTAGAACAGAATGTCAGGATATATTTAAAGTACTGAAAGGGAAAATTCTACAACCAAAATTGCTGTACCCAGCAAGGATCTCACTCAAAATTAATGGTGATAAAAAGCTTTTCAGACAAGCAAAAGTTAAGATAATTCAGTGCCACCAAACCTGCTTTACGACAAATGTTAAAGGGACTTATATAGTCAAGAAATACAAGTGAAGAAAACAAATCTGAAAAATCAACCCCAAACAATTAAGAAAATGGCCATAGGAGTATGTATGTGTGTGTGTGTGTGTGTGTATATATATATATATATATATATATATATATATATAAAACTTCTTTAAATGTAAATGGATTAAATGCTCCAACCAAAAGACACAGACTGGCTGAATGGATACAAAAACAAGACCCATATATATGCTGTCTACAAGAAACCCACTTCAGACCTAAAGACACATATGGACTGAAAGTGAGAAGATGGAAAAATATATTCCATGCAAATGGTAAGCAAAGGAAACTGGAATAACAATCCTCATATCAGATAAAATTGACCTTAAAATAAAGAATATTACAAGAGATAAGGAAGGATACTCCATAATGATCAATGGATCAATCCAAGAGGAAGACATAACAATTGTAAATATCTATGCACCCAATATAGGAGCATCTCAATATATAAGACAAACACAAACAGATATAAAAGGAGAAGTTGACAGTAACACAATAATAGTAGGAGACTTTAACACCCACTCACACCAATGGACAGATCATCAAAGCAGAAAATTAATAAAGAAACACAAGTCTTAAATGATACATTAAATGAGATGGGTCTCATTGATATCTTCAGGATATCCCATCCAAATTTAGAAGAATGCACCTTCTTCTGAAGTGCACATGGAACATTCTCCATGATAGACCACATCTTGGGTCACAAATCAAACCTCAGTAAATTTAAGAAAATTCAGATTATATCAAGCATCTTCTCTGAACACAATGCTATGTGACTAGATATCAATTACAAGAAAAAAGCTATAAGAAACACAAACACATGGATATTAAATAAAATGTTTCTAAAGAGCCAACAGGTTATTAAAGAAATGAAAAGGGAAATCAAAAAAATTCTATAAACAAATAACAATGAAAACACAACAACTCAAAATCTATGGGATGCAGTAAAACAGTCCTAAGAGCAAAATTTATAGCAATACACTCCTACCTTAGGAAACAAGAAAAACAAGAATAAACAATCTAACTTTACAACCAAAAGAATTGGGAAAAGAAGAAGAACAACAACAGCAACAAAAAAAGTAGTAGAAGGAAAGAAATCATAAAGATCCGAGCAGAAATAAATGAAAAAGAAATGAATGAAACAATAGTAAAGATTAATAAAACTAAAAGCTGATTCTTTGCAATGATAAATAAAATTGCCAAACCTTTAGCCAGACTCATCAGGATAAAAAGAGAGAAAAATCAAATAAAAAAATTAGCAATGAATAAGGAGAGGTTACAACAGACAAAGTGGAAATGAAAAAGACTCTAAGAGACTATTACGAACAACTATATGGTAATAAAATAGACAACCTGGAAGAAATGGACGGATTCTTAGAAAAGTTCAATCTTCCAAGACTGAACCAGGAAGAAATAGAAATTATGAACAATCCTATTACAACACTGAAATTGAAGCTGTGATCAGCAGATTCATGTTGATGTATGGCAAAACCAACACAATATTGTAAAGTAATTAACCTCCAACTAAAATAAATACATTTATATTAAAAAAAAAAAAAAAACTCCCCAAAAAACAAAAGCCCAGGACCAGATGGCTTCACAGGAGAATTCTAGCAAACATTTAGAGAAGAGCTAATGCTTATCCTTCTAAAACACTTTGAAAAAATTGCAGAGGAAGGAACACTTCCAAACTCATTCTGCAAGGCCACCATCACCCTGATACCAAAACCAGACAAAGACAACACAAAAAAAGAAAACTACACATCAATATCACTCATTAACATAGGTGCGAAAGTCCTCAACAAAAGTTTAGCAAATAGAATTCAGCAACGTATCAAAAAGGTCATATACTATGATCAAGTTGAGTTTGTTCCAGGGATGGAAGGATTCTTCAATACATGCAAATCAAACAATGTGATACACCATATTAACAAATTGAAAGATAAAAACCATATGACTATCTCAGTAAATACAGAAAAAGCCTTTGACAAAATTCAGTACTGATTTGTGATGAAACTCTTCAAAAAATGGGCATAGAAGGAACCTACCTCAACATAATAAAGGCCATATATGATTAACCTACTGCAAGCATTATTCTCAATGCTGAAAAACTGAAAGCATTTCACCTAATATCAGGAACAAGACAAGGATGTCCACTTTCACCACTATTATTCAACATAGTTCTGGAAGTCCTAGCTACAGCAATCAGAGAAGAAAAAGAAATAAAAGGAAGAAGTAAAGTTTTCACTGTCTGCCGATGACATGATACTACTGTACCTAGAAAACCATAAAGATATTATCAGAAAATTACTAGAGCTAGTCAGTAAATTTAGCAAATTTGCAGGATACAAAATCAGTACACAGAAATCACTTGCATGTTTATGCACCAACAATGAAAAATCAGAAAGAGAAATTAAGGAATCGATCCCATTCTCCATTGCAACAAAAAGAATTAAATATCTAGGAATAAACCTACCTAAGGAAACAAAAGAACTGTACATAGAAAATTATAAGACACTAATGAAATAAATCAAAGATGACATAAATAATAGATATTCCATGTTCCTGGGTAGGAAAAATCAATATTGTGAAAATGACTATACTATCAAAGGCAATATTACAGATTCAATGTGATCCCTATCAGACTATTAATGGCAGTTTTCACAGAACTAGAACAAAAAATTTCACAATTCATATGGAAACACAAACGACCCTGAATAGCCAAAGCAGTCTTGAGAAAGAAGAATGGAGTGGACAGAATCAACCTTCCTTACTTCAGATTATACTACAAAGCTACAGTCATCAAGACAGTATGGTACTGGCACAAAAACAGAAATATAGACCAATGAAACAAGATAGAAAGCAGAGAAATAAACTCATGTACCTATGGATACCATATTTTTGACAAAGGAGGCAAGAATATACAATGGGGCAAAAACAGCCTCTTCAATAAGTGGTACTGGGAAAATTGGAGAGCTACATGTAAAAGAATGAAATTAGAATACCTCCTAATACTATGCACAAAGATAAACTCAAAATGGATTAAAGACCTAAGTGTAAGATCAGAAGCTATAAAACTCTTAGAGGAAAACATAGGCAGAACACTTGATGACATAAATCAAAGCAAGATCCTCTATGACCCACCTCCTTGAGTAATGGAAATAAAAGCAAAAGTAAATAAGTGGGAACTGATTAAACTTAAAAGCTTTTGCACAGCAGAGGAAATTATAAGCAAGATGAAAAGACAACCCTCAGAATGGGAGAAAATTACAGCAAATGAAACAACTGACACAGGTTTAATTTCCAAAATATATAAGCAGCTCATACAACTCAATGCCAGAAAAACAAACAACCCAATCAAAAATTGGGAAAAAGACCTAAACCAACATTTCTCCAAAGAAGACATACAGATGGCTGACAAACACATGGAAAGATGCTCAACATCACTAGTTATCAAAGAAATGGAAATCAAAACTACAATGAGATATCACCTCACACTGGTCAGAATGGCCATCATCAAAAAGTCTACAAACAATAAATGCTGGAGAGGGTGTGAAGAAAAGGGAATGCTCTTGCACTGTTGGTAGGAATGTAAATTGATACAACCACTATGGAAGATGGTATGGAGATTCCTTTAAAAACTAGTAATAAAACCACCATATGACCCAGCAATCCAACTCCTAGGCATATAGGAAAACAAAAATGAAAAATACAAATGTATCCCAGTGTTCAATGCAACACTATTTACAATAGCTAGAACATGGAAGCAACCTAGATGTCCATTGACAGACGAATGGATAAAGAAGTTGTGGTACATATACAGAATGGGATATTACTCAGCCATAAAAAGGAATTCATCTAAGTCAGTTCTAATGAAGTGGGTGAACCTAGAACCTATTATTCAGAGTGAAGTAGATCAAAAAGAGAAAGATAAGTATTGCATTCTAACACATATATATGGAATCTAGAAAAATGTTACTGAAATTAATTTATAGGAAAATAGTGGAGAAACAGACATAGAGAATAGACTTATGGACATGGGGAGAAGGAAGGAGGGACTGAGAAGTATAGAAAGAGTAACATGAAAACTTACATTACCATATGTAAAATAAATAGCCAACAGGAATTTGCTGTATGGCTGAAGAAACTCAAACAGGAGCTCTGTATCAACCTAGAGGGGTGGGATGGGAAGGGAGATGGGAGGGAGGTTCAAAAGGGAGGAGAGATATGTATACCTATGGCTGATTCATGTTGATGTTTGACATAAAACAACAAAATTCTGTAAAGCCATTATCCTATAAAAATCAATCAATCAAAAAAAAAAAAACTGCAAACCACACAAATGTCTAATAATAGTGGACAAACAAATATTATATATTCAGTAGAATGAAATAATACTCAGCAGTAAAAGCAATACTGTTGATACATGCTATAACATGGATTAATTTCAAAATAACAATGTTGAATAAAGAAATCAAAAATATATTTATAGGTTGTGCCTGGAAGGCCAAATAAACCATGATTTCAGAAAAATACTAATGAAAAGAAAAAAGTAAAATAAAAAAAGACACAAAAGAAATGTATATATATAAATCACATATATATATATACATGCATATATATATATTTTTTTTTTTTCCCCTGCCCCGTTACATATACAAGAAAATGATTGGTTCAGTTTTTGAGTCCAATGATGTTATATTAATAGGTAAGAAAAAGTAAAATTCCTCATGTTTCTGATCTCATATGTATAAAAGGAAAAAAAAAAAAAAGTTAAAGACCCTGGGGAGAGAGAAGTCAACTCCAGAGGTGAGAAGATAACTGCTTCAGTGTTAAGGTGTAGGTTTGGGTCAGTCCAACAGCCATGAGTGGGAATCCGAACTTCCATCATGAAGTGAAGTCGCTCAGTAGTGTCTGACTCTCTGCGATCCCATGGACTGGAGCCTGGAGCCTGGTAGGCTACAGTCCATGGAATTCTCCAGGCAAGAATACTGGAGTGGGTTGCCATTTCCTTCTCCAGGGGATCTTCCCAACCCAGGGATCGAACCTAGGTCTCCTGCATTGCAGGCAGACGCGTTACCGTCTGAGCTACTAGGGAAGCCGGGTCTGCAGCTTCTTTGCCAGGGAAACATAATAACACTCTAGATATTACAAAAGTAAAACAAGCAGTATAAAGTTTTTAGCAGGTATTTGACACATAGCCTCTATTTAGAGATGCTAATTCTCTTCACTTTTCTGGCTTTCTTAAGGTGTTCAATTGCCCAAGTCAGAAAATTAGATCCCAGGATTCTGTGTCAAGTTTCTTAGGAATTCTTAAAACTGATAAGCACTAAGAAATCATAAATAATGGCAACTCTCTGGGAAAAATAGTAAAGGTAAAAATTTCTCAACAATAAAGCACAAAATTGAATTAGACTATTTTCTGAAAGAGGATATTAAAATGATGCTTTAAAGAAATATCTTTATAGATAAAATTAAGCTAGTTTGAGTTGAACAAATATCCAATAGATTGTCTTCCTAATGTCTTGAGTTGTTATACCTCAAGAGTTGTGATTTATGATAATGCCAGGTAGTAGGAAGGCATGAATCATCATGTTGAAAAACTCTAGTCCAGATGTTGACATGAGCAGTGTATTCATTAATGATTTCATTGAGAGTATTGGGTGTGATATGATGTGGCAAGTGCTGAAATTAGGCCAAAGACCTGTAAGTTCCACTCTGATCCATAGAACTGAACTCACCTGTAAGGTATTTTGGAAACCAAATAATCTGAATTTATAGGCAGGGATACCAAATAAATTAATTATATTTATCTTTGTTATAAATATAAAATAGAAGATATAATATTCTCCTTGCTACTACATGGGGAAAAACTCAATGACTTTAAAGACAAAATAGATGTGAAGACATTTTTAAAGTTCAAATTCTCATCAAAGTATTGTCATATTAAGATCATTATGAAATTTGAAGGTAAACTGAATTGGCAAATAACAAGGGTGAAAGCATAAGCATCCAAAAACTCCAAACAGTAAAAATGCAACAATTTCTGCACCTGGTGTAAAAAGCTATAGAGCCCACTTATTGGGTGGAGAGATGGATTCCTATCTCATCAAATGTGGAAGAGAATGTCAAATATGTAAACACTCTCTCCTGTTGCCTTCTACCACCTTGCACCTTAGTCAGTCCTACTCCACACTTAACACCTAGAAGCAGCAGAGGGAACAAAGAGAAGAACTGGTCATAGTGGAAAGGCAATTGTTAAATGGGATAGAATAGAATTTTAGAATAGACAATGTTTTCTGAAGTCAAATCCAGCACAGTTAGCAAGTAATATAAAATATCTCCTCCTTTCTGAAAACTACTTATTCTACTAACCTATCACAGTACCTGAAATTTCTCCAATTAGAATTTATGTTTGTATATAATTCATGGCTTGGTCATAGCAATAAATCTCTCACAGATCCCTATTAAAAGGCAAATCACTGTGAAGAGATAACTTGTTATACCTTGGATCTGTACATGGACATACAGATCCTGGAGTTGTACTATAAGAAATTTTTGAGGAAAGGGAATTTAAAGGCGAAGGGAACTTGGCTCAAGAGAACAGTTGGGTAAAAAACAGTACTGAGGGTCTAAAGAGAGGGAGCAGAAATCAGAACACAGAAGTGAAGAAAAATGTTGTCTATATCACAGTATGGCAGTAGTACTTCCATTATTCTCACGTGGATCTTTGACATTTATGATTTCTGAGTTACTTATGATGCTTTGCTGGTTTACTCAACAATAATTTATTGACCACATATTATTTTACAACTATCTTAAACTGAAACCCCTCAAAAGTTGATTTTATGACAAGGAATTATGAACATACAATTTAATTAGGAAGTGACTCCAGCAACCACAAAAAAGAAAGAGGAAGATAATAGCAAGAATGGAAATAATATTGAAAATGTACATTAAAGTACAAGTTAACTGATGTTAAATACTTTAGGGACCTTCTGAAAAACTGTTGATTGTACCATTGAATCTTCCCTCCGAAGGCAGGGAAATTGGGTCATGTTTCTACTGATAACTTTTGCCCGTTTAGTTCCCTACACTTTCAGATTATATTTGCTGGTGGTGAAGTAAGTGTCTGTGGTACCAAAGACCTCAAACAAGGAAATAAAAGAATTGGCAAACTAAGTGTTCTGGGACTTGTGAGCTTTGATTTAGAGGATCTTAAAGATGGATGATTTGAGAGAATAGCATTGAAACAGGTACATTACCATATGTAAAATAAATGATCAGTACAAGTTCCATGAATGAAGCAGGGCACTCAAAGCCAGTACTCTGGGGCAACCCAAAGGAATGGGGTAGGGAGGGAAGTGGGAGGGGGTTTCAGGATGTGAGGACATGTGCACCCGTGACTGATTCATGTCAATGAATAGCAAAAAACACAATAAGATGGAGCGGGTATCAGCAGAAATCCTACGCTTATAGTCTGGAATAAAATATGGAAAACAGTCATAACAAAAGCTCAAAGAGGTAAAATATAGACCAAAAATTCAAGTCTAGCAAGGATAGAGAGGAATATGTTAATAATTATAAAATGGTGATTAAACAAATTAGTTGATTCCTGAAAGAGGTAGAATTTTACCAACTCTGAAAAGTGTTAACATAAACTACTAGAGCCTTGGTTGAGTAGTGGAGGTAGGGCAATGAGATCTAGGTAATAACCTAGTGTATTCACGCTGATTTGGAAATTGGAGGAGAATTTTGTGAATATTAGAACCTTTATAATTGCCCCATCCTGGAGTATGAAGTCCCCAAAATTCCAAATCCAAATGAACAAGATTACAAAGTTTCAGAAATGAAAAGAACCACACACACACACACAAAAAAAAAAATCGTCTAAATTTTAATCACTAAGTGTTTTCGGTATTTGCTGTAACTTTACAATGAACCGGGCTTTCCCAGTGGCTCAGAATGTAAAGAATCTACCTACAATGCAGGAGACTTAAGCTTCATCCCTGGGTCAGGAAGATCCACTGGAGAAGGGGATGGCAACTCAGTCCAGTATTCTTGCCAAGGGAATCCCATGGACAGAGGAGCCTGGCAGGCTACAATCCATGGGGTTGCAAGGAGTCAGACTCCACTGAGCGACTAACACTTTCATACTTTCACAATAGTTAAAACAAACCAGGTGATATCTAAAGCTTTTCTAATGCCAAACTCAGAAAACCTTGAGACCATCATTCTATATCTTCTAACAAGGTTCTAAGTGACTCAGTATGGATTTTTCTTTGGAAAATTTCAATAAACTCATTTCATTGAAATGTGATTTGGAGCTCCGAAATTATTTTTCTTCTAGTAATGTGTATGCTACTATTTATAGAAGACAGTTTTCTGGTGAACTTTTTTTTCTGGCAACCTGTATGAAAATGAGAGTGACTGCTTACTAACCAGCACAGGGTTTCTTTTGGAGGTGATGAAGTTTTCTAGAATTAGAAAATAATGATGGTTGCAGGACTTTGTGAATATAGTAAAAAACATAAGCTTTAGCACCTTAAGATAGTAAATTTTGTGATGTATGAATCATATTTCATTAATAAATCTAATATAAATCTTCTTAATTTGGGGAAGGGCATGATGAAAACCTTTACTAGGGTGATGGAAATTAAAAAGAAAGATGAGCCATGATATTTATCCAGCAAAATTTTGAAAAAAGAAATGAAACAACTGGTGATAAATTGGAAATAAAGCACGGGTAGGAAACCAGCTAATTGTCTTACTGGAATAAAGTAATTTGAAAAAGTAATCCAATTGCAAGAAGAAGATTAATTTACTTTTGAATATGGTGAGATTTGCACAAATATGAGTCTTTTTTTTTTTTTTTTTAAATGTGGAGATGCCTTCAGGCCATGGAACATATGGGACAAAAGTTCAAGCTGCTGGAGATACAAAATGAGAGTCATCAACTTAGAGAAGGCATTAGGAGGCATGGGGAAATGTGGAAAGAAGGACAGAAAACTAGAGTTAGAATTCTTGCAGAGTTGTTCTTTACTAAGGTCACAGTCTTGCAAAGGGATCTTTGAAAAGAGAAAGTGAAAAAGATGGCAGAAAAATGTCTTAGCACATAGGATAAGAAAGGAAAGTTGCAAGAAGGAATGCGGCACATTCTTAGGAGTTGTCAGAGAGCCTGGTTGAGGGAAAACAAAGTGAAGCAAAGTGTTCAACTATTTCACTAAACTATACACATTGAAAGGTAATTAAAGTGAAAGGGAAGTTGCTCAGTCATGTCTGACTCTTTGCATCCACATGGACTGTAGCCTACCAGGCTCCTGTGTCCATGGGATTTTTCAGGCAAGAGTACTGGAGTGGGTTGCCATTTACTTCTCCAGTATAAAGGTAATTAACAGCATATCAAATTAAGATCCAGAAGAGGTGGGGGAGATTTGAAGCTGATCTGAGTTTGGCATTTTGAGGCAAATGAAGATAATTTAATTTTCTATATGAGAGGCACTGTATATAACCATCAAGAAAGTAAGAGGGGGAAGTCACTGAGTTTAGAACGTGACGTGCCTAGGACAACCAGGCTCGAAAAGAATCAGAATGCACCTGGCAGACAAGAAAGAGGCAGGAAAGTGGCATAATCCAATCCATTCTGAAAACCTGAGTTTAAGAAAGATTTAGGGATTATATTTGAGACTGTCTAGAGACTAGAGCTTGGAAAGAATAACAGATGTGGAATAAGATGAAAGTACTGCCTCCAAGTAGCAAGACAGGCATAGGTGCATCATTCAGCAATGCACACCATAAGAGCAAAGTCTCTTATGCAACAGACTCAATATGGACATGTTATAATTATCAGCCTTCATATACAAAGTTACACATATTGTTAGATACTTAATTATAGCACTAACCTTACCGAAGACATTTTGTGTATTTCTGCCTCTCTAATGTTTATGCTTGTGAATGCTACTGACAGTCCATATTTTTCCTACTTTCCCTCTACCCAACTGTCCCACTTGAACAGACAGTCTGTCAAAAAGTGAAAATGATTTTATATTTACAAAGGAAAGGAAACTTTAAATGACCTAGAAGTTTACATGAGGTATTCACAGCTCCAAGATGATTGGGAAGGTTGTTGTTGACAGATACCACTTGATGGACTAGAAATCAATTTGATCACATGTTTTTATGGATTATAGTGGCCTTGGCTAATTACAAAAGATTGTCTTCCTAGATTCCATAGTTTTCAGAGCTGACTTTGAGCAGACGTACACAGGATTAAGCTGCAAGCTTGACAGTTTTCCCTAATTATCTATCGCAAGGGCAACTCTTGGATTGTCTTGACACATATGTCAAAAAAAAGGCTGAACTTTTAATTCTAGGGACACATGTTTGTTTGTTTGTTTTTTATCAGAGTCATTTATATTTAGGTGATAAAGCTGATCACATCATCACTGTTTACCTGGATGTAGAAGAGTGAAAGAGACTACAAATATAAAGAAATGGATATAAAGTTTTTAAAAATCTACCTAAAGCAATTGTGATCATTGACATGAAGGATCATAAAATATTTATGTGTAGATTCAATCATTTGAATATGACTAGGTAACATGGGTTCATTACATGATTTTATTTTTAAAAGAGGTTAAAAGAAGAGAGAAAACAAAAAAGCATTATATCCTATAATCAATAATACTATTTATCAGGCCTAATTATAGACAGGTCTTATGAAAATTTCACTTCATCATCAGAAGACTAAACTGTGTCATTACTCATCTTGATAATATTAAGTTACATTGACAAAAAGTTAAATTATATTATTACTTGATTGACTAAAAAGTTTAATCTACACTTTATTTAAAAAAAAATTCCCAGATCTGAAAAATTTACTCATAGAAGAAAGGAAACTTACATGGTCTTTCAACTTCTTATCTAATTTTAAAATTCTATAATTTATTGTCCAAGTAATTACCTCTGGAATTAGGAATAGAGTTAAAATTAACATGAGCTATAGTAGGAAAAAAACCTCAAATATTCAAAAAAATTTTGTGCTATAATATAGGCTTACTCAGAAGGGACAGCGGTTTCATTGAGCCTTTTTGGATTGTTCCTTCAGATGCTGGACCATAAAAACAGATGACGTGTAGAAGAAACTACAGCCAGTGGCCCATAGAATGGCTGTAATCCCATCAAGCACCAAGAGCAATTATAGTCCAGACTTATAACACTAGACCTATCAAGTTATAATTTGTATATATCTATTTTAGAAACTGCATCATTTAACCTCACTCACAAAGGTGTTAGGAAGATTAACTAACTAGATAATTTCACAAAGTGCTTAGATAATAAAAGGTAAAGGGATAAATGCCAAGGATTATTACTTTAGACCCTCTGCCAATGCTTAAAGACCAAAGTTAATGTTTTGTTTCATTTCCACTGTCTAGGTAGCTCAAGTTCATTAGTTCCAAGAATGGGAGTGGCGGGAGGTGGGAAGTTTTCCTACAGAACTAAGAGAACTTACACATCCCAAGGGGAGTCAAAGTCATGGAATTCTTCAGAGCATTTATCCACTTAAAAAGTGTTGGAAAACATTTATCATGGATGTCTGTGTTTTTCATTTCTTGCAAGCAGAGGCACTGATTACCTTTACTTTCAATTATCTTTATAAGAATGTTAATAGACTCAGTTGCCTTGGAAAATAGAGATTGTGTCTCCCTCCAGAGCCAAGGGCAGGTTTGGTTGCAGCCTTGAGACATAAAAATAGAATGTACCTCTAGAAGGACTTGTAGGCATATTTATTGCCCATTTTAAAAGATTTGGATTCTCCATAATGTATTTGACTCTTCTGTAATGTAATTCAGCTGGATATCTTTGTGTCATCTGGCTCTCTGTGTCATGCAGTGGGAATTGAAGCTTAGGGAACTGGTGCAAGAAAATCTGACTACTGCTCTTCCCCTAAGTAACATACTCCTTTGTTTCTGACCCAGAAGTCTCATGTCCTCAGCTAACATCCATAACATTGTGGCAAGCTAAAGCATATATATATATATATATATATATATATATTAGTTTAAAAGAAGTAGCCTGTGTTGGAAAGTATCTGAAAGGATTTAAGATTTACTCTCAACATTGTCCTTAGACTCCTGTAGAGAAGTAATCCTAAGTCAGGGAAAGTAATTTTAGAAGTTGAGCAAAACAACATGTAGCCATGAAGCATGATTCCATTTGATGTGGAGGATTAGCTCATCAAGGTCTGGCTCAGTCATGCTTTCCTCCCGCCATTCCATTCATTTTTCTTCTCAACCCTGCACAGTTACTCACTGAATGATTGCCACCATGACCCATTCCTCTTTCTCCCTTAGGCAGAGAGACTGTACTTCCCAATGTTCACTGCCTTCTGATTGATGACCTTGACAGCACTTCACTGAGTGAGGGTTTGTGGCAATTTATGTCATTACACAAATTATACAAATTGTCATTAACTGATGTAATGTACTATAAAGAACTGGAAACATGAAGAAAACTATATTTGAATTTCCTATCTACATATTCATAATATTTTATCACTTAAGTTTTCAATTCAACTAATTGAAATATATGCCCTAGAACAAATAGTATTTTTGCTTATCACATCCATCTTATTCGATCTTCTTTTTAATTATTTAGTTATTTTTCTTATTAAAGTACCTCTTTTAAAATAAGGATTTTTAAAACACCTGATTGGAAGAGAAGTTATGACCAACCTAGATCATATTGAAAAGCAGAGAAATTACTTTGCCAACAGAGGTCCATCTAGTCAAGGCTATGGTTTTTCCAGTAGTCATGTATGGATGTGAGAGTTGAACTGTGAAGAAAGCTGAACACCAAAGAATTGATGCTGTTGAACTGTGGTGTTGGAGACTCTTGTGAGTCCCTTGGACTGCAAGGAGATCCAACCAGTCTATTCTGAAGGAGATCAGCCCTGGGATTTCTTTGGAATGAATGATGCTAAAGCTGAAGCTCCAGTACTTTTGCCACCTCATGCGAAGAGTTGACTCATTGGAAAAGACTCTGATGCTGGGATGGATTGGGGGCAGGAGGACAAGGGGATGACAGAGGATGAGATGGCTGGATGGCATCACTGACTCGATAGACATGAGTTTGAGTGAACTCTGGGAGATGGTGATGGACAGGGAGGCCTGGCATGCTGCAATTCATGGGGTCGCATAGTCGGACATGACTGAAGGACTGAACTGAACTGAACTGAATGACAATTTTTTAATTAAATCAGCCACTATATCTACAGCTGGAAGGATTAAATGTTGAATGCCCTATTTAAAAAAAAAAAGAAAATTTTATCCAGGGTGATTGGAGATTAAATTACAAAAAAAAAAAGAATCAAGTCATTAAGCAAGTCAGGCTTTAGAACCTTATCTGAGTGAATGTATGAGTAAATATAAAGTTCAAAGTCAAATTTTCTTCATTTCCATTTCCTCTGATTCTCCCTGGGATTAGCCCTGACTGCTGACTTCCAGGATAGACATGTGAATTTGGATTCTGGTCTACCTGCTTCTTGTTTACTGATGACAGCAAGACTTTGGAGACATAATCCAATTACAATATCTGAAAGTTGTCCAGGATCCTTATGTAGATGCAGATGTTCTTTCATTGCTAAGTAACCTAATGTTTAGATGGAGGTGAAAAAGGAAGAAGTAACCAGCCAATCAAACAAGCCTCATTGAGTGCCTACTTTACAGTTCCAGAAGTTGAGGATATTTAAGAGAAGAAAATTGGAAATGGAAGAAAAGGAGAGAAAGAGCTTTTAGAGAAAATACACAATATAGTAAGGGAAGAGAAATATGACTGTTCTGCCTGTGATTTCTTCCTCAACAAAGGAAATTTATTTCACAGTTCATCCAAATTCACAATATGCTGACCTACTTATACCCCTCCCACTTACCTTTAAATCTTAATTTCCTATGTCTAGAATCTCAGAACACTAATGCATCTAAAAGGAGTAGGGAGAAAAAATAAAAAGACAAAGAACAGAACTTGGGAGTGATGAGGCTCAACCTTAGCATGCTGCTTAAAATATAGAATTTTAATCCTTATCTTGAACCTTCACATATTGCTACAAATGTAAACACAGTTCCAGGACCTAGCAACACCAATATCATATACAGGGGGAAAAAAAATAGATACATTTAATTTGGATCCCTATATTTAACTGTCTGGGAATCATGATTTTGTTTTATGAACTGTCAGATATTAATCCTGCTAAGATCCCAGAGTTGTTACTTAGGGACAAATAGTATCCACAACAAACAAAACAATGAAATGCTATATATATCTACATATGGGTTCAGGAAACTGTACAGGTAGAAATGAAACCTGAGGAAGGCACTTTGATATTCCCACATAAGACTTTGATTTTATTGGTGTTTATAGTGTTTTATTTTAATAGAAAATTCCCTAATATTATAGGTTTCCAGAACTCAGTTGGTTTATAAGTCTATGGTTTCTAAGGGAAAACAGAGTTCCGGACAGAATTTGTGGGTTATTTGAACCTCCTTTAAGTAATAGAATATAGATATAGGCGTGAAGTTCAACTTTGTTCTTCCTGACTGTAAATCCTATCCTTCCTTACCACCATTCTCAATTTAAAGACTGTGAGAATGAACTGTAGGACAAAAGAAGTTGACAGAATGAACCTGACCATAGGTACAGAATAAGAAAACACAGAAATTAGTTTGAGAGAGTGTGAGAGAGATATCATATAAATCAAAAAGAATTTTTGTTTTGCTACTTTTTTTTTTCAGTTGTAGAAATTTTAATCTCAGCACTGTTGATATAATTCTGGGCCATATATTTATTTACTGTGGGACTTGTCCTGTGTGTTGTAGGATGTTTATGAATATTTTTGTCTTTTATCCACTAGTTGCCAGTAAAATTGCTGCCCAAATTGTGAAAATGAAAACTGTCTCCAGACATTGCCAAATATCCCTTGGTAGTCAAAATCACCCCTAGTCTAAACTGTGCTCCAGAGGACCCAAATAAATCTCTTCAAATGCAATTACAGTCACGGTAATTTTGAATAATTGACTGTGTGCTCTCAGTCAAGTTATTTTCCATTTCTGGGCTACTCCTTTTTCTTCTCTAAAATTAAGTGCTCTAAAATCTTCTGTAGCTCTAAGACCAGAATAGTGTAAGGTTTCTATTCCTTAACAATGCTCTGTACATTTTCTGACTGCAACCAGAAGATTCAGTAAGGATTTTGTTATGAACTACCTAGAACGGATGTAAATCTTGTATTGTGGATTGTTCTGTTTTTTGGTATAACTTTGATTTATTCAAGAAGGAAATAGACAGCAACAATTATATTTATGGCTATTTGGACAGACCATGAACTACAGTAATAATGATCTCTTAAATGTGGGACCATATAATTCATTCAGAATAAATATCAAGAACCACATAGATAGGAAGACACAAACTCACAGGAGTCGGTGAGCTAGGGAAGGAGTGCGCTGCCAAATTCTAACCAAATACCCTCACCTACTACAAGCCATCTGTAAAAGAGGATATATTTAATTTGTGAAGTGAAATGAAAGTGTTAGTCACTTAGTCGTGTCCAGTTCTTGTACCCCTAGACTGCAGCCCACCAGGCTCCTCTGTCTATGAAATTCTACAGGCAAAAGTCCTAGAGTGGGTAGACATTTCCTTCTTCGGGGAATCTTCCCAATTCAGGGATTGAACCCACGTCCCCTGCCTTGCAGACAGATTCTTCATTGTCTGAGTCATCACAGAAGCCCACATTTCATTATAGGTCTTCCATTCTCTAAAGCATCAGTTAACTGTCTCTTGTGGATTATAAAAAGGTGTAAACAAGACTATGTTATTCAATTCAGAGATATAGGATCTCCTCAGGCCCCTACCACATCTTGAAGGTCTGACTTAGTTACTATGAAAGACACATAATAAGAACAATAAAATATAAGCTCATTTATTAAGAAGCTTAAAATCCAGTTAAAGAAACAGAGTTATCTTGAGTGATTCAACAACAAGTGATAGTATGATACTATATATTAAGTACTAAATTATGCTTAAACATCACAGGAGGGCTTCAGAAAGAAGGTGATATATTAGATGAGACACAAAATTATTCAGTCCATCAGAGATGCTTGAATAGAGCCCTAAAGCCTATTTTTGGATAACATCTGAATTGTTTTAATTGTATTTGGTCATAAATGAAGATGAAATTTTATATATATATATATATATATATATATATAGTTGACAGGGAGCTGACATACTTTTAATGACTAAGGATATTACGGCTTCTTATTTTTCCTGAATATGTTTTATTGAGCTCCATTTTGTCAGGGTGTGAAGATATGGCCTGGGGTCCAGAAGGACAGAAAGAGGAAGAACTTACAAATGTATTAATAGAAGTCACTAGGAGAAAATGAGTTAAATGAGTTACACAAAATGTTTCTTCTTAGATTTCTGTATTTCACATAACAGCACCTACTAGTGACCAGAATTGTTAATTTTAGAAGGTTTATCTTATTTATTTCAACACACAGTATTAGCTTTTGCTAATAATAAAAATATAAAAATTGGCTTCCAATTAATCTTAATAGCTAGGATATCTATTTTGTAGAACTAATATTGTTACTTTTCACCCTGTTCCAAAGAGGTTTTGACTAACTAAAGTCACATAACACCAAACTTTGATATAAAAAACTGTGCCCCCCACAGTATAAAGCAATCATCAATTTAGAAGAATGTTTTGAAACTACTAATGGTATCTTTGAACCTTTGAATCTATAGAATATCTCAACCAAAGTAGAAGACAGAAGTTAATATATCTCATTAGGTAGTTTTAAAGATGAGTCATTCTCCCTCCCTCATACAACACCCAAAGCATATTGCCTATTGCTTATTTAAATGACTTTAATGTTTGTGACAATGAAATATACTAGGTTTAAAAGTAATTTTATTTGAACCAAAGGGATATATGTGTATACTAAAGAAATAAGCCCACTTGGAATATACACTCTTGCACTGCATGTAATTTAGTAACATTATATCTATAGACCCTGCTTCTGTACTTGCTTTGTTCAATTGCTCTGATACTTAACACTTAACTTGGACAAATAACATGATATATCTTAATCTCTGTCACTTCATTTTAAAATGGGAGGTTTAAACTAAATAATCACTATGATCTCCTCAACTCTAAGAATTTGTATGTATAATTTTAACCTCTATTTTCTTCAATCTTGTATGCATTAATACAAATAGTAATCTTACCATTTCAGATGCAGTGTTTGAAATGCTAATTAAATTTTTGAAGCATTCATTGTTTGTAATGATTACAATTACTATTTCTATAAACATCTTACTTTCTCAGCAAAATTTTAAGTATTTTAAGGATAGGTTTAGTATTATGTGCTCTTTTATTTCATTCAGCACAATGATTGTTGATTGACAGATACCTCAATAGAATCAGATTTTTTAGAACACTTGATTCCATGATAGGTGTTTTCCAGGTGCAGAGAATGGAAGACGGTGCAATCAACATTTATTTATCATTTACTGGGCCAAACACACAGGTAAGGTAGGCATCATGTCACCCATTTTATAGTGAAAGAAACTTAAGGGAGTAAAATTTAGTAGATCCAGAATTTACCCCTTAAATGTCTGATGCTAACAGCTGTAATTTTTTTTCTATTAAAAATTATTATTTTTAGAAATAACACTTCTTCAGTTCATTTCAGTTTGGTCACTCAGTCGTGTTTGACCCTTTGTGACCCCATGAACCACAGCACGCCAGGCCTCCCTGTCCATCACCAACTCCCGGAGTCCACCCAAACCCATGTCCATTGAAGTTGGTGACCCCATCCAACCATCTCATCCTCTGTAATCCCCTTCTCCCCCTGCCCTTAATCTTTCCCAGCATTAGGGTCTTTTCAAATGAGTCAGCTCTTCGCATCAGGTGGTGAAAGTATTGGAGTTTCAGTGTCAGCATCAGTCTTTCCAATGAATATTCAGGAATGACTTCCTTTAGGATGGACTGGTTGGATCTCCTTGCAGTCCAAGGGACTCTCAAGAGTCTTCTCTAACACCACAGTTCAAAAGCATCTATTCTTCAGTGTTCAGCTTTCTTGATAGTCCAACTCTCACATCCATACATGACCACTGGAAAAATCATAGCCTTGACTAGACGGACCTTTGTTGGCAAAGTAATGTCTCTCTCTGCTTTTGAATATGCTATCTAGGTTGCTCATAACTTTTATTCCAAGGAGTAAGTGTCTTTTAATTTCATGGCTGCAGTCACCATCTACAGTGATTTTGGAGCCCAGAAAAATAAAGTCTGACACTGTTTCCACTGTTTCCCCATCTATTTCCCATGAAGTGATGGGACTGGATGCCATGATCTTAGTTTTCTGAATGTTGAGCTTTAAGCCAACTTTTTCACTCTCCTCTTTCACTTTCATCAACAGGCTCTTTAGTTCTTCTTCACTTTCTGCCATAAGGGTGGTGCCATCTGCATATCTGAGGTTATTGAGATTTCTCCCAGCAATCTTCATCCCAGCTTGTGCTTCCTCCAGCCAGTTTCTCATGATGCATATAAGTTAAATAAGCATATAAGTTAAATAAGCAGGATGATAATATACAGCCTTGATGTACTCCTTTTTCTATCTGGAACCAGTCTGTTGTTCCATGTCCAGTTCTAACTGTTGACCTGCATACAAATTTCTCAAGAGGCAGGTCACGTGGTCTGGTATTCCCAATCACTTTCAGAATTTTCCAGTTTATTGTGATCCACACAGTAAAAGGCTTTGGCATAGTCAATAAAGCAGAAGTAGATGTTTTTCTGGAATTCTCTTTAACTTTACAATTTTGTCTAGGTTGCTTTCTTTTGCCAGTTTGAGTCCAGCTTCACAGCTAACTATAAAACTCATATGCCACTGCCTTCTTCTTCTTTAACATACACAAGGATATATTCACAAGTGTGAACTCACATACACTCACCAGAACTCTCACTAGAAACAGATAGAATTCACCTATTAGGAAAAGAGAAAGGAGAGTCAGTCACTTCACTTGCTCTGGTTCTCAGTCTCTCTTCAGTTTATCTTTTCATTTTTCTGGTAGCAAAGGCAATTTGAATTATTACTAAACAAGAAAACTCAGAAAACAAAATAAAGTTAAACACGTTTATGATGATAGCTGGCTAGTCCTTTAAAGTATAGAATAGAGAGGACACTTAGAACCCTTAAGGTAAAGAGCACAGGGAAAGAAGTAAAGTTAATTTAAACATCTTTCCAACTGAAGAAAAAACTAAGGCCTAGACCTTGCTGTAATAATTGGGGATGGAATTGTAAATCTGAAAGGTTACAACTTGCTATGATGCAGGTTCTCAGATACCAATCAACAAAATCACAAAGGCAACCAACATCATAGGGTGAAGGAAAATATGAATTTATGATAAATATGTCCATCTCTCTCTCTCTCTGCTGTTGTGGTCTTTCCACTGGTGAAATCCCCAGGTCTTGACACCATAAGCTCTTTTACACTGCTCTCATGTTTTATTGATATATCCAATTTCTTTCTCATTTCTACCAGCAAATACATTTAGCTAGGGATTTTCATATCCCATTGTGAAAATAACACTTTGATTCAATTCTCAGATTCCCTAGTCTACTGCTTAGAGCAATCACAGAATTATATGAGAGAGCTAATGCAAATTTTGTTTTGCAAATAAACAAGTGGGCGGGCAGAAATACAGAAATTGTGAATTTCCAAAAGCCTTGAACAAAGTTGTGCTTAGCTCTTCCTTTTCACATGAACTCTATCCCATCAATGATATTTAAATCATAATTCAAAGTCTATTCTTACCCATCTATCTACTTTTGATAATGCTGGAATTTAAGTACTATCCATGTATTTAAGAGTTTTCTCCTAGAAGATATAGTGGTGTTTTCTGGACCTAGCTTCATTTCATGGACTAATAAGCCATGTAATCCTAAGTAATATTTCTTATGGATGTCAGTTATTTTATCCACAAAATAAGTCATTGAAGTGCTTGCCCCTTCTCTTTTTATCTCAAAAATGCTAAGGATTGCCATCCACTCATTTGTTTGTTCACTCATTCTTGTTTATTATTAATTATTGAGGATGTTTTATTTGCTCTTTGCTTGTTTTGCATAAACTATTTTCCTTGGCCTTGGAAGATGATTTTGAAGAGGAAAGTGTTTACAGCATTGAGAACTTACCTCTTAGTAATGTTGACAAAAGAAAAGGAAAGAGAGTAAATTAAACATGCCACAAAAAACTTGATTTCAAACTACCTACTCATATAGTTTACCTTTAACTTCAGAGATGCCCCAAATCCACTCACCCAAGTAAAATTACAGATTCTCAATTTGACCTCCTCACTTGCAATGAGCTTTCCATCTATTCCATATGAGCCACTCACTTCCATGACTACTATCTTGACCTTACCAACACCTGGACCTCTGAAATGTTGAATCCTATTATCTTACATTCTAATCATCACCTTTCTCTTCCCAGATTATTTACTCTAGACCTCCACATACAGTCAATTGACTTTGCAACTTTTCTACCCCTGTCATCCCAGCCATGTCTTTATCTCCATTCTTAACCTATATAAGTCTTGTGGTTCAGTAATATAAACACACACTTGTAAATACCTTTCACACTCCTGCCCTATAAATTCTTCTTGAAAAGTCCAATCCTTTTTAAATCTAACTGCTTACTTTATGTGTATACCTGAAAAAATGAATATGGTTATAGAAGATCACACAACTCTGTTGACTGATTTCACTTTGAATTTATCAACATGTCAAAATAGTCTTAGTATACCTTCCTAGTAAATTTCTTTATTTTAGAAAACTACTATTTTATACACTCTACATTCCTCTCAACTATCCAAAGTCCTCTCTTCAGCCCATCACTCACAATTCATGACATCATCTCATTTTTTATAAAGAAAATAAACAAAAAGAAAAAGTGACTTGACTATCCATCAAGTTGTCCATCACCTTACATACATCTCAGCCCAAATTGCTTTGCCTTCTCCTGCATTATAATGAAGCAAATGTTGATGCTTCTATCTAAAACTAACCTTTCCAGATGGGCATGAATCCTTATCACCTTCCTAGTACTCAGGCTGGACACTGATTATAGTTCTCCCCTCACCCACCTCTCTGACATCTTCAGGTCTTCCCTTAAAACATAATAATTTCCTTAATCAAAAAAAAATACCCTTTAATATAATCTTCTATGGAATCCTCCTTCAATCTCATTATTTTTCTATCCTTCACCTCATTTCTTTGCTTCCTCTAAGAGTGGAACTAATAAGGTATTTCTTCTATCCACAGTCTCCATGTTTTCACTTCACATTCTCTCTCAAATCACTATTATTCAAGTTAAATCCCCACTTCTCTATAAATAGCTCTTAGCAATGTGCTCTTCCTCCTGACATTTCTGAATGGCAATCTTCTATTCACATCAAAATGACTTTGTATCCATATTTGCCACAACTGATCACTCCCTCTTTCTGGAATACATTTTTCCATAAGTTTGACCATTCCATTTTTTCTCTTATGTCTATTTTTTTCAACATTTCTTATCAATCTCCATTTCTGCATCATCTTTTGCTCAACATATTAGTTTTAGAATGTCCTAAGCTGAAGTTTTGGTTTTCTCCTCTAACAATAGTCTCTCCCTAGATGAAGTCCTCTAAATTTAAAAATATACATATTCTTAATGAATTAAATAAATGTAAATACTATTTATATAATGTTGAGTCATCAAAAATATATTTCAAGGTGTTTGAGTTTTAAACTCATGTATTCAGTGAATACATGACACCTAGTTTTGGGCCTGTATGGGCATCTGAAAATCAAGATGTCCAATTCAGAACTCTAATTTTCTGCTCCAAACTTTCTTTATTTTCTGTCAGTTTATATTAACAGTATGTGGCACTACCATTCAGCCTTCTTTTAGGACTCTTTGGATGTTTTCTTTTATCATTCCTTCATCATCACCAATTCTCATCAATCCTATTTGTAGAATATACGTATAATATGTTCACTTCTTACCACACTGTACCTCTCATCCCAGCTACCACCACCTGTTATTGAGGCAACTAGAATGGCCTCCTATCTGACTCCTCCTGCTCTTCTTCATCATCTTGTCTCCCCTGGTCTTACACAAAAGCCAGAGCAATCTTCCGAGAGCATGCTACTGAATACATCAGCCCCTCTCTAACATATATGCACTCAGGAACCAATGACTTACTATTTCAATTAGAATAAAACAAAAATGTTTTTCCATAGACCATTCAGCATACAAAATCTGACATGATCTGGGAAATCCTCTTCTACTTGATTTGATCACTTATTATCCTTGCTTTCTACTGACAAGTTAGGCTTTTTCTTTTTTCATAAGATAAATATAATACTTTGGGATAATTTCACATGCTTCTTCTTTACCCCCACCTGAAATGTTCTTCCCCTGACACTGCAGGTTTGTTTCCTCCTAACTCTAGTTTTACTTTAAATGCTCTACTCCTGACAAATGCCCTTTCTGACTAGATGTAATCAATGATAATCTCAAGCTAGCCGCTCTACATACTCATTATTTATCACTACTTAAATTTATCTCCTGTAGTTTTGTTTAACCATTAACTATCTCCTCTCACTAGAATGTAAACCCTCTTAGAGCATGCAATTTGTCTTTTCTACTACACTAAGTGTAAGCTTGAGTTCAACACATGCACTGGATAAATGAATATACAGTTTGCTATTAGAAAATGTATAAAATCAGGAAATATGTAATGTCATCTAACCTGGGAAAGGGGAAAACACAGCATAACACTATTTTTAAACAAAGGTGACCAGTCAGGGAGATATGAAAGTCTGACATTTTCTGTGAAAAAGAAAGTGTTCAGTGTGATCTGAAGAGAGGGTCCATGCAACAGAGTGAGGTAGATTAGGCTGGAACATGCAGACTCAGTTTGAGAAAGTCATCATGTGATACATTAAGTTTCCTTCATCTTACCCTCACACACTAAGAAGTAGGCACAGCTTTTTACACTGAATTGTGACATGATAAATTGTAAGCATAACAAAGGTAACAGGGGTAGTTAATCATCATAAGAAAAAATGATAATAGCCCGGGCAGCAGTCTAGAAGGAAGCAGAAAAGGGCCTGAAAGGAAGCAGGATGAAGAGGACAGAAGATCAGCCTCTACCACAGACTGAGTTGTCAAATGTTCCCATATGAATTTAATGTATTATCTCCAGATATCGATTCTTAATTTCTGATCCTGAGTACCTAACAGATGACTAATGGTGAGTTTACACGTCTCAGCCTAAAACTCTGAACTTGATTGCACTTAAGTTTGAAATGTACCATCAAGAAATGAAACTGATTCAAAATTATATTCTAATTATTTAAAAAAGTGTGCAAATATACATACATGCAATCTATTCTATATACATACATGTATATGATACCTGAGAATGTGCATCACCTATATATATATATATATATATATATATATATATCTATATGCTGCTGCTAAGTCGCTTCAGTCGTGTCTGACTCTGTGAGACCCCATAGAGGGCAGCCCGCCAGGGTCAGCCATCCCTGGGATTCTCCAGGCAAGAACACCAGAGTGGGTTGCCATTTCCTTCTCCAATGCATGAAAGTGAAAGGTGAAAGTGAAGTCGCTCAGTTGTGTCTGACTCTTAGTGACCCTGTGGACTGCAGCCTACCAGGCTCCTCCATCCATGGGATTTTCCAAGCAAGAGTACTGGAGTGGGGTGCCATTGCCTTCTCCTATATATCTATATAGTAACAGATATAAAACTATTCAACTATATATATGATATTTATCCAAACAAACAGTAAGTTTATCTTGAATAAAACATACATATAGACAGGCCAAATAAAAGTAAGTAGAAAATATTATTTTCCATCAAATAATTTTTAAAAACTTGAATTTTGAGTAAAATGAAAAACTTGTTATTTTCAAATACATAGGGGAAAAGAAAGTTTAAATATTAAGTGAGATAGTCAGATGGGAGATTGAGAGTCTGAGTTTACAAGATGTGAGGAAGGTAGGGATCAGGAACCATGGATTGTTGAACAATTACAAGAACTAAAAACTTGGATTATTGAAAAATGTGGAACTCTGCCTTGTGAATGGGTGGGTATGACAGATCTCTCGTTTCCTGCTTTCTGTAGGCGTTCAAATTGCATTTGCAGTCTCGACATAGTTGGTTTATTTGCTCACCTAACTACTCATTTAAGACTTGGGAAACCAAAGTCTAGAGTCTACTGAGGAGGCCACCAATGAGAATGTCTAGCTACACTTCAAGTAGAATTGCACAGCTATAATAATACTTTAATGATTCATACAATGTATTAAGAATAGTGATGCATCCTCCTTGAAGCTATTCTACAGGCCCAAAGAAGAGAGAGGCTGAAAACAAGCTGAAAATCAGAGCATATAATGAATGACACTTGCTGTATAAGTTCAGAGAATGACTTATTTTTCTGGTTATTTAAAATCGCTGTTCTGTCCAAACAGGAGAATAAATGGATGAAAAAGATTTCTAAAGTAAAGACATGCAAAATGTCTGCTTTCCAGCAGTTGCCAAATAATAATTACCCTCTCAGAAAAGTCTTCCACCGAGACCAACTTGGCGTTTAGACAGACCCTCAGCGACCTGCCCCTCAGCTAAGAGTTGGTCGCAAAAAACCGTCGACACCACTGAAGCTTGCCTCACATTTAAACTTCCACTTTATTAATTCTTTTCTTTGGCAAACATAAAAATGAAAGACGGAGAGAGGAAAACCTGAGAAGACAGTGAGGTATGAGAAACAAACAGCCCTGTCTCGCTTTATCCAGGGCTTTGCCACAGCCTCTCTCATTTTCTGACTATTGTTATCCAAGAAGCCAGGTGGAGTGCTGTGCAGGCAAATACAAGATTATCTAGACAATAAGCGGTATCTGTGTGCAGTAGATCAATTGCATGATCCTGAAGATAGAGAACTGACCAAATCAAATGGGCTTTCCATTCGTTATTTAGACTTTGAAGCTCTATTTTTAAAATTTCACTTTGTCTTGCTTCCTAAAGGTGTTCATTCAAGTAAAAGAATGTGCACTCTAGTTTGGGCTAAATACCCCTCAGCCTAATAAAGGCAATTTGTAGCTGGGCTTTTTTAGATACAAAAGCACAATTTGAGATCAACTGAGTTGTCAGGCACTTCTTAAGTATCAGATAGGAGCTTACTTTTTTCTATTCTTTGGAGATGTGCTTGGACTGGAAATATTTCTCTTATAACTTCTAGAATCCACCTTTCTTTTGGGTACTATCCTGAAAAGAAGAACCATATATATACCATGCTCTCACTCTCCAACTAACAGATGTGTTTCAATGCATCTCTTATCTTAGAATTCTTATTCTTCTTAAGGTTCTTTGCAGTTTCATCAAGGCAGATCACACCATTTGTGATCTGTAGTCATCTGTTTGCATTCCTAGGATCCAAGCCACTTAGAAGAAACCAAGAAATTTTGCATTTCTTTACACAGACTCCTCTAAATCTTTGAGAAATAGTGATTAGTTCATTTAAGGAGGTACAGAGAAGCAGAGTGAGTATTGAATTTACAAAAGAGGTTGCTACCCTTAAAAGTGGGAGGTCTTCAAAATGACCCTTTGGGCCTGAAGTACCAACACAAGAGTCTCTTACATATGAAGTCACTGAGTTGTTAGGCAACAGACTTCATTCTGGCTTCTGATCTGCCATCACCACTGTGTAATCACTAGTGTGATATTCGAGTATCTTGAAGAAAAAGATTTAGCTATGATTCTTGGTGCTAATGGTAAAGAAACTGCCTGCCAATGCAGGAAACATTAGAGACACAGGTTTGATTCCTGAGTGTGGAAGATCCCCTGGAGGAGGGCATGGCAATCCACTCCTGTATTCTTGCCTGGAAAATCCCATGGACAGAGGAGCCTGAATTCCATAGAGTCTCAAAGAGTCAGACACGACTGAAGCGACTTGGCACACACATGACCACATTACTAACCTAATTAAAACCTCGAAGAAATTTTAGTTATTATAACAACAGAGAATGTCAAACATAAACTTAGTAATAGAGTTTTCCCTGACAACAATTAACTTTATCATTGGTTTTCAGAATATGATCTCTTAAGTAGAATCAGCATTTCTTGGGAAACAGAAATTCAAGTTCTTAGTCCCAATGAAGACCCACTGAATTGCAAACTCTGCAAGTTGAGCCCAGCAAACTGTGCTTTAGCAAACATTCCAGGTGAAACACTCAAGGTATGAGAACCATTTATCTGCAGCACAGGGATATTTTTATCAACAGGACTTAATTTATATTTGCTTTCACTTTAAAATATATATTTATTGTCCTATCTGGGGCATACACTTTCAACAAAATGAAATGTTGTCCCTAAGAAGAGAAAGTTGTTTTGCAGGGGAAAGGAGGATAGGAAAAACCTTAGATTTTGCAACAGATATTGCCCTCTAAGGACCACAGTGCACAAAGAGACATAGTATATTTGTGGCATTAAAGTATTATGAGTGAAACAGACAAATAGAAAAAATATATAACAAAAGTTATCCTCAAGAGGTCAATAAGGAAAAAAATAACTGAGAACTTCTAATCTAAGAAAACCCACTAATTTAAATTAATTTCATCCTTAACCTGTCCTTTATTGTGCCCATTTTTGCATGAAATATTCCCCTGGTATCTCTAATTTTCTTGAGGAGATCTCTAGTCTTTGCCATTCTATTATTTTCTTTTATTCCTTTGCATTGATAAGAAAGGCTTTCTTATCTCTCCTAGCTATTGTTTTTCTCTGCATTCAGATAGTTATATCTTTCCTTTTCTTCTTTAGCTACTCTTCTTTTCTTAGCTATTTGACTGAAATGGTATAGGCCTAACAGAAGTAGAAGATACTAAAAAGAGGTGGCAAGAATGCACAGGAAAACTACACAAAAAAGATCTTAATAATCCAGATAACTATGAAGGATGACCACTTACCTAGAACCAGACATCCTGGAGTACAAAGTCAGGTGGGCCTTAGGAAACATCACTATGAACAAAGCTAGTGAAGATGATGGAATTGCAGCTGAGCTATCAGTTCAGTTCAGTCGCTCAGTCATATCCTACTCTTTGCGACCCCACAAATCACAGCACGCCAGGCCTCCTTGTCCATCACCAAATCCCAGAGTTCACTCAGACTCATGTCCATCGAGTTAGTGATGCCATCCAGCTATCTCATCCTCTGTCATTCCCTTCTCCTCCTGCCCCCAATCCCTCCCAGCATCAGAGTCTTTTCCAATGAGTCAACTCTTCACATGAGGTGGCCAAAGTACTGGAGTTTCAGCTTTAGCATCATTCCTTCCAAAGAAATCCCAGGGCTGATCTCCTTCGGAATGGACTGGCTGGATCTCCTTGCAGTCCAAGGGACTCTCAAGAGTCTTCTCCAACACTGCAGTTCAAAAGCATCAATTTTTTGGTGCTCAGCCTTCTTCATAGGCCAACTCTCACATCCATACATGACCACAGGAAAAACCATAGCCTTGACTAGACGGAAAGCCAACTTTTTCACTCTCCACTTTCACTTTCATCAAGAGGCTTTTTAGTTCCTCTTCACTTTCTGCCATAAGGGTGGTGTCATCTGCATATCTGAGGTTATTGATATTTCTCCCGGCAATCTTGGAAGTATGTGATAACAACTATTTCAGGCTCTGGTGATAAGCAGTGAGCAAAAACTTCTCACCTTCCTTAAGCTCACATCCTATACTTCTTGTTTATGGAGAGAAACACCATAAACGTGATAAGTAATTGAAATGCATAGATTTTTAAATGGCGACTTGTTTAGTAAAATAAATACATAAATAAAAGAGAAGGCTCAGTGTTGGGTGGTGTGTGGAGGATGAACAAGAAAAACTTACTGGGAGGAAGACTATTAAGGTTATATAGGGTAGGATGGAAGGTGTCCATGGAAGAGGCAAGAGTTCAAAATAGTGATGTAGAAATAGTCAGCAAGAACTGTAGAGAACAAAGTGCAGGTGAGGATCTTTGAGGAACAGGAGTAAAAAAGCCTGACTTCAGATTTTATGCAAATAAAAAGAGAAAATAACATCATATATATATATGACCCATATATATATATGGGTCAAGCTAGATATATTAGAGTGCACGTGTGCTACGTCACCTCAGTCATGTTCAACTCTTTGTGGCCCTATGGACTGTAGCCCACCAAGTTTCTCTGTCCATGGAGTTCTCCAGGAAAGAATAGTGGACTGGACTGCCATGCTCTCCTCTAGGGGAGTCTTCCTGACCTAGAAATGGAACCTGCACGGGCAGGTGGGTTCTTTACCACTAGCGCCACCTGGGAAGCCCCAGATATATTGGAGAAGAAGACATCAAAACTTAAATGACAGTCCATGTCTCTGAAATAGGTAAATACTGAAGATGTTTAAAGCATACAAGGAACAAGATTCAAGTGGTGTATTAGTCAAATAAACAAGGAAGTAGTAGACAAAACATATTAGAAAGAAGGTAGGTGGAAAAAGGAGTCAAATGTCTAACAGAGTTTATTAGACTAGAAGCTTCTTAGAGTGTAGGATCTGCAACTGTGTTAAAGTTAATATCATCTAGAATTATGGCATAGGTTTTCAGTTTTCAATAAACTTCTTAGACAAAATTTATCTAGATACAAAGATATAAGGGCTGAAACTAGTATTCTGGCATTGAAAAAAGTACATCTACAAGAGACCTTACGTAATGCATATATGTGGAATTTAGAAAGATGGTAATGATGACCCTATATAAAAGATAGCAAAAGAGACACAGATGTAAAGAACAGACTTTTGGACTATGGGGGAGAAGGTGAGGGTGGGATGATATAAGAGGGTGGGGTGATATAAGAATATTCTCTTATATACATTTTTCAATGTATATTACCATATGTAAAATAGATGGCCAGGGCAAATTTGATGCATGAAGCAGGGCTTCCAAAGCTGGTGCTCTAGGACAGTTCAAAGGGATGGGGTAGGGAAGAAGGTGGGAGGTGGGATTCAGGATGATGGGACACATGTACTCTCATGGCTGATTCATGTTGATGTATGGCAAAAACCACCACAATATTGTAAAATAATTAGCTTCTAATTAAAATAAATTCATAAAAGATAAAGTAAAATAAAAAGAGAGACCTTACAAATTAATTATTGCAAAGATTCAATGAGAATGTGGGAAACAAAGAAAGAAAGGAACATTTCAGTGGTTTGAGACAGATGGAGAATTATGAAAACAGCATGCTTACATTAACCAAAATTTTGAGACTGTTTCACCTAAGATGAAAGTTCCATGGATATTGTTGGAAAGGAAATCTGGAAAGATGAGACATTTTGGGGCTTACTGATTATAAACATTGTGGTTGAAATCATATGGTTGAATGGTACATAACCAGCTGAAAATCGCTTTTTTTTTCACTTCCAAAAAGTCATTTCTCCTCCCTGACTTCAATTGCATTTACAAAATAATACATTCCTAACATAAAATTTTAGAATTAAGACTTTATGATTTCTCGTAAAAGTGGAAGATTCAGGACTCAAATTTTGTGAACAAAACCGTATACAGCAGACACAAAGAGAAGAGAAGAAGATAAAGGAAAGAAGGGGAATGTAAATATATCAGAGTACTTTGCTACAAGTAGAGCCAAGAAGCAAGTTTATAGAAATGAAAGATGATTGAGAGTATAAACGCCAGGGACCAAGGAGCGTGAAGAGCAAAATCAGGCCTCAGACACTTAGGTGGCTAAAAAAATCACAAGTAATCTTTGTGAAATCATTAGCAATCCAGTGATGGGTACAAAATCAGACCCTGGGGTGCAATGGAACATACAGTAGGATGTGAGAATCCTCATTAATCATTTTGTTTGCCTTGGCCTGTATCTACCACTCTGTGGCTCAGACAGTAAAGAATCTACCTGCAATGGGGAGACCCAAGTTGAATCCCTGGATTGGGAAGATCACTTGGAGAAGGAGATGGCAATCCACTCCAGTATTCTTGCCTAAAGAACTCCATAGACAGAGGACCCTGGTGGGCTACAGTCCATGGAGTCTCAGAGTCAGACGCAACTGAGTGACTTCAAAAGCCATGATGAGATAGATATCTATCTATCTATCTATCTATCTATCTATCTATAGATAGATAGATAACAGTGTCAACTACAAACTGGCACTTGCCAAGAGCACTGCCAGCAACTGAACAACAAGAGCATTTGCCATCTGCCTCTGTGGAGATTGAATTCTGTGCTGCTGTTGCTATTGACCTTCAACATGCCCTGAGGGAGTTCAGGGTGGAGTGAGGCAGTCTGTGATAAAGGGAATCTAGTGGGACAGGTCTTTAGATAGTTAGATATTTTCATGAACTGAATTCATGATCCCAATTCTTGCATCTCCTAATATTTAGGAAAGTACTAAATCCTTTCATGATGACATCAGATCCTCATGACTAGCAGAAAACCTCTTATGAAGTAAATGCTTGATTTTATTGAACTCTTTCATTAAAATCTTATATATTGATCTTCCCCCAATACCTCTTGGGAGCAGTCTCTCAGAAATAACTGAAGGCTGCAATCCTCATTTTGCCCCAAATAAAACTTAACTCACAACTCTTAAGTTATGCATCTTTTTTAGTCAACAACAGATAGCCTCATAAAAATTAAGAAAGAAATAGGATCTCACTTAAAATTCAGGATATCTAACCACTTAGGAATCATTAGAAACAGAGATTGGGGTTATTGAATTCTAAATACTATTAAACTTTTCTTCATTTTGTGTCACCACTTACCTATATTTTCTTATATATTCAATACTTAATACCCCCACAGTGATGAAAAAGTGTTTTTATTTGACTAACACAAGATGGTAAGTGCTTTGGAAGTCATTATCCTGATTATCCTAAAAAGATTTTGAATAATCCCTCAAAATATCAAGGCATGGATCATATAAGCAATTGTTAAATATTTTTTAAAACTCTTGTGACATTGAATAACACACAGAACAGTTGTGAAAAAATTCTAAAACACTCTGATACACCTATTAACCCATATTGTCCTTTCTGAGGTCAGAATGAGCCTGGTCAAAATACTATTGTTCTGAAGGTTCATTTTTTCTAGTCCTGTCTCCCAGTTTTCAGTATTTCCCTTCCAATCTTCTATGCCACTTTCCATATTTTTACCCTTAGGTATCTATGTGCTCCCACCTAACACTTAAGTAATTCTAGGGGATTTTTGGCTGATAAAAGTTAAAAGTATTAACTCATAGAGGATATTTGCATTTCAAAAAGGAACTCAGGGAGACTAAACTTTGAGATCCAAAGGGGAGATGTACAAACTTTAATTTCAAACATTGTTAACAATGGTTGGAAAAAGATTTGGAAATAGTAAAGACATTTGGCAATTCCATATCTCACCTTATAAGTCTTCTAAGTTTCCCCAACAGTCATTCATGCATGCTAAGTCACTTCAGTCGTGTCTGACTCTTTGCAACCCCATGGACTGTAACCAGACAGACTCTTCTGTCCATTGGATTCTCCAGGCAAAAATATTGGAGTGGGTTGTCATGTCCCTCTTCAGGGAATCTTCCTAACCCAGGGCTTGCTTGAACCTGTGTCTCTTATGTTTCCTGCATTGGCAGGTGGGTTCTTTACCACCAGTGCCACCTGGGAAGCCAGAAATTATTAATATTTGGAGAACTATATTTCACTTTCACTTGACCTTGAAAATGATTGAGGTTATCTTTCAATGACTAACTCCCAACAGCTTAGCTGAGTTTACATAAAAAGTCATTTCAATCTCTGGAGATGACTAGTAAAAAAAATTTTTTTTCTTTCAAATAAAATAAAAATCCATAGCACTCCCTCATCAGTCAAAGATTTGGACTTGTTTCAGTACGTTAAACATTGGAATATATTGAACAAAATCAATGATATCTCTTGTTTACCTTCCAAAGAGTTCCTCATTTCTTAGATACCTATGGGATAAATTTCCATCATGAATTTTCTGCTTCATCAGTAAGAACCAATCATGTACAAGATTGTTGCAACATCAGCAGAAAGTTTTACAGCCTTAACATGAAACCCTCATGTTGTCTTCACATCTTTGGAAAAATAACAAAATTCCTTCCTTAGAGTTATTTTGGCGGTGATATAGCATAACTAGCATAAGAGGGTATTTGTTTGAAAAACTGTTGCTAATTTGATGTTACTTTATGCAGATCACTAAGTTTGTCTCGGAGAAGGAAATGGCCTCAAGTTCCTCGTTTATAAGTATACAATTGTATGCAATGTACAAACAAATGAAGAGTTGGCTAATGATTTCAAAAATTCTCTTCTGTCCACACGGATATGGATATGTCACGTTTCTGGACTCTAACAGTTCTAATAATTCTCCCTCTTAAAAAAAGCAAGCAAGCAAGCAAGAAATAAGAAATAATTTTTCTTTTTTTTTTTTTTTGTTTTTGTTTTTCATCCTGGTAATTACATGCCATTATCCTATTTGTCTATTAATCTTTTGCTCAAGCAGTGCCTGTACATCTAGATCCAGAAAAAGGAAATGAGTTCTTAATCACCCAAGCCAGCTTAGATCTTAAGGATATTGTTCCTCATTTACTCCTTTTTTGAAGTGGCCTTCTTCTGACACAGACCTTGTTGTCTACAAGAAAGGAAAATGGAATGTGCTTGTACTGGGGTAAAGCTTTATGTCTTACTTTTTCCAATGACCTTTATCTCCTTATTACCACCCCTCTGCCAAGTATCTAGTGCATTGGAGGCTTCTCCTTCTGTGATCCCAAATTCTCACTACCAGTCCTGTGTCTTCCACATATAAGGCTTCATCTAGGTCTGCCAGGACATGAATGATTCCTTAAGTGAACTGTCTCCGTATTCCATTCACTCAAGAACCCTTATTAGTTATCCTAGGGAAATGAAAACAAATTTCTAATAATATATAAATGGAATTTATAAGATGGAATAAAATTAAATAAGTCTTATTTTCTCTCCCTCAAATGCTAAAATGGCACCTGTGTATCATCTTAGCTCAAATGATTCAGCTGTTAAAAGACCTAACAGGTTGGTTGATATATTATTTTGAGTAAAGTGTTGCTTTCTCTTGTGGTAGCATATATGATATATGGCCCTCCAATTCCAAGTTTATCTTTTAAACCTCTGTATACTGTCTGTACCCTCCACTCAAACTAGACTTGTCCCTGCTCCCAAGAATAGCTATTGGTTCTCCCACATATTTAGATTTTAAACACAGTTTAAATTTAACTTTTTTGAGTCCTCACTTTCACAGAATTTTATTTATATCTACTTCATAGGATTATGATAATTCAATGTAAAGCAGTTAGCACAGTGAAGTGGTAACCATTATTTCATTGCTTGCTATATTTTCTCTTTTCATTCTTTAAGCACTGAGAGAAATATTTTATGTAAGTATGGGTAAAATTAATAATGAATTGAATTAACCTAAATTAATACTTGTTAATTGGTTAGCTTAAAAATATTGAAAAATAACACCCAAGAAGGGGATGGAGAAAGTAACACTAATAGTCTAAATAAACACAAACTGAGTCAAGATAAATGAAGGAATTCAGCAGATCTCTGGCAGATTTCATGGAAAAAGCACCCAAAGAGATAATCATCTGTCTTACCTGGATCAATTTTATTTTCCAAACCTTTAATAATTTTAAAAAAGTGTTGCAGACAGAGCTGCTTTATTTTTGCAATAGTTTTTGCCTTTAATTTTTATAGAACTCAATCAACGTTTCAGCTTTTCTCTTAAAATCCTTCCCTTTTCCCATTAGTCTGTTAATAATCATTGCAGTCCTGACAAAAAAAAAATAATCATTTTGTCAGGTTATTATGCATTCCTCAGCACTGTGAAAAATGAAAAGTGGAAAAATCACATATTTTTCAGCTGACTTAACACTGCATAAAGTGCTAAAATTATTAATTGAACATCTTGATTATAAATTAGGTGGAAATAATGTTGAAGAAGCAGCCCCTAGTCATATAGGATTATTATTAGGGCTACACACTGAATGATTGGAATTTCATTCTGGTAGTAGTAAATATAGTTAATGCCAGTAAATATGAGCTCATAGATTTTGGTTGAATATCAACCAAATCAAGCAAGCAATTGCCTCTGCAATTTTAAAGTTTATATCCTAAAGCCACATGACTACTGCATCTTTGCCCCTTTAGCTATTTGAGGACTACATCAAGAGTTTAGAGCCAAGCTAGTAGCTATCTCTCTTCTGGAAACATTTAACCCAAAATCACAACATTTTTAAAACCATAGTAAAATTCACTCCACAAATTTCAAAGAGGCGATAATCTAAAATGAAGGTTGGTGTATATTCACCTCTAAATAGTACCATGAAAAATGTGTTCATCTTGGGCAAATTTAAGTATCATCCATCTATTAACAAATGTTTAGCTTGCTAAAGATAATAAACCTACTGCAAACCTCAGAGACAAATTGACTAGCATATCAACATTTAATACTTAATTAAGGTAACTTTCATCTATTCTTTGAAGTAGGACTAGAAAGATCTCTGTCTAGGATATTTCTTATATTATTTGGAGTAGGTTTAGTTGAGGAAAACAAATCTCAAAATTTCAATGGCTTAAAACAATAAAACCTTTCAGTTCTTACTTACGTAACATTTCTGTGTGCATGCCCAGATTATCAAGGAAGCCCACTTCCATGTAATTGTGTAGAAACTCTGGAATAATTTTATGTATCAGCTTGGCTATGATGTAGTGTTCAGTTATCCAATCCAACAGTAATTCATGTGCTGATATGAAGGCATTTTGTAAATGTCGATAACATATAAAATCAGTTAATTTTAAGTAAAGGAGATTATCTTCTGTAATGTATTGAGTTTCATCTAATCAGTGGAAAGGCCTTAAGGACAACATGAGTATCCCCAGAAGGAGAAGATATTCTGCTTCAAGACTGTAGCATCTGTTCCCAAATTTCTAGCCTGCCCTACTAATTCTGCACTTGTCAGTTCCCACAATGGCTTAGGCCAACTTCTTGAAATAAATCACTTAATATATGTTTATATTTTATGTGAATGATATATATATATATATTTCTTCTATTTCTTTGGAGAACTTTAATATAGACTCTCCAATTCCTTCTACCTGATAGCTCTGCCATTTTCATCTTTCTCTTCTCACTGGAAGAGGAGAAAAAACACAGAAAGAATGTGCAAAGATCTGGAAGTAACAAATATTATCTGTTTGTACTCCTTTGTCAAATATTTAGTCACCTGGTTATGCCTAAATGCTTGAGAAGCAGAAAAATGTCACTTATATAGAAAGTAGGTTTTGGTAAACAGCTAGTAGCTTCTACCAAAATTTTTAGCAATGTGATCTGTAAGACAATATTTGTAAAATTGTGTTTATATTGTCACTTTAATTTTATATTTCTTATTTTATCTTTCAATGAGGCATTTGAAGTGAGCCTCACATTTGAATGTAGAGAAAAGGATGGAGGGTCATTGGCTGCAGAAAGAGAGGAAGTTTGAAGAAAGAGATAAGGGTAGGGGGAAAGGGAAAGAGGGATCTGTTCCATGTGAAGAAGTGATACACCTAGAAATCTGATCTTCTTTGCCCATTTCCTCTATGATAGTGAATTGTTACCTTGGTGTGGAATCATTACAGATAGCATGCTTGAGCAACACCACCCAAAAGCTGGATATGCTGATTTGGATCCTAGAGTGAATGGAGCAATGGTGATAAGTGAAGATAGAATGCATAGTCAAGAATTCAAATTCACTCTATAGACAACAAGGAGTTAAGTAAAGCTTTTGCACAGAGATTTATGTGATCAATGTCAAAGTCAGGCATTAGACTTGCTTTATTGTAAATGGGTAAGATAGGGGAGACACATGAGTTAGGCTACTTAAAAAGAAGATTTCAAAAATGGTATAGGACAGAGGTAAATGCCTGCACTATGGCAAGTGCAGTGGTAATTAAAAGAAAAGTAAAATGAGTAATGCCATCATAGTATTATGGACAGAACTTAATGCCTCATTGCATATGGGCATTAAGTTGGAGAAGATGTATTAAAATATTGCTTAGATTTCGAATTCTGGTGATGAGAGGCTGGCATACACTAGTTTAAATTAGGGATAATTTACCTGTTCTCCTGGATGCATAAACTTCCCTGAAAAGATGACTAAGGTATTAGGTCCTGCTCGTAGCACACAGAGTGCTGTGTGAGCCCAGAAGAGGGCATGAACCTTTCAGGAATGCCCACTTTCCTTTACAATCTTTGTACCTCTTGTTTTACTATCACCTGCTTCATCACTCCAGAAAGACATTTAATGTTCATTAAGGAGATATAAATAAGTTGCTCCCTTACCAACCCAGCAACTGGGTCAATTTCACACTGAGTCATTAAATGTCTTAAGAACTGGTAATCAGTCACATTTTAATGACAACTTTAAAATGGTATTTTAGAACCAAAAGATTTATATCCTATTAAGAGATGATTATAATATACTAATATAAGAGGGCTCACCTATTGAGAGCTGTGTTTTATGGAGGAAGGAGAGGAGGATAACTACTTTGTAATTTTGAAAACAGCTGACCATTTTGGATATTCCATTTAGCTATCTTTTAATTTGTGTTTTGGCAGATACATAGGTAGCCAATATATGGTAACTTTATTCATATTTGAATGGGAAATTTTAAGTAGTAAATGTGAACCCAAGGAGCTGAATCAAAAAGAAGCCAAGTATCAAAATGAATCCGCCACAGGCATACATGTGTTCCCCATCCTGAACCCTCCTCCCTCCTCCCTCCCCACACCATCCCTCTGGGTCGTCCCAGTGCACCAGCCCCAAGCATCCAGTATCGCGCATCGAACCTGGACTGGCAACTCGTTTCTTACATGATATTCTACATGTTTCAATGTCACTCTCCCAAACCAATACAATTATGTAAAGTTTAAAAATAAAATAAAATTTAAAAAATAAATAAATAAATAAATAAAAAAAAGAAGCCAAAACTGGTGATTTGTTTCATATATGATATTATACATATTTCAATGCCATTCTCCCATATACCTGTGGCAGATTCATGTTGATGTATGGCAAAACCAATACAATATTGTAAAGTAATTAACCTCCAATTAGAATAAATAAATTTATATTAAAAAAAAGAAGCCAAAAAACAAACAAACATACAAAACAAGCAATATGCCAGTGGTTAAAAGTTAAATTAAACCCGTATATAAATGATGGCAAAATAGTTATATAACCAGTTGATGGGAAAATGTGTATCACAGTGGCACTTGCCATGGGATCCTTTCTCCTCACTGAGGGACTACAGTGGAGGAAGAGAGACACCCTCATTGCTAGCTGTCCCCCTTCTCTTTGTCTCTATTCAGTCTTGCTGATAGCTCATTTTCAGGGATGGATGTTTCTGTATATGTTTTGGTGGTAAGCATTCACTAGAATCTCACAATATTTACATAGATTATTTTTGTAATAAATAAGTCTTCTTCTGCCTGAACTGTTCTTGCCACTGTTGTATCTGTATTTGTCATTTTATTTTCTTCTATCAAATCTCTACAATAGCACATCAGTGTACTATATTACATGGGTGAAGAGAACATACCCTTTATCACTGAGGAATAGTGCTTCAGGTACGTTTTAGAATTACAACTGATGTGCTCGGCTAAATTCGGCAATGCAAAAACTTACAAAATTTACAAAAATGAATATTCTTGCTCTTTCTTGTATCTCATATTTATTTTCCTCCAGATGAGAAAATAATGCCAAATACATAGAATATTTAAAATTTATGAAAACAAAGACAATGCAACAGTAAAATGGCAAAAGATTTGAAAAAGCAATTAGCAAGAGAGGTAAACATAAGGATTTAACTTTACTAGAGATCAGAAAAAAAGAAAAAGAAAAACCATAGTGTGATACCAGGAAAAATTTGCCAGAATGCTGAGAATGTAAAATAAGTGTATAAAACATGAGCAAAGATGTAAATAAAATTGCATTCTCATACATGGATGGTAGAAGTTTAAGTTGATATAACTTATTCAGAAGACTCTTTGGCAATATATAGTAAACCTGAACTTATGCATATTTGACAATCCACAAATCTCACTTCTGAGTGTCTGTGTGTGTATATATGTATATATATATATATATATAAAAGGAATCTATACATTTTTTTCACCAAATGATATGTAAAAAATGTTTGCTACAGTACTATTTGTAATTAGAAAAAAAATAGACACAACACAATTCACAATTATCCACCAATGGTAGAATGCATAAATTTTGTATAATTACACCACAGAATATTGTATACATAGCAATGCTACACAGCTACATGTAACACTGTAGATTATTTCCACAATCAAAATGTTGAGTAGACACAAAAAGCATATAACATTGCTTTTGGATTATATAACATTCCAAAACAAGTAAAACGATGTAGGTATTAGAAGTGCAAATAGTGTTCATCCTTGAAAGGAGAATGGTGATTAGCAGGGGACAAGAGTAGTCACCTAGGAAGATATTGATATTGTGGTTTTCCTTTCTTTTTTTTACTTAAGTGCTGGTTATATGACATCTTCAAATTCAGAAAAAATTCATGAAGCTCTGATATAATTTGTGTAATTTTGTTCATGTGTATTTTAATTAAAAGCATACATTAATTTATACATGTGCATGTACGTGTGTGTATTTTTCCAGGTATTCCAAAGTATACATTATTGCACATTGGACATCATTTATCTCCATTATTTACCTGTTTTCCTTTGGGATATAATTAAAGTATAAACTGAACTATGGTTAGATCAATGAGTATGGTCTATGCAGATACTTTCAATGCTGACCTCAGAGTTACTAGTACCATCTATATTCGCATAATTATTTTTCAAGGGTTAGAATATGAAATATCAGTTTCTTCAAGGTATATGTTCCAATATAGTATACTAACGCATATATATGGAATTTAGAAAGATGGTAACAATAACTCTGTATGCAAGACACCAAAAAAGACACAGATGTTTGGAACAGTCTTATGGACTCTGTCGGAGAGGGCAAGGGTGGGATGATTTTGGAGAATGGCATTGAAACATGTATAATATCATATGTGAAACGAATCGCCAGTCCAGGTTCGATGCATGATACAGGATGCTTGGGGCTGGTGCACTGGGATGACCCAGAGGGATGGTATGGGGAGGGAGGTGGGAGGGGGGTTCAGGATGGGGAACACATATACACCTGTGGCGGATTCATGTTGATGTATCCCAAAGCCAATACAATATTGTAAAGTTATTAGCCTCCAATTAAAATAAATAATTTACATTAAAAAAAAGATATGTGTTCCATTTCCTGCCTTATCAGTTCTGCCTGTCCATTCACTATCATTTACATCTCTTTGATTGTTGCCAGAGAGGTTTAGCAGTATAATTCATGTGTAAAATAAGCTGTTATGTATTGTAATAAGAAATTTTAACAAATTGATGTAATTTAAATAATGTAAATTGTAGACAAATTCAATAATTGTAACAAAAACATAGTTTCAAAGAGAAACACAAGTATTTGTATACTTCCTCATGGAAATACACGATACCACCTAAACAAAAAAATTTTTCAAAAAGATCAAATCTAAATATGATTAAAACTTGATCAATTTTTAGAAAATGAAGGAGACACAGAAAATATGAAACAATGTTATGAAAAAGGTATGAAAAATATGATTACCAAAACTGAGACTGTGGAAAATGCTATAGGCCAAAGATTCAGTTTTGTAATGTTCAAGGGAAAAAAAAAAATAATGAAGATACAATTTATAAATTGGAAGAGAACTAAAGACATATCACAGTGAATGGACCTTGAATTTGTATTAAACAAATACACCTTTAGACATTTATTGAGATAATTGGCATATATGATCATAAGAAGCACTTATTAATCCTTTAAGGAGCCTAGATGTATGACAATTTGTTTTTTTAAGATTTGTCATCTTTTTAATATCCCCTATTAAAATATCTACAGAAGAAAAGATATACTATTTGAGTTTTGCTTTAAAATATTATGGAATGAGGGAAAAGACAGAGTAGTATAGATATGAAAGGACTGGATAAGAGTGGATGAAAGTTGAACATAGATGAAATATTTATGGTTATTATACTATTCTCTGAAATTTTGATTAGGTTTGAAACTTTCCATGATAAATTAAGGTAAAGGTAAGGCAGGGAGGTGGATACTTGAGTGCAATTGAAATTATTGCATCTTCTAGAAAGATAATTATAACAGCAAAACTATGAAGACAAATATTAGCCCATAGAACAAATGCATAGATGTGGATCTCGGATGCAGAAACATCCCATTAAAAAAAGATTGTTCACAACAACTAAGAGGTGAGACAAGGGCAGGTGAACATCCACTTGATTGCAAAACCCAAGAACTAAACACCACCACCCTCACTTTATACCTTTGTGAATTAGTCACAGTATCAAGTTATTAGAGAGGCACTTTTGATACCTTTTGTGCTTTGGGGATACTTTTTACTGGGTTAAAATTGCTGCTGTTAGAAAATCAGTGTCAACCATGAAGTTTTGTTGACCCTCTGGGCAAAGGTGAGATAAGGGGGTCAGGCTTAGAAATGAAGACAAGAGGGGAAATGTGCGAGGAGGAGGGCAATATGTCAGAGAAAACTTTCTTTCTTTAATGAGCTGGATTTTCTTCCTTGTACCCAGGAAAGCCTGTTATGCTTTGTCTCAGGAGAGGTGTAGAGGACTGCCTCTTGCTGCCCTCTGCTAGTGTCCTGATCATCAGTGTCAACAGAGTAGCCCTGTAGCTGCAAGAGAAAGATTGAGAGCAGTTCCAGATCTGCCCAATTACAGTTTATGGAGCCTGGCCCCTGAGAAAGCAAAAGGTCAGCACTTTCTCTGAGCATCATCTGCAAAGGTTCACTCTGCCTTCTCCGAAGTATCCCTTGCAAAAGTGTTCTGTGGAGAAGCAAAAAATTTCTGTTCTGCTTTCAGATCTGTCACTTTTATCCTGAGTCTCTCTCATTTTGAAAATGATCTTGGAGATTTTGTTGAACTTTATCAGTCTTTAAATTTATATTCTTTACCTCTGGATAAACTTCTTCATAGCTATTCTTTTTGACATTGAGTGAGAACAGAGGGAAGTAGAGGGATAAACTCTAGGATGATTTTCATACTTAAGTCATGTAAGATGTGTTTTGGTTTTGTTCTTTCTTTTCACTTGTTTATTCTTTTTGTTTGTTCAATTTTTATCACTTCCTTATATATTAGATATTACAGAGAGAAGAAGTGATTTTCTTAATAGGGTAGTAGATGACACAAACCATCTTACTTTGTCACTATAGAGATAAACCTCCCATATTTATGCTGGGTGTTCCCATGATTCATTCTTTGCAATACCATCCTAAATGCACAGAATTATGTACCTTACATGCAAGTCTAATCACAACAACCCCTTGCTCAAGCAAATCTCTGGCTCCTCACTTTCTAGACAAAAATTGATATTCAGCTCCAGTACTTTTGCCTGGAATATCCCATGGACAGAGAAGCCTGGTAGGCTGCAGTCCATGGGGTCGCTAGAGTCGGACACGACTGAGTGACTTCACTTTCACTTTTCACTTTCATGCACTGGAGAAGGAAATGGCAACCCACTCCAGTGTTCTTGCCTGGAGAATCCCAGGGACGGGGAAGTCTGGTGGGCTGCTGTCTATGGGGTCGCACAGAGTCGGACATGACTGAAGCAACTTAGCAGCAGCAGCAGTGGCTGTTTGTAACTTTACTTTTATATAAATTTTCATAATTCATGCTGCAATTGGTATAAAATATTTCACTAATTCAAAATTCAAGAAAACATTATATCACAATTATTTTCTCACATGTTTTGTTTAGCAAGGAGCTTCCTATATTTCTCTTGAAACCTCTCTTTCAAAATAACCAAGTACCTCAAGGATTCGTCAGTCCAAAGGAGTGATTCCAAAGGTTGAGCTTGAAAGGTGATACAAGTGCGATGTACAAACAACTGTCTTGCAGCATGAATTTGGTTGTGTTACTTGGTATCCCTGTTAAATATGGGTCATGCACAGAGCGTTGTGTCCCTTAAGTTCTGGTTTCTTTTAGTCCATAATCGAGATACAGTTTTCCATTCATATTCTGCAAAGCTCAACTTTTAATGACTCTAGAGCTGGAAACAGAGAGACTTCACATTTTCAGTCTATATACTTGCAGAATTAGTTGATTTTTATGGATTCTGAGCACTTCTGTAGTGACCAGGTTAACAGCTTGGACTCTGTTCCCTCCCTGTGAATTCTTGAAGATCTTCCTCTGGGAATGAACCTGAGACAGGATCACCCAAAGAACTCTGTAAAGTTTCTTGAATTTTCATCCCCAAAGAGAGGAGGGTGATAATGTTTCATTTTTTATCACCATTGTCCCAGTTCTACAGAAAAAAGTTGTTTCAACACATCCACTGAGCTCTAAATACCAAGATCAGGAATCTTTTATAGGACACACATAGACAGAATCCATTTATATCCTTTCTTCATGTAAGGGGTGCCAACTGACATTGGGTTTATTATATACTTATGGGAATCTAGGTAAGTATGTGTTTTTGCTTTTTATTCTATCAAGGATCATCTGCTCCAAGATTAGTAGATAAAAGAATTTTAATTGTAGATTAAAAGTAATGTTTAACATATATTTGATCCAGTAGTTGTTATAAATAGCTATATAATTATTGATTGTTAAATGCCTTTTCAGTAAATAATAAGTGTTTGTATGCAGGAACAGTGGTATTTTTACCCTTGTACAACAAAACAATGCCCAGGCATGTGATATAAGCTCAATATATATTTGCTGATAAATTAATGAGCAATGTATAGATGTCAAAGTGTTCTATGATATCAACTATGCATCAAAATATGAAGAAGAGTTAGTAGGTAAAAGAAATTGAATGCACAAAATATTGAAAGTCTCTGCAGGATACTGTTGAATGAGATGGGAAAAAGAGAGGAAGTGTAGAGAGGTAAGAGGATAATGAAGATACTTATAAACATTTTCATGAAGCTGGACTTTATTCTAAGGTCAATGGAAAAATGGTTTAGAATAAAAAGCAGAGAAGTTTATTTTATAAACATCACTGTGGCTTCAACATGGAGGATGAATTGGAAATAACAAACTTCGATCTGCTTTAGTAATCTAGGCAAGCAATCATAGAACCTTGTGAAGGACAGAGCAGCCTGGCATGCTGCAGTTCATGAGGGAGCAGAGTCAGATACTATTCAGTCACTGAACAATAACAAAAAAAACCAAAATCATACAACCCTGAATTTAAGGTCGTAGTAGAGAGTAGGGGAAAGACTAAGTATATATTTAGATAATGTAACTAACACAATTCTACAATTGATTATAGGCAGGGAATAAGGGAAAGATGAGACAAAGTTAAAGTTGAAATTTTTCATTGAACAACAGGAAAGAACATGGTACCATTTAGTGGTGACAAGAGAAAGAATATTGGAGGAGTGTTGCAGTGAGAGGGAGAAGATTGAAATCAGTTTCAGGCATTAATTCTGGGTGCGCAAACAGTTGGCTCTGCTTCTCTCAAGCTAAAGAAGGAGATCTAATGGACATGAAAATTTGGTGACTTTTAATATATGGCACAGGAATGGAAAAACACTGCATACTGAATTTCTACCCTGAAATAGTGTGGCATTTTTCTAGAGTACTGATTTGAAAGGACTTTGGGGTGAAATTCTTTCATAGTGATAAAAATGTGTTTCCTGATTAGTGAGGACTGGTATGCATACAGACAGGAGTGGGAATTGAAAAATATTTGCAGCATTCATTTATCCTAATTGGATAGTATTTGATGCAGTGGGATATATGGAATTATGTATATATAAAATGAAAGTTAAAAAGAATTAAGGCAGAATTCCAAAGTCCCCTAACATTTTAGAAGCTTAAAAATATTGGTTTCTGATGGGCTAGAAATGGATTAGGAAGGAGTCTTTTGCTATCAATTCGACTATCATTGCTATAAGCAGAGTAGAATTACAGCAGGCAAATACCAAACTGCTATGAAAATGTTTTGGTCTTTCTTACCGTCAGTGCTCTCTTTTCATGCCAACCGAATTACAACATATTAACCCTTGGAGGTCTTAAAGAATCCTTAACTAAAGCTGCATCACTTCTGTATAACCTTCTACTCTGATTGTCATCAATGTCCTGCTGCAGTGGTTCTGTAACCAAGTGTCCTTTCAGATGTCATTTCCCAGGCCTGAGTCTCAGCCTTTCTACTTTGCCTAAGGGCTGACTTGTTAGCCTGCTTGATATTCAGGTTCTCCCTCCCAGGCCCTTGTTTTCTTTGCTGGAACTGTCTTGCCAGCCTTGTGAGTGAGCCACATTATTGACTACCACATTTTCCCGTTATAGGACCATTGGCTTACCTACCTTCTCGGTGATGGTGGTAGTTTGGTGGTGGTTTAGTTGCTAAGTGGTGTCTGACTATTTTGTGATCCCCTGGACTGTAGCCCACTAGGTTTTTCTGTATATGGGATTTCCCAGGCAAGAATACTGGGAAATGAGTTGCCATTTTCTTCTCCAGGAGATCTTCCCAGCCTTGGGATGGAACCCATGTCTCCTGCATTGCAGGGAGATTCTTTTACTGATGAGCCACCAGAGAAGTCCTTCTTGGACCTTTCCAATAATAAACTAGAGTATATTTATTATCTCCTGTATTGCAGGATCTCTGTCACTTTTTTCAGTTCTCTGGGTATACCAGTCCTCTACAGTAAATGAGTGAGAGAGAGACAGGTAATCAGTAATCATAATATTTCTATAAATGTTGTCACAAATGTAATATAAGAAAACAGAGAAAGAGTAATGCTACTTGTTTTCTGAGATCAATGAATGTTTCCCAGAGCAGGATTCACTTGGGTTGAGTTTTATACATTGGGATTATTTCTAGCATATTCTCTGATTCTATTGATAAAGCAATTAGAATACAATTTGGCTATATTCAACTGGAAACTCAACAGTACTTTAAACAAAGAAATGCTATATTTCTCACAAATAAAAAGAATTTTAAAGGGTGAGTCTACAACTGATATGGTGGCTTCATAGTCAATAATGACCAGGAATCCTTTTCTGTTATTCTCAATGCTTGACTTTCATAATTAAAGTTCACTTTGGAGTACAGTATGGCTGCTGAAGAACCTACTGTCATGCTTGTAGTTAAAGCAACAGAAAATGAAAAGGATAAATAGGAAAAATGGGTATAATATAGAATATAGAAGAGGGGTCAGTAAATGGGGAGAGGAGAATATAGAAGATGCAAGAAAAAAGACAAAAAGAAGAAAGTGAGTGAAGGAGTGAGGTAATAGCCATAACAGTAATGACAGGATTTTATAAGGAGCTATATATGTATGAAGCAAACTATTCCCTTTGGACTAAAAAAAAAAAGTACACAGTGTACTATATAAAACTGAAGTACGAGTTTTTCATTGATTGGAAGGGCAATGATTATATCAGCAATGCTATTTTCAAAAGCTGTGTTCTTCCAAATTTATTTCCCCCAATTGGAAACATCCCAGGAAACCTTCTTTCACTTAAAAGGAATTGGACTGTATTTTGTTTCTGGATTGAAGAAACTGTTTGAAAACTTGGACCATGTATTTATGGGTTGCTTTGCCAACATGTAGTGGCAATATCTTTTGAGACACTCAGCAGGGTTGACTTTGTCAAGTGTAACAAAGAATATTTCAAACATTCGGGCTTGGCAAAGTCTGCAGTATGGTTTGCCAGGTGCTGTTCTATCAATTTTTACCACCCATTTTTTTAGAAGACATTTAATCCATACTTATTTCTTACTGCTTTACTTTTTAACTCATCAAAATGTTATATTTCAAAAGCTCTTTGATATGTATGATACCTTTGGGCTTTTTCCTGCTTTTCAAAACAGGAAGTTATGTTAGCCAAGGGGAGAGGGGAGGAGAAAACCCTTGAATTTTGAAAAAGGTGTAGATTCTGGTTGCAAAAGCCTTGAAGTTTGAATCAGTGTTGAGCATGATTGGAACTATAATCATGGAAATAATGAAACTGGTAGTGAGTGGATTTTTTCATATAATTATGGATGCAGTGTCTGAAGATATCATGGACTATCTAATTCCATCCTCCACTGAGGGGTTGAATCCCTCCAGCATGTCATTTCATAGCTTGAATACCTCTGATAACAAGAAACTCTGCCTGCCAAGATCAGCATATCTTTTCTCTCAAAAAATTAAGAGGGATAAACTTGAATTCTTTACCACTGTAACATTTTTTTCATCTCTGTAACTGATGAATGTTCCCAGCATCCCCCTCTCACTTTGTGTTCCCAGAATTCCTCTCTCTGATGACCTAGTCCCATAATCCTCTCTCTTTACAGTAATTTCTACCCTTTTGTTTTAATAAACTTTCTTGCATCCTTTGTAGCTTCAGTTGTGTCTGACTTTGCAACCTGTAGCCTTCCAGTCCTTGCTGGGCCCCGGGAAATTCCATGTTTTCCTTCTGCTACATGAAACCCTTTCAAAGTTTGAAGACTGCTATGCTGTGTCCCTAATTCTCATGTTCTCAAAGTATAAAGTACCAAAGTTGTTAAACCACTCATATAGCAAGGTTTTATGTCTATCCAAAACAAAGGAAATCCTCCCTATGTACCAATGTCTGTCAATATGACCCATGAACTTTATCATCCAGAATTAAATAAGATAATCTAAATGTGCCAACCACATTTGTGCCAACCAACTCGTAGAGCTGAGCAAATGCAAACTTTATCCTGGACATTGTATTTCTGTTAATGCAATATAATTTTTTCCAAATACCTCTATCATCAACACACACACAGCACATGTATAAGGAAAGGGACATGAACATTTTACACAGCATATGGCATTAGAGACCACTTCTAGGATATTATGTAGACCTAAAGTGGATATTCAGTAATTAGAAATTGATAGTGAATGATGAAGCATATATGTGTGTGTGTGTGTGTGTATATATATATATATATATAGTATACACATGTATACATATATATATACATACATAGATACACATACATATATATATATATATCTTGTATACATATACATATATATGTGTATATAAATATATATATATATATCTTGAGTCTGCAGGCTCAGATTCACAGTAAGTACTGTCTTGAATTTACTACAGTGTTATAATGGTTCACTACTTAGTCTAACAATATTTGAAACAAATCAGCCTAGATGTTTTAGAAATTTACAGTTACTAAGTGAAATTACAGAGATCTATGGTGATTATCAGGGCTTCCCAAGTGGTGCTAGTGTAAAGAATCCACCTGCCAATGCAGGAGATATAGCATATCTGGGTTCAATTCCTGGATCAGGAAGATCCCCTGGAGGAGGGCATGGCAATCCACTCCAGTATTCTTGCCTGGAGAATCCCATGGAGAGAAGAGCCTGGAGGGCTACAATCCATAGGATCACACAGAGTTGGACATGACTGAAGTGACTTAGCAGGCACGCATGCATGAATGATGATTATCAGGCTGGATCTACTTATCAGATTTTATAGATGCTGCATGGACTTCTCAAACATTTAGATGAACTTTCTCTATCTAAATGTATATTCATGAAATTCTAACACTACAAAGATTTAAAAAGAAGACTATCCTTGATTATGATCCAATTATATCCATTGTTGAAGTCATTTTTGACATCGCAGATTGTACATAGGAAGTCTTCTTGAACATCCTCAGTTAAAATATTTCTCTTTCTCCCATATATCTCCATAGTGCTATTTGCTATTTCATTGCTGTGTAAGGCAAACGTGGTGCAGTGGCAAGAACATCATCTTACAGTGAAAATAACAGAATTTTGCATCCAAATATCAGCATTAATAGTTAAGTAACTATGTACAAGCTACTTTAGTGCCATATTGCCTCAGTTTCCTATAAAAAGGTAACAGTAATTACCTCTCAGGAACATGTATGTGTGTGTGTGTGTGTATGTGTAAGTGTACATAAAGGGAGGAAATAATAAAGAAAAATGTCAACACTAACTTTTCAAATGTCTGATGACAGATATATTTTTTATTATGATATCTGTCCCATAGTTAATTTTTCATAAATAGTTATATTTTATCTTTTTATTCCCAATGAATAGTTTATGCAGCTTTATTTAGTAAGCTCACTCTTTTTGTAGCAAACTGTAGAGATAGTTAAGCAAAGCAAATATATCTTTGTGGCTATTTGTTAAAAGTTCTGAAAAGAAAGAAGCACAATTCTGATTAGGGGTCTCCTCTTTAAAACAAAGCAAACAAAAATAGGCTATGAATACATTCTCATGTCCAGCACTTACTTCCCATAAACCCCCAGTAACTCCCAAGACTTTGGGGAAATTAAATTAGGATACCTCTAGTAATTGGGTGATGTGATTAAGAATCACCACTCAGATTTACCACCAACATTATCTGTAATTGTAAATCTCTAGATCTATTTACCGGAGAAGGCAATGGTGACCGACCCACTCCAGTACTCTTGCCTGGAAAATCCCATGGGTGGAGGAGCCTGGTAGGCTGCAGTCCATGGGGTCACTAAGAGTCGGACACAACTGAGCGACTTCACTTTCACTCTTCACTTTCATGCATTGGAGAAGGACATGGAAACCCACTCTAGTGTTCTTGCCTGGAGAATCCCAGTGACGGAGGAGCCTGGTGGGCTGCCGTCTATGGGGTCGCACAGAGTCGGACAGGACTGAAGCAACTTAGCAGCAGCAGCAGCAGATCCATTTACATTAAAACATTTATGATCAAAATATTTAATCTACTAGCATTTTTGGAAATTTTTGGAAGCTCTAGTATATATGATAAGAAAAATATTGGCATATAACAGGAAAAATTGTTACCTTTTAGATGGTAAAATTATCTTTCAAAAAGCTGAAGTAAACTATTGAAAAACCATAATATGGTGGACCAATGCAGAAAATATATAAAAATAATTGCATTTATAGTAATTAAGAATAACTGATTCAGAAATATAATAAAATTACATTTGCAAGTGTATACACACACATGCACATGCACAGAAAAAAGTTAACAAAAAATCAATTTGAAGTTATGTAAGAAAATACTAAACTTGCCTGAAGGATAAAAAATTGTCCTAAATAAATTTACAATAAAAGTTGTAAAGATTTCAGTCTCACAAATGAAGTTATAAGCCAATGAAATTTCAAAACAAATTAAAAAGGATCATTTTGGAAGATGATTATAAAATTCACATGGTAGGATTAGTGAGTAAATATAGTTTGGAAAAAAGAAATTTTTAGTACTGTACCTTAAACAGTATTATAAACTTACAAGATTCACACATATATATGACATGGAAAAACCCTCCAATTTGGCATAAGTATAGCTGGGACAAGAAATGTATGGATTGGGATACTTATTTCCACAGAACTTGATGGGGATTCAGCCTAACATCACCCTCGAAAGTAGAACAAAGAGAAAACATTTAAGATTTGGGGACAAATTTAGGCTGGGGGAGAGTAGATAAAACCTGAAAGCATATTTAAACCAAAGTAACTGAATTTTAAACATGTCAATGATTAGGATATTTAAGTTTTGCTAGAAAAAATTAGCATTTCTGTACAAAATAGATACTCTGAAATGAAACAGAACATGTTGCCTACCCAAAGACATGAGTAGAAAATTTATAGAAAAACAAACAAAAAGACTTTGCCCACTGTCATTTATATAAGTCCAGTTTATGCCTCTTACATATATACATGAAATTCTTTATAGAAAGCATACAATGTTCACAAAACATGTAACAAATGTTATATGAAAGATAATTCTAGGAATTCAAATTTAAAAAACAAAGCAAATTAGAAATTTTAGACTTTCATATATAGATAGGTGAGGAAATACCTGCTATATTCTCAAAATAGTATCAAAGGGAGACAAATAGGCACTTGTCAAGCTTTCGCAAAACTGTTCACAGAGTTTTCATGTTTGGGTAAATGAATTAGAGGAGTGGATAAAGGAAGTGTTTCTCTGATGCATGTGCTTATTTATTAAGCTATCAGGGAGAGCTGATCTCAAAAGATTCACTTAATAGTTGAAATTATTGCAGAACAGAAAGCTTACATAATCCATTATGAGGCAGAATTTTTATTGAACAACCTAATTCAAAGTCTTTTTTTATTTTTTTAAACAGCTTAATGAAGAGTTGCATCATGAATCATGGACTGGTCAGGGGTTTTCAAGGATTTAAGGATGAAGTAAGCAAATAACTAGCAGAATATATCCTTACAGTTCCATGACAGTGTAAACAACTCCCACATTATTATGTACAGTGTTACTGAGTCCAAAATCACACTCCTTGCAGCATGACAGGCCAATAAATCCTATTGTTGGGGCAAGGAATAGAGACTGTATTCAGAAAGCTAGCCAACTGAGAAGATGGTGGACTTGTGTCAAAGAACCATTGTGCTTGGGTTTGGATGCTAGTTTCTTTTACAGAACAAACAGAGAAAGGTAAAGAAGTAAAGTAAAAAAAAAAAAAAAAAGTGATAAGCTTTTGTTAATATATCCTGATTTCAGTTAGACTCCAGAGGAGATGTGTTAATATCTTCTTTACTACAGTGAATTCCATAGACTGTATAGTCCACGGGGTTGCAAAGAGTTGGACAGGACAGAGCGACTTTCACTTTCACTTTTCCCTACAGCCATTCACAGGTGAATGGAAAAGCAAAGGAGAAAAGGAAAGATGTAAACATCTGAATGCAGAGTTCCAAAGAATAGCAAGAAGAGATGAGAAAGCAATGATCAATGCAAAAGAATGAGCAAGAAAGCACTGATCAATGCAAAGAAATAGAGGAAAACAACAGAATGGGAAAGACTAGGGATCTCTTCAAGAAAATTAGAGATACCAAAGGAACATTTCATGCAAAGATGAGCTCAATAAAGGACAGAAATGGTATGGACCTAACAGAAGCAGAAGATATCAAGAAGACATGGCAAGAATACACAGAAGAACTGTACAAAAAAGATCTTTATGACCCAGATAATCACGATGGTGTGATCACTGACCTAGAGCCAGACATCCTGGAATGTGAAGTCAAGTGGGCCTTAGAAAGCATCACTACGAACAAAGCTAGTGGAGGTAATAGAATTCCAGTTGAGCTATTTCAAATCCTGAAAGATGATGCTGTGAAAGTGCTGCACTCAATATGCCAGCAAATTTGGAAAACTCAGTAGTGGCCACAGGACTGGAAAAGGGCAGTTTTCATTCCAATCCCAAAGAAAGGCAATGTCAAAGAATGTTCAAACTACCGCACAATTGCACTCATCTCACACGCTAGCAAAGTAATGCTCAAAATTCTCCAAGCCAGGCTTCAGCAATATGTGAACTGTGAACTTCCTGACGTTCAAGCTGGTTTTAGAAAACGCAGAGGAACCAGAGATCAAATTGCCAACATCTGCTGGATCATAGAAAAAGCAAGAGAGTTCCAGAAGAACATCTATTTCTGCTTTATTGACTATGCCAAAGCCTTTGACTGTGTGAATCACAATAAACTGTGGAAAATTCTGAAACAGATGGGAATACCAGACCACCTGATTTGCCTCTTGAGAAATTTGTATGCAGGTCAGGAAACAAGAGTTAGAACTGGACATGGAACAACAGACTGGTTCCAAATAGAAAAAGGAGTTTGTCAAGGCTGTATATTGTCACCCTGTTTATTTAACTTATATGCAGAGTACATCATGAGAAATGCTGGACTGGATGAAACACAAACTGGAATCAAGATTGCCGGGAGAAATATCAATAACCTCAGATATGCAGATGACATCACCCTTATGGCAGAAAGTGAAGAGGAACTCAAAAGCCTCTTGATGAAAGTGAAAGTGGAGAGTGAAAAAGTTGGCTTAAAGCTCAACATTCAGAAAACTAAGATCATGGCATCTGGTCCCATCACTTCATGGGAAATAGATGGGGAAACAGTGGAAACAGTGTCAGATTATTTTTCTGGGCTCCAAAATCATGGTGACTGCAGCTATGAAATTAAAAGACACTTACTCCTTAGAAGGAAAGTTATGACCAACCTAGATAGCATATTCAAAAGCAGAGACATTACTTTGCCAACAAAGGTTCGTCTAGTCAAGGCTATGGTTTTTCCTGTGGTCATGTATGGATGTGAGAGTTGGACTGTGAAGAAAGCTGAACACCTAAGAATTGATGCTTCTGGACTGTGGTGTTGGAGAAGACTCTTGAGAGTCCCTTGGACTGCAAGGAGATCCAACCAGTCCATTCTGAAGGAGATCAGCCCTGGGATTTCTGTGGAAGGAATGATGCTAAAGCTGAAACTCCAGTACTTTGGCCACCTCATGTGAAGAGTTGAGTCATTGGAAAAGACTCTGATGCTGGGAGGGATTGGGGGCAGGAGGAGAAGGGGACGAGAGAGGATGAGATGGCTGAATGGCATCACTGACTCGATGGATATGAGTCTGGGTGAACTCCGGGAGTTGGTGATGGACAGGGAGGCCTTTCGTGCTGAGATTCATGGGGTTGCAAAGAGTCGGACGCGACTGAGTGACTGATCTGATCTGATTCACAGGTGAACCCTGTCAGGATGCTTCCTGTGAGCTTAAACAAAGGTATTTTAACTTCACACTCAGATATGGAAGGTAAGGTTTCTGGAGGTGGGCCATTATGCATGGCTATGAGAAACATCCCTTTAGTGGTTAACTTGTAGCAAAAAAACAATAGAACACAAAGATTAAAGTAAAAGAAGTAGATTCAGTATGGAGTCAGATTTGTTCTTTTCTATTATACATGCACACCTTGGAGATATTGTGGGTTCTGCTTCAGACTACCTCAATAAAGTGGATATCACAATAAAGTAAGACACATGAGTTTATTTGATTTCCCAACTGCATATAAAAGTTATATTTGTACTATATTATAGTATATTGAGTATGCAATATCATATGTCTTTTTAAAAAACAATGCATATACCTCAACATTGGAACTTACATCACCATATGTAAAACAGATAGCCAATGCAAACCTGTTATATGACTCAGGGAACTCAAACAGGGGCTCTGCAAAAACCTAGAAGGGTGGGATGGGGAGGGAGATAGGAGGGAGGTTAAAGAGGGAGGGGACATATGTATAGCTATGACTGATTCGTGTTGATATTTGGCAGAAACCAACACAACACTGTAAAGCAATTATCCTTCAGTGAAAAAAATAAGTAAATTTAAAATTAAAAGAAAACACATTATTGAGACTTCCCTGGTGGCCCAGTGGCTGAGACTCTGTACTCCCAATGCAGGGGACCTGGGGTCAAGGAATTAGATCCCTAGTCAGGGAGCTAGATTCCACATTCCACAACTAAAAGATCCTCCATGCCTCAACTAAAGATTCTGCATGATACAAGGAAGATCTAAGATCCCCTGTGTGCAACTAAGATCAGGCATAAAGAAAGAAAGACATTTCATACACTCTTTAATGCTAAAAAATGATAGCCATCATTTGACAATGCAGGACTGCTACAGACCTTCAATTTGTAAAAAAAAAAAAAAAAAAAAGGCAGTATCTTTGAAGCCAATATTTTAAAAAGTAAAGTATGAGATATGCTTATATTACAATAAAATATAGAAACATTGACAAATATCATCACTGCTCTCTTAGAGAGAATTGCTCTTCTTATTAACCTTTTCTTTCTTCAGATATCTTTTTTTTTCCCCATAGTGCCCTTTGTCCATAGTTTTGCTTTCTGTAATCAACATTGGTCTGAAAAGATTAAATAAAAAATTCCAGAAATAAACATTTCATAAATTTTAATTTGCCCTCTCTTCTGAGTAGGGAGATAAACTCTCATGCCATCCTATTCCCTGAAGATCCAGATGTGTCATTAATCTGCCCAACCCATAGGCACTACCCTCCTGTAGCCATACAGCCCTTGTGTTCCAATAACCCTTATTTTACCTAAAAATGGACACAAAGTGCAAGAATGGTAATGCTCACAACTCGAATATACCAAAGAGAAGACTCAAAATGTTTTCTTTTAGTGAAAAAAGGATAAAGAAAAAAAATTGTATATTGAAGTTGCTAAAATGTAGAGTAAGAATGAATAACCGATCAAACATTGTGAAGAAGGAAGGACTTCTCTGGCAGTCCAATGGTTAAAACTTTGTCTTCCACTGCAGTGGGTACAGGTTCAGTCTCTGGTGATGAAACTCGGATTTTACATGCCTCACAGCCAAGCAAAACAAAACAAAACAAAACATAAAACAGAGGCAATATTTTAACCAACTCAACAAAGACTTTAAAAATGGTCCACATCAAAAAAATATTAAAAAAAATTGTGAAAGAGAAATAAATACGAGTAGTTTTGCCGTCACACCTCAGGTTGCAAAAATTATGGCCCCAGTTGCCCCAGTTCATGACGCATATTTAGTAAAGATGAAAAAGTCTTTAAGTTTTGTACAATAAGCTATTTTGAGGTGGGGAGAGAGACTGTAACTTTTATTACTGTGTATTGTTATAATTGCTCTAATTATTCTTTTTGTTCATTTTCCTGTGCCTCATTTATAAATTAAACTTTATCATAGTGATGTAGGTATGGGAAAAAAATATAGTAAATACAGAGTTTGTACTACATATGGTTTCAGCCATCCACCAAGGGTCTTGGAACTTATTTCCGATAGCTAAGGGGGAGGACTTCTGTAATTTAATTTTCCCTGTTATTACCATTACCTTCTCCCACATTTTTTCCTCATGGACAATCTTCTATTAACTAAACTATATATATTTTGTTGGTAAATTCTTTTATGAAATGTTTATTATTGCTCCATAAGCATGAGTGCATTTTATATTCTATTATAGATGTCAGTCTGTTACTTATATCGCTAAGCACTCATGTTGCTTTGTGAATATCTAGTCTGCTACATCGGAGAAGGCAATGGCACCCCACTCCAGTACTCTTGCCTAGAAAATCCCATGGATGGAGGAGCCTGGTGGGCTACAGTCCATGGGGTCGCTAAGAGTCAGACACGACTGAGCAACTTCACTTTCACTTTTCACTTTTATGCATTGGAGAAGGAAATGGCAACCCACTCCAGTGTTCTTGCCTGGAGAATCCCAGGGATGGGGGAGCCTGGTGGGCTGCAGTCCATGGGGTCGCACAGAGTCAGACACGACTGAAGCGACTTAGCAGCAGCAGCAGTCTGCTACATCTAACTGCATGGTCTTCCATCACATTCTACCTAGTCACTCCCCAGGCTATGGATACTCTCTGACCTTCTATTACCTTGTATAATGATGTTGTGGTGAACAACTACTTTCGTATTCTCTTTAGCAATGTGTGAAAATTACATTGAAATGTATATCTTGGAAGAAAACTACTAGCTCATAAAGTGTCCAACTAATTGACAAATTTCTGCCAGAATGCTGTTTGGAACAATTGCATTTGTGCACATGTCTACTCTAATATTACCTCATCCTTTCTTCACTTGTTTTCAAAATGGCTAGAAGTGGGTTCTTCACCACTGGGGGAATCTGGGATCCCAGCTCCCTGCCCATCACTGGTTGGGGGTGTCCCTGACATAATCCCATCCCCATTCAGGAATTGACTTTAGTAGAGCAGTATTGGAAAAGACTCTGATGCTGGCAGGGATTGGGGGCAGGAGGAAAAGGGGACGACAGAGGATGAGATGGCTGGATGGCATCACCGACTCGATGGACGTGAGTCTGAGTGAGCTCTGGGAGTTGGTGATGGACAGGGAGGCCTGGCGTGCTGCGATTCATGGGGTCGCAAAGAGTCGGATACGACTGAGTGACTGAACTGAACTGATAGGTAGAGACACCCAAGACTCCCAGACCCAAGGCCGAGGGTGACCTGTTCCAAAAAGAAGGCCAAGTCACTCCCTGTGTTACCCCACAGGTCCAAGACTAGGGCAGGAGGGCCTTAAGTTGTTATTGGCTATGCCGTGGTCTTCTATTCAATTGGGAGGAGAAAGAAAATCTGTTCAGCTTGGAGCCTAGGCTGCCTTGGGTTTCTCTTTGAGCAGCAATGCAGTACCTCTTCTATCTCAATTAAACTCGAAATCACTGAGGAAAAACTAAACAAACAAAAAGAAAAGAAAAAACAAAAAACAAAAACCCAATACCTATATACATGTGCAAAGTGTGATGAGTTTGAGCATTTCTTTATATGTTTACGGTTTCCTCTTCCCATACTATATGTTGCATCCTATGGTCACTTTTCTTTTGTGGTTATCGTGTCTTTCTTGTTTATTCTCAGGGAATTCTTTAGGTTCTAAATATTAGTCCCTTGCTAATTTTAGAAATAGAAAAATTATTCTCCCATTTTGTTATTTTTAAACTTTGTTTACAGTATTTTCCACTAAAAAAGGTTGTATATATATATATGTATATGTATTCAGTAGTTTGGGAATTTTTAATACTTTTCCCTACAACAATATCACAAAGATATTTTTGCATATTTGCTCTAATTAATTTAAAACTTTTACTTTCCATATATGTCTTTAATTCACTTGGAGTTCATTTGTAAATGGTCATTGCTGCTAAGTCACTTCAGTTGTGTCCGACTCTTTGAGATCCCATGGACTGCAGCCTACCAGGCTCCTCCGTCCATGGGATTTTCCAGGCAAGAGTACTGGAGTGGGGTGCCATTGCCTTCTCTGAAATGGTCATTATTAGTTATCGAAATTCATTTATCTCAATATGGTGAGGCACAGAAACAACCTTTATTTTTCCTATTACTTAAGTATCAGTTTTACAATGTATTAAGTTCCCAATATCCCTACTTAAGTGGTCCATCTAAAACCTTTCTACACTGTCCCTTTGTGTACCTATTTTTGTACTATTATCAGATTAACTTTTGTTGCTATGTAATTGTAGTATATCATTATTTCTGATAGACAATCTCCCTATCACAATTTACATTTTTTCAAAATTGGGGGGAAAAAAAAGTCTTCCATATATAATTTTGGGCTTAGTTACTCAATCATGTCTGACTCCTTGTGACCCCATGCACTGTAATCCCAGCAGGCTTCTCTGACTATGAGGATTATCCAGGCAAGAATACTGGAGTGGGTTGTCATGCCCTCCTGCAAGACATCTTCCCAACCCAAGGATTGAAACCAGGTCTCCCAAATTGCAGGCAGATTCTTTACCATCTGAACCATTATTTCTGATAGGCAATCTCTCTATCCCAATTTATACTCTTTCAAAATTGAAAAGAATTTGCCTGTCTTCCATATATAATTTTAGTATTTGTTAAATATTGCTTTTAAATAATAAATAGATTTTGAATATTTAAATTAAACATTTAATTGAAATGTACATTTACAAAATAGGCAAATCACAAGAGTAGAGCTCAAGCATTTTGTTTTATTTTTAAATTTAACTTGATTTTTATTAAATGAAACATTCTTTAAATCCCATAGTTCTTTACAACTTTCAAAAGTTTCACACATATGATTGTGTGTAATCCTATATTAATGCTTTTCCTCTTCTACACCTACATTGCCCCTCCCCCTTCCCTCATCCCATTGGTAACACTAATCTGGTCTCCATAACTGTGAGTCTGTTTCTCCTTTGTTACATTTTCTAGTTTGCTTTAGTTTTTGGATTTCACATATAAGTGATATCATACAATATTTATCTTTCTCCACCTGACTTATTTCATTTAGCATTTTTTTGTTGTTAATTTAGCTGTTTGTTTAGTCACTAAGTTATGTCTGACTCTTTTGCAACCCCTTGGACTGTAGGACACCAGGTTCCTCTGTCCCTGAGATTTTCCAGCCAAGAATACTGGAGTGGGTTGCCATTTTCTTCTCCAGGGGATTTTCCAGACCCAGAGATCAAACTGGGATCATGTGCCTTACAAGTGATTTCTTTTTAGCTGAATCACCTGGAAAATCTCTTCACTTAACATAATACCCTGCACTTAGCATCTGTACATGCATGCTGAGTCACTTCAGTCATGTCTGACTCTTTGCCACCCTTTGGACTATAACCCTCCTGGCTCCTATGTTGATGGAATTCTCCAGGCAAGAATACTGGAGTGGATTGCCATGCCTTCCTGTAAGGGGTCTTCCTAACCCAGGGATCCTGCCCACGTCTCATGTCTCCTATATTAGTAGGATGGTACTTTAGCAGTAGTGCCACCTGGGAAGCACTCCACTCAGCATAATCCTTTCCAAATACATCCATGTTGCTACAAATGGCAACATTTCATTCTTTTTATGGCTGAGTAGTATCATATTGTATTGTTGTTGTTCAGTCACCAAGTCATGTCCAACACTTTAGGACCTCATGGACTGCAGCACGCAGTCTCTCACCTTCAATTAAACCTGGAACCACTGAGGTGGTTCCCTGTACCTCACCATCTCATCATATTATATTTATATATATATATATATATATATATATATATATATATAGACACACACGCATTCTATTGGCTTCCCTGGTGGCTCAACAGGTAAAGAATTCTGGCAATGTAGGAGAATTAGGCACAACTTAGTGACAAACAACAAGTATTGTATGAAAGAAAAAGTGAAAGTGTTAGTTGCTTAGTTATATGAAACTCTTTGTGATGCCGTGAATGTAGCCCGCCAAGCTCCTCTGTCCATACAACATTCTCAGCAAAATACCATTCCCTTCACCAGGAGATCTTCCAAACCCAGGGATTGAACCTGGGTCTCCAATATTGCAGGCAAATTCTCTACCATCTGAGCCATCAGGAAAGCCAACCATATTGTATAAACATACTTTATTGTATACATACAACATACATAGATATGTACAAGTTGCTTCCATATCATGCTAATTGAAAATAACGTTGCTGTGAATATTGTGGGCTTCTCACCTGGCTCTGTGGTAAAGAATCCACTTACCAATGTAAGAGACATGGTTCTATCCCTGTTTTCGGAAGATCCCCAGGAGAAGAAAATGGCACCCACTCCAGTTTTCTTGCCTGGGAAATCCCATAGACAGAGGAGACTGGTAGGCTATAGCCCATGGAGTCACAAAAGAGTCAGACTTGACTTAGTGAGTAAACAACAATGGATATCATAGTGTATGTATCTTTTCAAATTAGTGCTATTGCTTCTTTCAGATATATACCCAGGAGAGAAATTGGTGGTTCATATGGGAGTTCAAATTTTAGGTTTTTGAGAAACTTCCACGGTGTTTTCCATAATGATTACACCAATTTACATCTCCAAATCCTAGCCAACATCTGTTGTGTTCTCTTAGAAGACAGTCATTCTGACAAGTGTAAGGTGCTATCTCATAAAGGTGTTGTTTGGCATTTCATTGATGATTAATGATACTGAGCATTTTTCCATGTATTTATTGGCCATCTGCATTTCCTTTTTGGAATAAATGTCTATCCAGTTTTTATTCCCATTTTTAATTATTAGTTTTTTTTTGCTGTTGAGTTGTATGAACTATGTATATATGCTGAGTATTAACCCCTTAGTGATCATATTATCTGCAAATATCTTCTCCCATTCAGTAGATTGTCTTTTCATTTTGTTGATGGCATCCTTTTCTATGCAGAAGCTTTTAAGTTTAATTTGATCTTACTTGTTTATTTTTGTTCTTATTTTCATTCCTCTAGGATGTATATCCAAAAAGACATTGCTGAGACTTATATCAGAAAGTGTTCTGCCTATGTTTTTCTCTAGGACTTTTAGAGTATCTAGTTTTACATTTATGTCTTTAGACTATTTTGAGTTTAATTTTTGTGTGTGGTGTTAGAATATTCTAAGCTAATTATTTTACATATAACTGTCCAGTTTGTTCAGCACCACTTATTCAAGAGCTTATCCTTTCTTGATTAAATATTTTTATTTTGTAAAAATAAAAAACAAACCCATACTGTATGGGTTTATCTCTGGTCTCTCTGTCCTGTTCCAGTGATCTGTGTGTCTATTTTTATGCCAGTACCATATATTTTTATTATTATTATTCTGGCTTTGTAGTATAGTCTGAAGTCAAGGAGCGTGATTCCTCCATCTCTGTTCTTCTTTCTTAAGGATGTCTTGGCTAATCAGGATCTTTGTTTTCTCAATTAAAAAAAAAATATTTATTCTAGCTCTGTTCAAAATGAAATGCCATTGGTAATTTGATAGGGATTGCATTGAATCTGTAGATAACCTTGGGTTGGATTTTCATTTTTACAATATTAATTAATTTAATCCAAGAACACAGTATATCTTTCCACCTGTTTGTGTCATCTTCAATTTATTTCATCAGTGTCTTATAGTTTTCTGAGTACAAGTCTTTTGACTACTTAGGTTTGCTGCTGCTGCTGCTGCGTCGCTTCAGTCGTTTCTGACTCTGTGCGACCCCATAGATGGCAGCCCACCAGGCCCCGCCGTCCCTGGGGATTCTCCAGGCAAGAACACTGGAGTGGGTTGCCATTGCCTTCTCCAATGCATGAAAGTGAAAAGAGAAAGTGAAGTCGCTCAGTCGTGTCCGACTCTTAGCGACCCCATGGACTGCAGCCTACCAGGCTCCTCCGTCCATGTGATTTTCCAGGCAAGAGTACTGGAGTGGGGTGCCATTATGAGATTATTTCCTTGGTTTCTCTTCCTGCTAGTTTATTATTAGTGTATAGAAATGTAATATATTTATGTATATTAATTTTGTATCCAGCAAATTTACTGAATTCATTGTTGAGCTATAGCAGTTTTGGGGTGACATCTTTAGAGTTTTCTATGTATAGTATCTTATCATCTGCAGAAGGGATTCCTAGGTGGCACAGTCCTAAAGAATCTGCTTGCTGATGCAGAAGACTCGGGAGATGCAGCTTCTATCCTTGGGTCAAGTTGATCCCTTGGAAGAGGAAATAGCAACCCCAGTATTCTTGGTGGGAAAATCCCATGAAGAGAGGAGCCTGATGGGCTACAGTCTCTGGGATCACAAAGAGTTTTGGACATGACTGAGTAACTGAGCACACACGTAAATACACACACACATACATACACACATACACTTCTGCAAATAGTAATAGTTTTACTTCTTGCTCTCCCAATTTGAATTCCTTTTTTCTTATCTAACTGTTGTGGCTAGAACTTCAAAAACAATGTTAAGGAAGACTGGCAAGAATGCATATCTTTGTCTTGTTGCTGATCTTAGAGGAAATGTTTTTCACCATTGAGTATGATACTATCTACAGGTTTCTTTGTATATAGCCTAATTATATGTAGGCATGTTTCCTCTATGCCCTCTTTCTAGATTGTTTTTCTCATAAATGGATGTTGAGCTTTATCAAAAGCTTTTCTGCATCTCTTGAGATAATCATATGGTTTTAATTCTTCAATTTGTTAATGTGGTATGTCACATTGTTTGATTCATGGATTTTGAAAAACACTTACATCTCTTAGATAAATCCTACTTGATCATGATATATGATCCTTTTTAATGTATTGTTGAATTTTGTTTGCTAATAGTTTGTTAAAAAATTCTGCATTTATGTTCATCAGTAATATTGATCTGTAATTTTCTTTTTTTGTGTGATAGTTTCAGTTTTGTTATCAGTGTGATCCTGGCCTCATGGAATGAGTTTGGAAGTGTTTCTTCCTCTGCAAATTTTTTGATTAGTTTGCAAAGGACAGATGATAACTCTTCTCTAGATGGTTGGTAGAATTCACCTATGAAAGCTGTCTTATTCTATACTTTTATTTATTAGGAGTTTTTAAATTACTGATTCAATTCCAGTACTGATAATTAGTCTTTATACTTTCTATTTCTTCTGGTTCAGGCCTGGGAGATTGTACCTCACCAAGAATTTCTCCAGTTCTGTGTTGTCCATTTTACTGGCAACACACATTCTTCTGAAGAGCATATAGAGCATTCGCCAGGATAAATCACATGGTAGGCCACAAAACAAGCCTTAGTGACTGTAAAAATATTGTAATCATACCAAGCATCTTTTTCAATCACAACACTTTATTGTCGTTAGTTATGTCTGACTCTGTGAGCCCATGGACGGCAGTACACCAGGCTTCCCTATCCTTCACCATCTCCTAGAGTTTGCTCAGATTCACGTCCTTGGAATCAACGATACCTTCCAACCATCTCGTCCTCTGTCACCACCTTCACAACTCTATGGGAGTAAAAATCAACTACAAGAAAAAAAAATTGCAAAACTCACAAGCATATGGAAGCTAAACAATATGGTACTGAACAGCCAATGGATCACTGAACTAAACAAAAAAAAAAAACTAGATACAAATGAAAATGAAAGCCTGATGATCCAAAACCTAAAGGACAGAGCAAATGCAGCTCTAAGAGGGAAGTTTATAATGCTATAAGCTTACCTCAGGTAACGCAAAAAATTGCAAACAACCTAAACTTACATTTAAAGGAACTAGAGGGAGAAGAGCAAACAAAACCCAAAGTTACTACAAGGCAAAGAAGCATAAAGGTCAGAGCAGAAAATAAATGAAAAGAGACTAAGAAAACAGTAGCAAACTGAAAAAAAAAAAAAAAGGAGGAGGCCTAAATCAATAAAATTGAAGATGTAAAAGAAGTTACAACCAATATCACAGAAATACAAAGTATCATAAGAAACTACTATAAACAACAGTATGTTTCTATAAACAACAGTATGTCAATAAAATGTTTTAGTTTTAAATGAAAAAAAATTAGGTTTATAGAAAAGTTACAAATATAGTACAGAGGATTTTCAAATATTCTCTAATTTTAAGATTTTAATTACTGTGGAATATTTCTCAAAATTAAAAACCAGTGTTGCATAACTATTGTCTAGACTTCAACTTTTATTCAAGAATCAACAGATTTCCATTAATATTTTGCTCCTGTTTCAGGATTCAGTATAGGATACAAAATTTATTTAGTTACTTTGTCTACTTGGTATCCTCTGGTTGGTGACATTTTGTCATTCATGCCTTCTTTTTCATGATTTTGAGAAGTATTGGTCAAATATTTTGTAGAAGTTTTCCTATTTGGGATTTGTCTGATTTATTTTCTCATGAGTGGATGGATTATATATGGGTGTATATAATAACTACAGGTTGTCATTAACTTTGTGATATTAACTTTGATCACTTGGATAAGGTTACATTGCCAGGTTTTTCCACTGTAAAGTAGCATCTCCCCTTTCCTATCTCTCTTGTTTATATTCTATTCTATGTAAGGAAAACACTAATTTCATCCTACAGCCAGAGTGGTGGGGAAGGTGAGGAAATTATCAAGATTCACCACCTGGAGGGACAGTGCCTACAAATATCATTTGGAATTCTTTTGTAAGAAAAATTAATCTCTTCTTTTCATTCATTTTTTTCATTCCTTTAATTATTGGCCACATGAATATATATTTGACGCTTTATGTGATATAGAAAATTGATTTTTTTGTGGTTGCTGTAGCTCAAACTGAGCTTTGGCTTTCAGGAACTCTTTCAGGTTGGTTCCTGGATCCATTTCACATGCATTATTCTTTTATTTAGTTTTATTACTTCTTTACTTTCTGGTCCTAGTTCAGAACGAATTGTTCCTAGTTCATATTGTATTTTTTTCTGCCTAAATTTTAAAATAAGCATTTTCCCAAATATTTCTCCTTCCTTTAATTATAGGATAACATTTCAAAATCAAGATCTCAGGCCTGAGAATACATGTTACTACTGAGAGATGCTAAATTTCATCAAAAGCTTATTCTATAATTTTTGAGCTAATCATATGACTTTTCAATATTTTATTCTTCTCTTAAGGCAAATTATACTGATATATTTTCTTTATTGGATTATCTTTATATTCCTTGTATAAACCAAGCTTAATTATGAAATATAATTTTAATGTATTGTTGAGTTCTCTTATTTAGTATAATTTCCATTTTCTTCATAGATAATAAACCTGCATTCCTACTTTGTTTCATTGACTTTATCTACTTACTGTGGAATCAAAATTATATTAGTCTCACAGATGGGCCGAGCAAATTTTACTCTATTTTCAGGAAGAAAAAGTATACAAAAATCTGTCTAATATATAAATAAATATATATTCATACACTTATGATTTTATCTGTTACTTATAATTTAGTAGCAATCAGTTGTGCCTGAATTCAGGGGGAAGGCAAAATTTTGCTTTAAATAGAAATATGAATTTATTGTATGGTCTATGTTGATAAAATTGGAATACAGTCAACCTTACAGAATATTAAAAACAATTGTCTGTCAACTGTTTGCTTTTCACTAATTTTCTTAATATGGGTATTTTAAATAATTTGACTTTATCATGTTTTTCAGATTTCAAATGCAAAGTCTACAAATTTTATAATTGTTCTCTTTATTTTTCATCTCATGTTTGTATTTTGTTTTATTTGCACTGTCTTCCTTCCTGTTCAGTCTTATGAGAGTTTTTCTTATCTTGCTAGATTTTTAAAAAACCAGAATTTTATTTTGTTAGTTTTGTTACTGTTATTCTTTATCTTGTTAATTTATCCCTCTCCTTCTTTGTTATTTTCTTTCTCCTTATTTTTCATCCTGTGGGCTCACATTATTGTTTTCCTTAATTTTTTTGACTTGAGTGTCATTTTTTCTTTCTTTTTTACATTTTCTTGTTATTATGCTTTTCCAACTAAGTAAATCTTATTATTCATTCCACAAATAAATCATTACCATTTATTTCTATATATTTCTTAATTCTTATTTTAATTTATTTTAAATATGAGTTATTTATGTTATTTAGTTTCTTAAATATATGAGACCTTTTTATCTGTGTTTATTTTATTTAATTGAATTGTGATTAAAATACATAATAATAATGATATTGATGATTTGAACTATTGAGGCTTTCTTTATAGCCTATTATCTTGACTTTTGGTAATTAATACATGAGTATTTGAGATGCATCAAAGTACTCTCATTTGTGAAAATACATGTTACATATATATGTGTGTGTTTATATATGTATATATATATATATATATATATACATACATTGGCTTCCCTGATAGCTCAGTTGGTAAAGAATCCGCCTGCATTGAAAGAGATCCCGATTCGATTCCTGGGTCAGGAAGACCCCCTGGAGAAGGGATAGGTTACCCACTCCAGTATTCTTGGGCTTCCTTTATGGTTCAGCTGGTAAAAAATCCACCTGCAATGCAGGAGACCTGGGTTCGATACTTGGGTTGGGAAGATCCCCTGGAGAAGGGAAAGTCTACCCACTCCAGTATTCTGGCCTGGGAAATTCCAGGAATGGGGTCGCAAAAAGTCAGACACAATTGAGAGACGTTTACTTTCACTGTGTATATACAGCCCAAGTTTATTGATAACATTTATATTCAGAACATTAGTTTCAATGCTCTCATTCTAAAATATTATATCTGGTTTCCCAGGTGATGCTAGTGGTAAAAATACATCTGCCAATGCGGGAGACATAAGAGACATGTAGTCCTGTCCTGGGTTGGGAAGATCCCTTGGAGGAGGGCATGGCAACTCACTCCAGTATTCTTGCTTGGAGAATCCCATGAACACAGGAACCTGGCAGGCTACAGTCCATAGGGTTGCAAAGAGTCACACGTGACTGAAGCGATGTAACGCACACACACACACACTTATTCTCTATTAGATGACTGAGTTGGTCCATCCTCCACCATATTCACTATGCATTGTGTACAATTCTCTCCTAAAGTCATCATTTCCAGAGCCCTCACTTTCTGTTCTAATGCATTCCAATTACATTTTAGGAATATGCTCAGTTTCACAGGATTTCTTTAATTGTACTTTTGGAATATTATTTGTGTGTGTGTGTGTGTGTGTGATTTCTATATAACTTTATTCTTTGGATTTTTTAACATTTTTTTTCCTGCAAATGCTACAAATGTTTAAGAAAGTCTATGAAAAAGCATCTCACTTTTTATATGTCTGACAGTGTTTTTTTAATCTTACATTTTGTTTCTATTTTGATAAGTGTAAATTTATTGGTTCATGAAATGGTTCATTGAGAACCCTGAAACCATGGCTAGATTGACCTTTAGTATTTTTTTTATCAATGATGAAATACATTTAATCAAGTCCTAGTACAATATATGAAAGAGATTGTTTGCAGCTAGCTGTAATATGACTCCCAAAGATGTCCACAAGGCAATCTACAGAACCTATGAATAGGTTGTCTTTCATTGTAAAGAGACTTTGCCATATGATTAAGGATTTAACCTAAAAAGTTTTATTTGCTTTTTTCTCTTCCTAGCTTCTTAAGGTGAAAGTTGAAGTTAGTGAAGGAAAAGGCAACCCACTCCAGTACTCTTGCCTAGAAAATCCCATGGACAGAGGAGTCTGGTGTCCATGGGGTTGCAAAGAGTCGGACATGACTGAGCGACTTCACTTCTCCTCTAAATGGCAACCCACTCCAGAGTTCTTGCCTAGAGAATTCTATGAGCAGAGGAGACTGGTGGCTTACAGTCCACTGGTCACAAAGAGTCAGACAGGACTGAGAGATTATCACTATCACTTTCTTCTCTAAAATAGTTACTTATTTTTATAAATTTCCCTCTAAATACTTCCTTAGTTGTATACCACAAATTGTGAAATATTGAGTTTTTGCTATTTATCAGTTCAACGAACTAATTTTAAGTAAATTCTAACTAGAATTTTAGAAGTAACTAAATTCTGATTTTATTTTTTACTTTATTCTTTAATCTTGGATTGTTTATAAATGTGTTATTTAGTTTAAAATAATTTACATTTCCCCATTTTCTTTCTGTTATTCATATCTAACTGACTGGCATTGTAGTACAAAAATTCACTTTGCATGACTTAAATCTTTTTAGATTAATTCAGAATTGTTTTATTACAAAGAATATGAACATTTTTAGTAAACATTACTTCAGCACTTGAGACTTCTGCTGTTTTGGAGTGAAGTAGTTTATAAACGTCAATTAGGTCAAACTGATTAATAACATTATTCAAATTGTTTATATTCTTGATTGTTCTGGCTATTTGTTCTTTTTAGTTTTTCAGTTCTTTTTCTTTTCCTTTTTTATTGAAGCGTAGTTCATTGACAATATTATATTAGTTTCAGATGGACAATATAATGATTAAAAATTTTTATAGATTATACTCTATTTATGCTTATTATTAAATACTGGCTATATTCCCTGTGCTGTACTTTATGTACTTCTATTTATTTTATACATAGTATTTTGACCTGTATATTGCTCTTCCCCACTGGTAACCACTAATTTCTTTATATTTTGCATTGTTTCTATTGTTATGTCTTCAGATACACCACTTTTTTCTGCTTATCTAATCTGTTGAGCCAGAGAAGGCAATGGCACCCCACTCCAGTACGCTTGCCTGGAAAATCCCAAGGACAGAGGAGCCTGGTAGGCTGCAGTCCATGGGGTTGCTACGAGTCAGACACGACTGAGCAACTTCATTTTCACTTTTTAGTTTCATGCATCGGAAGAGGAAATGGCAACCCACTCCAGTATTCTTGCCTGGAGAATCCCAGGGACGGGGAGCCAGGTGGGCTGCCGTCTATGGGGTTGCACAGAGTCGGACATGACTGAAGCGACTTAGCAGCAGCAGCAATCTGTTGAGCAATCCTATCTGTTATATTTTTATCTCAGAAACATATTTTTCATCTCTTAGTATTTGATTTGTGTCTTTTTATATTTTCCAGGACTCTACTTAATATGTCCAAATTTTCCTCTATCTTCTTGAACATATCGATTATACTTATAATAACCATTCCAGGTTATTTTCTCTCAGTTTTGTCAACTGTTTAATTTATGCCTCAGTTTTGATGGATTACACTTTCCCTCCTTATGGATTTTATTTCCCAGTTTGCATGCCCAATAATTTTTTATTCCATGCCAAACTTTGTGAATTTTACCTTGTCAGTTGCTGGATATTTTTCCACTTTTATAAATATTTTTGTATACATAGGATGAATTGTTTGATCATTTTTGGTCAGACCTTTTAAGCTTTGTTGGGTAATGCTAGAGCAGCATTTGGTTTAGGCTAAAATTTCCCCCACTTTTTGTCAAGAACTTCTTAGTGGTCCAAGAAGTCCCATGAATTACAAGATTTACCACTCTGACTACAGAGAACAGAAATTATGCCCAGCCATATGTGTGCTTTGATTATTGTTTCCTTTAATCTTACTGGTCTTTTTTTTTTTTTTTCCCCTGGCTTTGCATAATTTCTTCACATACATAATCTGACCAATACTCTGTCTACTACTCGTGGTGAATTCCTTTAAGATGTCCAGAATTGTCTCCTATGTCATTTTATCATCTTTGGTAATGTGCTTTTTATACTCTGGACACATTGACCTCTCTGAATTCCTAGGTCTGTCTCCTAAGCTCTGAGAGACAACTAGCCATTGGCTGGGTTTCTCCTGACTGCACTACAACCTAGAAATGTTTGTCAGGCAGTAAGCTGGAATAATCATAGGGTTCAACTTTTTTTCCTGCCCTCATCTCTCAAATATCTCGGTCCTTTTAACTGAAGTCTAATATCTCAGAAACTGACTTCCATTTTCCTTCTTCTTCTTTCATTTTCTGTTATGTCATATGGAAATTTGAATCTAGTCCCTTTTGCTCCATCATTTTTTTTTTAATTTGAAGTACAGTTGATTTACAGCACTGTGTTAGTTTCAGATGTACAGCAAAGTGATTCTTTTTCTAAACAATAAATACATGAGCAAAGAAAATAATATGTATATGTATTCACTGTTGTTCAGTCGTGTCTGACTCTTTGTGACCCCAATGGATTGCTGCATACAAAACTTCCCTGTCCTTCACCATATCCCAGAGTTTACTCAGACTTGTGTCGATTGAGTCAGTGATGCCATGCAAACTTCTCATCCTCTGTCATCCCCTTCCCCTTCTCCTCTTGCAGTCAGTCTTTCCCAGCATTAGTATTTTTTCCAGTGAGTCTGCTCTTCACATCATGTGGCCAAAGTATTGGGACTTCACCTTCAGCATCAGTCCTCCCAATGAATATTCAGGGTTCATTTACCTTAGGATTGATTGGTTTGATCTCCGTGCTGTCCAATAAACTCTCAAGAGTCTTCTCCAGCACCATAGTTTGAAAGCATCAGTTCTTCGGCTTTCAGTCTAATTTATGGTCCCAGCTCTCACATCTATACATGACTATTGGTAAAACCACAGCTTTGACCAGATGAACCTGAGTTGGCAAAGTGCTGGCTCTGGTTTTTAATACACGAAATTCATCATAGCTTTTCTTCCAAGGATCAAGCGTCTTTTAATCTCATGGCTAGAGCCACCAACTGCAGTGACTTTAGAGCCCAAGAAAAGAAAGTCTATCACTGTTTTCATTGTTTCCCCATCTGTTTGCCATGAAGTGGTGGGACTGGATGCCATGATATTAGTATCTTGAATGTTGAACTTTAAACCAGTTTTTTTCACTCTCCTCTTTCACCTTCATCAAAAGGCTCTTTAGTTCCTCTTTGCTTTCTGCCATTAGGGTGGTGTCTTCTGCATATCTGAGGTTGTTCATATTTCTCCCAGCAATCTTGATTCCAGCTTGTGCTTCATCCAGCCCAGCATTTTGCATGATGTACTCTTCATATAAGTTAAATAAGTAGGGTGACAACATACGTCTTTGATGTACTCCTTTCCCAGTTATCAACCAGTCCATTGTCCCATGTCAAGAAATATATGTATAACATATTTATATGCTTTTTCACTTTTTCTTTTTATGTTATTACAAAATATTGAGCATAGTTCCATGTGCAATATAGTAGAACCTAATTCAGATCAGATCAGATCAGATCAGTCGCTCAGTTGTGTCCGACTCTTTGCGACCCCATGAATCACAGCACGCCAGGTCTCCCTGTCCATCACCAACTCCCGGAGTTCACTCAGACTCACATCCATCAAGTCAGTGATGCCATCCAGCCATCTCATCCTCTGTCGTCCCCTTCTCCTCCTGCCCCCAATCCCTCCCAGCATCAGAGTCTTTTCCAATGACTCAACTCTTCACATGAGGTGGCCAAAGTACTGGAGTTTCAGCTTCAGCATCATTCCTGCCAAAGAAATCCCAAGGCTGATCTCCTTCAGAATGGACTGGTTGGATCTCCCTGCAGTCCAAGGGACTCTCAAGAGGCTTCTCCAACACCACAGTTCAAAAGCATCAATTCTTCGGCACTCAGCCTTCTTTACAGTTCAACTCTCACATCCATACATGACCACAGGAAAAACCATAGCCTTAACTAGACAGACCTTTGTTGGCAAAGTAATGTCTCTGCTTTTGAATATGTTGTCTAGGTTGGTCATAACTTTCCTTCCAAGGAGTAAGCGTCTTTTGATTTCATGGCTGCAGTCACCATCTGCAGTGATTTTGGAGCCCCAAAAAACAAAGTCTGACACTGTTTCCACTGTTTCCCCATCTATTTGCCATGAAGTGATGGGACTGGATGCCATGATCTTCGTTTTAGTTATGTATTTTATATATAGTAGTGTGCATGTGTTAATGACAAACTCTTCTTTCCCCTTTGGTAACCGTAAGTTTGCTTTCTATTCATGTGGGTCTATTTCTGTTTTGTCAATAAGTTTATTGTATCTTTTTTTTTAATCCACATATAAATGATATTATATATTTTTTCCAACTTACTAGGAAAAGCAGTATGTCAAGGCTGTATATTGTCACCCTGCTTATTTAACTTATATGCAGAGTACATCATGAGAAACCCTGGGCTGGAAGAAACACAAGCTGAAATCAAGATTGCTGGGAGAAATATCAATAACCTCAGATATGCAGATGACACCACCCTTATGGCAGAAAATGAAGAAGAACTAAAGAGTCTCTTGATGAAAGTGAAAGAGGAGAGTGAAAAAGTTGGCTTAAATCTCAACATTCAGAAAACGAAGATCATGGCATCTGGTCCCATCACTTCAGGGAAAATAGATGGGGAAACAGTGGAAACAGTGTCAGACTTTATTTTGGGGGGGCTCCAAAATCACTGCAGATGGTGACTGCAGCCATGACATTAAAAGATGCTTACTCCTTGGAAGGAAAGTTATGACCAACCTAGACAGCATATTGAAAAGCAGAGACATTACTTTGTCAACAAAGTTCCGTCTAGTCAAGGCTACGGTTTATCCTGTGGTCATGTATGGATGTGAGAGTTGAACTGTGAAGAAGGCTGAGCGCCAAAGAATTGATGCTTTTGAACTGTGGTGTTGGAGAAGACTCTTGAGAGTCTCTTGGACTACAAGGAGATCCAACCATTCCATCCTAAAGATCAGTCCTGGGTGTTCATTGGAAGGACTGATGTTGAAGCTGAAACTCCAATACTTTGGCCACCTGATGCAGAGACCTGACTCATTTGAAAAGACCTTGATGCTGGGAAAGATTGAGGGCAGGAGGAGAAGGGGACAACAGAGTATGAGATGGTTGGATGGCATCATTGACACAATGGACATGGGTTTGGGTGGACTCCAGGAGTTGATGATGGACACAACTGAGCAACTGAACTGAAATAAAAAGTTCTGACTTCAGTGTTGACAGAAAAGCATTTTAATTACTGATGTGTCAAATCCAAGTAAGAATTTTGTTGGAGGTCATGAAGGATGTCATACATATAATGTCGCCTACCAACATAATTATCATGCAAATCAAAGTGATATCTCATTACTCTAACCTGACTAATTGAGATAAGGATGAGGATGTTATAGTTAATTAGCTTTAAGTTATCTTTTATCTATACAATTCAACAACAATAACATAACCTTAAGTTGATTGTGAAGTTTCCTTCCCTTTAACTTATTTGGTCACTAGAGAATGCAGATTCAATTTATTGTGGCCAGTTAGGAATCTTCCCACTACATTATTGACAATTGAACTGACTGACCACATTGTTTTTTTTTGTTGTCAGTTTCCCATATTTAAGGAACAATAAACTTTTCTTGATATTTTTATTTCTTTGATTTCCTCTTAATTGTGTATTTCTTCCATAGATTGTAGTGTGGGTTTCAGGCTCACTGTAAAATGATTCTATGATTATATTTTATTCTTTGCTGTCTAGAAATATCAAACCCTTGAGACATATTAATGTTCTTGACTGTAGATAGGAGCTCACTCCTTACAGCAGGACAGAACAGTCATCACTCTCAGCACTGGCCCATGGCAAGTGCTACAGGCAGCTGAATCAGTGAGTTCTTTCAGGCAAAGGGCAAGGCAGGCTTGTGTGGAAGAGGCAAAATTATCAGTACTTTATTCTTACTGACTATGCTTTCTAGTAATAAGGGCAAAATAATTATCTCATATGTGAGACATCTCCCATTTAGCACTTAATGTGCTATCCTATCTGCACAGGGACTTAATGGACACTCTGGCAAGGAAGAGAGCTGATAGGAACCAAGGATGACATGAATGAATACAAATGCCCCACTAGGAGTACAATGAAGAGAAGGGAATAGATTTTGGCAGTTTTTCTTCTTTTTCTCGCTTTTATTTATTACTCTTATTTTTGAGGAGCATAGTTATAAAGAGTAAGTTCCAAAACAAGATAATTAACAGTATAAAACTGGACATCTAAGTCCTGTTATGGCCCATGAATTGCTGGATAGGAGAGGATAAAAAGAGAAAGGGAGGCAAATTCTCCACTATTTCCCTCCACCTCATTTTTGTTAGTCTTCGTAAAAGTTTAAAGAACTCAAATTCTTTTGGCTTTCCTTGGTTGAGCTTGTCCATCCTCTCATTTCCGAAAGTCCTTAGTATCTGCTCTATAACACACAGAAAAGCAGAGTTGTTTTCACTGTTACTTAATTAATGTGTTGTTTTAAAAACTTTCAAAGTACTTTAAAATACAGTAATTTGTTTAGTTTGTTATAGATGTAACTATGCACTTCCCTTTCCACCACTGCAAAGAGTAAGTCTTCAATGACAAAACTTGCTTAAGTTATTTAGATAAAATGAATCTTTATTTTATTAAATTTTAATAATTTCATTTATTCTATAATTATATTATTCCAATATTCCTAGATAAAAATACATTGAGTAAAGAAAACAGCTATTATTTAAACTTCCTACTAATATTTTACTTTTTTATAATCATCAACCATTATTTAATATCTTTAACTATATACCACTGATAAAGACTGAGAGTTAAAATGATAGGGAAATGTCATATCTTTCCTTTGTGGAGATGCTGAGGAAAACTGCTGGTGCTACATTTCACCTTTTGAAGACCCTCTGAAGAGCATTGCTTGTCCACATTCATCCCTCTTCTAATTTCTTGAGCTTTTGGATTAAAATGGTGGTATATTTTACTACTTACTGAATAACACACTCTTTCCAATGTACTTCTAATTTTGCCTCATGTGGCTGTATTTCTCCCCAGAAAGAATGCAGACTCTTAGCAGTGAGTAGTTATTGGGCATGATAGTCTCTCATCAAATTAATTCAAGTAGAGCCAACACTGAGATGTGGATTAATTAATTAATTAATTAATGTGAGTTAAAATTTAGAGTAGGAATAATATCTTATGAAGGGATTATATGAGTTTTAATAAGGAAATTATTCCTATTTATCTGAAGAATATCTGACTTAAAACAGTGACCTAGTATGGAGGCCCTGTCTGGCATTTTAGCTGACTCAACTAGTGCCCAAACTCAGCTCAACCATTTATTCTGGCAACAGATAGCATGGAGTTTGTAAGACCCACAGAAACCTGGAAACCTAATTAAACCTAAGGAACCATCCTCCAATGATGAGAAAAAGAAAGAAGCATTTTCCGGAAGTTCGAATAGTTACAAATAGCGGAAGTGCAGGATGCTGATAGGAAAGCAGCAGCTTTAAGAAAGGAGGCAGTTTTCATATGGAGCATTCTCTGTAGGTCTAGGGTCTGTGGATCTGTATCATGTAGGCTTCAAAGTGGGAAAAAATGCACCCCTAGAAATTTACAAGACATTTAGAGACTTGCAAGAAAAACTTCTATTTATGTCTTAGATAAAATATAAAAAATATTTTAATATATTGTTTGGCATTATTGCTCTGTCTTGGTACCTGTTTGAAAGGTGATTCTGGGACCCAGTTTCCCTGTTGGGAAAGAGAGTTTCCCCTACACCAGTAGTTCTCCATATACTATCAGAGGGTCCTACAAGTCAACTCAATTCTGACACTATCTACCCAGAGACAGCATCAGATCCCACAGGTTAAAGATTCAGTCCTGTAAGACTATTTCCTTTGGACTGCAAGGGGATCAGACCAATCAGTTCTAAAGGAAATCAGCCCTGAATTATCATTAGAAGGACTGATGCTGAAGCTGAAGCTCCAATACTTTGGCCACTTGAGACGAAGAGCCAACTCATTGGAAAAGACCCTGATGCTGGGAAAAATTGAAGGCAAAAGCAGAAGGGTGAGGTACAGGATGAGACAATTGATAGCATTACCATCTTGATGCACTTGAAATTGAGCAACTCCAGGAAACAGTGGAAGACAGAGGAGCCTGGCATGCTACAGTCAATGGGGGCGCAAAGAGTCAGACATGACTGAACAACATTTCTTAGCAGTACCAGCTACATGACCACTGCTTTTATGCTTGCTTCTGAACATCCTGTGTTTCAAATAAAGATATTGTACTGTATACAGTACTGTACAGTAAAGTACACAAAAGCACAAACACTTGTAGAAGTTGTATGCATATGACAATGTAAGCCAGATATGTGAATTAACTACCTCATGTGATTGGACATATGAATACATGTTTACATCCTTGAAAATTTGCCACTTGAAGGTTCATATGTAGGGGACTTACTGTACTTATGGTATGCTCTCAGGGGAAAAAAAAAATGCTCCCTTTCTATCCTTTTTAGAATCAAAAAAAAAAAAAACCCACGAAATTTATTGGGATAATGTTAAGCTTGAGCATTAAATAGAAATAAGAAATTATTGTATGGTCTATGCCGATAAAATTGGAATCCATTCAACACTACAGAGTATTAAAGACAATTGTCTGTTGACTGCAGAAGGGCAACTATAGTTGAACTACTAATTAAGCTCATAGTGGTACACCATCAGGAAGAGATGATGCTTTTGGCCTTAGGGATACTTTGTTTCATATGGTAGTTGGACATTAAAGTGATTTTTCTTAAATAAAAGAAATATAATACTGAAAATAAAGTTAAAAATTCTTTTATTACCTTCTCCTTTAGGGGTAATCACTACCATAAATTTGCCGTGGACTCTTCCATCCGTTTTTACACTTTTAATATACGAATACATACATAAACATAATCTTGCATTGCTCAATATGTTTTAAAATTATGTAATTTGTCATACTATTTACATGCTGAATTTTCTTAATGTTTCGAAATCCATTCTATCTTATGTATATATTTAGCATTTAGTTTAAAGCCTGTCATGTGGATTTGGGGCTTCTGGCCCAGGTTGCAGAAATGGAAGAAGATTCACTATAACACATGGGAAAAGACTCAAACTAACTTAAAATTCATGCACTTTTTTGAACCAATTAGAGTCCCGAATTTGGAGAGCAAACAACTGTCCCCAAAATCTAGAGTTGGTAGCTGTGGGACCAGAATCGACACAAGCTTGTTCTTATCCTGGGAAGAAGCAATAGACACTGGTAAAGAGTCAAGTTATAAGAGTTGATAATTTGGTTAAAGGCAAGTGTGAATTAACAAGACAGCATGAAAACCTGAGAACAACAGAATTCGGGAGATAATAGGCTCCTTATCCACAAATGCCACCAGATAGAAAGTTTGTAACAATCTTAAAAAGTACCTGTTGTGGTACAGAGGTACTTTGGGAATGGCAGTCATGCAGAAGCGGTATGAAATTCTGTCTAGACTCTTCTTCCCTACCTCCATAATAGAACAAAGCCTTATATAGATAGGGGAAAGACCACAAGCCTTACTATCATAAAGCCTTGATGATAAGTCATTGTAGCTGGGAGAAAGGAGAAAAGAACAAGAGGGAAAAAGCCGAAGAACAAGATTGTAAGCTGGTCGTATGGCTACAGATGAGGGAAGGGCAGGAGAACTGAGACGGCTCAACCCCCAAGATTCAGGAACATGATGCTTGTCTGTCAGAGGTTGAATCTGAATAACAGGGTATACACTCCCTCAGAGCCTCTACCACCAAGCTAACAATCTTCAAGACAACAAATACTGCTCAAAAAAGATAAAAAGAAAAAGAAACAGGCAAGAGAGGTAGAAGAATGAACAAAGAGATCCACTCGAAGGCACAGAGCCAAAAGAAGGCTTAAAATTAAAAACTGAACATACTTTATCCTTCCAAACCAATACTTACACTAACTGAAGCCTATGACAGCACACAAAGGTGAACGATGGCAACAACAACAATGACAAATTTTAAACCCAGCTCAGGTCCTATCTAAACTAACTCAAAGCCTCTATCAGAAGACTAGCAGAACTTATGCTTATTTCCAGGCTTACAACATCTTTATCTCAGTCTCTACTGATTTGTATAACATCTAAATTTAAAAAAAAAATAGTAACACAAGGTATAAGTGAAATGAAGTCACTCAGTCATGTCTGACTCTTTGCAACCCCATGGACTGTAGCCCATCAGGCTCCTTGGTCCATGGGATTTTCCAGGCTTGAATACTGGGGTGGGTTGCCATTTTCAGAAACATACTCAGAAAAAGCAAAACAATCAATAACTGAACTCAGGTATGCCAAGATGTTGGAACTACCTGACAAGAAATTTAAAGTAACTATGGCCAATGTGTTAAAGATTTTTATGGAAATACAGGAGAACATGAAATCAAAGAGTTAGTTTCAGTAGAAAAGATAGAAACTACTTAAAAGAGACAGTTGGAAGTGCTAGAATTAAAAAAACACAGTATCAGAGATGAAAAAATGTTTTTCATGGGATCATCAGTAGACTCAATACAATGGAAGAGAGAATGAAAGAACTTGATCAATAAATCAATAAGAGATCTATTGACCTCTATAGATCAATAGAAATTACCCAAACTGAAATGTAAAGTGATAAGAGTGGAAAATATTTTAAAAAGGAAAAAAGAGCATCTAAGAGTTGTGGGACAATATCAGAGACCCTAATATATATGTGATTATATTCTCAGAATGAAAAGAGACCAAAAATATTTGAAGGTATAATGTCTGAGAATATTTCACAATTAACAATGGACACCAAACCACAAATTCTGAACGCTCAAAGAACACCAAGCAGGATAAAATAAATATCACCCCAGCCTCCATAAAATCTTCCTGGCTAGAGACAAAAGACAAAGAGAGTATCTTGAAGACAATCAGAGGGAGAAAAAAGGAACATTTTAATCAGAGAACAAGACAGGACTAACAGCCAGATTCTTGTCAGAAACCCAGTAAGCTAGAAGACAATGAAATAATGTTTTGTAATCAATTTATTTTCCCTCAGTTCCAAATTGACTCTCAATATCTTGATCTTTGAAAACTGTACTGGCCTTTTATTATTCCTTTGCTTGTGGGTATAATGCTAAACTTTGTTCTCAAAAGGCATCAGAGAGACATTTTAGAAGGAAGTAATTTGGGGACTCCAGTGAGTTCTTAATAGGTTCTTGCAGTGCCCATGGCTTTTCTTGTGCTTACCTAGAATGTGGATGGCTTCTCCTGCATATGCTTAGTGATATGAACAGTCATCAGTTCAGTTCAGTTCAGTCACTCAGTCGTGTCCGACTCTTTGAGACCCCATGAATTGCAGCACGCCAGGCCTCCCTGTCCATCACCAACTCCCGGAGTTCACTCAAACTCACGTCCATGGAATCGGTGATGCCATCCAGCCATCTCATTCTCTGTCATCCCCTTCTCCTCCTGCCCCCAATCCCTCCCAGCATCAGAGTCTTTTCCAATGAGTCAACTCTTCACATGAGGTGGCCAAAGTACTGGAGTTTCAGCTTTAGCATCATTCCTTCCAAAGTACACCCAAGACTGATCTCCTTTAGAATGGACTGGTTGGATCTCATTGCAGTCCAAGGGACTCTCAAGAGTCTTCTCCAACACCACAGTTCAAAAGCATCAATTCTTTGGTGAGCAACATCAAGAAACCTGGAGATTCTCCTGGCAACTCTGTTGGAAGATTTAATAGCAAAATATCCTGAGTGAGCTATATTACTGTGAGCAACCTTTTATGACACCCTAGAGGCCATATTCCTACAAAGGTCCAAATAGTGGATTTCCATCACATTCTGCCAAAGCAGGACCATATCTATTCTCTTACATTCAATGAGCCAAATTCATGACATCTCCAATAAATCTGGGTCTTAGTCCTAGGATGAAGGCATTTCCTTCCTTTTTCTATCTCAGCCTAGGGATAAGCACTACTTCCTATATTTGCTTTACAATTCTCTTAATTCTTCCTAACCAAACTTTTGATTCTCTGATTCTTTGTTTTAATCTAACAATTCTTTATATCAAATTTTACCTGTTCATATCACTGTATTTTTGGTAGTGTTATATCAACCCTGGTTGATATACTATAGCATATACTCAAGACCCTCCTGCATCCACAATAGCTTTCCTCACCCCTTCCACGGTTTTCCTCTTCTGTATGTAGTTTTTTACTTCCAGGTCTTCAGAAGAGAGACAGAGGAACACAGAGACAAAAATAAACAGGTCAGAAGTGGATTATGGGACTTCTTCCCACACTTTAGGCACCAACCTAGATGCAAGTAAGCTAGTAGAGTATTACTTTATTCCCAGGAAGAAAATATTGGCTTAATAAGTATGTAGCCAGCTTCTGCAACAAAATATTAAACTTCATGTGTTCTAAACTGATGTATGTAATATGTCTCTCACCACCCACAAATATTTCCCCCCCTTTTTTTTTAATCTCTTTCTTAGTAAGTGTTACAATCATTTACTATTTATCAGTCAAAAACCCTGTGGTCCCTCATAATGCCTGGCTCTCTTAAATTTCAACTCTATCAGTGGATTCTGCTGCAAATCTAATTACCTTCCTCACGTGTAAGCCACCTGAATCTCTGCCCTGGACTCCCGCAATGAACTCCTAATTTCTAGTTGGCTTCCCGGCTATCACTTTTTCTTTACAGTATATTCTCTTCAGAGGAGTCAGAGGCAGTTTCCAAAGCCTAAAAATGTCATGTGATGATCCCAATCTCATCCTATCAGCAGTTCCCCATTACATTTGACTAAAATTTAAAGTATTTTCCTTGGCCTACCAGTTTCTACAAAGTCTGATGCTGAGTTACATTCCTTAACCCTTCTTGCCTGTTTTTATTTCATTCTGATAACACAGTAACTTGCAGTTTCTGTCTCTTTTCTTGTTCCCTATCCCAGGAATGCTCATGCATTTGTTATTTTAATTGGCACATTTTGTACATTCAGATTCAAATGTAAACATCTCAGAAAATCCATCTTCATTATCAGTCAAAAATATCACCTTCTATTTTGATTGTACTATTCATCAGACAACTAATCACTACCAGACATTATTATATTATTTTTCCTATTTTATTAATATCTTAATCACTAAAACATAAGTTTCATACAACAAAGGATTTTCTTTCTCATTCCTCACAGTGCCTCTGAAGTTCTAGAAACTGAAAAGCTTATTAATATTAGTTGAATGGATACATGAAGAGAATATATCAGTCAGCCACACTTGGGTGGATGTGAGGCAAAAAAAAGAAGCAGAATTGACAAAAAGTCTTTTATATTTTTTTTAATAAGGAAACAATGTATAGTACATTTGGGAAACTGTAATTTTCAGTGAAGAAAGAAAATAGAATGTGAAAATATTAATGATAAAAGATGAGGGGTATGAGATAGACAGGGGTTAAATAGAGAACTGCAGTGTTTGGATTTTGTTACAAGCAGAATAAAAAACACATTAGTTGTTTAACTTTAGTAGGGAAGTCAACTGATCAGATCTGTGGCTTAAGAGGATCTCATCAGCTGCATTGTGAATACATTAGAGAGAAGAGATTGAAAGAAATGGACACCAGTGTTAACCAGTAGTCTAGCTTAGATGTGGATCTGGTTTGGATCAAGATGATGGTGGCTGGAATAAGGAACAGAAAGATCAAAGGATGCTTCAGAAATAAAATCAACAGAATATAGTTTTTTTTTTTTTTTTTTTATGAGAGAATGAGAAGCAAGTGTGGATCTTCAGATAAAGACGAAGTTAATTTCAACTCCCCCCAGTTAACAAAAATGTCACTTTCTAGTTTTTACCTTCAATCACAGCTAAAAATGCCTATAGTTAGTCTCTTTAAATTTGATAAAAACAAAATCTATATGATAATAAAAGTGGCTTTCTTAGTCATGAAAATGAACATTATCCCATTTGTTATTTTACTTGAATATTTTTTTGTGTTCAGTAGGTCAAGGAACCACCCTTCCCAAAGACTCCTAAACATTCCCACAACTTGCTACCAAAGTGTTCTTGGGTAGAACAACATTCACAAACCCTTGAGAAAAAAAAAAAGATAAACACCCGCCAGACACTGGGAGCTGTTTAAATATTATTATAACATGCAATATAATTATAACAATTCAATCTCCTGGAAAATGCAATAACCAATTTCCCTGCTTGGTACAAGGAAAGTGAATGTGAAATATCCAGGTCATACAACTTTATCTCTGGTATTCTGTCAAACAAAGGACTGCTACTGTGTATAAGGAGGATATTTTAATGAAATTTTACAGTCATAATTCTTGTCTTATTTTCCCCTCAACACAGATCAGAATACCATTTCAAAAATAAGCCCAGGGAATTCCTTAATTTTATAAGTAGAAATAAATGGTTAGATATGGGAAGGAGTGGTATTTTTGAAGCCAATTCCATCATTTTGAAAATGATAATTTGAAATTAAGCATAGTTTCAGACATAGAAAATAAATTTATGATTACCGAAAGGGAAATGGAGGAAAAAGTTAGGAGTTTTGGATTATCACATACACACTGTTAAGTTGCTTCAGTCGTGTTCAACTCTGGGCGACCCCATAGACAGCAGCCCACCAGGCTCCCCCGTCCCTGGGATTCTCCAGGCAAGAACACTGGAGTGGGTTGCCATTTCCTTCTCCAATGCATCAAAGTGAAAAGTGAAAGTGAAGTCGCTCAGTCATGTCCAACTCTTCTCGACCCCATGGACTGCAGCCTACCAGGCTCCTCCGTCCATGTGATTTTCCAGGCAAGAGTACTGGAGTGGGGTGCCATTGCCTTCTCCTCACATACACACTACTATATATAAAATAGATAATCAACAAGGACCTTTCGTAGAGCACAGGGAACTATACTAAATATCTTGTAATAACATATAATAGAAAAGAATATATACACACACACACACACACACATATATATGCATAACTGAATGACATTGCTGTACACCTGACACTAACACAAAATTATAAATCAACTACATGTCAAAAATTAAGAATGATTAAATGATTAAAAAAAAGAAAATTAAGCATAATTTCAATATCAAGATCTTTTTTTCTTACACATCTTACAGCTTCAAAACTGGTTATAAAATTTGTGGAGCCCAGTGTAAAATGAAAATGTGGAGTCACTTTTTTAAAAAGTATTAAGACTTTAGAAATGACAACAGTAGAACACTAAACAGAGTCAGAGGCCCTTCTGAGATTAAGGTCTTGCTCCTACATTTGAAAAAAAAGAAAAAAAAGTTCTTCACTTTGATCTTTATTTGTAAATGATTGTGAGTTGAATTTTTCTTTTCATTTTAGATAGTTCATCCTGTAACTCTGCTTTTCCAGCCAGGCAAACTATGTTCCTGAAAATGCAACCTGGTCTAACATGGTTAACTGAAAACCTGGGCATTTCTTTGTATCACTGACTATAAAAACAAACTCTAATCATGATAGAATCTTATGAAATAGCATCACCCACTCAATGGACATGAGTTTGAAAAAATTCCAGGATAGTGAAAGACAAGAAAGCCTGGCATACTGCAGTCCATGGGGTTGCAAAGAATTGGACACAATTTAGCAACTGAACAACAACTGAGATGAGTCTTATCTCTTTAACAAGACTCTCAACTCTTTAATTTGCCATCTTAAGCTATCTATATCTTTCAAGTCATTGGAAAAATTGCTGCTGGTTTCAACAATTTTAATAGACATGACCAGCCACTCCACCTAAAACATTTGTTGATTAAGAAAGACAGTTGTTAAAAGTTAGATCAGGCACTGTTATACTGAATTTACTGACCAATGCAATTAAAATGGCCGATCTAGTAATCCTTTGTTTTCTAAAGTTGGTGAGATCCTCAGCTGTTGCAATGGCTCTGCACTGAAAAGAGGAACAGGGGGAAGGAACAGTTTTCTCACTAGCCTTTCCACCAGGTTAAGCTCCTCCCTCTCTCATCCTGCAAGGCTGTTTCTAATTTCACAGGAGACCTTGAAGCCTCTGCTTTTTCTCTATATCACAAGCTAGAGAGCCTCTTTACTCTCACTTTTTTTTTCTATTTTATTTCTGGACCATCAAACCTCTCCATCCAACCCTGATATTAGTTACGCCCACACCACCCCTTTCAGACAACATACATACACACACAAACACGCACACACACCTCTATACTAAATTCTCCAGTCTCACCAGAACTGAATATATGACAGATTGGAAAATCTCATGATAAAATTCAAATATACATTCCATATAGCCACAAAGGACAGTGGCCAGTGTAGCTTTTATTCAGCATATGACAGAGTAGAGGAAATCTGCTTATGCAATTATCCCCCACCTCCTTTCTTGTTGAAATGCCAAATGTCAGCTTTGACCACTGTGATTTTCCTATAGCAAGGTTAATTTCCAATGTAATATTGCCTTTGAAGCCAGGCTTATTCAATGTGAGATGAAGTGGAGATGTGTTGATTACTTAATATCTGAATATCATTGATATTTTATTTTTTAAAACTGTTAAATTTTAAATTTTATTTTAAAATTATTCAGCTTTAAACATCTTATGTTTTAAGAAAAATAGTAGCTTCTATTATACAAATCTGGAGAAGGCAATGGCACCCCACTCCAGTACTCTTTCCTGGAAAATCCCATGGACAGAAAAGCCTGGTAGGCTGCAGTCCACGGGGTTGCTACGAGTCAGACACGACTGAGCAACTTCACTTTCACTTTTCACTTTCATGCGTTGGAAAAGGAAATGACAACCTACTTCAGCATTCTTGCCTGGAGAATCCCAGGGATGGGGGAGCCTGGTGGGCCGCCGTCTATGGGGTCACAGAGTCAGACATGAGTGAAACAACTTAGCAGCAGCAGCAGCGTTATACAAATACAACTTTCTATTGTTTTCTGTCTTCTCTTTTTTAAAAATAAATTTTTGCTAACTTCATCTTATCTCTGAACTATTTTGTCTTTCAATCACAAAAGTCAATCTCTATGGTTCAAAACAGAAATTTCTTCTTTTTCAAACTACAAAATGTTCTAAAAATTCATTTGTAATATATGTTTACTTGTAATAATACTTTTAATAATCATTTCTAATCTATGTTTACTCCTCCCTTGTTCAAAAAAACATCTTTCTGACCTTAAGGTAAATCAATCATTAATTTATGAGTCATGATCCTTGGTGGACAGAAAGTGAAACTGAAAGTCACTCAGTTCAGTTCAGTTCAGTTCAGTCGCTCAGTTGTATCCAACCCTTTGCAACTCCATGAGTCGCAGCACGCCAGGCCTCCCTGTCTATAACCAACTCCCAGAGTTTACCCAAACTCATGTCCATCGAGTCGGTGATGCCATCCAGCCATCTCATCCTCTGCCATCCCCTTCTCCTCCTGCTCCCAATCCCTCCCAGCATCAGGGTCTTTTCCAATGAGTCAACTTTTCGCATGAGGTGGCCAAAGTACTGGAGTTTCAGCTTTAGCATCATTCCTTCCAAAGAAATCCCAGGGCTGATCTCCTTCAGAATGGACTGGTTGGATCTCCTTGCAGTCCAAGGGACTCTCAAGAGTCTTCTCCAACACCACAGTTCAAAAGCATCAATTCTTCAGTGCTCAGCTTTCTGCACAGTCCAACTGTCACATCCACACACGACCACAGTAAAAACCATAGCCTTGACTAGACGGACCTTTGTTGGCAAAGTAATGTCTCTGCTTTTTAATATGCTATCTAGGTTGGTCACAACTTTCCTTTCAAGGAGTAAGCGTCTTTTAATTTCATGGCTGCAATCACTATCTACAGTGATTTTGAAGTCATGTCTAATTCTTTGTGACCCCATGGACTATACAGTCCATGGAATTCTCCAGGCCAGAATACTGGAGTGCGTAGCTTTCCCTTCTCCAGGGGATCTTTCCAACTCAGGAATAGAACCTAGTTCTCCCACACTGCTTGCAATTCTTTATAAGCAAATCATTTATTTAATTTTAACTTGTATCATAGCTGCTTAAGTAGATTTGCTTGACTCAGTTACTGTGATTTTCTTTTACCTTTACTTTTACAAAATATCTCTCAAATAAAATCCTTTGAAAATGCTAAAGCACAAATCAAATTGCATTATTATTTCTATATCATGCATACATACATATACACCTTCAAAAAAAAAGAGAGAATTAATTTAATCTCATGCTTGTTTCAGTTAAATCTGAGCATAAAATGTATCTTTTACATCTCAAGATCAAGATTATGGTCTTAGTTGAAAATCATTTGGGTTCTGTAAAAAGGTCACAGATGAAGATGCTATCATACAATAAATGCTAATTTGTTTTGTAAGCTGAAAATGTATGCACCAAAATTTGGTTTCCAATGTGAGTGGAGAGATCAGAAAAGAAAGCAACAGCGGCTAGGTTTTTGCTAAAATGATGATCTTAGTGCTGGATATCAGAGCTTACAAAGCCAAAATCGGTTATAGTCATGAAAATGTCTTCTTTCGTTTTTTAGATATTAATATTATTAGCATAGAATCATATTTTAACTTCATTTCAAAAATCAATGAATGCAATCTTATTTGAAGAATACAAGTTTCTAGCAGTATTAAAAGTAGATGCTGGGGCTCTCTGTGCGCATAGGTATTTCTGAGATAATTGTTCAAATTACGCTGTATCATCGTAGGCAATGGATATTGCTTTAGACATATATCTCCTTATTTTAGAAGTAAAAAGATAAAATAAGCAATAAGATAAATATGGGAGGAAAATCCTAACCAATCATCTAAAAGATATCATACCTACAGGCAGTTACATATTATGAACAAAACACGTGATTGACCAAGTGAAAGATGATATACACTTTTTGTCTCAGAATTTTTACAGAGACATAGGTATTGCCAAGTTGAAAGAAGAAAATGCATTAACGTTGACTATGTTTTGCCTGACTTTACTGCAATTTGAAAGGGCCAAGAGAAGAGATGGTGTTAAGTGGAAAATATAAATCTGGATAAAAAATTCTTCAGGCCAATGAGAGATTTGCTGTTCCAGAAATACTCTTTAATCCTTCTGATATAGGCATTCAAGAAATTGAGATTCTGTCCTATTCAATTCATAACCTACCTGAAGAAATGCTGTCTTATTTTTAAAAAACATTGTTTTTACAGGAGGAAAGTCTGGTCTCTTTTCCCAGGATTTAGTCAGAAGTTCGATGGCTCAATCCAACAGATTCCAATGTTTCTGTTGTGCTGCCTGACAAGCCTATTATTTATGCCTGGGAAAGTGGAAAATTGGTATCAGGGAATGATGATTTTGAAGATACAGTGGTAATAAGAAAATATTATGAAGAAAATGGACATAGCATCTGTGAAGAGAAACTTTGTATTGAAGAACCGTTTCTTGAAGTACTGACTGATTGTGATAAAGGTTTAATTTTCAGTGTTCTTTTTAAAGGAAGTTAAGGACCTGTGTTACTGCTCATCCTAAGATAACATCTTGAATTTAAGTAAATATTTTGATCCATGGTTAATTTTCAAAGGTTTCTTAGCTAGGTTAGTAAGTAAACTGTAACTCAGCCCATATTTTCATTTAAGAGCTAGACTTATTATAACAATGATTATGCTGTTTCTAAGAGAAAGTTATCTTTCATTAAAAGATGAAAGAGTGAGTGCAATTTAAGTTTAATTCTCTATAGCCAAAAGCACAAACTTAACTGTCCCACTGGTCAGATTTCCTTAGAAGATCATTTTGTGTGACTAGATTGGAATTGACCAGAGTGTGTTGAGGCTGATATGACTTCTCTCTTTTAGAATTAACCACTTTATTTTTAAATTGCAGTTTTTACTTACTAAAGTTGGAAAAAGTGATCTATGTTTGTGTAATGTTTATTTTTTAGTTGGCGTAAGTTTGAAAGGGTGAAGATCAAAGCCAATTTAATAAAGTGATTTTGCTCATTACTGTGTTTCAGAAATGCATTATTTCACTCATAAAAATTCTATACTATTTTTAGGATGAAATTCTTGTGTCATTGGGCTCATATATCAAATTCCTAGCAGTCCTTTAGCTAGAATCATGTGCCTACCTTATGGCTTCAGATATTTTAACAGTCCTACTAAGAGAGCATACAGTGAAAGAACGTAATTTCCCAAAGGAAAATTAAAATGAAGAAACAGATGGGTGAAAGAGCTATCCATTACAATTACGTTTGGTTTCTACAGATGGTCCCTGACTTAACAATGGTTCCACTTAATGATTTTTTGACCCTACAATGGTGCAAAAGCAGTATGCATTTAGTAGAAACTGTTCTTCAAATTTTGATCTTTCTCCAGGCGAATAATATGTGATATGTTACTTTCTTATGATTCTGGGCAGTGTTTGGGCACATTGATATTCATTGTTTTACAATCTTATCTCATAGTTTTCAAGTTTCTGAACATTAGCCATCATCTCCAGCCATGCTGCTGCTGCTGCTAAGTCGATTCAGTCGTGTCTGACTCTGTGCAACTCCATAGACAGCAGTCCACCAGGCTTCTCTGTCCACAGGATTCTCTAGGCAGGAATATTGGAGTGGGTTGCCATTTCCTTCTCCAACCATATCTTCATGCAAAGTGAACAAGCAGAAATGCTGATTCAGTTCTTCCCTTGCATCATTTCCCTTCCCCAGTGCAGGTTAGGCTTGCCCAGTAGCTTTCTGTGTCAAGTGGAAGTGGTCTGTACAAGACTGGACTCAGGAGAGACACCTTAGTCACATGAACTAACACTTAGAGCATTTACTCTCCCCTGATAAGCTTATTTAACTTTTATGCAGAGTACATCATGAGAAATGCTGGGCTGGAAGAAGCACAAGCTGGAATCAAGATTGCCAGGAGAAATATCAATAACCTCAGATATGCAGATGACACCACCCTTATGGCAGAAAGTGAAGAGGAACTAAAAAGCCTCTTGATGAAAGTGAAAGAGGAGAGTGAAAAAGTTGGCTTAAAGATCAACTTTCAGAAAATGAAGGTCATGTCATCTGGTTCCAACAGTTCATGGGAAATAGGTGGGGAAACAGTGGAAACAGTGTCAGATTTTATTTTTGGGGGCTCCAAAATCACTACAGATGGTGACTGCAGCCATGGAATTAAAAGACGCTTACTCCTTGGAAGGAAAGTTATGAGCAACCTAGACAGCATATTCAAAAGCAGAGACATTACTTTGCCAACAAAGGTTCGTCTAGTCAAGGCTATGGTTTTTCCTGTGGTCATGTATGGATGTGAGAGTTGGACTGTGAAGAAAGCTCAGTGATGAAGACTTGATGCTTTTGAACTGTGGTATTGGAGAAGACTCTTGAAAGTCCCTTGGACTGCAAGGAGATCCAACCAGTCCTTTCTAAAGGAGATCAGCCCTGGGATTTCTTTGGAAGGAATGATGCTAAAGCTGAAACTCCAGTACTCTGGCCACCTCATGCGAAGAGTTGACTCATTGGAAAAGACTCTGATGCTGGGAGGGATTGGGGGCAGGAGGAGAAGGGGACAACAGAGGATGAGATGGCTGGATGGCATCACTGACTCTATGGATGTGAGTCTGAGTGAACTCTAGGAGTTGGTGATAGACAGGGAGGCCTGGCATGCTGCAATTCATGGAGTTGCAAAGAGTCGGATACGACTGAGCGACTGAACTGAACTGATAAGCTATTGGACTTCCCTTATAGCTCAATTGGTAAAGAATCTTCCTGCAAATGCAGGAGACCCCAGTTTGATTCCTAGGTAGGGAAGATCTCCCGGAAAAGGGATAGGCTACCCTTTCCAGTATTCTTGGGCTTCCCTTGTGGTTCAGCTGATAAAGAATCCACCTGCAATGTGGGAGACCTGGGTTCCATCCCTGGGTTGGGAAGATCCCCTGGAGGAGGGAAAAGCTACCCCTCCGGTATTCTGGCCAGGAAAATTCCATGACTCTGTAGTCCATGGGGTTGCAAAAAGTCAGACACGACTGAGCAACTTTCACTTTCACAGTATTTACCTTTCCCTTAACCCGCATCTGACCAAAGAGAAAAAATTCAGACCTGGTTTACGAATGGTTATGCACAATATGTATGGCTGGCACCAGCCACAGGTGGAGTGCTGGCATAAAGCTGAATTATCACAGCCATGGCTCAGATGGCAAAGAATCTGCCTGCAATGCAGGAGACCCGAGTTTGATCCCTTGGTCAGGAAGATCCCCTGGAGAAGGGGAGAGTTGCCGACTCCAATATTCTTGCCTAGAGAATTCCATGGATAGAGGAAACTGGCAGGCTACTGTCTAAGGGGTCTTAAAGAGTTGGACACGACTGAGTGACTAACACTTTCATTTTTCAAATACGTTAAGTGACAGAGTTGATCTGCAACAGCAGATTTCTTTTTTTTTAATGTTTAAAAACCTTTTTAGCACATAATCAATTGCACAGAGAAAAAAGCCTCTAGAATGGCTTTCACATTATAAAGAATGAAAATTATACCATTTGCAGCAACATGGATGAACCTAGAGATTTTGTTACTGAGTGAAGTAAGTCAGGTAGAGAAGGAGAAATATCGTTGGGCATCCTTTATGAGTGGAATCTAAAAAGAAATGATACAAGTGAACTTGCAAAACAGAAACAGACTCAGAGACTTAGAATACAACTTATGGTTGCAGTGGGTGGGGGTGGGGGTGGTTCGGAGGAAGGGATAGTTGGGGAGTTTGGGGTAGACGTGTACACACCGCTATATTTAAAATGGATAGCCAACAGGGACCTACTATAGAGCACATGGAACTCTGCTCAATGTTATGTAACAACCTGGATGGAAGGGGAGTCTGAGGGAGAACGGGTATATGTATATGTATAGCTGAGTCCTCTTGGTGTTCACATGAAACTATCAAAACAGTGTTAATTGGCTATTGCTCCTTGCTTAGTCACTTCAGTCGTGTCCGACTTTCTGCGACCCCATGGACCACAGCCCGCCAGGCTCCCCTGTCCATGGGATTCTCCAGGCAAGAATACTGGAGTGGCTTGCCATTTCCTTCTCCAGTGATAAAGTATGAAGTGAGTATGAGTATGAAGTGAAGACACTCAGTCGTGTCCAGCTCTTTGCAACCCCTTGGACTATAGCTTATCAGGCTCCTCCATCCATGGGATTTTTCAGGCAAGAGTACTGGCGTGGGTTGCCATTTCCTTCTGCATAATTGGCTATATTCCAATGTAAAATAAAGAGCTCAAAAAAAATAAAAGAAAAAGAGAAAAGTTTGTTTTTGTTTCTTGCTTGTTGTTCATGGAAGTTGCCTTCTCCTTATATTTTGGTAATTATGCTTGAAATTTTTGCTGATAGTACTCTTAGTAAAATTTCCTTTGCTCAGTCCTATCAACTTATTGCCACCACATTACTATAACTTGATTCAAGCAATCACCTTGAAATAATTTGTACTTAATTTTATTAGTGTATCCAATTTCCCTTGTGAAGACAAAACTCACTGTAATGTTGAGACCTATCCTAATTTTATAGCTAAATATTTGGGGCTGCACTAGAAAAAAAAAAGTTACATTTTGCCAACAATATTTGCATCACATTTAGTTATTATTTGTGTCTTCTGCTAGGATTTTAATTAGCATATTTATCAGATATTAAGCTACTCACATAGGATAGAAGAAAGAAACTGTCTAAGTTCATTTGGGCTGCTCTGACAAAATACTATACAAACTGGATAGCTTGTAAGCAACAGAAATTTATTGCTTCTAGTTCTGGAGTCCAAGATTAAGGCAGCAGTGGGTCTGGTAGCTGGAAGACTGTACTTCCTAGAAAGCTGTCTATTTGCTCTACCTTCACATGGTGGAAGGGGCAAGAGAGCTCTTTGAGACTTCTTTACAAGAGTATTAATCCCACTCATGGGATTTCACCATCATGACCCAATCACCTCCTGAATATCCTACTTCCAAATTCGGTCACCTTGCAGGTCAAGATTTCAACATATAAATTTGGGGGACAATAAATATTCATACCACCACAGAGCTCAAGAGTTTAAAGATGCATTCTGATACTGGGTAATAGCACAGACCAGCTCCTTGATCAAAGGCATAATTGTTCTGATATTTAGGCTTCATCACTGACATAAAGGAGTAATGGTACCCACCTCACTAGCTGATGGTGAGAAGGATTCAAACGAGAAAATTACACTGAGATGCTCTTATCAACGCTGAACCTAATATGATCTCCAAGAGGCCATTATTAAAATGTAAAGAGAGGAGAAATGATTGTTTAGGAGAAGGGGACTGGCCATAAACAGAATTCCCCGTTAAACACATTAGCAGATATCAATCTGACTGACTGACTGTCTTCTTAGAACCGGAAGGTGATCCCAATGTCAACTTATACATTAGTACAAGAATGAATTCAACCATAAATAACAATCCAGAGTCATAAAATCCTGGATTTGAGTCCTAGTTTTCTCTTTAGCTGTACACCTATATGCAAGTTTTTTAGGCTTTTTTTGTCTCATTTTCCCCACCTGTAAAATGATGACAACAAACCTCTCATAGGGTTACTGGGATAATTTAATGAGTTAATATATTTAAAATGCTCATAACAGGGCTTGACACATAGTAAGTGCTTTGTGCTGTACACTGTTATTCGTATCATGCCATTTTCCTAATAATGGAGCATATAGTGGCTGATTGAGAACATGATTGTAAAAATCAGGCCACAGCTAATGGAACAGACAAATACAGAATTTGTACAGGTAACAGGGATATTTTTATATATTACTCTTTTTCCAATGCTATGGCTAGTTTAGTTAACAGCAGTGGACAAATTTAAGTGATAATTAATATTATGTACTAAAGTAGATGTTTTAAGCCTGGGAGTAAATATAAGAATCAAAAATTTGAATCAGGATGTTCTGTCTTTATATTTTCAAATTTTCCTGTTTGCATGGGCAATAAATAAGACAGACAGCAAAACATGTTAGGGATAGGAGAAACCTATACTCCTTAACCCTGTTCCATGAGCATTTCCCTCTGATTGACAGAACTTCACAGACAATATAGATATATAGCTCTTTGCAGTCTTCCAGCCTCTGTTGTCCAGGTTTCTCATTTCTTTCTTTCAGATCTTCTGCTGAATTCTCACCTTTTCCTTTGACATGCTCAAAAATTCCAATTTTCTCTAACTTTTCAATAGCGATTGGTTATTTTTCTTTAGGGTGAGTGTTACTATGAGGGGATCTTCCTTCTCATTGAATATCTTTCTTTTTAAATACAATAGCTACAAGATGCACACCTGAAAACCATGCTTTTTATTTAAGATTTCACAAAAGTACATTTTATGTTATATAAATAAACTACAGAATTTAGCACAAAAATTAATGCAGGTTTTAATTTTCTTCACTATAAAGCCCCTTCCTGGAACAATATATTTATTACATCAGGAGTGTTTTTCAATAACCTTAAACCAAATTAGAGAGTAAGGAGAGAAGGAAAAATGTGAAAAGAGAGCTTGAAAGCTTGACAAAATGTCCAATATGCACAGAATCACTTTTAGGACAATTTACGATCTCTCACTTCATGCACAAAGTGTTAGGGCTGGCACTAGAGAGGAAGAGTATCTTAGCTCTTTAATTACTAGCCCTTGGGCTTTTCCTAATGGAGAAAAATAGACTCCCTCAGGTTCCTCACCTTTTGATCAAGTTTACTTACAGAAATCTGGATGCTTAGTGTATCCTGAGTGTTTGTTTTCATTTAATTTTCAGGAAAGACTCTGGACATCGATTTCTCCTTGCATTTCATTTAAAGTGAATTCTCAATTGTGGATGATAAAACCAGAGCCAAAATCTTTGCCTTGAGCACAAACCAAAGTAAAATCAAAGCATTTCTGAGAGTGTGAGTTGTTCAGTTAAATTTGCTTAAAAAAAAAAAAAATCATCAAGCAATTGCACTGCTGAAATGGATCAGACATGGAGGCAGATATCAGACGAGAAACTCTTGGTACGCCAACTTGTGCAGTATAATTTTCACATCAAAGAATTTCAAAACAGGATTTTTGCCAGTATCTTAACTTTTAGCTAGCTGACTCAAATCCTTTCTGGAAGTAAGCAGGTTATAAATTATAACTACATAAATAAATAAATCACCCAGTTCAAGGTTTGCCCACCCCACCCCCATCTCATCCTGCATAGTTAGGGTCAGAGCTTCCTTCACATAAAGGCTTTTCTCCTTCACAAAACTGAGTGGATATATGTGAATATCCAGGCAAAAGAAGAACTTTCTGGAAGAAGGAACACCATGTTCAGTGGCCTAACGGTTTTGAAAAGAGGCCTGGGAGCTTTTACACAAAGAGTTCAACATGAGGAGAAGGCTGAGTGCACTGAGGCATGATGAGAACAGGAATGCAAATTGAGATAAGTTTGAGAAGGAAGAGTTTCTATACTACTGTAAGAACTTTATCCTGAGAACAATGCAGTCCAGAGGCTGGATAATTCACACTTGGTTTATAGACGGTTTTTGTTCCTCACAACCTGTATAAATGTGTATGACCCTGTTACTTATTCTAGCCTCAGTTTAGACATCTATAAATGATGGAATACAGGTTAAAACTCTATGCTTTATTGTATATGACCTATTTACCTACATACACATCTTCTGAAGGAAAGTTATTAAATTTCTAACACAAAACTACAGATGTTAATCCTAATAATTATCTGAAATATAAACATTTTTATAACATCTAAGTTTTCCAGGTGGATTTACCACCATATAATCCCATTTACCAGAGAAGGCAATGACCCAACTCCAGTACTCTTGCCTGGAAAATCCCATGGACAGAGGCCCATGGGGTCGCTAAGAGTCAGACACGACTGAGAGACTTCACTTTCACTTTTCACTTTCATGCATTGGAGAAGGAAATGGCAACCCACTCCAGTGTTCTTGCCTGGAGAATCCCAGGGATGGGGGATCCTGGTGGGCTGCCGTCTATGGGGTCGCAAAGAGTTGGACACGACTGAAGTAACTTAGCAGCAGCAGCAGCAATCCCATTTACTCTATTTACACAATATAATCTAGGCTTTCTTGATACCTAGTCTTTCTTCACTTGTGGCTTTTGTCTGCAACTATTCTGACCTCATATCTATTAAAGTCATGGCTACCCCATAGATTCCAGCACAAATTCTCCATCCTCTAAGAAATCTTTCATGCATCCTCACAATGAAACTAGAATCATCTTTCTTTAAATCCTGAGAGTATTTTGATGCTTTTTGTACCTTTTCTGTCTTCACTTAGAATTCCTTGTCAGTCACTTTTTCTTACTATATTACCAGCTACTACAGAAAGGATAATCCTATGCTAATATTTACTACTTTCTCATACACTTTCCCTTGTAACTCCAAAGTGTTTTGTACAAACAAGTTTTTCAAGCACTCTGTGGAATGTTATTGAATGCCTAATTCTAGTCACTTGATAGAGAAGGCTATGTTGTTACTTAACAGTGCTTAAATATATGAATGGTTTCACTGAGATTAATTTTTATGCTGTAAGTAGGAAAATATAAATAAACAGTATCTATGGGAGCAAGGAAGAAATTCTCAATAGATTGCAATAGGGAGAGGCAAATGCAGCTTTCTTGGGGAGATATTTTAAAGCTTATTCCTAATTTATAAACTAATCATCCTGGATCCCTATATCAAAGCCCATTTTCCTTGTGAAGGTAGTGCATACACAGAGTGCTACATGGGAAATCAGAAGACCACTCTTCTAGGACCAGGTCCTCCTCTCCATTAGAGTACTTGGACAGGTAACTTAACCTCTTTAGCTACCACATCCTCTTCATAAAAAGGAAGACAGATGTCTATGCTTTCCATTGAGAAGGTTCTTTTACAAATCAATAGAGAGAAATAGACTTCCTTGGTGGTTCAGTGGTAAAGAATCTGCCTGCCAGTGCAGAAGATGCAGGAGATAAGGTTTCAATCCCTGGGTCAGAAAGATGCCCTGGAGGAGGGCATAGCAACCCATTTCAGTAGTCTTTCCTGGAAAAGCCCATGGACAGAGAAGCCTGGTGGGCTACAAGTGCATGGGGTCACAAAAAGGCAGACTAGCAACACAGAGATAAAATATTTTAAAACAAATCATAAATTTTATTCCATCTTTTTTTTCTTGAGTATGTAGTGGAGATTAATTCTCTATTAACTACGAAGTTGTTGTTTTCTATGTATATAAATCTGTTCTCCTCTTTCATATGATTAATTCTAATTTTCTTTATAGAATGCAGCAGAGTGATTATCTTATCCAGGAAGACTTCCTAGATACCCACACTCGTTATATGCTCTGGTGGTTTGGTCACTAAGTCGTGTCAGACTCCTGAGACCCCTTAGCCTATAGCTCCCCAGGTTCCTCTGTCAATGGGATTTCCCAGGCAAGAATACTGAAGTGGGTTGCCATTTCCTCTACCATAGCCTTTTATTGTGATGGATCAAAATTCTTGATTTAATTTTCAGTCTCCATTATGATGATGCAAAATCCTTGATTGTGGGGACCACAACTCATATAACCTTTATATCTTCAACACATTGGTATTCACTAAATATTTATCAGCTAAATAAGCTTTGAATGATCTTTCAGCCTTCATTCTATGAGTTGCACACAGTAATGTCCTAGTTTACAGTGTTGTGAAAATTGTGGTACAGTTTCATAAAATTGATGCTAGTGGACCTTGGATCTGGGGTCTCATAGACAGCCCAATGCATATTTATATTTGTGAGGGCATCTTACCTCCGGAAAGCTTTTCTTTCTCTATTTTATTTTACTGATACTTCACAAAATATTTCTCGTGACTGATCATGACAAAAAAAAGTATGGACAGAGGGTCTGCCTTGCAAAAAGGCATGCTTCACTTGATAATTTACTTTCCTTAAGTTCCTTCTTAATTCTGTTTCAATATGCTAATCTCCCTGGTTTCTTCATTAAGCCTGCTTTAGGACTGTTTCATATGGAATAGCCTCCCACTCAGGAGAGGTGACTAAACTTTAATGGTTGCCTTAGGTCCCCCATACCAGTTTATTTAAAAGCACAGAAATATGGGAATTAAATAGTCTGTAAAGATAAAATGTTATTAAATGGCATTATTGTCATTGTTATTATTCTCTCATCGAACAAGGAGATGAAGAGCTGAATTGCACACCATATGGTAATTGCTTGGAAGATACCCACAACTTACGGTCACACCTTCAGCATCCAATGACATTGTTTGCTGCATTTCAGGTGCCAGTATGGCAGAGGGCCAGCCCAGGAAAGATGAACTGGCAGAGAGAGAATGACAGACATTAGGCATAAGGACTTTTCATGTCAAGCCTTTGGCATGTTCATTGTCGAAAAAATCTGTTCTCAGAAATGCCTTCCAAAATACGCAAGTTATGCTATGAAGGCATATGAAAACTCATGCCATCCAGGAATATGTTAATATGAACCATCCTGGGAAATGCCAAATTATAGCCAAGATAATGGGTGATTCCAGATGTCTGTCCAATCCCATTCCTACTGCACAAGAGAAGTTCAGAAATTTACAGAAGGAAAGTTTATATGGAATTTTTAAAATGAGTGATGGCTTTATGAAAAAGAAAGAGAAAGAGATAAAGAGTCAATTTTGAAAGAGAGAAAGAGTTAATTAAACCTTTATTTTACTATGTACAACCTTCCATTTTCAGGATCTGTATTTAAATTATAGATTTGAATTCTCTCTCTTCCCAGAAGAGGTTGAACATTTGCAAAGATATGGAAGGTGAGATTCTTACTTTAGATGATTTTTAAAATATCTTAGTTTGAATACTGTTGTTCAGCTTACTAAGTGCTTTTTTCACATTACATTATTATACTGAATCTTCTTGAGGTATCTTCAGGTAAATATCATTTTCTATTTCCTTTCCCAATGAAGCATCTCAAAGAAACAGAAATGACCTGCCCAAAGCCACTCAACTAAATTTTAACAGGAGCTGAATCCAAGTCTGTTTCCTATTTTCAATAGGAATGATCTCAAGCTGTGTTTGATCTCAGCTGTAATTTTAGCTGTGTTAATGGGTCATCATTTATTATAATTTTCTTCTGGGAGTCAGTTTATTAGCTCCAAAATTGTTATTGGGGATCTAGCAAGTGATATTCCCTTTATGAATTATAAAATTTATTTATAAGCCATGCCATAACTGCTTGATTGCTAGAAAGTAATGGTAAGAATGATTTTCCCATATCTGTAAAATAAAAAGATTTAACTGTCGAAATGCTCAAAAGTATAAAACAAGCCTGTATCACAACTATTTCTCCAGCTGATATTTTTGACTCACCTCACAGGCCTGTCTTAAAAGAATCAGCAAATCAAACTCTCTTCCCTACAGTGATCTAGACTTTCAAGATGTAATAGAACATTAAATGCAGAAATACTTTGTAATGTTTTCAGAACAGTAGATATTTCAATCCAAAAGTGCAGCTGAATATTCATGGAGCTTTTTTATTTAACCAAATGTATCCTTGGAAAACACAAATTTGGGACAATAGTCATAATATCTAAGGCAGCAAAATTATCATATGTATAAATGTTTGCTTCTTTCATAGCTGCTGTGTTATATATACACACAGATACACATGTGGATATGCACATGAGATTAAAAGCACATTTACAGCTCTAATTGTATTCCATGAATCTTTCACTATATCCTGGCTATGAAAGCTTTCTTAATAAAGAATATAAAGATAAAATATCCCCATATTGAAGTCATTTAAAGATTTTCTATTGTGAACTTATCCCTGGTCAGGGCACTGTTGTGGTTAGAAAAATAATAGAAGGTGCTTCTTAAGGACTGAGCACTTCAGCAGAGAATCAAGATACACATATAAGATATACGTGTGTACATAGTCAATAGGGCATGATGAGTGTTTTAATTAGTAACATAGAATAGCCAATTCTGCACGTGTTACTGATTATGCACATGTATAAAGTAGCTCCAGACAAATCACTGAGGCCATTCACAAATTGCCCTCCAGATTCCTGACCTTTGGAGTTTCAGGAACAATTCTGTGGCTATTTATTCAGTGCACAGAGAATTTCGGAATAACACTGGCCCAGGGTTTTTCAGAGCAGCTTGCATTCCTCCTTCGGACTTTGCCATGGGTGGAATTGTGTAGCTCTAATATTCGTAGGTAAAAGCTCCAGTGTGCCTGTTTTGGGAGATAGGTAATTAAATTTAAATGAAATTGTCATGGTGCGGCCCTGCTTTGATTGGAATGGTGCCCTTCTAAGGAGAGATACCAGAGAGTTCTCTCTCTTTCTCTCTCTCTCTCTGCCAAGTGAGGACACAGAGAGAAGATGGCAAAGCAGGAAGAGAGTGCTCCTCAGGACCTGAACCAGCCAGCAGCTTGACTTGGGTGTGCCAGCCTCCAGAATTTTAAGAAAATACATTTCTGCTGTTTAGCCTCCTCTCAGTCTGTGATATTTGGTATGGCACCCCTACCTGACTAAAATAGGCTTTATCACTGAAAAGAACCTAAGGGCATGATCTACTCTTTGACTAAACTTCCCTTTGATGTCTCCACTCTGGCCATGATGATTATATGTGCTGGGCCAAGACATGCAACACGCCACTGGGTTTGCTCTGTCTCCAAAACCAGCACAGCTCATGCCTCACCTTCTTCAAGCTATTTAATAAATGACACCTTCCTAGTGAAGACTTCACTGACCATTTTAGATCGCATCCCTCTTCAATATTCCCTGTCTGTTTTCCCTGTTTTTCTCTTTTAAATTTATATTCAATTTACATACTGTATGTTTTACTAGTTAATCAGGTTTATTTTTTTTTCTTTCCTAACTGGAAAGAAAATATCAAGATAGGAAAGGTTACTGTTTTGTTAATTGCTATATCCTAAATACCCAGCACATTATTAAGTGCTCAATTAGTATAAATCATGTTGAATATAATGTTATCATAGACCTTATAGAATTCAGAAAGGATAAGAAGAGGTTAATAAAGGTTAGAAACCAATGGCAAAGCAACCTATGGAGAGTTATAATATAGAGTTCATTCTGGGATTCAACAATTCAACAGACTGATCACTGATAGTGAAATTGAATTTGTAATAAAAAAAAAAAAACCTCCCAGCAATCAGTTCTTGAGAACACACTATATACCTGGTACTAGGATTAGTGACCTTTAGAAACTATAGTCACAAAAGAACAAAAGAGAAAGAGGAAAGAAAAATGGAAAGAAGAAAGAACAGAAAAGTAATGAAACAAAAATAAATATGATAGATAATATTATTCTTCTCATTTACTAGAGCTATAAAGTAAATAAAAAGATTATCCCTTGCTATTACTATTTTTGTTTTACAATTGTATTAAAGAATATATATTGTATGTAAACAGAACAGCAGAGGGAAGGGAAAATGGGAAATGAAAAAATATTTTTTCATCAAGTTTAAATTTACTTCTTGATATGTATGCAAAACCATAGCTAAAATTGCAGCAAAAGCTAATGGGGAAAAAGCAAGAGAAATGGAAATTGTGTATTATATACATTAAGAAACAGTTACAATGACTACTCAAAATTAATATAGAAATATCACAGAAATCAAGAGCAAATTGAACATTCGGTATATTGACAGTAATTGTTGCTCTTCCAAATGCACCCCAGAAAAGACAACTTCCAGAGTAGAAATTAAGGATATGAAGAAGATGCACATGTTCTCAGAATTTCATTTTATTTATTTTGGAGGAGATAAATTAGGATTAGCATTAAGAGATCTAGAATATCATATACTCAGCTTCTCCTTGATATATATTAGCTGATATTCTTTTTTTTCAATCCTTATCCTTCTCAGCATAAAAAACTTTATGAAGATATAGTAGGAAGGAAAGTAGCTTAATAGGACACACTACAGCAAACATTATTGATCAATTTTGTTTTACTTGTAAGAATGATTGAATGTGTAAGTAATTGAGATGTCATTTTGTAGCATGAACATTTTATTTTCTAGCGTGTGTGTTTTCTCAAAGAGAATTTATTTGAGAGAAAACAAAGAACAAGAGATGATGTATTAAACAGGGAAAACATACTATTTGACAAGAAGACTTTTCTCGGTCACCCTCTTGATTTCATGGCACCATGTGTTTTATCCTTGTTTTATCCTTGGTGCAATTTTGCCAGCTCAAGGCTAAGCAAATATTCTCTTCCAGGATTTCTCACTTTCCCTTCCTACCTAAATACTTTACTCAATTCCATCAAGCCACTTATTTCTGCCTCTATTAGTGCTTTGTGCCTTCTTTCTCAAAATTTACTGTTTATTAAAATGTATGGTATTTATTTGTATTTGTGTATAAATAATTGATAAGTTTTCACTTGAAATGTGGACAGTATAAGTCTAAACATTATTCTCCAGCAAATACACATGCAAGCATCCCCAAAGCATTATGTACTTTAAGAGAGGACATGGAAGAAAGTGAGAGGATGGTACTCTGGCATGGCGCAGGCGAGGGGGGAGAAAAACAGCCCCCTCGTTCTGTAGATGCAAGGTTGGTGGACATAGTGACTACTCCTGTTTAAGTGAAATTGTGCAAGAATGAATAAATCATCTAAAAATATAGTAAGCCTGTCTCTTTCTTTAAGCTTTTAAAATTCCAATTGCTTTATCATTGTGCATAAAATGTAGACAAATATTTGAAAGCAGAAAAGAAAACATTAGCATTAAAATTATGTCTGCCTGTGTTCTAATCTTACTGCATTGTGGTCAGAAAAAATGCTTGGAATGATTTCAATTTTTTTGAATTTACCAAGGCTAGCTTTATGGCCCAGGATGTGATCTATCTTGGGGCTGGTGCACTGGGACGGCCCAGAGGGATGGTATGGGGAGGGAGGAGGGAGGAGGGTTCGGGATGGGGAACACATGTATACCTGTGGTGGATTCATTTTGATATTTGGCAAAACTAATACAATTATGTAAAGTTTAAAAATAAAATAAAATTAGAAAAAAAAATTATGTCTGACTTTAGATCAAGGCCAAATGAGTAGTCATTATGAATGTGATTTAAAGGAATCTAACTCAAAAACATCTCCCCTGTCTCTTCACTAAATTATCTAGTGTCGTTTTATAAGAAATTGTTTCCTTCAAGTTACAGGATTATTTCTAGTTAAATTGAAATTGAAAAACAGTAAACCAAATCAACAATTACCACAATGTGATTGGGATTAAGTTCTTTTCCATTATTAATATTGGCTTTCTCAAAAAGGAAGTCCACAGGTGAGATGTGACTTAAAAAGAGAAGATAATGAGAGGTTTAAGACAAGTGACATCTTGGATTTAGTTTTAAAATTCTGAGTATTTAAGGAAAGGCATTGGGGTCTCAGGGAAGAAGAGGCACCAAGACAACGATTATAACAGAGAACAATTGGAAATATTTTTGGACACTGTAATTGTGCCTGAGCATATAAGGACTAAGACGTAATCACTGACCTCAAAGAGTCTTATGCCAAATGACAAGTTCTTTAATATGTATATGTCCTGGTTACCACGAAAGCCCTAAACTTCCATGTTAAGAGATCAGGGTTCAAATGTTGCCTCTGCTTTATTAACTGTGAATCTTTGTGCAGACCACATAATTCTCTGAAGCTCAGTTTCTTCATCTAGCAACCTCTTACCATTGGGTCATGTGTATTGTTTAAGTGATATCTATACTTTTGTAATCTGTAAAACAGTAAGAGCTCGGAAATTGTCACAGAAGATTAATATTTACTAATTATTTTGTCCTGTATCCACCCTCAAAACCCACTGTCAGCCCTATATGTCTGAAGATAATACTAGATATCAAGTGTTTCTTTTAAACTAACAAAGGGAAACTAAGAAAAGAGAGAAATGCTGTCATAAGCATACAAAGGAGGGAAAGAGCTTTCCTGGATGGGATTCCTCATCAGTGGAGACTTCCCTGGAGATTTAGTAATCACCAAAGCCTTTAGTCCACAGAAAGGACTTCAAACAGCCCAAAGAAGGAATTGAGAATATTTTCACAGAAAGTAAAAGCATCTAGGTTTCTCTGAGGTTGGTATAAAGATGTGTATAAGAAGCATTTTGGAAAATATAAAGAGAAATAATGCTTCTTAGAAGGATTTGTATCCAAAGTACAGATTTTAATATTATTCTATAAACAAGGAAATACTTCTGACAAGAATAATGACATAAGATACACAAGCTTGTTAGAAATAGAGAGAAATTAGAAAGAACCTAGGTATCCAGTGTGGAAGCTAGTGTAATTGCCCAAGGATGGGATAATGATAGCTCCAATTTTAATAGGGAGTGAGGGCTGTAGACAGGGAACAATTGCAATGAGAATGGAAGAGATTTGATTAGCTATAAATGAGTGTGCTTGCTCAGTCATGTCCAACTCTTTGTGACCCCGTGGACTGTAGCCTGCCAGGCTCCCCTGTCCATGGGGTTCTCCAGGCAAGAATACTGGAGTGGACTGCCTTGTCCTCCTGAGTGGATCTTCCTGACCCAGGGATCTAACCCAGGTCTCCTGCATTTCAGGCAGATTCTTTACCATCTGAACCATGATGGAGCCACCAGTGAATCCCTAGATATAAATAGAACTGAAAAAAATTGAGAGCTGAATGAGGATGATGAAGGAATAGTATACCAGTTATAGAACCAAAAATGTCTCACTCTTGTCAGCCATGGTATCAGTCTTCTATTTCAAGTCCTCATTGTATAGATGATAACAGTGATGCCTGGGTAGCATCACAACAATTTTAGGTAGGTTTTCTGCTTTTCAGTTTACGATTTTTCTAAACTTCAACAACAACTGCAACAACAAATTCAATCCTGGAATAGTACGAAGAGAGAACCACTTTTAACTGTCCATACAAGGACAGAATTAATGTGCTTACATAACATACATAACACAGTCTTATCTTGATGTGAAACAATGTTTAAGTAGAATTTGCCCATAAGTAAACAGATATAAAGGAGAGATTAAAATACAGAAGAGAATCTAAAATACACACACACACACATACACACAGGCTTCCCAGGTGACTCAATGGTAAAGAATCTGCCTGACAATGCAAGAGACATAGGTTTAATCCCTGGGTTGGGAGGATCCCCTGGAGGAGGAAATGACAACTAATACCAGTATTTTTTCCTGGAAAATTCCATGAACAGAGGAGTCTGGTGGGTTACAAGTCAATGGGCTTGCAAACAGTTGGACACAACTGAGCAACTGAGCACACACTCACACTCACATATTCAAATGTGTATATATATATATATATATATATATATGAATCACTTTGCTGTATTTCTGAAACTAGCACCACACTATAAATCAACTACATTTCAATAAAAGTTAAAAATAAAACAGAAAAAAGAAATTAGAAATAATAATATATATTTGAGATTATTTTAAATATGCTTTGGATTCCAATCCTCAAAATATTCTCATTAGCATTTTAGGAAAATATTAACTTGATAATGACAATGTAAGAAGAGGGTATAATTGGCTGGAATATATTTCTGCCTTGGGGAAAACTATTGAGTCTTACTATTACTTGCAAAATAGGGTTCAAATTTGTAACAATGATATACAAGGCTACCCATTATGTAACCTTCTTCTTATTACTCTAGGATTATCTCTTACCTGTCTCTCTTTCCCCAATCTATGATCCAAACAGAGGAAATTCTTACATATGTGCCCAGTATGAGTGGACTAAAAAAATTCCTGGAGGTGCTGTCTGAATTTTGGCTGATATGTGGAGAGAGCTGAGAAAAGGGGTTGGGAGTGGGATGAAGAGGAGAAAGTATTTCATACAAAAGAAGGAGCAGAAGTAAAAATCATGGGATGTGAGACACAACGTAGTGTTCAAAAAACTTTCGGAGATGCAATACAACTACTAAGTGAACTTTTGTGTGGTGGTAGGCAAAAGTGAGATCACAAAGGTCCTGGTGCATCTTGAACCATTTTAAAGTAATTACCTACATTTCTTCCAAAGAATAAACCCAATAGTGGTTATGTCATATGATTTTTTTGGAGTTGGGTTCCAAACCTAAAATTTTGCCACCCATTAAACATACTTACCAAACATTTCAAAGAGAAAAACATATTATTTGGATGTTCTATAATTCTTAATCATTTTAACAATTTAAACAATCACATTTCAAAATACCATGAATTTGATGATTTATTTTTTGGGGGATCTGGTATGGACACCATAGCTGTGAAAAGAAGTCAAGTGAAAAGCAAAGGAGAAAAGGAAAGATAAAAGCATCTGAATGCAGAGTTCCAAAGAATAGCAAGAAGAGATAAGAAAGCCTTCTTCAGCGATCAGTGCAAAGAAATAGAGGAAAACAACAGAATGGGAAAGACTAGAGATCTCTTCAAGAAAATTAGAGATTCCAAGGGAACATTTCATGCAAAGATGGGCTCAATAAAGGACAGAAATGATATGGACCTAACAGAAGCAGAAGATATTAAGAAGAGGTGGCAAGAATATACAGAAGAACTGTACAAAAAAATCTTCACGACCAAGATAATCACAATGGTGTGATCACTGACATAGAGTCAGACATCCTGGAATGTGAAGTCAAGTGGGTGGGCCTTAGAAAGCATCACTACGAACAAAGCTAGTGGAGGTGATGGAATTCCAGTTGAGCTATTTCAAATCCTGAAAGATGATGCTGTGAAAGTGCTGCACTCAATATGCCAGCAAATTTGGAAAACACAGCAGTGGCCACAGGACTGGAAAAGATCATTTTTTACCCAATCCCAAAGAAAGGCAATGCCAAAGAATGCTCAAACTACCCCACAATTGCATCCGTCTCACATGCTAGTAAAGTAATGCTCAAAATTCTGCAAGCTAGGCTTCAGCAATACATGAACCATGAACTTCCAGATGTTCAAGCTGGTTTTAGAAAAGGCAGAGGAACCAGAGATCAAATTGCCAACATCCACTGGAACATCGAAAAAGCAAGAGAGTTACAGAAAAACATTTATTTCTGCTTTATTGACTATGTCAAAGCCTTTGACTGTGTGGATCACAATAAACTGTGGAAAATTCTGAAAGAGATGGGAATACCAGACCACTTGACCTGCCTCTTGAGAAACCTATACGCAGGTCAGGAAACAAGAGTTAGAACTGGACATGGAACAACAGACTGGTTCCAAATAGGAAAAGGAGTACATCAAGGCTGTATATTGTCACCTTGTTTATTTAACTTCTACGCAGAGTACATCATGAGAAATGTTGGGCTGGACGAAGCACAAGCTGGAATCAAGATTGCCAGGAGAAATATCAATCACCTCAGATATGCAGATGACACCACCCTTATGGCAGAAAGTGAAGAGGAACTAAAAAGCCTCTTGATGAAAGTGAAAGAGGAGAGTGAAAAAGTAGGCTTAAAGCTCAACATTCAGAAAATGAAAATCATGGCATCTGGTCCCATCACTTCATGGGAAATAGATGGGGAAACAGTGGAAATAGTATCAGACTTTATTTTTCTGGGCTCCCAAATCACTGCAGATGGTGATTGCAGCCATGAAATTAGAAGATGCTTACTGCTTGGAAGGAAAGTTATGACCAACCTAGACAGCATATTCTAAAGCAGAGACATTACTTTGCCAACAAAAGTCCATCTAGTCAAGGCTATGGTTTTTCCAGTAGTCATGTAGGGATGTGATAGTTGGACTGTTAAGAAAGCTGAGTGCCAAAGAATTGATGCTTTTGAACTGTGGTGTTGGAGAAGACTCTTGAGAGTCCCTTGGACTGCAAGGAGATCCAACCAGTCTATTCTAAAGGAGATCAGCCCTGGGATTTCTTTGGAAGGAATGATGCTAAAGCTGAAACTCCAATACTTTGGCCACCTCATGTGAAGAGTTAACTCATTGGAAAAGACTCGGCTGCTGGGAGGGATTGGGGGCAGGAGGAGAAGGGGACGACAGAGGATGAGATGGCTGGATGGCATCACTGACTCGATGGACGTGAGTCTCAGTGAACTCTGGGAGTTGGTGATGGACAGGGAGGCCTGGCGTGCTGCAATTCATGGGGTCACAAAGAGTCGGACACGATTGAGTGACTGAACTGAACTGAACTGATGGACACCATATCTTCACAAGTTGTCTTTCTCATTTTTTTTTTTTTGATTTTATATTCTGTCCCTAAGAGATCACCATATATTGATCTCTACCAAATTGTTAAAAGATATTTTTATATTCATTTGGCTCAAGGCAATTCAAAATTGTATTTCTGGATAGTATTTATATGGTTTATTCTTCATATGAAATGCTTGGAGTCTTTCACTGTTTTTGTTTGTTTGTTTGTTTTATGTTTGTTAGTGTCAGGAATACGATTGGAATTCAATGAATGTTTTGGATAAGATCTATTACTGATCCTGTTCATGATGCCAATTGTACTGCTGTATCTCACTGTGTGCACTGTTCACTGAACCCATGGTAAGCAAGGTGCAAGCGAAGAGGCTGGAAGAAAACTTGAAAAGCCATGGAAACTGTAGACATCTCATTCTCTTCTGGCTGGTGCAGCAGCTGTAGCAGCAGACACACTATATCCTCTGCTCTCATGACTGACACAGCAGACACAGCCATGACAGGGGATTAAATGCTGCTGCTTTCTAGGTGGAGCTCTCATATCCCTACAGCAACAATGTAGCTTGTGATGTGGATGTGCAGTGATATAAATGATCTCAGCTGTTACACAGTCATTATTTACAAAGCATGGCGTGAGAAAGACTGAATATGCCATCTTGGCTAATTTGCTCTCTTCCTACATAAGAGAATTTAGGAAACTATGTGATCTCACCCTAGAATAGATGGTAGAGACAATAACTGATATATGAGAGGACCAAAAGATCAACTAATTAAAAATTAAAGAAACATTTATTGATGACATATGCTGTGCTCAGCCTTGTACAAGTCACTAGGCCCATTAAGAAACAGTAACACAATATCACAAGCCTTTATTAGCTTAACATTTAGAGAAAATAAGGAACACTTTTAGAAATATCATGAGGACACTGGGCCAGATGTCAGTTATCATAAATTACAGTAGAAACTAAGCAAAACATTAGGTAATAATCAAACCGTGAAATCATGAAGAAGAATAGTTTCTTAGTCTGAGAAAGAGCCTCTTAGGGATTTACATAAGAGGCTATACTCTTGGGAATAGTTTTTAAATAGAGGAGTATGAAAAAAAAAAAGCTATCTGAAATTCAATAATTTCACATACTTTTAATCCAACTGAAAGGGAAATTTGCAAATATTATCAGGAAGTGTGATAGATTATTTCAAAAAGTAACTTCTTGGAAGTCTCAAATTCCAATATTTGTCCCCATGAGTCTACAGAAAACACTGTTCAACTTCCTTGGCTGCTCAGCAATAAATTTAGGAATAAGAAAATCACTGAAGAGAAAACTGAGCACCAAAATCTGGGCTCACTTTTCTGGGTTTTACTCTCCAAGCTAAAATTATCCCAGACTGTCAGTACTTTGCATAGTCCCTATTGTTTTGCTACAGATTTACTCTTAATATTTTGTCTAACATTTCTAGTTGCTCTCAAAGAGACAGCAGTCCAAACATCTAGTCTGCTTTTACTGAGAGAGATATTCACCAGATGATGCTTTTAAGTCCTTGAATTTCCTAGAATTCTGGTGCCAAGAGTTTCAAGGACTAGACTCAGTGCTTCAAGATAAGGGTATCCTACCTTTGAAATAACAGAATTAGTGGCACTAAGAGAAAATTAAGTATCGGAATACAGAAACTTCCCTGAGTCTATTCAGAATTAGAATTTACTTTCACAGTCATTGTCAGTAAGTAGTAATTCTACTTGGATCTCAGAGACTCTCACTTTAATTCTGTTTTTGCCAGAAAAAAAATACTTTTTGAAATCCAAAATTTTAAGCTTCTTTTAAATTTCGGGAAGCGAAGTCAGTCCTGGGCAAAAATTTTGTTTTCAGTGCCCTTGCAGCTAAGGGTTCTATTGCCAAGACTTTTGCTCTACATTTATATTCCCAGAAACACTTGTTCTGTTTCCTAAGTGTTCAAAATATTTCAGTGCCCGTAATTTTCTCCTATAGATTCCATGTTCTTGAATTCCTTTAATTTTTTCCTTTCTTTCAAAAGTCTTATCCCATCACCTAGCAATTTGGGGTTTTTTGGTACTTTCTTATAAGTGACTATTTTACTATATTTTATAGTATTGCACAATATACAGTATTGCACACATTGCAAAGTGACTAGCATCCTTGATGTATGAGCACTAAACACCAGAAACAATCCTCAGGCTTGTTGTCTACCCTTCCGATTTGAAATGTAGGTGTGTTTAAAGATGATGAAATGGTTAGGAGTTGAAGATGAGGATTAGATACATTTAATTAGCCATTTTCAAATGCATAACTTTTAAGCTGAAATTGTAGACTTGCTGAAGTTTCTCGAAATAATGTTATTTTAACCTCAGTAAAATAGAGGAAAAAAATAAAAAAATCTCACGTATCTGTCTCAAGTATTGCATTTCTATTATAAAATACTATTCCCAGCACTAGTGCAACAGTTTTTAGATAATCTCAAGTATAAAATGGCCTTTCTTTTAGGACGAAAATGTGATAAATCATTGCTGAGGCCAACTTCTTGAAGCATGAATGACTTCTGGTCTATGCCACCAAAATATACTGAGCTTGCAAATATTCTTGCCTTCCCTTTTTTCTTTTTTTCTTTTTTTTACATTTCCATTTATATATTTGCTTGGTAGAGCAAACCAAAGAGTTTTTCTTGGCTAAATTCCCATCTGTTTAGATATATATCCAGTTCCCCAGAAGTTTAGCTGAGGTCAGATAAGGTACCAAATTGGTTTAGTTTAGTGATCTAAATAAATAAATAAATTCAGTAAGTAAGAACACTCATTCAGCTTGATGTTCAATTTGTTATACATCAGGGTTATATGAACAGAAAAGAAATAATTTAAAGACTCCAATATATACCACTGGCCAAAATGGATAAAAAGCTCAGCAGAAAAAGAGATTTGCTGTGTCAGCAATATTTTGCTTCTTCTCTCTGCACTGAAAACAGCTCAGTGTTAGTTGTTATAAAGTGAAAAAAGGCCTTAAAACATGCATTCCAACTTCAAGGAATCATAAAATATTTAAAATATAGCCATGGTAAACTGAAATTAAATTATTTTATTGCAACTAATAAAGAAACATGGATTCTGAAGAATTAGTTACTACTGGAAATGTAAGAAAGTAATGAAAAGGAAGGAAGACAATGAAAGGAAAGGAAATTTATTTTGATACTAATCGTAAAAAGAATTACTCATATAGGTGAGTACCATTGAAATTTACCAATTTGTGTTTAGAAATTCATAATAAAGTTCATAATCAGTTCATCACAAAGCTTACTGTCTTAAAGGTAGATCTTACTAAATAACTTTAGGTATTTCTTTATATAACATGGAGACACTATTATAATTTTCAGTATTGCACATTAATGCTTTTGCATGGTATTGAAGTATAAACAAATGATTTTTCTTTTTTTTTTGTATTTTTTTTAAATTTTATTTTATTCTTAAACTTTACATAATTGTATTAGTTTTGCCAAATATCAAAATGAATCCATCACAGGTATACATGTGCTCCCCATCCTGAACCCTCCTCCCTCCTCCCTCCTCCCTCCCCATACCATCCCTCTGGGTCGTCCCAGTGCACTAGCCCCAAGCATCCAGTATCGTGCATTGAACCTGGACTGGCATCTCATTTCATACATGATATTTTACATGTTTCAATGCCATTCTCCCAAATCTTCCCACCCTCTCCCTCTCCCACAGAGTCCATAAGACTGTTCCATACATCAGTGTCTCTTTTGCTGTCTCGTACACAGGGTTATTGTTACCATCTTTCTAAATTCCAGTATATGCGTCAGTATACTGTATTGGTGTTTTTCCTTCTGGCTTACTTCACTCTGTATTATTCTTTCACTGGTGTGTGTTTGAATTTTGACTATTCTTTTAAATTTTGACTAATTCTTCCTGACAGCCATTACTTCAAGATGCAGTTATTATGTTTACCTCCAGCAAGATCACTCTACTTATCATTTTCCTTACTGAATTTGTCATTCTGTTTCATAGACTTGAAAATTAGTTTGCAAAATTGTTACACATGTGTGTAATAGTAGGGTGGATATTATACAATCTGTGAATCACATCCTGGTCTGAGGTTAACCTATTATGAATAAAAGAAATGTGTGTGCACACTTTGTGATATTTATTTTGGACTGATTATAGAATTTATATTGAGTTTCTGATTTGAGAAAGTACAATCTGTCAGATAATAGACTTTGGAAAAATGGGGAAAGGAAATTTTCCTTTCTAGTGAGAGTAGACTGCATAACTCATACCAATATTCCAACCGACTGTAACTAGAAATACAGACAAAATTTAAATTTATTTGACATCTGTATGTAGTGTGTGCATTTGTGTGTACATGCATATGCGTGTGTGTGTTTGTGTGTAAAGCACAAAGCAACAAAAAGCTAAAAAAATTGTGAAAAATTCCCAACATAAAATGAGAGCAGATTGGAAGCAAATGAAAAACTTGTGTCTGCTTTTCCTATAGGGAATTTTAGTTTCCAGAGATGGAACCTAGGAGATAGAAGAGCACTTTCAACAATTCAGAGAAGTTACAGATATAAATATTGATATCCATGGCGCCCTAAGGAAGGTGTGATTCCCTGTCTTTGGGATTCCACAAATGAGTACCATTGAAAAATAATTATGAACTTCAAAAATAGAAAGTTTCTTTTAAAGATTGCAGTTAAGTTTCATATACTATTCTTCCTCAAATTGGACCAAGAAGGCCTTGGATTTCTAGTGGACCCAGGTACCTAGCAGGAGGAAAAGTAACTTTTAGAGAGAAACATCCTAAATATTACTATATCTGTAAATATTTTTACTAATGCCATCTCCAGCATACAATTAACCACAGCAAGACCTTTTTGAAGAAAAGTAAAATGTAAACTTTTTATTCAGAAAACAACTATATTAAAGCCTTATCAAATGCTCTAGATTTGGGGTTATTTAGCTGTGACTTTCAAAATATCTGTCCCTACTCTAAAAAAGATGGAGAATATTCTTCAGATAACTGAAAATTTGACAAAATTTTTAAATCTTAAAACTATAAAATACAATAATTGAAAATAGAAACTTAGGAAATACATTTAACAACAAATTAGACACAGCTGAAGAGATAATTAATGAACTAGAAGGTAATATTAAAACGAAAAATAAAGAGAAAATAGGGTAAATATAGCATTAAATGGATTTAGAATGCAGCAAAAAGGTTTTGCTTATTTGCACTTAGAATCCTAGAAGATGAGAGAGAATGAAGCAAAAATAGCATAGCCATATATGTAGCAGTAACATAAGGGTGAGATATAATGGCACACAAAATCCAAAACTGACGAAAGACAGCAAGCCACACACATAAGAAGCGCTAAAAAGCTTAAATAAGATATAAATCCACATCTAAGCTAATTATCGTTAATTGCTAAAAACAAACACAAAATCTTAAAATCAATAGAAAAGAAAAAAACAAAAAACAAAAAACAACTTCCCAAACAGAAGCAATTAAGCTGGCCCCAGACTTCAACATAGAAACAATAGAGCAAAAATATGATGAAATATCTTTAAAGTATTAAAAAAAAACAACTTCCAACCTAGCATTCTAAATCAGCAAACTTGCCCTGCAGACTAAAGGAAATTAAAACCTGGGGGCAAAAGGCTGAAAAAAATAACAATCAGAATTTTACTAGAGGAAATTGTACTAGAGTTTTCTTTAGGCAGAAGAAAAATCATTCCAAAAGGCATTATCAGCAAGGAAACTGGTAAATGTTGACTTAATAAAATAAGAATCATAATTACTTTTGAATTAACACACAGTGGGAATTTAATTTCATGATCTACAACTGTAGAACATATATTCTTATGTTCACGCAGCATTATTCTAAAATTTAAACATATGCTGGCAAATAAAACCAGTCCCATCAACATTAAAATGCTTGAGATCATGCAGAGTTCATTCTGTGACCACAGTGCAATTTAACTAGAAATCAGTAAAAAAAAAAAAAAAAAAATTATAGAATTACTCTATGTTTGGAAATTTTAAAATGTAATTCTTGATAGTTCATAGTTCTACTGAAGAAATCAAAATCAAAATTAGAATATATTTGAATGTGAATGATAATGAAAATTTTACAACTCGAAAACTGTGGCTAAAAATGTGCTTTGAGAGGGATTTATAGTCATAAGTTTATAGCTATTGTCAATTACCTAAAATACCTTTTAAAATCTTGTTTCACATATAACTTACAATAGTTAGAAAATGATTTTGAAAGGTCACAGATATGACACAATGTAGACACAAATGTAGAATAAATATATGTCAAGGATCTCCTATGTTACTAAGTAATAAAACTGGTCACAAGAGCATTTGAAAAACTCAATAATACAGGTAATTTTAAATATTAGAAGTAAAATTGATATATTAAAGACATAATTGGTTAATTCCCAAAAGGCAATCATGTTTATGTTTATTTTTCTATCAGAAAGAACTTACAAGTAAATGTATAACTTCATTTATATATAACTTATATATAACTTCTTATAGAAGTTATATAACATATAACTTCTATAACTTCATTAGAATTAAAGTAAGCTATGAAAACCAAACTTAAATTCATGTGCATTTTCCTAGAGAATTAAATAATTTTTTGAATGTGATCCCAAAATGACATGGAAAACACTAGCTGTTTTTTGTTTGTTTGTTTGCCTTATAAGCAGGTTTTGAATGAATTTTCTTGAAACAGCATTCATAAAATTGAAAGTGCTATTACAGGTGTAACAAAGAAAGCGTAATCCCACCCCAGGCATTCTCAGGTAGTTTGTAAAGCAAGACAAAAATCAAGTACAGAACTACACAAATAACTGTAATTAATCTTCTTCAGCTGCAGTGGAAAGAAGCAAGGAACTCTAGTGATCAATGAGAGGAAACTTTAATTTTCCACAATTCTATATTGATGAATCAATAAATCTCAAATTTAAGTGTCCAAATCTAAAATCTCTAATATTTTCACCATAGAGTCTGTCTCTTCGGGTTGAAACTCTTGAACCTTAATAAGAGGTAGGGAAACTATTGAATTTATTTACTTATTTTTATATTCCTATCAAAGTCCCTGGATTAGAGTAGATACATCATACATTGGCATAGTTATTATTCTTTTATATATGACCTTTTTGTATTCTTACCTCTTGATCTCCATATACCCTAAATTTTACTATATAGGTACTCTTCTCTCTTAGAAGTGAATGGAGAACTTCCAGGTATGCAAGCTGGGTTTAGTAGGGGTAGAGGAACCAGAGATCAAATTGCCAACTTTTGCTAGATCATGGAGAAAGCAAAGGGGATTCCAGGGGAAAAAAAAAAAAAATCAATGCCTGCTTCACTGATACACTAAAACCTTGGACTTTGTGAATCATAACAAACTGTAGAAAACTCTTAAAGAGATGGGAGTACCAGACCTCCTTACCTGTCTCCTGAGAAACTTGTATGTGGGTCAAGTAACAACAACAGGACATTTGACTGGTTCAAAACTGGGAAATGAGTATGACAAGGCTATATATTGTTACCCTGCTTATTTAACTTACCTGGAGTGCATCATATGAAATACCAGGTTGGAAAATGGACAAACTGGAATCAAGATTATCAGGAGAAACAGTGACAACCTTAGAAATGCAGATGACACCACTCCAATGGTAGAAAGTGAAGAGGAACTAAATAACCTCTTGATGAGGTGAAAGAGAAGAGTGAAAAAGCTGGGCTGAAACTCAACATTAAAAAAAAAAAATTAAGACCATGGCATCTAGTCCCATTACTTCATGGCAAATAGAATGGGAAAAAGTGGAAGCAGTGACAGTATTTCTGTCCTTGGGCTCCAAAAACAACTGCAGTTGGTGAATGCAGCCTTGAAATTAATAGGCACTTGCTCCTTGGAAGAAAAGCTATGACAAACTTAGACAACATATTAATAAGTAGAGATATCACTTTGCTGGCAAAGGTCGATATAGTCAAACCTATGATTTTTCCAGCAGTCATGTACAAACATGACAACTGGACCATAATGAAGGCTGAGTGTCAAAAAATTGATGCTTTTCAATTGTGGTGGTAGAAAAGACCCTTGTGAATCCCTTGGACTGCAAGGAGATCAAACCAGTCAATCCTAAAGGAAGTCAATCATGAACATTCATTGGAAGGAATGGTACTGAATGTGAAGTTCCAATACATTGGCCACTTGATCCATAGAGTTGACTCACTGGAAAAGACCCTGATGCTGGGAAAGATTTAAGGCAAAATAAGAAGGGAGCAACAGAGGGTGAGATGATTAGATAGCATCAAAGACTCAATGGACATGAATGTGAGCAAACTCCAGGAAATAGTGGAGGACAGAGGGGCCTGGCGTGCTACAGCCTATGGAGTCACAAAGAGTCAGACATGACTTAGTGACTGAACAATGAGCAACACATCCTCTAGTCCTCTCCCTGTAGGTAAGGCACTATTCTAGTCAATTTACTTGTCTTAGTTTGTCTAATCTCCCCAACAATCCTATATGGTTGGCACTATTTTTCACTCTATATTACAGATGATACCCCATAGGCTCAGTGTGGTTAATAAACTTTGATCAAACTTATCCATCTTATCAAGAGGCAAAACCAGAATTGCATCACATGTATTCTTACTCTTATGTTTTTAATCATTCTTTTTTTATTAACTTTGATTTCTGTCATATGACAAAATTAAATGAAGTGTAGAGATCAGAACTTATTTTTTGTTTGCTTGTTTGTTCATTAGTTCTTTCCAGTATCCTGAATAGAAGGCATAAAGCTTAAACAAGAATGGTGACTGTCTGTAAAAACAAAAGAAAGAGGAACAGTGTAATTTTAAATGTGTTTTCAAGAAGATAAGTCATAATACAGACTCTGTGAACCCTTAAACAGTGGATATCCATCTCAGCTGCAGCTTTCAGAGGAGTTCATGTGAGAAAAGATGTGCCAGATAAGTAAATGTTCTAATGTTAGTCTTCATATCTGTTATGGGCTAAATGATTGTTCACCACTTCTGCCCACCAATTTGTGTGTTGAAGTTTTCACCCTGAATGTGATAGTATTAGGAAGTGTGGCTCTTGGGAAGATATTCTGTCATGAGTTAGAGCCCTCATGAATGAGATTAGGGGCTTTATAAAGGAGATGCCAGACTTCTGGCCTCCAGACTGTGAAAAAAAAAAAAAAAAAGTTTCTATCGTGAACAAACCACCCACCCTTTAGTGCTTCGTATCATCTCAAATCGGAGAAGGCAATGGCACCCCACTCCAGCACTCTTGCCTGGAAAATTCCATGGACAGAGGAGCCTGGTAGGCTGCAGTCCATGGGGTCGCTAGGAGTCGTACACGACTGAGCGACTTCCTTTTCACTTTTCACTTTCATGCATTGGAGAAGGAATGGCAACCCACTCCAGTATTCTTGGCTGGAGGATCCCAGAGATGGCAGAGCCTGGTGGGCTGCTGTCTGTGGGGTCGCACAGAGTCGGACACGACTGAAGCAACTTAGCATAGCATAGCATCATCTCAAATTAACTCTGCTCAGAGTTATGCAGCAGCTTAGATGGGCGGGAGTTAAGGGAAGATTGGATACATATATATGCATTACTGAGTCCCTTTGCTGTCCATTTGAAACTATCACAACACTGCTAATTGGCTATGTTATTGTTGTTCAGTAGCCCAATCATGTTCGACTCTTTGCAATGCCATGGACTCCAGAACACCAGGCCTCCCTGTCCCTCACCATCTCCCAGAATTTACCCAATTTCATGTTCATTGCATCGGTGATGCCATCTAGACATCTCATCTTCAAATGCCCTCTTCTCCTTCTGAACTCAAACTTTCCATTATCAGGGACCTTTCCATTGAGTTGTCTGTTCCCATCGTATGACCAAAATACTGGAACTTCAGCTTCAGTTTCATCATCAGTCCTTCCAGTGAATATTCAAGGTTGATCTCCCTTAAGATTGACTGGTTTGATCCCCTTGCTGTCCGAGGGACTCTCATGAGTCTTCTCCAGCACTGTAATTCAAAGGCATCAATTCCTTGGCATTCTGCCTTCTTTAAGGTCCAGCTCTCACAACCATACATGACTACCATGAAGACTGTAGCCTTGACTATATGGACATTTGTTGGCAGATAATAGCTCTAGTTTTCAACACACTGTCTAGGTTTGTCATAACTTTCCTGCCAAGAAGCAACTGCTTTCTGATTTCATGGTTATAGTCACCATCCATATATTTCAATAAAAAAAAGGTTGAATAAAAAAGGAAAATATTGACTGATATTAATAAATCTATTTTAAACTCCAAAACAAGTTAACTGTAGTTACCTAAAAAAGAAAAAAAAAAAAAAGCTAACTTTAAAGATAAATGATTTTCATAGTAAATGGAGAACAAGAAAATAATTCCCAAGGATAACCAGCCTTCTTCCCTAATGCCAAGCTGACTTAAGATATCAAATTTATTCCTCTTTACCCTAGACTCCAATTTTAACCTGCTAGGGTTTCCACAATGGATCTTAGCTCTAGGTCTCTTTATAAGAGCAGTGACATAAAAAAGATGCCATAGAAAAAGAAAATATTTGAGAACATAATACTAGAAGAAGGAATTTTCTGAAACTATCTTTCTTAATGAAATCATTATTACTTACCTTTGGGCCCATGATGTGTTCCTTAGAAGTCTTATGATGTTGACCTGTTTGAAGGATGACAGTGAACCCAAGGATAACTATTAAAGTCAGATGTTGTTACTTTCACCACATAACAAAGCAGCCACAAAATAACTGAGGTATAATCACCATTTTCTTATAATTTCACATTCTGTAAAGAGTTTAGGGAGGGCTCAAAGGGACCAAGTCATCTATGACCCCATTGAGTTGGGGTAGTGATTCAAAGGCTGGGAGCTAGAATCATTTGGCAGTATATTTACTCATGTACCTGGTGGTTGATGCTGGTATTAGTGGGGACCTCAGCTGGGCTAAAACCTAAAACTTTTACTTGTGACCTCTCCACATAACTTTCCTGTGGTCCTATTCACAGCAATGACAATAGGGTCAAAAGTGAGAGTCCCAAAAAAGCAAGGAAGAAATGTGTGCCAATACTCTTGTGCAAAAAGCCATGTTTTGAAGCTGATAAAATATAGGCACATGCAGGTCAGGAAGCAACAGTTAGAACTGGACATGGAACAACAGACTGGTTCCAAATAGAAATAGGAGTACATCAAGGCTGTAAATTGTCACCATGCTTATTTGACTCATATGCAGAGTACATCATGAGAAATGCTGGGCTGGAGGAAGCACAAGCTGGAATCAAGATTGCCAGGAGAAATATCAATAACCTCAGATATGCAGCTGACACCACCCCTATGGCAGAAAGTGAAGAAGAACTAAATTGCCTCTTGAGGAAATTGAAAGAGGGGAGTGGAAAAGTTGGCTTAAAGCTCAACATTCTTGACTTCTTACTTTTGCATTCTAGTCCCCTATAATGAAAAAGACATCTTTTTAGGGTGTTATTCTAGAAGGTCTTGTAGATCTTCATAGAATTGTTCAACTTCAGCTTCTTCAGCATTACTGGTTGGGGCAAGACTTGGATTACTGTAATATTGAATGGTTCGCCTTGGAAACGAACAGAGATCGTTCTGTCATTTTTTAGATTGCATCCAAGTACTGCATTTCAGACTCTTTTGTTGACTATGATGGCTACTCCATTTCTTCTAAGTGATTTCTGCCCACAGTAGTAGATATAATGGTCATGTGAGTTAAATTCACCTATTCCAGTCCATCTAGTTCACTGATTCCTAGAATGTTGATCACTCTTGTCATCTCCTGTTTTAACACTTCCAATTTGCCTTGATTCATGGACCTACCATTCCAGGTTCCTATGCAATATTGCTCTTTACAGCATCAAACCCTGCTTCCATCACCAGCCCCATTCACAACTTGGTGTTGTTTTTGCGTTGGCTCCATCCCTTCATTCTTTCTGGGGTTATTTCTTCACTGATCTCCAGTAGCATATTGGGCACCTTCCGACCCGGGGAGTTCATCTTTCAGTGTCCTATCTTTTTGCTTTTTCATACTGTTCATGGGGTAATCAGGCAAGTATACTGAAGTGGTTTGCCACTCCCTTCTCCAGTGGACCACATTTTGTCAGACCTCTCCCCCATGACCCAGCTGTCTTGGGTGGCCCAACGTGTCATGGCTTAGTTTCATTGAGTTAGACAAGGCTGTGGTCCATGCGTCTGGCCCCATCACTTCATGGCAAACAGATGGGGAAACAATGGAAACAGTGGCTGACTTTATTTTTTGGGGCTCCAAAATCACTGCAGATGGTGATTGCAGCCATGAAAATAAAAGACACTTGCTCCTTGGAAGGAAAGTTATGATCAACTTAGACAGCATATTAAAAAGCAGAGCATTACTTTGTCAACAAAGGTCCATCTAGTCAAGGCTATGGTTTTTCCAGTAGTCATGTATGGATGTGAGAGTTGGACTCTAACATGAATAAAGCTGAGAGCTGAAGAATTGATGCTTTTGAACTGTGGTGTTGGAGAAGGCTCTTGAGAGTCCCTTGGACTGCAAGGAGATATGACCAGTCTATCCTAAAGGAGATCAGTCCTGAGTATTCATTGGAAGGACTGATGCTGAAGCTGAAACTCCAATATTTGGCCACCTGATGTGAAGAACTGACTCATTTGAAAAGACCCTGATGCTGGGAAAGATTGAGAGCAGGAGGAGAAGGGGACGACAGAGCATGAGATGGTTGGATGGCATCACCAACTCAACAGACATGGGTTTGGGTGGACTCCAGGAGTTGTTGATGGACAGGGAGGCCTGGCATGCTGCAGTTCATGGGGTTGCAAAGAGTCAGACATGACTGAGTGACTGAACTGAACTGAACTGAAAATATAGGTGTTTGATTAATGTTATAGAACATCACTTTCACTGTACTCCACTGGTTAAATCACTTGTAGAAGTTTGCCCCTGCTCAATGAAATAGGTCACAGACCACATCACTGAAGAGAAGAAATGTCAAGGTCACATGATAAGAAGAGCTCTTGAGATATCAGATATTATTGTAGGCAACATGCTACATATATGTAGCTATAGAGACAAAAAATCAAGCAGTACATATGATATGTCTATGTATTGCTCAAATGAGGGAAGAAGCTGCTTATTCACTATTCTCTCTCTAAAATATCAGACAACTTACTGAAACCTTACTGACAAGCTAGAAAACAATTCAGTGTTACTAATGACTTTAGTTTTGGGCCAAAAAAAGCATATATCTGTGAATGTGTTTGTTCTTCTTTTACATGCAAAGGGCTCTGAATTTGAAGGATGCTCAGGCATCCTAGGTCAGAGGTGGAACAAATACAAGAAGAATGAATAGCCTGTATACAATCTTAGGGTAAGTGATAGAAAGAGAAATAGGAAAAGCCAAGGAAAAAAGGACTGTGTGAGTGAAAACAAAGAGTGAGAGGTTATGCCTAGGGGAGATAAATGTAGAAAGCCAGGACCCAGGAGATATAGTCTAGGTTAATAAGTCTTCACTCTAAAAGATAAACACATTGGGAAACCACTAGAATATGAGTGCAGGGTGGTGACATAGTTTGAGAAGATTATTTTGGAAAAAAAAGAAAACACATCAAAGTGAAAGAAGACAGTGTGGAAGCAATGTACTCAGGTAAGTGGTGTTTATGGTAATTTATGGCTTCCCTCAGAGAAGGCAATGGCAACCCACTCCAGTGCTCTTGCCTGGAAAATCCCATGGATGGAGGAGCCTGGTAGGCTGTAGTCCATGGGGTCGCTAGGAGTCAGACACGACTGAGCGACTTCACTTTCACCTTTCACTTTATGCACTGGAGAAGGAAATGGCAACCCACTCCAGTGTTCTTGCCTGGAGAATCCCAGGGACAGAGGAGCCTAATGGGCTGTCATTTATGGGGTCGCACAGAGTCGGACACAACTGAAGTGACTTAGCAGCGGCAGCAGCAGCATGGCTTCCCTGGTGGCTCAATCAGTAAAGAATCTGCCTACAATGCAGGAGACATGAATTCAGTTCCTGGGTAGAGAAGACCTCTTGTAGAAGAAAATGGCAATCCACTCCAGTATTTTCACCTGGAAATTTCATGGACCAAGAAGCCTGGTGAGCAACAGTGCATGGGGTCCCAAAGAGTCAAATATGACTGAACAACAAAACCATCCCCACATGATAGTCTAGGTGAGATATTATGGTAATATGGATTAGGATAATAGCTAAGGAGGTCAAGAGAGGTTGACAGATTTAAAGCTATTTTAGATAAATAGATCATTCTGGGCTTAAGAGATCAGGGAAAGGTTTTATGTAGATTAGGAAATTGAGTCAAATTTTGACACATAGTCAAAAAACAACTGTGTGCTTGGTTGTTGTTGCTGTTCAGTTGCTCTGTCGTGTCTGACTCTTTGCAACCCCATGGACAGCATCACAACAGGCTTGCCTGTCCATCGTTTCCCAAAATTTGCTCAAACTCATGTCTACTGAGGCAAAGATGCCATCAAACCATATCATCCTCTGTCACCCCCTTCTCTTCCTGCCTTCAATCTTTACCAGCATCAGGGTATTTTCCAATGAATTGGCTCTTTACATCAGGTGGCCAAAGTATTGGAGCTTCAGATCCATCATCAGTCCTTCCAATGAATAGTCAGAGTTGATTTCCTTTAGGACTGACAGGTTTGATCTACATGCTGTCCAAGGGACTCTCAACAGTCTTCTCCAGCACCATGGTTTGAAAGCATCAGGTGGTTGGTGCTCATCCTTCCTTATGGTCAAATTCTCACATCTGTACGTGACTACTGGAAAACCCAACTTTAATTATACAGACCTTTGTCAGCAAAGTATTGTCTCCTGTTTTTAATATGCTTCCTAGGTTTGTCATAGCTTTTCATTCAATCAGCAAGTGTCTTTTAATTCCTTGGCTGCAGTCACCATCCACAGTGATTTTGAAGCCTAGGAAGGAAAGGGGATGAGAAAATTCAAGTAAGAAAAGCAGTTTATGAAAGCAAATGCACATTGGAATGTGGTAAGGCCATGTTCTGGAGCTAATATAAGTGTTTAGTTGCATTCATGTTACTTGGAAGGTCTTGAACATCAGCCTAAATAGACTATAACACTAAATTGTGAAATTTATTAAGATTTTGGCTATAGAAATAAATAAAGCAAACTTTAATTCTCTGCACTGGTATTTATCAGTTATGCAACCTCAGAAAGATTACATAATCTCACATATGTATTTATCTCTATATGCATATATATGCTATATATCCCTTAAATCTAAGATTTTTTAAATATTTATACTATAGAAAATACTAATGACTATCAAATAGAATTATTGGGAAGATTAAATGAGATAATGCATTATAATACAATACCTAGCATGTAGTACTTGTTCATAAAATTTAATTACTATTGTTATTATGAGTGCATTGTTGTGGCTTGTTATTCTTAAACCATTTCTTTTGGGTGACTCTAGAGAAATAAAGTAAATAAATAAAGTAGAAATAAAGTAAAGCAGAGATATTACTTTGCCAACAAAGGTCCGTATAGTCAGAGCTATGGTCTTCCCAGTAGTTATGTATGGATGTAAGTTGGACCATAAAGAAGGCTGAGCACCAATAAATAGATGCTTTTGAACTGTGGTGTTGGAGACGACTCTTGAGAGTCCCTTGGACTGCAAGGAGATCAAAGCAGTCAATCCAAAAAGAAATCAGTCCTGAATATTCATTGGAAGAACCAATGTTGAAGCTGAAGCTCCAATACTTGTCCACCTGATGTGAAGAGCTGAGTCATTGGAAAAGACCCTGATACTGGGAAAGATTGAGGGCAGGAGGAGAAGGGGATGACAGAGGATGAGATGGTTGGATGGCAACACTGGCTCAATGCACATGAATTTGAGCAAACTCTGGGTGATGGTGAAGGACAAGGAAGCCTGGCGTGCCCCATGGGGTAGAAAAGAGTCACACGCAATTGAGTGACTGAACAACAACAGAGGCAGAAATAATCACTCATTAGTGCCATTAGAGATTGCTTTGGCAGGAGGTGGAACTTGAACTGAGCACGGTGCAATGAGCATGGTGGGTGCATTGCTCCTGGTAGGCCTCAGACCTCCTACAGGCAGCACAGATGATCTACCTACTGGCTGTACCCCAGTTTCCCCTACCATGTTAACTACACCAACACAACTTCACTTCTTGTCATTTCCCTTCCCTCCCTTTACATTTTCTTACTGTACCATATGGGGCCAATAAGTCTCATGATCAGTAATGTACTTCTACAAATGCTAAGTAAATATTAGAGCTCCTAGCACCATGAGGAAATCAGAACTAAAGTCTTGATTCCTATCCTCCAAGGAACCATGGTCATATTTATTCATGGAAAAAAAATTGGTAAACAATAAAATATGGAGGAATGGGTACAACACTCAGTGGAATATCATGAAAAAAAATTCAGTGATGTGAAAATGCCAAGTTTGGCCAGTGAACAGACAACAGTTTTGTACCCCTGAATCTTAATATTCACATAGGGAAAGAGATGGAGTTAGTTGAAAAGGGAAGACAGTGATCACAGGAGAGATTTCCTACTTTCAGCAATGATTAGGACTCATTGCAGAAACAAGTGAAATAGGACTTTAGCTACTCACATTATTGCCTTTAATGAACCTTGTACATTATACAGCACATCACACAAAGAAGATGGAGATAATTTGCTTCCTGCTTAATGCAGGACATATTTGGGGAAATGAGTTTGCTGCTACTGCCTTTGGCAGTCATCTTCCTTATGGAAGACAACTGAGACCCTAGGAGAGAGGCTGCAAAAGACTTCCCAGCTTATAGCTTAGCAATTTCAAAAAACTTTGATATTTGTCATTATTCCCCAAAATATATGTATTAAAACAGCAAAAGTCTTTGGGTGTTATTGTTTAACATTTTCTTAAGGCTTACTAAGCAGTGCAGCACAGACACAACTCCCTTTCCACAAAGATGGCTGCTTCTAGCCCTTCACACAGAAAAACGCAACTAAATGAAAATTTAACTTTCAAGTACACCTCACAGTTTATTCAAAGTGGAGAATAACTCTTGTTATGAGCTCTCATTATTCAGGCAGAGCACATTAATGCTGCTTTGTTCTTTTAGTCCATTTTTGATACTTGATTTTTATTTATTTATTTTAGAAAGGTTTGGGGACAGGAAGAAACCTATTAATATAACTAATATGACCACATTAACTCCTCTTTGGACAATGTGGTGAAGACAGAAGATCTGAAATACAACCCTAGAGAGGGCTAATCTCCCCTCACTTTCTGTTCATAATTTTCACTCGGATAGGATCAGATCTGATTTAAACTCTGCCACTTTAAATCAGATTTCAATCTTGCATCTAACTTTTCTCCTGGGTTTTAGTGCCATATTGCAATGTTAAAGTGTAAAACTCTGCATCTGCCGAGGCATTTGGCTGGAAAAGCAAGTATGTCAATGGCCGTCCCTTGCTGCCATCACACATATGGAATTTCTGTGTTCAGCTCTGCCATCTGGTCGTTAGGCCTAGATTCACTCTTCATTGAATAAGGACCATCTACCATATCAGTGCCTCTTACAATATGCTATCCTTTTCGTGGTGTTATTTTGCAGTTCTTCTCTGATGACATTTTCTCTTCCCCACAACCCTTTTCCCCCAGTAAATATTCTACAAAGAGCAACGTTTAATGTCACTTGGAAAAAGAAAAAAAAAAAAAAGACACAATGCAGCGAAGGTAATTGGAACATAAGCAGTCAAAATATCAAGTAGTTGCAGATGCAATACTAAGAATTTCATAATTACAATTGCTGCAGATTCTACCTTGAAAGTGTACAAGATAGTTTATAGACATAAAGCAACCTTAACTGAGAAGAACCACTTAACATTATAAAGAGATTGTGGGTTAATTGTCCCTGCCATTCTATTTCCCTTATTTATGACAGTCATTATCTTGAGACTGGATGATATTTTCTTTTCTATCACAAGGACGTGGCCCCAGAAATGTGTGCAGCTCCTTCTAAAATATACATTCTGTCACTGCTGAACTACTGTCACCATATAAGAAAATAAAAACACCTAACTAGCTCAATTCCCCCTCCAACATTTTATTTTGGGAGGAAAAAACAAAATTCTAGCCTGTAAAATACATTAATTTAATTCAAAAGTTTAAAGAAAAACCCTCAACAACCAGAAAACATGATTTGTTGGCTAATCGCAATAAAATTGGTCTAGGACTTTATTAAATTCACAGTATAAGAAATTCAAAACCTGTAGCCAGATTCTGTGAAAAACCAGATAGTGGCTTAAAGCTGTCTTGTAGGAGAATTCTGTATAATTGAGTCTTAAACTTTATAGGGACTTTCCTGGTGGCTCAGATGATAAAGAATCTGCCTGCAATGCAGGAGATCCAGGTTTGATCCCTGGGTTGGGAAAGTCCTCTGGAGTAGGAAATAGCAACTCACTCCAGTATTCTTGCCTGGAAAATTTATCCTGATATCTTTATCAACTCTCTTCCTAAATCTACTCCAAACCTCAACCAACAATCTCCTGCCACATTCCATCAAAATTTAACCAAAATGTGCTTTATTCTATCTTGGATTTGCTAGGATACCTGCTTATACTTTATTGAACATACAAATCATCAGGAGTTCTTGCTAAAATGCAAAATCTGGGATGGGAAGGTTTTGCATTCCTAACAATCTTTTAGGTAATACTAATATTGCTGGTCTGGAAAGGATGCTGAAGTTTATTCAAATGTCTCTTGCTCCTGTGCCTCCACTCTCCCTTACACCTGGGAGAAAGTAATTTCATACAAGGAGACTTGGAGCCATGATAATTTAATAAGTATATTCTACATGCCAGCTGTGATGCATTATTTTTCATCATTTAAATCTTACAGAAATCCTTGGCAATGATTATTATTTTCTTATTTAAGAGTTGAAGAAGATAGAGATATTGGCAAAGGCAGGAGTCATCCTATTTCTGCCTGACTCCAAATCCTGAGTTATTTACTAACTCCATTTGCCCTTGCTAAGTCACAGTGTGGTATTTCACTATTAAAATGCCACCCAAACCCAGGGCTATTCTCATGTGAAGGGAAGTTCCTTGGAATTTTGAATCTCTGTCCATGTCATTTTGTTTTCATAATACTTGCATGCCTGAAACATAGTAAAATGTCTATCATACTCCAACTATGTTTGTCAACTGAGCTAAATGAGTTCATGAAAGACAAGATTTACACATAAGGAGCAAAAAGAGATGGAGCATAATTGCTGAGGGCAATTGTAGAGTTGCAGAGGCTAAGTTTGAGTATTTGCCTCTCCACGGATTCATTGTATGAACTGGGTTAAGATAATTCTTTTCCCTGAGTCTCAATGTACTCATCCATAAAATGCCATAAATTGTAGGGAGTTATTGTAATAATAAGTAAATCCCCTACATATTAACCTTCAAGTTGCGAACTTTAAAGATGTGAACCTGCATTTGCATGTCCATTAATGTAAATTAGTTCACGTGTCTGGTGTACGTTGTCAGGTATGTGCATCTTCTACAAGGAGTTGTGCTTTTTTGTACTGCATAGTACTGAATAGAGTACAGGAGCACTCTACCGTCTCCCACCTCTTCTTTCTCCTCCAGTCAGTCTGTGGACTCAGTGCCAGTCTCTGTATGCCAGCTGTTGAAATGTACACTATTCAGTTCAGTTCAGTCACTCAGTCGTGTCCAACTCTTTGCAACCCCATGGACTGCAGCATGCCAGGCCACCTTGTACATCACCAACTCGCAGAGATTACCCAAACTCATGTCCATTGAATTGGTGATGTTGGTGTCCGATTTCATCCTCTGTTGTCCCCTTCTCCTCCTGCCTTCAATCTTTCCCAGCATCAGGGTCTTTTCAAATGAGTCAGCTCTTCACATCAAGTGGCCAAAGTATTGGAGTTTCAGCTTCGACATCAGTCCTTCCAATGAACACTCAGGATTGATCTCCTTTACGATGGACTGATTGGATCTCCTTGCAGTCCAAGGGACTCTCAAGAGTCTTCTCCAACACCACAGTCTTCAGCGTTCAGCTTTCTTTATAGTCCAATTCTCACATCCATATATGACTCATGGAAAAACCATAGCCTTGACTAGACAGACTTTTGTTGGCAAAGTAATGTCTCGGCTAATTGCTGTACTATAAGGTCCAAAATGTTTTATATTTTGTGTTTGATTTTTACTTATTCCTTTTTTGAAAAGTATAAATCTATCACTGTAGAGTACTATATGGCTAACTACGATAGTTGGTTCTTAGGCTAACTTCATTGCACTTACAAATTGGACTTATGAATGCTCTCTTGGAACAGAACTCATTCGTATGTAGGGGGCTTACTGTATTTAAAAGTGAGGTTACTGTGTGCCATTCTAGCACACAATACGGCTTCAATAAGACATAGTTTCATTGTTATAAGAGAGTAGCCTCATTGTGGAAAAGGACACTGGGAGGTATAGAGGACTGAGAGCACTAGTTCTCAAACTTGCTACTCATTGTACTATGGTTCATCCATATCTGTGACATTAAATTTCCTGGTTTCAGTAACTGGTGGCGGTGAACTTTGATTTGAAAATAGTAAATGGAAAACTTCAGAAAGTTTTCCAGGTTTTATGACCTTTATTTTATTTAATAACAGACCCAAAGTCCCCTGGACTGCAAGGAGATCAAACCAGTCAATCTTCAGTTCAGTTCAGTCACTCAGTCATGTCTGACTCTTTGAGACCTGGTGGACTGCAGGATGCCAAGCTTCCCTGGTCATCCCAACTCCTGGAGTTGCTGAAACTCATGTTCATTGAGTCAGTGATGCCATCCAAACATCTCATCCTCTGTCATCCCCTTCTCCTTCAACCTTCAATCTTTCCCAGCATCAGGGTATTTTCCAATGAGTCAGTTCTTCACATCAGATGGCCAAAGTATTGGAGTTTCAGCTTCAGCATCAGTCTTTCCAATGAATATTCAGGACTGATTTCATTTAGGATTTACTGGTTTGATCTCTTTGCAGTCCAAGGGACTCTCAAGAGTTTTCAACAACACAGTTCAAAAGCATCAATTCTTTAGTGCTCAGTTTTCTTTATAGTCCAACTCTCACATGACTCATGGAAAACCATAGCTTTGACTAGGTGGACATTTGTTGGCAAAGTAATGTCTCGGCTTTTTAATAAGCTATCTAGTTCAGCCATAACTTTTCTTCCAAGGAGCAGGTGTCTTTTAATTTCATGGCTGCAGTCACCATGTACAGTGATTTTGGAGCCCAGGAAGATAAAGTCTCTCACTGTTTCCATTGTTTCCCCATCTATTCACCATGAAGTGATGAGACTAGATGCCATGATCTTAGTTTTTTGAAAGTTGAGTTTTAAGCCAACTTTTTAATGAACCCAAAGTCCCTTGGGCTGCAAGGATATCAAACCAGTCAATCTTAAAGGGAATCAATCCTGAATATTCATTGGAAGGCCTCATGCTGAAACTGAAGCTTTGGATACTTTGCCCTGATGCAAAGAGCTGACTCATTAGAAAAGGCCCTGATGCTGGGAAAGATTGAAGGCAGGAGAAGGGGACAACTGAGGATGAGATGATTGGGTGGCATCATGAACTCAGTGGACATGAGTTTGAGCAAGCTCCATGAGTTGGGAAGGACAGAGAAGCTTGGTGTTCTGCAGTCCACAGGGTCACAAAGAGTCTGACAGGACTGAGCGACTGAAGAGCAGCAACCACAAAGTGCAAGAGTAGCATGCTGACAATTCAGATCTGCCAAAGATAAGCCATAAAGTCCTACCTTTGTGTGAAAAAGTGAAAGTTCTCAACTTACAAAGGAAAGAAAAAAATATGCTGAGATTGCTAAAATCTACATTGAGAATGAACCTTCCATCCACAAAATTAGAAAGAATGAAAAAGAAATTCATGCTAGTTTTGCTGTTGCACCCTAAACTGTAAAAGTTTTGGCTACAGTGAGTGCTAAGTGTTTAATTAAGATGGAAAAGTCACTAAATTTGTACAATGAAATATTTTGAGAGATAGAGAAAGTAACTCCACATTCATGTAACGTTTGTTTTAGTGCTGCTGCTGCTGCTAAGTCACTTCAGTCGTGTCCCACTCTGTGCGACCCCATAGATGGCAGCTCACCAGGCTCCTCTGTCCCTGGGATTCTCCAGGTAAGAGTACTGGAGTGGGCTTCCATTTCCTTCTCCAATGCATGCTGCATGCTAAGTCGCTTCAGTCATGTCTAACTCTGTGCAACCCCATGGACAGCAGCCCTCCAGGCTCCTCTGTTCACAGGATTCTCCAGGCAAGAATATTGGAACGGGTTGCCATTTCCCTCTCCAATAGTATATTGCTACAATTGTTCTAGTTTATTACTATTCTTGTTAATCTCTTATTGTACTTAATTTGTAAGTTAAAAATTAACATAGGTAACTATAGGTAAAAACATGTTATAGCATCCAAAAACATCCAATGCTATTGACAGTTTCAAGCATTCACTGAAGATCTTGAAATGTATTCCCTGCAGATAAAGGGGGAACTACAAAAATCACCTGGGCAGTTTTTAATACCATGGATGCTGGATCCAACTACTAGAGTTTCTGATTTAATTAGCAAAGGGAGTAGCCAGAACTAGGCATCAGCAGGTTTGAAAATTCTCCAGATAATTATATTTTTAAATTATTTTGTTTATGCTGCATTCCAGACTAATTAAATCATAATTTATATGGGTGAGTATTACTATTTTCAAACCATCCTAGATGATTGCAATGTAGAGCCAAGTTTGAGAACCACTGCCTCATTTAAAACCTTTAGTTGGTTTAGTGTTAATGCTGGCTGCACATCAGAATCATTTAAGAAATTATATATATATATATATATATATCTTTATGGTGAACTCCCATTGGTATGGGACAAATAAGCTTATGCACAATTTGGTACGGCACAATGAGCAGCTGACAACTCTACTGTGAATTTCTTGCAAAGAAGCATAACTCAAACTCAGTCACATGGAAATATCATACAAACCTACATTTTACAAAATAATATCAAAATAATCTTAAAAACCTAAGAGTTATAAAAGAAAACAGCAACAAAATGTACAGAACTCTTCCATACTGAAGAAGATTAAAGAGATATGACAACTGAGTTCATTACTAAAGAGATTATGACAACTGAATGGGTCCTTCCTCTAGCAGGATCTGGGGCAACTGGCAAAATTTGAATGGGTCTGAGGAGTAGATGGAAGAAATGTAGCAATGCAAATATTTTATTTTAAATGTTGTATTGTGGCTGTGAAGGCGGATATCCTTGTCTACAGAAATTGCACATTAAAGCATTTATGAACATCAAGTTGGCAACTTGCTGTCAAAAGTTTTAGAAAAATAAGAACATCTGTTTTATTTGTAGTATAACTCAAACTTTTCTGTAGTGGTAGGTTTTTTTTTTTTAAATAAAAATTATTCTTAAACATTTAAGCCAATTTTCACTCTGCATAGGGCTTTCTTAGAAATAGGAATGCCAGCCAAGGCTAGAAGAGAGTTTGCATCTCAATGGAGATAGAGAATAAATTACTCTTTGAAAAATCCTAATCAAAATTGATTTATGTTATTTTTTAAAATACCTCAGTTTAAACTCCTGTAATCCAGGTGTTCTCTCTTATTGATGGTGTGTCTTCTCTTAGTGTATTTCTTCAAGTCTCCTTTCTCTTTGTCTAGCCTCAAATTTTGCCTCTCTGTGGTATATTTATAATTTCTGCCATGGGTTATAACTTTCCTATGTGATCACCTTAATATACTTACTCTTTTCTATCTCACCTGGTCACAGCATTAAGTTCTTTCTGGCATATTTACTTTTATCTTGGTCTTGGTTTTCCCCAATGATGGGATTTTTTTTTGGGTCACATTATGAATCTCATTTTTACAACTTTAATTATTTTCTCTATTCCTTTTAACCAAGTGATATGTAAATTTAATCCTAACTCTATGACTGCATTTTTATTCATTTTCCAATTTAGTTATTCATCCTATCCACAAACACATATACATTTTTTTAAATGGTAAAATCCTGCTATGAAAACTACAGAAGTGTAAATAAGATATGACGTGTTCCTTAGTCTTATTGTCATTCCATCATGTAGTTCACAGTGAGCTGTGCTATGCAGTGTTGGCTGCTGCTTTCTCTAGGACTCCATGGCAGTCTGTACCTGCTCTGATAAGAGGAAGAGTTCCACAATGAAAGAAGCACTTGAGTTGCTCTTGAAATATGACTCTATGTTAGTCTATAGGACGAGAACATATTCAGAAAGGAATCAATGAATACAAGAGTTCAGGCAACATCAGGCTTCTGGTTTGTTCTGAGGGAAGAGAACAACTGAAGACAAGGAGAGTCAGAATCCAAAGCTGGGACCATAAAATAAAACTTGTCTTAGAGACAAGTTAAGGTGTTTGAACTTGAAACTGCATAAAATAAGAAAGCATTAAATGTTATTTTAAACTGAATGTTGATATAATCAAATTTATGTGTTAGAAAGACTGCATAAAGAATGGATTGTACATGGGATAAACAGATCCAGTATATATAATGAGTTATTCCAGCAAGAGTCCTAGAGGGAGAAGATCCAAAACTACACAAAGGCTGTGACATCAGGGAAAAGGAAGAAGACATGCATTAGAGACATTTGGGAGATCCTCTAGAGATCTGCTGTTTCTAGATAATCCCTCTCCACTGCCTCTGATACATTTTGGACTTCTTTGTGGAGTACTTCTGTTTGATCTTTGTTTCCAAAGTTGAGTCTTGAAATCTCAAAAGTTTTGTAAGGAATCTGAATGAGAAGAGTGAGTCTAGATGCAAAGGAACACAAGTAAAGCATGATTGCTACCAAAGCCAAAGAGAGTTGTTATGATGTGTTTGAAGAAAAGTAGAAGGATTCAAGAAGAATTACAATAGAATTCATGATTTATCAGAAATGATGGGAAAGTGAAGTCCAAATGAATTTCATGTTTGGGTTTTGACTGACAATTGTTATTTTACTTTCCTGAAATTGTGACAGAAAATAAATGAGAAAAAGTCAACTTAAGTAAGATGAAAACATTAATTCTATCATGCACATTTGAATTTTAGCCATCCGTGGATATTCAAATGAATATGTTCAGGCAGAAAGCAGATATATATGACAGACGCCGGGAGGATGTCCGTCTAGAAGATTTAGGTTGAGAAACCACTATGCTGTCATGTGTGTTAAAACTGTGACACTAGGGACAGTGCATGAAGAGGGGAAAAAAGAAAAACAAATAAAAAAGTTTGTTTGAAAACAAAACATAGATAACCCCGTGAGTAAAAGTTCAGTGAAAGGAATCTGCATAACAGAGACACTATCAGAGGCCAATGAGAGGTGCCATATGACAGCCACACTTCCCTCCTTCCTATCAGTACTTGCCGCAGCAATCAAAGTAATCTTTAAAACACTAATACTAAATCAAATGATTCCTCTGCCTAATGCTTTTAAAGGCTTTCTATGACCTTTACAATAGAACCTGTGCATGTTCCCAAGCCCAAGAGGCCCTGCACAATCTGGCCCCTGTTTATTTTTCCAGACTCATCTTTATGTCAATTAGTGTGTCTTTTCTAATAGTCAGCCACTGAGTCCTTTGGTTCTATACCCCCTTACACGATGTGATGTGCTGTGCTTAGTCACTCAGTTGTGTCCAGCTCTTTGCAACCCCATGGACTGTAGCCTGCCAGGCTTCCCTCTCCATGGGATTCTCCAGGAAAGAATACTGGAGTGGTTTGCCATTCCCTTCTTCAGGGATCGTCCCAACCCAGGGATCGAACACATGTCTCCCACATTGCAGGTGGATTCTTTACCATCTAAGCCACCAGAGAAGCCCACCTTACACTATGCCTTCTGCCAAATGAGCTTGGCTCCATGTTCTTCACCCAGTGGGACCATGATAGTAGCCATGTTATATAGCAGTTTTTCAAAGATATAAAAAAAGAATAGACAAAGACTTTAATCTCAAGGAATTACAATTCATTCAGCACAACAAATATTTATTCATTAAACATTCAGCAAATACTTAAAACTCAGCTAGAAATAAGATGTACAAACAAAATTTCTAGAGAACATGAAATAACATAGTCAAATATACATATTAACAGTCACAGGGAGAGAAGAAAGAAAATGCCACAAGAGTAAGACAGGGAGACCACCTTCTTTCCCACAAATACATCAAAACTCCATCTGAATATGGTACAACGCCAAAGAACAATCTCTGAACAACAGCAGAAGACCCCAAACTTTCAAAAAGGCAAACCAATCTCCTTAGAATGTAGGGCAAAAGATAAAGACATAAAAAGTGACAAAGGATTTCAGATGGGAACCTGTGTCCTGAGGGAGGGAGTCATAAAGGAAGAAAAAATTTCCACATATTAAGAAACCTCTTCACAAGCAGGGCCAAGAGGGAGCTTTGGAACCTCAGTGGTGTGCAGTGGCAGGGGCTCAGGGGGCAAAACAGAAAATTCACCACAAAAATCACTGCAAAACAGCATTTTTCAGTTGAGAAGGCCTTCCCAAGCCTCCACCCTCAGGAGGGTTGGGATGGGGAGCTGAGACTTGAGCGTGGGTGTCAGATCGCAGAGAGAGGTCAGGGGTTGGCTACTGTGAGGATACTCTGAGAGGACGACTTCCACACAATGGAAGGAGTCCTGGGAAAAGACTGGGTTGCCTAGAGTGATGAGAAGTTGTCACTGGAACACTAACACCACACTCACAGATAGTGGCTGAGTACCTGTCAGTGACCACCAAAACTGGCAAAACCAGTTAGAGTGCCACCTGCAGAGTTAGACATGACTGCCACTGTCAAAGTTAAGGAAAGTGCCTGAAGCCGCAGATGAAAAACAGCTGATACAGTCCTGATGCCAGAGGTGGCAGCTACCACTAGGCTGTGAGCAGGCCCACACTTTTCCTGGAGCTTAAACAGCTTGGCCCTTCCTAGGGATCCACAACCTGGGGCCAATTCCTCTGGGAGAGTGCACAACCCTTCCCAGACAACATCCAGTGGGTTGCTACTGCTCCAGGCACTCACTGGTACATCCCAGTTGTGGCTGCTTTATCTTAACCTCTCCCCAGCCTGAATGAATAAGTGGGCCCTAATAAGCATCAGTCTTCACCCCCTCATGCCAGGGTGGGGAACAGACTGTGGACTTTTAGAGGCAACTATGAACTTTAGGAGCAAGTACAAGCTGGAGTAAGGCTAGATCTGAGACTGAGATGAACCCACACTACCCACAACAGATCCAGAGACCTTCCTTGAAATACTGGAGGCATTTGGTGTGAGTCTCACTGGATATTTTGCACTTCTGAGTATTGCTTTCACCAAGAGTCTTGGGGTGTTATCTTCTGTGCTGTGTGGCTTGTCAGATCTTGGTGTTACAGGATGGGTCAGACCTAAAATCCTGAAGCGGGATATCCAAGCCTAAGACTTTGATCCACCAGAGACCTCCCCATCCCAGGGAACGTTAATAGGCAAGAGTCCTCCCAAAGTCCTCCATCTCAACACTAAAACCAAGGACCACATAAAGGCCAACAAACTTCAGTGGCAGATGGTCCATGCCAATCCTTCAACAAAACAACCTTGCACATTAAAAGACAAGCTTCCCAAACCCACAGATACCCTAAAACACACCACTGGATGTGGTACTGCCCTTCAGAGGGACAAAATCCAGCCCCAACCACCAGAACACAGACACAAGTTGCCAAACCAGGAAACCCTCACAAGGCACTGGTCCAATCCCACCCATGAGGGGCAGATTCCATAATAAAGAACTATGTCCTTCCAACCTACAGAAAGGAGACCACGAACACAGCAAATTAAGTAAAATGAAAAGATAGAGAAGCATGCTGCAGATGAAGGAACATGGTAAAAACCCACAGGACCAAACATGCAAAAAGGAAATAGGCAGTTTACCTGAAAAAAAAGAATTCAGAGTAATGAAAATAAAGATTATCCAAAATCTTGAAAATAAAATAGAAGCATGAATAAATTGACTGGAGGCACAAATCTAGAAGATGCGAGAAATATTTAACAAGAATCTAGAAGAATTAAACAATAAACAATCAACAATGATCACCACAATAACTGAGATCAGAAATACACTGGAGGTGACCAACAGTAGAGTAACTGAGGTTACTCAGTTACTGAAGACTGGAGCAAAAGAACGAGTAAGTGAGATGGAAGATAAAATGGTGGAAGTAACTGAGGCATTACACAATAAAGAAAAATGAATAAAAATAATGAAGACCGTCTCAGAAATCTCTGGGACAACATTAAGCATAACAGCATTTTAATTATTGAGGTCCCAGAAGAAGGAAAAGGCATGAGAAAATATTTGAGATCATAGTCAAAATCTTCCCTAAAATGGGAAAGGAAATAGCTACCCATGTCCAGAAGATGCAGGGAGTTCCATACAGGATAAATCCAAGGAGAAACATGCCAAGACAGATATTAATTAAACTACAGAATTAAGCACAAAGAACAGATATTAAAATCAGCAAGGGAAAACTAACAAATAATATACAAGGGATCCCCTTGCATGCCAGAAGGGAATGGCAGGACACACTTAAAGTGATAAAGGGGGAACTCCTACAACCTAGACTACTCTACCTAACAATGATCTTATTCAGATTTGAAGGAGAAATCAAAAGTTTTACAGACATGTAAAAGTTAAGAGAATTCAGCACAAGCAAACCAGCTACCACAAGTGCTAAAGGAACTTCTCTAGATAGGAAACACAAAAAGAAAAGGCATACAAAACAAACTCTAAACAATAAAGTAAATGGTAGCAGAATCATATATATATAAATGATTACCTTAAATGTAAATGGGATAAATGGTCCAAACAAAAGATGCAGATAGGCTGAATGGATACAAAAACAAGACCCCTATATATGCTGTCTACAAGAGATGCACTTCAAACCTAGGAACATATGCAGACTGAAAGTGAAGGGTTGGAAAAAAAATATCCCATGCAAACAACAATCAAAAGGAAGAGGGAGTAGCAATACTCATATCAGATGAAACAGACTTTAATATACAGACTATTATAAGAAACAAAGAAGGGACACTACATAATGATCAAAGGATCAATCCAAGAAGAAGGCACAACAACTATATCTATCTATCTATTTATCTATCTATCTTTCTATAGATTCACCTAACATAGGAGCACCTCAATGCATAAAACAAATGCTGCTGCTGCTGCTAAGTCACATCAGTCCTGTCCGACTCTGGGCAACCCCATAGATGGCAGCCCACCAGGCTCCTGTCCCTGGGATTCTCCAGGCAAGAACACTGGAGTGGGTTGCCATTTCCTTCTCCAATCTCTCACTATTATTGTATTACTGTCAATTTCTCCTTTAATAGGTAAAACAAATGCTAATACCTATTAAAGGAGAAATTGACAATAATACAATAATAGTAAGAGATTTTAATACCCCACTCACACCAATGGACAGATCATAGAGACAGAAAATTATTAAAGAAACACAAGCTTTACATGATACATTGGATCAGTTGGACCTTACTGATATCTACAGGGAGTTTCAGCCAAAAACAAAAGATTTCCTTTTTTTCTCAAGTGCACATGCAAATTCTCCAGAATAGATCACATCTTGGGCCACAAATCAAGTCTTGGTAAATTTCTAAAAATTGAGTAATTTCAGGTATCTGTTCTGATTAGAACATAAGATGTGACTGGTGATGGAGGTGAAATCCGATGCTGTAAAGAACAGTATTGCATAGGAACCTGGAATGTTAGGTGCATGAATCAAGGTAAATTGGAAGTGGTCAAACAGGAGATGCCAAGAGTGAACATCTACATTTTAGGAATCGGTGAACTAAAATGGACTGGAATGGATGATTTTAATTCCTATGACCATTATATCTACTACTGTGGGCAAGAATCCCTAAGGGGGGAAAAAATGGAGTAGACCTCATAGTCAAAAAAAGAGTCCAGAATGAAGCCCTTGGGTGCAATCTCAAGACAGATGAACTCTGTTCATTTCCAAAACAAGCCACTCAATATCACAGTAATCCAAATCTATGCCTCAACCAGTAATGCTAAAGAAGCTGAAGTTGAATGGTTCTTTTTTTTTTTTTTTTTTTGAATGCCAAATTGATTTTATAAAGAAGCATAGGTCTGCCCCCAACATACACTCATGCTATCAATGGATTCAGTGTTTGTTGCTTTCCTTTCCATGTTTGAATGGTTCTATGAAGACTTACAAGACCTTCTAGAACTAACAGCAAAAAAAGATGTCCTTTTCATTATAGGGGACTGGAATCCGAAAGTAGGAAGTCAAGAGATACCTAGAGTAACAGGCAAGTTTGGCCTTGGAGTACAAAATGAAGCAAGGCAAAGGCTAACAGAGTTTTGCCAAGAGAATGCACTGGTCATAGCAATAATAAAAGCAGTAAATAGAAGAATAAAAATTAAATGATAAAAGCATAGCAATAAAAGCCTACCTCAAGAAACAAGAAAGATATCATATTGCCATCCAAACCTTACACCTAAAGCACCTAGAAAAAGAACAAAAAACCCCAAAGTTAGTACAAACAAAGAAATCATAAAGATCAGAAAAGAAATAAATGAAATAGAAAGGAAGGAGACAATAGCAAAGATCAATACAACTAAAGTTGGTTCTTTGAGACGAAAAAAAAAATTGATAAACCATTAGCCAGAGTCATCACCAACAACAGCAACAACAACAGCAACAACAACAAATGGAGAAAATGTGAATCAATAAAATTAGAGATAGAAAAGAAGTTATAATAGACAATACAGAAATATAAAAGATCATGAGAGACTATTGTGAACGTTAAAAATGGGCAAAATTGGACAACTTGGAAGAAATGGACACATTCTTAGAAATGTATAATCTTCCAAAACTGAACAAGAAAGAAAGAAAAAATATGAACAGACCAGTCACAAGCACAGAAATCAAAACTTTAACCCAATATCTTCCAACAGACAAAAAGCACAGGGCCAGATGGCTTCACAAGCAAATTATATGAAAAGATTAGAGAAGAGCTAACACCTATCCTGCTCAAACTCTTCTAGAAAATTGCAGAGGAAGGAAAACTTCCAAGCTCATTCTATGAAGCCACTGTCACCCTAATACTAAAACCAGATAAAAATGCCTTCAAAAAAGAAAATTATAAGAAAAAATATATTATACTATAGGAAAAATTATTTTTAAAAATTACTGATGAATATAGAGTCAAAAATCCCTAATAAAATTCTAGCAAACAGAATCCAATAACACATTAAAAATATCATACATCATTACCAAGTGGCCTATATCTCAGGGATACAAGGATTCTTCACTATACACAAATCAAACAATGCAATACATCAAATTGAAAGATAAAAACAATATGATAGTCTCAATAAATGCATAGTCTTTGACAAAATTCAACACCCTTTCATGGTTAAAAAAAAAAAAAAAAAAACCTCTCCAGAAAGTCGGCAAAGAAGGAACCTACCTCAGCATAATAAAAGTCATATACAACAAACCCACAGGAAATATCCACAATGGTGAAAAACTGAAAGTATTTCTTCCACAATCAAGAACAAAACAAGGGTGTCCGCTCTCACCACTATTATTCAACATAGTTTGGAAGTCTTAGTCACAGCAACAGAGGAGAAAAATAAATAAAAGGAATCCAGATTGGTAAAGAAATAAAACACTCACTGTTTGCAGATAACATGATTCTCTACATTGGATCAGATCAGATCAGTCGCTCAGTCGTGTCCGACTCTTTGCGACCCCATGAATCACAGCACGCCAGGCCTCCCTGTCCATCACCAACTCCCGGAGTTCACTCAGACTCACGTCCTTAGAGTCAGTGATGCCATCCAGCCATCTCATCCTCTGTCGTCCCCTTCTCCTCTTGCCCCCAATCCAATCCCTCCCAGCATCAGAGTCTTTTCCAACGAGTCAGCTCTTCGCATGAGGTGGCCAAAGTACTGGAGTTTCAGCTTTAGTATCATTCCTTCCAAAGAAATCCCAGGGCTGATCTCCTTCAGAATGGACTGGTTGGATCTCCTTGCAGTCCAAGGGACTCTCAAGAGTCTTCTCCAACACCACAGTTCAAAAGCATCAGTTCTTCGGCGCTCAGCCTTCTTCACAGTCCAACTCTCAAATCCATACATGACCACAGGAAAAACCATAGCCTTGACTAGACGGACCTTTGTTGGCAAAGTAATGTCTCTGCTTTTGAATATGCTATCTAGGTTGGTCATAACTTTCCTTCCAAGGAGTAAGCGTCTTTTAATTTCATGGCTGCAGTCACCATCTGTAGTGATTTTGGAGCCCAGAAACATAAAGTCTGACACTGTTTCCACTGTTTCCCCATCTATTTCCCTTGAAGTGATGGGACCGGACGCCATGATCTTAGTTTTCTGAATGTTGAGCTTTAAGCCTACTTTTTCTCTCTCCGCTTTCACTTTCATCAAGAGGCTTTTGAGTTCCTCTTCACTTTCTGCCATAAGGGTGGTGTCATCTGCATATCTGAGGTTATTGAGATTTCTCCCGGCAATCTTGATTCCAGTTTGTATTTCGTCCAGTCCAGCATTTCTCATGATGTACTCTGCATATAAGTTAAATAAATAGGGTGACAATATACAGTCTTGACGAACTCCTTTTCCTATTTGGAACCAGTCTGTTGTTCCATATCCAGTTCTAACTGTTGCTTCCTGACCTGCATACAAATTTCTAAAGAGGCAGATCAGGTGGTCTGGTATTCCCATCTCTTTCAGAATTTTCCACAGTTTATTGTGATCCACACAGTCAAAGGCTTTGGCATAGTCAATAAAGCAGAAATAGATGTTTTTCTGGAATTCTCTTGCTTTTTCCATGATCCAGCGGATGTTGGCAATTTGATCTCTGGTTCCTCTGCCTTTTCTAAAACCAGCTTGAACATCAGGAAGTTCACGGTTCACATATTACTGAAGCCTGGCTTGGAGAATTTTGAGCATTACTTTACTAGCGTGTGAGATGAGTGCAATTGTGTGGTAGTTTGAGCATTCTTTGGCACTGCCTTTCTTTGGGATTGGAATGAAAACTGACCTTTTCCAGTCCTGTGGCCACTGTTGAGTTTTCCAAATTTGCTGACATATTGAGTGCAGCACTTTCACAGCATCATCTTTCAGGATTTGGAATAGCTCAACTGGAATTCCATCACCTCCACTAGCTTTGTTCATAGTGATGCTTTCTAAGGCCCACTTAACTTCACATTCCAAGATGCCTGGCTCTAGGTGAGTGATCACATCATCATGATTATCTTGGGTCATGAAGCTCTTTTTTGTACAGATCTTCTGTGTATTCTTGCCATCTCTTCTTAATATCTTCTGCTTCTGTTAGGTCCATACCATTTCTGTCCTTTATCAAGCCCATCTTTGCATGAAATGTTCCTTTGGTATCTCTGATTTTCTTGAAGAGATCTCTAGTCTTTCCCATTCTGTTGTTTTCCTCTACTTCTTTGCATTGATCGCTGAAGAAGGCTTTCTTATCTCTTCTCGCTATTCTTCGGAACTCTGCATTCAGATGTTTATATCTTTCCTTTTCTCCTTTGCTTTTCACTTCTCTTCTTTTCACAGCTATTTGTAAGGCCTCCCCAGACAGCCATTTTGCTTTTTTGCATTTCTTTTCCATGGGGATGGTCTTGATCCCTGTCTCCTGTACAATGTCACGAACCTCATTCCATGGTTCATCAGGCACTCTATCTATCAGATCTAGGCCCTTAAATCTATTTCTCACTTCCACTGTGTAATCATAAGGGATTTGATTTAGGTCATACCTGAATGGTCTAGTGGTTTTCCCTACTTTCTTCAATTTAAGTCTGAATTTGGCCATAAGGAGTTCATGATCTGAGCCACAGTCAGCTCCTGATCTTGTTTATGCTGACTGTATAGAGCTTCTCCATCTTTGGCTGCAAAGAATATAATCAATCTGATTTCGGTGTTGACCATCTGGTGATGTCCATGTATAGAGTTTTGTCTTGTGTTGTTGGAAGAGGGTGTTTGTTACAACCAGTGCATTTTCTTGGCAAAACTCTATTAGTCTTTGCCCTGTTTCATTCCATATTCCAAGGCCAAATTTGCCTGTTACTCCAGGTGTTTCTTGACTTCCTACTTTTGCATTCCAGTCCCCTATAATGAAAAGGACATCTTGTTTGGGTGTTTTTTGGGTGTTTGGATATTATCTACATATAAAACCACAAAGATGCCTCCAGAAAATTACTAGAGATATCAATGAATATAGTAAATTCACAGGATGTGAAATTAATACACAGAAATCCCTTCCATTCTTATGCACAATATCAAACATCAGAGTGAAATTAAGAAAACAATCCCATTCACCATTGCAACAAAAGAAATAATATATTTAGAAATAAATCTACCTAAAAAGAATTTTACCTAAAATAAATCTACCTGCACAAGAATTTTATGCAGAACCATAAGACACTGATGAAATCAAAGACAACAGAAACAGATGGAGAGATATATCATGTTCTTAGATTGGAAGAATCAACATAGTAAAAATGACTATACTACCCAAAGTGATCTATAGATTCAATGCAATCCCTTACAAACCACCAGTGGCATTTTTCAGAAAACAATAACAAGTAATTTCACAATTTGTTTTGAAACACAAAAGGCCCTGAACAACCAAAGCAATCTAAAGAAGAGTAGAGCTGGGGAAATTAAACTTCCTGTCTTTAGGCAGAATGACCACAAAGCTACAGTCATCAAGACAGTATGTAATGGCACAAAAACAGAACTATAAACCAATGGAACAGATATAAATCCCAGAGATAAATCAATGCACCTATGGGTAACTTATCTTTGACGAAGGAGTCAAGAATATACAACGGAGAAAAGACAGTCTCTTCAACAAGTCATGCTTGGAAAACTGGTCAGCTGTGTGTAAAAGAATGAAATTAGAATACTTGCTAACACCATACACAAAAATAGACTCAAAATGGATTAAAAACATAAATGGAAGACCAGAAACTATAAAACTTTTTGAGGAAAACTTAGGTAGAACACTCTCTGACATAAATTACAGCAAGATCCTCTGTGACCCACCTCCTAGTGAAATGGAAGTAAAAATAAACAAATGAAACCTAATTAAAATTAAAAGATTTTTCATAATGAAGAAAACTATAAGCAAAGTGAAAAGACAACCCTCAGAATGAGAGAAAATAATAACAAATGAAACAACCAACAAAGAATTGACCTCCAAAATATACAAGAAGCTCATGCATCTCAATATCAGAAAAACAAACAACCGAATCAAAAAGTAGGCAGAAAACCTAAATAGACATTTCTCCAAAGAAGACATACAGATGGCTGATAAACACATGAAAAGATGCTCAGTATTGCTCAATTTTAGAGTAATGCAAGTTAAAACTACAATGAGGTATCATATCACAGTGATCAGAATGGTCATGATCAAAAAGTTTACAAACAAAAAATGCTGGAGAGGGTGTGCAGTAAGGGGAAACCTCTTACACTATTGTTGAAGTGAAAATTGATACAGCCACTATGGAGAACACTATGGAGATTCCATAAAAACTAAGAATAAATCTACCATCTGACCCAGAAATCCCACCACTGGGTGTAAACCCTGAGAAAACCATATGGGAAAAAGACACATGTTCATTACAGCACTATTTACAATAACTAGAACTTGGAAGAAACCTTGATGTCCCTTGACAGATGAATGGATAAGGAAGTTGTGGTACATATATGCAATTGAATATTACTCAGCCATAAAAAGGAAGCATTTGAGTCAGTTCTAATGAACTGAATGAAACTAGAGTCTATTATACAGAATGAATGTCAGAAACAGAAACACAAATATCATATATTAACACATAAACATGGAATCTAGAAAGATAGAAATAATAATTTTACTTGCAGGGCAACAAAGGAGATGCAGATATAAAAAACAGACTTTTAGATACAGTGGGGGAAGATGAGGGTGGGGTTATTTGAAAGAATAACATTGAAACATACATTATCATATGAAAGATAGACAGCCAGTGGAAGCTTAATATATGATACAAAGAATCCCAAGAAGATGGTCTGTGACCACCTTAAGGGGTGGAATGAGGAAGGAGTTGGAGGGGGATCCAAGATGGGGACATATGTATACTTGTGACTGATTCATGTTGATATATGGCAGAAGCCATCACAATATTGAAAGGTAATTATTCTCTAAAAATTATAAGAAAAGAATGAAAAAGTCACAAATGAATAAGAAAAATAAAGCTTAAAATGATATGTATATAATTCCATACACTGCCCTACACTTAGTAAGTATTTGTGTGCATGTGTGTGTATGCTGTTGTTTCAGTTATGTTCGAATGTTTGCAACCCTATGGACTATAGCTGCCAGGGTACTCTGCCTATAGGATTCTCTAGCCAAGAATACTCAAGTGGGTTGCTATGCCCTTCCCCAGGGTATCATCCCAACCCAGGGACTGAACTAGCATCTCTTATGTCTCTTGCTTTGACAGGCAGGTTTTTTAACACTAGAACCACCTGGAAGCCCCAGTGAATATTTAGTAACTATTTATTAGTAAGAACAAAGAACAAATGTTGGGTCATTTAATGGGAAAAAAAAGCATATGTGAGACTAAGGAGTTTTAAAACAACCCCACAGACAAGTATGGAATGTATACATATTGCTCCAACCTAGCCTCAAATGTCTTTGATTCTAAAATCTTCGGGATATGTCTTATGTTATTTGTCTATTACGATCATCGCTTATTATAGTAATGCCACTTTCAACACACATTAAATCTATTTTTCTCTTTATTGTGGAGTGTAAGCTTTGATCTCCTTTAAATTAGAAAACAAATCTATATCAAATTTTAAATGATTTCTTTAAAAGGAAACCAAATTTTATTGTTTATATAAAAATGATGTCATGTGGAATTATACAGGTATAAACTTCTACAAGTATATAACAAAATATATTTTAAAATATATTTTAAAAGAACCTTTCAATGGATAAAATTTAACTTTCTTTTACATTATTGTTAAATTGATTTAAGAAAGTCTAATATCTCAACAATTTAAAATCATTGCTCTTCAGTGACTATTCTCATTTGTTAAAAGATCTATTTATCGACAATATTTTTCCTCAATATACATTCATAAAATCCATTAGACATTTTTTATCTTTATCCCACTTTCATTAGCATTATCTGACACTGTTCTTTTATTTTTCTACTTGGATGTTCCTACAGTAGATTTTGCAGCATATGCCTTTAATATATTTACCTGAACTTTCAAAACATAATACCAGCAACTGTTTTTTAGCAAAGAAAGCATTTATCTGAATAAAATCATATGCTTACATATGAAATATTTTTAAAGCAAATGGAACTATTTTGCTACAGTAGATGGCATGTCCTCAGCCTCCTGCACAAGCCCTCTGCTACTTTTGTCCCCCAACTTCTGTCCCACAAGAAAGCTCCTAAGATCGATTGCAATTTTCTTGGCCACAACTTGAAGGTGACTCTTACAGATGCTACTTCCTACTAGTCATTTTCCTCTGTTTGAGTACCTGTCACTAAGCAAATGGTAATATCCTTGTTTATAGAACAAATTTGTGTGTTCCAATTTTCCCCAGGAACAAAAGGCAGAAAGCTGAGAAAGGTACCCTCCTCAGGCCCTGTTGTTTTTTGTGCTCAGAGTCACTGTCATGTCCGACTCTTTGTGAATCCATGGACTATAGACTGCCAGGTTTTCTGTCCATGGGATTCTCCAGGCAAGGATACTGGAGTAGGTTGCCAAGCCCTACTCCAGAGGATCTTCCCAACCCAGGGATTGAACTGGCATCTCTTACGACTACTGCATTGTCAGACAGATTCTTTACCACTAATGCCACCAGGGAAAGCCCGGTTCTCTATACACATATTATAGGCATATTGTTTGGACTTTTATCAACAGGATAGACATTAGATACCAACGTGTAATAGAAGTTACCTTATTCAACGTATTTGAGACCTATATTTGGTCATAAACAGAAAAAGTTGAAATAAGTTGGGAATCATAGAAAATATACTTGTAGTTCCTTGCACATGTTAACTTTAAGTATAGGCATTAAGGGGCTTCCCTGGTAGCACAGATGGTAAAGAATCTGCCTGCAATACAGGGCACCCATATTCAATCATTAGGTCAGGATGATCCCCTGGAGAAGGGAATGACTACCCACACCAGTATTCTTGCCTGGAGAATTCCATGGACAGAGGAGACTGTGGGCTACAGTCCATGGAATCATAAACAGTTGGAAAAGATTGAGCAATTAACACTTTCATAGGCATTGATATTCATTTGCCACTTTCCCAATGTAGAACCAAAATCTTTACTTGAATAGTGAGTTTTCTGGCTGGAGTTATTTTTCTTTTATAAATGCCACACTCATTATGATAATTCCTTTATAATGAAGAAAAATATTATAAGATGGGTAGATTCTTTCCTTTTCTTATATAGTATCTCTGTCACAGTTGGACACTATTTTTTTTTAAACTTGTAGTTTTTTTAGTACAACTGGTATAATTAGGACTTTGCACCAACTCAATTGATTCTGGGTTGATAATACAGTGCTCTTGTATGGAAAAAGATATATTCTGGCATCTTTTGGTCATAGGTAGTACTGGCATAAGTTCCTGTTTCAACATCTAGTTTGTTGTGACTTTACTTTTTAATCTTAAGTTACAATCCATAGATCATTTATATTTTAAGATCTTCTGTTGTCCGACACAAATACCAAAATATGTTCCCTTTAAGAAATCTGTAGAAGAATCATACATTTCCTCTTTAACTTTCAAATATATTTTGTATACACACATTTTTCAGCAAGGTTCTATGCTAATCACTGTATCATAAATGAAAATAATGCTTGATCCCATTTTTCATCTTCCCATGAGAATGATGAGGACACAGTGCAGCTCATAATATAAGTAAACCATTTATCATGGAAATAGCAATAATTGAGCAAATGGTACATCCTTGTCTTTGAGCTAATAGAGATACAGTGCTGAGAAACTAAACATATTTAATTCTCATATTTAGGAACTTATGTCATTAGAATGAAGATGACAAAGGTAGTAACATTTATTTTAATTAGGGAAGCATATTCTTTTCCTTTCTATATTATTGTTCTTTGTTCTTGTTTATATTATTTGAAATATGATTTTATGGAAAGATATATAAAGCCAAATGATTTAAATTGTTTATTCATCACTTTCCTTGAAAAAGGAATTGATATTTGCTGAGCTCTTTTCAGACATTTCTTTGTTTCCTGTTTCAGAACTACAAATATTACTGAATTCCTACAACATTTTCATTTCCTCATTTGCTTCATTTTTAAGAAGATGTAGTTTTTAAGATTTCTACTTTTACAGTTTGATTTTGTGAGGCACTAAATGTTTATCTTACAATTTAGAATTTTTAAAGCTGTTTATATGGCTCTTCTTCATAATTGGTCTTGAGAATCATAAAAAAGAAAGAAACATTACCTCCACCTCCAATGAATGATAGCCTCTTTACTGTCTTCCATATCCTGATGCAGACAATTACCTAGACTGTGGGAAAATTAAAGCTGCTCAACAACTTTCTTTTCTCATTGTGTGCCTTAGATTTTAAATGCATATGGCATAATCAGCACAAAGTCCTCTGCACCCTCCCAATCCTCCCAGCACATCTCACTAATTTATCACCATCTAATCAATAATGGCACCTGCTGAGAAGGGGGTGAGAGAAAGATGCCTTTCTTTTTCCCATAAATATTTGAAATTAGTCTAATTATAATGTCCTGTGCTTGGATGCAGTGACAATAGCCTTCCATTTAGATGAGCAGAGACATACATAGGTGGAGAAGTACCTAGTTAGGCAGATTAAGTAGAAATGTTGAAGTGTGTAACTGCAGAAGCCATCATCAGTCTATACTCCTATTGCATAAAAATGAGTCCTATTAAAGAAAGGTGGCATCAGGCAGAGATCAACTATACAGGACTTTGCCCCCTTTCCACTATAACATGTCCCTTCCTCTCACCCTTCTTTTTTCCCCTATCCTCTCCCTTTCCATTTGCATCCCCAGTTTCTCCTTGAAGAAACTTCCTTGCTCTCCTCTCACTTTTTACTTAATTTCATTTTTCCTGTCTACTTTTATTTTCTCCTTTGTCTTTCTTTCTAAATCTTTCTTCTTGGACTTGAAAGGAACATAACCAGGATAGTGATTTGAGATGCTCAATCTTGCAGCACTTAGAAGCAAGGACTTCAAGGGGACGAGCCTGTATATGTGGAAATGATTAGAAAAATATTATAATTTTCCAGGCAAGAGATGATGAGGTTCTGAAATAGTGATCACAGGAAAGGTAAAGAAAGGATAGATGTGAGAGGTGTTGTAAAGACAGAATTGACAGCTTCACAATTGCAGTGGAGACTGGAACACACCTTCAGAACACTCAGGGAATCATTTGCACATTATAAACACGACTTTTTCAACTGCTAATTCGGTCATTGCAATGTGAACTTTAGCAATCTGCCCTTTATATGCATAACAATATCATAAATAAATCAGGGGAAGCTAATAAGAAAATATATATCAAAAAGCCAAGTAAGCTCCGTGCAGAAAATCAACAACAGTTTGTAATACATTTCAATCATGTGCTGGGTAATTGCATGTTATGCAATCCAAAAGAATGTACACTTCCTATTGTAATATCAGATTGAGTCCTGAATGTAGCCTCTCTGTGAACTCAGACTTCTACATAGGGATTAGGGTGGGTTTGCATGTTTAGATATGCTGAAATATACACTTGAAAAAAAAATGTTCTCTCTCATGACCTCTTTGGAAAAATAATACCATTGGGCATCGTGCCTTGGAAACCCACATGGCACTGTTAATGAAAAGCCAGGAGTTTGGAGAGAATATTGAATTTGAAAGTCTCTGAGAGTGTTCCCCAAATGGGTTGTTAAGTCCCTGTGACAGAGAACATTAGTGCTAGATGATGACAGTCATTCGATTCTAAACACAAACCATATTGTCTGTGATTAAAAGCAGATGCTGGAGGAGGGCATCCAGGGCATTGTGGCCAGAGCTGCATTAGAACTATCTTTTGGCAATTTCAAAGCTGTGACCAAAAGTCATAATAATAATCATAGTAAAATAAGACAAAATTTGCCTTCTTCACCGTATATAAGGGAAGATGCTATGAATTTTCTAAAAGCTTAAAGTCCAAATGTTATTATACATTTGGGAGTAGACGCCAATACTCCCATATATATATATGCCATAGATAAGAAGATCACAAAATAGATAAACTACAGGCCATAGAAAGATAGCCACAGCAACCACTTAGAGCACATATGTGAGTTAGGATCTGTTTGCCTGTAAATCAGCCAAGTCTGCTTGTCCATGTGACTTGCTAAATATGGTTAGGGGAAGGACAAGTGACTGATTTTTTTTTCTCTATAATATTTTAATGCATAAATATATAATTATATTTCTATAATGGTGGATCTTTTCCACACGTATTTTGTGGTATTTTTCATGAATATCTTTTTCTTTCTTTTAAACTCTTATGCTAGCTTTATTGTATCACTTTTATGGAGCATATCAAATTAGATTTGTTAAAGCTATTTATATACATCTTCCAACTCTCCTCCTAGGCCATAAATTGCTTTTAGTGAAAGGCTATAGCTATTCATTTATTGCTAATTGAATACTATTCATAAGTCCAGAATTTTCTAAAAGCTAAATATATTATCCCATTTAATGGAAATAATCATATTCAAAAGACATACTGTATCCTCAGTCTTACAGTTGAGGCAACTGAAGCACAGAAAAGTTAACTTGACCAAGGACTCATGTTTAACAAGCAGTAAAGTTGAGATCTGAAGTCAAACAACCTGACTTCAAAACTTACGCATGCATTTTATGAAAGGCATGAAAAACAAAGCATAACTCAAGATCCAACTAAAGGAAGAGTCTAATTGCAACATGCTCCTTTGAAAATTATTACATCTCAAAGGCTTCACCCTCATTTTGAGAACGGATCAAAACTAAACCTTTCGCACTTTCCAGGTTACACACACACCCAAGGCTACAAAAGAAGGTGTCTTACATCTGAAAAGATCAAAGGAGAAATCATATCACTAAGAGTTTATAATCACAACTTGCAGTACTGAGACTGGGGTGCATATTCATATCTCTTTGATGATCTGAATAAGTTTGCCATTAATTTAGTTTAATGGGGCTAAAGATTATATGTTCTTGCCAAAAATATATGAAAGTGTTTCCTAGAAGAACATATCTTCACCTTAGGCTTCAAATGTACAACTTTCTAAGAAAAGTAGGCTTATCAGTCTCAAGGAAATAAGATACTGTGGTGAGGATTGACCAACCATTTTAGTATTCTTGCCTTGAGAACCCCATGAACGGTATGAAAAGACAAAAAGATATCACACTGAAAGATGAACTCCCCAGGTCAATAGGTGCCCAATATGCTATTGGAGAAGAGTGAAGAAGTAACTTCAGAAAGAATGAAGAGATGAAGCCAAAGCCAAAACAACACCCAGTTGTGGATGTGACTGGTGATGCGAGTAAAGCACGATGCTGTAAAGAGCAATACTGCATAAGAATCTGGAATGTTAGGCCCATGAATCAAGGTAATTTGGAAGTGGTCAAACAGGAGATGGCAAAAGTGAACAACATTTTAGGAATCAGTGAGCTAATGGACTGGAAAGGGCAAATTTAATTCAGATGACCATTATACCTACTACTGTGGGCAAGAATTCCTTAGAAAAAGTGGAATAGCCCTCAAAGTCAACAAAAGGGTCCAAAATGCAGTACTTGGGTGTGATCTCACAAATGACAGAATGATCTCTGTTCATGTCCAAGGCAAACCATTCAATATCACTGTAGTTCAAGTCTATGCCCAAGCCACTAATTCTGAAGAAGCTGAAGTTCTATGATGACCTTCTAGAACAAACACCAAAAAAAAAAAAAAAAAGATGTCCTTTTCATCTTAGGAGCTGGAATGAAAAGTAGGAAGCCAGAGGTACCTGAAATAACAGGCAAGTTTGACCTTGGAGTATAAAATGAAGCAGGCAAAGGCTAACAGAGTTTTATCAAGAGAACAAACTGGTCAGAGCAAACACCCTCTTCCAACAACACTAGAGATGACACATTGACATTACCAGATGGCCAATACCAAAATCAGACTGATTACATTCTTTGCAGCCAAAGATGGATAAGCTCTATATAGTTAGCAACAACAATATGAGGAGTTGACTGTGGCTCAGACCACAAACTGTTTATTGAAAAATTCAGACTTAAATTGAAGAAAGTAGGGAAAACCACTCGACCATTCAGGTATGACCTAAGTCAAATCCTTTACTATTATTCAGTGTGAGTGACAAATAGATTCAAGGGATTAGATCTGATAGACAGAATGCCTGAAAAACTATGGACAGAGATTCATGAAATTGTGCAGGAGGCAGTGATCAAGACCATCCCCAAGAAAAAGAAATGCAGATAGGAAAAATGGTTGTTTGAGGAGACCTTATAATTAGCTGAAAAAAGAAGAGAAGTGAAAGTCAAATGAGAAAAGGAAAGATATACACATCTGAATGCAGAGTTCCAAAGAATAGAAATAGAGATAAGAAAGATTTCCTAAAAGAACAATGCAAAGAAATAGAGATGATAGATTGGGAAAGACTAGAGATATCTTCAAGAAAATTAAAGATACCAAGGGAATATTTCATGCAAATATGGGCAAAATAAAGGACAGAAGCAATATGGAACTAACAGAAGCAGAAGATATTAAGAAGAGGTGACAAGAATACACAGAAGAACTATAGAAAAAAAGATATTAATGACACAGATAACCATGATGGTGTGATCACTCACCTAGACCCAGACATCCTGGAGTGTGAAGCCAAGTGGGCCTTAGTAAGCATCCCTATGAACAAAATTAGTGGAGGTGATGGAATTCCAGCTTGATTTACTTCAAATCCTGAAAGACGATGCTATGAAAGTACTGCACTCAATAAGCCAGCAAATTTGGAAAACTCAGAAGTGGCCACAGACTGGAAAAGGTCAGTTTCCATTCTAATCTCTAAGAAAGAAAACGCCAAAGAACGCTCAACTACTTCACAATGCACTCATCTCACACGTTAGCAAAATCATGCCCAAGATTCTCCAAGCCAGGCTTGAACAGTACATGAACCTTGAACCTCCAGATGTTCAAGCTAGATTTAGAAACAGCAGAGGAACCAGAGATAAAATTGTCAACATCCTTTGGATCATAGAAAAAGCAAGAGAGTTCCAGGAAAACATCTACTTCTGCTTTATTGACTATGCCAAAGTCTTTGCCTGTGTGCATCACAACAAACTGTGAAAAATTCTTAAAGAGATGGGAATGCCAGACCACCTGACCAACCTCCTGAGAAATTTGTATACAAGTCAAGAGTCAACAGTCAGAACTGTACATGGAACAATGAACTGGTTTCAAATTGGGAAAGGAGTATGTCCAGGCTGTATATTTTCACCCTGCTTATTTAGCTTATATGCAGAATACATCATGAGAAATGCTGGGCTGGATGAAGGACAAACTAGAATCCAGATTGTTGGGAGAAATATCAATAATCTCACATATGCAGATGACACCACTCTTATGGCATAAAACAAAGAGGTACTAAAGTGCCTCTTGACGAAAGTGAAAGAGGGCAGTGAAAAAGATGGCTTAAAATTCAACATTCAAAAAACAAAGATCATGGATGCAGTCTCATCACTTCATTGCAAAGAGATGGGAAACAATGGAAATAATGACAGACTTTATTTTCTTGCCTCCAAAATCACTGCAGATGGTGACTGCAGCCAGGAAATTAAAAGACACTTGCTCCTTGGAAGAAAAGCTATGACCAACCTAGACAGCATTTTAAAAAGTAGAGACATTACTTTGCTGACAAAGGTCCATCTAGTCAAAGCTCTGGTTTTTCCAGGAGTCATGTAGGGATGTGAGATTTGGACAATAAAGAAGGCTGAGCACCAAAGAATTGATGTTTTGAATTGCGATATTGGAGAAGACTGTTGAGAGTCCCTCAAACCAGTCAATCCTAAAGGAAATCAGTACTGAATATTCACTGGAGGACTAATGCTGAAACTGAAGCTGCAATACTTTGGCTACCTAATTTGAAGAACTGACTCATTGGAAAAGACCATGATGCTGAGAAAGACTGAAGGCAGAAGGAGAAGGAATGACAGAGGGTGAGATGAATGGATGGCATCAGTGACTTGATGGACATGAATTTGAGCAGTCTCCAGGTGTTGGTGATGGACAGGGAAGCCTTGCATGCTGCATGCAGTCTGTGGGATCTCAAAGAGTCAGACACAACTGAACTACTGAACTGAACTGAGTGTGGACAATTAGAAACAGCAACTGGAGAGGAATTTAAGATTTTGAATTATCAAACACAGATATTAAACTACTGTTTATTCACTGAAGCCAAATCTGTCATCTGTGCTCTGACATAGAATTAAATCTCAGAGACAGAGTTTTGGGTAGAAAAGTAGAAAAGAAGAGATTATTGCTGTGCTAGGCAAAGAGGGCCACAGTGGGTTAATGCCTTCAAAACTGTGTGTCTCATTCTGAAAGCAGTAGTGAAGTTTTTTAGCAATGGTTCAAAGAGGATGTGATCAGCTTGCAGACATTCTTCTGACTGGTTGGTGGTGAGGTAACTAGAAGTCAGCAGCATCAGCCTTCTGGTTCAATTGGTCTGGGGCTTATATCCTTCTGGGCAGCATACCATTAACTTTTGCCACCTGATGGGAAATACGTGCAAAACAGCTCAAGTTCTGTTGCATGTATATCTTGATGGGGAACCAGGACTCTGCCCCAAAGCTGCACTAGAATTTATTCTGACTGTTCCTCCCTTGCCTCTGCGTCCTCTCTCTTCCCCTAATTAGCAATGCTTTGAACCTGCTCCTTGGAACTCAAGGAAATTCATGGAGATTGAATGAAGCCTATTTTCTGTAAATAAGAAATGGGGTACACAGAAAGGCTTTATGCCCAGGAGCCCCACAGGGTCCTGCTGTGTGTCACAATATTTTCATAAATAAAATATTAGATTAGGATAACTCCAGAGAACAGAAAATACTTTTAAATGACCCAAATTTGGAAAGAAAATAGAACTTAGGGAATTTTAAAAAAGTAATAATTAAGTCAAAAACTTCCCTAATAAATTTAATTACAGATTATACAGAAATGAAAGATGAATTAGTTTAACTGAAAATAATTTGAAAGAAATATATTTATGTTGTGTTACTATGTGGTAAATTTCTTGGTGTAAATTACTTATTATATTCTTTCATCCTTTAATACTTTTATGATCTGCTGTGACAGCCTCTTTTTTTGTTGTTAATATCTGTAACTTGCATTTCTCTCACTCAGTTTAGCTAAGATTTTCTAAATTATATGGATCTTTTTGAAAGACAAGTTTGACTTTTTGGTAATCATAGGACTCATTTTATTTATTTTGCTTTTCTAACAAAATGTCAAAATTCTCTACTGTCTGATACCCATTGACTGCAAGTGCTTTTTTCATGTATTTTATTCAGTTCTCTAATTGTTTAATATGAAAGGACAAATATAATGCCAGTTCTTCTTTTACAAGCAGAATTTCTTTGTACTGCTTTTATCTTCATGATTTACATAATATACCTGATTTTTAACTTATCTCTCATGTCTATATTTTGCTATACAGAATAAGAATAAAATATAAGTAAATATCAATATTCAATAAAATTAATAAGCAAATGCATGCCATATAAAACTCATTTTGCCTAAGGACCATGATATAGTTTATTCAGTGGTTATACTATACTTAGGTCTTCCCAGGTGACTCAGAGGTAAAGAATCTGCCTGCCAAGCAGGAGACACAATTTCGATCCTGGGTCAGGAAGATCTTCAGGAGTAGGAAATGGCAACTCACTCCAGTATTCTTGCCTGGAAAATCTCATGGACAAAGAAGCCTGGAGGTCTATAGTCTATGCGGTCTCAAACAGTTGGACATGACTTAGCGACTAAAGAGTAGTAGCATATTATGTTTCAGGCATTGTGTTAGACATCTTTTTCGATTATTTATTCAATATGACCAATCCATTAAACATTTATCATTATATATCAGTGGTCAACAGATGATAGCCTTTAGACCAAATATGACCAATCACTTGCTTTTGTAGATAAAACTGTTATTGGAACACACACACATCCAATTGTTTACATATTGTTTGTAACTGTTTTCATACTACACCACAAAGAGAAGTAGGTGCAATAGAGACCATATGGTCTGAAAAGTCTTTACACTATTTATTTAAAAATAAATAGTCTATTTACTCTCTGGCCCTTTACAGAAAAAAGCTGCCAAACTTCATTGAATACTCTTCTCCACAAAAGTAAAGGGAGTCCTAAAATGATTATTTAATTTGAACAAAATAAAACACAAATCTGTCATATATTAAAGCCTTGTTAATTAATTCCTGTGATCTGTGACTTAAAAAAAATAATTCTGTTTGGACTTTGGTTTAACCTATGGCATTATGGAAATATTGAACTCAAAGAAATGCAACCTTTTAAATTAACACGTAAAATGTCTTCTCCTCCTTAAGGAATGTTTGAAAAGTTTTCCTCCTGTTCTGATTTTTATGGTCTTTTTAGATTTAACACTTACCCTTTCTGAGAAAAACTTCTTTGACAATCAGCATAAATTTGCTTAATTCTTAAAGTTTTAAAAATAATGTCATTCAATCAGCTTAACCTAAATCAAAATTTAGTGGGCTACTTGTGTATAACCTAATCTCAAGGAGTTAAAATTCTTTCCATAATATATCTGTGTCCTAACAGTATATACTGAAACTCATGTTTTTAAGTAACTTAAAAACATATTAACATATACAGAAAGTTAAATATCTATCAATAATTGCTGTCAAGCATTTCCAATAATTAAGAACTTGATGGGCACTGATAGTATAGTGTTGAGTATGATCACCGTTTCTTTATCCATGTAACTCTATGCTGCTGCTGCTGCTAAGTCGCTTCAGTCATGTCCAACTCTGTGCAACCCCAGAGACGGCAGCCCACCAGGCTCCCCCATCCCTGGGATTCTCCAGGCAAGAACACTGGAGTGGGTTGCCATTTCCTTGTCCAGTGCATGAAAGTGAAAACTGGAAGTGAAGTCACTCAGTCTTAGAGACCCCATGCACTGCAGCCCAGCAGGCTCCTCCGTCCATGGGATTTTCCAGGCAAGAGTACTGGAGTGGGGTGCCATTGCCTTCTCCCATGTAACTCCATAGTTGAGTGGAAAATAAAGACATTAAACAAGTAAGTAAATTAGTACTCAAAGAAAATTAAGGCATCTTTTTCATTCTCAATAATTCCCATACATTGCAGACACTCTAAAATCTCTTCTCATTCCAAAATGCCCCCAAAGCTATCTCCTACCCAAGAGCCTGAGCTGAAATATGTCTCCCTTATTCTCAATGGCACTGAATTTTGTTTTCTTTCCCTAGAGTAAGTCTGCCCTCTGCAATATAAATCAAGCTTGCTTCACCCACTTCCCCAATTCTCCATTTTACCAAATTCAACAATCAGCAGAATGCAAATTTAGAAGTAGATGAGCAAGCAAAGGTTGAATTTGCTTTGGTATGTGAAAGTAGAAGGCTGTGAATAACAACATATTAATTAAATAATTAAATAATTTTGAACATGTTGATTGCTGTCAAGAAAAGGTAGAGAATATTAGTGAATAGCAGGTAGATCTTAATCTAGTCCGGCTGTCAGAAAATACAGGCATAACTCTCAGATATTGTAGGTTTGGTTTTAAATCACCACAATAAAGTAAATATATCAATAAAATGAGTCCCACAAAATGTTTGGTTTCCCAGTGCATATAAATATTATGTTTACACTATTATGTTTACAAAAGTAGCCCATTAAGTGTTCAATAGCATTATGTATAAAAAATTATATCCCTTTCTTAATTGGAGAAGGAAATGGCAACCCACTCCAGTACTCTTGCCTTGAAAATCCCATGGACGGAGGAGCTTGGTGTAGGCTACTATCCATGGGGTCGCAAAGAGTAGGGCACGATTGAGTGACTTCACTTTCTTAATTTTATTGTTAAACATTACTAATGATCATCTGAGCCCTCAACAAATCAATCTTTTTTTGCAGTAGTAATGTCACAGATCACAATAAAATATAATAATCATGAAAATTTTAATATATTGTGAGAATTACCACACCCACAGACTTACTCAACTCAGATTTGCCACAAATTTTCAATTTGTAAAAGCTACAGTATCTGAGAAGCACAATAAAGTGAAGTTCAATAAAATGAGGTATGCTCATATTGTAGAAAGTGGTGCTAGATGAAGAGAAAAGTAAGAACACAGAAATCAGAGAATAGTAGTTCAGTAAAGGAGGCGTCCAATCATGCAAGTGCAATATTGTCTATGCAAAGATGATAATAGAATCATCCAGCTCCATTGCCCACATATGCAAGCGTACTCTCTCTCTTACTTTTTATTGATATTTGATTCTATATTTTCTTTATCCAAAAATGCAGGATTTTGGTGAGTATTATCTTTACCCAAAGCCAATTATTTTTAACCAAACCAAACCAAACTAACTAACCAACTGGGCATTAATTTCCAAATTTGATCATCTGACAAAGTCATGATGCTCTTTTTGAGTACTATTTCATCTTATAAACCAACAATCAGAAACAAATCATACTGCATTATATTGATTAAAGTCCATCAATCTAAGTATGTCAGCTATGTTTTTTAAATCAATGAATGATTTATTTATCTGTTGCAACAAATGACATCATTTGATCCCCTTAACAATTTTCTGGGGCCAGAACATTCACTTATCATATGACATGAGATGTGTGAATTCCTCTGAGCTTGAGGTGTCTTTAAATATTTTTTTAATATAAATTTATTTTAGTTGGAGGCTAATTACTTTACAATATTGTATTGGTTTTGCCATACATCAATATAGTGAAGTAAGCCAGAAAGAAAAACACCAATACAGTATACTAATGCACATATATGGAATTTAGAAAGATGGTAACAATAACCTTGTATGTGAGACAGCAAAAGAGACACAGATGTATAGAACAGTCTTTTGGGCTCTGTGGGAGAGGGCGAGGGTGGGATGATTTGGGAGAATGGCTTTGAAACATGTATAATATCATATGTGAAATGAATTTTCAGCTATTTTTAATCTTTGCTTCTCATTCTTGTTTTGTTTGTTTGTTTTGGTTGATTGTTTCTTTTTCCAGAAAAACAAGTTATGACAGATATCAAATATTTATAATTTCTAAGAGAAGCAACTAAAACTTGAGAAAATACTGTCCATTCTGAAAACTATCAAACTCTGCATATTTTGACCTTGGTGGGAGAATATCTGGGACTAAGTTATACAATATATAATCTTAGGTATACCTGTGGCAGATTCATTTCGATATTTGGCAAAACTAATACAATATTGTAAAGTTTAAAAATAAAATAAAATTAAAAAAAAAAAAAGAAGCAGAGCTTTGTTAAATAGTATCGGATTGACCAAATAAATGTGTGTTGTCACTGAGGTGTGTCTGATTCTCTGTGACCCCATAGGCTGTAGCCCCCCAGGCTCCTCTTCCCATGGAATTTTCCATGCAAGAATATTGAAACAGCTTGCCATTTCCTACTCCAGGGGATCTTCCTGACCCAGGGATTGAACCCACATCTCTTGCATCTCCTGCATTTGTAGGTGGATTCTTTACCACTGTGCCACCTGGAAAGCAACCAAATAAATACCATTGACCAAATATTTTGATGTTTTTAGTTTGGTACTCAGAAAGCTGGAGATACTGTCTCCTATTACCCTAAGATAGGACCTCTTTATTCACAAAGAAGAAAGTCAAAGTCTCATTTTCATTAATGTTTCACCAGGGGTGTCTTCTGCAGGTAAAATATCACAACTCTACTACCTTAAAGAGTGTAAAATTTCAAACAATTGTCCCAATGCTGCACTTAAGGAGAGGTGGGGAGTATCGTGTGTGGATCCCTTTATAGTCTTGACACTCCCCAAGAGAGAAGGCATCCTACTATCTCATCCTTCTGTTCTAGTAGTCTTTTCAGATTTGCTTCATCCAGTATCTGCCCCCTCCCTCTCTTTTCAGGTGCATCATTTGCCCTACAAAATAATCAATGAATACATTCATGACTTCAGTAATAGTGTCTATGTTTTAGTCCTTTCCTATTCTTCCTGGGTTTTGTGAATTCTGTACATTCAGATATCAAGTATTTATCTTGTTTTAGCTTATACTGGCTCCAAAGAAGAGCTCCATTGCTTCTGTTTCCTGCAGCCTCTTCCTGGAATAATAGATGGTAGTGAGTTTTAGATCCTAGGAAAATTTTATTCAGTAATTTTTAAGACACCTTATTTTTTGTTCTAGAAGAATAATATAAGTATAGCCTAAAAATGGGATAGGTTATAACTGTTTGTGAATGTCTCATGAAAAGAAAGAAATGAGATCTTATTATTTAATCATTTTCTGTGCATAATCAGTGCAAAGGCAATCAAGACAAACTGATAATTCAGCCCTAACTGATCTTAATATTTTCTTCACTGGTTCCAAACCTCATCCACTGCATTACAATTCTGTGGAATAATAATAATACTATATTCTAAAGGTGCTCATAGAGGGAAGGGGTAATAAGCCAATGTAAATTTTAGGAGAAAAGTGCATTTGAGTTCATCCCTAAGAAATTAAGATGGCACACAACAGGAGGAAGGCCAGTCTAGGAGATTCACAGACACAGAGATTCTCAGGGAAGTACAAATAGTGTGTGATTTCATGACAGTGACATCAGACCAAGGTTTCATTTTAAAATTTTTGAAGATTTAGGATGGGGCCAGGTGACAGAACTGGCAAAGTCAAGTATGTTTTGGCTTTTATGTCAAAAAGGTAGATAATCACTATAGACTTTTAAGAAATGCCACTATGAGGTACCATTTCACACCAGTCAGAATGGCTGCGATCCAAAAGTCTACAAATAATAAATGCTGGAGAGGGTGTGGAGAAAAGGGAACCCTCTTACACTGTTGGTGGGAATGCAAACTAGTACAGCCACTATGGAGAACAGTGTGGAGATTCCTTAAAAAACTGGAAATAGAACTGCCTTATGATCCAGCAACCCCACTGCTGGGCATACACACTGAGGAAACCAGAAGGGAAAGAGACACGTGTACCCCAATGTTCATCGCAGCACTGTTTATAATAGCCAAGACATGGAAGCAACCTAGATGTCCATCAGCAGATGAATGGATAAGAAAGCAGTGGTACATATACACAATGGAGTATTACTCAGCCATTAAAAAGAATACATTTGAATCAGTTCTAATGAGGTGGATGAAACTGGAGCCTATTATACAGAGTGAAGTAAGCCAGAAGGAAAAACATAAATACAGTATACTAACGCATATATATGGAATTTAGAAAGATGGTAACAATAAAGAGACACTGATGTATAGAACAGTCTTATGGACTCTGTGGGAGAGGGAGAAGGTGGGAAGATTTGGGAGAATGGCAATGAAACATGTAAAATATCATGTAGGAAACGAGTTGCCAGTCCAGGTTCGATGCATGATGCTGGATGCTTGGGGCTGGTGCACTGGGACGGCCCAGAGGGATGGTATGGGGAGGGAGGAGGGAGGAGGGAGGAGGTTTCGGGATGGGGAACACATGTATACCTGTGGCGGATTCATTTTGATATTTGGCAAAACTAATACAATTATGTAAAGTTTAAAAATAAAATAAAATTAGAGAAAAAAAAAAAGAAATGGAATGACAATAAAAAGTTGTGTTAAAGAATAACTTGGGACAGTTCTCACAGCAGATCACAGAAGAGAGAATTCATTTGAGGAATAAATAAATCTTCAGTTCTCCAGCACTAACCTACGATGTTACTGCAGAATAATTAAGTATGTTGAAACTTAACCACTTTTGTGGAAATGGCCCGTTATCTTCAGTGTGTATTTAATTACTTGAATTTTCTTGAGAATGTCACATTATTTTTCTTTATTTCCTTAAAGTTTTAAATTCTTATAGCTTTCTTAGAGACTTTCATGATGGTCTCTGCAAAGAAATGAGTAAGATGAAGGGACTGACTTCATTAGGTGTGGTTCATTTATATCTATCCTGGTAAAACAGGGACACTGAGATATCAAATTCAGTGGTGTGTGAATTAGGATCAGCGAGGGACAGAGAACCATGTAAAACCATGAGATGACTCAGCATGCTCATTATGTTCAGGGTGCCCTTCTGTACACAGGTCACCGTGGTTAAAGAACTGAAGGCTCTACCATCTGACCATGCAAAGAGCAGGCTGGACATTGAGGGACTTGGGCTTTTCATGGGAGGGGAGTTGACAGGTTACTGGGGACTGATTGTGTGGGACAAATAGTACCAGGGAAATGGTGATCCTTTTCTCCCTTAACTAGCAATTGCTATTGTGTGTAAATGATTAATGGAAACTTATTCTTGGAAATTGAAGAGAGCAGTTTTCTTGAAAAATGTTAATCAAAAGAACCAGAAAGAGGAAGGCCATGTATCTGTTTCATCATTACCTGCTGCAATTTACAATGTGCCTCTGTTTTATTCAGAATGTATCATAAGTCTTGTGCACTAATAAAATTTGTATCATTTTTTCCATAAAAAAAAAAGAATAACTTCTATTTCTTCCTTTGAGGCTGAAGGTTTATATTCTTTGCTTTGTGTTTTAATTATTTAGATGCTTATTTATTTTGTAATTGACTTTGTAATTGTCTCAGATACCCTTGTTATTCCATTGTGTGAATGCCTATAAAACTCTGCAGTGTAGATCACTGGGGTTTCCTTGATGGACCTGTTGAAGTTATCATTTACAGATGCCTCCTAGCAGCCTTGACAATAGTTGCCAAGAAAAAGTTCAGCCATTTCCCAATAGCAGCCACAGGGAAAAGCCAGAAAGGTGAGCTGCACTGGTATGAAGAAGGAGTGGTCTTCTCAGAGTCTGCATTACCAGCAAAGCAAAGTTCTCTTGTGCCAATTCTGAAATGCATTAATTAGTTGAAGACCAATCTTGGGTGAACTTTCCTTTCTTCTCTATCATTTTTTTTCTCACAATAGTGTATGTGGTGAGTCCCTCAGGGAGCAATAAAACACTTGGATAAGCCAGTTGTAGATTAAATATAGACTCCCTATGGCAACTCTTATCTCCTGCCTTTCCTCCTGCTTGCAAAGATGCAGAGATGGGATTATTGCCACAGCTGTGCTTCCTAGAAGACTAATCAATGCAGCTATAAGAAGGTCTGAAATGCAGCAGGATTTTCAATTCTAAGGGTAAAATTTTTAAAAAGTGAGGAAGGAAACTGTCCTGAAAGTTATAATGCCGCTAAATCAAAACACCTTTTAAAAACAGAAAATAAGACTATAAAAATTGCCTCATTGTCCTATTTTGAGTATATATCAAACTAGGATCTATAAATCCTATGTATAATACAACAGGGAAGGATAAAGGCAAAAGGAGACGAGGAAAACAAAGGATGAGATGGTTAGATAGCATCACCAACTCAGTGGACTTCAGTTTGAGCAAACTCTGGGAGATAATGAAGGACAGGGAAGCCTGGCATACTTCAGTCCACTGGGGCACAAAGAGTCAGACACAATTGAGCAACTGAATAACAATAATACAATAGACCAAATCGTGAAGTCAAGGTCCCAGAGAACATAGTTTCTTTACTAGAACTTTGCTTATATAAGCAAAATTGGAGTTAGGACATGGTTATTCTCAAAAACCATGGATATACCTCTAGAACTGCCAAGTTGACTTTGTTGCCTCTTCCATGATTTCTTGGTTGAGCTTTTATGTCATGGAAATATATAAGACAAATTCCAAGTCATTTGAGGTACAAAATCATAAAGAAGAGTATGGAATGTGCAAAAGGGGTTCTGAGGAATATACAAGCTAAATTTCATATAGTAGAAATAAGGATTCTGCCTATACAGGGGCTATTTGTCACCACCATCTTTAGGGCTTAGAGGTTGGTTCCCAGTACCTAAGAGCACTCCTCTTTTTTCGGTAGGGTGAATGAGGCCATCATGGAGTGATGGCAGTGCAAACCAGCAATGAATTTGGGGATATTGTGTAAGTGAACAAGAAGTTGTCAGTGTAACTTCCATGTCATTGATCTAAGTCAATCTGCATATATGAATTGGGAATCCCAATGTGCTTGACATTATGCCGAGCAAACCAGACATGGCCCTGTCTTCTTGGAGCTTATCTTGTAGTTGAGAATGTAAATATTGTAAGCATAATTGTAATAATTCCAATCCAGGAGGAACAGAGAATGCTAAGATCTAGGAATAGCAGAACCCTGGGCTACAAAGGTGGTGTTAGGCTCCCTATCTCTCCACTTTAGAAAGAACAAGGGATGAGGGAAATGCCAACAGATTTGAGACAAAAACAATAGAAATAGGGAATGAAATCTCACAAATTTATGATGGATCAGTGCACCTTTCTGTGTGGGAATACATGGAGTGAGGCACTGATGTACTTAACTTGGTAAAGCAGTGATTTGAAAATTAATTTCCAACAGAGTTTTTGCTGAGGACTCCCCTTACTGGAAGATGCAAAGGAGGGAATTGGGGATTTTCAGAATTCACTTCCCCAAAAGTTGCTTTTTTTCACCTCTTTGCAGTTTTGTCTAGATGTCATCAAGTTAAACTAGTCTACTTTGGTATGATTAGGGTTCACTGATAAAAATGTGCAGTATATATCTGAACAAGAGTTTTGTTTTGTTTTAAGTGAATTTTGAATCCCATTGGTTTTATAAGAAATATATGCATCCAGGTTTTTTTTTTTTTAATTTAATGAATGGCATTAATGAGAAGTGAAATGCTTTATTCATTTAGTAAAAGACATTAATAGAAAATAAAAGATTCATTATGACACCATGCAGTACCCAGAGGATGCAATGTGAAGGTTGTTCTCTGGGTGACCAAACAAGGGGCACACTTACTTTAATGGCCATATTAAAATAGCACAAGGATAGAATATTGAAGAGAGTGGTTTTAGAAGATAAACTACTTAAATTCTCACTTAGTGTTCAGAAAGTGTTGATTTTTTTTTTCTCTCCTCTGCTAAGCAATGGATTTTTATCCTGACACATAGCTTAGTTCTCCAACTACAATTCCATCCTGAGAATGAATTTAAACAACAGTGTAAACTAAAGTGATCATGTTAGAAATTTTCCATCAAATCTGAGAGCCCTGGGAAGAAATTTGATTTTACATTCTAAATATCTCTGAAACATTTGTTTTGTTGGTTGTAACATACCAGTGTCAAAATGGAGAGAGTCAGAGACTCATTATTAAATTAGAGGACTCTTCTGAATTCTACTTTATGGATTAAATACATAAGTTTAATTTATATAAAAGACAGTGAAATTTATTCCCAGAAGCTAATAAAACTTTTGTTTGCTATCTTAAAACACTGTGCTTCCTGGGTCAAATCCATCTCAAATGTGTGTTAGTATAATATTGCTAAGTGTAGATCACTCTAAGGGCCTGGAAAACATTTGGAACAGATAATCCTCTCTTAACATGACCAAAGGTTTTCTACATACATGTATCACAAGGGCTTCCCTGGTGGCTCAGATGGTAAAGAATCTACTTGCAATGAGGAAGACCTGGGTTGGATCCCTGGGTCGGGAAGATCCTCTGGAGAAGGGAATGCCTGCCCACTCCAGTACTCTTGCCTGAAGAATTACATGGACAGAGGAGCCTGGCCAGCTACAGTCCATGGGGTGGAGAGGAAGAGCAAAATTCCAGACTATGGACACAAGAAAAGAGTAAGTCCTATAAAAATAAGTTCTCATTTATTGAGGTACAGCCAGGAGAGGAAATATTGTTTTCTTTAAATGTGCATACATTGATAAGAATACCTGAAAATTCTTAGAATTTTTCCCGCTGTAGGCAAGATATACACTTTAAGAGAAAATTGAGTTCATCAAAATGGTGACTTCAGTCTACCTTCTTTTCTCATATATGCAACCACTTTACTAAAATATAATTTACATACTATAAATTTCACCCTTTAATATGATTCCTAATATTTTTACAGAATTATGCAACAATCACCAGTAATTTTAAAGCATTTTCATCATCCTTCCCCCAGAAAATTCCATACCTATTTCCCTATTCTCCTTTGTCCTGATCCCCTGTACCTATTAATCTATTTTCTGTCTCTGTGGATTTGCCTTTTCTAGACACTGCACATCAATGGAATCATATACGATGTAATCTTTTGGGTCTAGCTTCTTTCACTTAGCATAATGTTTTCAAGGTTTGTTCATGCCATTCATCCATGAATCAGTACTCCATTCCTTTTGGCCCTGAATAGTTTTTAACTGCATGCAAATTTTGTTGTTCAGTCATTAACTTGTGTCTGACCCTTTGTGAACCCATGGGCTATAGCATGCCAGGCTCCTCTGTCCTTCACCATCTCCTGGATTTTGCTCAAATTGAGTCAGTGATGCTGTCTAATCATCTCATCCTCAGTCACCCCTTTCTCTTTTTGCCTTTAATCTTTCCCAGTATGGGAGTCTTTTCCAATAAGTCAGCTCTTCACATCAGGTGGCCAAAGTATTGAAGCTTCAACTTCAGCATCAACTTTTGCAATGAATATTCAGGATTGACTTCCTTAGGATTGACTGGTTTGGTCTCTTTGCAGTCCAAGGAACTCTTAAGAGTCTTCTTCAGCACCACAATTTGAAAGTATCAACTCTTCAGCGCTCAGCTTTCTTTATGTTCAAACTCTCACATCTGTACATAACACTGGAAAAATCACAGCTTTGACTATATGGACATTTGCTGGAAAAGTGATGTTTGTACTTTTTTTTAAATACTTTTTTTAAAATTATTTTTTAATTGAAAGAAAGTTGATTTACAGAATTGTGTTGCTTTCTGCCATGCATCTACATGAATCATTCATAGGTTTACATATGTCCCCTCACTCTTGAAACTCCCTCCCACCTCCTTCCCCATCCCACCCCTCTAGTTTGCTACAGAGCCCCAGTTTGAGTTCCTGGGGTCATACAGCAAATTGCCAGTGGCTATCAGTTTTACATATGATAATGTGAGTTTCCATGTTACTTACTCCATATGTTGCACCCTGTCCTTCCTCCCCTACCCTGAGTCCATAAAACTGTTTATGTGCATCCATTGCTGCCCTGCAAATAATTTCATCAGTACCATCTCTATGGATTCCATTCATATGTGTGGTATATGATATTTGTTTTTCTCTTTCTGACTTACTTTAGTCTGTATAGTAGGCTCTAGGTTCATCCACCTCGTTAGAACTGACTCAAATGTATCCCTGACTAATATTCCCTTGTGTATATGTACCACAATTTCTTTATCCATTCATCTGTTGATAGACATCTAGGTTGCTTCCATGTTCTGGCTCTTGTAAATTATGCTGCAATTAACACAGAGGTACATGTGTCTTTTTCAATTTTGGCTTTCTCAGGGTATATACCTAGTAGTGGGATTGCTGGGTCATATGGTGGTTTCATTTATAGTTTTTTAAGGGATCTCCATACTCTTCCTTGGTGGCTGTATCAATTCACATTCCCACCAAAAGTGCAAGAGGGTTCTCTTTTCTCCACACCCTCTCCAGCATTTATTGTTTGTAGACTTTTTGACGATGGCCATTCTGACCAATGTGATGTGATATCTCATTGTAGTTTTGCTTTGCATTTCTCTAGTAATGAGTGATGTTGAGCATCTTTTCCTGTGTTTGTTAGCCATCTGTCTGGAGAACTGTCTGTTTATGTCTTTTTCCCACTTGTGGATGGGGTTGTTTGTTTTCCTGGCATTGAGTTATGTGAGCTGCTTTCATATTTTGAAAATCAATCCTTTGTCAGTTGTTTCATTCGCTATTATTTTCTTCCATTCTGTCTTTTCAGCTTGTTTATTGTTTCCTTTGCTGTGCAAAAGCTTTTAAGTTTAATCAGGTCCCACTTGTTTACTTCTGTTTTTATTTCTGTTACTCTAGGAGGTGGGTCATAGAGGATCTTGTTTTGATTTATGTCATTGAGTGTTCTGCCTATGTTTTCCTCTAAGAGTTTTATAGTTTCTAGTTTTATATTTAGGTCTTTAATCCACTTTGAGTTTGTGTATGGTGTTAGGAAGTGTTCTAATTTCATTCTATTATACATAGGTGTCCAGTTTTCCCAGCACCACTTATTGAAGAAGCTATCTTTGCCCTGTTGTATATTCTTGGCTCTTTTATCTAAAATAAGATACCTATAGGTGTGGGTCTTCTTTCTTGTTCCATTGGTCTATATTTCTGTTTTTGTGCCAGTACCATACTCTCTTGATGACTGTAGCTTTTTAGTATAGCCTGAAATCAGGAAGATTAACTCCTCCAGCTCCATTCTACTTTCTCAAGATTGCTTTGGCTATTCAGGGTCTTTTGTGTTTCCATATAAATTGTGAAATGTTTTTGTTTGTTTGTTTGTTTGTTTTCCTAATTCTTCCATTGGTAATTTGATAGAGATCACATTGAATCTGTAGATTGCATTTGGTAGTATAGTCATTTTCACAATAATGATTCTTCCAACCTAGGAACATAGATTATCTCTCCATCTGTTTGTCATCTTTTATTTCTTTCATTAGTGTCTTATAGTCTTTTGTATACAGTTCTTTTGTCTGTCTCTGTTTTTAAATACACTGTTTAGATTTGTCATAGCTTTCCTTCCAAGGAGCAAGTATCTCAATTTCATGGCTGCAGTCACCATCCACAGTGATTTTGGAGCCCAAGAAAATAAGCACTGTCACTGCTCCCATTTTTCCCCCATCTATTTGCCCTGAAGTGATGGGACTGTATACTATGATCTTAGTTTTTTGAATGTAGTGTTTTAAGCCAGTTTTAACACTGTGCTCTTTCACCTTCATCAAAAGGCTCTTTAGTTCCTCTTCACTTTCTGCCATAAGGGTGGTATCATCTGTATTGTATATCTGAATTGTTGATATTTCTCCCAATCACAATCTCCCATGGTGATTGCTTCTAATTCCAGCTTGTGATTCCTTCAGCCCAGCATTTCTCATGCCGTACTCTGCATAGAAGTTAAACAAGCAGGGTGACAATATACAGCCTTGTCATAATCCTTTCCCAACTTTTAACCAGTTGTTCCATGTCTGGTTCTAATTGTTGCTTTTTGATCTGAATACAGGTTTCTCGAGAGACAGATAAGATGGTCTGGTATTCCCATTTCTTTGTATATAGACTTAGACTTCCTGGGTTATATGGAAACTGTATGTTTAATTTTTGAGAAAATTCCAAAATGTTTTCCAAAGGGGCTGAACCATTTTATAGTCCACTGAATAAAACATGAATGGATTTCTTTCTCCACAATTTATTAAACTCTTTACATCTAAATTTGTCAAAAACATTAGACTCTCATCTCAAAGGAAAAGATATTCCTCAGTCGGTATCCAAATTTTCATCTTTTATCACTATCAGTTCAGTTCATTTCAGTTGCTCAGTCGTGTCCGACTCTTTGCGACCCCATGAATCACAGCACACCAGGCCTCCCTGTCCATCACCAACCCCCGGAGTTCACTCAGTCTCATGTCCATTGAGTCAGTGATGCCATCCAGCCATCTCATCCTCTGTCATCCCCTTCTCCTCCTGCCCCCAATCCCTCCCAGCATTAGAGTCTTTTTCAATGAGTCAACTCTTCGCATGAGGTGGCCAAAGTACTGGAGTTTCAGCTGTAGCATCATCCCTTCCAAAGAAATCCCAGGGCTGATCTCCTTCAGAATGGACTGGTTGGATCTCCTTGCAGTCCAAGGGACTCTCAAGAGTCTTCTTCAACACCACAGTTCAAAAGTATCAATTCTTCGGTGCTCAGCTTTTTCACAGTCCAACTCTCACATCCATACCTGACCACTGGAAAAACCATAGCCTTGACTAGATGGACCTTTGTTGGCAAAGTAATGTCTCTGCTTTTGAATATGCTATCTAGGTTGGTCATAATTTTTCTTCCAAGGAGTAAGTGTCTTTTAATTTCATGGCTGCAGTCACCATCTGCAGTGACTTTGGAGCCCCCAAATATAAAGTCTGACACTGTTTCCACTGTTTCCCCATCTATTTCTCATTATGCTTTCCTGTAATTTCTATATGCTATCCCTTGATTTGTTTTCATGATCACCTTCCTTTCTGTTACCCATAAATATGTTAAATTGGTAAGAAGAGAAAGAAAGAGAAAATCCTGACCTTTCTCTCAAATTCTCTGAACTAAGCATAAGGAGACAGGTATTAGATTCAGAAAACTAAACAGCATCCATGCCATTTTATAATTTTTTAATGATAAATAATGATACAAATCTCCATCCTTCCCCTAGCCACAATTCCAGTTGTTTAATCCTACCATTCTACCTCAAAAGAGTCTCTATTTCCCTCTGTCTACCCCCATGATCCTTAGTTGAAACTAATCTCTCTCTCGCAGGACTCTTGTAACATACTTATTTGTTACTCTACCACCAAAATTCCATTTTCTGCAATTTATTTTCCACATTTCTATTAGAGTTTCTTGTTGTAGGACTGAGGGCTGCAGTTTCTTGCTGACTATCAACCAGAAGTAACCCTCAACCACTACACAGAGTACTTAGGTCTTTGCTATGTGGCTCAACAACATAGCTGCTTGTTTCATCGAGTCAGCAAGAGAGAGACTCTAACTGATGGGCACTATAATTTTATGTTCATAACCATATAATCACATACATATACCTTCTATTACCTTTTCTATATTCTGTGTATTGAAAAAAAATCTCACTGACTCTGCCCCAGTTAAAGGGAAGCAATTATACAAGGGCTTGAACACCAGGAGGTAAAAATCATGAGGTGCTATCCTAACAACTCTGCCACTGTGCAGCCTCTGGCCTCCAGTGATCCATTCCCTCATAAGCAAAACACACTGATACTCTTTCAAAGCATCCAAGGGTCTCATCTCATTATAGCATCTACTCATAGTCTAGAACTCATCATCTAAATCAGGCCCAAGTGAAGAGACCCCTTGGATACAGTGTTTGGAATATATTAAGACTTAATTCTGGATTAATATTAGATTAAAGATATTTTGTGGACCCAATCCAAAATCTTCTAAATTTCCTTGACGAGATCTCAGGGTGATTATGAGAATCTCACCTATTTGAGTTCCTACAGAGTTTGGGTCTTTTGTATTTAACATTGATATCTCCAGTTACTGGCTTCCCTGATGGCTCAGATGGTAAAGAGTCTGCCTGAAGTGTGGGAGACCAGGGTTATATCCCTGGGTCAGGAAGATTCCCTTGGAGAAGGAAATGGCAACCCACTCCAGTATTCTTGCTTTGGAAATCCCATGGACAGAGGAGCCTGGCGGGTTACAGTCTGTGAGGTCACAAAGAGTCAGACATGACTGAGCTACCAACACTTTCACACTTTCACTTTCATCTCCAGTTACTTACTCAATGACTTGCAGGTAGTAGTAATTCATAGGTAATGTTGATCAACCAATGGCTGTAGTAAATAGCTGATTTGCTGATCATAGTCAAAAGACACAGTTGACTTGAAATTATAGCTGCACTTCATCAATCCATTTTCACTTAATATTATGTTATATTTTTCTTGCTTTGTTGATGTCTGCTATTTACTGAATTTCTTCTCTGAAATTCAAATCCCAAGGTTTCAATGATGAGAAAACATCATGCTCAGTTGATTCCTTATAAGTGTTATTAAATTTTATATTTTGAAGCACATTTTTTCTCTAAAGGTTTTGTGACTCTTGCTAAAAGAAAAAATTAGTGTGATTTTATGTGATAAGTATTAGTTCAAGGTTTGAGAGTGTGTTGTCCTAATTAGTTTATAAGTCAGGCCAGTTAAGTCAGAGTTTAGAGAGTAAGTATCTCATAAAGGCAAGCATTACATAACTCACTTCATTAAATGTTCATTAACCCAAAATAGTCTGAGTGAATGCAACTTGTGTCAAGGCTTGTGCTGGGCACTAGAAATAAGGTAGTAAATAGATCAAATAAAGCATTTCCCTCATGGAGAAGTGTAATAGAACAGAGAGAAAATAAATGAACAAAAAAGAGAATTTCAAAAGAGAGGCAATGTATAAAGGTAACAACAAAATTGACTGAAATAGAGAACAAAAAGTAAGTAATACTTCTAGAGATTATGAATGAGGAAAACCATACAATGAAAGACATTTATGCTCAGTGAAGCAAGGATTTTAAAAAGTAAATAATATATGAAATATGAATGTTCTGAACATCATCAAACAGAAAGGAAAACATGTGCAAAAGCTTCAGGAGAAGGAAAGGAGCTCAGCTTGTTCATGGGACCGAGAAAAGATCAGTGGCCAAAGAAGCGAGCTGCAGTGTAGTAGGAGCTGAGTGAGAAATGCAGGCAGGCACCACACATGCAAGGTGCACATAGGTCATTGTGAGGGTTTCAGCCTAAGGCAAATGTCAAGCAATATTAAGCATAATATCTGTCTAATCTAATTATCATCTTAAACTCACTATTTCTGCCATATAGAAAAAAAAAGTTGGGAAGGAATGAGTAGAAGAAAGAAGATCATTCAGGAAGTTGCTGTAATAGTCCTATAGCTAGAGCCGTGGTGACCTAGTAAAGAAATAAAAGAATAGAACGTTTTCATTTTTTCTATAGGCAGGACTTGCTGATGCACCAGGAAATGAGAGCATAAGGGAAAAGGATGGATCAGAGATTGGTTCTAGATTTCTGTCTCTAACAATCAGCTGGTGGCAGAGCCTTTAACTCTTGTGAGAAAGAATGGTAGGATGTGTAGGTGGTGGGGGGTTCAAGTTCTGAAAGAATCAGGAGTTTCAGCTAAACATATTAGGTTCAGGAACTATATCATAATAGACTGGATATTGTAAAAGAAAAAAATATGCATATATATGGGCTTCCTTTGTGGCTTAGTTGGTAAACAATCCACAAACAATACATCAGACCTGGGTTCAATCCCTGGGTTGGGAAGATTCCCTGGAGAAGGGAAAGACTATCCACTCGAGTATTCTGGCCTGGACTATACAGTCCATGGAGTCTCAAAGAGTTGGACGTGACTGAGCATCCCTGTAAGATACTGTAAGAGAAAATCTCTAGATATCATAAGAGAAAATTATGAGAGAGAGATATATATACACATGTGTATATATATATATATATATATATATACATACACACACACACATATACATACATTTGGAAGTCACCAGCACATAGAGAGTATTTATTTTTAAAAATGGATAGGCTTCTTTGGATTATTTTCCGTTATAGCAATGCTTCCTTAATCTTTGTATGAAACAGCACCTATCCAAAAATGAGAATATCTGAAAATCACACATTGGTAAGCTTGGGTGAAATAAGGATATATGAGACTTAGTAAAATAAATTCACTACTTTTGCTTGCAGTATATAATTATGGTAAGAGTCCTAAGTTGGGTTCCCTGGGAAGTAGACTTTGAAGTGGAGGTTTACTGGGGCATTTTCTCAGGATCAATAGCTGCAAGGGAGTTAGAGCAGCAGAATTAGGCAGGAGAATATAAACTTTGACATGGTCTAGCAGAGTCCTTAACCAATCCTATCTGTAGAAAGCTTTGGACCTTGGGTAGCCCCTCGGAGTTTTCTAAATCGTGGCAAGGGGGTTAGGTTTTGTGCCCCCCATCAACTAGTTATTGGAGTTAAACTCTCTCTGAAGAGAGGCTATAACCTTGTTGGAGGCAACTCCTTTTGGAGAAGACAATTTTTAAGGAGGGACTCAGCTAAGAGTTGGGGTTTCTCTGGGGGCTCAGACAGTAAAGTGTCTGTCTGCAATGCAGGAGACCGGGGTTCGATCTCTGGGTTGGGAAGATCCCCTGGAGAAGGAATCCCCTGTCATTGGAGTGGCAGCCCACTCCAATACCCTTGCCTGGAAAATCCCTTGGATGAAGGAGCCTGCTAGGTTACAGTTCATGGGGTCTCAAAGAGTCGGACATGACTGAGCGATGTCACTTTCTTTTCTTTCTTTCAGCTAAGAATCATCAGCAGGTGACATACCTGACAGGATAGGAGTCTGGGTCGGGTAAGTGTGATCTTATGGGCAGAAATGACATATCCACTAATACAGGGGCCACAGACCCTGATACCTGTCCATGGCCTGTTAGGAACCGGGTTTGCAAAGTAAAAGATGAGCAGTAGGTGAGCAAGCAAAGCTTCATCTGTATTTATAGCTGCTCCCCATCCCTCATATTACCACCTGAGCACCACCTCCTATCAGGTAAGTGGCAGCATTAGATTATTATAGCAGCAAGAACCCTACTGTGAACATGAATGCAAGGCATCTAGGTTTCATATTCCTCTTGTACACTTGTAGGAAAACAAGCTCAGGGATCCCACTGATTCTGCTATATGGTGAGTTGCATAATTATTTCATTACATGTCACAATGTAATAATAGAAATAAGTTAAAGTGAAGTCGCTCAGTCGTGTTTGACTCTTTGCGACCCGTGGACTGTAGCCCACCAAGCTCCTCCGTCCATGGGATTCTCCAGGCAAGAATACTGGAGTGGATTGCCATTTCCTCCTCCAGGGAATCTTCCCGACCCAGGGATCGAACCCAGGTCTCCGACATTGCAGGCAAACGCTTTAACCTGTGCACTACCAGGGAAGCCCTTAAATACAAGAATACAGTCTCTCAGAAAACCTCCTATAGAGACACAGAACTTCAGATCCAAGTACTAACATCTTCAAAGATTTCAAAGGGAGGAAAGGAAGCCAGGTTGAAAGAAGAAGGGGGAGGAGGCAGGAGGCGGGGCAAAAGAGGTGGCCTTACAGACGTCTCCTGCCACCTACAGATACCCAGGTGTTATGGGACTTTTCCCTGGGCCTCCAGAGAAGGGAGGACTGGAACTCGGCCCTACCAGAAATCAGACCAGACCAGAACCAGAATTCGAGTTCTCTGCCAAGAGGAGGTGATCACTCTCCAATCCTCAGCTCAGGCTGAGGGCCGTTCAACCAGATCCTGCGTCCAGGACCGGGGGACTAGAAAAACAGGGAAGGATAGGAAGGGTTAAGGAGAGGAAAGAGAGAGGGAAGGGGAGAGGGGTCAATAAAGTCTCTTGTTCCTTACCGGTCGGGGCACTCTGGCCAGTTGTCCGTGTCAGAAGGAGACCAGGGTCTCCCAAAAGGGTCGTACATGACTAAGCAACTGAACACACACACACACACACACATTTTAGCTAGTAGGAAAATTCACAAATACCAGATATGAATAATGAAGATTAACCATACTTCTAGAAAATAAAGCTTGACTAAAGCAGCTTTTTATCCACACGTACTTGGAGACCCTCACCTTTCTGGGTCCACTAATCCAAAACTATTATGTCATGATTTCTACCCAATTCTATCCAACTCAACTTGCAAGATCACTGTTACAATCACGCAGTCACGGACCCTGTAATTATTTCTCCCTAATTTTTCCATTTTGTGACACTACTTAATTGCTTTTCCTTACTGTAGCAAGTCTAATAAACAGTTTTTTATAATGAGCTGTTGATTTTTTTCTGATTATCTTTTGGTAAGCAATAGCACCATATTTAGCCCAGCAATGTTCTAGGAATGTATAGTTAGAGCAAGCTTTTCTGTAGTGCATACAACTAGGAATCTCTAAGAATATCTTTAAAATTATTTAATTCTAACTCTAGGTGAAAACTATTACAATTAGGTGTCACTTTCTGTCTCGCTCAACAGTAACTCACTGGAACAAGTTATTGGCTCCTTTATTTTTTTTATTTCTCCTTTGGTTTAAGATATAGACAATTAAAAATACCTGTGGTGGAAAATTGAAATAGTGCTGAGCAATGGAAGCAATGTGCTTAATTACTGTGAGATGGGAGAGAGACGGTAAATGACTGTTGTGTCAAGTTGAAGGCGTCAGCACTCATATTTCTCACATGATATGGACTGTGACCTGATCTCACATTTATTCAATTAAGCCAGGGAGTAAAATTACAAAATGTTTTTTTGTCTTTTCACATCTGCCAAATCAGCAAGACCTTTAGATTTATTTCCATAATTATGTCACCAGCCCAAATACCAAGGATCAAATAAAAGGGGGTCATTTGAAAATCCTACATAAAGAAATTTGAGAATATGGACCAAAATTGGAGAGCAAGGGCTCTAGTTCTATTCTGGCACTAACACCAGGCAAGTCACTTACATTCTTGAGACTTCAGTCTCTGTCTCTACACCATAAACAAATAGGATCAGATATCACTGAGGTTTCCTTCACCTCAGACTTCTTACAATTTGTACTGACAGAGTCAACATCTCTTCTTGTATTCTTGGATATTTAACTTTATGCATATTCATCTCTCAGAGAAAATGGATGGATCTGCTATAGCCCAGTTTCCTCTCATTTCAGAACTATAAAAATTAGTAGATCTGGCACAGGTAATTGTTCATAATTAGTCATTATCAATAGGACCATGGGCGTGTTTCAGAAATAGTTCAATAATTTTAAGTCTCACAAGTTTTAGAAAACAAAAGCATTCCAGTATCTTCAAGCTCTGTAGAATCTCAAGAGAATGTCTTTTATTTATTTTTTTTCCTGCCCTTCACTGCACTTTACAAACAAAACAACTGAGGCCAAGAGGAGACAGCTTGTAGCCAGTTGTCATCAGGAAGGAAAACCAGTTGAACAACTAAATAATGTGATAATCATCAGGTTGGTCTGGTTGTCAGCTTAAGGAGAAAGGTAACAAGTTTTTTGGTTAGAGGTAACAAACTGATTTTACTTCAAAATAAAATTTTTTGAACAAACAGAGAATAACAGTGGAACCTCTGGAGATGTGGACATATGCATCTTCAAGTCTCTCCTGCTTGAGAAGGCTAGAAATGAAGAACTAGTCTTAGAGAAAAACACATTTCAGGCACAGCGTTCAAAGTCAGCTTTCATACCTACCCTTCATCACAAGATCTTTGTGTTCTTAACCTAGTTTGGGGATCTGTCAACTGATTTTTGTGACAGTTCGCTCTCAAGTATGAAAGATCTCTGTGTTCTGGATAATTTGAGTAACTTTTGGTCTAAGTGTGATTTCTCTGCTTTAAATGGAACTCTGTCTTTGATACTAAAGTTCTCAATAAAATATTCTATTAACTCTCAACTATCCCCAATTTGTGTTTAGTGCCATTTTAAACAAACGATTTATGAAAATCGAAAATCAAAGGAAAACATCACTTCAAAAAGAGATTACTGCTCACAGCGCTAAAAAAGCATCCAAAATAGATATGGAAATCTAAATTCTAGATATTCAGTGGTACTTTTAAGGGCCCACAGTGTTCAGTTAAATTATGCCATGCAGTGAAATGCAATCACTTTCCATGAACAGACCTGTGTCTCCCAAAGCTCAATCCTTACTTTCAGGGTTAGAGGTAGAAGAAGAACCTCTCCTCTCCAGGCACTTACCTGCAACATTCAGCTGCTTCCTACATGGTGCAAAGGCTATTTTAACCAGTATGTTTCCCTTCTTTTCATCTTGCATTCTATGTGCTGGATTCTGAGAGAGACACAATTTTATTTAGCTAAAATACTCTGTATTCTTAATAGCTATCTGGTCATTTGCGTTTTTCTTGTTACATTTTGTTTCATTGTGTGTATGTGTGTGTGTGTGTTTCCCTTTCTTTCCATTTATTCTACAGTCATTTATATCGCACTTCCCCATTAGACTATCACAAGGAAGCTGGAGAGATCCCATCTGTGCATTTCAGGGGGTGAAATCAAACAGCCTTGGGACAGGTGGAACAGGCAGCAGGAAGGTGACCCCAGGCACGCAGCAGGTGGGGCAAGCAGTGCAGGAAACCAGCAGGCAGCCGGCAGTCTGAAGGGCAGAAAGGCCCTTGCTGCCTACGTCCAGGCAGCAAATCAAGCAGAGGTTAGCAGGTAAGAAGGGTGATGGGAGGGCAGACCAGACATGTGACCAAGGGGGCGGGAGAAACAGAAGGCAATTAGCCAAGGGGAGAAGGCAGATGGAGGGCATCCACCAACAATTATCAGGGGACAGGGGAGCAGGAGGATAATAATAGGAGTCTGTTCTGAGGGGCAAGAGGACAGCAGACAAGTGCCATGCAGCAGCAGTGAGGACACTGAGCATGCTTCCCTGGGAGAAAGCTTTGAGGAAGGAGCCTCATTACCTTGGTCTTGCGACCAAGCAGTTAGCGGGGCCGTAGGTGACCAAGAATGTGCAGCCTTGGCAATCTGGGTGCCTATTACAAAGCCTCACCTTAGAAATATTTGCACTGCATGCATTGATCCCTTGCCCTGAGGACTTCAGAAAAATGTTATCTGATGACAATAACAGAGAAAGCAGAAGCCAATTGCAGAGCAGGTTACTTAGCCTATGGTATGCTAAGTCACTTCAGTCGTTTCCGACTCTGTGCAACCCCATAGACGGCAGCCCACCAGGCTCCCCCATCCCTGGGATTCTCCAGGCAAGAACACTGGAGTGGGCTGCCATTTCCTTCTCCAAAGCATGAAAGTGAAAAGTGAAAGTGAAGTCGTTCAGTCGTGTCCGACTCTTAGCGACTCCATGGATTGCAGCCTAACAGGCTCCTCCGTCCATGGGATTTTCCAAGCAAGAGTACTGGAGTGGGGTGCCATTGCCTTCTCTGACTTAGCCTACCAGGTAAAATTTTAAAAACAGAGGAAAATGGAGAGAAATTCCATTTTTTAGGTGTTTTCCATGAGTCAGGCTCTGTCAGATCCTTTATATGTGTTATCTTATCTAATTGCATGACACCAGTGTTGGTGCTAAGTTGAGAAAACTGAGTTTAAGAGACAATAGGGAACTACCCCAAGACCACACAGCATGTACATGAGAGCTGTGACTTCAACTTGAATCCATCTGCCACTAAGACTCTTCCATCTTGTGTGGCATGCTGGGTCTCAAGATTGGCAACCTCAGAGGCTTTGGTTTGATTTAAACATAAAGGCTTTGGTTTGATTTAAAAATAAATTTCCTCAAGGAGACCACAAGATACCACAAGATAGTGTTTCTCAGACTTGAATATTGTGCGGATCCCCGTAAGATTGAAAAGTCCTCAAATATCCTCAAGTTTCAGAGTTTTGTGTGGCAGTACCAGAAACTGTAAAGGGGATATTCAACAGCTCTATATGAAAAGTAGACTCTGAAAACCTGTTACACTGGTGATCTCTGTATCACCAATCTCTCCATTCTGCATGTTAGGACACTTTCTCCTGAAATTCATAGAAAGCCCTGATCCAGAATGACTGGTAATTAGAAAATGCACTTCACATCACAGAAAGTTCAGAGCTGGAAAACGATCCAGTGTCCCTCCCAAGATTCTCTTGCTCTGCTGTCTCCCATGGGTGACTTTCTCTTCAGCCCAGCAGCAATATGGCATTAGCAGCTCCAGGTGTTACAATCAGCAGTGTTCTGTGCTGGGAAGACATGAAGGACTTTCACATCTTGTGTAACTTTCTTAGGAGTAAAGAGAGGGGCTCAGAATCCCCTTAACCCAAGTGTACTTCTTCATACAGCTCACTGGCCCAAAGCAATGATATGCTGGTTCTGAACCAGTTATCTGAAAAGAATGGGACTGTCATGATAGGTGATTCTAATAGGATCCACTCCTCCTCAGAGCTATGTCCTGAAAAAGGTGGATACCTGAATATGAAAATTCTTTTAAAAACGAGGAGAAAGATGGATTCTGGAGGGTAACCAAGTGTCTGCTTCAGTCCTAAATCAGTGATTGTTGACAAAGCAAATAACTAAATGTGAATGATCTCTGAGCAAGTTTGATTGGGAAAAAGAATAAGAATGCTAAATGTGCAATTGTTTTCTAAATTGTTACTCATCCTATAGTATCAATATTATCTTGAACAAATCCCTTAATTTCCTCTGCTTTGGTTTCCTCATCTATAAATTGAAGAATATCAGTCCCATTTAATTCATAGGGTTGTTATGAGAATTATGTGTGTGCGTGTGTGTGTGTGTGTGCGCATGTGCTCAGTCATGTTTCATCCTTTGTGACCCCATGGACTGCAGCCCACCAGGATCCTCTGTCCATGGAATTTTCCAGGCAAGAATACTAGAGTGGGTTGTCATTTCCTTCTCTAGGGGATCTTCCTGACCCTGGGATTAAATTCACATCTTTTGTATCTCCTGCATTGGTAGGCATGTTCTTTATCATCTGAGCCACCAGGGAAGCTGACATATATATGTGTATATAAATGTATAAATGTATATGTGTGAGTGTGTATATATATATATATATATATATATATATATGCATGCATATGTAAATGCTTAGTATATGACAAAGGAATATGAAAATGTGAAGTTTTGTTATTATTAATATTCAAAATTTAATCAAACTGGTTATTCTGTCAGTGAGAAAACATTTATTATATTCTATGAGCAGAGTACATTGTGAGAAACGTTGGGCTGGAAGAAGCACAAGCTGGAATCAAGATTGCCAGGAGAAATATCATTAACCTCAGATATGCAAATGACACCACCCTTATGGCAGAAAGTGAAGAGGAACTAAAAATCCTCTTGATGAAGGTGAAAGAGGAGAGTGAAAAAGTTGGCTTAAAGCTCAACATTCAGAAAAAGAAGATCATGGCATCTGATCCCATCACTTCATGGGAAGTAGATGGAGAAACAGTGGAAACAGTGTCAGACTTTTATTTTCTTGGACTCCAAAATCACTGTAGATGGGGACTGCAGCCATGAAATTAAAAGACACTTACTCTTTGGAAGGACAGTTACGACCAACCTAGATAACATATTGAAAAGCCAAGATATTACTTTGCCAACAAAGGTCCATCTTGTCAAGGCTATGGTTTTTCCAGTGGTCAGGTATGGATGTGAGAGTTGGACTGTGAAGAAAGCTGGGCACTGAAGAATTGATGCTTTTGAACTGTGGTGTTGGAGAAGACTCTTGAGAGTCCCTTGAACTGCAAGGAGATCCAACCAGTCCATTGTAAAGGAGATCAGTCCTGGGTGTTCATTGGAAGGACAGATGCTGAGGCTGAAACTCCAATACTTTGGCTACCTAATGAGAAGAGTTGACTCATTGGAAAAGACCCTGATTCTGGGAGGGATTGGTGACAGGAGGAGAAGGGGACAACAGAGGATGAAATGGCTGGAGGCATCACTGACTTGATGGACATGAGTTTGAGTGAACTCTGGGAGTTGGTGTTGGACAGGGAGGCCTGGCATGCTGTGATTCATGGGGTCGCAAAGAGTCGGACATGACTGAGTGACTGAACTGAACTAAACTGAACTGATGAGCCAAATATAATTTAAATGTGAGCTGCAGAGACCACTAAGAAATATAACACCTAGGAAATTCATAAAACTCACTGTGGAATCAAAATATTACATGTCTAAGATTATATATTAGATCATTAAAAGAATAAAACATAATTTTAATTGTATCAGGAAAATTGGATTTAACTTATCAAAAATAAAGTTCAGTTCAGTTCAGTTCAGTCGCTCAGTCATGTCCAACTCTTTGCGACCCCATGAATAGCAGCATGCCAGGCCTCCCTGTCCATCACCAACTCCCGGAGTTCTCTCAGACTCACATCCATCGAGTCAGTGATGCCATCCAGCCATCTCATCCTCTGTCGTCCCCTTCTCCTGCCCCCAATCCCTCCCAGCATCAGAGTCTTTTCAAAAGAGTCAACTCTTCGCATTAGGTGGCCAAAGTACTGGAGTTTCAGCTTTAGCATCATTCCTTCCAAAGAAACCCCAGGGCTGATCTCCTTCAGAATGGACTGGTTGGATCTCCTTGCAGTCCAAGGGACTCTCAAGAGTCTTCTCCAACACCACAGTTCAAAAGCATCAATTCTTCGGTGCTCAGCCTTCTACACAGTCCAACTCTCACATCCATACATGACCACAGGAAAAACCATAGCCTTGACTAGACGGACCTTTGTTGGCAAAGTAATATCTTGGCTTTTGAACATGCTATCTAGGTTGGTCATAACTTTCCTTCCAAGGAGTTAGCATCTTTTAATTTCATGGCTTGCAGTCACCATCTGCAGTGATTTGGAGCCCCAAAAAATAAAGTCTGACACTATTTCCACTGTTTCCCTGTCTATTTCCTATGAAGTGATGGGACCAGATGCCATGATCTTCGTTTTCTGAATGTTGAGCTTTAAGCCAACTTTTTCACTCTCCACTTTCACTTTCATCAAGAGACTTTTTAGTTCCTCTTCAGTTTCTGCCATAAGGGTGGTGTCATCTGCCTATCTGAGGTTATTGATATTTCTCCCAGCAATCTTGATTCCAGCTTGTGTTTCTTCCAGTCCAGCATTTCTCATGATGTACTCTGCATATAAGTTAAATAAGCAGGGTGACAATATACAGCCTTGATGTATTCCTTTTACTATTTGGAACCAGCCTGTTGTTCCACAGTACTAACTGTTGCTTCCTGACCTGCATACAGATTTCTCAAGAGGCAGGTCAGGTGGTCTGGTATTCCCATCTCTTTCAGAATTTTCCACAGTTTATTGTGATCCACAAAGTCAAAGGCTTTGGCATAGTCAATAAAGCAGAAATAGATGTTTTTCTGGAACTCTCTTGCTTTTTCGATGATCCAGCGGATGTTGGCAATTTGATCTCTGGTTCCTCTGTCTTTTCTAAAACCAGCTTGAACATCTGGAAGTTCACGGTTCACGTATTGCTGAAGCCTGGCTTGGAGAATTTTGAGCATTACTTTACTAGCATGTGAGATGAGTGCAATTGTGCAGTAGTTTGAGCATTCTTTGGCATTGCCTTTCTTTGGGATCGGAATGCAAAATTAAAGTTAGGTCCCTTTATATTTCAAAACAAACTATCAATAGAATAATGATCTAAATAAAGAAATCTAAATAAATGTTAGACAAAACATTAGAAAATATTTATTTTCAATCTCAGGGTGGAAAGGGCCTTCCCAAGCAATTTCAAAATCCTGAGGCCATAAAAGAAAGAAATTGACATACTTTAGTGTATAAAATTGCAGACTTCCTACAGTAAAATATAGCATAAGCAAAAGAAAAAGACATGGAAATCTAGGGTAAAATATCTATAACATTTATAATACATAAAATCAATATCTATGAAATACTTTTGAAGTAAATGAAAAATCAAATATAAAACTGAACTATTTTCAGTAAAACAGTAATAATTTGCAATGCAAGTAAAAGAAAAAACATTCATCCTAAGAAATAGTACAATAATGTAAAAATTAAAACCATAAGATAATACTATTTTTGCCCATTAGATTGGCAAAAAGTTTAAAGGTTGGTATCCTATGCTATAAGTTTAACGCAGCGAATTCAACAGGTGCTTTCATGTAGATAGGGTAAAAGTATGTTTATTTTGAAAGGTAATTTGTCAGTATGTAACAAAAATATAAGTGCCCATATTCTTTCAATAAGCAGCCTACATTTAAAAAATATAGTTTTCAGGATATATGTGGACAAGAATATACACAGCCCCAATTGTGTTACCTATGGGAACCTTAAAATAAATATCTATTGGCAGGTTATTGGTTAACAGAATGGCAGATGTTATCTAATATACATCTTATATACAGTATACATCATGTATTTAGATAATATACATGTTATCTAAAGCTATCATTAAAACTATTAAGGTAGACTTCTACATAGTAAGATAACTAATATGTATGGCCATGTGACAAAAGTAAATTAGAAAACAGCCCTATTTTTTCTTTAAAACTACTATAAACAAATAGTTATCTCTATGCTTCTGCTGCTAAGTCACTTCAGTAGTGTCCGACTCTGTGCAATCCCATAGACGGCAGCCCACCAGGCTCCCCCATCCCTGGGATTTTCCAGGCAAGAACACTGGAAATGTTGCCATTTCTTTCTCCAATGCATGAAAGTGAAAAGTGAAAGTGAAGTCGCTCAGTCGTGTCCGACTCTTAGAGACCCCATGGACTGCAGCCCACCAGGCTCCTCTGTCCATGGGATTTTCCAGGCAAGAGTACTGGAATGGGGTGCCATTGTCTTCTTGTATAACTATATACAAATAGTTATATTTGTATATAATATATATATATATACTATATACATTTGTATATTTATATATATACAAATATATACTATATATACTATATACAAATAGTTATCTATATAGTGCAGTCCCCCTCTCTCTCTCTTTTTCACACACACACACACACACACACAGAGGTTTATTAATATATAGTCAAAGGAGTTTAGACTCCATAGTGAAAAGTATTATGCAATATTCTGAAGGAATTGGGATGTGTCTCTAAGAGGAAGAAATGTAGATTTTACACTTTGCTTTAATAACTATCTTTTCAAGTCTTATCTGCTCATAGACCTGGGATGATTCTATATCTTCTGAGTCTGAATGTATTGTCTCCAGAATGACTCATTGTTTTCACATTTTCTGAAGTTCTGTTTCCAGGCCCTGCTCTCATAAATCCCATGTTTTACAATACTGCATTTCAGGATGTTGAGACATGCTATAGATCTGCACCTATTTTATAAGGTAACTGCTAACTAGATGTGACTTTTGGGCACTTGAAGTATGACTGAAGAACACTGAGATATTTGTAAATATAAAATATTTGCAGTATTTTGAAGACTTAGTGGAGTAGAAAATAATTTGAAATATTTTGTTAATAATTATACACTATACTAATATGTATAAATAATATTATGGACATAGTGGGTTAGGTATACATGTATTAAAGTTCATCAGAATTCACTTTGACTAAGATCATATTTCGGAGAAGGCAATGGCACCCCACTCCAGTACTCTTGCCTGGAAAATCCCATGGACGGAGGAGCCTGGTGGGCTGCAGTCCATGGTGTCGCTAACAGTCGGACACGACTGAGCGACTTCACTTTCACTTTTCACTTTCATGCATTGGAGAAAAAAATGGCAACCCACTCCAGTGTTCTTGCCTGGAGAATCCCAGGGACGGCAGAGCCTGATGGGCTGCCGTCATGGGGTCGCACAGAGTTGGACACTACTGAAGTGACTTAGCAGCAACTTAGCAGCAAGATCATATTTAAAATAAAATGTTATATAATCCCAGGTTTATATTTACCTTAACGTATCAGTGATTATATGAATTCTTAATGAGTAGCAAAATGAAAAAAATAAAACGTGTATTCCCAGCATACCCGTGATGTATATGCTGTTACTTTTAAAAAGTATTTTTTTACCTTCTCATATTTAATAAAAAATGTTTCATATTTCAATTAACTAAATTTGTGTTTATTCAATATTCAGATATTATATTGGGGCAGGGATGTTTAGAAAAGATATCTGAAGCATCCATCACAGAACAGCATATATATCTAAGGTTTTCAATAATTTATTGCTGGATAAGTAAATAAACTAATTCCTTAGTTCAAAATAGGACAATTAGAAGCTTAAGAATGCAAGAAATTTATTACTGAATTATAGATCACTTACTGCAGTCTCACAGGATTTAGTCCAGTGTGCACTAAGATAAACCAGCATTTTCTTTTATCCCAGAGGAGAACAACTCCTGTTGGGAGGAATGATGAATGCTAATGAAAAAGAGGGTAATCCATATTATTCCTGGAAATAACAAAAACATTAATTGCAAAAAAAAAGGGACAAGAAGTAAAATATTAATAATTTTAAAACCTCAAAACCTTTAAGTTTTCAATCTGGCATAGCTTAGAAGTGACCACTCTGATCTAACAAGTAAAGCCTTCTTAAAGTTTTTACTAAAAAATTAACCATTCTACTTAGATCTGTCAGTGACATGAGGTCACTGGGCAAACCATTTCCCCTAAAACTGAAGAGATAAACATGCAGACACAGAAAAATCAGAATTTACCAAAGCAGAAACTAAGGAGCAGAAACTTTTTCAGGAATCCGTGCCTGTAACTGATGAATGGAGGCCCAGTGTGGACACTCTGAGAGGTAAAAGCACCATGAAAACACAGTCCTAGCAACCCTACACTTTAGTGAAGTGTCTCCATGAGCACTACCAGATTCTGACATAAAAGAAATAAAGTTTTCCTCAGGCTTCTGGCAAGGGGGAGGGAAAAACTAACCATTTTGAAATATACTGGAGCATTTTGCTTTTTCATAAGAAGACTTTTCCTTAGGAGAAACAATTTTGCCAGAATATAATTTATTGAGGACTGTGAAAAAGTTGGCTTAAAGCTCAACATCCAGAAAACTAAGATCATGCATCCAGTCCCATCACTTCATGGCAATAGATGGGGAAACAGTGGCTGACTTTATTTTTTTGGGGCTCCAAAATCACTGCAGATGGTGACTGCAGCCATGAAATTAAAAGACGCTTACTCCTTGGAAGGAAAGTTATGACCAACCTAGACAACATATTCAAAAACAGAGACATTACTTTGTCAACAAAAGTCTGTCTAGTCAAGGCTATGGTTTTTTCAGTGATCATGTATGGATGTGAGAGTTGGACTATAAAGCTGAGCGCTGAAGAATTGAGGCTTTTGAACTGTGGTGTTGGAGAAGACTCTTGAGAGTCCCTTGGACTGCAAGGAGATCCAACCAGTCCATCCTAAAGGAGATCAGTCCTGGGTGTTTATTGGAAGGACTGATGCTGAAGCTGAAACTCTAATACTTTGCCACCTGATGTGAAGAGCTGACTCATTTGAAAAGACCCTGATGCTGGCAAAGATTGAGGGCAAGAGGAGAAAGGGACAGCAGAGGATGAGATGGTTGGATGGCATCACCGACTCAATGGACATGGGTTTGGGTGGACTCTGGGATTTGGTGATGGACAGGGAGGCCTGGTGTGCTGTGGTTCTTAGGGTCACAAAGAGTTGGACATGACTGAGCAACTGAACTGAACTGAATTTATTGAGGTTTTATCAGACTCCAATTTACCTCAGAGCAGGGAAATATCCAACCCCAGAAACCTCTAGACATCCTAACCCACCTAAGGTGCTTTCGGGAGTACTGAAAAGTACTGGCAAAGTTCACAGGCAAGGAGCATAGGTTCATGAAAATACTGAGATCTAATTCTAGGTCTATGGAACACTTTCCCTGCCTCCAAACTTTACCACTACATTACTAAAGGAATTTTTATGGTAATTCCTTTAATTCATGACATATCACAACCACTTTTCACAAAAAAATTACATGTCATATTAAAATCAAAATCACAATTTGAAGAGAATAATCAGATCTTAGAGCCAAAGTCAGATATATCAAGAATGTTTGACTTATAAGACAAATTTTAATAAGGAATTTTTAAAAACTATGATTAATATGCTAAGAACTTTAATGGGAAAAATAGACCATAAACATACAAGAGCATGTGGATAAGGTAAAATTCTGAGAAAGAATCTAAAAGAAATGTAAAAACATTGTTATAAAAATGAAGAATATCTTTGAGGGGTTCATTAGTAGACTAGATATTGCTGAGAAAAGAATCACTGAGCTGAGGATATGACAATAGAAACCTCCAAAACTGGAAAACACAGGGAAAAATTGAAAAAGGGGAACTGAGTATCCAAAAACTGTGGGTTAACTACAAAGGGTATAATATACAAATAGCAGCAACATGAGAAGGAAAAAAAGGAAAAGGAACAGAAGCAGTGTTTGGAGCAATTAAGTCTATTTCCCCAAATTAATGTCAGGCATCAACTGCAGATCCAAGAAGCTCAAAGAACATCAAGGAGGATAAATGTAAAAGCTAAATAAAATAAAACAAATAAAAACAATACTTGGGAACATCACATTCAAACTTCAGAAAAGTTAAGGGAAACAAAAATCTTGAAAGAAGCCAGAGGGGGGGAAAGTATCTTATCTCTAATCACACAGGCACTACTCTAAAGTGAATTGTGATCAGTTGAGATGCCTATTGCAATCTTAGAGCCACCACTACAAAAATACTTAGAAGTAATGATAACGCAATCAACAAAGGAATTAAAATGGTATTCTATAAAAATATTTACTTAACACAAAATGTAGTAGTAAAAGAGAAACACAGGAATATTTTAAAACATAAGAAAAATAGAAAGCAAGAGGTAAATGATAGGCATAAATCCAACCATAGCAATATTTGCATGAAATGTGAATGGGCTAAATACAGCAAACAAAAGCAGATATTGTCAGAATGGATAAAAACAAGATGTAACTAAATGTATGTAACAGAAATACCTTACATTAATAGGTACAAATAAATAAAAAATAAAAGCATGTGAAAAAGGTAAAACATGAAACAACTAACTCTTTGAAAATTAGAGTAACTATATTATTAATATCATAATAATAGATTTAAATATAAGAAACATTACTAGAAAATAAAACATACATTTTATAAAATAAATGCATCAATTCATGAAGAATATATAATCATAAACATTTATATACCTAAGTATATTTGCCCAAAATACATGAAGTGAAAACTTGTAAAGTTGAAAGTGAAATTAGACAAATCAATATTACTAGTTTGAAGTTTAAATAACTCAGTCTCAATAATGAAAAGAAATACTACACAGAAGATTAACAAACATAAAAAGAACTTGAATAACACTATAAACCAAGGCTTAGAATGCTCTAACAAAAGAATTTATATTCTTCTCAAGTGAACATGGAATAGTCTCCAGGATAGGCTATATTTTGTGGCATAAAATCATCTCAATAAATTTAGAAGATTTGAAACCACACAAACATATACTCCAACTAAAATGGAGTATATGGGCTCCAAAATCACTGCAGATGGTGACTGCAGCCATGAAATTAAAAGACGCTTACTCCTTGGAAGGAAAGTTATGACCAATCTAGACAGCATGTTGAAAAGCAGAGACATTACTTTGCCAACAAAGGTCCATCTAGTCAAGGCTATGGTTTTTCCTGTGGTCATGTATGGATGTGAGAGTTGGGCTGTGAAGAAAGCTGATGACCGAAGAATTGATGCTTTTGAACTGTGGTGTTGGAGAAGACTCTTGAGAGTCCCTTGGACTGCAAGGAGATCCAACCAGTCCATTCTGAAGGAGATCAGCCCTGGGTGTTCTTTGGAAGGAATGATGCTAAAGCTGAAACTCCAGTACTTTGGCCACCTCATGCGAAGAGTTGACTCATTGGAAAAGACTCTGATGCTGGGAGGGATTGGGGGCAGGAGGAGAAGGGGATGACAGAGGATGAGATGGCTGGATGGCATCACTGACTCGATGGACGTGAGTCTGAGTGAACTCTGGGAGTTGGTGATGGACAGGGAGGCCTGGTGTGCTGCGATTCATGGGGTCGCAAAGAGTCAGACACGACTGAGCGACTGAACTGAACTGAACAGAAAAAAATTAGGAAATTTATAAATATTTAGAAATTAATCAACATTCTCTTAATGTTGTCACAGTGAGTCACAGAATGCCTGAAATTATAAGATGCAGTTATAAGAGTGCTTGAAGAAATTATTTTTAAATCTCTATATCCGAAAAGAAAAACCTCAGATCAAACTATCAAATGTCTACCTTGAGAAACTAGAAAGAGTGAAAATGAAAATAAAACTAATCAGAAGAAGGAAATAATATAAAAAATTGGAATAGAGAATATAGAGAGAATTTTTTTTAAAGTTTATTTTTAAAAATAATCAACAAATTTGATAAACATTAAGCTAGATTAAATAAGAAAGTAAGGGAATAGTAAGGGGAAAATGTGGAAACAGTGTCAGATTTCATTTTCTTGGTCTCCAAAATCAATGGGAATTGTGACTGCAGCCATGAAATTAAAAAACAATTGCTCCTTGGAAGAGTAGCTATGACAAATCCAGACAGAGTTTTAAAAAGCAGAGACATCACTTTGCCAAAAAAGGTTCATATAGTCAAAGCTATAGTTTTTACAGTAGTCATGCATGAATGTGAGAGCTGGACCATAAAGAAGGCTGAGCACTGAATGATGCTTTTGAATTGTGGTGCTGAAGACTCTTGAGAATCTCTTAAACATCACGGAGATCAAATCAGTCAGTCCTAAAGGAAATTAGTCCTTAATATTCATTGGAAGAACTGGTGCTGAAGCTGAAGCTCCAATATTTTGGCCATCTGATGTGAAGAGCTGACTCATTGGAAAAAACCCTGATGCTGGGAAAGATTGAAGGCAGGGGAGACAGGGATGACAGAGTATGAGATGTTATATGGCATCACCGACTCAATGGGCATGAGTTTGAGGAAGCTCCAGGAGTTGGTGATGGACAGGGAAGTGTGGGGTCTCAAAGAGTCAGACACAGCTGAGCGACTGAACTGAGACTCTCGGTAAGTCAAGTGTTTATATCATACAATACTGTAGTGAGTAAGCATAGGTCTTCAGTAAAAGTCTCAATGCAAATAATATAGTTAGTCTTTAACGGTCATGTTTTTCCGGTTTTCTCACATTCTGGAGACTGAATCCTTATCTTTTTTTTTTTTTTTTTTCTGGAGGTGGGTGTTGAAGTTTTAATGGTTCTTCTGCATAGAAAGGGCTTCCCTGGTGGCTCAGTCAGTCAGTAAAAAGTCTGCCTAAAACACTGGAGAGCAGGGTTCTATCCCTGGGTCAGGAAAATCCCCTGGAGAAGGAAATGGCAATTCACTTCAGTATTCTTATCTGGAGAATTTCATGGACAGAAGAGCCTTAGGGTCTATAGTCCATCTGGTCAGAAAGAGCTGGTCACACCTGGCTGACTGACAACTTTCACTTTCACTGTGTAGCAAGAAATGAGCAATCACTGGACAGACTTAAAAGTATATGAGGCTTCTGCTTCAGAGAAAATAATGAGCTTGAGGAGGGAGATAAGTGAAGGACAGGGAAGCCTGGCATGCTGCAGTCCATGGGGTTGCAAAGAGTCAGACATGACAGTGACTGAACAGAAACAGAAATTAAACAAGAAAGTAAGAGAAGATAAAATTACCAAGAGTACAAAAAGAGGAGACGTCACTATCAAAACCTTCAGAATGAAGTATATTTTAAAGGAAAATTATGAACAACTTTATGGAAGGAATTACATAAAACAGACAAAATATACATTTCTACTATATTCCCTAAAGCAACACTAAGAAATAACTCAAAAGTAAAAAGCAAACAAATGAAACCTGAAGAATTAAAAAAATCATTCACTTTTTAACATAAAGGCAGTAAAGAGAATTTTAAAATAAAAAACATAAAAAACAAATTGCAAAATTACTGAAATTGACTCAAGAAGAATTATAGCAACAATAGCAAAAAAACTGAAATGGTAAGTAAAATTTCCCCATTATAAAATCTCAGGCTCATATGACTTCACTTATATATTTTTAAGAAACTGTTTCAGAAATTAGAGGAAAAGGAAATATTTACCATCTCATTCTGTGAACCTAGTGTTATCCTAAAATGTGTCCAGAAAAAGACAAAAAAAAATAATAGTAAAATAAAATGACAGATGAATTTAGAATTGAAAGACTGTCAACAAAATATTAGCAAACCAAATCCTACACTGTATGAAAAGAATTACACACCATGACACATTAGACATCCCAGAATGCACAGTGGCTTAACATCCAAAAATCAATTAAATTAATGTAGTACACCATATTAGTGAAATAAAGGACAAAATCCATATGACCATCTTAATAGACACACATACACACAAAAGCCGACAAAAATCAAATACTCATATATGATAAAAACTTTCAACACATTAGGAAAAGAATAGGATTTCCTAAATCTAATGAAACATACCTTTGTAAAACTTCCATTTAATACTCTATTTATTGGTTGAAGAAAATTCTTTTCCACTGAGATCAGAAACAAGACCTTGATATCTATTCTCCCTACTTCTTTTCTTTTTCAATTGAAGCATAGTTGATTTTGGGGATTCCCAGGTGGTGCTATTGGTAAACGCACTGCCAAAGCAGGGGACTTAAGAGTCATGAGTTCAATCCCTGGGTCAGGAAGATCCCCTAGCAGAGGCATGACCACCCACTCCAGTATTCTTGCCAGGAGAATTCCATGCACAGAGGAGCCTGGTGGACTACAGTCTATTGGGTTGCAAAGAGTCTGACACAACTGAAGCGACTTAGCACCCACACACTCATAATTGATTTCCAATACTGTTTTAGTTTCAGTATTTTTTTTTAAGTATAAACAATATTTATTTTTAAATTCAGACTTGGATTATAAAGACAAAAACACTACCAACCTAATGAAAAATGATCAATTTCAATAAGCGGAAAATGTCACAAAAGGGAAGTTTTTCCACAGCATCCTTCATGTAACCCAGCTCTAAATCTCAGAAGCCTCAGGGTATGTGGATCTCCTTGATACTCTGGGAAAAGAAAATACCACTCTAGAAGTCAAACTCCACGTACACCCTCACACAGTAGTTCTCATCATTCTGCATTTGACACCCGTTTCACAGATTTAGCATCACATCGTGATCCAAACCTAATTTATGGAGCAAAGCCACTTCATATAAAGCATCTCTGACCTTCATTGTGGTGTGATTACAAGTCGATCTGCCAATGTTGTTGTTCTTAGGCTTTGATACATATTACAGGAAAGATGTGTCATTATTTCTACTGACCCTTCATTCTGCTCCCATCCACCAAATATACCTACCCAAATGTTCAGAGCTCTGTATATACATCTTAATAATTTGTTGTCCCAAACTTGGCAAGGAAAATGTACATGGTATGGCATCAAGAATGTCTAAAGCTCTAGCTGAAACTTCATGAATCTGACTTTAAGCAGTGTTGGGGGTCTATTCTACGTAGAGAAGTGTGCTAAGAACTAACAGTTACCCAAATGCATTTCTGGTCCCCTTTTCTCCCTTCGAAACCCGTTTTCATCCAGGCTCTTTAAAGCATTAGTTCCCCACTTTTCTTCACCAAAGCTCCTCCCTCAACCGCATATTATCCTTCCCACTAAAACCAGCCACACTGTCCTTCTCTTCAGTGGTGGTTTCTGCTTTGAGGAGCCCAGCTGGACCCTTGGCCTAAACAACGTGGCCCAGACCACCCAGCATTGCTCTGAAGGCCAGTACTGGCTTGGTATACAGGCCCTGCTGCCCTAGTGTGGTCCCTGCCTGATCACCAGTAAAGCTTAATCACAATAAATAAATTTTTAAATATCAAAAAAAGAATAAGATCCTTTCCTTAAAAGTAATAAGCTCCAAACTGCATGATACAACTAAAGGGTGGTCAAAAAGTCAATGTAGAGAACTATGATCAGAATTCTTTTTAAAACATTAACATAGAATTGAATAAAAATAGTAGGAAACCTCACAGAGTCAAGAGTAGGTATGCTTTCCTGAAGCTCTGTGTATGCTTACATGCACGTGTGAGTGTAACTGTATCCCTTACTGTGGGTGATCTAAGTTTGAAAGACAAAGTTTCCCACAGTAGGAAAGACATCTTTGAACACACAAAGATCCGGAATCTGTGATGGAGAATCCCTAGAGTGACACATAATTAGCTTTCTATATGCAGATACGATGGTAGAGACTATTACTACTGAGTAGACCTGATGTTCAGGCAATGGTGAGAACCCAAACTTAGCTTTCTAAAGCCCATTTTCATCATTTTACTCCCTGCTCAGAAATCACTGCATGCCCTCCCCGTAATCACAGAATAGAATCTGAGATCATTAGTATGGCAGTTAAGGACCTCCAACCTCTTCTCCTACCTCCTGTCACCCATACCCCAGCCTCTTGTACCATACTGAGGCTATAGTCTCTTTTTGCCATTTCCTAAATATACTCTATATTTTGTTATGGCTGGGCCCTGGTACAAATTCTTCCTTCATGTAAGAGTGTTCTTCCTTCTCTAAGTGACCAGTAAAGTCATAAACTCGTTACAGAGAGTTTTATTTTGTCCCTCCAGCAAATTTTATCATCCTCCTCTTGAAAATACTATTCTCTTTGCTTTGAGGATCTCCCCAAAGTTTCCTATCTTGCTGGTGGTGTTGTCAACCATAATACCCCACCGCCTGTGGTCAGGAGGGAAATTATGTGACAACTATATAGTGACTGGTTAAAAATTAGTCTTGTGGCCTAAAGCAGACAGTTGTAATTTGTTGCTGGTGCAAAAGGCAGGTATTTTTTCAGTATTTTTATAGATGATACTCCATTTAAATGTCTTACAAAATAATGACTATATTTTCTGTACAACATATCCTTGTTGCTTATCTTTATTATACATAGTAGTTTTTAATCTCTTAATCCCATACTTCTATCTTGCCACTCTACCCTTTCCTCTCCCCACTGGTTTCTACTAATATGTTCACTGTGTTCATGAGTCTGTTTCTGTTTTGTTATATACATTTGTTTCTTTTAGTTTTCAATTCCACATATAGGTGATATCATACAGTATTAGTCATTTTCTGCCTGACATTTCACTAAGCCCAATACTCTCTAGGTTTTGTGACTGACTCATATTTCAGTGTGTGTGTGTGTGTGTGTGTGTGTGTGTGTTTATGTGTGTGTACCATAACTTCTTTATCCATTCATCTGTTGATGAACATTTCTGTTGGTTCCATTACTTGGCTATTGTACATAATGCTGCTATGAGTATTGGGGTGCATGTAACTTTTAAAATTAGTATTTCTACTACTATATTTGGATATATACCAGGAATAGAACTACTGGATCATATGGTAGTTCTAGGCTTAGTTTTTTGAAGACTCTCCATACCTTTTTCTATAGTGGCTGTACCAGGTTACATTCCCACCAACAGTGTACAAGGGTTCTCTTTCTCCACCTCCTCACCAACACTTATTACTTATAGATTTTTTGGATGACAGCCATTCTGAAGGGTGTGAGGTCATATTTCATTTTTGTTTTGACTTACATTTCTCTAATAATTAACAATTTTGTACCTCTTTTCATGTACCTGTTATCTATCTCTATGTCTTCTCTAGATAAATGTCTATTCAAGTCTTCTGTGTATTTTCAATTGGGTTACTTTTTTTCTAACACAGAGTTGCATGAGTTGTTTATATATTTTGAAAATAATCCCCTATCAGTCACATCATTTGCAAATACTTTCTCCCATTCAGTAGGGTGTGTTTTTGTTTTGTAGATGGTTTCTTTTGCTTTTCAAAAGCTTTTAAGTTCAAGTAAGTCCCATTTCTTTATATTTAATATTATTTATTTTGCCTTAGAAGTCAGATTTAAAAAAAATAGTACTACATTTTGTGTCAAAGCGTGCTTTGTTTTATTCTAGGAGTTTTATAGACTCAGGTCTTACATTTAGGACTTTAATCCGTTTGGGGTTTATTTTTGTACATGATAACAGGAAATGTCCTACTCTCATTTCTTTACATGTAGCTGTCCAGATTTCCCAGGACCACTTATTGAAAAGATTGTTTTTCTCCATTGTTTATTCTTGCCTACTTTGTGGTAGATTAATTGACCATAGATGAATCAGTTTATTTCTGGGCTCTTTATTCTGTTCTGTTGTTCTACGTGCCCATTTTTGTGCCAGTACCATGCTACTTTGATTATTGTATCTTTGTTGATGTTGATATTCAGTCACTCAGTTGCCTCCGACTCTTTGCTATTCCGTGGACTGCAGCAGGACAGGCTTCCCTGTCCTTCATTATCTCACAGTGCTCAAACTCATATCCACTGAGTCAAATATGTCATCCAACCATCTCATCCTCTGCCACCGTCTTCTCCTTTTGTCTTTAATCTTTCCCAGCATAAGGATCTATTCCAATTAATAGACTCTTCACATCAGGTGGTCAATGCATTGGAGCTTCAGCTTCAGCATCAGTCCTTCCAATGAATATTCAGGGTTGATTTCCTTTAGGATTGATTAGTTTGGTCTCCTTGTTGTCCAAGAGACTCTCAAGAGTCTTCTCTAGCACCACAGTTTGAAAGCATCATTTCTTGGGAGCTCAACTTTCTCTGTGGTTCAACTCTCACATCGACACATGACTGCTAGAAAAACCAAAGCTTTGACTATGTGGACCTTTGTCGGCAAAGTGATGTCTCTGCTTTCTAAAATTCTGTCTAGGTTTGTCATAGCTTTTCTTCCAAGGAAGAAGTGTCTTTTAATTTCATAGCTGTAGTCACCATCCACAGTGATTTTGGAGCCCAAGAAAATGAAGTCTGACACTGTTTACATTGTTTTCCCTATTTGCCATGAAGTGATAGAACCATATGCAATGATCTTAGTGTTTTGAGCATTGCATTTTAAGCCAGCTTTTTCACTCTCCTCTTTCACCCTCACAAGAGGCTCTTAAGTTCCTCTTTGCTTTCTGCCATTTGCTTTCTACACATGACATGCGGGTGTCATCTGCATATCTGACATTGTTGATATTTCTCCCATCAGTCTTGATTCCAGCTTGCAGTTCATCTATCCAAGCCTTTCACATGATGTACACCACATATAAGTTAAATAAGCCAGGTGACAATATACAGTGTTGACATACTCCTTTCCCAATTTTGAACCAGTCATTTTTCCATGTCCAGTTCTAACTGTTGCTTCTTGACCTGCATACATGTTTCTCAAGAGGCGAGTAAGGTGGTCTGGTATTCCCATCTGTTTAAGAAGTGCCCAGTTTGTTGTGATCCACACAGTCAAAAACTTTAATGTAGTCAGTGGAGCAGAAGTAGGTGTTTTTCTGCAATTCCCATGCTTTTCTTCTGTGATCCAACAGATGTTGGCAATTTGATTTCTGGTTCTTCTGCTTATTGTAAATCCAGCTTATACATCTGGAAGTGCTTGGTTCATGTACTTTTGAAGCCTAGCTTGAAGGATTTTGAGCATTACCTGGCTAGCATGTGAAATGAGTGGAATTGTATGGTAGTTTGAACACTCTTTGCCAATGCTTTTCTTTGGGATTGGAATGAAAACTAATCTTTTCAGTCCTGTGGCTACTGGCAAATTTCCAAATTTGCTGGCATATTGCTTTCAGAGCTTTAACAGCATTATCTTTTAGGATTTTAAATAGTTCAGCTGGAATTCCATCACCTCCACTAGCTTTGTTAGTAGCAATGCTTCTTAAAACCCACTTGACTTCACACCCAAGGATGTCTGGCTCTAGGGGAGTAAACACACCATCTTGGTTGTCTGGGTAATTAAAAATTTTTTGTATGGTTCTGTATAACCGGTTTGGTCTCCTTGCTGTTCAAGAGACTCTCAAGAGTCTTCTCCAGCACCACAGTTTGACAGCAGAATTTTTTGGGTGCTCAACCTTCTCTATGGTTCAACTCTCACATCCATACACGACTGCTGGAAAAACCATATCTTTGATGATGTGGTCCTTTGTTGGCAAAGTGGTGTCTCTGCTTTCTAAAATTCTGTCTAGGTTTGTCATAGCTTTTCTGCCGAAGAAGAATCTTTGCAGTATATTTTGAAGTTAGGAGGTATTGATCTTCCAATTTTGTTCTTTATTCTTAAGCTTGCTTTGAGAATCCATGGTTTTTGATGGGTCCATATAAAATTAAATTTATTTATTCTAGCTCTGTGGAAGGAGTCATTGGTATTTTGATACAGATTTCATTAAATCTAGATTGTTCTGAGCAGTGAAGTCATTTAAACAATATTAATTTTTTCCAGTTCAAGATATCTTTCCATTGCTTTGTATCCTCCTCAGTTTCCTTCACCGAGGTTTTGTACCTTTCTGAGTGTAGGCCTTTCACCTCGTTAGTTTATTCCTTGTTTTTTTTTGCAATTTTAAACAGAATTATTGTTTTCTCTTTCTGACAGATTATTAGTTTTCTCTTTCTGACAGCTTATTATTAGTGTATAAACTGATAAAACTCTCATCAAAGCTGGTAGAGAGGAAACATATCTCAAAATAATAGTGGTCGTTTATGACAAACTCACAAATAACATCATATGCAAGAGTAAAAACCTAAAAATCTTTTCTCCAAAATCAGAAACAAGATAAGGCTGCCTCTCTAACCACTTCAATTTAACTTAGTATTGGAATTCCTAGCCACAGCAATAAGAAAAGGAAAAGAAAGAAAAATTGGAAGGGAAGAAGTAAAACTGTCACCATTTTCAGATGTCATGGGGCTTTGCAGGTGGTGCTTGTGGTAAAGAACACTCCTGCTAAGGCAGGAAACTTAAGAGACATAGGTTGGATGTCTGGGTCAGAAAGATCCCCTGGTGGAGGGCATGGCAACCCACCCCAGTATCATTGCCTGGAAAATCCCATGGACAGAGGAGTGTGGTGGTCTACAGTTCATAGGGTCGCAAATAGCAGACACAACTGAGGCAACTTAGCAGCAGCAGCAATATTATTCATAGAAAGACCTGACATTTCCACCAAAAAAAAAAAAAAAAACTATTAAAACTAATAAATGAACTTGTAAAGTTGGAGGATACAAAATTAATATACAGAAATCTGTTAACATTCTCATTACTTCTATACAGCAATTATTTGGGGGTTTCTAGAAAAATTAATCAAGCCAGACAAAAATAAATATAAGGCATTTAGATAAAAATGAAGAAATAAAACTACCTCTATTTGCCACTGACATACTTGTCTGTGAAGAAGTTCCACAGAATCTACAAAAGTAATTAATTGAAACATTGTTAACTCTAACAAGTGAGTTTGTCAATGTTGTAAGATAAAAACAAAAACAAAATAACTTTACAATGGCAATGAATATCTGAAAATGATTTTTATACTGCCTTTAAAGTAGCATCAAAAATACATAAACCTAGGAGAAATTCTGATGGAGGTGAAGCATCTATAAACTAATAACTATGATGTGCGTGCCTGGGTGCTCAGTCCCTTCTGTCACGTCTGACTCTGCAAGCCTATGCACTGTAGCCTGTTAGGCTCATCTATCCATGGGATTCTCCAGCCAAGAATACTCAAGTGGGTGCCATTCCCTTCTCCAGAGGATGTTCCCATCCCAGGGATTGAACCCATATCTCTTATATCTTCAGCATTGGAGGTGAGTTCTTTACCACTAGTGCTACCTGGGAAGCTCCAAAAACCACAATATATTGCTGAAGACTTTATAAAGAAGACTTTAATAAGTAGATGAATATACCATTTTCATGGATTGAATATTTAATAATTCTAAGATAATAATTCCTCCTGAGTTGATCTATAGATTCAATCCAATCCCAATCAAAAGCATAGCAGGTTTTATCTTAGAAATTGATGTCAGGTCTAAAATCCTGATGTAAATACAAATATCTTAGAATAATATAAACATGTTTTAAGGAGAGGAAAAATAAATCAGAGAATTTAAATGATCTGACACCAAGAATTAGTAGAAAGCTATAGTATTTAAGACTGTGCGGTATGGGTAAGGCAGGAAAAATAAAATACATCCGTGGAAGAGTTGATAAACCATAAATAGATGAAAGAATTTTTAAAAAGTTATCAAGACAATTCATTTCAGAAATGACAGTGAGAGTGTTTTTAAAAATTGGGCTCAGTAAATTGGATATCCACACAGAAAAATATAAACTTGTATGCCATAATTTGCTCCATACTAAAAAGAAATACTCATAACAGATCTAAATGTAAAGACTAAAGCTATATAATTTTAGAAGAATAAATAGGAGAAAAATCTTTGTGATCGTGGTTTAGGCAATGTAATTAGATACAACACTAAAATCAGAAATTTCAATAATCATTACCCTAAAATAGACTTTGATAAAATTAGGATCTTCTGTTCTTTGAAGTAAATAATCAAGTTGTGAAACACACACACACAGACACCGAAAGTTCAGTTCAGTCACTCAGTCGTGTCTGACTCTTTGTGACCTCATGGACTGCAGGACGCCAGGCCTCCCTGTCCATCACCAACCCCCGGACTTTTCTCAAACTCATGTCCATCAAGTCTGTGGTGCCATCCAACCATCTCATCCTCTGTCGTCCCCTTCTCTTGCCTTCAATCTTTCCCAGCATCAGGGTCTTCTCCAATGAATCAGTTCTTTGAATCAGGTGGCCCAAGTATTGGAGTTTCAGCTTCAGCATCAGACACTGAAATACTATTTAGAAATAAAAGGAATGAAGTATTGATATATCTAAGGATATTGATGTATCTCAAAATACTGCTGCTAAGTGAAAGTTAACAACAACAACAAAAGTAAATTACTGTGTTTATATAAAATTCAAGGAAATAAAAGATACAGTGATAAAAAGAAGATCAATTGTTCCCTGGGAGAGGGGAACTAGGGACAGGCAGTAGGGGGGATTGCAAAGGATCACAGGAAAACATTTGCAAATGATGGATATGTTTGTTATCTTGATGTTGTTGATGGGTTTACAGATGTATGTCATAATTTATCAAGCAGCATACCTTATATATGTGCAGTTTAATGCATATCAGTTATACCACCATATAACTATAAAACACACACATCTACACGCAAACTGAGGAGAGAGGAGATAAGTGAATGAGGAGAGAGGAGAAAAATTAATTCTTAATTCCCATGGTCATCGTGAGTAAATAACTCTGTTTCAAAAGTAGGAAAACTATAAGGACCAAACTAAAAATGCTACATATCTAAGAGAAAGAGCCCAAGATAAAGTGATGAGTTGTTGCTGTTGTTCAGTCACTCAGTCCTGTCCAACTGTTTGTGACCCATGGACTGAAGGACACCAGGGAACCAACCCCATGAACAGTCTGAAAAGGCAAAAGTGATAGAGACAGATAGAAACAGAGAAAGAGAGGAGTCCCTGGTGGCTCCGTGGTAAAGAATCTGCCTGCCAATATAGAGGACATGGGGTTGATCCCTGGTCAAGGAAGCTCTCACATGTCACTGGACAACTAACCCTGTGCCTCACCAAGCCAGCGCTCTAGAGCTCACGAGCCACGATTACTGGGACTACACTGCGATTACTGAGCCCAAGGACCCTAGCATTCATGCTGCACAGCAAGAGAAGACACTGCAAGGAGAAGCTCTCACATGACAATGCAGAGTAGCCCCCACTCACCACAACTGGAAAAAGCCTGCATTCAGTAAGAAGACCCACTGCAGCCATAAATAAATAACTCTTTAATTTAAAAAAAAAAGAAAAAGAGAAAGAGGCTGTGTATATTCAGTGTTTGATATAGTAGAAATTGTTGAGCTTTTTCTGTCCTTTCTGTGGTCTCCATTGATTGTAATTGGTATAGATCCAGTTAAACTACAAAACCTTAAACTCATTGAAGTTCTGCAAAAAGCTGTGGGAGATATTTTGCAGTGATCCAGAGCTAATGTCAACAATTGCCTGTATGCAGATAAAACTGACTTTACCTCAAAGATGGGTTCAATCAATATTCATTTCTAACGTATAAGAATATTTTGATTAAATATATTATAGTTGACCCTTGAATAGTGTGAAGTTAAGGATGCTGACCCTCCATGGAGCTGAAAAACCCTGCATAACATTACAGTTGTCACTTAGTATGTGTTCATCTACATGTACAAATACAACCAATCACAGATCCAATGTACTAAGTGTTACATACTTTTTAATAATTTTATTTCTTTACTTATTTTATTTTTGGCTGTGCTGGGTTTTCGCTGCTGTGGGGGCTACTCTCTAATTGCAGCCTGTGGGCTTCTCATTGTGTGGCTTCTTTTGTTGCAGAGCACAGGCCCTAGGTTTCCAGAAATTACAGCATGTGAGCCCAGTAGTTGCAGCTCCCGGGTTCTAGAGCACAGACTCTAGTTGCAGTGCACGGGCTTAGATGCTCTACAGCATCTGGAATCCTCCTGGGTCAAGACTGGAACTGTGTCTCCAGTACTGGCAGATGGATTCCTTACCACTGAACTACCAGGGAAGCCTTACATATTTTGAAAAAACCCACATATAAGTGAATCCATGAAAGTTCAACCCACTTTGTTCAAGGGAAAACCATATGATAATTAATATAATGAATAATTGTCTCCAATTTATCTTACTCTAAATTTTACTTGTTGCAACAAGTAAAATTGTTGACCTATCAACAGAGGTCAGTTGTTTGTCCTTGGGATTTTTGCAATCTTTGAGAATGTTCCTCATTACACCTTTGGATCTCAGTTTGCCCTTTGCCATGGAGATATTTCCATGCATCCAGGATGTTGTAGGATAATGAACTGCTTGATAACTCATTGCGATCTTTGGCACAAGCATAAAGTATTATTATTGCTATTAAATACTATTAGCTAGGGTATGGTGTTGAACTGATAATTACTTCAAAGAACACTTCATAAAATGCTAACTGTAAAGTTTACATAAATTTATACATCCAGTAATATTAAACCAGCTTTGAATAAATATTTTGGAAGACTTCCAACATTATTACTTTCATGGTGTTGGTAAATTTTAATTTATATTCAAACCCATCACCTCAGTTCTTCAAGTGCAGCTCTCTTCAATACCAATTCAAGTTCTTTGGGATGAATAAAGCCAATTCATTTACCTGTTTCACTAGAATGATAACAGCTTGTGATACAGTATTATGAGGAAAATCCCTCTCCCATAGTTTAGTTGTGGTAGCTTTATATTTTAATGTTTTAATAAGAAAAGGGAAATGGTTGTAGAAGTTAGGAAAGCCTGAAGTCAGTATCTGGGAAGGTTAAAAAAAAAAGCAGGTAAACACTGCTGTGTTAACAGAACTAGTCACGCACTTATTGTTGAATTTGCAAAAAACACTGTTCACTGGAAAACAATTTTATTGTCATTTCAGAATACATATCACAATTCTGTAATCAGAAGTACAAAGGATCAACAAGAGGCACGGTGTGAAGCACCTACTATCAATATATGCCAATGTTATTCATATACATTTCCCTTTGTATATTCATATACATTCAACACAGGGAAATGTATATGAGTCTCATTTGTCAACAACTTAAGGAAACCCTGGTGTCTGTTGGATCGTTCTAGCCCTGGGACTACTGCCCCTACATTTTCTCACTTTTAATTTTGAAGATTTTCTATTTTACAAAAAAATTGAAAGACCAATATAATGAATACATATATAGCTATTATCTGAACCCACTAATTGTTAACATTTTGCAATATTTACATACAATCTCTTGCTCTTTCTCCCTCATATTTATAGAACCATTTGAAAATAAAGTAAGTATATTTCTCGGTCTTCTTATTTCTTCTGAAAAAGAGGAGTTACTTTTAGCCACTGATACCAAGGTTCATTGTCCCCCAAAAGGAATGAGTAATGTTCACCATGTTGTATAGATTGATCATGTATGGATACATTTTAAGAAACTCACATAAAAAATACTTTTGTCTGGGCATGTACAGAATTTCATTTTCAATTTTTGATTTTCAGATTGAGCTTGCAGAGTAGGAGTGACCACATAATTTATTTCCTAAACCAGGAAATTTATGAATGTGAAAGGGGCCACTGTTAATAATTACTCCAGAAGAACAAATGTAAAACAGGACTACCTTAAGTATGCTGCAACTCTTGGTCATTCTACCTTGAGTGCACAGTATAGGTACATTGCTGAAGAGTAACTTGGGCCCTAATTAGTGTGCTTAACTCTGACAGACACAGTCCCAGAGGACACAAGTTCCCGTCAGCTAATGAATCTGGGGCACAACTGCTAGTCTAGTCTGTGGAATTTACCCTCCAAACAGTGTAGACTAATTTTTGATCTTTAAAAAGAAGGAAGGAATTTATTTATTTAACAACATTTTCCAAGGAAAATGAGATCCACTGTATGTTAATTGCAGTCAGGGTGATGTTCAGGGTCAGTTAGTTATTTAATAAGTTGGACTTGCTGGACACTCAGACTTCACCACTGCTGTCAAGTCTGCAACTAATTTATTGTGAGTTGTTTAGGCTTCAAAGCTTCGTAAAAGAATCAAAGGTCAAGATCTGATTGCTGAACAACACAAGAGAGTTCCCCCCACCCCTACTGAACTGTACAGCTTTTGAGAAAGTATTTATGAAAATCCAGTTTAATTTTTCCATCTGAATGCAACTCTGCAAGTCAAAATGCCCATTTCCTCTCACCCACTGTGTGGTTTGGCTTCACCCTGTAAGTCACTCCTCTGGACAGTAGTAAGTAAGTGAAGTGAAATTGTACCAACATCAAAGTATCAGTAGAAAAAAACATAGTTAAAAAAAAAGATAAAAGGGTGGGTGTTTTAAAACAATCTGAATCTCTATAGATTGCATCTCAAGTGACTAAGGACTAGTCTAGCTGAGCAAAGGAGGAGCTGGGAAGCATGACTGCACAATGCCAAGAGGACTGTTTCCTAATGACCTGAAGTTCTCCTTGACCTTTCAAAGATCCTCCTTTCAGGTTTAGGGAATTCCCTTGGCTGATGCCTGACCTCTTGGTTACTAGACAAAGGAGAGAAAGACCAACTTTTTCAAGGAATAGAGAATTCTTGTAAAACCTTTAACAAAAGATGACTAATAATGTACGATAATTGGTAGCATGATCTCTTGTAATTACCAATCTAAGAGTGCTGTTAGCTACTGTGGGCTCTGAGCTCTTGTAGAAGACCTCAAGGAAGCCTTGTTCATTGGGCTGGAATTTGACATGTGGATAAGAAAGAAATAGGTAATGGGGATAGCCAAACATTTAAGGAAGGAACAAAATAATTGAAATTGTGAAGGCATGATGCAATTCCAAAATGTTTTAATTAGATGAATACACTTATATAATATATTATGGTTTTCAAAGTATTTGTATGTATAGTGAAAAAAAAAAAAAGTGAAGTGAAAGTTGCTCAGTCATGTCTGACTCTTTGTCTCTGGGCAGCATTATCTTTTCCAAATTGTAGTTAAAAGAAAATTAAATATGGAGAAAATTAACACACAAGTTCTTTTGAGTTTCAATGGCAGAGTTGGATCAAGTAGATGCAAATTTTGGTGTACTATTGTTGTAATCATTTTACTTTTAAAAATGAAAAAAGTGAAGTTCAGAGTCAGGACTCAAGCCAGTAGTTTCATATCTCATATTCTACATTTTTCACTGTATCTTATAGACTAAAGAAAGAGAAAATGGGGGTCAAAGAATCCATTAAGAGAGAAAATCCCAAAGAAAAAATTAGGGAGAAGAAAGTTGGGATTTCCAAGTAGAATCTTTGGTCACAATAAAAAATAGATGCACTATCAGGGAACTGAGGTACCAGGCAAATACCTAGGGAAACCAATAATTCCCTAGGAATTCAGAATTCATAAGATTTCCACTAACTTTCTCCTGCTTTTAGTCAATCCTGGGTACAAATATTATATTTGTTCCTTTCTCTCACATTCTTCTGTGCTTACAGAGTTCTTGTTCTCTCTACCCCATCTTCTATATCCCTCAGCATCTTGCTCTTTAAATGCTGCTCTGAACCCTTAGTCATCATTCTCTGATCCTCATGACCTTCTATAGCACTTGTCTCTGAAACACACATTGTCATGGCCTTGTTCTGTGTACACTGAATATATCTCATGTTCTACTGTTGATTCTTGTGCCAAGGCAGAGTAGAATGTAGCAGTATGGTTTCTGAGAGCACACTGCTTTGTTTTTTGTTTTTTATCTTCTTTTCACCAATTTAGGATTCATTTTATTCAAAAAATTCTTTACGTCTTGACTTTCTAGTAATTGCTTTCTATTTTAATTAATTTTGATGGTGGATAGATGCATTTTGAAAATGTTTATTCCATATTTTAGAACATTTTTTTTTTTTTTCAAAAATAAAGGAAGACAAATGACACACCAATTTGCTGTGCACATGAGGGCCTGGAATCTTTCCTTCAGACCTAGAGCACAACTGAATTTTTATCCAGCACCATATTTGGCTCTAAAGTGGGAGAACACAGCTGTTCAGAGGCCTACAGTTCTCATTTTTTTCACATGCAGTGAATGAATAATGTCCCACATGCCCTGGTATCAGTCATTATAGTCCTTCTTAGTATCAAAGGAACAAGTTGGCATGATTAGAGTGCATTTTGGCCTTTTTCTCTTCATTCTGATTTCAACCAGACACCTGCCAAGACTTCTCATTTGGCTTTGCTCTTTGAAACTGAAAGAAGTTTAAAGTAAGATATCCAAGCTTTGTTTTCTAATCACTATGACTTGAATGCTATTGTCCTGGTGTCACTTAGAGCAATAGGTCTGATGTATGCACCCTAGAAATCTGCATTTTAAATGAGGCTTCTTGGTTTGGAGGTCTACATAAGCTATAAATGATAAGCTGCTGCTATTCAGCCACTCAGTCATGTCCAACTGTTTGTGACCCCATGAACTGCAGTATGCAGGGCTTTCCTGCCCTTCACCAAGTCCCAGAGCTTACTCAAAGTCATCTCCATTGAGTTGGTGATGCCATTCAACCATCTGGTCCTCTGTTGTATACTTCTCCTCCTGCCATCTATCTTTCCCAGAATTAGGGTTTTTCCAATAAATTGGCTCTTCACATCATGTGGCCAAAGTACTGGAACTTCAGCTTCAGCATCAGCCCTTCCAATGACTATTCAGGATGGATTTCCTTTAGGATTCACTGGTTTGATCTCCTTGCAGTCCAAGGGACTCTCAAATGTCTTCTCCAAAAGCAGCAATTCTTCAGTGCTCAGCTTTCTTTATAGTCCAACTCTCATATCCATACATGACTACTGGAAAAACCATAGTTTTGACTAGACAGAATTTTGTTGAAAAAGTAATGCCTCTGCTTTTTAATATGCTGTCTAGGTTAGTCATAGATTTTCTTCCAAGGAGCGAGCATCTTTTAATTTCATGGCTGCAGTCACCATCTGCAGTGATTTTGGAGCCCTCAAAAATAGTCTCACTGTTTCCATTGTTCCCCTGTCTATTTGGCATGAAGTGATGGGACCAGATGCCATGATCTTAGTTTTCTGAATGTGAAGTTTTAAGCCAACTTTTCACTCTCCTCTTTCATTTTCATCAAGAGACTCTTAAGTTCTTCTTCAATTTCTGCCATAAAAGTAGTGTCATCTGCATATCTGAGGTTTTTGATATTTCTCCCGGTAATCTTGATTCCATTTTATGCTTCATTCAGCCTGGCATTTTGCATAATGTACTCTGCATATGAGTTAAATAAGCAAGGTGACATTATCCAAGCCTAGTTTTATTTCTTTCGTGATTTGGAACCAGTCTGGTGTTTCATGTCCAGTTCTAACTGTTGCTTCTTGACCTGCAAACAGATTTCTCAGAAGGCAGGTAAGGTGGTCTGGTATTCCCATCTCTAAGAATTTTCCACAGTTTGTTGTGATCCATCCACACAATCAAAGGCTTTGGCATGGTCAAAAGCAGAAGTAGATGTTTTATTGGAGCTCTCTTGTTTTTTGATGATTCAACGGATGTTGGCAATCTGATCTCTGATTCCTCTGCCTTTTCCAAATCCAGATTGAGCGTCTGGAAGTTCACGGTTCATGTAGATTTGAAGCCTGACTTGGAGAATCTTGAGCATTACTTTGCTAGTGTGTGAGATGAGTACAATTGTGTGACAGTTTGAGCATTCTTTGGCATTGCCTTGGTTTGGTATTGGAATGAAAACTGACCTTTCCCAGTCCTGTGGCCACTGCTGAGTTTTACAAATTTTCTGGCATATTGATTGCAGCACTTTCACAACATCATCTTTTTAAATAGCTCAACTGTAATTCTGTCACCTCCACTAGCTTTGTTCATAGTGATGCTTTCTAAGGCCCACTTGACTTTGCATTCCAAGATGTCTGGCTCTAGGTGAGTGATCACACCATCATGGTTATCTGGGTCATGAAGATCTTTTTTGTACAGTTCTGTGTACTCCAGCCTCTTCTTAATATCCTCTTCTTCTATTAGGTCCATACCATTTCTGTCCTTTAGTGAGCCCATCTTTGCATGAAATGTTCCCTAGGTATCTCTAATTTTCTTGAAGAGGTCTCTAGTCTTTCCCATTATGTTATTTTCCTCTATTTCTTTGCATTGATCACTGATGAAGGCTTTCTTATCTCTCCTTGATATTCTTTGGAACTCTGCATGTCAATGGGTATCTCTTTCCTTTTATCCTTTCCCTTTAGCTTCTATTTTTTCTCCAGCTATTTGTAAGGCCTCCTCAGACAACCATTTTGCCTTTTTGCATTTCTTTTTCTTGGGGATGGTCTTGATCCCTGCCTTCTGTACAATGTCACAAACCTCCATTCATAGTTCTTCAGGCATTCTATCAGATCTAATCCCTTGAATCTATTTGTCACTCCCATTGTGTAATCATAAGGTATTTTATTTAGTCATATGTGAATGATCTAGTGGTTTTCTCCAATTTACGTCTGAATTTGGCATTAAGGATTTCATCATCTGAGCCACAGTCAGCTCCCATCTGGTGATATTACTGTGTAGAGTTGCCTCTTGTGCTGTTGGAATAGGGTGTTTGTTATGACCAGTGCATTCTCTTGGCAAACTCTGATAGCCTTTTCCTTGCTTCCTTTTGTACTCCAAGTCAAATTCGCTTGTTATTCCAGATATCTCTTGATTTCCTACTTTTGCATTCCAGTCCCCTAGGATGAAGAGGACATCTTTTTCAGGTGTTAGTTCTAGAATATCTTGTAGGTCTTCATATAACCTTTCAACTTCAGCTTTTTCAGCATTACTGATCAGGGCACAGAATTGGATTACTGTGATATCGAATGGTTTGCCAAACAGACATCAGAGATCATTGGAAATGAACAGAGATTATTCTGTTACTTTTGAGGTTGCACCCACGTGCTGCATTTTTGACTCTTGTTGATTATGAGCACTACTCCATTTCTTCTGAGGAATTCTTGCCCCCAGTAGTAGATATAATGGTCATCTGAGTTAAATTCGCCCATTCCAATCCATTTAGTTCACTGATTCCTAAAATGTCAATGTTCACTCTTGCCATCTCCTGTTTGACCACTTCCAATTTACCTTAATTCATGGACTTAACATTACAGGTTCCTATGCAATATTGTTCTTTACAGCATCCAACTTTACTTGTATCACCAGTCACATCCACAACTGGGTGTTGTTTTTCCTTTGGTTCTGTCTTTTCATTCTTTCTGGTTATTTCTTCCCTCTTCTCCAGTAGCATATTGGGTACCTACCGACCTGGGGGGTTCATCTTTCAGTGTCATATCTTTTTGCCTTCTCATGCTGTTTATGGGGTTCTCAAGGCAAGAATATAGTCAAAGCTATGTTTTTTTTTCCAGTAGTCAAGTATGGCTATGAGAGTTGCTCCTATATAAAGAAGGCTCACCACCAAAAAATTGATGCTTTCAAATTGGGATGGTGGGATGATTTAGAGTCCCCTGGACAGTAAGGAGATCAAACCAGTCAATCCTAAAGGAAATCAACCCTGAATATTCATTGGAAGGACTGATGCTGAAGCTGAAGCTCCAATACTTTGTCTACCTTATACAAAGCGCCAACTCATTGGAAAAGACCCTGGTGCTGGAAAGGCAAATCTATGTTGAAGCCAAAAGGAGAAGATGATGGCAGAGGGTTAGATGGTCTAACTAAGTCAATGGACATGAATCTAAGCAAACTCAGGGAGATAGTAAAGAACAGGGAGACCTAATATGTTGTAGTTCATCAGCTTGCAAAGAGTCAGACACAACTTAGAGACTGAATAACAACTCCTTCACCCAAAAGTGTTAATTCACTCAAACACTCTTTACGAAGTAGTTTTAGCTTGAGGCACTGTACTAAGGATAGAATAATGCATGAATTGCCTCTTCTGTCTTCAAGAAGATTACTATTTGTTTGGTAAGAAATAAATAAACATTTAAGAAGTGAATGGTGTTTCCTTGGTGGCTCAGATGGTAAAGAATCTGCCTGCAATGCAGAAGACCCAGATTTGATCCCTGAGTTGGAAAGATCCCCCAGAGAAGGGAAAGGCAAACCACTCCAGTATTCTCACCTGGGAAATCCCACGGACAGAGGAGCCTGATGGGCTACTGTCCATTGGATTGCAGGGAGCCGACACCATTGAGCAACTAACACTTTCACTTTTTCTGCTCATTGTTCAATAAAAGCACAATAAGGCAATAAAAGAAATAATACAGACAGAATGAAGATGGAAGTAAGAAAAAAGTCTCCTTAGAGGAGATTCAGACTGTTGGTATGAGAAGAAATGATGCTCTAAGTCAAGGGATAGCATTGCATTAAGAGAAAGAGAATAAAATCACACCCACACCTAGAACATTCAGTGAGCCTTTTGCCTTCTGATGCATTGATTTAAACATTCATTTGACCTAATTTAGTAACCCTATTTTGCAAATACTATTGTGTATAATCCTTGCCACTGCTGCTGCTGCTAAGTCGCTTCAGTCATGTCCGACCCTGTGCGACCCCACAGACGGCATCCCACCAGGCTCCCCCGTCCCTGGGATTCTCCAGGCAAGAACACTAGAGTGGGTTGCCATTTCCTTCTCCAATGCATGAAAGTGAAAAGTGAAAGTGAAGTCGCTCAGTCGTGTCCGACCCTCAGCGACCCCATGGACTGCAGCCTTCAAAGCTCCTCTGTTCATGGGATTTTCCAGGCAAGAGTACTGGAGTGTGGTGCCATTGCCTTCTCCGGTATAATCCTTAAAGGGATTTAAAAACTAAAGTCTTATGTCATTTTTCATCCCTAGGTTCCTAACACACTACAGGAATCAATGATTGCTAAAGATGATCATGGTGGTAGTGGTAATGGTATAAATAAGATGAAAGAGGAAGAGAAGGAAGAGGAAAAGAAGTGAGAATAAGGATATATAGAGAGAACATTTTGTTGGGACAGAGGTAGAATTGTGAACAAAATATTGATTCCTTCTATGTTTGTGCCTAGAATTAAACTGAAAGAGCCACAGCAGATTGTGAAGAATTTCTTTCTGCCTACTGCTCTTTTCTCAGATACAGAGGCATAGTTCTAAATACAGTGACTAATGTGTTGGTTCTGAATACTTGGCACAAGAGAAAAGATCTATTTTTTTCCAAGCCCATATAAAGCAGTACAAATTAAGGGCAGTTAACCAAAGGAAAAAAGTCCATCTGTTACTCAGGGCAACATTTCCCTCCATTTCTAGTCTATACTTCTTCATTTAGGGAAAAAGCTGTTTTTTGTTTGTTTGTTTTGTTTTCTGCTGGAAAAGGTAAATAAGGTGAGCAAAAGACCAGTAAAAGCCTATGGAAATTATAAATGGATGACAATTTAAAGATAACATTTGAGTAGCTGAATTGAAAGAATGTGATTTTTATGGTCAAATATTTTGATAATATCCTGAGGATAAATCCAAGAAACCTCAAAAAATGAGGTTTGAATGTTAGATCAGTAAAGTTACACTGAGATCTTCTTAGGGTCTTACTGCTAAACAAGGTGATATAAATTTTAGAAACTTGGTGCCCCATGAGCTATGATTATATATAAACATGATATTATTTAAGAATCAAAAATGAGAATCAAATATATGTTTTCATGTTTTGTCTGAGTAGCATCAGCCTTGTGAAACATTCAACTATAGTTCTATTGGAATCTTTTCCACAATCATTTTATTCATTATAAAAATAGCAGCAAAAACATACAGTTTGTTTACTTGCATTCTAAAGGGCACTGTATGAAGAGATTCACTCAGACATGCCAGGTGACTCTCTAGAATACCTGCTGTCTCTCTTCTTCCAGTCTGGATGCTGTCTGTCCTTCATGGCCTAGTTCAGGCTACAGTTCCCATTCAACCTTCCTTTGAACCATTGATTTCAAATGACCTCCCCTGTCTTGAATATCGACAACATTTGTTTTCCACATCATTTATATGACCTTTCAATTTGAAGTTGTATATTTTTATCCCAACTAAATTATAAAGTTATAAACATCAAAGAAAAAAATTGTAAATATGGTGACAAAATAAATGTTTTTGCTGCTGCTGCTAAGTTGCTTCAGTCTTGTCCAACTGTGTGTGATGCCATAGATGGCAGCCCACCAGGCTCCTCTGTCCCTGGGATTCTCCAGGAAAGAATACTGGAGTGGGTTGCCATTTCCTTCTCTAGTGCATGCATTCACGGTAAGTCACGTCAGTCGTGTCCCGACTCTGAGCGACCCTACAGAGAGCAACCCACCAGGCTCCTCCGTCCACAGGATTCTCTAGGCAAGAATACCGGAGTGGGTGAAGTTTTTGCAGGTTATTCCAAATATCAGAGTCAATTCCTATTCACTCCATAAACAGTTTTTCATTGTATTAACTTTTAGGTCAGAATATATGAGCAACATATTGGGTGATTTTTCACTCCCTATTGCAGCTAACGCTCAGTTCAGTTCAGTTCCGTCACTCAGTCATGTCCAAATCTTTGTGACCCCATGGATTGCAGCACGCAAGGCCTCCCTGTCCATCACCAACTCCCAGAGGTTATTCAAACTCATGTCAATTAAGTTGGTGATGCCATCCAACCATCTCATCCTCTGTCATCCCCTTCTCCTCCCACCTTCAATCTTTCCAGGCATCAGGGTCTTTTCAAATGAGTCAGTTCTTCACATCAGATGGCCAAACTATTGGAGTTTCAGCTTCACTATCAGTCCTTCCAATGAATACTCAGTACTAATTTCCTTTAGAATGGACTGGTTGGATCTCCTTGCAGTCCAAGTGACTCTCAAGAGTCTTCTCCAACACCACAGTTCAAAAGCATCAATTCTTCAGCACTCAGCTTTCTTTAGTCCAAGTCTCACATTCATACAGGACTACTGGAAAAACCATAGCTTTGAATAGACAAACTTTGTTGGAAAAGTAATGTCTCTGCTTTTTAACTTTTCCCCAAGGAGAAAGTATCTTTTAATTTCATGGCTGCAGTCACCATCCATTTTTTGGAGCCCAAAAAATTAAAGTCTGCCACAGTTTCCACTGTGACAGAATGTGACATTAATTTTTTGGAGCCTAAAAAATTAAAGTCTGCCACAGCCTGCCACAGTTTTCCCATCTATCTGCCATGAAGTGATGGGACCAGATACCATGATCTTAGTTCTCTGAATGTTGAGCTTTAAGCCAGCTTTTTTACTCTCCTCTTTCACTTTCATCAAGAGGCTCTTTAGTTCCTCTTCGTTTTCTGCTATAAGGGTGGTGTCATCTGTATATCTGAGGTTATTGACATTTCTCCCATCAATTTTGATTCCAGCTTGTGCTTCATCCAGCCCAGCGTTTCTTATGATGTACTCTGCATATAAATTAAATAAGCACAGTGACAATAAATAGCCTTGACATACTCCTGAACCATTCTGTTGTTCCATGTCCAGTTCTAACTGTTGCTTCCTGACCTGCACACAGATTTCTCAAGAGGCAGTTCAGGTGGTCTGGTATTCTCATCTCTTTCAGGATTTTCCAAAGTTTATCGTGATCCATGCAATTAAAGGCTTTGGCTTAGAAAATAAAGCAGAAATAGATGTTTTTCTGGAACTCTCTTGCTTTTCTGATGATCCAACAGATGTTGGCAATTTGATCTCTGGTTCCTCTGCCTTTTCTAAATCCAGCTTGAACAGCTGGAAGTTCACAGTTCACGTATTGTTGAAGCCTGGCTTGGAGAATTTTGTAGCTAACACTACACAATGCAATTACCCTAACAGAAGGGTTAGCAAGCTACCTCCCTTGGGCCAAATCCAGATGCGCACATTTGTTTACATATTGTCTATGGATGCTTTCTTGCTGCAGTGACAGATTTGAGTAGTTGCAGCAGAAAGTATATGACTTGTAAGGATGAAAATATTTACTATTTGGCCCTTTACAGAAAAAGTTTGCTGATCCCTTCTCTGAAACATATCTAGTAAAATAAATCGAATTGAATTGTCCATTTTTGTGTTTCTACAAACCTCATATAAAAAAGTGGATAATTTTATTTGTGTCTATGACACCATTTACTTTCTTGATCAAATTTACCCAATATATTGACCTTATCCCATCAATTATAGTACTAAGTTAGAGTGGTCATTAGAACAAGTAGATTTAGTCAACTGTGAAATTAGACACTTATCTGAAATCTGTTGTATTAAAAAAAATTAAATTGCATGCTCTAGAATACACAGTCCTAAATGTAACACATTTTTAAACAAGCTAAAATGGAAAATGATACAATTTTTGAACTTCATAGATAATAGCTAGTCAGGGGTCACATGAAAAGTTGCAGGCAAATAATTCTTCTTAACCTCACAATTCTTTTTACATTTAATAATTTTGGACATAAATAAAGTGTTGCTCTTAAATGACAGTTACTTTGAGGAAAGATGGTCATTTGCAAATAAATGGGTTTCTAAAGAAGCTGTAGTGTCTTCTTGCTGTGGAATACTACTCAGCAACAAAAATAAAGTATTAATACAAGTAACCACTTGGATGAATCACAAGGAAATTAAGCTGGGAAAAAAAAAAAAACCAAAAACCTCAGGAGGATACATAATGCATGATTTCATCTGAATAGTATTAATGAAATAACATGAATATAGAGATGGAAGACAGATCAGTGATTAGGGGCAGAGAGGAGTTACAAAGAGAAGGGAAGTGGTGACTACACACACACACACACACACACACACACATGAATGAGGTAAGTACATGTATAACTACTGAAATGTGAATAAGCATTGTGAATTGAATCAATGCCAATTTTCTATTTTGATATTTTGCTATAGTTATGAGATATTACCATTGGATGAGACTGAGTAAAATATACACAGGATCTCCCTGAACATTAACTTGCCAATTCCTGAGAATTTATATATTTTTTTAATATGTTTAAAAATATAAGAGAAGTACTATTGCAAAGTATTCTCTTTAAATAAAACATTATCCTCTGAAAGGAGAATAACTATGGCCATGAAAAAATATTTGAATTTATATTACTTCAGACCTCTGTAGTACCTTTAATATGACAACAACAACAAAAAAAAGAGACAGAGAGACAATTAGATACCTTAATGATCACTATCTTCTATTTGGTTCTATAGGTTATGTAAATTAAAAATGGGATCTTTTCTCTTCATTTGACTGGGGCCTCTTGGAATCTGTTTTTAAAATGAACTTTGAAAAGTGTATATACTTTTAAAAGTTCATATATATATGAATTAAACTATTTAAGAACTATGCACTTAAACAATGCATTTAATACAATAAAACTTTTGCCTAGGCTGGCAATGGTTAAAGTTTTATTCCGCAGTTTTTGTTTTTATGGTGATTTAGGTGTTAAATGGTTCATAATTTCCTACTGTACTCAATGTTTCCTCTCAATATGGTTGCTTATTTGATTTTTTAATATAAATTGTTGATAGTATTTAAAGGAATATTTTGATTGGCTATCAAGCTGAGTGTATTAAGTGTGGTAAGAGAGCAAAACATGTATAAATTCTGTTCTTGCCAGCTATTTGTAGCATTGGTCTTTATATGGTAAATATTCTTGAATGATTATAAAATGTACATTCTCAGTATTTGGTTATATTAAATAAAAATACTAAATTACACTTTCCAGTCTTCTTTCCTTACTTGTCTTATGTGTTTACACTATTATTTTCTGGTTAAAATCCCCCAGTATGGATATAAGTTCATTTCTATCCTCTAAGATACTATTTTTAATCTTTTTAATTCTTTCTAGATTTGAAACTATACGTTCAGGTTTATATTAAATTATGGCTAATATAGCCAAGAGTATTTTTTTTAGTGTGAAATGCACCTCTTTTTCCTTTTGATGATATAAGCTGAAATTAGATTTTAACTGATACATTGTATCCAAATCTTATTTGATTGTTTAAACAAAGTGTTATTTTGTTTTATATTTGTCTTTCAGAAAAATATGACTTTTAAAAAGTATGACTTAAAATTATCTTTTCTAATCTACTATAGTGTTTAACATCATAAATATATCCTGTTTGTAGTTATTTTGATTCTTTTTGTTTTAAATGTGGCATATTTTCTACTAGATTTTTCCTCTTGCTTGCTTTCTGTTGGAGTAATCAAAAATATATCTTGACATTGTTCTACAAAGTGAAACAGATTGAATGCTACCAATTCTTTTCTATTATTTTACTAGCTAGTCTTAACATTTCAGTATGTATTCTATATTCCAATATGCTACTGCAGATCAGTGAAGAAATAATTCCAGAAAGAATGGACAGAGCCAAAGCAAAAACAATACCCAGTTATGGATGTGACTGGTGATGGAAGTAAAGTCCAATGCTGTAAAGACCAATATTACATAGGAACCTGGAATGTTAGGTCCATGAATCAAGGCAAATTGGAAGTGGTTAAACAGGAGACGGCAAGAGTGAAAGTCAACATTTTAGAAATAAACGAACTAAAATGGACTAAAAATGGGCGAATTTAACTAAGATGACCATTATATCTACTACTGTGGGCAAGAATCCGTTAGAAGAAATGGAGTATCCATAATAATCAACAAAAGAGTTTGAAATGCAGTATTTCCATACAATCTCAAAAACAGCAGAATGATCTCTGTTCGTTTCCAGGGCAAACCATTCAATACCACAGTAATCCAAGTCTATGCCCTGACCAGTAATGCTGAAGAAGTTGAAGTTGAACCATTCTATGAAGACCTACAAGACCTTCTATAAATAACACCCCCAAAAGATGTCCTTTTCATCCTAGGGGACTGGAATGCAAAAGTAGGAAGTCAAGATATATCTGGAGTAACAGGCAAATTTGGCCTTGAAGTACAGAATGAAGCAGGGCAAAGGATATCAGAATTTTGCCAAGAGAATGCACTGGTCATAGCAAATACCCTCTTCCAATAACATAAGAGAAGACTCTACACATGGACATCACCCAGATGGTCAATACCAAAATCAGATTGATTATATTCTTTGCAGGCAAAAATGGAGTAGTACTATACAGTCAGCAGAATCAAGAGTGGGAGCTGACTGTAGCTCAGATTATGAACTCCTTATTGCCAAATTCAGACTTAAATTGAAGAAAGTAGGGAAAGCCACTAGGTCATTCAGGTATTACCTAAATCAAATCCCTTACGATTATACAGTGGAAATGAGAAATAGATTCAAGGGATTAGATCTGGTAGACAGAGTGCTTGAAGAACGATGGACAGAGGTGTGTGACATTGTACAGGAGGCAGGGACCAAGACTATCCCCAAGAAAAAGAAATGCAAAAAGGAAAAGTGGTTGTCTGAGGAGGTCTTACAAATAGCTGATAAAAGAAGAGAAATGAAAGGGAAAAGAGAAAAGGAAAGATATATCCATTGACAGGCAGAGTTCCAAAGAATATCAAGGAGAGATAAGAAAGTCTTCCTCAGTGATCAATGTAAAGAAATAGAGGAAAACGATAGAATGGGAAAGACAAGAGATCTCTTCAAGAAATTAGAGATATCAAGGGAAATTTTCATGCAAAGATGGGCACAATAAAGGACAGAAATGGTATGGACCTAACAGAAGCAGAAGAAGGTAAGAATACAGAAGGCTTATACAATAAAGTTCTTCGTGACCCAGATAATCACAATGGTGTTATCCCTCAACTAGAGCCAGACATCCTGGAATGTGAAGTCAAGTGGGCCTTAGGAAACACCACTATGAAAAAGTTAGTGGAGGTGATGGAATTCCAGCTGAGCTATTTCAAATCCTAAAAGATGATGCTGAGAAAATTCTGCACTCAATTTGCCAGCAAATTTGGAAAACTCAGCAGTGGCCACAGGACTGGAAAAAGTCAGTTTTCATTCCAATCCCAAAGAAAGTCAAAGCCAAAGAATGCTCAAACTACCGCATAATTGCCCTCACCTCACAGGCTAGCAAAGTAATGCTCAAAATTCTCCAAGCCAGGCTTCAAGAGTACATGAACCTGAACTTACAGATGTTCAAGCTGGATTTAGAAAAGGCAGAGGAATCAGAAATCAAATTGCCAACCTCCATTGGATCATCAAAAACTCAAGAGAGTTCTAGAAAAACAGCTACTTCTGCTTTATTGACTATGCGAAAACGTTTGACTGTGTGGATCACAACAAACTGTGGAAAACTCTGAAAGAGATGAGAATACCAGACTACTTGACCTGCATCTTGAGAAATCTTTATGCAGGTCAGGAAGCAACAGTTAGAACTGGACATGGAATAACAGGCTGGTCCAAATCGGGAAAGGTGTACATCAAGGCTGTATATTGTCACCATTTTTATTTAACTTGTATGCAGAGTACATCATGAGAAACGCTGGGCTGAATGAAGCACAAGCTGGAATCAAGATTGCCAGGAGAAATATCAATAACCTCAGATACCCATATGACACCACCATTATGGCAGAAAGCAAAAGAGAACTAAAGAGCCTCTTGATGAAAGTGAAAGTGGAGAGTGAAAAAGTTGGCTTAAGGCTCAACATTCAGAAAACTAAGATCATGACATTTGGTTCCATCACTTCATGGGAAATACATGGGGAAATGTTGGAAACAGTGTCAGATTTTATTTTGGGGGGCTCCAAAATAACTGCAGATGATGACTGCAGCTATGATATTAAAAGATGCTTGCTCCTTGGGAGAAAAGTTATGACCAACCTAGACAGCATATTGAAAAGCAGAGACATTACTTTGCCAACAAAGGTCCATCTAGTCAAGTCTATGGTTTTTCTGGTGGTCATGATGAATGTGAGAGTTGAACTATAAAAAAAGCTGAGTGCCAAAGAATTGATGCTTTTGAATTGTGGTGTTGGAAAAGATTCTTGAGCGTCCCTTGGATGCAAGGAGATCCAGCCAGTTATTCTAAAGGAGATCAGTCCTGAATATTCATTGGAAGGACTGATGCTGAAGGTAAAGCTCCAATACTTTGTCCATCTGATGCAAAGAACTGACTCATTTGAAAAGACCCTGATGCTGGGAAGGATTGAAGGCAGGAGGAGAAGGGGATGGCAGAGGATGAGATGGTTGGATGACATCACTGAGTCAATGGACATGAGTTTGCGTAAACTCCGGGAGTTGGTGATGGACAGGGAGGCTTTGCGTGCTGCAGTCCATGGGGTCGCAAAGAGTCAGACACAGACTGAGCAACTGAACTGAACTGAACTGTTGTTTGCCTTTACTGTTGTGATTTTTCACTTCATATTTTTCTTATTTTTAGCTGTGACCTTTATTGCCTACAAAGATGCCTATAACATTTGTTGTAATACTGGTTTGACAATGATAAATTCTTCTAGTTTTTTCTTGTCTATAAAGATTTGTATTTCTCCATAAAACCTGAAACAGAGTTGCTTGGTTGGTTATTTTTGGTTGTAAGTTTTTCCCTTTCATCACTTTAAATATATTAATACCATGTTACTCATTACTCCTCTGTATAGTCTCTGCTGAAAAAGCAGCTGATAGCCTTATGGGAGTTCCCTTTTATGTTTTTGGGCTTCCCTCATAGCTCAGTTGGTACAGAATCCACCTGCAATGCAGGAGACCCCTGTTAAATTCCTGAGTTGGAAATATCCCCTGGAGAAAAGATAGGCTACCCTCTCCAGTATTCTTGGGCTTCTCGTGGCTCAGCTGAAAGATCTGCCTGCAATGTGGTAGACCTGGGTTTAATCCCTGGCATGGGAAGATTCCCTGAAGAAGGAAAAACTACCCACTCCAGTATTCTGGCCTGGAGAATTCTATACAGTCCATGGGGTCACAAAGAGTTGGACACAACTGAGTGACTTTCACTTCACTTCACTTCACTTCACTTTGTATGTTATTTGTTCCTTTTCTCTTGCTGTTTTCAATATTTTTTCTTTATCTTTAATTTTTGTAATTCTGATTACAATGTGTCTTGGAGTGTTCCTCTTTGGGTTAATCCTCTATGGGACAACATACTTCCTGGACTTGGGTGACTATTTCTTTTTCAAGTTGGGGAATTTTTGAGCTTTTCTGTCTTCAAATATTTTTTCAGGCCTTTTCTCTCTTCTCCTTCTGAGACTTCTATAATTCAAATATGAGAGTGCTTGATGTTGTCCCAGAGGTCTCTTAAAATATCTTCCTTTCTTTTTACTTATTTATTTTTCTGTTCAGTAGGAGTGAGTTCCACTATGCTCTCTACCATCTCACTGATCTTTCTTGTATATAATTTAGTCTACTATTGATTCCTTCTAGTGTTTTTCATTTCAGTTATTGTATTCTTCATTTCTGTTTTGTTGTTATTTATACTTTCTAACTCTTTGTTAAAAAATTCTAACTTCTCACTCTGTACATACAGTTTTTTCCCAAGTTTTTGATCATCTTTACAATTGTTACCATGAACACTTTCTTTGGAAAATTGCCTATCTCTACTTCACTTAGTTCTACTGGGGTTTTATCTCATTCCTTTGTATAGAGCATGTTCTTCAAGCCACCTCATTTTGTCTAAGTTGCTATTATATTTTTATGCATGTGGTAGTTTAGTTACATTTCTCAGCCTTAGAGAAGAGGCCTTCTGTAGGAGACATTCTGTGCATCCCAGCAGTGCTCACTCCTTTCATCATCCACATTATATGTTCTGGGGCTTTCCCATAATAGAGCTATGTGGGTCCTTCTGTTGTTGCAAATTAATTATGTGGGCAGTCTGCAGGCTTGCTTAGTCCCTAGCCTTGTTCATTGCCACCTTGTACAAATGATGTTGGCTGCTATCTATTGGGACCAGGTCGTGAGGCAATTGGCTGTAGAACCATAGAGGGCCTCAGGACAAGTGCAGGTTTAGTAGTGGGTAGAGTTCATTGACTGTTTCCTTTCCCAAGTCCTAAAGACTCCAAAGCCTTTACATACCCACTGGCAGGTAAAGCCAATTCCTGGAGTTAGTGCTAGACTACTGGCAAGGATAACTGATTAGTGAAATCTAGCTACAGGTTCCAGAGATCTCAGAACTTGTTTCAGATTATTGGTGTGTATGTATATCAGGAGGGGCAAGGGAGTCCCTGACACAGTTGGGTACGGAATCTAGGGTGTTCTGAAGATTGTATTCGACTGTTAATGGACAAGGCCAGGGCCTAGCTGGCCCCAGAATAGGGTCTGGCCTGCTGTAGGTGAGTTGGGCCTACAGGCTGCAGAATTATAATTTTCTTGCATCTGATATCTGCCCCTTTGTGGATGATGTTGGTCTAGAGGCTACTGCAGGCTTCCTGGGGGGATGGTCTGGTACCTACCCACTGGTGGGTAAAGCTGGGTCTTGGCCATCTGGTGGGCACAGCCATGACTAGGGATATATCTTAAGGCGGCTTAGGGCTCAGGAATTGGCAGTCTATTTGCTGATGAGTGGCACTATATTCTTGCCTCATTCGTTTTTGGCCTAAGACATCCGAGCACTGATTCCTACTGTTGGGTGGGGCCAACACCAGGTCTTGGTGCTAATAAGCCAAGATGGCGGCCACCAGCAGCTATGTTCACAGAAGGAGAACTTTCCCAAATATTGCCACCAGTGTTCATGTTCCCAGGGTGACCACACTCACCTCCCTAGAAGACTGGAAACCAGCCTGTAGGTCTGGCCCAAGCACCTGTCAAATTACTGCTTTTGCCCTGGGTCCCAGTGCATGTGAGATTTCATGTGTGCCCTTTATGAGTGAAGTCTCTGTTTCCTCCAGTTCTACAGGCCTTCTGAAGTTAAGATCCACTGGCTTCAAAGCCAAATACTCTGAGGACTTGTCTTCTTAGTGGAGGACGGCCGGGCTGTGGAAGCTGATATGCAGCAAAAACCTCACTCTTGTGGGAGAATCTCTGCAGTATAATTATTCTCCAATTTGTAGCTTGTCAGCCCAGGGATATGGATTTGATTTATTGTGAGTCTACTCCTCTTACATATCTCATTGTGATTCCTTCTTAATGTCTGTAGTTGTAGAAGACCTTTTCTGGTATGTTCCAGTCTTTTTCATCAGTGGTTGTTCCACAGATATTTGTGCTTGTGGTATGCTCCTGAGAGGTGAGCTCAGGGTCTTTCTACTCTGCCATCTTGGTCACACCTCTTCTCTTCCATCTTTTAATTCACTAATTCCAGCCTTTGCAAGATCATGTTTGCTGCTTAATACTATTATAACTTACTATTTAATATTTTTAAAATTTGTATTTATAATATATTCTCATTTCCAAGATTTCTATCTAATCAATTTTTACACATCTGTTTATATATTTATGGATACATTTCTTAAATGTTCAAATTCCCGTGAGTTTGATATTGTTTCTAGTAATACAGGAATTGATATAATTAATAAACATTTTAATGGCATTACCCTCCTCATGAAATTGTACTAACAGGTTTTGTTTTGATCTATATTCTTTTTTTAAAAAATTTTTTGGTCTATATTCTGATTTTCATCAGGTATTAACATCAGCCATAGACCATGGTTGCACTGCATTAAGAAGGCATTTCTGTATTCCTGCAGGATCAACTCCTACTTGCATCTGTTTGGTCTCTGAGTTTCACCAGGTCCAAACTGAATTTCATGCTAATTCATTAGAGTTTACAGTTTCTATCCCACCAACCATTCCATCTTAAAAACTAACACGTTTCAAACGTGGCATTCTAATCTGTCACTGATTTTTTTTTTTGGTCTATGGCATAGTCCAGATATCTTTATTCTATGAACATGGGCTGATTTGCAGATAAAGTTTCCTATTTACAAAGGGAGCACTTTTTAAAAATCTACATTCATTCAAAAAATTATTTTCTTGTAGCGCTTCTGAGACACTCTCATTGCCATGGGGGCATATAAACCCTAGCTCCTAAAACTGATCTTACTGTGATTAGTTTATTTTCAATTTATACTCAAAACCATGGGATATTTCTTTATTTCTGTAGTATAGAGGTTTCCATTTCTTTCAAGTTTACCATGCATATTTTATAAATATTCAAAATATTTCTTCAACATTTCCATGTGTTAAAATTGAAGTGGGGTGCAAAGGGTACTCTTAACTTACTTAGGCTTTTTTTGTTTGCTTGTTTCAACTTTATTTCATTGTGTGTATGGTCTAGTTTTCTTCTATTGCTTTAAAAACACAAAATAAGTACATTATAAAATATTAATTAAGAGAGTGAAATATTTTCATAGTTTCACTTTTTTCTAGAGTAAAGCTCTTTTCCTTCTTTCTGCTATGTAATCACTTCAAACATTTTTTTGTTTCAGTTCAGTTTCAGTTCAGTCGCTCAGTCATGTCCAACTCTTTGTGACCCCATGAATTGCAGCATGCCAGGCCTCCCTGTCCATCATCAACTCCCAGAGTTCACCCAAACCCACGTCCATCGAGTCAGTGATGCCATCCAGCTATCTCATCCTCTGTTGTCCCCTTCTCCTCCTGCCCCCAATCCCTCCCAGGATCAGAATCTTTTCCAATGAGTCAACTCTTCGCATGAGGTGGCCAAAGTACTGGAGTTTCAGCTTTAGCATCATTCCTTCCAAAGAACACCCAGGACTGATCTCCTTTACAATGGACTGGTTGGATCTCCTTGCAGTCCAAGGGACTCTCAAGAGTCTTCTCCAACACCACAGTTCAAAATAATCAGTTCTTTGGTGCTCAGCTTTCTTTACAGTCCAACTCTCAAATCCATACATGACCACAGGAAAAACCATAGCCTTGACTAGACGGACCTTTGTTGGCAAAGTAATGTCTCTGTTTTTGAATACGCTATCTAGGTTGGTCATAACTTTCCTTCCAAGGAGTAAGTGTCTTTTAATTTCATGGCTGTAATCACCATCTGCAGTGATTTTGGAGCCCCAAAAAATAAAGTCTGACACTGTTTCCACTGTTTACCCATCTATTTCCCATGAAGTGATGGGACCAGATGTTTAGCAATTCTTGAATTCAAAATAGCTATCCAGTGTTTTTTTGCTTTCCAAGTGACAAAATGTTTTATTGCCCCTTTCAAAAACTGTGTCTAGAAATTAAAAATAAAATAAAAATTTGGGTGGTATATTCTTTGATACAGATAAAAGTCCTCCCATTGACTGTCTGGAGGGAGAATATATAGAGTTTATTTCATTGTTTATAGTATTTAACTGAAAGTTCTACATTTGGGGAACTGGCTCTTAACTTGAAGAATTTTCCAATTGAGATGCATTCACTTCATTTTGGTGGAAGAGGTGATTCCAGTGCTATAATGGCTTTTTGGATAATAACCAATTTATATGTAACTCAGCAATATTATCCTAACACTTATCTGCTAATTTTCCTCTTAATAGCCAAGGTTCTCAGATGTTCTTCTAAGAGGTTCTAACATCTTCTTTCTTATCACATTAAATAACAAGACAGCTTTCAGAATGGGAGAAAATAATAGTAAATGAAGCAACTGACAAAGAATTAATCTCAAAAATAAAGAAGCAGCTCATGCAGCTCAATTCCAGAAAAATAAATGACCCAATCAAAAAATGGGCTAAAGAACTAAACAGACATTTCTCCAAAGAAGACATACAGATGGCTAACAAACACATGAAAAGATGCTCAACATTACTCATTATCAGAGAAATGCAAATCAAAACCACAATAAGGTACCATCTCACACTGGTCACAATGGCTGTTATCAAAATGTCTACAAACAATAAATGCTGGAGAGGATGTAGAGAAAAGGGAACCCTCTTACATTGTTGGTGGGAATGCAAACTAGTACAGCCACTATGGAGAACAGTGTGGTGATTCCTTAAAAAATCTGGAAATAGAACTGCCATACAACCCAGCAATCCCACTGCTGGGCACACACACCAAGGAAACAAGAATTGAAAGAGACACCTATACCCCAGTGTTCATTGCAGCACTGTTTATAATAGCCAGGACATAGAATCAACCTAGATATCCACTGGTACGTGAATGGATAAGAAAGCTGTGGTACATATACACAATAGAATATTACTCAGCTATTAAAAAGAACACATTTGAACAAGTTCTTATGAGGTGGATGAAACTGGAGCCTATTATACAGAGTGAAGTAAGTCAGAAAGAAAAACACAATACAGTATATTAATTCATATATATGGAATTTAGAAAGATGGTAACAATGATCCTATATGTGAGACAGCAAAAGAGACACAGATATAAAGAACAGACTTTTGGACTCTGTGGGAGAAGGTGAGGATGGGATGATTTGAGAGAATAGCATTGAAACATGTATATTACCATATGTGAAATACGTGACTGGTCCAAGTTTGATGCATGAAACAAGGCACTCAAAGTCAGTGCGCAGGGACAACCCAGAGAGATGGGATGGGGAGGAAGGTAGAGGGGGGTTCAGGATGGGGGGGACACATATACATCCATGACTGATTCATGTGAATGTATGGCAAAAACCACCACAATATTATAAAGTCATTAGCCTACAATTAAAATAAATAATTTAATTAAGAAATAAAATAAAAAACATATTTTACATGTGTTTATTTTGTATTTTCATGAGAATACAAGTTTACTTTTTCAAAAGTTACATTATAATATACCTATTTCTTCATCCAAGTGCTGTTGGATTATTGAACTCATATCTCATAAACAAATTGCAGAGTGCAGGTTGCAACTAATTTTCTAGACTAGATTCACTATTCTGAGGGTGCATCACCTCTAGCTACCATTGTCTTATTATCTAACTACTAGATAGTGTGTCTGTTTTCAGTTACTGCTTTAACATATTACCACAAAATTAGAAGCTTAAATAACACTAATGTATTAAATCTTATCTGTTGTTTAGAAGTCCTACATAGATTTCACTGAGCTAAATTCATGTTATCGACAAGACTGCATACCTTTCTCAAGATTCTAGAAGAGAAATCCTAGAATTTTCCTTGCCTTTTCTAGTTTCTAGAAAACCACCCACATTCTTTAGCTCCTTGTTTCCTCCTTCATCATAAGCAGTAACTTGCATCTCTCTGACTATTTTTCCATAGTCACTTGTCATTCTAACTCATCGCTTCCTCCTCTCACCTCCACCTCCATTTTAAGAACTCTTGAATTACTTCAAACCTACTGGGATAATCTAGGTTAATCTCCTTTTTTAAGGTTGGTTAGCAATTTAATTTCATCAGTGACCTTATTTTTCATGTAACTGACATATTTACAAAATCTGGGAATTAGGGTATAAATATCTTTGATAGGGATTATTCTGTGTATCACAGGTATTAGTAATTGTTTTCTATGAATAATTGAAATTTTCTAATTTCATTTTTGCTAAGTGCAATGTTTCAAAAATATTTAAGAATCCTGAGAGTATTCTGAGAGAACTGAACCTTAAATGGTTAACAAAATGAGCTTCCACCTTTACAAAGTGTATAATTTATTTCAGTAATCTTGTTTCAGAAAGAGTCTCTTTGATGGTCATTTCCTCCTATGACATGAATTAGAGTAATGTCCAGGAGTTGGTAATGGAAAGGGAAGCCTGGCGTGCTGCAGTCCATGGGGTCACAAAAAGCTGGACATGACTAAGCAACTGAAATGAACTGAACTGAACTGAATGAGGTAAATGCAACAAGTGTAGCCTTTGAAGGAACCAGCTACTGAATGGAAATGAAAAGAGGAGATGACTACCAAACTTTAGTTATGGCAGATGTTCTAGTATCTGATATAAGGAAAATTTGAGAAAGATTTTGAAATGGGCATAATGATTACTGGATATATTTTTAATGGAATGTAGAGCATATTCTAGCAGACCTTTTACGATTATCTGAATCTATAAGGGGGTCTTACTGTTTTCATCACTGACAAATTTCATGTTTCTGCAAATTGTACAGAACTGATGTCAACACAAATCAATTTTTTCCTTAAAAATGTGAATTTTTCCAATAAAGATACAATTGATTTTCACTTCTGTTAAAGAAAGCCAGAGCTAGACAGTAGTTTAAGGGGTGAAAATCAGATTTTATTCAGAAATTATTGCAATAGATGAATAGTGAACTCAGTATAAAGCTAAGTTAAATTCCTAGAACAACCTGGACAATGCATGGGGTTGGTGGTGGGCAGAGTGTTACTGGAGAGAAAATACTAAAAGAAAACATCAGGAGTATGATGGATTCTGGCTAAAACTACTTGGAAGAATTTTTGTGAAAGTCAAGTAGGGTGATCAGAGGCCAGGGTGGGGGATGATAAACTTGACATGATATGGAGGGTGATCAGACATTAACGGTGAGGAAGCTTCTTTAAACTTACTCAGCAGGATTCTTGCTACAATTAGGTTACAAAGGTCCAACAATCACAGACACAGAAGCCCAGTATTGAACCATAGTTGTGAAGAGGACCTAGAGGAGACTGATTCAAGTTTGATCAAGATGACAATCTTTGTCACTTTCCTTAAAGAAGACATTAAGCACTTTCACATTTATTAGGAAAGTTTTGAATATTCTTGATTAGATATATATGTGTGTGTATATAGGTGTATACACACACACACACACATATGCATACATATATGACATGTTTTTGTGAAATGAAATATTTTCTTATATACCAGTAAACAAGCATGTCACAGCCATTAGGGATTCCAGCCTTCCAAACGCAAATTTTTGAGCCCAGGTGAAGCAATACCAGCCATCCAGCAGCTATCAGCCACTTCCTCCCCAGTAAGAGCTGATGAGCTCTGAGGGATGCTAGAAAGCTCAGGAGGCAGCCAGCTGCTACATCTGCCTTTCCTTAGGACAAATGAAGAATAAAGGGTGAGAACAACCAAAAAGTAGGATTTGGCCCCAGATAGCTGAGATGCATAAGAAAGAAATTATTTCATTAAGTCTAGACACTTGCATCTTCCCATATATAGAAGAGTGCTAAATCCCTTAATGCAAGAGATCTGGCTTTCCTTAATTAGCAGTGATCTTTTAATATTCAAATTACCTGCCCCTTGCTGCAAACTTCTATATAGCCTGGCTCCTACTCCAACTTGCCTCCTCAGAAACAGTTCTCTTGGGGTCACCTGAGATGCTGTCTCTTGGGCTGGAAATCCTAACAATTTCCACAGAATAAATCTAGCTCTTAACTTTGAAGGACATGAGCATTTTTTCAGTTGACACATTTTAATACCTTTCTAGTACCCTCATTCAATGGCATCCCACTCCAGTACTCTTGCCTGGAAAATCCCATGGACTGAGGAGCCTGATAGGCTGCAGTCCATGGGGTCTCTAAGAGTCGGACACGACTGAGCGACTTCCCTTTCACTTTTCACTTTCATGCATTGGAGAAGGAAATGGCAACCCAGTCCAGTGTTCTTGCCTGAAGAATCCTAGGGACAAAGGAGCCTGGTAGGAGGCCATCTATGGGGTCACACAGAGTCGGACATGACTGAAGCGACTTAGCAGCAGCAGCACAGCAGTATCCTCATTAATGAGTTAAATGAAATCATTGACACACATTCATTTAAAATTTTTATGAGTTAAGATTTTACTTCTCTTTTTTTGAAAACTCCCTTTAACACAGATGAAGGAATGCAGACTAAGGTTCCCAAGTGATGTTTTCTCTGTCATATCAGTCTGCTGTCTATCATTTTTCAATTGTCTTCGAACTTGGGAACAATTCATTCCATACATTGACTAATCATAGAATACATTTTGTTTCCATTGCAATTAGCTACTCTTGAATGATTTTAAATAAGAAATTTTGTGATGATAACTTAGAGAGATCAACTGAGGAATGAAAAAAAGAAAAAAACAAAGCACAAAGAGCTATGAGTTTATTTTTATTCTGTGTCTTACTGAGTACTGTAGCCTGGGAAACAGCCTCTCCAATCGCTCTGAGGGATTGCTCCAAAGAGGTCAGGGGAGAGGCCAGTATATATGTGATTTTAGCTGGGGAATCTATGCAATCAAGTCTACATCTCCATAAAAGGCCACTTCCTTTTAGTCAGATATCAGTTATTAGTTTTAGAACTTTTTCAAGTATGGGAAGATATAAGAATCTTGGTTCATATAAATTTCTCCTAAAATATATCTAACTATGTAAGGGTTTGTTTTTCCTGTTTTCCTAAAGGACAAAATGCCTTATTCTGAGTTATTTCAAGGTGTACTACAGGTCTGCAACTGCACTGGCTACGGACTTGATCTTTGCAGAACTGGAAAGGCAGGAAATTTTTTTTTTTTTTTTCCTTTAAGGAGAAATGAACAGTAAACTTTATACACGATCCTCCTCTTAAGGCAAATTCTAGAAAAGAAGTATGTCCATAGAAAGAAGAAGATCCACAGACATAGGGAAAAAAAGTAGAAACAAAGAAAATGTTCAAACTGCATTTTTTTACATACAACTCTGCTCAAGCTCAGAGGTTTTATTCCTAACATGGAGTATAGTGGGAAGAAAGAGAGGAAGATGAGAGAACAAAAGTTGATGATAACAGTGAATTTGTGTGAGAAGCTGACTGATTTCTTCCCTCTTAAAATTCATGATGGGATTCTGCTTAGTTTAATATGTATGGGCATGTGTGTGTTTTTTCTCTTTCAGCTTGGATAACAATAACATCAATATTTTCTTTAGAATGTTCCACCCCAGAGCATGGTAGAATGTAAGGCAATTGGAAGTCACACAGAGTGAGAACCCCTTAGGTTGCCTGGAAGCAACTTAACCGAGTGGGAGCCAATGTTACTGTTTCTCTTCAATTATGCTTGTTCTTTTTTGTTTTTCCTTTTCAAGCCTGTTTTGGATTGTGGAACCTTGAATTGGAAACTCAACATTAGCAATTCAAATTCTAAACTCAGCTTTTTAATGCTAAATACTTGTAGATATCATTTGAGAAGATTGTCAAGTTAAACAATGTAGATTTTTCATATATACAGCAAAGTGACTTTGCAGATATTACTCAGTTAAGATCCAAGCCATGATATTCATCTTGTGCTTATGCATAAAATCCAAAACCAGCAAAGTATTTTGTAAATTCAGCATTTAGTTATCTCTTACCCATTAAGGGAAAGAAAAGCAAACATTTCCCCCTCCCAACACTTTTATTCATGCCTGAAGCTAAGCAAGGAGGAAGGGAAAAGGTTTTTAGAATTACAAATAGAACCTTTAAATTGTAGAAACTTGCTAATTTCATTTATGAAAGCACTGTCTAACTTCTGCTTTCTCTCCCAGTTGTTATTCAAATCTTTGTCCCTAGCCAAAGAGAAAAAGAGAGAATAATCCTACTAGGAATTTAGTGAGTTTTCTTTTAGAGATCAGACATAAATGCTACATATTTCAATATGCAAATTTAATACAACAGATTGCCAAGAAATGAAAAATGATTGTATGTTTAGCCCTAGGAAGTTAGCCTAGCTTAATAGGGTTGACAATGAGTTAAGGAGTGCCCACTTGCAAAACTTAAACAGGGAGGAAATTTTGTATAAATTCCTTGCCTAACAGGAAGGGACTCTTTAAAGTGAGCTGGATTGCTAAGACCTGGATTCTCCCAAATTAACCATAGCATTCATATAAAAGGTTTCCTGTGTAAAATAAAGATCATTTTAGGTTATCTCTGAGATTATTTTCTTTCTGAAATTAGAAGATATCTTTCTAGAATATCCAATAAACTCACATTCAAGGGAAGTACCTCTAGCACATATGGGTCACTCTGTTTTGTGGTAGTTATACACAAATACGGAGTTTTCACCCCCAGTCTGTCTGGTCATCATCCTTGTCTTATGTTTCAGTCTTGTGTACTTTGCCCTTTTAAAGCATACCCAGTTTGTTTAACTAACAAACGAGGAAATTTCATCAAGTTAATTTACATTTGTAGGCACCCAAGTGGTAACTAGTCAAGTTGTTTGTTTCTTTGCTTTGGCCATGCTACATAGCTCAAAGGATCTTAGTTGGAGCTCCCCAACCAGAGGCTGAACCCAGGGCCATGAGCAGTGAAATTATTAAATCCTAACCACTGGACTGCCAGGGAGTTCAAGGTTTTTCTCTTTAATTCTTCTTCTTTTGTGTGTGTTATAAGATTCAGCCACCTAGTATTTGGAAATTGAAAATTATTTCCTCTTTTAGATTTACAGTAATCATTCAGGCAGGTTGTCAATATCCATTTCCAGCTTACATGACTCTTCCATAGTGCAACTCTAGGAATTAGTTCAAAACTGTCTTTGGCTAGAAAATTAGGCAAGATAAATCAAAGATGGTCAGAAGAAAAACAAAATCCTCCATCACCTTGAGTTGGAGTTGGGTAAGGAAAATAACAATTTACCCAGAATCCAGTTTGAAGATCCAGAATTATTTTCACATTTTGGTAGCATGTCACAACCCATATGGCTCCTGCTGTATTTAATTAAAAAACAATAATAATCTTTGGATTATATAGTATTTCTTCAATTATATCATGTGGCAGAGTGGCAGAATATGCCACCCCAAAATATAACTTGTTTGTAAGGGAAATTCACATTTATTTATATTTCTCCATTTTTGAATAAATCTTACTTATTTCTAAATCACCGTTTATAAGGGCATCTCCCCCTCTGTACCAAGAAGAGAAGGATGGCTAAGTTACATGACACTTAACAATGGAGAAGACTCTGATAGAAAAAGGAGTCCAAAATGGTGGTGGCTAAAGGACAGAGAAACGGAAAAGCCCCCGCAAACGAAACAAAAGAAAATCCAAGAACCAGAATGAGAACTTCAGATGAAACAAGCACACCTCCTTCTTGGCCACCCCAATTTGTATAAAGCAGGCTTAAGGGCAGGGAAGGGGAGGGGACAAATGTATAAAAGGAGGAAGCCAAGATGGATTGAGGCTTCTCCTTTGGGGTCAGCCTGCCCTCACATCTCAAAGGTGTACTAACCTTTGCTTGCAAAATAAAATTGAGCTGTAACCGAGATGTAACACTGGTCCACCATTTCAAATATTTGCTGTGGTGAAACAGAACAGGAAAATGACACACTTCCCCAGCATATCTGGTGCCATGACTCGAATTTTTTTCAGGGTGATTTTTCCTTTTATTTATTTATTTATTTTTAATTTATTTACTTTTTATTGAAGGATAATTGCTTTACAGAATTTTGCTGTTTTCTGTCAAACCTCAACATGAACCAGTTATCAGTTCAGTTCAGTTCAATCGCTCAGTTGTGTCCGACTCTTTGCAACCCCATGAATCACAGCAAGCCAGGCCTCCCTGTCCATCACCAACTCCCAGAGTTCACTCAAACTCACATCCATAGAGTCAGTGATGCCATCCAGCCATTTCATCCTCTGTCGTCCCCTTTTCCTCCTGCCCCCAATCTCTCTCAGCATCAGAGTCTTTTCCAATGAGTCAACTCTTCGCATGAGGTGGCCGAAGTAGTGGAATTTCAGCTTTAACATCATTCCTTCCAAAGAACACCCAGGGCTGATCACCTTCAGAAGGGACTGGTTGGATATTCTTGCAGTCCAACGGACTTTCATGAGTCTTCTCCAACACCACAGTTCAAAAGCATCAATTCTTTGGCGCTCAGCATTCTTCACAGTCCAACTCTCACAACCATACATGACCACTGGAAAAACCATAGCTTTGGCTAGCCAGACCTTTGTTGGCAAAGTAATGTCTCTGCTTTTGAATATGCTGTCTAGATTGGTCATAACTTTTCTTCCAAGGAGTAAAATATATGAATCAGTTGTAAGTGTGTGTATATATATATATATCCTCTTCCTTTTGAATCTAATCTCCCTCACATCCCACTCCTTTAGGTTGATGCAGAGCCCCTGTTTGAGTTTCCTGAGTCATACACCAAATTCCCTTTGGCTATCTATTTTACATATGGTAGTATAAACCATGTTCGGAGAAGGCAATGACAACCCACTCCAGTACTCTTACCTGGAAAATCCCATGGACGGAGGAGCCTGGTAGGCTGCAGTCCATGGGGTCGTGAGGAGTCGGACACGACTGAATGACTTCACTTTCACTTTTCACTTTCATGCACTGGAGAAGGAAATGGCAACCCAGTCCAGTGTTCTTGCCTGGAGAATCCCAGGGATGGGGGAGACTGTTGGGCTGCTGTCTATGGGATCACACAGAGTCGCACACGACTGAAGCGACTTAGCAGCAGCAGCAGCAAACCATGTTACTCTTTCCATACATCTCACCTTCTCCCCTCTCCCCATGTCCATAAGTCTATTCTCTATGTCTGTTCCTCCACTGTTGCCTTGTAAATAAATCCTTCAGTACCATTTTTCTAGATTTCATATGTATGCATTAGAATGTGATATTTATCTTTCTCTTTCTGACTTCCATCTCTCTGTATAATAGGTTCTAGGTTCATCGACCTCATTAGAACTGACTCAAATGTGTTCCTTTTTATGGATGAGTAATATTGCATTGTGCATATGTACCACAACTTCTTTATCCATTTATCTGTTGATGGATATCTAGGTTTCTTCCATGTTCTAGCTATAGAAAATAGTGCTGCAATGAACAATGGGATACATGTATCTCTTTCAATTTTGGTTTCTTCAAGGTATATGCCAAGGAGTGGGATTGCTGGGTCATATGGTGGGTTTAGTCATAGTTTTTTAAGAAATTTCCATACCATCTTCCATAGTGGTTTTATCAATTTACATTCCCACCCAGAGTGCAAGAGTGGTTCCTTTTCACTGCATCCTCTCCAGCATTTATTGTTTGTAGACATTTTGATGATGGCCATTCTGACCAATGTGAGGTGATATCTCATTGTAGTTTCAATTAGCATTTCTCTAATAATGAGCGATGTTGAGCCTCTTTTCATGTGTTTGTTAGCCATCTGTATGTCTTCTTTGGAGAAATGTCTGTTTAGGTTTTTTTCCCACTTTTTGATTGGGTTGTTTGCTTTTTTGGTATTGAGTTGTATGAGCTGTTTGTATATTTTGGAAATTAAACCTGTGTCAGTTGTTTAATTTGCTATTATTTTCTCCCATTCTGAAGGTTGTCTTTTTCACCTTGCTTATAGCTTCCTTTGCTGTGCAAAAGCCTTTAAGTTTAATCAGGTCCCACTTGCTTATTTTGTTTTTATTTCCATTGCTTTAGGAGGTGGTTCATAGAGGATCTTGCTTTGATTTATGCCATCAAGTGTTCTGCCTATATTTTCCTCAAAGAATTTTATAGTTTCTGGTCTTACATTTAGGTCTTTAATCCATTTTGAATTTATCTTTGTGTATGGTGTTAGGAAGTGTTGTAATTTCATTCTTTTACATGCAGCTGTCCATTTTTTTTCCCCCAGCACCATTTATTGAAGAGCCTGTCTTGCCCCATTGTATATTCTTGCCTCCTTTGTCAAAAATAAGGTACTCATAGGTGCATGGGTTTATTCCTAGGCTTTCTATCTTGTTCCATTGGTCTATGTTTCTGTTTTTGTTTTGTTCTGTTTTGTTTTGACTGCAGCTTTGTAGTATAATCTGAAGTCAGGAAGGTTGATTCATCCAGCTCCATTCTTCTTTCTCAAGACTGCTTTAGCTATTTGGGGTCTTTTGTGTTTCAAAATGAATTGTGAAATTTTTTGTTCTATTTCTGTGAAAAATGCCATTGGTAATTTGATAAGGATTGCATTGGATCTTGCACTTGGTAGTATAGTCATTTTCACAATATTGATTCTTCTTACCCAGGAACATGGATTATCTCTCCATCTGTCTATGTCATCTTTGATTTCTTTCATCAGTCTTATAATATTCTGTGTACAGTTCATCTCCTTAGGTATTTAATTACCTAAATACCTAATATATTCCTAGATATTTAATTCTTTTTGTGGCAATGGTGAATGGTATTGATTCCTTAATTTCTCTTTCTGATTTTTTATTGTTAGTATATAGAAACGCAAGTGATTTCTGTGTATTGATTTTGTATCCTGCAACTTTGCTAAATTCACTGATTAGCTCTAGTAATTTTCTGATACTATCTTTAGGGTTTTCTATGTACAGTATCATGTCATCTGCAAATAGTGAGTTTTACTTCTTTTCCTATCTGGATTCCTTTTATTTCTTTTTCTTCTCTAATTGCTGTAGATAGGACTTCTGGAACTATGTTGAATAATAATGGTGAAAGTGGGCACCCTTGTCTTATTCCTGATCTTAGGGGGAATGCTTTCTGTTTTTCACCACTGGGAATAATGTCTGTTGTTGGCTTATCATATATGGCCTTTACTATGTTGAGGTAGGTTCCTTCCATGCCCATTTTTTGAAGAGTTTTAATCATAAATGGGTGTTGAATTTTGTTAAGTGCTTTTTCAGCATCTATTGAGATGATCATATGGTTTTTATCTTTCAATTTGTTAATATAGTATATTACATTGATTGATTTGCATATACTGAAGAATTCTTGCATCCCTGAAACAAATCCAACTTGATCATATTGTATGACCTTTTTGATGTGCTGCTGAATTCTGTTTGCTAAAATTTTGTTGAGGATTTTTGCACCTATGTTCATCATAGGTGAACCTAGGTATTGGCCTGTGGTTTTCTTTGTATGTGTTATATTTGTCTAGTTTTGGTATTAGGGTGATGGTGGCCTCATAGAATGAGTTTGGAAGTGTACTTTCCTCTGTAATTTTTTGAAAGTGTTTTAGAAGGATAGGGATTAGCTCTTCTCTAAAGGTTTGATAGAATTCTCCTGGCAAGCCATCTGGTCCTGGGCTTTTGTTTTTTTGGGAGACTTTTATCACAGCTTCAATTTCAGTGCTTCTAATTAGGTTGTTCATAATTTCTATTTCTTCCTGGTTCAGTCTCAGAAGATTGAAATTTTCTAAGAACCTGTCCAGGTTGTCTATTTTATTGCCATATAGTTGTTCATAATAGTCTCTTATAATCCTTTGTGTTTCTTCACTGTCTTTTGTAATCTCTCCTTATTCATTTCTAATTTTGTTGATTTGATTCTTCTCTCTTTTTTTCTTGATGAGTCTGGCTAGAGGTTTGTCAATTTTGTTTATCTTCACAAAAACAAGTTTTTAGTTTTATTAATCTTTACTATTGTTTCTTTGATTTTTTTCCCATTTATTTCTGCTTGGATCTTTATGATTTCCTTGCTTCTACTAACTTTGGATTTGTTGTTGTTGTTTTCTTCTTCTTTTTTTTACAGTTGCTTAAGTTGTAAAGTTAGGTTGTCTATTCGATGCTTTTCTTGTTTCTTGAGGTAGGATTGTAATATTATAAACTTCCCTCTCAGAACTACTTTTGTTGCATCCCATAGGTTTTGAGTTGTCATGTTTTCATTGTCATTTGTTTCTAGAAATGTTTTTATTTCCTTTTTTATTTCTTCAGTAACCTATTGTTTATTTAGAAATGTGTTGTTCAACCTCCATGTCTTTGTGTTTCATACAGTTTTTTTCTTGTAATTGATGCGTAGTTTCATAGCTTTGTGGTCAGAGAAGAAGCTTGATACAATTTCAATTTTCTTAAATTTACTGAGGCTTGATTTGTGAACCAAGGTGTGGTCTGTCCTGGAGAATGTTCCATGTGCACTTGAGAAGAAGGTATATTCTTCTGCATTTGAATGGAATATCCTGAAGATATCAATGAGATCCATCTCATCTATTGTATCATTTAAGACTTGTGTTTCCTTATTAATTTTCTGTTTTTATGATCTATCCATTTGTGTGAATGGGGTGTTAAAGCTTCCTACTATTATTGTGTTACTATCAGTTTCTCCTTTTATGTCTGTTAGTGTTTGTCTTATGTATTGAGGTGCTCCTATGTTGGGTACATAGACATTTACAATTGTTATATCTTTCTCTTGGATTGATCGCTTGATCATTATGTAGTGTCCTTCCTTATCTCTTGTAATATTCTTTATTTTGAGGTCTATTTTGTCAGATAGGAAGATTACTACTTCAGTTTGCTTCCCATTTGTATAGAATATATTTTTCCATCCTCTCACTTTCAGTCCATATGTGTCTTTAGGTCTGAAGTAGATTTCTTGTAGACAGTCTATATATGGGTCTTGTTTTTGTATCCATTCAGCTAGTCTGTGTCTTTTGGTTGGAACATTTAATCCATTTACATTTAAAGTAATTATTGATATATATGTTCCTATTACCATTTTCTTAATTGTTTGGGGTTGATTTTGTAGATCTTTTTTCTTCTCTTGTATTTCTTAACTATATAAGTCCCTTTAACATTTGTTGTAAAGCTGTTTGGTGGCACTGAATTCTCTTAACTTTTGCTTTTCTGAAAAGCTTTTTATTTCTCCATCAATTTTGAATGAGATCCTTGCTGGGTACAGTGATTTTGGTTGTAGATTTTTCCCTTTCAGTACTTTAAATATATCCTGCCATTCCCTTCTGACCTGAAGAGTTTCTGCTGAAAGATCAGCTGTTAAGCATATGTGGTTTCCCTTGTGTGTTACTTGTTGATGCTCCTTTGCTGCTTTTAATATTCTTTCTTTGTATTTAGTATTTGTTAGCTTGATTAGTATTAGTATATAGTATTAGTATTAGTCTTGGCATGTTTCTCCTTGGGTTTATCCTCTATGGGACCTTTGGGCCTCTTGGACTTGATTGACTGTTTCTGTTTCCATATTGGGGAAATTTTCAACTGTAATCTCTTCAAAAGTTTTCTCATACCCTTTCTTTTTCTTTTCTTCTCCTGCTGCTGCTGCTGTTGCTGCTAAGTTGCTTGAGTCATGCCCGAATCTGTGCAACCCCATAGACAGTAGCCCACCAGGCTTCCCCGCCCCTGGGATTCTCCAGGCAAGAACACTGGAGTGGGTTGCCATTTCCTTCTCCAATGCATGAAAGTGAAAAGTGAAAGTGAAGTCGCTCAGTCGTGTCTGACTCTAGCGATCCCATGGACTGCAGCCTACCAGGCTCCTCTGTCCATGGGATTTTCCAGGCAAAAGTACTGGAGTGGGGTGCCATTGCCTTCTCCATTCTTCTCCTGCTGCAGCTGCTGCTAAGTCGCTTCAGTCATGTCCGACTCTGTGCAACCCCATAGACGGCAGCCCATCAGGCTCCACCGTCCCTGGGATTCTCCAGGCAAGAACACTGGAGTGGGTTGCCATTTCCTTCTCCAATGTTTGAAAGTGAAAATTGAAAGTGAAGTCCCCTATAATTTGAATGTTGGTGTGTTTGGTATTGTCCCAGAGATTTCTGAGACTGTCTCTAGTTCTTGTAACTCAGATTTAACCTGGCTGAAACAACCTCAGCTCGGCCCCTGCTAGGTTGACCGAGCACAGCAGAAGCAAAACTCGGTGAAAGCTCATGTGGTGGAAGTTGAACACAAAGAAAACTCAGCACAGTTGAATTGACAAGAAGCCCAGTGTGCTGAAAACTGGGATAGCAAAAACAAACTTGGCAGAAAGCTCATGCAGCTCAGTCTCAGACTCCAGAAGACCTCCAGTTAAGGTAAGAGGTCCTTGCCCCTATGGCTGGAAGGACATATGGCTAACAAAATCTTACTTCCTTTACAGTCTCTCAATTCTTGTTTCCTTGAACCCCCTGTGAGCAGGCAAGCAGCAGTAAGTGCAATTGAAGGACTCTGACAGGGGCTACTCCCCAGTGTGCCCCAAAGGTTCCACTATCTGCTGTGCCCTAGTAGCTGTTGCCCACGTGAGTGAAGGTTCTTCTGTCCTTAATCTCCTTTGTGCCAAGGAGTGGGTCAATGAAAATCGTGGGCACAGGTCAGGCGTTTAGCAGTTTTTTTGGCAAGTTATGAAAGGGATTCCTCGACATGTTTTCCCACTGCTTTTTCCTCCTGTCCTTCAGCTCCTCTCTCCATCTATGCCACTGTTTGGTTGGACAGGTCATCATCTTTCCATTTCTGAAAGTTGTGTTTGAAACCGTTTACCTAGGATTGGAACTCAAACTCATGTGGCAGGGACTCTGTGCTATACTTAGTCACTCAGTCATGTCTGACTGGGCTTGAGCCTGGCCAAAACCCACAGTGCCTGGTTTCAGGACCTAATGAAGCTCAGGTTCTTGATGTTTCATTGCAAAAAAAAAAAAAAAAATCAGTGAGAGAAATAGTGATAGGTAAGAGGTAGATTTGTTCAGAAAGCAGTACAGTCCAGAGTGTGCCATCGCAGACAGTGAATGTGGTGGCCATGAAATGTGGTGTGGTTACATTAATTAATTAGTGGGAGAATCACTCCAACAACTGGGGAACCACCGACTCCTTGGTCTTTTTATAGTGCCTTGGAACTGTCATGGTGCTTCTGTGTGTGTCATTTAGCTTGCAGATTGAGGATTAAGGTTTAGTTGAATTTGACTTGTCTGCCATCTTGGATCCACTTGATTTTAATCAGTTTATGTTATGTCCTTGAGCTATGTCATTCTTTCAAAAGCTGTGCCCTGCCCCCTTTCCTCCTGTTCCTTGCTCTTTTCCTGAGCCCTGTACTGGCTCACAATGTTGCCTCTACAATCTTCTGGAGGTACAACCAGAAAGTATCTTGCCCTTGGGAGGGAAATATTATATAATATCCAATCCCTCTAGAGATTCAGGCCTTCTTTTTCCATGTTTACTACAACACGTGCAGCAACAGCATTTCTCATTGAACCTGCTAGGGTGGGTGACAGGCACACAATGTCTGCTAGGAGTCCTGCTGGTGGTATCCCTTCAGGGCAATTGGGCTTTTGGGGATAATATTTGCTGCTTTGGGAGTTAGCCCTGCAGGCCGTTTGGGCCCAAACCCTTACCACTCTTCTCCGAAACCTCCAAACACGTGGATTAAATCTCCACTCCACTTTTTGAAACATCTGGTCTGTTGTCTCCTATCATCTTGTCCTTAAGCCACTTATTAACTCCTAGAACCATGACCCTGCCCCCTCTGTAGACAACATCACTCCACCCAGCTTATTATTAAAATATTCTTAAAGCTCCTAACAGAATCAGATAACCCACTCATGTGTCATTACTTCTTCTGTTATTACCTAGAGTGGTAATAAGAGAGACAGTGAAGTGTTTACCAGTGGAAATACCCTAAACTGCTCTTATGGAGGACTAGGGGAGGAAAGCAGTGATGTACATTCCCTCTGAGCAATAAGAAGAGAAGTCTTATGGCTATTTTGCCAGGTTCCCAGTCTCAGGGCATAGGCTTGGAAGGCTTTACATCATGGTATCTATCCTCATCCACACGAACAAATTGACAATGAGTTAAGATTATAACCCCTTAGTCCTACCCAGCACTAGTCATGTTGGAGATCTTGGGGACATCCAACTCCAGCCTGAGGTTGACCTGCCTCAACTTGCCTAGAGATCTGGTCTCTGGGAGGTTGTCACTCCTCAACCTTCTCAGGGATCTGCCAGTCCAGGGATCCCAGGAGGTTGACATGCTTTGACCTGCCCAGGGATTCGATCTCCCGGAGGCTGCCATGCCTCAACCTGCCTGGGGATTTGCACCCTGACTCAGGGATGCCTGGCTCTCAGGTTTCAATAGTACTGCATAGGATAAGCTTCAGAAAGACTCACCCCTAAGGAAGTCCACCCATGGAAATAGAAGAAAGCTTATTAGTTGTGGGACTGTGCCTGGTCTCAGCAATAACTCAGGAGCCCGATAAGAACTCCAATACCTTTCTGGGAAGGCTAAAAAGAGTCCCTCCAAAAGTTTATCAATCTGGACTTAGACTCTTACAAGGGACAGGTGATTTTAAAGGACAAATTTCTGTACCAATGTGCATCAGACATGAGGATAAAATTATAACAGCTGTAGTTGCTGTTTCTTTAGATGAAATGATCCAGACAGCCACCAATAACGTTTATAACAGAACAGGAGAGGGAGACCAAGTCCCAAGAAAGGGAGAGAAGGAAGGAGACAAGGCATGCCCAGATGCTGGCCACCCTCCAAGGAAGCCCTATGGCAAATGCCAAATCTGTAGACAGGCGGGACATTGGGCCAAAGAATGTTCAAACCTTGGCAAGTCTCCTAAAATGACTTGCTACAAATTCCATCAATTGGGACATTAGGTGGCACTCTGCTCTTGGGACTCAAGAGCCTCAAGGTCAAGCACCAAGCCTTCCCTCATGATCGTTCAACAGGACTGAAGCAGCCTGCTCCAGCCAGCCTGCCTGTCACAGATAACCATCACCAGGCTTGAGCCAAGGGTGCAACTGGATGTGGCAGATAGGTCCAAGAATTTCTTGGTTGACACAGGGCTTCTTGGTTGATACCTACTCTGTTCTACTCCAGAGCCTTCTCCCAAAGGTGTACCATTTTGGGTGCAATAGGAAAAACAATTACAAAAAGATTCACCCGAGCACTTCTTTGTTGCTGGGATGGATGAATGTTTTCCCACCAGTTTCTGGTGGTCCCTGAGTGTCCTACTCCCTTATTGGGGAAAGATCTTTCTCTGCCTTTGAAATTGTACAGCTATTGAAGTCCTGATAGAAGATGCTTTAAAACTTTCCTTTGGGGGCAAACTAACTATTTTTATCAGCCACCAAGTGAAATAACTCCTGAATAGGAGAGGCCATTTATGAATGTCTGATCAAAGGATCCTCAGATATCAAGTAGTGCTGATGGAAAATCCTGGCCTGACTATATCCCCTTGTGAGGTTCTTAGCTCAGCCACCCTCCTGCCTACCCCCAAGGGCTCTCTCCCCTTTCACTCTTGCCTAGAAACTTTAAACTATTGAACAAACCCCCTAGAGTGATTGTCAGAAGATCCTCTGACCAATCCCGAGGAAGTCTGTTACACTGATGAAAGCAGCTTTGTCTTGGATGGAAAGAGCAGTAGTCTCCAATTTTGAGACCATAGAAGGTAAACCTTTGCCACCAGGTACTTCAGCCCATTGGCTGAGCTCATAGCCCTGACTCAAGCTTTAGAGCTGAGAAAAGGAAAAAGAGTAGCCATTTACATTGACTCCAAGTATGCCCTTCTGGTGCTACATGCCACCCGAGGGTCCCCAATCAAGTATAGTGATCAAATCCTTAGGATCTTGGAGGCAGTCCATCCGCCTGCTGAGGTTTCAGTCTCCCACTGTAAAGGAAGCCAAAAAGGGGGCACAGAAGCAGCATGAGGGAACCAAGCAGATGATCAGACAGCTAAGAGAGCAGCGTTACAGAACAATGACCTAATAGGGGTTGCCACCTTAGTTCCACAGACTAATTTGCCAGAAACTCCTTCATCTATTGAAGGTGAGACTCTTAAAGCTAAGAGTGAAAGCTTTCAATAAGATCATATGGGATGGTTCCAAAAGGAGGGACTCATTTTTCTGCCTGGGAACCTCCAATGGAAGTTAGTTAACTCCTTACATGCCACCACTCATTTAGGGGAGAAGGCCCTCCAAAGATTACTAGAAAGGTCCTTCAGAGGAACAGGCCTCCAAACGACTATAAGCAAGTGGTCTCCTCTTGTCCCACTTGCCAGTTAAACAACCCCCAAGGAGCTCGAATACCCCAACTGGCCCAGCTCATTGAACGGCATGTGACATACCCAGGAGAGGACTGGCAGATGGACTTCACCCAGATGCCAGTTTCTCAAGGGTATAAATACCTATTAATCATAGTAGATACATTCATAGGATGGACTGAAGGCTTTCCCACCTTGACTGAAAAAGCTGAGAAGGTGGTAAAAAAAAAAAACAAAAACTGCTCCTTGAAATCATTCTGAGATTTGGTCTGCCCAGGTCATTACAAAGTGACAATGGAACATCATTTACTTCTAAGTCACCAAAGGGGTTTCTAAAGCATTGGACATCTATTGTGCCTGGAGGCCTCAGTCTTTAGGAAAAGTAGAAAGAACCAACTAATTCTTAAAATCAGCAATAAAAAAGATAACCCAGAAGACCTCTCTGGTATGGAAGGAGCCTTTACCACTAGCTCTCCTCTGCACCCATATTGCCCCTAATGAACAGGTTGGTTTTAGTCCCTATGAGATGCTATATGGGAGACTTTTTTTTTTTTTTTTTTTTTAATGTTAATAACCTCTTCCTAGATCCAGAGGCTCAGACCCTCTGGTCTAATACCATGACCATTGGGCAATTCCAACATGATACATGCTTGTAGGTTGTCAACCAGGACCCCTGAAATTCTAAAGAACCACCACTATATGCTCCAGGGATTCAATTCCTAATTAAAGTCTGGAAGGATGGGTCCCCAAAGGCTCAACTCCAGCCCACATGGAAGGGCCCATATCCTACAATACTTTCTACCCCCACAGCAGTCAAGGAATCAGGATAAGACTCCTGGGTTCACCACTCATGAGTCAAGCTATGGAAGAAAACAGAAGAGGACACTCAATATACCCGTGAGCCCCTGGAAATCTCAGATACCTATTCAGGACTTCAATTGAGTGTCATCCTAATGTACACCCCCAAAATCAAGTTTCTGGGGATAGGATTTCTCAGGATAGCTCTAAAAAGCCAACACAGCTTGATAGGGGTATACTCCAAAATAGATAGGAGAGAGAACTCCTGATCCCTGAACAAGGAGGGACTTGAGCCATATTGAATGATACTTGTTGTTTCTGTGTAAATACCTCTAGTTAAGTTAAAGAAAGTCTCACAGTCTTCAAGAAAAACAGTCAGATCCTATGGTATCTTAGAGAACCATGTGGAGAGTCCTCAGGGTGGCTACAATCTCTCTTTGGCGGATCCTTCTCCTGCTGAGGGGAAATTTGAAGGCTTCCCTGGTGGCTCAGAGGTTAAAGCATCTGCCTGCAGGGTGGGAGACCCGGGTTCAATCCCTGGGTTGGGAAGATCCCCTGGAGAAGGAAATGGCAACCCACTCCAGTATTCTTGCCTGGAGAATCCCATGGATGGAGGAGTCTGGTAGATTACAGTCCACGGGGTCAAAAAGAGTTGGACACGACTGAGTGACTTTACAATGCCCCTACTAATCCCTGTTATCACCACACATTGATGCTTCTTATGATGGTTCTATGTTATCAATTGTCTAACCCATTTTGTCTCTGCACAGGTCAACAAGCTACAACATGCAGTGCCAGTTCAACAAGGATATGTAAAACTACACCCGACCATGAAAAATATCACTCACCCTTAGATGGATACCACTATAAGGACTCTGAGGCTTGAGACTAGCAAGAAGGGGGGCCCAATTCCCCTCACCATCCCAGCTCAGCAGGAAGTAGCTAGGGAGGCCTCAACACCCCTATTTCCAAAGAATTGAGCCTCACATCTCTTAAGAGTGGAATGTTAGGTAGTTATAATAGGAAAAAGGAGTCCAAAATGGTGGTGGCTAAAAGACAAAGAAAGGGAAAAGCCCCTGAAAATGGAACAAAAGAAAATCCACAGACCAGAGTGAGAACTTCAGATGAAACAAACACTCACCCTTCTTGGCCAGCCCAAGTTGCATATAAGTATAGTGCAGGCTCAAGACGGGGAGGAGATAAATGTATAAAAGAAGGAAGTCAAGACGGATTGCGACTTCTCCTTTGGGGTCGGCCCGCCCTTATGCCTCAAGGGTGTACTATCCTTTGTCAAATAAAACTGAGTTGTAACTGAGCTGTAACATTGGTCCAACATTTCAAATCTTTGCTGTGACGAGACAGAACCAAGGAAATTACACACTCCCCTGACATATCTGGTGCCATGACTTGGATTCAAACTGAGGTTGCTGTTAAGGAAATTTGCACACTCCCCCAACAGGTGCAAGCTCAAAAATGACGGAATGATCTTGGTTCCTTTCCAAGGTAAACCAGTCAACATCACAGTAATCCAAGTCTATTCCCCAACCACTGATGCCAAATACGATGAAGTTAAATGGTTCTATGAAGACCTACAAGACCTTCTAGACCTAACACCAAAAAAAAAAAAAAGTTTTTTTTTTTTTTTTTTTAATCATAGGGGTTTGGAATGCAAAAGTAGGAATTCAAAAGTTATCTAAAGGAACAGGCAAGTTTGACCTTGGAGTACAAAATGAAGCAGGACAAAGTCTAAAAGAGTTTTGCCAAGAGAACACACTGGTCATAGCAAACACCTACTTCCAACTCCATAAGAGACAACTCTACACATGGACATCAACAGATGATCAATATCAACATCAGACTGATGATACTCTTTGCAGTCAAATATGGAGAAGTTCTCTACAGTCAGCAAAAATAAGACATAGAGCTGACTGTGGCTCAGGTCATGAGCTCCTTATTGTAAAATGCAGGCATAAATTGAAAAAAGTAGTGAAAACCTCTAGGTCATTCAGGTATGACATAAATCAAATCTCTTATTATTATACAGGGGAGGTGATGAGTACATTTAAGGGATTAGATTGGGTAGACAGAGTACCTGAAGACCTAAGAAAGGATGTTCATAGCATTATACCAGAAGCAGTTACCAAAATCAATCCAAGAAAAAGAAATGCAAGAAGGTGAAATAGTTGTATGAGGAGGTTTAACAAATATTTGAGAAAAAAAGAGAAGTGAAAAGCAAGAGAAAAAGGGAAAGATATACACCCAACTGAATTCAGAGCTCCAGATATCAACAAGGAGAGATAAAAAGGCCTTTTAAAATTAACAATAAAAATAAATAATGAAAACAAGAGAATGGAGGACTTCCTGTGGCTCAGACACTAAAGAATCTGCCTGCAATGCAGGAGATGTGGGTTCAGTCCCTGGGCTGAGAAGATCCTCTGGAGAAGGGAATGACAATCCATCCTGTATTCTCACCTGGAGAATCCCATAGACAGAGAAGCCTGGTGGGCTACAGTCCGTGGGGTTGCAGAATCAGACATGATTGAGGGACTAACTCTACTACTACTGGAGATTTCATCAAGAAAATTGGAAATATCAAAGGAACATTTTATGCAAGGATGGGCACAATAAAGGACAGAAATAGTAAAGGGTTAACAGAAGAAGAAGAGATTAAAAAGAAGTGGCAAGAATACACAGAAGAACTATACAAAAAAAGGTCTTAATGACTCAAGTTAACCACAATGATGTAGTCACTCACCTAGAACTGGACATCCTGAAGTGTGAAGTGAAGTGGGCCTTAGGAAGTACAAGCAAAATTAGTGGAGGTGATGGAATTTCTGCTGAGCTATTGAAAATCCTAAAAGATGATGCTTTTAAAGTGATGCATTCAATATGTCAACATATTTGCAAAACTCATCAGTGGGCCACCGGACAGGAAAAGGTTAGTTTCTTTCCAATCCTAAAGAAGGGCAATGCCAAGCTATATTCAAATTATCTAACAATTGCACTCATTTCACATGCTTTCAAGGTAATGCTCAAAATCCTTCAAGTTAAGCTTCAACAGCATATAAATCAAGAACTTCCAGATGTAGAAGCTGGATTTAGAAAAGGAAGATGAACCAGAGTTCAAATTACCAATATTAGTTGGATCATAGAGAAAGCAAGGGAATTCTAGAAAAGCATCTACTACTGTTTCATTAATTTTGGTAAACCTTTGACTGTGCATATCACAACAAACCGGAAAATTCTAAAAGAGATGGGGATACCAGACCACCTTACCTATCTTAAGTAATCTGTATGCAGATCAAGAAGCAACAGCTATCTCTGGACATGAAACAGTGGATAGTTCAAAATTGGGAAAGGAGTATGACAAGGCTGTATATTGTCACCTTAATTATTTAAATTATTTGCAGAGTACATCATGGAAAATGTTGGGCTGGATGAATCACAAGCTGGAATCAAAATTGCTGGGAGAAATATCAACAACTTTTAATATGCAGGTGATACTACTCTCACGGAAAAAAGTGAAGAGGCACTAAAGGGCCTCTTGATGAGAGTGAAAGAGGACAGTGAAAAAACTGGCTTGAAACTCAACATTCAAAAACCTAAGATCTTATCATCCACTCCCATCACTTCAATGCAAATAGAGTGGGAAAAGTGGAAGCAGTGACAGATTTTCTTTTCTTGGGCTCCAGAATCATCATGGATGGTGATTGCAGCCATGAAATGAAGACATTTGGATGGAAAGCTATAACAAGTCTAGAAAATGTATTAAAAAGCAAAGACATCACATTGTTGTTGATGGTCTGCCTAGTCAAAGCTATGTTTTGTCCAGTAATTATGTGTGGAAGTGAGAGTTGGACCATAAAGAAGGCTGAATGCCAAAGAATCGATGCTTTTGAAATGTGGTGCTGGAGAAGACTTTGAGAGTGACTTGGACAGCAAGATCAAACAAGTCAATCCTAAATGAAATTAAAAAAATTAATATTCTTTAGAAGAACTGATACTGAAGCTCAAGCTCCAATACTGTGGCCACATGATGCGAAGAACTGACTCTGGAAAAGACCCTGATGCTGGGAAAGTTTGAGAGCAGGAGGAGAAGGGGGAGATAGAAGATGAGATGGTTGGATAGCATCACTGACTCAATGAACATGAGTTTGAGCAAACTCTGGGAGATAGTGAAGGCCAGGGAAGCCTACTGTTCTTCAGTCCTTAGGGTCACGATGAGCTGGGTGTGATTTATTGACTGAACAATAAGAACAAAGAAACTTGATTATAGGGGTACTCAGTTTCTCTGGTCAAATTTTCCAAAAGACAGACAGGGAGGTTGGGAAGAATATTTTGTTTTCTTTAGTTCTGTAGGTATCTTTGGGCACAGGCTTGATCACAGGATCACAGGCTTGATACCTGTCTTGGTAAAATCCCTTAGAGAAGGAAAGGGCAATCCACTCCAGTATTCTTGCCTGGAGAATTCCATGGACAGAGAAGCCTGGTGGGCTGCAGTCCATGGGGTTGCAAAGGGTTGGACACAGCTAAAGCAACACATCTTTGGGCAAAATGTTGCTTATGATCTTTCTTTTCACTGATCTAGCACTCTTGGAATAGATTCCAATTCATCATGGTAAGTAAAAATGATCAATTGGAAAAAATCTTCATGTTTAAATGAGGCAATCAAATAAAGACTAAGCTTCCCTTTCTATCACTCTACCTGGTATTTAGGCAGTGCTTTCCCTTGCCTAAACTCCAAGTCATTTATGTAACAACAATAATGGAAACTATCAGTAAACTATTATAAAAATAAATTTCTTAATTGAAATACTTAAATATCAAACTGAATCTCTCATATAAAAATCTATGAATATTTATCAAAAACCCTTAGCTCTTATGTATTCACATATGCTTCCATATACAATTTAGGCTTTTATGTTCTGAAGCACTAAGGATAAAATTACTCAATTAGCTGTCATCTAAATTGAAGAAGAAATGTAAAGGAAAATCTAAATAATTCTAGAATTATGTTTCCTTCAAGGACCAAATGAAAATACATTTTAAAAAAATCAAATAAATAATAAATACGATGCTCTGAAATAATATTCTGTGGTTTAAGCTAGAATACTGCAAGAAAGCAAAATAAATTTACCTACCACATAAGTATTGTGTTTTATACCGTGTTTGCTTTTCTCATTTTGAGTAGCCTTTTAGTAACCCAGTGAAATCTTGAAATCCAAGACACTGGAATTTCAAGGTTTGGAATTTCATTGGAAATACATCTGACTAACACTCAAACACAGGGATACAAAAGAGGAACAATCAATAAACCCTCCTAATAGCCAACTTATCAAAGATCTTAAGATCTGTTAAATGAATAATATGAATGCGAAAACCAGTGTTCCTTCTTCTTGACTGATTTCATATTTGTGTTTTGCTCCACAGTCCTTCTGTTGACTTCCCTTAGGTCTTTCATTGATGTTAGAAATACCTTTATTGTTATACCTCAGCTTGTATTTCTTTCTCAAGTTTTCATCCTTCCCTAGGGCTACATACCTCTCAAGCCCTCTCTCATTTCTAACTGACATTTTTATCTTTTCAGAGATTTTTAACTGGTACAAAAAACTAAACAGACTGGGACACATTGACATCTATCAGAAAATATGAACCTAGCCTAAAAGGGATTATAGAACAATTAGCAAGATCAATGAAGAAGAAAAAAACAAAAATACATGTGATTGATTTCGTGCTATATGACTGACTAGATTACCTCATGTTATAATGTGACCATTCTCCTGTTCAGAGGAAAGGTAGAATATTTCTTCCAGATAATTCTTAACATATTTGAAGATCAATTTTCAGCCACTCTTAGTTTTAAACCATTGAACAAAAATGGAATTTACATTTCAAAAGTAAGCCAGGTGTCATTTGAGCACAAGAAAGTGACTGATAGTAGCAATGGTGGGCTTCACAACTTTCATCTTCACCATTACTCCCATTTTGCATACTTTTTGGGATCTCTATAATGTTAAGTCACGGCATTAAGTCTCAAACTCTATAATAGTCATAAAGATAGGGAGCAGAGAGGTTAATAAACATTGTAATTGTGTAGACTCAAAGGAAATAGCTTACCGCTGGAGCACCAGGGGAAGTGACTCACATCTGGGGCAAAGAATGGCAGGAACAAGTATGCTGAATGGCTTTAGAAGCAAGTCAACTCTTTTGATGATCATTGCCTGCAAAATATCCCCCATCCAAATGAATCAGTCTTATTCAGTAACTCATATCATTGAAACAACATCCATTTATGATTTAATTAAGAAGTGGTTTACTAGCCATCTGCATGTCTTCTTTGGAGAAATGTCTGTTTAAGTCTACTGCTCCCTTTTTGATTTTTTTTTTTTTTCCTGCTATTGAGTTGAATGAATCACTTGTATGTTTTGGAAATTAATCATTTGTCAGTTGTTTCATTTGCTATTATTTTCTCCCATTCTAGGTGGTGTATTTTCACCATGTTTATAGTTTCCTTTGCTGGACAAAAGCCTTTAAGTTTAATTAAATCCCATTTGTTTCTTTTTTTTTTTATTTCCATTACTCTCGGAGGTGGGAAATAGAGGATCTTGCTGTGATTTATGTCATAGAATGTTCTGGTTATGCTTTCCTCTAAGAATTTTATAGTTTCTTGTTTCACATTTAAGTCTTTAATCTATTTTGAGTTTATTTTTTGTATGGTATTAGGGAGTGTTCTAATTTCATTTGTTTTCATGTAGCTGTCTAGTTTCCCCAGCCAGACTTATTGAAGACTTATTGTCTTTTCTCCATTGTATATTGTTGCCTCCTTTGTCGAAAATAAGGTATCCATAGGCATGTGAGTTTATCTCTGGGTTTTCTATCTTATTCCATTGGTCTGTATTTCTGTTTTTGTGCCAGTACCATACTGTCTTGATGACTGTAGCTAAAGATGTTCAACATTGATCATTATTAGAGAAATGTAAATCAAACCTACGATGAGATGTCATGTCACACCAGTCAGAATGGCCATCATCAAAAATCTACAAACAATAAATACTGAAGAGGGTGTAGAGAAAAGGAAGCTATCTTGCATTGTTGGTGGGAATGCAATTGATACAGCCATTACAGAGAACAACATAGAGATTCCTTTAAAAAAAACTAGAAATAAATCTACCACAAGACCTAGAAATCCCCCTACTGGACATATACCCTGAGAAAATCATAATTGAAAAACAGAAATGTAATTCAATGGTCATTGCAGCACTATTTACAATAGCTGGGACATAGAATCCACTTAGATGTCCATTGACAGATGAATGGATAAAGAAGCTGTGGTACATATATACAATGGAATATTGTGCCATAAAAAGAAATACATTTGAATCAGTTCTAATGAGGTAGTATGAACCTAGAGCCTATTATACAGAGTGAAGTAAGTCAGAAAGAGAAAAACAAATATTGCATATTAACACATGTATATGAAATCTAGAAAGATGGTAGTGATAAATCTTTTGCAAGGCAGCAGTGGAAATGCAGATAGAGAAAAGATGTGTAGGTATGGGGTGAAGGGATGGAAAGGGTGGGATGAATGGAGTAGCATGGAAACATGCACATTACCATATGTAAAATAGATAGCCAGTGGAAATGTGCTATATGACTCAGGGAGCTCAAACCAGTGCTCTGTGAAAACCTAGAGGAATGGGGTGGGACGAGAGGTCTGAGGGAGGTCCAAGAAGAAGGGGATATATGTATACCTATGACTGATTCATGTTGATGCACAGCAGAAACAAACGCACTATTGTAAACCAATTATATATCAATTAAAAAGAAATAAATTTAAAAGGTAATATGGCCTAAAGTAAAAATCATTTCATCTTAGTTTTTTCAAATATTTTAATAAAAATTCATCATTCACCATTTGAACATTTTACTTATATGTTCACATTTTGATATCTCAGCTTCTTCAACTCTAAATAAGCTTGAACTTCTAGACTGTTACTATTCTATGATTGCTTATAGTCCGAAATCATAGGACTTTATTTATAAAGATAGCTTCTAATTGTGCTTGTGAATAATGACAGTAGTTTCTAATAATTTATTGTTTAACGTTTAATATACCATGTGAATATATTATTGTTCAGGCATTTTTAAACATCAAATTCCTTTTCCAATGCCGAAAGTTTCTAGGTTAAAATTTCTGAATGCTGAGATTGTTCAGTTATGGGATTTTTTGATAAGGAATGAAACTTTCATATAGTAACCCAAGCTTTTTAAAAATACGTATTAATATATTTTAGAAGACCTAAGATTTAAGCTCATGGACAAGCAAAAATGGGAAATTAAATGGAAGTGGATTGTATAAGCAATGAAAGTAGAAAAATCAAGTATAGTAGTGTCTGAACAAGAAAAATTTCTTTACTTTGAAATTTGCTGACTACTTCCCATGCTCCCAACCACAGAAAAATTTTGCTTAACAACAATGTTTTTGTTATTATTTTATTACAGTCTGAGCTTTGTACACCAGAGGCAACTGTCTGTAGAAATAAATAAGAACTTACATGTCAATACTGTAGATCAAAATGCTAAGAGGGCAGGAAGGAAGTACTCATAAGCACTGAGATGATAGGACCATGGTCCAGTTATTAATGCTAGGGGCAAAACTAGACCCAAAGAAGAGGATAAAAGCAGTGGTTAGGCCAACCCAAGTAAGACAGATCTAATTGGAAAGCCTACCATCTGGAAAGGACCTTCCTGTGGTCTTGCAAATAGAGTAGTCTTCATTTCTTCCCAACACAAAGGATTATGCATGTATGTCTTTCCCTTTCTCCTGTTTTCAATCCCTCCTTGTCCTTCCTTATTCTTTAGGTTTAAGGGTGAGGAATAGAAGATGTAAAAGATGTAAAAGAATATATAACAGTATATGAGTATTATGACTCTCACTTCTTTAGTTTTCAATTTACTCTGCACTAGCAAATTTGGAAAACTCAGCAATGGCCACAGGACTGGAAAAGGTCAGATTTCATTCCAATCCCAAAGAAAGGCAATGCCAAAGAATGCTCAAACTACCACACAATTGCACTCATCTCACACACTAGTAAAGTGATGCTCAAAATTCTCCAAGCCAGGCTTTAGCAATATGTGAACCGGTTTTAGAAAAGGCAGACAAACCAGAGATCAAATTGCCAACATCTGCTGGATCATGGAAAAGCAAGAGAGTTCCAGAAAAACATCTATTTCTGCTTTATTGCCTATGCCAAAGCCTTTGACTGTGTGGAACACAATAAACTATGGAAAATTCTGAAAGAGATGGGAAATCAGAGCACCTGACCTGCCTCTTGAGAAACCTGTATGCAGGTCAGGAAGCAACAGTTAGAACTGGACATGAAACAACAGACTGGTTTCAAATAGGAAAAGAGGTACGTCAAGGCTGTATATTGTCACCCTGCTTATTTAACTTCTATGCAGAGTACATCATGAGAAACACTGGGCTAGAAGAAGCACCATCTGGAATCAAGATTGCCGGGAGAAATATCAATAACCTCAGATATGCAGATGACACCACCCTTATGGCAGAAAGTGAAGAGGAACTCAAAAGCCTCTTGATGAAAGTGAAAGTGAAGAGTGAAAAAGCTGGCTTAAAGCTCAGCAATCAGAAAATGAAGATCATGGCATCTGGCCCCATCACTTCGTGGGAAATAGATGGGGAAACAGTGGAAACAGTGTCAGACTTTATTTTTTGGGGCTCAACAATCACTGCAGGTGGGGATTGCAGCCATGAAATTAAAAGACGCTTACTCCTTGGAAGAAAAGTTATGACCAACCTAGATAGCATATTCAAAAGCAGAGACATTACTTTGCCAACAAAGGTCCGTCTAGTCAAGGCTATGGTTTTTCCTGTGGTCATGTATGGATGCGAGAGTTGGGCTGTGAAGAAAGCTGAGCGCCAAAGAATTGATGCTTTTGAACTATGGTGTTGGAGAAGACTCTTGAGAGTCCCTTGGACTGCAAGGAGATCCAACCAGTCCATTCTGAAGGAGATCAGCCCTGGGTGTTCTTTGGAAGTAATGATGCTAAAGCTGAAACTCCAGTATTTTGGCCACCTCATGCGAAGAGTTGACTCATTGGAAAAGACTCTGATGCTGGGAGGGATTGAGGGCAGGAGGAAAAGGGGATGACAGAGGATGAAATGGCTGGATGGCATCACTGACTCGATGGACGTGAGTCTGAGTGAACTCCGGGAGTTGGTGACAGACAGGGAGGCCTGGCGTGCTGCAATTCATGGGGTCACAAAGAGTCGGACATGACTGAGCGACTGAACTGAACTGAACTGACCTGAACTTCTAATTTAATCTTTCTTCTCTAATAGGCCAGATCTTAAAAAAATGAATTGGATTTGGTAGAAATCCAAGACATTAGAAACTAAAACTTCTCCAAGTCTCTCATGAGGCTGCTTGGAATTCCATTGCATGGTTATGTCATTCACTCTACATCTGGAGTGTGTTTTTTGTTTTTGTTTTCAGTTTATATATGGTTTCTCTGTCCTCTAACCTTCCCTGACTTAGGTAGCATTTGGTACTATGTTTCTATGTAGTTCTAATGTCATAGGGACTTTCTGTTCAAGAATTGACCATCATGTGATAATATCTATTAGCTTATTTTTTAAAAGTAGAATCTGATTGGTACTTTTTAGGTACCTCTATTCAATCACCTGAGACCTAACTGTGCCTTTAGGTGGTAGTCATGGGAAACGGAGGCAATAATGGGGCTTTTTGACCACTCAGCTAAAATTGTGGGTAAAAACCAGTTTCTCTGAGAAATACTTAGTTAAGACAATAATTCCACTATCTATCTAAGAGTCACTTATTTCAAATTTCCATCTCCCTTTATATATTTGCCAGATGGTCATCTAGCTTCTATTTAAACACTTCCTATGATAGGAAGCTCATTATCTTTGAAGTAGCCTTCCGTACTTCAGAATATTACAAATCATTCAAAACTTCCAGTTGAGATGAAATCTACCTACCTGCAAATTTGATCTCTATGTCCTACTTATGCTCTCTGGGGCAGTAAAATATCATTATATTTCAAAATGACAGGATTTTGCATATTTTTATGCAAAATCTTATGTTTTATGCAAAATCCTTATTTTCTCCTAAGAATTTCCTCTCTAAATATTTTTAATTAATTAATTTTAATTGGAGAATAATTACAATATTGTGATGGTCTTGCCATATATCAACATGAATCAGCCATAGTTATACATATGTCCCTCCCATCCTGAATCCCCCTCCGACCTCCCTCTCCACCATATCCCTCTGGGCTGTAACAAAGCACCATCATTCTGTGGGCAAAAGTAAAAGTACAAGTGGATCCACATTTTATACTGTGCTGTGATTAGTCACTCAGTCATATCCGACCCTTTTCGACCCCATGGACTGTAGCCTGCCAGGTTCCTCTGTCCATGGAGATTCTCCAAGCAAGAATACTGGAGTGGATTGCCATTTCCTACTCCAGGAGATGTTCACAACCCAGGAATCAAACCCAGATCTCCTGCATTGCAGTTGGATTCTTTACTGTCTGAGCCACCAGAGAAACCCAAGTATATTGGAGTGGGCACCCTATCCCTTCTCCAGGGGATCATCCTGACCCAGAAGTTGAACTGGGGTCTCTTGCACATGGATTATTTACCAGCTAAGCTACCAGGGAAGCCTACATTTTATACTAGAGATGTTGAAAAAATGTGTAATTTAATTTACTCTTAAATTAGAGAGCTATAGTATGATACACAGAGCTTTGACATATTAATGCCAGAGGCTCTAAGAGCAAATTCTGGTACAATCATGTGAAGACAAGCCATTTAGATAACTTGATCCATTGTAGTGAGTTAAGAAAGTAGACAAGCATGGTTAAATGACTTGTTCAATATCTACTGAATTGTGAGAAAATGGTAAAGGCAAATGGCAAAATGTCTAAGGTAATGTCCAGGCTCCTTAACCTCTCCTATAAAGACCTTCATAACTGAGATTACTCTTTTCCTTACTTTTCTCTCTAATCCCATCTTTCCTTCTCCTTTCCCTACCTACTCTCTACAGCCCAACCACAGTGCATTTCTCTAAGATCCTGTCATGGACCATACCCTACCTTGTAGCTGAGTCATCACACAACTCAGCCTTTTTCTGAAATATTTTTCCCTCAAATCTTCATTTGAATAAATTGTATTCATACTTCAGTTCCCCATATCTCCGCCCTCAGGAAGTCTTCTCTGAGCATCTGAAACCAAGTTCAGTGTCTCTGCTATGCCCTTTTTTAACATCCCATGGTTTCTTTGTTGAAGTACAAATCCATCTCTTGCTTATTCCCTTGTCTATTGTCTTCATAAACTTCAAACTTAGTGAGAGCTGATATCCATTTATTTTGTATACCAAGGACCTAGTTATAGTGATCAACATATAATAAGCATTCAAAATTATCTGTTAAATACAAAATACATAAGTAAATTAAAACATATGAAGAGCTAGAAGACATGCATTCTTCCTGAAAGACTTTAATTTGTCTTGTGTGTGTGTATGTGTGTGCATGTTGGATAGAACTTTCACTCCTAAGCAAAGTTATATGTATTGTAACTCCACATAACAAGATAAATTTGAGAGCACTACATAATAAGTGGTATACACTGACTCGATGGACATGAGTCTGGGTGAACTCCGGGAGTTGGTGATGGACAGGGAGGCCTGGCGTGCTAAGATTCATGGGGTCGCAAAGAGTTGGACACGACTGAGCAACTGATCTGATCTGATCTGATCTGAATGCTAATGAGTGATTTATCAGGTGGGAAATGTACCATTGTGAGAAGCAAAAATTATAGCTCGTTTGTTCAAGATTCCTTAATATTTAGACTTACATCTGTTTGTGAAATTTGAGTATCTTCCCACAGTCACTATTTCAGTAAATTTTCCAGAGCAGGGAACAAATGACTCATAGGTCCTACTTTTATTATGATTATCTCTATGCTACCCCTGAGGTATTTGTCTCCTCCAGCTGTAATACAAATAAAACTAAGTAGTGCTGTCCTTATCGGTACCCTTGCCTCACTTCCCACTAGTCACAACCTACTCATACAACAAGTACTTGTCTTTATCCAATGGACAAAGGTAGTAGGAAAGAGTCCCTGAGTTACTTTAATTTCTAATTTCTGGGCATTCTACTCAACACAGAAAGGAAACATTCAAGTGTTTTCCTCCAGACACCTCTCTCAAAGGAAAAAGAAATAAAAAAATTTTTAATTTTTCCCAACATTATATATGACTCAATGCTAGAAGTCCTGCAATGAATAAATTTCCCACAAGCATCTGGGACTCTACTTGAAGATAGCCATTCTTGAAAGTGTTTTGATGTATTAGTAAGAACAGATGACAAAAGTTATATGATTAAGTTGATTTTCTTGGAATTTAAAATTGCATCATATTTTTTTCCAAAATAAAAATGCAGAAAAAGATATTTGAAATCAAATACCTCAAACAAACAGTACTGCCAAGCTAACTTTGAGGAAGTAAAATGTGCATCTCTAGAAAAGAGTGTGCCTAATCTCTAGAAAAGAGTGTGCCTATGGGTCCTGGATTTTCCTGTTCAGTCATTAAGTCATATTTGACTCTTTGCACCTCCATGAACTGCAGCACTCCAGGCTTACCTGTCCTTCAATATCCCCCTGAGTTTCCTCAAACTCATATATGTTGAGTCAGTGATGTCATCTAACCATCTCATCCTCTGTTGCCTCCTGCTCGACTTGTCCTCAATCGTTTCCTGAATCAGGGTTTTTTCTAATGAGTCGGTTTTTCTCACAGGTGGCTGAAGTATTGGATCTTCAGCTTCAGCATCAGCTTCAGTCCTTCCAATGAATATTCAGGGTTGATTTCTTTAGGATTGACTGGTATAATCTCTTTGCTGTCCAAGGGACTGTCAAGAGTCTTCTCCAGCACTACAGTTCAAAGCATCAATTCCTTGGTGTTCAGCCTTCTTTATGGTTCAACTCTCACATCCATACATAACTACTGATAAAAAAAAACATAGCTTTGACTATACGGACCTTTTTCAGCAACGTGATGACTCTGATTTTTAATATACCATCTAGGCTGGTCATAGCTTTTCTTCCAAGGAGCAAGCATATTTTAATTTCATGGCTGCAGTCACCATCTGCAATGATTCTGGAGCCCAATAAAACAGAATCTATCACTATTTCCAATTTTTACCCACATATTTGCCATGAAATGATGGGACCAGATGCCATGATCTTCATTTTATGAATGGTCAGATTTAAGCCAGCATTTTCACTCTCCTCTTTCACCTTCATTAAGAGGCTCTATTTCAAATCCTAAAAGATGATGCTATAAAAGTGCTGCACTCAATATGCCAGCAAATTTGGAAACTCAGCAGTGGCCACAGGACTGGAAAAGGTCAATTTTCATTCCATTCCCAAAGAAAGAAAATGCCAAAGACTGTTCAAACTACTGCACAATTGCACTCATTTCAAATGGTAGCAGTAGCAAAGCAATGGTGAAAATTCTCCAAGTGAGGCTGGAGAATCAACAGTACATGAACTGTAAACTTACAGATGTTCAAGCTGGATTTAGAAAAGGCAGAGGAACCAGACATCAGATTGCCAACATCTGTTGGATCATCGAAAACTCAAAAGAGTTTCAGAAAAACATCTACTTCTGCTTTTATTGACAATGCCAAAGCCTTTGACTGTGTGAATCACAACAAACTGGAAAATTCTGAAAGAGATGGGAATACCAGACCACCTGACCTGCCTCCTGAGAAATCTGTATGCAGGTCAAGAAGCAACAGTTAGAACTGGACATGGAACAACAGACTGGTTCCAAATTGGGAAATGAGTACATCAAGGCTGTATATTGTCACCCTGCTTCTTTAACTTATATGCAGAGTACATCATGCAAAATTCCAGGCTGGATGAAGCACAAGCTAGAATCAAAATTGCTGAGAGAAATATCAATAACCTCAGATACCCAGATGACACCACCCTTATGGCAGAAACTGAAGAGGAACTAAATAGCCTCTTAATGAAAGTAAAAGATGAGAGCGAAAAAGTTTTTTTTAAAGCTCAACATTCAGAAAACTAAGATTATGGCATCTGGTCCCATCACTTCATGGCAAATAGATGGGAAACAATGGAAATAATGAGACTTTATTTTGGGGGCTCCAAAATCACTGCAGATGGTGCCTACTGCCATGAAACTAAAATATGCTTGCTCCTTGCAAGAAAAGATATGACCAATGTATACAACATATTAAAAAGCAGAAACATTACTTTGCCAACAAAGGAACATCTAGTCAAAGCTATGGTTTTTCCAGTAGTCATGCATGGATGGGAGAGTTGGATTATAAAGAAAGCTGAGTGCTGAAGAATTGATGCTTTTGAACTGTGGCATCGGAGAAGAACCTTGAGAGACCCCTGGAGAGAAACATCAAACCAGTCAATCCTGAAAGAAATCAGTCTTGAATATTCATTGGAAGGACTGATGCTGAAGCTGAAACTCCAATACTTTGGCTACCTGGTGCGAAGAACTGACTCATTGGAAAAGACCCTGATGCTGGGAAAGATTGAAGGCAGGAGGAGAAGGGGACAACAGAGGATGAGATGGTTGGATGGCATTACTGACTCGATGGACATGAGTTTGAGAAGCTCCAAGAGTTAGTGATGGACAGGCAAGCCGGGCATGCTGCAGTCCATGGGGTTGCAAAGTGTCTGACAGGACTGAGCGACTGAAGTGAAGAGGTCCTTTAGTTCCTCTTCCCTTTCGGCCACTAAAGTGGTACCATGTGCATATCTTAGGTTGTCGGTATTTTTCCAGATATCTTGATTCCAGTTTGTGAGTCATCCAGCCTGGCATTTTTCAAGGTGCACTCTGCATATAAGTTAAATAAGCAGGGTACCAATATATAGCCGTGATGTACTCCTTTCCCAATTTTGAACCAGTCCCTTGTTTCATGTCCGGTTCTAATTATTGCTTCTTGATCTCAATATAGGTTTCTCAGGAGAGGTAAAATGGTCTTGTATCCTCATCTCTTCAAGAATTTTCCACAGTTTGTTGTGATTCACAAAATGAAAGACTTTAGTGTAGTCAATGAAGCAGAAATAGTGTTTTGTTGGTTGATTGGTGTTTTTTTGTTTTTGTTTTTTTTCCTTAAATTCCCTTGCTTTTTCTATGATCCAGCAGATGTTGGCAATTTGATCTCTGGTTCCTCTGTCTTTTCTAAATCCAGCACGTTCCTCTGTAAATTTTAGGTTCATTATTCACATACTGCCAAAGCCTAACTTGAAGGATTCTGTGCATAATCTTGCTAGCATGTGAAAGAAGCACAATTGCTGAGTAATTTGAATATTCTTTGGCATTGCCATTTTTTGAGATTGGAATGAAAACTGACATTTTGCAGTCCTGTGGCCATTGCTGAGTTTTCCAAATTTGCTAGCATATGGAGTGCCACGCTTTAACAACATCATCCTTTAGGATTTCAATAGCTCAGCTGGAATTCCATCACCAGCACTAGCTTTGCTTATAGTAATGCTTCCTAAGGCCCACTTGACTTTGAACTCCAGAATATCTTGCTCTGGGTGAGAGACCACACTATCTTGATTATCCTGGTCATTAAGTCCCTTTTTGTATAGTTCTTTTCTGCCACTTCTTCTTAATCCCTTCTGCTTCTGTTAGGTCCTTGCTGTTTCTGTCCTTTATTGTGCTCACTTTTTAATTAAATATTCCTTATGTGTATCCAATTTTCTTGAAGAGATCTCTAGTCTTTCCCATTCTATTGTTTTCATTTATTTCTTTGCATCCACCTTGATAACTGACCCTTCAATTACTGGAATTATTATTCCTAGCCCTCAAACTCTAGAGTTCAATATTTCCCTCTTTTTAAACACCTTCTCAGAGCCTCCAGAGCAGCTGATGGGGTAGACAGAGCAAGATTTCTCTCTCTGGGATGCCACAACTGTGAGGTGACCTTAGCAGTGCATGGACCACTGATTTTCTGAGAGGAGTACCCATGGGGTCAGACTGGGTTTGATACTCCAACATGACCAAACATGTCGCCTTTCTCTGCTACCATCATCCTTGCATTCTTACCTTCAGATAATCTTTCATTTTTGTCCCTAGTCAAAAGTTGTTTTCCTACAGCACCTGCTCCTCCAGGTTTGCCCACATGGTGATTCTCACCTCTTAGTAAGTAGACTTTGGGGCCTTCAATTCTCTCCATTACTATTCCCTAAAGGACCACTGCCACTTGGTTTTGCTTATCAAACATTCACCTCTTTTCCTCTCTGATAAGAAAACACATCGCCTTTCTCACATATTGCTCTTTTACAAGCTTAACCTTTATTGAGTCTTTCTGTGAGTATTACCAGGAGAAGGAAATGGCAACCCACTCCAGTGTTCTTGCCTGGAGGATCCCAGGGACAGAGGAGCCTCGTGGGCTGCCGTCTATGGGGCCACACAGAGTCAGACACAACTGAGGCGACTTAGCAGCAGCAGCAGTGTCTGAATTAGAGAGTGTTCAAAAAGAGCTTCAGAGTTCATTTTGGAAAATTATGAAAGAGATGGGAATATCAGACTACTTTATATGCCTCCTGAGAAACCTGTATGCAGGTCAAGAAGTGACAGAGCTGGACATGGAACAACAGACTGGTTCAAAATTGGGAAAGGAGTACATCAAGGCTGTATATTGTCATCCTGCTTATTTAATTTATATGCAGAGTACATCATGTGAAATGCTGGGTTTGATGAAGCATAAGATGGAATCAAGATTACCAGGAGAAATACCAATAATCTCAGATATGCAGATGACCCCACCCTTATGGCAGAAAGCAAGAGGAACTAAAGAGCCTCTTGATGAAAGTGAAAGAGGAGAGTGAAAAAGCTGGTTTAAAATTCAACATTCAGAAAACTAAGATCATGGCATCCAGTCCCATCAGTTCATGGCAAATAGGTAGGAAAACAATGGAAACAGTGAGACTTTATTTTCTTGGGCTCCAAAATCACTGTGAATGGTGACTGCAGCCATGAAACTAAAAGATGCTTGCTCCTTGGAAGAAAAGCTATGACCAACCTAGACAGAATATTCAAAAGCAGAGACATTAGTTTGCCAACAAAGGTCCATCTAGTCAAAGCTATGGTTTTGCCAGTAGTCATGTTATGGATGTGAGAGTTTGACCATACAGAAGGATGAGCACCAAATAATTGATGCTTTTGAACTGTGGTGTTGGAGAAGACTCTTCAGAGTCCCTTGGACTGCAAAGAGATTCAACTAGTTAATCCCAAAGGAAATCAACCCTGAATATTCATTGGAAGGACTGATGCTAAAACTCCACTACTTTGGCCACCTGATGTGAAGAGCTGACATTAGAAAAGACCCTGATGCTGGGAAAGATTGAAGGCAGGAGGAAAAGGGAACAACAGAGGATGAGATGGTTGGATGGCATTACCAACTCAACGGACATGAGTTTGAACAAGCTCTGGGAGATGGTGAAAGACAGGGAAGCCTGCCGTGCTGCAGTCCATGGGGCTGCAAAGAGTCGGACATGACCGAGTGATTGAACAAGTTCATTGAGAAGCAAAGCCAATCCTCTATGCAGGACCTCACTGTCTATTTCCCAAGTCAGTTCATATCATATTTGAGCAAAGCTACAGTTGTTCATTCTTGAAGCATTGGGGTATCATTGAAAGCCATACGTATAAATTTTTCATATGAAAATTTTTAAACATATTCTTACACATACAATACCTTGAACTTTTCTCTTCTAAATGCCACAAATTTCAAATCTATCCTGTTCTTGTAATCAGGAAAATCATCTAAAATGTTGCTAAGGAAGCAATTTAAAAGTAGAATGAAACAGAGATCTATTCTTTCCCAAATTCCCTTTATTATTTGTTCATCTTAACTACTTTCATTCCAAGCTTTCTGAGGACAATCTTAGATAAGAGACCTTTTGCAGTTAACATTGATCTCATTATGCCCCAACTCCCTTTGCTATTCATCTGGTGAATAATCACCTACATCACACATTTGTGTTGTTCGGTTGCTCAGTCATGTCCACCTCTTTGTGATCCCATGGACTGTAGCACTCCAGGCTTCCCTGTCCTTCACTATCTCCTGAGTTTGCTCAAACTCATGTGCATTGGATCAGTGATGCCATCCAAACTTCTTAACCTCTGTCCCCCTCTTCTCTTCCTGCCTTCAGTTGTACCAGCATCAGGATCTTTTCCAATGAGTTGGTCGTTTGCATCAAGTGGCCAAACTGTCGGAGCTTGAGCTTCAGTATCAGTCCTTCCAATGAATGCTCAGGACTGATTTCCTTTCAGATTGCCTGGTTTGATTTTCTTGCTGTCCAAGGGACTCTCAAGAGTGTTCTCTAACACCTCAGTTCAAAAGCATCAATTATTTGGTGCTCAAATTTCTTTATGGTACAACTCTCACATCCATACATGGCTACTGAAAAAAACATAGCTTTGACTATATGACCTTTGTCAGTAAATTAATGTTTCTGCTTTTTAATATGCTGTCTATGTTTGTCATAGCTTTTCTTCCAAGGAGCAAGCGTCTTTTATTCATGACTGCGGCCACCGTCCACAGCGATTTTGGAGCCAAGAAAGTAAAGTCTCTCACTATTTACATTGTTTCTCCATCTATTTGCCATGAAGTGATGGGACCAGATGCTATGATCACACATTTGTGAGACACTTCCATTTCTGTGAGAACCAAATAGTTGATTCAAATACAGTCTTTTGGGAGGTCATCATCTCCTTGGACCAGCAGCCTCTGAATTTCCTTTCTTTGCTACATCTCAAGGACCAAATACTGAAATCATTGGTGGATTTTGGCTAATGGCAAGAAAAGAATAGTAAATCAGAAAAATAAAAGTACTAATAGTTTGAAACCACCATAAGCACCGTGCATCTCTGCTAGCATGTATATATTATAAACTGTTTTTGTTGAGAATACACTACTTTTGTATTTTAGTAAGCACTCAGACAGTAAAGTGTCTACCTGCAATGCAGGAGACCTGGGTTCAATCCCTGGGTTGGGAAGATCTCCTGGAGAAGACAACGGCAACCCACTCCAGTATTCTTGCCTGGAAAATCCCATGGACGGAGGAGCCTGGTAGGCTACAGTCCGTGGGGTCATGTGGACTGAGCAACTTCACTTTCACTTTCACAAAAAATTAAGCCCACATGGCCATGAGGGGGAAATCTAATGGAGAACAAAGATTCAGCATTTATGTTTTAGGAGTTGGGCTGAATATTGAGGCAAGAAAGGGGTTCTTGTCTGGGAACTGGAGGCGGTCATATCTAACTTATTCTGTTTGTGTATATGCACTGTCACGTCTGACTCTTTGTGACCCCATAGACTCTAGCCTGCCGGGCTCCTCTGTCAATGGAATCTTCCAGGTAAGAATACTGGATGGGTTAAACCAGTCAATTAGCATATTTGAGTTTTTGCTTTAACCCAGCTAGAGACATTTCCATTTCTGTGGAAGCCAAATAGTTGACTCAAATGTTGTGGTTTTGCCATATATCAAAATGAATCCGCCACAGGTATACCTGTGTTCCCCATCCTGAACCCTCCTCCCTCCTTCCTCCCCATACCCTCCCTCTGGGTCGTCCCAGTGCACCAGCCTCAAGCATCCAGCACCGTGCATCGAACCTGGACTGGCGACTCGTTTCACACATGATATTATACATGTTTCAATGCCATTCTCCCAAATCATCCCACCTTCTCCCTCTCCCACAGAGTCCAAAAGACTGTTCAAAACCAATACAATATTGTAGAGTTAAAAAATAAAATAAAAAAGAAAGAAAGAAAGAAAGAAAATGTTGTGGTTTGAGAGGCCACCACCTCATTACCTGAGGATACATCCCCCTCAATATGTGACATTTCAAACTGAGTTTTTTTGTGTTAGTTCCCAACCGTTTATCATGTATATCACTGCTATCTTGTTACAATTTTAATTCTTCAGTATGAGTGTAGCTTAATTTTATTTGATGTTGGCTTTTTGGTGTGTCCAAATTCCCTCAAACTATACAAAAATGGTCAGTAGTTCTTAATTTGGGGAATATTGAACTTGCTCTGTAGAGGAAATATGAACTAGAACTACCAATATTGTGACAGTCAATCTCGAATCCACCATTCTCATATAATATTTATTTATGTTTATAATGCTAACATATTATTATAAGGGATACTCATTCATGAAGTAAAAGAAATGTGACTACCATGTTAATGTGACCTTAGACATCTGATTGAGTCAAGATCAAGGTGAAGTGGTGGGAAAATTCCATTCCCAAGAATTCAGTGTCCAGAGTTGATCTTACCTTCTCTCCAGAGTGACACAGTATCCCATCCAAATTCATTTAACCATTCTGAACCTCAGTTCCTTTTTTTGAATAACAAGAAGCCTCATATATGCATTGGTGAGCTTTCTTCTACCTCTGAAATTATGTGATTATATAGTTTTTTTTTTAATTTAAGAGATTTCACATTAATTTTCTTATATGACAAATGAACTCATAATCTTCAGAAATTTGGTGAGGATGGCCTTTTAATATCAATTTTCATAAATGATTTAAATGAAGGTCAATCAACATTATTGACTTTCTCAGGTCACATAACTAGCTTAACATATTGATCACATTTAAGATGGAGATATCTGAATTTTCTAGGAATAAGTACACAAAATGCTGGTCTTGACAACAGGGTATCCTTGGCAAGTAATTTAGCTTTTCCAATTATTGCTTCATTTTTTGTTTACTTTTCATCTGAAAAATCATGATAATAATATCACTCTGACTATTTTACCATGTTAATGTTAGATTCAAATGAGTTGATGAATGGGAAAGAATTTTGAAAGCTGTAAAACATTATTCAAATATATTAACCAGACTACATACTGATGTTGAAAGCACTAACATAATTTTTAACTGAGCTGTTTTATTTGACTCTGTACATTCATCATCATAACTGTATAATTGCACGTTCTTGCTTTTTTTCTGCTGTATAGAAAAAGCAGGCAATATGTAAATGTTATATATTTTGAGTAAGTGTCACAAAGTTTTTTGGTGAAGTCAAAACTCTAATTTATTACTTCATTCAGTATACATTTATTGAGTACCCATTATCTGCCAGGAACTATTTGAGGGTATTAAAAATACAGAAGTTAAAACACAGGCAAGTTCTTGATATTACAAAATGTACAGTCAGTGAGGGAAGAAAATGTAGATATATCCTTGCCAGTGAAGGCCAGAGAGATGTGGTTAAATTACAGCTTTACACAGTAACTTTGGGAAGTCCTTGTGTGGGGTGTGTGGCGTAAGGCAAGGGGGGACAAAGTGATTTTTGTTATGCATTTTTATGATGACAACATAGTTTAATAAAAGCCTGACATTTACTGCAGGAATGGATAGAATGACTCTGCAATTTTTTTGATGATTTGAATGTGGAAGTACAGAAATTATATTGGATGGCAGAACTGGGATCCATGGAACCTGAATATATGAGCCGAATATAATGATGCAAAATTTAACAGGTCTAATATTAAACCTAAAAGTCTGAGCCAGTAACCAGCTATAAGAATCTAGGTATAGTTAAATATATGGTGGAATAATATGAAATATTGAGGAAAAATAAAAATGTTTATTAAGAATGATTAAAACTCCAAATTGGAGCCAACAAAGTAACATCTCCAAAATCATGAATTAGTAAAAGTTGAGATTACTATCAGTATAACATTAAATAAAGGATAATAATAATCCCATTTTATTCTTTGCTTCTCAGATTTCAATTTGCATACTTCACATAATTCTTAGCCCTAAATTTTAAGAGGAATAAGGTGGAACTTGTTCAAATGGTGGATGCTGTAAGGAATTGAACTCATGAAAGAATATCCAAGTAAAGGAATTGATGAAGTATAGCTTGGAAAAAGGAATACTGAGTGTATTATGGTGTGATATTAGTTTCCTTCAAATAACTGACAATGGTTCTCTTATTCTGTTTGATCACCAGAAGCCTGATGGACCTTTTAAAAAAATTGATTTAGCTCCACACAAGGAACCCTGTCAAAGATACTCTTATTAGATGGATTTCATTTGGAGGCAGGATTTTTCTTTCCCTAGTATATGGTGAATGGGGTTTGAACATTGAAAAGTGCTGAAAAAAGCACTGAAAATGTGGCTTCAAAAAATCACTAAAGTCCAAACCAATCTTTGCTATTCATCATTTCTTCATCAAATATAGGTTAATTTTCATCTTCAAAACAAAACTTTTCAGGAAGAGAGTGAAACCTCAGAAATCTCCAACATGATGTGAAAATGTTTTATCAAAAACATATGTCTATGATCTCCCAAGAGGTAAGTGATTTTAATTTCTATCATCAACCTTTAATGTTTTATACTAAAACCAAAGATATGTATGCATCATAATAGCTCAGCAGTGCTGATATGGATGTCTTTCTTAAACAAAATATTCCTAAAGTCAATTTGCTTTGCTCCTGATGAAATATACCAGTGTGAAAGATCATCACTGTAGCATCGTTTTGTGGATGGTACACATTTCACTTGTAATCCCCACTTCAATCACCTAGTGATGCTGTTTTTTTCATTTCTGTCCCAGCAAGCCTGGCTTTCTGCAGGGCAATGGTTGGGTAGTACAACAGCTGATCTCAGCTCTCAGAGGGTTCATGCTGAGCAGCCGGTTGGATTTTGCTTTAAACTTGTTTGCATAGAGCTGCTGTGTACAGCTGTTTACCCCATCAAGCTTATCTCCTAAACACAGCACAATATAATTTATTTTTATAGGGAATTCTTCATAATAGGGTATCACAAATGGTTTCTCAGGGAGAGTCAATCATAGAATAAAGAGGAACAGAAGGATTGAAGGAGAGTTGTAAAGTGAGAAAGTGACACATGAGAGAATTCCAGCAGGCCAGAGGAAAGACTGCAGGGAAAAAATAGGAAAATTGGTGGATGGTGGTGGGAGCAAGCGAGTCAAGGTGGCAGGGACCCAGGCATCAGAGGAGGGCAGGCAATGAGAAGCACCTGTGAAAAAGTCTTAACTCTGTAATTTTACTGGAAACCTTATGGCTTCATTGACAAACATTACATGTAGAATAAAAGCCAAGTTTCTAGATAATTGACAATGTTTCAATTACCAAACATATTTTATCATGTAAGTTTAAAGAACACTGACCTAAGGGTCATCTGGATTATTTGTTAAAAGTACAGATTCGGGTTCTCATTCCAAACTGCCACAATGAAATTTCTCAAATGAAGGCCCAGAAAATTGTGTGTTGAACAATTATTCTGTGAGCAGTCCAATTTGAGAAACAGTAATTGAAGAATATATTTGGTTGCAGGCACTGGAATAGCTAGTTGACAATATCTCAATCCCTAAAGCAATTATTTTTCTTATCCAAGGAGTTTAGAAGTCATTGGCCACTTACATTGATCCTGTAATATAGAAGTTCCATCAGGGACCCAGGTACAAGCAACCTTTCCACACCACGCCCCCCCCCCATCCTATGCTAAGGTTTTTGCCTCATATAATTTTACTCACATGTTATCATAATATGGCTACCTCAATCCAGACATGGAGTACTCATTAAAGATGGGAAAGAAGGAATAAAGCATGGAATCTGCTCCCTTTTCTCAGGAAGGCTAACCCAAGACCCTTGCCAGTAGCATTGCACTTAGGTCCTTTGGTCAGCACAGTGATATGGAACCAGTACTAAATTAAGTGGAAGACAGGAAAGCAAATATTGAACTCTCTCTTGTTCAATAAGCAAAGTAGAAGGAAATTGGGAGCAATGCTGAGTCAGTCAACCTACAATGTCTACTACATTGATTTATGAATGAAGAACCCCAGGCTCACTAGATGATATGATTTGTTTTCAGCACAGAAGGATGAAAATTTTACTCCATCTGCTCCTACTTCAGTAAACTGACCTCTGAGCTACCTTGATTCTATATTTGTTCTATAAAGGTTTTCAATAGTACCCTCTAAGATCTGAGTTTTCCTGATTCTTATTAAATATTTTGGTTCCAGGTCACAAGTTTGTGAATACACTGTAGCTACTGACAGCAGAGACTCCTGAATAAATGCCTAATTAATTAAATCACAAGCTTAGGAGTAAGAATTGGATATTTTTAACTCATGACTATGAGCTTTTATAACCTTTGGATGAGCTAGCGCTATGAGAATTTTTTGCACAGAGAAGACAGAATTAAACAACCTCTGTTTTGCTTCCATTATTGGTAACAGAAAGAATTATCTTAACACTTAAAAGATTAGGATAGACTTGATTAAGAGGAAATTGAAACCTCAGAACAAAGTTACAAGACCAAGTGAATTACATCATAGGGAAACAAAAGAATCTATAAGCAATCAACATTAGTAATTGAGGAGGACATCACAGAGAATTAATAAGGATGGTAAAAGAAATGGAAACATATTCCATTAAATAAAAACTTTCCATAGTTCAGTATCTTTCATTCTGCTCATTGATAGTTTTGGAATACCTATATGTCTATGGGAAATTATTAAAACATGGTGTAAAAAGACTTTTAAAAAAAGAAGTAATGATTATAAGAAACTTCGAGTTCTCTATGAAGACATTACATTCTACAAGAAGGCCTTTGTGATAGGATTTATGACATGATTGGAGAAAACTGAGCTAAAGGTAAATCATGGAAGTACACATCAGAGCAAAACAGATTCATAGCTGTTTTATTTTCTTTTTTAAAATGATGAATTAAATGTTCATATTCCAAGGAATTTCAATTTTTTATTTTTTTCTCCTTGTCTTCACTTTTTTAAAATATAAATTTATTTAATTTAATTAGAGGCTAATTACTTTACAATATTGTATTAGTTTTGCCATACATCAACATGAATCTGCCACAGGTATACATGTGTTCCCTATCCTGAACCCCCCCGCTCACCTCCCTCCCCATACCATCCTTCTGGGTCATCCCAGTGCACCAGCCCCCAGCATCCTGTATCATGCATCGAACCTGGATTGGCAATTCGTTTCATACATGTAAAGTGTCACCTGTTTTCCATCTGTACATAAAATGACAAAACTAAACTTATCTTTGACTCATAAGTTTAATAATGTGCAATGTCATTGTTCTAAATGCTTCGCTATGGTTAGTTGCTCAGTCCTGTCTGACTCTTTGCAACCTCATGATTGTAGCCTGCCAGGCTCCTCTGACCGTGGGGATTCTCCCAGCAAGAATACTGGAGTGGGTTGCCATGCACTCCTCCAGGGGATTATCCCAACCCAGGGATCAAACCCAGGTCTCTTTCATTGCAGGTGGATTCTTTACCATGTGAGCCAGCAGGGAAGCCCATAGTTTAGTTTAAATACAAATTTAAAAGCAAGGCTAATAGAAGGGTTTTTTTTTTTCCCCCTAATATATCTCACAGGTGAACTCCAGATTTTAGAATCATGTAATTGAGCAGTGAGTGGAGCAGATGTGCCATAAAGTAGGCCACTGTTGTGTCTTCTTTAGAATATTTTAAATCCCTTCTCATTTACTGTTCCCTAAAATGTGTTATGCTTGTTCAAAGGGCAAATGATATTTGAAAGCATTCATTGCATTGTTTTTGAGAATGTTTTCTTAATAGTATGTGTTTTGATAGATTGTTTAGGAGAAGGCAATGGCAACCTACTCCAGTATTCTTGCCTGGAAAATCCCATGGATGGAGAAGCCTGGTAGGCTGCAGTCCATGGGGTCGCTAAGAGTCAGACACGAGTGAGCCATTTCACTTTCACTTTTTACTTTCATGCATTGGAGAAGGAAATAACAACCCACTCCAGTGTTCTTGTCTGGAGAATCCCAGGGACGAGGGAACCTGGTGGGCTGCTGTCTATGGGGTCGCACAGAGTCGGACACGACTGAAGTGACTTAGCAGCAGCAGCAAATAGTTTGTTTTGCTTGTTTCAGTTGCTAAGTCGTGTCCAACTCTTCTGTGACCCCATGGACTGTAGCCCACCAGGCTCTGTTTAAGGGATTTTCCAGACAAGAATATTGGAGTTTTTTCCAGTATTTTCCAGAATACTTCTCCAGCGTAATTTCCCAACCCAGGGATTAAACCCACTACTCCTGCACTGGCACACAGGTTCTTTACTACTGAGCCACCAGGGAAGGCCTTTAGATAGATTATAGGGAACTAAATAAAATATTCATTGTGATAGAAGTTTGTCTTAAAAAAATATAAAAAAGTCTGAAATCTACATATACAATTTCACAGTTAGGAAAAAGTCTAATTTTAAATTATTTGATTTTTATTTTGATATAAATTTACTGCATATATATGTTTTGTCTCTATTGTGAGTATACATAAATTGTATGGGCAGATACATACAGAAGAGCTAGTGAGTTTGAAAGAGGTATATGGGTAACATTCAGTTTCTTTGCTCAATTTCAGCTGGCTTATCTTTAAAACAGTCAAGTAACTATTAATTATTTAGGTGAATAACATTAATGGGGCTTTCCTGGTAGCTCAGTTGCCTGCAATTCAGGAGACCCTGGTTCAATTCCTAGGTTGGGAAGATCTGATGAAGAAGGGATAGGCTACCCACTCCAGTATTTTTGGGCTTCCCTTATGGCTCAGCTTGTAAAGAGTCCACCTGCAATATGGGAGACCTGGGTTCTATTCCTGGGTTGGGAAGATCCCTTGGAGAATGAAATGGCTACTCACATATTAATTGCTTTGTTCTTTTTTATTTTTAACTTTTTTTCACAGGAAGCATTGATTTTAATATTCTTTGTAAAAATTAAATCATCTTTATGCATATTAAAAAGCAGAGACAACACTTTGCCAACAAAGATCCATCTAGTCAAATATGGTCTTTCCAGTAGTCATGTACAGATGTAAAAGTTGGACCATAAAGATGGCTGAGTACCAAAGAATTGATCTTTCAAACTGAGTTGCTGGAGAAGAACCTTGAGAGTCCATTGGACAGCAAGAAGATCAAACCAGTCAATCCTAAAGGAAATCAACCCTGAATATTCATTGGAAGAACTGATGCTAAAGCTGAAGCTCCAATACTTTGACCACCTGATGTGAAGAGCCAACTCATTGGAAAAGAGCATGGTTCTGGGAAAGATAGGAGGCAAAAGAGAAGGGGGTGGCAGAGGATGAGATGGTTACATAGCATCACCGACTCAATGGACATGGATTTGAGCAAATTCAGGGAGACAGGGAAGAACAGGGAAGCCTGGTATGCTGCAGTCCCCGGGGTTGCAAAGAGTTGGACATGACTGCAAGACTGAACAACAACAACAATTGTGGATATGGATACAGATGTATAGCAAGAACCAATAAAAATTTAAAATAAGGACCACCATCATAAATGTAAACCAGTAACGTTCTGACACAACCACTTCTTGTTACATAGTTTGTTTTTTTTTAAATTGGGTTTGCCAAAACAGCCAGTATACATTGTTCAATAAAATTCTTGATAAAAATGAAACATATGCCTCTTATTTTTACTTGAAACCAACAAATTTTTGGTCAATCCAATAGCTTTTTTTTAACATCGTACATATTTTTTCTTTTAGTATGCCCAATTTTTAAAGGTTATTTTCCACGAAAAATTATTACAGAACATTGGCTGTATTCCCAAAAATATACATACATACGTATATATATGTTTGGACTATATATCCTTGAGTCTATCTTACACTCAATAGTTTGTGCCTCCCACCATTCCACACCTATATTGCTCCTCCCTTCCTCCCCACTGGTATTCACTAGTTTTTTGCCTACTCAGGATACATTTTAAAGTTAGGCCCAATAGGATTTATTAGTGGATTGTATGTAGTATTTAATAGAAGGTCAACACTGATCTCTTTTGGTATAAAAAGTTGAAGAATGGAAATGACATTTTTGTATATTTCCATTTTGATGTTTACTAGGTATCTCAAACTTAACATACTCAAAAATCTAACTCCTTATGGCTCCCTGCTGCTGCTGCTGCTGCTAAGTCACTTAAGTTGTGTCTGACTCTGTGTGACCCCATAGAAGGCAGCCCACCAGGCTCCGCCGTCCCTGGGGTTCTCCAGACAAGAACACTGGAGTGGGTTGCCATTTCCTTCTCCAATGCATGAAAGTGAAAAGTGAAAGTGAAGTCATTCAGTCATATCCGACTCTTAGCGACCCATGGACTGCAGCCTACCAGGCTCCTCCATCCATGGGATTTTCCAGGCAAGAGTACTGGAGTAGGGTGCCATTGCCTTCTCCTGATTGCTCCCTATCCCACCCTAAAACCTCCTTCTCCCACCTTTCTTCATCTCAGTTTTAGTATTTTTGACTGTATTGCATGAAAACTTGTTAAGGATTAGATTGATTCTGACCAACTGTGTTAAGTTTAACTAAAGCAGGATTCCCTTAATAAGATATATATGTGTGGTAATTTAAAAAACAAAACAAAACACTTGGAGTATACAGAAAAACTCAGGAAAGGAAACATAACAGTATGAATTCACATTCCAAAGTCTGATTTCACTTGTGTTTTTATATATTTTCTTCTACACTTCTGTAATGAATGCAAGACTAATGAGTTTATCCTATCAATACTGTTTCATCATTTGCTTATGTTTTCTCTATTTATTCTTAATTTAAAAATAATTTTAAGAGAGAAAAGCCTTTTGGAACCCCAGAGAGTTAGATGTTGAGTAAGAACATCTGTGCTCCAGTCCTATTTTTGTTTGTTGACGGGAGGAGGGGGGCGGTGATCTTGCTAGTATATATATATAAATAACAGTGGGGCCCAATGTCCATGGGGCTGCAGAGTTAGACACAGCTGAGCAATTGAACAACCAATGTTGTAAATATTACCCTAAATAGAAAATATAGATTACGAATCTATATGAAAGAGAACAGAAGATAGTATATACAAAATAATGGCAAAGCAAGAATTTGGCTTCTTCACCATCCTCAGAATGGCTTTCCTTGTAAGGAACCCAGAACAAGGGACAAACTACACCAAGGCAGCCTGGTGCATCACTTTCCTTAAGTCCTACATCCGTGGGTAAATAGACCCATCCTTACGGCGTGAATTGTCTCTTTTCTCAGCTCTGTGACGCCTTTGCAATGCTGCACAGCGTACCATGAACATAGTTTCACGAATGTACGTGTGTTTCTTTTATACTACTGATAGACTTTCAGGTAATTTTCAGGTTTCCTTGTCACAAATAATTCTGTGTGAAACCTTCTTGTACACATATTTATGCAGCGTGAATTCCTAGAGTAGAGTTGCCTATGTGTTTGCAATTCATTTTAAATTTTAAAATGAGGTGTACTCATTTTAAATTTTGATATAGACACAATATTTGATTTGTATACCATCTTGAAATAACACAAGCTGCAAAATCCTTAAAAGAAGACTACCTTCTGATAATGAATAATTAAGTGGTAAGTAGTTAACAAATTCACATTTAATGAAAATTATGAACGAGCTGAAGTCTTTCACATTATTATAAAATATTTTCCATTAAAGTCCACCATTTATTTGCATTTTAAGTGCATGTGTGATACATCTCTAAGCCCAATTAATCAGCTAGCATCTTTGGTTAATATTGATTTTAGCTAAAATATGAATTTCCTCTATAATAGCACATAGCCAGACAAATAAAGAAACATGTTTAGCACCATGCAAATTAATGCAAGGTCATAGGCAAGACCTACAAAATAATTAAACCAGGTTAAGGGAGCTATGCTTTGGGAGACTAAGAATTTTAATTAAAACTGTTATTGAGTTCAAATGAGGGGGTTCTGTCTGTAATTAGTGAGTAATATCTTTCTGCATTAATCAATGTCACCAAAAACTGTCTAAATTAACACTTTGCTTTTTTTATATTGCTTCAGGTTTGTGGGGTTAGTGGGGAGTAAGTTATATAAAAAAGTAATTAATATTAGAAGGACACTTTTAAAAATCTTGCTTTTCTACCTGATTTATTCTTGAGCTCCATACTTGACACTAGTGAATTAGCACACATTTATCAGATGCTTACTACAAAAGATTCATGGTTGGAACTACAAAGAAGGATCAGCTGCCACTTATAACGGATATGTGATGTGTTTGACACTGAATTAGGCATTTTATAACCATTGTCACTTTTTTTTTTCTTCACAACAACTTTTTATCATTTAAAATACCTTCTTTTTCTTTTAGAAGAAATGAGTAATTCACCCAAGACCTTAGCAATGAATTACAATGAAGACCATAAAATTCGAATTGGAGATTATCTTCTGGATTTGCAGCCAAAATGGACGGGACTCGACTAATAAAACGCTGGTTTGTCCTGCCCAGTCGCCGGCACAGGTGGACTCATATAGACCCCCTCCCCAGCTTATGCTTGAGAGGAGAATGGACCACACCCTCCTTCCAGGGGCAAGTGGACCTGAAAACAACCAGGACTCCCTGAGGGGAGTGCACTCAGACGAGGCTCGTGTCCATCAGACAGATAAATGACACACACATTCCTTTGAGAACGCGGAGTGATATGTAGGGGTGACGACAGCAAAGTCACTCTCACAGAACATGGACATTTGAAACCGAGGGTGTGAAGTATGTCACTAACAGATTCTGATTTCAGACTCAGTGTACTCTTCCCTGCCCTCAGGACCATGGGCTCCTCCATTGGGAAAGAAATGTGCATCTTCTTATTCTAGGTCCTTCCGTAATGTAATGAACCTCATTTTTGATCCCTTGCTTAGTCTCCAGCCGGGGGCCTAATTTTACAATGAGTGGGTCCCATGCTGAGGTGTTTGTTTTGTGATAAAGGACTCGGGAAGATTACAGTAGTCTGGAGTTTCAGGAGTCTCTTACTTAAAAACTATTCTTGAAGGCTTTGCTTTCTTGCTTTTCCCAGAAGCAACGTAATATTTTACTTCATATGTGGAAACAGCTCACAGGACTGAAAGCAGGGGTTTTTTCCTCCCTTCCTCTCCCTTCTTTCCTGCTTTACCTTTTCATCCCCCACCCCTTCTTCCCTCCCTCTCTCCCTGTTTCCTTCCTTTATTCCTTTCTTTTCTCTTCCCTTCCTTTGATTCAATCAACAAGTATCACTAAATCTCTGCTATATGTTGGGGCCAAGCATCCATTATAATATTTCTAAACATTGCAGCTCATTTTTATGAGGGCCTTTATAATTTCTCATGGATTTTTGCATTTCCCCTTTTTCTCTCTCCCACGACAATCTCACCTTCGTTATTGCATCAAACACTGGTTTATTTAAGCAGCTGTTAAATTGAAACTCTTATAAAGTGAATTGTAAAAACGGATTAATATCAGAGCCCATTTCCCTCTGTTGAAAATCCACATGAATGCTTCATATGAATAAAATGAAGCTCAACCTGAGAAATATTTCAATGACTTTGTTATTTTGGGAAATTTTGTTCTGTTTTGCTTTTGTTTTGTCAGTGATGAGGTTATGTGACATTTATGAAAACCAGCTTGGGGACAAATTTGGATATATATATATATATATATATATATATATATATATATATAAGGAAATTTGTAAATTGAACCAACTTATTCCTCACTGGCCCTATCTCTCTGCTTCATTAAGGCTATATTTCTTCCTCTTTGCCCAGGAAAACTGCTCCTATCTCCAAAGGCAAGTTTGAAATTCTATTAAACTTAAATTGCTCAGTTACTGCAGAATCCAGACAGGCGAGCGTGCACACGTGCACTCACACACATGTATTTTGGGGAAAAAAATGAGGACTGAGTGGTAAAAAGGCATAGTACATAAAAGAGAAAATGAAACTGAAAAAGAAGAGAGACAACCGGAGAAAAGAAGCAGCAGAGAACAAGGGCACTTTCCTGCTCAGTCAGCCTCTGAGCTGGGAAGCCTGAAACCACACCGTGACTTCCTGAAGCAAACAGCAGTGACGGTGCTAGAGGTTTCTGGGTAATTAGGCATGAGGAATGGTAAGTGATACATTCACTTCCTACATTAAGTTCTTATTAAGGTACCCAGCAATGGTTTTTTTTTTTTAAGTAGATGGTTGAGGCTTCCAAGTTGGTTGAGGATAAAACTGACAAGAGTGGCAGATATGTTTCTAAAACACTTTTTGGCCAATAATAGTCAATTAATCTGACTGCTGCCATCGCCCTTGAAATACTGTTTCATTCAGTACTGAACACAAGGTACAGGTCTCTTAAGGCTCATTATTATTATTATTATTATTATTATTTTTCTTTTAGAGAACAGAGCAATAAAGAGAAACAGAAAGAGCAGCTGAAATGGCTTGTCCTCGCTGCCCAGCAAAGATCAGCTGCTGTCTGACAACAGGGAGGCTGGTTTGGTTTACAGGCTGGGAGTTCCCACTCGGTGCCATGTGCCTCCTTTATACAGAGGAGGGTAAGATACATAATCTGCTCCTTTTGTGGAATGTTCATTGGGGATTTTTTGCCCATCTGTGCCCTAGAAATATTTAATCTATAAAATGTTCCTATATTAGATGACTTTTCAAATAAACAGTCTGTGACACACTATGTAATAAATATGATAAATAAATCTTGCTTTTACAGATTATCTATTATTGCTATCTGAGCAGCTCTATCCTTGAAGCTGCTTCTATTCCTCAACAACATTCTAGTATCTTTAGTGGAGAAGAGAGAATAATAAAATAATCCTCAGCAACTTTCAGAATAAAACTCTTATTAGAGCAACTTGAGTCGCAAATGCTATACAGCAATGAAGAATTTGGGACAAGTAAGTGGAGCAGTCAGACTACAAATTCTGAAATCATTTGTCTTTCCAACAAATGCCATCTAGTTATTTTCCTTGGACATCTGTAAAGGTACCAATCCAGACAAAGATCTGGTCAAAATGTGTCAATTGTGAAATAGAAGAGGAGGTACCTGAGTTGATTCCTGTGATTGATGGTTCTAACCAGGAGTGACCAGGTTGGGAGTGGAGGCATTGTTGACACTTTCATGGGGAAAACCTCATAAAAAGTGCATTCTTTCCTGCTGACACTTCCTCCCCTCCTGCCTATCAAGTTCAAGCCTGATTTCTTCAACTGCTCAAGGCTCCTCCTACTTTCTGAAATATCCATTCTGTTCTCTCCTTTTTATGGTTCCATGGGCTTGCCAGTTGGCCAATAAACTGCTCCTCGGATGGAACGTTGATTATCTCTCTTTCTTGTTTCTCTTTTCATGTGTGTATGCTTTCGTTCATTTGTTCATTCATTCAGTGGGCACTTACTAAGAGCCTCCTACAAGCAGGCACTATCTTAGATTCTTAGGATACATCAGTGAACAAAAAAGATCTAGTATTCCACCATGAAGAGCTGATATTCTAGCAAAAGGAAACAGATTGTCAAAATAAACTTACTCCAGGATCTGTATAGCATGTGGAGTTGAACCATTCAATGGAAAACAAATAGCAAAAGTGAGCAGGAAGGAAGAGAAAAGGCTACGGGTTACACATTAAAGGATTGTCAGGAGAACCCTAAGTGGAAAGCTGAGATTTAACAAGAGAAGCAACAAGAGGCCAGTGGGACTAAAGTGGAGTGAGCAAGGGAGAGTGTGGTGAGAGAGAGGCAGCAGAGGGCTCAGATCATGGAGGTCTTTCATAGCCCATTGTAAGAACTTTAAATTTTTTCAGAAAAGTTGCTGAATCTAAGTATATAAGTCCAAAATATAAAAGAAAATTTTGAAGAAAAAAAAATGAGTTTGCAGAGGAGTGATGGGACTAACTGATATTTTTTCCTTTTGATTTATGGCAAAAACTTATACTCTGTATCCAGATTAAAATAAAACACTTAACATATTTGTAATGTTTTGAGTTTATGAAAAAATGAAACATAGAACTATTGTCAAAAATGTTCATTCCAGTTATCCTGACTGACAGCTGTGTGTCTTTACAGATGAAGTAGAAACAATGGGTAAAAGTTAAAAGGATGAAAAATTATTTTAATGAAGATAGGACAAGGCACCTCTGGTGTCCAAATAAACAGGAAGCAGGGGTCAACCCAGTGCTCAGTCTGTTTAAGCAGAGGCATGGTAGTCATCTAACGTTTGTCAAATGGAGTAGGAAGACCACTCCTCATGAATTCTAGAATGGCAACTGACTTTTCTTGAATACCTACTTCAAGCCAGACATTTTTAGAAGCATTATATATATATATATATTATCTCATAAAACACACACTAGACTCAACCCTTTGAGTCCAGATTTTATTGTGCTCATTTTATAGAAGAGACAAATGAAACTGTCCAAGTTTAAAAAACTAGTGAATTAAAGGGGCAGTATATAACTTCATATCTGTTTGGTTATAAAGACTTTGCATTTTTTGCTGTTACTTTTTCCATTCTAGCTCTCAGAAACCAGAATGGGAAAATAGTCACATAAACCAACATTTATCTAATTATTGCTTTACTTATTTCCAGAATCCATTCATTCAGCAGTCATATATTAAGTTCCTCATATACTCAAAACATTGTTCCAAGTGCTACCGAGACACAAGTGGAAGACATACACTTGCAGGATAATAATTACAATTCAATGAGCAGAGAAGTAGAATTACTCCTTGGGGACTGTGATCTTGAACTTGATTCTGTGTCCTGAACACACAATGTTTTTGTTTTGTTTAGCTTCAATGTCTTTGCTTCTTTTATCCTGCCTATAAAGCTTTCATCTAATGATCCAATTGAAAAATACCTTAACAATTTTATTATTCAGTTATAAGAAACCTATCTCTGATACCTCTGCCTTTTCTAAGTCCAGCTTGAACATCTGGAAGTTCACAGTTCACATACTATTGAAGCCTGACTTGGATAAATTTTTTTATTTTTTTAATTTAAATGTATTTATTTTAATTGGAGACTAATTACTTTACAATATTGTATTGGTTTTGTCATACATCAACATGAATCCACCATGGGTGTACACGTGTTCCCAATCCTGAACCCCCCTCCCGCCTCCCTCCCCATACCATACCTCTGGGTCATCCCAGTGCACCAGCCCCAAGCTTCCTGTATCCTGCATCGAACCTGGACTGGCAATTCATTTATTATATGATATTATACATGTTTCAATGCCATTCTCCCAAATCATCCCACCCTCTCCCTCTCCCATAGAGTCCAAAAGACTGTTCTATATATCAGTGTCTCTTTTGCTGCCTCGCATACAGTGTTATCATTACCATCTTTCTAAATTCCATATATATGCATTAGTATACTGTATTGGTGTTTTTCTTTCTGGCTTACTTCACTCTGCAAAATCGGCTCCAGTTTCATCCACCTCATTAGAACTGATTCAAATGTATTCTTTTTAATGGCTGAGTAATACTCCATTGTGTATATGTACCACTGCTTTCTTATCCATTCATCTGCTGATGGACATCTAGATTGCTTCCATGTCCTGGCTATTATAAACAGTGCTGCAGTGAACATTGGGGTACACGTGTCTCTTTCAATTCTGGTTTCCTCGATGTGTATGCCTAGTAGTGGGATTGCTGGGTCATAAGGCAGTTCTATTTCCAGTTTTTTAAGGAACCTCCACACTGTTCTCCATAGTGGCTGTACTATTTTGCATTCCCACCAACAGTGTAAGAGGGTTCCTTTTCTCCATACCTTCTCCAGCATTTATTGCTTGTAGACTTTTGGATTGCAGCCATTCTGACTGGCGTGAAATGGTACCTCATTGTGGTTTTGATTTGCATTTCTCTGATAATGAGTGATGTTGAGCATCTTTTCATGTGTTGTTAGCCATCTGTATGTCTTCTTTGGAGAAATGTCTATTTAGTCCTTTGGCCCATTTTTTTGATTGGGTCATTTATTTTTCTGGAATTGAGCTGCAGGAGTTGCTTGTATATTTTTGAGATCAGTTGTTTGTCAGTTGCTCCATTTGCTATTGTTTTCTCCCATTCTGAAGGCTGTCTTTTCACCTTGCCTATAGTTTCCTTTGTTGTGCAGAAGCTTTTAATTTTAATTAGGTTCCATTTGTTGTTGTTTTTTTTTTTTTTTGGTAGTAATAACAACTTGTATTTATTTAGAGCCTTAGTTGTTTTTTGTTTTTGTAACTCCTCTTGAATACTTTTATTTTTGTCATCTTTTTTTAAAATTTATTTATTTTAATTAGATCAATGGAACAAAACAGAAAGCCCAGAGATAAACCCATGCACCTATGGACACCTTATCTTTGACAAAGGAGGCAATAATATACAATGGAGAAAAGACAATCTCTTTAACAAGTGGTGCCGGGAAAACTGGTCAGCCACTTGTAAAAGAATGAAACTGGAACACTTTCTAACACCATTTGTTTATTTTTGCTTTTATTTCCAATATTCTGGGATGTGGGTCATAGAGGATCCTGCTGTGATTTATGTCAGAGAGTGTTTTGCCTATGTTCTCGTCTAAGAGTTTTACAGTTTCTGGTCTTACATTTAGATCTTTAATCCATTTTTAGTTTATTTTTGTGTATGGTGTTAGAAAGTGTTCTAGTTTCATTCTTTTACAAGTGGTTGACCAGTTTTCCCAGCACCACTTGTTAAAGAGATTGTCTTTTCTCCATTGTATATTCTTGCCTCCTTTGTCAAAGATAAGGTGTCCATAGGTGCGTGGATTTATCTCTGGGCTTTCTATTTTGTTCCATTGATAGTATTACTTTGCTAGCCTGTGAGATGAGGGCAATTGTGCAGTAGTTTGAACAGTCTTTGGCATTGCCTTTCTTTGGGATTGGAATGAAAACTGACCTTTTCCAGTCCTGTGGCCACTGCTGAGTTTTCCAGATTTGCCAGCCTATTGAGCAGCACTTACACAGCATCATCTTTTAGGATTTGAAATAGCTCAAATGGAATTCCATTGCTTCCAATAGCTTTGTTCATAGTGATACTTCCTAAGGCCCACTTGACTTCAGCTTTCAGAATGTCTGGCTCTAGGTGAGTGATCACACCATCGTGGTTATCTGGGTCATGAAGATCTTTTTTGGATAGTTCTTCTGTGTATTCTTGCTATCTCTTCTTAATACCTCTGCTTCTGTTAGGTCCATATCATTTCTGTCCTTTATTGTGCTTATCTTTGCGTGAAATGTTCCCTTGGTATGTCTAGTTTTCTTGAAGAGATCTCTAATCCTTCCCATTCTATTATTCTCCTCTATTTCTTTGCATTGTTCACTGAGAAAGCCTTTCTTATCTCTCCTTGCTATTCTTTGGAACTCTGCATTCAAAAATTACTGACATCCACTGGATCATCGAAAAAGAGAGTTACAGAAAAATAGCTCCCTTTACTGTATTGATTACTCCAAAGCCTTTGACTGTGTCGGTCACTACAAACTGTGGGAAAGTCTTAAAGAGATGAGAATACCAAACCAGCTGACCTTCCTCCTGAGAAATCTGTATGCAGGTCAGGAGGGAACAGTTAGAACTGGACATGGAACAACTGACTGATTCCAAATCAAGAAAGAAGTACATCAAGGCTGTATGTTGTCACACTGCTTCTTTAACTTATATGTAGAGTACATCATGTGAAATGCCAGGCTGGATGAAGCACAGGCTTTAATCAAGATTGTTGAAAGAAATATCATTAACCTCAGATACCGAGATGACACCACCCTTATGGCAGAAAACGAAGAAGAACTAAAGAGCCTTTTGATGAAAGTGAAAGAGGAGAGTGAAAAAGTTGGCTTAAAACTCAACATTCAGAAAACAAAGATCATGGCATCTGGTCCCATCACTTCATGTCAAATGGATGGGGAAAAAATGAAAACAATGAGAGACTTTATTTTTTGGAGTCCAAAATACTGCAGATGATGACTGCAGCCGTGAAATTAAAAGGGGCTTGCTCCTTGGAAGAAAAGCTATGATCAACTTAGGCAGCATATTAAAAAGCAGAGACATTACCAAAAAAGGTCCGTCTAGTCAAACCTATGGTTTTTCCAGTAGTCTTGTATGGATGTGAGAGTTGGACTGTAAAGAAAGCTGAGCACGAAAGAATTGATGCTTTTGAACTGTGGTGTTGGAGAAGACTCTTGAGAGTCCCTTGGACAGCAAAGAGATCCAACCAGTCAATCCTGAAGGAAATCAGTCCTGAGCATTCATTGGAACTACTGATACTGAAGCTGAACATTGGAACGACTGATACTGAAGCTGAACGTCCAGTATTTTGGACACCTGATGCAAACGACCAACTCATTGGAAAAGATCCTGATGCTGGCAACAATTGAAGGCAGGAAGAGAAGTGGGGGACAGAGGTTGAAAAGGTTGGATGGCGTCACTAATCCAATGCACATGAGTTTGAGCAAACTCAGGGAGATAGTGAAGAACAGGGAAGCCTAGATTGCTGCAGTCCATGGGTCACAAAGAGTCAGACACAACTGAGTGAACTGATAAGTAGCAGATATACTACTGAAACAAGCTTCAGTGAAGGCAAAGAAATAGCAAAGGACTTTTAGTTATGTCTGTCCACAACTAGAAGAGCAGTTTAAATTAGTCTCAGGCTCCCTGGATCCACCAACTCAGATGGTACCATCACATCCCATTATTCCCATGATCATTCTCTTTGTTTCTCTGATCCACCCCTCACCCACCTTATGTCTAACCTAGTTTAAGTATCTCTTATTACAGAAAGCATTTCTTAGGCAACAGTCTAGGACTTCCGGCTTCACCACCTTTCAACTCTTTGACCATCAAAGTAAGGCCTCTGTGTCTCTTTCGCTGTCCCGCATACAGGACTCTGTGGGAGAGGGAGAGGGTGGAATGATTTGGGAGAATGGCATTGAAACATGTATAATATCATATATGAAATGAATCGCCAGTCCAGGTTCAATGCATGATACTGGATGCTTGGGGCTGGTGCACTGAAATGACCCAGAGGGATGGTACGGAGAGAGAGGAGGGAGAGAGGTTGAGGATGGGGAACACGTGTATACCTGTGGTGGATTCATGTTGAGGTATGGCAAAACCAATACAATATTGTAAAGTAAAAAATAAATAAATAAATAAATAAAACTCTGACCAAAAAAAAGTAAGGCTTCTGATCTTCCAGTTCTAAACTTTGAAAATGTCCATAAAAGGACACTGAAAAGCCCACTCTGATAATTGAGTAAGACAGCATGAATGGTCAGCCATGGATCATTGGGCAAAAGTGAATGCAAGGGCCATGAAATTTAAATCCTATCAGAATCACACAATTAAATTTATAGAGAAGCAGCTTCTCCAAGAAAATGGGAATGTGATGGAGGCCCTCAAATATTGAGATGTCCATCTTCTGCTGTCTCCTTCATTGTCTCTCCTGAGTCACCAACATGTGTAATCTTTCCCCCTCCTGAAATAAATCCCTGACACATTAGCCACATGGAATTTCCAATGTTGTTCATAGCCATGTTTAACTCATAAAAGTGATTAAGATTTATTCATGAAGCCACGGGCCAGATTCATCATTTAATTCACTGAAACCCATGAAAGAATGTGTCTTCCAAGCACAGGTTAATGGAAAACAGAGAAAGGAACTGGAGTCAGTGAAGAAGTCAGGAGCTCCAGTATTGATCCACTAAGTCACTTATTCAAAAATATTCTTTGAAATCTTACAATGTATTTGGCATTTTGCTGGAAGTTGCTATAACAACCACCAACAAAACCAGCTGTGGTCCTTATTCTTCTGGAGCATGCATACCAGTTGGGCCAAACCTTCAGAAAACAAGTAAATGCAGAATGCTGAAGAATCCTTTGAACTAAGAAGAAAATTCCTAGAGTACTATGTAGGGAGCAACTAGCATATCTGGATTGGGTTGTAGGGTGAAAGAAAACCCATTTGAGAAGTGTACCTTGAGCTGAGCCCCCCAAATAGAAGAGTAAACATGCAGGGGAAACATGGGAATAAAAGGAAGAGCACTGGTGAAAGTTCACAGCCTTTCAGCATTTTAGGGAAACCATAGAAGAGCCTATGTAGTTGGAGCTCTTGGGACCAGAAGCACCCCGCAGTTCATCATTTCCTTGTCCTTTCACTTCCCCTGGCTTTCAGAGTGAGAGATCTTGAGTACAACCTGAGAAAAGAGTCTCTGTGGAAGCTAAGAGAGGACAGCAAAGTCAAGGCAGACTGGGACCACCGAGGCTCTGGATTTGCCAACTTCATACTATTACCAAAGGCAAAATGGAAATAGCACTGAAATAGGCGCAGGAGACGTGGTTTGGAAATCTGGGTATTTAATTCATTTCACTCAGAGCTGGGACAAGTCACTAACCATGCTTAAGTTTTCTTTTCTTGTCTGTAAATTGAAAATGGGATCTTACAGAGTAGTTTTCAAGCTTTACATGATACAGTATGCGTGAGTTTACAAGCTCTAAGGTAACATACCAATGCAACTATATGGGATTTGGGGCTGTTTGTTTTTTTTAATATATCTAGGACTTGGGTTAAAACCCCTGTATGTTGCTTACACTCTACATCTAAGCAGCCCTCACAGCAACATCCTTCATATACCAGATCTAGCACTGAAGCAGGAGCTGTGTTATTGTATACGTGGGGAGTGCATGTGCTTCTCATATGTTGGCTTGTGTAGTCTGTGTGGCATGCGCTTCTACGGAACATGTGGCATGTACACATGTTTTTGGTATACTGTGTGAATGTGTAATAGATATATATGCACATACACATGTTCATGCATGTGTGTAGGAGCCCAAGAGAAGGTATGATGCGAAGAGATACATAAAGGCTTAAAGTCAGGAATTATTATCTGAAATATTGCCCAGTTTCATTCCATTTTCTGGGGGCGTCCCAGAGAAGGCACTTTACAAAATCCAGAAATTGACAGCTTTAAAATGAACCTAAGACTTTTGCTTTCTAATAGTTTAGCATGGGTCAAAACAGAATGCTCTAGGAAGAGTAAAATGGGTTCTTTCCTGTCCGGGCTTGGCATTGCCATCAGCCTTCCTAAAATACTGCAGAGGGAGTTGAGACCATTGGCAGATGTGTGCTCTCAGGCCTATATGGGAGAAAAACCTCTCCAGGTCAACCTTGGGCTGCTGGAAGCTGGAGAGAGGAGGCTAGTATTTACCATAACAACAGCTGTTGTGATGCCAGTCAAATGGGAAACAAGCATACTCCTCAAGTGTCCCATAATCTCCCTTTACTCAGCTGTGTAGTAAACTGTTGTGCCCTAGTTCTTACACTCCCTAGACTGGAGAGGGAAGATTATGGACAACTAAGGGAGACATGGAGCTAGTACAGAATTTCCCTGAATGCTTGTCCCCTAGGCTGCGTGGCAAGAAGGAAGGCCCCTAGGTACAGTGGTGACCACATGGCCCCAGGCATTCCTGGGACATACACTGCAGTGACTATTCGTGCAGGACACATCAGATGAGATTTTTCAATCCAAAATAGTACTCTAAACTATTCACCAGCACTGGAGCATGTGTCCATCTGTGCAGGAAGAAAAAATGAAATGAAAATGTCCTTGATAGACTAATGGTGAAAACAAGAGCATCCCCTAGAAAACAACTAAGGACAGGTATGATACTGGGTTATAATTCAGTTGCACGTCCTCAGATCTGAATTACAGAAATGGAAGAAAATCAGTAAGAGGGCCTTTATGAATGGGGCTTGAGTTTGGCCCTATGCAGAGATGTATTTTGCTAGACAAACTGGCTGAGGGTAGGGAAGCAGGGCAGAGAGGGATGGCTGGGGCGGCATGGATTCATTAATTAGGTAAATGTGAATACCTGTGTGAAACAAAGGAGCTTATGCTTCAGGTTCTCTGAGTAAAATGTCTAAAGTCTATGAGGTTTCTAAGAGCCTATAAAAATGGCCCTTGAGAAGTAAAACAATAAGTATAAATCCAAAATGAAAGCACAAAAATTGGTATTATAAATGCTTCATGACATCTATAAAACATAGCATAACTTCCACTCATCAGCAATTAATACATCTGGACTGGAATAAATGTGGTGTTTGATGTGGATGTTTAGTAGGATAAGTGGTAAGACCTCCAAAAGAAAAAGTGTTCAGGACCAAAAAGTTCTCAAACCAGATGCTTTAAAAGACCTGGACTTCTGGGACGACCCAGAGGGATGGTGTGGGGAGGGAGGAGGGAGGAGGGTTCAGGATGGAGAACACATATATACCTGTGGTGGATTCATTTTGATATCTGGCAAAACTAATACAATTATGTAAAGCTTAAAAATTAAATAAAATTAAAAAAAAATAAAAAAATAAAAGACCTGGACTCCAAAAGACCTAGGTCACTTTCAGAGACATTGTATTTTTTTTACCTGGAAAAAAATGAGATTTCTAAATTGGGCTTTCCAGAGGCCTGGGTAGCATAAACCCAAATCTTACAAATTTTAAGGGAGATAATTTAATCAGTGAAAGTAGTATTTGAGAATTGTTCATGACTAGTGAGGAAGTAGAATATACACACATACATACATACGATGATTTAGATGTTTTATTATTTGCTGTTTATTATTTAGATGTTTTAATATTATAAAATATTTATAATATTTTATTATAATTAAATAAATATTATTTAATATTTATTATGTATTTATTATCTAGCAAATGTTTCTGCTTTTTAGCTAAAGCTATATTTATTACTGCTGTTTTGATTGAAGGAAAGATTAGCTAACTAAAAATATTTGTTATTATCTCTATGAGTTGATTGACCTGTGGGAATCCAAGGTATCTGATAGTAATCAGTCACCTCTGTCCACCTGTTGATAACTTTACCCAATAAAAGGCATAGGGATTTGGAATGTGGGCCTTACAACACCAACCTATCAGGTAACATGAATCATTATGCACATTTAAGGAAAAATCTTAAGAAAACAAGTCAATGTGCTACTATTTTTCTTTTTACCACCCTATGTGTCAATTGATTCAATATAGCTGCCTAAATATCTTGAATCTTGATATGGCTAGAACTTGTTCTCTTCCTCCAGCTATCAGAGGTGTATACTGTAAAAGTCACATACAAGATGGCTACATAATTAAAGGGAGTAAATTATTTCACCAAGATCAACATCATAAAGTAGCTGCGCTGAACTCAATCATCACCACCTGGGGGTAAATAGCGTTTATCTGAACTGTTCCTTCAATTTATACTTCTGGATTTATTTACATCAATAAATAAATTAATGTAAATTTATTTACATCAATAATAACAAGCTAAATTTTGCAAAAGCAGAAAAGATCCTAACTAACTTACATAAATAGAGTCTGCAGGACCTAGTCAGCTGTAAACCATTGTCTTTGTAAATGTTTTGCTGTGAGGATGAAGGTTACAAACAACAGGAGAAACTTCAATGATACATTTAGAAATGTGCTGAAGCCAAGATCAGGAACCATAAAAGTAATTCACACATATACATTGCTCTTAAACTTTAATGTGCTTTCACAGCTGTTTAACAATTGCTTTTTCTGAAAATCCCATATCTTACCTGAAATGGTAAATACTTTTATCCTAATTTGCAGATAAGTAAACAAGAGGTAAAACTGAGCCTGAGGTCCCAGAGCTGACTTTAGAGGAGAAGATGTTCTCATAATCCCCAGTCCCACTTGTTCCCATGATGTCCTCATGTCCCAGAGTTCTGTGAAGCACTAATTCTTTTAGTTGGTATGACATGTCACAAGAAAGAAAAAAATAAATAAAAGGAAGAAGAGTTAAAATTAGCTAAGAAATTCTGTCTTAAAACATAGTTCTTTAAAACCTTTAATATGGTGTCATGTTTGAAAATTTCTACGAGAGATATGCAGTATATATTATTTCCCAAACTTGTCTAACCAAAGATCCTTGTCTAGGTATTCAAAAGAATAACTTTTGAGAAACTTATATCCCTCCATAAAATCTCTATTAATCTCAGAAGAAAATAGACCCCTACCATAGGCCTTACTGTCTTGTATATTTGATAATATCATTGATAATGATACACAAACATTTCAGATCTTGTATTTTCTTCTCTAAGAAACTTGCAAAACCCAGGAAGAGCACCTAATGCATCTTGTTTAAGAAACCCCGATTAGTGGTTCAAACAGATGCTTTCTGGAATAACAACCAGTGAGCTGTGACTGGAACGCTATGAAATGTTTTGCACATAAAATGAATCCGTATGCATGGGAAGTCAATATCTGTTTTGTGTGGCTATCTTCTGTGGTTAGTTTGAAGGACTAGGAATTATAGTAGCTCATTCCAGTGAAACTCACTCCTCAGTAAAGAGGCAGGAGCAAAGAAGTTCACACAAATCCAAATGCATTGTGTTCTGGCTTCGTCCCAGCTTAGTACAAAAGGTACAGCCCACACTTTTGAAGCACATGCCATATGCAAACAGTAAACTTAGCCAGAAAGAGCAGGATTCCTCCAAAGGCAAAGAATGCTTTATAGCATTCCCCCTGAAAACTCTTGATATTTCATTCTGCAGAGAGCAGAGAATATGGTAGCCACTCAATAAATCTACTTTATTAATCCAGTAATGCTCAGCTTCTTTTATAGACACAGAAAAGATGCTTTATGCCTGTTTATGATTCTCTTATATCAAAGGAGTATATTTTAGACCAAGAATTCTGAGAAGGCAGAGACCATAGAGTCTTCCTGTTATCAAATCAAGTAGTAGATTCAAGTTACTTTAGAAAAAGACACAAATCTATTTATATAAAATGTTGGAAGCCAGTGGGCTCTTTAATTGATTAGATTAACTTTTCAGCCATAAATAAGATATGATGAGGAATATACATACTTAGAAGTAACCAATTACAACAAGACTTTTAATGAATAACCAATATTCTGTCCATTCCAACATTTTGAATATCTGTCCAAAATGGATATCCTTGTAAGTTCTTATCCACAGAAATGCAATGGCTGCTTCCTTTTAGGGGATTCTTTTCTTTACAGTAGGTATTTTTTGTTTTGTTTTTCCTCTCTATCGCTCTCTGTGCATTTCTGCTGTCTTGCTGGTTGTTTTTATCTCTATCTCCATCTGAATTTTTGGTGTTAGTTAATGACTAATTACTGTTGGATCAATGACATGAGAAACATGTGTAGGAAAGTAGACGGTGCTAAAAAGGACTTTTAAAAAGTAGCCACTGGTGACCTCCCCATGGTCCTATAGTTCTGTCCTATTAACCTTAAACTCCACGTATTCACTTAAGGAAAGCCTTAGGTTTTGACATCATTAAATACACGAAGGTGCTTTGTTGTGCCCAACAAAACCTGGGTAGCATAATGAAAAATCAAAGGACCAGAAAGTAGATGAGTTTGGGAAACTTTAGGGAATATCAAATCCACTGTAAATTTCCCCTTTCATCCTTGTTGTTGTGAGGGGGCTTATATAACTCAATGAAGCTATGAGCCATGATGTGCAGGGCCACCCAGGATGGATGATGGGTCATAGCAAAGAGTTCTGACAAAACATGGTCCACTGGAGAACGAAGTGGCAACCCTCTCCAGGATTCTTGCCTGGAGAACCCCAGTGGCTGAAAAGTGAAAAGATGAAGAGTATGAAATGTGAAAAAGATATGACACCTGAAGTTAAGCCCCACCTCCACTCCCACCCCAGGTCAGAAGGTGTCCAATATGCTGCTGGGGAAGAGCAGAAGGCGATTATTAATAGCTCCAGTAAAAATAAAGTGTCTGGGCCAAAGCAGAAACAGCACTCATCTGTGGATGTGTCTAGTGGTGAAAATAAAGAATGATGCTATAAAGAACAACACTGCATAGGAACCTGGAATGTTAAGTCCATGAATCAAGGTTAATTGGACATAGTCAAGCAGGAGATGGCAAGATTGAACACTGACATCTTTGGAATCAGTAAAAATGGATGAGAATGGGCAGGTTTAATTCAGGTGACCATTATCTACTATCACAGACAAAAATCCCATAGAAGAAATGGAGCAGTCCTCATTGTCAAAAAAAGGACAAAATGCAGTCCTTGGGAACAATCTCAAAGATGACAGAATGATCTTGGGTTGTTTCCAAAGAAAACCAACCAACAGCTCAGTAATCCAAGTCTATGCCTTAAACCCTGATGCTGAAGAAGCTAAAGTTGACCAGTTCTGTGAAGACCTACCAGACCTTCTAAAACTAACACCATAAAAAGATGACCTTTTTATTATAGGGGAAGGAAGTCAAGAAATACTTGGAATATTAAGTAAGTTTGGATGTGGAGTACAAAATGAAGCAGGGAAAGGCTAGCAGAGTTTTGTCAAGAGAACACACTGGTCATAGCAAATACCCTTTTCCAACAACCCAAGAGATGGCTTTACACATGGACATCACAAGATGTCCATCAATACTGAAATCAAATTGATTATTTTCTTTGAAGGCAAAGATGGGGAAGTAATATACAGTCAGGTAAAAAGACCTGGAGCTGACTGTGACTCAGATCATGAGCTCCTTATTACAAAATTTAGCCTTAAATTGAACAAAGTAGGAAAAAAACACACAAAAAACTAGGCCATTCAGATATGATCTAAATCAAATCCCTCCTGATTATACAGAGGAGGTGATGAATAGATTCAAGGGATTAGATTCAGTAGACAGAGTGCCTGAGGAACTATGGGTGGAGGTTCATAACATTACACAGGAGGCAGTGATCAAAACCATCCTAAAGCAAAAGAAATGAAAGAAGGAAAATTGGTTGTCTGAGGAGGCTATACATATAGCTGAGAAAGGCAAGGGAGAAAGGAAAAGATATACCCAACAGAATACAGAGTCCCAGAGAATAGCATAGAGGGATAAGAACAACTTCTTAAATGAACAATGCAAAGAAATAAAGGAAAACAATAGAATCGGAAAGACTAGAGATCTCTTCAAGAAAATTAGAGATACTGAGGGAATATTTCATGCAAGAGTGAGCTCAACAAAGGACAGAAAATTTTAGGACCTAACAGAAGCAGAAAAGATTAAAAAGAGGTGCAAACATTGCAGAACTATCCCAAAAAAGTCTTAATGACTGGGGTAACCACAGTGGTGTGATCACTCACCTAGAGCCAGTCAATCTCAAGTGTAAAGTCAAATGGGCCATAGGAGGTGGAGCTATTTCAAATCCTAAAAGATAATGCTGTTAAAAGGCTGCACTCAATATGCCAGCAATTTGGAAAACTCAACAGTAGTCACAGGACTGGACATAGTGAGTTTTCATTCCAATCCCAAAGAAGCACACAGCAAAAGAATGTTCAACCTACTATAAAACTGTGTTCATTTCATATGCTGTCAGGGTTATGCTCAAAATCCCTCAAGCTAGGCTTTACCTGAACCAAGAACTTCCAAATGTACAAGCTTGGTTTTAAAAAGTAGAGAAACCAGGGATCAAATTGCCAAGATTCACTGGACCATGGAGAAAGCAAGGAAATTCCAGAAAAACAACTACTTCTCTTTCATTGACTACGTGAAAGTCTTTCACTGTGTGGATAACAATAAACTGTGGAAAATTCTTAAGGACATGGGAATACCAGGCCACCTTACCTGTCTCCTGGCAGAAAATATAGAGGAACTAAAGAGCCTCTTGATGAGGGTAAAAGAGGAGAGCAAAAAAGCTGGCTTGAAACTAAAAAAAAAAAAAAAAAAAAAAAACTATCATCATGGCATCTGGTCCCATTACTTCATGGCAAATAGAAAGGGAAAAAGTGGAAGCAGTGACAGATTTTTTGGGGGGGTGCTCCAAAATCACTGTAGATGGTGACCACAGCTATGAAATTAAGGTGCTTGCTCCTTGGAAGTAAAGCTATGACAAACCTAGACAGCATATTAAAAAGCAGAGACATCACTTTACTGATAAAGGTCTATATAGACCATGCTCTGTTTTTTCCAGTAGTCAGGCACACATGTGAGAGTTGGACCATAGAGAAGGCTGAGTGCTGAACAACTGATGCCTTTGAAGTGTGATATTGGAGAAGACACTTGAGCATCTCTTGGACTGCTAGGAGATCAAGCCAGGCAGTCCTAAAGGAAATCAACCCTGATTATTCACTGGAAGGACTGATGCTGAAGCTGCAATACTTTGGCCACTTGATGTGAAGAGCCAACTCATTGGAAAAGAACCTGGTTCTGGGAAAGATAGAAGGCAAAAGGTGAATAGGGTGGCAGAGGATGAGATGGTTGCATAGCATCACTGACTCAATGACATGAATTTGAACAAACTCTGGGAGATAGTGGAGAACAGAGGAGCCTGGAGTGCTACAGTCCATGGTGTCATAAAGAGTCAGACATGATTTAGAGGCTAAACAACAATACCCAAAACAGTCAAGTATAAGAGGTTTAACAGTTAAAATCATGGTCTCTTAACTCAAGACTGTGTTCTGTCTCAACCTGTTATTTTAGAACCCTGCCATCTCTTTCAAAAGGATGATATTTTCTTTGCTTTGGCCTCATCTGTAAAATAAGATACTCATATTGCATGTCTCAGAAATTCCTGGTTTGATTAAACAAATATATAGCATCTGGTAATTAATAGGGTGTGACTGTCTCATAAAAATTAGCCACTATTGTTATTATTAACCATTATTATTAGTGACATAATAGTAGAAGTAAACATGTTTATCACAATAGAAATCTGAGGTGGAGAGAGGTTAAATAGATTTTTTAGAATCATCAAAATAGGAAGGGATAAAGCAGCTTAACCTCAAAAGCTATGAGTTGTCTCAAATTCATGTCTGAGCATCAGCTATTGGGATTTCCCATCTACTATCCATTCCCTACATTCAGGGGCTATGCCTGAAGTTTAAATAATTTAAATTTTGAGGCTAAAAAATTATAGTGATTTCTGAGGGTCTTAAGAGTATTAAAAGTGAAATAACAATAATGCACGGAGAAGGCAATGGCACCCCACTCCAGTACTCTTGCCTGGAAAATCCCATGGATGGAGGAGCCTGGTAGGCTGCAGTCCATGGGTCGCTAAGAGTCGGATATGACTGAACGACTTCACTTTCACTTTTCACTTTCATGCATTGGAGAAGGAAATGGCAACCCACTCCAGTATTTTTGCCTGGAGAATCCCAGGGACGGGGCAGCCTGGTAGGCTGCTGTCTCTGGGGTCGCACAGAGTCAGACACGACTGAAGTGACTTAGCATAGCATAGCAACAATAATGCAATTGAGGGATGAATTAAACACGTGTATACAAATATTAAAAAAAGAAAAAAAATTTTTTAAAAGAGAGTAATAAAAGAGAAATTAATGTAAAATTTTAGGGGCCAAATCCAGCAAATCCATAGCAATAAATACATGGAAAGAATATATATGTATTTCAAGCAAGCCAATATTAAAAAATGTATGCTTTCATATAACAAAAGTTGAATGTATGCATGTGCTTTATTTTTGAAAATAAACTTTGCGTAGCTAGTGATGATTGTTTTATACAACTTTTATTTTTACTTTTATTTTCTTTTCTGCTAATACATGAAAATCTGTTTATAAAAGTATGCCTTCACTTTAGTTAACTCTCAGAGTTGAATAGTAACATCTACCTAAGTCAATTTAGTACCATTTATTTTTTAGCATGGTTATAATGAAACAAAGTAACAAATATTCAATAAATATTTTTAACATTAATTAAGCCAAAGTCTGTATATGGATTATATTTTGTTTACACTTTATAAATACCAGAAAAACCTTCAGTTACAGTTAAAAGGAGAATGATAAAATAAAGAGTAAATATTTTTATTACTCTGGGCTATATAAATATAAATTACAAGATTGTTTTCTATCACTACCTAGATTACTTACTCTAAAGCATTATCAACAGCAACATAAATTGGTTCTTGGGAATGAAAAATAATCTACTCTTTTATATAAAGTTCAGAAATATAATATGTTCAGTACATATTCAGAAATATAGAATATTGTTAAGTGAACATTTCACGGGGACACAAGTAAGAAGAATTTTCCTTAAAAGGCTTCTTGGGTGGGTAGGGAGATAATAAAATAAAGACAGAGAAACATTGCTCTAAAACTTTATTCAAAAATGGGCTATAATAAGTTGGAAAATGCCTTCCATAATGCAGCAGTTTGGGTGTCCTTAACCCATTTCTTGTAAGCTTTTCTGTGTTTAAAAACAGTGGATTAATTCCCAGTTTCACTAAGTCCTAGTCATATATTAAATATCTTATACAATGTAATTGATCTCTCTTGGCCTATATTTTCTTTAAATCAACACAATGAAATAACAATATCAACTATATAGGAATGTTAAGAAGAGTTAATAAGGTAATACACAGAAGTCATTTAGCTCAGAGTTTGGCAGAGTTAACACTCTTGGTGAGTATAGCCTTCATTGTAACAGTTGTTCTAATCCTGAGTTTGGAATTTCCATTTCTACATGAAGACTATAAAGACTGCTTTATAAATACTACTTTTGAAGTCAAATCATGACCAGTTTACAACTTTCTCATGGAATGAAAAGTGACTGCATTTTATAATCTGCTTCTCTCATCCAATGTTTTTGGTCATTCAGTTCAGTTCAGTTCAGTCGCTCAGTCGTGTCCAACTCTGCAACCTCATGAATCGCAGCACACCAGGCCTCTCTGTCCATCACCAACTCCCAGAGTTCACTCAAACTCACGTCCATCGAGTCGGTGATGCCATCCAGCCATCTCATCCTCTGTCGTCCCCTTTTCTTCCTGCCCCCAATCCCTCCCAGCATTATTTCAATCCAAATACTTACTTAAAAATGCATACACATATGTGTATAAATATGCATATATATTTGTGTGTGTGTATGTATTGGGTTGGTCAAAAATTTGTTCTGTATTTTCTTTAAGATGGTTCTAATAGTGTTTTATTGTTCTTCTTGTTATTCAGTCACTAAATCATGTCTCTGCGACCTCATGGACTGCAGTATGCCAGACTCCTCTGTCCTTCACTATCTCCTGGAGTTGGATCAAGGCAAAGAAGGGGAGCACAAAGGATGAGATGGTTGGATGGCATCACTGACTCAATGGACCTGAGTTTAAGCAAACTCTGGGAGACAGTGAAAGACAAGGAAGCCTGGCACACTGCACTTCACGAGGTCAGACATGACTCAGCAACTGAACAGGTCCATTGAGTTGGTTATGCTATCTAACCATCTTATCCTTTGCCACCCCCTTCTCCTTTTCCCTTCAATCTTTCCCAGCATCAGGGTCTTTTCCAATGAGTCAGATCTTCGTATTAGGTAGCCAAAGCTTTAGAGCTGCAGCATCAGCGCTTCCAATGAATATTCAAAGTTGATTTCCTTTAGGATTGATTGGTTTGATCTCCTTGCAATCCAAGAGACTCTCAAAAGTCTTCTCCAACACTACAATTTAAGAGTATCAATTCTTTGGCACTCAGCCTTCTTTACAGTCCAATTCTCACATCTGTACATGATTACTGGAAAAATCATAGCATTGACTATCATACCTTTGTCAGCAAAGTGATGTTTCTGCTTTTTAATATGCTGTCCAGGTTTTTCATAGCTTTCCTTCCAAGGAGCAAGCATCTTTTCATTTTGTGGCTTCAATCAACATTTGCAGTGATTTTGAAACCCAGGAAAAGAAAATCCGTCACTGTTTCCACATTTCCCCATTCTATTTGCATTGAAGTGGTGGGACTGGATGCCATGATCTTACATTTTTTAATGTTGATGTTCAAGCCAGATTTTTCACTCTGCTCTTTCACCCTGATCAAGAGACTTTTTAGCTCCTCTTCACTTTCTTCCATAAGAGTGGTATCATCTGCATATCTGAGGTTGTTGATATTTCTCCTTAAAATCTTGATTTCAGCTTGTGAGCCATCCAGTCCAGCATTTTGCAATGATGTTCTCAGCATATAACCTAAATAGGTCAGGTGACAATGTACAGACTGTTGTACTCCTTTTCTAATTTTGAACCAGTGAGTTGTTCCATATTCAATTATAACTGTGGTTCCTTGACCCACATACAAGTTTCTCAGAAGACAAACAAGGTGATCTGTTATTCTCAAGTCTTTAAGAATTTTCTACAGTTTGTTGTGATCCACACAGTCAAAGCCTACTGTAGTGTAGTCAATGAAGCAGAAGTAGATGTTTTTCTGAAATTCCATTTCTTTCTCTATGATACAGTGAGTGCTGGCAATTTATTTGATCTCTGATTCTTCAGTTCAGTTCAGTTCAGTTGCTCAGTTGTGTCCGACTCTTTGCTACCCCATGGACTGCAGCATGCCAGGCCTCCCTGTCCATCACCAACTCCCAGAGTATACTCAAACTCAAGCACATTGAGTTGGTGATGCCATCCAAACATCTCATCCTCTGTCATCCTCTTTTCCTCCCACCTTCAATCTTTTCAGGCATCAGGGTGTTTTCAAATGAGTCAGATCTTCACATCAGGTCACCAAACTATTGGAGTTTCAGCTTCAGTATTAGTCCTTCCAATGAATATTCAGGATTTATTTCTTTAGGATGGGTTGTTGGATCTCCTTGCAGTCCAAGGGACTCTCAAGAGTCTCCTCCAACACCACAGTTCAAAAACATCAATTCTTCGGCACTTAGCTTTGTTTATAGTCAAACTCTCACATTCACACATGATTTTGGGAAAAACCACAGCTTTGACTAGATGGACTTCTTTGGCAAAGTAATGTCTCTGCTTTTTAATATGCTGTTTAGGTTGGTCATAACTTTTCTTCCAAGGAGTAAGCGTCTTTTAATTTCATGGCTGCAATAACGATCTGCAGTGATTTTGGAGCCCCCCAAAATAAAGTCTGTCACTGTTTCCACTGCTTCCTCATCTATTTGCCATGAAATGATAGGACCAGATGCCATGATCTTGGATTTCTGAATATTGAGTTTTAAGAAAACCTTTCACTCTCCTCTTTCATTTATGACATACTCTGCATATAAGTTAAATAAGCAGGGTGGCAATATTCTTGCCTTTCCCGATTTGAAACTAGTCTATTGTTCCACGTCCAGTTCTAACTGTTGCTTCCTGACTTATATACAGATTTCTTAGGAGGCCGATCAGGTGATCTGGTATTCCCATCTCTTTAGAAATTGTCTAGTTTTTTGTAATGTACACAGTCAAAGGCTTTGGCATAGTCTATAATGCAGAAGTAGATTTTTTTCTGGAACACTTGCTTTTCTGATGATCCAACAGATGTTGGCAATTTGATCTCTGGTTCCTCCGCTGTTTCTAAATCCAGCTTGAACATCTGGAAATTCATGGTTCACATACTGTTGAAGTCTTGCTTGGAGAATTTTGAGCATTACTTTGCTAATATGTGAGATGAGTGCAATTATGTGGTAGTTTGAGCATCCTTTGCCATTGCCTTTCTTTGGGATTGGAATGAAAACTAACCTTTTCCAGTGCGTGGCCACTGCTGAGTTTTCCAAATTTGCTGGCATACTGATTGTGGCACTTTCACAGCATTCTTTTAGGATTTGAAATAGCTCAACTGGAATTCCATCACCTCCTGTAGCTTTGTTTGCAGTGATACTTCCTAAGGTCCACTTGATTTCACATTCCAGGATGTCTGGCTCTAGGTGAGTGATCACACCATCATGATTATCTGGGTCATGAAAATTGTTTTTGTATAGGACTTCTGTGTAATCTTGCCACCTCTTAATATCTTCTGCTTCTGTTAGGTCCCTACCATTTCTGCCCTCTATTATGCCCATCTTTGTATGAAATGTTCCCTTGGTATCTCTAATTTTCTTGAAGATCTCTAGTCTTTCCTATTCTATTGCTTTCCTCTACTTCTTTGCATGATCACTGAGGAAGGCTTTCTTATCTCTCTTTGATATCCTTTGGAACTCTGTATTCAAATAAGTATATATTTCCTTTTCTCCTTCATCTTTCACTTCTTTTCATTGCTATTTGTAAGGCCTCCTTAGACAACTATTTTGGCTTATTCCATTTTTTCCCCCGTTGGGGATGGTCTTGATCCCTGTCTCCTGTACAATGTCATGAACCTCCATCTTCCAGTACTCTCTTTATCATATCTAATACCTTGAATCTATTTCTTACTTCCCCTGTATAATCGTAAGGGATTTTATTTAGGTCATACCTGAATGGTCTAATGGTTTTCCCTACTTTCTTCAATGTAAGTCTGAATTTGGCAATAAGGAGTTAATAATCTGAGCCACAATCAGCCCCTGGTCTTGTTTCTGCTTACTGTATAGAGCTTTTCCATCTTTGGCTGCAAAGAATATAATCGATCTGATTTCAGTATTGACATCTGGTGATGTCCATGTGTAGTGTCTTTTCTTGTGTTGTTGAAAGAGGATGTTTGCTATGACCAGTGCATTCTCTTGGCAAAACTCTATTAGCCTTTGCCCTGCTTCATTCTGTACTGCAAGTTCAAATTTTTCTGTTACTCCAGGTATTTCTTGACTTCCTACTTTTGCATTCCAGTCCCCTATAATGAAAAGGACATCTTTTTTTTTTTTTTGGATGTTAGTTCTAGAAGATCTTGTAGGTCTTCACAGAACCCTTCAACTTCAGCTTCTTCAGCATTACTGGTCAGGACATTGACTTGAATTACTCTGATATTGAATGGTTTGCCTTGGAAACGAACAGAGATCATTCTGTCATTTTTGAGATTGCATCCAAGTACTGCATTTCGGACTTTTTTGTTGAGTACAATGGCTACTCCTTTTCTTCTAAGGGATTCCTGCCCACAGTAGTAGATAAAATGGTCATCTGAGTTAAATTCACCCATTCCAGTCCATCTGAGTTCTCTGATTCCTAAAATGTCAGTGTTCAGTCTTGCCATCTCCTGTTTGACCACTTCCAATTTGCCTTGATTCATGGACCTAAGATTCCAGGTTCCTATGCAATATTGTTCTTTACAGCATCAAACTTTACTTCCATCACCAGTCACATGCACAACTGGGTATTATTTTTGCTTTGGATCTGTCTCTTCATGCTTTTTGGAGTTATTTCTCCAGTGATCACCAGTAGCATATTGGGCACCTACCAACCTGGGGAGTTCACCATTCTGTGTCCTATATTTTTGCCTTTTCATACTGTTCATCAGGTTCTCAAGGCAAGAAGTGGTTTGCCATTCCCTTCTCCAGTGGAACACATTTGGTCATAACTCTCCCCATGACCTGTCTATTTTGGGTGGCCCTACCCAGCATGGCTCTTAATTTCACTGGCAAGGCCATGATATGTGTGATCAGATTGGTTAGTTTTCTGTAATTGTGTTTTTCAGCCTGTCTGCACTCAGATGGAGAAGGATAAGAGGCTTATGGAATCTTCCTGATGGGAGAGACTGACTGGGGGGGCGGAACTGGGTCTTGTTCTGATAGGAGGGGCCATGCTCAGTAAATCTTTAATCCAATTTTCTTCTGAAGTGCGGGGCTGTGTTCCCTCCCTGTTATTTGACCTGAGACCAAACTATGGTGGAGGTAATGAAGATAATGGCGACCTCCTTCAAAAGGTCCCATTCAGGCATTGCTATACTCAGTGCCCCCAACCCTGCAGCAGGCCACTGCCAACCCACACCTCTGTCAGAGACTCCTGGACATTCATGGGGAAGTCTGGATCAGTCTCCTGTGGGGTCACTGCTCCTTTCTCCTGGGTCCTGGTATACACAAGATTCTGTTTATGCCCTCTAAGAGTCTGTTTCCCCAGTCCTGTGCATGTTCTGGTGGCTCTGTGGTGGGTTAGTGGCAATCTCTTCTGGGAGGGCTTATTCCACACCCAGGTCTACTGAACCCAGAGCTCCTGCCACTGCAGTAGTCAACTGCTGACCTGTACCTCCACAGGAGACACTCAGACACAGTTCTGTCTCAGTCTCTGTGGGGTCTTTTGGTCCTGGTGCACACAAGGTATATTTGAGCCCTCTAAGCATCTCTGCTGGGTGTGGGGTTTGATTCTAAATGAGATTTTTCCCCTTCCTAACATCTTGCTGGGGCTTCTCCTTTGCCGTTGGATGTGGGATGTCTCCTCAAATTTTGCCCAGCACCGTGCAACAACCACTTCAGTGCCACACAGCTGCTGGTAGCTGAGTCCTCTGCCTTTCCTAAATTCAGCTTGTAGATCTGGAAGCTCTCAGTACACATACTGCTGAAGCCTGCTTGAAGGATTTTGAGCATAACCTTACTGACATGTAAGCACTTAATTGTCTTTAATTTCATTCAAAACAATTTTGTTAGATTGTATTGTGACAGCTGTCATATCGGTGTGCATTAAAAAAATACCAGAATTGGTGAATTTTTGTGTAGTCATTTTAATATTGAAGATGGAAGGAAAAAAATTTTGATGGATTATGCTTTATTAGTTCAAGAATGGTAAAAATAACTGAAACACACACAAAAATTATTTATGCAGTGTATAGTGAGGATACTGTGATGAATTGATCAGTTTGTAAAGTTTCATGCTAGAGATTTCTCACTGGACAATGCTCCATGGTAGGGTAGATCATTTGAAGTTGATAGCAATCAAACTGAGAACAATAAACACCATACCACACAAGAGATAGCCAACATACTGAAAATATCCAAATCAAGCAGTGAAAATCATTTGAACCAGCTTGGTTATGTTAATTGCCTTGATGTTTGGGTTCCAAATAAGTAGAAAAAAAAATTCTTAACAACATTTCCACCTGTGTTTTTCTATTCAAACATAATAAAAATGTTTCACTTTTAAAACTAATTGTAATGGGTGATGAAAAGTGGATCAGTTCAGTTCATTTCAGTTGCTCAGTCGTGTCCAACTCTTTGTGACCCCATGAATTGCAGCACGCCAGGCCTCCCTGTCCATCACCAACTCCCGGAGTTCACTCAGACTCACATCCATCAAGTCAGTGATGCCATCCAGCCATCTCATCCTCTGTCGTCCCCTTCTCCTCCTGTCTCCAATCCCTCCCAGCATCAGAGTCTTCTCCAATGAGTCAACTCTTCGCATGAGGTGGTCAAAGTACTGGAGTTTCAGCTTTAGCATCATTCCTTCCAAAGAAATCCCAGGGCTCATCTCCTTCAGAATGGACTGGTTGGATCTCCTTGCAGTCCAAGGGACTCTCAAGAGTCTTCTCCAACACCACAGTTCAAAAGCATCAAGTCTTCGGTGCTCAGCCTTCTTCACAGTCCAACTCTCACATCCATAAATGACCACTGGAAAAACCATAGCCTTGACTAGATGAATCTTTGTTGGCAAGGTAATGTCTCTGCTTTTGAATATGCTATCTAGGTTGATCATAACTTTCCTTCCAAGGAGTAAGTGTCTTTTAATTTCATGGCTGCAGTCACCATCTGCAGTGATTTTGGAGCCCAGAAAAATAAAGTCTGACACTGTTTCCACTGTTTCCCCATCTATTTCCCATGAAGTGGTGGGACCGGATGCCATGATCTTCGTTTTCTGAATGTTGATCTTTAAGCCAACTTTTTCACTCTCCACTTTCACTTTCATCAAGAGGCTTTTGAGTTCCTCTTCACTTTCTGCCATAGGGGTGGTGTCATCTGCATATCTGAGGTTATTGATATTTCTTCCGGCAATCTTGATTCCACCTTGTGTTTCTTCCAGTTCAGCGTTTCTCATGATGTACTCTGGATACTGTACAATAATGTGGAATGAAAGTAGTTGTGGAGAAGTGAAATGAACCACCACCAACCACACCAAAGCTAGTCTCCATCCAAAGAAAGTGATGTTGAATATATGGTGGGGTTGGAAGGGAGCCCTCTATTACGAGCTCCTTCTTGAAAACCAAACAATTAATTCCAACAAGTACTGCTCCCAATAAGACAAACTGGAAGCAGCACTCAATGAAAGGTGTCCGGAATTAGTCAACAGAAATGCATAATCTTCCGTTAGTATAACATAAGACCTCATGTTTCTTTGATGACTAAGCAGAAGCCAGTACAGATTGACTGAGAAGTTCTGATTCGTACGCTGTATTCACCAGACATTGCACTTCAGGTTTCCATGTATTCTCTTAATGGTAAAAATGTCCATTCCCTGGAAGACTATAAAAGGTACCTAGAACAGTTCTTTGCTCAAAAGGATAAAAATTTTGGGAAGATGGGATTATGAAGTTGCATGAAAAATGGCAGAAGGTAGTGGAACAAAATTGTGAATATGTTGCTAATAAAGTTCTTTTATTTTTACTTAAAAACAGAAGGAGCTTTTTTGCCAACCCAATATATGCATATAATATACATGTATTTACATATTTTATATATGGTTGTACAAGACAGAGGTCAAAGAAGTAAAACACTTTGGAAAAAGAAGATTAAAAAGGAAAATTAATAAGAATTGTTCTAAAAGTTTTCCTCAATATGCAAGAGGATAGATTTAACTGTGTATTTTCTAATTCTTAGTAAATATGTTTCAAATCTGAGTACCAGGGAAAGAGATACTACTTCATTATATAGAAAATAATGTAAAAAATGAAAATTATTTAGTTTCATAATGACTCATTATTTTCTCATAATGACTTTTTTTTTTAAATCTGTAAACTATATTCACTCTTGACATGAGTTAACAAAACAAAACAAAATCCATCAAACATTTATGGAGTATTCATGTTCTCAAGTGACTTCAGAAATGAAAAGATATAATTTGACATAGTTAATTCCATGTGCCCTTCACACTTCTGAGATCATTTGTTTGTCATAACAAGGGTTTATATAGCGTTTTATTTTTCTGGTAGAGTGGCAGTTGAGTCGTGATGGGTGAAAGCTGGAAAAGATTTCAGAAAGTTGACCAGCAATGCCTGAGAACAGAAGCTAAATTTGGAAGAGCTGGGCTGGTACAGAGCTGGAGATCTTGCTTTCTTACCTACAGTTCTAACAAAACACACACTTCCATTGATTGCTTTTTTAAAAAGCAATAATTGACAGCATGTTTTATGAACAGTCAAGAGAGAAAGCATTATATTATTAATTGTAGATTATTTGTTGTGACCAGATCAACAAAATGCTATTATGTAGACCATTCCCCCTGGGATATGAGAATGACTTTGTTATACAAAATGTCTCTCTGTAAATCTGTATGCCAGAATCAGATTTTTCAGTGACAGTACTTTATTCTATATCACTACCAGCACAAAGTCCTGCTCTCTGACCTGTACTGAGAACATGAAGAGAAAGAATTTTTACTGTTCTCCTTGCTATTCAGAAGAAACAGGTATGTAAGCAGAACTCTGAACCAGGATCCTCAAGTTCCTGCATCATAATTAACCTTGGAAAATCCACTTACCGTATTGTACTTCAATTTCCACAACAATATAATGTAGATAATAATTCCTCATTTAACACCTTCCTAGAGTTATTGGGCTTCCCTTGTGGCTCAGCTGGTAAAGAATCCACCTGCAATGCAGAACACTTGGGTTTGACCCCTGGGTTGGGAAGATCCCCTGGGGAAGGGAAAGTCTACCAACTCCAGTATTCTGACCTGGAGAATTCCATGGACTGTATAGGCCGTGGGGTTGCAAAGAGTCAGACACAAGTGAGTCACTTTCACTCACAGAGCTACTGTAAAGAGCAAAAGGCTAGAATAAAAATGTTTTTCCCTAAAGTATGCAATTGTATTGTATTAGGCTTCCCAGGTGGCTCAGTGTTAAAGAATCCACCTGCCAAGAAGCAGATGTGGGTTTGATCCCTGGGTTAGGAAGATCCACTGGAGAAGGAAATATCAACCCACTCCAGTATCCTTGTTTGGGAAATCCCATGGACAGAGGAACCTGGAGGGCTACAGTCCATGTGTCACAAGAGTGGGACACGACAGTGACCACACACACACAAAGTGTGTAATAATAGACATGTGTGAGGAGATAAGGTAATTCTTTTATTGACCAGTGATGTGGGTAGAACACAGATAAAGACCAGGCTGCTCATCAGAGTTCATAATAAAATATGTTGTGCAAGAGGTACAGATACAGTGCATGTGGACTGGATGCTGGGCGATTTGTATCAGTGAGAGTCATCAGTATCCTAGCCCTGGTAACTTTTGCTATTGTAGCTAGCTCATCCAGGACATATTCCGAACTTCCCCTGAATAATCACTCTCTCTAGACATCCCTGTCATCCTTTCTCCTTTGGGTGGGAGAGTCATCTCCTTCAGTGTCTGCCAGACAAGAGAGCTTATTACATTACCCTTATTAAATTTCCTTTTGCTCTTCAACTCTCATTGCCTATGCCCTCTCATTTCTATCAGGCTTATAACATTTAATTTCTCCTTTCCTCTGCTATTATTGAGTCCAATTTTCATCCCAATTGTGAGGCTACAGAATGTAGCTTTCATTCCAGTGGGAGTTCTCCATGGATGCTTTTAGACTGACAACCTTACTTATTAATATCATTACCAATTAATCATTTTAAGCACAAGCAATATGTTGAATACCCTTGCTTGAGGTTTTCAAATATCTATGGCTCCTGACTTAAATGAGACATGGTTTTATTCCTGATTAGTAGGCTTTTTTTTTTTTTTAATTTCCCTTGACCTAGATTTGTGATCATCCACTGGTAATGACTTATACAGTAGATTAAATTGTGGGAGGGTCCTTTTAGGAATACTGAAATAGTTATCCCATATCCTTTAGATACAGTTCAAGATTCACAGGGTAGCTTTCAGAGTTCTATGCAATCAGTTCAACAAAACAATAAGAATTTCTCAGAAATCACTCTCCTTTGTCAAATTATTTGCCACTATCCTATAGTGTCTACTAATTAATTTAGTTAGGAGTATTCTACAGGCTGCTTTATTCTGACTTTAGAATTTTTCATATCTTCTCCCCACCCCCCTACCCCCCACAATTTTCATGTTCTTGTCTATTCTCTTAAAACCCTACCTGCACTAGGGCAGTGTTGAAGTCCCTGTCTTCCCTGGCTAGTTGAGGTGTCCTTTCTCTGCACATATGTGTTGTGCTACCCTCAGTACTTAGTCATTTATATTGTTTTATTTTATTGTCTAATTTGTCCATTGGCATTGCCTGCCTCGGAGAAGGCGATGGCACCCCACTCCAGTACTCTTGCCTGGAAAATCCCATGGACAGAGGAGCCTGGTGGGCTGCGGTCCATGGGGTCACTAAGAGTCTGACACGACTGAGTGACTTCACTTTCACTTTTCACCTTCATGCATTGGAGAAGGAAGTGGCAACCCACTCCAGTATTCTTACCTGGAGAATCCCAGGGACGGGGAGCCTGTTGGGCTGCCGTCTATGGGGTTGCACAGAGTCGGACATGACTGAAGCGACTTAGCAGCAGCAGCGTTGCCTCCCTCACTTTACCCCAAAAATTCTTTGAGGTACCATGTAGCAGAGTAATCTTTTCTCCTTTTATTCAAACTGAGACTCATACTGACTAAGTATCTTTTAAACATTTATCCACTATCAACTGGTTTGTGTATGTCTGTGTGTTATTTGTGTGTTCATTGCTCAGTCGTGTCCGACCCTTTGTGACCCCATGAAATGTTGCCCACCAGGCTTCTCCATCCATGGAATTTTCCAGGCAAGAATACTGGAATGGATTGCTATTTTTCTTCTCCAAGGGATCTTCCCAACCCAAGGTTTGAACTTGGGTCTCCCAATTGCATATAGACTTTACCATCTGAGCCACTAGGGAAGATGTGCATGTCTAGGGCAGGTTATAACCTCCCACTCAAGAATCTTTAGGATACTGAAGAATGGTTTCAAAGATCTTATTAATGCATTAAAGCTGAATACTATACAAAAGAAGTATAACAAAGAAGGCTGCGTTAAAGTATTGATGCTTTTGAACTGTGGTGTTGGAGAAGACTTCTGAGAGTTCCTTGACTACAAGGAGATCCAACCAGTCAATCCTAAATGAAATCAACCCTGAATATTCATTAGAAGGACTGATGCTAAAGCTGAAATTCCAATACTTTGGCCACCTGATACAAAGAGCTGACTCACTGGAAAAGACCCTGATGCTGGGAAAGATTGAAGGCAGAAGGAGAAGGAGACAACAGAGGATGAGATGGTTGGAGGGCATCACTGACTCAATGGGCATGAGTTTGAGCCAACTCCAGGTGATAGTGAAGGACAAGGAAGTGTGGCGTGCTGCAGTCCATGGGGTAGCAAAGAGTCAGGTACTACTGAAAGACTGAAGAACAACAACAACAAATGTATAAAATTTTCTGTGCTTTTGATTCTCTTATCCTTTGCCTTCCCCCTCAAAAATGCAGAGTTTTGCACATACTCTCAAAGGAGTCTATGGCCTCGTAGAAAATTAGGAACCTCCATACTGAACTTGGCAGGATAGAGGCAAAGCCAATCATTCCATAGGAGGGTAGGGGGTTAACAGGGTGCAATGTACCCTGTTAGATTTTCTTCCAAACTCTACCCTTATTTCTTAGTGAATTTAGGCTGCTGTATCAGAAAAGGCCCATCCAGATCTCTTAAAATGGATTTCCACAGTGCCCTAGAAGGCAGAAAAGTTCTTATTTCTGCCTCCCCTCATTCCTATGGGGAATCTTCCTCCCACTCCAGTCCACTGCCCAAAGCTTATCAGTAGAGCTGTGCCCCAGGCTGTGTACTAGTGGGGTGAAATGCCTCAAGCAAATCCAGAATTAAAAAGTTCCATAGGGAGTGGCCCTGGGAGGATTAAGGAAATAGGACTCTGATTTCCCCTCTAGCAACAATCCTGTTTCCCCACCAAGCCTTCAGGGTAAGGAGGGAAGCTCTGTATGAATTAGAATCTCAAAGCAAGTCTGCCAACCAGCTCCACAGTAATTGTCATCCCTTTCTGTTTTAGGAAAAGAAAACCTCATTTCTGACTTTCCCCTAGACTACAGCTCTCATTCTGCTCCCATTCACCTGAGCTAATGCGATACAAAGTTGCCTTTTTCTCCCACTTCAGATGTTCATCCTTTATTTGGCTTCCCTCTAGACAAGCACTGATTTTCCATGGGTGTAAGGTGGGGGAGGAAGAGGAGACATTATGCTAATATAGTTCTGTCTCTTCTTTCTCTTAGAGGGGCAAATCCCAGTTCTCAGGAAGGCTCTTCCACAAGGCTTTTAAACACCTGAACTGCTCCTTTGAGGATCAGTGAATGTGGAACACAGTTTTAGACTATAAAACGTGGAAGTAGAAGCAAAGTAAAGTTTGCAAAATGTACCCTGTTAAACTTAGATTGGAGGGGCACTTGCCCTGATTCATAGCTAATCCTCATTTGACCTCAGTCCCAGGTGCCACAGTAGTAAAGAATCAATCTGCTAATGCAGGACATCCAAGAGATAAGGGTTCAGTCCCTGGATCAGGGAGATCTCTTCTAGTTGGAAATGACCATTCGCTCCAGTATTTTGTCCTGGAAAATCCCATGGACAGAAAAGCCTGGCAGGCTACAGGCCAGGGGGTTGCACAGAGTCGGACATGACTGAGTGACTAAGCACACACACACACACACACACACACTCAAAATCTCACCTGTTTCCAAGTCTGAGAACTTTAGGTGTCACAAAAGACTGACAATATCAAGGACACAGGGGAACATTCCAGTAGAGTGTGACATTCTGGGTCCAGTGATCAAATGGGCACAGTTTCCAGAGGGGATCAATAGGCTAAGGGCTCCCTAGAGCCCCTTAGCCTAAGCATTCCGAGTTCTCCAGTAGCTCTTTGCTGTGATGTAGAACTATGAGGTAGAGATACTTTTATCAAATCCTTTGGGAAACAATGATAAGTTTTAGAGAAAAGACAACCTCTGGGAGGATGAATATTTGCTTTAACCTATGAGTTACAGTTCAAGAACTATTCCTATTTGCATCCTCTGGCCCTATATACCTCTCACCAGAAGATCCTGGCATGAACTCTAGGGCCCATATGGGCACCTTATGTTTTGCAGTATTTGCAGCCATTTTTCCCCATAGATATTTTTCCATATCTGAAGCTATGGAGTCATTTAAAATATGGGCAAGTTTACACGTAGGAAGAAGATTAAATAAAAAAATCTATGGTGAGATAATATTATTGGGTTACACATGTGTTCTCACTGAATTTATTTGGATTAGAGTGAATATATGCAAGTCAAATATGAATTGTGACAAAATGATCAAACTGACTGAAATACATTCCATATAAATAATGTTTTTGATCCCCATTTATTTCTTAAGTATTTACTTACCCCTTACTATGAACTGTACAAAAAAGAACTTCATGACCCAGATAATCACAATGGTGTGGTCACTCACCTACAGGCAGACATCCAGGTATGTGAAGTCAAGTGGGCCTTAGGAAGCATCACTACAAAGAAAGCTAGTGGAGGTGTGGAATTCCAGTAGAACTATTTCAAATCCTAAAAAATGATGCTGTGAAAGTGCTGCAATCTATATATCAGCAAAATTTGAAAACCAGCAGTGGCAAGAGGACTGGAAAAGGTCAGTTTTCCTTCCAATCCCAAAGAAAGGCAATGCCAAAGAATGCTCAAACTACCACACAATTGCACTCATCTCACACACTAGTAAAGTAATGCTCAAAATTCTCCAAGCCAGGTTTCAGCAATACATGAACCATGAACTTCCAGATGTTCAAGCTGGTTTTAGAAAAGGCAGAGGAATCAGAGATCAAATTGTCAACATCCACTGGATCATCGAAAAAGCAAGAGAGTTCCAGAAAAACATCTATTTCTGCTTTATTGACTATGCCAAAGCCTTTGACTGTGTGGGTCACAATAAAGTGTGGAAAATTCTGAAAGAGATGGGAATACCAGACCACCAGACCTGCCTCTTGAGAAACCTATATGCAGGTCAAGAAGCAAGAGTTAGAACTGGACATGGAACAACAGACTGGTTCCAAATAGGAAAAGGAGTATGTCAAGGCTGTATATTGTCACCCTGCTTACTTAACTTATATGCAGAGTACATCATGAGAAATGCTGGGCTGGAAGAAGCATAAGCTGGAATCAAGATTGCCGGGAGAAATATCAATAACCTCAGATTTGCAGATGATACTACCCTTATTGCAGAAAGTGAAGAAGAACTAAAGAGCTTCTTGTTGAAAGTGAAAGAGGAGAGTGAAAAAGTTGGCTTAAAGCTCAACATTCAGAAAACGAAGATTGTGGCATCAGGTCCCATCACTTTATGGCAAATAGATGGGGAAACAGTGGAAACAGTGGCAGACTTTATTTTTGGGGGCTCCAAAATCACTGGAGATGGTGGTTGCAGCTATGAAATTAAAAGACGCTTGCTCCTTGGAAGGAAAGTTATGACCAACCTAGACAGCATATTAAAAAGCAGAGACATTACTTTGCCAACAAAGGTCCATCTAGTCAAGGCTATGGTTTTCCCAGTAGTCATGTATGGATGTGAGAACTGGACTATAAAGAAAGCTGAGCACTGAAGAACTGATGCTTTTAAACTATGGTATTGGAGAAGCCTCTTGAGAGTCCCTTGGATGGCAAGGAGATCCAACCAGTCCATCCTAAAGGAGATCAGTCCTGGGTTTCCATTGGAAGGACTGATGTTGAAGCTGAAACTCCGATAGTTTGATCTCCTTGCCATCCAAGGGACTCTCAAGGGTCTTCTCCAACACGACAGTTCAAAAGCATCAATTCTTCTGTGCTTAACTTTCTTTATGGTCCAACTCTCACATCCATACATGACTACTGGAAAAACCATAACTTTGTATGGACTTTTGTCAGCAAAGTAATGTTTCTGCCTTTTAATAGGTTGTCTAGGTTTGTCAAAGGTTTTCTCCCAAAGAGCAAGCGTCTTTTAATTTCATGGCTGCAGTCACCATCTGCAGTGATTTTGGAGCCCAAGAAAATAGTCTGTTACTGTTTCCATTGTTTCTTCATCTATTTGCTGTGAAGTGATGGGACTGGACGCCATGATCTTAGCTTTTTGAATGCTGATTTTAAGGCAGTTTTTTCACTCTCCTCTTTCACTTTCATCAAGAGGCTCTTCAATTCCTCCTTGCTTTCTGCCATAAGGGTGGTGTCATCTGCATATCTGATGTTATTGATATTTCTCCCTGCAATTTTGATTCCAGCTTGTGCTTCATCCAGTTCATCATATTTCATGATGTACTCTGTATAAGTTAAATAAGCAAGGTGACAATATAGAGCCTTTACGTACTCCTTTCCCAATTTGGAATCAGTCTGTTGTTCCATGTCCAGTTCTTTTTTTTTTTTTTAATTTAAATTTATTTATTTTAATTGGAGGCTAAAATATTGTATTGGTTTTGCCATACATCAACATGAATCTGCCAAGGGTGTACACATGTTCTGTTGCTTCTTGACCTGCATACAGATTGCTCAGGAGGCAGGTAAATTGATCTGATAGTCTCATCTCTAAGAATTTTCCACAGTTTGTTGTGATCCACACAATCAAAGACTTTAGAGTAGTCAGTGAAGAAGAATAGATGTTTTTCTGGAATTTATTGCTTTTTATATGATCCAAAGGATGTTGGCAATTTGATCTCTGGTTCCTCTGACTTTCTAAATCCAACTTGAACATCTGGAAATTCTCTGTTCTGTTGAAGCCTAGCTTGGAAATTTTTGAGCATTACTTTGCTCGTGTGTGAGTGCAATTGTGCAGTAGTTTAAACATTCTTTGGCATTGGCTTTCTTTGGGATTGGAATGAAAACTGACTTTTTACAGTCCTGTGGTTACTGCTGAGTTTTCCAAATTTGCTGGCATATTGAGGGTAGCACTTTAATAGCATCATATTTTAGGATTTGAAATCATTCAGCTGGAATTCCATCACCTCCACTAGCTTCGTTCATAGTGATGCTTCCTACAGTCCACTTGACTTCACGCTGTAGGATGGCTGGCTCTAGGTGAGTGATCACACCATAGTGGTTATCTGGCTTATTAAGATATTTTTGTATAGTTCTTCTGGTTACTTTTTCTGTTTATTTCATTGCATACTGTGACCAAGTCATTCTCACATCTAAAAGCCAGGTTACAAATAATTAACAAACAGCCTATAGAGATGAGAAACTGAAAAATCATAAGTTGACTTTTTCACTGAATTTCCATTTCTACAACCTTATTTGCCCCTGTATTTTTGAGGTTTGTTTCATTTAAAAATAAGTTATGAAACATGTCTCAGGCTCTTAACATGCCTCAGGCTCTTCAGCCTTTTGATATGTACTATAGTAGATATAAGTACTAATAGGGTGTGGTCCTTCATCCCAGGGAAATGGAGAGATATATGTGATTTAACAACATTTCTAGTGCCTTATTTTTAAGCTGAGATAAACCAAGTGGGTGTGCTATCTGAAGGGCACAGGAGAAGTTAGAGGAGACTGAAGGGAACAGTACTAATCCAAGGGGTTCCAGGATCTAATCATAAGAGGAGGAGCATTTACTCATGGCAGTGGAGTTAGCGTCACTGGGGTGGCAACTGGGAATGGTAGCGCAACACATCAAGAATAAAGGGTGAGGCAAGGTGATGCTAGAAAGGAGAGAATGAGCAGTGAGAACTGAGATGATCAAAGGCAGGCTGGAATACAGCACTCACACACACAAAAATTGGGTCAAGACCAATGGTTCAGAGCTAAGTCTGTGAACAGCAAGAGAGAGCCAGAGAGCTCCTTTCATGTGATGCCCAGTGTGTGGCCCTGGTGTGAGAATGAAGGCTTACAGCAATCATTAAGGGCTGAAGCAAAGCACATTTATAATGTGGGCTCAAGGATCAGCACATATCATAGGGCAAATAATCATTATAAATATTAAAGCACATTATTGTACTTTTTAAAATAATTTACTAATTGATTCGTACATGTGTCCTATGCACAAAAAAATTGATAATGATTAAATAATTCAAAACCCTTGATTTATCTGCATGTTTTGTCTGTAATAATTCTCCCATTAGGCCTTACTTGTCAATCAGAAATCATATTCCTGGGGCCTTGTCCCAAACTGCCTCATACTTCTCTGCTACTGCAGGTATTTTCTTGATGTGTTTACTCCTTTTACCAATTCTTACCTATATGCTATAGTCTTCATAAATAGATGACAACTGATGTATCGGGTCAGAAACCTTAGCTTTTTTCCAGACTATACCTTGTTTTTCTCCCTTTTTAAAAATTTTCTACATTGAAAGATTGGGAAACAAACCCCTTTTAAGGATTGTGGTAGATCTACAATGCCCTAGAAAACCACATTGAGCATTTCCCAGTTACTTAGGCCTCATTTTCCCAGCTTTCTTCAAAATACTAAGTCCTGGCTGGATTTTCTCCTTTATGTATATTCCTAAATTGCCATTCATAATTTTGAAATTCTTTGTTAGATAAACATCACTCTGTTTTTTCTCCATCAATCTCAGCATTTTCCACATTTAAAAATCAAATTGCAAGGCTATCTTAATTAAAGATACTCCCAATTATGAAGAATTATAAGCAATTCTATTTATGGGTGATACTGCCACATTGGTTCAACCAAACAGTACATCACCAACACAAGCATTGTACAGACTTCAGTGCACTAAACTGAATTAGCCTTTTAAAATTACTTTCTCCACGCCTTTCTTAGGTGGGAAGATAATAGGTAGACATAAAAAGTTAGATAATAATACAAGAAATACAGTATGAACAATGCAAGTAGTATGTGATTAATTAGTCAGAGAGCACTTGAAGCAGTAAGTCTTACAGTTTAGAAGACAGATTAATCATGATGGTCATGAATTGGAAAGGGTAGTGCATGATTTTGTTGTTGTTGCTCCACTGCTAAGTTATATTGGATTCTTTGCAACCCCATGAACTGGAGCACGCCAGGCTTCCGTCTTTCACTATCTCCCAGAGTTTGCTCAAATTCATGCCCATTGAGTGGATGATGCCATCTCATCCTCTATCACCCCCTTCTCCTTTTTGCTTCAATCTTTCTCAGTATCAGGGTCTTATCCAATGAGTTGGCTCTTTGCATCAGGTGACCAAAGTATCAGAGCTTCTGCTTCAGCATCAATCCTTCCAATGAATATTCAGGGGTGAATTCCTTTAGGATTGACTGGTTTAATCTCCTTGCTGTCCAAGGGACTGTCAAGAGTCTTCTCTAGCAACCACAGTTTGAAAGCATCACCAACTTTATGGTCCAATTCTCACATCCATACATGACTACTGGAAAAATCATACCTTTGGCTATGCAGACCTTTGTTGGCAAAGTGATGTCTCTGCTTTTTAATATGCTGTCTAAGTTTGCCATAGCTTTCCTTCCAAGAAGGAATAGTCTTTTAATTTCATGACTGCAGCCACTGACCACAGTGATTTCAGAGCCCAAGAAAAGAAAATCTGTCACTGCTTCCACTTTTTCCCATTCTATTTGCCATGAAGTGATTGGATCAGATGCCATGATCTTAGTTTTTTGGTGATGAGTAGTAAGAAGACAGTTCCTATCCAAGAGGCATTAACAATCACAATCAAACAATTAGACCCATATACATGAAACAATTGTTTAACAGTAAAAAATGGTATAGGAAGTATTCTCAGTGAGATGACACGGACTGTGTGAATGGCTTAAAAGCTAAAACAATCAATTGAAATTGACTAATTATTCTAAACTCATCATGAATCTTTTCCTAGATTTAGGTAACATTTCTGGAGACTTTATCTTTGTTTCATAATAGAATACCACCAAAACTGAAAATACAGCATGTCTTGTCAAAATTTGTAACTTCCCAAACACTAATCTGATAGATACTTAAGTATTTATTTATAGTGATGATAATATAGACAAGTTAACTTAGATTGAAATTAAATAGCAAATATTATAAAACTTGAATTAAATGATATTTACCAAATTTCTGTACAGTAAAGTTTAAACTGAAATTCTCTTTCAGTTTTTCACTGGAAAGTATTGACCCTCTTCAAACAATTAAGTCTTTCTCTCTGTCTCTTTCTCTGTCTCTCTCTCTGTTTCTTTCTCTCTCTCTCTATATATATATATATATAAGATACAAACTAAACAGTCTGATAGGCCATATTTCTGTTTGAATCAGGGAGTTAGGTGACCCTGTATCATTCTTTGATGATGGTACAACCATTAATTCATTCTGTATGTCAAATCTACAGTTAGTCATTATTAACTTAGAGTTAGTCATTGTTATCCACTCTGTGTACCACTGAAAAGAAATGCTCATGTGTGAGAGAAGTCGTGTGTGAGAGAAGTTGTATGTGAGAGGAGTTAAGACGACAATCAACTGTCTCTACCAGTGAAGGAGGGATCTGTGAATGATGCACCCACTGCAAGGAGGGGACAGGGCACATGCCTGCTTTCAGGGACAGGGAAGCCTAGGTTAGAGTCCACTGTCCAGCTCTCCCAGAAACATAGAAAACGGAAGGTTATTGTACTTGGTGAGAGGACACTGTGACAGCAGACCCAGTGTGGGTGACAGTCAACACACATATGTTATTACACAGTTCAATTCAGTTTAGTTGCTCAGTCATGTCCGACTATTTGCGACCCCATGGACTGCAGCAGACCAGGCCTCCCTGTCCATCACCAACTCCCGGAGTCTACTCAAATGCATGTCCGTTGAGTCAGTGATGCCATCCAACCATCTCATCCTCTGTCATCCCCTTCTCCTCCCACCTTCAATCTTTCCCAGTATCAGGGACTTTTCAGATGAATCAGTTCTTTGCATCAGGTGGCCAAAGTATTGGAGTTTCAGCTTTAACATCAGTCCTTCCAATGAATATTCAAGACTGATTTCCTCTAGGATGGACTTGTTGGATCTCCTTGCAGTCCAAGGGACTCCCAAGAGTCTTCTCCAACACCACAGTTCAACAGCATCAATTCTTTGGCACTTAGAATTCTTTATAGTTCAACTCTCACATCCATACATGACTACTGGAAAAACCATAGTTTTGACTAGATGGACCTTTGCTGGCAAAGTAATGTCTCTGCTTTTTAATATGCTGTCTAGGTTGGTCATAACTTTTCTTCCAAGGAGCAAGCATCTTTTAATTTCATATGATATTTCTTTCAAAAAATCTAGTGTAGATACTAGTCTGAACAAGTAATGACCAAAGCCTACAGCCAGAGTGTGTTTTTAACAAATAAATTTAAATCCCTAATGATATTCCCTTCTTACCCTAAAATTTAACTATTTTAGGAAAAAAATATAAATAAGGTTTCTTTCTATAGTATCAGGAGCATGATTGCTGTTGATTTAAATTTGCTGGAGAGTGCTTCAGTGAGGAGAAAGGAAAACACTGGACCTCCAAAAACACAATCTATGGTCCTGTTGAGCCTAAGGGGGCCTTAGATTAAGGACAAGAAAGATTACTACTGACAGTACACCTTATCCTCTCCCCCTAACGCGCCTTATAAATCCTGTGGCACCTATGTTACCTTGAGTCACAAAACCTGAGGTGATAGAATATTGCACCCTTAAACAGGGTTTCTCTTGCTTGCACCAATTGGCTCAACCAAATTGTTCCACATTGAGAAAAGATATTTTAGTCAAATCTCAAAATAATTTGGAGGCAGAGAAACATATTCTGGAATGTAAAAATGATGACTTTCTTTGGAGATGGCCATAAGACATATTAAAACTACTGCTATAAAGAGGAAGATGATTGCTATGACTGGTTAGCTGTATTTTGATTTCAGAGAGTGAATTTTCTACCAGATTGGCTGTGTATTTCTTTATAAATATGTGCACACACGAATATACGTGAATATATTACATATTTGTATATGTATGTATACCTATGGCATAATTTTGGTGGTTATATACACAATTATATATACCTATACGTACAGATGCATACACACACACATACAACTCATATAGGTAAACACAAAATGATACAATATCAAAACCATCACTCCTAATACAGATTATCTATATACACTTCTTATTTTAAAGACGAGCAAAAAGAAAGTCCACAAAATTAGACTTTTGCAAGTTACCTGGATTTGTAGTCACATGCTTTGTCTAATACCTGTGTTGCTCTTTCTTATTTGAATTATGGCAACATGCCATTTCTTTTCTCACCTTTTCTGTGATTTTATGGAATTCCTATATAGCAACCATGTTGTTAGCCTTTCTGGACTAAGTGAATATAACCATTTCTTTCATCTTTATTTTTCTACAATTTCCTCTGTCACCACCATTGCCTTTCAGCTGCCAAAGATTGCTTTGGAAATTTTTCTGGTAGTAATAACTGATGGAATGGACAGCGACTATCTGAGAATATTTCTATTTTTTTCTTTAAACAACCTTAGTAGAATGTATGTCTTTTTCATATTAGTTTTTTAGGGAGGACAGAGAGCTGCCCCAGTAAGGCTCTCAATGCTTAGACCTTCTGGCAGTTCTTACTGTGGAGTTACCTTGACCCCTACCTCAGAATCCACTCAAGAAAAAATGAATACAACTGTTCTCCACTTATTCTCCTCCTTTTAATTACTATTGTTTTATAACCATATCTCAATTTAAACCTCCTGCTACATGATTTTTAGATCTATTAATTTAAATGTATTCCTTATATATGTCAAATTACCTCCCTATATACAAGTAAATTTCATTATTATGAAACCTTTTCTAACTGTGAACGAATTAGTAACTTTTATTTTCAGAAATACCACAATGCTTCTAGATTTAGTTAAGACTGGTAAACGCAGACATTTGTTCTTTTGGCACTAGTTTATTGGCTAATAATTATATACTGGAAATTGTTGTTTTACAGAAAGTTACCAACCCAAATTTTCTATAATATCCTTTAGATGGCAGATAAATAGATTATTATAAAAATTGTTTTATTGGTTTTGCTTTTGCTTCTAAGTTATTTTTGCAGAGTTCTCTTGCTAAAGAATGAGAAGTAGGTAGACTCAGCAGAGAAACCGGAAGCTTGTCATTTTAGTTCAGTTGAGCTAAATCTCCTTAGTGGATGCACTGTGTACAGTTTTCCCTATATTTCCATGTTTCCAGGCTGTCAGGTCACATATATTGAAATTGAGACACCAGAGGCTCAGCCCCTACATTTCTTGCTATTGAGATACCTAAGAAAGATCTGAATGTAGAATGTTTGGTAGGAAAAAAAAAATCATTAAATTATTTTGAAAACACATAGAGCAGGGGTCCCCAACCTTTCAGCACCAAAGACCACTTTTGTGAAAGACAAATTTTACACGATGGGGGTGGGATGTTTCCACAGTTGGGAGGTGGTTCAGGAGGTAATGTGAGCAATGGAGCAGCAGATGAAACTTTGCTCATTTCCTGCTGTGTGGCCTGATTCCTAACAGGCTAAAGACCAGTACTGGTCCCTGACATAGAGGAACTTTTGAAACAAGAACGGTAATGTATTTACTCATGAGTTAGTAATCCAAAATAAATTTTGAATAAAATAGATAAATGTATTATAAGTTAGTTTTTCAAAGTGAAGGAAATAATTGAATACTTACAAGGAGGATTTGGAGACAAACATTTAAATAGAAAATGTGCAGTGAAAGAATTTAAGACTAGAGCAATATTTGAGTTGTTACAATAACAACTCATGTTGGTCACATGTCCCATTCATATGTATGTCCATTAGGAAGCAAAGCGTCTACCCAGTGGTCCTGCTGCCAGGAAGCAAATCAGTCCTGCCATCATTACTGTGTAATGCTTTTGGTGTTCATCTTAATCACCTCAAAGGAGTGAGAAGAATTGGATAGAGAGGATGTCCTCAGAAGATATCACACTGCTTTGTCTATTTGTCTGTCTTGCCTTTAGAATCACATTTCTGAGCCCAGGCGACCTCAGCCAGAGGCTCAGCTGCTTCAGTGTGCTGTCCACAAGCAAACACACAGTGTGTCCAGCTGCCTGATGGGGGACTCTGCTAATTGGAGAAGTCTGCTCTGGTCCCCTGTCACCAGTTGGCAGACAGAACAGACTGGGCCGAAGCTGATTTCCAGAGTCAGGCATTCATTTATCTCAGTGATAACAGGGTATGTGTAGAGAGAAGTAGCAAAGAAAGCAAAGGGCAGCTGCAGTTGAGGTGGGGACAGTACTAATGCCCCCAAATCAAAGACATGCTGCCTGTAGGGCCTTGGCAGTTTAGTTCTCTCTCCAAAGTTTAATTAGTCACTAATTATAAACTGCTGTCTTTTATTACAGATGTATTTGGCCAGTGCTGCATTTTTTTTTTTTTTTAAGAAACATGTTTTCATCTCAAGCAAGTTGCAAATGCTTAGGTAAAAATGTTAGAAACTGCAGTCAAGCACAACCTGTCCCCAAATCTCAGCCCCTTGAAACACGATGGCTCATTAATAACTTAAAAAGGATGATGACACTGATGCTATTTATAGAGTCTTGCCAGGCAGGTCTGCCAGCATTAAAGAAATTAACATGGAGAAATTGTCAACTGGAAAACATTAGTGTTTATCAACAAATCAATCAAACTTCAACAACTGTAAACCGTGCTTTTAGCTAAGTGAAATGTATTGACAATGACAGCCACTTACCCACCTTGCTGAGGAGCCCCAAATCCCCATGTTGGTCCCCAACCAGGCAGACTCTCCCTTTGACATTGTAGTCATCACCCACTCCTGCCTTTTAGGGAAGAGTCAGTCTGCCTCTGTTCCACATTTAAGAGCAAGCTGGAGAGACTGGGCTGTGGTCTCAGTTGTATATTAATTAGCTCTGACTGTCAATTTGTAAAGTCTCAAGCAGACTAAATTCAATACCAAGGTTAGTGGCTCCAGGAACCAAATTCTAAGTTTATATGTACTTCATGAAAGGAAGACTCTGATTTAAGGAGTTTTTCTTGGTTCTCTCATCTTTTAAAAAGCAGTGCTTGACTCTCATTGTTGTATATTTAGAGATGGTGCTATTTTCATTTCTGGGCTACATCGGTGATGATGACATGGCTTCGGAACCTGAACAAAGCTGGAGAGCTCTGATAGGCTGCTGGTGATGTCATCTCTGTGCCTCCAATGCCTGGGAAAAGCACCAGGGACTGACTGTTTTCCTGACTTTTCTTTTCTTTCTTCCTTCCTTTTTTTCTTTTTCTTTTTCCCCCAAATATGAAATCTCACTTTCACACTAAGAGTACGTTTGGAGTTTCATGTCTTAGCAACGTTATCACTAAAGTAGCCAGTGACCGCTTTGCACAGACTGACACTGCTTGGCTTGACACACAGTTTCAGTTCTCACGGAGAGGATTTTGTGCTGCATCACACTGAATATCGCTGCTCCGTAATTTCTTGTCATTACAGCAAACCCTTTCACGTGCTCCCTTTCTGTAACCCAGATGATCAACACTTGTCAAGTTCACCTACCTAATCAAAGGAGCCTAACAGTTGTAGGAGGACTTAAAAATCAAAAAAGAGAAAATATGGCCAGGGCACTTAGCTTCAGAATTAATATCACCCCAGCTCGTCCCAAGGATGTCTCTTATGTAATGCACAGCCTTGCCAACTTCCACCTTTTGTTCTTCTTATGTGTATATTCCTAAAACAACAGGATGGTTGAAATGATGTTTTCACTGAAGTTGGGGTGGGAAGACTTGGGGGAACCTGGAATGAGATAAAGGAGTCCTCTACATCCCTATTTAGAGGGAGGGATTTATTTTTGCTCAGTATGTAACAAATTTCATATTATTTTAAAACAAAACACCAATCCTGCAGTTTTACTTCTGACATCCTACCTAACACCCTAAGTCCCAAGTTCTCATCTGTTAAGTGAGACAAAAAGACACACCTGTCTGAAGAGTCAGCATTCAACGCACTGCTGTGTCTAGAGCCCACTGTGCACGACAGGAGCAAAACTAAAATCTGCTCCTGCCAATCAGATTCCAAGCTCTGTGACACAAGCAAATAAAGACAACCAGGAAAAAAGGGAAAGTTGAAAATTGCTAAGCAGTCTCCACGGCTGGCCAAGGAATTAATCCATTCTCACCACTAGAGTCCTTTCCCCTCCTTGTAGCTCCACAACTGGTTTTCACTCAGGAGTAAAATCTATAGTGCTCAAATTTGAGGGGATGTGGAGGGACATTAAAATGAAACAAAAAACAGAACATAGTTTCAAAATTAAAAAGTAAAATTCATATGTGTCTCTACCTGTCATTAAGAGTTTGGTGAGTTTGAAGCAAAATCTTCCTTATCAGATTTTTATGCAGGAAATTTAACAGGAGGATCAAAAAAAAAAAAAAGAAAAGAAAAGAAAACTAGCAGTCGTAAATGGATATTCACAAAATACTGTACTGAATTTTGTGAAAATTACAAAGTAAATATTAGTCATGGACATTGGCATCAAGACTTAAGATTCTGATTTTGTAAAAAATGAATGAAAATAATAGTTCAAATTGCAAATATGAATTCAAGATAGCAAAAGAAGACCTGTCAAAAGGCAGTATGTGATTAAATATCAATTGCACTGTACATATAATTATTTTATGGATATTCAAAAGAGGAAGATTTTACCTCTAAATGAAATGGCCAGGGTAGTTTTAAGAAAAGGATGTGAGCTAGCCTCTGGGCCACAGAAGATGGATTTGCTTCAGATAAATAGCTGGGGTTGTGGGGGGGTGGGGTGGGGAGGTGGTGTTCAAGACAGGAAGAAAGGTAAGAGCGAGACCAGAAAAGGTACAGTTTCAGGAAGTGGTGGGAAAACATGATTTGTAAAAAGGTGTGGTGAGAAATAGGATTGGAAAACCCTGAGGGTTCCACTCAGGGTCAGCTGGCGCTAGAATGTAGAGCATTTAACATAGAAGACAGTCAGGCATTTGTTCTTAAACTCAGTTTTACTGAGGATGTGAAATGTTCTGTCTGGCAGTGCACACACTGGTTTGGTGCTTTCTGCCCTTCTTGCACATCTTGGACACTGTACACAGTTACCAACCCCCTTTCAGAGAACAAGGTCTGGCCTAGATTCCAGTCAAAACTCATCCATTAATCATATATTAACACTGGCTTTGAATGTGTTTGATAATTAAACATTCTACTGTTTAAAAAAATCGGCATAATTTTTTCAGAATAAAAAATACTGTCCTTGTACCTTTTTATTTCAGCATCCCATATTATTCTGATACACAAAAAAATGTGATTTAAATATGGAGAAGTTTGCTCAGTGTAGTAAATATTTAATGTCATATATATATATATATATATGGAGAAGGCAATGGCACCCCATTCCAGTACTCTTGCTTGGAAAATCCCATGGACAGAGAAGCCTGGTGGGCTGCGGTCCATGGGGTCACTAAGAGTCTGACACGACTGATTGACTTCACTTTCACTTTTCGCTTTCATGCATTGGAGAAGGAAATGGCAACCCGCTCCAGTGTTCTTGCCTGGAGAGTCCCGGGGACTGAGGAGCCAGGTGGGCTGCCGTCTCTGGGGTTGCACAGAGTCGGACACGACTGAAGTGACTTAGCAGTAGCAGTAGCAGTATGTATATATATACTGTATACATACAGCATCATAATTCCTTTCATTTTGTTCTCTTTTGCATTCTTTTTCTAGTTAAATTTTATTTAGTACTTTCACATTTACATTAAAAATACCTTTTCCACCATAACAAAATAGACAAAATAGAATACAGTTGCTAAAAAAATCTGCAGTGCAACCCAAAGAAAGATGACCAAAATGAGTGGCACTGGTGACCAAAATGAGTGGCATCATACAGACCACTATAGAACATCTTTCTGCCTTGTTTACTTTTTGAAATTTTCTGACTCATTCTAAAGTCTTCTCTGCTTGAACCAAGTCTAAGTTTTATTCTTTGTTGCTTTTTATTTTCACATTTTAGGGTTATCTGGCCCTTATAATTTCTTGCTATCCAATTAGAGGAGTTAGGCTCTTAGAAATGTCTTGGCTGTATAAATGAACAAGATATATCCCACTAGGACCAACTACCCTGAGTTGCAGGTACCATTTCATTCTCAAGAAAGCAATTGCTGACTCCACCCGCCACCCCCAGATTTGTGTTCAGCCACATAAGTTCTGTATTAAGATTGTCTCTGTCACGTAGAGAGGTGGTTTTGGATTAACATCTTCATTTCAGAGTCAACTAAATATATTTTCACTGACACATTAAATGTTTTTCAGCAGAAAATTTTACACTCATTAGGGGAAAAGTGCTATGATCTTGGGGGCAGATAGTATTTTCAGGTGACCTTTGTTTTCTTCATATCCCAAGCAGATAGTCCTTGGCTTGACAAAGAAAGAGCACATGTATAAACCACCTACAAATCCCCAAAGCAATACTGTTCTTTAAACAAGCTATATACATAACCAAAAGAGCCTAAAGAGCCCCAAGTTCATCAAGAAAATTTATCCTCTTCAAGCCTACCTTCAAAGGTATCCATTGCACTAGTTATGAAAGTTTATCCACGTTTGCTTCTTTTTTAGATTTCTTGCCTTGGCACATACTTATTGAGGTACTAATATGTAGCAGGAACTGGTGGATACTGGGAGAGGGCTCAGTGAATAAACAAAAAGGTTGTGTTCTCCTATATACAGAAAAAAAGATTATGAACTAAGACTAGTATTAATCTTGAAGATAATTTGCAAGATCTGCTTGCTCCAATGCCTCTTGACATCTCTCCATCTTCTAATACAAGGATGCTCCTTTCCTCCAGGCATAGGGAGGGCCCTCTCAGATCAGGGTCTCACGACCTCCTTCTGGGTATGTAGGAGCTGTCAAAGAGTCCTTCTTGCACCTGCAGTTTCTCAGATTCCTTTAGCTTAAAATATGAAGCATGCCAAAGTTCCACACTTTGGGGTAGCATGTCCTGAACTCATCTATGCCATTTAATAGCATGGCAAAGGATAAGCTCACCTAGGGGATAAATTGCAGAACTGAAATGCCCAGGACTAATACTAAAGGGCTTCAATATTTAGACGCAGGAAAAGAATCAGGAACTGAAAGAGGCTGAGCAAAAATGACCAGAGAAATGGATAATTAGGCATATGTAGCATCAGAAAATCCAAAATATGAAATGTTTTGAGAAAGAAAGGAGTCAGTTTGGGAGAATGTTCTGTGCAGTAACACAAAGTTTAAAAGTCTAATGGGCACAGGCCACTCCTGGTTCAGGGGTGGAGAGATAAGCTAGCCCACAGTGACTTGAAGCCCATAGATGATATTATGCATTTGCAGCAATCTTAGTTTCCAACTGAAAAATTTTCCCAAACATATGTCATTACCTTATGTGTGGTTATATAATGTCCCATACAATTGGTCTGTTAGTTAATTTTGTGACAAAAATTCACACTGGCTGTTTAATTGAACTTTTCAGTCATTTCTACTAGATAATATCTTTGGTGTCTAAATATATACTCAGCCACAGACTGGAGCCGATACACTCAGCAAACAAGCAAACAGAAACTATTCATTGAAGAGGAACAAAACATCCTGTTCCTGGAAGCAGAAGAAAGACGTGTATTTATTTATTTCATTTTTCATTATTAGGCTTTTTAGAGTTTGTTGCCGAAATTCATCAGATAATTGTTTAAGGCTTCACGAGTAACTCTGTGGAATCTCAGTATGAAGCTGACTATACAAAAAACTCCCAAAGCATTTCTACCCTCATAACATCAGACTTAAAACATTCAAGTCTAGAGATTTACCTTTGTCTATTGAATTTCTTACTATGTCAGTGAATCTCCCACCTCAACAAAACAGGCAGGTATCTGAAAGCTGAAACATACATGGATATGCATGGGCCACAACAGTTTGGACACTTGAAATGTAAAAGGAATCAAATGCCCTCCGAATACACACAAACAACATACAACACATTATCCCTTAAGACAAGCCATTCAACTTCTAATAAAAATTTGGCCAGCAAGCAAGCTATAAAAGCAACACATACTGTCTGCATAAAAGGCTTCTTTTGACAAGAAAATGACTATTAATGAGAACATGTTCATTTCTGGCATCAGGCTTAAAGAGACCCAGGTCATAAATCTCTTTGATCTTCTTGCTAAAGCTAGAATCAAGCAAAGAAGCAAGTTCATTCATTCAAAAAAAATGCTTTTGATTGAAATGATTCCATTTAGTTACAAGTAATTTATCATGTTTTTCTTTCCCTTCCCAAGTATAGTTTCTTTTCTGTTCTCTCACAGTTAAATCTTGGCTAAGGTTCCAGTTAGATGTTACTTTAGGGTTTCTTATTTGATGGGGGTCAGGCAAAACTTCTAAGAGAAATGTGTATGAAGGGGTAGAGTTTGGGAGGATGAGACAAACAACAATAAGAATTCATAAATTTTGAACAACAAAAAAAATGTCGCTCATACTTCAGCCTGTAAGCCTCCACGATATGCTTTAAATGTGCCAACACTGCCCTCTCTTGTTTATTCACAGTCTATGTTTAAACCTTGTCTTCAATGCACAGCCTTATAAAACCTTTCCACTCCTCCCTGCAAGTCACCTACAAAAATGAACACAGAATTTTTATAAGATTCCTTTCCAGTTGTATTTATTCACTTTTTTATTCAGCGCATTTCCTTCCGTATTTCTGTTCCTTGCCTCTCTGGGTGCCAGCTCATGGCTTAATATAAAGCACCTTAGAGGAGCAAGCCTCTCACTAGCAAAATCCCTTTGGAGATGTAACGCACACAGTCCTGGAAGGAGAACTGGCATACCTCCTTCCTGTAAGGAGATTTAATTGTATTTCCAATACTCTCTAAGGATGCCTTTACAAATTGCCATTTTGGATGCAAGGTGAAATTAGGAGTTCGCTATTGATCATCTCAACCAAACCTGCTTAGATGTGAGTCTCTGAGCTTCCTTGGTAAATGGAGGGATGGAACCAGAGGTTCACTGTGTGGTCACAGAAGCATCTGCATGCCTTTCACTGCACAGAGAAGCAAGGAATTAGCAAACACTCTTCCACAACCTCTCTTCCATTTTCAACAAAGAAAATCTGAGGGAAGAATTGATCTCTCAATCTCTGAAAGATTCAGAAAAAAAAAAAAGGGGGAACATATTAAGGTTTGTGTCACTGACACAGTTAGCCCTCCTTCTCCATGACTTAGCATTTTCATTTTGGTCACATGAGCTAGAATCACAGGACAAAAATTACTAAAAACAAAATGTTCTTTTGAGTCACAGATTCTTAATATTTTTTACATTCAGGATTTCTAACTCACTCATGTGTTATAAAGTATTCTTTTAGTGCTTCTGAATATACTTATCTGAGATGGACTAGAATGAGATTAAAAAGAGCAGAGTAAGCACAACAGTTGGTGCCTTCTAGATCAAATATGTGGTTTGATTTGGGTGGGACAAGGATTATGGAAAAGCCCCTTCCTGACCCACCCACAAGATATTTGAGTGAACAAGGATGTCAAATAGTTCCCATCTCCCTTTTCTTTTCTGATTAATTATTGGCAGCTATCTAAAACCCTGGACAGAGAACGAATCTGGTATGGTAACTGAGTTAATAGGGGAAAGAAGTTCTGACTTCTACTGGTGATACATGCCGTAAGAGTGAGAATACGGCTGATTCATGTCCAGGATATGGATCAGACACGGTTCGGCTTACATTTGGCATTTCTTCTTAGGATGCCAGCACAGAACCTTGAAGACTAAGCTTTGTATGTCTTATATGATGTGAATTGGCTCATTTGTTTAGCAGTGGGCAGAGGAGACCTTTGAGGGAGTGAGATTCAGGACTGGTAGCTTAAAACAGAGGGTGGTGAGGTGAAATTTAACCTGAAGAGAGAGAAATAGATCTTTAGGTTTCACAATGGTAAGAAATAGCAAGAAGGTACACAAAAGCATCACTAAATGAAAAATGACTGGAGAAAAGATTAGAGGAGGGTGAGGCAGGTGTTCATTGGAGTAGAATGTAAAATCATTATACATTATACTTTCAGGATTTCAATTCCCATTTACTATCAACTTTCTTTTTCTTTTTTTGCTGTCATTCTTACACTACAATATCCAGTGGTTCTCTTCTTCTCGTATATGCAAATCTGCTCTTGAAGAAATCTCTCACATTGGTCATCCTGCTGAGATATTTTGCTACTGTCATTGTCAAAATATACCTGTTTCACTTCTAGACATTTGGAAATGTCAAGGGAAGATAAAAACACTTTTGTCAAATGCCTATGATATTTTCCTGCTTGTCTCTGTAGTGTAGACTTTTAGAACAAGAAATGGCCAACAAAGTAGCTAAATAGACACCGTCAGCTTCTGTTTGCTTGTTGTAATGGAACAAATATTGAACTTGAAGTCATAGGTGTGTATTCAAATCCTGTGGTTCTGTTGCATGCTGTCTGGGTGACCTTGGCCAAGTCACTTAACCTCTCTGAGTCTAGTTTCCTATTTTGTAAAATGACGATAATAATTCCTGCCTTGCCAACTTCACAATATTGCTGTGAAGATCAAATGAGATTCTGTATGTGAAAATTCTTTGAAACACTACAAAACACTAGACAGATGCAAGCTATTGTTACAAAGCTGAGTCCTGGTGGGTCCTGTGGTTTTGAGCCATACATGCGCATGCTGAGTCTAGTCGGTCTATCATTATTTCTAAATATGGCTGGTCTCCTGGCTTCTGAAGTTTCCACATGAAATATCACCTGGTATTTGCTTGAAGCCTCTGCTCCATGTCCTCAAATAATGGGCCATTAAGTGTTACATTCCAAACCAGCAGAACCAGCATTTCTGACCTTGTACCTGTGACCTGCAGAAATACTATTGTATCTCAGAGATAAACGTACCTGAACTGCAAGGTGCTTAAAAGATATATTTAGTGCGAAGGCATTTCATTTGTCACTGAGCAATTTTACAGTGTCTGATATAAGCTGTAGATTTTATGATCTATAATCAAAGGCTTTTGCAGACACCTCTCCTTAATTTGGATTTGTGACAGTATTAAAAAATGAAACTTTCATCTTTGGATCTACTTCACTTATTTCGATAAAACAACCATGTATGCTTTTAAGTGTAAGTCACTTAAAATTTCAGACTGTCCTTAATAACACAGGAACTCTTGACACAAACTTGTTCTATTGACTTAAGGGAAAATATTCTGTTTTCTGTCCCTTTTGATCACCCTGGAACTTTTCCTGTACCAGACTGTTTTCACCCTATTAGACTCAATGTGCTAAGGAACTAATGGGCAAAGATAGAGGTGGGTATATCTCTTGCAATTGTATACAGAGATTCTAGAACTGAAAGATACATGGCATGATGGAGATAGAACTCAGAATGCCAGAACTAGTCAAAAACTTTCAAAGCACTTTTTCATAGTCCCATTTTATTTTGCAGAAACTGAGTCTCAAATAGATGTAAAGGTATACCAAAAACCACTTTTCCACAATTGGCAAAACAAGCACTGCAATCAATATCTAGCGATGTATCCTTCTATAGTACAAGAAGCAGCCTTTCTATTATAATAATCTCCACAGATAATTTGAGCAATGGAATCTTGCTATATAGCACATACCACCTTTTCTTGCCCTACTGGAAATGTCATGAAATAATGAAAAAGCATTCCTTCCTTCCACAAAGCTATTTGAAAAAGTTAAATCTACATAAGGGCTCTGCCATTTATTTATCACCCATCATGTGAATAGATTTCATGCATATACAAACTAAGTAAAACCAATTGACCTCAATCACAAGAGCCACTCTTCTTTTCTCTCACATTTTATTTCTTTCGTTGAGCTGAAATGTAAAATTTTGTGATGTAATTAATGTTGTCTCCACCTCCCCACCCCCAACTTTCTAGGACTCTGCTGCATGTTCTAAACCTCAGACAGGGCTAGAAATGTTCTTTCCATTTGGGATCAGTTTAAAAAAAAAAATCACTCCTCCTCATCACCATTTTATCTGCAGTAGGTCTGACCTTACTTTCTTGGTTATGACTCTGTGCTCTTGTCATTGGCTTCACACAACTAGAGAAAACAAAAGTCAGCCATCAACAATCATCACCATCCACCCTCACACACAGTGGGAGTGCACTATGCAAGTGTGCAAACCCTAGGAGATGAGGATTACTGGGGACATTATGGAGTTTGGCTGCTACAACTAAAAGGTAAAAGGATACACATACACGCACTAAGGAGGACAAATAGATTCAAGAAATATTTGAGGATATGCTTTGCAGAGACAAAAAATACTATGTCTGGTTTTCAAACAAGTGGAGATGCTTGGTATTACAAGACTGTACCACATTATGATCCCAAATCCATCTAAAAGTTTCCTTAGTTGAACGCTGCCCATGGATTGTGTCTGAATACACCTTGCATAGGGAGAGTGGCAGGAAGAGGAAGAGAACAATGGTAGGCACACAAGTTCAGTCCTACACCAGGGTGAGCCTTCAGGGCAGCCACTGACAGACCACTGGTACTTCCCAGGCCAAGTTCCATCAGCACCATCTCTGTCTGTGCTGGGCCTTCTCTAGTGCTTATGAAGTGTCCTGGTTCTCCCTGAGCAGAAGCCAGCCTGAACCACACCCTGTCGAGAAACCGAGATGCCATTTTCTCAGAGTTTTTTTTTTCATTCCCTCTGCATCTGAAGTATCTTTCTGTAGCCTGGATCTTAATAATTAATCTGTTAATACTGATTGGACAAATCTAGTAAGAGAAGAGTCTGGCTCTGTGATGCCTCAGAAGCTAAGCACTATTTTCACAATTTTAATAGCAACAGCTTCTGAGTCACCTGGGAACATGGGAGTTTTTCACATGGCTTAGGCTTAAAATTGGGTCTTAAATGAGGCTGTGACCAAAATCATAGCATGTACAGGCCAACAGCAAGAGAGGGAATGGCTCTCCTCCAAGGGGATCAAGGAAAAGAGAACTAAAATGGGATTTGGCACAGTGTCCCCCACACCTGAGCAACTAATAAGCACTTTAATAGAAAATTGAATATAATGGGAGATAGGATATAAGGCAAAGGAGAAGCTCTTCAGGCTGACCAGATTCTCATAAAGCTATTTGGGAAGGTGAATTTATTAGAAGATAATTTCTTTCTCAGGATTTTTGTGTTCAAGATAAATTGTTAAAACATCAGAATAAAATAATTAAGAACTGTAGAGCTGCATGTCAGAAAGTATAATTCGGCTGGCTTAATGTGAGTGGAAGCTCTGCAGAGGACCAGCCTTTAGGGTTGGATTGATTCAGACCTGGCTCATTTCTACCTTACTACTCACTTTCATAGTGCCAACCTTGTCCTATGACTAGAATCTCCAGCGAGGACAAATTTATTGCTCTAGGTTCAGGCTTCACCTCTGCATACCTACCACCATTCTCAAAGAGATGGAAAGACTTTTTCTTTTTGCCCTCAGTATTCCTAGTAAGATTCCTGAAATTAATTCTGATTAGGTTGCTTAAAGCAGATGCTTAATGAATGTGGCCAGGAGAATAGAATGTGCTGATTGGTTTATGCTAACCAGATCTCTGAACAGGGGCCAAGTTGGAGGCAAGAGTTCTTTAAAGAACAGGATTGCAAGACTAGGAGTAGGCATCCCAAATTGAAATCTGTTCTGTTTTCAAGACAGGTGATTGGTGAGATTTAAGGGAAGTAATAGATTCTGGGGAGCTAGCAAATTAAACCTAATTTTATACATATTTTTGTTAATGCAAATAGTAATAAAATAAAAAAATAGTAAAAATTTATTTTGGAGCAAAATTTGATACCTATATCAAGATTTAGAATGTTTATGCATTTTGACACAATTCTACTTCTAGCAATCTACCCTACAAAAATACATGTGCAGACACTGACGATCAAGACTATATGTTCTTTTATTATTTGAAATAATAATAGTAATAAAAAACAGGATGCAACCTAAAATCATTCATCCAGCATACATCATTGATTACCTGCAGTCTGCTAGGTACTTTTAAAGGCTGTGAAGGCAGCAGTTAACAACAGAATTACAATCACTGCCTTCATGGAGTTTATATTCTAATGACCTCAGAGTCAAAGATTTGTGCATACTGACTTAAAAAGACAGCTATTTATTGTGATAAGTGATAATAAACAGGTTGAAAAATATAGTATAATTTTGGTGTTAAATAATTATATATGTTTGAAATATTTTAAAATATACATCATGCTGCTAATTAATGGCTATTTTGCAATGATGAGGAAGGAGTGAACTTGTGCTTTACTCACTCTTCATTGATTGACATTTTTTAATAGGCATGCACATATTTCATAATTTTAAAGTCTCTAAAAGAAAAGAAAGTATTCAATAAATCATATTTGTACTCATATGTCAGTGTTGGAAGAAAAGAAAGTAGAGGGAGGGAAAGGAAGAGGGTAAGAGATTGGATGTACAAATGGACAATGATCAGATTGTATTTTAAAATAGGATTTTGATCTGCAATCTACATAAGACAGCAACCCCTTTATGTACAACAAACAAGCTAGGTAGCTGGGCTGCTCTAAGTCTGATTTGCAGGAAGCCAGACTGCAATCTCTATTGACAATCCAGGAAATTAAACATTAACTTCTGGGATAATTGACCCAAAATGACCATGACTTGACTATTAACTTACAGGTTTCTTAATTTTTGTCCCTGCTTCCAACTTAGGACCAACTAGACAAAATTAAATGGACACTGTTAGCTAATCACATAGATGTTCCACTTCTAGTTTGCCTAAACACAGCTTGCCCAAGCCAGCAGGCTCCAGTCAAGGTGTACCCGAGGTCACCCACTTGGTCCCTCAGGCAGTTCTCCCCCTCCTTGTCTCCTTCGAGTCTCTGCCCAAATTTTAGTGAAATGGCTGACTCCCTTGCTGCAGCAGCCCAAATAGACTTTGCTTTGCTTATTTGTTGGTTTTCATTTATTTTCACAAAAATAAGAGTAAGACTAAAAAGAAGAGAAAAAGAGGAAGAGAAATTACAACATTCAATTTCACATAATTTGTAAACTTACTGAGAGGACAAATCTACCAAGCCTTTCAACAATGGGAAAAACATCAGAGAATAGACTCAAAGACTGAACAATTATGTGGCACAAAGGGCAAATTCCTTGAAATTCAGGAGAAAGTTCTATAGATTGTAACAAGCAGGGACTAAGTCAGACTTTTTTGAAACAAAAATAGTGTTTTCCCCTACGGCTGATGGGGCACTCCAACTCTGAGTGTCTTACTGGAGAGAAACTCCATACTCAAGAACTGATATTCAACTCATTATCTACCAAAAAATACAATGTTTGATTCCTGGTAATGGTCTTCCCATCTCCCCTTCTCCTGTTGAAAACTCCATTTATTCATTGAGGGAAAGGGCTGAAAAAATAAAGCCCTAGACTCAAGGGCCTGACTAAAGATTCAAAGCATTTGTGTTACTGTTTATGTAAGCCTAAACTATGGGGTAGATAGGACTGAATTCATATGTTCCAGTATATTATAACAATTCATTTTACTATCAACATTTAGAAGTGATGCACTGTGGGGAAAATGGGTCCTTTGAGTTAAAAACAGCTTGTGGCTTCCTGGTCAAGAGCTCTCATTGCACAGCTCAAGGCAAGGAGGTTCCTCACAAGAATATTTACTTTGCTGAGTCAAAATGGTTGCTTGTTGGTACACTTCCTGATTAAGAGAGGAAAAGCCTCCTTGATCCTGCCCCCATTATATCCAGTGTTGAGATCACCAAACTGACCATATTATGTCTTTTCAAACAAGTGATACCTTGAGTTGAATCCTCACTTCCTTTCACTAGCTACACCCTTAGGAAGGATATTTCATTGTTTTAAAACTGGTTTCATAATCTATAAGATAAATTTAAGAGCACTCATCTCAGAATTGTTGAGAGAATTAAATGAGAAAATATAAGGTGAATAGCATATTAAATATCACATCCTTTTCTCCTCTCTTTAAGGAAGGAGTTGCTTACTATCATCTATTTCCATCTAAAAAGAGAAAATGAAGTGAAGTGAAAATCACTCAGTCTTGTCCGACTCTTTGCAACACCATGGACTGTAGTCCATGGAATTCTTTTGGCCAGAGTACTGGAGTGGGTAGCCTTTCCATTTTCCAGGGGATCTTCCCCACCCAGGAATCAAACCTGGGTCTCCTGCACTGCAGGCAGATTCTCTACCAACTGAGGTATCAGGGAAGCCCCCATCAGACATGTGAGAGAAGGCCTGTGTGTGTAGCAGAGTTTTATAAAAGAGACAGAGAAAGCTTCTGACATAAACATTAGAAGGGGGATGGAGAGTGCCCCAAAAAGAGAAAAGGAAATAGATTTAAATCGCCAAATTTGCACATGAGACATTCTTGCCATCAGGTCAACAAACCAACAATTTGCTGTTGAAGAAAGTTACAGAAATTTCTATAAACAAAAGAAAATGTAAGAAAAGATTTGGCATTTTAGGGTAAAATTCTGTTTCCAACTTGGAAAAAGCCTTCTGAAATAGCAAGAATGGAGGAAGTTGGACTCAGATTACATAAAGCGAATGACCATTTCTCATGCTAAAACTAATAGATAGTAAATCCTGGAGAAATATTTACCACCTGCCTTCATCTGATCTCCAAAGCTTGAGGAGCATGTCCACAGAAATCTGCTTTTTCTTCTGTGAGCAGAGGGTTGACGACTAAGAGATCTGAAATTACCCACTTGCTTTCTTTTGATGTCATTTTGAGCAAGGGTGAGGGAAGAGAAATAGAAACCTAACATCTACATAATTTATTTCAGTCTTTCCTCATAACTTTACATAGGAAGCATCCTCATCTTTTGGAGGAGGGTCCTAAGGCTTAGTGAGGTACAATACCTTCAGAGCGGACTAGGTAAGGAATTTTTGACCCCAGGTCTGTCCAACATAGCCAATCTCTTCACCTGACTTTTATTTTCAACTGAATAATGTGCTTCTTGGACCATACTTCTCTGACTCTCCATTCCTAATCTTTGAATAAAGTATAATTGAATATATGTTGTAGTTATATTTTCCCTATACAAAGGAAAGTATTATTTTTCACTTGGAAAACAATATTTCTGTACTTGAGGATCTAGTATTAATGCCTATAATACTTTTGTTACCTAAACTCAGTAATTAACTAGGAGACAATATTAAAGGGAATTTAAAAATGAGGATATGTCTGAGATTCATTCATTTATTCATTCACTTATTAGCAAATATTCATTATTGAACACTTATTATGTGCCAAACAATATTCTAGGTAGTGAGCTAGGGAGCCTTGCTACAGGTGCAAGCTGTGGACTAAGAGCATTGGCACCTCCTGGGAACATCAGAAATGCGGAAACGACAACCCTACCCAAACCAGAATGTGCACATTTGACAAGACCTCAAGTTGATTTGGGCCTCCCCGGTGGCACTAACGGTAAAGACCTTCCTGCTATGCAGCCGACATAAGAGACACAGGTTCGATCCGTGGGTTGGGAAGATCCCCTGGGAGGAGGGGATGGGAACCCTCTCCACTATTCTTGCCTGGAGAATTCCACGGAGAGAGGAGCCTGGTGAGCTACAATCCATAGGGTCGTAAAGAGCCAAAGGTCGGACACAACTGAAGCGACTTAGCTCTCACTCAGCACTAGTTGATTCATATGCACATTAAAGTTGGATAAGCTGCGTATAAAAAAAACAAGAAAATTACTGGTCTTTAAGGAAAAAAAACAATAACAAAATACCATAGCATTTTATTTATATTATATAGGAAAATATTAATTTGCATACTCATTAATGTGTGATTATAATATGATCATATTATACTTGGACTAATTTTCAATATTGGATTTATCCATTTGGGGGAAAATTGACCTGTCAATTCTCTTACCATGAACATGCAAGACTCCTTCATTCATTTCAATTTATCTTTCAAAACATTTCATTACTCCTTACATACGAAATATTTAAACATTGGGGGAAAATGGTCCTATATGATAAATATGGCATCTTAAAAACCATGACTAACTTAACCAGAAAGACTTGGAAAGCACTGCGAGGCTGTCAAAAGTGCCAGCTAGGACAATGAGGGAAGGTGTCTAACATTTCTTATTCGGAAGACACTTTTTTCTGGCTTACATCGGTATCTTCCACTTTCCAAAAGTTCATTTTATGCCAATCTACTTGTATGAAAGACCTACATTAATACCGATTTTTGCTAATCAAAAGAAATCCAAAGAAGATTTTTGCTTTCACAAAGAAAGAAGAAAAGTGAAAATAGCATTCAGCATTTGTTTTGCAGTTTATTATTGAGGCAGTGCCCACCCTAAGCAATGAGAGGGGCACGGCTAAAGTTCTTCCCCTGGAACTACACTCAGCATTCTCGGAGCTTTGAGCTGTGTCTGTGAGCATCTGTGCTTTGCCCTTATTTATTTGGTGCATTTGCTAGCAAGATATGTCCTAAGGTAACTGCTTTTGTGCTTTATGCCCTTTCGATTTAAAAAAGGTTTCATAGACATGCTCTGCTTTTAGATAGCTGGGGAAACTTATGTACAATGAGGTAAAGCACCTTTTCTGGCTCTTCATAATGAGGTTGGGATAGTCGCAGATTCTGGAATACAGCTGGTTAAATGAAATATTCATTTTATCTTTCAAAATACAGGCTGGAAATGTACCCAATGCCCACTGGGAAGTATCAAAGAAGATAAATTATTGGAAAAGGCAGATTGCCTTCTTCTTTTCTCTGGTCTCTATGCTTTCCAAATCTAAGCTCCCATCCCCACCCCACCCTCCTTGGGGAGCATTTTAAGAAGATAAATACAGATTTATCATTTTTAGCTTAAATGAATGTTTTCAAAATAAGTTGTGGTTCTGTCTGCCAGCAGTAGGCACCCCTGTGTTCACTAGTAAAATTCTGCCAAGCCTTCAGCTCTCATGGCACCTTTGCACTCTAATTGCCAAAAAGTCAAGGAAAAAAAGCCTTACAGCTACTATGTGGCACCCAAGGGATAGAAAAGCAAAGAGTATGCACATGAACAGTAACATCCTTCAAGGGAGGAACATAATTTCCTGGAGCAATGATAGATGAACAGATTTTTCTACAGACTTTTTCTCTAAAATTTTGGCATTGCCCTGGATGAAAATTTTCACATATGGCACCTCAAAATGGCCTGGTGGTGACACCCAGATATCCACCCTAAGATCAGAGCCTGGGCATGCAACAGGCGGTCTTGCAGGCTGTGTGTTGCCCAGCCCTGTTCGCTGGACTCTGATATGAGGTGCACCCCCCAGGCTGTGCAGCATGGTCTCCTGGCACCTAAGGTCCCTTCTCAGCAATACGCTTGTCATTCATCAGAAAATGACTAGCTTCTCAGACTGACCTTCCACCTTTAACTATCCTCCCATCTTCATTACAGGTAGCTTTAAATTAGGTGAAATGATACAAAATTCATATATTCCTTTCTACTCATTTCTTCTTTTGGTCATAGCCACCTAATTTAGCTTTTAATTGTTTACTAAACTGTCTCCTCTCTAGGACATTGAATAGAAAAAAAGAAATCCTTAAGGACTTTGAATTTTCTTTCTTTTTTTTTTTTAATTCTTCAAAACTGTGGAAGTATCAATGAAAAAAAAAAGATACATTAAGTAAACAATGTAAGTAACCTGGGATTTCTGCAAATCTCAGACCAATGGACTATATCTGCAAGCAAGACAGTCTTCTGTCTTGCCAGTTATAAATTTCATGTGGAATTTCCTATAGTGTTTGAAGGACCCCGCTATTTCCCACAAAGTTGTTTTATCAAAGCTTTTTTTTTTTTTTTTCCTACCCTGATTAGGGGATACTTGGACTCAATACTGCAAATATATTCTTTTAATTTTATATGATTATATTGCTTTAAATATCTCATTTACATCGTTGTTGTTACTCTACTTTCAATAAGCAGTGAGGATAAGCTACTCAATGATATTTGATGAACAAATAATCAAATGAAAGAATGATTAAATGAGACCATGAGACACTGTGCTACAGATTCATTGGGAGCACAGGTTAACTGAAAAAAAAATTTAAGACCAAGTCTTCCCATGTGGCTCAGTGGTAAAGAATATGCATGCCAATGCTGGTAATACAAGAGACTCAGGTTCTAGGCCTGGGTCAGGAAGATCCCCTGGAGAAGGAAAGGGCAAGCTACTCCATTATTTTTGCCTGGAAAATTCCATGGGCAGAGGAGCCTGGCAGGCTACTGTCCAAGGTATAGAAAAGAGTTAGACACAGCTGAGTGACTGAACAAACACTTCATCATTGAGGAGTTTAGCATTTAGCTGAGATTTGAATACTATGTCCAGTTAAATTAAGTCTAAGCCTATGCCAAGGTCCAGACAGTAGACATAATGACATCTATAAAAATTCAAGTGAAGATGCAGAAGTCATGGGGGACTGAAGGGTCCGGAAGTTCCCCCCAAGAAGTGAAGTTTGAGCTACCCTATGCTTAATGTATAAAAAGTCCCCTTAAGCCACAGTAATTTACACAGAACCATTTATAAAGATGTGTGTGCTGAGTCACTCAGTTGTGTCTGACTGCGACCCCATGGACTGTTGCTCACCAGGCTCCTCTGTCCATGGAATTTTCCAGGCAAGAATACTGAAGCGGGTTGCCATTTCCTCCTCCAGGGGATCTGCCCTACCCAGGGACTGAACCACTGCCTCTTAAGTCTCCTGCATTGGCAGACAGGCTCTTTACCTCTAGGGCCAACTGGGCTGCTATTTATAAAGATAGGTGACCTTAATTCTTAATGACTAGGAAATGCTTATTAATAAAAGAGCCAAGAGACCCAAGACTTTTAACTGTCACCATATGTTTACCAACATGAGCATGGTATTTACTTTACAATTCTGACTTAAAGACACTGCTCCTTTAAGGTGAAGTAATTCTCTGAAAAGTATAATTTGAAGGCAGTATGATTTGATTATACTTTTACCACTTATTCTTGCTCTGACTTAGGACACAAGATAGAAAGTTTAGTGGAAATTGGTGCTAAACACAATAGCGCCCCCAGGCAACTTTCAAGTGGTACGTGTGGTATACTAATGCAATTAGCAGAGAAGAATCTCAGTCCTGGTGTTAAGGCTTGAGGAAGACGGGCGCTCCTGACCAGAATTCTTTTTACGGTGTAGTCAATAGGCACACAGATAGTGGTCTCCTTAAAACTGGTCTAATCAATAAGCACATACATAGTGATCAGTTTAGCATTCTTAAATATAGCATTGGTATAAAATAAATGCATCTCATTCTATTCCATGTATCCCCCTTCACCCATTTTAAACCTGCCCTTGTTCCAGATTTCCAAACAATGATCAGATTGGAAAAGGAAACAAAAGTTTTTTTTATTTGAGTGTATTTATTCCTCTAAAATAGTAGCTTTGAAAGCTCTATGTCTTGCCCAGGCAATACATAAGAGTATCTAAACACTGAATTCTGGTAAAATAAAACTGTACGATGGTGTGTGCATGTGTCTTTTTTAAAGCCTTGTCTTTTTAACAATAGTGCTTCTGTAATGATTTAATGAGAGATGCTGATGGTTAGAGGCTGCCTTTCTCCCTCAACAGTATGAATAAAGTAACAGGGTGTCTGTGATACACAGGTTTATAAATCTCAGGACAACAAGGGTCCTTTGGATTTCCCATTGCTCGAAAAGCACTGTTTATATTTCCCTTATATTTTATTTATTTGTTTGATTGCTTCATTTCACTTTTTATCTATTTGGTTTTGAGGATATCGACCCACCTCTTAAGAGCATAAAGAATAAAGACAGAGATTAAGAAGTAATAATAATTCAAACATTAGGCCCTTCAGCTCCTCTCAGTCTTAGGGGAAAATTTAATAGCATTTGAAACCTGATTCTATTCTTCATGTCCAGGAGGGTGTTAGTAACTTACCCTTTTATTTCTCCATCCAATGTAAATTCTTTCTTTTCTAAGGGGAGATTAACCAAGTTTATTAATTCTGGTTAACCAAGAGATTAACCAGGCAAAAGAGTTTAACCTCATTTCAGAAATGGACCCTGAGAGTGCTCTGGGAGAATTTCCCCAGCCTGCCTTGGTCCTCAGCTTGGTCCTTGGCAGGGAGGTGTGAGCTAGTAAATACATCCAGAGTCCATGGATGTAGCCCCCAGGACTGAGCAGAATTCAGCAAATATACCTGGCCTCATTGTCCTTCACCGTCATTATCCTTTGCTCTCGTGGGATTTTAATTTTATGGTCGTGACTTATTTGCCAGGATCTCTGAAAAGCCTGGAGATGGCAATGGCACCCCACTCCAGTACTCTTGCCTGGAAAATCCCATGGATGGAGGAGCCTGGTAGGCTGTAGTCCATGAGGTCGCTAAGAGTCGGACACGACTGAGCAACTTCCCTTTCACTTTTCACTTTCATGCATTGGAGAAGAAAATGGCAACCCACTCCAGTATTCTTGCCTGGAGAATCCCAGGGACGGGGGAGCCTGGTGGGCTTCTGTCTATGGGGTTGCACAGAGTCGGACATGACTGAAGCAACTTAGCAGCAGTAGCAGCTGAAAAGACAGACTTGCAGAGATGCTTTTCTGATAGACTAACACTGCAGGAATAAGTTGTTGGTTGGTTTTTGTTTTTTAATCAGAAGGCCTGTAAGTCTCAGTTTCTTATAAAATCAAGATAATGATACTTGCTTATGTGGTTGCTGAGGGGATCTCATGAGATTCTACTGTATAATAGATCAAGACATAGAATTGTCCCCACATTTAGTAGATTCTCAAAGACTTTAGATTCTTTGCCTCTCTCAGGCCTCACTGCACTTCCACCATAATATTAGCCATGGAAATCTGCATACATGTGGGAAATTCTTTGGAATTAATGGAAAATGTTAATATTTCTCACATGTGACTAATGATAGCTCTTCAACCAAAGCTAAACTCTAAAGTCCTTCCGGAGCTCTGTCCTTCGTGTACATTATGACAGCCGCTCACATCAGAGCATCTGTCAAAAATTGCAGCGGGACACATTTGGCAGCTACTTTCTCCCTCATTCATTTAATGTTATCAGTTAAGGGGCAACCATAATCAAAGAAGCGATGGTATAAATGAAGATACTGAGCCAAATGAAATTTAACTTAAAAAAAAAAAAGTAAAATAAAGTTTAGTTCCATCACTGCCCCATGTCTGTGAGATGTGATTCTTGCATTACAGGATACACTCTGATTTGTGGTTCAGTGTATCTATCCTGGGTCCCTGAAATGTGGTTTTAGTACTAGAAGTACAGAGAGCCTTTCATTACCATGGGATCAACTGTAACTAGGTCACAAGGCATGGACCTCAAGGATAGTTTTGCAAATACAAATGTGCAAATGGATTTCTCTGTTCATGGTGAATTAGATCAATCTTGCTTGTAGTCTGCCATTTTGTTGGGAAAAGACTTTCCAAAACGTCCGTGTTCTCTGGTCTCTAAAACAGCTACTCGTTTGTTTTGTGAGTGCATCTGCTCTTCCATAGGACGGAGCCAATAAGGGCAATGACTTAAAAAGCATTGCCACCTGAAGTATCTGGGTACATTACCAGGCTAGTGAGAGGGAGAAGCAGTCACATTAGATTGATTTCACATCAGTTGTATTTTGCAACATAGACAGTAGCAACAAAGTGAGAAGAGGGTTGTTGTGTTTGAAGCCTCAGAGCTGTCTGGGATACCACCTAGCACAGGCGCCTGAGCTGTCAGGAGGAAGCCTGGTGCTATGCCTACTTTTCCTTTGGAGGTCGTGTTCTTCACACTAACAGCACCTCTTAGCTCTAATTCAGACATTAAAACAGTACTGACTGCCCAGCCTAATCAAATTGCAGAAGGAACATGGCACCAAGAAGCCTGGGCATGATGAAGTAATAAATATGTTTCGAGGTGACAGTTTCAAGGAACCTGGGTCTGCACGATAGAGTTGAAGGCAGACAGCTCCAGACGGCAAACGCTGCCTGGGAGAAGTCTTGGAAACCTGCACTGTCTGAAAGGAAAGAACAGATCACAGGCCGGGTCTGGATCAGAGGAAAAGCCCCAGAGACGTGTGATGAGATGCACCTTTGGAAACGCTGGGAGAGAATAAGAAATATGGAAGGAACTGAACTAGTTTAAGCATTCTTGTAGTTGCATAGGGTTGCTTTACTTCTGTCTCTGAAATCAGTTCTCTTTCAAGGCATTTCTTTCTACTCCACTTTGCTTTAGCCCCTACTTCCTAAGTCCTGTTTCATAGTGCACCAAAACTGCATGAATAAAACCACTTTGGAAACTCCCTCTTTAGTCATCTTGGGAGCACACAGATAGGCAATGTTGGTATAACTCAGCCTTTTATATATTTTTAACTTCCCACATAATCGCACATTTAAATGTCACCAGTAAGAAAGCTAAGAATAAATTCACAAGCGTGCTTGCATCCAAGCACAGGTAACACAAGCAGGCACACCCACACACACACACACACTCACACACTCACAGTGGTGCTGAAAACAAACTTGCCAATTTACAAATGGGACATCAGAGTCCATTAGAACAAAGGAGGTCCTATGGCTTAAATGGGCAAATAATTGGTTTTTGTCCTGTGTCATGTTTTAATTAAAGATAGCAATGCAATCTACAATATATCTAGAAATTATTAGAAACCTCTTTTACCAGAGACAAAAAGGTCAATACTGTTTTGTCTCTATGGCATAAAGCATCTCAGGTTACTTTGTCCCTGTTTATTACAGTAACTCAGGGTTGAAAGTAAACATTCAGTTGATGAGAGTGAAATCATATTTTGAGAGTAAATAAGGACATTTTTGAAATTAGTTGTTTGCTTCAATAGCTTTCGAGACAATCTGAAGGCCTTTGCTCTAGGGATAGAGACAAAGAAAGAGGTAAACAATTCAAGGGAAGAAAACAGTCAGAACTCTTAGACAAAGCTGAGAGATAAATGTCTACGAAAACAGACAATAATAACTCTTCCCATCTCCGGGAGGAACTGGAACAATTCAACAAGCTCTGTACCTGTTTCTTTCCATAAAGTAGGTTTTCACATTTTTCTGCTTCTTCTCAGGATGATGAAAGCAAAATATCATGTTAGCATCCTGAAAGCTAAATTCTGTTTCTGAAACTATTGTGAGAAGTCACCAAATGCAGAAGTGGAAACCTCTTTTCAGCTTCCAAATTGAGCATTTATCTAGGCCTTCCCACCAAAGAAATGAAACCATCCCCATAGCATTTTGGTGCACTATACAAAGAGTTGAAATGGAGAAAATAGAACGACCCTCCCGTCATTATCCATAGCTGATAAATGGTGGTATTAATGACCCAGATGAATTTGAATCCTTTCTCCCTCTAGTTATTTTGATAATACTGGAATCTACTGAAGTGCATGAAATTAACAATTAAAAGGGGTTAAGCAGACACTTAATACTTGTTCTATTTTGTACAATTTGGCAGTAATGCATCTGCTGTAATCAGAATTTTTATTTCTCCTTGGGAAAAAAAAAAAAAGGAAATGTTTATGTTTCGGAAGCAAAGCCTCCCGGATCTGCACCTCCTCGCATGCATGTGTGTGCGTTGTTGGTCGGTGGCCTCGCCAGCTTGGCCGGCCTGCCTGGCTCTCTCCTTTTGCAACAGCTCCACCTTTGGGCCTCTAAAGGGAAAGGTCTTTTGTGTTAAAGGATATGAAAACTGGCAGTAACTAGAAATAGGCACTCAACCTTTTGTTCAGTCAAACAAAAAAAAAAAAAATTATTTTCCTCATCAGAAAGACCCAAGAAAAAAGGGAGTAATGGAGGGAGAACAGGACAGTAACAAGGGATGTTAGAGAGAGGTAGAGAGGAAGGAGGGAAAGAGAAAAAGGAGGGAAGCAGGAAGGAAAAGGGGAAGCGTTCTTTTTTGACCAGAAGAAGATGCCGCAGCTCATCCAACTGTCCTTCCTTAGGGGCTTCCTGTCTGGACTGCAGACACCTGAAAAATTCTGATTCACCCCGGGCCTAGGATTGCTGTTTCAAACTTCCTCAGTCCTGCCATTTTCCTATTGCTAGTTTATAAACTATAGCACCAGACTAATAAATGTGAAGTTAAGAGACCATTTGGGTTTCTGTTAAGCCCATTCTTTTTAAAAAGTGTAAAAGTGTTAGTTGCTCAATTGTGTCCAACTCTTTTGAGACCTGATGGACTGGAGTCCACCAAGTCTGCCAGGCTCCCCTGTCCTTGGAATTTTTCAGGCAAGAATACTGGAGTGAGTTGCTTCTTCCTTCTCCAGGGGATCTACCTGACCCAGGGATCGAATCTGGGTTTTCTGCATTGCAGGCGGATTCTTTAACATCTCAGTCACCAGGACAGGGCCATTCTTTTTAAAATGAGAATTAAATACAATATGTGGCAAGATTCTTACTATTTCTTTCTGAATGCTCAACAGCCTTGGATTCTTTCCAGACAAATACAACCTCACTCCCAGGAAGCAGGACCTTGGCTAACCAGAGATGGGAGAATGAACACAAGAAACTTCTTAAATTCCACTGTCAACTAAACCCTGATCCTTAGATGTATGAGTTTCAGAGATGTATCCTAGGAATAGACAACCCATAGCTCAGTTGGCAGAGCTGGAGATCTAAGCAAATCTTTGTCTAGGGGAATTGGTATGAAACTGTTAGTATTAATATGAAAAGATCAGAAAAAAATGTATGCCCCAAATTCTGTGCCAAGCAAAGATGTAGATTTTTATAATCAAATTTATGAGCTTACGAGACAAAAAATGTTGCGGTACATAGAATGTGAGTAGAATGGAAGAGACATTTTCATGTTTCAGATTAAATCCAGGATCTAGGCAAGTCCATGCACTCTGCTTTGGAGACTTTAATTCTGACCTTCATAGCTTCAAATGTGGGTTGGCTCTCACAGTCCTAATTCCTTGCTATGTAGTCACTGAAAATCACTTTGCATAGTTCACCAAGACCCAAAATTCAAAGTGTCTCCTTCAATAAATAACTCTTTCCTCAAAGTCATTTAAAGTTCTCACCATTCATAGATTAAAATTCATATTTCTCATCCCTACTATCGAGGTCTTTGAAGGCCTGCTCCTATGTCCCTCTCCCAATAATCTCATTTAGGCAGTGATTCCCAAGCTTTTGACACCAGGGACTGGTTTTGTGGAAGATAGTTTTCCCATGAATGGGAAGTAGGGGGTGGTTCAGGTAGTATGAGCAGTGGGGAGTAATGGGGTACAGCAGATGAAGCCTTGCTTACTGGCCAGCTCTTCCCCTGAGGCTACGTGGCCCTATTCCTAATAGACCATGGACCAGTAGCAGTCCTCAGGTCCAGGGTTGGGAACCCCTGAATTTAGACCTTTTCAGACCTTTGTAGGCATTCACTGCCTCACCCCCAAGACCACTCTGAACTTTCCATGACATGCTCCCTCAAGATCCACCTGCAGTCCACCTGCCTTGCATAGAGATGGCACCCCAGACAAACCCATTCATTGAAGCATTTACTCTCTTATAACTCTGTACTGCTGACCATGTCAGTTCTCACTGACAGTGTATACTTTATAGGGATGATTGATTCCGATCTATCTCAATGTGTGTATGTGTGTGTCTCATGTTTTTTCTACTCAGCTGAGTTACAAGCTTTCTGAGGGCACATCTTATGCCTATTTGAATTTCCTTGTGACAATTAAGATAGTGCTTTCTATGTTTGAGGTGCTGAATTTTTATTATTGATTGATGGCATTGGCAGGAAAATGAGTGTTCCAGTTTATTTTTGCACCCAAGTGTTTCTATGCGGCATCTTTCTTGATAGTTTAATGAGTCAATAATTGAATAAGTCTGATTTGCAGCAAAGCAGGTAATGTGCATGCATTCCAAGTACCAAGTCAGTTATGTCCAGCTCTTTGCGATCTTATGGACTGTAACCCACCAGGCTCCTCTGTCCATGGAATTCTCCAGACAAGAAAACTGAAGTGGGTTGCCATGCCCTTCTGCAAGGGATCTTCTGACCCAGGGATCAAATCAGAGTCTGTTATTGCCTGTTGCATTGGCAGGCAAGTTCTTCACTACTAGAGCCACCTGGGAAGCCCCCAAAGCAGGCACTTTCACTTTTAAACCACTTTTGAATATTTAGTCATTTTGTATTGCAAAATTAAGTAGGCTTTTTATATTATCTCTTATACTTCTCAGCTATATTTACATGTTTTTAAAATCTATTTCAAATTTCTGTAAATCTTACATAAGTTGAAAACAGAAAATGAAAGTCTTATTTTGGTGCATGATTTTTCATATACCCACCCTATTTTATTGGAAGCAAACTTAGCTCCAAGAACTCTTATAACTCACAACAATCACTCAGACCACAAAGGTATCCAGTATATCCCTATCATGCATATCTACATTTCATTTTTAAAATTCGGTTGAAGAATAATGGGTACTCAAAAATTATTGTGTATTCTCCAGTTAAAAGTCATTCTACATTTCCTTTATGTTCTGAGAAAATGTTCTTTCCTTTGCTACGGAATGGTGAGTTATTTCTTAAATAGGGCCCTTATGTTTCTGTTCGTCACACAGCTGGTCACAATGGACAGCAGAAGCCCTGGATGAAAATGGATGATGCCCTGAGGGGTTTTCACAGCACAGATGCTTAGAGGAGGGCCTGCTTTACTCCAAGGGGTCTTTTCATTACGTTTGAGGAAGGTGGGCTTTGAATGTCTACCCTGTGGTGGAATATACGTCTTTATCAATCAACTGGTATCTATCCTGCTCATTTGTACAAAATATTGTGGTGATTGCAGAAGCAATGTTGATCATGGCCTCTGCCCTCAAATTCTGAGCAAGGTTATAGAATCTTAAAATTAACACCTGTTAAGCAGCAGTGGTTTGTAAGGGGTAAATTGTATGGAAAAGGCCATCCACACTTAAGGACTTAGAGGATAACCTCTTTGAAATCTTGGATTAAAAGTGTCAGGCTAGGCCCATGGAGGACTGCCAATATCCTGTTTGCTGAGATTAAATTTAAGTAAAATAACTTTTGTTCCTGCATAATATATACTTTTCTTTTTTTAAATGTGAATTCTAGAAAGGTACTGGATTCGTGAATACACATCTCTTCACTCTCTCATCTTAATAATTTGTAACCATATTTATCTCCTCTTCCAGACTGAGTCACTCACTCCTCATTCTGGGTTCCTCATATATACTTTTATTTTGTACAAATTATTCATTTTACATCTCTCTCTCTCTCTTAGTAGGTTTTAATAAGAGCAAGAGATGAGTTATATATTTCTGTGTGTTCCCTTTATCTGGGGGATATGCCACAACCTGGCATATAAGAGCAATCAATAATAAATGCTTGTTCAAATGTTCTAATAAATTTTAAGCTGCTTTGAGAAAGGTAGCTCAGACAGTGAAGAATCTGCCTGGAATGCAGAAGACCCGGATTCGGTTGGGAAGATCCCCTAGAGAAGGGAATGGTAGCCCACTCCAGTATTCTTGCTTGGAAAATTCCATGGACAGAGGGACCTGGTGGGCTACAGTCTATGGGGTCACAAAGAGTCACACTCACTAACTGAACAATTAACACACTTGAGAAAAGGAATTATATCTTAGTCACATTTACATCCTTAAGGTGCTTAAAAGAATGCTTTGTAAATAATTGGACCTCAATGACTATTTGTTGCTTTAAGGTAAGGAGGAAGTACATGAGCTAAACTCTAAAAGAAGGCTAAGTTAGGGCACAGTATACCTAATTTTGGGCTTCCCTGGTGGCTCAGTGGTAAAGAACCTGCCTGCCAATGCAGGAGATGCAGGTTCGATCTCTGGGTTGGGAAGATCTCCTGGATAAGGGAATGGCAGGCAACCCACTCGAGTATTCTTGCCTGGTAAATCCCAGGGACAGAGGAGTCTGTTGGGCTACAGTCCACAATGTCACAAGAGTCAGACACGACTTAGATACTAAACAACAATACCTAATTGCAATATTCAGGGCTCAGATACAGAGCCCAGCCACTTAATTGATATGAGAAATATTTCAGACAACATACATTTGTCTTTTACTTCTTTGGAATAGTATAACTCAAAAAATTTCTTTTAAAGAAAGAAGTTATCATTTATTATTGTGGCATTTCATGCTTGCCCTCAAGTCCTATTTCTCAGCATCAGATTTAGCGCAGTACTGTTTCTCTGGTAACTTGTGCCACTCTGATAGGTGCTAACTGTCTGTCGATGGGGCAGTTTAAATGAATCTGAGAAATAAGTGTACCTGGCCTTTCACCTTAAGGCCTTTAAAATGATCTCTGCTTTATTTTAAAGGTGACTAAGACAGTTTGATATCACAAAGGGATGAGTAAGTATGCAAGGCAAATGCATTTTCAGCCAGAGATGGGTGGGCCCCCTACTGTTTATATTATATATTCATCTTGTGGGTCTCTGGGATAGAAAAATAACTATTTCTTGGTGCAGTTTTATTCCCCTTCCTCGAGCTATTTACATCATGACTTCTCAGTACATGTAAGTAAATATGTCATTATCCTTCTCATTTTCAGAGTAATAGCAGCAAGGTAATAATTGCAGCGAACAATAGGACATAAGCCTAAATGCCATAGGTCTTTGGTACCTGGAAATACAGAAAATCCCTCTTTTCCCATAATCTATGAGAAATTGGCTGAACAACCAAAGTTACAGACTTAGTATGTTAGTTAGGATTCTCAGAAACAAAGCCAATAGAAAGCAGACAGAGAAAGAGAATCAGTAAAAGAAATTGGCTTATGCAACTAGGAGGCTGAGAAATCCCAAGATCTGTAGTCAGCAAGCTGGAAACCCAGGATAGCCAATGGTGTAATACCATTTTGAAAACCAGGAAGCTGAAGACCCAAGAAGAAAAGATCTTCCTATTCAAATCTGAAGGCAAGAAATGACTGACATACCAGTTTATGAAGTCAGGAAAGAGGAGTGCCCTATTTTTCACACTTTTTGTTCTATTTAAGCCTTTGGCTGGTTAGATGAGGCCCACCCACATTAAAGTGGGCAATCTGCTTTATTCACTCTGCCAATCCAAATGATAATTTCATTGAAAAATACCTTCATACACCACTCAAAATGATGTTTGACCCTGTGATTCAGTCTAGTTGATGCATAAAATTAAACAACACACATGGTTAAGAGCCATTGATGAAAATGGCTCTTAAAAATGTGTGTACACATACACACACATATAAATATAATTTCTTAGTTTTATCACTTTATATCATTGTCTATACTTCTATTAATGCACTGAAAGTACGGTAAACATCTGTTTAGTGAAGTCGCTTAGTCATGGCTGATGCTTTGCGACTCCATGGACCGAGGAGCCTATTTTCCAGGCAAGAATACTGGAGTGAGTTGCCATTTCCTTCTCCAGGGGATCTTTCTGATCCAGGGATCGAGCCTGGGTCTCCTGCTTTGTAGGCAGACGCTTTACTGTCTGAGCTACCAGGAAAGCCCTAAATATCTGTTTAGTATTTAGCAATACTTGACACTCTACCAAGTGTTGTTCATATGTGACCTAAATTATTTCTCAAGACTATCTTGCAAGATAGGTATTTTCATGACTTCAATTTTATAGATGTAGACACCAAGTCTGAGACAGGAAAAATAAATTTCTCCTGCAACAAAACTTGTAATTCACATGCCAAGACTAGAATCTAGATCTATTTAACACTAAACTTCTGCATTCTTTACTGTATTTTGCAGAACATATTTGAAAATCATGACACTCTGAAAATCTACATTATGTACAGAATCCAAAGATTCATATATAATAGTCCTCTGTTGAGAAATAAGCTTTCCGCCCTCAGAGCCTATTTGTAAGAAAATATCATTAGAAACAGCACTATTTAACCCTTTTCACTTGTAGAGGAATAAATGAGAAGTGGGTATTTTTGAGGTATAAAGCTTGGAAGGAGTATGCTGAATTAAACTCATGTAAATAGGACCACTGATTTTATCTAGAAGAAATAAATATTCCTAGTACCAGAGTGTTCAGCTTTCATTTATCTAAACAACATCTGGGTCAGGTCTAATTTTGGCCTCCTTGTGGAAAGCAAAATTAAACAGACATGCTATGATAAAATCTGATCTTAAATTTTGATTTGACAAACTATACAATAGACTTAGCTGCCTTTCAGATTTGAGAGGGAAGAGTCATCTAAATAGCACACATGAAACACACAAGTATTTGCTCTCTTTCAGACCTTAAAATAGCTTTTCCATGGTTTTAAAAAAAAAATCCAATAGCACATGATCTTTATGATCCTTTTGTGGTAATGTTTCCAGTGACCATGATCTCCATCAAATTAATCATTGCAAGTTCACTTTTGAGACCACCATTATTTCTGTTTGGTTACTGTTGGTGAAAAAATACACACTACCTAAAAGTTGAGAGTTATCTTTTATTTGGCAGAAATGTGTAGGACTTAGGCCCAAGAGGCAGCATCTCAAGAAACTCTGAGAGAACTACTCCAAGGAGGCAGGAGAGGAGCCAGGTTATATAGGTTTGCAGCAAAAGGCAGGTAGTTAGAACACAAAGAGTTTTTATGTTTCTTTGGTTTTTGCTTTTAATTAAAGAAAATCAGATATCACAAGTTAAGGAATAGCAGGATCCCCTATGACCCACCTCCCAGAATAATGGAAATAAAAGCTAAAATAAACAAATGAGACCTGATTAAACTTAAAGGCTTTTGCACAATGGAGGAAACTATAAGCAAGGTGAAAAGACAGCCTTCAGAATGAGGGAAAATAATAGCAAATGAAGCAACTGACAAACAACTAATCTCAAAAATATACAAGCAACTCCTGTAGTTCAATTCCAGAAAAATAAATGACCCAATCAAAAAATGGGTCAAAGAACTAAACAGACATTTCTCCAAAGACATACAGATGGCTAACAAACACATGAAAAGATGCTCAACATCACTCATTATCAGAGAAATGCAAATTAAAACCACAATGAGGTACCATCTCATGCCAGTCCGAATAGCTGCTATCCAAAAGTCTGCAAACAATAAATGCTGGAGAGGGTGTGGAGAAAACGGAACCCTCTTACACTGTTGGTGGGAATGCAAACTAGTACAGCCACTATGGAGAACAGTGTGGAGATTCCTTAAAAAACTGGAAATAGAACTGCCTTATGACCCAGCAATCTCACTGCTGGGAAAGCAGAATTGAAAGAGACACATGCACCCCAATGTTCATCACAGCACTGTTTATAATAGCCAGGACATGGAAGCAACCTAGATGTCCATCAGCAGATGAATGGATAAGAAAGCTGTGGTACATACACAAAATGAAATATTACTCAGCCATTAAAAAGAATACATTTGAATCAGTTCTAATGAGGTGGATGCAACTGGAGCCTATTATACAGAGTGAAGTAAGCCAGAAAGAAAAACACCAATACAGTATATTAACACATATATATGGAATTTAGAAAAGTGGTAATGATAACCCTACATGCGAGACAGCAAAAGAGACACAGATGTATAGAACAGTCTTTTGGACTCTGTGGGAGAAGGTGAAGGTGGGATGATTTGAGAGAATAGCACTGAAACATGTATATTATCATAAGTGAAACAGATCACAAGTTCAGGTCAGATGCATGAGACAGGGTGCTCAGGGCTGGTGCACTGGGATTACCCAGAGGGATGGGATGGGGAGGGAGGTGGGAGGGGTTTCAGGATGGGGAACACATGTACACCCATAGCTTATTCATGTTAATGTATGACAGAACCACTACAATATTGTAAAGTAATTAGCCTCCAACTAAAATAAATAATAATCATTGCAGCACTGTTTATAATAGCCAGGACATGGAAGCAACCTAGATGTCCATCAGCAGATGAATGGATAGGAAAGCTGTGGTACATATACACAATGGAGTATTACTCAGCCATTAAAAAGAATACATTTGAATCAGTTCTAATGAGGTGGATGAAACTGGAGCCTATTATACAGAGTGAAGTAAGCCAGAAAGAAAAACACCAATACAGTATACTAATGCATATATATGGAATTTAGAAAGATGGTAACAATAACCCTGTGTACGAGACAGCAAAAGAGACACTGATGTATAGAACAGTCTTATGGACTCTGTTGGAGAGGGAGAGGGTGGGAAGAATTGGAAGAATGGCATTGAAACATGTATAATATCATATAAGAAATGAAGTGCCAGTCCAGTTTCAATGCAGGATACAGGATGCTTGGGGCTGGTGCACTGGAATGACCCAGAGGGATGGTATGGGGAGCGAGGTGGGAGGGGGGTTCAGGATGGGGAACACGTGTACACTCGTGGTGGATTCATTTTGATTTATGACAAAAGCAATACAATATTGTAATTAGCCTCCAATTAAAATAAATAAATTTAAATTAAAAAAATAAAAAATAAAATAAATTAATTAATTAAAAAAAAAAGAAAGATGCAAGAGTCTAAGCTAACTGAAATCATTTCCTTACAATGCACGTCAGCTATCTGAGGTCAGTTTCCTGTGGTTTTCACATTCTGAGCTTCCTCCTGGTTCACCATAGGAAGTGGTTTTAGTTTGACAGCTGCTAGATGACAGGTATTCTTTCCTTCCTGAGTTGCCTCAAGGCTCACCAATTTACCACCAAGTTGGCTGCAATTGCTGATGACTATGACATGCTTTACATACTGTCCAGAGGAGCCTGGTATGCTGTAATCCATGAGGCTGCAAAGAGTTGGACACAACTTAGCTACTGAAAAACATACAAATGACATCTTTTGTTTACTGATGTGGCAGGAAATATTCTACTTCTTCTTATTGTATTTGCCATAATTGTCTATCCTTAGAGCACATCATTACTCTTCACAAGACATTTTATAAAATCCAATGAAAATTTTGAATATAACTATAATAGAATAACAGGCAAATTTGACTTTGGAGTTCAAAATGAAGCAGGGCAAAGGCTAATAGAGTTTTGCCAGGAGAATGCACTGTCATAGCAAACACCCTCTTCCAACAACACGAGAGAAGACTCTACGCATGGATGTCACCAAATGACCAATACCAAAATAACATTGATCATATTCTTCGCAGCGAAAGATGGAGAAGCTCTATACAGTGAGTAAAAACAAGACTGGGAGCTGACTATGTCTCATATCATGAACTCCTTATTGCAAAATCCACACTTAAATTGAGAAAGTAGTGAAAACTACTAGACCATTCATGTATGACCTAAATCAAATCCCTTAGGGTTATACAGTGGAAGTGACAAACAGCGTCAAGGGATTAGATCTGATAGAGTGCCTGAGGAACTATTGATGGAGGTTCATGACATTGTACAGGAGGCAGGGATCAAGACGATCCCCAAGAAAAAGAAATGGAAAAGGGCAAAAAGGCTGTCTGAGGAGGCCTTACAAATACCTGAGAAAAGAAGAGAAGCTAAAGGCAAGGGAAAAGAGGAAAGATATACCCACTTGAATGCAGAGTTCCAAAGAATAGCAAAGAGATAAGAAACCCTTCCTCGGTGATGAATGCAAAGAAATAGAGGAAAACAATAGAATGGGAAATACTAGAGATCTCTTCAAAAAAATTTGAGATACCAATAGAACATTTCATACAAAGATGGGCACAATAAGGACAGAAATGATATGGACCTAAAAGAATAAGATGATATTAAGAAGAGGTGGCAAGAATACACAGAAGAACTATATAAACAAGATCTTCATGACCCAGATAACCATGATGGTGTGATCACTCACCTAGAGCCAGACATTCTGGAATGTGAAGTCAAGTGGGTCTTAGGAAGCATCACTATGAACAAGGCTAGTGAAGGCAATAGAATTCCAGTTGAACTATTCCAAATTCTTAAAGATTATGCTTTGAAAGTGATGAACTCAATATGCCAGCAAATTTGGAAAACTCAGCAGTGGCCACAGGACTGGAAAAGGTCAGTTTTCATTCCAATCCCAAAGAAAGTCAATGCCAAAGACTATTCAAACTACCACACAATTGCACTCATCTCACACACTAGCAAACTAATGCTCCAAATTCTCCAAGACAGGCTTCAGCAGTATGTGAAACATGAACTTCCAGATGTTCAAGCTGGATTTAGAAATGGCCAAGGAACCAGAGATCAAATTGCCAACATCTGTTGGATCATAGAAAATGCAAGAGAATTCCAGAAAAACATCTATTTCTGCTTTATTGACTATACCAAAGCTTTTGACTGTGTGGATCACAACCAACTGTGGGAAATTCTTAAAGAGATGGAAATATCAGACCACCTGACTTGCCTCCTGAGAAATCTGTATGCAGGTCAAGAAACAACAGTTGGAAATGGACATGGAACAACAGACTGGTTCCAAATAGGGAAAGGAGTACATCAAGGCTGTATATTGTCATCCTGCTTCTTTAACTTATATGCAAGTACATCATGTGAAATGCTGGGCTGGATGAAGCACAAGCTGGAATAAAAATTGATGGGAGAAATGTCAATAGCCTCAGATATGCAGGTGACTCCACCCTTATGGTAGAAAATGAAGAGGAACTAACAAGCCTCTTGATGAAAGTGAAAGAGGAGATTAAAAAACTTGCCTTAAAACTCAATATTCAGAAAACTAAGATCATGGCATCTGGTCCCATCATTTCATGGCATATAGATGGGGAAACAATGGAAAGAGTGAGAGACTATATTTTGGGGCTTCAAAATCACTGCAGATGGTGCCTGCACCCATGAAATTAAACAGGCCTGCTCCTTGGAAGAAAATCTATGATTAACCTAGACGGCATATTAAAAAGCAGAGACATTACTTTTCCAACAAAGATTCAGTTCAGTTGCTCAGTCATGTCCGACTCTTTGCGACCCCGTGAATCACAACACGCCAGGCCCCCCTCTCCATCACCAACTCCCGGAGTTCACTCAGACTCATGTCCATCGAGTCAGTGATGCCATCCAGCCATCTCATCCTATGTCGTCCCCTTCTCCTCCTGCCCCCAATCCCTCCCAGCTTCATAGTCTTTTCCAATGAGTCAATTCTTCACATGAGGTGGCCAAAGTACTGGAGTTTCAGCTTTAGCATCATTCCCTCCAAAGAAATCCCAGGGCTGATCTCCTTCAGAATGGACTGGTTGGAACTCCTTGCAGTCCAACGGACTCTCAAGAGTCTTCTCCAACACCACAGTTCAAAAGCATCAATTCTTTGGCACTCAGATTTCTTCACAATCCAACTCTCACATCCATACATGACCACCGGAAAAACCATAGCCTTGACTAGATGGAACTTGTTAGCAAAGTAATGTCTCTGCTTTTGAATATGCTATCTAGGTTGGTCATAACTTTCCTTCCAAGGAGTAAGCATCTTTTAATTTCATGGCTGCAATCACCATCTGCAGTGATTTTGGAGCCCAAAAAATAAAGTCTGACACTGTTTCCCCATCTATTTCCCATGAAGTGATGGGACCAGATGCCATAATCTTCGTTTTCTGAATGTTGAGCTTTAAGCCAACTTTTTCACTCTCCACTTTCACTTTCATCAAGAGGCTTTTTAGTTCCTCTTCACTTTCTGCCATAAGGGTGGTGTCATCTGCATATCTGAGGTTATTGAAATTTCTCCCGGCAATCTTGATTCCAGCTTCAAAGGTACATCCAGTCAAAGCTATGGTTTTTCTAGTAGTCATGTGTGGATGTGAGAGTTGAACCATATAGAAGGTTGAGCACCCTAGAAATGATGCTTTCAAACTATGGTTCTGGAGAAGACTGTTAAGAGTCCCTTGGACCGCAATGGGGTCCAACCAGTCAATCCTAAAGGAAATTAGTCCTGAATATTCATTGGAAGGACTGATGCTGAAGCTGAAACTCCAATATTTTGGCCACCTGATGTGAAGAGCTGACTCATTTGAAAAGACCCTGATGCTGGGAAAGACTGAAGGTGAGAGAAGGGGATAACAGAGGATGAAGTGGTTGAATAGCATCACCAACTCAATGGACATGATTTTGAGTAAACTCCAGGTATTGGTGATGGACATGGACTGCCTGCTGCAGTACATGGTGTTGCAGAGTTGGATACAACTGAGTGACTGAGCTGAACTGAACTGATAATGGAATAATTGGTACCAGACTAGCTTTCTCAATTATAAAATTGGACAAAAGACATGAAACTTACTGTCTCCAGAAAGAGAAAAAGTAGTACATGACTATAAACCCTAAAGAAAATTACAGAATTGCTGAAGAAGACAAGCTCCAGAATTGCCCAGTATTTCTCCCTAGACATACTTTCTAGACCATAGCACGTGAGAAATTAAAACACAGAAACATCATGAAACAAAAGGCAAAGATCAGAATTGGGGGATGTATAGGTGGCTGAAATTTATACAGCGTGGCTTCAGAAAGGAAAAGCTCCAGAAACTTATACAAGTCCCCTTTGAATCTTTAAATAAATGCTAATTAGAGCATGTGCAGGATGAAATTCTACAAAGTGCTGCCATGGAAAGAATAATTATGTGGAAACTGTGACCAGAACAATTCCTGGAGCTAAACAGGACTGGGAGATTTTGAGCTTTGACAGTCAGAGTAAATAGAAATTATTGAATAGCTAGCATGTTCAGTAGAAATCCCAGGCAAGCCAAAGTTTTAGAGCAGAGCTTCTGATGCTAGAGTAAAGACCAGTCTAGACAAGTGATATCATGTAATTTTCCGTATCTATTTGACTTATTTCACAGATATAGGAAACAGACTCATGTTTGCCAAAGAGAAGTGGGAAAAAGGGAGGGACAAATTAGGGGTATGGGGTTAACAGATACAAACTACCATATATAAAATAGATAAGCAACAAGGATATGCTGTATAGCAGAGGGAATTACCCATTATCTTGTTATAACATGAAATGAAATATAATCTGCAAAAATACTGAATTCTTATGCTATATACCGGAAACTAGCGCTTCCCAGGTGGCACAGTAGTAAAGAACCTGCCTGCTAATGCAGGAGACATGGGTTCAAACCCTGGGTTGGGAAGATCCCTCTGGAGTAGGAAATGGCAAGCCACTCCAGTATTCTTGCCTGGAGAATCCCATGGACAGAGGCGCTTGGCAGGCTACAGTCCATGGGGTCACAAAGAACTGGCCACAACTGAGTACACACAAACACACACCTGAAACTAAAACAGTATCGTAAATCCACTATACTTCAATAATAAAATAAAAATAAATCTTTAAAGAAGCAACCTGAGCCATCTATAAACTCCTGCCTGAAGGAAACTTGATACTATTCAAAGAATGTTTAAAATAGATACTCAACAATATAGAAATCATAATACCTGACACACAATTAAAACTTATTAGATATGTGAAGGAAACTAAAAGCCAGGAGACATAGATCATGGGATGATGGAACTGACAGATGAAGGCTTTAAAAAGAGCCATTACAATTGTGTTCAAGAATGTAAATGAAAAAAAATGAATAAGCTGGGGGAAAATGGAATATCTGTATCTATATAAATTCAGGTGTAATTCCAGAATTGAAAAATATAATATCTGAAATTATATATGTAACCATCATCTGTATCTATAGCCACATCTAGATAGGTACTAAAAATTTAATGGAACCCACTCTAGTATTTTTGCCTGGAGAATCCCCATGGTCAGAGGATCCTGTTTTACAGTCCATGGGTTGCAAAGAGTCAGACATGACTGAGGGACTAAGCACAGAAAAGAACAGAAGAAAAATCTTCCTAGGCAGTGCTAGTGGTAAAGAACCCACCTGCCAATGCAGAGATATGAGTCACAGGTTTGATCCCTGGGTTGGAAAGATCCCCTGGAGGAGAAAATGGCAATCCACTCCAGTATTTTTGCCTGGAGAATCCCATGGACAAAGGAGTCTGGTGATCTATATAGTCCAGGGGTCACAAAGAGTCATACATGACTGCAGTGACTTAGCACTCATATAAGAAAAAGATCAGTGAACTTGAAGACAAGGTAATAGAAATGATTCAAACTTCAGAAACTAGAAGGAAAGGGAATACTTCCCAACTCATTTTATGTATGATGCTTAGTATCAACATAACCCTGATACTAACTCTGGACAAGATCATTAATAGAAAACAAAATTACAAGCAAATTCACACATGAATCTATAAAAATCATTAACAATATATTATCAATTAAACCCAGCAATACTTGTAAGAAATAATGTATGTCGATCAAGTGAAGTTGATTCTAGAAATGCATGGTTTGCCAGAGAGATAGGGTGGGGAGGGAGATGGGATAGGGGTTCAGGATGAGGGGACACACATATACCTGTGGCCAATTCATGTTGATATATGACAAAAACATGACCATATTGTAAAGTAATTATCCTCCAATTAAAATATATAAATTAATAAAAAGAAAATACACACTGTCATTGAATCAAAATATAGCATATTGGTATGAAATTTGATGAGTTAGCACAAAGTCAGTTGTGTTTAATGACCTATTTCCAGTTAACATAAGACATATTTTACTTGTCCCTGCTTCTCAACAGTTCACTTTAAAAAATCCACTCATAAAAATTAAATAAAAAATAAAAACGCATGATTTCATTAACATGTAAAAACCAATGACAGTGATATAAACTACATTAATAGAAATAAGAGAAAAAATAACATGCCATGTCAATAGATGCAGAAAAACATTGGGAAAAAATGTGATATCCTTTTCTGATGAAAAAAACAAACAAACTATCAGCAAGCTATAATTGAAGGAAATTTCTAGACCTGATATAAATGGCAACTTTGCAAAACCTACATGCTTGCTAAATTGCTTCCTTTGTGTGTGACTCTTTGCTACCCTATGGGCTATAGCCCACCAGGTTCCTCTGTCCATGGGATTCTCTATTCAAGAATAGTGGAGTGGGTTGCCATGCCCTCCTCCAGGGGATCTTCCTAACCCAGTAATCAAACCCATGTCTCTCACATCTGCATTGGTAAGGGGCTTCTTTACCTCTAAGGCCACTTGGAAAGCCTTTGCAAAACCTATAACTAACTTCATATTTATTATCAAGAACAAAAAAAAGTTTACTTTTCACAACTTCTATTTACCATTGTACTAGACATTTAAATATATTCAATAAAAAGGAATAAATAAAGAGTATACAAATTTGAGGGAGAAGGCAATGGCACCCCACTCCAGTACTGTTGCCCGGAAAATCCCATGGACCGAAGAGCCTGGTAGGCTGCAGTCCATGGGGTCGCTAAGAGTCAGACATGACTGAGCGACTTCACTTTCACTTTCCACTTTCATGCATTGGAGAAGGAAATGGCAACCCACTCCAGTGTTCTTGCCTGGATAATCCCATGGACGGAGAAGCCTAGTAGGCTGCAGTCCATGGGGTCGCACAGAGTCGGACACGACTGAAGCGACTTAGTAGTAGTAGTAGTATACAAATTTGAAGGAATATGAAAGTGTTTTACTAACAGACAATAATTTATGTAGAAAATAATCTATTAAAAGCAGTATTAGAATTAATAAATGAATTTAGCAAAGTTGTAAGACATAAGATTACTGTATAGAAGGAAACATAGAACATCATGAGGTGGGCAACTATTTCTTAGAATACAGCAAGCATCAGTTCAGTCAGTTCAGTTCAGTCGCTCAGTCATGTCTGACTCTTTGCGACCCCAAGAATCATGGCACGCCAGGCCTCCCTGTCCATCACCAACTCCTGGAGTTCACTCAAACTCACATCCATCGAGTCAGTGATGCCATCCAGCCATCTCATCCTCTGTCGTCCCCTTCTCCTCCTGCCCCCAATCTCTCCCAGCATCAGGGTCTTTTCCAATGAGTCAACTCTTTGCATGCATAACTATAATTAAAAACTGATAAACTTTGTTCAGTGACTCAGTCATGTCCAAATATTTGTGACCCCATGGACTTCAGCATGCCAGACTTCCCTGTCATTCACCAATCCTGGAGCTTGCTCAAACTCATGTCCATTGAGTTGGTGATGCCATCCAGCCATCTTACCCTCTGTCATCCCCTTTTCCTCCTGCCTTCAATCTTTCCCAGCATCAGGGTTTTTTCCAATAAATTGGCTCTTCACATCAGGTGGCCATAGAACTGGAGCTTAAGCTTCAGCATCAGTCCTTCCAATGAATATTCAGGATTGATTTCCTTTATGATTGATTTGATTTCCTTGCAGTCCAAGGCACTCTCAAGAGTCTTTTCCAACACCATAGTTCAAAGGCATCAGTTCTTTGGCACTCAGCCTTCTTTATGGCCCAACTCTCACATCCATACATGACTACCAGAAAAACCGTACCTTTGACTAGACGCACTTTTGTTGGCAAAGTACTATCTCTGCTTTTTAGTATGCTGTGTAGGTTGGTCATAGATTTTTTTCAAAGGAGCAAGCATCTTTTAATTTCATGGCTGCAGTCACCATCTGCAGTGATTTGGGAGCCCGAAAAATTAAAGTCTCTAACTGTTTCCATCATTTCCCCATCTATTTGCCATGAAATGATGGGACTGGATACCATGATCTTAGTTTTCTGAATGTTGAGTTTTAAGCCAACTTTTTCACACTCCTCCTTTCACTTTCATCAAGAGGCTCTTTAGTTCTTCGCTTTCTGCCATAGAGTGGTGTCATCTGCATGTCTGAGGTTATTGATATTTCTCCAGCAATCTTGATTCCCGCTTGAGCTTTATCCAGACCAGCATTTCACATGATGTACTCTGCATACAAGTTAAATAAGCAGGGTGACAATATACTGCCTTGAAGTCCTCATTTCCCAATTTTGAACCATTCGAAATTTTACTTTATTAAAATTTAAGTTTATTCATTAAAAAATACTGTTAAGAAAATGAAAGAGGAAACTGCATATTGAGAAAAATTAGTAGTACATATGTGTGATAAAAGATTTGTCCAGAATGAACAAGTTAGAAAAAAAAAAAATTTTTTTCTAACTGTGTGAAAAACTTTAATAAGCAGTTCATAAATGAAGATATAGAAATCTATACCAAGATCATGAAAAAGCACTTAACATTACTTCTTATCAGGGAAATATAAAATGAAATCTCAATCATACAATATTATACAGCCACCAAAATGGCTAAAATTAAAAATACTAATTGTTGCATCATTTGCAAATATTTCTTCCACTCTGTGTTTTGTTTTCATTTCGTCTATGGTTTCCTTTGCTGTGCAAAAGCTTTGAGTTTAATTAGATATACCTAAAACTAACACACCATTATTAATCAATTAAGCTCCAATGTAAAATAAAAATTTAAAAAATACTGACAATATAAGATGTCAGTTGGAAAAATGAGAGCAACTGGAGCTCTCAAACTTCATGGAAGTATAAAATTGTTGAAACATTTTGGAAATAGATATGGTAACTTCTCATAAAGTTAAATATATATGTAGTCCATGATCTAACAATTGCATTCTTAGGTATTTATGCAAAAGAAATGCCTTGCCCAGTAAAAGTTTTCAAGAATATGCATAGCAACTTCAGTTATGATAGCTAAAAGCTAAAACAATTCATACACCCAGCAGTAGGAGAGGGAGAGGGTGGGAAGATTTGGGAGAATGGCATTGAAACATGTAAAATATCATGTATGAAACGAGTTGCCAGTCCAGGTTCAATGCATGATAGTGGATGCTTGGGGCTAGTGCACTGGGACGACCCAGAGGGATGGTATGGGGAGGGAGGAGGGAGGAGGGTTCAGGATGGGGAACACATGTATACCTGTGGCAGATTCATTTTAATATTTGGCAAAACTAATAGAATTTTGTAAAGTTTAAAAATAAAAAAAAATGATTGCCATAAGTCTAAAAAAAAAAAAGAAAAACAGATTAAAAATACATTGTGTTTTATTCACACAAAAGAATAATATTAATATGTAGCAATAAAAAGGAACTACTGATACATGAAACAAGATGAATCTCAAAGTGCTGAGTGAAAGAATAAGACACATAAGAGTACACTATGATTCTGTTTCCAAGAAATATCAGACTAGGAAAAATGAATCTATGATAAGAGAAAACTAATAAATAGTTGTTTTCAAGGAAGGATAGGGACTTACAGGGGAGGAAAACTTTCTAGGGTGATACAATCTTTTATATATTGATAGAGGCATGGGAGACATAGGTGAACACATTTGTTAAAATCTGTGAAGCCATACTCTTTAAAAATGTACATTTCATTCAATATAGATTATACATCAATCAAATATTCTTGACCAAAATAATCAAATGAGGGGCATGTCTGACATACATATATAATATATATTTAATATATATTATATATATATACATATAAAATAATAACTCCTTCCTAGGAATAATCCTAGGAAGAATTACAGACAGTGATATCTTTTCTTGCAAAGAACTACATTGAGGAAACAACTCAAAGAACATGTCAGCTGCATCATCATAGTCCATAATAGATATCAAAATTATCTTTGCAATATTGATTTCTGTTCAGAGTGAAACTAAAACAAAAATTTGTCCAATCAGCAGAGAGATTTAGGTAGTGTTAATGTGGCTCATTAGGGAAGTAGAAGCCAAAGCAAACACTGATCTCTCCAGCTGACCTGTACCCTTATCAAATTCAAGCCAAAGACTGTGGCTGCATTCTTCAAAGCCCCTTTGACAGACAGGAATTGTCAGTAATAGTCATACTTAGCAGATATTCATTAATCTGCAGACCTTTGCCATTTGAGGAAATATTTTTCAGTCTATCGAAAGTATATTCATTTCTCTAAGAACAACCTCACATACACTTCTTCCTTGAAGTCTTTTTCAAGCTTTGCAGCCTAAAATGATCTCTACATCTCCTAGATCTTATAGCAATTTCCTAGTGCCTCTATTATAAAACCCATCACCTTCTACTTTATATTACAGCAATTTGGGTACCTGCTTTATCCCCTCTTGGACTGCAAACTGCTTTAGAGGATAGAGATTTGTATTCATTTTAAATTTCCACAGAACACCCCACACTGTAGATTTTGTCCCATGTATCTTCCAAATAAATGCATGAATTTGTGGAAGAATGAAAAGAAATTTTTGAATCGACAATGAGAAAGAAAAAAAATAACAAAAAACATAATGTGGCCTTGTATAGCAGTTTTCAGTAATTTTGCTGATTGATTTTTATCAAATTTATTTATTAAGCACTGTTTTTTAACAGACATTTTTTCTAGCTGGGCATTCTGGGTAAAAGTGAAATAGACATGGGCTTGCCCCTCACAGATACCACAGTTAGGAATAGGAGATTAATGAATAAATAATCATAATTGTAAAACAATGTATTAAGACATCTAGTGGAGGAGAAAATGGCAGCACACACACCATGTAATTATATCAAATGGAGATTTAGAGAATTTATGGGAGAATTTCAGATGACTTCCTAGGATCTGAGTAATAACAACTGAGTTGATAAAGAGCAAACTAAGCTATGTACAAATTTTTCACCCTCTCAATAACCCTAACAGATACTACCTTGCATGTGTGCTAAGTCACTTCAGTTGTGTCTGACTCTGTGCAACCCTATGAATTGTAGTCCACCAGCCTCCTCTGCCCATGAGATTCTCCAGGCAAGAACACTACTATTCCTAAGTTTCAGATAAAGAAATTGAGGCACTAAAATTATTTTGCACAATTCCATTAGTGTAAATCATGGTATCAGGATTTAGGTAAAGAAATTTTGAACCCAGTGCCTACACCCTCAGTCACAATGATTTGTGTCTTGAAAAATGGACAGGCATTGCATCTGCTCCATGTGTCTGTTTGTGTGAGGATGTTCATGTGAGGTTAGAATAGAATGGTTTTATCAGTTAAGGTTCTTCATTGTTTACTCAGGTTAAGGAAAGTCGAATCTTATTACCTCATGCAACAACAGAGAAACTACTAGGAAAATATTAGGATTTACCAGAGTGTCAAGGCAGGTATTGCATATCCAAACCTTAGGAAAGGAAGAACTATGTTGCATTAATGGGTTTTAGTAGCTGAGGATAATAGGCCTTTTCTTTTGGTAGCTTTTAATTCTTGACTCATGCATAAATTTTTGAATCAAACAATGGTGGCAAAGGGCAGGTTCATATTGTACCAGGGCCGCCGCTTACATATTTATATGGCATACCATTTACATTGTAAACTATACACAGGCAATGTGAGAGATGTCACCTGGAGCTGTACAATATTTATACTCACTTGGCAGTTTCAACGGCAGTCATGTGACTGCTAGAGTGGAGTGTGGCAGTTTCTAAAAGAAAGGGAAACAAAGCAGAACAATATAATAGATATACGTTGCAGAAATTTGGGGTTTTGGGGCAGAGACAAAATTCAGAGTTCTCATATGTAAATGGGTCTCAGGTAGTTTTAGCATCTAAAATCAGGCCATGTTTTTCTTCTTAGCTCTTGCTTGCATCTTATATACTTTAGAATTTCTGACAAACAAGGCCCCTTTTTTTGTGATTTTAAAAGTAAAAATTATTTTAGACTCAGTTCACCTAGATTAAAATAAGCATATTTCCCCCTGACTCACATTACTTAAACTTGTACTGATCTTCACATTCTCAGCTATTTTGCATCATGGTGCAGTAGTGTGCATAATTAATAAACTGAGTAGCCCATGATTAGAGTCAGTTGGTGGAAGATTCAAGATCACAGTATTCAACAGCAAGTCTAGAAAATGCCTGCTCACAAACGCTAATGGTGTCAATATTTCTTAGCTGTTTCACCTTCTTTGTGGGAAAAAAGAAGAAATCACAGAGGAAATAAAATAGTAGTATAACACGACTGTGTATTTATTAAATGCTAACTCCAGTATGTGAATTATTTTACTTAATTCTCCCACTGCAGACAGGTTTCCTTTTCCTTATTTTATAAATGTGAAAGCAAGCTGAGAGTAATTAAGTAATATGTTTATAGTTACACTGATAGAAAATGACATAAGCAGAACTAAGCTCCATATCTGTGTTTGTGCTTTTCCAGCCCTACCTGAAAAGCCGTTAAGTCACTGACCAGGCCCTGTGGCTGCAGCCAGAAGCAGTAGGGTTTGCTCACGTTCACAAATCTCAAATCAGCCAGCACAATCATCTTTTAAACTTAACATTTTCTTCACTTCAAATGTATATTGTAATATTGATATTCAAGCAATTCCAAGGTAGTAGAGAAACTGAGATTATTTGGTAAGCTCAGTTACTAAATGCTACATTGCTGTTTTAAATTGGTAGAACTATTATTTAGTAAATTACAGATTTTCTGCCATTGACAGCTTTTGTCCAGCACACCTGTTGTTTTCTTCAATCTCTTTCCCCTTCAGTGGGGCCATATTCCTCATGTTAGTGTTGGCATAATAACAGCTGAGTTAATAACAGCTCCCTTCAAGAGTGACTTCCTCAATCAGTACTGCCTAACTAGACTTGAAAACAGAGGCACCATATACACATAGTAGAATAAATCCCATCCCAGGAGTTAAGAAACTCCACCATGTTTTTGGTTTATCAGTGACTTATAAGGTGAAGCTGAACAAATAATGCAACTACTCAGCTGTTCTTAAAACTATATACCAAGTATATATCAATACATGTTCTAATCTATAAAAGAAGGAGTAAAGACTTGAATGAGTTAACGTGCTTAAAAGTGCTTTAGCTAAATGCAGAACACATTGTTATACATTGCTGTTCTTTACCTTGACAGACACTTTAAAAGAATCCATTAATTCTTCCCATTTTGGAAGAGAAAAAAATAGAAGAGTTAAAAATAGAAGACACATCTTTCAAAAGGCTGGTAGAGGAATTAGAGTCTGGAGAGGATTCTAGGGGCCAAATAGCCAAGTGGGATTTGTGCTGAGGCAGGCTGGCTGGCAGGAAACTTTTCAAAACAACAAAAATAAAACTTCAAGAACATACCAACTTCAGCTAATGTCTAAGATTATATACTCCAAAATGAGAAGATCCTCTACACTCAGTTCTATTGGCCTTTGTCAGATTTTTGCACACCAGATGATATGTGGCAAAATCCTCCCTGACTTTCTCCCTTTAGTGTACCTCTTAAGAATGTGAAGCTATATTGAAATATGTACAGTTTAAAAGAATCAGAGGTCAGAGGCAAGAACCTCTTCTGGCCTGCTAACAGAGCTCTGAACTGAAGTCCTCGCTAGTCTCTTTGAGATTTTGTTTTATGTAAATGTTCCCACCTCCTGGAGAGTCCTCCCTTATGACTTTGTTAGAAAGGCCATATATTTCCAGATTTCATTTAGGGAAAGCATTTGTTCATTCAGGGAAAGAGAAAAACTAATTCCCTGGGGCGCAGTGACATTGATGAGAAATAAAGCCAGAGCCAACAATGGTGCAAGGTCAGGAAAGCGCCAGCAAAGTAGAATGAAAGTCACAAGTTGTTTGAGCTGCACACAAAGGAAAGGGCGGGACCTTGTGAGGAAGTAAAACCACCCACTGGAAAGTTCTCTTTAAGTGTGTATTTTGGGGACAGAGGAAGTGAGGGCAGGTTGTCTCTGGAAAGGTAGCCCTTAAGGGTCTTCAGAGAGAAACTTTCGGTGCAGCCATTTTGTGAGAAGTGTTAAGTTGGTTTGAAACAGTGTCAGCTGGCTGGAAAACTATTTGACCTTCATTGGATCGTCAGTCATTCTTTTGCTTGAGTGGCTGAATGAAGAGCATGTCATTCTGTCATAGCAAAAATCTGGAGAAGGGGAAAAAAATTAAATCGATCCTCTCCATCTCAGAAAGGCTTAGTTTCATTGGCATCTAACTGACACAAATACTCTTCACTGGGTTTCTGTTTGCAGATAGTAATTAAATATTCCTGTCTTCAACTTTACAGCCAAATGCTCTGGTTGATGAGTAGCACAATATTCTCCACTCTTCAAGGATAGGACTGGAATTATGCTCATTTTAAATGCCTCTGAACAGACATGTCTTTTTGGATTCTCTCTCTTTCCCTTTACAAAATCTGTTCCAAGACTCACCAAATGCAAGGAACTATTAAAACAAAAAAATATTAAAATCTATAGTGTGCAATGCATCAACATTTGTAGTCCTGTGTGGCTGTTAATTAGAGTTTATTCATACAAAATCTGGATTGCAGATGAAAAATTAAAGCAATTGATGAACTTATAGATTTTCAGTTACTTATTAAAACATTGAAAAACTATGAATAAAAAAGGGGAAAAAAATGTGGTGACAGTAAGGCAGGAAAGAGATCTCAGTGACAAGACCTATCATCATTTTGCCACAAAGTGCTCCAAGTGTGAGACCTTGATCCCCTCACATCTTGGTTTGTTTGTCTGCTTGCTTCTCTCTGTACCCCACTGCCTCCCTGTAGTTAGATGGAAGTGAAATGGTACTTGTGAGTGACCAGTTTTTTTCCAAGATGGTGGTAAGATTTGGAGTCCTCTCTCCTTTAAGAAAAGAATAAATACAATTGTCCTGGTTGGCTTTCAATAGCTAGTAAGATTAAGCCCAGAAAAACCTCTTGTAGTTGGGACATCAATTGTTCTCTCTCATCTGGGCCACAGTCTATTTGAGGAGCCTTAGCCCCACCTGTAAAAGGGAAGAGGATGAGGTAGAGGTCAGGAGATAGGCAATCTCATTTTCTTCTTTAGAATTCCTGTACTCAGGACAAGTCTCTGCTTACAGTCTAGTTGGGAACTGGGGGCATCACCTAGAGGCTTTAGACCCTAAAAATGCTTTATTAAGAGAGTTATATACTTTAGAGAGTTTTGCTTTGTGTTTCTTGCTTCAGCTTACCTGAAAATTACCTTAGGACTCCTTTCTGCTCTGCTACAATTGATCAGACCACAATCTTCTTACTTTACTCAAGAAAGTGAAGGTCTGAAACTAAGCAACAGGAAATGAAAACCTGACAAATACTAGATAAATGAAATTAAGTTTATCAAGGTCTTAAAACGAACCTTTTCGTTTCCCTTTTTTCTTTTTTCTGGTTTATACAATTTTGTGAATTCTTTCATTTTTATAGAAAGTATGTGAATTAGATTCTTGGGATAGCCAAGTGTTCCTTTTGGATCATCGTCCTTTTAAATATTTAAAAAAAAAAAACAAACTTTACACTGAACCTATCAGCACTTTTGAGCTCTTACTTAACTTTAGTAGTTGTTGTTGTTGTTCAGTTGCTAAGTTGTGTCCAACTCTGCAGCCCCGTGGACTGCAGAATGCCAGACTCCCTTGTCTTGCACTATCTCTCAGTTCAGCTCAGTTCAGCTCAGTTCAGTCACTCAGTCATGTCCGACTCTTTGCGACCCCATGAATCGCAGCACCCCAGGCCTCCCTGTCCATCACCAACTCCCGGAGTTCACTTAGACTCATGTCCATCGAGTCAATGATGCCATCCAGCCATCTCATCCTCTGTCATCCCCTTCTCCTCCTGCCCCCAATCCCTCCCAGTTTCAGAGTCTTTTCCAATGAGTCAACTCTTCGCATGAGGTGGACAAAGTACTGGAGTTTCAGCTTTAGCATCATTCCTTCCAAAGAACACCCAGGGCTGATCTCCTTCAGAATGGACTGGTTGGATCTCCTTGCAGTCCAAGGGACTCTCAAGAGTCTTCTTCAACACCACAGTTCAAAAGCATCAATTCTTCAGCGCTCAGCTTTCTTCACAGTCCAACTCTCACATCCATACATGACCACTGGAAAAACCATAGCCTTGACTAGACGAACCTTTGTTGGCAAAGTAATGTCTCTGCTTTTCAATATGCTATCTCTCAGAGTTTGCTCAAATTTGTGTCCTTTGAGTCTGTGATGCCATCTAAGCATCTCATCCTCTGTCTCCACCTTCTCCTCCTGCCTTCAATCTTTCCCAGCATCAGGGTCTTTTCCAGCAAGGTAACTCTGCAGCAAGTGGCCGAAGAATTACAGCTTTAGCTTTAGCATCAGTCCTTCCAATGAATATTCAGGGTTGATTTCCTTTAGGATTGACTGGTTTTACCTCCTTGTGGTCCAAGGGATTCTCAAGAGTCTTCTCCAGCACCACAATTTTAAGCAATATAAATCAATGTAAGAATGCATGCAAACCTTTGGGTCCAGAATATAATATAATATAAGAATATAATAGGTATTGATTGGTAATTTTTTTATGAAAGAGCAAATAGAATTTAGTTATGAATCTGTTTACTGAGATTTGAGCTGAGTTGGGAAAAAGTTTGTGTGATAAAAAAGAAAGGGGTGGCTGTGAGTGCAATGCTTTTCAGTTTAGGTAGCCACACACCTAAATCATCTGGATGTGACCTTATTTCCTACATTCTAATCTCATAAATAGATTTGCATTTATCAGGTTGTACCTCTTATGCTGCTGCTGCTGCTAAGTCGCTTCAGTAGTGTCCAACTCTGTGCGACTCAATAGACGGCAGCCCACCAGGCTCCCCCATCCCTGGGATTCTCCAGGCAAGAACACTGGAGTGGGTTGCCATTTCCTTCTCCAATGCATGAAAGTGAAGTCGCTCAGTCGTGTCCAACTCTTCACAACCCCATGGATTCAGCCTATCAGGCTCCTCCATCCATGGGATTTTCCAGGCAAGAGTACTGGAGTGGGGTTCCACTTAATGTAGACCCTTATGGTAGACACAGTGTATTTTATCTCTGATCTTCTTCACAGCCCTGAAAGTCAATACTCATCAACCTAGTTTATAAAACATGTGACACGCCTTGGAACTGATTCATCTTGCTTTAAAGTCTGTTTTAGTGCACCATACTATTAATACTTCTATGTGATCAATGATATGGCAATGGAAGTAAATATGGATGTTTAAAGAGAGCTAAGGACTCAGTGAAGACTAGATTAAACATACACATTGCAGAGTAGATGAAATTATTGTTTTTTATGAGTTAAGGGTGGTCCTCAAATATAAGAGGTGAGGAATAAATTGTGTTCCAGAAGCTACAAAGAGCCATTCAAGAAGGGACAGAGTATAAAGAGCTGCAGGTGCTATTTAATCACAAAGTTGTGTCTGACTCTTTGCTACTGACATCATAAAATATATAAGTATCTTCATTATAATTTTCATTTTTGGTATGTAGGCTCCTCCATAAAGCAAGAATATAATAGGTATTGCTTGGTAATTTTTTTTTTTTATGAAAGAGCAAATAGAATTTAGTTATGAATCTATTTGCTGAACTAATAATATATCAGGGGCTACATCATTTCTATTCATGGGGAAGACTTCATTGATTAATTATAATGCAAAAGACAAGATTTGAACCCAAGTTTCTGTCATTTCTGGACAGTCATTGAATAATGATAGGCTAAGTAGTGGCTATTTGAAACATATCAATTGAACACCTGCTATTCAGGGTAAACATATATTGAATACATGGTATAAAAAGAACCAGTTTTTAAATTTATTTATTTTTAATTGGAGGATAATTGCTTTACAGTATTATGTTGGTTTCTGCCATATATCAACATGAATCGGCCATAGGCGTATGTATGTTCTCTCCATCTGGAACCTCTCTACCACCTCCCACCACATCCCACCCCTCTAGGTTGTCACAGAGCACCAGATTTAAGCACACAGAACTCCATGTGTCATATAATAAATTTCCACTGGCTGTCTAATTTTACATATGGTTATGAATACATTTCAACCGTACTCTCTCAGTTCATCCCCCCTGCTCTCTCCCTCATTGTGACCAAAGGCTGTTCTCTGTGTCTGCATGCCCATTGCTGCCCTGCAGATACGTTTGTTAGTACCATCTTTCTAGATACCATATGTATGTGTTAATATACGATATTTGTCTTTCTCTTTCTGACTTACTTCGCTCTGTATAAAAGGCTTGTGTACTTTATTAGAACTGTCTCAAATAAATGCCTTTTATGGCTAAGTAATATTCCATTGTGTATATGTACCACAAATTCTTTATCCATTCATCTGCTGATGGGCATTTAGAAGCAAAACTCACTCTTTGGAGATGACATACTTTACATAGAAAACCCTAAAGATGCCACCAGAATAGTATTAGAACTAATCAATAGCTATAGCAAAGTCATAGGATATAAAATTAATACACAGAAATCTCTTATATTCTTATACACTAACAATGAAAAACTAGAAAGAAAATTAAGGAAATAATCCCATTCACCATTGCAACAAAAAGAATAAAATACCTAGGAATAAACATACCTAAAGAGACAAAAGACCTGTATGCAGAAAACTATAAGACACTGATGAAATAAATCAAAGATGACACAAATAGATAGAGAGATATTCCATGTTCCTGGATTGGAAGAATCAATATTGTGAAAATGACTGTACTACCCAAAACAATCTATAGATTCAATGCAATCCCTATCAAACCCCTGTCAAACTACCAAGGGTATTTTTCACAGAACTAGAACAAAAATTTCACAATTTGTACGGAAACACAAAAGACTCTGAATAAAAAACTAATTTTGATGCTTTGCAGGTACCAAGGAGTTTACAAATAATACCTCCCTTTCAAAATAATAAATATCTTCCTACAGAATTAGACTTAATAATTTGGAAGCTCTATTAGTTAAAAATAAAGCTGGACAATTAAAAAAAAAAAAGGCTGAGCACTGAAGAATTGATGTCTTTGAACTGTGGTACTGGAGAAGACTCTTAAGAGTCCCTTGGACTGCAAGGAGATCAAACCAGTCTATCCTAAAGGAAGTCAAACCTGAATATTCATTGGACAAGTTGATGGTGAAGCTGAAGCTCCAATACTTTGGCTACCTGATGTAAAGAACTGATTAATTGGAAAAGATCCTAATACTGGGAAAGATTGAAGGAAGAAGGAGAAGGGGAGGACAGAGGATGAAATGGTTGGATGGCATCACCAACTCAATGGATATGAGTTTGAGTGGACTCTGGTAGATGATGAAGGACAGGGAAGCTGGTGTGCTGCAGTCCATTCTGTAACAAAGACTCAAACACAACTGAGGGACTTAACAACAACAATTAATTTTTAAAAAGAGAGAAATAGTTCACTAGTAAAAACAAAAAAAAAAAGGAAAAATATGAGCATATAGCAATTAATGACTCATAATATTAAATAATTCAGCCCCTATAACAAATTATTTTCCAAATTAAAGACAAATGTATCTACACCTGTTAGAAATGTCAAAATGTTAAACATATATGCTGTGTGAATTTATTTGTGAATTGAATGCTTAGAGTATTAATATTTCTTATCAACATATTACAATTGCATGAAACCAAATCTGAAAATAAATTATATACCTGCTGGGTGAACTCCAAGTAAATGCCTCTTTTTAGGCACTGACTGTAACCTTCAGATCACAAAGAAAATGATTCACAGAAGAGTGAAAGAGATGGCCTAATTCTACCCTGTGACTTGATAATCACACCCTAAATCAAGAACAAACATACTCAATGAAACCCACTCCATGGCCTCTTCTAAGAAGACTCCCTACTGTTGTCTTCCCTCCCAATCTCCACATTTTTTCAAAGCCAATATTTTTTTCATTTATTGACAGACCTTCTACTGACATTTGGGCCTATTAGATAGCCATAAATGAACTTTGAGTAGTGTTAATTTCTGCCTCTGTTTTTCCCTTCAGGTTCAGTGAAACCATTTTGATTGATATCACCCCTTCCTGGAACTCAATCTCAGGTGTTCTGTGTGGCCCTGTAAGCCGGCTTGTCCTCCATTCAGGCAGGAAGACCATCCCTATTGTCATGATAGAGCAATTCATTTACCAAAGGAAGAACATGGCTACCTATTCCATTAAAAAACAACAATAACAGAAAGGTTATTCTATTCATGTCTTATCTCAAATCTAGGTCTAACTCTACACATCAGATGAAAATGTGGTGGTATATTATCAGGGGCATTTGAAACATACTTACATCCCCAGTCAATTTGTAAAAGTATAACTCCCAGCAGTTAGATCTTTCTACATTTGTCAGCCCTGCATAAGGCAAATATTTAAATGCAAAACTTCTCCCTATAGTATGGACATCCACATATATCTGCAGCCTCGGTTTTTGGTTGACATAAAACCCGTGGTTAGATTTATCCTAAAAATTGGATAAATTTTAGCAAAACTGGAGGATTAAAATAGATGTAGCTCGGATAAAAATGACTTGCAAGATCTACAATGGGCTTCAGGAGAGTTTCATAAGATAAGTCTATGAATATTTGGGAAAGGAGGCAAATTTAAAAAATAATGTGTAATACTAACTGTGAAAGTGAAAATGCTAGTCACTCAGTCATTTCCAACTCTTTGCAATCCCATGGACTATAGCCTCATAGGCTCCTCTGTCCAAGGGATTCTCCAGGCAAGAATACTGAAATGGGTAGCCCTTCCCTTCTCCATGAGAACTTCCCAACCCAGGGATGAAACCCAGGTCTTCTGCATTGCAGGCAGATTCTTTATGATCTGAGCCACCAGGGAAGCCTATACTATAATGACCCAATTTATTATTTTCCACAATCTGATCAATGGTTTGTCTACACAATTTACCTAAGATACCTGAGATCTTATGGCATTTAGAAACAGTCAGCTAACTGAGCCCATTCCATTTATCTATCCTTCTAAAAGTTAAGAACATTCTGTTATTTTTCAATTTCAGATATTCTTCTACCATTAACACTGTTAACAAAACACACCAGGCCCCTTCAGTGCAGATGGAACTCACTGAAAACCATTGACTTTGCTATGGATGAATGTTGGTTAAAGTATTCAGTCCTAAGTCTGTCTTTTTATTTTAATTCATTATGTAAATCCTGAAACACTTCTTCAGATATATTCAAACTCTTCTTTATGTTGTAATCTATATGATAATGCCATGGAAATCTCATCAAACATTTCACCCTGCTCCTTTCTTTGATGATTTACAAACTATGGTACCTTTTTTGCCAAAGGACACTGTTCAGCTATCATCAAAATACAGCCACTTTCAAGGTGCTTGAATTATATGTCTCTATTATCTGTCAGCCAACAAGAAGTGTGACTATATTTGTGTATACTGGTAAAAGTATGTAAAAACAAAGGGGTTAGTGTAATCATTCAATTCACCAGTAATTTACTGAACTAATTTTTGCATAACAGTGACCTAAAGAATACCATTTATTGTTAATGGAAGGGAAATAAGCTTAAGGATAGTTATCATTTACTTTGTTCTAAGCACTTTAGAAAAAAATATTTTATTTTCCCAGTTCCTAGGTTTTTTTTTTTTTTTTTAGTTTTTAATGAAGAGACCAGGACATAGCAAGATTAAGGAACTTTCACCAAAGCCACATGGCTACACAGGTCACAGATCTGTGACCCTAAAGCCAGCATTTGGCACCAGGCTATAACTCCCCTCTAAATAACTTTCTTACAATTGCATTGTTTCACACTTTCTAGACAGACTTGAGAGCCATCTCTGAAATGGTGAACATTCTAAAGTCTTGAGTGGTCTGCCAAAGCATCATCCTTCCAATTTTTGTTTTTCACACAATGGCAACCCACTCCAGTACTCTTGCCTGGAAAATCCCATGGACGGAGGAGCCTGGTAGGCTGCAGTCCATAGGGTCACTAAGAGTCGGACACGACTGAGCGTCTTCACTTTCACTTTTCACTTTCATGCATTGGAGAAGGAAATGGCAACCCACTCCCTTATTCTTGCCTGGAGAGTCCCAGGGACAGAGGAGCCCAGTGGGCTGCTGTCTATGGGGTCGCACAGAGTCGGACACGACTGAAGCGACTTAGCAGCAGCAGCATATCAAAATGAAACACTTTAGACAGACCCAAATCACTTCAGTTTCTAATTCATTGTCAGGAAAGAGGACCTGTCAGCAAGTCCAGTCAGAAGATGAGGCTCAATAACTTCTTCCTACATTTAAGCATAGTTTCTTTGGATGAATTTACAGCTATATTCTTTTCTCCTCTATTCCCTGGTTATGCAAGTTATGGCATGTCTTCCTTGAATCCCAATTTACTTCTCTTCCTCTCCTGTTGAAGCCATTCCAGGAAATTTAGCTTTTGTAGCTAGGATAAACATTTCTGCCCAGCTATTACTAGCTCCAAAAAGAGCAGGCCTCATCACATTGACCAGAATCACCAGAGAAAATTGCTCCATTTTGCTCCACTGCCCATCCCTAATCCTTCCGATTCTGATTGGAGGCCTGGATTGGGTTGAAGTTTTCCTGTGACATATCAGAATTTGAGAATCAAATTCTAAGAGACACTAATTCTCTCACCTCTAGCTATAGAGTGTGATCACGTCATGACTGGAAGAACTCTTGTAACCTCAACGCATTTACACCTGATTATACTACTCATATCAGGCTTCCCTGATAGCTCAGTTAGTAAAGAATCTGCCTGAAATGCAGGAGACCCTGGTTTGATTTCTGGGTCAGGAAGATCCTCTGGAGAAGGGATAGGCTAACCACTCCAGTGTTCTTGGGCTTCCCTTGTGGCTCAGCTGGTAAAGAATCCACCTGCATTGTGGGAGACCTGGTTTCTATCCCTGGGTTGGGAGGACCCCCTGGGGAAGGAAAAGGCTACCACTCCAGTATTCTGGCCTGGAGAATTCCATGTACTGTATAGTCTATGGGGTCGCAAAGAGTAGGACATGACTGAGTGACTTTCACTGATACTACTCATGGGGCTTCCCAGATGGTGCTAGTGGTAAAGAATCCACATGCCAGTGCAGGAGATGAAAGAGACACAGGTTCAACCTCTGCATAGTGAAGATCCCCCGGAGGAGGGCATGGCCAACCATTCTAGTATTCTTGTGTGGAGAATCCCATTGACAGAGTATCCTGGCAGGCTATAGTCCATAGGGTCACAAAGAGTCAGACACGACTGAAGTGACTGGGCACATACTACTCATGAAGTGAAGACATTTTACTTTACAAAACTACCTTTCTTGTGGTTAGAGTCCATCTTTGTTGTTTATTGCTATAATTGGAAACTATTTATACAACATGGCATTTAGTAAGTGTTCAATAAATATTTGATTAATTTGAATCAATGGTGGGATGTTGAAAGGATGAAGGAATGGATGAGTGATATGCCTGTTGACTGGACTATCCTGTTCTTTTCTACCCATTGCACATGCCTTGTTCTGAAGATAATAATAATTTTATATGGCTTCTTAGACATAGGGCCTTGTTACACCACATCAAGCTAGTCTGTTTTCCAGAACCCCTGGATAAAATATTTATAAATTGTTTTAGTCAACCTAGGTTAAGTATCAAAGTCTTCTATAACTCACCTTTATCTTCTAAGAAATTGAATTTATGTGTAACACTATGATTTACCTAGGTGACATTCAACTACACATATTCCTATCCCAGATTATTTTTTGCCTTGCCTTGAAGAATATGAGACACAAGATGCATATCAGACCAGGGATTGAACTCACGCCCCCTGCATTTGAAGTACTGGACCTCCACGGAAGTCCCCTCATACCAGTTCTAATTGTCTCATTTTGTTTCCATTAGAAGTCCTCATACACTCTGACCCTGTGCAATTTTGTTTAGTTTACAAAATCTGATGAGTTTTTAGCTAGAAGTGGTATGGCCATAGGCCAAGAGTGTATCCATAGGAAACAATATTAGTAAGAATATGATTGGTCTTTAAGATAGGTTTCAAATCAAATTTTCAATAACTTAAAAGTTTTCTTAAAATGTGTACTATGTATCTAAATTTTTTGATATTTATAAAGAAGGTTATTCTATGCCTTAGCTCTTTGATTATCAGACTACTAGAGAATATGATGCAGAGAACACTTACACAAGGGAAATGTTCTTTTATAGCATCCTTTAGTATGCATTATAGTTCCAAAAGAAATGGAAGCCAAGATTTCCAAATATATTAGGTTCCCAAAGTTATCACTCAACAGTATTTGACACCAGAAGAGATGATAGGTGAAGTTTGCACAGTCCTTGTTAAACCCTGGGTTTAATGATTTTTTTTTAGGACAGTTGTATTAAAATAGGCTCGTTAAAAATATACTGCCATTCCAGCAGTATAAAAAATGCATACAATAAGTTCACACAATGCATACCGATAATGACTCAACAAAATAAATGGTGAAATGAAACCTACATTGCGCACACTGTGTTTAAAATAACCTTTAGGCATTTGAGGATTTTTATTGGCAACAATTTAGTGGCAAACTATTCAGTGTAAAAGAACAGCTTAAAAGCTAATAGGAAAAATCTGGCATTAATAATGTGGTAGATTACAGTGAGAACAATAGTGAGGTTACTGCAGAGAGCAATGTATCTAGATAATTAAACTTAAACCATTTTGGCCCGACAGCAGGGCAAGCTAAGCCTGCTGGGAACATGAGAGGCCCACATGCAAAGCTGACTCTGAGAGTAAGAAGTTGGCTTCTCAGTCACACAAGCAGGTTGAAATGCAGAGTGGAGCGGTGCTGAGAAGGAAGGAAAACAAAGCTGACTCTGAGAGTAAGAAGTTGGCTTCTCAGTTACACAAGCAGGTTGAAATGCAGAGTGGAGCGGTGCTGAGAAGGAAGGAAAGCAAAGCTGACTCTGAGAGTAAGAAGTTGGCTTCTCAGTCACACAAGCAGGTTGAAATGCAGAGTGGAGCGGTGCTGAGAAGGAAGGAAAACAAAGCTGACTCTGAGAGTAAGAAGTTGGCTTCTCAGTTACACAAGCAGGTTGAAATGCAGAGTGGAGCGGTGCTGAGAAGGAAGGAAAGCAAAGCTGACTCTGAGAGTAAGAAGTTGGCTTCTCAGTCACACAAGCAGGTTGAAATGCAGAGTGGAGCGGTGCTGAGAAGGAAGGAAAGCAAAGCTGACTCTGAGAGTAAGAAGTTGGCTTCTCAGTCACACAAGCAGGTTGAAATGCAGAGTGGAGCGGTGCTGAGAAGGAAGGAAAGCAAAGCTGACTCTGAGAGTAAGAAGTTGGCTTCTCAGTTATACAAGCAGGTTGAAATGCAGAGTGGAGCAGTGCTGAGAAGGAAGGAAAATCACTGGGATTCATTAATCATCCTCTCCCTGCTTTTTCTTCAACTTCAAAGGTTATAATCATCATTTTAATTATTTATGGTGGTACATATCATATCTCCTTCTTAATCTGTTTTAAAAATAGGAACAAACAACTTAAACATATAAAAGACCATGGAGGGTCATACCAAGATGATGTGTAGATAGAATTACCCATATTTTGAAATGAAAGTTTAAATCCTGATGCAGTTACTTCCTCCAGACATTCATGAAGAGTCCAATAGCATCTCTGTGTCTCAGTTTCTCAATATGCACGATAGTGATACAAATGTTAATCATGATCTTGTGATGCAGAGTAATCAATTAGCAAGTGATTAGGTCTTATCTCTACCTGGTGTCTCAAACAGTAAAGCCTCTGCCTACAATGTGGGAGTCCCAGGTTCAATCCCTGGTTTGGGAAGATCTCCTGGAGAAGGAAATGGCAACCCACTCCAGTATTCTTGCCTGGAAAATCCCATGGATGGAGGAGCCTGGTAGGCTACAGTTGATGGGGTCGCAAAGAGTCGGACTTGACTGAGCAACTTCACTTTCACTTTAGCTCTTATATAAATTATTTTGTTGGCAGTCTTAGATATGTGTTCTATAGAAGATGTATGCATATATATGACATATAATTCTTTATGACCTCATAAAGAATTGTAGGGTTTCATTAATAGCCACACCATAGCAGAAATGAACCTGGGCAGAGAGAGGACACAGAATATGATTGTGGATGTTTACATTTAAATGTAGAAAAACGCAGTTAAAACTTACTGCATTGCTGATGTGCAAGAATAATGACCATGGGATCATCCAATTTGTTTTATTTTAGTTATTCTTTTAAAATGAATTTTATTCATAGTCTTTTTTTTTTTTTTTTTTTTTGCCCTCTCCTTCATTTTAACCTTGTCAAAATACTGAATGAAAGACAGGCTGTGTCAGACACATTTGAAATTGTAGGATCCTAGAATTCTATATTTAAGGAGAAAACGACAAGTATATTTAGATTGAAATTAGTCTAAATATGCTTTCTAATTCCTGAGTTCAAAATCTGTCAAAGACTCAATACTTACTCATGCCTGAAAATCACAAAAAAACTTTTCTCTTATATATTATTCACATTTACTATTGCACTTTGTAATCACAGCAGCCTTATGATTCTGTAGCATAAACATGCTGAGCCCCTGGAACAAGCTCAGGTCCTCCGCAAACTTTTTCACAAAGAAAATCAGGGTCTTGGACGATGAGCCCCTGTATAGTTGAATTAAATACATAGCCGTCATGATACAAGGGAAATTTGCAATTTGAGTATAGTTTCACAAAAATACCTACCAAAATGTTCAAACGGAGAAATTTAAAAACAGGAGTCAAAAATTCAGACCCCAGATTTAGTACTCCCCTAAGCCCAGCCCTTAGCGCAAACAGCCAACTCATTGGAAAAGACCCTGATGCTGGGAAAGATTAAAGGCAAAAGGAGAAAAGGGTGGCAGAGGATGAGATGGTTTGATAGCATCATGGTTCGAAGGATATGAACTTGGGCAAACTCTTGGAGATAGTGGGAGACAGGGAGGCCTGGCATGCTGCAGTCCCTGGGGTCACAAAGAGTCAGACATGACTGAGAGACTGAACAAACAACCAACCCCCTCCCCCAACACACACACATCAGCAAACCTGGACCCTACCAGCAAGGAAACAAGAAGAAGCTTTGATTGTTTCACTTTAACTGTGCATGTATGCTTAGGCACTCAGTCATTGTCTTATTCTTGCCACTCAGTAGACTATAGCCCAATGGGCTCCTCTATGGGTAGCCATTCTCTTCTCCAGGAGATGTTCCTGACCCAGGTCTCCTGAATTGAAGGCAGATTCTTCACTGTCAGAGCCACCAGGGAAGCCCACTTTAACAAATTATCCTGAATTCAGATCTATGATAACTTTCAATAATACATATAGCTGAGATATTTCAAATCCTAAAAGATGATAAAGTGCTGCATTAATATACTGGCAAATTTGGAAATCTCATCAGTGGCCACAGGACTAGAAAGGTGGTTTTCGTTTGAGTCCCAAAGAAAGGCATTGCCAAAGAATGTTCAAACTAACTCACAGTTGCACTCATCTCACATGCCAGCAGAGAAATGTTGAAAATTCTCCAAGCTAGGCTTCAACAGCCTGGTGAACCAAGAACTTCCAGGTGTTTAAGCTGAATTTAGAAAAGGTAGAGGAACAAGAGATCAAATTGTCAACATCTATTGGATCATAGAAAAAGCAAGAAAATTCCAGAAAAACATTTACTTCTGCTTCATTGACTACAATAAAGTCTTCAACCATGTGGATCACAACAAAGTGTGGAAAATTGTTAAAGAGATGGGAGTACCAGATCACTTTACCTGCCTCCTGAGAAATCTGTATCAGGTCAAGAAATAACAGTTAGAACTGGACATGATACAATGGACTGGTTGAAAATTAGGAAAGGAGTACATCAAGGCTGTATACTGTTACCCTGCTTGTTTAACTTACATGCAGAGTACATCATGTGAAATGCCTGGTTGGATGCAACACAAGCTGGAATCAAGATTGCTGGGATAAATAACAATAACCTCAAATATGCAAACAGCACCACCCATATGGCAGAAAGTGAAGAGGAACTAAAGATCCTCTTGATGAAAGTGAAAAAGGAGATTAAAAAAGCTGACTTAAAACTCAACATTAAAAAAGCTAAAATCATGACATCTGGTCCTATCACTTCATGGCAAGTAGAAGGGAAAACAATGGAAACAGTGACAGACTTTATTTTCTTGGGCTCCAAAATCACAGCAGATGGTGACTGCAACCATGAAATTAAAAGACGCTTGCTCCTTGGAAGAAAAGCTATGACAAACCTAAACAGTATATTAAAAAGCAGAAAGTACTTTACTGACAAAGGTCCGTCTAGTCAAAGCTATGGTTTTTCCTATAGTCATGTATGGATGCGAGAGTTGGGCTATAAAGAAAGCTGAGCACTGACAAATTGATGCCTTTTAATGTGGGTTTGGAGTAGACTCTTGAGAGTCCCTTGGACTGCAAGGAGATCCAACCAATCCATCCTAAAGGAAATCAGTCCTGAATACTTATTGGAAGGACTGATGCTGAAGCTCCAATACTTAGGCCATCTGATGTGAAGAACCAACTCATTTGAAAAGACCCTGATGCTGGGAAAGATTTAAGGCAGCAGGAGAAGGGGACGACAGAGGATGAGATTGTTGGATGGCATCACCGACTCGATGGATGAGTGTGAGCAAGCTCCAGGAGTTGGTGATGGACAGGGAAGCCTGGCATGCTGCAGTCCATGGGGTCGCAACGAGTTGGACACGACTGAGCAACTGAACTGAAAGCTTATACATAGAGTTACTAGCAAGCAAAAAGTGTTTTTATTAGATTCTGAACATTATTTTCCAATAAATGTTAGTTTTTATCCTAGAAGTCATCCCCAAATGATCAAGAAATGCAAAACAAACAAATAAAAAGAATGAGGGAAAGAAAACGGGGAGGGAGAGGAAGAGGGAATGAAAACAACTCCTCCCAGCCCCCTCTCTGTACTCCTGCCCTTACAGCCACAGATTTAGCACCAGGATGCTCTTTAGATTCATTTCAGTGGGGTTTGGCTGTTAATACAAAGGACCAAGAAAGTGCTATGAAAGTGAATGTGAAAGTTTCTCAGTCAGTCTGACTCTTTGAGACCCATTGGACTATACAGCCCATGGAATTCTCCAGGCCAGAATACTGGAGTGGGTAGCCTTTACCTTCTCCAGGGGATTTTCCCAACCCAGGAATTGAACTCAGCTCTCCCACATTGAGGAGCCTGGTAGGCTGCAGTCCATGGGGTTGCTAAGAGTCGGACACGACTGAGCGACTTCACTTTCCCTTTTCACTTTCATGCATTGGAGAAGGAAATGGCAACCCACTCCAGTGTTCTTGCCAGGAGAATCCCAGGGACGAGGGAGCCTGGTGGGCTGCCGTCTATGGGGTCGCACAGAGTCGGACACGACTGAAGCGACTTAGCAGCAGCAGCAGCTCCCACATTGCAGGTGGATTCTTTACCAGCTGAGGCACAAGGGAAACCCCAGAGACTGATATGCTGGCCCAAAATGGCAACCGAATATAAGAATCACTTCTTGATATCCTCTTCCCTCTTTTGTTGGTGTCCTCTGCATTTGCTTCCTTAAAGTAACAGATATCTGAAGGAATAGGGGTGGAGTCAACTCCAAGATAGGAAAAAGAAGAAGAAAAGGAAAAAAGTAGCCTGACTGCAGCTTAGCTTTGTGAATTCAAGAAGTGTGTGTGTTTGAAAAATGAAGGTGCATAAGTTAGCGTAGCTCCAGGGCACCGGCTCCCCTAGTGTTAGCATAGCTGACATGCTGACAGTTTATATGGAATTTATGTGCCTATTTCCTCTGCTTTTTATGGGAAAACATGTTGTTACCTTACAGCTGCCCACATCACATGCCGCCAATCCGCCTCTGAGCCATAGAGCACCTTTCTCAAGGAAACATACATACATCAAGGGCTTATGTATTTTTTACAATGTTGTAAGGGGGAAATAATAAAATATGGGTTATTGTGTACACCATTTCGCAGTTTAATTTTTTTTATTTAACTGGCTTAATTGACTATGACCATTTTTATTGTCCCTTTCCCCACCTCATCTGGCCATTTTAATTGTTTATGTCTTTGTGTACAATTGGATCGCATCTGGAAAAGGACAGGAGCTGTAACCACAACTTAAAAGCCAATTTTAAAGCTTTAAAAAGTAAATAAAGCATTTAAGCTGCCACATCAGGCAGAAGATAAATGTAGATGTAAACAGAGGGAAATGTATGTTCTGAAGTAAAATGCTTAAAGATCAGCTCTTCTTTTCAGTCACCTGCAGGAGTCCTGGATCCTTTGTGCTCTCTGGCTGGTGGAAGGCAGTACACAGGGAAGTATGGCAGAGATTTCATTCCGCCCCTTTCCTTGGGATGACACGTTCCTAGGATCTGCCATCACCTAGCCTGATACCCTTACTGTGGCACTGTGGCTTTTCTTTCAAGAATATCTGATTTTTCTCTTTTACCATTTATTTTTCTTCTTTCAATAAGATGCTAGTAGGAAAACAAACAATTTAGACCAATTTACATTTCTCATTTCCCAAACTTATAAGAAATTTAAATCCTTATTAATTTTTTTTAAACACCATCCTTGTAAAAAAGGGGGACAAAAAAAGGCAAATGTAGAAAAATATGGGAAACCTATTGAAAATGTGTTCATTTCTCATTCTATGATTCACTCACTCTGTGTGAGTCAGTGCACGTACCTTCACCTGAGCATACTGAGACACCCTGTGGACCACATTCCTAGGATCTGCCATCACCTAGCCTGATACCCTTACTGTGGCATATAGCTTTTCTTTCAGGAATATCTGAGTTTTCTCTTTTACCATCTATTATTCTTCTTTCAATGAGATACTAGATGAAAAACAAACAATTTAGACCAATTTACATTTCTCAGAGTTATATACTCTTGCAAATATGACCTTATTATTATGAATTAAGCTTTAATTGGGAAGTGAACAATATAATACAATGAGAGAGAAAAATGGGGACAGATTTGCTAATATAAAGCATAGGAAATGAATTCTTTGTAATACACAAGGCTGGCTCTTGACTCTTCCAAAGCAATATATATAAATATCATTCAGCATTCATCCTGCCAACCTCCTTCAAACTTGTCTGCTCAAGCTTCCTGGGCTACCCCTGATGATGGCATAATACTAGGCAAGAAAATGTAAAGGAGATTTTTCACTTAGAGGAGACTGATAATGTATATGAACTTAGCCTTCTAATGGGCAGATTGGACCCTAAATGATGTCAAAAATTCTCTCATTTCTCCATTGTCTCTTTGTATGTGTGTGAGAGAGAGTGTGTGTGTGTGTGTGTGTGTGTGTGTGTGTGTAGGGACATTTTGGACATCCCTGCCTGATAGTCTTGTCATAGTGAGTTCTTAGAAGTTTTAAAAATGGCCTATTCTCTTTGGGTATATGAAGATTTTTAGCTCCAAAGACTGCATTCTTCCACCAGACTACTTTTTGAAGAAAATGCTTTCTAAGTGCGAAGAGAAAAAGTTATAAACGTTGTAATCTAAGATGCTTGTGCGGAAGTCAGCTTGTAGTGACAAAATGCATGATCTGCCCCTCCTGCAACCTGGAAATATTCCTTTTTTTCCAGGAGCATCAGTGAGTTATGACAAAATCATTGTCTTCTAGTGTTTGCTCTTCTCTCTGTGATGCTCTATCCCCTAAAATGTTACACGGCCTTCCTTTAGTATTCTATACAAAAACTGATAAAAGGGTAAATTATTTGAAAAGTGCAAAGGATCTATAATAATGAAATGCAAACACACACAGATATTTTCATGAATTAAGTTGTTTTTTTAACAAGATATGGTCTATTCATGTGTGTGTCCAGCTCAGTTTGGAGATGGTTCCCTCTCTAACTCCTAACCTGCCTCCACATAACAGAGGCTGTCTTTAACCCTACCTGCTGAGTCTTTTCAAAGTTAAAGTCAAGAAAAGTCAAGAGCCCCAAGTCAGTCTGTTTCAAATAAATGAGATCCTATCATACGGATCTCATATGGGAGAGACATTTTACTTGTTTTTTGGAGCTCTAGTATGTGAAATTATGATCCATGATTGTGACATGGTGATGCAGTGCAGCCAAAAATGAAGAAACACCCTTTAAAGAGCAGTTCTGGATTTACAGGTGGTGTGAGATGCTTTAGAATACTGGGAGTCAGAAGTAGAGTTTGAAAGACCAGGAGGGACATAGTATACTCATATATAAGAACTGGAGTGGTTCATAAAATTACCTGGGGCAATCACACCCTCTTTATCTGAAGGTGAATGACTCTTCTATAGTTTTAGTTTAATGTCAAGATTCTTAAACTCATAGCTCCAAAGGAAGATACCTACAGTGATGTGACTCATCACATTGTTAGGTAAAGATGGCATTTGCCAAACTTTAGGTCTGAGTGAGTGTTGAATGTGGAGCTATTAATAAATACTAGGATTCAGTTACCTGTAGCATTTGTGTCTTTGTTATATCAGGGACAGAGGAGGTGGCATTTGTTCCTCCACTGCAGTTATTTAGATAATATCTGGCATACATTCTCAGTTTGCTTGTACCTAGTATTGGTTTTAGGTTCCATGCCTGCTTATACTATCTGGAAAATAATGTGCATGTCCTAGCTCATGACTCTGTTAGCATTGTTTCTGAGGGAGAGAAATATATTCTGCATTTTCATGCCCTACAGTTGTTCCTCCAGATCAGGAATGTATAAACAAAGAAATATGATGAATACAACCTGCTCTCATGTCAACCTGCATTTATTTAAAGTGAAAAGCCAAAGAGATCATAAAGCCTATGGACCAAAATATGTATTAATACAATCAGTGCCATCTGACACTGACAACAGAAAGAACAGGAACAACTTCAGCTTTCAGCAACAAAAATAAACAAAGAGAATAAGGTGCATGATGTGTGGGTATGCGTGTTTGTGCGTGTATACTTTTGTTGAAGAAAGCATTTGCAAGTAACTCATTTTGCTACAACTTTTCCTATATTCCCAAAAATTAGTCTAAAGAAAAAGACAGTAAAAACACAGAGAAGCTGATCTGAAAGGAATCCTAGAGAGTGTCTCATCCAACTCTCTCATCTTACTGATAAGAAGCCTGAAGCCCAGGGGGGTGAGATGTTTTGTCTACAATTGTGTTGTTTTTTGATGGTGGAACCAGAACTTGGGAGACATCTGTTGATCTTTCTTCCACAAGAGCCCTTAGGTGAAACACTGATGGGTTTCCAGTGACTGGAGTAGATTGGTGGAAGTTAATTTTGTACACCTACTATAGTGAATTATTTGCTTTAGGACACCAAGGGCCACACCTAGAAAGTTGCTATTCACAAGCATCCTAGTGTGCATTGGGTATGAACACTCTTGTTTCTGATGATGTTGAAACTTCATGAAAGGATTACTTGTTGAACAAAAGCTGCTAACATTTATGGAATGCTTGTATCTGCCAGTATCAGTTCTAAGTGCTTTTAAATTTTAACTGTATGTAATCCTTCATACAAAAGTGATATAATTACATAATTGTTTCTCCTTGTAGAATGAGAAAACTGATACTCAGATTTCTGTCCAATATCACAGCAAGGACAGAAGTACAATTGCAGTCTGAACAATATGGTTCCAGGGCCTGCTTTCTTAACCAGCAATTCACTTTGTTGCCTGAAAACTAGTGTACCATGGACTTTACATATGTAAAGGGGAAATGTGTTACTTAAAGAAGTACCATTTAAACTTATCACCACTACACAGTTTGTTACAAATAATTGTCACTTTGGAAAGCAGAGCTTTACAGGAAAGGCACTCAGGACAGGTTAAGTTTTGAAATGTGTTTGGTAGTATGCTACAAAAATCCAGACCCTGTAAGGACTCATCTGGAAGGCCAGATTAAGGTGAAATTATACTGGTAAAAAGCTTCAAGACTCTTGGGACAAAAAGAAAGCACTGGAATTCAGAAGGGAAAGAAAACAAGAAAAGTAAAAGAAAGAGTAAGTGATTGGCAAACACATGCAATATATAAACACACACATATATATAGGCACATTTGTCCCACAGTATCCACATGAATTAGTCTCAGGAACCCCTCTGGACACCAAAATGGCATAGTATTAGGTTGATGCAAAAGTAATTGCAGTTTTGTATTGCTGCATTTAGGCATTTGATATTGGAATACATTCTTAAATAAATGTGGTTATATTATCATTTTACTGCACATTTCTTGCTTTATATTTTTGCTAATAAATTATTACATGCTGTTTATTTTATATGTATATTAGACTATGGGAATGATGTGAGACAAAAAGCAAATTTGAGGGCTTTTTTTTTTTAATTCAAATTCAAAACGGGTCATCATGCAGCAGAGATAACTCACAACAATTCATTTGGCCCAGGAACTGCTAATGAACATACAGTGCAGTAGTGGCTCAAGAAGTTTTGCAAAGGAGACAAGAGCCCTGAAGATGAGGAGCATAGTGGGCAGTCATTGAAAGTTGACAACAACCAACTGAAAGCATCACTGAAGCTCATCCTCTTACAATTACATGAGAAGTTGCCCAAGAACTCATCGCTGACCGTTCTATGTTCATTTGGCATTTGAAGCAAATTAGGAAAGTGAAAAAGCTTGATACGTGGGTGCCTCATGAGCAGACTGCAAATAAAAAAAATCGTCATTGTGAAGTATCGTCTTCTCTTATTCTATGCAACAACACTGGACCATTTCTCAATCAGATTGTGATGTGAAATTAAAAGTGGATTTTATATGACAGCCAGCAATGACTAGCTCAGTGGTTGGACTGAGAAGAAGCTCCAAAGCACTTCCCAAAGCAAAACTTGCATCAAAAAAAAAGGGGTCATGGTCACTGTTTGGTGGTCTGCTGTCAGTGTGATCCACTACTGCTTTATGAATCCTGGTAAAACTATTACCTCTGAGAAGTATGCTAAGCAAATCAGTAAGATGCACTGAAAACTGAAATGCCTGAAACCAGTGTTGGTCAACAGGAAGGGAGCAATGCTTCTCCACAATGCCTGACTGTACGTCACACAATCAGCACTTCAAAAGTTTAATGAATCGGGCTAGGAAGTTTTACATCATCTGCCATATTCACCTAACCTCTCACTAACCAACTACCACTTCTTCAAGCATCTCAATAATTTTTTGGATGGAACATGCTTCCACAACCAGTAGGACACAGAAAAATTTTTCCAAGTGTTCACTGAATCCCAACACATGGATTTTTATGGTACAGGAATAAGCAAACTTACTTCTCATTGGCAAAAATGTGTTGATTGGAATGACTCTATTTTGATTAGTGAAGATGTGTTTGAGCCTTAAGTTATAATGATTTAAAATTTAGGGTTCAAAATCGCTATTACTTTTGCACCAACTTAATATATGCATTTAAACTATGCATCCTCCTGGACACTTTAACAACCATTTCTAGATTTCTTACAATATTTAATACAATGTAAATGCTATTTAAATAGTTGCTTGTTCATGGCAAATTCAAGTCTTGCTTTTGGAACTTTCTAGAATTTTTTTTTTTTTTTGAGTATTTTTAATTTGTAGTTGGTTGAATCTGCAGATGCAGAATCTGCAGAATGGGAAGGCCAACTCTACATTACATATATAAGTAATATGCTTCATGATGTATATGCATATATAGTCTACATTATGATTTATGCTCTCATGTGCAGTAGTTTAACTCTTAGAAATGTGGTTATAGTACATGTTCAGTCCTCTTATTCTTTGTTAACTGAAGTCCCAGTTGAAATTTAATGGCTCTTCTCTTCTGTCCCTCAGCTCTGGATTGATCTATTAGATTGTCTGAAGAATTCCTCTTTCAAACACTGACTTTATTTTTTTTTCTCCACTCCCTTGTACTTTATTTTATCATTTGCTAATTCAAACGGTTTTCTTAAGTTTCCACTTTCTAAAGCATAAACCTGTTTTTCATAGCATTCAAGCTTATTCACAATCTAACTTCTACATGCTTTTTTAGTACACAACTCCTTTGACATGTCCTGTCAAATGAGTCCACTGGCCATTCTCAAAATATGTTCTGTGTTCCTGCTTTTGAATCTTTGCTTATGGCATTTCCTCTACTTAAGTCCTCTCAACTTCAAAATCCTACCTCTTCTCAGTACCTCACTGAAGTGCTATCTCCTTTTGGAAGCTTTTCTTTTATTGTCATTATCAGAAAAAATTCTGGTGAATTCTAAAGGACCTTTAATGATGTGACATAGATTATGTGCTGCCTTGAATCGAGGTTACTTGTATGTAAGTTAGGAATATGCAATGGTCTCCTTTGTTTCTTTTGCATTTATTTCTGCCCTAATTTTTAAGATTTCTTTCCTTCTACAAACCCTGGGGTTCTTCATTTCTTCCTTTTCTAGTTGCTTTAGGTGTAGAGTTAGGTTATTTATTTGACTTTTTTCTTGTTTCTTGAGGTATGCCTGTATTGCTATGAACTTTCCCCTTAGCACTGCTTTTACAGTGTCCCATAGATTTTGGGTTGTTGTGTTTTCATTTTCATTCGTTTCTATGCATATTTTGATTTCTTTTTTGATTTCTTCTGTGATTTGTTGGTTATTCAGCAGCGTGTTGTTCAGCCTCCATATGTTGGAATTTTTAATATTTTTTCTCCTGTAATTGAGATCTAATTTTACTGCATTGTGGTCAGAAAAGATGCTTGGAATGATTTCAATTTTTTTTTGATTTACCAAGGCTAGATTTATGGCCCAAAATGTGATCTATCTTGGAGAAGGTTCCATGTGCGCTTGAGAAAAAGATGAAATTCATTGTTTTGGGGTGAAGTGTCCTATAGATATCAATTAGGTCTAACTGGTCTATTGTATTATCTAAAGTTTGTGTTTCTTTGTTAATTTTCTGTTTAGTTGATCTATCCATAGGTGTGAGTGGGGTATTAAAGTCTCCCACTATTATTGTGTTATTGTTAATTTCTCCTTTCATACTTGTTAGCATTTGTCTTACATATTGCAGTGCTCCTATGTTGGGTGCATATATATTTATAATTGTTATATCTTCTTCTTGGATTGATCCTTTGATCATTATGTAGTGTCCTTCTTTGTCTCTTTTCACAGCCTTTATTTTAAAGTTTATTTTATCTGATATGAGTATTGCTACTCCTGCTTTCTTTTGGTCTCTATTTGCATGGAATATCTTTTTCCAGCCCTTCACTTTCAGTCTACACACGTCCCCTGTTTTGAGGTGAGTCTCTTGTAGACAACATATATAGGGGTCTTGTTTTTTTATCCATTCAGCCAGTCTTTGTCTTTTGGTTGGGGCATTCAACCCATTTACATTTAAGGTAATTATTGATAAGTATGATCCCATTGCCATTACTTTATTGTTTTGGGTTCGAATTTATACACCATTTTTGTGTCTCCTGTCTAGAGAATATCCTTTAACATTTGTTGAAGAGCTGGTTTGGTGATGCTGAAGTCTCTCAGCTTCTGCTTGTCTGTAAAGCTTTTGATTTCTCCTTCATATTTGAATGAGATCCTTGCTGGGTACAGTAATCTGGGCTGTAGGTTATTTTCTTTCATCACTTTAAGGATGTCTTGCCATTCCCTCCTGGCCTGAAGAGTTTCTATTGAAAGATCAGCTGTTATCCTTTTGGGAATCCCCTTGTGTGTTATTTGTTGTTTTTCCCTTGCTGCTTTTAATATTTGTTCTTTGTGTTTGATCTTTGATTAATATGTGTCTTGAGGTGTTTTGCCTTGGGTTTATCCTGTTTGGGACTCTCTGGGTTTCTTGGTCTTGAATGATTATTTCCTTCCCCATTTTAGGGAAGTTTTCAACTATTAACCCCTCAAGTTTTTTCTCACGGTCTTTCTTTTTGTCTTCTTCTTCTGGGACTCCTATGATTCAAATGTTGTGGCATTTAATATTGTCCTGGAGGTCTCTGAGATTGTCCTCATTTCTTTTAATTCATTTTTCTTTTTTCCTCTCTGATTCATTTATTTTTACCATTCTGTCTTCTATTTCACTAATCCTATCTGCTGCCTCTGTTATTCTACTTTTTATTGCCTCCAGAGTGTTTTTGACCTCAGGAATATGCAATACGGTGTGTCTTCAAACTCCCTTGAATGCTGAATATTTTTTCTTAGCCCAAATCACACTTTTTTCACTCTAATCCTCTCTCTTTAACTATGCAAAGAATTAGGCTCCAGACATGTATATAGTAAAGGAAGTTTTGTTAAATGAACAGAAGATAAATGTTCCATGATCCATCAATTTACCAGTTTCTGATATTACCTCTTTCTAGTCACTGCCATATTCATCTCTAGCTGCTGTAGCCCTCTGTGCTGTTTCTCAGATCTTCAAGAATCTCCCCGACCCTGATTTGGTTTTTGTTTTTTAATCTATTTATCATCATCTGACTTTGACTCATACATTTATTTGTTTATTGTCTGTTTCTCCCAACTGAGAATAAATCCCATGAGAACATGAAATTAGTATTATTTTGGGATGTGAACAGCATCTAGAAGGGGTTTAATAAATATCTGTTGAGTTAGTAAAGCAGTGAGTTATTTAGTTTTTTGTTTTGTTTTGTTTTAATTTTAATGGCACATGAATTGAGGGAGAACACAGAAAATATCACTTTCTGTACCAAGGTAACTTAAAATAAAAACTGTAAAGTCATGTAGTTTAGATGTGCTTACCTCAATTGTTAGTATATGCAGATAAAGGAGTTTGGCTCAAGGGGCTCAAATTCAAGTTAAATCCATTCTCTGGATCCAGCTATCAATTTGTAGGGAATTCTAAGAACAGAAGAACATGTTGAATTGCACCATGAGTGTGCCCTCAGCAGCATGAAGACTGTGGGGAATGCTACAAGTTAAATATACCAGATTTTCAATTAATAAATTATAAAGACAAAAAAGGGATGAAGGGGTAATTTGTAGACCAAAAGATAAATATTTTTGTTTTGTTTTTGTTTTGTTTTAATAAAAGGCAAGCAAAACTAACTGAACTAAACTAATCTAGAGATGAACACCTAAAGCCATAAAGCAATGAATAAAAGTGATAACCAAGAAAGTCATAATAACTGTCCCTTTTGGAGGTGGGGAGGGGGTGAATTGGGACTGAGCCCATAGAGGAGCTTCTGGGCTAGATGGCAAAGCTCCATTTCTTGACCCTTTGGTGGGTCTGGAGTATTGCCTTATAATAAATAAGTCATGCATTTTGTTTGAATGTAGGTTGATGAATTTCTTTTATTTTACAATAAAAGAGGAAGCGAAAGGCTTGGTCTACAAGTAGAGGGTCAACACTTTAAATTTCAGTGTACACTATTGTGTCACCTGCCCAGTGTAGTCTGCTTGATGTCTTTGTCTTGAAACGCCACGCCCTCAACCCACAAATGTACTGAATGATAAGTTTGATGAATTCTGGGGCTTAATCAAATTCTTCATCACCGACACCATCTTCCTCTATCCTTCACTTTGTACGCATTCATTGAAATCAAGAATTAACCTGTGTGATCAGTGCCCTGTCAGCTGCTTCACTTGCTGGTTAGGGAGTCTTAGTGAAACCATCTTCCAGTTTTCTCACTAGGAAAATAATGAGAGACAGAGAGGATGAGTGGAAGGATGGAAGAAAAGAAAGAACATAAAGAAGGAAAGAAGAAAAGAGTAAAGGAGAGTGAGGAGAGAGACGGAAAAACAGGAAAAATAATATCTTATCCATATTATCTCTTTGCCCATAGCCATATCTTGGATGAAAGGGAGAGTGAGTGGGTTCTTAATGAAAACTTTATTTATTCATTTATTTTCCAAAAGCAGGAAACTTTGGTCCTCAAACAGCATCAAGGATAATTAAAGCAATGATGAAATGTTTTGGTTGATTCCAAATTTCCTCACAGGAGTGATTAATTGCATTTTGGACTTTGAGAAATTCCAAAGGAGATTGCAATAGAAGAGAATCTTGATCTTGGACTATGTCTGGCTTTTTTTTTCTCACTTCTTACTGTTATTAAAGTTGTATCTCTGGATACATAAAGACAGAAATGTGCCTAGTGCTTAAGCAGATTTAAAGAATGACCCCCACTGTGCTACTGCACATTAGTAGACATTTTACAATGTGCCAGAGACATGCAGCCAATAATTTAGGAGAAAATTATCAATATGTAGATATTTCATAAGCCCACAGTCAGAGTACCTTATAAAACTGATGTCTTTGGAGAGATCTCTTTTTTTTTTTCTTTTTTTCTTCTTTTTGATACTGCAATAGCATAATTTAATTTAGCATGGCCAAGATCTCAGTCTGGCTCATAGCCCAGCAGCTGGTTCATGGAGTAAGTGTTCCAAACCAAGGGCATTCAGCTAAGGGAAAAAACAAAATAGAATCCATAGGAAAAGGATGCACTTTTCTATCTACAGATGTGTGGTCCTTGTAGCTCCTTTAGCTCTTTTCCCTGACCAGAAGTAAGTGTTAGGTCACATCCCCAAAATAGGCAGACTCCACATGGATAAACAGCTAGGATCCTTCTCTGTATCATTAAACTCATAACTAATATTGACCAACTACTCTAAAATGCTAGACACTGAGTCAAGACTGCTACAACTATCACTACAGGTGAAGATACTTAGAGAGTCCAGGAGAGTGGACTTTGCCAACACGGGAGCTGGAGCTCTTCACCCAGTGGAGTTCTCCAAAGCTGATGCTCTCAAAAGCAAAAATGAAGTGAAGTGAAGTTGCTCAGTCATGTCTGAGTCTTTGCAACCCCATGGACAGTAGCCTGCACCAGACTCCTTCATCCATGGGATTTTTTTAGGCAAAAGTAATGGAGTGGGTTGCCATTTCCTTCTCTAGGGAATCTTCCCAACCCAGGGATCAAACCCCAGTCTCCCACATTGTAGACAGACACTTTACCATCTGAGCCACCAGGGAAGTAACTGCCTCACTATTTCTGATCCTGCCAAAACTATAAATTATTCCTCAGGACACTAAATACCATGTAGGTGAAATCCTAACACATTAGCATTTGAGATGATAATAATGGGGAAATTCCATAGCATCTGGCATCAGAAATCTGGAGCTCAGGTCCAGGCATACAGACTTACTGTGATCTTAAACAGTTTTTTTTTTTTTTTTTTTTTAATCCTCTCTAGGCCTTATTTTCCTCACACAGTTAGGGTGAGAAAGTGAAACAGAATATGTGAAAGTTTGTCATATATTCTGATGAGTCATGGGATTATGAGTTGTTGTCTATAAGGAAGAAAGTGAAGTTAGAAATAGTAAGTGGCTAGGCCAGTCACATAGCTGGATAAGTTATGAAAGGTTTGAACAGATAATTCAAGTCTCTTCAAACACATTTGTAAACTTTTCTTCAAAAGGCATGTCAAAATTAAATTGAATTAATGCCTATTAGTCTTAGGAATTTTACAGGTAATTTGTTAGCACTGTTACTGGCACACTGTGGTACCTAATAAATACTAGATATTATAGTTAGTGTGGCTTCCCAGCTGATTTGGTGATAATGAGTCCACCTGCCCATGAAGAAGACACAGGAGATTAGGGTTTGATCCCTGGGTTGAAAAGAATTGCTGGAAGAGGAAATGTCAACCTACTCCAGTATTTTTGCCTGGGAAATTCCATGGACAGAGGAGCCTGGCAGGCTACAATCCATGGGGTCACAAAGAGTCAGACATCACTTAGTGACTAGGTACGCACGCACATTATAGTCAGTAATATTACTTTTTTCTCAGCTTTGTTGTGGAGAAGACATTAGATGAGAAATACAAAAACAATTTTTAAAACTAATACATGATAATAATTTCAGGCAAAGTTTAGACTTTATACTCAGAATTATATTCAGATGTAATTGCTCTTATCACCAACACTTCATCAGCCTTGTTTGATCATAATGATATTAGAAAGAAATAACTGATCTTTTCTGTAAAGGGACTTACTTTCTGGACCAACCCAATGGTTAATCTGTGTATGTCTCATAACTCCAATCAACTGGCAATACAAATATTCAATATCTTTCCTTATCCTTACCAGCCAATGTAGGTGTGAAAGCTTTAAAGGAAATTCGAGTATCTTGATCTATTGACATCTCCTTTTAAACTCTCTATTTCAAATGCTAGAAGAGAGTATTAGTCCAATAAATCTTTGATTTCCACCAAAACTAACCACTTTTTCAATAGTCCCTTGAGCCAAAAGCCTTTTCCTGGAGCAAACAGCTTGAATCACTCCATAGCACATTCACTCCCACTACACCAGCCCCGCCTGGCATCATTTTTGTACTGGTAAAACTAGGTGAAAAAAAATAACAACAACATAACTAGATACTGGGGTATTTTAAGAAGATGGGAAAGAAAGAAGCAATTAACAGTGCAAATAGGGTTAAGGCTACCCCCATTAGTTTACTCCAAGAGGCTGGTATGGGAAGGAGGTAGAACCACAAAGAGTTATCAGTCCTCTTTCAGTTCTGGCCAACTCCTTGTGAAGTTTCCCGTGGTGACCTGAGCATTCTTGGATCTCGCTCCTTCTGGTGACCCCCCAAAACTGTAGACCAGAGTTGAGCTGTAGCCTGGCAACTACACTCTCTGGGCTTCTCCAGGCTGTGCTTGAGCTTCAAACAGCTGTTGAAGTCAGGAATCAGATACATATGGGTCTAGATCAATTGGCTGACTCTACCTACAGCAAGAAACCTGCGCCCTTTCTGCTTTCAGGGAACAAAAGCCTCTATTAAGGGGCACGGCTTCTCCAGAGTCAGGAGATGGCCACACAGCTGGGTGAAGGCAGGGACAGCCCCTCCCCTGAGCTGGGGGCTTTTCCCACTTGTTTTCTTTTTTAAATTGTCGACCTAAGCTGTCTCTTCTGCCTTTTGAAAAGGACATAAGAAGTCTGAGCCCAGGGAGCTTCTCACCAGTAGTGCCTGCCAGGAACTGAAAGGGCCAATTAGCAGGGTCCCCTGCCTGGATCTCTCCTCCTCTCACTGACTTGCTGGAGCCTCATAAATTAGCCATGCTGAGCCAGACGCCAGAACCCGGCACGTGCCGGCATCTCTTCAGACACCACAAACCCAACGCGAGCTTCCCTCTGAGAGGGCCTGCAGGACTTGCTCTAAAGTTGCCTCAGTTGGAAATCAGTGGTTAACTAGGTCACAGGCAGCTGATGAAAACTCAAAAGGGAGTGAGTCTGCTAGGGACTGGCTTTCTTAGTTTGTGTGGAGAAAATAGTTTGTTCTTTAGGTAAGGAAAACGGGTTGGAAGAAGATAGGAAAAGTTTGCAATCTAGCCCAACGTTTCTGCCTTGTATACCTTTCTCTCTTGACCTCACAAACATCTGACTTCAGTCAGCATGGACCGACAGCATCTTTCTTTTCTCTTTCCTGCTGTGCCGCCTCTCTTCAGTGCCTTTCCTGCTATCTGATCTTCTCCTGGCAGGCAGGGCTGAGAAGCCATGTACCCCCAGGGGATTATTTTGGGTCCCCAACTTCAAAATATCCCCTCCCACCTCCTTTATATTATTATGTTTTAGCTGTAACCTTCCTTTAGACCTGTTCTGCCTAGAATAGTAGCCGCTAGTCACATGTGGCTATTGAGCACTTGTATTATGGGTAGTCCAAATTGAGATGTGCTACAACTGTAGAAAACACATTTCAGACTTAATGTTAAAAATGCAAAAGACCTCATTAATCATTTATATATATTACATAAAAAATTATAATATTTTGAATAGTGTTTTTAAAATGCCTTAAATAAAATATACTATTATATATAAACTCACTTATTTCTTTTTACTCTTTCAAAGGAATCTACTAAAAAATTATACACATGGCTTACATTATGCTTCTATTAGCAGCACTGCTATGGAGTATCTGATATTTTGGATTGCACTGTCATACTATCATCTTTCAATTATTGTGTCAGCCTCCCCAGTATGTTGCAAACCTCAGTTGGGAAGGAAGCAAGTCTTCTTAGGTTTCTTTGTTTTGTTTTATGTTTTTATTTTGTACTGCAATACCATTTTTATAACACAGCAAATTCATATTTCTGGTGCATAAGAACAGATTTCTGATAGATAACAGATTTTATCTACTTTGAAACTACTGTGAAGACAAGGTAATGCTGTTTAAGTAGCTCTTTCTAAAAAAATAGAGGTATGATGGGTTCACTATTCTGTCGAAAAGAGGATTTAACAATGCTAGGATCAATCAAATAGACTTAAATTTATACAAAACCAAATGTAAGTAAGGCCTTTTGTGCTTTGACTTCTTCCATTCTGTGTCAAGCAACCTAAAACATTGCTCACAAAATTTCAAGAATCTTTAATGGCAACTTATTACCCATTACCCCTGTTTTTCAGCTGGACTTTCACACATACTAGAAGTTTCTTGACAATAACAGAGTGGAGGTAAGGAGGGAGAAAATAACAAGGCGAAGAGCTGTCTGTGGATAATAGATGGATATGCTTTGTCAGTAAAGGACACAGAGATAAACATTTATTTATTTATTTATTTATTTATTTTTTATGAAGGCTCCCTTCTCTGGCAAGTTCCCCAGGCAGCAGGGGCAGCAAAGGGTAAGGGTCCCTGGCTGAGCGTGGGAACCACCCACTGGCCCCCTGCCTCCCGAGATAAACATTTAAACTCTTGCATGTTTACCAGAAATTTAGCAAAACAAAGATAAAAAAACGTATTAAATGTAAGAAATTTCATATTCATCTTTTTAAATGTGAAAAACATGAATACATACTACATATAAAAATATTAATTACTTATGTATGTATGTGATATTGGTATATCACAGACATTTTTCCATGTCATACAATATTCTTCACAAATAAATTATTAAATAATGTACCATTTTTTGTTGGATTTTAGTTTTGCTTGTTTCTTTTCCTCATTATTGCTTCTTATAAACAACAAGTACATGCATATTTTAAACAAATTTTGGTTAAATCATATTATTTCCTTAGAACAATTTCCATAACCAGAATCATTGAATTAAAGGGAATGTATTATCTTTTAAAAACCTTTGATACATGCAAACTAAGGTAAATACACAGACTTCTATTTTGGTCAAAACCAAAAAACTACTCTTTTATCCTCCTCTTATATTGCTATTCCAGAAGGATTCCTTCTGCAATAGAAAATCCACATATTTTCTTTCACATTGCAGAGATAGAAGAAATTGCTAATAATTTGGTATCTGGGTTCTAAGGAACAATGTAATCTATAGTGAAACAATAAGAAAAAGTATTTAAGGAGACCGAAGGAAGCAACATGACCTTGAGAGAAGAGGAAACTGTCAAAGAGCACCTTTGTGTGTAAAAAGGTGTAAATTCACACCTTTTAGACAGACTTTCTTTGAAGGGGTTATTGCAAGTAAGGAAAGAGATTATCCAAAAATGGAGAGTGGGACTATTCCTCTATGGAAAATTCTCTTATCATAATATCTGTGAGGCCAAAAGAATGTTTCATTTATCAGAGGAATGAACAAGGCTAAGAAGAACAAATTTAGAGGAAGTGGGAGGATGGATTTGGTGTGATAAGGCAATAGATCAGAGGATACTTTGCCCGGAGGTCAGTCTGTTTGCAGGAGGAGTGGTTAAGGCTGGACTATGTTCTGGATCAGGCCACGTGATTGCTTGCCCAGTAGCATCCAACGCTTTGTGACTCAATGGACTGTAACCCACCAGACTCCTCCATCCATGGGGTTCTTCAGGCAAGAATACTAGGGTGGATTGCCATGCCCTTTTCCAGCGATCTTCCTGACCCAGGAATCTAATCCACGTCGCCTCCATTGCAGGTAGATTCTTTACCACTTAGCCACCAGGGAAGCCTCTCATTCAGGCTGAGGGTGGGTTAAAGTTCAGGGACCTGGGGGGAAGAGAGACTTAACAGAATTTTTGGTTAACAAGTATTTTATTCCCATTGATCACTGTGGACAAAATTGTTCAGCCAGTTATTTGTGAAGCAAAGATTTGGAATTTGGAGGGTCTATGCCTGTCCTTGTCAGAGGTGAACAGAGGATGAGGGGATCCAGGGGTCATATTACTTGTGTGATGTGTAGAAAAGTGGTTCTTTGCAGTGAAGTATTTTCAGAATACACAAGGACGAGGTATTTCTTAGTCTTCACTGTTTTCCAGGAGCACAGCATGCAAGTAAAATTCAACAATGTCAAAGGAAAAGATTTTCTTAAATCAAAATTGTCAGAGAATGATGGAAGAAGAAAGTTGGAGAACAGTTTCCCAGAGAAAACGGAGGCTGACCCCCATCACCCCTGACATGAGGAATGCCCGTGGGATCTGTAGTGCAGACCTCCTGGAGCAGAGTGGATCCGGGGTCATGTCTGGCAGGCTGTCCAGGTGGTGTGGGCATGTTCCCCCAGTGGATGTTCACCCATGTCAAGAACTTCTCTCCAAGAAGTTATCAAGAGTAAAGCCTGCCTGACTGTAGACTTTGCTAATACCTTTAAATATCTAGACCTTGTGGAGTTGAACTCCTAGTAAAACACCAGACATATAAGTACACAAGTAGAGGGAAAAAAAAGAAATACAGAATGTTATAAGGAGTAACAAATATAGGACAGCATGAAAAAAGGTAACAAGGACATCTACTACAGGTAAAGTACACAAGGAGAGACTCCAAGGAGGTAATATATAGGCTGAAATGTTAGCAATGAACAGGAGTAAATGGAGTGGGAAGTAGCACTTCCAGTGACTGAAGGATACCAAGGATCCCAGGATCATGGTGGGATCAGCCCCACATTTGACAGAAAGGTAGGTGAGTGCAGGGCACTGAGCAATCAGGGCGGCTGAGACCTTGAGGCATGGAGAGGAGTTTAGATCAGTCTAAGTATTAATATATAGGAAGTGATCATATATCTTGAAAGGACCACATGATCTGTATTCACCGTCTAATAAAGTGTCCAGCTGCTGGGTGAGGGACAGACTACAGAAGGATGCAGATGAAAGCAGAGTATTCTAGGAGAGAGATTACGACAGCTTGGATAACTATTATATCCTCATATCTGCATCATGTTGTTTTAGTTGTTCTATGTTTATATGACTCAAATCCCTTATGATTATACAGTGGAAGTGAGAAATAGATTTAAGGGAGTAGATCTGATAGATAGAGTGCCTGATGAACTATGGATGGAGGTTCGTGACATTGTGCAGGAGACAGGGATCAAGACCATCCCCATGGAAAAGAAATGCAAAAAAGCAAAATGGCTGTCTGGGGAGGCCTTACAAAAAGCTGTGAAAAGAAGAGAAGCAAAAAGCAAAGGAGAAAAGGAAATATATAAGCATCTGAATGCAGAGTTCCAAAGAATAGCAAGGAGAGATAAGAAAGCCTTCCTCAGCGATCAATGCAAAGAAATAAACAGAGGAAAACAACAGAATGGGAAAGACTAGAGATCTCTTCAAGAAAATTAGAGATACCAAGGGAACATTTCATGCAAAGATGGGCTCAATAAAGGACAGAAATGGTATGGACCTAACAGAAGCAGAAGATACTAAGAAGAGGTGGCAAGAGACACACCTTATAATTATTTTGTTACAGTTCACTTTCCTCAATGTCTACTGACATTTGGGATGGAATCACATTAAATGGTCAACTTAATGTATGGGAAGTCCCACATAAATAATATCAATTTCTTTGCAATCACCAGGAGTAGATGCCTCAGCTTACCATTTTGTAACACTGTCCCTAAGTAACCACAAGCTGAAATCAAGATTGCGGGAGAAATATCAATAACCTCAGATATGCAGATGACATCATCCTTATGGTAGAAAGTGAAGAGGAACTAAAAAGCCTCTTGATGAAGGTTAAAGAGGAGAGTGAAAAAGTTGGCTTAAAGCTCAACATTCAGAAAACAAAGATCATGGCATCCAGTCCCATCACTTCATGGGAAATAGATGGGGAAACAGTGGAAACAGTGTCAGACTTTATTTTTCTGGGCTCCAAAATCACTGCAGATGGTGACTGCAGCCATGAAATTAAAAGACACTTACTTCTTGGAAGGAAAGTTATGTCCAACCTAGATAGCATATTCAAAAGCAGAGACATTACTTTGCCAACAAAGGTCTGTCTAGTTAAGGCTATGGTTTTTCCAGTGGTCATGTATGGATGTGAGAGATGGAGTGTGAAGAAGGCTGAGCGCCGAAGAATTGATGCTTTTGAACTGTGGTGTTGGAGAAGACTCTTGAGAGTCCCTTGGACTGCAAGGAGATCCAACCAGTCCATTCTGAAGGAGATCAACCCTGGGGTTTCTTTGGAAGGAATGATGCTAAAGCTGAAACTCCAGTAGTTTGGCCACCTCATGCGAAGAGTTGACTCTTGGAAAAGACCCTTATGCTGGGAGGGATTGGGGGCAGGAGGAGAAGGGGATGATAGAGGATGAGATGGCTGGATGGCATCACTGACTCAATGGATGTGAGTCTGAGTGAACTCTGGGAGTTGGTGATGGACAGGGAGGCCTGGCGTGCTGTGATTCATGGGGTCTCAAAGAGTCGGACACGACTGAGCAACTGAACTGAACTGAACTGAACTGAAGTAATGTTTGGTAGTTTCTCATGTAAAACCTAGATAAAAATTCTTCATTCACACTTCTTTCCAGATATTTTATATTTCAAGTTTTTCTTACAAATTATATTTTCTCACTATATCTTCTAATAATACAATGGGATATTACACATTTTTGTTTGGTGTTATTTTTAATAGATTCTACATTGGTTTTCTAAGTGGGCAATCACATAATCTGCCAATATTGATAACTTACATTTTTTTCCATTTATTCTATTTTTTATCATTCTACTTTTAGTATACTCTTATTTCAAAGAACATTTTTAAATAGTGGTAAAAGCAGTGACAATGGTATATATTTTGGCCTTAGTTTGAAATGGATATTCTGTATTGTACTTAGCAAATATTATATTTTCACTAAGGACAACTACTAATTTTTTCACTAAGGACAACTACTAATTTCAGTGGAGGACAACTACTAATAGCCCCAGAAAGAATGAAGTGGCTGGGCCAAAGCAAAAAAAATGTTCAGCTGTGGATGTGCCTGGTGACGAAAATAAAATCCGATGCTACAAAGAATAGTATTGCATAGGAACCTGGAATGTTAACTCCATGAATCAAGGTAAGGTGGATGTGATCAAGCAGGAGATGCTAAGAATAAACATTGACATCTTAGAAATCAGTGAACTAAAATGGATGGGAATGGGTGAATTTAATTCAAATAACCATGATATCTACTACCGCAGGCAAGAATCCCATAGAACAAGTGGAGTAGCCCTCATAATCAACAAGAGTCCAAAATGCAATACTCACGTGCAACCTCAGAAATGACAGAATAATTTCAGTTCATTTTCAAGGCAAGCCATTCAACGGCACAGTAATTCAAGTCTATGCCTTTACCACTGATGTCAAAGAAGCTAGGTTGGTCAGCTCTATGCAGACCTAGAAGATCTCCTAGAACTAACACCAAAATATATGTTTCATTAATTATTGTGGATTGGAATGCAAAAGTAGGAAGTCAAGGGATACTTGGTGTAACAGGTAAGTTTGGTCTTGGAGAACAAAACGAAGCAGGGCAAAGGCAAACTGAATTCTGCCAAGAGAATGTACTGGTCGTAGCAAATACCTTTTTTCAATAACAGAAGAGACAACTTTACACACAGACATCACCAAATGGTCAATATTGAAGTCAAATTGATTATATTCTTTGTAGTCAAAGGTGAAGAAGCTGTATACAGTCATCAAAAACAGGACTTGGAGCTGACTGTGGCTCAGATCATCAGGTTCTCATTCCAAATTTAAGGCTTAAACTAAAGAAAGTGGGGAAAACCATTAGACTATCCAGGTGTGACCTAAATCGAATCCTCTATGAATATGCAGTAGAGGTAACAAATAGATGCAAGGGATTAGATCTAGTTAACAATGTGCATGAAGATATATGGACAGAGGTCCTTAATATTGTACAGGAAGCAGCGAACAAAATCACCCCAGAAAAAAATAAAAGCTAGAAGGCAAAGTGGTTATCTGAGGAGGCTGTACAAATAGGTGAAGAAAAAAGAGAATTGAAAAGCAAGGGGAAAAAGGAAAGGTGTATCCAACTAAATGCAGAGTTCCAAAGAACAGCGTGGAGAGACAAGAAGACCTTCTTCAATGAACAGTGCATAAAGCTAGAAGAAAACAACAGAAGGGAAAAGACTAGAGATCTCTCCAGAAAAATTGGAGATACCAAGGGAACATTTCACCCAAAGATGGGCACAATAAAGGACAGAAACAGTAGAGACCTAGAAGATGCCGAAGAGATCAAGAAGAGATGGAAAGAATACACAGAACGGTACAAAAAAGATATTAGTGAACTGGATTATTATGATGGTGTGGTCAGTCACCCAGAGCCAGACATTCTGGAGAGCGAAATCATGTTGGCCTTAGGAAGCACTGCTGTTAATAAAGCTAGTGGATATGATGGAATTCCAGGAGAACTATTCAAAACCCTAAAAGATGATGCCATCAAGGTGTTGCATTCAACATGTCAGCAAATCTGGAAGACCCAGCAGTGGCCACAGGACTGGATATCAATTCTCACCCCAATTTCCAAGAAGGGTAATACCAAAGAATGTGCTGGACATCAGACAATTGCACTCATTTCCCATGCTGGTAAGGTCATGCTTAAAATCTTGCATGCTAGGCTTCAGCGTTATGTGAACCTACAACTTCCTGATGTCCAAGCTGGTTCTGAAAAGGAAGACGAACCAGAGGTCAAATTGCTAACATTTTCAGAATCCTAGAGAATGCTAGGGAGTTCCAGAAAAAGCATCTACCTCTGTTTCACCCACTACACTAAAGCCTTTGGCTGTGTGGATCATAAACTGTGGAAAGCTCTTAAAGAGATGGGAATATCAGACCATCTTACCTGTCTCCTGAGAAACCTGCATGTGGGTCAAGAAAAAATAGTTAGAACCCTGTATGGAACAACTGATGGGCTCAAGATTGAGGAAGGAGTATGACAGAGATGTCTGCTGTCGCCCTGTTTGTTTAACCTATACACTGAGCACATCATGAGAAATACCAGACTGGATGAATTACACGTTGAAATTAAGATAGGCAAGAGAAACATCAACAACCTCAAATATGTGGATGATACCACTCAAATGTCAGAAAGACAAGAGGAACTAAACAGCCTTTTGATGAGGGTGAAGGAAGACAGTGAAAGAGCCAGCTTAAAAGTGAGTATTAAAAAAACTAAGATCATGGCATCTGGCCCCATTACTTAATGGTAAATAGAAGGGGAAAAGATGGAAGCAATAATAGGAAACAATGACAGTTTTCTCTTCTTGGGCTCTAAAATCACTATGGATGGTGACTGTAGCCGTGATATCAGGAGACAATTCCTTCTTGGCAGGAAAGCTATGACAAACCTAGACAGTATGTTGAAAAGCAGAGACATCACTGTACCGACAAAGGTCCGTAGAGTCAAAGCTATGGTCTTCCCAGTGGTCATGTATTGTTGTGAGAGTTGGACAGTAAAGAAGGCAGAATGCCAAAGAATTGATGCCTTGTAACTGTGGTGGTTGAAAAGACTCCTGAGAGTCCCTTGGACAGCAAGGATATCAAAGCAGTCAATCTTAAGGGAAATCAGCCCTGAATATTTATTGGAAGGACTGTTGCTGAAGCTGAAGCTCCAGTATTTTGGTCATCTGATGGGAACAGTCAACTTATTGGAAAAGTTCCTGATGCTGGGAAAGATTGAGGGCAGAAGAAGAAGAGGGCATCAGAGCATGAAATGGCTGGATGGCATCACAGATGCAATGGACATGAATTTGGGCAAACTTCGGGAGATGGTGGGGGACAAGGAGGCCTGGTGTGCTGTAGTCCATGGGGTTTCATTGTGTTCATTGCAGCACGATTTGCAATAGCTGGTACATGAAAGCTATCTAGATCTCCATCCACAGCTGAATGGATAAAGATGTGGTACATATATACAATGGAATATTACTCAGCCATAAAAAATAAATTTCAGCCATTGGTAGTGAGGTGGATGAACCTAGAGCTTGTTATACAGAGTGAGGAGAGTCATAAAGAGAAAAACAAATATCATATATTAACACATATATATGGAATCTAGAAAAGTGGAATTGGTGAACCTATTTGCAGGGAAGGAATGAAGACACAGATGTAGAGAATGAACTTGTAAGATCCAGTGAAGGAAGGAGTTGCCATTGCCTTCTTTGAATGGAAAAGGAGCATTGACATATATACACTGTCATGTGTAAAATAGTTAACTTATGGGAAGTTGCTGCATAATACAAGGAGCCCAGGCTGGTGCTTTGTGATAGCCTAGAGGGGTAGGATGTGGTGATGTGAGGGAGTCTCAAGAGGGAGGGGCTATATGGATAATTATGCTGGATTCACATTGTTGTATGGTAGAAACAAACTCCTCCATTTAAAAAAAATTACTAAATTTTTTAAAATGATAATAAAAAAGAAGCTAAACTAACACATCAATTCATTCTTTTTGGGCTTCTTAGTTTTTAATCTTTTTTATTTTAGGCCAAATTGCTTTCTTTTTCCTCACAATTCTGAGTCCGTAATTTGATTGAAGGATTATTTAGAAAATTTTTTTCTAAATTTTCATGTTTTCCTGTTTGAACTTTATATTGAACTGTTTTGGGGGAAATCTTAGAATAAAATCCAGAAAGTCCTTTTTTATATCCTCAACAAATAGAGAATTGATAAATACTTATTAATCAGCTTATAAGACCAAGAGAGTCATATAAAATTTCCCACTTTTTGCCTTATAGCCTTTATTACATGGTAGAAAGAAAATCGCACAGTAAATTTTACCCTTTATTTTATAAGGATAATCTTGGTCACACAGAATGGTTCTCCAAGCCATACTTAATTTTCAAGGAATAATCTAGTAAATCAGATAAATTTCTTAATAATATTAGCCAAACAATTATGTTTAGTTTACATTCTTCTGCTGTTATGCTTTGTGCATATTATACCTCCTTGGGATATTCTTGATTGTCTATCTTTTGCTATTGATCTATATTTTACCTACTATTTCTGACTTCCTTCCATAAGTTGGGAAGTATAAATTTAATTTAAAATACTACTTGTAGCTATTTTTAAATTTAAAAAAGTACTTTTTATTTATTATCAATATGTGTTAGTGATAACAACTATTAAAATTTATTTAAAAATATAAATGCATGCGATTTGCCAGACATATTTTGTAAAGGAAAAATATAAAGGAAGATTTTCTCAATCATATATCAAAAGACATTAAAATGTGCAATAACTTGAAAATATGGTTCTGTTGCAAAATACATATCCAAAAAGTGGGAGAGAAGAGTAAACTAAGAACAGCCTCAGGCAATGGCACCCCACTCCAGTACTCTTGCCTGGAAAATCCCATGGATGGAGAAGCCTGGTAGGCTGCAGTCCATGGGGTCGCTAAGAGTCGGACATGACTGAGTGACTTCACTTTCACTTTTTACTTTCATGTATTGGAGAAGGAAATGGCAACCCACTCCAGTGTTCTTGCCTGGAGAATCCCAGGGACAGAGGAGCCTAGTGGGCTGCCGTGTATGGCGTCGCACAGAGTCGGACACGACTGAAGCGACGTAGCAGCAGCAGCAGCAGGAATTTAAGAAAATTCAGTAGATGAAAAAGTTATCAGTTCAAATAGGAGAAGAAATCATGGATTATTCAAAAAATGATATTGAGGAAGATGATTATATGTTTGGAAGATACAGAGTTAAGTCTAGGCCCTATTCCAGAGCACATATTCTAATGGAAAAAGGCAAATTGACAAATAAGATAATTTTAGGCATTTCCAAGAAAATAAATAAAACTAAAAGGGTAGAGAGTGCACCCCAGAGTAGGAATTGTGGGAATTTCAATAAGGTAATGCTAAAAGCTTTTTAAAGAGAAATATCTCTGAAAAAGTCATGTGAAATTTGAAGAAACTCATTTTTGGCCAATGTCTTGGCAAATGTAAAGGCCTTGGTGTGGAAATGGGTTCAGCAGACTTGACTACTGTGTGAAAGCCAATATCACTGCAGCTTAGGGAAAAGTCAAGAGAAAGATAACTAAAATTAAAGCAGAACAAGCAGAATTGTTTTTAAGCCAGATTGACAATTTTTACTTAATAACTAGCTAGTCTGGTGAATGTGTGGGAAAATAATTTCTGTTTTATATTCTTACCAAGAGGATAGATGGATAAAATATATTTGGAGAGGAACCAAATGTGTCCATCAAAATGTCCGAAAAAATGTCCATCAAAAGGAAAACATACTTTGTATCCAGCTGTTTCTTAGTTGCCAAGTCATGTCCAACTGTTTACAACCCCATGGACTGCAGCATGCCAGGCTTCCCTATCCATCACCAATTCCTGGAGCTTGCTCAACCTCATGTCCATTGAGTAGGTGATGTCATCCAACCATCTTATCCTCTGTTGCCCCCTCTACTCCTGTCCTCAATATTTCCCAGAGTCAAGATTTTTGCAAATGAGTCAACTCTTCACATCAGGTGGCCAAAAGTATTGGATCTTCAGCTATAGCATCAGTCTTTCCAATTTATATTCAGGACTGATTTCATTTAGGATTGACTGGTCTGATCTCCTTGTTGTCCAAGGAACTCTCACAAATCTTCCCCAATTCAAAAACATCAATTCTTGGGTGCTCTACCTTATTTATGGTCCAACTCTCACATCTGTACATGACTGCTGGAGAAAGCATAGCTTTGACTATATGGACCTTTGTCAGCAAAGTGATGTATTTACTTTTTAACATGCTATCTAGGTTTGTCATAGCTTTTCTTCCAAGGAGTAAGAGTCTTTTAATTTCATGTCTGCAGTCATTGTCCACAGTGACTGCGGAGCCCAAGAAAATAAAATCTCTCACTGCTTCCATTTATTCCCCATTTATTTGCCATGAAGTGATGGGACCAGATGCCATGATCTTAGTTTTTTGAATGTGGAGTTTTAAGCCAACTGTTTCACTCTCTTCTTTAACCTTCACCAAGAAGATCTTTAGTGCCTCTTCACTTTCTGCCATTAAGGTGATATCATCTGAATATCTGAGGTTGTTGATATCTCTCCAGTCAATCTTGTTCCAGCTTGTGATTTTTCCAGCCTGACATTTTGCATGATGTACTCTGCATATAAGTTAAATAAACAGGGTAACAATATATAGCCTTTACATGCTCTTTTTCCAATTTTGAAACAGTTTGTTGTTCTATGACTAGTTCTAAATGTTGCTTCTTGACCTGCATACAGGTTTCTCAGGAGACAGGTAAGGTGGTCTGGTATCCCATCTCTTTATGAATTTTCCATAGTTTGTTGTGATCTGCACAGTCAAAGGCTTTAGAGTAGTCAATGAAGTGGAAATAGATATTTCTGGAATTCTCCTGCTTTTTCTCTGACCCAACGGACGTTGGCAATTTGATCGCTGATTCCCCTACCATTTCTACAGGCTTTATTTTTTAACCCAGTAGTTCTTCCTAATATTTATCCAATAGAAAAATTCCAACAAGTAAGAAAAAGATCCTCTGTTGCAGTGTTTTTCAGAGCATAAGCCACAAAACAAAAATTCATTTTTGCTTTCATATTTTGAGTGTTACTTCTAAGACTTTTATGTTACAAAGATTCTTCATGGCTCCACATCCTTAAACAAGACCTGGTGTTCACCAATATTTGAAAAGATCAGTGATTTCTTATTTCTAAGGCTGGGTACTGACTGCTGTCAGAATCCACCTCTCAGGTTCAAGGTGAAGGATTGACGAATGTGTTCTCATTGTCAGCTCACCTTCCACTAATGTGAGGTATATGAGAAGGAGGGCACAGCCATACGTTAAAAAGTCTTCAGTGTGCTCCTTCTTCTCCCGGGAACCAGTATTTCTCTAATTGAATTTCATTCTACCAGTCCTCAAATTGCATTATTACTGCTCCTCCCCTATCAAAAAAAAAAAAAAAAAAGATGTTAAGGAGAAAACAAAGAGGACCAAATATTAGACTTTCATGATTAGTGTATTTTTTCCCCCTAGCACTAGAAGTGGATAAAATACATTCCTGAAATTCTAGAAGAGTGATTTTTCTGTATATCTCTGTCTAAAGTAGTTGTTCTTTCATGAGAGTAAAAGCAGAGCTGGACATGACTTAGCGACAAAACAACAACAACAACATAACATTTACATACATTTTTATTAGCTTTACTGCTCAGAGGCAGTGTACATTCAGAACATTCTTAAGTGAATTGATAAGAAAGAAACAGACCTTTATGTTCATAACTTGGACTACCAGCTTCTCAGAATGAAGAGCTCCTACCTTTACTCTTGGTCCAGCTCCCTCTATTAAAAAAAAAAAAACAAAAAAAAAACAGTGATATTAATACCACACCTATTATTCTTATCAGATAATCTTTAATTCCAGGTAAATGGCAATTGGTTTTATTGACCCAACCTACAAGGACATCTTCCCTACTGAACAGCATTATTCTAGGCAAACTGCAAATATGCTTTGCTCCACCAGCCAAAGTGTCCCATTTGTATGTATATCATTTTAAATAATCAAGGACCATCATAAACTTTTTATTATGTATTTCCCACAGTGTCTGAGTTATGCCTATTTCAGTTCTGTTAAACTGTCTATGATCTGCAAGCACCCCTTCATATATCACCATTTCTCTCTGCTCATGATTTTCATCACGACTAGAATGCTCACCTTCATTTAAATATACCCCTCCTAACTTTCAAAGTCCTACTGAAGTTTTATCTGTGTTTTAAAGCATTCCTCACATCTTTGTCTTCCTTCATCATGATTATTGAAGCTCTTATAGTTAAGACCATATTATTCCAACACTTAATTGTATGTTGTCATATTACGCTGTTCAACTTTTCTTTTACAGACTGAGTTCCACCAGTGCACAAATAACATAGTTCTTTTGAATTACCTACAGAAAAGAGACACATAGTAGGCATTTATTGATAAGCACCAAGGTGATTAACTAATCACTCAGTTTATTACAGGAAATGGTAACTCCTCAAGTATGGCTAGCTGTGACTACTCTGGTGTAGACAGGTGCACCAGTGCACTGGGGGACTTTTGAAATCATAGGTAACCTCTGTACTCTCTCAAACCTCCTCCTATCTCCCCTATTTCAGCCTGGTGCTCCCACTCAAGGAGACATTACTCTCTAAGAGAATTATCATCATAATGAACAAAGGGAAGTTGTGGAAGTGTGCCATCACCTTCCCTGTGATAGAGTGGAGACAAGGTTTTCTCCACGGAGCTAGAACACAGAGAACTGAGGGAGAGTAAAAATGTAAATATTTGAAAGATGAGTTGTATCCTTCTTACTCATTATAAATGTTTACCTGTGGATAATCTGAGAACAGAGATAGGTCAAATTATAGGAGGCCTTGGATACCTTGTGAGTATTTTTGCTACATTTTAAAAACTACTATGGATAACAACAGTATAAAGTCTCCTTAAAAAGCTAAAAATAAAACTACCATATGACCCAGCAATCCCACTACTGATCATATGTTCTGAGAAAATCAAATCATAAAGACACATGCACCTGAATGCTCGTTGCAACACTCTTTACAATAACCAGGACATGGAAGCTACCCAAATGTCCATTGACAGATGAATGAATAAAGAAGATGTGGTACATATATACAATGGACTGTTACTCAATTATAAAGAGGAACAGTATTGGGTTATTTTTAGAGATGAAGATGGACCTAGAGTCTATCATACAGAGTAAAGTAAGTCAGAAAGAGAAAAAAAAATCATATATTAATGCATGCATGACACCACCCTAATAGTAGCAAATGAAGAACTAAAGAGCCTCTTGATGAAAGTGAAAGAGGAGAGTGAAAAGGGTGACTTAGAGCATTCAAAAAACTAAGATCATGGCATTTAGTCCCATCACTTCACAGCAAATAGATGGGGAAACAATGGAAACAGTGAGAGATTTTATTTTCTTGGACTCCAAAATCACTGAGGACAGTGACTGCAGCCATGAAATTAAGAGACACTTGCTCCTTGGAAGAAAACCTATGACAAACCTAGACAGCATATTAAAAAGCAAAGATGTCATTTCATCAACCAAGGTCTATATAGTCGAAGCTATGGTTTTTCCAGTAGTCGTGTATGGATGTGAGATTTGGACCTAAAGCAGGCTGAATGCTAAAGAACTGATGCTTTTGAACTGTGATGCTGGAGAATACTGTTGAGAGTCCCTTGGAATCCAAGGAGATCAAATCAGTACATCCCAAAGGAAATCAGCCCTGAATACTCATAGGAAGGACTGATGCTGAAGCTGAAGTTCCAGTACTTTGGTGATCTGATGCAAAGAGCTGACTCTTTGGAAAAGACCCTGGTGCTGGGAAAGATTGAGGGCAGGCGGAGAAGGGAGCAACAGAGGATGAGAGGGTTGGATGACATCACTACTCAATGGACATGAATTTGATCAAACTCCAGGAGATAGTGAAGGGCAGGGAAGACTGTCATGCTGCAGTCCATGAGTTCTCAAAGTATCAGACACGACTGAGAAACTGAACCACAACAACAGTATATGAAATTTAAAAAAAAAAATGTTACAGATAAGTCTATTTGTGGGGACGGAATAGAGAAGCAGACACAGAGAATGAATGGGTGGACACATGGGTGGTAGGAAAGGATGAATTGGGAGACTGGGACTAATGTATGGGCACTGCCATTTGTAAAACAGATAGCTAGTGGGAACCTGCTATATAATGCAGGATGCTCAGTTCAGTGCTCTGTAGTGACCTAGTTGGGTGGGATGGGGTAGGCAAAGACGTCTAAGAGGGAAGGGATATATGTATACATATAGCTGGTTCACTTCACTGTACAGCAGAAACTAAGACATTGTAAAGCAACCATACTGCAGTTTAAAAAAAAGAATTGCATCATGCTTTGAAACTTAGCATTTCCCCTGAAGATTATATATCCTTTCTGTTTCTTTCCATATTAATGTTTAAGAATCACATCCTTTTACCATATTATACCCATCAGGTGTTATTAATTTTAAAAAGCAGAAAATAATGAATGTTTGTCAGGATGTGAGAAGTTGGAACCCTTGTGCACTGTTAGTGAGAATGTTGGTGCTACTATGAAAAACAGTTCAGTGGATCCTGAAAAATTAAACATAGAATTACCATGCTGCTGCTGCTGCTGCTGCTGCTGCTGCTGCTGCTAAGTCGCTTCAGTCGTGTCCGACTCTGTGTGACCCCAGAGACGGCAGCCCACCAGGCTCCCCCATCCCTGGGATTCTCCAGGCAAGAACACTGGAGTGGGTTGCCATTTCCTTCTCCAATGCATGAAAGTGAAAAGTGAAAGTGAAGTCGCGCAGTCGTGTCCGATTCTGTGCGACCCCATGGACTGCAGCCTACCAGGCTCCTTCATCCATGGGATTTGCCAGGCAAGAGTGCTGGAGTGGGGTGCCATTGCCTTCTCTGAGAATTACCATATTACCCAGTAATTACACTTCTGGGTAAGTATGCCAAACTGTTCCACAATAGTATTATTCATAATAGCTAGAGGTAGAAGCAACACCTGTATCCATCAGTAAATGAATTGATAAACAAAAGGTGGTATACACATGTAATGCAATAATCAGTTCAGTTCAGTTCAGTTCAGTCGCTCAGTCATGTCCGACTCTTTGGGACCCCATGAATCACAGCACGCCAGGCCTCCCTGTCCATCACCAACTCCCAGAGTTCACTCAGACTCACGTCCATCGAGTCAGTGATGCCATCCAGCCATCTCATCCTCTGTCGTCCCCTTCTCCTCCTGCCCCCAATCCCTCCCAGCATCAGAGGCTTTTCCAATGAGTCAACTCTTCTTCGCATGAGGTGGCCAAAGTACTGGAGTTTCAGCTTTAGCATCAGTCCTTCCAAAGAAACCCCAGGGCTGATCTCCTTCAGAATGGACTGGTTGGATCTCCTTGCAGTCCAAGGGACTCTCAAGAGTCTTCTCCAACACCACAGTTCAAAAGCATCAATTCTTTGGCACTCAGCCTTCTTCACAGTCCAACTCTCACATCCATGCATGACCACAGGAAAAACCATAGCCTTGACTAGACGGACCTTTGTTGGCAAAGTAATGTCTCTGCTTTTGAATATGCTATCTAGGTTGGTCATAATTTTCCTTCCAAGAAGTAAGCGTCTTTTAATTTCATGGATGCAATCACCATCTGCAGTGATTTTGGAGCCCAGAAAAATAAAGTCTGACACTGTTTCCACTGTTTCCTCATCTATTTCCCATGAAGTGATGGGACCGGATGCCATGATCTTCGTTTTCTGAATGTTGAGCTTGAAGCCAACTTTTTCACTGTCCACTTTCACTTTCATCAAGAGGCTTTTTAGTTCCTCTTCATTGTCTGCCATAAGGGTGGTGTTATCTGCATATCTGAGGTTATTGAGATTTCTCTCGGCAATCTTGATTCCAGCTTGTGCTTCTTCTAGTCCAACGTTTCTCATGATGTACTCTGCATATAAGTTAAATAAGCAGGGTGACAATATACAGCCTTGAGGTACTCCTTTTCCAATTTGGAACCAGTCTATTGTTCCATGTCCAGTTAACAGTTGCTTCCTGACCTGCATACAAATTTCTCAAGAGGCAGATCAGGTCTGGTATTCCCATCTCTTTCAGAATTTTCCACAGTTTATTGTGATCCACACAGTCAAAGGCTTTGGCATAGTCAATAAAGCAGAAATCATTGTTAAAAATGCATAGAATTTTTATATATGCTATAAAATGATTTGATTTTGAAAATATAACAGGTGAAATAAACCAAACACAAAGGACAAATATTTTATGATTCCACCTGCATGAGCTAACTAGAATAGGCAAACTCATGTAAATAGAAAGCAGAATATACAGGAGTTGAAGAATGAGGGAATGGGGGTTTAGAGTTTCTACTTGGGTGCAAAACAAACAAAACTGTTGCAAAACAACCTTTGCAAAATGATGTGAAATGTCTGGTAATGGAGAGTGTTGATGATTCCACCACATTTGGAATATACTAAATGGCATTGAAGTATATCTTTAAAATTGTTAAGACAGTTGATTTTATGCTGTGCGTATTTTACCACAATTAAAATATTTTATATATTTTAAAATAAAGGCTTTTATTTTTGATTCTATAATTTTGATATATCTGTTTCCTTTCCATTTATTCTTTTCAAAATGACTTTAGAGGAAATAATCTATATTTACATCTTTTAGGATCCTATACATGAAAATCTCAGTCCTTCAATCTACCCATCTCCCTCCATTAAATGTGCTCACTCTACAACCTCAGTCATGATATTGCCGTTCTTCTTTGCATTCCTGCCTTAAAAATCTACTCAGATGGCTTATAAACACATGGAAAGATGCTCAAAACCACTCATTATTAGAGAAATGTAATCAAAACTACAATGAGATATCACCTCACACCAGTCAGAATGGCCATCATAAAAAAATCTACAAACAATAAATGTTGGAGATACTGTGGAGAAAAGGGAACTCTCTTACTCTGTTGGTAGGAATAAAAATTAATATAACCACTGTGGAGAACAGTATGGAGATTCCTTAATAAATAGGAATAAAACCATCATATGACCAACAAATCCCACTACTAAGCATATACCCTGAGAAAACCAAAATTGAAAATGACATAAGTACCTTATGTTCATTGCAGCTGTATTTAAAATAGCTAGGACATGGAAGCAATCTAGATGTCCATTGACAGATGAATGTATAAACAACCTGTGGTAGAATATGCTGGAATATTACTCAGCCATAAAAAGGAACACCTTTAAATCAGTCATAATGAGGTGAATGAACCTAGAGCCTATTATACAGAAAGAAGTAAGTCAGAAAGAGAAAAACAAATATCATATACTAATGCATATAACGTGTAATCTAGAAAGATAATACTGATGAACCTATTTGCATATCAGTAGTGGAGATAATTCCCCAATTTCCAAATTGGGAGAGAAGTATGTCAAGGCTGTATATTGTCACCCTGCTTATTTAACTTACATGCACAGTACATCATGTGAAATGCTGGACTGGATGAAGCATAAGCTGGAATCACAATTGTCGGCAGGAATATAAATGACCTCAGATATGCAGATGACACCACCCTTATGGCAGAAAGCAAAGAGGAACAAAGAGCCTCTTGAGGAAAGTGAAAAAGAGTGAAGAATTTAACTTAAAACTCAACACTTAAAAAACTAAGATCATGGCATCCAGTCCTATCACTTCATGGCAAATAGATGGAGATACAATGGAAACAGTGACAGGCTTTATTTTTGGGGGCTCCAAAATCACTACAGATGGTGACTTCAGCCATGATATTTAAAGATGCTTCCTCCTTAGAAGAAAAGCTATAACAAACCTAGACAGCATATTAAAAAGCAGAGACATTACTTTGCTGACAAATGTCTGTATAGTCATAGGTATGGTTTTTCCACTTGTCATGTATGGATGTGAGTGTTTAACCATAAAGAAAGCTGAGCATTGAGAATGAATGGCTTTGAACTGTGGTGTTGGAGAAGACTCTTGAGAGTCCCTTGGACTGCAAGGAGACTAAACCAGTCAATCCTAAAGGAAATCAACCCTGAATATTCATTGGAAGGACTGATGCTGAAGCTCCAATACTTTGGCCACGTGATGCAAAGAACTGACTCATTGGGAAAGACCCTGATGCTGGGGAAGATTGAAGGCAGGAGGAGAAGGGGATGACAGAGGATGAGATGGTTTGATGGCATCACCAACTCAATGGACATGAGGTTGAGCAAGCTCCAGGAGCTGGTGATGGACAGGGAGGCCTGGCATGCTGCCGTTCATGGGATCTCAAAGAGTCAGACATGACTGAGCTACTGAACTAAACTGAATGGTGACACAGACATTGATAACAGACTTACAGACATGGCTGGGTGGCAGGAGTTTGCCGGGGGGCGCATGGAGGAGAGGGTTAAATTATATGGAGAAAGTAACATGGAAACATACATTACCATATGCAAAATATAGTCAATTAGAATTTTCTGTATGACTCAAGGTACTCAATCCAGGACTGGGTAGCAACCTAGATGGGTGGGATGGGGAGGGAGGTGGGAGGGATGTTCAATTGGAAGGGTACTTGGGTAGTTCTATGACTTATTCATGTTGATGTCTGGTAGAAACCAACACAGTACCATAAAGCATTTATTGTTCAATTAAAAATAAATAAATCTATTCTCTCATTCCTGACCACACATTCCAAATGTCCAGTTCTAACAGAGTGGCTACTATATGCTCATGTAAACCAAACAGAATTTTATCATAATTAGGAATCTGAGTATGGTGCAAAACAAATGAGCCTGTATTGTTGCTACCTCATAATATATTTCTACTTAGTTTGTAAGTTCAATCAGTTTCCCTATATTTCTCATTTTAATCTTATCTCACTGTCTAAACAAGCATTGAGTTTATTTTTTAAACTAATTATTTTCATTTCAACAAGCCTTCTTTTCTGTAATTGTCTAATTAATCTAGAGTTGGCTCTTCTATGACTCAACTCAGACAAGTCTACTCAGGCAAGATAACCCTGCATGACTGTCTGACCAACAATTTTATGTTACCTATTCTTTTGTTTCTCAGGTAAGTATCATCATTCATTCTCAGATAACATTCATAAGTTTAAGCAGTTCTAGTGTTTTCTCCTTATGACCAGGAGCTAAACTAATTATGTTTTAGACTTTGTTACCTCAGAGTGTGTCTTTAATGACTGGCTAATAGTTCTTTATCCTTTATCAAATCTTCTAGATTTCTAGTTTCTGGGGGAAAAAATGGAGTCAATCTTCTCTTATAATCAATGTACTTATTTTATTCTCTATTGTTAAATATTATTCTAAATCTTATATCAGAAGTGAGACTGATTACAAAGCCAAACTTGTTATATAAATAAATTTGACTTTAACTGTACTATTTATCCATAGTGTTAATTTTGAAATTCCATTATCTTAATGTGAGTCCCAGAATAACTATGAAGAAAATACATGTTGATGGTAAAAACATGTAAGCATTCATTTCAGCAAATAAAAAGATTTGTTGTGACAGGAGATTGCATTTATCATCAGCCACAGATACATAACATGAAGGAAGCCATGCAGAAGGAAGAAAGGGGGAGAGTTCAATTTTTAAAATTATTCCTCACAAATTAAATAACAATAGAAAAAAAGAGAGAGGAAAAACGAAGGATGAAAAGAAGCTGTGTCCATAAAAAGCACACTTTTCCTGTGGGGTAAAGTTCTGGGTTTACCAAAAAGCCTGTTTGGGTTTTTCTTTAAGATTCTATTTTTTTCACAGTCACAGCTTTATCTTCATTTGGTCACATGCACTTTAAAAAACACACACAAACTTGAAAAATACCCAAAGATTGAGAATTAGAAGGGCATAAAACAAGGGGCTTACAAGTACAAAGTATATCCTAAGCTTCAGAACAAATAAAACTAACTGAAAAAACTTTTTTTTCAAAATACGATACTTTGCTTTAAACGATTTTTTTTTTTTTTTAAGGAACAGTGTAGGAACAAAAATTAAGCTTCTTGTGTTTCCTGAGGCAGGGCAGGCTTCTCCCTTCCTTAAAGGCCATCTGCAAAATCCATAAGCCAGCATCTGCTGGCCTTGATGTTCACCCCCAGCCCTGCCCTCTGAAGGTACAGGGCCACCAGGCATCCAGGATGTGGTTGATCTTGATGACCAGCACTTGTCGCTTTCCCAAGAAAAGCTTCTCATTTTTGATGTATGCATCTTTCTTGAGTTTGCCAGCCACAGGTCACTCATCTCCACTGCCATCTTCAGTACAGCTCCTTGACCTGCACATTCTCGCTTTATCTGCATTTCCCTCACTTTATTGCACAGGTTGGAGCCCTCTGTCTCCAGTCTAGACTACAGCAGTGCCACCTTAGTGGTCAAAGGTCTTGTGCTTCATCTCCAGGCTCTTCTTGCTACTGTTGAAGGTGGACATGTCCCAGGACTGTTTGTATCTATTAACATCTTGTCAAAGTCAAGGCAGAGACCTAGTCTCTTGTGATTCAGGCTACCTTCATCTGGCTTTTGCATCCAGATACTTTGTGATAGAGAAGTTCAGCCTGAAGTAGACTATGATGGTAAAGAACAGGAGGTGGAAGGTGGTCACCACCAGCAAGTGCTCCTCGGCATGAGTACCTTGTTGAAGATACAGTGCACCACAATGTCCTAGCGCTGCTCCACCAGGTTCTTCTTGTCAGCCACAATTATGGGGCAGCCAAATGTGTACACATAGGTATAGGGCAGCTTTCTGGGGGCTTGGCTGATATAATAGGCACTCACCACCTGGATATTCTTGGTCCCTTCTGGCAGGATGATCTTCACAGTCAAAGAGTCTATGACTTCCTCATCAAGCACCAGGCTCCAACTCTGTGAATGGAGAGAGGTAGTGCACTTTGTCTCATGCTTGATTTCTTTTAAGTTATACTATTTATGTGAGATTTCATACATATTTGGTTCAGTTCAGTTCAGTCGCTCAGTCATGTCCGACTCTTTGAGACCCAATGAATTGCAGCACACCAAGACTCCCTGTCCATCACCAACACCCGGAGTTCACCCAAACTCATGTCCATCGAGTCGGCGATGCCATCCAGCCATCTCATCCTCTGTAGTCCCCTTCTCCTCCTGCCCCCAATCCCTCCCAGCATCAGAGGCTTTTCCAATGAGTCAACTCTTCACATAACATGACCAAAGTATTGGAGTTTCAGTTTTAGCATCAGTCCTTCCAAAGAACACCCAGGACTGATCTCCTTTACAATGGACTGGTTGGATCTCCTTGCAGTCCAAGGGACTCTCAAGAGTCTCCTCCAACACCATAGTTCAAAAGCATCAATTCTTTGGCACTCAGCTTTCTTCACAGTCCAACTCTCACATCCATACATGACCACTGGAAAAACCATAGCCTTGACTAGACAGACCTTTGTCGGCAAAGTAATGTCTCTGCTTTTGAATATGCTATCTAGGTTGGACATAACTTTCCTTCTAAGGAGTAAGCGTCTTTTAATTTCATGGCTGCAGTCACCATCTGCAGTGATTTTGGAGTTCCCAAAAATAAAGGCTGACACTGTTTCCACTGTTTCCCCATCTATTTCCCATGAAGTGACGGGACCAGATGCCATGATCTTCGTTTTCTGAATGTTGAGCTTGAAGCCAACTTTTTCACTCTCCTCTTTCACTTTCCTCAAGAGGCTTTTGAGTTCCTCTTCACTTTCTGCCATAAGGGTGGTGTCATCTGCATATCTGAGGTTATTGATATTTCTCCCGGAAATCTTGATTCCAGCTTGTGCTTCTTTGAGTCCAGCATTTCTTATGATGTACTCTGTATATACGTTAAATAAGCAGGATGACAATATACAGCCTTGAGGTACTCCTTTTCCTATTTGGAACCAGTCTGTTGTTCCATGTCCAGTTCTAACTGTTGCTTTTTGACCTGCATACAGGTTTCTCAAGAGGCAGGTCAGGTAGTCTGGTATTCCTATCTCTTTCAAAATTTTTCACAGTTTATTGTGATTTACACAGTCAAAGGCTTTGGCATAGTCAATAAAGCAGAAATAGATATTTTTCTGGAACTCTCTTCCTTTTTCCATGATCCAGCATATTAGGGTTTATTATACTTTATAATTGATTTTTGTATTGTTAAGATCTACTGAGATTTAAAGAGTTAATTCTTAGGTAGGTTGATAAGGAGTCCAGGGTCCTCAAGGAGGAGAAAAGGATAAACTGTTTTTCTTCATTCATTTATCTTAGTTTTTTCTTTAAGCCCAGAGCTAATGATTACACAACAAAACAAGTCATCTTGCTCAAGGGTATGTTTTTCCTTAAACTGTATACTAATGATTCTATAAAAACAATGTATCTTGCTCAAGAACACATTTCTCCTTAACAAGAACCTTCTGATGAATCTTATTTTCTTAAGATGTATATTGTGGCAGTAAGTCTGGTAAATGTATGTAAGTCTTGATCAGATTAGCTAGTGAGGCACTCTCCATCCCCCTTCTGATGTCTATGTCAGAAGTTTTCTCTGTCCCTTTTTCACTGTAAGAAAACTTCTGCCACACAAAAACTCTGCATAATCAAGCCGGGTTCCTTGTCCCGAAGCTAAATCTTCTTCAGAGATCATAAGTCCTAAGTGGTTCACTAAGCTATCAAGATCATGCTTCAAGTTTTTCTTTTTATTGGTCTGCTTTATATTTATAAGAATTAAAGAAGTTACTAAAGTTATAAATAACTGTTTGAAATCATAATACATATTTAGAATTAAATCAAAGAAAATGTATATAAAATAATAAAAATGATATCATAATAGCCAATCTTTATTGATAATTCACTATGTACCAGCTAATGGTCTAAGCCCTTTCCCTGTAAAATCTTTTTAAGCAGCTCAAAGATCTCAGTGAGGCAAGTGCTACTAATATTCCCACTTCCCTGGTGGCTGGTAAAGAATCTGCCTGCATTTGGGAGACTTGAGTTTAATCCCTGGGTTGGGAAGATGCCCTAGAGAAGGGAACAGCTACCCATTCCAGTATTGTGGCCTGGAGAAAAGTACATACAATATTACCACTAAAACTAGTAAGTAACAGAAAAAAAAAAAAAAAAGTAAAATGTCCTTAATGAGAAGAAAGTCACCAGCAATCAAAACTGAGAAGGGAATGTCAAAATTAACAAATAGCACCTGCAGAAAATGAATAAATTAGATGCTTATGATGCTTTATTATTTTAAATTATGACACCACTAGCTGAGCTGGAAAGGCTTTTTTTCCCCTAGTATCTTTAAAATTATGAATTCCATCTTGAATGCCTCTTTAAATAAGATTAATTCATAGCATTTCCCATTTAATTGCTTTATCTGTTTTCGTCCATTAGATTCTATTTGAGATTATAGCTTTTATGATAAATTAAATTCTAGGGTTTTATTTTGACATCTAAGTTAATTTTTAATTCTGAAAAAAGTTCTGCCCTATGCAATTTAGTTCTTTTGAAATGCTGAAAAAATTGTATTTGGAGCATGATAAGTTATTCATGAAGCAGGTATTTCGTTGAGCTGTCTTTGAGTTTTCTTTGGACTAAGTCTCTTTCGTGAAAGGCCTCTCTGAGGGATGTTTGTGTATCAGCTCTTCCTATGATTTCCAAAGGGAGATTTCTCAGAGGAAGTTGCTTGGTTGGAGTGCATCTGGATGACAGGGTAGAACTGAATCCCTACACTGCCTTCACTTAACTGAAAAGGCTTTTGAGTCTTTCATATGGGTGATTCCCTGTAAATTAGTCTGGGTTTAGCCATGCAATCAAAGCCTCTCTAAGAATTATAGGAATAAAAATATAATGTGGGAATTAGGACTTAAGAAGAGCAAGAAGAGTGAAGGTCAGAATGACTGCAGTCACAAGTTTGGCATAAGTTATTGATGACTTTGGCCTGAAGTACTGAGGTAGGTGGTTAGCTGAGAAATCCATTTAATTCTCAAGTTTACAGAACTATCCAATCATTATCCCAGTCTACTGCATCAGAGTAGGAGTGCATAGGTGAATCTGCGAAGCCATACCAGTTGGCCTCCGTGACTTTCCTGTTCCCTTCCACTTTCTAAATCTGGAGCTGTAACAGAAGAGAGGATTCTGGGAAATGTAGTATCTGGCTTTTCCTCACCAGTGTAGATGAAATGTTAGACACTGATGGTGATGATGCCCACCGATGGCAGTGCAACCTCTCCTATGAGATACAGAATGAAATGGGTCATCACATGAAAAAAAAAACAAACAATGAAAGTCCTATACTCTTCCGTATGTTTAATGAATCTTTAAGTATCATGATATGTTGAAAATCAACTCAGGTACTGTCAGTTATTATTTGAACATCTATTTTGTAACTGGCATTATGGTAGGCACTAGGTTATTTCAAGGCACCCAATCAGATTTCCTCTAAATTTTTAAATTTTACCTAAAAGTTGACACACTTTGTCTGTTGAAAAGTGGCAGAATTTCTAGAGCATTTTGATAGATTTTTTTAAAAAAATAATCTGATTATTTGAAATCAGCATTGACCCAGACATTTTAAGGCATTTGAAATCATGATTGTTCCACACATTTAAGACTTACAATGGGTGTCAACCTGAAGAAAACAGGATAAGGATAAAATCTACTATTTACATTTGAGCCATTTGGGTTTGAATAGCTCCTAGGAAGTTAACCCTTCCAGAGACTACAATGTACAGCCTTTTGCCTCAAAGCTGTTTTAAGTTTTTGGCTGTGTATTCAGTTCAGTTTAGTTCAGTTCAGTCACTCAGTTGTGTCCAGCTCTTCGCGACCCCATGAATCACAGCACACCAGGCCTCCTTGTCCATCACCAACTCCCGGAGTTCACTCAAGCTCACGTCCATTGAGTCGGTGATGCCATCCAGCCATCTCATCCTCTGTCGTCCCCTTCTCCTCTTGCCCCCAATCCCTCCCAGCATCAGAGTCTTTTCCAATGAGTCAATTCTTCGCATGAGGTGGCCAAAGTACTGGAGTTTCAGCTTTAGCATCATTCCTTCCAAAGAAATCCCAGGGCTGATCTCTTTCAGAAGGGACTGGTTGGATCTCCTTGCAATCCAAGGGACTCTCAAGAGTCTTCTCCAACACCACAGTTCAAAAGCATCAATTCTTCAGTGCTCAGCTTTCTTCACGGTCCAACTCTCACATAGTTCTCTACAGTAGCCATCTGTGTCCAGAAAGTCCTTGCTGACAAATAGTCTATAGACTTTGGAATCTTCGGAGGCAGATACCATATCTAGGATGTATTCTATTCTCATTGACTAACAACATACTATCTACATGGAAAAGATGCAACATAAGTGTATAGAATTAGTATTTACAGTAATTCCAACAATGGTCCTAGACTGTATCGAGGAAATGTGCCTGTGCCCTCTGGGAAAGTGATAGTGTTTCTTCCAAAATACCTCACAGAACGGCATTTATCTTTTTCCTGTATGAACTGACTTCTTGCTACTCTCTCATAATCTCCTCTGCTTTCCCCTTTGCTCCATCACTCTAACCTCATTGACCTTCTCATTCTTCCTGGAACTTGTGAAGCACTCTTCCACATAGGACATCTGAAATTCCCTTTGCCAGGAAAGTTCATCTCCACAATAATATCTCAATGGGAATGTTGCCCAAGAAAACCAAAGCATGTCCTAAATGTAACTACTGGAAGTTAGGATCTAATTTAGGTCACAGGGTCTCAGGAACTCCATTTAACTGTTGAAACTAAATACTGTAATGTAATAAAGGCTGATTTGACTTGTTAAATTAAAAAAAAAAATCTTCATAGCATTCTCTCTTTCCCTCTCTCTCTCTCTACCTCCTACTAGCTAATCTGAAATTTTTATTTCCTCCATTCAATAGTTGCCTGATACAGAATAGAAGCTTAATAAATATCTTTGAAGGAATGAATAAATAAACATCAGATTTCAATTAACTTAATGTTCTTTGACTCACAGTGAGTATTTCAGTGAGAATGTGGCCCCTGAACCTAATCAGTAGTCCCCTATGAATCCTGTAGTGTCACCAAGGAAGGTGCTTTCTTTCTTTGTTTTCAATATTGATGGAACTGGTGTAGTCTGGAAAAGTGTGCATGATAAAATGTCATTACTAAAAAGTGTATGGCTAGGTTTAAAGCTTTGGGAATCTAACCCATATTCCTATTTAGTGGTAACATATCTGAGTTCTCCCCTGGTAGTTCAACTGGTAAAGAATCAGCCTGCAATGCGGGAAACCCCAGTTCGATTCTTGAGTGGGGAAGATCCCCTGGAGAAGGGAATAGCTACTCACTCCAGTATTCTAGCCTGGAAATGCCATGGTCTGTATAGTCTGTTGAGTCTCCACTGAAAGTTGGACACAACTGAAAGACTTTCGCTTCACTTTATCTGATGACACTGTATTTCAATATTTTTAAAGTCACCTGAACCTACAAACAGTTTTCCAGAAGCTCATCATTTTAGCTCATTAGATATTTAATCATATTATAAATTTTGGATTCTTCCAAATTTTTTCCTGGCATTGTTATTCACTTCATATTTCACATAGAAGTTATTATTTAATAAACACTCAATAAAAACCCCACTCAACTGTACTGTGATAAGGAGAATGCATTTTAAATTTTTCAAAATAAAGTTCCCAAACTGTTTAATCAATTGACTAAAACATATTAAAATATCTATGTAACCAACAATATCCTAAATAATTTGTTATCTGTAGAGATATTACAATGGTAAAGGTGTTTATATACTAGATGAATATAAAAAAGAAACAGTTGAAAAAGAAAATTAGTGCTAATCTGGAAGCCTCTGATGACAAGTGCAAAAACAACTGAGAGAGGAGAGATTGCTATAAACTGGTGCCATAAGGGAAATTTTCCTGGCGGAGAAGGGCCTAGAAGAACAGAGAGAACCTAGCTAGAGGCATAAATAATTTGCACAAACCAAACTGCCTGCAATAAATAAATGGGGTAAAAAAAATGATAATCAAAGCTTGCTCCAATTTTGGCTTACTTCTCTGCATCTTATTCATTTTGGTCTCTGATTTCTGACCTGTGAAATGACTCGTGATGTTTATCTTCTGGGACTCGTAGGAAGATTTACGAAGATGGAACGTGACAGCTCCTGGCAATATGATCACTTATTAACTGCTTGTTTGTTCATTCTTGGAAGATGTTTCTCTCTTCTGTACGAGTCATATAGTTAGTTTATTAAAAATAAGAAAACCAAGGGAAAGTTGTGACTTTCACTGGGACAAAATCAAAAGTATAAGATGAGTGTTTCACGTGCTTGTAGGATCAGTCCAGACACCTCCTCCAGCCTATCAGTTGAGCAGCCCACACTCTGAAATTGGATGTTGCATTACCAAGAAATATATTTCATTTTGTTATGTATCTGTTTTTTTCATGAAAACTTGAGGAAAAGAAACCTGTTCTTACTACCCCACAGTCCCTGCCATTACCCAGAGTTCTTTCACAGAAACCTCTAACAGAAATGCAAATCAAGACCACTATGAGGTACCATTTCACGCCAGTCAGAATGGCTGCGATCCAAAAGTCTACAAATAATAAATGTTGGAGAGGGTGTGGAGGAAAGGGAACCCTCTTACACTGTTGGTGGGAATGCAAACTAGCACAGCCACTATGGAGAACAGTGTGGAGATTCCTTAAAAAACTGGAAATAGAACTGCCTTATGATCCAGCAATCCCACTGCTGGGCATACACACTGAGGAAACCAGAAGGGAAAGAGACACGTGTACCCCAATGTTCATCGCAGCACTGTTTATAATAGCCAGGACATGGAAGCAACCTAGATGTCCATCAGCAGATGAATGGATAAGAAAGCTATGGTACATATACACGATGGAGTATTACTCAGCCATTAAAAAGAATACATTTGAATCAGTTCTAATGAGGTGGATGAAACTGGAGCCTATTATACAGAGTGAAGTAAGCCAGAAGGAAAAACACCAATACAGTATACTAATGCATATATATGGAATTTAGAAAGATGATAACAATAACCCTTTGTACGAGACAGCAAAAGTGAAGCTGATGTATGGAACAGTCTTATGGACTCTGTGGGAGAGGGAGAGGGTGGGAAGATTTGGGAGAATGGCATTGAAACATGTAAAATATCATGTATGAAGCAAGATGCCAGTCCAGGTTCAATGCACGATACTGGATGCTTGGGGCTAGTGCACTGGGACGACCCAGAGGGATGGTATGGGGAGGGAGGAGGGAGGAGGGTTCAGGATGGGGAGCACATGTATACCTGTGATGGATTCATTTTGATATTTGGCAAAACTAATACAATTATGTAAAGTTTAAAAATAAAATAAAATTAAAAAAAAAAAAGAAATGGGCTTCCATATACAAAACTCAACTTGCTTTTATCACGAACTCTGTTTAACTAAGTTTACTTTGGACTGAATGATTGAATGCCCTAAAATTCAAATGTTAAAGCATTAACCCCCAACATGATGGTATCAGGAAGTAGGGTGTCATTGAGAGGGGATTAGGTTTAGATGATGTCATGAGGTTCTCATGATGGGATTTTATCCCTTATAAGAAGAAACCCAAAAGGCTTTCCCTCTCTCTCCTCCCTGTAGCCATATGAGATACAGCATCTACAAGAAGGCAGCCATCTACAAACCAAAAAGAAATTCTTCACCAGGAACTAATTAGATCCGCACCTTGATCCTGGACTTCCCAGTTTCCAGAACTATGAGAAACAAATAAATGCTTGTTGTTTAACTCACTCAGTCTGTGGCATTGTGCTATGGCAGCCCAAGGTGACTAAAATAAAGTTCTTGGGAAAATCACAGAGATCAATGTCATGGTACTGCAGATGAATGAAATGAAACTCAGAACTAAACCTTCTATTGTGCACCCCAGATACTTAACTTGAAAAAAATCATTGAAATATCTGCTAGTAAAATGTAGCTTTCTTCTTCCAACTGAATAATTTATCTTCCATAGCTTCTATCCTTTTATAATATTTTCTAAGAATGATTGTATTATTTTTCTAGTTGCAAATCATATGCGGTTTCTAGAATTAAGAAAAATGGCCTTAATTCTCTTCCCTCTGCCTTGTACTTCATCTTATTAACTCACAGTTTTCTGTTCTCAGTCCCCAGCTTCAAACCCTCATCCTATATAACCTGTTTTTTTTTTTTTTCCATCTTTTAATTTAATTTTCTGTGGTGATCTGATCCTCTCGGATCAGCCCCAGTCATCATAGGACGGATGGCAGCAGACTTGGTGTTGGACAAGCAAATTCCAGTGACGGGCACTAGCGGGCACACACAAAACCAGAGGGACGCTTCATGCAGGCAATGATGTCAGCTCACTCCCACCCCCTTGCTCAGAGCTCACTGCTTTAAATGGAAGTCCTCTGTAAACATTCATTCCGATGGATTTATTCAACAGTGTGTAAAGCAGAGCTGAGTTTGTTACTATAGATATGGTTGGGGCTCTTACAGAGTAGCATAATGCTTCATCAGCTGCCACACCAAACACACCCAGGTGACACATAGTATCTACTCACAGGAGTCGGGGGTCTTTTATGGCAGAGCAGAGATGGGGGAGGTTTGCTGGAGAATTTGTTTTCATAATATTCTGAGTGGGTTAAAGTTTATGAAGATTTTAAATCATCTCTTTTAGCTTAAATTATCTTTTTTTTTTCCCTTTTGCCCATCCCTGTCTCCAAAGAAAGTGATAAGCCTGTCAAAGAAGGAATTAATTAAGCAAATCAATCAGTCAGTTTTATTAAGGAATTACAAAGCCCAAGTGGAACATTAATTATTCAGATAATGGGACATCTTTGAGCCTTTCTTTTCCATTATTGATAAGCTGCTATCTATCATCCGGACTGCCATAGTACTGATTTAGTTGTGAATGAAGCCAGGTCATTCAGCCAGAGCATATGGTAGTTATGAGCACTGTTGGGAAGCTGGAAGCAAAAGAAGGACCTGGGGCTCTCTTCCCTCAGCATGAGTACAAATGGTGACCATTGCAAGACAAGGACCAGGGCTTAACTGCAGACATTGAAGTGAAAGGCTTGCCGTGTTGCTGCCATCCGTCTGACCAATGATGGCCACTGAGGTAATGATGTTGGGGCTTCTTCTCCTTCACCACAACTAGATTTCTTCTTCGTCTTAGAAAAACAGCTAATGTCACATTTATATTAAAGCTAATGTCACTGTTTAATAACTAAAATTTTTAAATGCCCTGCATTTAACATCTAGAGAAACTAAATTTTTTTTTTTCCTCTGCAGCATTTGGGTGACAAAAGATTTCTTTTAACATCATAATTTTCTATAACAACCTTGGTTTTAGTGTGTGTATACATATAGGAGAAGGAAATGGCACCTCACTCCAGTATTCTTTCCTGGAGAATTCCATGAAGAGCCTGGAGGGCTGTAGTCCATGGAGTCACAAAGAGTCGGATAAGACTGAGTGACTAACACACACATGTGCATGTGCACACACACACACAAACACACACACATATATGTATATAGAGAAAGAGACATGAACAGGATTAAAAGTGTAGGATTAAAAATTTTGCTCAGATCTTGTCTGATTTGTGTCAGAATCTCAATTACTTATTCATTCTTTCATCAAAGATTTATTGAGTAGCTACTATGTGCTGAATTCTGACAATGCAAACACTGAGACTTCAAGGTACTCATGGTGCTATGATAGAGCACTTACTAATAAAAAATATATTTTTTTAATTCAGATAAGCCATCAGTACCTCAAAAGTAAATTCAAAATAAAACAGAATCTAAAATCTCAGTGCAACAAAACAATCACATCAGTAAGTAAAATAAACAAATTATTTTTTCATAAATCACAGAAGAGAATATATGAAACCAAAAGGGTCCATTGAAACTTAGAAGAAACTCCTATGGAATAAAAGGATATAAGGCTGGCAAGGGGAGATATTCTGGGCAGAGCATGAGAGTTTAAGAACATTCCTCACACTTTTTATCACTAAATGGCTTTGTTTAAAGCTCACTGGCCACAGATAGACACATTTCTTAAACTTTATGGGCTCAAGCCAAATCTAAAAACACTAACAATATATCTCAATACTTAGAAAATTCAGGAGTCAGCAGCAGCTTATTGCAAAACTGTTAGGCAACATTGTGAAACTACCTCCTTCTAAGTGATATCTCCCTCTCCTGAACGCTTATAAGATTTTGTATTACTCATATGCCACTTAGCATATCTTGTGGCTATTTAGGCAAAGGCTTTAAGTGTGACACCATATTAAAATCTCCTTAGAGCAAAAGCAGAAGTGTGAGCAGTAAGATAAAACATTGATAAATTGAACTCATTAAAAATAAAAATGTTTGCTTTTGTAAGCAAGGTCTTCTAGTTAAAGGTGGTGGATCAATACTCATGCTCATCTTTTGCTCATCTCCTCTCTTCAACACCCTACTAAAATTTAAAATGTTGTTCTGAAAAGGCAATAAAAAGCAAACACAAAATGTAAAAACCAACAGAAAATATACTGTGAATAGAATCATCATTTTATAAGAAATGCCTGAACATTTCTAGAAACTGAAAAACAATCAGAGAAGATGTAACTGATACCAAAAGATGAGAACGTCACTGGTTTCAAAGCACATAAAGCCATGAAGTGATTTCCGGGCAACAAGAGAGCTCTTCAGTTTGTTTTCATAGAACCTAAAGAACTTCTAGATTCAGAGAAAGTATGAACAACCTACTTCCTACTCCCTTCCCTGCAAGAAGTGGGCTTGCTTACATGTTTCACACTCTTTCTGATTTCTCACTCTTAACACTTTGTCCTCCGTTGTGATGACTGTGGTGGTTCTTTGCCTGTTGTGACTCCTTTTAAATATCAGTTCAACGAAACATGCCCAAGAACCATTTCTCTCACACTATACTGCCCTTACTCCTTTGGGTTTTGTCGAAGTTTCCATTTCTAGACCCATTTGCCTGAAAGCTTGGCTAAATTCTCAGTTTGCCCTCCCAAGTCTTACCACATTTCCAAGACACTAACCATTTTTTTTATGGGCATCTAATGTATTTGGGGCTCATTTTAAAAAATATTTGTGCAGCCTCAAGCCTGGTGAATTGGAAAGAGCACTGGAACATACATTAGAAGTTCTTGACTTAATACTTAACTCAGCCACCAGCTCTCCCAAAGACCTTGAACTCTGAAGACTGGCTGAGCTGTTATTTGTCTCTTTTGAACTTTAATTCAAAATCAAACCTGACTAAGTGTCTGATCATTGAAGCACTTCTCCAAAGAGTCATACACTCATCCAAGCAATTTGGCCAACAGTTTCTTAGAGTTTTCTGAACAGTTCCATGGAAATTTGGACTTTTCAAAGAATGGTTTTTGACAATCACTGCCATGAAATCATGGCATTGACTTAACAAAACTCATTTAATCTTCATTCATTTATTTCACAAATATTTACTCTCAAGACTAAGTACCAATCTTGATAAAAGTCTATAAAAATAATCCTGGGAATAGAAGATAATTGTTTCTTCACCCTCGAAGTGTTATTATGATTCTCAAGCCCTCAAAATGGAAACAAGCTCAGTGCCTCCCACACCGCTCCCTACACACACAGTCTCACTTTCCATTCACCACACAGAACCACCCAGTTTCACAAATCTTCCCATCTCTGTGCTGCTGGTTTTTTAGCAGAGTGCCCCTCCAGCGGCAGCAGGGGCTGGGCCTCAGCTGGACAGTCATTCTCAATTTGTCTCAGCCATGTTATTTCCCCCACCAGCCATTTCAGAGCACATCACAGCCACCTGTCATTTCTCCATTGTTCTTCCATCTCATCTATTTTTTAGTATTTTTCTCAACAGTTCCTCCAGAGGCTCTCATTAAGTGCTAAGCTGATTAACCTCCTGTTTCTGAGGAGTGGAGCTGTGGTAAGCTGCATGGACTTGCAAGAGGGCCCCCTCCCTGGGAGTAAACTGGTCTAGCTCCAGTCAGTTTACACACCTGTCACAGCTCACAACTGAACTTGGCACCTACTTGGGTTAGTTTTCTTTTTTTTAAGCTTCTGGTCTTTTTTTTCCAGACAAGGATACACCATGGCCCCAATCATCACCACTCGCTGACAATATCTGTGATTGAAATATCTCAGTCCACAGAAGCTTGAAAGTTCTGCCATCATCTGTGATTTTGGAAGGCTTGTCCATAATTATACAAATAACAATGAGAAACCTGAAATTGAAAGACAGACTTAAGTTACAAACCTTAGTTTTTTGCTCTTATACCAAGCTGCCTTCCTTCTACTCTTATTCAAAAAAAAAAAAAGAAATGTCTTTAAACATGTGGTACTTTTTTGTTTTCTGGAGAAGGAAATAGCAACACACTTCAGTATTCTTGCCTGGAGGATCCCATGGACAGAGGAGCCTGGAAGGTTACAGTCCATGGGGTCACAAGAGTCGGACGTGACTAAGCCACCATGACCACTTTTTGTTTTCAGAGCATCTTCACATACATGATGGCCATGTCTCGCCCAGTGCAAGAATCACAATCCTCATGTGCCTGAGAGCCAGCTAGCCCATCTTTTGTCTGCTTTCAGCGTGGACAGCTCCACTAGCTAGGCCTAACTTGTCATCACAGTAATGCACACTATTGTGAGTCTAAAATTAACAGCCAAAAACAAAGACCCATGGCTAAGATATAATTTTCCCAAATAAGAAAATTAAGCTCCTAAGTTTAGCCACTGTCTCACCTGCTATTCATGAGATGGCCATGTTCTGTCCCTCATGGTTGCTCTCCATCAAGCCTGTGGACTGGGACGGCAGTAAAAGAGGGTACAAAAGTAAAACATCTTGATTCTACCACCTCTTTGGCTACTGCCTCTGGCACATTAGTAAATATTCCTTGCTGTCTACTGTTCACACTGAATCTGATGCCTTAATTAACCAAGCAGGAGAGATGGTCCTCATTCCTTTCACAGAAACTAGTGAAGTTTGCTCCAAAGAAGATTTCAGAACTTTTATGTTCAAATACTTGTGTCACACAAGGTAGAGTGAGCATGGGGCAATGACATCTCTTCTAGTTCCTTAATTTGTCTATAGCCTTAAAAAAGAGAGTGGGGGTTTTTCTGGTGGCCCAGTAATTAAGAGTCTGCCTTGCAATGCAAGGGACACAGGTTCAACCCCTGTCAGGGAACTTAAATTCCACATGCTGTGAAGCAACTAAGCCTGCACGCTGTGATACTGAGCCTGCACACCACAACCGGAGAGCCAGCACAACTCAGCAACAAGATTCTGTGTGACACAATGAAGATCCCGCCTGCTGAAGCTGAGACCTGATACAGCCGAATTAACTCATGAATTTTAAAAATAAAAAAGAGGGTGACTTTACTGCCTACGTCTGCTGGCCCTTCTCCAGGCCTCTGGGTGTGGCCTTGATATTCATTCTTTCATAGCGAACTGTCACCTGTTTGTCTCCAAACTCTGCAGCCCTCTGCCCCCTATCACCATCCTCCACTTGCATTCTTCCTTCCCTCCCTAGAGCATGGCATGAAAATCTTTAAGGCCTAAGTCTACTCAGGACTTTCCTGGTGTCTCAGATGGTAAAGAATCTGCCTGCAATGTAGGAAACCGAGGTTCAGTGCCTGGGTTGGGAAGATCCCCTGGAGAAGGGAATGGTTACTCACTCCAGTGTTCTTGCCTGGAGAATCCCATGGATATGCACATCTGATAATTTCTCACCCTCCTCTCTGGTAATAAATACCAAGGCTATCCTTCACCTATTTTCTAGAAGTCAAAGCTTGATTCTCACAATTATTGAGGAGGTACTTAAAAAGTGGTATGTATGAGACATTAATATTCTTCCCAATTACATATTTCTTTGCTTTAATAACAGGTCAACCAACAAAGCTAATACGATTATAATGTAAAAGCATTATCCCCCTTCTCAGCTTGAATCTGCAAGCTTTCTGAGTCACTCCTTTGGTGAAGTGAACATGCTCTTGATGCCCTCAGCTTCTCCACGAATTTCTTTTCATGGTCAATTATGACCTCCTTATCCCCATTTACAATCTAATTATTAAGACTTGGGGTTTGGAAACAAACAGGTATGAGGGACAATGAAAGATGGGTCCCTCTGTTCATGTCCCTGGTAACCAGTGAGCCAACTTGATGTCAATTCTCCCTAAAACTGGTAATGTCCTCCTCCCTCAGGGAGTGAAAGCTGCTACCAGGTCCTGTGGGCTTTCCAATACACACTCCAGGATCTTGCTTCAGATGTGTGAGATCCCCCATCCATTAAACCACTGATGTCTCTTGCTGCCTCCAGGCTTTTTGCTCCATCTTAAATCTGGGCAAACACAGATATTGTCAGCCTGTGGGGTGCAGCCCAACATCTCGGGTTCTTAACACCTAACTGTCTCGGCACTTTACACTCAACCTTCAGATCTCTTGTATCTAAAATATCTCCCTAAGTGTTTTTCAGCCCAAGCTGAAATCAATCTTCTGGTTTCAAATTATGAAAAACAAAATTTTGGCATTAAATAGCTTATAGTCACCCATCAGACAACCAGTCACTGAAGCCTCATTTTTTTTTTCTCTATGAAAGCTTGAATTCTTATACTAATGCATATATATGGAATTTAGAAAGATGGTATCAATAACCCTGTATATGAGACAGCAAAAGAGACACTGATGTATAGAACAGTCTTTTGGACTCTGTGGGAGAGGGAGAGGGTGGGATGATTTGGGAGAATGGAATTGAAATATGTATAATATCATATATGAAACAAGTCGCCAGCCCAGGTTCTATGCATAATACTGGATGCTTGGGGCTGGGGCAATGGGATGACCCAGAGGGATGGTATGGGGAGGGAGGAGGGAGGAGGGTTCAGGATGGGGAACACGTGTATACCTGTGGCGGATTCATTTCAATATATGGCAAAACCAATACAATATTGTAAAGTTAAAAAATAAAATAAAATAAAAAATAAAGGCTATCATCAAAAAAATAAATATGGCTATGTTTTAGAGAGTAACATTAATTTGGTTTTTAGTTATCAAAATATTGGTGTGAATTTGTTTACCTAGGATCTTTCTTGAGATAAGAAACTGTGGTGATAAAAAATCCAGCTAATGAAGAAAGTGGGGTCTCAAATGTGCAAATTCCATCAGATGCCTTCAGAGAAGTAATATGCTGCATACGGGGAGATGTGAGAAGGACAGGAGAAGCAGGTCATGGGGCCAGGAAGGGGACTGGGGCATGTAAGCTCTAGTATGTATCTCTGCAGGTACTCTGTCGGGCACCCTCTGGAGTGCACCTCACTAATCTTCACAAAAACCCTACCACACAAATATTGCTACCCGTCTGTATCATGCTGTAGCAGAGAGACTTTAATTTCATGATTGCTTAGACTAAATCCTGAGAGGAATCTCAGGATTACTGAGCCAACCCATGATGATACAGAAATTAGAATCTAAGTTTTCCTCCAAAGTCCATCTCTTTCTGACCTGTCCACTTGCCCCCGTAATAAGGGCAAAGCTGAGCACTTTGCTATCATAGTTCAAGTGGCCTTGAGGTCTGTTGGATGACATTAGATGCTGCTAAGTAAACCTGTAAACTGCTGTCCTATCTTTGTAACAGATTCACCTTTGGTAAATTGTGAAGCCGAGAGAGTTTGTTGGTATGATTTCCACCCTCTTCTTTTCCCTTCTGCTCCAGGTGCCCACTTCTGGCCTCTGTCCCTCACTTAAATCCACTTTTAGCTCCTGTCTTCACAGTGTGGTTTCCTGCTTTCTCCCCATCTACTCCTCACCCTGAAATTTGATATTGCTTGCACTCCTGGGAACCTCTGACAATCACCAGCATAGTGAACTGCAGGTGCTGACAGGCGTGTGGCATATATTTCAGGTGTGTGGGTTTAGAATCACTTGCCTTAAAAGAGAAGTTTCTGAAGAAGAAGTTGCACAAGGATTGTCACAAGGATTAGAGCTAAAACTAAAGGAATAAAGTGTGAAGAGCAAGTTTTCAGGCATGTGGCATTGGGAAGGGTGAGAGGTCCCTGCTGGTGTTTCAAGATCCCTGAGATCATTCCACAGAGGCAAGAGGTTAGTCCCTAAGTTAATTTCTGAAACTTAAACATACTTCCTCACATTATAGAAAATTAAACTTGATTTCTAGCCTTTTAGACATAGTTTCCTAAAAGGCAAAAAAAAGTAGGTTTCATTTCCTCTTCATTGAGCCCAATCCAGAATCCTCATGACCCCATCCCTACTCTGGAGCAAGTAGCTACATTTGGAAGAGTTGTAGTAAATGTTTAACCCTAAGTTTTTGTGCCACTTTCTTTTTTCTTAGTCCACAGACATTAACTATATCTGTGGCAGTGTTGACTAATTTTTTCTTCAGTAATTTCTTTTGCAGCAAGCATGATTCTAGGTCAGCATCATTAGAATCATTCGAGACTGGCTGCATGCCAACCTCTTTGTAATTTCTCTTGGCACCCAGGGAGAGGATCACTCTGAAGTTTTTCTGAGGATCCCAGAAGATCACTCTGGGGGCTTTCAGCAAGTGACTGAAAGCTCTGAGTGACTGAAAAGTCACTTGGTTTGGCAAGTGACTTTGGGCAAATTGTGTAACCTTTCTGGGATGCAATTTCTTCATCTATAAAATACAGGTAATAGTGTCTTGGGAATATCCCACATAATATATCTGTCCTTGCTTACAGCATGTTATAACTTTCCAGAGGGGACTCAATGATTTTTTCTTTTTTTGCATTACTCCATCCTTCTACTTTGCATAGATAAGAGGTCTTACAAAAATACTACAACTTTCCAAAGATTATTTAAAATTGGATAGCAGATACAAAGTTGTGCAACTTTTGTAGGATGGATAACTGTGGCAAAACCAATTTTGCTCTGTTTGGATCTGAAGTCTATACAAGGGTGACACTGTGTACTATTATGTAATCCATTAAGAATATCCTTTCACTTTGTGTTTTTTTTGTTTTTTGTTTTTTTTTTTTTTGCCTTAGGTATGAGCATGTCAAGAAGTTAACAAAGCACTTGTAGCTTATGATTTTAAAAGTCTCATTTGGAACATGAAATACCTCTTCAATATAGTGTGAAGAACATAGAAGCATGGACTGTAGTAGGACATGGTCTAAAGGACAACATGACTGACCTCAAGAATATTAAAATTCCACTTCAGTAACCACTCAATCTCCTTCAGCTCAAGACATTATCCTTGCTCAATCATTTAAATTTTGTCTTCAGATATAGAGAAACTTGAGATATTTATAATGAAATCCTTGGCATAGTGAAGAAAATTCTATAAATACACAAATAATTCTGGATTTTATTCTTAGTGAAATGTATTTTTTCAAGAGTAATTATACTGATTCTTTCTCTTTTACAAATAAAGATTACTGTCATTTGTTTTCCTTTTTTTGAAATACATTCAGTGAAATAAACCATTTTCTTCAAGGAAAAAAAAGAGTTAAAACAGCAGCTTGCTTATAAAGTTGATGAAAAAACACAATAATACAAAATAAAAAGCTATTTGTAGCAGCAAGCACATATTCTATACTCAATTAATGCTACCTAGTAATAAAATCCACATTTCTTAACCAATCATTCTCCCTTGTAACAAGATTCTGCAGATCCTAGGGGGAAGAACCTCTTCCTTTGGAGGCATTATAAACATTTTCAAAAGTCATTTTTCCCAATATTTGCTTATTATAAAGATAAATAAATAAAAATATTTAAAGCCATAATAAGCTAAGTCTAATAAGCTTGGTATCTGTCCTGCAATTTTCATGCAATGAAACAGTCACTGATCATTCAGAAGGATGTCAGCCAGCAGAATGAAATTTTCTTCCAAGTTACAAGCCAAACAGCAGAGGGTCATAGATTCCAAATATCTGACCCAACTCCCAAGAATAAGTAGAAGGAAACAATTCTAAACTTCTTAAGAGCATTTGCTCAAAGAAATTAACTCACTCTGAACCAGCAGCCTCATTGTTTAAGCTTAGAGAGACACCATCATCAATCAATTCAACCAAATTGTGCTGCGTCTTCTAAGGGTGTGAGTGAAGCCAGCACAATAAAACTAACTGATGCATTTACTAAATATATTCTCTGAGAAAGAATTAGGCAGTACAGTTTCATTTTTACATCACTACCCCAATTTTGGAAGAGCTTAATCTGGAAAATTTCCTGTAATTTATTTATGTCTTCTGACAGTCTGTCCCTTAGGAATGAAAATAAACTGATAATATAATTACACTCAGGTCTTAAGGACATCATGAATTAGCTTTTCTAGAAGGAATGGTCTTTTAAAAGAGGCATCCAGACAGGGCAGTGGTTCATCAAAAGCAGTAAAGATTAGCAAATTTTCAGACAACAGCAGATGATATATTTGAAGACAGAAAATTATATGGCATCCATCAAATTATATCACCTAAATAAATCTTCAAATACATAAGTGTTTCCCTAGCTGTTTATTCATTTACACAGAACTGTTTAGTTTAGAACATAGCGTTGTCAACTTTAGGTGCTAGAGCAAAATAGACATTCAACGATAGATTAAAAATTGCTGTGAGTACAAAGTGTCTCGAGAGTGTGTAATCAGGACCTGAAGAAGTTTGGGGAGTCAGGGAATGCTTCCTTGAAGGTTTCTTACTAAGTTTTAGTAGAAATTATATATGAAAGGGAGTTTGACAAGAGAGAAAAAAAGCACTTCAAGAGAAAAGACTAATACCTGTTAAGGCCCCGAGGCAAGACAAGCCTGCCTTTACAAAGCACTGACTGAGAGGAGATTGGTAGGAATAGAACACACAGCATGAAAGAAGAGGCTTCTCAAAAGGTTAATAAGGTAGGCAGCAGACAGAGCCCTCTACCACCCCCCGCCCCCAGGCCTTACTCCTTTCTAAATGAAGATCAATGGAAACCAGAAAATATTTAAAGCAAGAAAAAGAGAAGAATGAATGGGGAGGATCTCTTAGGAATCCATAGCAGAGGCCTAGAGAGAAATGACAAGAGTGTGCACAGAATGGATGCAGGAGATGCAAGGGAGTGGAAGAACAAGGTAAGAACCAATACATTTTTCTGCTTGGTTGTATATGGAAGCTGAAAACAAGGGGACAGAAGGAAAATTCTTAGTTCTTTGATTTGCTCAGCTGGCTGGATGATGATGCCCTTATTCAGACAGGGCTTTCTGGGAATCCCAGGGGCTTTCATTTCAGTGCACTATGCTCACAGTTTGATCTCCTCTTCTGCTTTGCAACATAGTAATTATGGGCAAAGCATATCAGGAGGAAACCAAAAACCTTGTATTAATAGCTTAGGAAAAATAAAATAAATATTTTAATGGACCACAAAAAGAACAGAAACACAAGATGAAAACATAAAATAAAGCTGCAGGTTTTGTCATCACAGATTCACAGACAGATAGAGGGGACTTCCCTGGCAGTCCAGTGGTTAAGACTATACCTGCCAGGGCACAGGTTCAATGGCTAGCCCAGGAACTCAAATACCACATACCTTGGGGCAGCTAAGTCCATGTGCCACAACTAATGAAACCCACACACCTTACAGCCTAGGCTCTGCAGCAAGAGAAGCCACAGCAATGAGAATCTGTACAACTATACTGGAACTAAAAAGTAGCCCCTGCTCACCACAACCAAAAAAAGCCTGCACGCAGCAAAGAAGACCCCACATAGCCAAAAATAAATACATTTTGTGGTTGGTCAGTCACTAAATCCTGTCCAACTCTTTGCAACCCCACGGACTGCAGCACACCAGACTACCCTCTCCTTCACTATCTTCCGGAGCTTGCTCAAATTCTTGTCCATTGAGCTGGTGATGCCATCCAACCATCTCATTCTCTGTCATCCCCTTCTCCTCCTGCCTTCAATCTTTCCCAGCATCAAGGTCTTTTCCATTGAGCTGACTCTTTCAAACAGGTGGCCAAAGTATTGGAGCTTCAGCTTCAGTATCAGTCCTTGAAATGAGTATTCACTCTTGATTTCCTTTAGGACTGATTGGTTTGATCTCCTTGCTGTCCAAGAAAGGGACTCTCAAGAGTTTCTCCAGCATCACAGTTCAAAAGTATCAATTCTTCGGTGCTCAGTCTTCTTTATGGTCCAACTCTTACATCCATACGTGACTACTAGAAAAACCATAGCTTTGACTAGGCGGACTTTTGTTAGCAAAATGATGTCTCTGCTTTTTAATATACTTTCTAGTTTATCATAGCTTTTCTTGCAAGGAGCAAGCATCTTTTCATTTCATGGCTACGGTCACTGTGTGAGGTAATTTTGGAGCCCAAGAAAATAAAATCTGCCACTGTTTCCACTTTATCCCTATCTATTTGCCATGAAGTGATGAGATCAGATTCCATGATCTTTGTTTTTTGAAAGTTGAGTTTTAAGTCAACTTTTTCGCTCTCCTTTTTCACCTTCATGAAGAGGCTCTTTAGTGCCTCTTCACTTTCTACCATTATGGCGATATCATCTGCATGACTGAGGTTGTTGATATTTCTCCCAGAAGTCTTGATTCCAGCTTGGAATTCATCCAGTCCAGCATTTCACATGATGTACTCCACATATAAGTTAAATAAGGAGGGTCACAAGCAAGGAGAAAACACAAAGCCTTGACATACTCCTTTCCAAATTTTGAACCAGTCCATTGTTCCATGTCCGGTTTTAACTGTTGCTTATTGACCTGCATACAGGTTTCTCATGAGACAGGTAAGGTAGTCTGGTATTCCTATCTCTTTAAGAATTTTCCACAGTTTGCTGTGATCCACACAGTCAAAGATTTTAGTCAATGAAGCAGAGGTAGATGCTTCTCTGGAATTCCCTTGTTTTCCCTATGATCCAATGGATGTTAGCAATATGATTTCTGATTCCTCTGCCTTTTCTAAATCCAACTTGTACATCTGGAAGTTCTCAGCTCACATACTTAAAGCCTAGCTTGAAGGATTTTTAGCATTACCTTGCTAGCATGTGAAACGAACACAATTGTACAGTACTTGGAACATTCTTTGTCATTGCCCTTCTTTGGGATTGGAATGAAAACTGACCTTTTCTAGTCCTGTGACAATTGCTGAGTTTTTCCGAATTTTCTGACATATTGAGTACAGCGCTTTAAAAGCATGATCTTTAAGGTTTTTAAATAACTCACCTGGAATTCCCAGGGAATCCGACTTTGATGGACATTGATATTTGATTACAAAATATCCACAGAACTAGGGGAAACAAAGACTCTTGGAGGGAACAAACAAAACTTTGTGGGCACCAGAACCCAGGGGAAAGGAGAAGTGACCCCCAGGAGACTGATCCAGACCTACCTGTGTTTGAGGATCTCCTGGAGAGCAATGGATTGACAATGGCCTGCTGTGGAGACAGGAGCACTGGCAACAGCTGTCCTAGGACGCATGTGAAAGCATAAGTCCTTCTGGATGTCACCTTTAGCCCTACTATAGAACCAGCAGCCTCCAGGACTGGACCACCATGGGCCAAATGAATCTTAAGAAATTTTAAAAAACAATACGGGGAGATATTGGGGGCCAGGAATTCTGCATCTCTGGTCAGAAAAGGAGACTAAATGCTCTGAATTCTAGAAAGGAGACTGGATCTAGGCTGTCTTTATAAGGACAAGAGGAGGGCCCCCTCATTGGTAAAATAAGCTTTAAAAATCCCCACAAACTGTTGACTATCAATAGTTGGTTTCTGGTAAGTGACATTAAAATCTACAAGCTTATTTATATAAAATGTTTATAGAAGCTTGACAAATAATTATCCCAAAGTAGAAACAATCCAAATAGCCCTCACCTGAAAAATGTATATTCATATTTTACAAAGGAATAGTACTCAGCCATAAAAAGGAATAAAATAAATTTATATTAAAAATATATTAAAATATTTAAAAATAAATAAATAAAAATTTTTTAAAGGAATAAAATATGCATAGAATATGCATAGAATTAAAATACATGAAGCCAAGTGAAGAATCCAGATTGAAAACACTATATACTTTATGATTGTATTAATATGTCCTTCTGGAAAAGGCCAGACCAGGGATAGAAGACAGACCAGTAGTTCCCATGGATTGAGGGACCAGAGGATTTAACTACAAAGAGGCATCAGGAAACTTCTGAAACTTCATAAAGAGTAGCATATTAGTTTTCTAGAGGTGTTGTAACAGATTATGATGAACTTAATGGTTTAAAACCATACATCCTTATTATCTTATAGTTGTGTAGGTTAGAAACGACAGAGGGGTCACTGGGCTAAAATCAAGATGTCAGGATGGCTGCATTTCTTCTGCAGTCTCTAGGGGAGAATCTACTTCCTCACCTTTTCAAGTTCTAGACCCTGGCTACATCCCTTGGCTTGTGACCATTTCATCTTTAAAGCCAGATATGACTAGTTGAGTCCTTCTCACACTCCATCATTCTGACCTTCTCTCCTACTTTCCTCTTCAATTTTTAAGTACACTTAGAATTATCTAGGATAATCTACCTATGCCAAAGCTACTTAAAGTTGGCAATCTTAATCTTATTTGCAATTTTAATCCCCTCATAAGCATCATATCTGTACCCTAGCAGAAAGAAGGAAGTGGAAAAGGGAAGGGGTAATGCCTATGTCAAAAAAACAAAAACCTTTTCTGGAAATTCTCAATTTATGTCTTTACCTAAAACTGTGTTTTTAGCTGCAAAGGAGTTTGAAAAAACAATGTTTTATTATTATTATTATTATTATGGACACATTGCTGTCCTTTTGGAAAGCAATTATCCATTAGTAAGAAGGAAGGAATAATGAATATTGCATTGGTAACTAGCAATGTCAACTACAGGATTACTGTCATCATATATTTAATGGTGACATTTTAGGATCATTTCAATTAAAGTCAGGGATAGTTTAGAAATGCCCACTTTCACTGCTTCTACTCATTCTTTTGTAGGTTCCAGTAAATGCGATTGTAAGAAAAATAGTTGGTATAGGAAAAGAAAGAAATAAAAACATAGAAGATGACCAAATTGGCAATAGGACATCACAGATTCAGTTCTGTATAAGATTTTGAGGAGTCTGAAATATTTGATTGAGAATGTCCCTTGGATAGTTGAATATATGGGTATAAAATTCAGAGAGAAACCTAGGCTAAGAATTCAAATTTGAGTCATTAGTGAAGAAATGAGAAAGCTTTATGATTAAAGGTATTGTCCAGGGAAAGAGTAGAGAGGAGGTTTTTAAAAAAGGAGAGTACTTAAGACTAAATATTAAAGAATTATGCTATTTAAAGGGAAAGCTGAAAAGGCATTTTCAGAGAAGTAGGAGTAACTATAGAAATGTATGGTGCTGTTGTCAACAACATAAAAAGAATTTTCAGGGGAAGAAACTAGAAATGTCTGATTTTACTGAGAAGTCAAGGGAAAAAGGAAACAAAAAATGTTAAATTGATTTTAGGACATGGCCAGTTTTGGTGACCAAGAACATTTGGTGGAGTAGTAGGGATTTTGATGCAAGCCTGATCCAAATGAGCTCAAGAATTCATGGGAAATAAACTGAAATATGAAAGTCTCTTGAAAATTTTAGTTTTGAAGTAAGGAAGGATATAGGATAGTACTGAAGGGTAAGAGTGGAGTTAAAAGTAAATCTTATTTGTGAGAAATTGGAGTGTGTTTAACTGCAAATTAGCATGATCCTTGGAGAAGGCAATGGTACCCCACTCCAGTACTCTTGCCTGGAAAATCCCATGGATGGAGGAGCCTGGAAGGCTGCAGGCCATGGGGTCGCTAAGGGTCGGACACGACTGAGCAACTTCACTTTTACTTTTCACTTTCATGCATTGGAGAAGGAAATGGCAACCCACTCCTGTGTTCTTGCCTGGAGAATCCCAGGGACGGGGGAGCCTGGTGGGCTGCCGTCTATGGGGTTGCACAGGGTCAGACGTGACTGAAGTGACTTAGCAGCAGCAGCACGATCCTATATATAAAAGGATCTGGTGGAAGTTCCAGTAGAGGAGATGCATGACCAAGAATAAACTGCTCTTAAACACATAGAAAGGAACTGACATTATAAGAGATGAATATTCTTTTTTAACAAGTTGTAGAGAAATAAGAATACATATAGGTAAAGAGGAACTTCCCTGGTGGCTCAGAGGGTAAAGAATCTGCTTGCAACGTAGGAGCCCCAGATTTGATCCCTGAGTCAGGAAGATCCCTGGAGAAGAGAATGGCTATCCAGTCCAGTATTCTTGCCTAGAGAATTCCATGGATAGAGGAGGCTGGCAGGTTCTAGTCCATGGATTGCAAAGAGTCAAACATGACTGAGCGACTAACATTTTCACTTCATAGATAAACATGAAGCTGGAAGGACAAAGGAGCTCTCATCAGCCTTCCCTGTTAAGTAAGTAATAAAATCCTCTGCTGAGAATAGGCAGGGGCAGAAGAGGAGCACTAGAAGACTAATGAAAATGGAATATATCTGAAATAGCCATTGTAACAGTTGGAGAGAAAATTGACCAGATAGATAGAATCGTTGGGTAGTACTAGTGTTGAGATTCAGTTGAGGTTGATAATTATAAATTCACAGTGGAATTATACACTATTCTGTTACGTGATATTTTTTTCCCAACAAAACATAATATTTCCTGGCAATAGTTTTATTTGAAAGTTGAGTTTGTCCCAGATGACAGTAGTAAAGAGGGGAAATGGAGTTTACCATTTGTGTAAATGGGTTTAATCAAGCAATCTAAGCTGGATAGGATGGAGTGTGAAAACTGGTTAAATGTCTATGGATAGTCAAAAAAAAAAAATTAGAGGGCAAAGAAATAAAGGTCTGAGTATTCACAGTAAGGTTACTTGAATAAGCAAGCAGAAACGGTGGGGAATTTCAACTAGAGAATATAATAATTCTAAACTAATGACCTTAGAGGTAAAATTATTTCATGAATAAGATAAGAAGCTGGAAAAATATTTAGGTAGGAAATTGAGACTATGAAAAAATATTGATCATTGAGCAGACAACTCCAGAGAGGAAAATAATAATAGGTTTGGGTTAGAGTCAAAGTAAGGCAGTACTTAGTATCTGGGCAAGAAGGTGCAGGTTCCAGTGAGGGGTGAGGGCAAGATGGAATAGAACAATGGCAAGACTAAACATTAGGTAATGAATGCCGTGAAGTGAGGGCCCCCGCTGGACATGGTTATGAGCTGGAGAACCACATGGGATATTTCTCTGCACTTACAGAATGGTCCACAAATCACTAAATATGTTCCCTCTGGGATGAATCAGTCCATCTGAATGAAAAGTGGCATCTTCTACTATTAATTAATTTCCTGAGGATCTTGTATGTAGAAAACTCAGGAGCACAAATGATGCTACATGTTAACCTGGTGTATAGTTCTAAATCTGGCTCCAAGACAGCCTTTGAGACACCAGGGGTTTGGGTGCAGCTGACTTTCCTGACCACACACACACACACACACCCCCACGCTTGGCTTGGCTATCCTGGCTTTAGACCTCTCAAATCTCCCTGTTGTCTCTCAGAGGCCTGAAAGCAGAAACCCCAGTACTCTGGGCTCTTCCTGCTCCTGTGCTTAACCTCAGTGTGTCTTGGTTCTCTCTTTTTGATTCCTGTTGGTGACTAATAGGCTAATCAGTCAAAACAATTTATGCAGAGGCACAAATGGCTGGAGTTAGCACTGCTTTGTCTTATAATGTCCTTGCAACCAATTCTTAGCTCAGCTTATCAGAGCTTTAGTCTAAAAGAATGATTCATGGCATGAGTTTTTAAAAACTCATGTGAAAGTGTTAGTCACACAGTCATGTCCGACTCTTTGTGACCCCATAGCCTGTAGCCTGCCAGGCTTCTCTGTTGATGGAATTCTCCAGGCAAGAATACTGGAGTGGGTTGCCATTTCCTTCTCCAGAGGATCTTCCCTATCCAGGGATTGAACCTGTGTCTCTGCATCTCAGGCAGATTTTCTTATCATCTGAATCACCAAGGAAGCCCATGAATTTTATGCAGTGTATGAAAGACAGTTGAGAGTCTTTTCTAGAAAGTAAAGATTTTTAAATTTCCCAAATTTATTATTTTGTTTATAAAGTAGCTGAGAGCCTGTTATACCTGAGATATTACTGAAGGTGCTGGACATATATATGATGAGGCTAGTGTTCCATGCCTCAAGCAATTTGTAGTCTGGAAAGAATACAGACACGCAAAGAAAAATATTTACAGTAATATATGCTCCAACAGAAATCTGTAAGTCTGCAAAGAAATATAAAGTAGAAAGTTGCTAATCCTCACTCTCAACACTGGAAAATCTGTTAATAACCCCCTCTTTTCTGCTTTCTTTATTTTTCTTCTCCACTAGCCCTTTCTACTCATCTCACAACTAAAGTCTGAAAATCACTGAAAAAAGAGTATTATACACTCTGAATATCCTTCTCTTTTTCTATTTCTTTTCTAGTTTCCTCATCCAAAAGGTTTTTTCACTTTGTTTCATATTAAAATTACCTGGGATGCTTTAAATATACTGATATCTGGTCCCCACCCACCCGAGATTCTGATTATATTGATCAGGGAAATGGGCATCAGAACTTTTAGGTCTCTGCAGGTGTACCCTAACACATAGCCAAGGATGAGAGTCACTGTTCTAAAGGATGGTGAAGGCTGAGCAGTCTAACATATGGACAGTGCAGTGCATATGAAATAACAAATAGTAATTGTGATCATTGCATTAATCAATAAACATGACTGTGCTTTCTGTGCACGGGTGCCTAGTAGACAGATTTGCCTGATGCTGAAATGACTACATAATTACTGGCTATTCCAATTTTGTTTCATCTTCAAAGTGTTGATGGCTAAAAAGCAAGAGTCTTGGCTCTCAGTTTCTCCATCCATAAAATGGGAAAAATCACTCTGTCTGAAATCATTGAATTGGTGAAAGGATTAATTAGTTTGCCTTTGTAAAACGCTCTGCAGAGGGGGAAAAACATCCACAAGAGCTACAGATTATAGTCTCCCAGAAGCATCTATAATTTGTAAAGACATTTATAGCCATTCTAGTCAGTGAAACCTGCAGTTTGGAGCCTCACCCTTGCTTCTCAGCCTTAAAGCACAGATTGTAGCTAAACTCATCAGCCTCCATTAAGCCCCTGGCAAAATGGCTATGAACCAGTTGCTGTTGAAACCATTTGTGACCTTTGCACTCTTTGTGCCCTAGGGTGGATATTCAATCCTACCTGCTCCTCAAATGCCAATGTTCACTCTTCCTCTTGCAAAAATGAGTGGTAGAAATGAGGGAGTAGGTAGATGGGAGCCACTTCCCCTTAACAGAGTAATTGGATAAGGTTTCTTGACAGCCGTAAGTGGACTTTTACCATTTTCCAGGAGGACTTCCCAGTAGCTATTTTCATATCCCACTTTGGTAATACTAAATATCTCCTCACCGTCTCATTGTGCTCAAAGGTCTTCATAAGGACAGTGAAATAAAAAGGATGGTTCCTGGCAACCACACAGATTGAAACAAGTGAATATTACAAATGAAAAAAATAGAGCAGGGGTCTGCCTCCCTTCTTTTGGCACAAACCTGCTGTAGAAACTAACGTAGATGAGGGGCACCGAGCCATATATAAGTGAGTAATTATCCACTGTTACAGGCCTTATTATCTCTCCAAATGTTTGCTAAAATTCTGTTGGGCAACCATCTGGACCCAGAGACCCTTGGATAGAGAGTGGATTGTTTTAACTTGAGATGAGAAAATTTCTTTCTCTAATTCTTTTCAGTCATCTTCTGTTAAATAATTTAACTGAATGTCTCTTAGATAGCTCTTTGTGTGTCCTCTGAGTAAGTGCATTCTGTGTGATATACGCATATAAAATATTCTTCGAGAGTTTTTTTCTCCCTTTACCCCACCAGAGGATCCAAAGACGGTTTGCCATCTGTTGTAAGAATTTCATTAATGCACCTATTTTCTCTTCTTTTTTGCAAGAAGGGTCAGTCCAAATAATTTGTAGCCCTCTCCTGTTCTGGGCAGGACTCACTGCCCAGAAGCCTCACTCTATCAGGGCTAAGTCCCTGCTCTCTCATTACTGCGTTCTCTCAGGTGGCTTTGTTAGCTCTGAACAACAAAGCCTGTGTCCCAAAGCCTGGCTGGTATCAATAATTTAACAACATGTCATAGACAACAGTGAACCATGCTGCTAGGGTTGAAATATTCCTAGGGCTCACCATCTATTATGCTCTGCTTTCTCACTGCGCTGTGAATGGAATACAGGTGGGCCCAGCATTTTCCCAACTCAGAAACTTACAAGATCATATAATAGCACTGGGGAGGGGTTATTTGCATTACAAAAGAATTCTATGCCTTCCTAGAGGTTCCACTTTAGATTTTCTTTAAATTAAGAGCACCTCTTCAACATTTGGAAGTTGATAAGCCTAATTAGTTTGGGGCTTTCAGGAAAACACTCCCAAAGCAGAAACACCTTATTCAGACATGATGGTATTCTTCTAAGTTTCCTGGTCAAAAGCCTGTACACCAAACATTGGTGAGATAATATTCCAAAACCAGAATTTTTATTTGTGATTTTCTCCTAATCCAGATTTCATCTCAGTAAATTACAACAAGTGTAGCTCTGAGTCTGTTGCACACACCTGGTCTGAACAGACTTACCCGTGTTCTCAGTGTCCTCACTTAGCCACAGGGCCCTGTTGCTCCCCACAGTGCCTGACACTGAAAATATAAAACTGTAATGTAGAATGTCCTATGTTCTAGAGATTACCATTGACTGATGCAGAAACATTTACGGTGCATACCCCATAACACACAACCACATAGATACCCAGAAGAACAGAGATTCATCTTTCCAAAGTCCCTCTCCAAAAGCCACAGACCCTTTCCTGACTGCCCTTCCCAACACAGAGCCCAGGTTTCTGTCTCTGGTCTCCACCCTCCTGGAGTCTGTCCCCACATCCTTCACCCAAATCAGACAGAGAATTCTGCCCTGTTCAGTCCGGCTTCTACCTCCCTGCTATCATCCATCACTGTGCTCAGCTAAGAAAGAGCTCTCCAACCACCAGAGTCCCTCTCCTGCCCCTTCTGCCTTTTTTGTTTTATTTTGTTTTAAATGTAAGAAGTGGACATTTTGGACATCAAGTGGACATCAATTAAGCCACTCCACCTTCACGAAGAAGTCTACTTCCTTTAAGAGTTGCATGCTGTAAAGTACTGAATAGGACAAGCTCAAGCTTGGAACATGATGCTGGGTCATTTAAAGTACTCTGAACAAGGGATAATTATAATATATCCATGAAGGTCAGAGATCATTGCAGAAGAATTAATTTTCATATAATTCTGCCTTGTTTATGCCACTTGTCTTACACAAAATCAGAGGGACTAGGAGCTTCAATTCCCTTCTCACAATGAAATAGAGTTGGCTCCCTGATCACAGGGTTTCCTTCAATAAAGAGTTGTGATTCTACCTAAATGTTATATTAAGAAGGGTTTGAGAACTACTTGAGGAATGTGAGAGGTCAGAGTTTAGGGGTCAGTTTAGGATGAAGAACATGCCCCTTTCTTCCTGGATCCTATGTTTGTCCCTGGGGTATGTCTTGAATTCCTCTCTTGTCTCTGCCATCATTGCCTGAGTCTTGAATGCTGTCAATAAGAGCAATTTCCTAGCTTTTCTTCCTGCCTTTCATCCTCTCTAAGCCTCTTGTGTGCCATTACCACAGAAATCTTCCTAAAACATTGCTTCTGTCCTGTAAATTCTCCTGTTGAAAAAGCTACACTGCTCAGTACTGTCCTGCATTGGTTATAAGAGATATGACCATATAATTTATTGGCCAAACTGGGACATATTTGGGAGTGGAAAAAGGCACTTTCAATATTTATGTCAAGACCATAGGCACTAATGAAGATTGCCCAGGTAACAAGGGTATATAGTCACGTTAGACATAAGCCCCCTTCCTTGTATTTGAGACTGTGTGCACATAATCATATCCCAACCCCACTTAAAATCAATCTAATTTTATTGTAAAGGTCAGAACACTATTGCTACTACTAAAATTGATAACAGCAATAGCAGTCATAAAACCAGGAACCACTCATGGATCTTTCAGAGTGAGCACTATGTCTTACTTACATCCATCTTTCACTCTCCACAAAATTCCTATGAGATAAGCACATTATTATTGCCATTTTAGATAAGAGTAAACTGATGCAGAGAGATTTAAATACATTGGCCAAGATCACTCAGCTAGTAAGTGGCAGGGCTAAAAGTGAAACCCAGGTTTATCTGACTCCAGCCTTACACTGCTTTGGCCAATGCCATCTCCTTACATTTTGAAAGTACTTTGTAAAGCACATGGAGAATATTTAGCACTATGATCGGTGGAATGTTCTCCCTGCCTGAATGTTGTTTCAGCTCTATCGCTTAATGGCACGTGTGATTGCCATTATTAACATTACTGTGCTCCTTCCCAAACCTGCATCTTTCCTTATGCTGTTATCTCTAAATCTATTGCCCTCCTATGTTCTCCACATCAACCCACAGTCGATCCATCTGGCAAAGCCCGGCTTAATTTCACACCCTCTGTGAAACCATAGCTGGCTACTCAATTGACGTTAATCCCTCCCACCTGTATCCTCCCAGCTTAATTATCCTCAGTACAACAGAAATTGGCACTAGATTAGAATTTTCCTCTTTGGTTCTCTAATTGCTTTCTGTTTGTATTTTTCTTTCCCCCACCTATACACAAACCCATCAAAGATAAGGAATTTCTTAGAATTTTATTTGATTTGAAATTTGGGCATATTAATATGGTTACAGTGTTATTTTTTAAGGTGAACAAACTAACAAGACATTAAATAGCTCATCCACAATTCTATATCTAAAATGACAACCCTAAAAGGATTGTTAAAAAATATTATTTTCTGCTAAAAAAAATATTAGTACCATTATTGATTTTTAGTAGCAATAAGATTTTTCTTTTAAATGAATAAAAACGTACTGAACCAATTGGATAAAATTGGATAAAATAAAATTGAACTTTTTAAATAATGATGTGTTTATTTATCATTTTTTTGGCTGTATTGGGTCTTCACTGGTAAGCAGGCTTTTCTCTTGAAAAGTTGTGGTGAGGAGGGGCTACTCTCTAGTTGAAGTGAAGGAGCTTTTCCTTGCGGTAGATTCTCTTGTCATGCAGCATGGGCTCTAGGGCACACAGACTTCAGTAGTTGCAGATCCTGGGCTCTACAGCATGGGCTCAATTGTTGCGGTACACAGGCTTACCTGTTCCATGGCATGTGGATTCTTTACCACTGACCACCAGGGAAAACCCATATTTTTTAATAAATATTTCAAACTGACTTGAGTTTTCTCATCCTGTAGCAGGAAAAAGTAACCTTGAACATATTTCATACTCCTGCAATGAGAAAACATTATCCTACTGACTGCTGCTGCTGCTGCTGCTGCTAAGTCGCTTCAGTCATGTCTGACTCTGTGCGACCCCATGGACTACAGCCTACCAGGCTCCTCCATGCATAGGATTTTCCAGGCAAGAGTATTGGAGTGGGTTGCCATTTCCTTCTCCAATCCTACTGACTGCTGCTGCTGCTGCTAAGTCACTTCAGTTGTGTCCGACTCTGTGCGAATCCATAGACAGCAGCCTACCAGGCTCCCCCGTCCCTGGGATTCTCCAGGCAAGAACACTGGAGTGGGTTGCTGTTTCCTTCTCCAATGCACGAAAGTGAAAAGTGAAAAGTGAAAGTGAAGTCGCTCAGTCATGTCCAACTCTTAGTGACCCTATGGACTTCGGCCCACCAGGGTCCTCCGTCCATGGGATTTTCCAGGCAAGAGTACTGGAGTAGGGTGCCATTGCCTTCTCCGATCTTACTGACTAGACCACAGCAATATGTCATCTCAAATTCATTAGAAACTTATTTTGGGAGACCAAAGAGGGAGGGAAGAACTGACTCATTGGAAAAGACCCTGACTCTGGGAAAGAGTGAAGGCAGGGGGAGAAGGGGATGACAGAGGATGAGATGATTAGATGGCATCACTGACATGATGGACATGAGTTTGAGCAAGCTCTGGAAGTTTTTGCTCTGGCTTTGTTCTTTTTGCAAATAAATGTGTATGACTTTTCCTGGTGCTACTGGGGTCATCCACCAGCCTATGGTTGATGATTCTATGTGGGGAAATAACAAGCACTACTTGGATGGTCAGCAACCTGTTGCCATGTCTGTTCCCAGAGCCAGGGCAGCATATGAGCCTTTGCTTCCTGGGAGTGATCATTTCAGGCCTGGTAGAGTGGCTGCTGGATACACTACCTTCCAAAGATCCTCAGAAAGTTATGAGGAGAAAAGAAGGGACAAAAAGGACAGAGGCATTCCAGAATACCACAGGTGCAGGATATTATGGCTACTAATTTGCATAAAATTATATTGGTAGGAAATCCCACGGTCCATTCACATAACACTTTTCTGGGTTCCTCTTCAGGGCAATTAAATGGAAAATTATAAATGTAGCTGAAGTATTCTTCATCATTCTCTCTTTTTTGTACCAACATCATTGGGACATTTCTTATGCCTAAGTTCTTATGCCCTTCACTATTCTTTATCTGGCTATCATTTCTTATAATATGAAAAAATAAAAAACATTTAAAACTGCTAAAATGTATCAGGATCTACACTGAAAACTTTTCATAGTTTATCCCTTTGATGCTTACAACTAAAACTCAAAATTTTTATTGCTTTTATATCTTTCATACTGACTTCAGACAGTCAAGGAAACGAGGCTTAATATGGTGGAGGGATTTGCCCAGAGACACAGAGCTACATAAGTGGCAGAATTGAGATCAAAAGCCAGGCAGGTTCACCTGAGTCCTGACCTTGTAGCCATATACCACATGTGTCCAATTCACTCATGCAGTTGTTAAGAAGGAAAGTGATTTTAGAAACTACTTTACTCTGAGATTACAGATAATTGATCCTCTTCCTGAAGTTATTTGCATTATGAAAATAAGTTCAGAAAGAAAATACTATATAAACAGTATCTAATAGATGGCGTGCTGCAGTTCATGGGGTTGCAAAGAGTCGGACACAACTGAGCGACTGAACTGAACTGAAGTGAATTCAATATTATCCTCATAGTAGGTAAAACTTATCCTATGTGTAAGACCAGTCTTTTTAATCTGTTTGTGGAATATTCTAGAACAATTTTAACCTCTATTGATTCAGGGTAAGGCACTCTTCTGATCTACCCAGAAGCTCAGAAGACTGTGATAGATTTTTTTTAGCTTTTTTTTTTCAATCCCCCAATTCAAATCCTGATCTGGTATATATGTGCCTCTGCTCCACATACCCATCAGCAAATCCTATAACTCATAAAAAATTATAATTCAAGACTAACATTTTTCTTCATGTATCTATTCCTATCCAATCCTACATTCCTTCCTTGTCATACATGCATAATCCATAGCCTATAGCTGAGTCTTTCACTTGATTGACTCTATATACTAGTCTAGTTAGTTTGTCTATGTTTTATTTTCTATCAAAACTGTAAGTTCTGCAGTGAATTAAAATAGATTGAGGTCATTATTTCTGTTTATTTCCAACACAAATTAAATATAAAGGAGATTCCTAAATGAGATAATACACAAAAACTGCCTAGGAGTGGCTAGCACATTTACCCCTCCCTCCTTTTTCTTTAAAGAGCACTGTAAGTGGAAATGTAACTTTTTGATAGGCAAATCCTAATGTACATGTTTAGTACAGTTAAGAACTACATTTGCTTTACAATCCTATTTATAAACAGGAACCAAACAGATGGCTGAGTGTCTGGGCTCGAGCATATCTCTCTTTCCCTGAAATAAGAGGCCCTTTCATTTAAGAAGAGAAGCTCCTGGGAGTCTAGTTTCATGAGTAGGCTAGTCCAAGTGTGCAAACTCAAGAAGTTTCTGGAATATAGACTAAGATAATCAACTGTCCTCACTTAGGCCACCATCACCTTTGAGATCAAGGGAGCCTGTATAAATATAATTTACTACTGTAGGTCTGCTCAGAAGGCACCTGGCAGGACAACCTAATTAAGTATTTACCCCAGAGACCAGGCTAGTTCTTTCTGGTTCATTATGCTTTCTCAACTAAAATTAACTTATGTAAGTAAATAGAAATGTTTGTGTGTGTGTGTACACAAGTTTATATAAATATTTAGAACCTTTATTTGGACAGTGTTTGACTTAATAACTGAATAAACTATTTGTTTTATTGATGAATATCAGTTTATCTTGAACATATGTTCTTGTTTCTATACTAGTTTGCTCATGACTGGTCTGGGACAGAAGAATTGCAGGAGCCTCTAGCAAGTAGACCTTCAACATCTGGTTGACTTTACTTCCCTCACTTTATGGCTTTCCTCACTTATAGACACAAATCTAACACTCAGCAGTTCTACTGACACATGAGCAGGTAAAGGAGAGAAGAGTGCATGGTTGGAGTCTTATAGTGCAAAGACTCAGTTTTAAAACAGGAATAGATTTAAAAAAAGATAACTTGTTTTCAAATTAAAATTCTTTCTAGAGTAAGAACTGTTTGATGATACAAACAATTATGTCAATATTTTAAATGATTTAAAGAAACAATATATATACAATATAATGGGCTTCCCTTGTAGCTCAGCTGGTAAAGAATCCACCTGCAATGCAGGAGACACCGGTTTGATTCCTGAGTAGGGAAAATCCCCTTGAGAAGGGATAGGCTACCCACTCCAGTATTCTTGGGCTTCCCTGGTGGCTCAGATGGTAAAGAATCCATCCGAAATGCTGGAGATGTGGGTTTGATCTCTGGGTTGGGAAGAAAGAAGCCCTAGAGGAGGCCATGGCAACCCACTCCAAGTATTTCTGCATGGAGAATCCCCATAGACCAAAGAGCCTGGCAGGTTACAGTCCATGGGGTCGCAAAGAGTCGGACACAACTAAGCACAGCACAGCACACAATATAATATCTTTTTTGCTAATTCCTGAAGCATTTTCAATCACTATTGATTTGTACTTTTTTAAAAATTTTATTTCAGGATTTGTGTGTGCATGCTAAGTCACTTCAGTCATATCCAACTCTTTGTGACCCCATGGACCCACCAGGCTCCTCTGTCCATGGGAATCTCCAGCAAGAATACTCGAGTGAGTTGCCATTTCCTCCTCCAGGGGATCTTCCCCGCCCAGGGATGAAACCCACCTCTCTTGTGTCCTCTGCACTGGCAAGTGGGTCCTTTACCACTAGCGCCACCTGGGGATTACAGGATGAAGTGAAGTGAAGTGAAAGTCGCTCAGTTTTGTCTGACTCTTTGTGACCCCATGGATTACACAGACCACGGAATTCTCCAGGCCAGAATACTAGAGTGGGTAGCCTTTCCCTTCTCCAAGGGATCATCCCACCCCAGGGACTGAACCCAGGTCTTCTGCATTACAGGCGGATTCTTTACCAGCTGACCCACAGGGGAAGCCCAAGAATACTGGAGTGGGTAGCCTCCCCATTTTCCAGAGGATCTTCCCCACCCAAGAATCAACCCAGGGTCTCCTGCATTGCAGGTGATTCTTTACCAACTGACCTAGGATAGGCTTACCTATGTCTTCCTAAATACCACTAATTGTTTTTATTTATGATTTTTCAGTGGCTATAGGACTTTGAAAGTGAAAAGGAACTAAAAAGCCTCTTGATGAAAGTGAAAGAGGAGAGTGGAAAAGTTGGCATAAAGCTCAACATTCAGAAAACTAAGATCATGGCATCTGGTCCCATCACTTCATGGGAAATAGATGGGGAAACAGTGGAAACAGTGTCAGACTTTATTTTGGGGGGTTCCAAAATCACTGTAGATCATGACTGCAGCCATGAAGTTAACAGATGCTTACTCTTGGAAGGAAAATTATGACCAACCTATATAGCACATTAAAAAGCAGAGACATGACTTTGCCAACAAAGGCCATCTAGTCAAGGCTATGATTCTTCCAATGGTCATGAATGGATGTGACAGTTGGACTGTGAAGAAAGCTGAGTGCCAAAGAATTGATGCTTTTGAACGGTGGTGTTGGAGAAGACTCTTGAGAATACCTTGGACTGCAAGGAGGTCCAACCAGTCCATCCTAAAGGAGATCAGTCCTGGTTGTTCATTGGAAGGACTGATGCTGAAGCTGAAACTCCAATATTTTGGCCACCTCATGCGAAGAGTTGGAAAAGACCCTGATACTGGGAGGGATTGGGGGCAGGAGGAGAAGGGGACAATGGAGGATGAGATGGCTGGATGGCATCACCAACTCGAAGGACATGAGTTTGAGTGACCTCCGGGAGTTGGTGATGGACAGGGAGGCCTGGCGTGCTGCGATTCATGGGGTTGCAAAGAGTCGAACATGACTGAGCAACTGAACTGAACTTAACTGAACTGATAGGACTTTGAAAGTAAGATAGCATTGCTAGAAATAAGTATGGAGACAAGTGACAATATATATTGAGTTTATAACTCTTACAGATGATATTGTACTAGCAAATCACAAGAGAAAACAGAGTAACTATTTAAAATATATTTCATGGAGGTGGTATTTCTTCCTGATGTCATATGCTTTTGTTTCTTTTACTAAGAGATGGAAATAGAAATGATCATTGTTTTTATGCCGATGTCACTTGGGTATCAAGGTCATATTTCATTGTATCTATTTTTAATTCCTCTTCAAATGAATACTTCAGTTCAGTTGGAACTGAAGAATCATAGCCTTGACTAAACGGACCTTTGTTGGCAAAGTCATGTCTCTGCTTTTGAATATGCTATCTAGGTTGGTCATAACTTTCCTTCCAAGGAGTAAGCGTCTTTTAATTTCATGGCTGCAGTCACCATCTGCAGTGATTTTGGAGCCCAGAAAAATAAAGTCTGACACTGTTTCCACTGTTTCCCCATCTATCTCCCATGAAGTGATGGGACCAGATGCCATGATCTTCGTTTTCTGAATGTTGAGCTTTAAGCCAACTTTTCTACTCTCCTCTTTCACTTTCATCAAGAGGCTTTTTAGTTCCTCTTCACTTTATGCCATAAAGGTAGTGTCATCTGCATATCTGAGGTGATTGGTATTTCTCCCGGTAATCTTGATTCCATCTTGTGCTTCTTCCAGCCCAGTGTTTCTCATGATGTACTCTGCATATAAGTTAAATAAGCAGGGTGACAATATACAGCCTTGACGTACTCCTTTTCCTATTTGGAACCAGTCTGTTGTTCCATGTCCATATCTAACTGTTGCTTCCTGACCTGCATATTGGTTTGGCTAAATCAATTTATTCACATATTCACTCACATCTTCCTTGTTCCATAATACCTATTCTCAAACATGATTGTACTGCCCATATGATTTTCCCACCTTAAAAATCCTTCCATTCTCATATCACAGTCTAGAATTTACCTTAACAGTATCATCTTCTCCAAAATTTCAGCTATAAATCCACTTCACAAATCCCTAAAACATTTATGCCACCACCTCCAAACCAACAATTCATCAGCACTGTTTTCCGATCCATAGTCTGTCACTTTTCATTGTTTAAGACCCATCTTGTATCTTCTATTCCCCCATTCCCCAGCTTAGACTCCAGGGTCAGTGATTTACTCATTCCCTTGCATAACAACCCCATCTCCTTTGCCTTCCCCTTTCCTATTGGTGAAACTTATGTCCTCAACTGTTCCACTAAAGCCATGGAATATGGGTTGGGAAAAATGAAAACAACATGATAATGCTATTGGTTTCACTCTAAGTTGATAACCATCCAACTGTTGTGGGATCTCATAATATCCTTTCAGCATTTCTCCATTTCTCTGGTTCTTCCAATCCACAAAATTCCTCTAGAACACTGTCACTACATTTTATTTCTCCTCAAACCTTAATACTCTCTCCTATTTCTCTCTTTAATTTTAATGATAAGACAGAGAAATCATAAGAGAATAATATCCTCATTCCCATCAGCAAAGTCACCAAAATACCTCTACTCATATTTCAGTGCTTTCCTTGAGGTACCAGTGAGTGACCTTTTCCTGCTCACCTTGAAGGCCAATGAATCCCTTGCGCAATGGATCCCACCCTCTCTAAAATATGCAAAGGACCTTGTTCCTTCAATTTTACTTCTCTCTGTGTGCCATCAATCATTCTCTCTACTGTATTATTCTCACCATTCTAAATACTGGTCATAATAACTCTCATTTTAACAACTTCTTTAGCCTCATACACGTATCTCTTCTTGCAGGAAAATTTATGGAAAAAAGTTATTTAAACTCATTCTTTCCATTTCTCAGTTCCAATTCTATGTTAAAGCCATTCCAATGAAACTTCCTTCCAGTCCAAAGCACTGTTCTTGTCAAGTCACCAAAAACTTTCATGTTGCTGAATCCCTTCTCAGTTCTAATATCCCTTTACGCTATAGCAGCATCTGGCATGCTTAATTACTTCCACTCCTTAAAGCACTATTCACTTGACTTCTAGGACATGTCACCCTCCTGGTTTTCTACTTGCCTCACTGGCTGCTTTCCCAGTCACCTTGACTGTTTTGTTATCCTTAACCTGAATTAGACATTCTTGTTCTCTCAACAATCACTTTGTGTCTTGGATCACCCAGTAATCCATGACGTGGAGCACCATCTCTTCAGTAACACCTTCACATTTATGTCTGCCCTTAACTGTAGAATTGTTTGACTAATAACATCAAATTCAACATAGTTGAATACAGAACTCTTGAGACCTATTTCACCATTTCATATCCTTATCCAAATGTAGTTATTCTCTATCTTCATAAATGGTCCCACACTTCAGTTAGTTCCAAGCCTAAGTATTATTCTTTATTTGCCTATTTACCTCACGTTGCTGCTCCGAAAGACATTATATAATTATTTATTTTCTTCTTTTTGTCCATAAGCTCCATTAGGTCAGGAGTTTTTCCTACTTCATTTGCCACTGCATCCTATGCATAGATATGCTTCTGTTACCCAGTGGTAAAATTGATTTTCACAATAAATAAAGATATCTGTTTATTTTTTAACACTTTTGTAAGTTTTAGTTTAACATCATTCTGGTTGGTGCAAAAGTAATTGCAGTTTTTCCATTGTTGAAATTTTCCATTTGATATTAGAATACATTCTTAAATAAATGTGATTATGTTATACATCATCGTAATGCAAATTTCTCACTTTATGTGTTTTTTTTTTTTTTGCTAATGGCTTATAACTTACTGTTTATTTTATATTTATTTTTGACTATGAAATGATTTTAGACAAAAAGCAAATTTGAGTGATTTTCTTATTCAACTTCAAAATGAGTCATAAAGAATCAGAGACAACTGGCAACATCAACAACGCATTTGGTCCAGGAACTGCTAACAAATGTACAGTGCAGTGGTAGGTGCATCAGGAAGTTTTGCAAAGGAGATAAGAGCCTCGAAGATGAAGGGCATTGTGACTGGCCATCGGAAGTTGACAATGACCAATCGAGAGCAATCATTGAAGTTGAACCTCTTACAACTACCCGAGAAGTTGCCCCCCCAAATATGTATATGTTAAATAAAATGATATTTTATTTTATCATTATCAGATTATCAGAGTGAAAACACATACTCCTTAAACAATTGGTGTAAAAGTAATTATTTCAGACCATGAATTTTAAAGCACTATAACTAGGCTCAAACACATCTTTATTAATCAAAATAGGAGCGATTGCAATCAACACATTTTTGCCAATGAGAAATAAGCTTGTTTATTCCTGTAGTGTAAAAATTCACGTTGTCTGGTTGCAGGTGTCCACCTGCAGTGTGGGCATGTTCAATCCCTGGGTCAAGAAGATCCTCTGGAGAAGGGGGTGACAGGCCCCTCCAGTATTGCTTGGAGAATTCTATGGACAGAGTCAGACATGACCGAACAACTAACACTTTTTAGTTCCTCACAGTGTATGCAGAACTTTAAAACTAAAGCAGGACAGTGCTTCTAAAGCATTATGGGTTTCTTCCAATTATTTCTGATCCCAGAGTTAGAAATACTCTAATGTTATCTGAAATAGCTTTCCATTTACTTGGTTCTGGGGCAAAGCTTATGGATCTGGAAGTTATAAAAGGCATCACCCACTAAAGTTGGCAATACTAAAAAAAAAAAAATTCTGATAAGAAAAGAAGATTAAGCAAAGTGCAACATTGTGTGTGTGTGCTCAGTCATGTCTGACTCTTTGTGACCCATTAGGCTTTATGTGACCTGTGGCCCATTAGGCTCCTCTAGCCATGGAACTTTCCAGGCAAGAATCCTAAAGTGGGTTGCCATTTAAAGTGCAACATGAAAAAACTGTATCTGCAGGTCACATTAGAACTTCCAGGATGTTGAATTTTTATTTCTTTTTATTTTATGAATTTAACATTTGTGATTATAGAAAATAACAGCTGGAAGTTGTTTGAAAGAAAAAAAAAAGTCTCTTCTGAATGGCTAATATTTCAGAGTCTCCTTGGTATACTGAGCACTTCTTTCCAATCTCCAGGCCAGTGCAGTAAGGACAAGGGGAGGTGCAATTACCCATGATGAAGATCAAGAAGGGGAGTATGGTGAGGAGAGGGAGATCTACTCATGTGATGAAGGATTTACAATTGACTACATCAATGTATATGTCAGGCAACAAATTTCTCTGGATATTATGAAGGAAGACAGAGACATAACTGAGTAAAAATTAATTAAATAGATGCTAGTATGGATTAACTACATGAGCAGAAGAAAACAAATCATGTGCAAATGCTACTTCTTCTAACACACAAATGTTTGAGTTTGCTGTTGGTATAAATTTTCTCTGAGCAGTCATAAAACCCTCCTCTTTCTATCCCTCATTTAATTCATTAGGGTTTTTCCAATGACATTTTTCACAGAGGTCACCTATGGAGCTATGAATAATACTAAACTTTCCCCTTTAGCAATAGAGGCAACCATCACAGAAGCTTATCGGTCCCCCCTGTAGCTTTGGTGGTGAGATGCCAATGGGCTTACACCCCTAGATCCAGACTTCAAAACTTGCATTTTGCTTTAGCAGAGAATATTCGGTGTGTCTCTCATAAAATTTCCAATTCCACAGCTCTCTCTAATACCTTTTAAATGTCTCTCAAATCTATCTTTCCTTTTCTGAATTTCTTTCATTTAAAAAAATTCCTAAACTAATTGAATGATCCCTAAGTTTTTATTACACTTTCTTTTTTTTTTTAATTTTATTTTATTTTTAAACTTTACATAATTGTATTAGTTTTGCCAAATATCAAAATGAATCCACCACAGGTATACATGTGTTCCCCATCCTGAACCCTCCTCCCTCCTCCCTCCCCATACCATCCCTCTGGGTCGTCCCAGTGCACTAGCCCCAAGCATCCAGTATCGTGTATCGAACCTGGACTGGCAACTCATTTCTTACATGATATTTTACATGTTTCAATGTCATTCTCCCAAATCTTCCCACCCTCTCCCTCTCCCACAGAGTCCATAAGACTGTTCTATACATCAGTGTCTCTTTTGCTGTCTCGTACACCGGGTTATTGTTACCATCTGTCTAAATTCCATATATATGCTTTAGTATACTGTATTGGTGTTTTTCCTTCTGGCTTACTTCACTCTGTATAATAGGCTCCAGTTTCATCCACCTCATTAGAACTGATTCAAATGTATTCTTTTTAATGGCTGAGTAATACTCCATTGTGTATATGTACCACTGCTTTCTTATCCATTCATCTGCTGATGGACATCTAGGTTGCTTCCATGTCCTGGCTATTATAAACAGTGCTGCGATGAACATTGGGGTACACGTGTCTCTTTCCCTTCTGTTTTCCTCAGTGTGTATGCCCAGCAGTGGGATTGCTGGATCATAAGGCAGTTCTATTTCCAGTTTTATAAGGAATCTCCACATTGTTCTCCATAGTGGCTGTACTAGTTTGCATTCCCACCAACAGTGTAAGAGGGTTCCCTTTTCTCCACACCCTCTCCAGCATTTATTATTTGTAGACTTTTGGATCACAGCCATTCTGACTGGTGTGAAATGGTACCTCATAGTGGTTTTGATTTGCATTTCTCTGATAATGAGTGATGTTGAGCATCTTTTCATGTGTTTGTTAGCCATCTGTATGTCTTCTTTGGAGAAATGTCTATTTAGTTCTTTGGCCCATTTTTTGATTGGGTCGTTTATTTTTCTGGAGTTGAGCTGTAGGAGTTGCTTGTATATTTTTGAGATTAGTTGTTTGTCAGTTGCTTCATTTGCTATTATTTTCTCCCATTCTGAAGGCTGTCTTTTCACCTTGCTAATAGTTTCCTTTGATGTGCAGAAGCTTTTAAGGTTAATTAGGTCCCATTTGTTTATTTTTGATTTTATTTCCAATATTCTGGGAGGTGGGTCATAGAGGATCCTGCTGTGATGTATGTTGGAGAGTGTTTTGCCTATGTTCTCCTCTAGGAGTTTTATAGTTTCTGGTCTTATGTTTAGATCTTTAATCCATTTTGAGTTTATTTTGGTGTATGGTGTTAGAAAGTGGTCTAGTTTCATTCTTTTACAAGTGGTTGACCAGATTTCCCAGCACCACTTGTTAAAGAGATTGTCTTTAATCCATTGTATAGTCTTGCCTCCTTTGTCAAAGATAAGGTGTCCATATGTGCATGGATTTATCTCTGGGCTTTCTATTTTATTCCATTGATCTATAGTAAAGTTGCAGGATATAAAATCAACACACAGAAATCCCTTGCATTCCTATACACTAATAATGAGAAAACAGAAAGAGAAATTAAGGAAACAATTCCATTCACCATTGCAACGGAAAGAATAAAATACTTAGGAATATATCTACCTAAAGAAACTAAAGATCTATATATAGAAAACTATAAAACACTGGTGAAAGAAATCAAAGAGGACACTAATAGATGGAGAAATATACCATGTTCATGGATTGGAAGAATCAATATAGTGAAAATGAATATACTACCCAAAGCAATTTATAGATTCAACGCAATCCCTATCAAGCTACCAACAGTATTCTTCACAGAGCTAGAACAAATAATTTCACAATTTGTATGGAAATACAAAAAACCTCGAATAGCCAAAGCGATCTTGAGAAAGAAGAATGGAACTGGAGGAATCAACCTACCTGACTTTATTACACTTTCTACATGGTCACAAGAGTCATTTTTCTAAAATGCAATTGACCCAGCTAATCTCTCCTTAAAGACTTTTATGAACCCCTATCACCTACAGAGGAAAATCTGCTTCTAGCAGGGCCTATACATCATTCGATGGTCTATCTACAGAGCTCTGTTTTCTACCACTTCCAAACCCTTGTGCTCTAGCTATATTAACATAGTTTCTTGGCCTTGGCACATTCTCTCTCTTGTGGCATAGTGTGTGCCATTCCTTCTGCAGCACCTCCTCTGTGAAGCTTTCTCTGGAGCTCCAAACAGATTTGCAAGCAGGGTCCTATGCATAGCACTTACCACATTGATGAGTGATTTTGCTTTGAATTACATGGCTCTGTCACTAAACTGCCAAATCTTAAAGGCAATGAAATATCCAAGTCATCTCTGCTATCTCAACACTTAGAATAGGAAGATGGGGAAGATTTGAGTGAGAGAGTTAAAAAAGGGTGATTTTTTCTGTGCCCACTATACTTGATTCTTTTATATTTTAATCTCCACAATAACATAATAGTTATTATTATTCTTGGCTTACAAAATAGAGAAACTGAGTCCAGAAAAGAGTAAGTAGTTCTCCACATAAATCTTGAACAAAGCAAATGCCTAAACCTAAGTAAGTTTGTCTCATAAAGCAGCTTTCATTTTTTCATGATACCACAGTTTTTCCCAAAAAGCGTTCACTAAATAAATAAACTAGTAAATAAGTAAATTTTCAGGCTAAGTTCAGTTTCTTTATAGCTCTTGTCTTATGTTTGGAAACTTTACTCTTGGGAAAAAGTGATACAAAGCAAAATCTAAACATGGGTAGTTCTCTCTGAAATTTGTGTAACAATAATTTTTAATTCTTGTCTTTGGAAATTCCTTCCTCTAACAATCAATTTCTCTTTTTTCTGAACATACTGCACATTGATAATTTTCAAAGTGAACCAGTGTGATGAATCTTAACTAGGATGAAATAAAACAGACTCCTTTTTGTAAACTCCTTTACAAAACTCTTGTTTTGTAAACTCTTGTAAAGTCATGTCCCTTGCCTTATACTTTAAAGAGTTTACAGTAGCTTTCTTCCTGGATTTGAAATATCTAAAAGGCAATTCCCAAGGTCATGAGTGTTTCTTCAAAAGGCGTATGCTTCACTCTTTATTGGAGTTATAAGAATATGATTCTTCATGAGCAGAGCCAAAGTTCAAGTTAGGGATACAAATAGGTGGACAGATCCCAGATGTCTGAAATTAAACTGAATCATCTTGAAACTGAGAAAAATATCAGATATAATCATGTTTAAAATTTATAAAAAAGAGGTTATTACAATCCATAAAAATTGTATATATTATTAGTATATCATGTCAATATTTTCCTATGCCGTACAACTACTTTTGATCAACAAATTTCTATTGTGTGTGTTTTACTGAAACATATATCAACTCTACTCTATTTCTTGTAAAATCTTCTTTGTAAGATTTTGTTCATCCTTTATCTTTGATTGAGTCTCTCAGTTACCCACACCAGCCCCACTTTTCTTCCTATAGAAAAATTGTGTGAAAGCATGAAAGTTCTTTTTGGTCTTTCTAACAAATTTGAACTTCATTAGTTCAATCAGAATCATTAGTTTCAAGTAGAAAATGAAAGTTGGTATGGGGGAATAAAGGCATATCAAAGTCCTCTCTTCAGCAAGTTTTGAACTAAACTGAAAAAAGTGAAAACACAAGAGTCAAGCTGATGAGCAAGTACCCACTTTATATCTGACAAAAATGGATCTGAGAATTGGCTCAGATAGATGGGCATAATCAACCTTCCTAGTAGTTTTTCTCCTAGTTCACACCGCACGAAAACCTGCTCCAGGGAGAATTTTGTCTTCAAGTTTGACACTAAGTTTTACATAGTTTCACTCTCCAACCTCCACACACACACTAGTGATTTTACTCATTTATTTATCCAAGAAATAATGATTTAGAACCTATTATGTGCTAGGTTCTAAATGCTATAGACACTACAGTGAGCCAAGGAAAATAACTGGACTCTAAGTTTCTCAGAAGCTAAGACTATGCCCATCCTTTGACTAGGCAGATCTGAAGCTGGAGGAAGAGGGTGGCCTGAGACATAGGCTCTTTTTTTAGTCTCACTAATTATTGAACAATTCTCCTCCTTCAGGGAGGAGTAAGTGAGAGGATGTGGAGAAAGAAGTCTGGCATTTTTCTTCTATGACATTCCCACCTGGGGAACATAAGTTGTCTCCACAGCATGGGAAAATAATATAATAAGCTTTGTGAATTAGAAACATCATCCTATTGACAAAGTGAAAAGTAAAGTGAAAAAGAAAATATTAGTGTCAATGACGTTTATAGAAAAGTCTTTGAGCAAGTTGTTCTAATTATGGATGCACAATAACTATACCATGAAGTGACTTCTGTCTAGAACTTAGTGTCACTGATAAAGGTTAATGAAAATAACATTTGTCCTGAATTTCCTTTTCATGATCACCTCCCAGGAGGACTAGATATTTTGTCTAGAATTGCTTGAGAATATGAGTATATTATAATGTTAACAGACCACTGCTTTACATTGCAATCACTAGAAAATATGATAGGAATAATGAACAGAATTTACAGTGAGGTTATTAGCAATGCTGAATTTCTTTCCTACTTTATGATTTTCTATTGAAACTGTCAAGGACTTTGCAATTTTACTCTGTCACAATAAATGCTGCTTCTCTTCCTATGATATGGTTCTTGTACATGTACACATGAGAACATTTTGTAAAATCTCCCTAAATCACTGAACACAGCTTGCTCTTATATCTCCAAACATTATAACAAAAAACATTTTTATTATACTAAGCACTATTCTTTTCATTTTGCATACACTTTTTCATTATTACGTAGAAGTACCCTGTGCATATGTGAAGTGCTATTTTGCTTTATCTCTTTTTCAACCTGTTTTGCAATCTATATTCTCACACAAACTTCTAAAAAAAGAAAATGTGACCACAATTCCATTTTGTGGATGAGGAAACTGAGGCATTCAAAGGTTCAATGTACTCCCTAATTCCACATGTGTAGTTACAGAAAAACAAGTCAGAAGCCCAGTTTTCTGTACTCTTTGCCCTATGTACTCCTTTCTATAGCATGCTGCCTTCACAACTGTGGTCATTAGTTGGTGGCTGGGATCATGATGGTGTCGTGTCAGTTGGGCCAGACCAATACGTTTAATGACACAGCTGGGAAAACTTAAAAGCCTGCCCTCGGCTGGGTCATAAGTGGAGGTTAATACAATGGTGTCATTACAGCCCTTTGCCCACCTCCCAAAGCCACAGCACAGTTCAAGAGAATCAAAAAGGTTCCACTGGGGGTTGGCTCAGGTCTGATCAGGCAGCTAAGGTCAAGATGGAAATGTGGAATAGACAGGGAACCATTGAGCCCAATACAAAGTTCAAAACTGCTCTGTGAATCCCACATGACCCAAAGCCTACCTTCACCTGCCAATTAAATGAAGGGTATTATCCTCAGTTAGAGTTTAAATTGAGGCAGCATACTGCTTCTTGGGCTAAAGACCTGGAGAGTGAATGCAACTTATTTCTTAATCAATTCTTTCTAAAGTAACATATTTGAAATAAGGCTATATTACCTGTCCAAACTATTTTAAAAAATGATATCCTACTGTAACTAAATATAACATTCCCAAGTTCCATCTCACACTTTGCACCTCCTACCATGAACTATACCTTGAATTTCATATGTACAGTTTTAAATTCAACATTTATTTTTAACACCTATATTTTAATGAAACATGAAATATAAAATGAAACTACAGTCTGCCTTATATGAGCATGAAGAAAATTCCTAATTACCTGTTTCAAAAGTGTGAAGCGCTTTCTAATTTTCCACCAGCCAGTTTCCTTAGACAGCACTCAGTATTATAACTATTTATGCCAATTGTGCTATTTCATGCATAAAATTACTGCATTATTGTTGGAATAGATGCCAGAGAGATATCTAAGCAGGGTGCAATCACTTCACTTTCTATCAAATTGGGCTCCTGAAAGGTATCATAAATCTTATTAGAAGGCAAGGGGCTAATGGCAGCCAATCAGCATTAATGCTGATAAAATTGCTGTATTTTACATTATAAAAACGAGATGATAGTTTTGTCAGAAGGCCACCTTTTGTTTTATTAAGAATGCATCATGAAAACTCTATTGTAATCACATAAGATACTTCAGAGAGCTGACTGCCTTGCCCTGAATTGGGGGTGACGTCTCCCTCGGGGTGCCCTGGCAGCAGTTGGTGAGGCAGACTTTACTCTCTGCTGCCTGATTAATGGTGGTATAATATAAAGCGATGCAAAATGCATCCCCCACACCCTGGGTACTGCAATTCAATTGCATGCGGCTTTATTCTCTCAGGGTCCACTCTTTGGGAAACAAATATTAATGTTCCACTGTTCCCAGGTCCTTTATTGTGCTATAAAAAAATGTTTTCGATTAACCTGCCAATTGAATCTGGAGAGCTGGATAGTTTTTAAGACTCCCTCGCTTCTTCCTGAGGCACCACAGGAAAGACTGGCAGATTATGATTGTACTGGAAAAGGAAAGAGAAAGTCTGAGGTAGAGGTCTGGTCCCTTGGAACAGTGCTGAATTGAGCTTTACCAAAAGTAACATTAATTTCCATGAGCTGAAGGCTAAAATGCATGACCTTGAGCAAATCATTTAAGTACACCAAGGTCTTTGTGTCCTTATCTCTAAAATGATGGTATGAGATGTAACATTTTTTTAAATTTTATTTTATTTAACTTTACAATATTGTATTGGTTTTGCCGTATATCAAAATGAATCTGCCACAGGTATACATGTGTTCCCCATCCTGAACCCTCCTCCCTCCTCCCTCCCCATACCATCCCTCTGGGTCGTCCCAATGCACCAGCCCCAAGCACCCAGTATCGTGCATCGAACCTGGACTGGCGACTCGTTTCATATATGATATTATACATATTTCAATGCCATTCTCCCAAATCATCCCACCCTCTCCCACACATTTTTTAAGGCTTCTTTAAGCTCTAAAAGTCCAATGTGTACACGAGACACACGGTACATTTTTCCCTCCCCCCACCTCCACCTCACATACACGCACTTCTGGAGAAAGAACTTCCCTTCTTACCATTGCCTCTGTTAGTCACTTTTCACCTGAACTGGTGTCTGAGAGAATCACTATTGTTGTCCAAATTAAGAAAGCACAGGTTGGGTAATCTCATCTTATGCTATTGTTCTATTCTAGGAAAGGGACTCTAGAACAGTGTATCTGTCTATCTTTAGCACTAGCAATAGTAAAAATAAATTCTCATTAAAATTATCTTTTCCAGAAACTCAACACATTTGAATCTCTAATAATTGGTTTAATCTGACAACTAGATCAAAAATAAGATGCAATTTAACACTTGATTACAATAAGAATTGTGTTGTACCATCATGGATCCAATCAGATATGAACTCTTCAAGGAAAAGGAACCCATTTTCTACTTTTTGGATATTTCTACTGTTCAACATTAAGTGAAAATGTTTGTAGCTCAATCATGTCCAACTCTTTGCAACTCTATGGACCGTAGCTGCCAGGCTCCTCTGTCCAGGGAATTCTCCAGGCAAGAATACTGGAGTATTCTGTCATTCCCTTCTCCAGAGGACCATCCTGACCCAGGTATTGAACCCGGGTCTGCTGCATCTCAGGCAGATTCTTTGCTGTCTGAGCCACCAAGGAAGCCGTGCTCAACACAGATGAGTCACTCAAATGTTCCTTTGGGACTCATTGGTTAATGGTTGGTAGGTTCTAGAACATGGGAAACCATTGGTTGACTTACAGGATACAAAACACCAAGTAGGCTGTGTTCCTTAGAGGAAGTGCCTTCTTCAAAAAGAGGGAACACGTAGTAGATACTAAGCAGACCTGTTGTGTTTAGAATTATCCCTCTAATTCCTACTCATATTTGACTATTACCATAAATCCATTAAAAATAAGTTTTATGTTTAGTTTCCTCCCTTTAGATTGATGATATTTTCCTAAAGAATTCTCAATGGCTCGCTTGTTCCATGGTTTTCTACCTTACCTGCTGGAGCTAGTATACATAATCTTAGTATGAGTTCTTCTAGAAGATTGGGGGTAACAATATAAAATCTTAATATAAATCAATACACAGATTGTATACAAAATATCAATATTCTGTGACTGATAACTATAAACCAGTTTGGACTTCTGGAAGTTCTTGGTTCACATAATGCTGAAGCCTAGCATGCAATATTGTGCTAACCAAGAACTCCAGACATGCAAACTGGGTTTGGAAAGGCAAAGGAACCAGAGATCAAATTGCCAACATTTACTGGATATACAGAAAGCAAAGGTATTCCAGAAAAATATCTACATTTGTTTTAGCAACTATGCTAAAGCCTTTGATTATGTGGATCATAACAAACTGTGGAATGTTCTTCAAGAGATGGAAATACCAGACATCTTACCTGTCTCCTGAGAAACCTCTACACAGGTCAAGAAGCAACAGTTAGAACCTTCTATGGAACAACTGATTGGTTCAGTATTGAAAAAGGAGTATGACAGGGCTGTCTGTTGTCAAACTCCTTATTTAACTTATACACTGAGCATATCATAAAAAATGCCAGTCTGGATGAGTTACAAGCTGGAATCGAGATAGAAGGGAAAAATATCAAAACCTCAGATATGTGTATGATACCACTCTCATGGCAGAGAGCAAAGAGAAACTAGAAAGCATTTTGATGAGGGTGAAGGAGGATAGTGAAAAAGCCAGCTTAAAACTAAACACTAAAAACTACTATCATGGCATCCAGCTTCATTACTTCATAGCAAATACAAGGAAAAAAGGTGGAAGCAGTGATAGATTTCCTCCTCTTCGTCTCTAAAATTACTGCAGGTGGTGACTGCAACCGTGAACTCAGAAGATGATTGCTTCTTGGCAGGAAAGTGATGACAAACCTAGACAGTGTATTGAAAAGCAGAGACATCATTCTACTGACAAAGGTCCCTATAGTCATGGCTATGCCCTTCCCAGTGGTCATGTACGGTAGTGAGGGCTGGACCATAATAAAGAAGGCAGAATGCCAAAGCACTGATGCCTTTGAACTGTGGTGCTGGAGAAGATTTCTGAGAGTCCCTTGGACAGCAAGGAGATCAGACCATTCAATTTTAAAGGAAATCAACCCTGAATACTCATTGGAAGGACTGGTGCTAAAGCTGAAGTTCCAGTATTTTGATCATCTGATGCAAACAGTCAACTCATTGGAAAAGTCCCTGATTCTGGCAAAGATCAAGGGCAGAAGGAGAAGAGGGCATCAGAGCTTGAGATGGCTGGATGGCATCACCAGTGCAATGGACATGAACTTGGGCAAACTATGGGAGATGGTGAGGGACAGGGATGCCTGGTTTGCTGTAGTCCAGGGGGTCACAAAGAGTCAGACATGACTGGGTGACTGAACAACAGCAACGACTATAATGCTGCACTAAGCAGACAGGCCTGACATATATGTTTGTGCAGATTGTGTGGTCTACTAGGGTATATCCAATAAGGTGGGTGGTGACTTACCAAGCTGTGCATCTGATGTAAAGAAGCAGACAGTAGACAGGAGGCAAACCTTTTTAATTTCAGTAAGGTATGACCCATTTTTCCCACTATGCATTCATAGAAGGAAGGCATGTTTTTCCCAATTCACAAAAAACTCTGTGAAACTACAGGGTACTAGTAAAGCAGATGATTTTTAAAATTCACTAAGAGTCCTCTACATGCTGACTCTCAAATGATCTCCAGCTCAGTCAGTTCTTACAAGCAACAGCAGCTACAACCTGAGAAATTTTATATCTCCTGAAAACAAATTTTCCAGATCCTAGAACTTACTGCCACCAATGAAACAAATCTGTGTCCAAACAAATCTGTCCTCCAGTAAGACAATTTGAACTTGGATTCGCCTGAGGTGGGGATGAGGATTGAAACCAACCCACATAGAGATGCTCTGAAACAAATGAAAGAATAAGTTAAGAAAACAAGAGGAAGCCAGGAATGCACCCACAAGCCTGCATATGTTACGGAGAGACACAACATTTTCATTATGTACATGTGATTGCCCTATTTTAGGAAGATGTCTTAATGACCGAAGGATATTTTTCTACTGGAGTTGCCTTAATTATTCCCACATTTATGGCCACATTTACTTCTAACCTCTGAGTAGTTTAAGAACAGTGTATGAATGATTCTGGGGCTTCCTAGGTAGCTCAGTGGTAAAGAATCTGCCAGCCAATGTAGGAGACATAAGAGATGTGAGTTCAATCCCTAGGTTGGGAAGATCTCCTGGAGGAGGGCATGGTGACCCACTCCACTATTCTTGCCTCCAGAGGTGGGCTATAGTCCACAGAGTCTCAAAGAGTCAGGGGTAACTGGAATGACTTAGCATGCATGATTCTGATATGTATTAACTACTGCTGATCATTTGCATTGTTCACCCAGAATATAAGCATAATGCAAGGTAATGAATGACTATGAGTATGATAGAAGAATTGTCTCTTCTAAAAAGCCCTACAATGAGTCAGTTAATACTCCATGTGATACATGATTTTAGAGAAGCTAGTTATTATTTAGGGGGAGTTCAAAAGGCTCAGGACATGTTCCAAAGCTGAACATTTTGACTGGCATCACTTTTATATATTTCGTGTAAATAGCCAAATAATGGAACTAAAACATGGAAATTACCTACTTAATCTTGCAAGTGACATGTATGCCTGTTATCTTGTCTCATATCTGAATAACATTTGTGTCTAAGCCCTGTCACCATTCTTCATACCACTCTTGACTTCATATAATCTCTGAAATTGATCATCCTTCATCTCAATCCTAGACCACCATAAACTCATCTTTCTAGTAATTTAACATTTGCTATTAAGCTGCATCAAAAGATACTTGAAATCAAAACAGATACTTCAAAATACCATGTAATCAACATGATCTAGACCATCAGGTATTTAAAATATAGTTGGGAAATTGAAAATAAGCCCACTGGAAATATAAATAACAATGGAAATTTAACATATGTTGTGGAAAGGTTGTCAAAAGTTGATATATAACTAATTTCAAATAAACAGATCTGAAAACAACTGACCTAGGAGGTCAAAGAGGGAAGTCTTATTGTAATCAGTGATATAAGACAAATTTTTGTTAATGTCAATAAAGGGCCTACTTTCTGCAGTGATAAGTAGGAAACCTTAAGAACTCATCACACTCACACAAAAGATCCAAACATGGGTCTTTTGATGACATGAAAAATTGGCCAAGTTATGTCATAGATCATGACACTCTCTTTTATCCATCCTATAGAGAACTTACTTACAGGTCACAAGATACCCTGGTCCAAACTGTGGTTGGTGTTTGGGACCAGATGAAAGACATGGTAATTTAAACTTGCAGAAATGTAAAGGAGCAAAAAGTGGCTTTATTTCAATTTTTTGGTGACAGTTATTGTTTCTACCATTTAAAATTCTTTTGATTTGGAGGATGGATGGTAACTATCTGATTTCACCTGGAGGGGTAACACTGAGTTTGATCCTTGAGTCAGGAAGATACCCTGAAGGAGGGTACATTAACCCACTCCAGTATTCTTGCCTGGAGAGGACAAGAGGAACCTGGTGGGCTATGGTCCATAGGGTTGCAAAGAATCAAACACAACTGAAGCAATTTAGCACATACACACAGAGGGTAAGGTTAATGGAAGAGAAGATGGAAGTGGGTAATAGGTGGGTAAAATGCCAGAAGCCCGAAAGCTTTATTTACTTCTATGAACAAAGGGAATTCAAAAAAAGTTTTAGAAAATGAATCATGTGATGACAGTGGGTTTACAGAATGAAAACTGGAGACTTAGACAAATTACATGTATGTGGAGGATGACACTAGGAATATTTATGTAGCTTGCATCCAGTATTTCTATAAAAATTTTTGTGATCTCCTGCAACATTGATGGTAACAATAATATAATATTTGAATCTTCAGTAGGCTAAATCTTTCATGATTCTTTCTACATGCTGATTATATGAGACCTTAGTAATATTTCCATGCCCCATATATCTTAAAATCATGATTGGTTTATAACCTTCAAATTGATTTGCACCCATTTATTTTCTTTTATATGAAATCAGACATTTTGAGTTGTGTGTCTGAGACTGGATATAAAGAGTGAAAAGAAGAGGAGGTTAGGCCACAGGCGCCTTTTTGCAGAGAGGATATAATGCAAGAGATCAGTAAAGTAATAAAAGGGTCTGATGTCTCATCCCAGGTATATGAACTTCAGTTAGAAATATAACTCCAGGAATTTTTTAATAAAGGAATAGAAGTATGTGACTCCTGTCCTTGAAGATTCTAGTGCCAGATGATCCTTTACAATTCAGACTTTGGAAAGAAAGGATGGAGGAAAAAAAAAAAGAACTAATAAATCTTTAAAATTTGTCAAGTGACAGATCTTTGCCTGGCTGGTTAACTGACTATGCAAAGATTTTAGTAGATTTTTTTGTGATTCCCAATTCTTTTTATTCATAAGAATTTTATAATATTAAAATGACACAAGAGAAGGTAATCCTACATTTGCTTAGTAGAACATTTCAGGATGTGCAGTCACAATGTACCACATACCCCTGTTGCCAGTAATCTGCAAATACAAAGTTGTATAATCAACTCCAAATCAGGGGGAAAAAAATTACAGTTATTTTCATAGTTTCATAATAATTCATTATTTAAAAATTGTATATATACTTAGATCTGTGTTCAGCTAACATATCTAAGGTTCATCTAGGGCAGATCAAGATGGCAGAGTAGAAAGATCCTGAATTTACCTCCTCCTATAGACATACAAAAACTACAACTGCATGTAAAGTAGGTATCTCTGAAAACAACCTAAGACTAGTTAAAAAGATTTTGTATAGCTCTGGATACAAAGAGACCCTGGTTCAATTCCTGGGTCAGGAAGATCTGCTGGAGAAGGGATAGGCTACTTACTCCGATAATCTTGGGCTTCCCTTGTGGCACAACTAGTAAAGAATCTGCCTGCAATGAGGAAGACCTGGGTTTGATCCCTGGGTTGGGAAGATCCCCTGGAGAAGGGAAAAGCTACCCACTTCAGTATTCTGGCCTGGAGAATTCCATGGACTGTATAGTCCATGGGGTCACAAAGAGTCGAACACAATTGAGTGACTTTCACTTTCACTTTCAAGGATATAAAGAAAAAGTCACATTGCTATGGATAGGAGGGGCAGAGATGTAGTCTTACCACAGCCCACAGCCCACAGCCCACAACCCAGGTGAGGCAACCCGTAAGTGGACAAATATCACGACTGTGAAGGTTCCTCCCGAGGAGAAAGTCGGGACTATCTCCACACTGGAATCCCCAGCCTGGGGAACCTGTCCTGTGAAGATGAGTCCCGACAATGTCTGACTTTCAAAGTTAGTGAAGTTTGGAATTCCCTGATGATCCAGTGGTTAGGACTTGGTGCTTTCACTGTTGGGGGTCAGGTTAAATCCTTGGTCAAGGAACTAAGATCCCTCAAGCTGCATGGTCTAGCCAAAAAAAAAAAAAAAAAAGTAGTGAAGCTTACATCTGGGAAAGTCAGATAGGTGTTGGAAACCAAGACTTTGCTCTTAAGCAAACTAACTCACACACAGACTAGATCACTAAGAATCCTAGCACAGAAGCAGCAGCTTGAAAAGTGCCTGGATCACATAATATGGAGATTCATTGACTAGTTCTAGGGCATGGGCCAGAAGGGAAGGAATCTGGTGGAAATTTCTTAAAGCTATTTATTTATTTATTGGCTGTGCTGGATCTTCATTGCTGCATGTGGACTTTCCCTAGCTCCAGTGAGTGGGGGCTACTCTTGGTTGCAGCCTGAGAGTTTCTCTTTGCAGACGTTTTCTTATTGTGGAACACGGACTCTAGAGCGCTCAGACTCAGCAATTGTGATGCAAGGTTAGTTGCTGTGGCACATGGAATCTCTGTGGACCAGGGATTGAACCTGTGCCCCCTGCATTGACAGGCATATTCTTAACCACTGGACACCAGGGAAGTTCAGGTGGAACTTTCTTTGAGGACAGAAGTACTGGCATTTTTTTTTTTTCCTTTTTACTCTCCTTCCATCTATCTAGATTGACTCTGTCAGGCATCATTTCTGTCACTCTCCATCAACCTAGCTAATATCATGCACCCTACCCCAGTCTTCCTCTGAGCAGCAGCACACTCAAACTACCTATTCTAGCCAGCCCTTCAGAGCAGTTCCTGCTCCAGGGAGCAATCCCAGTACACACGCAGGCCTGCAACAATCACAATCCACTCTTGCAGTCAGTTGTGCCAGGGTCTAGTCTCAAACATCAGCACTCTTGCATCAGTCAAGATCAGACCCTCTCAGCCAGCTGGGCTGGGGGCTAGCCTTACCCACCAATGTATCCCAAGCAACTGGGCCAGAGGATAAACCTCTCCTACCAGTGTACCTGCAATAATTGCAGCCCAACCACAAAAAAAAGGTTACACACGATTCACATAAGGGATACCAAGAAGTACCTGGCTTTGGTGACCAGGGGGAATTGTGCCACTGAGCCGCATAAGATGCCTTCTACATAAGGCCAATTTTTAAAGACCACAGTTATAGTATATATACTTAAAAACAAGCAGAAAAAATAGGCAAAATGAGAAGACAAAGGAATACTTTCCAAACAAAACACAAAACCTCAGAAAAAGAACTGAATGAAATAGAGATAAGAAACTTACCAGATGAAGAGTAAGACATGGTCAGAAATATGCTCATTGAACTCAGAAGAAGAATGGATGAACTCAGTGAGAAATTCAATGAAGATATAGAAAGTATGTTTTAAAAAATAAGAATTGAATAATATAATAACTGAAACTATATATATATACACACACACACACACATATATGTATAATCAACAACAAATTAGAAGATGCAAATAAGAGATAAGAAATCTGGAAGACAGTTAAGGATAATCACCCAATTTAAATAACAGAAAGTAAAAGGAATTTAAAAACTGAGGACAGTTTAAGGGACCTCTGAGACAATATTCAGTGCACCAACGTTAGCATTATATGAAGTCCCATAAGACAGAAAGAAAAAAGGACAAAAATTTTCTTTGAAGAAATGATAACTGAAAACTTTCATAACCTGACTAAGAAATAGACATCTGAGTCCAGGAAGCACATAGACTCAAACAAGATAAATCCAAGAAACACACACCAACACATTATAATTAAAATGTCAAAAGTTAAAGACAGAATCTTAAAAGCAGTAAGATAAAACAAAAACTAGTTGCATACAAGGGAACATAAGACTATCAGATGATTTTTGCAGAATCTTTACAGCCCAGAAAGGATTAGCATGTCATATTCAAAGTACTAAAAGGAAAAATTATAGCCAATAATACTCAGTAAGTTTATCATTTGATATAGGTGGAGAAATAAAAAGCTTTCCAGATAAGCATATGCTAAAGGGGTTCATCATTAAATTAGCCTTACAAGAAATGTTAGAGGTACTTCTTCAAATAGAAAAGAAAAGGTCATTATAAGAAACAACAAAATTATAAAAGAAAAAAAAAATCTATTGAGTAAAGGAAACCATACAACAAAGGTAGTAAATCAACCACCTATAAAATTAGTATGAAGGTTAAAAGTCAAATATTACTAAAATCTTCTGTATCTAAAATAACTAGTAAGTAATATACAAGATAAAATGAACATTTGTCAAAAATATAAAGCTTGGGGGTATAAAAATGTAGCGCTTTTAGAATGCGCTTGAATTTAAGCAACCATCAGCTTAAGGTGAACGGTTAAACCCATAGGTTGTTTTTCATGAACCTCATGGATACTACAAACCAAAAACTTAGATACAAAAATAAATTAATTATTTAAGATACAGATATAAAACGTAACACTAAAGAAAGTCATTAAATCACAAAGGAAGAGAACAAGAGAATAAAGGAGTGATGAGGAACTATAAAAGCAACCAGAAAACAATGAACTAAATGGCATAATTGTATACTTATTAATAATTTATTTAAATATAAGTAAATTTAAAAGAAAGCATGGCTCGCAGCAAGAAGTGGCAAGCAGCCTGATTGATGAGAAGTGAAGCTGTTCAGTCATGTGTGGCTCTTTGCCATCCCATGGACTATAGCTTACCAGGCAAGAGTACTGGAGTGGGTTGCCATTTCCTTCTCCAGCAAATCTTCCCAGACCAGGGATCAAACTTGGGTCTCCCTCATTGCAGGTGGATGCTTTACCCTCTCAGCCACCAGGGAAGCCCAAAGCATGGCTGAATGGATACAAAAATAGGACCCAAATATATGCTTCCTACAAGAGACTACATCAGGTTTAAATATACACACAGCCTAAATGTGAAATGATAGAAAAATATATTCCATGCAAATACAAACAAAAAGAAAACTGGGGTAGAATAACTTAAACATCATGAAAATAAGGGCTGGTTATTTGAAAAGAAAAAAAATTGATAAACCTGTAGCCAGACTCAAAGAAAAAGAACACAGAGCTCAAATCAATAAAATCAGAAAGAGCAGACATTACAACTGATATCACAAAAATACTAAGAATTATGAGATTACGATGAACATGTGTATGCCTATAAAATGGACAAGCTAGAATAAATAGACAAATTCCTAAAAATGTATAATCTCCTAAGACTGAATTAGGGAAAAACAGAGAATATGAATATACCAATTTCTAGTAATGAAACTGAATCAGTAATCAAATAAAACTTAACAAGGAAAAGTCCAGGACCAGATGTGAAAACACTACAAAAAACAAACAAACAAACTTACTGGCCAATGTTTCTGAAGCAAAAATTATCAGTGAAATAATAGCAAACTGAATTCAACAATACATTAGAAGGACCAAGTACAATGATCAAGAGGAATTTATTCCAGGGATGTAAGGATGGTTCAATATCTACAAATCAATCAAAATGTTACACCAAATTAACAAAATGAAGGTTTGATAGAAGCACAAAAGCATTTGACAAAAATTCAACATTTATTTATGATAAAAAAATTCTTAAGAAAGTGGGCATAGCAAGAATATACATCAGCATAATGAAGCCATATAGGAGAAGCCCACAGCTAAAATCATGCTCAATGATGAAAAGCTGTAATATTTTACTCTGAGATCTGGAAACATGGCATGTGTCCACTCTCACCACTTTTATGCAACCCACTTTTGGAAGTCCTAGTCACAGCACCTATACAAGAGAGATAAAAAGCCATATTTAATAAATAAAATAGGTATATGGGAAAGAAAAAAGTAGAACTATTTGCAGATGCCATGGTTCTATATAATAGAAAACCCTAAAGTATATAAGAAAACTATACAAGAGAAATAAAAAGCCTTATTTAATAAATAAAATAGGTATATGGGAAAGAAAAAAGTAAAACTGTCACTATTTGCAGATGCCATGGTTCTATATAATAGAAAACCCTAAAGTATATAACAAAACTAGTAGGGCTAACACATAAATTCAGTAAAGTTTCAAGCTATAAAAGCAATTTACAGAAGTCTGTTGAATTTCTATGCATTGCTAATGAACTATCAGAAAAAAAATCAAGATGGTAATCCCATTTAAAATTGTATCAAAAAGAATAAAATATCTAGGAATAAAACATATTTAAGGAAGTGAAAGCTTGTACTCTGAAAATTATAAGACATGGTGAAAACTATTAAAGATAACACAAATAAATGGAAGGATATACCATGCTAATGAATTGGAAGAATTAATATTGTTAAAATGTCCACACTACCTAAAGCAATGTACAGATTCAATGCAATCCCTTTCAACATATGTATGGCATTTTCCTCAGAACTGGAAAAACAAACCTAAAAGTTGTATGAATCAATGAAAAATCTCAAAAAACCAAAGTAACCAATCCTAAGAAAGAACTAAGCTGGAAGTATTACACACTCTGATTTCAAATGATACTATAAAGATACAGTAAATAAAACTGTATGGTACTCTCATAAAAACAGACATTTATTTGAATGAACAAAATAGAGAGCACAGAAATATATCCATGCTTATAGGAACAAAAAATAGACACTGAGGAAAAGATAGTTTCTTAAATATATGGTTTTGGGAAAACTGAACGGCTTTATGCAAAATAATAAAACTAGACCACTTTCTTATACCATATACACAAATAAACTCAAAATGAATTAAAGAATCAAATGTAAGACATGAAATAATAAAACTCCTAGAAGAAAATATAAATAGTATACTCTTTCACATTAGTCAGACAAATGCTTTTTAGATCTCTCTCCACAGACAAGGGTAATAAAAGCCATAAATTAACAAATGGGGCCACATTAAGCAATAACAAAAACATATTTTGTACTGCAAAGGGAACCATCAACCAAACAAAAAAGCAACCTTCCCCAAATAGGGGAAAATATTTGCAAAGTATATATCTGCTAAGAGGTTTTTATACAAAATGTATAAAGGATTCACACATCTCAATATTTTTTAAAAATCTGATTAAAATATGAAAAAATGATATGAAAAAACATTTTACAAAGAAGGCATACAGATAGCTAACAGATAGATAAAAATGCTGAGCATCACTAATAGTCAAAGAAAAACAAATCAAGATTACAATGAGTTACTTCATACCTGTCAGAATGCCTGTTATCAAAAAGTTAAGAAACAACAAGTGTTGACAAGGATTTACAGAAAAAGAAATCCTTATGCACTGTTGCTAAGGACATAAATACGTACAGCCACTATGGAAAACAGGATGAGGATTCTTCAAAAAATTAAAAATATAATTATCATTTGATTCTACTTCTGGGTATTTATCCAGCAATTCCAGTTCTAGGTATTTATCAAAAACAAAACAAAACCTACTAATTCAAAAAGATATATGTATCCCTATGTTTATTGAAGTATTATTTACAATAGCTTGTATATGGAAGCTCTGCCCTGCCCATCCTTAGATAAATAAATAAAGAAGATATGGAATAAACATACAATGGAATATTACTCAGCCATAGAAAAGAATGAAATCTTGCCCTTGGCAACAGCATATATGGATTTAGAAAAAAAACTCCAATACTTTGGCCACCTCATGTGAAGAGTTGACTCACTGGAAAAGACTCTGATGCTGGGAGGGATTGGGGGCAGGAGGAAAAGGGGACGACAGAGGATGAGATGGCTAGATGGCATCACCAACTCAATGGACATGAGTTTGAGTGAACTCCAGGAGTTGGTGATGGACAGGGAGGTGTGGTGTGCTGCGATTCATGGGGTCGCAGAGTCAGACACTACTGAGCGACTGAACTGAACTGAACTGAACTGATGCTAAGTTAAATAAGTCAGACAGAGAAAGATGAATGCTTTATGATTTAATTTATATGTAGAATCTAAGAAGTAGAACCAATGAACAAACAAGTCAAAAGAGAAACAGACTCATGAATACAGAGAAAAAAGCTGTTGGTCACCAGAGGGGTGAGAAAGTAGAGGTTAGAGAAAGTAAATGAAGAGGATTAAGAGGTAAAAAATTTCAGTTACAAAATAAATGTCACAAAGATGTAAGGTATGGCATAAGGAATATAATCAATAATATTACAATAACTTTGCATGATGACAGATTGTTACTAGATTTATGTGCAATGTATATAAATTCAAATTTGCTATACACCTGAAACTAATGCAATATTGTATTGCATGTGTGCTCAGTCACTTGAGTTGTGCCTCTTTGTAACCCTATTGACTGTAGCCCACAGGCTCCTCTGTCCATAGTATTCTCCAGAATACTGGAGTGGGTTGCCATGTCTTCCTCCAGGGAATCTTCCTGATCCAGGGATTGGACTCACATCTCTTAAGTCTCCTGCATTGGCAGACAGGTTCTTTACCACTAGCAGCAGCTGGGAAGCTCCAGAATATTGTATTAACTATATTTAATATATTTTTCATAAAGTACATCAATCATGAATTGCTGCAACCACTTAGTCCCCTTTTAATTTCTCCTTTTTTTCCCTCTGAAACCATACCTCTATTTCCTTTTCCTTTGTCTTTACATCTGTCTTTGCAACTATTATTTTTGTCTCCTTCTCCCTTCTCTGTGTCTCTTCACCTATTCGTGTTTCTCTGCTCACTTTTACCCCAATAAACATTTCTCCTTTAGCCCTAATAAGTCTTCATGCTTTTCTTATCCTGAAAAAAGAAAGTGAATGATTTTGCATATCCACTTTGCTTGCATTTCCTTCAAAAATACTTTCAAAAAAGTTCAAGTAAAAAACGAGATATGCATGCCAAACTCAAGGTAAGTTGAAATAAAATGCTGTAAATTAAAGCAGATATGAGAAAAAATACATTTACTAGTGGAGTTACTTTAAAGAACCATTATCAGTATTGAGGAGGGACAAAGGAACTGGTTTTAAGAAGCTGGTGCAATTTTCATGAATGCCTGATACTGAAAGCTTCCCCAAAAGACAGTTGTCTCACAGCTTGAAGTGCCCACTGTGGGTCAGGAGCCCAAATGGACCCCTTCCTCTGCTCTTTGGACATTTGTCCTCGCTAAGGTTTTTCTTTATTTTCCTCTCTAAGACTCTGTTTTCTCATCAACTATTGCTATCAACCCTAATTTTGCTGGGCATGTTTATGTAATATCTTTTTTGAAAAAGTTACAAATAAAGAATTTTTTCCCTATTAGTTTGCTTATTTGAATATGTTTTTATTCCAGGGATTGGAAAACTGCAACTTTGGGGCCAAAATCCTCCCATTTGTATAATTAATATTTGTTGAAATAGAGCCATGCCCATTTGTTTACTTAGTATGATACTGGGAAAGATTGAAGGCAGGAGGAGAAAGGGATAACAGAGAATGAGATGGTTGGATGGCATCACCGACCTGATGGACATGGATTTGAGCAAACTCCGGGAGTTGGTGATGGACAGGGAGGCCTGGCATGCTGAAGGCCATGGGGTCGCAGAGTCAGACACGACTGAGTGACTGAATTGAACTGATTGTCACATTACAACAGGAAAGTTAAGTAACTTCAACTGAGATTGTTTGGACTATAAAGCCTAAAATATTTATTATCTGGTCCTTTACCAAAATAATAAAAAATAAAAATTATGCTGACTCCTACTTTATTCTGTGTTCACACCAGATTGATAATTTGGCTAGGTACAGCATTTTAAGGAATTCCCTGGTGGCTCAGATGGTAAAGCGTGTGCCTACAATGAAGGAGACCTATGTTCGATCCCTGGATTGGGAAGATCCCCTGGAGAAGGAAATGGCAACCACTCCAGTACTCTTGCCTGGAAAATCCCATGGACGGAGGAGAGTGATAGGCTACAGTCCATGGAGTCTCAAAGAGTCGGACAGGACTGAGCAACTTCACTTTCACTTTTCACAGCATTTTAAAGGCATTATTCCCTGTCCTCTAGCTTCCAGAATGAATGTTTCATACTCATATAGCATTCTGATTCCTGATCCTTTATGTGAAAACTAGTTTTCTCCAATATATCAAAACTTCTGTAAACTGCTCCTTGCTCTTAGTGTGGTACTTTTTCGTATACTACAATAAGCACTCAATGGATCCATTCAATATAAACCAAACAATACCTTTTATAATTTCTTCCCTTCATTTTTTTTCTCTTTCTGAAATTTTAATTAGCCAAGTTTAAATCTTTTAGACTGACTCTCTAATTTTCTTATTTTTTGTTGCCTTCTATTCTCCTGAAATTTAGATATTTCTGGAAAATTCTCTCATGTTAATCTTCCAATTTTCTATAACATTTTAAAGTTTCTGCTGTCATATTAATTTTCAGGAGCTGTTTTTGTTCTCTTTTTTTAGCATTATATCTTTGATTCATGGATGCAATATCTTTATTATTTCCTTGAGGGGTTATACCTAAAAAAACATAAAGGACAAGTGAAGAATTTTTGAGGCACATAATAGCTAAAAAAATTTATCATTAGTAGAACTTCATACAAGATGGTAAAGAACCTCCTCCAGGTAGAAGAAAAATGGCATCAGGCAGATATATGAATTAATACATAAAAAATCATAACTATGTAAGATATAAATGTAAGAATTTCTAGTTTTTTAAATAAAATATTACAAATTTGCCTTTAGTGAAAATAATTTTAATATAAAATAAAGTAAAAAGCACACCCATAGCACAAAAACAGAGATTTATAACATAAAATAAAATGAATGACTATAGCACAAAGACAAAGAGAAAAGTAAGTATACTATTATGACATTCTTAACACTTTATATGAATTAGTATAATATCACTTGAAGATTGGAAAAAGTCTAAAATTTATACTATAAATCCTAATGTAATCACTAAAATAATGAAGAATAATAGATAATGAATAGACAAAAGAAAATCATAAAATATAACTAAAGAAAAGAAATCAGATAGAGGAAAAAGGGACAAAGAATAGATAAGATATATAGAAAACAAAAACCAAAATTAGAGATCAATAATTTACATTATGTGGAAATATCCTAAAGAAAAATTAGACAAAAAGAACAAGACCCAGCTATATGATACCTATAAGAAATTCATTCTAAATAAGAGATACAAATAGGTTAAAAGTAAAAAGATGGTAAAAGATATACCTTGCTAACACTAATCAAAAGAAAACTGAAATTCTAGATTAACAGCAAAGTAAATTACAGAGTAAAGTATATTATTAGATACATAAAAAGTCATTTTATAATGATAAAGGAGAAATATAAAATTCCATACATGTGATCAAAACTTTCAAAACCCTTCTATTGTAATTGATAGAACAGTGGAGAGAAAATCAGTAGTATATATGGTAGGAGACTTGAACAACAATCAATTCACCTGATTGTTATTTATAGGAGATTGCTGGGAGAAATATCAATAACCTCAGATATGCAGATGACACCACCCTTATGGCAGAAAGTGAAGAAGAACTAAAAAGCCTCTTGATGAAAGTGAAAGTGGAGAGTGAAAAAGTTGGCTTAAAGCTCAACATTCAGAAAACGAAGATCATGGCATCTGGTCCCATCACTTCATGGCAAATAGATGGGGAAACAGTGGAAATAGTGTCAGACTTTATTTTGGGGGGCTCCAAAATCACTGCAGATGGAGACTGCAGCCATGAAATTAAAAGACGCTTACTCCTTGGAAGGAAAGTTATGACCAACCTAGACAGCATATTCAAAAGCAGAGACATTACTTTGCCAACAAAGGTTCGTCTAGTCAAGGCTATGGTTTTTCCTGTGGTCATGTATGGATATGAGAGTTGGACTGTGAAGAAGGCTGAGTGCCCAAGAATTGATGCTTTTGAACTGTGGTGTTGGAGAAGACTCTTGAGAGTCCCTCGGACTGCAAGGAGATCCAACCAGTCCATTCTGAAGGAGATCAGCCCTGGGGTTTCTTTGGAAGGAATGATGCTAAAGCTGAAACTCCAGTACTTCGGCCACCTCATGTGAAGAGTTGACTCATTGGAAAAGACGCTGATGCTGGGAGGGATTGGGGGCAGGAGGAGAAGGGGACGCCAGAGGATGAGAAGGCTGGATGGCATTACTGACTTGATGGACGTGAGTCTGAGAGAACTCCGGTGTTGGTGATGGACAGGGAGGCCTGGTGTGCTGTGACTCATGGGGTCGCAAAGAGTCAGACACGACTGAGTGACTGAACTGAACTGAACTGAACTGAACTACTGAATAACAGAAGAATGGGCATGTTTTTAAAGTGCCCATGGGGCATCTAATTTATCAAGATATAAAATATTCTGGTTCATAAAATATTTAAATATACATTTAAAAGAATATAACCAATACAAAATATGTCCTCTGATAAATGGAAATTAAATTAAGTTTAAATAACAGCAAGATGTCTGGACAATTTTTATTTTTAATATTTGATCACTAAATAACATACTTTGAGTAGCCCATGTGTCAAAGAAGAAATTAAAAGGAAATTGATAAAGTATTTTGAATGGAATGATAATGAAAAGGCATTAGATTTTGTGGAATTCCTCTAAAGCAGTAGTCAGTAGGAAGCTTCTAGCATTAAATGCCTATATGAGAAAAGAAGTCTCACATCAATGACCTCAGCTTTCACAACAAAACCAGGAAAAGAAAAACAAATTAAATATAAATTGAATAGAATAAAGAAAAAAAAGATAATATTTTACAAAATGAAGTTAGAAAAGTAATAGATAAATGAAACCAAAGTGATTTTTTTGAGATCGGTAAAATCATTTAACTTCTGACTAGGATGATCAGGAAAAAATGACAGAAGATAAAAAATTATCAATACAAGGAATGAGAGAAATGAGTTTGTAAGAATTGCTATGACAACAAAACCCAGCAGACATTACACAGAAAGAATGCTTCAAACTAATAGAAATATTGGGATTATAGAGGTATTGGTAAATACAATTTAAGTTTTTTTTTTTTTTTTCTTTCCTCAAGAGTCAAGTAGTCCCTGATTGTTCACATTTAAGAATGGGTCACTACCAATCAAAAAATGGGCCAAACAACTAAACAGACATTTCTCCAAAGAAGACACACAGATGGCTAACAAACACATGAAAAGATGCTCAACATCACTCATTATCAGAGAAATGCAAAACAAAACACAATGAGGTACCATCTCATGTACAGGTACCATCTTAGGTACAATAAATGCTGGAGAAGGTGTGGAGAAAAGGGAACCCTCTTACACTGTTGGTGGGAATGCAAACTAGTACAGCCACTATGGAGAACACTGTGGAGATTCCTTTAAAAACTGGAAATAGAACTGCCATACAACCCAGCAATCCCACTGCTGGGCATACACACCAAGGAAACCAGAACTGAAAGAGACAAATGTATCCCAAGCTTCATCACAGCACTGTTTACAATAGCTAGGAAGCAACCTAGACATCCACTGGTAGACGGATGGCTAATGAAGTTGTGGTACATATACACAATGAAATATTTCTCAGCTATAAAAAAGAACACATTTCAGTCAGTTCTAATGTAGTGGGTGAAACTGGAGCCTGTTTTACAGAGTGAAGTAAACTAGAAAGAGAAACACCAATACAGTATATTAGTGCATATATATGGAATTTAGAAAGACAGTAACAACGATGCTACATGCAAGACAGAAAAAGAGACATAGATGTAAAGAAGACTTTTGGACTACGTGGGAGAAGGCAAAGGTGGGACAATATGAGAGAATAGCACTGAAACATGTGTATTACCATATGTAAAATAGATGACCAGTGCAAGTTTGATGCATGAAGCAAGGCTTTCAAAGTTGGTGCTCTGTCTAATCAATGAATATAGTAAAGTTGCAGGATATAAAATTAACACACAGAAATCCCTTGCATTCCTATACACTAAAAATGAGAACATAGAAAGAGAAATTAAGGAAACAATTCCATTCACCATTGCAACGAAAAGAATAAAATACTTAGGAACATATCTACCTAAAGAAACAAAAGACCTAATAAAACACTGGTGAAAGAAATCAAAGAAGACACTAATTGATGGAGAAATATACCGTATTCATGGATCGGAAGAATCAATATAGTGAAAATGAGTATACTACCCAAAGCAATCTATAGATTAAATGCATTCCCTATCAAGCTACGAACGGTATTTTTCACAGAGCTAGAACAAATAATTACACAGTTTGTATGGAAATACAAAAAACCTCAAATAGCCAAAGCAATCACTAGAAAGAAGAATGGAACTGGAGGAATCAACCTGCCTGACTTCAGGCTCTACTATGAAGCTACATTCATCAAGAGAGTATGGTACTGGGACAAAGACAGACATATAGATCAATGGAACAAAATAGAAAGCCCAGAGATAAATCCATGCACCTATGGACACCTTATCTTTGACAAAGGGGGAAAGAATATACAGTGGAAAAAAGACAATCTCTTTAACAAGTGGTGCTGGGAAAACTGGTCAACCACTTGTAAAAGAATGAAACTAGAACACTTTCTAACACCATACACAAAAATAAACTCAAAATAGATTAAAGATCTAAACGTAAGACCAGAAACTAGAAAACTCCTAGAGGAGAACATAAGCAAAACACTCTCCAACATAAATCACAGCAGGATCCGCTATGACCCACCTCCCAGAATATTGGAAGTAAAAGCAAAAATAAACAAATGGGACCTGATTAAAATTAAAAGCTTCTGCACAACAAAGGAAACTATAGGCAAGGTGAAAAGACAGCTTTTAGAATGGGAGAAAATAATAGCAAATGAAGCAACCAACAAAGAACTAATCTCAGAAATATATAAGCAACTCCTGCAGCTCAATTCCAGAAAAATAAATGACCCAATTTAAAAAAATGGGCCAAAGAACTAAACAGACATTTTTCCAAAGAAGACATACAGATGGCTAACAAACACATGAAAAGATGCTCAACATCATTCATTATCAGAGAAATGCAAATCAAAACCACTATGAGGTACCATTTAACACCAGTCAGAATGGCTGCTATCCAAAATCTACAAGCAATAAATGCTGGAGAGGGTGTGGAGAAAAGGGAACCCTCTTACTCTGTTGGTGGAAATGCAAACTAGTACAGCCACTATGGAGAACAGTGTGGAGATTCCTTAAAAAACTGGAAATAGAACTGCCATATGACCCAGCAATCCCACTGCTGGGCATACACACCGAGGAAACCAGAATTGAAAGAGACACGTGTACCCCAATGTTCATCACAACACTGTTCATAATAGCCAGAACATGGAAGCAACCTAGATATCCATCAGCAGACGAATGGATAAGAAAGCTGTGGTACATATACACAATGAAGTATTACTCAGCCATTAAAAAGAATACATTTGAATCAGTTCTAATGACGTGGATGAAACTGGAGCCTATTATACAGAGTGAAGTAAGCCAGAAAGAAAAACACCAGTAAAGTACACTAACACATATATATGGAATTTAGAAAGATGGTAATGATAACCCAGTATGTGTGACAGCAGAAGAGACACAGACGTATAGAACATTTTTTTGGACGACGTGGGAGAGGGCGAGAATGGGATGATTTGGGAGAATGGCATTGAAACATGTATATTATCATATATGAAATGAATCGCCAGTCCAGGTTTAATGCATGATACAGGATGCTTGGGGCTGGTGCACTGGGATGACCCAGAGAGATGGTATGGGGAGGGAGGTGGGAGAGGGGATCAGGATGGGCAACACATGTACACCCGTGGCGGATTCATGTCAATGTATGGCAAAACCAATACAATATTGTAAAATAATTAGCCTCCAGTTAAAATAAACAAACTTATATTTAAAAAAAAAAAAAAGTTGGTGCTCTGGGACAACCCAGAGGGATGGGGTGGTGAGGGAGGTGGGAGTCAGGATGGTGGGACACATGTGCACCCATGGCTGATTCATGTCAGTGTATGGCAAAAACCACCACAATATTATAAAGTAAATAGCCTCCAATTAAAATAGATAAATTAATTTAAAAAAATCAATTTGAGAAAAAAAAATAAAGAGTGAGTCATTAAAATACTAATCGAAAAGCTCAGTATACTTGGACAAATGAAAAATAGAGAGCTTCTCTAAGTTTCTCTTCTGAGTATTTGGTCAAGGACTCTGCTAATTTTTGATAATGAATCCCAGATTTCAATTATAGGGAATCTTCTTTCTTTGGCTAATCAACATATAGAAAGCAACACTCAAATCTTTTATCTGTAGCTTGTGGGACTACCTACTACTACTACCTACTACTACTATCAGGTTTTTTTTTTTTTTTTATGGGGGGAAATGCTTATAGATTTAATTGTTCATGACAGGGTAACATGTTCTTGAAACATTCTGTACATAAGGCACTGAAATGGAGGAAGAGTGTAGCTTACAAAATAATTTAAGTAATTTGATAGTGCTTAACATCCTATATCAGAAATGAGCTACTAAAATTTAAAAATTATATGATAATCTACATTATTAAAATCTATCATATAAAAGCTTTCACAGTAATCATAGACTCTTAATCCAATGGTAAGATATTACTAAAAAATTCCTTAAACTTCTTTTATTTTTTTTTAAATTTAGCCCTGTAGGTACTTTATATGAATATTTTCAATACCCTAAGAATAAACTGATTTGGAATATAGACAAGATGCAAATTAGACTAATGGAAGATGAACAAGGTGAGGATACAATTCTGACCTCAAAAGGTGTCTTTGAAAATAGTGAGACTTGAATACTAGGTCTCAACACAATTTCAGAAAAGAAATTTCAAATGCATTTAGAATGCTGACAGCCTCGTTAGAATAAATGTTTCTACTCCCAAAATGACTGCTTTGAAAGACAGCTCTCACTTGGATATATAAATTTAGGTGTGTCAGCAGGGGTGGGAGTAATTAGGAGATCCAATTTATTTCTTTACACACACACACTGCGGGTAAGTATTCCAGGTGAGGTCAAGGAAGTCACCCCACTACTCACCTGTGAAAGCCTGTTAACGTTGCACTGCCTCCTGGGAATGTGTGGCTGATGACAGCAGAAGGCAAGAAGGCTACTGCTTTGATAAATACCCTGAGGGTCTGCAAAATGGCAGTGCTGGGAGGCATGTGCCAAATCATGTTTGGCTTTGGCCCCGTAACTTGTGATTCTGTCAAGGACTCATCACGTCAATTGGTGGAAAATGGATTACTGTCATTCTTCAAGGCACAGCACATCATTCCCCATTGATTGGCATGCCAAATCCTTCACAAAGTAATGAGTCAGGGACGATTCAAATCATCATCCAACTGTCAGCTTGATTGCATAGCCCTCTATCAATGGGATTAAACTAGTCTGGCATCCAAAATATAATGAAAGGCATTACTTTACTTGAAAAGTTGACAGGAAGACAGGGGTGCTGGACCCAGGAGGACTAGGCATATAGAGAAAAAATAACAAATAATAAAACTGGTGGGAAGGAACTGTGAGATGATGTAAGTATATTCTTCAGTCTTTTAAGAGATGTTATAACTAAAGGGAATTACTTTTCTCTTCAAAGAGAATTAGATCTGAAAGGGACACTGAAAAAATTATATAGGTCATGCCTGTTCTCTGACAAAAAAAGAAACTGAGGTAAAGGAAGGGAAATAAGTCACTAATTTTGATTACTGAGAGAATGACAGAATTCAAAGCATGTTCTTCAGAGGGAAAGAAACTTGATTTTCATTCTTGGTTCTTCTAATTGTGTCATAATAGGCAAGCCCCACAGACTCTGTTTCCTCACCTAAATGGAGACAATTTCATACATGTAAGGCTTAAGAGAATAAACCACTAAGACGGTTAGGCTTCCATCTCAATATATGCCAAGAAAAACATGTTGCTGTATAGCTCACATTTCATGAAATACACATATTTAAAAACCTGTTGTTGGGGCTCAAATTGAATCTCTTATTTTCCTTTTGCCTTGATGATTATCAGCATTTTTTCTTAGAAAAAGGCCATCCTTGAACAAATACGCCTCATATATATTATCTTATTTAATACAGTCTAGAGAAATCATAAATCTTACCAAGGTCACACTCTTAATAACAGGTTAAGGCTTTAGTGATATGGTTCTGCTGCTAAGTCGCTTCAGTCGTGTCCGACTCTGTACGACCCCATAGACAGCAGCCCACCAGGCTTCCCCATCCCTGGGATTCTCCAGGCAAGAACATTGGATTGGGTTGCCATTTCCTTCTCCAATGCATGCAAGTGAAAAGTGAAAGTGAAGTCGCTCAGTCATGTCCGACTCTAGTGACCCCATGGACTGCAGCCTACCAGGCTCCTCCGTCCATGGGATTTTCCAGGCAAGAGTACTGGAGAGGGGTGCCATTCCTCCTTTTAATCATGAGCTCTGATGTTTCCACTGGTGACGGTTTTGGTTCACCAATAGCAGAAAATATTCTCTGTTTGTTTCTTTTTCTTTCTTTTTTAGCAGCAGCACCAGGGTCCCTCTGTCTCATGTACCTTGATCCAGTGGGTTGTGCCCTAAGAGACCTGAATTGCAATGTGAGTAGCTACCTACGTGATAAGAGGAACTTGTTCACAAATTGCCCCAACACTATTTACTTAGGTACACCTAGGTGATTAAAAATATATTATTTTAGATTTCAGCAAACATTTTGTTTTGGGGAATGGAAAGACTTGCCCTTTATTAAATACCATTTAGGTAAAGGAATTATTTGACTACTGACTAAAAACCTGAACAGTTGAGATATTATTAGGGTGTTGCAGCCTGAAAGGAGAGGTATAATTTTATGAACAAAAACACTCCCTGGAGTCAGACGTGAGGACCAGTGTTTGGAATATGAATCACTGTGAACCATTTAGGATTCTAATTCAATGTTGAGAGTCCCACCATATTATCTGCCAGATTCTTTAGATGTGGATTTTGTGCAAAGTCCTGGAAATTTCATATAATAAAGTGGTGTTGATAATTCAAAGAGTATCCAGAGAAGAGAGAGACATTTGTTCAGACAGGTTGGGAAAATCATGTACACTCTGTCTCTTTTAAAGAATCTCAAATGCTGACTAGCATGCAAAGATTCTAAAAAATTCTGCGTTAAAGAAGCCTATTTAACTTGGTTCACAGCAGTATTCCTATAGCTTCTTTGTCAAGTGGAGTTCTCTTCTGCGTGATTTCTACTATAGCACCTAGAACAGGGCCAGGAATATATGAGGGGCTTCAAAAATACTTAAAAGAATGTTGAGAAGTCAAGTTCCCAATGGATTCTTGTCTCACGGTTGTAGCACAAAAGAGGCTGTTTTGATGGATGGATATATATTGTACTGGCAGACACTGGGGAAAGAGTATAAAACGATAAATGTGACATGCATTGGCCTCAGAGGAGTTTAGAGTTTACTGGATAAGGCAGAAATGTTCATAAATGACAAAAGGGAGCCAGTATCACATAAATATTGAAAGCTCTAGCTTCAGTCTCAGACAGAACTGGGTTCAAGTTTTGACATTATCACTCACCAGCTGGGTGGTCCAAGGCAAGTTAGTTAATAATTCTAAGGCACCAGTCTTCTAAAACAGAAGATGGAGATAACAGAGTTGTACAGATAACTTGGCCATTATTTGGTGTAACGTAAGCAAAACGAAATAACTTCATCTTGTCTCTGCACCAAGTAACGCCATACATCACTCAAATATTTGCTGAATAGATTAATAATGTTAATTGTATATTTTTAAACTTCTGCCTAATACAGTACCTTACATAAGGTAGATATCTAAGAAAATGTTGCTGGATAAATGAAATACTGAATCAGAGAAGCATTTTCTAAGTACAGCCCATACAACAACCTTATCTCTGGGTACATGGTTTTTCTCTTGAGCTGTGCACTTAGTCATTCAGTCATGTCTGACTCTTGAGACCCTGTAGACTGTAGCCTGCCAGGCTCCTCTGTTCATGGGATTCTCCAGGCAAGAATACTGGAGTGGGTTGTCATTTCTTTCTCCAGGGGATCTTCCCAAACGAGGGACCAAACCCAGGTCTCCAGTATTTCAGTCAGACTCTTTACTGACTGAGTTACATGGGAAGCCCTCTTACCACTGCACTCAGTTCAGTTCAGCTCAGTTCAGTCGCTCAGTCATGTCCGACTTCTTGCGACCCCATGAATCACAGCACGCCAGGCCTCCCTGTCCATCACCAACTCCCGGAGTTTACTCAAACATATGTCCATCGAGTCAGTGATGCCATCCAGCCATCTCATCCTCTGTTGTCCCCTTCTCCTCTTGCCCTCAATCCCTCCCAGCATCAGAGTCTTTTCCAATGAGTCAATTCTTTGCATGAAGTGACCAAAGGATTGGAGTTTCAGCTTCAGCATCAGTCCCTCCAATGAACACCCAGGACTGATCTCCTTTAAGATGGACTGGTCGGATCTCCTTGAAGTCCAAGGGACTCTCAAGAGTCTTCTCCAACACCACAGTTCAAAAGCATCAATTCTTTGGTGCTCAGCTTTCTTCACAGTCCAACTCTCACATCCATACATGACCACAGGAAAAACCATAGCCTTGACTAGATGAACCTTTGTTGGCAAAGCAATGTCTCTGCTTTTGAATATGCTATCTAGGTTGGTCATATCTTTCATTTCAAGGAGTAAGCGTCTTTTAATTTCATGACTGCAATCACCATCTGCAGTGATTTTGGAGTCCCAAAAAATAAAGTCTGACACTGTTTCTACTGTTTCCCCATCTATTTGCCATGAAGTGATGGGACCAGATGCCATGATCTCCATTTTCTGAATGTTGAACTTTAAGCTAACTTTTTCACTCTCCTCTTTCACTTTCCTCAAGAGGCTTTTTAGTTCCTCTTCACTTTCTGCCATAAGGGTGGTGTCATCTGCATATCTGAGGTTATTGAGATTTCTCCTGGCAATCTTGATTCCAGCCTGTGCTTCTTCCAGCCCAGCATTTCTCATGATGTACTCTGCATATAAGTTAAATAAGCAGGGTGACAATATACAGCCTTGATGTACTCCTTTTCCTATTTGGAACCAGTCTGTTGTTCCATGTCCAGTTCTAACTGTTGCTTCCTGACCTGCATATAGGTTTCTCAAGAGGCAGGTCAGGTGGTCTGGTATTCCTATCTCTTTCAGAATTTTCCACAGTTTATTGTGATCCACACAGTCAAAGGCTTTGGCATAGTCAATAAAGCAGAAATAGATGTTTTCCTAGAACTCTCTTGCTTTTCCCATAATCCAGAGGATGTTGGCAATTTGATCTCTGGTTCCTCTGCCTTTTCTAAAACCAGCTTGAACATCTGGAAGTTCATGGTTCACGTACTGCTGAAGCCTGGCTTGGAGAATTTTGAGCATTACTTTACTAGCATGTGAGATGAGTGCAATCGTGCGGTAGTTTGAGCATTCTTTTGTATTGCCTTTCTTTGGGATTGGAATGAAAACTGACCTTTTCCAGTCCTGTGGTCACTGCTGAGTTTTCCAAATTTGCTGGCATATTGAGTGCAGCACTTTCACAGCATCATCTTTCAGGATTTGAAATAGCTCAACTGGAATTCCATCACGTCCACTAGCTTTGTTCATAGTGATGCTTTCTAAGGCCCACTTGACTTCACATTCCAGGATGTCTGGCTCTAGGTCAGTGATCACACCATCGTGATTATCTGGGTTGTGAAGCTCTTTTTTGTACAATTCCTCTGTATATTCTTGCCACCTCTTCTTAATATCTTTTGCTTCTGTTAGGTCCATGCCATTTCTGTCCTTTATCATGCCCATCTTTGCATGAAATGTTCCCTTGGTATCTCTAATTTTCTTGAAACGATCTCTAGTCTTTCCCATTCTGTTGTTTTCCTCTATTTCTTTGCATTGATCACTGAGGAAGTCTTTCTTATCTCTCCTTGCTATTCTTTGGAATTCTGTATTCAGATGCTTATATATTTCCTTTTCTCCTTTGCTTTTTGGTTCTCTTCTTTTCACAGCTATTTGTAAGGCCTCCCCAGACAGCCATTTTGCTTTTTTGCATTTCTTTTCCATGGGGATGGTCTTGATCCCTGTCTCCTGTACAATGTCACGAACCTCCGTCCATAGTTCATCAGGCACTCTGTCTATCAGATCTAGTCCCTTAAATCTATTTTTCACTTCCACTGTATAATCATAAGGGATGTGATTTAGGTCATACCTGAATGGTCTAGTGGTTTTCCCCACTTTCTTCAATTTAAGTCTGAATTTGGCAATAAGGAGTTCATGATGTGAGCCACAGTCAGCTCCAGGTCTTGTTTTTGCTGACTGTATGGAGCTTCTCCTTCTTGGCTGCAAAAAATATAATCAATCTGATTTCGGTGTTGACCATCTGGTGATGTCCATGTATTGAGTCTTCTCTTGTGTTGTTGGAAGAGAGTGTTTGTTATGACCAGTGCGTTCTCTTGGCAAAACTCTATTAGCCTTTGTCGTACTTCATTCCGTACTCCAAGGCCAAATTTGCCTGTTACTCCAGGTGTTTCTTGACTTCCTTAGTAGCCACCAAAGAGCATTAATGAATATCCACATTTTTCTACACTCTTTGTAAAATGTCAACTTTGCTAGGCTGAACTACACTTATCCTAAGTTTTCCCTGTAAGTTCCAGTGTAGTGAAAGTGAAGTTACTCAGTCATGTCTGACTCTTTGTGACCCCATGGACTGTAGCCTACCTTGCTCCTCTGTCCATGGGATTTTCCAGGTAAGAGTACTGGAGTGGGTTGCCATTTCTTTCTCCAGTGTAGGGTAGACCAAAACAGTCACTTTTCCCCCCTTTTTTCTTTTATTTTCTTTCTTCCTTCCTTCATTTCTTTCTCTCTTTCTCTTTCATTTTTTGATGATATTTTTCAGGATGACAGTAACGCAGCAGTCAGTTTGTAGCTCATACATGTCATCACTTACCTTCTGGCTTCCATTTTCACATGGGTAGCAAATGGACCTGCAACTGTTCCATCTCCCCCCCATATCCTCCTTCAGTGTCTCTGACTCAACTAGGTGTGTTTAGCTCCATGATGAAGGGCACCAACCTCATCTGCCACATCAAAGTTAAAAGCAGCACAAACTGCCATGAATCTCAGTCCATCCTTGAGGGTTGCAGTTCAAATTTCATAAAGTCTTTTGAAACAGCTCATGTTTTCCCTCTGGTAAGGAAAACCTAGTACATTTCTTTATCCTTATGGATGTAATTAGGGTCCTGAGGGTTCTCCTTTGGCGTAATATTTCCTAACCAGGGAGATGGAGCAGTGTAAAACTCAGCCAGAGACATGAGATCTAGTCCCAGTTCTCAAGAAACCAGTCTTGGGAACCTAAATAAATCAGTAATTCTGTGAGTGTTGGTTTCTGCTTAATTTGATGGATAGCCAATTCTCCCCCTCTGTAACTCACACAGCTACTATAGAGATAAACTATTACACTGAAAGCTAATACACCTTGATAAAATAAGAAAATCTCTAGTATTTACAATAATTCCTGAAATATTATTTGGAATTACTGTTGTTTTTCTTTCAAATCATTATTTAATGAGCACTTATTTTATGGCATACACCATGCTGAGAACACATTTTATTTTCTCATTCATTCCCTGTAGAATAGACTTTATTCCCCTTATTATATTTATGAGAAAATAGGTTAGAGTTCTAGTTAGAAAGATAACTACCCCAGAATTTTAGCCAGAGTGCCTAAACATTTCTGCTTAACATATAGAACACATAGAAAATTGTTCAAGGTAGTTTTAATGTTGAAAATATGATGAATTATCTACATTACTTGTATAATAGTTGTGCTACATGAAGTTGTTTATAATATACTTTATGAAACTGTGCAATGGGGTGATACTAAATGAAAAAAGTATTACATATACAGTCAATGCACTCTAGACAATTGAAATTGCCAAATCACTTGGCTCACATTAGAGATTATTTTAGACTTAGAAAAGTTAGTGTGACTGACAAAATGCTTTAAAGAGCTATACCTGAGCCACCAGTTCTCCATCAATCAAAAACTTTCAGTTGATATTTAATATTATTTTGTCAGATGGTACCAACTCTTTGCAACCCCCTGCACTGTAGTTCACCAGGCTCCTCTGTCTATGGAATTCTACACACAGGAATACTGGAGTGGATAGCCATTTTCTTTTCAAGGGGATTTTTCCTATCCAGGGATCAAACCCAGGTCTTCTGCATTGCAGCCAGATTCTTTACCATCTGAGCCACCAAAGCAGCTATTTAACTTCAAGCAATATTATAATGATTAGAGAAAACTGAAAATAAGAATTTTAATATGGTAAATAGTAAATGTGGATTAAATCACATCACGTTATGTCTTTAAGGTGATAATAGGTTAAGATTTTGACTTTGGGTTTTGAAAATCAACATATCATATTGATATATGATTGCTACTGGCCAAAATGTTTCAGAAAATTATTTAGAATCAGGATGTGAGGAAGACTTAGAGTTTGATTGAAATAATAAATAAATTATTTATATAGAAAAATATATGTGATTTTCTATGTGAATATGAATATATGTGGTGTATGTGTGTTTAATGTATTCTCCAAAAAATCTACATGTTTTATGATTAACTATAACTTAAATTTGAGGTAATATAGTACATATATTGGAGAAGGCAATGGCACCCCACTCCAGTACTCTTGCCTGGAAAATCCCATGGGTGGATGAGCCTGGTAGGCTGCAGTCCATGGGGTCGCTAAGAGTCGGACACGACTGAGCGACTTCACTTTCACTTTTCAATTTCATGCATTGGAGAAGGAAATGGCAACCCACTCCAGTGTTCTTGCCTGGAGAATCCCAGGGACGGGGGAGCCTGGTGGGCTGTCATCTCTGGGGTCGCACAGAGTCAGACACGACTGAAGCGACTTGGCAGCAGCAGTACATATATTTGAGCTGCTATTAATTTTAAGCCAAGACTCCAGATATGTCAAACAGCTAAAGAAAATGAACAATGTGAATGATCACATGCTGGTCAACATGATTAAAAAATCTGCTTCATTTTTGAACATGAAATTAAAGATTTCAAAAAATTTAGGTTAACTAATACGTTAGAAAGTAAACTCTGTAAAAGGTGAATATGAAAGTAGAACAATAATAGTTGATATTGAGAGGGAGAAAAAGACAGGAGTCAAAGGGAGTAAAGTAAAATCATTAATTTTTTAAAGGCATTTGAATTGGCAAATTTTATTTCCATAATAAAATGAAATTGCAACTCAAATAACTGGTACATAAAATATTGAGAAGTAAATGTAGCAATCAGAGCAATGAGTCTGTAGCCTATGAAAATAAGTAAGTTTTGCAAATTGCAAGCCTAGAGAGCAAAAGCAACCAAACAGAGATCATTATGCTAAAAGAAAGAGAGAGAGAGGAGGAGAGTAAGGAAAGAAGGAAAGAAAGGTAAGAGGAAAGGAGAAGGGAAGAACTAAAGGGAAGAAAAGAAAAACATTGACTATATGTTAAAGAAAAAAAAAAAACACAACAAATCATATAGTACATTTGTTAGAGTTCATGATTTGATGGGGAGAATGGGCTTCCCAGGTGGTCCTAGTGGTAAAGAACCTGCTTGCAAAGCAGGAGACTAGAGTTTGATCCCTGGGTTGGGAAGATCCCTTGGAGGAGGGAATGGCATCCACTCCAGTAGCCTACAGGGCTACAGTCGATAGGATCTCAAAGAGACATGACTGAAGTGACTTGCATAGCACTCAGCACAGCATGTTATGTGAACATGGAATAAACTATAATTTAGGAAAACAAATCTAAAACAGGATTAGAGAAATTTAGGCTAAATTAAAAACAGTATATTTCATGGAGATTTCTAATAAATAAGTAAATTTTAGTGAAATAATGCTTCTAACTCATCAGCTATTAGACTTCAAGACAAGTATGTGTATGCTCTAAATTGCCCAATGCTTGTTACATTATGGTAATGAAAATATTGAGGTAACTAACAGGAAACCATATAGTGAATGGCAAACACCATACCTAATCTGTTGATGAATTTTTAGAACCATGAGACATGTTTGGGAGTGTGCTACCTACATTGCAACAAGTTGAATGCTTTCTTAATATCTCTTTGGTATAACAACATACCCTGTGTTGTACTTGGCAGGGCTAATTTTGATTGTCTATGAATGTAATCTCTTTCCAACCCAGGATAGGAAACCTTTGGGACTGAGAGCTTGAAGGCCTGGGAAGAGCTCCATCTGAAACCAGATTTTTGCTTATGGGGATCTGCATTCCAATCCAAAGATAAATTTGAAAAAGTTACACACTCCTTGCCAATAGTGCCAGACATGTGAGGAAAATAAAATATCCTTTGCCCATTTTCTCTCTTCCACCCACTTTGCTTTATTTTCTTTCTTCATCCAAACTCTTAAAGGTCTGTTCCACAATGATTTTTACAAAGTTTCTTATATTAGAAAAATATACTTCCATATTATTATAAATTACCATGGTAAGTTCTTAAGCAGAATTTAGTTTTTTCTTCTAATTATAAAATTAAACTTTCTTATTGAAAAGATTTCATGCATCTTCAGCAGAAAGCTGAGGTTTTACAGGAGAAAATGTAGGTTTTGTATTGTTCATGAAATCTTCATATTTGAGCTCCAGTGAACACCTATCAGAACCTCCAATCACCCCCTGCTCGCTACACACAGCCCTACAATGGAAATGGCTCCGCGGCTGGAAGGCCGGTGCAACCCTGATGCAAGAGTAGTGTGCAATGAACATTATTGCCCCAGGCTTGAATGCTGCTAGTTTGCTGTGCCCAGAGTCCTTTTTAATTTAGTCAAATAGTACTGCTAGGATCAGTCAAAAATGTGAAGTTAACCAAAGGCCTTCATATTAACCACATCCTTCTTCAAGCTGATCTCCTTGAGCTTTCAGAGACTTCACATTGCAGAGCAGCATGGTCCAGACAATCTGGAATTCTGGGTGCTTTTTTTTTTTTTTTAACTTCCCTCCTTAATCTATCTTTTAACATATCTCCTCAAATAGTGGTGGTTTTAGTTGTTAAGTCATGTCCGATTCTTGTGACCCCCATGGACAGCAGCCCTCCAGTCTTTTCTATCCATGGGATTTTCCAGGCAAGAACACTGGAGTGGGTTGCCATTTCCTTCTCCAGGGGATCTTCCCAAACCAGGGATCGAACCCCAGTCTCCTGCATGGCAGGCAGATTCGGTTATGGGTAATAACAGTTTAACAAACCCCATATTGAAGATAATTTCAGGACTAAAAAAAATGAAATAGTAGATTATTTATATCTAACATGAGAATTTATTTTAGAACAGAGGTGGATGAAACTCATACCATATAATCAGATATTTACATCATTTGTGTTTAAAGCTTAACTAGGTTTCAAATGAACAAATAATCAAAGTGTACAGTTCAAAGTCACTTTGTATGTTCATAGCTTTCAAGAAAAATCCCCCTTTTCTTTGCCTGATGGATAAGCAACTGCTTGCTACATTTTTCTTAACTAAGGGTCTCAAACATTGGCAATTTTGTCAACCTAGATGTAAACACTGCTGCCACGTCCGAATCATAATAAATTTTGTTTACTGTAGTTAGACATTGGGTTTGCTTACATTTTAGTTAAAACACCCGAAGATTTATCCTTCTGTCAGAACCACTGGAAAATTGAGAGTCTTGTGCAAGTTGTAAGCTTTCTGCTTAATCTTCTGGAAACTTTTCCAATTTTCTTTTAATAACACCAGGAGGCCAGTGGTGTGCCACTTATGGATGGAGGGGGAGGAGCTCTCCATTCCAGTCTCCCTCCTTTATTCTGCTGACAGCCTCCACATAAATAAAGTGCGGTAATATACATTAAAACTAACTTCTACGCCAAGCTGTCACCATCAGATAAAATTGATCACAAATTACTGATTACTGAATCAAGAAAGTCATCAGTTATATTGTACTTGATTACTTTCTCATAAGAGGAATATATTACTGAATGTGGTGAGATTACTCATGCATAAGAATTTGGAAGTAACACACCAGCAACCCACCCTCAGGAGGAAAGGAGAATTGTGCTGAGGATGTAGACTCAAAGTTCCCTATATAAATTGTTTCAAGCCAGTTATTCAATTATGGTAAATTGTGATGTGGACTTGAATAATTTTCAGACATTTTTTTCAGCATGCAAACTTTTATATCACAGTCTTCCCTCTACGAAGTGTCATGGTCACTGACATCAACTATACTTCCTGGTGGAAAGAACTCTGATACTGGTCAAGGTTACAAAATTAGGCCAATATAGTTGATGGAATTCTTGCTAGGACAAGTTAAGAAATATTTTTTTTTTCTTTCTGATTCATTTTCTGTTAGAAAACCCCTTTTTGATTTGCCTTGACTCTACTTGCTCTATGTAATAGTTGTCTTAAGACAAATTGGAAATTTACTCCTTTAAAACAGTGTCTTCTGCCCTTGGGAGACATATAGGCAAAGAGGGGGTCATGAGACAGATCTAAAGGAAAAAAAGTGAAAGATATGTTAACATTCACACACTGCCTAGTAACTCAGCAGGAATAAATACAATGATAAAGAGTGTGCAGTTGACCACATATAGATAGTTTTATCCTTGGAAACAGATGGAAAACAATTGAAACCTGAGTCTGGAAACTCAGACTCTTGGAAAAGAGAGTACCTTACATCTAAATGAAGTCCAGCTCTGATTTTTCCAAAGTGGGTACACAGATTCTCAGGGACAGGCAGTAGTGTTGCAGGAAGTGAGAAGTCAAAGGATAAACAGAAAATACCTTCTTGGATTGTCTATTTTATCAATACACTAAGATCTGGTATCCTAGCAGTCTTAGAATATTTAGGCCAATGTCTTGTTTTTGTTCAAGTTCAAAGAACAACATGTTTTTATGTTCAGTAAGTGATTTGAAATAGTTTACTTTTGTATTTTATGTCCTCTTCACCAGATTATCTGTATAATTGGTGCTATATGATTGGTTTCCTCTGCCGAGAGAGTAGATTATACTAACCGCATTACTCCTGCTGCTGGTGGCAGTTGAATACCAAGTTTAGTTCTTGGTATTCAAATGGTGTCAACAAGATCTGGAAACTGCCCAGAAGAGGTAGCATTAGAAAGCCCATATTCACTGACTGCCATGAGCCTGGATGCTCCAGTGGGTGGTTGTTGATCACACCCTTCACTGTCTATGGCCAGATTTTGTTAGCGCCTCCCAGCAAATGTGAACTTACGCTTTGCACTCCTAATTTCTGGCTAAGGTTTTGTTAACAAATGAGTGGACACCTCAAAACTTCCTCACTGAATAGATTCACTGCCTATACATTCCTGATCAAATTTCAACCCCAACTTTGAATATTTTTTGAATGTAGACACCAGATAGAAATAAGCCTTAGTCTTCCTTTAGTTCTAAAATATGGATGTTTGACAACAGCTTATCCCTGTGGGCCCCAATTCATGCACCATATACTCACAAATAATCATGGCACATTCCAGTCTTAGGAACAAATGTCCAGTTCAATTTTGTACTCTACACCTTTGGTATGTGTGAGATCTACAGAACACATCTTCCCAAACAGAAGGAAGACAGCCTCTTTTCAGATCATGTGCCTCTTTTCAGATTATTTTTTTAATAAAATAATTATAAAATAGATGTTCAAATTTTTTATGTTAAAATTTGAGAAGAGATTCTTCTCTTCTCCATGTAATGCTGTGAACCTCTCTGAGTGACCCTCACAGTAGAGAAACTTTTCATCTTTAACGTAGATGTTTTATCAATGGTGCTGTATAGAAGGAGAAGTTTTGAAACTACTGTAAAAATAAGACCAATAACTGGAAGCAGGAGGCTTAAGTCCAAACCCTGACTCCAGGGAACTCCTGACTCCAAGGAACATTAATAGACAGGAGCTCATCAAACGCCTCCATACCAACACTGAAACCAAGCACTACACAAGGGCCAACAAGTTCCAGGGCAAGACATACCAAGCAAATTCTCCAGCAACAAAGGAACACAGCCCTGAGCTTCAAGATACAAGCTGCCCAAAGTCACCCCAAAACCATAGACATCTCATAACTCATTACTGGACATTTCATTGCACTCCAGAGAGAAGAAATACAGCTCCACCCACCAGAACACCGACACAAACTTCCCTAACCAGGAAACCTTGACAAGCCACCTGTACAAACCCACACACAGCGAGGAAAAGCCACAATAAAGAGAACTCCACAAACTGCCAGAATACAGAAAGGACACCCCAAACTCAGCAATTTAAACAAGATGAAGAGACAGAGGAATACCCAGCAGATAAAGGAACAGGATAAATGCCCACCAAACCAAACAAAAGAGGAAGAGATAGGGAATCTACCTGATAAAGAATTCCGAATAATGATAGTGAAATTGATCCAAAATCTTGAAATTAAAATGGAATCACAGATAAATAGCCTGGAGACAAGGATTGAGAAGATGCAAGAAAGGTTTAACAAGGACCTAGAAGAAATAAAAAAGAGTCAATATATAATGAATAATGCAATAAATGAAATTAAAAACACTCTGGAGGCAACAAATAGTAGAATAACAGAGGCAGAAGATAGGATTAGTGAATTAGAAGATAGAATGGTATAAATAAATGAATCAGAGAGGATAAAAGAAAAACGAATTAAAAGAAATGAGGACAATCTCAAAGACCTCCAGGACAATATTAAATGCTACAACATTAGAATCATAGGGGTTCCAGAAGAAGGAGACAAAAAGAAAGACCATGAGAAAATACTTGAGGAGATAATAGTTGAAAACTTCCCTAAAATGGGGAAGGAAATAATCACCCAAGTTCAAGAAACCCAGAGAGTCCCAAACAGGATAAACCCAAGGCGAAACACCCCAAGACACATATTAATCAAATTAACAAAGATCAAACACAAAGAACAAATATTAAAAGCAGCAAGGGAAAAACAACAAATAACACATAAGGGGATTCCCATAAGGATAACAGCTGATCTTTCAATAGAAACTCTTAAAGCCAGGAGGGAATGGCAAGACATACTTAAAATGATGAAAGAAAATAACACGCAGCCCAGATTATTGTACCTAGCAAGGATTTCATTCAAGTATGAAGGAGAAATCAAAAGCTTTTCAGACAAGCAAAAGCTGAGAGAATTCTGCATCACCAAACCAGCTCTCCAACAAATACTAAAGGATATTCTCTAGACAGGAAACACAAAAATGGTGTATAAATTCGAACCCAAAACAATAAAGTAAATGGCAACGGGATCATACTTATCAGTAATTACCTTAAACATAAATGGGTTGAATGCCCCAACCAAAAGACAAAGACTGGCTGAATGGATACAAAAACAAGACCCCTACATATGTTGTCTACAAGAGACCCACCTCAAAACAGGGGACACATACAGACTGAAAGTGAAAGGCTGGAAAAAGATTTTCCATGCAAATAGGGACCAAAAGAAAGCAGGAGTAGCAATACTCATATCAGATAAAATAGACTTTAAAACAAAGGCTGTGGAAAGAGACAAAGAAGGTCACTACATAATGATCAAAGGATCAATCCAAGAAGAAGATATAACAATTATAAATATATATGCACCCAACACGGGAGCACCGCAGTATGTAAGACAAATGCTAACAAGTATGAAAGGAGAAATTAACAATAACACAATAATAGTGGGAGACTTTAATACCCCACTCACACCTATGGATAGATCAACTAAACAGAAAATTAACAAGGAAACACAAACCTTAAATGATACAATAGACCAGTTAGACCTAATTGATATCTATAGGACATTTCATGCCAAAACAATGAATTTCACCTTTTTCTCAAGTGCACATGGAACCTTCTCCAGGATAGATCACATTCTGGGCCATAAAGCTAGCCTTGGTAAATCAAAAAAAAATTGAAATCATTCCAAGCATCTTTTCTGACCACAATGCAGTAAGATCAGATCTCAATTACAGGAGAAAAATTATTAAAAATTCCAACATATGGAGGCTGAACAACACGCTGCTGAATAACCAACAAATCACAGAAGAAATCAAAAAAGAAATCAAAATTTGCATAGAAACGAATGAAAATGAAAACACAACAACCCAAAACCTGTGGGACACTGTAAAAGCAGTCCTAAGGGGAAAGTTCATGGCAATACAGGCACACCTCAAGAAACAAGAAAAAAGTCAAATAAATAACCTAAAGCAACTAGAAAAGGAAGAAATGAGGAACCCCAGGGGTAGTAGAATGAAAGAAATCTTAAAAATTAGAGCAGAAATAAATGCAAAAGAAACAAAAGAGACCATAGCAAAAATCAACAAAACCAAAAGCTGGTTCTTTGAAAGGATAAATAAAATTGACAAACCATTAGCCAGACTCATCAAGAAACAAAGGGAGAAAAATCAAATCAATAAAATTAGAAATGAAAATGGAGCGATCACAACAGACAACACAGAAATACAAAGGATCATAAAAGACTACTATCAACAATTATATGCCAATAAAATGGACAACGTGGAAGAAATGGACAAATTCTTAGAAAAGTACAACTTTCCAAAACTCGACCAGGAAGAAATAGAAAATCTTAACAGACCCATCACAAGCATGGAAATTGAAACTGTAATCAAAAATCTTCCAGCAAACAAAAGCCCAGGTCCAGACGGCTTCACAGCTGAATTCTACAAAAATTTAGAGAAGAGCTAACACCTATCCTGCTCAAACTCTTCCAGAAAATTGCACAGGAAGGTAAACTTCCAAACTCATTCTATGAGGCCACCATCACCCTAATACCAAAACCTGACAAAGATCCCACAAAAAAAGAAAACTACAGGCTAAAATCACTGATGAACATAGATGCAAAAATCCTTAACAAAATTCTAGCAATCAGAATCCAACAACACATTAAAAAGATCATACACCATGACCAAGTGGGCTTTATCCCAGGGATGCAAGGATTCTTCAATATCCACAAATCAATCAATGTAATACACCACATTAACAGGTTGAAAAATAAAAACCATATGATTATATCAATAGATGCAGAGAAAGCCTTTGACAAAATTCAACATCCGTTTATGATAAAAGCTCTCCAGAAAGCAGGAATAGAAGGAACATACCTCAACATAATAAAAGCTATATATGACAAACCCACAGCAAACATTATCCTCAATGGTGAAAAATTGAAAGCATTTCCTCTAAAGTCAGGAACAAGACAAGGGTGCCCACTTTCACCATTACTATTCAACATAGTTCTGGAAGTTTTGGCCACAGCAATCAGAGCAGAAAAAGAAATAAAAGGAATCCAAATTGGAAAAGAAGAAGTAAAACTCTCACTATTTGCAGATGACATGATCCTCTACATAGAAAACCCTAAAGACTCCACTAGAAAATTACTAGAACTAATCAATGACTATAGTAAAGTTGCAGGATATAAAATCAACACACAGAAATCCCTTGCATTCCTATACACTAATAATGAGAAAACAGAAAGAGAAATTAAGGAAACAATTCCATTCACCATTGCAATGGAAAGAATAAAATACTTAGGAATATATCTACCTAAAGAAACTAAAGACCTATATATAGAAAACTATAAAACACTGGTGAAAGAAATCAAAGAGGACACTAATAGATGGAGAAATATACCATGTTCGTGGATTGGAAGAATCAATATAGTGAAAATGAGTATACTACCCAAAGCAATTTATAGATTCAATGCAATCCCTATCAAGCTACCAACAGTATTCTTCACAGAGCTAGAACAAATAATTTCACAATTTGTATGGAAATACAAAAAACCTCGAATAGCCAAAGCGATCCTGAGAAAGAAGAATGGAACTGAAGGAATCAACCTACCTGACTTCAGGCTCTACTACAAAGCCACAGTTATCAAGACAGTATGGTACTGGCACAAAGACAGAAATATAGATCAATGGAACAAAATAGAAAGCCCAGAGATAAATCCACGCATATATGGACACCTTACCTTTGACAAAGGAGGCAAGAATATACAATGGATTAAAGACAATCTCTTTAACAAGTGGTGCTGGGAAATCTGGTCAACCACTTGTAAAAGAATGAAACTAGAACACTTTCTAACACCATACACAAAAATAAACTCAAAATGGATGAAAGATCTAAATGTAAGACCAGAAACTATAAAACTCCTAGAGGAGAACATAGGCAAAACACTCTCCGACATACATCACAGCAGGATCCTCTATGACCCACCTCCCAGAATATTGGAAATAAAACCAAAAATAAACAAATGGGACCTAATTAACCTTAAAAGCTTCTGCACATCAAAGGAAACTATTAGCAAGGTGAAAAGACAGCCTTCAGAATGGGAGAAAATAATAGCAAATGAAGCAACTGACAAACAACTAATCTCAAAAATATACAAGCAACTCCTACAGCTCAACTCCAGAAAAATAAATGACCCAATCAAAAATGGACCAAAGAACTAAATAGACATTTCTCCAAAGAAGACATACAGATGGCTAACAAACACATGAAAAGATGCTCAACATCATTCATCATCAGAGAAATGCAAATCAAAACCACTATGAGGTACCATTTCACACCAGTCAGAATGGCTGCGATCCAAAAGTCTATAACCAGTAAATGCTGGAGAGGGTGTGGAGAAAAGGGAACCCTCTTACACTGTTGGTGGGAATGCAAACTAGTACAGCCACTATGGAGAACAGTGTGGAGATTCCTTAAAAAACTGGAAATAGAACTGCCTTATGATCCAGCAATCCCACTGCTGGGCATACACACTGAGGAAACCAGAAGGGAAAGAGACACGTGTACCCCAATGTTCATCGCAGCACTGTTTATAATAGCCAGGACATGGAAGCAACCTAGATGTCCATCAGCAGATGAATGGATAAGAAAGCTATGGTACATATACACGATGGAGTATTACTCAGCCATTAAAAAGAATACATTTGAATCAGTTCTAATGAGGTGGATGAAACTGGAGCCTATTATACAGAGTGAAGTAAGCCAGAAGGAAAAACACCAATACAGTATACTAATGCATATATATGGAATTTAGAAAGATGCTAACAATAACCCTGTGTACGAGACAGCAAAAGAGACACTGATGTATAGAACAGTCTTGTGGACTCTGTGGGAGAGGGAGAGGGTGGGAAGATTTGGGAGAATGGCATTGAAACATGTAAAATATCATGTATGAAACGAGATGCCAGTCCAGGTTCGATGCACGATACTGGATGCTTGGGGCTAGTGCACTTGGATGACCCAGAGGGATGGTATGGGGAGGGAGGAGGGAGGAAGGTTCAGGATGGGGAACACATGTATACCTGTGGTGGATTCATTTTGACATTTGGCAAAACTAATACAATTATGTGAAGTTTAAAAATAAAATAAAATTAAAAAAATAAAAAAAAAATTTGAGAAGAGATCATTATAGTTTAGAATGTTGGTCTGTCACCTTGTAATTCATTATACATGTGTCTGGATAGTGCTTCATGGAAAAAAATAACAGTAACACAAACCATTTAATCACCACAGCTGGCTGTTTATAACAATAGGATGTCTAATGTTATAGGACAGAAAACAAATGTCATGCAATGCATTTTTTCCCTTTGCCTGAGCTTTAGTCTTCAGCAAGATCTGACAAATATTGGCATTATATGTCACTAAGAAGTAAAAGATCATGCTCTGACCTTCAAGAATCCCCATAATATGTACATTATGTTGATGTGCCCTTTGTTTTGTCTATCTTGGTTTGCTTTGGCGGCCTCTGCAATTTTAGAATGAGTGAGGTTGTTTTACTGAGTTTCCAATGGCATCATTTTAGCCAAGGAATTAACTAAAAGTGAAGACTACTTCCTTCACTGTTTATTTATTTCACGCTGACATAGCTGGAAAACAAGAATGAGGTATACACCACAAATGCTTGAGATGCTCATTTAAATAGGATCATTTAAAAAACAATGTCTTCTCTTTAAAGCAAGTGTAAACTTTTCAAAAGGAAAAAAAACAGTTTGGTTTTAAATGAAAGTCTTTTGAGAAAGGATTCATCAGAGAAGGTTAAAATTCTTCTTTCTTCTCTTTGCAATAGCTCTCCACCTATATGTAAAAAATGTGCACTGTCTCTAAGGTTCCAGTCACATTCCTCTTAATCCAGAGATGTGCTCCCAACCCCATTACTTTATTCATTCACCTCCTCTTTCAGTAAACTCGTAAAGCTTTTTCAACCCATATTGTAGAATTCATTATTTAATTGAATTTTTGCTGATTTTTGCCTTAGCTTGGGATATGATAACCATATTTCTTTCTTCCTAAAGCATGGCATGGCACATGGCATACTCTTAATAAAATAATTGTATAGGGTTTATTGCTTCACTGCAGGTTGGTTTTAGAAGCACACAGATAAAAATAAAATATAAATACTATTAAATTTTATTAGATCCCTGCTTTCTCTCACAAAGTTAGACATATGCCCCTCTAATAATAACTGTTACCTTTTTCCTTCACTGTTTTACATTTTTGCTTTTCAAAGTAATTTTATGTCTGGATCTGATTATGATGCTCACAATCACCCACATAGATAAATAGACCTTGCCTATGATCTGATGGGCATAAGTGAGCCTATGTTTATATATGTGAGTGGCAGTCTAGAATTCAAGTCTCATATTCTTGGCTGACATGCTTCATCCTAAGTCATATTGGCATAATTTGCTGTTCTTAGGAAAAATAAGCTTTAGGTTCTGCTAGCTAAAGACATCATTAAGAGAATTTTACTGAAATGCAATTGAAAAGAAGAGATTCAACCAAGTTTGGTAGAAAAAAGAAATTATTCCCTTTACATTCATTAAGTAGCAAAATAATGTTTTACAGAAGAATTAATGGGCTTCTTTAGATGGCTCAGTGGTAAAGAATTTGCCTGCCAATACAGGAGATGCAGGAGACAGGAGTTTGATCCCTGGGTCAGGAAGATCCCCTGGAGGAAGGCATGGCAATCCACTCCAATATTCTTGTATGGAGAATCCCATGAGCAGAAGAGCCTGGCGGGGTTACAATCTATGGGGTTGCAAAAGAATAGGATGCACAGAGTGACTGAGCTTGAGCATGAAAGTGAAAGTGAAAATGAAGTCACTCAGTCGTGTCAGACTCTTTGTGACCCCATGGACTGTAGCCTACCAGGCTCCTCTGTCCATGAGATTTTCCAGGCAAGGGTACTGGAGTGAGTTGCCATTTCCTTCTCCAGAGCATGCAAGTAGATTACTTAAAAACAAAACAAAAAAGAAAAAACCTCAGTTATTGGAAGTAAGATAATTAGTCTCAGTTTTGCATATCTTCACTCATGAAGATGAAAGAGACAATTTTTAGAATACTCCTTCCAACCTAATACTCTCTAGCACTGACAACTAGGAGTAACTTCTTTACTGTATTATCTGTATCTACCCTATTATTTGAGGCTTGGCATAATGCTATTATTTCGGTAGGTACTTGAATTGAGACAGTATTTATTGTCAGTTATGGTTTCATTAACCCAGTTTGTAGTTTACCTCATCTATTTATATATAATTAAAGAGCTAACTGGTGATCATACCAATTGTTAAGAAATCTAAATATGTTTCCTGGAGACATGTAGCAAGTTTAATCTAGTGCTCTTGAGGAAACAAAAAAATCTTCATTTCTCTTTAAAGTTTCAGTGTTGTAATCCGTTGATATTTATCAAGCATGTAGTCAGTCCTCTAGAACACTATATAAAGTAAGGTGAGAAATATAAAAAATGTAAGGAAAGGATCCTACTTTTAAATGCCCAACAGTCTTGCCGGGGAGTAAAACATGTAGAGCTGAACAATTAACTGACAATCCAAGGCAGTGCATAATAAACAGAAAATTCTTGGTGTATTTATAGTTTGGCAAATGTTTAACAACTGACTTTTCAAAGGGAAAAATAACCAGGTTTATAGTATTTGCCAATTTCCACAGTGCAGATATTCCCACATTGGCCAATTTCAGACTACCAACATGAGATCATTGATCCCTGGGGTAGAGAAAGATGCACAAAATAGGTTCTGGGGTATAAGGTCAGTTCGATTGACACCAGCACACCAATCCTCCTGTAGCAGTTTAGATCAACCAAAGATCTGAATAAAGTGGTTCAGTATATTGATTCAGTGGATAAATATCTTTACTATCTCTGAATAATAGTAATATATGAATGGGAAATAATTGATGTGAAAGAAGAGATGGTGCAACCAACAGTCCAGGGTACCAATGACCAAGGTAGGGGTGGGGGGTGGATGGGCAGAAATACCTTTAGTTGGCATGGATTATTTTTTAGAAGGATATTAGAAAGTGGGGGGTGGGGGTAAAACAGCTAACAAGTGGCTTAGACTGTATCTTGTACATTTGTCTTTCCAAATATGTGAATAATATCTGTGTCTATAAAGAAAAATGGAAAAAATGGCAAATACAAAATTCATTTTTTTCAAAAATCAATTTGCTATTCATAACAGTGTTACTAGGAATCTTTTGGACTTACCAATTCCCAAGAGTCTTGGGAATTACCAAAAATATTCTTAGAATGTTCTCCAAGTTACTGGAAACCCCAGAAATACAAAATTACTCTAGGAAAAGGAAGCTTAAATATCTCTTTAGCCAAATGAGATTCAATTCTTACATAGTTCTATTCAGTAACACATTGAAGCCTGGAAGATGTTTGTTTGTTTGTTTTTTATTTCCCTCCAAATAAATCCATGTTCTGCCCTAGGAAACTTTAACTTCCATCCTTCTCCACAGCATAATCCATTGTTATAGCACTATTCCAAAATATTTTCATTCTTGTCAAAATCCCGAAATATAAGGCTTTATTTTGATAATCTATGTGGCTGGATATCAAACAGCTGCCGGGGTACCTACCAACATCTGCTGTTTAGTTTTTATCAGTTTGTCCCATCTGGCCTGCATTCAACAGTACTCAAATCAAGACTGAACAAAATCACAGGACATTCAGAAGCAATTTCACATTATTTTTTGAAGCATCGAGCCTTCTTTCTCAGTCTCAAGAATCAGTAGCTATGTCATTCATCATCCTGCAGACAACCCTGAAACTCTTCAGATTAAACTTTTCAGCACTCTCTCCTCTACCAAATGTTAGTATTTCTGAAATATGTGTTTAATGTTCACCTGTACTGGCTTATGTTTGACTTAGAGACATTAAATATGATAAGGAATAGGAAATTGTTAGTACTTGTGATCTCTAAAATGCATTTTAATTCCTAATTTAATCCATATACATAAATCCAAGAAAATTTCTCATTTTGGGCATTTCCATTTCTTCCCAGGATTCCTGGCATTTATCCTTCATTTCTCTCAGTTTCATATAACATATTTCTCCTAATATCCTCTCATGTCTCACAGTATAACTTGTTACTAAAGTGCTTCTGTGTTTGCACACACCTATCAAGAAAAGGGACCAGTATAGTAAATATGGCACATATCCAGTAATGTAAAAATTCACTGTGTCTATAACCTCATCATCATTCAACTTCTCTGAAGTTAATTTCTCTCCTGTGAGACTTTCCAGCACTTATTCAGTCCCAGTGTCTCTCCTATACTTAATACCTACTTAATATTCTACCCACTTAAATAAAAATAAGGTGTATAGTCTCATTTTATTTTTTTAGCAAATATTTTATTTTTATGCATGTATTTATAAACATTCTCATGCTAAAAAAAGTATGTGAGGCAGATTACGGAGATTATATAACAAGGTATAAAATTTCTGGGAGTATAGTCTAATTTTAAAATAAAAAGGCAATGCAGGTGACCTTCCAAAAGCCATGCAGCAAATCAATGCAGAATGAAGATGAAATCAGGAAGTTTTGACAAAACAAGCCATTCTAAGAACTTCCCTCAATACTACCAGCAGCACAGTACACGTTTGCTGAAGCAGAGTGGAAATGTGTTTTTCTCTTCAGAGAAAAGTATGGCTAGAAAAACCAGAAGATCTGGGCATTGATGAATTATTTTATCCACATTCTTTTTTGACAATGACACAATGAAAAGAAATAAATATAGAGTTTGAAAAGAATAACATTGCAGTTGCATCATCTCTTTCCTTATAAAAGATCTAACCAGAGCAGTCATTTCTACTTTTCTTATACTCAAGATTGAGAATTAAGGTGAATTTCCATCGTAAAGGCCTTAAGACAAATCCTTCTTTCCAGTAAGTATTTGCAAAGTACTGTTTTCTCTTCACTAATACGCAAGTAAATTTCTGTAATTCCTTCTTCCACTTAGTTTGTACCAATGGTTTGGTGGAACCAACAATTCTGCTTGAGTTCTCCTCTTTAAGTGATTCAAGATGACAAGCCAGGGACCATTAGATGCAGGCAATCTGGTTTCTAACTTTTTCCCTAGTAAATTCCCTTCTAACATTACCCACAGGTAAGCGGAAGCCAGGAATTCTTTTTTGTTGTTGTTGTTTGCTCAATCAACCATAAATCCATTTCCAAGGTCTAAAAATGCCTCTTCCTCAGATATTTTCTTCCAGGGCCACCCACAGTCTTAGTGTGCACCTCGTGTCCCTCCTGGGCCCAGAGGATCCAGTGCTGAGGGTGGAGTTTGGATATGCAGGATGAGGTGTGCAAACGTGTCTGCACCAGCAGTGTGGAGCAGAGCTGGGGATGGGAAGAATAGGACCTAGGAGGAAGGTCAGTACCAGGTGCCAGGGCTGGGTCTCCACTTGTGATATCTGTGTGGATCCAAGAAGTCTGAGCATGTTACATTCAAACCTGATGCTCCTGGTCTTTAATATATTTACCACTTTAAGTGACTTACAGTTTTTTAATACCAAGATATGTGGTATAAATTACTCTTTCTCTACCCTTTCACTAGCCCTCCTAACGTTAGATTAGGGCCTGTGCCCTTCTTGTACCTCACAAAGGAAATGAATATACACCACAAAGAAATGTCAGTTGATTTGATCAATGTCATCAAGAATGGACTAGAATTATTTTTCAAAATAGTAATTATTTAATGACGTTTTACTACATATTTAAGTAAAACAATTTATGATGACAGAGTGTTTTAAGTCCCATTTTTTTTTCTAATTTTTCTGTCATCCCTGACCCACTTGTTGAGATGATGTCAGATTTCTACTTTATTCATTATATAGACACTCCAAAACAGTGTAATTCTTTAGGTTCTTTTTACTATGTCCATTTCAAAAATGCAGGAAATTTAGTCTAGCTCTCCACTTCTTTCTATAGAGCAATGATATTTTTGTTGAAATGATAAATTTACATGCCCATTTCAAAGTGTTAATTCTTGATCAGAATAGCTTTGGCATAGTGTTATGCAAGATTTCTTCCCAAAAGGCAATGGTTGTATCTACAGATATAGCATAGGAAATTTAGAGGTTGTGCCCAGTAACTTCACTGTGTCTGCCAGGGAAGTCTCTCTCACCATTCAAGAATAATGTTATCTTTGGTTTGAGCAGAACTTTTGTAGCTTAATGTGTGATAATTTCTCCTTATCAGACATCTCATGTTCTGCATGCCTCTCATCCGGCCTGTATCACATAAAGAGGAGGGAATGTAATTTCCACCCACCTGTAGAAAACAGCTAAGTTTTATTTCCTGTGTGATTCCTAATACTCTGTCCTGTGAAAGGAATTCATTATCCTTAGATGAAGTAATTATCCTCAAGTAAAGTGGAGTTGAAGCACATAAATGTTCAAGTCAGACAGGGATGGATTTGAAGACTGGCTCCCCCAACTCTTACATGCTATATGATCCCTTGCAAATTCCTTAATGTTTCAAAACTTCAGATTTCTCATCTGTAAAGAAGAAATAATATATCTATCTTCAAGAGTAATTGTGAAGATTAGATGAGACAATATATATATAAAATTTCTGACACCCGGTGGGCATTCATTCAATAAGTGCTATTATTATGGCAGCGTCTAAATAATTACCATCATCCTGCTGTTAATCTTTACTATATCAATCACTCTTTTGTGAATAATTTCCATGTGACCTCAAATCTTTTCTCTCCATCAGGAACCTCTCTTCAGATATCTTAGAATTACCTCAATTCAATTTGTACAATACACAATATCATGACTTTAAGAAAATAACCCTTAAATTTTCTTTAAGTAAAAAAAAAAAAGAAGATTTTGATACTCAAAGTGGAAGTGTCTCCCTTTCACTTCTTTCTCAAATTTCCATGGCTAAACCTGGATATAGCCTTGTCCATTTCCTCAGTGTTATTTATGACACTTCTTTCCCACGTTCCCAGCATATGCTATCACTAAATCCTGGCTTTTGTAATTTGCAGTCTTCTCATGGCTGTTGCTCACTGTTAATTTCTCTTCTATCAATAATGCTCTAGGTCCTCATCCCTGCACATTCACCCAAACATTTCTCTGACACCTAATCCCTCACATTTTCTCTTTCCCCCCAAGATTATTCCTTTATAGTGGTCTTTATTACCTACTGCACTCAGAAGATAGACCAATCAACTTGCTTTGCAAGACACTTTGGCATCTATCTCTATTTTTCTTATCTACTTTGTGTATTTTAATATCATTTTGGTGGTAATTTTACATAGAGTAGGTGCTTTTTATCTGTTGTTCTTTTTTTTTTTTGTATGTTTTTGCTGCAGAATACTTATTTATGCTATTCTTTCCTGTCATGAGTTGAAATATGTTCCCCAAAAATCTATGTTTAAATTCTAAGCCCAGATACCTCCAAATATAACTATTTGGAGATAGGTCTTTATGTTGTTGCTGTTTTTCACTCTGTCAGTCGTGTCCGACTCTTTGTGACCCTGTGGACTGCAGCATGCTAGGCTACCCTGTTCTTCACTATTTCCTGGAGTTTGCTCAGACTCGTGTACACTGAGTTGATGATGCCATCCAACCATGTCATCCTCTGTCACCCTCTTTCGCAGCATCAGGATCATTTTTTAATGTGTAGGCTCTTTGCATCAGGTGGCCAAAGTATTGGAGCTTCAGCTTCAGCATCAGTCCTTCCAATAAATTTTCAGGGTTGATTTCCTTTAGGATTGACTGATTTGATCTGCTTGCTTTCCTAGTGACTCTCAAGAGGCTTCTCCAGCACCACAGTTCAAAAGCACTAATTCTTCAGTGTTCATCCTTCTTTATGGCCCAACTCTCACATCTGTACATGACTACTAGAAAAACCATTGCTTTGACTATACAGACCTTTGTTGGCAAAGTGATGTCTCAGCTTTTTAATATGCTGTCTAGAATTGTCATGACTTTTCTTTCACGAAGTAAGTGTCTTAATTACATGGCTGCGGTCACCATTCACAGTGATTTGGGAGCCCAGGAAAATAAAGTCTGTCACTGTTTCCATTATTTCCCCATCTGTTTGCCATGAAGTGATGAAACTGGATGCCATGAACTTTACATTTTGGAAGTTGAGTTTTAAGCCTAGTTTTTTATTTTCCTTTTCCACTTTCATCAAGAGGCTCTTTCTTCGCTTTTTGCCATTATGGTGGTGTCATCTGCATAGTCAAGGTTATTGATATTTCTCTGGGCAATCTTGACTTCAGCTTGAGTTTCATCCAGTCCGCCATTTTACATGATGTACTCTACATATAAGTTAAAGAAGCTGGGTGATAATATAAAGCCTTGACGTACTCCTTTCGCAATTTGGAACCAGTACGTTGTTCCATATTCAATTCTAACTGTTGCTTCTTGACCTGCAAACAGATTTCTCAGGAGACATGTAAGGTAGTCTGGTATTTCTATCTCTTTAAGAATTTCCCACAGTTTGCTGCAATCCACACAGTCAAAGGCTTCAGTGTAGTGAATGAAGCAGAAGTAGATGGTTTTCTTGAATTCTATTGCTTTTTCTATGATCCAACAGATGTTGGCAATTTGATCTCTGGTTCCTCTGCCTTTCCTAAATCCAGCTTGAACATTTGGAAATTCTTGGTTCACATTCTGTTGAAGCCTAGCTTGAAGGATTTTGAACTTTACCTTGCTAGCATGTGAAATGAGCACAATTGTGTGGTAGTTTGAACATTCTTTGGCATTGCCCTTCTTTAGGATTGGAATGAAAACTGACCTTTTCCAGTCCTGTGGCCACTGCTGAGTTTTCCAAATTTGCTTCCATATTTAGTGCAGCACTTTCACAGCATCATCCTTTAGGATTTGAAATAGCTCAGCTGGAATTCTATCACCTCCACTAACTTTGTTCGTAGTGATGCTTCCAAAGGTCCACATGAGTTCACACTCCAGGATGTCAGGCTTTAAGTGAATAATCACACTATCATGGTTATCTGGGTCATTAAGACCTTTTTTGTACAGCTCTTCTGTGTATTCTTGCCACCTCTTCTTAATATCTTCTGCTTCTCTTATGTTTTATAGAAGTAATCAAATTAAAATGAGGCCATTATGGTAGGTCATAATTCAGCATAACTCATGTCCTTATAAAAAGAAGAAACTTGGAGAGAGACATGAATGCAGGGAGAATGCCATGTGAATATGAAGGTAAAGAGAAGATAATGCTTCTATGAGCCAAAGGACTCTAAAGATTGCTGGAAATCACTAGATGCCGGGGAAGATGCATGAAACCATTTTTACTCACAGCCCTCAGAGGGAACCAAACTTGCTGACACTTTGCTCATGGACTTTTAGCTTCCAGAATTATGCAAAAATATATTTCTGTTCTTTAAGACACTCAGTCTGTGGTACCTTGCTGGCAGCACTAGCAGACTCCATACCACCTGCTCCTCTGCAAATGCTATCCCTGTTAACCTGAGCGGTCTACCCAAAGTGAGATATCATCATGAGGGACTTTTACTCACTCACTCATTCATGGGTTTGTGCTAAGTCATTTCAGTTGTGTCCATTTCAGTCTTTGCAACCCCATGGACTATAGCCCGCCAAATCTTTATCTGTCCATGGGATTTCCCAGGCAAGAATGCTGGAGTGGGTTTTTGTTTCCTTCTCCAGGGGATCTTCCTGATCCAGGAATCGAACCTGCAGTCTCCTGCACTGGCAAGCTATTCTTTACTGCTGAGCCACCTGTGAAGCACTGAGTAGTATATAAAACCATCTTATCTTCTAAAACAAGATTTCAGGCTGGTTTGAACACTAAAATGTCCTATGGCTACCATTTTGGCTTCAATGATCTATGATTTAGAACTTTTCCCATGTCTTTTATTAACATTCATATACTTTTGTAATACTATATGGCGCTCACCCTGAATGGTTATGAATAATTTTATGACTTTATTAACCCAGGTCCTGCCCTCGAGGCACTTACAAGATCTATAGTGTACTGAGCTTCTCTATAAATATTCAGCACATACAAAAACCACTGGCAAAATGTAAAGTAACAATGGCATAAAAAGAAAAATCACCAAACACATTTAGAAATTGAAGACTTAAGGAAGAACAAAAAGGGGGGAAACAATTTATTTTTCAACACTTTCAGTCTTCAAGTCCATAAAGTCCTTTCTTTTTATGTGTTACCGTAAGTGTTATGAATAGTCACACGTGGGTTCAGATCACCCTATGGCAAAACCACAAGGTTAGCAAAGTTTGTATCCCTGCCTCAGGCCTTGGCAGTGGTAACTTCTCCACTTCCATGAAACTGCTTTATGCAATGTGTAGCTCTTATTTCCAACCTGTATTTCTCTCAGTATCTTTTGCTTTTTCATTATTAAAATCCAACATGAAGACAAAGATATCCATGGCTTAAAACATATTATAATGACAGAGAATTTGCCTTTTGAATCTTTCCTTCAATCATAATTTGATGAATATTATCCCCATTTTAATCATCTAAAGTATTGACTGATCAAGTAGAGATTATACTTTGTTGTTAAGAAAATGTTCTTCTTCTCTCTGACATCATTCACGGCCATTCTCATACTATACCAACCAGTAATAATACTGCACCAATCAATAATAATAATTCCTGCACAGACCAGTCACTAAGCCACTGCTTAGCAGATGACTCAGCAGTCTCCCCCTCAACTCCCCCCATAAAAAGTAATAATTCGTAACATAATATTATTGAATGCTTACTGTGTGCTAGGCACTCTTCAAGGTATTTCCCATGAATTAACCCATTCAATGCTATCAACTGTCCTGTGAGACAAATCACAGTATTCTCTTCTTTTTAGAGCTCAGTTAATAGCCTAAGGACATGCAATTAGTATGATGTAAATCTAGACAATCCAGATCTAGACAATCTGGATACAGAGCCTACCCACTTCTACTTTTTTTTCCCTCTTCACTATTTTAGGAGTACCTCAGTGGAAGAGCTGGATGGAAGACTTGAATTGTCTATGAACCTCACCAAGGTTCATCTGGAGGGTAAAGGTGGAGAGATGTGTGTGTGTGTGTGTGCGTGTATGTGCGTGTGTGTGTGTGTGTGTGAGAGAGAGAGAGAGAGAGAGAGAGAGAGAGAAGTCACTCAGTGTCTGATTCTTTGTGACCCTACAGACTATAGTCCTGGAAGCTCTTCTGTACATGGAATTCTCTAGGCAAAAATACTGGAGTGGTTTGCATGTCCTCCTCCAGGGGATCATCCACACCCAGGGATCGAACCAGAGTCTCCTGAGGCTCCTGCATTTCAGGCAGATTCTTTACCACTGAGCTACTGGGGAAGCCCAAAAGAGGAGAGATAGATGACTTTAATGGATTCTCTGTTTCCCTTCTTTTTCCCCTTGTTCTGCTGTAGACTGAATGTATTCCCTCCAAATTTATATGTTGAAATCTACTCCCCAGTGTGATAGTAATTTAAAGTGGGGCCTTTGTGAGGTAATTAAGTCATGAGAGTGGAAACTTCATGAATAGAATTAATATCTTTATAAAAGAGGCCAGAGGCTTTCCTCACCCCTTCTACCATGTGAGGATAGCCATCTGTGAACCAGGAAGCAGATTCTAACCATACACTCAATCTGCTGACATTCTGACCTCGAACTTCTTAACCAGCAAAATAAATTTCTGGTTTTATAAGACACTCATTTATTGTATTTTGTTATAAGAGCCTAAACAGACTAAAGCACCTTCAATAGACATAAACTTTCAAACTAGAGTGTTTAGACCAGATTATGCTCTGCTATCACCTAGGCTCTTTATATATATATATATATATATATATATATATATATATATATATATATATATCTCCAGTATCTTGTGCCCCAATGGATGCATAATATATTCAGTCCCCATCTTTACATTCACTGTCTAGTTTCCTCATTAATCTTCATCTACCTGTCACTCTTCTTGGAAGCTTGTTTTCCTGTTTCCTCATTCTGTGTGTGTGTGTGTGTGTGTGTGTTGGTGTGTGTGTGCGCCCTAAGTTGCTTCAGTTGTGTCCAACTCTTCGCAACTCCATAAACTCTAGCCCTTCAGGTTCCTCTGTCCATGGGATTCTCCAGGCAAGAATACTAGAGTGGGTTGCCATTTCCTCCTGCAGGGGATTTTCCCAATCCAGGGATTGAACCTGTTTCTCTTGCATTTTCTGAATTAGCAGGCAGGTTCTTTACCACTAGCGCCTACTCCAGAGATGAATCAGAGTATTACAATTCAAGAATATGCTTTATACCTGGAGTTGGGTTACCCATGGGCTTCCCTGTGACTCAGAGGTAAAGAATCTGCCTTCCAATGAGGGAGACACAGGTTCAATCCCTGGGCCAGGAAGAATGGCAACCCACTCCAGTATTGTTGCCTGTGAAATACCATGGGTAGAGGAGTCTGGTAGGCTATAGTCCATGGGGTCACAAAAAAGTCAGGTACAACTTAGCGACTAAACAACAACAATTGGGTTACCCATGTCAGAATTTTCTTTGTCTTGTTCAGAGCTATATTCACAAAATCCTTAAGAGATAGAGTCTTGGGGTGAGTGGAGTGACATCAGAATCTTTTTTTTTTTTAACCATGAAAGTCATTTGATGGTCAGGGACATACTGCAGTCTTCATTCCTCCTGCCTCCCTCAACAATGCGATGCCAGGGCACAGCATACAGTAAGAAGTCAATAAGTGCTATTGACTGGCTTCTTAACTTCTTTGCATAATTTGATGAGGGTTTCTTCCTCTTTAATTGTGGAACACAAATATATTTCAGGGACTTAATTCTGCAGTGGTCTGACTCATTTGCAATTTATTTTTTAAAGAAATTATTTGATGTCTAAGGGCCCTTAAAAAAAAAAAAGCAGCCTTTTCCTTTTGAACAATGAAATCACGTTTCACTGGCATAATTGGGCTGGAACACAGACAAGCTCAAGTTTAGCTCTAAACTCAGAACCCATGAAGGTCGATTGGAAAAACGCAGTCGCCCATCCCAGTGTTAAGTAGCACTTTTTTTTCAGATTGTGTCACAAACATGCATATAAAACAAGAGCTAAGTGTTACAGATTAAAGCTTGAAGCTTTTCAGCTATGTCAGTTAGGAGAGAAAAATAAAAGGAAACTTGCAATACTTCAATTGAACTTTCTTTAACAGCATAAGGAGTGTGAGGGAAAATCAGTTAGATTAAAGAAATGGGCTCTAGTAGGACCAATTTTTTTTTAATTAATTTACCGAGCTTTACTTTTATATCAGGGTAATATCAATTTGCTTACAGCCTAAACAAACAAAATCTGTCTTTTTAAGAAATGTCAATTCTCTTAGCTACTCAATAAATCAACAACAATAAAGGACATGTCCTGCTCATAGACCAATGCACAGCAATAATATCCAACTGTCTCATTCTGTACCCTTTGCTCTGCTAACCACGTTTACCTATTTATAGCCCCATGTCTGCTCCCCTCCTCCATCACCATTTAGCAGCTAGCTTTGACCTTCAGAGTCTGTGGAAACTGTGTACATCTTTTGACTCCTTCTACTTCTACATTTGAGTAACTGCCTTCTACATTCACACTTACCCATCATTGGCTTGTATATTAGTACTCCTGAAAGTATTTTCTTGTTACCCAGCAAAAGGAGATTTGCCACACTAACAGAGGAACAATCTATGAAATGATAGAAAAGAGATTAAATCCCTGGAGATAAAAAAGACTTCGCAAGGCAGTGAGTGTTGTCACTAGTGATGAAGTGTTTTAGGATGGACAAGTGTAAAGGCTATACTTTAAAAAATACATATTGACAAATATTGTTACCATTCAGTTCAGTTCTGCTGCTGCTGCTGCTGCTAAGTCACTTCAGTCGTGTCCGACTCTGTGTGAACCCATAGACAGTAGCCCACCAGTTCAGTTCAGTCCAGTACTCCGATACTTTGACCACCTCATGCAAAGTTGACTCATTGGAAAAGACCCTGATGCTGGGAGGGATTGGGGTCGGGAGGAGAAGGGGACAAAAGAGGATGAGATGGCTGGATGGCATCACCGACTCGATGCACATGAGTTTGAGTAGACTCTGGGAGTTGGTGATGGACAGGGAGGCCTGGTGTGCTACGATTCATGGGGTCGCAAAGAGTCGGACACGACTGAGTTACTGAACTGAACTGAAGCTGAATCCAGCTTCTATACCCCCAAACTGAATTAAATCGCAGAGACAGAGTTTTGGATAGAGTAGAAAAGAATAGCTTTATTGCTTTGCCAGGCAAAGGGGGGCCACAGCAGGCTAACGCCTTGAGAATTTAGAAGAGGTAGTGAGAAGTTTTTTTTTTTTTTTTTTAAACTTTACATAATTGTATTAGTTTTGCCAAATATCAAAATGAATCCGCCACAGGTATACATGTGTTCCCCATCCTGAACCCTCCTCCCTCCTCCCTCCCCATACCATCCCTCTGGGTCATCTCAGTGCACTAGCCCCAAGCATCCAGTATCGTGCATCAAACCTGGATGGCATCTTGTTAATGGTTCGAAGAGGGTATGATCAGCTCATGGACAATATTCTGGTTGATTGATGGTGAGGTAAGTGGGAGTCAGAATCATCAGTCTTCCGGTTTCAACCTGTCTGGTGTCTATTCACTTGTGGGCAGCAGAGTAGTTAACTTCTTGCACCTGGTGGGGCTTTCAGTATCTGCAAAATAGCTCAAAAATATTGTTATATATAGCTCTAGATGGGAGGAAGACCAGGACTCTGCCCCCAAGACTGCATTATTGTTTCTTTTGACTATTCCTCCCTTGTCTCCACATACCCTCCTTTTTGCAACTAACAACTGTTTCAGCCTGCCTGTTGGAAACTCAAGAAAGTCATGGAGGCTGAATGAAGCCTATTTCCTATCATTAAGAAATGGGGGAAACAGAAAAGCATTTGTTCCCAGAAACCTCGCAGGGTCCTGCTTGGTATCAGTATAGGCACAGGAGATATAAAGTGAAGGAAATCACCGTATGTCCCTCCGAGAGCATCTGAGTTTGTCTGACCCCAAAGCCAGTATTCTTTGGCTCAGCCACTCCTCCTTCAGTGCGTCCCCTCATTCTGCAATTTAAGATTTATAATCAATATCCTTTCAACCCCTACCTTCCAACTATCCACCCTCTCAGCCCAACTACCCACACAGGCCTGACCTTTGCAGTTCACTGAGCTTCTGGCCATTGTCAGACCTTTCCTGCACACTGCTATGTCATTGCTTCAGACGCTCACACTTGGAATGCCCTTTGGCCACATTTTCACCTAATGAAATTCTGCCTTAAAGAACATCTCTTTATTGAAGCTGTACCCAGTGCCTGATCATATCAAATTCACCTCCTTGGGGGGCCCACAGCGCTGTGCCCTAGTGAAAAATGTGCTGTATATGGTTTTTTCATCTCATTCAAAGAGACTTTAGAAGATTGTTAATAAAGCTACTTGGGGACATATCTGCCTTTCTCATCAGGTTGTGAATTCCTCAAGGAAAAGATTGTAATTTATGTATCTGAAATCTCTGCAGGATCTGGTAAGTGCCCTGCAGCAAGTAGGAGCCTAAACTGAATGTGTATTACCTTGAATAGCTTGGCCTTAGCTTACCTATCTTACATTCTGTAGTCTCTGAAACAGACAGAAAAAAATTAATATGTTAAATGAAATGAAAGTCATTAGGGTGAAATAAATTAACATGTAGAAGAAATGAAATCTCTCATTGTCTCCAAACCAGTAACCAATATTGGAGAAACACTATTTAACAATTACTAGTTAACTAGATCAAAACTGCCTGGAAGTTACTCTCTGCTACATTAGCATGGTCAAATCAGCATTTATTATGGATTTGGAGGCATATAATGATGTTTTCCAGGTTAAATAAAGGAAAAAGAAAATAAAACAGAGTGGAGAGAAATAATCACAGTCAATAAATGATGTCTCCAGAGGAACATCAATATAATGTAATTAAAAGTCAAGAAAAAAATCTTTTCATTCTGAATGTAGTTAAATTGTTTATCTTTTTACTGTTTGAAACGTTTGATCAAACTTACTCAGCAACGATTCCCTGTGGGCCTTTGCAGGCACAAGATAAATGTGAGGTTTGAAAGTTCTGTTCTTTGGAGATATTTTGATGTATTTTACTTTGAGTTATTTTATGTGTCTGTGTATAAGCATGTGTGCATGCACACCTGCATGCTCGCACACATGCACGCACACACATTCTGTGCAAGAGGCACAGAATGATAAGTCAAAATGCCAACATCTGGCTCTACATCTTAACCCGTGATACTAGCGGAGCACACCACCTTCCTGGGCTTCCTTCTCTTAAAACTAGGGTACTAAAATGGACAGTAACTGAATTTCTTTCTGCTTTTTATGCCCTTGGAGTCTATGCAAATAAGTATCATTTAAATAATCACCCAATACTAGACCTTTTAAGCTTTTTTTATAAAAAGTAATACCTAACAATCTCTCTGATAGGACTCCTATGTTCCCTGGATCATCCTCACTATGAAATCTCAAAAAAGAGACAATGCATTAGCTGAATCAGTGTTCTGACTTAATCTTACATCAGGTGTTGCCATACAATCTTATTTTGTCTTCTCTCAGTTTGGTTTCACACATGAAAAAAAAGGAAAAAAAGGAAAAAAAAAACGCCCTTGCAAAATGTGTGCAAATTGTTAAATGTCAGCTGAATGTCATTTTCCAAGTTTGGCACTCAAATAAGGCTCTCTGAAAATTGGTTGTCATCTGCTGGGAGTTAAAGGAAAAGATCTTTGAAAAGGTCCTTAGAGGCTTCCTTTCTGGAGATTTTTAAGGTCTCACAGGAGCTGACTGTTTCCCCACGCATGCCCTTCCCCCTGGTGTCCTGCAATGCTGTGGTCCTCCAAGCTTCCATGTCATCAACTGTGTCATTTGCTGGCCAAAAAATGCCCCATCATTGATTCAAAGATGATCATTCTTCACAGACGACATGGAGGTAACTCTTCTATGAAGTTGTCTCGTCTCTTCAGCCGCATAGTCCTTCCCCTGTCTGCAACCCAACAGTGATTGAACCCTGTGCCAGTTAGTCCTGGTTTAGACTAGCCCTGGTTTAGACAAATGTTTGTCAGACTACGTATTTCTTATTTTGAAACTTGCTTGTAAACTCAAGGTAGAACTCAATTTTACCTTAGCATTCACATTGCTTAGCACAAAGTTAATCATACAAGAGGCCTTCCAATACACTACACTTGTCACACACTCATCCCTATTGTTCTAAACAAGCAGAATGTCCTCAATTCTTTAAGGATAGACCACACACTGTTACTTCTTTTAAATGATAAGTAATGAAGGCAAAAAAAAAAAAAAAAAAAACAAAGAATTAACAATGATGCTTCCTTTCTTGATTATATAAAATTATATATCAAAGTAACATTTGGGCCTGAATTGCCTGGACCACTGTCTTTTCCACCTAATTAACCTTGCATCCTCTAAAGACATTTGCCCATCCCCTAGGGCTGCTCTTCATAACCTAGATAAAATTGCCACAGTCCACTAGAGAACTTAAATATCACAAATGCCCATACTGAGTACTACTAGGGAGAGAGGTATAAACTGCCCAAGGATGGACATGAGTACCTGATGGAACTATATCCTCTTGAAATCCTGTGCATTTGTCTTACTGCCAGATTGACCTTCTCCTGAGAAATGTGGTTATTTTTCTCTCATTGAGGTGTCATAATCAGTGTGTTGGCTCTTGTTTTCCTTACAGGTAAATGGGATAGAAATAGATAAATAAAAATGCAGAGAGAGCTTTGATGAATCTACACAGTGTTTTATTGCTGAAGTAGACAAGTTTCATAAATTTCTAGAAGCGTAACGCTTTAAAAGGAAAGAGAATTGGAGTCAAAAGGGAGGAGGTAAGGGTAATGGGAAAGGTAATGGTAAGTTGATGCACCTTGTCAGTAGTTGGGCAGAAACATTCTGCAGATGGACCTCATCATATAGGAAAAATCAGATGTCATTGAATAGAGCTTAATGTTTTCATCATAGTGAGAAGAGACTTTAACTTGCCTAAGAAAAATGTCTTAAATAAATAATAGATTTTTCAGAGACCACAGACAACAACAAGGTAAAATATATCTGATTTATGGCAGGTTTAAAAGGTCTTCCCACATGTGAGTCTAGAGCCACAGTCAGTGCCACAGTAAGATGATAAATGAAGAAATAACTCAATGGGAAAGCAACAGTCTCTGGGGTGGTAACCGCCACACCACTCAGCCTCAGATTGGAATCTAAATGCTGAAGATGAGCAAACTACATTACAGGTTTGAAGAGGCAGATAAAGAAAAGAGAGTGACATTGGGAGTCAGAGAAGTGGAATTTTTGTTCCAGATTTACTAATCATTTGCATAGCTTTCAGGAAATCATTTCACCTTTCTTTACCTGTAATTCTGTATCTCTGAATGAGAATAACAATAGCCTGTTCTACCCACTCACTGGGATGTTGTATGAAATAAAGCACAGCATGATAATAGATGAACGAGCTCTTTGAAGAACTCAGAGTACCGTATAAATGTGAGGTATTAATGATGTTCTATAGGTATCATTTCAGTGAGAGGGATAAAAAAGAAGGAACCTATTATTAAATTACATATCTGAAGAGATAAGCAGCATATTGGGAGAGCTGCTTTCAAGAGATATTAAAAAATCTGGCATTCTGTCTTTTAGACAGCAGCCAATCCTCATGCAAAATCATAGATCTGAGATGAGAGAGGGATAGCTGATGGTGTACAGAGGGTGAACGGTGTACCTGAGTGAATTGCAGGAATGCACTGACAAAACAAAATTGGTGACTTACGTAATGAACACCACAAATTAGCAAGGATACAAAAGACAATATTATAAAGAAGTAAGAGAAGATGGAGGTTCAGGGCAAATTGAAAGCTGCCTGATGAGCTTGAAAGGATAATTATGAATAAGCACTTCTTCCTGCCCAAAGAAATGGGAGCTTCACAACTACAGATAATGAGCCAAACCTTCACTGAGGTTCATCCCGCCAGTGGTGTGAACAATACCTTCAGAAGACAGTTAACTCTAGGTTCAAGGAAAAATAATTATTTAATAAATACTTAATGTGGAGAAGGCAATGGCACCCCACTCCAGTACTCTTCCCTGGAAAATCCCATGGACGGAGGAGCCTGGTAGGCTGCAGTCCATGGGGTTGCTAAGAGTCGGACACGACTGAGCGACTTCCCTTTCACTTTTCACTTTCATGCATTGGAGAAGGAAATGGCAACCCACTCCAGTGTTCTTACCTGGAGAATCCCAGGGACGGGGGAGCCTGGTGGGCTGTCATCTCTGGGGTCGCACAGAGTCAGACACGACCGAAGTGACTTAGCAGCAGCAGCAGCAGCAGCAACGTACACCTAGCATTTTCTCAGATTTGTCTTTTAGGTTGGGGAGAGGGGATCAAGAAAAAGAAACATTGGAAAACTCTGCCCTTATAGGCTAGCTATAGAAAGGATGAAAATGGAAACTGTGCTTAAATGCTAACCACAGGTCACTTGCTATGACTATTAAACTTGCTTAGTTGGTTATTATATTAGTTTTATATTGGTTAGTTGGTTATTATATTTTAGCTGATATGTATGGATGTGAGAGTTGGACTGTGAAGAAGGCTGAGCACCAAAGAATTGATGCTTTTGAACTGTGACATTGGAGAAAACTCTTGAGAGTCCCTTGGACTGCAAGGAGATCCAACCAGTCCATTCTGAAGGAGATCAGCCCTGGGATTTCTTTGGAAGGAATGATGCTAAAGCTGAAGCTCCAGTACTTTGGCCACCTTATGTGAAGAGTTCACTCATTGGAAAAGACTGATGCTGGAAGGGATTGGTGGCAGGAGGAGAAGAGGATGACAGAGGATGAGATGGCTGGATGGCATTACCAACTTGATGGACGTGAGTCTGAGTGAACTCTGGGAGTTGGTGATGGACAGGGAGGCTTGGTGTGCTGAAATTAATGGGGTCACAAAGAGTCAGACACGACTGAGTGACTGAACTGAACTGAACTGATAGTGGCTAGAAAGATAATAAGAAGGTTTGCTCCATGATATCTGAAAATGTTTCTGGTCCTTAAATTCTAAAAATTCTATGAGCATTTTCTTTGCTAGAAATAATATTCAGAGACTGCTCTCTATAGAAGACTAGAAAGTATCTTGGGAGAGGTGAAAGCTGTCTACCTCACATTTAGGAATGCCATACCCAGTTGAGTATATGTTCATGCTGAAAAGAAAGTCTTAAAAATAAAAGTAGGTGAAAATCTATATACTAGACACTAAAGTCCATTTCTAGCTTCCAAAACACTGGCAACTAGGTTTCTACCCACTTCTACACCCTCTAAACCATCTCATTCACTTCTTCCAGGGGAAGAGATTTGGAAGACACTCTTTGGGAAAAATGTACAAATTCAAAAAGAAATCTATAAAGATTCTGGGGCTCAAAGCCTTCCCTGGTCCTTACAATGGAACTCAGGACTAGTAGGTCCCATTCCACACAGAGTCTCAATAGCTCAGCTCTGAAAAGAGAGCCTGGGGTCTCCAAGTAGCAGAGCGTGCTGTAATGTGTTCAGTTGCTTCTGTTTCTTTGTGACCCTATGGAGAGTAGCCAGCCAGGCTCCTCTGTCTCTGGAATTTTCCAGACAAGATTACTGGAGTGGGTTGCCATTTCCTCCTTCAGTGGATCTTCCTGACCCAGGAATGGAACTGGGGTCTCCTGCGTCTCCTGCATCACAGGCAGATTCTATACCACCGAAGCACCAGGGAAGCTCCTCCAGGTAGCATGGGTAGCCTCCAAAGCAAAGGCTCAAACAGAAACAACAAAAGGAAATCAGATCAGATCAGATCAGTCGCTCAGTCGTGTCTGACTCTTTGCAACCCCATGAATCGCAGCACGCCAGGCCTCCCTGTCCATCACCAACTCCCGGAGTTCACTCAGACTCACGTCCATTGAGTCAGTGATGCCATCCAGCCATCTCATCCTCTGGCGTCCCCTTCTCCTCCTGCCCCCAATCCCTCCCAGCATCAGATTCTTTTCCAATGAGTCAACTCTTCACATGAGGTGGCCAAAGTACTGGAGTTTCAGCTTTAGCATCATTCCTTCCACAGAAATTCCAGGGCTGATCTCCTTCAGAGTGGACTGGTTGGATCTCCTTGCAGTCCAAGGGACTCTCAAGAGTCTTCTCCAACACCACAGTTCAAAAGCATCAATTCTTCAGTGCTCAGCTTTCTTCACAGTCCAACTCTCACATCCATACATGATCACTGGAAAAACCATACCCTTGACTAGACAGACCTTGTTGGCAAAGTAATGTCTCTGTTTTTCAATATGCTATCTAGATTGGTCATAACTTTTCTTCCAAGGAGTAATATATTTAGAGAATTAGCAAAACTCAAGTTCAATATTTGGGCAAGAATTCTCTATAGGTAATGATATATACTTCTGTCAGGAGGGATGTAGTGTTTGGGTGTCTACGTTTTTGTGACATTTTGACCTTTGAAAAATCACTGAACTTGAGTGCCGAAGAATTGATGCTTTTGAACTGCGGTGTTGGAGAAGACTCTTGAGAGTCCCTTGGACTGCAAGGAGATCCAACCAGTCCATTCTAAAGGAGATCATCCCTGGGTGTTCATTGGAAGGACTGATGTTGAAGCTGAAACTCCAATACTTTGGCCACCTGATGCGAAGAGCTGACTCATTTGAAAAGCCCCTGATGCTAGTAAAGATTGAGGGCAGGAGGAGAAGGGGGCAACAGAGGATGAGATGGTTTGATGGCATCACCGACTCAATGGACATGGGTTTGGGTATACTTTGGGAGTTGGTGATGGACAGGGAGGCCTGGTGTTCTGTGGTTCATAGGGTTCGCAAAGAGTCAGACACGACTGAGCAACTGAACTGAACTGAGCTGAATTGCATTATTTCATTAAAGTTTGCAAAATAACCTAATTCTACATGTTTTCTTCATTTTATTAGCTGGACTGTTTTTATTAAAATAAAAATTCCTACCATATTTGATTTTCTTTTTTTTTTATTTTATTTTATTTTTAAACTTTACAATATTGTATTAGTTTTGCCAAATATCAAAATGAATCCACCACAGGTATACCTGTGTTCCCCATCCTGAACCCTCCTCCCTCCTCCCTCCCCATACCCTCCCTCTGGGTCGTCCCAGTGCACCAGCCCCAGATTTTCTTTTGTACGAAGAAAGTAATGACAAGTGCTTAATTTTTACCTTTTTAAACTAATTTTCACAATAAAAAGTTGGTTCTCTAGCCTTCTCCAAAGATAATCAATGAAGTTTTTTTTCTTAAGTACCGTCAAAAACTGATACACTTATATGTCATCAGTCTGCTACAATCTATCATGAATACTGTTCTTTTTGATGCTCAAAACTTTATCAAGTCGGTTCCTGAGTCCTTTGACATGACCTGGGATTCTTCGGCAGCATCTTTATTTTAGATTTGACAAGATGTTCCTGGATCATCTTGTATGTTTCCAGCTTTAGATCTGGATTCTTTCAGTTCTCTAAAATCTTCTGGTTGTTTCTAGTGGAAAATGACATTTCTACATCAGAATCTTTTGCCCTAAAGCCAGTTCCTTTCCTCTTTTTAATGAGATTTAAAAGTATATTCATCCAGAATGCTTGGTTGTTTGTACTGGTGTTAATCACTCAGTCATGTCTGACTCTTTGTGATCCCATAGACTGTAGCCCATCAGGCTCTTCTGTCCATGGAAATTTCTAGGCAAGAAAACTGGACTGGGTAGCCATTCCCTTCTCAAGGGGATCTTCTTGACCCAGGAATTTAACCCAGGTCTCCCGCATTGCAGGCAGATTCTTTACCATCTGAGCCACCAAGGAAGTCCTTGTAATGGTAGGATTGATTTAAATTACCTAGTCTATCATTCAAACAAACTCATCTCAGGAACTTTGACAAATCTGTTTCTTGGCATTTTCTTCCCCCAGTTATTTGACTGGCTCATTCTTCAATTCTATCAAGCCTTTGCTTAAAATTCAGCTTTTCTATGAATAGTTCCCTGATTGGATAGCAAAGAAGTTAGTGAGGACTGATTAAAACTCAACATTCAAAAAACAAATATCATGGCATCTGGTCCCATCACTTCACGGCAAATAGATGGGGAAACAGTGGAAACAGTGACAGACTTTATTTTCTTGGACTTCAAAATCACTGCAGATGGTGACCTCAGCCATGAAATTAAAAGACACTTGCTCCTTGGAAGAAAAGCTATGGCCAACCTAGACAGCGTATTAAAAAGCAGAGACATTACTTTGCTGACAAAGGTCCATCTAGTCAAGCTATGGTTCTTCAAGTAGTCACGTATGGTTCTGAGAGTTGGACCATAAAACAAGCTGAATGCCAAAGAATTGCTGCTTTTGAACTGGTGTTGGAGAAGACTCTTGAGAGCTCTTTGGACAGCAAGGAGATCAAACCAGTCCATCCTAAAGGAAATCAGTTCTGAATATTCACTGGAAGGACTGATGCTGAAGCTGAAGCTCCTATACTTTGGCCACTTGATGAGAAGAGCTGACTTATTAGAAAAGACCCTGATGCTGAGAAAGATAGAAGGCAGAAGAAGAAGGAGATGACAGAGGATGAGATCGTTGGATGGCATCACCAACTTGATAGACATGAGTTTGAGCAAGCCCCAGGACTTAGTAATGGACAGGAAAGCCTGGCATGCTTCAGTCCATGGGACTGCAAAGAGTCAGACACAACTGAGCAACTGAACTGAACTGACTGAATCAATGAATTAATGAATAGTGCATATATAAAGCACAAAGAGAGGCTTATTAAAAAGGAACATAGAATGGCCAAAAAAGAACTTTAATTTTAAAATATCATAGCAAAATAAAAAATTCAAAATCCAGAAGCACGAATGTCTAAAACAAAGTCAAAAATCAAAAATACTCTCAAAAGTAAAAAGATAATATTAAAAATAACTTTAAATGTCACAGAAATAAAGAATACAGATTTCTGGAAAGAATTAAAAGAAATCACTGAATGCCAATCGTGATAGATGTAAAAGACACATATCAATGCATACTATCACAAAATTTCACAACATTGTAGACCAAATGACAATCCTCAAAATTTCTACCAAAAGGCAGCACAGTAATTACACATGAAAGTTATAATGTTACTAAATTCTGAAAAGAATGATTCTCAATCTAGAATAAATATCAATCAAGTATAAAAGGGAGAATAAGGACATTTTCAAACATGTGAGTTCTCACAAAGGGAGAGGCCAGGATTTATATCAAGCATGGAGAATTGAGTCCAGATTCCTGCAAAGTAGAAAGAGACAGAGGGAGGAAGGAAAATAAAAAGAATGGAAGGATGCACAAAGGACTATCTGATTCGTTTGAACCAACAGAGAGGATATCTCTACAAATGTCGGATTATCTAAGGATGTTTTATTTATTGATACACGAAGATCCTAGCAAGTAAATATATATAGCTATTAAATTTAAAAGAGACAGTGTTGAAAAAAAGAAACAAAGTTAGTATATCATATGGATCAGCTATGAATAATGTTTACGTAGCCTTAATGAACTAAATATTGCCTAGTGATCTCAAAACTATGCCTTATTTATATTGGGAGAAGGTGGAAAGGGAATGGCCTGGACTACTGTATGTATTCAGAGGGTGGTGCATGTAACAGAGCTAAATTTATTTTTCAAAGGAAGGATTAGATGGTACTGTATTTAGCTGGAAGATTTAGAAATAACAAAATAAAAAATGGTACCTGTAAACATGAAAATGAACACTAAAAGACAGAGGTGAAAGAGGTAAAAATATTATCCTGAAGGAGCAGAAATTGGGAATGGAAAGATACTTTTTTTTATACTTAGTAAAATTATTTGACTTTTTAGCTGAGTTTTCATATCTTTGAGAAAACTGTTTAAAGATTTTTTTTTTAAGAGGGAATAGACCTCAAAAGGGAAACATTTGGGAAATAAATTAGTCTAATTAATGTCAATCTACATAAGATAAAAGCATGTGTTCTAGTCCAAGAGTAAGGCAGATGATGTCTTGAACAAAGTTGGATGTGGGCAACCAGAGGCTATCTCACCTGGGCTCTGATGTTGTAGGTAGTTTTGCTCCCAAAATATGGGAACTGGAAATCCAATATGGTTTGGTTTCTCTAGGGCTCTCTTGATCTTTCCAAAGAATTCACTAGCCACGAAAAATTGTTCAAAGATTCAAACGTCCTCAGGCAATTGCTGACACTTTCAAGGATCTCCTTGAAAGAGAGAAAGGCAATGTGCGATCATGAACACTGGGTCTATCGAGGCTGATTGAGACTAGGCCAGTAGAAGTGATCAGCAAATGACAGGCCCAGGATCCTAAAGAACATATAGATGCAAAGAACCTCATTTTATCCACAATTCAAGCCCTTCACCGTATATTCTCAGCCTTTGCCTTAAATTCTTCCCAAACTCCACCCCAGGTCTTAACTCTCTTAGGGTAACAAATAATCAATATTATATAATCTCTTTCCCTTTATTTTTTTTCTAACACTCATATATATCCAAGAAGTTTGTTACCTGGGATTTGTTCTTCTAATTCTATATTTTTAATGTGTACTACTGTGCCTGTGTGTATGTCTTAAGTTGATTTAGTTGTATCTGACTCTGCAACCCTATGAACTGTAGCTTGCCAGGCTCCTCTGTCCATAGATTCTCCTGACAAGTATACTTGAGTGAATTGCCATGCCCTCCTCCAGAGGATTCTCCCGACCCATGGTTCAAAGCTGCATCTCTTCGGTCTCCAGCGCTGGCAAGTGGGTTCTTTGCCACTAGCGCCCCATGGAAGCCCTCTCTTTCTGCCTATAAAACATAACATGAAATTTTTCTTGGGAACACACAGAAACTTTTTAAATGTACCCTTAGCATATGTATTGTTTAATTCATGTTTTTCCTTGTTTCAGTACAATAAAATACCCCCAAAGAAGTTCAAGTTCATCATTTTGCAGTTATCTTTATAACATTCTGGTCCATCTATACAATGGGCTCATTTCTATACACATCCTTCTCACCTGCTCAAAACTGTCCTTCAAAATTCTATAAAAAATATAGATACAAATTGTTACCTGCTGGAAGTTTATCAATAATAAAGGCATAATGGCACCCCACTCCAGTACTCTTGCCTGGAAAATCCCATGGACGGAGGAGCCTAGTAGGCTGCAGTCCATGGGGTCGCAAAGAGTCGGACAGGACTGCGCGACTTCACTTTCATTTTTCACTTTCATATATTGGAGAAGGAAATGGCAACCCACTCCTGTGTTCTTGCCTGGAGAATACCAGGGACGGCAGAGCCTGGTGGGCTGCCGTCTCTGGGGTCGCACAGAGTCAGACACGACTGAAGCAACTTAGCAGCAGCATATACCATATACGACTATGGTATATAAACTATACATATACACTACATAGAGTGAAGAGACCTCAGCAGCATGGACAGCTAGTTTAAAAGATTCCTGAAACTCAACAAAGTCTATGTGTCCAGCATGTCTAAAATTCTTCAAAAAGTATAATTCTTTGGACTTAGATTGGAGAGTTTCCTGTAAACTGCAAATTTTCGTTCATACCAAGGGGAAAGAAAGATCCCAGATTTTTTCCTAAACCAAATTTGACTGGTAGAAGGGAAATAAATATAAAGATTCTGGGTGTCTAGGGTGGTCTAGATTTTAAGAGTAGGGATGAACCTAGAGGATAAGATTGATGACCCTGATCATTGTCTACTTTACAGCCTGTCTCTATATCAGTCACAGGTAAAAGCAATAGGACTTCTGTTGAAGGTAGGATGGGAGCACACGCAGAAGTCAAGCCCATAGCATACATCCTGATATATGGGGACCAGTGTTCTGTGTTCAGTTCTGTGGTGACTTTCTTGCTTCTGGCCCAGGAACAACATTTGTACTGATGTCCTTTCTCTATCCTCCTTTGCACATGGTCACACTCAGGCTCAACACAGAAGGCTAAAGGAATTGAAAACATCTAACCATTATCCACATTTATCAAATGTAGATAATGGACCATATACTGAGATGCTTACAATTTATCAGTGTGACCAGTGTGACAGTTAACTCCCATTTTTTGAGTTACTACCATAGTGTAAGTATAATATATCCAATGAATTGTTTCAATAAATTGTAAGACATTTCCAGATCAGTTATTTTTTCCCCATTCTATAGAAAAGGTAACTGAGGCAGAAGGCCAACCAGGTAGTGAATGACATAGATGGGTTTCACAGACATTTTTGCTTAGTTCATAATTCATGCTATTTCCACTATGTTGGGCTGCTTCTCTGAACAAAGCACACTTTTCGATCTCAGTAACAAACTAATGGGGACTATCACTTGGAAAAAGAAACCCATTGTCAGTGGCACTTAAATCATACCAAACTGGCAATTACATAAACCACTTTATGTGGAAGACTGTCCTGGTAAAGAGTGCACACATATAAGTGCATGTATAGGTATAAAAGTATTACAAACCCTTGAGTGTATTATATAAAGGAAACTTTGTAATTCATATAATGCAAAGTAGTGTTGACCTGCTTTGTAACATATTTAGACCCACTCACCCCTATGACCTTCTTAACATTCTATTACTTTGCACTATGAAAATCTTCTGTGTGCATACACTTTCAACTACTTAGGTTGGTTATCTTTCCATGTAAATACTTCAGACTTTGTATCTGATATAGGATTAGTTCTAGTAAGATCAGTTCAGTTGCTTAGTCATGTTGGACTCTTTGTGACCCCATGGACTGTAGCACTCCAGATTTCCCTGTCCATCACCAACTCCCAGAGCTTACTCAAACTCATGTCCATCGACTCAGTGATGTCATCCAACCATCTCATCCTCTGCCATTCCCTTCTCCTGCCTTAGACCTTTCCCAGCATCAATTCCTCACTGCTCAGCTTTCTTTATAGTCCAACTCTCACATCCATACATGACTACATACATCATAGCTTTGACTTGAAGAGATCTCGTCTTTTCCATACTATTGTTTTCCTCTATTTCTTTGCATTGATCACTGAAGAAGGCTTTCTTATCTCTCCTTGCTATTCTTTGAAACTTGAAAAGCTTAGAACTAAAACAGAGAGAAGGAGGTCATAAACAATGGAAACTCAAGAAAGAACATAAATATGCCTAAACTAGAAAGCAGAAATATCTGCTGTTACCCTAGCTCTATCCCACATTGGAAGCTTTATTCTCCTTTAAAGTATTAATAAGTAGAGAAGTTTCTGGAGCTCAGAATCAACAAGATTCAGTTTTTCCTTATTCCAAGTTAAAGAACAATCTCCTTTCCACCCCACACTCTTTCCATCCTGTAACTTGTTGGATATTAATAAGAAACTCAAAATGGTCAACTCACAGATTTTCAAACAAACTTGGCAAAACTCAAAAGACAGCTTCAAATGGACAAGGAGAATACTAGACCTTCTGGGGTACTATCCACCTAGTCAGAACATTTTACCATTCATCCATCAGTACTTATTTCCTCATTCCAAAATGGCCCCATGCCATGACAGGGTGCCACCTGCTGCCCTGCAATCATTTCTGTACACATTGCACCTTTGGCAAGAGACTGACATTCTTGTCTAAGGCACTTATTGGTCTTACATTTATGATAATTTATCAAATGTCTTGCTGAAATTCTAAATATTTTTTATGAGGGCATGTAAGAGACTCATAGCATCTTAGCTCTATTTGGCAAAAATTGAAAGCTTTGAAATTTCCTGGGCTCTTTTAAAAAGAAGCTTAAGGCAAATCCATTCCTTATGTCTCCTAAAGGAATTGCTATCACCCTCAGGCTGTAGGCATTTCTGATGCCAAGGTTGGCATGCTGAATCGTTATTTTCTGTAATCTATTGCATGAAACCATGTAAAATCCTGACAGTTGCATTTGCAGTTAGGTCCTAGTCTATCAATCACCAGGGCACTTCTCCTCAGTGAGTCACTCGATACCAGACCCTCCCATCATCAGTATCATGTAGCCAATACATGCTTGCTGACAACTATCTTATGCCAAATGGGTCTGAATGCATGAAATTAGAGAAGAGAGGATAGCTCTAGACCAGGTGTGATAAGAGTAATGGAAGCCTTCAATAAAATTGTGATGACCCCTATTGCAGATGGATTAACAGAGGCTAAGAGAAATAAAGTAAATTGTGCATTGACAACAAAGTTCAAAGGTGCCGTGCTTGATAACAGGACTCCATGTTTTCAAAGATCATGCTATATCCACTTCTTAGTGATACCACAGGGAGAGAATACACACTTTGAGTAAATGTCACGTTGAGTAATCTACATTTCTGCATGATTATTTGGCATCCAATTGAAAACGTTCTAAAAGATACCTCTATCCACTGCTGAAATTATGCTAAAAGAATGCATACACACACACACACGATGCCTTGTTAGAGACAGGGAGAGGCAGAATCACATGGCTACCTTATTTAACCAAAACAAAAAAATCTAGCATTAAGAACATACTTGAGGGGAATAAAGTTTCCTGTATTTCAGGAAGTATATCCAGATTACCAGAAAATTGGCCATCAATCTATTTCCAGAACATGGGTAGTTTTGTCTTAACTGCAATGATGTAGCCATGCTACTAAAAATGAAAATAGTGAAACAGCTATAGAAAAATATCCAATAAAAATATAATGCAATATACCAATGTGAATAACATGAAGGTTTAAAATTTGTAGTAGTCACATTCAAATAGTAAAAAAAAAAAACAAGAAAAGAAAGTATGCAATCCCAAAGAAAGGCAATGCCAAACAATGTTCAATCTAGCACCCAATTGCATCCATCTCATACACTAGCAAAGTAATGCTCACAATTCTCCAAGCCAGGCTTCAAGAGTATGTGAATTGAGAACTTCCAGATGTTTAAGCTGGATTTAGAAAAGGCAGAGGAACCAGAGATCAAATTGTCAGCATCTGTTGGATCATAGAGAATTCCAGAAAAAAAAAAATCTACTTCTGCTTCATTGATTACACTAAAGCCTTTGACTGTGTGGATCAAAACGCACACAGAATTGTGGAAAATTCTTAAAGAGATGGGAATACCAGACCACCTTACCTGCCTCCTGAAAATTTTGTATGCAGGTCAAGAAGCAGGAGTTAGAACTGGACATGAACAATGGACTAGTTCAAAATTGGGAAAGGAGTACGTCAAGGCAGTATATTGTCATCCTGCTTATTTAACTTATATATACAGTACATCATGCGAAATGCCTGGCTGGATGAAGCACAAGCTCGAATCAAGATTGCCAGGAGAAATATCAATAACCTCAGATATGCAGATGACACCACCTTTATGGCAAAAAGTGAAGAACTAAGGAGCCTCTTAATGAAAGTGAAAGAAGAGAGAGAAAAAGCTGGCTTAAAATTCAACACTCAAAAAACGTCCCATCCCATCACTTCATGGCAAATAGATGGGGAAACAATGATAATAATGACACACTTTATTTTCTTGGGCTCCAAAATCACTACAGATAGTGACTGCAGCCATGAAATTAAAAGATGCTTGTTCATTGGAAGAAAAGCTATGACCAACCTAGACAGCATATTAAAAAGCAGAGACATTACTTTGCCAACAAAGGTCCGTCTAGTCAAAGCTATAGTTTTTCCATTGGTCATGTATGGATGTGAGAGTTGGACTATAAAGAAAGCTGAGCTTGGAAGAATTGATGCTTTTGAACTGTGGTGTTGGAGAAGACTCTTGAGAGTCCTTTGGCCTGCAAAGAGATCCAACCAGTCCATCCTAAAGGAAATCAATCCTGAATATTCATTTGAAGGACTTATGCTGAAGCTGAAACTCCAATACTTTGGCCACTTGATGTAAAGAACTGACTCACTAGAAAAGACCCTGCAGCTGGGAAAGATTGAAGGCAGGAGGAGAAGGGGACAACAGAGGATGAAACGATTGGATGACATCACCAACTCAATGGACATGAGTTTGAGCAATCTCTGAGAGTTCGTGATGGACAGGGACGCCTGGCATGCTGCAGTTGTTGGGGTCTCAAAGAGTCAGACATGACTCAGTGACTGAACTGAACTGAATTTTAAAGTGAAATTTTATTAACTTAATTGACATGGTTGAGGTTGCTATAACAAAATGTCAGACTGGATAGCTTATAGACAGCATAAACTTACTTATAGTTCTAAAGGCTGGGAAGTCCAAGATCAAGCTGCTGGAACATTCAGTACCTGGTGGGGGCGCATTTTCTGTTTCACTGATGGCCATCTTTTCCATGTTCTCATGTGGCAAATGAGATAAGGGAGGTTTCTTGGGGTTTCTTTTATATGAGAACAATCTTATTCATGAATGCTTCACTTCATGACTTAATTACCATCCAAAAGCCCCACTTCTAAATGCTGTCACATTAAGTATTACATTTCAACACATGAATTTTTGGCAAAATACAAACATATTTGGTCTCTAGTACTTAATGTATTCAAAATATTATTTCAGGATATAATCTATATTACAAACTATTCATGAATATTTTACATTTTTATAAATCCAATGTGTATTATGAACTTGAAACTCAACCTTAATCAGACTAGACTAAACTAAATAGCTATATAGAATTAAAGGCTATCACACTGGTTAATGTGGCTTTATAGTATGACCAATGAAAAGAGCTAGAGTGTGTGTGCATCAGTACATTAGAACAATATCTGTTTTTCTCCTTACTGGTGCCCTTGGCTCATAAATAAAGATCCTGACTAAACTGGGGAGTCAAGGGGAATTGAAAAGGCTGGAGAAAGATTTCAAGGATAAGTACAGGCAGCCACAATTGACATCCCTAAGGGAAAGAGCTATCTACTTGCAGATATATCACTGAAACGGATGGGTGAGCTAGGGAAAGAGGAGTCTTAGAAGCAAGACTTCTTGTAATGTGTAGATTTATAAATACCTTGGAGTATGAACCAGAAAGTGGGGAAAGTCAGAAACTCTGAAAGACAATCTGCCCTGAAGAGGAATGGAACAGGAGCTGGGAACATGCACCAGAAGCCCACTGAGGATTCCAGAAGATTCAGCCCCTGCCCACTGCTAGAGAGGAACCAATAGCCATACCTTTGGTTGACAAATATTTTGGTTGAGAAATATTTCTCCCAGAAGGAAAAAAAAAAAAAAAAGAAAGCTGGGCAGAAACAATAATAGCAATATAACTGAAAATAGCATTGTAAATCAATGGCGAAAAGATGGATTATTCTATTTCATAACTGTCATTGAGAATGTGAATTAGGAAAACACTAGGTATATCAAAGTGTTAAACCTTTCTCTTTAATAAAATAGTAGAGAGCTAGAAGAAAATATCAGAGAAGATCAATATTTTCCCAAGATGAAAAGGATTTTTCTAAGCATAAAATTTATGGAAGAAAGCCATTGGGAGTGTGAGAAACAATCAATGTGTTCGTATCAAAAATAGAAGAGTTCTGAAATCCCTCAAACATAAGCTGAATTAAAAACAAATGATAAATAAGAAAATGTTAACATAAATTTTTTGACAAATTGAAATAAAAAGTAATGAATGAAAGACATGTATAGACATTTCAAAAAAAAGAAAATAGAGAAGTAGATGAATGGCATGAACAGACAATAGCCTGACAGAATTCAAATAAACTGAAAGCTGAATTACAATATTTAACCTTAATAATAAGGATAATATTGTAATTCAGCTTTCAGTTGATGAAAGTCAAAGTGGAGAGTGAAAAAGTTGGCTTAAAGCTCAACATTCAGAAAACGAAGATCATGGCATCTGGTCCCATCACTTCATGGGAAATAGATGGGGAAACAGTGGAAACAGTGTCAGACTTTATTTTGGGGGGCTCCAAAATCACTGCAGATAGTGACTGCAGCCATGAAATTAAAAGACGCTTACTCCTTGGAAGGAAAGTTATGACCAACCTAGATAGCATATTCAGAAGCAGAAACATTACTTTGCCAACAAAGGTTCGTCTAGTCAAGGCCATGGTTTTTCCTGTGGTCATTTATGGATGTGAGAGTTGGACTGTGAAGAAAGCTGAGCACTGAAGAGTTGATGCTTTTGAACTGTGGTGTTGGAGAAGACTCTTGAGAGTCCCTTGGACTGCAAGGAGATCCAACCAGTCTATTCTGAAGGAGATCAGTCCTGGGATTTCTTTGGAAGGAATGATGCTAAAGCTGAAACTCCAGTACTTTGGCCACTTCATACGAAGAGTTGACTCATTGGAAAAGACTGTGATGCTGGGAGGGATTGGGGGCAAGAGGAGAAGGGGACGACAGAGGATGAGATGGCTGGATGGCATCACTGACTCGATGGACGTGAGTCTGAGTGAACTCTGGAAGCTGGTGATGGACAGGGAGGCCTGGCGTGCTGCGATTTATGGGATCGCAAAGAGTCCAACACGACTGAGCAACTGAACTGAACTGAACTGAGTAATAATAAAACAATTCAAAAGACACCATGCATGTGAAATTCATCTATGGGATTTGTTTATCCTAGCATTACATGTACCAGCAAAAGATAAAGATTGGGGATACTATGTGCTAATAAAGGGAAAATTGGTTAAATTAAATTGAATTACATATAAAATTATAATAATGTTTAATGATGTTTTTAATGTGCAATAAATAGGAAAATTCAGTGTACAAATATCTATGTGGAATAATTCTGAATTAAAAATATGATACAGACTCATTTCACATATAAATGTATTTTTGTTAAATTATATGTGCTTATATTTTAATAACTAGATATATTATTAATTTATATTTTATTAAGAACATATATATATATATAAGGGTCTATGTATTTAGATTAATTATAATATGTACCTAGACACATGGACTTACCAGGTGGCGCTAGTGGTAAAGAACCCACCTGCCAATGCAGGAGACAAAAGAGAGATGCGGTTTCAATCCCTGGTCGGGAAGATCCCCCAGAGGAGGACATGGGAACCCATTCCAGTATTCTTGCCTGGAGAATTCCATGGACAGAGGATCCGGGTGTTCTATGGTCCATAGAGTCACAAAGAGTCAGACATGACTAAAGAGACTTAGCATGCTTGCATAAAGACACATATAGAAAACAGAAACAGACAAATACATTCATAGAAAAAAGTTTGAAATAAACACATTACATTTTAATATAGTTATATCTGGAAAGTTGTTATGAATTTTTATCTTTCTGTATTTTTTGCAGAAAGATAAAAGACTTTTATTTTGTATTGTTTGTACTTTTTAATCTTTTTCTATTTTTCAAGATATAAAACAATCATGTATTATTTTTATTTTTATCATTATTACTGATAAAAATATCCTAAGTACGAGGAGATAATACATTTAATATGTGGCAAGAGAGGGAGATGACTACCAAGACTAATAACATGTCTATGCTGGAGCCAAAGTACTAAAGGTTAATTTCTAGTTCACGTGAAAAAAGTTGCTGCATTACAGCATCCACGGGGACAGATTACACATCTACTATGAGGAACTTAAAGAGAGAGAAATAAATATGAGTGGGAATTCCTGGGATCTGACTTGGCTGGAAATGAAACCAAATCCTTGAAGAATTTTTGAAAAATAGAAGGTAAAGGCTTGGGGTTGAAGAACATTTTTGATAAAGACAAAATTCCCAGACAGTTCCTGTGCAGGAGCTTCTTTTATATAAGGTGTGCAGGATACTTCTCTTCCTTACAAGTTCTCTTCCTTCCAGAAAGCAATTCAAGCCATCTAGTTTCCAGTCTGGATGTTCTTGGATCTAGGAAGGTGGTAGAACTGTATCAGCTTCCTAGACATAGAGTTCAGAGATCCTGATGCTATGCTATGCTATGCTATGCTATGCTAAGTCACTTCAGTCGTGTCCGACTCTGTGTGACCCCATAGACGGCAGCCCCCCAGGCTCTGCCATCCCTGGGATTCTCCAGGCAAGAAGACTGGAGTGGGTTGCCAATTCCTTATCCTGATAACTCTCACTAAAAGATCCCCTCCTCTAGAATAAGGATATAGTAGATGATAATTTCAGTTTAGTTAATGCATTAATAACTAATTCTTTCCTTGTATCTTGGCCAAAGTCACAGACTACTCATTTGGCCATTGTGTTTAGGCCAAGCATTCTTTATAATTGGATTATTGCTGGACAGAAATCTAAGTTCAAGATATATATTGTGTGTGTGTGTGTGTGTGTATGTGTGTGTGAATGTGTATGTGTTCAGTCATGCCTAACTCTTTGTGACCCATGGACTGTGGCCCGCCAGGCTCTTCTGTCCATGGAATTTTCCAGGGAAGAATTCTGGAGTAGTTGCCATTTTCTACTCTAGGGGAAATCTTCCTGACCCATGGATCGAACCCATGTCTCTGCATCTTCTGCATTGGCAGGCAGATTCTTTACCACTGCATGACCTGGGAAGCCCCTTCAAGATATACTGCTGCTGCTGCTGCTAAGTCGCTTCAGTCATGTCCGACTCTGTGCGACCCCATAGACAGCAGCCCAGCAGGCTCCCCCGTCCCTGGGATTCTCCAGGCAAGAGCACTGGAGTGGGTTGCCATTTCTTTCTCCAATGCATGAAAGTGAAAAGTGAAAGTGAAGTCGCTCAGTCGTGTCCAACTCTTAGCAACCCCATGGACTGCGGCCCACCAGGCTCCTCCGTCCATGGGATTTTCCAGGCAAGAGTGCTGGAGTGGGGTACCATTGCCTTCTCCATCAAGATATACTATTAGCATGTAATTCTCAATTTCTGAGAATATATGCTTATTGAAATAGACATTTCAATTAACTGCACACAATTTGATTGTAATGATCTCAATCTTTAATCTCATATGGCATTTCTTAGTTTCCATTTCCTGCCTTTCACTTTTAGTACACCTTCATCCTGTTTTTTTGTTTTTGGAAACTGTCTCCTCTGCAACTAGTTCTTCTTTCTGCTTAAGGGAATTTCACCTAGCTAGTGTTTCTTTTCTATATGTAGCCCACAGTGCAACACAGAGAGTTCCCCAGCCTACAGGAGGGTCAAAAATGATCCAGAGAAAAAGTCTTCTTTTTCCTATGCACCTATGCACACCCAGTCGATTTATCTCCACTTGGGCCACTGAGAATTGCCAAAATACAATAATGCTTTTCTTTCCAGCAAATTCCAACCCAAGTCATATCATTTGGCCATTCCCAGACACCAGTTCCCTTTACACTGGGCTGTTACAAAATCTTTTCCCATGAAACAATTCTCTTTAAATTAATTGCAAAGTGGCTTTTAAAGGGTGAGCCTAACCAACAACAGGGACATGGCCCAGGATCCCAATGCCTGGAACTTGCTGATTCCTCAGGTGAACTTGAATCCTCTTCCTGAAGGTGAAATCTGTCTTCAGAGTCCATGAGCCTTTTAGTCCCTTGAAAATTCTTACAGTGTCTATAAAAATTTCTGCTGTTAACCTTTCTTGTGTTATAAAAAGCACAACCACGTTCCTCATAACTGTTTGATGTCTTATATAAAACCCTTTATAAAATAAAATAAAAAATCTCCCCAGATAGCCTCAAAAGAAAAGTTGCCAGTGTTGTCTTTAAATGGCATGCTTATTTAATATCAACGTGAAGATGGAGTCAGAACTCTGAATTCTGGGCTGCCTGTGCTGGCATTGAGGAGCCCTGCTAAAACCTGCCAGTTGCTAAAATATCCCTTCTACTCCATGGGGAGATAGTGTCAAGAGTAAAAGCCAGAAAGGGAAATTTTGGCTGGCATCCAAAAACGGTTGTAGAAAAGAAGGTTCTCTCTCCGACAGCACTCTGACATGCTTTCTTCAGTTTTGCCATGAAGTTGAAATCTTTCCTCAGGAGAGATGAGTGTATATATAAAGATAGCAAGAGTGTGGTGGGCTCAAGAATTTCAAACATGGCCCAGTCTGACATGAAGGAAGGAAAGGGAGAGGGGGTGGGGAAGAAGCTGCTGAACTTCCAGAAAGGGCTGTCAAAAGTACATCATTTCAACAGGTTTGCCTTTGAAATGTTTCTACTGCCAAACTCCTCTCGATGATTCTAGCATAAATTGGACCCAAACCTTGTATTATTTTATGTGAGGCTGCTTCTTTGCTTGATTTCTGATTTAGATCTATTGTACATATAATGATATATGTGATCTATAGGATTAAAAACTTTGCACTTAAAGGATAATTAGCACACAGCATATTAATATCCAAAGTGCAGCTAAGAAATGCAATCAAAAATTTAAAAAGCCCCCCTGGAAGAAAGGTGGGGTGATAGGGAAAATGTGTAAAATGAAGAAACCCCTCCAGTTTCAACAGGCAGTAACTGTGTCTCAGGTAATAGAGTGGCCTCGGTCATCATGTGGTCTTACAAACTGCACCGGTGGTTGTTGAGGGCTCAGTCTGTGTGTGTACACCAACGTACAGAGAGAGGCGCAAGCCAGAAGCACCCCTCAAGCAAAATAAAACCTCAAAACAGATACATATACATCTGTTTCCTACACGCAAAACTCTCTTTACACAGAAAATAGGAAAACCTTGGCAGTTGTCTAAAGAATGCCTTCAGTTACTTTAACATGTAACATGTATGGTAAACCTTGATCAACAGTGTGGGTGTAATAAAGCGATTGATTATTATTTCACAATTTCTTATGTTTTGAACTATAAGAAAGGGCTGAGTTTCTAAACTTAGGGTCCCTCTCAATAGCTGTTAATAAGTAAGCAGAGAAATAAACCAGGTATTATTGTTTGTTTGCTGTCATTTAGTTGCTCAGTCATGTTCGACTCTTTATGACCCCATGGACTGGAGCCTGCCAGCCTCCTCTGTCCAGGGATTTCCCAGGCAAGAACGCTAGAGTGTGTTGCCATTTCCTACTCAAGGGGAGCTTCCCAACATAGATCGAACCCACATCTCCTGCAGGTCTCCTGCACTGCAGGCAGATTCTTTACCACTGAGCCATGGGGAAAGTCCCCCCACCGCCTTTTTTTTTGTTTGGTAACTAGGTGGAAAGCTGATTGCCATAGAAGCCTTATATAGCCATCAAAATCCAATATGGAAACATAAAGTAAATTTTCTTGATTCATCTATGCAGTGAAATTCTGGTTTTGTTCTTGCTTCTTCCAATAGTTGTTTATCTTCTTTACAACAACAATTCCTTTCAACATCCATTTTCTCACTTGTAAAACAAATAATAATTACACCTATTTCTCAGTGTTATATAATTCTAAAAGGTACAAAAGATGTATCTCTAGCAGACTATAAAATGCTGCACACATGTTGATCATCATGAACAGTAGTAATATCTCTGATTCATTTCACTCACAAGATTGAAGAAAGGATATTTTATAGCTTCTGAGATTTTTTAATCAGTTTCTAATGCACTAATTTCATGGTCATAAAATATTAGAGCTGAAAGAGATCTTAGAAATCGTCTCATTCAAACTTCCTCATTTTTAAGGCCCAGAGAGTTTGTGACATGCTCAAAGTCAAACAGCAAACTTAAAAAGTCACAGGCATACATAGAATACAGACATATTTCAGATACATATATCTGCAATACAGGCTCTTATAAGCTTGCTAAATGGTTTCTTTGAAAAGATTCTCTGACTTTTTGCAAAAGATTAGGTTAACAAATCTGGCTTTAAAGAAAATTTCTATAAACTGAATTTTCTATTTACCCATTAGTTCTTCTAATGCAATTTAGAAAAAAATGATCCCATGGACATAGCTGACAGAGACATCTTTTAAAGCTATAATCCTGCCATCTCATCCCCTTCATTAAACCTTTCTATCAGCCCTCTCTTGTCCTATTATAAAAACTCCTTGCCATCGCCTACAAAGTCTGTATGCCATGATTCTGGCTGTTCTAGACAAACATTTCTAACAAAATACCTCATTCATCAATTATATTAATACTTTGGCTACACCTGCTATTTTTCTTTTTTGTTGTTGTTGTTTCTGAGATTTAGGTGATAATTTTCCCTCAGATCAATGCATGGTACATCTTTTGTAATTCATTTCTCAACTAAGTGTCATCTCCTTGATGAGGGTCATCTGAGCCTTCTTTAGTCTCTTATCTGTTTCCTTATCTTACTCATGGTCTCATCCCATCTGGAATAGTCTTATTCATAAATATTTTGCATGTGTAGTATCAGCCTCTGCCATTAGAACACAAACTCCACTAAAGAAGCATTGGTTTTCTTTCTCACAAAGTACTGACTCCCCAGACCAACTAGTTAACACTAGCCCAGCACATGGTAGTAGGCACTATTCTGTTTATAAGCAAAACATAATTTATTGATGAGTGAAAGAAGGAAGGAAGAAGGAAGAGAAAAATGAGTAGATCACTCATAATTTTTGATAAGAAAGATATTAGATGGTGATTGTATTGTTTTCATAATAGCTTACAGCTCCAAGCAGGTGGCAGCACCTTGACAATCAGGACTGCATTAGAAGAATTATGTGAAGAAATATGGCCACTTGGCAGCAAGATTAAAGAACACCAAAGACAAACATTATTGATATTAGAATTTCAAATGAAACCAGGCTTCAGTATCAGGTAGAATCATTATGTGTAGGCATTAATATGTAACTATTCCATACTCAAGATACATAGTATTCAGGCACCCAGGAGAGTGAGGAGAAACAGAAGATACAAACATAAGATACAAACTCTGACATAAAGTTCACATAATTTGCTTTGGGATCATGAGGTATAAATACAAGTTGTATAACAGTGCAAAAGTTAAACTACTCAAAAACTGAAATAGCGACTCTTACAAAGTGAATGTGTGTTTCTCCTTTAAATTCATATGCTGAAATCTACTTTCCAATGTGATGGTGTTTGGAAGCAGGGCCTTTGGGAGGTGATTAGGTCAAGACAGTGCAGCGCTCAAAGATGGAATTAGCATCCTTATAAGAGGCCAGAAACCATGTGCATATACAAAGAAGGCAGCACCCTACAACTCCAAAAGGATACTCACCAGAACTGGACCATTCTGAGTCCTTGATCTCTAATTTCCAGTCTCTGGAAACTTGAGAAATAAATTTCTGTTATTTTTAAGCCACTCAGTTTACCATAATTTGTTCTAACAGCCAGCACTAAGAGAGCCCTGAAGAAAAATATGAATCATAGAGTCCCTGATTCCATATCAGCTAAATAGAAGAGTCAAGAAGCACTATGAGTTCAAGAGAGAAAATGGTGTTGCAAACTGGTACACACTGGTAAGATGTATGTAGAAGGAATATTATTGTCATGCACATTCATTATTTTAGGCAGTGAGGGCTGTTCCAAATACATAAACATTTCATTCTCTTTATTCCTCCATGCTCACACACCTCTGTGATGATCCTGAATAACACATGAAACCATGTAGATACAGCACAGAGTCTGTCTACGAAAAACTGAGCACAGGCAGTGTGCGCTTTTTATGCCTTTTATATTACTTTTGGGCTTTTCTATCTCTAGTTCCAGCTGAAAGTGATAGCAGGACTAGGGTAGTCAGATCTGCTAAACAGTAGGGTACCAATGAATCAGCCTCAATGTGAGCAGGAAAGTTTTCTAGCCAAGGTATGAGTAAACTAAGTTCCCTCAGTTTTCCTTCTTTCATCCCACTGCAGTTTCTTTTTACTGCTCATTTTTTTGATAAGGAAATGGCAATCATCAGTAGAGTATATGTTTTGTATCTTTCCTTCAATAATATCTTGGTATCTCTATCCCAGATGGGGTTAGGTTGAACTAACCTAGAGAGATCAAAATCTCTGGTCCTAAAGACACTAGACTCAGAGAAGTTCAAGCAGTCACTACTCTAAGGTAAGAGCCCAGTTCTGCTGGCTTGGGATGCTCATGCTGACACTTTTCCCTTTGCAATTCTTAGTCCTGCATGCTTGGCTCAGAGAAAGGGTGGATTCTTCTTTACTTCAGCTCAATTCTTTAAGCTAGTCCTGATCATGATACATTGATAGTTCAGTCGCTCAGTCCTGTCCGACTCTTTGTGACCCCGTGAATCACAGCACAGCAGGCCTCCCTGTTCATCACCAACTCCTGGAGTTCACTCAAACTCATAGCCATCCAGCCATGGTGCTGGTCAAATCCTTTAATGACAATTAAGTGAGTGGAGAGATGTTTTGATTCATTTACAACAGATACATACAGTCTGTGTCAGATAATTCCTTGGTCTTAAGCTATAAGTCCTGTTCTCTGTGGAAAGTTGGGGAGGGGCAGCTGAAACATAAATACCGAGGCTTGGGTTCAAACCCCAGCTCATCACTTTATCTTTGTAACTCTGAGCAAGGTCATTAAATCCACTAACCTCAGTTTCTCTGTCCCTAAAAAGTGCTTTTAAAATGTATCATACTTCCCAAGGTAAAGACCAATGACTGAGAGGGATCTTGAATTATGGATGTAATGTGTTTACTTTTTATTCTCAACTGTTTGATAAAATTATTCTATATATGGATCTGAAAACTGTGCTTTCATATGTTGATTATTTGGCCTTGTCTTTGTTTCCACAGGCCTAGATTGTATTTGATTGCATGATGCTTTTATCTATACCTGATATTTGCTGTGTTGCTTCATTTATTTTTAACTCTGATCTCTGCTGGGGCAGGAAGCTTTGCAAAACACTGTAGTTGGGGAACTGTCTTATCCTGTATCTATTTATCTATATATATATATATAGCAACATACTGCTTTTTGTATAATGCATCATGAATAAATTTTGAAATGAAATTTGTTATTTTATATTATATGCATTGTGACATTTTGTAAAAGTATTCCCACTCAACACTGCTTATTGTTCTTTTAGATAAAACTGCAAAATTGTGAAGGTGGCTAAGCTATTTATTTATTTTAAAACTAGGGCTCTTTCATCTCTTGGATCTTTCTCCAAGTTCCATCATTTGGTGACCTAGGCTCTCCTTATCATTTTCACACTGCACACAGACTTGGGGGGCATGGAAGAGCTCATCACTTCCTGGACAAGAGCATCTGTATCTCACAGGAGCAGAAATGGGGCATGTACAAGTTCATTATAACATTCAGAAAAGCTGTTGAGTTTGCTCTGTGCAAATCAGAGATTTGTAGAAATGATCACATTTCTATAGCCTTCCTTCTCTCCACAGCACGTTCTGCTCATTAATTCATTAATCTTTGTACCACTCCTGCCGTGGAGGTAACTATTATTAGCTTCAGTTTGTAGATGGAGAAATAGGACTAAAGTACAGTGAAGTTCAGAAACGCATCCAGAATCACAGTGAGAGATGTTGTTGGGAGTGGGATCTGAGCCCAGAAGTCTTGTATCCCAAGTGGCTGCTCTAACAGAGACACCCCCTCCCACCCCGCCATTAGCATAATGGTTAAGGGAAGCTGTCACTTGATTTCCTGGATCTGCATTCACCTAAGCTACTGAACTCTTCTGAACACACGTACAGCTGAGTTGTTCTAACATTTACACTGCCAAATGTCTGCATAACTTCTCTCTTTTCCTTACCCAGCTGTCAGCAGCTGCCCTGCCTGACAGAATGTACCCACTTGGTCAGGAAAATACATTTTGGGAAAAAAAAAATGTTACTCTTCAGCCCAGTGCTGCAAAAGAACCATGATATTTCCACCTAGTGAAACAACACATTTCTTTCTGAAAGGAAAGTTGTGTCATATTATTCCCATGCACTGACCTCTGTGCCTCCTAGTCCAAAGTGTAAATGACATTTTGGTTTATCACTGTGATGGTGATAATGAAAATGATCTGGGAGTGGAGATGTTTGGCCAGTTCAGCTTGTAACTCCTGATTGTATTTATTTTCAGATGTGGAAATGGAGATGAGGGAGGAGACTAATGTCTGTTGGGCTCACTGTGCTGCACTCACTGATTGTCACAAAACTACAAGGTGGGTACTGATGCTCCCATTGCAGAGCTGAGGAAATAAAAAATGTAGACTCAGGGAGGTGAACTTGACCCAGATTGCTCAGCTAAGAACCAGAACTATGATTTGAACTCAGTTGTATCTGACTCTGCTGCTGCTGCTGCTGCTAAGTCGCTTGAGTCGTGTCTGACTCTGTGTGACCCCATAGATGGCAGCCCACCAGGCTCCTCTGTCCCTGGGATTCTCCAGGCAAGAATACTGGAGTGGGTTGCCATTTCCTTCTCAAATGCATGAAAGTGAAAATTGAAAGTGAAGTCGCTCACTCGTGTCCAACTCTTAGCGACCCCATGGACTGGAGCCTAACAGGCTCCTCCATCCATGGAATTTTCCAGGCAAGAGTACTGGAGTGGGGTGCCATTGCCTTCTCCCATATCTGACTCTAAATCATATCAAATCTATACATTACAATAAGAATATATCAATGACATTGACTCATGTTTCAGCTGAACTCACCTTATAGAATCTGTACTTTTGAAAAGAGAAACCTTGCCTTAGACGTAATTTGCCAAGCATGAGCTCAGGGCTGTGCTGGGGTCTCAGGATTCTATCATTCCATTCTATGAGTACACAGTTAACTGTCAGATCACACTGTGGTAACTCAAATGCTTTCGGTAGAAACAAAATATTCTATGAGTTACACATTCTTGCCTAGGCTTCAGAGTAAAAGAATCTGAAGTCTGGATATGTTGGAGGAGTTCAGTGTCATAGTTTATTACAGTCAAGGTAGACAATTAGACAAATGTATATACATGAATCATGGTGGACCAAGCAATGCTATAAAGATCATATTTCCATTCGCAGATGTTGAAATGAAGTTGAGAATGCATATCATTTCAGTTCAGTTCAGTTGCTCAGTCATGTCCAACTCTTTGTGACCTCATGGACTGTACCATGCCAGGCTTCCCTGTCTATCACCAACTCCCAGAATTTACTCAAACTCATGTTCATTGAGTCGGTGATGCCATCCAACTATCTCATCCTCTGTTGTCCCCTTCTCCTGCCTTCAATCTTTCCCAGGAACAGGGTCTTTTCAAATAAGTCAGTTCTCATCAGGTGGCCTAAGTATTGGAGTTTCAGTTTCAGCATCAGTCCTTCCAATGAATATTCGGGACTGTTTTCCTTTAGGATGGATTGGTTGGATCTCCTTGCAAGCCAAGGGACTCTCAAAAGTCTTCCCCAACACCACAGTTCAAAAGCATCAATTCTTTGGCACTCAGCTTTCTTTAGAGTCAAACTCTAACATCCACACATGACTACTGGAAAAGCCATAGCTTTGACTAGATGGACCTTTTTTGGTAAAGTAATGTCTCTGCTTTTTGATATTCTAAGTTGGTCATAACTTTTCTTCCAAGGAGCAAGTGTCTTTTAATTTCATGGCTGCAGTCACCATCTGCAGTGATTTGGGAGCCCCAAAATATAAAGTCTCTCACTGTTTTCATTGTTTTCCAATGTATTTACCATGAAGTGATGGGGCCAGATGCCATGACCTTAGTTTTATGAATGCTGAGTTTTAGTCAACTTTTTCACTCTTCTCTTCCACTTTCATCAAGAGCCCCTTTATTTCTTCTTCACTTTCTGCCATAAGGGTGGTGTCACCTGCATATCTGAGGTTATTGATATTTCTCCCGGCAATCTTGTTTCCAGCTTGTGCTTCATCCAGTCCAGCATTTCTCATGATGTACTCTGAATATAAGTTAAATAAGCAGGGTGACAATATACAGCCTTGACACACTTCTTTCCCAATTTGGAACCTGTTGTTCCATATCCAGTTGTTCCAGTCCATTGTTCCATGTCCAGTTCTAATTGTTGCTTCTTGACCTCCATACAGATTTCTCAGGAGACAGGTCAGGTGGTCCAGTATTCCCATTTCTTGAAGAATTTTTCACAGTTTGTTGTGATCCAAATGGTCAAAGGCTTCAGCATAGTCAGAAGTAGATGTTTTTCTGTAATTCTCTTGCTATTTCCATGATCCAACGGATGTTGGCAATTTAATCTCTGGTTCATCCACCTTTTCTAAATCCAGCTTGAACATCTGGAAGGTCACGTACTGTTGAAGAAACCTGGCTTGGAGAATTTTAAGCATTACTCTGCTAGCCTGTGAGATGAGTGCAATTGTGCAGTAGTTTGAGCATTCTTTGGCATTGCCTTTCTTTGGGATTGGAATGAAAACTGACCTTTCCCAGTCCTGTGGCCACTGCTGAGTTTTCCAAATTTGCTGGCATATTGAGTGCAGCACTTTCACAGCATCATCTTTTAGGATTTGAAATAGCTCAACTGGAATTCCATCACTTCCACTAGCTTTGCTCATAGTGATGCTTCATAAGGCCCACTTGACTTCACATTCCAGGATGTCTAGCTCTAGGTGAATGATCACACATTTGTGATTATCTGGGCCATGAAGATCTTTTTTGTACAGTTCTCCTGTATATTGTTGCCACCTCTTCTTAATATCTTCTGTTTCTGTTTGGCCCATACCATTTCTGACCTTTATTGTCCCCATCTCCGCATGAAATGTTCTCTTCGTATCTCTAATTTTCTTGAATGCATATAGGATTTCTTGAAGATGCAAGACCAGCCAGTAACCCAGGTAAGGCTGAGTCAAAATTTCCCTGCCTTCCCAGCTCATCCTCACTGTGCATCACAGCTCTCTCTCCTGTAGCACATCTAATTCTCTGCTTGCCAGCCACATAGTAAGAACCCTTCTTCCTTTCTCTGCACTTCCTCTTTGCTTCTCTAGTAAGCCCATTGAGACATAAAGGCAAATTTATTTGTCCTGGGAAACTTTTAACTTTATATTTAGATTTTGATGAAAAAAAATTAATAAATGTGCTACTGAACAATAGTTCTTTCAAAAACTTTATTTGAAATATGCATTCAGATATATTTATACACCTAGCTATACTATTTAGTAGGCTCAGATGGTAAAGAATCTGCCTGCCATGCAGGAGACCTGTATTCTTTCCCTGGGTTGGGAAGATCCCTTGGAGAAGGGAATGGCAACTCACTCCATTATACTTACATGGAGAGAATTCCATGGATAGAGGATCTTGGTGGACTATAGTCCATGGTTCGCAAAGAGTTGGACATGACTGAGCGATTATCATTGTACTCTTTAGCACTTCTATATGAAACAAACACGTGTAACCACTACACAGGTTAAGAAGCAAATGTTTTCTAGCACCTCGGAAGCTCCTGTGTGACCCTTTCTAGGATAAGATAAGCATAATCCTGACACAGAATAACTCTGCTTTTTTTCTCACAAATCTAATGTAGAACAAAAGTAGCAAGACACTAAAACATTTGCAAAATGTGACTTCACTCACAAAAGTTAAAAAATGAAACTATTCTGTTCAGAGACATGTACATGTGGGGCAAAACTATTAAGAAAAATAAGCAAACAAGTGATTGTTAATTGGGTAAATCAAAACATGACATCGCTCTGCTTCAACTCCTTCAGCAAGAGTGTATTTTGTGTGAAATACACCCCTGTTCCTCATCTAACCCCCAAGCGTGTGTGGGATCCAGTGCTACCCTCTAATCTGCCTTGATCCCCCTTGCTCTCAGCCTTCTGCACCCACTGACCTTCCACCCATTTCCAAGAACACAGGAGGCTCATCTGTGTGCTCAGGCCTTTTCTGAGTTGCTTTTTCTCGGACCTTTGCATTGCTAGCACCTTGTCCAGAGATCTCTATCTAATGTCGCTTCCTCAGAGGGATTCTCCTCCACCACCTCTAATCTAAACTAGGAATAAAACTACCATATGACTCAGCAATACCACTACTGGGCAAATACCCTGAGAAAGCCATGATTGAAAAAACAACAACAACAACAATATGTACCCCAGGGTTTATTGCAGCACTATTTACCACAGCTAGGACATGGAAGTAACGTAGATGTCCATCAAAAGATGGATGGATAAAGAAGCTGTGGTGCATATATGTGATACAATATTACTCAGCCATAAAAGGAATACATTTAAGTCAATTCTAGTGAGGTGGATGTGGAGAAGGCAATGGCACCCTACTCCAGTACTCTTGCCTGGAAAATCCCATGGACAGAGGAGCCTGGTAGGCTGCAGTCCATGGGGTCGCTGAGGCTCAGACACTACTGAGCGACTTCACTTTAACTTTTCACTTTCATGCATTGGAGAAGGAAATGGCAACCCACTCCAGTATTCTTGCCTGGAGAAACACAGGGACGAGGGAGCCTGGTGGGCTGCCGTCTATGGGGTCGCACAGAGTCAGACACGACTGAAGCGACTTAGCAGCAGCAGCAGCAGTGAGGTGGATGAACCTAGAGCTTGTTATACAGAGTGAAGTAAGTCAGAAAAAAAAACAAATATTGTGTATTAATGCATATTTATGGAATCTAGAAAAATGGTACTGATGAACATACTTGCAGGGCAAGAAGTAGAGATGCAGACGTAGAGAACAGACTTTGGACACAGTTGGGGGAGAAGAGGGTGGGATGAATCAAGATAGTAGCACTGAAACATATGCATCATCATATGTAAAATAGAGAGCTATGGGAAGTTGCTGCATAACACCAGGAGCTCAGTGCTGTACTCTGTGACAAACTAGAGAAGTGGGATGGGGTGGGGTGTGGGGGGAGGTTCCAGAGGGAGGGGACATGTGTACACTTATAGCTGATTCATGTTGTTGTATGACAGAATCCAACACAATATTGAAAAGCAATTATCCTCCAATTAAAAATAAATTAGATCAATTCACTTTATGTCGTCCACCATAGCATTTATCACTAGTTACTTTTTATTGCTTATTTTTTTTGTTCAATTATATCTGTCCTCACTAGAACATAAATGCCATGAGGGAAAGGGCTGCCACTAACTTGGTGATGCTGCCTCCTTAGCAACTAGAACAGTACCTGGTACACAAAAGATGCTGAATAAATAGCAGTTGAGTGAATCGTCAAAGAGCAAATCATTCTCTGTGTAGAAGGGGATCAAACACAAAGAACACAGAAAAGTCTCATAGTAGAATTCTGAGCTTGTGGTTGAGAGCTGGGCAGTGGTAAGAACCGAACGTGTGAAGAGAATGAAATAGACCAGTGGGACAGATTTTGATCCAAAGGCCAGGACATGGTACTTATTCTAGGACTAAAATCCTCATGTAAAAAGTGTTTAGTTTTAAGTACTTCTTATGATTCCCACACCACTCCCACTTCTCTGGTCAAAGAAAGAAGCTTTTGATTAAACCATTGTCTGTTGATTCTAACCCCCACCCACATGAATAACAGGGAGAAAAGGGAGAGCTAAGAAGGACTCAAGTGTGAGAACTCAGTCGAGGTGCGCTGGGACTTTGGGAGACTCATCCTTCTCTGTGTGCAGTCCTAACTCATGCTGTGGCCGTCATCCAGCTCTGTTATCAACAGACCACAGGTCCTAATCAGGGGCAGGTGACCTTGTGAAGCAGAAATAATATGTTACAAAGATACAGTGTAACAAAAGATGTGTACAAGGCTTGGCTGCCAAGCCAGTTTTTCTAAATAACATTCTGATTGCATTCGATGCCTCAGCAACCCCACTATTCTTGCTGCCCAGGCTCACTGTAGCCAATATATGCATTGGACGATGAAAAACCCAGGGACCCACTGGGCGGAAGCCAAATCACATATCAGCAACATCAGAATAAGGGCATATAAAGCAATCCTGTTAAATATTTAGATGTGTAAAGCCCCAGAGCATGACATACACTCAGCTAGAAATGTACTTTTATAACCAGGATGCTTGAGATTATAACCAGTAGAATATTGTGCCTGTTAAAGGGAAGTGAATCTGAGAAGAATTTGCTGCATATTAACCTATAAGATTTAAATCATCACTATCAAATCACATGGTTAATTGAATAGCAGCATTATCCCTTACATTTGCATTTTACTTTTGTTGTTGTAAATCACTTTCACAGACATATTGCTTTCTGAGCCTCAAAACAAAAATCAATGGAGATGAGCAAGTATTTTTTGAGTATCTGCTGTGGACAGAGCATCAAACTCCCCACTGTGAGAGATACAGAGACTAGCTCTCAACTGGAAAAAGAGGGCATATAGAGAAATGGTCAAGAATCATCTCCTTGAGGGAAATGTAATGAAACGAGGATCAGTCAGGTGGATATCAAAGATCAAAGCAGACTTCAATGGGAAGAAAAAACACTATCCTGTGCTTATTATCATTAAGAAACTCTCCTCTGTTAATGGCTTAGAACTAACCATCCCACAATTGCTTAGAGCACAGATGAGGAGACAAAACATTTCAAAAGAACACAATTATAAGTACAATATCATATGCACATGCCCACTGAGTGACCCACATAGAAGAGTTAGAAAAAGGCAGACTGAATAAGGTTTATAGAAGAAATTGGATTTGGGCTAGTATTTTAGAGAAAAGTAATATGAAAAAAGTGTAAGTGAGTTTGTGTATGTGAGAATGTGCAAAAATGTTTGCTCAATTGAGGGCTTCTTTTTCACATAGAGAATAATGCAAGTTCTCAAGGGTTACAGAAGTATCCAGCTAGAACTCAAATATATTGCAACCTCTCCTACTGTAAAAATGCAACCTAAAAATAAAAGAGATGAACTGTTCGTCCATTCAGTAAACAGGGACTGAATATTGGAGATGGAGTCAGAAGACTGACATGTGTAGACAAGGTATTTCAACTGAGAAGATAGAATGCAGGAACTATCTAGAACAGGTATGAGAGGCTCCTGGAGGAAGCATTGAGCTGATTTAGAGAACTGATGAGAGTTAGCAAGGAGAGGCCTGGGAGAAGGGCATTTCTGATAGAAAAAACAGAAATGGAAAAAAGAAAGGGCGGTGTGTGATGAGCTCCTGCTGATATCAAGAGCTATTGAATGAGCAGAACCCACCAGAGCCCTCATCTCTCTTTTCCTGAGTGAGGGTCTTGATGAGACAATAAGAAAGGAAGATGACGATGCACAGTCCCATCATGAGTGACCACTTCAGAAGTCCCACCAGCAGCATCAGCAACAGGCAGGGAACTTCAAGTGCAGGTCCCTGCTTGGCTCCAGCTACAGTCGTAAACCTTGAGGACTGCTTGTTCCAGAGATGCTACTTCTCAGATTATACCCAAGGTAAAAGCAAAGGTTTAAAAATATCTGGCAATTGGCAATAATGAAGTTGAGCTTGATATTAAAGCCTAAATTGTATACACACTTATTCAACCTTCTGCATTCTTCCCTTATCTTGTCTCTCATTTTCTTTAGTGCCTTTTGACTATCCAAAGGCTTGCTTAGAACTATTAAGGTTAAATATGTTAAGATTTCATGGTTTCCCTGGTGGCTCAGAGGTAAAGAATCCACCTGCAATACAGGAGAAGCAGGTTCAACCCCTGGTTTGATAAGATCTCCTGGAGAAGGAAATGGCAACCCACTAAAATATTCTTGCCTGGGATATCTCGAGGACAGAGGAGCCTGACAAGCTATAGTCCATTGGGTCGAAAAGAATTGGATACAACTTACTTTGGCCACCTCATGCGACGAGTTGACTCATTGGAAAAGATCCTGATGCTGGGAGGGATTGGGGACAGGAGGAGAAGGGGACGACAGAGGATGAGATGGCTGGATGGCATCACCGACTAGATGGACATGAGTTTGAGTGAATTCCAGAAGTTGGTGATGGACAGGGAGGCCTGGTGTGCTGCGATTCATGGGGTGGCAAAGAGTTGGACATGACTGAGCGACTGAACTGAACTGAACTGAACTAGTGACTAAACAATGACATTTCAAAGTGAAAGATTTCATTATAGTTATACCTCTTGAACTTTTCTTAACAAACTATTTAAATCAAACCTTTGAAGAAAAATAATACTGTTTAGAGCCGTGGCTAGGCTTCCCTGGTGCCTCAGATGGTAAAGAATCTTCCTGCAATGCAGGAGACATGGGTTTGATCCTTGGGTCATGAATGGCTACCCACTCCAGTGTTCTTGCCTGGAGAATTCCATGGACAGAGGAGCCCTGTGGGCTATAGTCCATAAGGTCGCAAAGAGTTGGACATGATTTTGCAACCAAAACTTTTTTCAGACCAATAGCAAACCACCAGGAATCATTGTTCACTAGGGCTTTGATAATAAACCCTGACAATCACCTCTCTTATTTCATTAATAAGATACCCAAATAGAACAACTACAACAAAAAGAAATCATGTAAATTGAAGGGTACTTTATTTTTCCCTGCTGTAATGTTAGAGAAACAGAGACACTACATGCACACTTAAAGCAAAGAACATACAAAGCCTTAAGAAAAACCCAAACTGTCAATTTAGCCAATTGCAACTGAAGACACCCTGCAAAAGAATGGGGAAATGTGGACCGGGACCTAGATCCACAACTGCCCAACTGTGACCCTCTTAGGATTACAACTCTTTCATCTGTAAAATGTGGACAGCTTCCAGCCTGTTGTCCATCTCACAGGGTACCTATGTGTTTGCAAGGATTCAATGAGCTCACCCAGCACAATCTCTGACACATTGGAAGAAAGTAAAAATTCTAGTTTAATAAGTGAATAGTGTATAAAGAGGCAGGGTGCCGCTATACAAAGAGTGTGGCCCTTTAAGTCGAAGATACGGGTTCAGAAACTGGGTTGCCACTGGGATTGCATGACTGGATAATCATGAGAATTCTCTGAATCTCATTAAATGAGAACAGTTGGGACAGGCCTAGGATGGGATGAAGGGAGTCAGTAAAATGTTTATGTGCCTTCCCTTTTGCTTCAAATAAACCTATCATCCAGAGCCTTCTACTTTTTCTGTTATGTAGGTATATACTCACTAAATATCTGCACCCCTTATCACATAAGGACTATGATAGCACCTGCTGCTGCTGCGGGTGCTAAGTCACTTCAGTCGTGTCCGACTCTGTGCGACCCCATAGACGGCAGCCCAGCAGGCTCCCCCGTCCCTGGAATTCTCCAGGCAAGAACACTGGAGTGTTTTTCCTTCTGGCTTACTTCACTCTGTATGATAGGCTCCAGTTTCATCCACCTCATTAGAACTGATTCAAATGTATTCTTTTTAATGGCTGAGTAATACTCCATGGTGTATATGTACCACAGCTTTCTTATCCATTCATCTGCTGATGGACATCTAGGTTGCTTCCATGTCTTGGCTATTATAAACAGTGCTGCGATGAACATTGGGATACACGTGTCTCTTTCCCTTCTGGTTTCCTCAGTGTGTATACCCAGCAGTGGGATTGCAGGATCATAAGGCAGTTCTATTTCCAGTTTTTTAAGGAATCTCCACACTGTTCTCCGTAGTGGCTGTACTAGTTTGCATTCCCACCAACAGTGTAAGAGGGTTCCCTTTTCTCCACACCCTCTCCAGCATTTATTATTTGTAGACTTTTGGATCGCAGCCATTCTGACTGGTGTGAAATGGATATATATGGAATTTAGAAAGATGGTAACAATAACCCGGTGTACGAGACAGCAAAAGAGACACTGATGTATAGAACAGTCTTATGGACTCTGTGGGAGAGGGAGAGGGTGGGAAGATTTGGGAGAATGGCAATGAAACATGTAAAATATCATGTAGGAAACGAGTTGCCAGTCCAGGTTCGATGCACGATGCTGGATGCTTGGGGCTGGTGCACTGGGACGGCCCAGAGGGATGGTATGGGGAGGGAGGAGGGAGGAGGGTTCGGGATGGGGAACACATGTATACTTGTGGCGGATTCTTTTTGATATTTGGCAAAACTAATACAATTATGTAAAGTTTAAAAATAAAATAAAATTAGAAAAAAAAAAAAAGAACACTGGAGTGGGTTGCCATTTCCTTCTCCAATGCATGAAAGTAAAAAGTGAAAGTGAAGTCGCTCAGTCGTGTCCGACTCTTAGCGACCCCATGGACTGTAGCCTACCAAGCTCCTCCGTCCGTGGGATTTTCTAGTCAAGAGTACTGCAGTGGGGTGCCATTGCCTTCTCCGATGATAGTACCTAGCCCATTCCAAATGGAACTTTGGTTGAAACTCCTCCAAGTTAGCAAATCATGGCTTCAGAAATTTTAAGATTAAAAAAGGAAAGAATGAGAACAAGTAGACATAAAAAGCAAGTACTCATGTTTATGTTTATATGAGTTTGAGTGTATGTGTGTTTGAGTGTGTTTAAGAGTGTGAGTATATGATTTTCCTAGTAAGATGTGGATGAAAAATTAGCTGTAGGGAGCAGATTGGTATGAATATATATATAAATATATATATATATATATATATATGTATATAAAACCAGTGTATTCTGAGGCCAACCCAGGACCCACTCAGTACAGCTGTAGCTATTAGACCAAGACCCCTAAAGTTAGCAGAACCCTGCCCAGAGCCACACAGGACACCTACTGACTAAGAGATGGGATCAGATTAGTTAAAGACAAAGATACAGCCTAGAAGTGTATTTTTATCTGTGTGGAAGAAACTTCCAAATTTGCCATTGTAGGAAATAATGTTCCTGTTTTCTCAGACTGGATTTTATTTTTTTCTATCTGAGGTTTTTCTGTAAATGGGTTATTCAGGCAAGTAAAAAGGCAGAAAAATAAACACTGTAACTGTTTTCAAATTACAACAACTCCTATGGCTGTTAGGAATCCTTGATCAGTCCTGCCACACTTCAGTAACAGTATTCCATACACTTCCTTCTTACCAGAAATCTAGCAATCTTTTATGTATAGGAAGCATTGCCTTACTTTTTTTTTTTTATCAGAACCTTCAAAACTGCATTTACGAAAGCAGCAATCTGCTATATAAATTTGAGGTTTAGTTCTCCTAGCAACAACCACAGAAAAAAATTCATAAAAAAAGCAGTTGTGACTATATTGTTAGAAATATTGAATCCAGCTGAAGTTCTTTCTCTTGCCTTTCCCAAGCACTGGTATAGGATATGGCTATCGAGTCTGTCAACTGGAAAATTCTTCCTAAAGGGCAAAATGCAACATTATGGATCACAGTCAACCAAAGGGGGAAAAAATAAAGTAGAAAATTGCCCTCTGAGCTGATAAAAACCCATCTGTCTCTCATGACAAGTCAGAGCCATTCTTCACAGGCTCCCATCCTGAAGACATTTAGAGGGTCATAATTTCCAGTTCCTTTTCCTTTTATTCTTCTTTCTTTTTTCTTGGTGGGGGAAGGCAGGCCTGAAAAGAGCTGGTTGCTGAAGACTGAGAGAAGATGGCCTGAACTAATTCATCTTGTGACCTTTTAGTGCCTTCACAGTAAGGTGATTTAATAGCACTTAATCTGTCAAAAATTTGAAGCTTTGTAATAACTGTATATTAAGCCAGTTTTTATGGAGCATTAACTAAAGTCCTTCCAGTTTACAAAGAAAGAGAGAAGAAAAGACAGAAAACACTTGCCATGTCCGTCTTCATTAAACTCCCATTATTCTCTAGTGGGTTTGCGTGCTGTGGAGTGACCAACCTGCAAAGCAGTTATGTCTCTGCCTCGTGCAGTGTCTACAGGAGAGCCAGACCTCATGGCCTTCCTGGAGCATGGTCAGGTTGCCGACTCTGAAGATGGATTTGCTGTTGAAAATCTCCAGAGAAAGACATGGGAAGATTCTGCATAAATGGGCCCTGTGACTGTTTCAAATCCTGAGTACTTCACTGCAAAGAAAAATACATCATGATTGGTTTGTCTCAATGTATATATTTTTCCAAAAACCAATTCTCTGCAACCCAACTGGGTGTCCAACAATTAAATTCAATTCTGATCCTATCTACCTGGCTGCTGCTGCTGCTAAGTCACTTCAGTCGTGTCCGACTCTGTGCGACCCCAGAGACAGCAACCCACCAAGCTCCCCTGTCCCTGGGATCCTCTAGGCAAGAACACCGGAGTGGGTTGCCATTTCCTTCTCCAATGCATGAAAATGAAAAGTGAAAGTGAAGTCGCTCAGTCATGTCCGACTCTTTGCGACCCCATGGACTTCAGCCCAGCAGGCTCCTCCGTCCATGGGATTTTCCAGGTAAGAGTACTGGAGTGGGGTGCCATTGCCTTCTCCTTCTACCTGGACTTAGCATCAAAGCCCACAAGTAAAAGGCTCAGTCCCACAAGACTTCCCCCACCCCAGATCTGAGCCACAAGCAGCGTTCCCAGGTGATGCACACTTCAGACCAGTTGACTACAAATTAGAGGATCCCCACAACACCCTCCTCAGGTTCTGTAATTGTTTAACTACTCATAGAAACCAGGAAAATACTTTTCTCAGAGTTATAAAGATACAAGCCAGGGACAACCAAATGCAAAAGATGCCTGGGGCAAAGAATAGGGATGCAGAACACACAGCTCTCACCCCCTCTCCAAGCATCCTACCCTCTAAGACATCAACATGTTCTCTAGCCTAGAAATGGTTCAAGAGTTTTATAACAAATGTCTAGCCCTCCACCCCCTCTCAGAGGTTAGCAGGCAGAGCTAAAGTTTCCCACCCTCTAATAATGCACCTGGACTTTCTGGTGACCGGCCCCTATGCTGAAGCCATCTGGAGTCCCTGTTCTGAGTCACTATTCGTGGAAATTCAGGTGTGGTGAAAGGGGCTCATTACGAATTGCAAAGAAGACACACCTGTCATTCAGAAAGTACCAATGGTTTTAGGAGCTCTGATCTACAACCAAGAAACAGGAAAATATATATATAGTTTTAATTGTACCACACTTGGACATAGTCTGTACACTCTGGTAAGGATAGGTTAAGACCAGGTCAGAAATTTTACCTTGAATGCATATGAAATTCCACTCCTTAAACCAGTGTAATTGCAGCACCTAGTGATCTGGCTAGGATTTCTTTGAGAATTTGTACTTGAATTCTTTTTCCATATCTGTTTAGTACCCTGTCCTCATCAACCATTCCTCAGGGTTCAGTTTCAGCTCACCTCCTACATAAACCTGCTTTGCCTGGCCTCTCAATCCTTTTCACTCTTACCTTCCCTTCCCTTTCTCTGAGTTCCTGGGTCACCTAGAATCTGTGATGCAAGCTTGAGATGGTCTGACTAGATCATAAATTCTGTATTTTTGGTGTCAAATAAGAAATAGATGGCATATTTAAATCAGGATAAACTGAGGATATTTCACAAAATAATTAGTTTCAAAAGTGGAGATGGGGTGTAAGGAAAGGAAGAAAACCCCAGGGTTAACAATGACTCTTTTGCATCCTTAGGCCTGAATTGATGGGGAATGAGCAGTTAACAGAACTGGAAAGAATGTTGTACATAGAAGACTTCCTTTAAAGGTTTTGTGAATTCTGCTAGAGTGATGAAATCAGACCCAGATGATATCACAGAGGGGCCTGGTTGAATAAATATCCTCAACCTACTCTCTGATCTCCTCCTAGGGTTCCCCATTGACTGAACAAAGCCAGAAGCCACAGGCAAGTGAGCTCATTGATTAAGTCCATATAAGTCATCCCTAGGGCAGAGGGAAGGTGGTAAGTAGCTATAGAAGCACTATTAATATCTAACAGAGGGGAGTTTAACAAAATACCATTGAAGTGTGTATCCTGAGTCCAGATGAGCAAATACTGTTATATCAGGTCACTTAGACTTTCCTCTCCTGGAGAAGGGAATGGCTAATGGCTAGCCACTCCAGAATTCTTGCCTGGAGATTCTCATGGACAGAGGACCCTGATGGGTTATAGTCCATGGGGTTGCAAAGAGTCAGACATGACTGAGCAACTAATACATTCATACATACGTAGACTTTCCTCTATGACTACTCCACTCCTATGTTCCCTCTTTCTGCTTTGATATTGGAAAGATGCTCCCCAAAAGTGTGTCTTGAAGCATCATTATTTTAATCAATTGACTGACATTTAGCAAAAAAAGCAAAAGAAGGGAATAAGAAGATTCAAAGTGCCAAACCCAATGGATGAGGAATAGGATTCATCAAGCTTTCTGTCTTCAGATACACTCTTTTACTTTCAAGAAGCTGCCTTCTTAGTTTTTCTCCTATCTCATTGCAACTTTGTAGGCTCTTTTGCAAGCTTCATCCCCTCCCCATCATGAAAAATTTTGAGCTCTTTCCTCTTTATCTTTACACCTTTTTATTCCCTAAAAGAGTGCTCAATTATCATGATTTTGTGTCATCAATATGCTTACACCATGGGATTTTTTTTTTTTTTAATCTCAAATCAGACTTTTTTTGGTAAATTCCAAGCACATATTATCATACTCTCTACTTAGCAGCTATTATTGAATATCTTACACAAATATCAGAGCTTATCATCTTTGCAAATAAACTCCTTCAGTTTTTTTCTTTTTTCCTAACTCATTAAATAGCATCCCCATCCACAAGCTGTTGAAGCCAGAACCAGTGGTCATGTTGCCTCCTCCCTCCTCTACTCCTGATCTGAAAATCTCCATCAAATCCCACAGACTTTTGTTGTAGAGCACGCGTGAAATCTCCATACTCTACAATAGCTCTTTTTGTCCAAACAACAGGTATATCTCACTGCACTATTAACTGATTTCTCTGCTTTTCTATTGCCTCCAAATCACTTTCCTTACTGTTGGCAGAATGACCATTTAAAAACAGTAATCCAATCCTGGGTTAATTAATCCAATACTGGAGTGTATTGCCATTTTCTTCTCCAAGGGATCTTCCTGATTCAGAGGTCAAACCTGAGTCTCCTGCATTGCAGGCAGATTCTTTAGCATCTAAGCCACAAGGGAATCCCACAATCTAATACTGCTTTACTCCTCTTAAATTCCTTCACCAACTTCCCTTTATGTTTAGAATCAAATTTAAATTGCCTCTTCTGTTCCACAAGCCCCTTTGCAGTCAATCTTTGCCTCCCATTCAGACTAGCCAGCCTGACCTCCTACCACTCTCCTTGCTCATTCCTTGACCTACCATGTTTATTCCTGCCTGAGAAGCCTCATTATAGGTACTCTCCCCACTTGTTGGGATGTTTTTCCTGAAAAATGAGTATTGGCTATTTCACTTAGGTTTCAATTTCCATGTCACCTTCTCAGAGAAGCCTTTCCTGATTGTCTCAAGTGAAATTGTTTCCCTCACGACCATCTTCAAATTTCCTACTTGGCTTCATTCCTTCAGAGCCCACTCATTATCTAAAAGTAGACTATTATCAGTTTATAGTCTCCTTCATTAGAATGTAAATCTCTGAAAATTGCCTAAACAATGGCTGGTACATAATAGTTATTCAGTCAATACTTTTTTTTCTGAAATTAGTGAGTGAATGAATAAATGATGTCATGAATAAAAGACAGTTCTCTCTTTCCCCTCTCCCTGGTGACTCTTTAATTCAAGTAAACAAGCACCTATCTCATAACTCAATATAGTAGTTGTTTATATACAATTTTTATTTTTCCCAAATGTAAATGAAAGATTCTGAAGGCTGAACACACATTTCATGTACATTTCATCTCTCATGTCTTCCAGGACTTATTTGCAACCTAGGAGCTGCTTAGTAAATGATTGTCCCAAGAAATAGATGGAAGAACTGAATGGGAGGGAATAAAGAGAACAAAATTCTTTTCATATGATAACAAACCTTGTGTATGCAATAGCTTCAACCAACAGCAACTTGAGCACATCTTCTCATGGGAATAACCATCTTCTCTAATACTCTCCTCCTGGTGTTATTTATTTCTTAAAAACTTTAGCCTTTACACAAATCTGAAGGAAAAAAAAGGCACAACTTGATCTCAGAGAAGCTTCATTAAAGAGTGAGAAACAGAGGTAAGAGTGCAGTGGATATGATTTAAGATAGTTACTTCAAACTCCATAAATTTTCTCAGTAAGCATTAGAGCTGCTTAATATTTTGTATAGCATGGCTTGCCTAGGTATGACATCTAGAAAACCTCATAAATGTATAAGCTTTTTCTTTTGATTTGTTTATTCTCCTGGCATCAGGATTTTTTTTTTTTTTTTTTTTGGTCCATATTGCCTATATTCCCTTCCTCCTCTTTTTGTTCATTTACCCCCATTATAAAGATCTGTACTTTCCCTTGATTACAGATAGGACATAGATTCTAAATCATTATCTCCCTGCCTCTTTTTCTGAAGCAGTTTGTGGAGACTGCACTTGCTATAGCCCATGGGCTCACAAAGAGTTGGACACGACTGAGCGACTGAACTGAACTGTGGATATTGCAACACAAGGAGAATTCCTTTTATTTGAAATGAACATGGGAAGTCTGATGGTTCCTTCTTTTATTTGTTCTTTCAATCAGTGTCTTCTATGCTAAGTGTGTTGGAAGAAAAACAAAGATGTATAGAAACAGTCCATTTAAACTTCCTGCTCATGACAAATATGCTAGATTTCAAACTCAATTTTAACACAACTCCAAATTCTGGTTTACAAACATGATGATATATTAAAAAAAAATTTTTTTTTTGGTACCTAGACTGTATTCAACACCTTCTTTTTGTACCACAATGGGCCATTTAAAGTGTTTGTGCATGGGGGAGGAGGTGAGTGTTGGACACTCTTTAAGCAAAGGGATCAATTCCTGTATACTTTACATTCTTTCTCCATACATCCCAAGTAAGACATATAAATGGCACAAATAAATTCATAGCATTTTATTATAGTTCCATAGTTTTCCAACTCAAGTCAAGCTGGCTATAAGCTTCTATTTGCCAAGCTTAGCAAGATTCATTAGCAGTCATGTTCTGACTGATTTTACTCTCTGAGGTCTGGCTAAAAGCAAAGGGTTAAAAAATTCAGGAAATAGGGGAAATACTCTGATCATCAATCTCTTTAGATACCAAAAGCTGATGCTCTGTTACCAGCTGTAACTCTCAGTGCTGGGCTGACAGCAGGTGACCCTTCTACAGTTCTGAAGCCTGCATAGTTGGGTCTGGACACCATGGTCATTCATCAGGTCCAAGCATCACAGTGTCTTGTTCTACCATAAGCAGAGCCAACAATTTCAGGTCCATTTCTCAGTGTTAAGAAAGTCAGTTTCTGGAGATAAGTATTCCTCTGTGTATGTGAATATCTCTCCAATAACATAGTCCCCACCTGTCCCTACCTAAAGTAGCTTGAACTGGGCTCCCACAACCCCAGTGGGTCTATGGCATCAATTTTATAATAAATAGTTGATAATGCATAATTTAATTATCCAGAGATAAAATTTATACCCTACATATCCATGTGATTTTGAAAAAAGAAAAAATAGGAAGGAAAGAAAAAAAGAAAGGTAGATATAATGCCTTATTGGTATTAAAAAAAGAAAGGGGAAAAATACTTTATGATGAAATAATGTTAGTGCTTTAATCTGATTTCACTAGAAAACATAAGGATAGAATACAGGTAATTGTATCACTACAAGGACTCATTATGATTTACAGTCACAATTGTGGGCTGGTATAGCTGCACTGTATTGGCAAAGAAATACCTCAAGTATAATTTTAGTCAGTAATATGTGATGGTTGGGCTTCCCGGGTGGCTCAGAGGTTAAAGTGTCTGTCTGCAATGTGGGAGACCGGGGTTCGATCCCTGGGTCGGGAAGATCCCCTGGAGAAGGAAACGGGAACCCACTCCAGTATTCTTGCCTGGAGAATCCCATGGACGGAGAAGCCTTGTGGGCTACAGTCCATGGGGTTGCAAACAGTCAGACACGACTGAGCGACTTCACTTCACTTCACTTCACGGTGATGGTAACATTCTGAAGAAAACATACTGAAATCCTGCTTCAATTTCCACAGTATTTCCCTGTGTAATAAAGAATTTGACCTCATCCCAAAGAGAGGTCTAGTCTTTGTCTCCAGTTCTGCCTCTACATCCCTGGAATTTCCTGAGTGATTGCAATGTTTCGTTATTCATTTTGGGCCCTTTCGATCACATCTGATCCTCTGTGCTGAGAAAACTCATATGGGGACAGCACATGGCCAGAAAGACCGAATATGTGATTAGGGGATTGAATTGTATGATATCAGAGATTCTGGGTAAGAGACAGTGGCTGGTGATTGAGTTCAGTGATACTGGTAGTCATTCAATAAATTATGCCTACATAATAAAATTCCAATAAAAACTCTGGACAGTGAACCTTCCAAGTAGTCAATACACTGTGTATTTCGTCTAACATCAATCCCAGGAGGGTAACATATCTCTGAGGATGTGAAAGTTAAGCATCTGGAACTCTTTCAGACTTCACCCTAGTTGTCTCTGCCTTTGACTGGTTTTAATTTGTATCCTCTATAAAACTGTAAGTATACCACTTACCAAGTTCTGTGAGTTTTTCTATGAAATGATCAAACTTCAGGGAGTCTGTGGGAATCCCCAAATCTGCAGCTACCCAATCTGCAATAAAGGTGATCCTGGAAATCTTGAATTTGTGGTTACTGTCTGAAGTGAGGGCAGGAAGATGGTCTTGTGGGGATTCTTTCCTCAGTCTGTGCACTTTGATTGATACCAATTGATCTGTGATATTATAGCTGCCTGTTACTACCACCACCACAAACACCTCAAATAATAGAACAGAAACCAGAACTGCATATCATTCTACCCATTTTTGCACTCACCAGCAATAACACAAGCATTTAGAACACAAATGTACACAAATGAAGAGGAAAAGAAAATAGGAGTAGGTCTATAGGGAATCAAAATTATGGAGTCACCAACAACAATATTAAGTTTATGATCACCATATTCCAAGAATTAAAATAAAAGTTAATAATGTTGACAAAACACTAAAACTATGAAATAAAATTGAATTGAAATGCTAAAAGTAAAAAGAAAAAAAGAAAAAAAAAAAACCTGAACTCAATAACTCAAAGAATTGGCTTAAAAAAGGATTAGATTTACCTGAATAGAGATTTAGAGAACTAGAAAATGGCTCAGAGAATATTCTGACTAAAGCAAAGAAAGATAAGATGAAAAATGCAGAATAGAGAATAAGAGATGTATGAGGTATTGTTACAGGTCTGCATGCTTCTAATTGGAATCTCACAAAAAAAAAAAAAAAAAGAATTAAAATGGACAAGAAACAATATTTGGAAATAAGAGCTGAGAATTTTCCAAAATTGAAACCAAAAAATATTCAGGAATTATTAAAAATCTCAAGAAATATTATAAATCTAAACAAAATGGCAATTAAAAGAAAAAAAGATTAAAACTAAACAACAGAAAGAGAATAATCTTAAAAGCATTTAAGTGAAAAGGACTTATATTTTTCAAAGCAGGAATAACAGATCTCTAAATATATATAGATATAGATATAGATATAGATATAAAAGAAGCCAGAGATAATGAAGGGATATTTTCAATGTTGTGGGGAACGAAGTAGTTGATAATCTAAAATTATATATCCAGTGAGAGAAAAGCAATGTCTCAAAAATGATGATCAGGTAAATTTTTTCAGAGAATCAATACCTGATAAGATTTGCCAATGGTATACGCATTATAAATGAAATATTAAAAGCTAATTAAAATGATTCCTCTTGGAAGAAATTAATAGCAACAGACAGACTACTCTACATGTGAACATCATCAGATGGTCAATACTGAAGTCAGATTGACTATATTTTCTGTAGCTGAAGATGGAGAAGCTTTCTATAGTCAGCAAAAACAAGTCCAGGAGCTGACTGTGGCTCAGATCATAAACTCCTTATTGCAAAATTTAGACTTAAATGGAAGAAAGGAAGGAAAGCCATTAGGCCATTCAGGTATGACCTAAATCAAATCCTTTATGATTATACAGTAGAAGTGACAAATAGATTCAAGGGATTAGATCTCAGAGTGCCTGAAGAACTATGGACAGAGGCTCATAACATTGTACAGGAGGTAGTGACCAAAACCATCTCAAAGAAACAGAAATGTAAGAAGGCAAAATGATGATATGAGGAGGCCTTACAAATGGCTGAGAAAAGAAGAGAAAGAAAAGGCAAAGGAGAAAGAGAAAGATATACCCAGCTGAATGCAGAGTTCCAAAGAATATCAAGGAGAGATAAGAAAGCCTTTTGCAATGTAAAGAAATAGAGCAAAATAATAGAGTGGGAAAGACTAGCAATCTCTTCAAGAAAATTAGAGATACTAAGGGACTATTTTAGGCAAAGATGAGCACACTAAAGGACAGAAAGGGCAAGGATATAACAGAAGCAGAAGAGATTAAGAAGAGGTGGGAAGAATACACAGAAGAATTGTACAAAAAAGTTCTTAGTTACTTGGGTAACCATGATGGTGTAATCCCTCACCTAAAGCCAGGTATCCTAGAGTGTAAAGTCAAGTGGACCTTTGGAAGTATCCCTATGAACAAAGATAGTGGAGGATATAAAATTCCAGCTGAGCTATTTCAAATCCTAAAAGATGATACTGTTAAAGTGCTGCACTCAATATGCCAGCAAATTTAGAAAACCCAGTAGGGCCACATGACTGGAAGAGGTCAGTATTCATTCCAACCCCAACGAAGGGCAATGCTAAAAAAATGTTCAAACTACCACACAATTGCATTCATTTCACATGCTATTAAGGTAATGCTCAAAATCCTTCAATCTAGACTTCAATAATACATGAATAAAGAACTTCCAGAAGTACAAGCTGGATTTAGAAAAGGTAGAGGAAACAGAGATCAAATTGCCAACATCTGCTGAATCATAGAAAAAGCAAGAGAATTCTGGGAAAACACCAACATCTGCTTCATTGACTATGCTAAAGCCTTTGACTGTGTGGATCACAATATACTGTGGAAAATCCTTACAGAGATGGGAATACCAGACTACCTTACCTGCCGCCTGAGAAACCTGTATGCAGGTCAAGAAACTACAGAACGAGACATGTAACAACAGACTGGTTAAAAACTGGGAAAAGAGTATGGCAACACTGTGTATAGTCAACTTGCTTATGTAACTTACATGCAGAGTGATTCATGCAAAATGTTGGGCTGGATGAATCAAAAGCCAGAATCAGGATTGTCAGGAGAAAAAAATAAAAAGAAGAGAAAACTAAGAAAACAAAAACAAATAAACAAAAATACAATTGTCCAGGGAAGTATCAACAACCTTGGATATACAGATAATATCACCCTAATGGCAAAAAATGGAGAGAAACTAAAGATCCTCTCCATGAAGGTGAAAGAGAAGAGTGAAAAAGTTGCCTTAAAATTCAACATTTTAAAAACAAAGATCATGGCATCCACTCCTATCACTTCATGGCAAACAGATGGGGAAAAAATGGAAACAGTGGCATATTTTATTTTCTTGGGCTCCAACATCACTGCAGATGGTGACTGCAGCATGAAATTAAAAGACACTTGCTCCTTAGAAGAAAAGCTATGACAAACCTAAACAGCATATTAAAAAGCAGATACATCACTTGCTGACAATGATCTGTATAGTCAAAGCTATGGTTTTTCCAGCAGTTATGTACAGATGTAGGAGTTAAACCATAAAGAAGGCTGAGCACTGAAGGCTTGATACTTTTGAACTGTGGTGTTGGAGAAGACTCTTGAGGGTCCTTGGACAGTCAATCTTAAAGGAAATCAACCTTGTATATTCATTGGAGGGATTGGTGCTGAAGCTCTAATACTTTGCACACCTGATACGAAGAATCAACTCATTGGGAAAAACCCTGATGATAGGAAAGATTGAGGGCAGAAGGAGAAGAGGGCATTAGAGAATGAGATGAATGGATGGCATCACCAACTCAATGGACATGAGTTTGAGCAAACTCCAGGAGACAGTGAAAATCAGAGAAGCTTGGATTGCCGCAGTCCATGGGATCGCCAAGAGTTGACCTGAAAAGCACTATAGAGTAGAGCTAGTGACCTGGAAAGCACTATAAGCCAATTCAGCATAATTAAGATTTACACAATTTTCACACAGCAGTAGAATACAAATGCAAGTTTCCATAGACTATAAACTAGGAGACAAAATACTTTCTTCTCTGCGATCATCCTCTGTATTTTTTTCAGTCTTCTAACTTGATTGAGGCTTTCAGTAGCTAAGTCAAAGATCTCTCTTGGTAACACTGCACTCGAAAATATATGGGCTATTTTCAAATATCTTTTGATATGGATTTATAACATAATTCCACAGTGATAAAAGAACATACTCTGTATAATTTCAATACCTTTAGACTATGAAATTTTGGAAACTTGTTTTATGTCCACTATAGTATTCTTGCCTGGGAAATCCCATGGACAGAAGATCCTTGTGGGCTGCAGTCCATGGGGTCACAAAAGAGCTGGATACAACTTAGCAATGAAAGATCCATTACAAAAGGAAGCAAGAAACATGTAAGAGTCAATAAAATAGAAAACAAAGAATAATTTTGTAGATTTAAGCCTTAATATGCAAGTAATTGGGCTTCCCAGGGTGGCACTAGTGGTAAAGAACCTACCCACCAATGCAAGAGAACCAGGAGATATGAGTTTGACCCCTGAGTCAGGAAGATCCCCTGGAGGAGGGCATGGCAACCCATCCAATATTCTTGCCTAGAGGATCCCATGAACAGAGGAACTTGGCAGGCTATGGTCCATAGGGTCACAAAGAGTCAGACACAACTGAAGTGACTTAGCATGCATGCAAACATACAGGTAATTACATTAAATATAAATGATCTAAACACTCCAAGTAAAAAGATAGGTTCAGATTGGGAAACACAGTTCAATTTACCAAGAAAACAAAAAGAAGTCAAAACTGCTACATAGATCAAGGGAGCCCCAGAAACCAAGAATTCAATAGGCTTTCTGTTTATCTTATAAGGTGAAACGGGATAATTATATTTTCATCCTTAGGTAATAATTACACAGAGAGAGGAAAAAATGCATAAACACACATATGCACAGAGGTTATTTAATTTCTCAGAAAGTTTCACAAATTATGGTTAAATAAATAACAGATAGTATTACTTCTGCATTCTAAGTGGCTAAAATCTAGGAGATATAAGCCACAGTCAGAAGTTACTGAATTTCAGGAAAGAAAAAGTAATTAAAACAAATGCAAGTGGGGTTTGGAAAAGAGAATGATAACTCCTGTTTTCTTTAATATGTTCCCTGCTTAATCATGAGTATATTTTTAATTTTTTAATTGGAAGGTATTTATAATATTGTGCTGGTTTCCCTGTATGTATATATATCTACCCTCTTGACCGTCCCTCACACCCTTCTCCACCCCGCCCCTCTAGGTCATCACAACACCAGTTTGAGCTTCCTGTGTTACAGAGCAGTGTCCCACTGTGTGGGTGTGTTAGTCGCTAAGTCGTGTCTGACTCTTTGAGACCCCATGGATTGTAGTCTGCCAGGTTCTTCTGTCCATGGAATTCTTCAGAAAAGAATACTGGAGTGGGTTGCCGTGCCCTTCTCCAGGGGATCTTCCTGACCCTGGGATAGCACCCAGGTCTCCTGAATTGCAGACAGATTCTTTACCATCTGAGCCACCAAAGAAGCCCAATATGTTCCACTAGCTATCTATTTTAAGCATGGTAGTGTATATATGTCAGTGCTACTCTCTCAATTCATCTGCTGTGTCCACAAGTTTTTTTCCCTATGTCTGTGCCTCTATTCCTGCCCTGAAAATAAGTTCATCAATACAATTTTAAATGTTTCATGGACGATTCTAATGCAAAGTGAGGGATGAGAATCAATGTTCCATGTTATCAAGGATAACAGTGCACTAATATCCTAATTCTATATCTTTTACTTACTATTCTATGGTGCAAAGCTTTCTAGGGAAAGACGTTAAAAATGAAGATGTCTGGGCCCAAAACAGCAGAGATTCGGATTTGATGAATCTTGAGACTTGTCCAGGAGATTGCATTTTTCAAGGTCATCAGGGAATTCTGATGAAGATAACACTACCCTTTGGAAATATCCATCTGAAGATACTGAGCACATTTATTCTGATGACATATTTTTCAAGGTAAACCTGAAGGGTGGCTCCTCTTTAAAATTCCAAGTAAGAAGAATCTAGAGAGATCCATCCATGGAGATCAGGGTGAATTTAAGAAGGGGGATGTTCATCTCAAGGCCTGTTTTGGCATTGCTGTAGGGCAAAGTGGATGGGGGTTTACTTGAGGAATAAATTCCTGAGAGCCCTTTCCACGTGGCCCTGGAGCCTGAAGGTGGATGTGAACACTGAGACCTCTGCCTCCTTTTATTCAGGAGAATTTGGAAGATGAGAAGAAAGGAATGGAGATGGGGAGTGCTGTTCCAATACCCATTTGCCTATGAAACTTTCAAAAGAATGCTTCCATAATTTCTGGGACTGATGCAAAGAGGGACAGACCTCAATAAAGGACATGGGAGTAGTGGGGCTCCCTAGGAAGCTGTGGGTAGGGGAAAGCTACCATCTAGCAGGAGCTCTGTTGGGAGCACTGTCAGATTAAAAGGAGAGAAGCTAATATTCTGTGATAGAATTACTTGGTGATAAGAAGAGCCAGGGTGAAACTGGACCCTTCTCACTGGAAATCACGTACACCATGCGGGCATAAGTCTCCCCGTGAAGAGAGAAAGAAAAGCTTACAGATTCAGAACACACTAGAGACTGCTGTCTACACATCTCTGACTGTGTGATCCATGTCAGCCTCCCCTGTCTATTTACCTAGTTCTCAGCCTGGAGGGAGAGATTCAGAGCTGGGCTAGGACTGAAACTGGAGAAAATGTTGCTCCTCTCATCCAGAAATCCCAGAGCCACAGTTCAAGACTATGTGGTGGGACAGCTAGGGAAGAGTAGAAAAAGAACATTTGAAGGAAGTATTTATTAATACACAAAGACTATTTCAGTGAAACCTCACTGGACTGATTTCCCTCAGTAAACTGGTTAATTGCTACCTAACAGCAGACAGGAGATATCCTCACCACTCAGTGCCTGGACATTTCCATTTATCCCTTTCTCCTTAGGTCTCAGTAACTCCGCTGATAGTCACATCACACGTCATTTCAAGGAAAGGCTATATCCTCAGCAGGTCCTAATAGGCTTGCCTCCAAGTGGGCTTGCCTTTTCTTCTCTTTTCCCTATTATCTGGATAAAGATCTTGAGTTCAACAATCCGGCTACAACAAAGATCCTGTGCTGATGCAGAGCCCTCAGCACGGATGGCAGTCAACACCAGTTGGGAGCTGTGGGGTCACCAGATGAGCTAAACTTGAGCTATTCCAACACAGGCAAGGTTGGGCTGGGACTACTTGTCCATCAACCTGGCTTTCTCTCCTCATGCATGCTTGGAGTGCTGAGAGCTGCCTTGCAGGTGGGAAACAATTGCATTACCATAAACCTCCAATTAGAGAGCGTCCCAGGTAGGCTGATCTGATCCCTTTACAAGAGCTGCTGAAGGCGGCCAAGTTCTGCCCCAGATCTTCATATTCAGGCACTCAGATTATACAGGAAGTTACAAAACAGAGATTTGGAGAAGGAATTCTGCCCAATGAGTTTGGCACCTGAGAGTTGCACACAGACATAGCTTCTGGTACAGGAAAGATTAGAAATTAGTAAACAGATCAGTTTCTGGTTTTAGCATGTGGACTGGGAAAAGACTAATTCTCTCCTTTCTGAAAGCCTGCTTTGGTTCTGGGATACTCTGTGCTATCAGGGATGTTTATAATTCATATGTTTTTACAAAAATACCAGGAAGATCAGTGGGAGGACAGTCTTTCCACTAGACTACGAGCCATATCTCTATGATTATGCATCACTTTCATAGTAAAGCAAAAGCTAATATTGCTAATGCAGTCTTCACTAAAGCATTCACAATATAAGCATTTATTTAAAGATAAAGTTTCCTTTTCTAGATTCAAGATGTTTGTTTTTAAATCATTCATTCTGCTGCTGCTGCTGCTGCTAAGTCACTTCAGTCATGTCCCACTCCGTGCGACCCCATAGACTGTAGCTCACTAGGCTCCTCTGTCCTTGGGATTCTCCAGGCAAGAACACTGGAGTAGGTTGCCATTTCCTTCTCCAATGCATGAAGGTGAAAAATGAAAGTGAAGTCGCTCAGTCATGTCCGACTCTTAGTGACCCCGTGGACTGCAGCCTACCAGGCTTCTCTGTCCATGGGATTTTCCAGGCAAGAGTACTGGAGTGGGTTGCCATTGCCTTCTCCAAAATCATTCATTCTAGTAAACCATAAACATAGTAACACCAGTTTCTAAATGTTAAACATCTACACACACCTACATACACTTTCAATAAAAAATTAGTGAGCAAAAGTGAGATAGTGAGGAATGTACAGTAACCCTTAATATATGTCACAAAAATAATAGATTATCTGAATTTAGACAAAGTAGTAGAATCTGGTTTATATAATAGTTAACACCAGCATTTTCTTTATTTTATTTCACAAGTCCAAATACCTGAATCAATAGTTAATTTAAAATAATCAAAAGCTACCAAATCTTAGTCTTTATCAAATATGTGCATGAATGATGTAAGTCTTCCATGAGCCCAGGGTCACTTTGATCCTTTCAGTGGCTCATAAACCAGCATGTATGCTCATATGAACAAAGTAGGTGGGCACCACAGCTGAGCCAGGAGCTGCAGGAGGGTCTTTGAAGGGAGGGCAAGGATGAAGGTGAGTCTTAGATTGCTTCAGAGACTGACTAAATTTTTCTAAACTCAGTCTGGAAGAGAAAGACGATGAAAAGTGGAATTTTTATCAATTGAACTCATCTTCTGATCCTTCTCTATTGCTATCTACAGGTTGTGAGCACAAAATCTTTTGTTCAGTGATGTCCTGATGAAACCAAGTTGGATTGACTGACACTTAAGTGCCTCTGCCCCAGAAAGATCTGAAACTTGAGGTCAGAAACCTAATTATTGTTACCACAAAGGACTGATAGGGGAAGCAATGGCCCTAGGCTATTTGCAAAGTGTTTTAGCAAAAAAAAAAAAAACAAAAAGGATTTCTCATTCATCTGTAAGTAATGAATTTACTTGATACCCTTGTATTCCCAAAACCTGAAGTGGCAGTATTTTAATCTTTTTTAAGGGTTTTTTCATCAATTTTACATTCAAGGATGGTTCAGAGATAAGCTACCAGTTATCTGAGGAGACTGTGAGACACGGCAGTAAGTGAAAGTCAAAACTTACATGGGCCACTCAGCCAATTTCCAATGCTTATGTGTAAACACAGGTAAACAAGCCATTTTGCTCAGAGTGCTCAAATAAGGAGCAATAAGAAAGTGGATTTAGATGACTTGTGGTGGTTCACAAAATAGATAATTTATGAGACTAAGGTATAAACACATTTATTGTTATTCTGAAGCCTCCTAAATAAGGCAGCATTGCCAATGGCTTATTTGCTTATTTTTTTAGGAAACCCCCTGTGGAGAGACCAGCAAGAGTCCTGCTGGTGAAAGACCACAGTTTTCATTACATAACATACAAGCAAAGTTTGGAAGCCTGGGTTTTTAATAAGAAGAGTCCAAGTCCAAGTTTCCAGTGTATGGTTATAACTATTCATGTTGCAGTTTCAGAACAAATGCTTCTGAAAGAGCTCTTGACAGTAAATTTCACTGTATTAAACTTATAAAAAAGTATTATTTATTTATTTTTAATTGATTGATGATTGCACTACAATACTGATTTAATTGCTGTCATACATCAACATAAATTAACTATAAGTATACATATGTCCCCTCCCTCCTGAATCTTCCCCCATCTCCTGCCCATTCCTACCCCTCTAGGTTATTACAGAGCCTGTTAGAGCTCCCTGAGTCAAACAGCAAATTCCCATTGACTATCTATTTACATATATTAGTGTATGTGCTTCCATGCTACTTTATCGATTCATCTCACTCTCTCCCTCTTCTCCCCAGCTATTGTCCATGTGAAGTGAAAGTCACTCAGTCATGTTCAACTCTTTGTGACCCCATGGTCTAAACAGCCCATGGAATTCTCCAGGCCAGAATACTGGAGTGGGTAGCCTTTGCCTTCTCTAGGGGATCTTCCCAACCCAGGGAACAAACCCGGGTCTCCCGCATTGCAGGTGGATTCTTTACCAGCTGAGCACAAGGGAAGCCCACCCTTGTCCATGTTTGTTCCTTATGTCTGCATCTCCAATGCTACTCTGCAAACAAGCTCATGAGTACCATCCTTCTAGATTCCATATATATGTGTTAATATACAATATTTGTTTTTCTTTTTCTGACTTACTTCACTCTATATAATTATCCACCTTATTATCATCCACCTTATTAAAACTGACTCTGATGTGTTCCTTTTTATGGCTAAGTACTGAGCGACTTCACTTTCACTTTTCACTTTCATGCATTGGAGAAGGAAATGGCAACCCACTCCAGTGTTCTTGCCTGGAGAATCCCAGGGACGGGGGAGCCTGGTGGGCTGCCACCTATGGGGTCGCACAGGGTTGGACACAACTGGAGAAGGCGATGGCATCCCACTCCAGTACTCTTGCCTGGAAAATCCCATGGACGGAGGAGCCTGGTAGGCTGCAGTCTATGGGGTCGTGAAGAGTCGGACACGACTGAGCGACTTCACTTTCACTTTTCACTTTCTTGCCTGGAGAATCCCAGGGATGGGGGTGGGGCGGGGGGTTGCCTCGTGGGCTGCCATCTCTGGGGTCGCACAGAGTCAGACACGACTGAAGCAACTTAGCAGCAGCAGCAGCAGCAGAAGCAACTTAGCAGCAGTAGCGTCAGCAGTATTCCATTGTACTATGATGTACCACAGCTTCTTTATCCATTCATTTGTCAATGGATATCTAGGTTGCTTCCTTGTCCTAGCTATTGTAAATGGCGCTGCAATGAACTTTGGGCTACGTGTGTCTTTTTCAGTTTTGGTTTCTTCAAGGTATATGCCCAGAAGTGGTATTGCTAGATCATATGGTGTTTTTCCCCTTCATGGATCACTGCCTTGTGGTGGTGAATGGGCTTGCATAACTCAATGAAACTATAAGCCATGCCAAGCAGGTTACCCAAGACAGATGGGTCATAGCAGAGAGTTCTGACAAAATGTGATCCGCTAGAGGAAAACCACCCAGTATACTTGCCATGAGAACCTCATGAACCACAAAAAGAGTCAAAAGATATAACACCGAAAGATGAGTCCCCCAGGTCTTGGGAAGAGTGGAGGAGAATCACCAATAGCCCCTGAATGAATGAAGCAGCTGGGCCAAAGCAATTCAAAAGTGTGGATAATGACAAACTGTGGAAAGTTCTTAGAGAGATGGGAACACCAGACCAAGACCATCTTACCTGTCTCCTGAGAAACCTGTATGTGGGTCAAGAAGCAACAGTTAGAGCCCTGTATAAAAGACCTGGTTGATTCAGTATTGAAAAAGGAATAAGACAGAGCTCTCTGCTGTCACCCTGTTTGTTTAACCTATATGCTGAGCACATCATGAGAAATGCCAGGCTGGATGAGTTACAAGCTACAATCAAAACAGGCAGGAGAAATATCAACAATCTCAGTCATGCAGATGATACCACTCTAATGGCAGAAAGTGAAGAGCCTCTTGAGGGTGAAGAAGAAGCGTGAAAGAACTGGCTTAAGACAAATATTTAAAAAAAAAAAAAAAAAAAAAAACCTTAAGATCATGGCATCCGACCCCGTTACTCCATGGCAAATAGAAGGGGAAAAGCTGGAAGTAGTGACAGATTTCTTCTTCTTGAGCTCCAAAATCACTGTGGACAGTAACTGCAGCCATGAAATCAGAAGATGATCACTTCTTGGCAGGGAAGTGATAACAAACCTAGACAGTGTGTTGAAAAGTGGAGACATTACTCTGCGAACAAAGGTCGGTATGGTCAAGGCTGTGTTCTTCCCATTGGTCACATATGGTTGTTAGAGCTGGACCATAAGGAAGGTAGAATGCCAAAGAATTGATGCCATAGAACTGAGGTGCTGGAGAAGACTCCTGAGAGTCCCTTGGACAGCAAGATCAAACCAGTCCATCTTAAGGGAAATCAACTTTGAAGATTCACTGGAAGGACTGATGCTGAAGCTCCAATATTTTGGTCACCTGATGTGATCAGCCTACTCATTGGAAAAGTGCCTGATTCTGGGAAAGATTGAAGGTAAAAGGAGAAGAGGGCATCAGAGGATGAGATGGCAGGACAGCATCACTGATGCAATGAACATGAACTTGGGCAAACTCTGGGAGATGGTGGAGGGACAAGGAGTCCTGCAGTCCTTGTTGTTGCAAAGAGTCAGACACAACTGGATGATTGAACAACAACAATGGTGGTTTTACTCCTAGTTGTTTTGTTTTTTTTTTTTTTTTAAGAAATCTTCATACTGTTTTCCATAGTGGCTGTATCAATTTACATTCCCACTGGCAATGCAAGAGGGTTCCCTTTTTTCCACACCCTCTCCAGCACTTTTTGCTTGTGGATTTTTTTTTTATTATGGCCTTTCTAACAGATGTGAGGTGGTATCTCATTGTAGTTTTGATTTGCATTTCTCCCATCACTTCATGGGAAATAGATGGGGAAACAGTGGAAACAGTGGCAGACTTCATGTTTTGGGGCTCCAAAATCACTGCCAATGGTGGTTGCAGCCATGAAATTAAAGGACACTTACTCCTTGGAAGGAAAGTTATGACCAACCTAGATAGCATATTCAAAAGCAGAGACATTACTTTGCCAACAAAGGTCCATCTAGTCAAGGCTACGGTTTTTCCAGTAGTCATGTATGGATGTGAGAGTTGGACTGTGAAGAAGGCTGAGCACCAAAGAATCTATGCTTTTGAGCTGTGGTGTTGGAGAAGACTCTTGAGAGTCCTTTGGACTGCAAGGAGATGCAACCAGTCCATTCTAAAGGAGATCAGCCCTGGGTGTTCTTTGGAAGGAATGATGCTAAAGCTGAAACTCCAGTACTTTGGCCACCTCATGCAAAGAGTTGACTCATTGGAAAAGATCCTGATGCTGAGAGGGATTGGCTCCAGGAGGAAAAAGGGATGACAGAGGATGAGATGGCTGGATGGCATCACCGACTACATGGACATGAGTTTGAGTGAACTCTGGGAGTTAGTGATGGACAGGGAGGCCTGGCATGCTGCAATTCATGAGGTCACAAAGAGTCGGACACAACTGAGCGACTGAACTGAACTGAACTGACCTGAATAATGAGTGAGGTTGAACATTTCTTCATGTATTTATTTGCCATCCAAATGTCTTTGGAGAAATGTCTGTTTAGGTCTTTTCCCCATATTTTGATTCGGTTGTTTGTTTTTCTGGTATTGAGTTGTATGAGCTGCTTGTATGTTTTGGAAATTAATCCTTCATCAATTGTCTCATTTGCTATTATTTTTTCCTGCTCTGAGTGTTGTATTTTTACCTTGTTTATAGTTTCCTTTGCTGTTCAAAAGCTTTTAAGTTTAATTAGGTCCCACATGTTTTTTTTTTTTTAGTTCCATTATTCTAGGAGGTGGATCATAAAGGATCTTGCTATGATTTATGTCATAGAGTGTTCTGCCTATGTTTTCTTCTAAGAATTTTATGCTTTCTTGTCTTACATATTTTAATCCATTTTGATCTGCATACAGAAAACTATAAAACACTGATAACAAAAAATCAAAGACAGCATAAACAAATGGAGGGATATTTTATGCTCCTGGGTTGGAAGAATCAGTATTGTGAAAATGACTATACTACCAAAAGCAATCTACAGATTCAATGTGGTCCCTATCAAATTATCATTGGCGTTTTTCACAGAACTAGAACAAAAAATTTCACAATTCATATGGAAACACAAAAGACTCCAAATAGCAAAGCAATCTTGAGAAAAAAGAATGGAGCTGAAAGAATCAACTTACCTGATTTCGGACTATAGTACAAAACTACAGTCATCAAGGCAGTATGGTCGTGGCACAAAAACAGAAGTATAGATCAATAGAACAAGATAGAAGGCCTGGAGATAAATCCACGCACATATGGGCATTTTTTATTTGACAAAGGAGGCAAGAATATACAATGGGAAAAAATAGTCTTTTCAATAAGTGGTTCTGGAAGAACTGGACAACTGTGTGTAAAAGAATGAAATGAGAACACTTCCTAACACCATTAGCAAAGATAATCCGTGTCCTAATCTTGAGGAGGGATCAAGGTAAGTAGCATATCATCATAGAGACAGGAGTCCTTCTGCAAGGCAGGGTAGATACCAAATGCTTCCAGCAAAAACTTCCCAGCAAGACTCAAAACTTCATATGTTACTACTTTTCCAAAACTGAATCAAAGTTGTTTATAACTTGTTTTATTTTTAGAATCATTTTAGCATATTAACTATTTACCACATGGTCACATGTAGGGCTAACACAGAAACATGGAGAAAGATGGTTTGAATCTGGTTTGAAAAATTAACATGGTGATAATAACAATTTCACAAAATTGTCAGAAAATAACTAGAAAAGGAGAGGTCTGTGCACTTATGTATTCACTGTATACGCTTAAATTTTTATTGTGAAAAAATGCAAATAAATGCACCAGTTTGATCAATTTTCAAAGATTTGTTACAAAATGGATATGTAATGACCACATAAGTCAAGAAAGCCCCTCTGATTCATCCTAGTCACTGCTCTGTGCCTCTACTGATCTAGTGATCAGTATTTTGGTTTCAAAATAATCACATTTTTGTGTTTATTTCTAGTTTTCATCCTAAGCATGAATATTATCAACACATGAATGCTGTCTCTGAATACTATAATTTGGTTTCATTTGCACTTTGACATTCATATAACTGTAATTATACTGTATGTATACCTTTTTTCTGGCTTCTTTACACAGTATGTCCAAGTTTTTTGTTGTTGTTTATTTTTTTATTGAAGGATAGTTGTTTTATAGAATTTTGTTGTTTTCTGTCAAATCTCAACATGAATTAGCCTTAGGTATACAAATAGGAAAAGGGGTACATCAAGGTTGTATATTGTCACCCTGCTTATTTAACTTATATGCAGAATACATCATGAGAAATGCTGGGCTGGAAGAAGCACAAGCTGGAATCAAGATTGCCAGGAGAAATATCAATCACCTCAGATATGCAGATGACACCACCCTTATTGCAGAAAGTGAAGAGGAATTAACAAGCCTCTTGATGAAAGTGAAAGAGGAGAGTGAAAAAGTTGGCTTCAAGCTCAACATTCAGAAAACAAAGATCATGGCATCTGGTCCTGTAACTTCATGGGAAATAGATGGGGAAACAGTGGAAACAGTGGTAGGCTTTATGTTTTGGAGCTCCAAAATCACTGCAGATGGTGATTGCAGCCATGAAATTAAAAGACGCTTACTCCTTGGAAGGAAAGTTATGACCAACCTAGATAGCATATTCAAAAGCAGAGGCGTTACTTTGCCAACAAAGGTCCGTCTAGTCAAGGCTATGGTTTTTCCAGTAGTCATGTATGGACATAAGAGTTGGACTGTGAAGAAAGCTGAGCACCGAAGAATTGATGCTTTTGAACTGTGGTGTTGGAGAAGACTCTTGAGAGTCCCTTGGACTGCAAGGAGATCCAACCAGTCCATTCTAAAGGAGATCAATTCTGGGTGTTCTTTGGGAGGAATTATGCTAAAGCTGAAACTGCAGTACTTTGGCCACCTCATGCGAAGAGTTGACTCATTGGAAAAGACCCTGATGCTGGGAGGGATTGAGGGCAGGAAGAAAAAGGGATGACAGAGAATGAGATGGCTGGATGGCATCACCGACTACATGGACATGAGTTTGAGTGAACTCCGGGAGTTGGTGATGGACAGGGAGGCCTGGCGTGCTGCAATTCATGGGGTCGCAAAGAGTCGGGCACGACTGAGCGAATGAACTGAACTGAACTGAACTGATACATAATATATCCTCTCCCTTTTGAACCTCCCTCCCATTTTCCACCCCATCCAACCCCTAGAGATTGATACAGATAAAATACTATCTATTTTACACATGGTAATTTCCATACATCTCACCTTCTCCTCTCCTCTCCCCACGGGCATAAGTCTATTTTCTATGTCTATTTGTTCACTGCTGCCTTGAAAATAAATTCTTCAGTACCATTTTTCTAGATTCCATATATATGCATTAGAACACAATATTCATCTTTCTCTTTCTGACACTTCTCACTCTGTATAATAGGTTCTAGGTTCATCCACCTCATCAGAACTGACTCAAATGTGTTCCTTTGTGTGGCTGAGTAATATTCCATTGTGTATATGTACCCCAACTTCTTTATCCAATCATCTGTCAATGGACATCTAAGTTGCTTCCATGTTCTAGCTATTGTAAATAGTGCTGCAATGAACACTGTGTATTTTTCAATTCTGGTTTCCTCAGGGTATATGCCTAGGAGTGGGATTGCTGGGTCATACGGTGGTTTTATTCCTAGTTTTTAAAGAAATTTCCATACCATCTTCCATAGTGGCTGTATCAATTTACATTCCCACAAAGAGTGCAAGAGCATCCCCTTTTCTCCACACTGTCTCCAGAATTTATTGTTTGTAGACTTTGTGATGATGGCCATTCAGACCAGTGTGAGGTGATATATTTTACTGGAGTTACTCCTGTAGGTGTGGAGTGCCTGTGTGACTGACTCCAGCCCATCCATGAGTCAGACTGATAACAGGGATCCATCATGGCCCCAAGTCCCAGGAACACCAAGCAGGTGTTCACCATGGACCACAGGTACATCAGCAACGTAGTGTGGCCCAAAGTCTCATGTAGACAAGACTTGTGGGAAAGAGGAAGTAAGCAGGGTTAGAAAGATGCAAAATCTTTCCATTCATTGAGAAAATAGTAAATTAAAAAGAAAAAGATTTGAATAATATGACTCCACAGATGCAGTGAAACAGAGAGCTTGGTGCTGCCTGGAGAGGTTGAAGCTGTGCTATGTAGTGGAGCGGTGGTATGTGAAGATGGAGAGAGACCGAAAGGACCCTAACAGGTGCCTTTTCATATACTCCAGCCAAACTGATCCTTCCAGACTACTCACATCTTGAGTTTGGAATTCTTTGATTTCTAGCAAAGGTGTCAGAAAAACGTTTATATGGATTCCTATAGTGTCTATCTGTGAGGGAAGGGGAATACCAGGGTAAGGATAAGATATATATATATATATATATACACATATGTGCACATTCTAAGCCAAAAAGCCATCCTCTCAGTCCATGAACAAAGGTGAGGAGGATCTGACAAGGAACTCAACAGAATTTTCAACCCCATGAGTCTAAATCATTGCTTTCTGCCGGAAGTTGTAGAATGACAGGATAAACATTATGAAGTAAATATTGCACACAATGGGGAGGGAAATAGCTGTGCAATTTCCATTAATGCTAATGAGACTTTGGTGGTTAATTTTCCGTGCCTTATGCTGAATATTTGCTCCAATTAGTTATATGAAGCTTGTGCCACACTGCTCCTTGACCAAGTTTTCACTTTTGGGGAGGGGTGCAATGGGGAGTGGGTAATTGTCCTCATCGTTTCCTCGGATTTCAAATAGTGAAGGTAAGGCTGAAGTCTAATCATATTGTTTTCTCCTGCAGATGAAAAGTCTCTGAGAAACTAATACTTTGTCAAAACTTTTGAAGTGCACACCCCCTTGAAAATCATTGTTTTCATTAGTAAGCTACCTGCTGGGGCATTCTCTTAGAGGAGACAGGTTTATTTTCATTTATTTATTTCACTCCAAAGAATGATTTCATCTCTATTCTCATTAGACCTAGAGTTTGGTTTAACATCCCTATTACTTCCATGATGATGCTCCAGATAATAGGAAATTAGAGAAGACGTAGGAGAGAGTTTTAGAGGAGTACAATTGGATGAAACAGTCCATTGCAAGCTTTTATTCCTGTGTACCAGAGAGGGTTTGCTGTTTTGTTCCTAAGAAATACATGTATATCTCATTTATGGCACCTCTCATGCCTGTCTTATATATAAGTAGGAAGAGAGGGCAGATTTTTTTTCAGTAAGCTTGTGAGAAAGACATATGAAAATGGGGATAAATAAAACCCAGCCTTCAAGCTGGATTCATGTGGTTTTGTGGGTCAAGAAGCACCTAGAGCATCAACAGAGGGGACCACAACGTCGTGTGCTCCGGAACAAAGAGAATGAGGACTATCTAACCCTGGATGTTGGGGAAAGGACTTGATAAATACACATTCAAATAGGCTGCCTTGAGGCTTTATTTCAAACATTTCTGTTAACCTCACAGCTCTTCTTCAGGACAGAAGTGGGGTCTGGTAGATGTGAGAACACAACTGTTGATCATAAATCAGAAAAGAATTACTAAATTTTGATTGAGAAACATATTCTAGCAGAAAACTACAAACTGTTCCTCCAATGCATATTCCCTATAACAAACAAAACCGAAATTATCTTATTGAAACCTGAAATAAAGAATCCTAAAAATGTATTAATAAGTAAGAGAAGATAAGTAAAACCAGTTGTTTAATATCTGTCCTGATATACATAAGACATGCAAAATGTCACTAATACAGACTTCAGTTAATAGATATGCAATGAATATAGGCTGAATATATTAATGGATAGTCTCAAAGCATGTCACCCTTAGATGGGAAGATATTATTTTCAAACCTTCTTAATAGGTCTAGAAAAATAACCTGCCATCACAGAAGAGGCATTTTTCCATGTCCTAATCATCAGATTCGGAGAAGACAATGGCACCCCACTCCAGTACTCTTGCCTGGAAAATCCCATGGATGGAGTAGCCTGATAGGCTCCAGTCTATGGGGTCGCTAAGAGTCAGGCACGACTGAGCGACTTCATTTTCACTCTTCACTTTCATGCATTGGAGAGGGAAGTGGCGACCCACTCCAGTCTTCTTGCCTGGAGAATCCCAGGGACAGAGGAGCCTGGTGGGCTGCCGTCTATGGGGTCGCACAGAGTTGGACACAACTGAAGCGACTTAGCAGTAGCAGCAGTAATCGTCAGATTTCTCTTTCTTCTTCATAAAATAACTCAATTTACCTTTACTATATCTACAGTAATCACAGCTAACTTGTATTGAATGGTTCCTATACGTCAAGCAGTGTTTCCCAGGTGGCTCAGTGGGTAAAGAACCTGCCTGCAATTCAGGAGATGCTTGGAGATATGGGTTTGAGTCCTAGGTCAGGAAGATTCCCCTGGAGGAGGGCATGGCAACACACTAGAGTATTCTTGCCTGGATAATCCCATGGACAGAGGAGCCATCAGGCTACAGTCCATAGGCTGCAAAGAGTCAGACACAACTGCTGAAGCAACTCAGCACAGCACAGCACAGCATATGTCAGGCAGTACTCTAAGCATCTTATAGGTATTGACATAGTTAATCTTCCTAGTAATTATATAATGCAAATATTACTATTATTATCATTTTATAAGTGTAAAAAATACAGCATAGAGAGTCTTGGTAGCATGCTCAAAGTCACTAGTCATTTAAAAAATTAGGATTTGAACCCAAGATGCCTGACTCCAGATCCCCTTCCTTCCTTTCTTTCCTTCTTTTTTTTTTAACAATTTATTTTTATTTTTTTTAAATAACACCAAAAACATTTTGCATTGGAGTATAGCCAATTAACAATGTTGTGACAGTTTCAGGTGAACAGTGAAGGGACTCAGCCATATATATACATGTATCCATTCTCCCCTAAACCTCCCTTACATCCAGGCTGGCACATAACATTGAACAGAGTTCAATGTGCTATTCAACAGGTTTTTGTTGATTACCCATTTTAAATATAGCAGTGGGTACTGACCTTCCCAAAGTCCTTACCTATCCCTTCCCCTCAATAACCATGAGTTTGTTTTCTAAGTCTGTGAGTCCTTCTTTCTTTAATAAGAGCATCTTTGAAATATAATTCACATACTGTTGTGGGATTATTGTGTTCTCCTCCAAAATTCATATGTTCAGTTTTTAACTCCTGCTACTTCAGAATGTGATCATATTTGGAGACACGGCTTCACAGAAGTGATTACATTAAAATGCATTCATTAGGATGGCCCTAATTTAATATGATTGCTGTCTTTATATGAAGAGGAAATGAGGACAAAGGTAGATATGGGGGAAGACAACGCGGGGACACCGGAGGATAAAACAGCTATCTGTAACCTAGGAAGAAAGGCCTGGAATGGATTCATCCCTCACAGGCCACAAAAGGATCCAATCCTGCTGATACCTTGATTTTGGCCTTGTAGTCTCCAAAACTATGAGAAAATATATATTTCTATTTTTTAAGCCACCCAGTATGTGATATTTTGTTACTGTTGCCCTACCAAACTAATACACATACCATCCACTTTACTTACTTAACATTTACAATTACCTACTTAACATGTACAATCCAGTTTATGTCTATTCACTACAGTTGTACAACCATCACCACAAACATTTTTAAAACAACTCATCACCCATCAGAAATCCCTGCTCATAAGCTGTCATTCCTCATCCACAGCCCCTAGCAACCACTAGCCTACTTCCTGTCTCTATGGAGTTGCCTATGCTGGACATTTCATAAAAATAAATGATACAATATGTGGCTTTTTGTATCTGATTTCCTTGACTTAGAACCCACTTTGTTAACAAATATGTGATACTGTCTTACTGCCTCACCTCTTTATTCTTAACTTGTCATTATATGACAATCAATTTCTAACCATTACTGTTAACACATAGACAAAGTCAAAGGCACTCTGAAATAATAAACCTCAGACAAATCACTGAAATGTATAACTGCATGGAGGAGTGACGGCAGTGCGAGCCAGTAATAAAATGCACCAAAAATGTAAAAATGTGTACATAAAAATTAATCTAGAATATATTGACATTTCTCCTGAACCTTGTCTGCATTTCTGGGGTCTTTAAATGCCTTCAAAGAATTTCAGTTGCCCCTCTTTGTTTCAGGCTTCTCATATGGAGCTAGTTGTTGGTAAAGAATTCGCCTGCCAATGCAGGAGACGTAAGAGACGCAGTTCAATCCCTGGGTTGGGAAATTCCCTGGAGAAGGGTATGGAAACTCACTCCAGTATTTTTACCTGGAGAATCCCATGGACAGACAAAGCCTGGAAGACTACAGTCCATAGGGTCACAAAGAATCAGACACAACTGAAGCAATTTAGCACACACTCCTTGTTTACTGCCTATCAGGGATATAGGTAAAAAGAGACCCTTGGGAAAGAGAAAAATGAAAGACCTATTCATTTATAGACCTTCAGACCCATTTTGGGCAACTCTGCCCATGAAATGCTCTGTCCTCTATAATCTATTACTTACAGATTAGTTAACATCATGGCTTAGAGGCATGAAAGTGGGTATCAGTTCTGTGGGTTTATCTGGAAGGAATGTGATACAGAAGGGAAAACTTGTTTTCCTTAAATTATAAAGAAATAAATAACTGTATGGATCAAGCTTTCATTTTGCTTGTGCTTGAATTTTAGCCTCATCTGACTGTGAAAACCCAAGTGTGAGACTCATTTGGTGTGATGGTGGATGAAACTAGTAGCTTAGCCTACTCTATATGATCTAGGGACACCATATGTTCATAAGATCAGATCTCCCTGGCAAATGTGTGGGAGAGAAAAATGAAACATGGCATGCAGAATAGGAAGTAAGGGAGAGCAGTAATCATCACACAACTTCACACAGTTCCAGAGCTTGTAGGGGTGTCTTTTGACATTCTTAGGTCATAGAAAGACTGAGAAAATACTCTGGAAATAGTATTAACTTCTCTGCACATTTCTTTCAAGAAACAGATCTTTATAAAACATCTATTGTATATCCCTGCCCCAAGCCAGGCACCGGACTTGAGACAAGCAGCCAAGAAAACACTGTCCTGGAACTTGAGGATTTTGTAGAAAACATCAACACTTTTGATACAAACAGTAAAGAATTCCATTAAAAGAGCAAGCCAGGAAGGCTACTGGAGAAAACAGATAAAATTTAGCACAAATGGTCAGGAATCTATTCGTCTCATAATAGAAATCAAACTAAAAAAGAAATGTATTTTTTAACCAAAACCCCAGGAATATTGCTGGTTTCAAGCATGTCAGGATCCAAATGTGCAAATGATATCCTCATTTTTGTCACACTTTCACACTCTCTACCTCCATCCCTATCTCAGCACTCATCTCCTCACAGGTTCTTTCTTTTTCTGGAAACTCTTTTCATATGGCAGAAAGAGGGCCACTCCAATCTCTGAGCACACAGTCTTCACTGTGACCCCAGAGACAAACATCTTTCCTCTCCAGTTTCCACCTACCTAGTCTCTTAGAGGCAAGCTTACTGTGTCTGCTTGGACGTGATATCACCTTGTGGACAGAATACCATGAACAGAGGATGAGGGTACAACAGCCCGGCTGAATGCTTATCCCTGAAACCAAGAGTAGATGAGGCACTGTGACTGAGTCTCCTCATAACCCATGAGATGGAGAAGAGGCAATCAATAAGGCAACTGGAGAAGACACTTGAGAGTCCCTTGGACAGCAGGAGATCAAACCAGTCAATTCTAAAGGAAATCAACCCTGAATATTCATTGGAAGGACTGGTGTTGAAGCTGAAGTTTCAATACTTTGGCCACTTGATGTGTAGAGCCAACTCACTGGAAAAGACCCTGATACTGGGAATGATTGAAGGCAGGAGGAGAAGGGAACAACAGAGGATGAGATGGTAGGATGGCATCACCAACTCAATGGACATGAGTTTGAGCAAACTTCGGGAGATGGTGAAGGACAGAGGAGCCTGGCGTGCTGCAGTCCATGGGGTCTCAGAGTCAGACATGACTTAACAATTGAACAACGACAATAAAAAGAAGAGTCCTGGGCAGACACAAGCGACACATATCCATCAGCTCAAGAAATTGAAAGAATTTTGAATAGGCAGAGAGATAGGGATAGAAAGCTAAGAAAGTATATAAATAATAATATGAATAAAATTATATCATAGACTAAATGCTTGTGCCTCTCCCCAAATTAATTTTGCTGATATTTGATTGTGGCACCTTTGGGAGGTAATTAATTCAGGAAAGCAGACTCCTTGTGAATGTAAAAAGTGTCTCATAAAAGAGATCCCAGAGCACTCCCTTGCCCTTCTATCATGTGAGGATACAGCAAAAAGATGGCCATCTACGAACCAAGAAACAGAACTACGAATCTACTGGAGCTTTGATTGGGCTTCCTAGACTCCAGAACTGTGAAGAATAAATTTGTTATTTATTAGCTACTCTGTCTATGGTATTCTGTTACAGCAGTCTCAAATGGACTGAGAAAGTTAAAAGGGATAGATGAGAATGGTATGTGCGTTTGGGGTGGGAAGGAGGAAATGAGTGGAAAATTAATTATTAAAGGAAAATCTAAGTATGGATAATGTAACATTTTCTCTTCTTGTTACTTCTCACACTTCTTGTCCTTACAAGACAAACTAAGAAAACCTTTGTTGAAGCTCTGATGAGCACAAAAACTAAGCTAGTTGATCTAGCATAAGATGTGTGGCTACCTTTGTAAAGTTCGTAGCCTAATTACAGACACAAGATACACACACACACAAAAGGCTGTCTAGTGATGGGTGCTAACAGATTAACACACAACCAAGGTTAGTATGCCAAGATAAATCTGCCTTTTCAACACAGCCCTGGCTTGGGGTTAAGAGTCGATATGAAGAAACCAAGCCTTTTGATCTTCCTGTTGGAGCCCCACTGAACCAAGGAGGGCCTTAGTGTGCAGCCTCTTCCCCAACCTGTGAAGGTCAGATTGTAGTTCAGAAAGAATCCTGGTGACATAAATTATGTAAAACAACCACTTGAGGGTGTTAAGCTGAACTGAAGTCTGAATTTAACTGCCCAGCAAATCACTGAAAAGGGACTATAGTAATATCTTTAATAGATGATATAAATACTTTGGGCATAAAACTGCCTATTCTACTTATTTCCATTACAGCAATCTCCTCCCTCTTTCAGACCTGATTAGGACAGATAAACAGGCTCTCAAGCATCTGCTTTCTGGGCATGTGGATTTTTCCTAAGTGCACTGCCTTCTCCTGCAAACTTATATATTTGGGTTTAATAGCACACAATGCAGGCTGTTTTGCAGAAGACACTAGGATTACTAAAGTTCATAAATTCCTATGTTGGATACCATTCTGGTTTGATACAAAATGTGTCAAAATCTAGTCTGATCCTAAGTCATCCTCTAAGCTCCATCTCCATGCTACTCAACCCAATTCCTACCTCTTTTGATGACCTTGAGCCCATGAATTTGTCTAAACTCCTATTCTGACTATAATGGTCAGCCTTGTGGGGTAATTTTCCATGATTGCATCTTTGGACCCAAAGTTGAATAAAGGAGGGATTGTCTGAATCTGAGACACTGTTTTATTTTTATAGTTCAAGGTGTGCCAAAATGTCTTGGGAGGCAGCATGGAGGAACAAAATAGGCAGGGTCTTGAAGGTACAGGAATTCAGTCTTGAAACCATTTTTCTCTCTGAACCAGTTTTGTTTTGTTTTGTTTTGTTTTCTGTAAGATGGGAATAACTCCACCCAACTCCTAATTGTAAGAATTCAAGTGAAATAGTAAATGTTTTCTCCTTTCTTACTTTCTCTCTTTGTTTTGTTTTTCTTTTCATGATATCCATTGATGTGCCTTCTGGATGCATAATGAATACTGATGACAGGTTCAGCTGTTATAAAACGTGGAGTCATGTGCCATATCTCTTCTCCCTCTCTAAATTCCATCAACACTTAAATATTCAGCAAAGTCCTCATTCTTTAATTCTCCAATCATTATGGCTTTTACTATGTTCTACTGTCTCCAAGAACCCTTTGAACTCTATTTACTCAAATAGCTAATTACTTACCTTCCAAAATTTTACATCCATTATTTTTCCTTCTCCATGAAACTCCTTGATGGCACTTTTTGCCCTTTTGGTGTATTTCCTTATGATTAGAAAAGTACTAGTCCTTCAGTAGAAACAATAAATAGTTATTGATCAGCATAAACAAAAATAATATCAGAGTCAATAATGTTCCAAGAAGAAATTAGTAAATTATAACAGTGGAGACTACAAAAATTTGGTATGAGTCAAACACTCTTCTGCTTTACACAGATTATCTTCTTGAAACAAAAGCTTAAATATATAGAAGCAAACATTAAGATACTCTTAGGAAGCGGAGAAAGCAGTTATTGGAATTTTTTCAAGACAAAGGCTTTGTAAAGGAGATAAAAATTTTGAAAAACTTCAAATGGTTCTAGTTGCAAGGGTACAACTAGAAATGGCTTGCAGAACTTTAGATAATGCTATTTTCTTATAATATATGGGCCATCAATCAGCTGGAAATGCATAAAATATAGCTAATTCCTTAGGGGCCACTTTCTCAGCCTAATGGTGGTGCTTCTCAGATTTCTGTGTTCCCTCCCATCTGTGACCACATAGATAAGCACTTCTGTGAATGCTTCTGCCTTTTTTGTGGTTTACCAAACATAGGATTTTGTTTCTAACTAAATTTTAACTTTCTTTCATAGAAAGACTTTTCCCATCTTCAAAAAACCTAATGCAGACCTGAGACTACACAGATAGCATGCAACAAATTTTTTGTTAGACTTATTCAATTTCATCCATTCCAAATATCACTGCAAAATCCAGATATATCTCAAAAGCCCACTATCTGTCAGTAAGGAAACACGTGACAGAGTGCCAATAAAAACAGCAATTCCTTTTCTAAAGTCCTCTAGGAAGTGAAACCGTGTTGCACAGTAGAGCATAACAATCTGAAATCCTAAATACAAAGCAAGGCTCCCCCACACACTGGCATCTGGTTGCTAAGAGAGGACTTAGTATCCTGTCCTTCGATGCCTGAGTACACTTTCTATTACACTAATTTAAATGAAAATCCCAAGGGGAGAACATGACCCTAAAGATTTATCTGATGATATGGCCATATTAGATCCTCTCAAATCCTTTAATTTGCAAAAAGTCCCAAAGTCGGTGAACCAAACAAATAGCAGTTCTCTCCCCATGCTGTGTAACTCAGGTGATATTTATGGACAAGGAAAAGTTCTGTGTTCAGCAATTTCCTAATCAACTAAGAACAAATGGAGAAAGCAAATCCATGAAATAGGAAAGGGCAAGACCACCGAGCTATGACTTAAAAGGCAGCAGGGAAATGTTAGTGCCATTGTGCGGCTCAGCCTCCTGCCCCAGTCCAGATGCATTCATCAGAGATGCTACAGAAGCTGAAACTTGAGGAAATCGCCTGAGGATCTTAAAGCTGTAGGCTTCCCCCAGAGGCCTATAGAAGAGGGCCCTGCAAAGGAAAGCAGGGGCAGGGGGATGTGGGGGATAGAGGGGTAGACAGGTGGAGGGAGTGGGGGAGTTGGGGGTAGGGGGTCAAAAAGCCTCAAATATCCCTGTCTCCTGGATTCTTTTTTTCTAATGGGATGTGATTTATCATTGACTATCACTGATTTACCATTATCTAATGGGATGTGATTTATCTGGTAATAAATTCAAATTTTAAAAATCATTTAAAGACATGTACTACCTGTATGTGAGAGAAGCTGCAGACCCTCCAAAGCAGATGTGGCCCTTCTTCAAAACATGAGATATTTCAGAAGCTGGCTTTTGGTTTTGCTTTTGCCTCTGCTTATGAATGAATTGTCCTTCATCTGGACTATCGTCTCCTCCACTTTTCTGTCTTCACTAGGTCTGCCTCTGGAATGTTCCAGGCAGATGAACCATATACTGCTGTTATTTTCCAGCTGCATTGGAAAAAATCTATTTCATGCCATGGAATTCTGCAGGAAAACCTTCCCTAAAATATGACTTAACTGCCTCCTGAATCCCAAATTATTTCTTCGATTCTTTGGTTCATAGAAAAGCAAATAACCTGCTTCGTCTTTATGACTATGTTTTTATTTTCAGATTCAAAAGTAGAAAAAGACTTCTGAAGTTAAGGAATACAACGATAGAATCTCTCCACACAGTGAGCATGTGAAGGTACAAGAATGAGGGGACATCAGAGATCAAAGAAAGGAAGAGAACGGTTCTCTCTCCTTTCAACTTCCTCCTGTTTCTCACATGGGGTCTGTGCCCCAGAGAACTGGGGCATCTGCACAGTGGCTCGCACCCTCTCCTGCAGTGTGCTGGCTGAGGAAAAGGTAGCCCCACAGACTCTAAATTAGTTTTTTGCTTCCTTTCCATTTCACCCAGTAAGGTAATTATGAGTTGTGTAGCATGGAAAGGCAAAAATAATCTGCTGAATGGATATTTGCTTTCTTTGAGACGTAAATTCAAGTTTATTTAGGTTGGTTTAAAACCTGTTTTTTCATCTCTTTTTCTCTTTGGCACTTGAAACTCAAATGTAGAATCACTTTTTTTAGATTTCTCTTTTCAGTGTGAATGAGTGTATTAACTTGGCAAGTTTCTATGATCTCAAGTTTCCTAGATTCTCCATGAAGAGATGTATATTATTCCCTACTGGTTGCAAATTATGCAAATAGGACTGGAAAGATTATTCACAACTTATTATGGCCATAACTTTCCAACTACTCTATATCTGTTCATTTTTGCAAGAAGATGGAGGTGAGACAAGAAAATTCATGGACAGGCTAGTTTGGTCAAATAATCAGTTTTTTCTTCTTCTTTTTCTTTTCTTTTTTTTTTTTTTGTGGAAACTTTAGAACAAGACAATAGACAGGTATGGAGCACAATATCTCAGAGTGGACTCGAATCTAAGCAGCTGTGCAGTTAAGAGCATGACAAGTCCTGAAGCAAGTAGTGGAGGTCAGCAAAGACAAAAGTTAAAATCTGGAATTCTTTTCAGAGTAACTGGAAAACCAAACAGCAGCCAAGTCAAAGATTCTTTTTCATCAGCATATAAAGATCTATCTGATGATTAAAAACAAAAAGATATTGCAGAAACAGTCAGGAAAAGGCACTGATTATAAGAACATTGTTTTTTTTTATTTATTTATTTTAATTGGAGGCTAATTACTTTACAATATTTTAGTGGTTTTTGCCTTACATTGACATGAATCAGCCATGGGTGTACATGTGTCCCCCATCCTGAACCCCCCTCCCACCTCCCTCCCCATCTCATCCCTCAGGGTCGTCCCAGTATTGTTTTGGTTTTTTAAACGAGTTTGGTAATGAGAGAAAATATAAAATAGCAGGATATTTTAATGAGGAGAGTGAAAGCAAAGTCAGCTATGGCCACTAACTAAGATGAAACCAGTCCAGTAAATGGGCTTCTCAGATGGCTCAGTGGTAAAGAATCCGCCTGCCAAAACAAGAGATCCGGGAGATGCGAGTTCTATCCCTGGCTCTAGAAGGTCCCCTGGAAGAGGAAATGGTAATCCACTCCAGTATTCTTGCCTGAGAAATCTCATGGACAAGAGGAGTTTGCGGGCTACAGTTCACAGGGTCACAAAGAGCCGGATGTGACTTAGCAACTAAGCTTGCAGCATGCAGTCCAGTAAATACTGACCTATGTCTCCAAATATTCATCACAGAGTCCTTCACACCACCCTAGATTCCTACCTCAAAGCACGGTTGAAGAACATTTGCTATCAAGACAAAGAATATCAATTTTTACCCTTCTCATTTCTGATTTTTGTGGCTGAAGGTTCTGACTAAAACAGTGTGTGTCTAGGGTATGTAGGAGCAGAATCTTGACAGGAGATCTAGAGGGACTATAGAAGAATGTTCTGGGACAAACCCTACACTAAAAGAGACATTGAGATCACTAGCTCCAATGCCTGCTTGAACTGCTTTAGGGCAATGAAGGAGTTTTCATGCTGTAGATGAAGCTCTCTAGGCTCAGAGACATTCCTGGGGCAAGGAAGGATGGGGAAAGACTAGAATCAAAGAGTCCCATGTCTCAGTTAGGACCAGGGTCTTCCCACTGTGCCACACGTCCACCTTTGCAGTGTGTGGTGAGAAGACCTCCTCACATTTACAGAAACTTTAAAATCAATTAGTGTGTTGGCTCCAGAGGAGATATTGTAACCTGTTCAGAGTAATAAAATCAGCAATGCACAGTATTACTTTCCTCTATGAGGAGCTTGAATAAATAAGACATTTATAAAAATGAGTGGAAAATCTGAAATGAATATCCCAAGAACCATGAAAAAATAAGCTAAGAGAAATTGAATTTTCTTTGAGCCTCTGAGAGAGGTGGTGGTTGAGGATTTTATACATAATTTATAAGGAAAATTGTCCCGTTCATTCAGGTATACACCATATCAGTTTGTGGGAAAGATTAAGCAAGCTGTCTTTTTTTTTTAATTGAAATCAAATATAGGTATGAGAGAAAATGAATTCTGAATAAAGAAGAATACAATGAGTCACATGGCCAAAGTCTTATCAGAATTTACATGAGAGTCTTTTTTTCTTTTTAACTGAGTAGCTTTGAATTTATTTATTGATCAGTAATAACAAAAGCTCCTCAAAGTCTCACTTAGTGCTAAATCTTCCTGTTCTTACTTTTCCTCCCCTCTGAGGAAAGCTAGGCCTTGGCATAAATCTAACACATACTTCTTTGGATACCTATGATTTCAGCAGCATCAGTAAAGTACTCAGAGCTGGTCTCTTAAAATGTTATAATCAAGTCCATCCTTGGAAATTTTTTACTCTGAGAGGAATATTTAAATTGCTAGTACACCCAGAAACACTGGAATAACCTCCACCAAGGCATTGTTAGGTGCTTCTCTGATAGCTCATCTGATAAAGAATAAGCCTGCAATGTCGGAAACACTGGCTCAATTCCTGGGTCTGGAAGATATTCTGGAGAAGGGATAGATATCCACTCCATTAAAGATACTCCACTCCATTGAGTTTTCTTGGGCTACCCTTGTGGCTCAGCTGGTAAAGAATCCACCTGCAATGTGGGAGACCTGGGTTTGATTTCTTACAAATAGATGAGAAAAGAAGGGAAGCTAAAGGCAAAGGAAAAAGAAAAGATACACCCACCTCAACGCAGAGTGTCCAAGAATAGCAAGGAGATATAAGAAAACCTTCCTCAGTGATCAGTGCCAAGAAATCATGGAAAAGAATAGACTGGGAAAGACTAGAGATCTCTTCAAGAAAATTAGAGATACCAAGGGAACATTTCATCCAAAGATGGGCTCAATAAAGGACAGAAATGGAATGAACCTAACAGAAGCAGAAGATAAAAGAAAAAGTGGCAAAAAAGATGGACCTTTGTTGGTAAAGTAATGTCTCTGTTCTTTAATATGCTGTCTAGGGTGGTCATAGCTTTTCTTCCAAGGAGTAAGCGTCTTTTAATTTCATGGCTGCAATCACCATCTGCAGTGATTTTGGAGTCCAAGAAAGTAAAGTCTCTCAGTGTTTCCATTGTTTCCCTATCTATTTCCATGAAGTGATGGGACTGGATGCCATGAACTTAATTTTTGAATGTTGAGTTTTAAGCCAGCCTTTCGCTCTCCTCTTCCACTTTCACCAAGAGGCGCTTTAGCTCCTCTTCACTTTCTGCCATAGGGTGGTGTCATCTGCATATCTGAGGTTTATTGGTATTTCTCCCAACAATCTTGATTCAAGCTTGTGCTTCCTCCACCCAGGCATTTTGCATGATGTACTCTGCATATAAGTTAAATAAGCAGGGTGACAATATACAGCTTTGATGTACTTTTTCCTAATTTGGAGCCAGTCTGTTCCATGTCCAGTTCTGTTGCTTCTTGACCTGTACACAGATTTCTCAGGGGGCATATAAGATGGTCTTGTATTCCCATTTATTGAAGAATTTTCCACATTTTGTTGTGATCTACATAATCAAAGGCTTTAGCATAATCAATAAAGCAGAAGTAGATGTTTTTCTGGAATTATCTTGCTTTTTCAATGAGCCAATGGGTGTTGGTAATTTGATCTCTGATTCCTGGTATATGCACAGTACATCATGGGATATGCCAGGCTGGATGAAGCACAAGCTGTAACCAAGATTGCCTGGAGAAATATCAGTAACTTCAGATATGCAGATGACACCACCCTTATGGCAGAAAGCAAAGAAGAACTAAAGAGCCTCTTGATGAAAGTAAAAGAGGAGAGTGAAAAAGTTGGCTTAAGACTCGGCATTCAGAAGAAAAAAAAAAAAGATCATGGCATCTGGTCCCATCACTTCATAGCAAATAGATGGGGAAACAACGGAAACAGTGAGAGACTTTATTATCTTGGGCTGAAGAATCACTGCAGATGGTGACTGAAGCTATGAAATTAAAAGATGCTTGCTCTTTGGAAGAAAAGATATGACCACTCTAGACAGCATATTAAAGAACAGAAACACTACTTTGCCAACAAAGGTCCATCTAGTCAAAGTTATGGTTTTTCCAGTAGTCATGTATGGATGTGAGAGTTGCACTATATAGAAAACTGAGCACTGAAGATTTGATGCTTTTGAACTGTGGTGTTGGAGAAGACTCTTGAGAGTCCCTTGGACTGCAAGGAGATCCAACCAGTCCATCCTAAAGAAAATCAGTCCTGAATATTCATTTGAAGGGCTGATGCTGAAGCTGAAACTCAAGTACTTTGGCCACCTGATGCAAAAAATTGATTCACTGGAAAAGATCTTGATGGTGGGAATGATTGAAGGAAGGAGGAGAAGGGGATAACAGAGGATGAGATGGTTGGATGGCATCACCGACTCTATGGATATGAGTTTGAGCAAGCTCCAGGAGTTGGTGATGGATAGGGAAGCCTCGCATGCTGCAGTCCATGGGATCACAAAAAGCTGGACATGACTGAGCAACTGAACTTAATCGAACTGAAAGCATTGGTGGTGGTGGTGGTGGTGGTGGTTTAGTGGCTAATTCATATCCGACTTTTGCAACCCCATGGACTGTAGCCTGCCAGGCTCCTCTGCCCATGGAATTCTCCAGGCAATAATACTTGAGTGGGTTGACATTTCTGTCTCCAAGGGATCTCCTAACCCAGGAATCAACCCCAGATCTCCTCCCCTGCAGATAGATTCTTTATCAACTGAGCTACAAGGGAAGCCCATTGGTGACTTCCTCTAAACTACGCATTAAAAGGATTCAAGGAGGCTAGATAAGCAGAAAGGACATGGACTTTGAAAGGACGTGTATAAGCATATTAACTGAAAGTTAGGAAAAAGGAAAACTAGATTTTGATGCTTCAATTTTGCTATAGGACCTCAGAATAGGCCCAAAAACCTAAACTAGAAATCTTCATAGGAAGTATCTATCATTTACCATGGCCTCTGTTTATCATGAGCCCTTATCTCATCCCTCTTCTCCATCACAGAAACATCATTCTGATAGCCCCTTGGACCACTGTGAATGCCTCCAGCAGTGGTGGCAAGTAGGCATTAACCTATATGCCATTCCCATGTCAGGTGTTCCCTTACCCATTGCTGTCTGGTTATTCTGGATTTCGGCCCTAGTGGAACTGAAGAGTTAATATATATTTATCTCCCTTTGGGAAATCCACAAAAACTGCAACAAATCTACTTCTGCCAAGAAGCTTCAATACTAATGCTTAAAAGGAAAAAAAAAAAAAAGAAATCGCACAGTGATGCAGCTCTTCACAGTTCCCAAAACCCATTTATTTCTGTAATCATATAATATAAATTAAGCAAGGAGTTTTGTTATTCCAGGTTCACAGAGGAGGCTATAAGCCCTGAAACAGCCAATATCAGCTAAATTTTCCTGAAAGTTACTTTACATGTCAAGCACCTTTCTGAGCACTTTACACATATGACCCAGGGGTCAAGCCCAGGTCTCATGAATTGCAGGTAGATTCTTTACTATCTGAGCCACTAGGGAAGCCCAAGCAAGAGTTAAAAGTGAGGAAAATTTTCTCTCAAGGTTATACTTCCTAAGTGGCAGCCAGTGGACTACTTCTGTATCTAACTCCTCACCAAATGCACTTCCAACACTACCCTGATATTTACTGAAATGCAAACAATTGGGCTAAGGAACAGAATGATAGAACTCATCCTATATCTGGACTTAAACATGGGTTCCTTACCTGGAGGACTCTGCTTTGCAATGGAAATTTCCTATGAATCTCTTAGATTATTTCAAGGCATTCTATCTGGAAGAAATGAAATGGATTAAATGGGTCCCATTAAACTTATGGTAATTTTAGCCTTTCCAACTTCTGGCAATAGAACATCCAGTGTGAGTACAGGGTAAATTCCAATCTAGGGCTGCAGTTTTGATTGTCCTTTGTTATCAGCAGAGTGAATCATGCTAACCAAGATCTACAAAGAACAGTTTCTGCTGGCAACTTTGCCAGCAGACCCCCAATCAGACCCCCAATACACTCAGATTTTAGATTTCAACTCCAAAGTGGTTATTTGACAAAGCAAATTCATATCAACAAAATTAAGCCATGTCATTTTGTTAATAATGATGATTGCTATTCTTCAAAGAATTGGCTTGCATTATCCAGTATACTTGTTTGGTTGAAGAAAAGAAAACTGAATAAATTCATTTTTTTTTTTTAATTTTTTTCTCTAATTTTATTTTATTTTTAAACTTTACATAATTGTATTAGTTTTGCCAAATATCAAAATGAATCCGCCACAGGTATACATGTGTTCCCCATCCCGAACCCTCCTCCCTCCTCCCTCCTCCCTCCCCATACCATCCCTCTGGGCCGTCCCAGTGCACCAGCCCCAAGCATCCAGCATCATGCATCGAACCTGGACTGGCAACTCGTTTCCTACATGATATTTTACATGTTTCATTGCCATTCTCCCAAATCTTCCCACCCTCTCCCTTTTATTTACAAAGTCAAGTCAACAAATTTAACCAAGTTGTCAGGTAGATGTTAGCCTCAGTCGACGTCCTACTCTGGAGTGGTCAGAGGGGGAGATTTAGGTTCTAACTGAGAGCCTCCCCAGCCTGTTCTGTGCTCTGTTTTGAACAGTGATGCTGAGGCTGCTCCTGTCATACACAGCAAAGGCTCTGAACAAGTCAACCACAACCTGTCAAATGCTGTTACATAGATTCTCAAGAAAGTGGCCTGAGATGGCTCTAAAATATGAAATTCATCTTCAAAGCACCAAAGTGAAGAAAAAAGACCTGAAATTAATCAATTAATTTTATTAAATTACCTTGATTCCCTAATCCAAGTGCTAAATTTGAAAGGGTTAGTCTAGTGGTGGTGTGTAAATTTATTTTTATAGACTTGACACTTTCTCCCTAAATGAAATACACTGTTTATCTATATTCTTGTGTTAAAAACATTATTCAATAAATTTCTCCCAAACAGGGAGAGCTTGTTACAGAGGCAATGGCAGTGGGTCTCCAGGGCCCAACAATGTTTCTCAAAGTATGACTCTAAAATCATACGTAAGAATCACCTGGTTGGGGAGGTGGAAGGAGAGCAGGGGGAGAATCCTTATTCAAGATGCAGATTCCTGGGCTCTAAACTCCGATCTACTGAGGTAAATAAACTCTGTGGAGACATCTCAATGTCAGCACATGCAACAAATCTCAAAGTCCTTGATATGTAGTAAAGTTTGAGAATTACTGGACAGGTTTTTGAGGTATCAGGGCAGTGAGGTCACAGGTGAGGGATGGACTGGCCTAAGGAAAGTTCTCCTGACAGAATTTCCTAAATGTCTTATGTTTCATTCAACCAAACAGGCCCAGGAGTCTGGAGAGAAAACCCTGTGAAAAGTGATGTAAGAAAGACAAGGGACCAGAGAAGCTGAGGTCCGGCAGCTTCTGCCCTGCCCCATGCTTGGGAGATGAGGGACCTCCCCATCAGGTTTTCAGCACAACCTGCAGTGTGAGGACATGATGTACTCCAAGACATGATAATATCTAGGAGGATATTATCCTCCTCCTCCACAGGAAGGAGGCCTGTGGAATATTGCCCTGAGCTTCATCTCTGCTTGAGAGGGGGATACAGAAGGCAACTGAGTTGAGAGCAGCAGGCTTTTTGCCCTAAATCCAGCCTGGCTTGAGGCACCCTGCCCTGCCCTGGTAGCTGAGGCCAGACATGGATTAAATGAGATTATGTATGTAAAGCATTTAATTATGATGCTTATTTGAAAGGTAGCTAATAAACAAAGTGTATGAGTGTGCTTTGAGAGTCTAGAACACTGAACAAATACAATATTTAGAAATAATAGAGAAGACTGTGATTCCAAAACAATTTAAAACTGTTATTAAACAATTAATAAAACTGTTAACAGTGGTTTGTGACTTGAGCTCCAAGAACCCTAGCAGTAGCTCTGAACTCCAATTTGTACCACCTACTTGCCTAATTTGGGTAGACAAGGCCCTGGGAGACAAAGCTCTAATCTTCTACTCCACTCCACTTGCTGAAAGTATTTCATGCTTTGATCTGAGAGTTTTTCAACTAAGAGTCTGAGAAATATTCTGCTAGAAGATAAATATTAAAAGGTCACTATGACTCTGGTAAGAAAAGTAGCAATATTCTAAGACATGATCTCCCCTGGGCCCAAATGGCCTTAAGACACAGAACTGTTGTCAGCCTTACTTACAATTTCTTTCCTGTTTTGTCTCCTGATGAGTAGAGTTGGAATCCCAAACCATGCTTAGTGTGAATGCAGTAGGTTTTAATGTTTTCAGCCTTGATCTGTCTCCAGTGAAGAGAGAGATACTGTGTTGACTCCAAGGGTTTACAATAAAACCCTCTAAATCTCTAGGTTCCCTAGGCTATGCTTTGTCACAAGCACAATAAATTGCCTCACAAAGAGCTAATACTTTGAATTACTGTCAGCACCAATTCTTATCTGCTAGCAACTGATAAAACAATCAATATGGTGTTTTGTGTATTTGTTTCCAAGGAGATAAGATGTGCTCAGAGTTATTGGAAAGGCCTCCTGGTCTCCTGGTCTCCTGGCAACAGTGAGGCCCTTAAGACAAAAGCCTTAAGAACCATCACCTGTGTTTGGTGACCTTGGATAAAATTCCTTATTTTTTGCCTAAAAGTTTCCCATCTGTAAAATGGGAGGAATAATAGTTAACCCAATCACCCAACCCAGGAATAAGTCAAATATAAAATACTAGAATAAGATAGGACAGAGGACTCCTAATTATTGGATATTGTTACTGTGTGATCTCAAATTAATGTGAACACCAGACTTGCTTGCCCTCCATCATTGTGCATTATAGTTATCTATTTACCTGTCTCACCTCTATTAAAATAGGCCTGTCTTGAGATTTGGAACAAGGTCTTAATTATCTTTGTCTCCATAGCACCAACACAGTATCTGCATGTTTTAGATACTCATTCATTATTAATAATGTATTTTTTAATATTGGTTTATTTATTTAATTTGGTTACATCAGTCTTAGCTGTGGCACGCAGAATCTTTGTTGCATCATGCAGATCCTTCACTGTGGCCCACAGACTCTGGCTGTGGTACAGGCTCCATTGCAGTGCATGGGCTTAGTCACTCCACTACACATGGGATCTTACTTCTCTGACCAGGGATCAAACTCAAGTACCCTGTGCTGCAAAGCAGGCTCCCAACTGCTGGACTACCAGGGAAGTCCTTTAATAATTTATTAAATGGAATAAAATAAGGAAAGAAATAAATGAATAGATTAATAAATAAAATATTAAACTATTAGCTCCATTTCCAAATCAACAGTCCCTTATAAAATATCCATGAGAAGTTCCCTAAGCCTAGAAATATGTGTTTCAAGGAATATGGTCATGATGACTGAAAAAATGTAGGAAAAATGTCCACTGGCATAACATTCCATTATTAATGGAACCAAAACTATTTACATGTTATCACTGTTAGTCATGTCATATTATCATATCAAGACCGGAACTCTCAAGTAATTTCTATATGCTATAGATATAAATTATTTTAACTCCAGGTACTTTTTTAGTCTAGAATCAGAAATGTCAAAATTGGCTTATAAATATTTATTGTTAAATATTTGCATGCCAATTTGTGCTTCATTATTCAACTTTATATTGATGCAAAATACATTCATTATTACATAGTAACACAGTTGTAAAGAATCTGCCTGCCAATGCAGGAGATGCAGTTTTGATCCCTGGGTTGGGAAGATCACCTGGAGTAGGAAATGGCAATCTACTCTAATATTCTTGCCTGGAAAATTCGATAGACAGAGGACAGTGGCAGGCTATAGTCCATGGGGTCACAAAGAATCAGACACAACTGAGCCACTGAGAATATAGCACAAAACCCACGTTGAATGTTAGGAAGGGCAGCGGTGAGGAGATACCCCTCATCCAAGGTAAGGAGCATTGGCTGCGCTTTGCTGGAGCAGCCGTGAAGAGATACCCCATGCCCAAGGTAAGAGAAACTCAAGTAAGAGGGTAAGTATTGCAAGAGGGCATCAGAGGGCAGACACACTGAAACCATACTCACAGAAAACTAGTCAATCTAACCACACTAGGACCACAGCCTTGTCTAACTCAATGAAACTAAGCCATGCCCGTGGGGCCACCCAAGATGGGCGGATCATGGTGGAGAGATCTGACAGAATGTGGTCCACTGGAGAAGGGAATGGCAAACCACTTCAGTATTCTTGCCTTGAGAACCCCATGAACAGTATGAAAAGGCAAAATGATAGGATACTGAAAGAGGAACTCCCCAGGTCAGTAGGTGCCCAATATGCTACTGGAGATCAGTGAAGAAATAACTCCAGAAAGAATGAAGGGATGGAGCCAAAGCAAAAAGAATACCCAGCTGTGGATGTGACTGGTGACTGAAGCAAGGTCCGATGCTGTAAAGAGCAATGTTGTATAGGAACCTGGAATGTCAGGTCCATGAATCAAGGCAAATTGGAACTGGTCAAACAAGAGATGGCAAGAGTGAATGTCGACATTCTAGGAATCAGCAAACTAAAATGGGCTGGAATGGGTGAATTTAACTCAGATGACCCTTATATCTTCTACTGCAGGCAGGAATCCCTCAGAAGAAATGGAGTAGCCATCATGGTCAACAAAAGAGTCCGAAATGCAGTACTTGGATGCAATCTCAAAAACGACAGAATGATCTCTGTTCGTTTCCAAGGCAAACCATTCAATATCACAGTAATCCAAGTCTATGCCCCAACCAGTAACGCTGAAGAAGCTGAAGTTGAATGGTTCTATGAAGGCCTACAAGACCTCTTAGAACTAACACCCAAAAAAGATGTCCTTTTCATTATAGGGGACTGGAATGCAAAAGTAGGAAGTCAAGAAACACCTGGAGTAACAGGCAAATTTGGCCTTGGAATATGGAATGAAGCAGGGCAAAGACTAATACAGTTTTGCCAAGAAAATGCACTGGTCATAGCAAACACCCTCTTCCAACAACACAAGAGAAGACTCTACACATGGGCATCCCCAGATGGTCAACACCAAAATCAGATTGATTCTATTCTTTGCAGCCAAAGATGGAGAAGCTCTATACAGTCAGCAAAAACAAGACCAGGAGCTGACTGTGGCTCAGATCATGAACTCCTTATTGCCAAATTCAGACTGAAATTGAAGAAAGTAGGGAAAACCACTAGACCATTCAGGTATGATCTAAATCAAATCCCTTATGATTATACAGTGGAAGTGAGAAATAGATTTAAGGGCCTAGATCTGATAGATAGAGTGCCTGATGAACTATGGAATGAGGTTCATGACATTGTACAGGTGACAGGGATCAAGACCATCCCCATGGAAAAGAAATGCAAAAAAGCAAAATGGCTGTCTGGGGAGGCCTTACAAATAGCTGTGAAAAGAAGAGAAGCGAAAAGCAAAGGAGCAAAGGAAAGATATAAACATGTGAATACAGAATTCCAAAGAATAGCAAGAAGAGATAAGAAAGCCTTCCTCAGGGATGAATGCAAAGAAATAGAGGAAAACAACAGAATGGGAAAGACTAGAGATCTCTTCAAGAAAATTAGAGATACCAAGGGAACATTTCATGCAAAGATGGGCTCGATAAAGGACAGAAATGGTATGGACCCAACAGAAGCAGAAGATATTAAGAACAGGTGGCAAGAATACACAGAAGAATGGTACAAAAAAGATCTTCATGACCCAGATAATCACGATGGTGTGATCACTGACCTAGAGCCAGACATCCTGGAATGTGAAGTCAAGTGGGCCTTAGAAAGCATCACTATGAACAAAGCTAGTGGATGTGATGGAATTCCAGTTGAGCTATTTCAAATCCTGAAAGATGATGCTGTGAAAGTGCTGCACTCAATATGCCAGCAAATTTGGAAAACTCAGTAGTGGCCACAAGACTGGGAAAGGTCAGTTTTCATTTCAATACCAAAGAAAGGCAATGCCAAAGAATGCTCAAACTACCACACAATTGCACTCATCTCACATGCTAGTAAAATAATGCTCAAAATTCTCCAAGCCAGGCTTCAGCAATATGTGAACTGTGAACTTCCTGATGTTCAAGCTGGTTTTAGAAAAGACAGAGGAACCAGAGATCAAATTGCAACATCCTCTGGATCATGGAAAAAGCAAGAGAGTTCCAGAAAAACATCTATTTCTGCTTTATTGACTATGCCAAAGCCTTTGACTGTGTGGATCACAATCAACTGTGGAAAATTCTTCAAGAGATGGGAATACCAGACCACCTGATCTGCCTCTTGAGAAATTTGTATGCAGGTCAAGAAGCAACAGTTAGAACTGGACATGGAACAACAGACTGGTTCCAAATAGGAAAAGGAGTGCGTCAAGGCTGTATATTGTCACCCTGTTTATTTAATTTATATGCAGAGTACATCATGAGAAACGCTGGACTGGAAGAAACACAAGCTGGAATCAAGATTGCCAGGAGAAGTATCAATCACCTCAGATATGCAGATGACACCACCTTTATGGCAGAAAGTGAAGAGGAACTAAAAAGCCTCTTGATAAAAGTGAAAGTGGAGAGTGAAAAAGTTGGCTTAAAGCTCAACATTCAGAAAACGAAGATCATGGCATCCAGTCCCATCACTTCATGGGAAATAGATGGGGAAACAGTGGAAACAGTGTCAAACTTTATTTTTGGGGGGCTCCAAAATCATTGCACATGGTGACCACAGACATGAAATTAAAAGACACTTACTCCTTGGAAGGAAAGTTATGACCAACCTAGACAGCATATTCAAAAGCAGAGACATTACTTTGCCAACAAAGGTTTGTCTAGTCAAGGCTATGGTTTTTCCTGTGGTCATGTATGGATGTGAGAGTTGGACTGTGAAGAAGGCTGAGTGCTGAAGAATTGATGCTTTTGAACTGTGGTGTTGGAGAAGACTCTTGAGAGTCCCTTGGACTGCAAGGAGATGCAACCAGTCCATTCTGAAGGAGATCAGCCCTGGGATTTCTTTGGAAGGAATGATGCTGAAGCTGAAACTCCAGTACTTTGGCCACCTCATGTGAAGAGTTGACTCATTGGAAAAGACTCTGATGCTGGGAGGGACTAGGGCAGGAGAAGGGGACGACAGAGGATGAGATGGCTGGATGACATCACTGACTCGATGGTCGTGAGTCTGGGTGAACTCCGGGAGTTGGTGATGGACAGGGAGGCCTGGTGTGCTGAGATTCGTGGGGTCGCAAAGAGTCGGACATGACTGAGCAACTGAACTGAACTGAACTGATATTTACTCACACCAAAGTGAAAAAAGTGTCCAGCTTGAATTTTGAAAAACAGAACAGCCCATGTAACTAGCATTAAAAAAAAGGGTGGGGGGCACTACCAACACCTCCAGAACCTCCCCTCTGTGTCCACTTCTTGTCACCACCCCAGTAGGAATAACCACTATTCGGACTTCACACACTATAGATTGAACCAATTTTCCAGTTTTGAATACATGGGGTAATACTGAATGAAGTTTGGTGTCTTGTCTCTTTCCCCTCACAGTCATTCATCCTCGTTGCTGGTATAGTATTCCTCTATGTTAATATCATACAATGTACTTAGCTGTGCTATTGTTAGTGAACATTTGGGCTGTTTCTTATTTGGTACTATTAGTAATACTGCCACTCTGAAAATCATGAGCTTGCCTTTGTGAATACATGAACAAAAGTTTTTTGAATCATAAATCTGTTTTCAGTCCAATCAGTTCCAGCTCTGAACATTTTGAAAACTGCCTGCCTGACTTCTCTGCTTCCAACTCGGTCTAAGCCACTTCATCTCTGATCTACTACGACTCCTAGCCACTCACGCTTTTCTCATCCATGTTTCACACAGCAGAAATGGTCGTCTTTTTTTAACTGTATGTAAGATTATTTCTTGTCACTGTTTAAAACCCACCAGTGGTTTCCAACGAAAGAAGGGCACTGGGTGGTGTGTTCTAGAGGCTCTCCCAGAACTAGCCCCTACCTCTGGAGTGATTTTGAATCATTCTCTCTTAGTGTTCACTCTACTCTGCTCACATTAGCCATTGTTCAGGCTTCAAATGCACTAATTATGCTTTTTTTTTATTCCTATGATGCACCTCCACTGGCAGCTTCATGAAACAGAACTCTTTTCCCTGTTGAGTTCTCAAATTAATGTCATCTCAGAGACGCCCCTCCAGACCCCCTGATCCAAAACAGTCCATCTTTCCAGATCATTTTCCATCCAGTTAAATGGAGTTCATTCCACAAACTAACATTTTTGCTATCTATTTTCTTACTTAGTATCTTACTTTTAATAACAGTTTTATTGAGATATAATTCACATACCATAAAATGTACCCCTTTAAAGTGTACAATTCAGTGTTTTTCAGTATATTCACAAAGTCATGCAAGCATCACCACTATCTAATTTCAGAACATTTTTACCCACACCAAAAGAAACCTCATACCATTAGCAGTCATTCCCCATTTATTCTTCTCACAATGCCTGGAAACCTATTTTCTGTCCCTACTGAAGATTTGTACATTTGACCACTCTTCACATTCCATATAAATAGAATCATACATGTGCTTTTGTGTCTGACTTCTTTAACTTAGCATAATCTTTTCAAAAGTCATCATCTTTTAGTATATAATGGTACAGTTGACCCTTGAATAAGGTGGCGGTTAGGATTGCCAACTCTGCATATAATTTACAGTTTACCCTCCATGTATGTGAGTTCTCTATATTCTTGGTACTGCATTCATGGATTAAATCAAATGCAAATTGTGTATAATACTGTAGTATTTACTATTAATACTAAAAAAAAAATTACACATGTGAGTGGACCCACACATTTCAAGCCCATGTTGTTCAAGGTTCAATTGTACTTAATTCCTTTTTCTTTGCTAAATAATACTTCACTGTATGGATATATCACATTTTGCTTTTCCATTCATCAATGGATGGATGGATGGGTCATTCTCTGGTTTGGGAAGAGAGGGGGTTATTCCTCATAATGCTGCCATTAACATATGTGTACACATTTTTGAGTGGCTGTATGTTTTCACTTACCTTGGATGTAGACCTAGGAGTAGATAGCAGTCTTTTGATATTAGAATGCCATCCCATCTCTGCAAGAATTGGCACTGCCGGCACTAGCACACAATATGTACCAACACATCTGGGGATTGAATTAATTAACCTAGGGTCTCAAAGCAAGGTTGACCAGAATGACTGCCTTTTATGGTGGTGGTAGTTTAGTCACTAAGTCCTGTCCAACTCTTGTGACCTCAAGGATGGTAGCCTGTCAGGCTCCTCGGGTCCATGGGATTTCCCAGGCAAGAATACTGGAGTGGGTTGCCATTTCCTTCTCCGGGGGATCTCCCTGACCCAGGGATGGAATTTGCATCTCCTGTGGTTAATAGGGATATTTTAGGTTAAAAACACAGTAGAATTTGGAAGAGGGAGTACAGTCATGGATAGAACAAACATCCGAAAGAAGAAAATTCACCTATGGCTACTTGTACAGATGAATCAGCTTGCAGAAGCCCTAGTGAAGAATCTCTAGGGGACCAAGTGAAAAAATTATTCCAGGCAGAGCAAACTGCATCCATCATCATGTGCAGAGACAGTTGAGAAAATAAATGAAGCAAATGACTTTAAATATTTGGGACTGCTGCTTATATCAAACCTGGAGTCAAATGTTCTTATCTTCACAGCTGTGGGGATTTATCTCAAAATCCTCTTAGAATCACATTTGTCTCTCAGCAAGGTTGTTTAAGACCATCAAAGCATAGGAATTGCCCCAGTGGAGCTAGACCAATGGTCCATCCAGCCCAGGATCTCGCCTCTGAGAGTAGCCAGGGTGGAATGGTGTGAAAAAAAAAGGCAAAAGTCCTTACTGAAATGCACCTAATTGTACAATGTCAGGGCAGGGGGCTTGGAGCAATCTCTTCTGAGCCCAGCTGGTGACCAGCTTCTGCCCTGAAGCAGGAGGCCTGATGGCTGTTGTAACTCTTAGCCTGGCAAGCGTAACTGTCAGCTCCATTTCAGAACATGATTTCCTTCCCCCGGTGTCTTTAGAAAAAGAAGGTTGGACATTTACCACCCAACCAGTTTGCTGCTAAGGCATTATGGCAGGCCATTAGAGTTAATCCATTAGCAAAGGGGAAGAGATCTTCAGGGAACTAGGGAGTTCAAGTTGAAAATCTAGATAATTTGCTGTTATTTCCTCAAAAAATGTGTGTCTATATATTTTATCTTATATATATATATATATTCTCATATAAGAATATATCTTATTCTTAATATGTATTATATATATATAAGATATATTCTTAATAAGAAGAATATATCTTATTCTTAAGCTGGCTCTTTTTTTTTTTTTTTTTTTTAAGAGAGAGACTCTGCATTCTGCATCACCTGGATATGTTCCTTAAACAAAGCAACATCCTCAGCTAACTGACCTTGTGCCTTGTAATCAGGTGAACAAGAAGCATAAGTGAAGCAGTTAAGATTTGAGAGCAGAATGATGCCTTTGTACCTTCCCAGCTGATACAGTGCTTTTAGTTCCAAGTTCTTGATAGTAAAAAAGAGTATTAGCTCATCATTTTTCATTAAAAATTCAGCACTAAGAGCCATGGTAGACCCTGGGGAGACAATGGTGTGTTAGGTGGATCCTACACTTGTGGTTATAGGATTTCTACTCTAATGTGATAACAGAAAAAAAAAAATGCAAAGAGACAAATAAAAAATATATATATTTGCAAACTAGTGTATAATTAGCTTAATGGCTAAAAGTGAACTGTTGAAACAATGATTTTGCAGAGGCAGGTAAGGGGTATTACTTACCTTAGAGGTTTTAACAAAGACCAAAGATGTGGTAAAGAGCGGAAAAGGAGCTCCAGCAGAGAGAAGCCTGTGTCAAGGCTCATGGGGCTGGCATGCTCCCGACCAAGTGGTGACTCATTCTAACAGAGGGCAGTCTGTGAAGAAGCAAAGTGACTTGAGATGAGCAAGGCCTATCTTGCAGGGCCTTTTATCTCAACAGAGATAATTCCATTTATTTTCATGAAATGTAAATGTTTAATTTGAGAGGGCATTGTCTGACCAGTTGACAGTCACCGAATAGTCTCCACAAAACAGACGGTTTTCTCTAGGACCAGTTGACCAGGCTGGGTGCAACCAGGCTGCAAGCCTTGCATCTGGTTCCTGTGAAACCTCCAGGGGCAGTCCAGCTCTCCAGGTGTGGTCAGACTCTCCAAGTGATGACTGCAGGGATTAGCTGCAGGCTTCTGGATCCACACAGCCACTCCATCAGGGATCCTCACCTGTGACATGGACTTTCCCTTTAGTTTGACCTGACCCCAAAACTTGGCCAGAGGTTTTCTTGACCCTGATTTCATCCCCTTGATCTGATGTTTTAGTAAGGCCATTTCTTCCTGAATCTTTCCCTCTATCAGCCACTTAACTCAGGGCATCTAACCCTGGTGGGTCTTTCTGACCCCTGAAGTCAGGCTTCTTCTCTTGGGTAATCAGTCACACCATGTGGAATACACTATTTCAGGCTTTAGAACCGGCAAAAAAAGTAAAGTATTGTAATGAAGTGGAGGGCAAAATGAAGTGGAGATAATGAAAAGGACTGATATTTGGTTAACACATAGCCTGGTAAAATCTGGTATCTAGTAACAGTACTGATGAAAGGCTCACTAAATGCCAAGTCCTGTGCATAGTTAATATGCATACTTACTATGCAGCCACTCCTTTGATCCTTTGTGAAACTCTATGAGAAACTCTAATTCACTTTGTAGAAGAGATAACTGAGGCACAGAGAGGTTATGACTTGTCCAAGGTAGGAAGACATTGGAGCCACCTGACACTGGAGCCCAGCCATAGGGAAAGAGCTCGGGAACAGGAAATGTGGAGATCTTAGTTCCAACAGCTAGGCAGCTGCTGACTCATCATACAGTGGTGGTATCATCTATCCCACAGCTTTGAATAAAGGTCACCATAAATTCCATCTCTCCGTGTTCCCAGTGCCCTGAGGGTATCTATTCAAAGTACTTAATGAGCACCCATGAGAAACCATGTGCTATCTATTTGCTTGGAAGGGATAACAAAAAAAGCACATGCAAACATCCAGCAAATGAACAGGTATTTAATGAACATCTGCACAGTGCAGAGCACTTTGTTAGGCAGAGAGATACTGAAAGAGAGAGAATACAAGCAAATGCAGTGATTAATAAGGCATTCCACATGCCCCAAGTCACTTGCAAAGTAGTTGGCATAACTGATAATAAAGCAAAGCATGTGAACTGTAGATCAGAGGCAGAAATCAATGCCGCCTGGGATGCACAGGAGACACGACTGGGCTGGGAAACAATAAACTGACCTCAAACAGCAAAGCTACTCTAGGGCTTCCCTGGTAGCTCAGACGATAAAGAATCTGCCCATGATGTGGGAGACTCTGGTTCAATCCCTGGGTTGGGACGATCCCCCTGGAGAGAGGAGTTGCAACCCACTCCAGCATTCTTGCCTGGAGAATTCCACGGACAGAGGAGCCTGACAGGTTACAGTCCATGGGGTCGCAAAAAGTCAAATATAACTGAGTGACAAGCACACACAAAGCCACTCATCTTATGTGTTCATTTGGGAGAACTAAGGAGACCGTATCCTTTAGGTAGCTCATTTCTGGTTGTCAGAAGATCCAAAACCCACAGTGCTTCTCCCCAAGAAAGCATGAAGCTATGGTTTGGAAACTGGAAGTTGTCCTTCCCCTCACCAGCAGTGCAGCAAAATTAGTTGAGACTTTTTTTTTTTTTTTTTTGCCTATGACATAGCTCCCTGTGTTCTATCCCAGGCTGACAAGATGAGCCTGGGCATATGGAATAGTTTTCTGGGTGATTCCAATGCCTACTGCTCCAGGAATGTACTACTATATGGAACAACAGGGGAAGATGTACAATAATTGCCTGGTTCACAAGACAGAAAATCAGAACTCTTACTCACAGGAATGTCTCTTAAAGGGAGGTGGAAACAACTATTAATTAGGGACTAGATTTAACAGAAAGTCAAAGTTAACAGAAAAAGAGAATGCCAAATGTTATAGATCATGGCATCTGATCCCATCACTTCATGGCAAATAGATGGGGAAACAGTAGAAACAGTGACAGACTATTTTTTTGGATTCCAAAATCACTGCAGATGGTGACTGAAACTATGAAATTAAAAGATGCTTGCTCCTTAGAAGAAAGTTATGACCAACCTAGACAGCATATTAAAAAGAAGAGACATTACTTTGCCAACAAAGGTCCATCTAGTTAAAGCTATGGTTTTTCCAGTAGTCATGTATGGATGTGAAAGTTGGACTATGAAGAAAGCTGAGCACCAAAAAACTGATGCTTTTGAATTATGGTGTTGGAGGAGACTCTTGGGAGTCCCTTGGACGGCAAGGAGATCCAACCAGTCCATCCTAAAGGAAATTAGTCCCAAATATTCATTGGAAGGACTGATGTTAAAGCTGAAACTCAAATACTTTGGCAACCTGATGCAAAGAACTAACTCATTTGAAAAGACCCTGATGCTGGGAAAGATTGAAGGCAGGAGGAGAAGGGGAAGACAGAGGATGAGAAAGTTGGATGGCATCACTGACTCAATGGACATGAGTCTGAGTAAACTCCAAGAGTTGGTGATGGACAGGGAAGCCTGACGTGTTGTAGTCCATGGGATCACAAAAGTCAGTCACCACTTAGCGACTGAACTGAACTGAAATGTTATAGAAAATCAGAGTCTTACCACCCCTCTTTCAGTGTACCACATGAAGATCACTTAATTGTGTACTTCCTCCAGGCACCTATTTCCACAGTTTGTTGTGTTTTTTACTGTTTCATTATGTTTTAACAGGGAATCAATTCTGGGTCCAATCCTACAAGAGATGTTCTGGGAAGTATAAGAGGAAAACACATTTTCTACTTTTAAGGGACTTATTATGAGAGAGGATATTTCAATACAGGAAATATTTAAATAACAATATAGACAATTTGGTAATAAATGAATGATTATAAACAAAGCTTGCTAACGAAGCTCATAGATCTTACCTACAAGTATGTTTTGTTTGGCCTGTATGGTGTTGAAAAAAAAGAGCCACTATTGAAACACTGAGAGATTTCATATACTAGTAATCAAGATTTTTAGCTTCTCTTGAAAGTATTTCAAGCTCTGGCCTCCCACTGGGGTTTGCCTTCTTGCCTGGGCAGGTGGAACTGACTGGTAGTGGTGTCTCATTAGCCAAGCTGGGAGTGTCCTGTGGTCTTTCATCCCCATTGTTCCCTCAATGTGCCTAATCACAGCTTCCTTACTCATCCCATTTCTCACTTGGCCTATCTGTGAAGTAGAGAAGCAAGTGAGAGTGTTGTGTGCTAGAATGCTGAATTACGGACCAGAGGGATCTGGGACTTAAAAGGAGATAACTCATTGCATGGAGAAGGAAATGGCAACCCACTCCAGTATTCTTTGCCTAGAGAATCCTATGGACAGAGAAGCCTGACAGGCTACAGTCCATGGGATCACAAGAGTCAGACATGACTTAGCAACTAAACCACCACCACCGACTCACTGCATATCAGGCTTTTTGACAAATGCAAAGAAATAAAATTTAAAATCCCCATCCTCAAATATAAAATATGTATTTACTTCACCTATCATTATTTCCTCAGGATATCTTGTCACCTAGATTCATTTATAGTCATTAAAGAAAGCAACATACATTTGTTTTCTATGTCTGTGAGTCTATTTCTGATTTGTATATAGATTTATTTGTATTATATTTGTTTTTAGATCCCACATAAATAATTGCCAAAGGGGACAAGGAATACAGAAGGGACAAATTAGGGGTATGGAGTTAATAGATACAATCAACTATACATAAAATATATAAGCAATAAGGATTTACTGATTATCCATGGGATTATGCCCAATATCTTGTAATAATTAATAATAGAATACAACCTGGAAAACTGAATCATTATGCCATATACCTGAAACTAATATAGTATTGTAAATCAATTCAACTATATTCTATTTAAAAAAAGAATCCAAGTGTGTTCTTTAAGAGCCAGCCTGTCACTTTCAAAATTTAGAAAAGAAGTAAAAATATTTGGGGATATAAATGGGTTTGAAGTGTCTTCACCCTCTAAATACTTGCATAATAGTGAGGGGCCCAGCACTTGTTAGAGGAGATGACATTTTACCATCCAGAGAGTAAGCAGGTGAGTTGAAAATGCTAATCTGGAGACCTAGTACTCTGGAGAAGCTTAAATTCAGTGGGAAAAGTAGTCAGCAGTCCCTGGAAGAGAATTGGGAAACAGAAAGCTCTTACATGTTTGAGTCTAGGATGTAAGCATTCTATTTGCTTTGACAAACTGCAATCTAATTGTAATCTGATGACCTCAAAGGGGACTCCTCAGTGATTAAACTCAGGAATCAATTACCATGTGCCTACTTTTATATTTTCATTTCCAAACCATAGAACTTAATGAGGGAAATTCAAGGCCTTATGGAGGATTAGAGTAAAAAAGCTCCCCCGTCAGAAAAAGAAAGGAAAAAAAAGCCTTAAAAGTAAAGAAGAAAAGCCCCAGTGGTCTGATCTGGACTTTTTAAATTTGGCTACAGCCAGTGTTGTCAAGGCCCTAGCCATTATTTTTTAATTTCTCATTGACAAGGCAAAACTTCCCTGCAGACGGAGATTTGGGACTTGTTATCTCCATTTTATTGGCTTCTTTGCCAAGAATTGCAGGGCTGATAAAAATGCAGCTTCAGCCAACAGGGAGGGAGGAACAGACAGTGAGGCCTCAGGATTGCAGAGAAAAGCTGTACACATTCCCCAAGGAGGCAGGAGAGGCTGCTTGTTTAGTAGCTGGCTGTGAAAAACAATGAAAGGAGAGAAGAGGTGGTGAGGTAGGAAGAAGTAGGGAAGAAAGAAAAGAAATAAAGGGAAAGTCAGAGGGAGAAAGAAAGGGGATGAAGGAGGCAGAAAGGGTAGGGAGAAAAAGTGGAAAGAAGGAAGGAAGGAGGAGGGAGGAGAAAGAAGAAAGAAAGGGACAAAGGATATCTACACAAATGGGCCCAAACTGTTTAACTTTATGAGCTGCTATTCTCAAAAAGCAAAAGTGGAAGTGTGAAAATGTCAGTCATGTCCGATTCTTTGCAACCCCGTGGGTTGTAGCCCACCAGGCTCCTCTGTCCATAGAATTCTCCAGGCAAGAAGACTGGAGTGGGTAGCCATTTCCTTCTCCAGGAGATCTTTCTGATTCAGGGATAGGACCCGGATCTCCTACATTGTAGGCAGTTTCTTTACCATCTGAGCCACCAGGAAAAACCCAAAAGCACAAGTATCAAGCAATAGTGTAAGGCCATTCTTCCTCACATTTCTCTGTAATGTTTATGGAGGAAATTGGGAACTTCTTGTTGTCTTTAGAATAAATACAGAAGTAAGAATATAGCATTGACTTGTTTACACTATCATTTGTAAAACAGATAGCTAGGGGGAAGTTGCTATATAACACAGGGAGCCCAGCCTGGCACTCTCTGATGACCTAGATAGGTAAGATGAAAGAGGTTCAGGAGGCTCAAGAGGGGTGTCTGTGTGTGTATAAAATTATGACTGACTCATGTTGTTATATGGCAGAAACCAATACAACATTGTAAAGCAATTTTCCCTCCATTAAAATAAATAAATATATAAAAGAATTGCTAGAACTCTGAAGGTTTCTGAAGTCCTGTAAAATTTGTCTCCAGCCAATCTCCTTAGGCTAGTACTAGATGTTCGTCACTCAGCACCCCTTTCCCATGTAACCCCAACCTTCTGAAGTGCCTTTAGCTATTCGAATGAAATCTGCCCAGTCTTTGCCTTTTCAAAATGTTCCCTTTGCCTAGAACCCATGCCCCTTCCTCTCTGATGTCGTTGACTTGAATACAAAGGTAAGGTGTGGGCTGCTTCTGAATGAATGAAGAGGAAAGATGGAGTCAGGGTAATCAGACCCTTTTCTAAAAATGTCAGCAAATTCAATCTCTATTGTTGGATGTAGAGAGCATGATTTGGGAGCCAGAGAAATAAGAGGAAGGCCAGGAAGTAGCAAGAGAAAGGCTTGGGTAGGATATTTCTGGAAAAATGTGTGAAATTCTATCCTAATAAAATTTACAGGGCCAGAAGCAGAAAAGACGTTAACTGTGCACAGCCATGATTGTCTCCATTCCTCCAACTTCACTCAATGATCAGAGACTTGCTTGTGTAATAACCACTCATGTGATGGTGGAGGAAGGCAGTCATAAATATCTAATTTCTGTGCTTGGCCAGACTTTCTTCAAGAGCTGCCCTTAACATTTTCCCACGACAGTGAGTCTGGGATAGTCTCCTGATCAGGTGACTCCTGTGAATCATCCTTTGGAGGTTGCACAGTGAGTTCTAACTGGGCTTTTTGGAAGCTATAAGAGATGTCTCCCCAAACCCCGAAGTCTGGCAGCACCTATAGGAGACAGCAATAAAACAGTCATTGGACCTTAGAAAAGTGGTTTAGTATTCAACAACAACAAAATTCCCCACTGTAAGAATTATTCTGTTGCCTATGAAATCTCAACGACTAAGATTCACACATTAGAAATTAGAAATTTGTCATATTGGTGATAAGGTCTAAAGTTTAGATTTATTATTGCACCAAAAATAATTGTGCTTTTGATGAAAATTCTTACACTCCAAGATAACACAAAAGTGAGGGATGAATAGGTGTAGAGATGACAAATACTGGCCATGTTTTTGAAACTGAGTGATGGCTACATGGGGTCCATCATTCTGCTCTCACTACTTTTGTTATATGTTTGATATTTGTTGTAATAACAGAATAAATTGTGTATCCTATTGAATGGTCAAGTTGAATAGCTGAAAGGCATCCCTATATTCAAAAGAAATAAATGCTTTTAGGTAAGAGCATTGTACCATGGACTTCCCTGGTAGGTTAGATGATAAAGAATCTGCCTGTGATGTGGGAGACTCGGGTTTGATCCCTGGGTTTGGGAAGAACCCCTGGAGAAGGGAATGGCTACCCACTCCAGTATTTTTGCTGGAGAATTCCATGGACAGAGGAGCCTGACTAGCTATAGCCCATGGAGTCGCAAAGAGTGGGATATGACTGAGGGACTAACATTCTCACTTCCATTGTACCATATTGGCATTATCTTTTAAAAAAATTGTTTAATGTGTGGTTATAGCTATTATGGAAGTTGAACTTAAAACAAATAAAAGCCTAGTCATTTAAGTAGATCCAAGTTATTATTACCATTTAACAGATGAATAAAAAATAACTCAAAGGAATAACAGGTATGCAGTGAAGTTGTTGTTCAGTCATTCAGTCATGCCCAACTCTTTCCCACTCGATGGTCTGTAGCACACCAGGCTTCCCTATCCTTCACCATCTCCCAGAGTTTGCTCAAACTCACGTCCATTGAGTCAGTGATGCCATCCAACCAACTCATCCTCTGTCTTCTCTTTCTCCTCTTGCCTTTGATTTTCCCCAGCATCAGGGTCTTTTCCAACTAGTCGGCTCTTCGTATTAGGTGGGCAAAGTATTGAAGGTTCAACTTCAGCACCAATTTTTCCAATGAATATTCAGGGTTGATTTCCTTTAGGGTTGACTGGTTTGATCTCCTGTCAGTACAAGGGACTCTTAAGCATCTTCTCCAGCACCACAGTTGGATGTAGTGAAGAGTACGGACCAGATGATCTTTGATAACAGAGGATTTGATGATGATGGTGATGATGATGATAATGGTGATGACTAACATTTGCTGAGTGTTTATTAGGGACCAAACAATATTCTAGATTTCTTATATGTATTAATTCACCTTCTACTGACAATAACCTTATGATACTGGTACTGAGGCTTAGAGAGGAAGTGTACCTTTTCCAAGATCTTTTAGATATTGAGTGGCTCACCCAGGATTCAAATTCAGACACAGATAAGTACCCTGCTGCTGCTGCGAAGACACTTCAGTCGTGTCCGACTCTGTGTGACCCCATAGATGGCAGCCTACCGTCCCTGGGATTCTCCAGGCAAGAACACTGGAATGGGTTGCCATTTCCTTCTCCAATGCATGAGAGTGAAAAGTGAAAGTGAAGTCGCTCAGTCATATCCGACTCTTAGCGACCCCATGGACTGCAGCCTACCAGTCTCCTCCATCCATGGGATTTTCCAGGCAAGAGTACTGGAGTGGGGTGCCATTGCCTTCTCCGAGATAAGTACCCAGTAGCTACTAAATCGTGCATGTGGTAATAATCCTAACCAACATTGATTGAGCACCTGTGTACCATCTCCTGGGATAAATCATTTACACAGATTACTTTATTTAACTCATTGAACAATAATAGTCTGTAGCTATTACCACTGTCCCCATTTTGCAGATGAAAAACTTAAGGTGTACTAAGGTCACGGGGCTAGGGAGTGGCAGAACCAGCCCTCCTCACTATTGTGCTAGGCAGTTTCTGATGTGCCTCTACTTAGAAAAGTCAACATGATCATATGGAGAACACTATCTCTACCAAGACTGCAAGCTCTTGTTCAAGTATTTCAGGCTGCTCATCCACATTCAAGTTGTCATGGTAAATAGAAGCCATACTGCTTAATCTCCTGGGTAGGTAGGCTACTGTCAAGTAATGTTTATTCTTCTCATCCAGAAAGTTCTTTCCACCTGCTGCTACTGCTGCTGCTGCTAAGTTGCTTCAGTTGTGTCCGACTCTGTGCGATCCTATAGACGGCAGCCCATCAGGATCCCCCATCCCTGGGATTCTCCAGGCAAGAACACTGGAGTGGGTTGCCATTTCCTTCTCCAATGCATGAAAGTGCAAAGTGAAAGGGAAGTCGCTCAGTTGTGTCCGACTCTTTGCAACCCGATGGACTGCAGCCTACCAGGCTCCTCCATCCATGGGATTTTCCAGGCAAGAGTACTGGAGTGCAGTGCCATTGCCTTCTCCTTCCACCTGCTACAAAGATTCAAATTTGAATTAAAAACCAATTCCTAGAACAAGAAAGTAAATCAGACATCTCACAGAGGTCCCTTGAAACTGAATTTCACTAGGAGCTTGCATTTTTAGTATAAATTTGACATATATATATATATATATATATGTCAATGTTTTCAGTCCCCCTAAGATGGTGACTAGAACAGTGACTTAATATTTCCAAATATTTTTGCTTGTTTAAGCAATTGAATTTTTCTCAAATACAGTCTTGTATAGAATCCAAAAGTAAAAATAAGGTAGTATGTTAATGCTAGTTTATTGTGTGAATATAAATTTGTGACATTTACTTATTTAAGTCAGTTAATGAAAACAATGAAAAATTACTTCAATACCACAAAAATATGCAATATGGCTGCAGTCTCATAATAGCCTCAGCTTCACATAATTTTTTTCTGCATTTGTTTCAAATGCATTGAATCAAAAAAAAATCCTGTTTCATATATATAAAATATAATGGGTTTTAATAATTTATCTTGTAGCCCTGAAACATGATTTTTAATTAAAAAGAGACAATGGGAGAGTTCATTTCCAGATCTACACAAAAATAAGTTAATCTGGCAGCTAAAACAATAAAGGTACTAATATATAAAATGTAATATATATAGGACATTTGAGTTTACATTCATTTTGTTACAGGTTTTAAAAAGTAAAGATAAATTTAATATATATTTTAATTAAAATTGTAGAGACTCTTTTAAGCTTTTAAGAAACTTAGTTTGAAAACCAAAGATGTAATTGAATCCAGAGACTAGTTTCTGTTTCAGTCACAGAGTGAATCTGGGAGAAAAATAATAATAATAAATATTTACATGGTACTTACTCCATGCATGCACAGTTATAAGCTTTGCACATATAGTAAATAATTTAAGTCTCACATATCTCCTAGGATATGGCATCACTGACTCAATGGACATGAGTTTGATTAAACTCCTGGAGATGGTGAAGAACAGGGAAGCCTGGCATGCTGCAGTCCATGGGGTGGCAAAGAGTCAGACATGACTGAGTGACTGAACAACATTTCCTAAGAAGTAGATAGTATTGTCCCCCTTTACTGAAGACTCTTAGAGGGAAAGTAAGTAACTTCCTACAACTCACACAATTAGTAAGTAGCAGGACAGGATTTGAACTAGGTTACCTGGCTCCAGAGGCCTTTGCTCACTTTGGTTACAATGCCTTTGAAGTTGAGAAGGGGGATAGTCAAGAACACAGTGAAGAACAGCAGACACAAGCTACAGACTTTTTAGTTTGATGCCTTATACTCAACCCTCTCCATCTCCAGGGCTCTAGATAATCCCACCAAAATGTTCAACATTCGGCTTCACAACCAAATGGTCAGAAGTAGCATCTTAACTAGGCTTTCCTTCATCCAGGTGCTATATCCTGAATCTGACAAAAAGGTTCCAGTAGGAAATGTATAGATCAGAGACTTTATAAAAGTCCATGTACTGCTTTGCTTATCTCTCTGACCCAAGGAGACTTTATCAAACATATTCCTATCCCCACTTGCAGTGCCCATTGCTTTTCTGCCTAACTAGATTAAATAGAACCTGAAGCCCATCATCCAGCTTGCATTTTTCTTTTTTTCTATCACCCTGTGTAAACTCCTCAGAACCACCCTACCAAGACCACTTCTAGTACTGTTAGAATCTGAGGATTATAAACACTTTGACCTTCTTATGAGAAGGACATTTATCCCCCATACATTCCAAACCTGAGTGAGACAAGAGAAGAGAGGTATGAGGAATGAATTCCACTCTAGGCAATTATGTTCCTCATTCTTATAACGGATTTTAACACCTAGCTACACAATCCTTTTACTCTCCCATTATCATTTCCTGCCACCTCCTGGTCGTTGCCTGTCATTTGTGAATGACCTTAAGACCTGGGCAATGGTCTTCCTCTCTGTCCCAATTTCTGCCAGCATTCTCTTAAGCTGCAGTACTGACATATAAGACCCATCCAACTCTCAGATCCTTGACCCCATCGTCTCCTGTGCCCTTTCCCTTTACTTCTTCTCAACCACACACTGTCATGGCTCATCTCTGGACCTTGTCATTAACAAAAATGCAACCTTCTAAATCACTAAGTGGGGGATCCCACCCTCTAGTCTAACCTCCTCTCCAACTAACTCCTCTGATAAAATGTCCTTTGAAAACAGTGAGTCTGTTTTATTCAGCTGTGTAATCTCTTGGCTTTCTTTCTATTATCTCCCCCTGTCTCTACCTTTCTTCTAAATTTTCATATATTTTATGTTTTCTCATCATACTTATCTCCATCCAAACATCTTCAACTCTATCACTTCAATTTTCTCTCATTCACATTTTTCTGTCAATTCTCCAACCCTGGAAAAACCTAATCATCTTTGTATTTACTCTTATGGATTATATAATTTGTAGGACAAGTCACCATGAATTCATGATATCCAGCCTCAAATAGACACCCAGCCTTACCTGACAATCTTAGTGTACTTCTCTGCAATGTTCACTTTTTCATTCTCATCGAATACTACTTCATTTTTTTCTTTAACCACTCCTCAATAGGAAAATCTCATTCTATACTTTATTGAGTAAATCGGGGGCCACCACTCTGGAGTTTCCACATCCTCCCCTATCCAACATCTCTTAACCTACATGTGGAAACATCCTTCTTCCCATTCTGTCTCAGGTGGCTAAGTTATCGCTCCTCTGTTCAAAGGACTCTCCACATGCGCTTTGCATCACAGTTCCCCTCACCTTCTCAAAGACTTTACATTCTCACTTGTCTATTTTCTCTCCTACATCATCAACCTCTTTCTTCTCACCAAATTGTTTCACTTCAGTTCAGTTCAGTGACTCAGTCGTGTCCAACTCTTTGCGACCCCATGGACTGCGGCACGCCAGGCTTCCCTGTCCATCCCCAACTCCCAGAGTTTACTCAAACTCCTGTCCATCACATCAGTGATGCCATCCAACCATCTCATCCTCTGTCGTCCCCTTCTCCTCCTGCCTTCAATCTTTCCCAGCATCAGGGTCTTTTCCAATGAGTCAGTTCTTCACATCAGGTGGCCAAAGTAATAATGGAGTTTCAGCTTCAACATCAGTCCTTCCAATGAATATTCAGGACTGATTTCCTTTAGGATTGACTGGTTGGATCTCCTTGCAGTCCAAGGGACTCTCAAGAGTCTTCTCTAACACCACAGTTCAAAAGCATCATTAGCTCATGACCATGATGTCTCTTACACATAAGATGACATGACATATAACATCCCATGAACTTGTAGTTTTCCACTGGCTATAGTCCAATTCCTCTGCTTTATCCTCTGGTAACTGAATCACCTGACACACTGCCTCTATTTCCTCAGCTCTTTATCACTTAACAGTTCACTCCAGTCTGGCTCCCTCCCATCACTGCACTGAAACCGCTCCACATTTCAGCAGCAGTGAACCCAGCTCCTTCTTCCTGTTCTCCTTCCTCCATGACATCATCCTCCCCTCATCTTCCTCTCTCAGCTTGGCTGCTCTTTCTCTGTCATTTTCATGGTCATATCTTTCTCTCCTTGAGAAGTGAATGCTGGAAATCATTTGGGGTTTCCCCTACCATTTTCTTTTTCTACATTCTCTTCCTTTATTCCCACTGCTTCAATGGACATTTATATTTTGATACCTCCTAAATTTATAGTCTTGATATGAACTCCTCTGAGCTTCACTCTTCTATATCCAACTGCCTCTTTGACATGTCCAAAACAGAATTCTTGATTTTATCTTAAAACCCACTTTTTTCCTCAGGCTTCTCAAATTAATAAACAACATCACCATCTACACATTTCTCAAGCCAGAACCTTAGGGTGTAACTTCTTTTCTCCTGCTCCTGCGAATCCACATCTGATCCATCAGCAAGTCCTTTCTCTTTTGCCATCAAATTATACCTCAACTACTTGGGTTCTCGCCTTCCCACCACCAGCATCCTAATTCTGTAAATCACCACTTCCCCTTCAGCTACTGCAAGAACTTCTTCACACATGTCCTCATTTGCTTTGTCCTTCAAATTTGCTCTTTCTTTATAAAAGAAGTCAAAGTGACTTAATATTAGCTGTATAACTCTCCAGCTCAAAAGTTTTCCATAATTTCCCACTGCACTTTGGATTGAACACAAACCCCACACCACGTCCCTTCCTGCCCTTCTTCCTATTCCAGTTCCATTTCATGCTGCCACCCACCTCCTTGCAAGGCTTTATCAAGTAGCTCACCATCTGGTTTCTCAAATATATAAAACTCTTCCCCACCTAAGCTCTCCACATCAACCATTTCTTTAGCTGGATGTAGCCTTCCAGAAATCTGCTTCTTTTCATCCATCAGGCCTTAACCATCACCTCCTTGGAGGCTTCTCCTCATTAACATATAAAAATAACGTTAACATATTGTATATTGTGCTATACTCAGCTAAGTATTTTAAATGGATTATCTTATTTAATACTCAACAAACCTATAAATAATGCATTAATGAGAAAATAAAGACACAGATATAAAGTAACTTACTCAGTGACAACATATCTTATAAGCAAAGGACTCAAAACTAGAACCAAACTGTTTACCATTGTGGTGGTTTAGTCACTAAATCATGGTCATCTCTCGCAACTCCATGGACTGCCCGCCAGGCTCCTCTGTCCATGGAATTTTCCAGCCAAGAATATAATAATTTACATTTTATCCTCTTATTCCCTACTTTTTATAATGTGTAGTTAAGTATTAATTGCTTTTTTTGCTTCATCTATTCATACAGATAAAATTTATAAGGGCCTCATATGTGTTGGGGGAAAAAAAAAAAACAAGATTTTCCACCTTGTGGGACTGTGTTCAAGTGGGGAAACTTGATCCCACAAGGCCAGGTATATGCCTTCAAACAATGTCACAACACTGGTATTTGATAGGTGCTTAATGGCATTTTTAAAAATTGAAATGTGAGTTCTAAGGAATTTTTGTTTTAATAGCAATTTGATTTAAATAGCAAGAATTATGTCTTAGTCTCCTGTGGCTGCCTAAACAAACTACCACAAACTGGGGGGTTAAAGTGGTAGAATTTGTTCTCCCAGTTCTGGAGACCAACTCTGGAGCCTGACTCAAGGCTTCAACAGAGCTGCATGTCTATTGGAGACTGCAGAGAAGAATTTGTCCCTTGCCTCTTCCAGTTTCTGGCAGCTGTCAACATTTCTTGGTTAGTGGCCATTTCTCTCTTTCCTCTGCCTTCATATCACCCTCTCTTATATGTATCTGTGTTATTTGTATTATTTCCTTTTTCCTCTCTCTCTAAGGACAAGGGAAAGAGACACGTGTACCCCAATGTTCATCGCAGCACTGTTTATAATAGCCAGGACATGGAAGCAACCTAGATGTCCATCAGCAGATGAATGGATAAGAAAGCTGTGGTACATATACACAATGGAGTATTACTCAGCCATTAAAAAGAATACATTTGAATCAGTTCTAATGAGGTGGATGAAACTGGAGCCTATTATACAGAGTGAAGTAAGCCAGAAGGAAAAACACCAATACAGTATACTAACGCATATATATGGAATTTAGAAATATGATAACAGAGTGAAGTAAGCCAGAAGGAAAAACACCAATACAGTATACTAACACATATATATGGAATTTAGAAAGATTATGCTGTGTACGAGACAGCAAAAGAGACACTGATGTATGGAATAGTCTTATGGACTCTGTGGGAGAGGGAGAGGGTGGGAAGATTTGGGAGAATGGCATTGAAACATGTAAAATATCATGTATGAAACGAGATGCCAGTCCAGGTTCAATGCACGATATGGATGCTTGGGGCTAGTGCACTGGGACGACCCAGAGGGATGGTATGGGGAGGCAGGAGGGTTCAGGATGGGGAGCACATGTATACCTGTTATGGATTCATTTTGATATTTGGCAAAACTAATACAATTATGTAAAGTTTAAAAATAAAATAAAATTAAAAAAAAAAAAAAAAGGACATGTGATGGCATTTAGGGCCCATCTGGATAATCCAAATAATATTGTCATTTCAAGATCCTTAATTATATCTTTGCCCATATGTGATACTGTTTACAGATTCTGGGGATTCGGACAGGACACACCTTTTCGGAGTCACTATTCAGCCCACTGGAAGGAGGAGTCCATCTGCCTTGTAAGGCTGGTTATCAGGGAGGTACCGCATTCCTTTTCCTCAGTTGTCCACATTGTCAGAAATAACTGCTGAACCTACTAAAATCCAGATTCACTTTCAGAAGCTATTACCGACTCTCATACTGCATTGTGCAAGGTATCATTTAGGGAGCTTGTTTAGTCTTGATTGTTGGACCTCATATCCAAAGATTTCAATTTCATAATTATCTGCCATGCATTTGTGCATCATAACAATACCTAAAGGATAATCCACACTTTGTGGACAGGGTACAAGAGAAAAACCCAAGCCAGAATCAGATAGAGATTTTTAGAAATGAGGTCCAGTCTTTTGCTTTAAAATAAATGCTATGTCAAGGTTCTAGCTTGCTCTTTAGTAGGCAAGGATTTGGGTACTGAGCAGAATCTGAAGAGGCTCTCAGTCTGGTGTCTTTCAGGCACCCACAGCACTTATTTCTTTGGAGACACACTGAAGACTTGCTTGATTTCTTCCAAAGAATAATCAATAAGAATGCATTCTTTTCAACACTTTTTGAGATCCCTGAAGCTTTTAAATAAATACCACATGCAAGACAGAGAGGGGCACAGCTTCCAAAAACTGTAATGATATATTTTGTACTATTAGGTAGAGGATAGTACATGAATCATTCATCCAAACACATTCTTTTATTTGCTCATGTGAGTGGACACAGCCTCATATGCCTTTTCAAGTGTCTGTCTTTGAGAAACTTGCTGCTGCTAAGTCACTTCAGTTGTGTCCGACTCTGTGCGACCCCATAGACGGCAGCCCACCAGGCTCTGCCGTCCCTGGGATTCTCCAGGCAAGAACACTGGAGTGGGTTGCCATTTCCTTCTCCATTGGTCCAATTAAGCTATGGGAGATATCGTCCTAATATTTTTTCCTGAAATAACTACCTTTCTTTTCCTGAAACATAAAATGGAGGTCTAATCTTGTTTAAGGCAAGGTACTGAGGGAGCATCTTTAAAATATATGTGTGCCTTCTTTCAAAAAGCAAAGAAGGACACTTGAAAAGTTGAAAAATGTATAAAATGAGGCAATCAGTTGTTTTTTTTTTTTTGTCTGTTTCTTTTGCCTTCTGTTTAACAGTTGTAGACAAATTAAGGACTAACTAGACTGGAGTTTGTTAAATCTCCCCAAAGACGTGAGAATTTTATTCAGTCTAAATATTCTATATTCCAAATTGTTGGTCTATTTTTCCAGCCCTTTCAATTGTTCTGTGACTCAGAGCCTTCTGATTCAGACAGTTGTGGAGCTGATAATGAACTATGATAAACTGGAGCAGCTCTGTATTTCAGGTGCTTTACTGAGCTCAGATGGAGTTATCCCTGCAGAGACCCAGATGTGTTTCCGCTCTGCAGGACAGAGGATCAATGCATCATATAGGCTCTTTTGGAAGTGTTCCATAACCCAAATTCCTGTATGGCAATTCAGGTACACATCCAGCTGGGTAAGCAGTTTACTAAGTGATGCTTGAAGAGGTCTGATAGTAACCCTCCTCACTCCCCTGGCAAAGGCATGGAATGGCTTCCTGCCCTTTTATTTCTACCTCCCTCAATTACAGTCCTGCTTATACATGTGTCTCTCTTTCAAAATTCTAAGTATTCACTTTGACATGATTTTTCTGGATACAAATATAAGGGGTGAACAGAATTTACTTTGATTTCATGCCCTTCTTAGAGTATATTCATTCAGCTATATAACAAATATTTATTGAACATCTAGCATCTGTCAGGCAAACAATTGCATCATGATTTAGTTTCAAATTAATTGAAAGCTAAAGAGATTATTTTTTCTTGGCTGAACATTTATGCATTTTTATTTGTATCATGTGGATGGAAAAGATAAATTTCAAACCTTGTGTTAACTGTGAAATATATGAACGAAGTACATGTTCATACCATTATTCAGAAGACTAAACATTAGCCTCTTTAGCTAAGTGCTGGCTTTGACAATGGACTTTGGGACATGAAAATGTGTTTGTATGGTCACTTATGGTTGAATTCACACTCTTGCATTTTGTATTTCACCCAGAAAAACCAATTTGGCAAATACTGACATGCATTAGTAGCACTATTTTAACAAGATCACAAATGTTAGTTAAATATCTAAATTTCACTGTAGAGGTACAGATTGCCATTTTTTAATGCTGTAGGTAGTAGAGATAGTTGTTGATTAACAGCAAAACCCCACTCTCCCTCTCTCTCTTTCCACCCCACCCCATACACCATTTGCTTATTATTTTCCCACAGATAGCTAAAGGAAGGATATTTGCCGTCAAGATAGCTGGGCATTCAGCAGCTCAGCAAGGCAGTTTGTGTGATGCCTGTGATTCCATTTGTCACAGGAGCCTTTATGAGGGAACAGAAGATATAACTTTGCCTCATTTTTCATTTCCTGTTATCGCTCAGATTTCAGTCTTCAGCTGCTCTGTTTTCCTGTACCTCAACTGGAGCCGACATTATCAGAGAGCCACCTGCTACCCCCAGTGCCGCTGAGGCCCTGTCAGTAGTTCAGGAGGAGAGAGCTTCCTCCCAGGGCAGCAGAGAAGCTCGTCCCGTGCAGAGGAAACCACGCCTGCAGTTAAGTCCACATATGCAGAGCGAGGCAGACATTTGATGATTAAGTAACTCCCAGGGAGGAACATCCTTGGAATTGTAAAGCACTTTTAACTTTACGAAGTACTTTCCCACTTCTGTTTCACTAGATCTTCAGAGCAGCCTGTAAGACAGCAGAGCTGGAACAATTAGGCCTGTTTGTACTTGTGTGGAGATCAAGCTTTCTGTATCTGTTGCAACTGGAAATGGCCAGACTGGGGGATGTAGCTAAGGATAATCAATGGAGTCACTGAGTCAGTGATGGAGAATTCAATCCAAAGATGTGCAAGGAAAGAATATATATATGCCTGCCTGCCTGCTAAGTCACTTCAATCATGTCCAACTCTTTGTGACCCTAGGGGCCGTGATTCTCCAGGCAAGAATACTGCAGTGGGTCACCATGCCCTCCTCCAGGGTTTCTTCCTGACTCAGGGATCAAACCCACGTCTATGTCTCCTGCATTGGCAGATGGATTCTTTACTACTACCACCACCTGGGAAACCCAGACATATATATTCAGTCATATATATATATATATATATATATATATATACACACACACACATATATAACTGAATCATTTTTCTGTACACTTGAAAATAACACATTATAAACTGACTATACTTCAATAAAAACAAAGCAAAACACATTATTGGGAAATCCTTTAAGCTGTGCATTGTGGGAAAGGAGAAGAAGTTGGTGGCAGGGAACTGGCCAAGCTTATTCTTTCTTGATGACGTTTCTAAGAGTCTAGTCCTTCAGTCTGGAACCTAACCAATCAGTTATAGGCTTACAGATACCTCTCTTCCTATTCTCCTTTAAAACTTACCTCTGTCTCAGTCATATGTTGTTGTACAGTCACTCAGTCTTGTGGGACTCTCTGTGAACCTACGGACTGTAGCATGTCAGGCTTTCCTGTCCTTCACTATCTCCCAGAGTTTGCTCAAAATCATGGCCATTGAGTCAATGATGCCGTCCTCTGTTGCCCCCTTCTCCTCCTTCCCTCAATCTTTCCCAGCATCAGAGTTTTTTTCCAGGGTCTCAGTCATAGTTCTCCTAAATACATGCTCTTGTTCCATCCCAAGGGGAGGAGATCCATGTCAGTGCAGGATTTGATGTTGGGTGGTTGGTTCAGTGTCTTGCCTCATCTCAGTCTTGACACTCTCCTCCTTTTATTGCCCCTCCACATGGACACATCCTGTTCCAGTGCCCAGTGGGAATTCCAAACATGTATAATATTTGCTATCAAGTCTTGTGCCTGGTTCTCATCAGTGAACCTCAGGCATGATTGCATATCCATTCCTCTGACTCCTTTAGGACCACAGTTTCTGGACAATTTCTCTTACTCACAAGAGCAGCCATTTGAAAGTCTAACCCAAGGACTACAGATTTGCACACTGCTGAGAAATGATTTCTTGATGCTCACTACTTACCAATCAGTTTCTTCACCCAAATTTTACCTGTATCTGCTTGTCCTTATCCAAAGTTGTGCTCTTATGGCCTGTTGGGAGACCTTTTTGTTTGTTTCAAATCTCTCTAAAGTGGATGTCATGTTTGGATTATAACCTGTTGCTGTTTTCCTTTGGTATCTAGTTTCCAGTAGAGTCATTCTGACTAGTGTTTATGCCACTTAAATGGGAACTGGGGACATGTTTCTGGCTCTACCTTCTAGGACCCCTTCAGTCTCCTGAACTGAAACTTTGTCATGTGATATAAAAATTAGAAGTCAGAATGACAGATTAGAAGATAACTCACATGTCAGTTGTATCTTGCCAACAATGTGCCTCAGAGTAGATTAGGTCATGAGACATAGACAATCAAGACCTAAGAAGAGACCCATTAGGGATCCATGTACACGGAGCCTTGGGAAGCTGTCTTTCAAGTGCAGATGGGTAGGAGGGGAACAGAGCCCTACATGGGGCCTCCTGGGATGCCCCAAAATGCCTACACTCTCAAGACTTCTTTATGCTCTACACGTGTTCCTTCTTCAAAATGCACTGATTCTGTTATCATACATGATCTCAACCAGTTGTGAATAATAAAATGTATGACTAACTGTGGCTTGAATTACCTTTGATGATAAAGATAGACAAATTTTCACAGAAAGGACACCAAAAGGAATGATGTTTAAATGGAGACTTTAGCGTAGTCAGTGAAGCAGAAATAATTTTTTTTTTCTGGAATTCTCTTGCTTTTTCTATGATGAAGCAGATGTTGGCAATTTGATCTCTGGTTCCTCTCCCTTTTCTAAATCCAACTTGTACATCTGGAAGTTCTCGGTTCACATACTGTTGAAGCCTAGCTGGAAGGATTCTGAGCATAACCTTGCTAGCATGTGAACTGAGTGCAATTGTTTGGCAGCTTGAACATTCTTTGGCATTGCCTTTCTTTGGAACTGGAACAAAAACTGACCTTTTCCCACCCTGTGGGCACTGCTGAGTTTTCCAAATTTGCTGGTATATTGAGTGCATCACTTTCACAGCATCATCTTTTGGGATTTGAAATAGCTCAACTGGAATTCCATCACCTCCACTAGCTTTATTCATAGTAATGCCTTTTAAGATCCATATTACTTCCATTCCAGGATGTCTGGCTCTGGGTGAGTGATCACACCATCATGGTTTTCTGGGTCATGAAGGTATTTTGTGTACAGTTCTGTGTATTCTTTCCACCTCTTCTTAATATCTTATGCTTCTATTAGGTTCATATCATTTCTGTCCTTCATTGTGCCCATCTTTGCATGAAATGTTCCCTTGATATCTCTAGTTTTCTTGAACAGATTGATAGTCTTTCCCATTCTATTGCTTCCCTCTATTTCTTTGCATTATTCACTTAAAAAGGCTTTCTTAGCTCTCCTTGTCATTCTTTGAAACTCTGCATTCAGATGAGTATGTCTTTCCTTCTCGTCTTTGCCTTTCACTTCGCTTCTGTTCTCAGCTATTTGTAAGACCTCCTCATACCACTATTTTGCCTTTTTGCATTTTTTTTCCTTGGGGATGGTTTTGATCACCATCTCCTGTACAATGTTACAAACTTCCATCCATAGTTCTTCAGGCACTCCATCAGATCTAATCCCTTGAATCTATTTGTCATTTCCAGTGTATAATCATAAGGGTTTCAATTTAGGTCATACCTAAATGGCTTAGCTGTCATCCCTACTTTCTTCAGTTCAAGTCTGAATTTTGTAATAAGAAGTTCATGATCTGAACCACAGTCAACTCCTGGTCTTGTTTTTCCTGACTGTATAGAGCTTGTCCATCTTCAGCTGCAAAAAATATAACCAATCTGATTTTATTATTGACCATCTGGTATTGTCCATGTGTAGAATCAGCTCTTGTGTTGTTGGAAGACGGTGTTTGCTGTGACCAGTGTATTCTCTTGGCAAAACTCTATTAACCTTGCCTTGCTTCATTTTGTACTCCAAGGCCAAACTTGCTTGTAACTCCAGGTATCTCTTGACTTCCTACTTTTGCATCTCAGTCCCCTATGATGAATAGGCTGAAGACAGAAGATAAAGGAGGGATTCTCTCAGATGGGGCAAGAGGGCCTGGGGATGGAGAGCTGGTCACTGAGGGAGGCCACCTGATGCAAAGTACTGACTCATTTGAAAAGACCCTGATGCTGAGAAAGTTGGGATGAGAAGAGGATGACAGAGGATGAGATGGTTGGATGGTATGACTGACTCAAAGAACATGAGTTTGAGTAAAGTCCAGGAATTGATGATGGACAGTGAGGCCTGGGATGCTGCAGTCCATGGGGTTGTGAAGAGCAGGACACGACTGAGTTACTGGACTGAACCACTAGAAACCCCATTGTGCAGTACCACTGTTTGACAAGCTCCTGAAAAAAGGTCTATCGGTTCCCAAAGTCTCCTATTCATCCCCTCCAGTTGCTTCATCCCAAATCATTCTTAAGTTTTTCCAAAAACTTCTAATAAATTTAGAATGGAACTCTGTGACTTAGAGCTGTATTTCTTCAAGTATGGAATGTTGCAGATAATTTTAGATAATGCACAAGTTTGGCAAATAAAATTAAACAACATAATGAGAAAGTTATTCCCTTTTCAATTTTCCTTTCATCCTTCTGATAATGCCAAGGATAAATTCTGTCTGGAACTTTACATTTTTAACATCTCTTTAACACTTTTTTTTTTCCTTTTTTGGCAAAAAAAGTCAGACTTGAAGCTCAGAGCTTTCGACAGGTAGTGCTATTTTCCCGTTAATTAGTAACATTATTTAATTGTATTTATTTTCATACTCATTGCCTTCTTATAGAAAGTAACACCAGTCATGTAATTGAGATAGTGAAGTCAAGTTTTCTTTTAAACTTCTAACTTAAAAAGAATGGATAGGCTTGGAGAAAAAGTTAAATAAATGATGCTGCAGCTGCTAAGTTGCTTAGGTTGGGTCCGACTCTGTGCGACCCCATAGACGGCAGATCGCCAGGCTCTGCCATCCTTGGGATTCTCCAGGCAAGAACACTGGAGTGGGTTGCCATTTCCTTCTCCAATGCATGAAAGTGAAAAGTGAAAGTGAAGTCACTCCGTCGTGTCCGACTCTTAGTGACCCCATGGACTGCAGCCTACCAGGCTCCTCCATCCATGGGATTTTCCAGGCAAGACTACTGGAGTGGGGTGCCATTGCCTTCTCCAAAATAAATGATAGATGCTTGGTATCGGGCAGTAGGCATGGGAAAAATGTTGATGGTGATATGCAAATGACACACCGATGGAAAAAACTGGCTTAAGTAATATTCCAACATTTCCCTTGTGTTGCAGAATTTCTCTCTTTTTTACCTTTCTGGCCTTTTTGCTCTCCTTTTGTCCAAAATAATGTTTCAGTTGAAGCACACCTTGATTGACTTGACAGTAAGTACACAAGCCCCTAGCATTTGAGCCTTTCATGGTATAAACAAATATCACTAAAAGCTCATGTATACACAAGGGAATGAGAAATCTAGCCACAGGAAAGCCAGCGACTTTTGCCTTCAGTACAAGGGAAGGTAGAATGCAGGTGGAGGAGAAAACATGTCAACACAGGATAGGGAATATTTCCTTTCAGCCTCTGCCCCCCCACCCACCCCTTAATATCTCCTATCACACAGAAGACAGAGGGAGGGGAAAGCAAGACCATAGCCTATGCATTTGGGTAATTGCTTTCTCAAAATGGAATGACATCTTCCTTTTATTTCCTTTACCCTCACCTAATTCACCAGCATATTGTATTCCTCACACTGAAATCTGTGTGTATAAATCTTTGCAGACACAGTGAGGCTTTGTTGGGTTTGGCTGTTGTTTCTAAAAGGAGTATAAGGGAACATAAAATGTAAGTGAATCAAGCCCTCAGCTAGCATTTAATTGATAAGAACTAAAGCTAATATTAGATAACAAATAAATGGTCTGTTGCACAGGCATTTAATTAAACACCAAATTAATGCAGTAATGACCTACTGGAACTAACAGCCAGAAATGCTTTACTGCGCGCCAGCATCTGGACGCTTTCACCTTCCAGCCCCTCCTCCTTCCCCCGCCTCCGCGGACAGATACATTATAAAGAAATACATTCACTCATATCCCACGTCCTCATGTTTTCATGTCCAGACTCATCGCGCATAATAATCTACTTTGCCCAAGAAGCTTGACCACTTAGCTAACTCTTGACCTAGTCTCCCCTATCATGTGTCCCAAACCTCAGAATTTGGGACTGTTTGAAACCCTGGTCTTGTAGTGTTTGGCTGATTACATGCTGCCTTGAAGATTAATTGCAGACAGTGTTTTAGATAATGGTCTCAGGGAAGAGCATGCAAAATAGAGAAGAGGAGTGAGGAATCGATATAGGCTTTGTCTGGGCCTCACCAGAAGCTTTCAGTTATACAGTAAAACACACAATCGGTAGAAGAAATGAACTCCATGCTGATTTACTCTGCTCATCCAGGTTGGCTTTCACAGGGCTCACCTTGGCCATGCTCATACTGTTTGGTGCTAACCTTTGTTCACAAGGTAGAAATAAACTAAAGCACTTCAGGAACACTTCTACCATCCACAGACCACATACACCATGGGTAAGCTACACCTCTCTTTTTCTCCATAAGACTTTGAATCCCTCTCCTGGATGCAATGAAGAGCATTTTCAGGATCACATTCCAAGATTCTCTGTCTCCTAGTGACAAACTCATTTCAGTGAAGAAGCATTCTCTACAAGCCAACAGCCTTATATCAATACATTCTTCCAATTCTGGACAATGTAGACAGCTTTACTAGATAAGAAATAAGACTTAATCTTGTCCAATGTGGTCTAATTTCTTCTCTCATAGAGATAGCATCTGAAGTATGTATGTACTTAACAGAGTGGGGTATCCATTAATATACAATTACTGAGATACAGTTCTTGGACCACAGATTTGTCGTGGTGAAGGGGCTTGCTAAATAGGAAAAAGAGTACATCGAGTATCTGCAGAGTACATCATGAGAAATGCTGGGCTGGAAGAAGCACAAGATGGAATCAAGATTGCTGGGAGAAATATCAGTAACCTCAGATATGCAGATGACACCACTCATATGGCAGAAAGTGAAGAGGAACTAAAAAGCCTCTTGATGAAAGGAAAGTGGAGATTGAAAAAATTGGCTTAAAGCTCAACATTCAGAAAACGAAGATCATGGCCTCCGGTCCCACCACTTCATGGGAAATAGATGGGGAAACAGTGTCAGACTTCATTTTTGGGGGCTCCAAAATCACTGCAGATGGTGACTGCAGCCTTGAAATTAAAAGACGCTTACTCCTTGGAAGGAAAGTTATGACCAACCTAGATAGCATATTCAAAAGCAGAGACATTACTTTGCCAACAAAGGTTCATCTAGTCAAGGGTATGGTTTTTCCTGTGGTCATGTATGGATGTGAGAGTTGGACTGTGAAGAAAGCTGAGCACAGAAGAATTGATGATTCTGAACTGTGGTGTTGGAGAAGACTTTTGAGAGTCCCTTAGACTGCAAGGAGATCCAACCAGTCCATTCTGAAGGAGATCAGCCCTGGGATTTCTTTGGAAGGAATGATGCTAAAGCTGAAACTCCAGTACTTTGGCCACCTCATGCGAAGAGCTGACTCATTGGAAAAGACTCTGATGTTGGAAAGGATTGGGGGCAGGAGGAGAAGGGGACGACAGAGGATGAGATGGCTGGATGGCATCACTGACTCAATGGACGTGAGTCTGAGTGAACTCTGGGAGTTGGTGATGGACAGGGAAGCCTGGTGTGCTGCGATTCATGGGGTCACAAAGAGTTGGACATGACTGAGCGACTGAACTGAACTCAATGAAGCTATGGACTATGCTTTGCAGGACCACCCAAGATGGATAGGTCATGGAGAAATATTCTGACAAAACGTGGTTCACTGGAGGAGGAAATAGCAAACCACTCCAATATTATTGCCAGGAGAATCCCATGAACAGTACGAGAAAGCAAAAAGATATGACACTGGAAGGTGAGCCTCCTCAGAATGGAAATTGTTCAATATGCTGCTGGGGAAGGGTGGAGGGCAATTACTAATATCTCCAGAATAAATTAAGCAACCGGGCCAAAGTGGAAATAATGCTCAGTAGTGGTGAACGTAAAGTCTGATGCTCTAAAGAACAATATTGCATAGGAACCTGAAATGTTAGGTCGATGAATCAAGGTAAATTGGTTTGGCCAAGCATGACACGGCAAGAGTGGACACTGACATCTAAATTCTTAAATGAAAGAATTTAATTCAGATGACATTATATCTACTTCTGTGGGCAAGAATCCCTTAGAAGAAATGGAGTAGCCCTCATAGTCAACAAAAGAGTTTGAAATGCAGTATTTGTCTACAGTCTCAAAAACAACAGAATGATCTCGAATTCTTTCCAAGGCAAATCATTCAATATCACAGTAATCCAAGTCTATGCCCCAAACAACGATGTCAAAGAAGCTGAAGTTGACCAAGTTTATGAAGACCTAAAAGACCTTTTCAGAGAAAGCAATGGCACCCCACTCCAGTACTCTTGCCTGGAAAATCCCATGGATGGAGGAGCCTGGTAGGCTGCAGTCCACTAACACCAAAAATGATGTGCATTTCATCATAGGGGATTGGAATGCAAAAGTAGGAAGTCAAGAGATACCTGGAGTAACAGGCAAATTTGGCCTTAGAGTACAAAATGAAACAGGGAAAAGGCTAACAGAGTTTTGTGAAGGGCACACTGGTCATAACAAATACCCACTTCCAACAATACAAGAAATGACTCTACACAAGAATATCACCAAATACCAAAATATCATCAATACCAAAATAAGACTGATTATATTCTTTGAAATTGAAGATGGACAAGCTCTGCAGTCAACAAAAATAAGACCTAGAGTGGACTGTGGCTCAGATCATGAGCTCTGTATTGCAAAATTCAAGCCAAAATTGAAAAAAGTAGGGAAAACCAATAGGTCACCAATAGGTCACTCAGTTATGACCTAATTTAAATCCCTTATTATTATATAGTGGAGGTGACAAATAGATTAAAGGGATTAGATCTGATAGAGAGCCTGAAGAACTAGGGACAGAACTTTGTGACATTGTATAAGAAAAATGAAATGAAGTTTCTCAGTTGTGTGTGACACTTTGCGATCCCATGGACTATAGGGTACCAGCCTCCTCCGCCCATGAAATTTTCAATGCAAGAGTACTGGAGTGGGTTGCCATTTCCTTCTCCAAGGGATTTTTCTGACTCAGGATTGAACCTAGGTCTCCCTCACTGCAGGCAGACGCTTTACCCTCTGAGCCAGTGGTGACCAAAACCATCCCCCAAAAAAGAAATGCAAGAAGGCAAAATGGTTATCTGAGGAGTCTTTGCAAATAGCTGAGAAAAGACGATAAGCTAAAGGCAAAGGAGAAAAGGAAAAATATATCCAACTTAAAGCAGAGTTCCAGAGAACATGAAGGAGAGACAAGAAGGCCTTCTTACATGAACAGTGCAAAGACATAGAAGAAAATAATAGAATGGGAAAGACTATAAGTCTTTTCAATAAAATCGGAGGTATCAATTTCATGCAAGGATGGGTGGGATAAAGGACAGAAAGTGTAAAAACCTAACAGAATCAGAAGAGATTAAGAAGAGGTGGCAAGAATTAACAAATGGCATCACTGACTTGATGGACATGAGTTTGCACAAGCTCCTGGAGTTTGTGATGGACAGGGAAGCCTGGCATGCTGCAGTCCATGAGATCACAAAGAGTTGGATATGGCTGAGAGACAAAACTGAACTGAACCAGGATGGTGTGGCCACTCACAGACATCCTGGAGTGTGAAGTCAAGAGATCTTAGAAAGAGTTACTATGAACAAAGCTAGTGGATGTGATGGAATTCCAGCTGAGCTATTTCAAGTCTTAAAGATGATGCTGTGGAAGTGCTACACTCAATATGCCAGAAAATTTGGAAAACTCAGAAGTGCCCACAAGACTGGAAAAGGTTAGTCTTCATTCCAATCCCAAAGAAGGATAATGTCAAAGAATGTTTAAACTACCATACATTTGCACTCATTTCACATGCTAGCAAGTTTATGCTCAAAATCCTTCAAGCCAGGCTTCAACAGTATGTGCACTGAGTACTTTCAGATGTACAAGCTGTATTTAGAAAAGGCAGAGGAACCAGAGATCAAATTGCCAACATCCTCTGGATCATAGAAAAAACAAGAGAATTCCAGAAAACCGTCCACTTCTGTTTCAGTGACTACACTAAAGCTTTTGACTGTGTGGATCACAACAAACTGTGGAAAATTCTTAAAGAGATAGGGATACCAGACCACCTTACCTGTCTCCTGAGAACCTGTATGTGGGTCAAGAAACAGCAGTTAGAATTGGACATGGAACAACAGACTGGTTCAAAATTGAGAAAGTACCACAAGGCTGTATATTGTCACCCTGTTTATTTAACTTTAGCTTTTATGTACAGTATATCATGTGAAATGCTGGGCTGGATGCATCACAAGCTGAAATAAAGATGGTTGGGAGAAATATCAGCAACTTCAGATTTGCAGATGATACTACTCTAATAGCAGAAAGTGAAGAGAAACTAAAGAGTCTTGATGAGCGTGAAGGAGGGGAGTGAAAAAGCAGGCTGAAAACTCATCATTCACAAAACTAAGACCATGACATCCAATCCCATCACTTCATGGCAAATAGAAGGCAAAAAAGTGGAAGCGGTGACAAATCTTCTCTTAAGCTCCAAAATCACTGCCGACAGTACCTGCAGCCATGAAATTAAAAGACACTTGTTTCTTGGAAGGAAAGCTATGATATACTTAGACAGCACATCACTTTTCTGACAATGTCAGTATAATCAAAGCTATCGTTTTTTCAGTAGTCATGTATGAATGTGAGATTGCATCCAAGTACTGCATTTCAGACTCTTTTTTTTTTTTTTTTTTACTATGATGGCTACTCCATTTCTTCTAAGGGATTCTTGCCCACAGTAGTAGATACAATGGTCATCTGAGTTAAATTCACCCATCCCAGTCCATTTTAGTTCACTTATTCCTAAAACGTCAATATTCACTCTTGTCATCACCTGTTTGACCACTTCCAATTTGCCTCGATTCACGGACCTAACATTCCAGGTTCCTATGCAATATTGTTCTTTACAGCATCAGACTTTACTATCATCACCAGTCACATCCACAACTGGGTGTTGTTGCTTTGGCTCCATCTCTTCATTCTTTCTGGAGTTATTTCTTCACTTATCTCTAGTAGCATCTTGGGCACCTACCAACCTGGGGAGTTCCTCTTTCAGTGTCCTATCTGTTTGCCTTTTCATAATGTTCATAGGATTCTCAAGGCAAGAATACTGAAGTGGTTTTCCATTCCCTTCTCCAGTGGACAATATTTTGTCAGAACTCTCCACCATGACCCACCTGTCTTGGGTGGCTCTACAAGGCAAGGCTTATCGTTTCATTGAGTTAGACAAGGCTGTGGTCCATGTGATCAGATTGATTAGTTTTCTGTGATTGTGGTTTTCATTCTGTTGGCCCTCTTATGGATAAGGATAAGAAGCTTATGGAAGCTTCCTGATGGGAAGGCTCGGAGGGCTCAAACAAACCTTGCGTACCCAAGGACCCAGACACCCCACAGAGACTGAGCCAGAACTGTGTTTGAGTGTCTCAGTCACAGATATCCTGGAATGCAAAGTCAAGTGGGCCTTCAGAAGTATCACTATGAACAAAGTTAGAGGAGGTGATGAAATTCCAGTTGAGCTATTTAAAATCCTGAAAGATGATGCTGTGAAAGTGTTGCACTCAAAATGCAAGTGAAGTTGGAAAACTCAGCAGTGGCCACAGGACTGGAAAAGAACAGTTTTCATGCCAATACCAAAGAATGTTCTAACTACCACACAATTGCACTCATCTCACATACTAGCAAAGTAATGCTCAAAATTCTCCAAGCCAGGCTTCAACAGTATGTGAATCATGAACTTCCAGATATTCAAGCTAGATTTAGAAAAGGCAGAGGAACCAGAGATCAAATTGCCAACATCTGCTGGATAATCAAAAAAGCAGGAGAGTTCCAGAAATATATCTACTTTTGCTTTATTGAGTATGCCAATGCCTTTGACTGCATAGATTACAACAAACTATGGAAAATTCTTAAAATGATGGGAATACCAGACCACCTTACCTGCCTCCTGAGAAAACTGTATGCAGGTCAGGAAGCAACAGTTAGAACTGGACATGGAAAGGCATACTGGTTCCAAATTGGGAAAGGAATATGTCAAAGCTGTTTATTGTCACCCTGCTTATTTAACTTGAGTACATCATGGGAAATGCCAAGCTGGATGAAGTACAAGCGGGAATCAAGATTTCTTGGAGAAATATCAATAACTCAGATATGCAGATGACACCACCCTTATAGCAGAAAATGAAGAAGTAAAGAGCCTCTTGATGAAACTGAAATAGGAGAGTGAAAAAGCTGGCTTTCACTCAACATTCAGAAAACTAAGATCATGGCATCTGGTCCCATCACATCATGGCAATTAGATGGGGAGATAATGGAAACAGTGAGAGACTTTATTTGGGGGAGGGTGCTCCAAGATCACTGCAGATGATGACAGCAGCCATGGAATTAAAAGACGCTTGCTCCTTGGAAGAAAAGCTATGACCAACTTAGACAGCATATTAAAAAGCAGAGACATTACTTCATCAACAAAGGTCCATCTAGTAAAAGCTATGGTTTTTCCAGTAGTCATGTATGGATGTGAGAGTTGGACTATAAAGAAAGCTGAGCACCAAAGAATTGATACTTTTGAACTGTGGTTTTGGAGAAGACCCTTGAGAGTCCTTTGGCCAGCAAGGGGATCCAACTAGTCCATCCTGGAGGAAATCAGTCCTCAATACTCATTGGAAGGACTGATGCTGAAGCTGAACCTCCAATACTTTGGCCACCTGATATGAAGAAATGATTCACTGGAAAAAAAAAAAAAACCCGATGCTGGGAAAGATTGAAGGAAGGAGGAGAAGGGGACGACAGAGGATTAGAGGGTTGGATGGCATCACCGACTCAATGGACATGAGTTTGAGTACGCTCTGGGAAGAAAATTGGTTCTGAATATTCATTGGAAGATCTGATGCTGAAGCTGAAACTCCAATACTTTGATCACCCAATGCAAAGAGCTGACTCCTTGGAAAAGACCTTAATGTTGGGAAAGATTGAAGACAAAAGGAGAAAGGGGCAGCAGAGGATAAGATGGTTAGATAGCATCACTGATTCAGTGGACTTGATTTTGAGCAAACACTGGGAGAAGAGCCTGCCAAGCTGCAGTCCATGGGGTTGCAAGAAATTGGACAGACTTAGTGACTGAACTACATCAACAACAATACAGGATGAAATTTTTAAACAGTGTAATAATTTGTTCCCCAAACCACCACCTGCCCTCTTTTCTGATACGTTGTTAAATCAAACTCATTTGACATGATGAGTTAAACTCCATTAACTCTAGCATGAACAATATACAGTGAAAAGAGTATCTATTTATCTATTTATATATCATCATAGGATTAGTGTTAGAATATTTCTATCCTGCAGCATTCTGCCCTCTACTTACCCTTCCCAGTTCCACCCTATCTCCATCTACCCTTTGGGATTTTCTTTCCCTCATCCTTCCCCAGAACTTCCCATGTGTATAGTCATGCATTCTAGCCCATTCATGCCCCTTGGAGTTAAGAACCTGAAAGTTAGTAGTAAATTCAATGAACTTTTTAGAGTAAATTCTGCATTGTGAGGATACCAAAAGGAGATTTCTGATGGTAGAGTTTCATGAAAAATTCAAGTTGAATAGGGGAGATAACAGGGGCCTGGAATAGGGTGTTCAGACATCTTTTGACATAGTTTGTGTTGCTGTGTTCCAAGCTGAGTTTGTCCTATGTGAGTGGGAGAGACAGATTCAAGGGATTCATACCCTATAGCTTATGGTAACACTGGATCCAGTGGCATACATGAAGCTTTCTGTTTTTCAGTTTTTCCTAATAACTTCCATTTTCTTTTAGGAAAATGTTTATATATGTATAATCACTGCTCTGTGTTTGTAGGGGATTGGTTTCAGGATCCCCACAGATGCCAAAATCCACAGATATTTAAGTCCCTTATATAAAATGGTGTAGTATTTGCATATAACTTGAGAACATCCTCCTCCTGTACTTTAAATCGTCTCTACATTACTTATAATACTTAATACAACGTGACTGTTATTAAGTAGTTATAAAGACAATGAGAATGCTATGAAAATAGTTGCCTGTGCAGAGAAAATTCAAGTACTGTTCTATGGAACTTTCTGTAATTTTTTTTCAAAATTATTTTCAATACTCTGTGAATGTGGAATCACAGATATGGAGGGACAATTGCACATATAATATTTTTGTATAAAATATCTCATATGCCTAGCACCCTTTTTTCTCATTACAACATTAGTCCTAGGATTTATTTTGCTATGAAATGGTTGAGTGTAAGTGCTTTCTGTACATCTTTTACTTTTCTAAATCTTTCTTCACAGCAGTTGTTACCTGTGATACTCTTCACATCTATCTAAGATAAATTTGGAAAATGTTACCAAACCTTTGGAAATAAATGTCTTAAGCCCAGAGATGCTTGAAAATCACACAGAATTTTGGGCTGGAAGTAGAGAAGAAAGCTGACCTCCAGAACCAGACGTCTTTTCGTGTCACCATATTATCTCTTGTCTTGAGGGGTTGCTGTGTACACTGTTGAAATAACTGCCTAATAACGTTTAAAAATAAAGAGAAATTAAATTTTCTCCTGTGAGTTTTGTTCTTCAGTCATATGTTTTATCCCGGGATAGCAAATTGTTTACAAGCAATTACAGTAATTAAGCATAAATACACCCCAGTGAGGCAAATATTATTATCCACCTTTTAACAGATGGGAAAACAGAAGTGGAGAGAACAGGAATGACCTGCACAAGGCCAAAGAGGGTGTCTGCCAGACACAGGAAGGGCCTGAAACCTCAGGCACTCCACGTTTGTCCTCCAACTTCTGGATGATCCACACTCTTTAAAGAAAGTTTGACTTGTAAAAAATTGGAAAAGAGAGGATGAAGGTGGTTGATGACAGTGCTGGGGAAAGAGCTGCTAGATGTAACAGCACAAAAAAGAGATGGTTTGAGAGATGCAAAGTGACATAGCCTGATTCCTCAGAGGCATTTGGGGCAAGGTCCAGGCTCATCCCGCGGCAGCCCAGGGTTAGCAGAAAAGGTCATAAGTGAAATGCGAGTTTCTCTTCTTAGAAATATATGGTCAAGCTTTTTCCAGTTCTGCATCTTTAGAATGAGCCTGTGCCCCTAAAATGAAGATTACTGGAACCACAGAATGAGATGACATGCTTGTGATGAAGATACAGCTGCCCTTTCTGAAGGGCTTTGGGATTTGTGGGTCAAATGTATGGTTGCATTAGTATTAGGAAAATTACATCCAAGGGAAAATGCTGAAAGACAAGGAGGCTAACGTCTCATGCTGTGTCTTTCTGCCCGTTATCACATTTGATAAACAGTTTGAATTCAAGCAGAAAGCGTGTGGCCAAACAGAGTAAGACAGAAATGAAACAATGGCATTAAGAGTTAACAAAAACAAATCTGAAATGAAAAGTCGACAAGTGAGGTTCATGACACCTTCCAGAAATCAACAGTGAAGCCCAAACAAATAATTGTTTGATTTTTCTGTTGAAACATTTGGGAGATTTTTTTTTTTAATACTATCTGTCATCACTTACCGAGGTTAGATGGATGAAGCATACAGTGAAACAGAGGCAGGATTTGAAAGTCTCTCTCAGATAGCTCTATGAAGTTGTAGGTACAGGATAGAAAACTATCCACACATCCATTTCTACAGAGAAATAAATACTTGTATATTTCAGATGCCATCTCTACAAAAATTTAAATAGCCACCATATACTGACCACAGCGCAGAGAGAGGGGAGAGAGAGAGAGCATGCATGGCACTTCATAGTCAAAGTAAGTGGACTGCACCTGTCACAGGGAGCCAGCTAAGAGCAGGGTGTGGGTGTGTCATCTCCAGTTTTCTCAGAAGCAAGAAGATATTCAGAAGGATATGTACTCTTTAAGACTCCTTTATATAAATACGTTTTGGCCAATATTGGAACAAGCGTGGACTGTCATTACCTGTAAATTAGGTGACTTTAGTTAGTTCCAACAGTTTCTTGAAATTTATTCAGGGGGAAAAAACTCAAATGTCAGCCAAAGTGCACAATTCCAAGTCTTTGGTATTGTGACACTCAGAACACACAACAATTATTTTTGTTTTAGTGGTAGTGGCAGCAATCTTTCTTCTTTGACTCCCACCATGCTTTAGAGAATAAGAAAAAGAATGATGTTTGGCAAATAAGAAAAAATAATGATGAGATGATAGGCTGTGTAGCCTATCACCAATTAAATAAACATTCCCACTTAGTAATGAATCTTTACATGTTAAATAGAAATAATGTCAAAGATTAAAAATAAGAGTACATAGGACAGTACATGATGATTAGAACAATAGAAGTTGGCTATTGATTCTTTCATTTATATTACTTTTTTAACTTGAAATTCAGCACTGCAAATTCCAGTAAAACAAAGATACCAACCTAAATGAAGGAGTGAATGAAAGAATATATGAATGAATCACAGGTAGTTTTATCTTTGCTCTATTCACACCAGCTAGGCAATCTAGGAAATTTGTGTTTGGAACCTGATCCTGTCTCATACTGTCCAGCCCCCTCCCCACCCGCCACAACAGGCAACACATCAGCCGGCATGTGGTAGAGCACAGGCTGAGACATCGTGTAATACCGCACAGCATCTGGCAGGAAACATTAGAATGCCAAAATGGCCCTTCAGGCTGTTATCACTCAGGAATCTGGGTTTGGGCTAGCTTTGATTTCCACCTTGTATCCTACCTGCTAAATCACTTCCAGATAAGAGGGTTCATCTGTCATCCAAATGCTGGACACTGGTATGGACAGCATGGTTCGCTCACCTTAGAATACAGATGGTTGATGAGTAACTGTGTTGCTGCCTTCCAACTCACCGGAGAAGAACAGGCCCCTCTGGAAGCAATTACCAACCTTGGTGGTCAAAAGGTGAGCTATAGCTCCTGTTCCCAGGCCTGTATCTCAACAATATGACCAAGCATCTCTGTTCTGTAAAGCTGGTCACCCACTGCATGTCTAAAAGAGAATAGCACAGTAAAGGGAACATCTAATGACCTCCCCAGTTGATGAATCCCCAAATTGTCAATATGACATTTGAGCAAAATCATGTCTGTACTCTGTAGATTATTCCAAGCCCAGACTCCAGATCATGGGTCTGAATCAGCTTTGCTGTGTCTCAGACCTCTCTTGTACTTCCCTGTTTTCTCAAACACTTTATAATCATTAGTATCAGAGAGTATTTTCTGGCCAACCAATGAAAGAAAACTCCTGTAGCAAGTTGTAACAACTATTTCTTCCAGTCTCCCACTTTGACATCCAGAGGATTACTGTGGCTTAGGACAGGTGCCACTGGCTACATAGTTATGAAGCTTTAATTGATTTATTTCCAAGCCAGCTGCCACATCTCACATTTCTGGTCAATATTTTAAATTTCTTTCATACGCCTCCTGCCTAAATAATAGTGATAGATACATAAGTAAATCAAAATTAACTTTTAATTAGAAAAGCAATAAGGATAGATTGATTAATTGATTGGTTGATCTATTTATTTATCTATGTATTTGCTAATGAATACAAAAAAAGAGGGAGACATTTTTTGATTGTTTCTTTGTCTTACTGCCCATTATCTCTTCATCTTCAAAATATGAGCCTCAAATGCATTTGAGATACAAGTTTCTTTTATGGTTTTTAGCAGTTCTCCCAAGTATATATATTCCTTTTCTCCCAAACTTGTGACAGAGAAAACCTCAAGATGATCTTCAGTAATTAGTCGATCAATTTGAATGATTCGAGAATATATCATCTTTTATCATGTAGTCATAGGTCTGCCCAGGATATATAATATTAGTCACAAGTCCTAATAGCCTAGGTGAATGGACTTTGTATCTAAGTGGATTTACAGCTAATGCATTGTGGGTATATTCCTCCACTGAGAAAACAAGACCCAAATCTCCATCACAGAGAGTGGCAGTCTTAATAAAATGCCAACCTGACACTGACCCTCTTCCCTACTGCTACCGTGAATTCTCTGCTCAGTGGGCCACCCTGGCCCCTCAGGATTTGACTCCTGCTTACATTCAAGTCTCATGGTTCAAGTTTCCCTGACACTACTCTTGTGTAGCAGGAACACAAAACTGCATGGAATTCACTGCTCCTCCAACACCCCTAAACACTCAGTACCCTCCACACTCATCATGTCACTGCTCACATCTACATCTCTGCAATGTTGAACCCTTTTTTCAATCTGGTATGCTCTGAATTTGTTCCAGATAAGTAGTAATAATCCATAGTTTATTTTCTGATTTATGACTCCTTGCCAGACAAAACTGATACATAACGCCATGAGATGTTCATTAAGAATTTGGATTTTGTATAAAGATGAAGTGTCTATATCACATGAATTTGTGAGTCAAGAAATAAACTTACCTCCCTAGTAAAAGTTTTCCTAAATGTAAAACTCTAAACAAATTTTCTCCGATCACAGCTGGTAGAAATAGTTGTTTAAAAGTTAAAAAAAAAAAAAAAAACTTAGATGGAAGAACATTAAACAATTATTTTTTCTGTCTAATAAATTTATTTTAGTAAATAAATTACAGTGTCCAGTTATGATGTATATGCTCAAAAATCTTACAGTCAAGCTAATGAAATCTCCATTAATTATCACATTGTTAAATGTTGGCTGGAAGAAATACAAAAGAATTTGGACATTGTAATTCTGTAGAATGGGAGAATGATACTGTCACACATTCAGAAGCATTTCCTGGTAGCCTTTTTGAGCAAAGCTGCAACTGAAGGACATAAGTTTCAGATTTTAAGTAATCTAACAGAGGGCTTGTTTTGGAAAATGGCATGGTAAGTTTGGAAAGCAGAGACAGGATTGCTTCTGTTTATTTCATGCACAGTCTCCACATATTTTTATATTATACAGCAGTACATTCAAGATGATTTGTGATTCTACTTTTTCCATCTTTGAACTTAAAAATCACTTTCCCATATGAACGTGATTGTTTAGGCTGGACAGAATGCATGTTCATTGCTAATGACCCTCTTTTATCTGACTATCCATAATAGTGAAGTTCATTATGACTAAGCAATGCAAAGATCTTCTTCATCAAGCCATAACAAATCAGAGAAGAGGAAATGCCAGTGCCCTCCAACGTTCACACTTTTCCCCTCTCCACTTAAAGGTTAACTTACATTACCATTAGTTTCTCAAAATTAATTCACTTTCAAAATGCACACTGCCATGAGCTCATATTTCAAGTTCACTTCTTTCCCTGTTGGCTGCCTTATTGCATCTCTCAGCTTTCCAAATTTCCAGGATAAGATGAAACAAACATACATCAGAAAAACATAAATTCACCTATATCTACCTGGAGGAAAGCCCTTCTTCCCCCTTATAGGCACCACCCAAGCCAAGGGGTGGATTTTTGTCTACTGGCTGTGAAAACTGAAATTAGAATCAAAAGCCCTCTGAGACTTCCCCAGTGGTCCAGTGGTTAAGAATCTGCTGGTTCAATCCCTGGTTCAGGAAGATCCCACATGCCTTGAAGGAATTAAGCCCATGTGCCACAACTACAGAGCCTGTGCTCTAAAGCCTGTGACTACAACTACTGAGCCTACACCCTGCAGCTACTGAAGCCTGCACAGGTAGAGTCTGTGCTCCACAACAAGAGAAACCACTGCAATGAGATGCCTGTGTACCACAGTGGAGAGCAGCCCCCCACTCACCGCAACTATAGAAAGCCCTCATGCAGCAACAAGGACCCACAACAGCATTGATAAATAAATCGTAAAAACAAAAAAACAAAAAAACAGAATCCCTCTATGATCTAAATATAGTCAAAATCTAAGTAAATAATACACAATTTTTTCTGCAAATATTGACATCTAATAATCACTGGCCACATCAAAAATATAGACTAAAAACAGTGAGTGAATGTTAGTATCCATAGTACCTAGGGGGATTGTGGTTCATGATTTAAATTTATGGCTTAAATTAGTAACTTTGTATGTTATGATTAGACTAAGGACACTAGCATCTGTAAGGCTATACACTATTACTTAGTATCTACAATGTTCAAGTTCCATAAAAATAGCTTTTAATTTTGCTCTTTTTTTTGCCCTGACAGCCTTTGAAAATATTATATCATATTTCAAGACATTGCACTTAAAACTTCTTAAAGTTCATAAGACTTGGGCATGGGGATGTGACTCTTAAAATATTCTTTCCATTACCCCATTTTCCAGAACTACTTCACATCTCTACTCCTTAAGATTCCTTTTCAGTACACACTAAAAGGACGTTCTTGAACTTGTCCACAGCTATTTCTAATTTGTCTGATCTTCATCAGTCAGTTTAAAGGAGGATAAAATGTCATCTGCCTCATCCGTCACTGAGTGTGTGTGTTAATGTATTTATCTGATTCACTTCCCCTGACTCGTCTAAGCTACATGCAGTCTGAATCTTTCCCATCTCCTAATTTATTTCAGTCACTCTTCAAGTGTGCTGGAGCTGATTTCTCAGGTAGACTCGTCTGAAAAGATGCCATGCTCTAGCAATTCTATGAGCAATTATCATCTTAATAGCCTGCAAGCCCAGCTTTGTGTATTCACTGTTGGTCTACTGCCAGACAGAGGTCCCTTTCACCATAAGCCCTAATTTAGTACTTTCAGATGCCTTCTCCATGGGGAAATGGTTTTTTGACTCCTTTGGGTTGCCTGGAGATGGTTAAAGATGCTGTTCCAGTGTACGAGGCCAGTATGGACACTCATAATGACATCTGATGGTCATATGGCCACCATTGCTATTATTGAAAAATTTAGCTCAACCTCCTCTTGCAGCTGACATGGTAGAATAGTGTGGTCAGGGCTATTTTGTTCTCAGAGCTGTGTCAGGAGACTTTTCTTCTTTGTCACCACCACCATCACTATCATGATTGCTTCAGAATCTAACATCGTCATGATTACTTCTGAATCTAAATGCTGATTATGTTAGGTCTTATGCATATTAAGAAGTAGAGTGATATAATAAGATAAATGTTAACATAGGTAGCAGATGCTGTCTTCAGGTGAAGAATATAGGTAGTAAGTGTCACAGGATTCCAGAACAGGAAGGTTATAATCAGAAGAGACACCAAGATTATGAGGAAGCTGGTGGAACGTGAATTAAGGCACGTGTATCTGGGCAATGATGTGACCATCACTGTGTGTTGGGAATAATCAGGCAAATCACTGATGTGAAGTACTTATAGAGAAGGACATTGAAAGTTAACACTGTATAAGTGAAAATTCAGATCAGGAAGACTTTAAATTGAGCAGTACTAACTTTGATTTCAGGCTAGGAAAAATTAAGAAACACAGACATTCAAAACAGGCCCCTCGTCCTGGCACTAATAACTTCTTGATATGAAAGATTACCAGCAGGTGCTTCATCCCGTCTTTCATTCATCCACTCAGCAAAGGGATCTTGCGTGCTTAACATGTGCCAGGGACTTTCATAGGTGTCAGGCATACAGCAGGAAACAGGACAGAAAACATCTTTCTCATTATGGAGTGCATTAATTCACGAGGGCAACCACAGAAAAATAACATAGACTAATGGCCTGCATGCATGTGTGCTCAACCATGTCTGACTCTTTGAGACCCCATGGACTGTAGACCTCTAGGCTCCTTTGTCCATGGAATTTTCCAAGCAAGAATACTGGGATGGTTCCCATTTCCTCCTCCAGGGGATTTTCCCAACCCAGGGGATCGAATCCACATCTCTTGTGTCTCCTGCATTGGCAGCAGGATTCTTTACTACTAGAACCATCTGGGAAGCCCTAGTCTAATGGCTTAAAGAACAGAAATTCATTCTTCACAGTTCCAGAGTCTAGGACATCCAAGATCAGGGTGTTGGTAGAGATATTTCCCTCTGAGGCTTCCCTCTTTTTCTTGAGATGGCCACCCTTTCGCTGCCTCATCCCTCAGCTGCACATACACTCCAAGTGTCTCCTACTCTTCTTGTAAGGACTTCATCCTATTGGAGCAGGACTGTAACTTAATGCCCTCATTTTAACTTAATTGCCTCTTCGAAGACCTAATGTCCATATATTATTATAGTCTGAGGTACTAGGTGTTGGGAGTTCAGCATATGAATGTAGGGGAGATGTATCACAGAATGATATTATAGTGGTGAAAACACCCTCCTAAAAACTTCCTGGAGGAACCCTCCATAGTTTTTCAATCACACCCCACATGCCTGGATCCAGCAGTTCACACAGCTGACACTCAGACTGAACCGATGTTTCCCACACACTCTTACCCTTCGCAACCCTTACAAGCACTATCTGAGCAGAGCAAGCAGAAGACTGAGTGCCCACCTCTTCCATAATGTGCCTGTTGTAACTTTTATTCTCTCAAGGATTCTCTTGATATCCACTGTAACCTGATTTATCTTGAGACACTTGGAGACAAAAGACTAACACGGTGAGATTTGGTCTTGGCTCCATATACCTATAGGATGGCCCTACTCACAAGGCTCAGAGAAGAATATAATGAGGAAAATGCTTTGAAAATAAATACACTATGTGTAACCTGAATTTCTTAGTCTCTGCAGTCTGTGGATAAAATGAGGTCACATTAATATTAATAATACAAATTTTCTGGCCTGCAGCCATACCTGAAAACTACAGATTCGCATTCTTCATTCCCCTGGCCCACACCCCAAGGTCTGCAATTATCTCAGTTACTTCTCAGAGGCCCCAGGGTGAGCCTCAGCTCATGTTTGTTCAGGAATGAATGCACACTGCCCTTTCTCTCTCGGCTCTTTGAAGGGGTCCACTGACCTGAACATTGGGAACAGCGTTTCTCCACCACCACAGCTGATGATGTCTTCAGAGACTGCTGACTCCCTGCCACACCGCCTCACTTATCCCCAGGTCCTCCTGAACGTGACCATGTCATCCCCTGAAACATGGAAAGACTGTTTCTCTCCACAGCCCAGTTTGCTCACCCTAACCTCACAAAAGTGTTAGTCATTCAGTCACATCCAACGCTTCGCAACCCCATGGACTGTAGCCAGTCAGGCTCCTCTGTCCATGGGATTCTCCAGGCAAGAATACTGGAGTGGGTTGCCATTCCCTTCTCTAGAGGATCTTCCCAACCTAGGGATTGAACCTAGGTCTCCTGCACTGAAGGCTGATTGTTTACCATCTGAGCCACAAGGGAATGAGGTAGCAAAGCTGGTGCCCTAGTTTCAAGCATCTTTTGCTAAAGCATCCCCAATAGACAGCAGGGTGCCCTCATTCCAGCTTCCTCCTCAGTCCCCAAAGCACATGCCCTAAAGAATATCAGTGCATGAAAACAGATGGCTACACTGAGAGCTAGGAGTGGGGGAACAGGCATAACCTGCCGCTACACATCCAAATTTCACTTCAGTCCACCAAATCTTAACCATGCTACCTTACACAAGAAAGCAAATTGTCACCTTCTGTGTAGATGTGACAATTTTCATACCATGTTATAATATTTAGACATCGGTTAATTTCTACCAAATATTTTCTGTCAAGATAAAGAAAATCCATTGTGTATATGTACCACAGCTTTCTTATCTATTCATCTGCTGATGGACATCTAGGTTGCTTCCATGTCCTGGCTATTATAAACAGTGCTGCAATGAACATTGGGGTACATGTGTCTCTTTCAATTCTGGTTTCCTCAGTGTGTATGCCCAGCAATGGAATTGCTGGGTCATAAGGCAGTTCTATTTCCAGTTTTTTAAGGAATCTCCACACTGTTCTCCATAGTGGCTGTACTAGTTTGCATTTCCACCAACAGAGTAAGAGAGTTCCCTTTTCTCCACACCCTCTCCAGCATTTATTGCTTGTAGACTTTTGGATAGCAGCCATTCTGACTGGTGTGAAATGGTACCTCATAGTGGTTTTGATTTGCATTTCTCTGGTAATGAGTGATGTTGAGCATCTTCTCATGTGTTTGTTAGTCATCTGTATGTCTTCTTTGGAGAAATGTCTATTTAGTTCTTTGGCCCATTTTTTGATTGGGTCATTTATTTTTCTGGAATTGAGCTGTAGGAGTTGCTTGTATATTTTTGAGATTAGTTGTTTGTCAGTTGCTTCATTTGCTATTATTTTCTCCCATTCTGAAGGCTGTCTTTTCACCTTGCTTATAATTTCCTTTGTTGTGCAGAAGCTTTTAAGTTTAATTAGATCCCATTTGTTTATTTTTGCTTTTATTTCCAATATTCAGGGAGGTGGGTCATAGAGGATCCTGCTGTGATGTATATTGGAGAGTGTTTTGCCTATGTTCTCCTCTAGGAGTTTTATAGTTTCTGGTCTTACAATGGAGTATTACTCAGCCATTAAAAAGAATACATTTGAATCAGTTCTAATGAGGTGGATGAAACTTGAGCCTATTTTACAGAGTGAAGTAAGCCAGAAAGAAAAACACCAATACAGTATACTAATGCATATATATGGAATTTAGAAAGATGGTAATAATAACCATGTATACGAGACAGCAAAAGAGACACTGCTGTATAGAAGTCTTTTGGACTCTGTGGGAGAGGGAGAGGGTAGGATGATTTGGGAGAATGGCATTGAAACATGTATAATATCATACATGAAATGAGTTGCCAGTCCAGGTTCGATGCAGGATACTGGATGCTTGGGGCTGGTGCACTGGGATGACCCAGAGGGATGGTATGGGGAGGGAGGAGGGAGGAGGGTTCAGGATGGGGAACACATGTATACCTGTGGCAGATTCATTTTGATATATGGCAAAACCAATACAATATTGTAAAGTTAAAAAATAAAATTAAATTTGAAAAAAAGATAAAGAAAATCTATTTGTTCTAAATTTTGTATAGACAACGTGAACTGAGCCTATCTCAATCATGAAATATTGTTTACTTATTTATTGGAGTACAGTTAACGTTACACTGCTGTGTCAGTTTCTGCCATACAGCAAAGTGAAGCAGCTGTATGTATATATACACCCCCTCTGTTTTGGATTTCCTCCCCACTTAGGTCACTACTGAGCACGAAATAGAGTTCCCTGTGCTACACCATAGGTTCTCACTAGTTATCTATTTTACACATGGTATTGTGTATGCTGCTAAGTCGCGTCAGTCCTGTCCGACTCTGTGCGACCCCAAAGACGGCAGCCCTCCAGGAAAGAATACTGGAGTGGGTTGCCATTTCCTTCTCCAATTCATGAAAGTGAAAAGTGAAAGTGAAGGCGCTCAGTTGTGTCCAACTCTTAGCGACCCCATGGACTACAGCCTACCAGGCCCCTCTGTCCATGGGATTTTTCCAGGTAAGAGTACCACCGGGAGTGGGGTTCCGTCACCTTCTCCCAGTATTGTGTATATGTCCATCCCAATCTCCCAGTTCATCCCACCGCTTCTTCCCTTCTTGGCATCCACACATTTTTTCACTATGTTTGTGTGTATATTTCTACTTTGCAAATAAGATCATCTTTACCATTTACTAGATTCCACATATATGCATTAATATACAATATTTTCTTCTTTCTGACTTACCTCACTCTGTTTGACAGTCTCTGGGTCCATGCACATCTCTGCAATGACACAGTTTCCTTTTATGGCTGAGTAATATTCCACATTTTCTTTATTCATTCCTCTGCTGATGGACATTTAGGCTGTCTCCATGTCCTAGCTGCTGTAAATAGTGCTGCAGTGAGCACTGAGGTGCATGTTTCTTTTTGAGTTATGGTTTTCTCTGGGTATATGCCCAGTAGTGGATTTCTGCGTCATATAGTAGCTCTATTTTTAGCTTTTTAAGGAACCCCCATACTACTATCCATAGTGGTTGTATCAACCCTTTCCCACCAACAATGAAGGAGGGTTCCCTTTTTTCCACGCCATCTACAGCATTTGTTGTTTGTAGTTTTTGATGATGGCCAGTCTAACCAGTGTAAGGTGATAACTCATTATAGTTTTGACTTGCATTTCTCTAATAAATAGTGGTGTTGAGCATCTTTTCTCAACCATGAAACATGTTTTGAGCACCAGCTATTTGCAAGATATTTGCTAGGGGAACTCTCTGGGCATGAGCTGCTGGTAAGACAACTCTGTGTGTGTGCTTAGTCGCTTGGTAATATCTGACTCTTTGTGACCCCATAGACTGTATCCCACCAGGCTCCTCTGTCCTTGGAATTTTTCAGGCAAAAACACTGGAGTGGGTTGCCACTTCCAACTTCAAAAAAATCTTCCTTCTTTATAAAATAAGTATTAATATTTTTATAATTTTCCTAAAGACTTAGTAGCAACTGCTTCTGCATATTCTCCTATAGACTAGGAATAACTCTCCTTTTGCTTCAGAGTTAGTGGAATCAAAGATAAATGAAATACATAAACCCTACACAAGGATTTAGAAAATTACATCTTACTGAAAAGGTAAAGTGACAGGCATCTAGCCTGTATCACCTATACCCGGGATCTCTATCAGTCACCACTCAGGTTGGCTGATTAACTTTCACAAACCAGGGAATTAGCTCCTGGCTTTTCTCTCTTGTCTGTCTAAACATATTTGAGATAAAGTATGTACTCAATGCACCTCAAACAAAAAGTCTAATAAAAATAAATGATGAAACCAGAGGTGTCAAGTAGACAACTGACTACTTCCAGCTGTTTGCCATGTATGACACAGGCAAAAGCTAACGTTTCAAAATGTTTCCCACACACAGAACAATAGGCCGATTTTTACACAAACCTATAGCTGAAGACATTTCTAGAAATGGCAGCTCACTCCAGGATTCTTGCCTGGGAAATCCCATGGGCAAAGGAGCCCTGCATCCATCACGATGCAAAGAGTCAGACACCACTTAGCAACTAAACTATACACATGCTGTGCTGTGCTTAGTCACTCAGTCTTTTCCATGGGGCTCCTCCATCCATGGGGTTGTCCAGGCAAGAATACTGGAGTGGGTTGACATGCACCCCTCCAGGGAATCTTCCCAACCCAGGGATTGAACCCAGGTCTCCTGCATTGCAGGTGGATTCTTTACCATCTGAGCCACCAGGGAAGCCCAAGAAAGTGGATAGCCTATCCCTTCTCCAGAGGGTCTTCCAGACCCAGGAATTGAACCAGGGTCTCCTGAATTGCAGGCAGATTCTCTGCCAGCTGAACTACCAGGGAAGCCCAAGCTATATATATGTGTGTGTGTGTGTGTGTGTGTGTGTGTGTGTGTGATCTCCAAAAATAAATTCCTTTAAAAAGGTCAAAAATGGTTCAGAATAATATTCAAATGGATAACCCTAAACAAGCTTTAATTTATAAAAAGGACTCTAGTGTGTCCCTAGGGTTCTGATGGACAAACTATTTCTAATCCTTTAATAATCCATATAGCAGTGATAGTATCCATATAGTAATGAAACCAATGGAAAAATCAATGTGTGGTGATTTCTGCAGACTACTGATAATAAGATGAGAATTTATTTCTAAACAATTTCAGAATTTGAAGTGTCTACATTCCCTACCTCCTTTGACTCTTTCACAATTCCTAATGGTGTAAATAAGTATTAGTATATCTGAGTTTGGGAGACAAAACTTAGAGAAGTTAATTGCCTCACTCAGGGTTATTAGACCAACAGGGACTGCAAACCAGGTTTTCTGATTAATTCTGTTTTCTTTTGTCACTGCCAAAAATTATTAAAGTCATAACTGTACAAATTTCCCTACTCCTAGGTTTTTTTTTTTTTTAACCCTTTCCCCCTTTTATAATTTGACAGCCACAAACAGGCATGAATAGTTATCATTCAACTATTTGTAATATTTTTGCCATCAGTCACCCTTAAACAATTGTCTTCTTAATGTTATGCAAAGAAATCTTTACAATAAAAATTTCCCCCTTATTTACCTCCCTGAATAGCCTTAAATATCATTATGCTGAAACATTTCTTTCTAGCTTTCAACTAACATTTCCTTAAAAATGAAAGTATGTCCACCTGTCATAAACTATTATAAAATTCATCAAAATATATAAGTCCATTGTTTTCAAGTAATAGGTAAAAGAAAAGGCAGATGGTAATCCTTAAGAGAAAGAGAACACAAGAGAGGAGTCCCACATTCATTAGGGTTTTTGAATTGTGAGATCTTTCTCTATTGCAGTTTAGGGAGGAAGAGATCAAACAGAGAAGTTTCTTGCTAAGATCCCCTGGAGAAGGAAATGGCAATCCACTCCAGTATTCTTGTCTGGGCAAGCCCATGTACAGAGGAGCCTGGCAGGTTACAGTCCATGGGGTTTCAAAGAGTCAAATACAATTTACTGACTAGACCACCACCATTACCACAGCATGGAGTGAGGGATGGAATAAATTAAATAATAAAATTGTAAGATTCCTATGTTTTTCTTGTGGTGGTGTAATGATAACCCTAAGTAGATTCTGACTAGTTAAGGAAATATATTGTAATCCCCATCAAATTAAAAACATCCAAAGAAACAAAACATACAAAAAGATATAGCTAAAAAGTAAATCCATGATTACGTGGAGTGTAATGTATTAGACTCTCACACGTCCGTTTAATCAGTTCTCAACAGTCTCAAAGACATTTTAGGGGAAATATCTTTTTTAAATTAATTTATTTATTTCAACTGGAGGATAATTACTTTACAATATTGTGGTGGGTTTTGCCATACATTGACATGAGTCAGCAACGGGTGCACATATGTCCTCCCATCCTGAACCCCCATCTCAGCTCGTTATCACCCCCATCCCTGTGGGTTGTCCCAGAGCACAGGCTTTGAGTGCCCTGAATCATGTATTGAACTTGCACCAGTCATCTATTTTACATATGGTAATATGCATGTTTCAATGCTATTCTCTCAGATCATCCCACCCTTACCTTCTCCTACAGAGTCCAAAAGTCTGTTCTTTACATCTGTGTCTCTTTCGTTGTCTTGTGTATAAGGTCATTGTTACTGTCTCTATAAACACCATATATACGCGTTAGTATACTGTGTACTATATTGTTAGTATAGTGTATTGGTGTTTCTCTTTCTGACCTACTTCACTCTGTATAATAGGCTCCAGTTTCATCCACCTCATTAGACTGACTCAAATGAATGAGTAATATTTTTATACCTGAGTAATATTCCATTGTGTATACGTACCACAATTTCCCTATCCATTCACCTGCCAATGGACATCTAGGTTGCTTCCATGTCCTAGCTATTGTGAACAGGGGAAGCTTCTTAACAAATGGTATTGAAACAATTGGATATTCATTTGCATAAAAACTTTTTAAAAAACTAAAAAGGTATCACACCATGCATAAAAATTAACTGAAAATGAATCATGGGCCTACAGGTAAAATCTAAAAATGTCTATAAGAGACATAAGAGAAGAGTCTTTGTGACCTTGATTTAAACAATGATATCTTTGTTTACAACCACGATTGTACTATTCACTAAAAAAAAAAAAAAAAAAGGATTAATTTGACTTTATCAAAATTTAATTTTCTCCTCTGTGAAATACACTATTAAGAAAATGAAAAAACAAGCTACAAAGAGAGTACCTGCATATCACATATCTGACAAAACATTTAAATCCAGAATTTATAAAGAACTCTCAAAGTTCAATAATAAGAAAAACAAAACTCAATAAAAATGTAAGGCAAATGATTTCAACAAATATTTCACCAAAGATACATCTATTGTCAAAAAGAAAGAAAGAAAAATCACATGAAAAGACACTCTATATTATTAATCTGCGCTGTGCTTAGTCACTTAGTCATGTCTGACTCTTTGTGACCCCATGGACTGCAGCCTGTCAGGCTCCTCTGTCCATGTGGATTCTACAGGCAAGAATACTGGAGTGGGTTGGGATGCCCTCCTCCAGGGAATATTTCCAACCCAGGGATCTAACCCAGGTCTCCCACATTGCAGGTGGATTTTTTACCATCTGAGACACCAGGGAAGCCCAAGAACACTGGAGTGAGTAGCCTATCCCTTCTCCAGTAGATCTTCCCGACTCAGGAATCAAACTGGGGTCTCCTGTACTGCAGGCGGATTCCCTACCAGCTGATCTACCAGGGAAGTCCTATTAGTCATTAAGGAAATACAAATTCAAACCAAAATGATTTATTATTGCATCCCTATTAGAATGTCTATAATTAAAAATATTTCATATAGCAAGTTTTGCTGAGAAGGCAGAGTAACCATAAAATACTTCTGAGGAGAATGTAAAATAATAAAAACCACTTTGGAAAGAGTTTATGATTTCAAAAGAAGTGAAATATACACCTACTATATGATATCTCTATTTCATTTATAGATATTTACCACATAAAAAAACAATACACATGTCTACAGAAAGACTTGAATATAAGCATTCATAGTGGGTATATGAGTAATAACCAAAAACCGGAAATGACACAAACGCTCATCAAAGGTGAATGGATAAACGAATTGTGACTTATGCTAATGGAACATTACTCAGCAATATAAAAGGAGTGAACTGTTGTTACACATGACAGCATGAATGAACTTCAAAATAGTAAGGCACAGTGAAAGAAGATAGACAAAAAAAAGGTATGTAATTTATGATCCCATTTATACAAAATTCTAGAAAATGCAAACTAATCTATCGCGATAGAAAGCAGACAAGAGCTTCTCTCATGACAGGGGGGTGTTAAAAGACGGGATAGAAGGAAAAGCCTGCCAAGGGGCACTAGAAAGCTATTGAGAGTGGTAAAATAGTTTCCTAATCTTGACTGTGATGATGGCTTTATGAATGTAAACATTTACCAAAAGATATGAAACTGTAAGCTTTAAATATGTGCATAAAATATTTATCTTATATCAAGTATGGAGAGAGTAACATGAGAACTTACAATACCATATGTAAAATAGATTCCCAGTGGGAATTTGCTGTATGACTCAGGGTACTCAAACAGGGGTTCTGTGACAATCTAGAAGTTTGGGATGGGGAGGGAGATGAGAGGGAGGTTAGGGAGGGAGGTGATATGGGTGTACCTATGGCTGATTCTTGTTGGTGTTTGACAGAAAATAACAAGATTCTGTAAAGCAGTTATTCTTCAATTAAAAAGTAAAATGGGAAAAAAATGTTTTTTTATGAAAGAATGCTAATAGTAGCACTGCTTCAAAAACCAAAAATCTAAGCAATAAAATTGCCTAGCAGTAAAGCAGAAAAAATATTTTTATTAAATTGATAGCTACCAGGGAAGCCCTAATAATCATTAAGGAAATACAAATTCAAACCACAATGGGATATTACTACATCCCTATTAGAATGTCTATAAACATATAGCAATAAAATTGAAAAACATGTATGAAACTTTAGAAGGTATGTATGATTAACAATAGCAAATTGTAGATGTGTAATCAATAATATTATTACAGTTATAAAAATCAAAATTATAGAAAACTAAACAAACTAGAAAATTCTTAAAGAGATGGGAATACCAGACCACCTGACTTGCCTCCTGTGAAATCTGTGTGCAGGTCAGGAAGCAACAGTGAGAACTGGACATGTAACAACAGACTGGTTCTAAATCGGGAAAAGAATACATAAAGGCTGTATATTGTCACCCTGCTTATTTAACTTATATGCAGAGTACATCATGAGAAATGCTGGACTGGATTAAGCACAAGCTTGAATCAAGACTGCCAGAAGAAACATCAATAACCTCAGATATGGAGATGACACCACACTTATGTCAGATAGCGAAGAAGAACTAAAGAGCCTCTTGATGAAACTGAAAAAGGAGAGTGAAAAAATTGGCTTAAAACTCAACATTCAGAAAGCTAAGATCATGGCAACTGATCCCGTTACTTCATGGCAAACAGAGGGGTAAACAATGGAAACAGTGACAGACTTTAATTTTGGGGGCTCCAGAATGACTGCAGATGGTGACTGCAGCTATGAAATTAAAAGACACTTGCTCCTTGGAAGAAAAGTTAGGCCCAACCTAGACAACATATTAAAAAGCAGAGACATTACTTTGCCAACAAAGGTCCATCTAGTCAAATCTATGGTTTTTCCAGTAGTCATGTATGGATGTGAGAGTTGAAATATAAAGAAAGCTGAGCACCAAAGAATTGATGCTTTTGAACTGTGATGTTGGAGAAGACTCTTGAGAGTCCCTTGGACTGCAAGGAGATCCAACCAGTCCATCCTAAAGGAAATCAGTCCAGAATGTTCACTGGAAGGACTGATGCTGATACTGAAACTCCAATACTTTGGCCACCTGATGTTAAGAACTGACTCATTTGAAAAAGACCCTGATGCTGGGAAAGATTGAACAAGTGAACTGACTGAAACAATATATTATTTAGTAATAATCTAAAATTGCCACACAACAACACAGAGAACCACAAGAGAGAATAAAAAAACAATCAAATTGGTGGTTCTGGGCAGGTGGGATGAGAATGTCTTGAAGGCAGGGCACACAGGAGGCCTCAAAATTTAATTGTGATGCTTTAATTTTTAAACTTTTTGCTTTTAAATTTGTAAAGCAAATGTTGTTCTATTAATATCAAAGTATACATCCAGACAGGAGTATCATTAACAGTAAAGAGGAACATTTCATAATGATCAGTGTCAATTCAACAAAGCAATGGGGAATGTGTGAAATAATTATCTGCAAACACAAGGGCAAACTGATTGACTAATGAGAATCCAGAGAGTTCTTCTTCGGTCTCTCTGGAAGACAGAGTCACGACTTGGAAGGAAGCTGGCCTTGTACACTTTATTGACTCTCTGTTCCAATTCTGAATTACCTTCCTACAGACTTCATATTCATGAAATTCTACCCATTCTAAAGAGAGGAAAAAAGTCTAATAATAGCTGTAACAATGAAAAGGGAATGAAAGAATGTGGGGGTATTCATAAAGCAATCAATATTATAAATATTCAGTTCAGTTCAGTTCAGTTCAGTCGCTCAGTCGTGTCCGACTCTTTGCGACCCCATGAATCGCAGCACATCAGGCCTCCCTGTCCATCACCAACTCCTGGAGTTCACTCAGACTCACTTCCATTGAGTCGGTGATGCATTTAATGATTCATTATAATATCCAATCATTTGCTCAGATTCTGAAGATAAGTTGTTTAGACTTGAACTTTTCATTTCTGCCTCTATTTGCCACTTGCTCTTTTGCTTGGATATTTTTTCTCTCTTTGATTTTATGTTAGCACTTATATCGGGAATACAAATATAGAACTTAAAAATAAATTGATACATAGTTGAACTCATGTGTGATCAGAAAAATCAAAATCATTTTTCTTTTCAGACAAAAGTATTAAAATGAATTGCCATCCTGGCTAAGTGGAGACATTACAGTGACATGAATAATATTCCAAGTTGCTTCAAAAAACCACAGTATTTGTTGATTACTCTATGGTAACTCTGTCATAAGCAGAGCCTGGGGACAGATTTCATCTTCTAAAATTATTTTCAGCAAGAAGGAGAAGCTGGGATCTTGATGACTGTTGAAGAATAAACAAAACAAAATGCTTCAGACAGCTGACATAGGCTGAGAAGCTGTGTAAACTATCAACTTCACTGGCCCTTGTTCATCTAGTCTTCTCTTCTAACTTATTTGTTGGTTTATACCTTGCTTGGATTTGTCCTTTTCTTTTCCCCAGCTCACACTTCAAAATTTCAGACCTGGATTATTTTTCCTTATTCCTACTCTCTGGTGGAGATACAGATCCATATAACTTGGGATTCAGTCACAGAAGGGACTCCTTATCTTCAGAAATCTCCTTTCCTCCAGTTATATAGCCATGGCAATCTGAATGGTTATAGGCCAGCAAGAGGTTGGTCAGAGCTGAAGATGCTTGAAAACATTAACATTAATTCTATGTTATAGAAATGTAGTTATTCAGGAAGTGTGTAGTCATTGTTAAAATACAATGTGTCAATTTAGGTATGTATGTGTATATCTGTGTGATTTGTATAAACCATATCCAAAAATCTATCATATTGTTTAGTGTTAGTACACACATGTAATCATATATATAGAGAGAGTTTAGTGTTATGAATATTTTCATCATTTATTATTTCAATAAATATTTAATGACTAAATATTTATGGAGCACCTATGATGTACCAGGCCATGAATTAGACACTGTGGGAGCTCTAAAGAAGGATTAGTCATAGATTTTTCCCTAAGTGGCATAGAACCCAGGAACAGAGAAAAACCAAGGGCTCAAAAATGTTATTTCCAAGTAGAAAGTGACATATACCACAAAAAGGCAAATAAAACCTGTCAAAGGAGTCTGAGAGGGGAGACTAATTCTGAGGGTGTAGAATATAAAGGAGAGACATCTAGAAATGCCTCTAGGAAGAGGTATTTTTGAAATGGGCCTTCTGATAATATTTCAATAAGGGCAGCTGGTAAAGACAACATTTACATTAAAGCAAATTGCAGGTACAGTGCTCTAGAAATAAGAGGGTAAGAAGCATTATAAAGCATGTAGATTTGTCTAATTTGAGTAGAGTATAAGGTAATAAGAGAGTCCTGGTGATGAAGAGTGCTAGAGATGGAACCTGGGCTACAGGGATTCAGAATAAATGTAATGGTCACTGGGGAGCTTTTCAAAGAATGTGTGTACAGAAATAAGAACTGAGATATAACTTTCTTGTCTCCTTCATTCATTTCTCCTCAATGTCCATCAGAGACCTGAGTACTTAGTGGAGACCCAGTGAAAAATGCTGTTTATGGCTTACATTTACTGAGCACTTACTATATGCCTGATTCTCTTCTAAATACTTGATACATAGAAGATCATTTAACCCTCACCTTAACCTGATAAGGTTTTTGACATAATTATCTCTCTTCTATAGCTGAAGTAATTCAAGATCAAACATTTATAGAGGAACTGTGGCTCCTGAGGCACGCTGGATGCAGAGAAACTGAAGATGTAGTTGACCAGATTTTGGAATAACTACAACAGGAGGTCTGAAAAATAAAGAGATCGTTTTCATCTCATCAGTCCTAGGTGAAGAGATCAAGCCTTGAGCCTTTGGAGTGGAAGCACTGACTCCAAGACCCTGGACTACCAAAGAACTAACCCTCAGTTCAGTTCAGTTCAGTTCAGTGGCTGTCATGTCCGACTCTTTGTGACCCCATGAATCACAGCACACCAGGCCTCCCTGTCCATCACCAACTCCCGGAGTTCACTCAAGACTCACGTCCATTGAGTCAGTGATGCCATCCCGCCATCTCATCCTCCATCGTCCCCTTCTCCTCCTGCCCCCAATCCCTCCCAGCATCAGAGGCTTTTCCAGTGAACTCTTCGCATGAGGTGGCCAAAGTACTGGAGTTTCAGCTTTAGCATCATTCCTTCCAAAGAAATCCCAGGGCTGATCTCCTTCAGAATGGACTGGTTGGATCTCCTTGCAGTCCAAGGGACTCTCAAGAGTCTTCTCCAACACCACAGTTCAAAAGTGTCAATTCTTCGGTGCTCAGCTTTCTTCACAGTCCAACTCTCACATCCATACATGACCACTGGAAAAACCATAGCCTTGACTAGACAGACCTTTGTTGGCAAAGTAATGTCTCTGCTTTTGAATATGTTATCTAGGTTGGTCATAACTTTTCTTCCAAGAAGTAAGCATCTTTTAATTTCATGGCTGCAGTCACCATTTGCAGTGATTTTGGAGCCCTCCCCCCCAAAAAAATAAAGTCTGCCACTGTTTCCACTGTTTCCCCATCTATTTTCCATGAAGTGATGTGACCAGATGCCATTATCTTCGTTTTCTGAATGTTGAGCTTTCATCAAGAGGCTTTTTAGTTCCTCTTCACTTTCTGCCATAAGAGTTGTGTCATCTGCATATCTGAGGTTATTGATATTTCTCCCAGGAATCTTGATTCCAGCTTGTGCTTCTTCCAGCCCAGCGTTTCTCATGATGTACTCTGCATAGAAGTTAAATAAGCAGGGTGACAATATACAGCCTTGACGTACTCCTTTTCCTATTTGGAATCAGTCTGTTGTTCCATGTCTAGTTCTAACTGTTGCAACAGTTAGAACTAACCCTGGGGAGTATCAAATAGTGAGAACTCCCACAAAGGAAACCACTTGAACACAAGACCCAGCATCACCCAACCACAAATAGCACCCTGTGCAGGACACCTCATCTAAACAACAAACAAAACAAAAATACAAAACCAATCAGTAGCAGAAAGAATTATCACCTCATTCAGCCTTGCCCATTGGGGGAGTGAGGGGAACTCAGCACAAATCTGACCCTATACAAAGCTTACACAAAGCACTGGACCAACCTTAGGAGGGCAGAAAGCAAAAGGAAGAAAGAATTCAACCTTGAAAAGGTTGGGAAAAGGAGACCTCACACACAATAAGTTAAAAAAATAATGAAAAGGAAGACATATATTACATGAATGAAGGAACAAACTAGAAACATGGAAGTCCAAATAAATGAAGAGGAAATAGGCCAACTACCTGAAAAGAATTCAGAGTAATCATAGTAAACATGATCAAAAACTTTGAAAGCAAAATGGAGAAAATGCAAGAATCAACTAACAAACACCTAGAAGAATTAAAGAATAAACAAACATACAGAGACAAACAACACAATTACTTAAATGAAAAACAATCTAGAAGGGATCTATAGCAGAATATCTGAAATGGAAGAATCAATCAGTGAGCTGTAAGATAAAATGGTGGAAATAACTTCTGAAGAGCAGAATAAAGTAAAAAGAATGAAAAGAACTGAGGATAATCTCAGAGACCTCTGAGACAATATCACCACACCGCATCACATTCAAATTATTGGAATCTCAGAAGAAGAAGAGAAAAAGAAAGAATATGAGAAAAATTTTGAAGAGATTATACTTGAAAATTTCCCTAACATAGAAAAGGAAATAGTCAATCAATTCTAAGAGGTGCAAATAGTCCCATACAGAATAAACCCAAGGAGAAACACGCCAAGACACATACTAATCAAACTAACAAAGACTAAACACAAAGAAAGAATATTAAAAGCAGCAAGGGAGAAGCAACAAGTAACATACAATGGAAATCCCACATGCTTAACAGCTGATCTTCCAGTAGAAACTGCAGGCCAGAAAGGAATGGCAAGATATATTTAAAGTACCGAAAGGGAAAAATCTACAACCAAGATTACTGTACCTGGAAAAGATCTCATTCAAGATTGATGGAGAAATACAAAGCTTTTCAGACAAGCAAAAGTTAAGAGAATTCAGTACCACCAAACCAGCTTTGCAACAAATATTAAAAGGACTTATATAGTAAGAAATAACAAGAGAAGAAAAAGATCTACAAAATCAATCCCAAACAATTAAGAAAATGACAACAGGAATATATATATCAATAATTACTTTAAGCGTAAATGGATTAAATGCTCCAACCAAAAGACAGACTGGCTGAATGGATAAAAAAACAAGACCCATACATATGCTGTTCAGACCTTAAGACACTTAAGATACAAACTGAAAGTGAGAGGATGGAAAAATATCTTCCATGCAAATGGGAAGCAAAAGAAAGCTGGAGTAGCAATCTTCATATTGACAAAATAGATATTAAAATAAATAATATTATAAAAGATAAGGAAGGACACTATATAATGATCAAGGGATCAATCCAAGAGGAAGATATAACAATTGTAAATATCTATGCACCCAACATAGAATACATAAGACCTCAGTACATAAGACAAACACTAACAGACATAAGGGGAAATTGACAGTAACACAATAATAGCAGGAGGATTAAACAGCCCACTTAGACCAATGGACAGATCATCAAAACAAAATTAATAAGGAAACACAAGTCTTAAAAGATACATCAGATGAGATGGATCTCACTGATATCTTCAGGACATTCCATCCAAATGCAGAAGAATACACCTTCTTCTCAAGTGCACATGGAACATTCTCCAGGATAGACCATACGTTGGGTCACAAATCAAGTCTCAGTAAATTTAAGAAAATTGAAATCATATCAGAGTCTTCTCTAACCACAACGCTACAAGACTAGAAATCAATTACAAGAAAAAAAGCTGTAAAAAACACAAACACTTGGAGATTAAATAATACATTTCTAAATAACCAACAGGTTACTGAATAAATCAAAAGGGAAATCAAAAAAATTCTAGAAAAAAATGACAATGAAAACACAACAACTCAAAACCTATGGGATGTAGCAAAAGCAGTTCTAAGAGGGAAGTTTATAGCAGTACAATCCTACCTCAAGAAACAAGAAAAAGGTCGAATAGACAACCTAACTTTACACCTAAAACAACTGTAAGAAGAACGGCAACAACAATGAATTAATAGAAGGAAAGAAATCATAGATACAAGCAGAAATAAATGCAAATAAAGAATAGTAAAGATTAATAAAACTAAAAGCTGGTTCTTTGAGAAGATAAACAAAATTGACAAACATTTAGCCAGACTCATCAAGAAAAAATGAAAGAAAAATCAATCAACAAAATTAGAAATAAAAATAGGAGAGATTCTAACAGACAATGCAGAAATACAAAGGATTATAAGGGACTATTATGAACAACTATATAGCAAAAATTGGATTACCTAGAAGAATGGGACAGATTCTTAGAAAAGTTCCATTTTCCAAGACAGAACCAGTAAGAAATAGAAATTATGAACAACCCAATTACAAGCACTGAAATTGAAGCTGTGATTTAAAAATCTCTCCAAAAACAAAAGCCAAGGACCAGATCACTTCACAGGAGAATTCTATCAAACATTTAGTGAAGAGCTAATGACTATCCTTCTAAAACTCTTTCAAAAAATTGCAGAGATAGGAACACTTCCAAATTCATTCTATGAGGCCACCATCACCCTAATACCAAAACCAGACAAAGACAACTCACAAAACAGAAAACCACAGGCCAATATCACCAATGAACATAGATGCAAAAATCCTCAACAAAATTTTAGCAAACATAATTCAGTAACACATCAAAAAGCTCATACACCATGATCAAGTTGGGTTTATTCCAGGAATGCAAGGATTCTTCAATATATACAAATCAGTCAATGTGATACACCATATTAACAAATTGATAAATTAAAACCAATATGAAAATTTCAATAGATGTAGCAAAAGCCTTTGACAAAATTCAGCACCAATTTATGATTAAAACTCTTCCAAAAATGGGCATAGGAGGAAACTACTTCAACATAATAAAGGTCATATATGATAAGCCTACAGCAAACGTTATTCTGAATGGTGAAAAACTGAAAGCATTCTCCCTAAGATGAGGAATAAGACAAGGGTGTCCACTGTCACCAATATTATTCAACATAGTTTTGGAAGTCCTAGCTACAGAAATCAGAGAAGAAAAATAAATAAATAAATCAAAGGAATCCAGATTTGAAGAGAAGAAGTAAAGCTCTCACTGTTTGCAGATGACATGATACTGTACATAGAAAACCCTAAAGACAGTATCAGAAAATTACTAGAGCTAGTCGGTGAATTTAACAGTTGCAAGATAAAAAATCAATACACAGAAATCACTTGCATTTCTATATACTAACAATGAAAACTCAGAGAGAGAAATTAATGAATCAATCCCATTCACCATTGCAACAAAAAGAATAAAGTATCTAGGAATAAACTTACCTAAGGAGACAAAAGAACTGTACCCAGAAAATTATAAGATGCTAATGAAAGAAATTAAAGATGACATAAACAGATGGAGAAATATTCCATGTTCCTGGGTAGGAAGAATTGATATTGTGAAAATGACTACGCTACCAAATGCAATCTACAGATTCAATTACCAATGGCATTTTTCACAGAACTAGAACAAAAAAATTCACAATTCATTTGGAAACACAAAAGATCCCAAATAGCCAAAGAAGTCTTGAGAAAGAAGAGTGGAGCTGGAGGAATCAACCTTCCTGACTTCAGAATATACTACATAGCTATAGTCATAAAGACAATATGGTACTGGCACAAAAACAGAAGTATAGACCAATGGAACAAGATAGAAAGCCTAGAAATAAATCCATGCACCTATGGATACCTTATTTTTACAAAAGAAGAAATAATATACAATGGGGCAAAGACAGTCTCTTCAATAAATGGTGCTGGATAAACTGGACAGCTACATGTAAAAGAATGAAATTAGAACACTTCCTAACACCATACACACTAACAAACTCAAAATGGATTAAAGATCTAAATGTAAGACCAAAAACTATAAAACTCTTAGAGGAAAACATAGGCAGAACACTCAATGACATAAATCAAAGCAAGATCCTCTATGACCCACCTCCTAGAGTAATGGAAATAAAAACAAAAATAAAGAAGTGGGACCTGATTAAACATAAAAGCTTTTGTATGACAAAGGAAACTATAAGCAAGGTGAAAAGACAACCTTCAGAATGGCAGAAAATAATAGCAAATTAAACAATTGACAAAGGATTAATCTCGAAAATAGACAAGCAGCTCATACAACTCAATACCAGAAAAGCAAACAGCTCAATCAGAAAATGGACAAAAGACCTAAGCAGACATTTCTCCAAAGAAGACATACAGATGACTAACAAACACATGAAAAGATGCTCAACATCGCTTGTTATTAGAGAAATGCAAATCAGAACTACAATGAGATATCACCTCACACTGGTCAGAATGGCCATCATCAAAAAGTCTACAAACAATAAATGCTGGAAAGGGTGTGGAGAAAAGGGAACGCTCTTGCCTTATTGGTGGGAATGTAAATTGATACAGCCACTATGGAAGACAGTATGGAGATTCCTTAAAAAAAACTAGGAATAAAACCACCTCATGATCCAGAAATCCCACTCCTAGGCATATATCCTGAGGAAATCAAAACCGAAAAAGACCACATGTATTCCACTGTTCACTGAAGCACTATTTACAAGAGCTAGAACATGAAAGCAACCTAGATGTCCATCAACAGATGAATGGATAAAGAAATTTTGGCATATATACACAATACTCAGCCATAAAAAGGAACATCTTTGAGTCAGTTCTAATGAGGTGGATGAACCTAGAGCCTATTATACAGACTGAAGTAAGTCAGAAAGAGAAAGATAAATATTGTATTCTAACACATATACACAAAATCTAGAAATGTGATACTGAAGAATTTATTTACAGGTCAGCAATGGAGAAACAGACATAGAGGATAGACTTATTGACATGGGGAGAGGGGAGGGGAGGGTGAGATGTATGGAAAGAGTAACACGGAAACTTACATTGCTGCTGCTGCTAAGTCGCTTCAGTAGTGTCCGACTCTGTGCGACCCCATGGACTGCAGCCTACTTACCATATGTAAAATAGAGAGCCAATGGGAATTTGCTGTATGGCTCAGAAAACTCAAACAGGGTCTCTGTATCAATCTAGAGGGATGGGATGGGGAGGCAAATGGGAGGGAGGTTCAAAAGGTGGGGGGGATATATGTATAAATATGGCTGATTCATGTTGAGGTTTGACAAAAAACAACAAAATTCTGTAAAGCAATTATCCTTCAATAAAAAATAAATATTTTTTAAAATAAAATAAAATTAATAATCTGGAAAAAAAGATGAAGCCTTTAAGTAAAAAACTTAACCAAAGTCACACAATTTTTCATAATAGAACAAGGACACAGAACAAAGTCTTAACTAGTTTTCTCTATTGCTTCATGACCAAAAAAAAAGACTATTAAAAATAAATGAGTACCATCATATCCTTAAGAACAATACATTATACTTTTTCTCTCATTATTAGATGACAGATGACATTAAACACAACTCACTGGACCAAGTTATAGCCTTAGTTGTTATATTCTCAATTGTAATACAGGAACTGTTTGTTTGGGTCAGATTTCTACTACATCAGGAGAACATAGTGTGTTGCTAGTTTGTTTTGTCACAATGAAGCCTACAAGAAGTGCAAAGACAGCTTGCAGGTACTGCTGTTAGGCAACAGTCATCAAGAGCTGACCATCCATTATGATGGCTGTGGTGTGTGGCATTCGTGCCTGGCACTCACTGTGCAGTTACGAGAGACATGGAAGAAACTGCAAATGGCCTGGATAGGTGGAAAGGGAGGTAGAATTAGTCCTAGGGAGCACTTGAGATGTGTGAAACTGCCTCCTCTTCTGCCTGCAGAATCAGAATATTTTCTCACACCGAACTAATAAAAGTATTCTGTAACTGGTGGAAGAGTGGAGCTGTAGAGTGATCTGAGGTTGGTCTGCATAAGCCAAGGAAAGGGAAAACATTTATCTGCTCTTTGTAGTTATAAAGATACCTTAGTTGGAAAATGTAGTTCCAAGTCACCTTCATCCTTGAGGGTCCTTTCTGCTCTTTCCAAGTAATTTTTAACTCCCTGTATCTTTCTAGGAAAATATAAACTTTAGGTTTTCGAAAAGGGGCATTAATCTAGTCATATTGAGGAGTATTAATACTTAGTGCTTATAAACCATTCAGGTTCACTGGGAATTAGAAGACCTGAGGCAATGTGGCAAAGGAAGAGAACATGAACTTTAACACCAAAGCAAATCCCCCTCTAAGTCTTAGTGTCTGAGAGGCCATGTTCAAGGTATTCCAATGCTCTAATCCCATTTCTTCATCTCTAAAGTGGAGACAAGAGCATCCATATAATGGATCAGTGCTCAGTCGCTCAGTCATGTCTGACTCTTTGCAGCCCCTGGACTGTAGCCTGCCAGGCTCCTCTATCCATGGAATTCTCCAGACATGAATACTGGAGTGGGTTGCCATTTCCTACTCCTAGGGTCTTCCTGACCCAGAGATGGAATTGGTGTCTCTTGCATCTTCTGCATTGGCAGGCAGGTTCTTTACCACTAGCACCACCTGGGAAGCCCATTTGATAGAGTTCAAATGAGGTGCTGTAGATGAAAGAATTTTTTAAACATTAAAGTACAAAAAAACATTAAACATTGACACATTTAAACATTAAATTACAAGCTTTTGTATGTGCACATTTGTTTCTAACCAGTGGTCAATATGCAGTTCAGTTTAAGCTGTTTCTAAAAACTTGTCTGTCTCACATTTCCTCAGACTACAGAGCCAGGTTATGGGGGCTCAGTATAATTCCAGACACACCTGTCTGTAGCTGTTTTATCATTGGGATGAATTATCCTTTGTCAACTTTTAATAGAGTCAAAAGAACGAATGAGCCAACCCTTCCCCTACTCTTGCTTCCTGTTTCTGGGTCCACTGGAGAAGAGAGGAATGAGTTTTTAGGGAAGCATTAACATAAAGTTTTAGAATTAATTTAGATGAGGTTACATGAAATGACAATTGAATTGATGCCATAAGTCTAGACATACATTTCTTCCACAGGCATTTATGTTTGCTTGAAGCTTCCCAGGTGGCTCATGGTAAAGAATCCACCTCCCAATGAAGGAGGCTGAAGAGACATGGGTTCAGTCCCTGGATTGGGAAGATATCCCAGAGAAGGAAATGGCAACCCACTCCAATATTCTTGCCTGGAAAATCCCATGGACATAGGAGCCTGGTGGGCTACCATTCATGGCGTTGCAAAGAGTCAGACACAACTGAGCGACTTTACTTCACATAATGTACTGCTGCTACTGCCAAGTTGCTTCAGTCATGTCCGACTCTGCGCGACCCCATAGACGGCAGCCCACCAGACTCCCCCGTCCCTGGGATTCTCCAGGCAAGAACACTGGAGTGGGTTGCCATTTCCTTCTCCAATGCATGCAAGTGAAAAGTGAAAGTGAAGTCGCTCAGTCATGTCTGACTCTTAGCGACCCCTGGACTGCAGCCCACCAGGCTCCTTCATCCATGGGATTTTCCATTATAATATTATATATCCACATATTCTAGGGATTAACTAGTTTTCCCTACTGACTCTTAACAGATAAATGTTTGTTTAAAATATATATATATGAACATCTTTTCATAGGACCAATAATGGGAGGACTATTATTCTGCCTACCAAACAGTTTTGATCTGTTTTGTTTTCTGTTTTATTCTTGCCCCAGCCCAGCATGTCACTGGGCTTTGGACTTTGTTCTGTTTGTTTTCTATTTCTTCCCTTCCCAGCCCTGCATTGTTGCTGGACCTCAGAGACATCATACCAGTTTTGAAATAACTCTCACCACGGGGCAGAGCTGCTTACCTAGTGAGGGAAATACTCTAAGGACACTTGAAAGAGGACATTGATAGCATGGTCTGGGCCGACACTTTTCAGAGGTTTTCTTCTCTTTAGACCCTAGCTGGGTTGCTCTTCATCCTAGCTTTATAGAGTCAGCCTAAAATCGAGTAAACACATTCTGAATTTCTCCATTTGAGATTGTAACCTCCCTAAAGGACAGGGATCACAGTGACCTTATGTCCTTCCAGAATTTCAACCTTGTTTTTAACATAGATTCAGTGCATATGGGTTGCTTAATAAAACAGAATACTTATGGTTCTGTCATGCTTATTCCTAAAACCATAGCCAAAGAAAAATGGTGATGAAGAAAAGATTTTTATTATATTTTATTTTACCCTCAAAATCTAATTCAGAGCATGGTAAGAAATGCCCTCACAGAGCCAAATTTTATGTTCATTAGCTTAATTGGACATTAGTGCCATAGCCACCTCTTCCCGCTCTACAGCGAGAATGACCCTCTTCCTGTATTATCATCAATAACACACAATGATGGCCTGGCTGGGATTGACCAGACGGTAACTGAGCTCTGGGTCCCTTGGGCAACAGGGTGATTTTTATTTACAGTGACAAGATGATCTTTACACTTGTTTCTCTTTGGACTGTACACACACAGCTCTATCCATAAGCCAAAACACAGCCAGGCCAGCTCTTTCCGCTATGCACTTTACTTAGCTGACTAGGTGTCAGCATTAATTTCTTGACTGTGGGGAAGTTTCATCTCTCTTGCCCTAGGGATGTTTTCTTGACCTCTCCAGTCCTGTGATTGGGAACGGTTTGGTCTTTCCTCATAAGCTCCAAACATTTTCTTTCTTTTCCATTGCAATTATTATCTCCTGTGACATTTACAAGGACCGGCTCTGCTGTAGCTGAAGCTATAAACATGCAGGGAGCCTTGGTAACCCAGAATGCTTTTCTGCTTGAACATGCCAGGTAATAACTACAGGAGCTTTCAGCATGAATTTCTGAATAACTGTCCAGCTTCAAAAGCTGCCTACCAGTAGCACCTGTCTCAGTTGGGCTCCTCAGGAATATGTTTGAAAGAATTATAGTTAAGGATAATTATGTAAATAAAACAGTTAATTGTTCAACTCTACAAAAGCCCTCATTTTTAAAAAATTGTAAGAGAATACAAATCACATTATGGATGGAAAAATGTTTGAACTGGAGTTGATTTTAAGACTCAAGGCAGTGGTGAGAATAGTACCAGGATAAACATGAACAGAACTCAGATCATAAATGAGTTGCAACATCTTTGACAAATCATTCACTTCTTTAAAATTCTATTTCCCTAACTTGCAAGAGAGTCCTTTGGACAGCAAGGAGATCCAACCAGTTCATCCTAAAGGAAATCAGTCCTGAATATTCACTTGAAGGACTGATGCTGAAGCTGGAACTTCAATACTTTGGTCACCTGATATGAAGAACTGACTCACTGTAAAAGACACTGATGCTGGGAAAGATTGAGGGCAGGAGGTAAAGGGGGTGACAGGATGAGATGGTTGGATGGCGTCACCGACTCAATGGACATGAGTTTGAGTAAACTCCGGGAGCTGGAGATGGACAGGGAGGCCTTGGTGTGCTGCAGTCCGTGGGGTTGCAAAGAGTCGGACACAACTGAGCAACTGAACTGAACTTGCAAGAGAAACTTTTTAGTCTAGGTCATTCCTAAGGTCTCCTTAAGTTCTAATATTCTGGAAACAAATGAATAACCACCCAGCACCTTTCAATTTTTGTTAATATTTTCTGTGGAAACATTGCCTCTGTGATCCCACTGACCTCCATGCTCACTTATTTTCCCTACCTAATCATAGGCAAGAACATGCTGAAATCAGCAGATATTTGCCCTCATCCATGAGGAGATTCACTCATTCTTTCATTTATTCAGTGGTTGTGAAGGGAATGAGGAGAAAACCCAGTTGGTCTTCATTTACTAAGGTGCTTCTCTAAAGAGCAGCGACTTAGCAGTTAACATGGTCAACATTCTAAAGATATTTTGATTTAAAAGTTTTATCTTTGGTCAGTGGGACTTTGCTTTCAAGAAAGTTAAACACTATTTTCAAGGGACATATAACTATCCATTTTCCAAAAGTTCACTAATTTTCCTTCACTGCCTTTGCTCTCCTAGATTCTCCTGAAGTTAAGAAATGTTCCCTTTTTTTCCATAGAGAGTTTGTACATAGAGGGAGTTTGCTATGTTCCTTGGACACTACTTCTGAGCATTAACACTCCTTGTGTCCCCTACTCCTCAGGACGCACATGTTCTGTTCACTGTGCAAGTCTGATGATTCTCTGGCCTGTCGCCACTCTGATTTCTAGCCTTCAAGAACTCCATGCTCTCATTTACAGCAGGAGAACATGTACCATGTGACTTAATTCCTGATTTAAAAAAAAAAAAATTTCTTGTCTTTTTTTTTTTTTTAATTCTTCCAATTTTATTTTATTTTTAAACTTTACATAATTGTATTAGTTTTGCCAAATATCAAAATGAATCCGCCACAGGTATACATGTGTTCCCCATCCCGAACCCTCCTCCCTCCTCCCTCCCCATACCATCCCTCTGGGCCGTCCCAGTGCACCAGCCCCAAGCATCCAGCATCATGCATTGAACCTGGACTGGCAACTCGTTTCCTACATGATTTTCTCAACAAGATAATGTGGCCATTGAAAACTAAATTTGCCGTACTACTTCTACTTTAGAAATAGTAAGTTATCAATGAATATTTGGATGGTTTGTAACTTCTATCACCTGGAAATAATAATCACAGATGAATTTTGGTCCATATTGTTCTGAAAGTGGAGTCCCTAAGCCAGAAACATCAGCATCATCTGGGGTCCCTTGGAAAGCAGAATTATCAGGCTGCAACCCAGACTTAAAGAAACAGAGATTACAGCCATGTGACCCAGCTTTCTGTGGTTCAAGGATCCTTACAGGTGATTCTTGAAAAAAAAACTTTCAATTTTATATTGGACTATAGCTGATTAACAATTAACAATGTAGTTATAGTTCCAGGTGGACAGCTGAAGGGACTCAGCTGTACATATACATGTGTCCATTCTCCCCCAGACTTCCCTCCCATCCAGGCTGCCATATAACATCAACCAGAGTTTCATGTGCTATACAGTAGATCCTTGTTGGTTATCCGTTTTAAATACAGCAAAGTATACACGTTGATCCCAAACTCTCTATATCTTCCCCTCACTCTTTGCCCCCTGGCAAGTGTAAGTTCTCTCTTTAAGTCTGTGAATCTGTTTATGTTTCATAAATAAGTTCATTTGTATAATTTCTTTTTATATTCTACCTATAAGAGATGTCATATGATATCTCTCCTTCTCTATCTGGCTTACTTCACTTAGTATAACAATCTCTAGGTCTATTTTTTTTTTGCTGAAAATGACATTATTTCATTCTTTTAAATTGCTGAATAATATTCTAATATATTCAAACAATATATTACCACATTTTATTTATTCATTCCTCTGTTGATGGACATTTAGGTTGCTTCCATATCTTGGCTATTGTAAACAGTGCTTCAATGAAAATTAGGGTGCATGTATCCTTTTGGGCCATATTTTTCTCTGGTTATATGCCCAAGAGTGAGATTGCAGGGTCATATGGTAGCTCTATTTTTAGTTGTTTTCTTCTTTTTTTTTTTTAAAGGAGCCGCCATACTTGTTATCCATAGTGACTGCACCAATTTACATTCCCATCAACAGTGTAGAAGGATTCATTTCTCTCCATCCCCTCTCCAGCATTTATTGTTTGTGCATTTTTTATGATGACCATTTTGATTGGCATGAGGTGATATCTCACTGTAGTTTTGATTTGCATTTCTCTAATAATTAATGATGTTGAGCATCTTTTCATGTGCCTTTTGGCCATCTGTCTTCTTTGAAGAAATGTCTATTTTGATCTGCCCATTGTTTTGATTGGGTTGCATTTTTTTTAATGATGCTAAGCCTCATGAGCTGTTTGCAAGTTTTGGACACTATTACTTGTTGGTCACATCATTTGCAAATATTTTCTTCCACTCTGAGGGTTGTCTTTTAGTTTTGTTTATCATATCCTTTGCTGAGAAAAAGCTTTTGAATTTAAATAGGTCCCATTTGTTTATTTATGGTTGCATTTCCATTCTGCGAGGTATATCGAAAAGGATATTGCTCCAATCTATATCAGAGAGTGTTCTATGTTTTCCTCTAGGACTTTTTTAGTGTCCTGTCTCACGTTTGTGTCTTTAATCCATTTGGGGCTTATTTCTGTGTATGGTATTAAAGAATGATCTAATTTTATATTTTACATGTAGCTCTCCAATTTTCCCAACAGCATTTGTTGAAGAGACTCTTTCCAGTTGTGTAGTCTTGCCTCCTTTGTTGTAGATAAATAACTGATTTATTTAGATAAATAATTTATAAATGATATTTAATTTTTATCATAGATATTTATTTTTCACAAATATATATTTGTATTTATATATAGATCTTTTTATCATAGATAAATAATTGGTTTATTTCTGAGCCTTCTATATTGTTCTATATATCTATTTTGTGCAATCCCATAATATATTGATGACTATAGCTCTATAGTATAGAATACCTAGGAATAAACCTAAAGAGACAAAAGACCTGTATTTTGAAAACTATAAGATGCTGATGAAAGAAGTTGAAGGCACAGGTGGAAAGATACACCACAATCATAGATTGGAAGAATCAATATTGTCAAAATGACTATACTAACCCAAGGCAATCCACAGATTCAATGCAAAACCTAACAAATTACTAACGATGTTTTTCACATAACTAGAACAAATTATTTTAAAATGTGTATGGAGACACAAAAGACCCTGAATAGCCAAAGCAATCTTGAGAAAGAAAGAGCTGGAGGAATTAGGCTACCTGACTTAAGACTATACTACAAAGCTACAGTCACAGGTGATTCCGATTTACACTAATATTTGAGAATCACAGTCACAGACTGATTTGCAAATCCCTAAAGATACAGGTCGGAGAAGGCAATGGCACCCCACTCCAGTACTCTTGCTTGGAAAATCCCATGGACGGAGGAGCCTGTTAGGCTGCAGTCCATGGGGTCGCTAAGAGTCAAACACGACTGAGTGACTTCACTTTCACTTTTCACTTTCATGCATTGGAGAAGGAAATGGCAGCCCACTCCAGTGTTCTTCCCTGGAGAATCCCAGGGATGGGGGAGCCTGGTGGGCTGCCATCTATGGGGCTGCACAGAGTTGGACACAACTGAAGCAACTTCGCAGCAGCAGCAGCAGCAGCAGCAGCAGCAGCAGGCATGAGTGGGGGTTTTCCAAAGAAAATGTTCATGGACTTTGATAAATGAAAAACATTACTAATATTATCATCTTACTGTAAGCTAACTTTTAGTCACTTAAATGTGGTTAAAGCACTGGGATCTGAGGCTATCCTGTCAGTCACTGCATGGACACTGGGGCTGGTTCCACTGCTTTAGCTGAGGTGATAGATATGCCTTCCTCTCCTTCTACTCCTGAAGATTCCACAAACTGGACATTCTAGACAGAAGACAGCACATGTTTAGTCACTCAGTTCAGTTCAGTTCAGTTCAGTCCCTCAGTCATGTCTGACTCTTTGTGACTCCATGAATTGAAGCATGCCAGGCTTCCCTGTCCATCACCAACTCCCAGAGTTCACCCAAACTCATGTCCATCGAGTCACTGATGCCATCCAACAATCTCATCCTCTGCCATCCCCTTCTCCTCCTACCCCCAATCCCTCCCAGCATCAGGGTCTTTTCAAATGAGTCAACTCTTAGCATCAGGCGGCCAAAGGATTGGAGTTTCAGCTTCAGCATCAGTATTTCCAATGAACACCCAGGACTGATCTCCTTCAGAATGGACTGGTTGGATCTCCTTGCAGTCCAAGGGACTCTCAAGAGTCTTCTCCAACACCACAGTTCAAAAGCATCAATTCTTCGGTGCTTAGCTTTCTTTATAGTTCAACTCTCACATCCATACATGACCACTGGAAAAACCACAGCCTTGACTAGACGGACCTTTTTTGGCAAAGTAATGTCTCTGCTTTTGAATATGCTATCTAGGTTGGTCATAACTTTCCTTCCAAGGAGTAAGTGTCTTTTAATTTCATGGCTGCAGTCTCCATCTGCAGTGATTTTGGAGCCCCAAAAAATAAAGTCTGACACTGTTTCCACTGTTTCCCCATCTATTTCCCATGAAGTGATGGGACCAGAACCCCATGATCTTTGTTTTCTGAATGTTGAGCTTTAAGCCAACTTTTTCACTCTCCTCTTTCACTCTCATCAAGAGGCTTTTTAGTTCCTCTTCACTTTCTGCCATAAGGGTGGTGTCATCTGCATATCTGTTATTGATATTTCTCCTAGCAATCTTGATTCCAGGTTGTGCTTCTTCCAGCCCAGCGTTCCTCATGATGTACTCTGCATATAAGTTAAATAAGCAGGGTGACAACATACAGCCTTGACGTACTCCTTTTCATATTTGGAACCAGTCTGTTGTTCCATGTCCAGTTCTAACTGTTGCTTCCTGACTTGCATACAGGTTTCTCAAGAGGCAGGTCAGGTGGTCTGGTATTTCCGTCTCTTTCAGAATTTTCCACAGTTTATTGTGATCCATACAAAGACTTCGGCATAGTCAATAAAGCAGAAATAGATGTCTAATTCTTTGCACCCTCATCAACTGCAGCACATCAGGCTTCACTGTCCTTCACCAACTCCTGGGGTTTCCTTAAACTCATGTCCATTGAGTTGGTGATGCCATCCAACTATCTCACCCTCTATTGTCCCCTTCTCCTCCTGCCTTCACTCTTTCTCATCATCAGGGTCTTATCCAATGAGTCAGTTCTTCACATCAGCTGGCCAAATTATTGGAGCTTCAGCTAGAGCATCAGTCCTTCCAATCTCAATTCAGGTTTGATTTCCTTTAGGATTGACTGGTTTGATCTCCTTGCTGTTCAAGGGACTTTCAAGAGTCTTCTCCAGCACCACAATTCAAAGGCATCAATTCTTTGATGTTCAGCCTTTTTAATTGTCCAGATCTCACATCCATACATGACTACTAGAAAAACCATAGTTTTGACTATATGGACCTTGGTAGGCAAAGTAATGACTCTGCTTTTCAATACACTCTCTAGGTTTGTCATAGCTTTACTTCCAGGGAGCAAGTGTCTTTTAATTTCACGGCTGCAGTCACCATCTGCAGTGATTTTGAAGCCCAGGAGAATAAGGTCTGTCACTGTTTCCACTGTTTCCCCAAATATTTGCATGACGTGATGGAACAGATGCCATGATCTTCGTTTTTTGAATGTTGAAATTTAAGCCAACTTTTTCCACTTTCTTCTTTCATCTTCATCAAGAGGCTCCTTAATTCCTCTTCATTTTCTGCACATGGATGGTGTCATCTGCATATCTTAGGTTATTGACATTTCTCCCAGCAACCTTGATTCCAGCTTGTGATTCACCCAGCCCAGCATTTCACGTGATGTACTCTACATAGAAGTTAAATAATTAAAGTGACAATATACAGTCTTGATGTACTCCATTCCCAATTTTGAACCAGTTTGCTGTTCCATGTCTTATTATAACTGTTGCTTCATGACCTGCATATAGGTTTCTCAGGAAGCAGGTAAGGTGAGCTGGTGTTCTCATCTCTTGAAGAACTTTCCAAACTTTGTTGTGATCCACACAGTCAAAAGGTTTAGCGTAGTCAATAAAGCAAAAGTAGATGTTTCTCAAGAATTCTCTTGCGTTTTTCTATGATCCAACAAATGTTGTCAATTTAATCTGTTTCCTCTGCCTTTTCTAAATCCAACTTGTACATCTAGAAGTTCTCATTTCATATATTATTGAAGCCTATCTTGAAGGATTTGAGCATTACTTCGCCAGCATATGAAATTAGTGCAATTGTGCAGTAGTTTCAGCATTCTTTGGCATTGCTTTTCTTTGGAATTGGAATGAAAACTGACTTTTTCCAGTCCTGTGGCCACTGCTAAGTTTTCCAAATTTACTGGCATATTGAGTGCAGCACTTTTACAGCATCATCTTTTAGTATTCTTTCTCTCTGTTTAATCTCTGTTAGCTTGATTAATATGTGTCTTAATGTGTTTCTCCTTGGGTTTATCCTGCAAGGGACTCTTTTTACTTGTCGGACTAGGTTGACTATTTCCTTTCCCATATGGGGGAAGTTTTGAATTATAATTTCTTCAAAAATTTTCTCAATGACTTTGTTTTTTTCTTCTTCCTCTGGCATCCCTATAACTCGAATGTTGGTATGTTTAATATTGTCCCAAAGGCCTCTGAGGCTATCCTCAATTCTTTTCCCTTTATTCTGCTCTTCAGCAGTTATTTCCATCATTCTATATTCCAGCTCACTTATCCATTATTCTGCCTCAGTTATTCTGCTATTGGTTTCTTCTAGAGCATTTTTGGTTTTTGCCCTTGGAGGGAGAGGTTGGTTGAGTGGTTTGTATTGATTCTTATTAGGGGTGCCTTGTGTCTGTGTTCTAGAGGGAGGAGATCAAGCAGATAATTACAGAAATAATAGGACACATACACACACCTCCCTGGTGGCTCAGTCAGTAAAGACTCCACCTGCAGTGTGGGACACCTGGGTTCAATCCCCTGGAGAAGGGAATGGCTACCACTCCAGTATTCTTGCCTGGAGAATTCCACAGACAGAGGAGCCTGATGGGCTACAGACAATGGGATCACAGAGTTGGACACAACTGAGTGACTAACACTTTCACTTCAGAGCATTTTTAATTTCAGTAATTGTGTTATTCATCTCTGCTTATTCTTTATTTCTTCTATGTCCTTGGTGATTGTATTAACTGTGTTAATTGTTTCTTTTCTGCTGATGGGTGGGGCTGTGTTCCGTCTGTGTAGTTTGGCCTGCGGCCAATCTGTGGTAGGGGCAATGGCAGTAATGGCAGCCTCCTTCAACCCACTGGGCCTCACAGGACTGTCATAGTCAGCGCTGCTGACCCCACAGCAGGCCACTGTCAACCCATACCTTCACCAGAGACTCCCTAAGCACACACAGGCAAGTCTGGCTCAGTCTCTTGTGGGGTCACTGCTCCTTTCTCCTGGATTCTGGTGTACACAAGGTTTTGTTTGTGCCCTCCAAGAGTCTGTTTCCTCAGTTCTGTGGATGTTCTGCAATCAAATCCTGCTAACTTTCAAAGTCAGATTGCCTGGGGGTTCTCAGTCCATTTGCTGTATTCCCAGGTTGTGAAGTCTGTCATGGGGCCTAGAACTTCCACAGCAGTGTGTGAACTTCTTTAGTATAATTGTTCTCCAGTTTGTGAGTCACCCACCGGAGGCTCTATAGTGGAGCTAATGGCAACCTCCTTCAAGAGGACTCGTGCCACACACTAAACCTCCCAGGTCTGCTGTTGTCAGAGCCTGTCTCCACGTGGCATGCCATGGCAAACTCATGCCTCCTCAGGAGACCCTCAGACACTCAAAGGCAGGTCTGACTCAGTCTCTTGTGGGGGTCACTGCTCCTTTCCCTCAGTCCTGGTGTGCACACGGTTTTGTTTAGTGCCCTCCAAGCACCTCTGGTGGGAATGAGGTTTGGTTTTAAATGTAATTGCAGCCCTCTTACTGTCTTTTTGTGGCTTCTCCTTTGCCCTTGGTCATAGAGTATCTTTTTGTGGTGGGTTCCAAAATTATCCTGTCAATCATTGCTCAGCAGCTAGTTGCAATTTTGGTGTACTCACAGAAGATGAGTACACATTCCTCTACTCTGCCATCTTGCACTTCGTGTGCTAGCCTATGAAAAATCCTTATATATGATCAATACCCATAGGATGAAAATATTGGATTCTCTATATCCATTCAAATGGAGGACTGTATGTAACCTTTATTGCTTTATTTTACTTGCTTATTTTTATTTTTACTGCTTTAAAGTACAGATAATCTGGTTTCTGCTGGTGAGTCTTTGGATATGTGTTGCTTCAATCAGTAACCCTGAAAAGTGAATATGATTCCACAGAGGCCCTGAAAAGATGTGGGCTTCTGTTAGTGTGTGTGTTTGTGCATGGACAAAGATTATTATAGGAGAGAATGAAGAGGAATATTTATTCTCTTAAAATACTTCACCAAGATTCCTGGGAGTTAATCACTTTTTCTGAGAAATTAGCCTTGACCTGTCACTGGTTTACTAACAGGTAATGCTTTCATCTGGTAACCATCTGGAAGCAATTGCCTTCAGCTGTTTACCTGTGAGTCAGGTATTTATTGAATTGGCTTAAAAGTTTGTCAGTTTATAAATAAAAATAAAAGACATTTTTAATTTTCACCAAGAACTTGATTGAACAATGTATTTACCATTTTGTTCCACAATCTTCTGCCACTTTTTCAGGTAACTTCATAATTCCTCTTTTCCAAAACTTTTTATCTTTTTAAGCAAAGCACTATTTCTCATGCCTTTTACAGTCTTCCAGGGAATGCAAAATTTTTCCATTAAGAGAATTTTATAAAGACCAAAATAAATGGACATCCAAAGGTACAGTGTCTGGTGAAAATGGCAGATGATTCAGAACTTCCAAGCCAAGCTGTATGAGTTTTTACCTATCATCAAAAAATGTGATCACATTATCCTGAAGGAAAATCATGTGTTTTCTGTTGTCTAATTCCAAATACTTTTTGTCAAGTGCTGCTTTCAGTTCGTCTAATTGTGAGTGGTACTTTTTAGAATTAATTGCTTAACTTTCCAGAGGAGCTCATAATAGAAGGCTACTTAGCAGCAGCAACAGCAACTCCACCATATACACAACATTACTTTCTCTAGATGAAGACCAGCCTTTGGTGTAAGCTGGTTGTGGTTCATTTTGCTTGCCCCATGATCTCTTCTATTCCACATTTTTAAAAAGTATCCAATTTTCACCACATGTCAATTTGTTTTAAAAACAGATTATTTTTGCTATATTTAAATAGAGACTACCACATGGAAATGCAGTCAAGAAGGTTATGTGGAATGCAAACATCAATGTGATAAACATAACCAACCTGGTGCAAATGATTTTCAGTGCTTGCTTTGAATATTTTGAGTATGTCAGCTATCTCCAGCATTGTATAACATTGATTGTTCTCAATTAATTTCTTGATTTGACCGCTATCAACTTCAACTGGTCTACCAAACTGTGGAGCATCACCCAGCAAGAAATCTCCAGCATGAAACTTTGTAAACCACTTTGACACATGCAATCAGCCACAGCACCTTCTCCACACACTGCACAAATCTTTGTGCTTCAGTTGTGTTTTTACTTTTCTTGAAATAATAAAGCATAATATGTGGGAAAAGTTGCTTTTTTCCATCTTCGATATTAAAATGATACACAAAAACTCACCAATTTTTACTTTTTAAATGCATGCTGATACAACAGCTGTCATAATACAATCTAACAAAATTGTTTCAATGAAGTTAAAGATAACTAAGCACTACTAGAGACATGTTACAGGAAAAAAAAAATAATAACAGACCTTTTGGCCTTGCTAACCAATACAAGAGTAGATACACCATCAGAATATGAATTTTTACTTAAAGTGATGCATATACATGGACATGATGAGGCACAGACACTCCAAAGATTTGAGAGGTTCCTGTGCTCAGTTGCTTAGTCATGGCAAATTCTTTATAACCCCGTGGACTGTAGCCTTCCAGGCTTCTCTGTCCACGGCATTTCCTAGGCAAGAATAATGGAGTGGGTTGCCATTTCTTTCTCCAGGGAATCTTCTCGACCCAGGAATTGAACTCGTTTCTCTCGCATCTTCTGCATTGGCAGGTGGATTCTTTACCACTGGGCCACCAGAGAAGCCCTTGAGAGATTTCTAAGAACAACCAATTCATTCATTCAGTTCAGTTCAGTTGCTCAGATGTGTCCGACTCTTTGTGACTCCAGAAACTGCAGCACACCAGGCCTCCCTGTCCATCACCAACCCCCGGAGTTCACCCAAACCCATGTCCATCGAGTCGGTGATGCCATCCAACCGTCTCATCCTCTGTCGTCCCCTTCTCCTCTTTCCCTCAATCTTTCCCAGTATCAGGGTCTTTCAAATGAGTCAACTCTTCGCATGAGGTGGCCAAAGTATTGGAGTTTCAGCTTCAACATCAGATCTTCCAGTGAACACCAAGGACTGATCTCCTTTAGGATGGATTGGTTGGATCTCCTTGCAGTCCAAGGGACTCTCAAGAGTCTTCTCCAACACCACAGTTCAAAAGCATCAGTTCTTCGGCACTCAGCTTTCTTCACAGTCCAACTCTCACATCCATACATGACCACTGGAAAAACCATAGCCTTGACTAGACGGACCTTTGTTGGCAAAGTAATATCTCTGCTTTTCAATATGCTATCTAGGTTGGTCATAACTTTCCTTCCAAGCAGTAAGAGTCTTTTAATTTCATGGATGCAATCACCATCTGCAGTGATTTTGGAGCCCAAAAAATAAAGTCTGACACTGTTTCCCCATCTATTTGCCATGAAGTGATGGGACTGAATGCCATGATCTTTGTTTTCTGAATGTTGAGCTTTAAGCCAACTTTTTCACTCTCCTCTTTCACTTGCATCAACTGGCTCTTTTCAGTTCTTCTTCACTTTCTGCCATAAGGGTGGTGTCATCTGCATATCTCAGGTTATTGATATTTCTTCTGGCAATCTTGATTCCGGCTTGTGCCCAGCTTGATTCCAGCCCAGCGTTTCTCATGTTGTACTCTGCATATAAGTTAAATAAGCAGGGTGACAATATGCAACCTCAACGTACTCCTTTTCCTATTTGGAACCGGTCTGTTGTTCCATGTCCAGTTCTAACTGTTGCTTCCTGACATGCATATAGGTTTCTCAAGAGGCAGGTCAGGTGGTCTGGTATTCCCATCTCTTTCAGAATTTTCCACAGTTTATTGTGATCCATGCAGTCAAAGGCTTTGGCATAGTCATTAAAGCAGAAATAGATGTTTTTCTGGAACTCTCTTTCTTTTTTGATGATCCAGCAGATGTTGGCAATTTGACCTCTGGTTCCTTTGCCTTTTCTAAAACCAGCTTGAACATCTGGAAGTTCACGGTTCACATATTGCTGAAGCCTGGCTTGGAGAATTTTGAGCATACTTTACTAGCATGTGAGATGAGTGCAATTGTGTGGTAGTTTGGGCATTCTTTAAATCAATACAAAATGTTAGTATCTCTTCTCTACTTATACCATATTAGGCAGACAACAGATGCATGCTTTCCTGCCTCTTTGGGAGAAAACCATTAAACTGGAATTTCAGGTAAAGGAATGGAAGAAAGAAAGAAAGAGGGAACAGGGAAGGGAGAGAGGACAGAAGGAGAAAGAGAGAAAGGAAGGAGGGAAGGAGAAAAGGCAGGAAGGAGAATGGGAGGATGAAAAGGAAATTAAAGGTGGCACCTGACTGTATAGAAAGAACCATATACAATATAGGAATTCAGAGAAATAAGAGTTTGTATGAAGTGAATGAACAAATAAAGATTCCTAAAGAAGTGAGACTTGAGTTGCCCTAAAGGAAGAACGCATGGTAAAGGAAAGAATGTTTCCTGCCAAACAGGGACTTCTCTCGGAGTTCATTCTCTTCTGACTCGGCCAGCTAATGAGAAGAGCAGATGCAGGCCTCTTTTATTTAGAGCATCCTAACTATTTAACTCCTGTCAGTGAACAGATAAATTATTTAGCCACTTATCCTCAATCTTCCAGTGGCTTTTGATACTGCAGAAAGGACATTTTTACTGCAGGCAAATTAATCTATTCCTTTAAAAAAATAGATTTCTATTGATATATTTAAAGTGTCTGTCAATCCCTGTGCAAACTGCCAAATCATGTGTTAAATTTAAAAATAGAGCTGAACACTTAAAACTCATCAGACTGTAATTATTGAGCTCAGACTGAAAAAGAAAGAAATATTAATGAATACAAAGCACAGGGCCTAACTAAGTTAACCAGATCCCTCCAATTTTGTGGAATCAGACAGACTGCAGACACTTTTTGGAATTGAAACCATTCATCCACTGATTTCCACTAAAAATACAATAATTGGAACACTATACAGTCAATAAGAAAACTGTATCTTCTTAACAATTCTAAGGTAGAAAGAAATTACAAATAAGAAATTAAGTGAAAAATCTTTCCTTTCAATAGTGGTAGGGAACTGGAATATGTATTTTAAAGAAACAGATGTTTTAATATTTCCAAGATCTTTTGAAATAAAATTTAGTAAATTCGACTTCTGAACTATCTACTGTAAAAGTTTAACTTGAAACTTTTGACCATAAATTGGTCAATATTATAGTTCTTCTCTCTATTCCAATTCATTATAAAGTCACTCTTACCTCCCTACCTGGTTAATAAGTTACTAATATCCCTGGGCATAATTATCTATCACATAAACTTACATAGTTATTTAATACTAGATGCATATTTTTTAGTAAATCAGGTTGTCATTAGACACAATATCCATCTGAATGGGATCTAAAACCTGGTAGTGTAAGAAAGGTGAATACCTATGAGACATATTACAAATCAAAACAAGATTCAGTAAGCAAATCCTAAAAGATGATGCTGTGAAAGTGCTGCACTCAAAATGCCAGCAATTTTGGAAAACTCAGCAGTGGCCACTGAGGACTGGAAAAGGTCAGTTTTCATTCCAATCCCAAATAAAGGCAATGCCAAAAAATGTTCAAACTACCACAAAATTGCACTCATCTCACACACTAATAAAGTAATGTTCAAAATTCTGCAAGGAAGGAGGCTTCAACAGTACATGAACCCAAAACTTCAGGTGTTCAAGCTGGATTTAGAAAAGGCAGAGGAACCAGAGATCAAATTGCCTATATCCATTGGATCATAGAAAAAGCAAGAGAGTTCCAGAAAAACATATACCCACTTCTGCTTTACTGCCTATACCAAAGACTTTCACTGTGTGCATCACAACAAACTGGAAGATTCTTAAAGAGATGGGCATACCAGACCACCTTTCCAGCCTCCTAAGATATATGTATGAAGGTCAAGAAGCAACAGTCAAAACTGAATATGGAAATACAGACTGGTTACAAATGGGGAAAGCACTATGTCAAGGCTGAGTATTGTCACCCTGCTTATTTAACTTATATGCAGAGTACATCATGCGAAATCCCAGGCTGGATTAAACACAAGCTGGAATCAAGACTGTCAGGAGAAATATCAATAACCTCAGATATGCAGATGACACCACTCTTATGGCATAAAGTGAAGAGGAACTAAAGAGCTTCTTGATGAAAATGAAAAAGGAGAGTGAAAAACCTGGCTTAAATCTCAACATTTAAAAAACTAAGATCATGGCATCCAGTCCCATTACTTCATTACTTCATGGCAAAGAGATGGGGAAAAAATTGAAATAGTGACACTGTGGATAGTGACTGCAGCCATGAAATTAAAACATGCTTGCTCTTTGGGAGAAAAGCTATGACAAATCTAGACACTATATTAAAAAGCAGAGACATTACTTTGCCAACAAAGGTCCATCTAGTCAAAGATATGTTTTTTCCAGTAGTCATGTATGGATGTGAGAGTTGGACCATAAAGAAAGTTGCACACTGAAGAATTGATGCTTTTATTTTATTTTTTTAAATTTTATTTTATTTTTAAACTTTACATAATTGTATTAGTGATGCTTTTAAACTGCTGTGTTGGAAAAGACTCTTGAGAGTCCCTTGAACTGCAAGGAGACCCAACCAGTGAATCCTAAAGGAAATCAGTCCTGAATATTTTTTGGAAGGACTGATGCTGAAGCTGAAACTCCAATTGGCCACCTGATGCAAAGAACTGACTCATTGGAAAAGATCTGATGCTGGGAAAGATTGATGGCAGGAGGAGAAGGGGGACGATAAAGGATGAGATGATTGTATGGTATCACCAACTCGACAGAATGAGTTTGAGCTAGCTTGGAAGTTAGTGATGGACAGGGAAGCCTGGTGTGCTGCAGTCCATGGGGTCACAAAGAGTTGGGCAGGACTGAGTGACTGAATTGAACTGAAGTTATATTATAAATTTTAAAAAGTAAGTGACAATACAAGTAGCTTTTTAAAATCATCTTGTGCAAGACTTTGAACACAATGTGTACTCATTAAACATGTGTTAAATGATAAACTATATCAACAAAAATAATAGTATATGATGATTTCATCACTAAGTCACGTCTGACACTTGTCACCCCATGGATAGTAGCCTGCCAGGCTCCTCTGTCCATGGGACTCTCCAGGCAAAAATACTGTAGTGGGTTGCCATTTCATTCTCCAGGGGTATCTTCCCAACTCAGGAATTGAACCCGGGCCTCCTGCATTGCAGGCAGATTCTTTAGCAAGTGAGTTATGAGGCAAGTCTGATAGTATAGAGGATATAAATTTATAAGTAAGCTAAAATAGCCAATGGAGGATTCATTAAGGAAAATTGCTTAGACTTAGGACAAACACCTTTATAATGTGTTGAATTTAGAAAGACAAAAAGGAATGGAATAAGCATCATAGACGGAAGAAGATAAACAAAATCTTAGACTTACACTGTTCAGTATCATAGCCACTAGTCGCACATGGCTAATTCACTAGCCACATTTCAAATGCTCAGTAGCTATATGTGGCTAGTGGTGACCATAATGAACTGAGCCCATGTAGAACACATCCAGCATCATAGACATCTCCACTGAATAGCATTGTCTTAGACTCTTGGAAAGGCATTGTGTGCATGTATGTACATGAGTTTTTGTTCATCTGGTGAGTGTGTGTGTGTGTGTGTGTGTATGTTTAGAGGGTGGAAAGTTTGGCCAATTGACTTTCTATAAATCCATTTTCTTACCTCTAAAATGAGGAAGGACACAATATAAACTACATTTCTCCAATTCTAAAATTATGTGTCTACATAGTATAGTCAGTAATGCAACTAGTTTGTATATAGGAAAGTGAAAGAGAAATTTTAGAAAGAGATAATAGAGAAGACTTAAAAGAGTTTGTTCCCATTCTGTGGGTGATAGTGAGCCACTTCAATTCAGTTCAGTTCAGTTCAGCCACTAAATTGTGTCCGACTCTTTGAGACCCCATGGACTGCAGCACATCAGGCTTCCACGTTCATCACCAACTCCTGGAGTTTACTCAAACTCATGTCTATTGAGTCGGTGATGCCATCCAACCATCTTATCCTCTGTCATCCCCTTCTCCTCCTGCCTGCCATCTTTCCCAGTATCAGGTCTTTTCCAATGAATTGGATCTTTTCATCAGGTGGCCAAAGTTTTGGAGCTTCAGCTTCAGCATCAGTTCTTCCAATGAATATTCAGGACTGATTTCCTTTAAGATTGACTGGTTGGGTCTCCTGGCAGTCCAAGGGACTCTCAAGAGTCTTCTCCAACACCACAGTTCAAAAGCATCAATTCTTCAGTGCTCAGCTTTCTTTATAGTCCAATTCTCACATCCACACATGACTACTGGAAAAATCATGGCTTTGACTAGATGGACCTTTGTTGGCAAAGTAATGTCTCTGCTTTTTAATATGCTGTCTAGTTTGGACATAACTTTTCTTCCAAGGAGCAAACATCTTTTAATTTCATGACTGCAGTCAACATCTGCAGTGATTTTGGAGCCCAAGAAAATAAAGTCTTTCACTGTGAGCCACTAGCAACCTTTGAAGAAGAAACTGTTGTAGTCAGTGTTACTGTCATCTGTATTTTGAAATTTCCCTCTCATTTATGTCACACTTTTCTCCCATTTTTCAGCTATTATTGGTAAATCACATCTCCTTCCTTTTTTGTAATTTCCATATGTATCAGTGGAATCTTCTTGGAAGCTGATAGGCTTAGGAGTACAAATTATTTTATTATGAAACTAACTCTCTGGAATTTTTTTTTTTTTTTTTAAAGTGAGGAGAGAAGAAAATTAGGCAGGGGAAGTCTTAGCTTCTGTGGAGAACAGAAACCATTGACAGAAGAAAGTAAAGAATGTAGGATTGGGCAGGGAGAGACTCAGATGATGACATAGATCTAACAAATCCTCAACTATACTGAGGGGAAGCTGAGAACCAAGATGGCCCAGTAGAGGAGTCCTTCACGGGGAAAAACAGCGAGGCACTAGGACCCTTGCTGGAAGCCCCCAGTAGTGGATATAATCAGTGGCAATAGTTGCACTGAGAAAAATAGCAATATGATTTGGGTAGAAATGAAAGAGGTTTCTTTTATACTGTATATTCTTTCATATTTTTTGAATTTTGTATCATATACATGTATTAGCCTATGCCAATAACTTCAAGGAATTGCTTTCTGATATACCACCATTTATGTAACAAATCCAATATTTTGGGCATCAGGTTTTAATATATTGTACTTAAAACATTTTGCAGAAATATTCTTGCATTTATATCATTTAGCACAAGTGCTAGTATATCTGTGGAATAAACACCAAGAAATTCCATTCTGGCTTAAATGGAATGTGACTTTTCACTAAATGATATTTCACAAATATCTTCCATAAAGGCCCTATGCCATTCATAATGGAATGAGGGTGCTTTATCTTCATAATAATTAATATTCTGGACTATTTATATTTTTTAGTTTTTTAATCTATTAGATGGAAAATTATAATGGTTATAGCTTTATTTTTACTTTCCTTATTTTAATGAGGTTGAGCATATTTGTTAAAAAGCTATTTCTTTCTTTATAAAATATGTATTGGTCTGTTTTCCCACTTTTTATATTTATTACTATATTTTTTCTTATTAATCTATAGATGCTCTTTATATATTAAGTAATATGCCTTTTCATCTATCATATAAATTGAATTTTCTAATTAGCTTATCTTTTTCCTTACAAATATCTTATGTTTTTATATAGAATTCCATTTTGTTCTATTATGTTGACTATATAGATATGTTCCTGATAAAACCTTTGGGAGTGATAGATATGCTCATTATCTTGATTATTTATATATACACATATGTCAATCATATCGAATTATATACTTTAAATATGTGTTTATTGTATATCATTATATCTCAATAAAATTGTTTTAAAAATTGGTCTTATACATTTTTTCTTCCACTGCATATTCTAACTTGGTGTTATACGTATTCTTGATCAAACATATAAGAATTGTTAGTTCCTGTATATTATTTGGTATTCAGCCATCTTATTAAGTTCTCTTGCCTGTTAAAAATAAATTTTCAGTTCTTTAGTATTCCAGGTATAACTTAGCTTTCTGCAATTTTTCTGTCCCCTTCTAATTATTAATCTCTCTCTTATCTTCACATTCATAATGCACCAACACTTAACCCTAAGAGTTGGATTGAGAAACAGACAAAGGATGGTTGCCCATTCAGGCGTAGAGTGGGTTCGGTTCTCTAGGTGAGGCTGTGACAGTTAACTGAAGACAGGTCTCATTGATTGTAACCTCATGTGAGTGGGAGAATGTCAATGATCTTGGTCAGGCTCAGAACAAATGTACCTTAAGTAAAAGCAATGAGAAGAGACCAAAAGACACTAGGAAAAAAAGGGGTGTTAGAATGTTAGTCCAAGGCAGAATGGAAGAATCCCAAACTCTAAGCTCAGTTGAGTCAGCTAGGTAATACTAAACATAGGAAGAGAGCTATGGAGAATTAAAAAGCGCCACCCAATTCATAGTTTTAAAGCATTCACCTGTGAAAAGAAGACACCTCTAATAGTTCACAGCTGAGGTCAGAACTAGACATAAACGAGCAATAAATCTGGTCAGAATTTATTACTACACACTCATTTGATTAGCAGACATTTATTAAGCAAGAAGTATGTCAAACACTGGTAATATAATGTTAAATAAGACCCAACCCCTAATTAGAAATAGTTTGTAATCTACTTAGAGGACAAAACATCTGTTTGAGAAAGTAAAGTGAGACTCCCAAATGAGATTTTATGTAACAGGGGCATGGTCAAACAGAGCATAGAATCAAAGAGCAGATGTGAGACCCACTTCACCAGTGCTGGGCTGTGATGACATGGTCCTGAAACAAAGCATAAGAGTTTCCTATCCAGCTTGTTTTGCTACAGAAAAATGGTGAGCAACGAACATTTTGATCCACTAAATATCTAAGCCCAACTGGAAATGTAACGGGAATATAAAACTGTCTTTTTCACAGTTTCACTTATAGCCAGCTCCATGTCCCCTTACAAATGTGAATATCAAGAATGTGAGGTATTTTTCCTTTGACACTCTCCAGAATCCAACCGTGGCAAGAATTTGTTGGTATGTTATATATTTATATTTCTGAATAAGATGCAGAATCAAAATTCAGCATGGTTTGAGGGCAGTAGGAATAAGTGGGATCTGGCTTTCTCTTATTCTTTCCATCCCTCTCTGTCTTGGGTCTCCCGTGATATGAGGAATGCTTCTGGAACCATCCCACTGAGAACAGAGACCCAGAAAAACAGTGAGATGTCACTGCCTTTCTGCTCAGTATCTGGGGTTGTGAGAAGGAGTGTGTAAACTCAACATTGTTCAAAATAGAGGAGCATCTGATAAGGGCCACTAAACCACTATGAGGTACCATTTCACACCAGTCAGAATGGCTGTGATCCAAAAGGCTACAAATAATAAATGCTGGAGAGGGTGTGGAGAAAAGGGAACCCTCTTACACTGTTGGTGGGAATGCAAACTAGTACAGCCACTATGGAGAACAGTGTGGAGATTCCTTAAAAAACTGGAAATAGAACTGCCTTATGATCCAGCAATCCCACTGCTGGGCATACACACTGAGGAAACCAGAAGGGAAAGAGACACGTGTACCCCAATGTTCATCGCAGCACTGTTTATAATAGCCAGGACATGGAAGCAACCTAGATGTCCATCAGCAGATGAATGGATAAGAAAGCTAGGGTACATATACACAATGGAGTATCTCAGCCATTAAAAAGAATACATTCGAATCAGTTCTAATGAGGTGGATGAAACTGGAGCCTATTATACAGAGTGAAGTAAGCCAGAAGGAAAAACACCAATACAGTATACTAACGCATATATATGGAATTTAGAAAGATGGTAACAATAACCCGGTGTACGAGACAGCAAAAGAGACACTGATGTATAGAACAGTCTTATGGACTCTGTGGGAGAGGGAGAGGGTGGGAAGATTTGGGAGAATGGCACTGAAACATGTGAAATATCATGTAAGAAACGAGTTGCCAGTCCAGGTTCCATGCACGATACCCGATGCTTGGGGCTAGTGCACTGGGACGACCCAGAGGGATGGTATGGGGAGGGAGGAGGGAGGAGGGTTCAGGATGGGGAACACATGTATACCTGTGGTGGATTCATTTTGATATTTGGCAAAACTAATACAATTATGTAAAGTTTAAAAATAAAAAAAAATTTAAAAAAAAGACACCCAAGAACTGGAAAATTCCTGAAGACTGTGAGTCTGTTCTCCAAAAAGTCACATCCTATAGAGAAACAACCAGCCTGGATACTGCTGTGGGCCAGATCAGACATGAACCCACCCCTTTCCCCACACCTCGCCCTTTGAAATTCAGTAAAAGACTCAAACTCCAGCCCTTCAGTGTCGACACCAACTCCATGTGTGGGGCCCATTTCCTCCCTTGGAAAGTGAATAGAAACTTTCTTTTCTTCTTCTGTGAATACTTTCACAACCTATGTCATCTCACCTAACAAAGCGAATCTGTCTAGAGACTTATTTTGTCTTTGGAATAGCCCAAATGGACACGCAATCAGTGGTCTCTTCAGTAATCTCAGAAGAAATTGAGAAAATATAACTCTTGTTCCCTCCTCTGTCTCATGTCCTCATGGATTTAGAGCAAACTTTCTACTCTTGCCCTCCACTATGGTAAAGTATTGGCAACTCGTCTGCCCTCTGCCAGCTCGTCACTTTGATTTGGGGCGAGGGAGCAGGCATTATAAGGACAGGTAAAAACAGAGCATGGCCTATTAGCATTTCCAGTCTACCACATCAGGGATCTCAGCGTTTTCAATATATATTTAAAATAACGGAGTGAGACAAGCTGCTGCCTTCCCTCAAAATTGCCAACGTATGCTCCAAGATCTCCTGCATTTTGCATTGTGTCAGTCCGTGTCAGAGGTTTCAGGAAAGGTAATATAGAAGATGAATGAAAGTCTATCATTGCAGTGCCAAGATGAAAAACTGACAGCTCATAATGAAAAGAAAAATAGTTTCCATTTTGGGCCTCTGTAAGTAAGAAAGTGACAGAGTCTTGGGAACTGTGAGCCTGAAAAATGGTCCTTTTGACAGACATGCCTATAAGTGAGAGGGCCCCGGATATAATACCACCTATAATAGAGGGAATAATGATTATTTTAGGCATTGCATGATTTTGAATAAATCCTTGACTACTCCCCAGAAAATGGAGTTGAAAGGAATCTGGGAAGAGTGGTGGGTTAATTTAAGCAATAAATGACCACATTTTTTCAGTCTTTTAAGTCTTAGTTGGTTAAATTTATTTCTGTCAGAAATAACCAAAAGCCAATGGTATTAATAAAAAGAATTTTGCCTCAGTGATGAGAGGGAAAAATGTCACTCTAGAATCTTCCCTCAGGATTTTGTTTCCTTGTGACCAAATCCTTTGGAATTAAATTCTAGATTGGCTATAGTAATTGAGTGTTTGTAAACTAATTGAAATCTAAATTCAAGTTGAGTCAGCAAAGTAAAATACTGATTTTTTTTTAAATTAATAAAAATTTCAAGATGCCTGGAATTACCCAACAAGCTACTTTCATTTTTCAATAGCTAGTACTCCTTAGATGCGGCCTCATGTGTTAGCCCATTTGTAGTGTTTAAAATCACTTACCCTGTATAATTTCTTCATCCACTTGACACAAACATGACCAGAAACACACTATCAACTCATTTAACAAATGCTAGCTTGGTAGTGCTTTCCTTGAGTATTTGCTCTGCTGAAACACACGTTAGTGTATTGATTTTCTTAAACTCAGCTATACAAAATCCATCTAGGAATTGAGGCTCCTAGAGTTTCCACTCTGGGTTTCGACCGTAAGCTAAAAGAAAAAAATTGATGACTAAAAGCAGTGATTGCTGCCCATTGAGAGCTGAATTATGGAGCTAAAGAGAGAATACAGAATTATTTATCACAGTCAGAGCTGGAAGGGGCACAGAGGTGTGGACTCTGCTCAGTACTCCTAGTGGCAGGGAGCTGGGTGTTCCCCACACACCAGTTCCATTTTAGAGCAGATCTAATAATCAAATGAACTTGCTGATTCTATATCAACATCAATCTTCCTTTGATAGGCATTCTTTGGTCCTGTCTGACCTCTGGAAGTACAAGGAAAGGATCTATCCTTCCTTCAAATGATAGGCCAGCACCTGTCTATAACTAGCTACTTGGTTTCCATTGTACGACCCTCTTCCCAATCTTTTCCCCAAAGGAAAAACATCACCAAGAACAGCCATGAGGTAACAGGACTCAGGAATGGAATGCAGAGCCCATCTGCCTCCTAGATGGTCTCCCAATACTCTGTTCCCTGTGGCCCTTATCTTCCTACAGTGACCACGTGCTTATTCTCTTACAGTTTTTGTGATCGAGCCAATCATTTTACCTTTTGAGCTTCTTCTGTAGAATGGAAGCAGATAGTTTCTATTTGGCCCAGTTTTTATGAAATGCAGTCAATATATAAAAAGTTCCTAGAATATAGTATTCAATAAGAAATAGTCCTTGTTTACCCAAAGCTTAAGGTTGAATTTGTTACTGTTGTTTCTTGAATAAATGTCACATAATAGTTAACTCTGAAAATATGAGAGCCAAGGAAAACTAAGAGTGTACAAGCTGGATTCTTTGCTTTCTTTAATTTTTAAACACATCGTCCCTAAGTTATAGTAGTGCTGGGTGCTGTAACACAGTGCCTGGGGCAATCACTGCCACCTGCTGTTCCAAAGAATAATCCTGAGCAAAAACCAAAATAGCAAAGATAATGAACAGCACTGGAGAAAGTACATTTTGGTACATTCAGTTTTGGAAAAATAAAGCCTAAAATTCTGGGTGAGTACAAAGAAGCTGATCCTGATGCTGAGACTTATTAGTCAGAGACAATCTGTCCAACAAAGTGAAGCAGCTTCTGCTCTCAAAATGAAAACCTGGAATGAACAAAAGCAAGGAAAGATTGCATTGTGCGGGGAACAATGCAACTCTGAAAAGATGGTGAAGAGATGCCCTGAGAAATCTTCCATACTCATTCAGCAAGAACAAACCGTACAAAGAGAACTAGCATTTCACGGGATGCTGGGAATAAGGAGAATTTCCTGAATGGAGTTTACTGCTAATCAGTGGGTGCACTGTGTGCATTCTTGAGGTCAATATGCAAACAATTCCGGGACAGAACAGGGGACAAGAATATTTCTCCAGTGCCCCATTTTTTACCTCACATTCTCCTGTCTGCTTCCTGTTGGTTTGCTGATCTTCAGTCCTGTAGATATAGCTCCTGTCTTCCCCGTGACCCACTTCGCTCTCATCGTTTAGAAATGAGACCCACCTCACCACCATAACCAAACGACACACTCACATACAATTAGTCTTTGTTTGTTTTCCTAAATGAGAGATATGGAAAAAAAGAAAAAAATACCATAAAAAAACAGTTGTATTAAGAAAAAGATGATGTCAGACTGGGGAGAGGGATGTGACTTCAATTGAAGCTTAAAGTAAGGCTCTGACTTAGATAAGCAAAGAGAAGGAAGCAATTCCTTACATTCCTACTAGAGCAATCTGCCTACAGAAGCAAAGATCCTTTATTGATTCAGTCAAGATAGACCCCATATTTAGCAGCCTTTCAGTGTAGTGGATCATATCTGGTAGAGGCTTTCAAGGTTCATATAGAATATCCAGAATCACTCTTGGGGCTTCCATGTTTCCAACCTTAATCAAACATATGGATTTGAAAGTGTCCTGAATTTGACTCTTAGCATATGGGCTTAAATGGCAAAATGGAAAATCATGGACTTCATCAATGAAAATCTGTATCACCAAGGTATAACAGGTGTGCCAATTATTAACTAATTTCTTCTTGACTTCAAGCCCACAACTTTTTGCTCTATTTTATGATACTGGAAGCCTTTGACTGTGTAGATCACAACAAACTGTGGAAAATTCTTAAAGAGATGGGAATACCAGATCACCTTACCTTCCTTCTGAGAAATCTGTATGCAGGTCAAGAAGCAACAGTTAGAACCAGACATAGAACAAGGAACTGGTTCCAAATTGGGAAAGGGGTACATCAAGGCTATATGTGGTCACCCTGTTTATTTAACTTATATTCAGAGCATATCATGTGAAATACCAGGCTGGATGAAGCACAAAGTGTAATCGAGATTGCCAGGAGAAATATCAACAACTTCAGACATGCAGATGACACCATCCACATGGCAGAAAGCAAAGAGGAACTAAAGAGCCTCTTGATGAAAGTAAAAGAGGAGAGTGGAAAAGCTGGCTTAAAACTCAGCATTCAGAAATCAAAGATCATGGCCTCTGGTTCCACCACTTCATAGCAAATTGATGGGGAAACATTGGAAACAGTGAAAGACTTTATTTTCTTGGGCTCCAAAATCAGTGAAGATGGTGACTATAGCCATGAAATTTAAAGACATTTGCTCCTTGGAAGAAAAGCTATGACAAACCTAGACAGCATATTAAAAAGCAAAGACATAAAAAACTAAAAATAAATTTTCTTTTAGTTCAATAAAAAAAAAAAAGCAGAGACATTACTTCACTGACAAGGTCTGTCTAATCAGAGCTATGGTTTTTCCAGTTGTCATTTATGGATGTGAGAGTTGGACCATAAAGAAAGCTGAACGTCAAAGAATTGATGCTTTTGAACTGTGGTATTGGAGAAGACTCTTGAGAGTTCCTTGGACTGCAAGGAGATCAAACCAGTCAATCCTGAAGGAAATCAGTCCTGAATATTCTTTGGAAGGACAGATACTGTACTTTGGCCACCTGATGCGAAGAACTGACTCATTAGAAAAGACCCTGATGCTGGGAAAGATTGAAGACTGAAGGAAAAGGGGACTACAGAGGATAAGATGGTTGGATGGCATCGTTGACTCGATGGACATGAGTTTAAGCAAACTCTGGGAAATGGTGAAGGACAGAGAAGCCTGTTGTGCTGCAGTCCATGGGGTCACAAAGAGTCAGCCATGGCTTAGCGACTTAACTGAACTGAATAAATACTACATGGGCATAACAATCCACTCCAGTATTCTTGCCTGGAGAATCCCATGGAGACAAAGGAGCCTAGCAGGCTACAGTCCATAGGGTCACACAGAGTCAGACATGACTGAAGTGATTTAACACACACGCACAATGATTCTAGAGCTGGATCTTAGATTCAAGGGCCCTCCTTTGTGCTTCTGAATTTCTTCTTGCTTACTTTTTTTTCAATCTTTGGCTGTAGCTATTTTCTGTACTGCTACTTTTGTTACCTCTAAGCTCTTGTTTATCTCTTTTAGTAGTTAACTTAGTATCAACTATTCACACACACCTTAATAATATGTATTGTGCATTTGAAAGTTTCTGGGAGTAGATCCTAAAAGATCTCATCACAAGGAAAAAACAATCAACTATGTGAGTTGATGGATTTTAACTAAACATACTGAGATACTGGTTTAGCAATATATATGTGCATCACAGCATCATTCTGTACACCTTAAATTTATACAATGTAATATGTCAATTATAGCTCAGTAAAACTGGATAAAAATACCCAGTTCAAAATAATTGAAATGGTTTCTGTCTCCTAACTGGGCCCCTGAGACTAAGAAGCAAGACTTGTTTTTCCTTAGGGGAGAGCAAATTTCCTTTAATCTGCAAGACAGTGATAGACACAGAGGCAGAAGCAGAGATGGAGATGGAGCTTGAGATACCTTTAGTCATTAGTCTAGTCTTCTGAACCCTTTAGGCAGCTTTTATCAACTTCCATTATAGATAATGTGTTAATGATTCTTGCTGTGCTATCAACTAACCTGTTTGCTCTCAGATCCATTCTCTGCCCTTACGCTTCTTTGCTTTGTATTATGGAGTTTGATTCACAGTTTTTGCCAAATGGTTTGTGGTTAAGTTCAGCCAGTGGTGGGAAACTGGAGAGTAGGAAATTGGGAGAAGCATCCTTTCTCTCTTATTATGTCAAGCATCTTGAGCAGTGCTGCCTATTCCTTTATGATTGAATCTCTCAAAGTTTCAATTCTTTCCAGGCAGTTTTGGCCCCCGGACTCTATTAACACATTATTTCCTTTGATCTCTCCAATCCTGGAGTAATGGGATCTTCCTACAGTTGCTCATAGGGCTTTCCAGATGGCACTTGTTCAGTTGTGTCCAACTCTTTGAGACCCCATAGGCTGCAGCACACAAGGCTTCCCTATCTCCTTCACTAGTCCTGGAGTTTGATGTTCCTTCACTATCTCCTTGAGTTTGCTCAAATTCACGTCCCTAGAGTCAATGATGCCATCCAACCATCTCATCCCCTGTTGACCTCTTCTCTTCCTGCCTTCAATCTTTGTTAGCATCAGGGTCTTTTCCAATGAGACGGCTCTTCACATCAGGTGGCCAAAATATTGGAGCTTCAGCTGCAGTATCAGTCCCTCCAATGAATATTCAGGGTTGATTTTCTTTAAGATTGACTGGTTTGATTTCCTCTCATTCCAAGGAACTCTCAAGAGTCTTCTCCAGCACCACAGTTTAAGAGAGTCATTTCTCCAGCACTCAGCCTTCTTTATGGTCCAACTCTCACATCCTTGCATGACTACTGGAAAAACCATAGCTTTGATTAAACAGAACTTTGTCAGCAAAGTGATGTCTCTGCTTTTTAATACATTGTCTAGGTTTGTCATAGCTTTTCTTCCGAGGAACAAATGTCTTTTAATTTTGTGACTGCAGTCACCATCCACAGTGATTTTGGAGCCCAAGAAAATAAATTCTGTCACTGTTTCCATTTCCTCCCCCCGCCCCCCCCATCTATTTGCCATGAAGTGGTGGAACCAGATGCCGTGATCTTAGATTTTTGAATGTTGAGTTTTAGGCCAGCTTATTCACTCTCCTCGTTCACCTTCATCAAGAGGCTCTTTAGTTCCTCTTCACTTTCTGCCATAAGGGTGGTGTCATCTGCATATCTGAGGTTGTTGATATTTCTCCTGGCAATCTTGATTCCAGCTTGTGATTCATCCAGCTCGGCATTTCCCATGATGCACTCTGCAGAGAAGTTAAATTACCAGAAAGACAATATACAGCCTTGATGTACTTCTTTCCCAATTTTGAATCAGTTCGTTGTTCCATGTCCGGTTCTCACTATTGCTTTTTGACCTGCAGATGGCGATAGTGGTATAGAACTGCCTGCCAATGCAGGAGACAGAGGGAAGTTCTATCTAGCGATCAGCAAGATCCCTTGGAAAAGGGAATAGCAACCCACTCCAGTATTCTTGCTTGGAGAATCCCATGAAAATATGAACCTTACGGGACACAGTCCAAAGGGTCACAGAGAGTCGGACATGACTGAAGCGACTTAGCACAGCTGCTAATACCTGGCTTTGGAGTTTTTTCAAGATCTTTTTAACTAGCTGCTCAAAATAATTTTCTACAATTGAACAACCTTGTGGTGGCTGTTTTACTGATAAGATTCAGATATACCTAAAATATACCTCTCACAAGTGTGTGTGTGTGTGCTAAGTTGCTTCAGTTGTGTCCAACTCTGTGTGGCCCCATGGACTGTGGCCAGCCAGGCTCCTCTGTCCACGGTATTCTCCAGACAGATTACTGGACTGGACCAACATGCCTTCCTCCAGGGATCTTCCAGACCCAAGGATCAAAACCACACCTATTCTGTCTCTTATATTAGCAGGCAGGTTGTTTACCACTAGCATTACCTGGGAAGCCCTCCTCTCACATAACCTTCCTTAATTCATATAGCTGAATGCTCTCTAATATCATCAAATACGTTCTATTTCTTCCTTAATTTTCCTGGACAGTATCATGGCTGCTTCAGAAGGAATGTCACTTAATTCCTCATTGAGTACATGCCTCCTGTGGGTTTTCTGTCACCGTCTTCCTAATTATTTTTAAAAAATCATGAATATGAGAAAGTAATAAGTCCAATCAGCCTTTCTTCCCCATTGGATGTGAAAATAAGAACAGGAGGACCTGAAAAAGAAAGAGGATAACAGAAGAGAGAGGACAATAACAACAGTGTCTATTAATTGGATATTGTTAACACTTTGCTGTTTAGTCATTAAGTCATGTCCAATCCTTTTGTGACTTCATGAACTATAGTCCACCAGGCTCTTCTTTTCGTCGATTACCCAGGCAAGAATATGGAGTAGGTTGCCATTTCTTCCTCCAGGGGATCTTCACAACCCAGTGATTGAACCTTCATCTCCTACATTTGCAATTGAATTCTTTACCATTGAGACACCTGGGAAGCCCATTATTAACATATATTTTTTCTTTAATTCTCAAAATAGTCCATGAGTTGTATATAATATGTATCCCTATTTTAATAACAGATTAAATAGCTAAGGGTCAGAGAAGTTAAACTACTTGTTCAAAGTCACTCACCGAGCCACTGTGATAGGCCTAGGATTTGAATCAAGTTTGTCCAAACTGGAAAGATATGCCCATCTGAATGCAGACTTTCAAAGAATAGCAAGGAGAGATAAGAAAGCCTTCTTAAGTGAACAATACAAAGAAATAGAGGAAAACAAAAAATGAAAAAGACTAGAGATCTCTTCAAGAAAATTAGAGATACCAGGGAAACATTTCATGAATGGTGGTTACCATAAAGGACAGAAATGATAAGGAACTAACAGAAGCAAAAGATATTAAGAGGAGGTGGCAAGAATACACAGAAGAACTATACAAAAAACAGCTTAATGACGCAGATAACCATGATGGTATGATCACTCATCTAGAGCCAGACATCCTGGAATGCAAAGTCAAGTGCATTAGGAAGCATCACTACAAAAAAAAGTTAGTGGAGGTGATGGAATTCCAGCTGAGCTATTTCAAATCCTTAAAGATGACGCTGTTAAAATGCTGCACTCAATATGCACTCAGCAGTGGCCATAGGACTGGAAACAATTTTCATTTCAATCCCAAAGAAAGGCAGTGCCAATGAACGTTCAAACTGCTGCACAATTGCACTCATTTCACAAGCTAGCAAAGTAATACTCAAAATCTCTAAGCTAGGCTTCAGCAGTATATGAACTGAGAACTCCCAAATGTTCAAACTGGATTTAGAAAAGGCAGAGGAAACAGAAATCATATTGCCAACATCCGTTGGATCATAGAAATAGCAAGAGAATTCCAGAAAAACATCCACTTGTGTTTCATTGACTATGCTAAAATCTTGGATTGTGTGGATCACAACAAACTGTGGAAAATTCTTAAAGAGATGGGAATACACAACAACTCTACCTGACTCCCAAGAAACATGTGTGCAGGTCAAGGAGCAACAGTTAGAACTGTACAGGGAACAATGGACTGGTTCCAAATTGGGAAAGGAGTACGTCAGGCTGTATAATGCCATCCTGCTTATTTAACTTATATGCAGATTGAAAGTGAAAGTGAAAGTTGCTCAGTTGTGTTTGACTCTTTGTGACCCCATGGACTATACAGTCCATGGAATTCTCTAGGCCAGAATACTGGAGTGGGCAGCCGTTCTCTTCTCCAGGGGATCTTCCCGACCCAGGGATTGAACTCATGTCTCCCACACTGCAGGAAAATTCTTTACCAGCTGACTCACTAATGAAGCCCCATATGCAGAGTACATAATGTGAAATGCTGGGCTGGATGAAGCACATGCTGGAATCAAGATTGCCGGGAGAAATATCAATAACCTCAGATATGCAGATGACACCACTCTTATGGCAGAAAGTGAAGAGGAATTATGGAGCCTCTTGATGAAGGTGAAAGAGGAGAGTGAAAAAGTTGTCTTAAAACTCAACATGCAAAAAACTCATGGCATCTGTTCAAAAAACATTCATGGCATCCAGTCCCATCACTTTCTGGCAAATAGGTGAGGAAACAATGGAAACAGTGAAAGACTTTATTCCTTGGGGCTCCAAATCCCTGCAGATGATGACTGCAGCCGTGAAATTAAAAGATGCTTGCTCCTTGGAAGAAAAGTTATGACCAACCTAGACAGCATATTTAAAAACAGAGACACTACTTTGCTGACAGAGTTCCAAATAGTCAAAGCTATGGTTTTTCCAGTGGTCATGTATGGATGTGAGAGTTGGGCCATAAAGAAGGCTGAGCATCGAAGAATTGATAGTTTTGAACTATGATGTTGGAGAAGACTCTTGAGAGTCCCTTGGACTGCACAGAGATCAAATCACTAAATCCTAAAGGAAATCAGTCCTGAATATTCACTGGAAGGACTGATGCTGAAGCTGAAGCTCCAGTACTTTGGCCACCTGATGCAAAGAACTGACTCATTAGAAAAGACCCTGATGCTAGGAAAGATTGAGAACAGGGGGAGAAGGGGATGACAGAGGGCAAGATAGTTGGATGGCGTCACCAACTCAATGGCTATGAGTTTGAGCAAACTCTGAGAGATGGTGAAGGACAGGGAAGCCTGGCATGCGGTATACGAAGAGTCAGACTACTGAGCAACTGAACAACAACAAAGAGCCCAGTTGATATATTTTGATGGGGGGCAGGAGAAGGAAAGCTTGAGTTGAGCTAGAACACCATAATGAAGACCTTAGGGGTCATTATAAAAGCCCAAAGAATGCGAAAATAAGATTTGGAAAGTAGAGTCCTGAAGCAGAGTAGCAAAGGCTGAAAGCAAAGCCTACCTGAGCTGGATCATCCAGACTGAAGTTTGGGAGAGGGGCACACAGGCAACAATCACACAGAAAACAGTGTGAAGGGGAGACGTGGCCATATATGAGAAATGAGCTTAACTCCACAATTCCATCCACAAGGCCAAGGTGTCTTTTTAGAATATGCCATCCCTCTAATAGTCAAGCAACTGCTTTGGTACCCTGGTGGAGAGGAGCCTTCAGTTTTGGGTATCTTATTAAGATGTCAACAGACCTTGGAGAGTTCATAGAGGAGCAGGGAGATGATTACAGGGGCTGGAAGGGTTGATTTATGAGCAAGATGGAAAGACTAGTGCTGTTACTGCTTGGATAAATGATAGCTAAGGGAGGCATAATGATCTCTATAAATATTTGTAGGCGGAAGCAGTAAGAAGAGAAGGGACTCTTGTGCTACCGATAGAATACAGTGCCCTTCGCTTCCCTTTGCTGAATTGCCAGGAAAATTTTTCTGATAGCAACGCCATCAGAATTGCAGGAAGATCAGCCACAGGAGAAGGGTGAAGGTGACAGCCCAACATCACTTAAGACTGAGCTTCAGGAAGAGCCACCAAGGGTGTTGAAGGGCACCCTCTGCCCAACTCTGGAATGAATTGGAGAGGCCCTGGTAGAAACTGTGGGCTCTGGGGCATCCTGGGCTCATCTCTCACTAGACCCCTCTGCACTATTCAGGTTGATTCACGGAGTCTCTGTTCATACTTTCCTCTTATATTGGAAGACAACCCTCAGCCCCAGTTGGTGTCTCCCCATTCTATGTCCACAGTTAATGAAGTCAGTGCCTCCTGTAGCCCAGGCACTGAGCTGGCTCAGGATGAGGATACAAAGGCAAGGAGACAGTCATTGTCTTCAGGCTGATGGTTAACTGGAAAATCAGTCAAGCAAACACGTAAGAAAGTACAAAATGATGAGTGAGATAATAAACAGTGATCCGGTGTCCTCAAGCAAGAAAGAGAGGAAGTTCCTGATTCAGACTGGGACCCTGGGGATGACAGTTCCTGAAATGTGACCATGTGTCATGAAAACAGCATGTTTCATGCTGTTCCTCCTTTCATGCCCTTCCTCCCCCACCCCACTTTTCTGTGTTCTCGTAAGTGGTTTACCGTGGAGAAGCATGCTCTCTGGGCTTAGATACGATGGGTCAGTTCACTCTTTATCACAACTCCCTATAAGACCTGCACGTGAGTCACTTCTTTACCTGTGACAAAGTCAGATTCAAATCTTGCCTCTTTTACCTGAACCTGCTGAAAAAGACTTTCCAACTCCCCATCTTTTGTTCATGAATTCGTAGCTGAAATTAGAAATTATCCTCCCAAAATTAGTTAGATACATTTCATGTTCAGTTGACTTGAACTTCTGATTTCAAAAACAATTCCAACTGTAAAATCATCCCATCTGGAATTTGTTCACCCTTTTTTTCTCAAAGTCTAAGACAAAGCCTCTGCTGAGATGCCTCCATCTTCAGGCCTGACATGTTCTCCCTATTACAATAACCTGAATGAAATAAGTTGCCTTAAATTTGGTATCTTATCTTAAAGAATGAATCAGAGTTAAGGAAAAGAGAAGAGGGAGAGTATGCCCAAAGGAATTCCATGGAAAGAAAATGCTTTGTACTCAGGTCTGAAGCAAAAAGACAGAAAAATGTAAAACTGCCATAGCTGAGGGGCCATGTCTGGGAGTGGGGTGAGACATTCAATGAGAAAAGCATCATTTATTAAAAGACATGCCCCTAGCCAGGTGTCTGTTCTGATTCAGATTCCTTGCTGTAAAAACGGAGGAAAAGATAATAACTGTCTCATGAAGGAGGTCACATCGGCAAGCTCCTGGCACCTGGAAGATGCTTCGTAACTAAGCAGTATCCTTAGGACAGACTTTTGCATGTGGTGGGTAGACAAGAAATATTTCTTAAATGGTTGGTAGGCAAAGATTCCCATATCACCTGCTACACTCAAGTGAATTAGCTCAGCCAACTTGGCTGCATGTGGATTATAAGCCAGCACAAACTAACCTTGAAGCCCTAGAGTCTGCTGTGAGAGTCCTGGCCTGGCTTAGGACACGCCACTGTAGTTCAAGATTCTCAGAATGCAAATAGAAGCAGATCATATTTTCCTCCAGAGCATAAATTCACCTATGTTCTCAGAGCAGTTGGCCATACTCTGTACTCTAACACTGGCGGGGTCAGTCCAGTGTGAGAGTCACAGGGCTCACTGTGGAGCTCTGTGGAGCCCTGTGGAGTCGCAGGACACTGTGTGTGTGGTCAGCTTGACCGTGCATCAGAGCCAGCCCCAGACCCAGCACGGCCACTTGTGGCAGCAGCAGTTAGTATGGACGATTGGTTAGGAGGGATAAAAACAGATTTCCCAAACCAACTGTATTCAATGCAACATATTTTTCATATGTTTAATGGAACAGAAATTTTTATTTTAACCAACATTTATGGGCATTACTAGTGTTCTGCAAAGGAAGCAGAAACCTGGTGGGGAGAGATAGCAGGTAGAGGAATCATATTATTTTTATCATAAGATTAGGGCCCTCTGTGTGTTCCTCCCCTAAGGCTGCTTTCTCTCCCTCCCAGCCTAGAGAAACAAGAGATTATATATGGAGGCTCCTGCTGTACAAAGCCCTGGCTCAGTTAACTCTTCCTCTGTGGCAATCCGGGCATCAGAGATCCCATTATTTAAGGCTAATGTATTGTTTTTCTACTGCCTGGCTCTGGGAGATCCAGATTCTTGGCGCCACAGACTCAAGCATCAGCCAAAGCAATAAAGAGGAGACAATTCTTCATTATCATCCCTGGAAGCTACTCAGTGACAATGAGGGAACTGTGGTTTGGGATTGTTTGTGTTTCTGTATATATTCAGAACACGTGTCCTGAAGTTGTGGTTTTAGGGACAATTAGCTTTATCTCCTTTAACTATCTTACTCCTCTTTGCTTTGCTAAGTCACTTCAGTCGTGTCCGACTCTGTGTGACCCCATAGACGGCAGCCCACAAGGCTTCCCCGTCCCTGGGATTCTCCAGGCAAGAACACTAGAGTCGGTTGCCATTTCCTTCTCCAATGCATGAAAGTGAAAAGTGAAAGTGAAGTCACTCAGTCGTGTCCGACCCTCAGCGACCCCATGGACTGCAGCCTTCCAGGCTCCTCCGTCCATGGGATTTTCCAGGCAGGAGTACTGGAGTGGGGTGCCATTGCCTTCTCCATCTTACTCTTCTACTTTGATTTAAAACTTGGCACTTCCAAGAGTTAGACAAAGATGACTAACTTGAGAAGGGAAGTCTTTGAGACAAATATGTCCTCTCCCTTCCTTCCCTCTTCCTCTTTAATTCCTGCCACATCCCTGATAACTTTCTATTCCTTGTCTCCTCTCACCCTCCATCTCTGTTGCAGCTGTCATTTTTCTCCAGAGGAAATCCTGGTTACACATCATGGTTCTAATCCTCATGGTGATCTTAGCAAGCTGTATAAGCGTGGCTAAGTAGATCAAGCAAGGCTGCTTTTGGCCCCCTGTGGAAGTGCCCCTGAGCCCCTCTATGCAGTATGAAGCTAAAATTTCATATGATTCCTGCATGCCCTCTATCTCCATAGTTTTAGAAACAATTAAGGCACTGAGTAGGTGTCAGGGGATGTTCAACTTTAAGGGATCCAATATGTTGTTTTCTTCCTTTGTGTGCCGTTTCTCAAGGACTCTCTGTTCCTTATCAGTTCCTGGAACAGGAATGAGCAGAGCTGCACGCAGTTCTCAGGACTGAGATCATGGGAAAGAGCACCTGCTTGGATTCCCTTCAGTGACTCCCTTCAGTGACCTTTTAGGACTATCCATTTTGTTGCAACTGGTGGAATTTCATTCTTTGTAATGGCTGAGTAATCATTTTATTGAAGATATATAAGCCCAAGAATAGATGCTTTGGGACTGTGGTATTGGAGAAGACTCTTGAGAGTCCCTTGGACTGCAAGGATATCCAACCAGTCCATTCTAAAGGAGATCAGCCCTGGGTGTTCTTTGGAAGGAGTGATGCCAAAGCTGAAACTCCAGTACTTTGGCCACCTCATGCGAAGAGTTGACTCATTGGAAAAGACTCTGATGCTGGGAGGGATTGGGGGCAGGAGGAAAAGGGGACGACAGAGGATGAGATGGCTGGATGGCATCACTGACTTGATGGATGTGAGTTTGAATGAACTCCGGAGATGGTGATGGACAGAGGCCTGGCATGCTGTGATTCATGGGGTTGCAAAGAGTCAGACACGACTGAGCGACTGAACTGAACTGAACTGAAGTATGCATTTCTGCAAATAAAGTACCCTTGTTTCACTCGAGACTTAGGTCCCCTGCATCCTTCTTCTCATCAACTCCAGTACCCAAACCCAGTCTATGAAAACTATGACAAGTAGGAACATTTATTTCATTAGTTTAGCTCTGATAAAACAGTGTAAAATAATATCCATGTTTCTGGTGGTGGAATCATCTTTGTAAACTGAATAATCTGGGGTGGACCTCAACATTAAATTTCTAAATAGTGTTTAGTATTTGCACAGCATCATTTGCTAAGCTTGTCTGCAGCTGGCCAAACACACTTAGCTGACCACTCTCCTGGACATTGTGAGTAAATGAATACTGCGGATCAAAGGAAATATGAACCAGTACCAGAAAACCCAAGGGCAATCCCCCAAGAGTAGTCTCATGCTTGAAGCAAAATCCAGATAAACTTGCCCTGTGGCAAAGTGGAGAGAAAGCATGCAGGATTAGGCTGGCAAAGAAGATGAAGTCCCATGAGTACTCCATTCTCCCATCTCTCCTCCCCATCATGGTCTGCTATTTGTATGTAAGCTTCAATCAGAATTTAGAGTCATGGAACATTTTTTCCTGGCTCAGAAACTGCAGTAAAGTATCTTCAGTTCTTTTCAGCCTGGGTCTGATGCTGAAAACATACCTGTTGGAAGTTATGAACATATCACAGATGCTGAGCAGGTGAGCTTTAAAAAAATGGGGTTCCATCTGAATAATCTGCCAGGCTATAGGCGACAAAAAGCTATTTCTGACTCCAGCAGGAATGAGTGATTACTTTGATAACAAATTAAAACAAGCTTGGAAATTGGAAATTACCAGAATTAAGCTATCTCCAGTGAATGACTGAGCTCCCCTCTTCAGTACATTTTCTTCTATATTAACCATAAACATGAGCTCTTCATTAACAGAAATTGGTTCATTGCTACTGGCCACAAGGGGAATCTATTGGGTGTGTGGCACTAACTTCCAACCTGATCAAGAAGACAACTTGTTCTTAATGTGAGTGCTTTCTTGGGAACTTAAAAATTCTTTATATCCCCTTTGGCTTCTTGCATATGAAGCCAATTGTAATGTTCAAATTTTAAATGTTCGAATATTTTCTGTATATGAGATGTTTATGGTACCAAATAATTTCTAGATGATTACTGTTTTTAATAACTATCTAATTACCATATTAATCAGAAATATCCTTTTGGCTTGTAGAAAGTACCAAGGGACAGAGGTAAGAAACAAAGATATTCCCGTTGCAAACCACTTGCATGAAACTTCCAAGCTTCCTGTTCACAAAGTATGGAAGTGTTGCTGAATGGAAGGCTTTTCACCCTCAGTGAGTAGAAGATAGTCCAGTCTTCTCACTAAGCAACTGCTCAGAATTTAAAGTGAAATGAGTATCCTGTGACTGCCCCAAATCCTCAGTATCAGGACACATAAATAAATAACCTTTTTGTCCTTTAACTTCATTTGAAGGAAAAGGTTGCTATGTTGTGATAACTATATCGAAACATCTTTTCTAATTGCTTTGTCTGTTAACCCCTGACCTATATGCAATGACTTTATCCAATGATAAAACAGAGAAGTTAGGTGGTCCAGTGGTTAGAATTTGGCACCTTCGCTGCCTTGGGCCACATTCAATCCTTGTTTGAGGAACTATTAATAAGATACCACAAGCCGTGCAGCACAGCCAAAACAAAAACAGAGAGGTTAATATTCCAAAGAGGCTGTTTAGCCTTGCTAACATTTCATCAAGTGACCCTTGCCGTCTGTTTAGCTATCAATTGTCTAAATCACAAAGGCATGATCCCTGATGTCGTCCCCTATCTTCCTGTAATGGTTTCTGTGCATAGGTAAGATACATAAATGATCTGTTCTAGCACACTCTCACTCATTCTTGTGGCAAGAATGTATGGGGGGTGTGTGTGTGTGTGTGTGTGTGTATCTCAACAAAGGAAAAAATAGTGAGAATTTCCAAAGTATTGAATGTTTCATTAGTGGAAAAGTACCACTATATTTTCTGTGGTTTATGTGATGGTAATTTTCCTGTTTCTCTTTCATACTGAGCTTGATGGACAGGCCCTTCTTTAAAGTACAAATAATCTTTATGACCCTTGTAAGCAGGTCTGACGATACTCAGCTGAGTAATGTACCAGAACTGAAATTTCCATCTACTTGATGTTTTGCACAGGGGTTTTGATGAAGTCACTGTCACCTGCTATTAACTTAATATCAAGTCTTAATAGGGTCCCTTTCTCACCATCTCCACGCTGTTGGGGTCCAAATTAATTACTAAGTAAAAATTCTGCCACATAAATCCTCACTTCCCAGGGAGGGGAAAAAAATGTAACCTCATTTGTGAGCTTAGAGAGCAGCCTATGGAAGAAGATCTGCTTGCAATGCACAGCAAAGAAGTCTGTGTTATCAGTGAGGAAACTGGAGTTCCTGCAAAGTTGAGGTTCACTTCTTCATGCTCAGCCCTGTACCCTCTTTATCAGCATCCTCACATTTATTCTCAAAATTCAGTAGAATCTTCACTTAGTGCTCTTTAGTACCAAGTTATGGGGAAGCGACAAAAACTCCCTAAAAATAAACTATTAGAGGATCAAATGTATAAAATAAATCAAGGCGGGTGTAGGGTGAAATAAGCTAAATCTCCTCCAATCCTGATATTCTATAAAAAGTCATGACCTAATAAAGACATAAGAATTTTGAAAATCTACTTGCCTTTTGATATTACCTAGAATTTCACCATCAGAAATAAATTTGCTATTAAATGGTAATATCCTCAGAGGGGCAGGGAAAGGGAGGAGGGGTAGGAGAGGATAAAAAGAGCTTAATCTCTGTTGCTGCTGCTGCTTGCTGCTAAGTCGCTTCAGTCGTGTCCGACTCTGTGCAACCCCATAGACAGCGGCCCACCAGGCTCCCCCATCCCTGGGATTCTCCAGGCAAGAACACTGGAGTGGGTTGCCATTTCCTTCTCCAATGCATGAAAGGAAAAAGTGAAAGTGAAGTCGCTCTGTCATGTCCCACTCTAGCAACCCCATGGTCTGCAGCCTACCAGGCTCCTCCGTCCATGGGATTTTCCAGGCAAGAGTATTGGAGTGGGGTACCATTGCCCTCTCCATAATCTCTGTTAGGTACATACAACTTCATGATTAGAATCTCACAAATAGAGAAGACAGGGTGTTCAAGAGAACATGGGCTAGTGGGGCATCCCATAATAGTTGAGTGTTGGTGAAGGGTCTTTCCAAAGGTTAGGTAAGGCAATGAAGATAGCTTTGCCTAAGTCACAGTTTTGTTTTGTTTTGTTTTTTTGGGGGGTGACTGTGTATTTTATTATTTTTTATTGAGATATAATTGGCACATAACATTGTTTAGGGTGTACAGTGTATTGATTTGATACATTTATTTATCACAAGAAGCTTACCACCATAGTCCTACAGCTAACACCTTTATCACCTCACATAGTTATCATTTCGTTTTTTGTGGTGAGATCATTTAAAGTCTTAAACTCTTGGCAGCTTTGATGTATACAGCACAGTGCTGTCGACTGTGAGAACCATGCTGTCTCCAGAGCTCCAGAATGTACTCATCTTCTAATTGCAAGTCTGTACCCTTTCTCCAGCATCTCCCCAATTCCATTTCTTCATCACAGATCTCCAAGGACAAGAGAAGAAAACAGGGGTTGGGAGTAATATTAGAATTTACAAAAAGGAAAAAAAATTGCAAAGAAAGATAATAATTAAAAGCTCAGAGATACTTTAAAACCCATTAACATGTAAAGCCCTTAACTTTAATTGCTTATAGGATGCTAACAAAACAAACAGATTTCTTATTTCACCCTTTCTCCTAAAATTGAAATCTACCCTTGGAAAGCTTCCCTCAAGTCCTATTGGAAGTCTTTTGCTGATTCTAGGTTCCTCTCTTTTTTATTTTTGGTTCTGATTGCCCAAATCTGTAGCTCTTCTCTAGCCAGATTTCTACCCTTGGCTCCTGGAGCAGATTACCAGCCTAGGTAAGCATAGGAAGTGCCTGGAAGTTGCTGTTACCAGGCTCTTAGTCAACAACTGACATTTGGTCCTGCTGGAGTATGAAAGCCTCCTACCCTCAGGTGGAATGAACCCTGAGGCATGACTTACACTGCAGAACTTTCTTGGGTCAGGCTGAGGTTGCCCTTCACATGTCCCTGCCTCTAATCTCAGCTGTGCATGGCTTTTTCCCTTTTCCTCAATTGTTTCCTCCACTTTCTTACTGGGCTTCTCCTGTGGCTCAGCAGTAAAGAATCCACCTGCAACGCAGGAGATTCCAATTCAATCCTTGGGTAGGGAAGATCCCCTGGAAGAGGGCATGGCAACCCACTCCAGTATTCTTGCCTGGAGAATCCCATGGACAGAGGAGCCTGGTGGGCTATGATCCATGTGGTTGCAAAGAGTCAGACACAACTTAAGCAACTGAGAATGCACACACTTCCTTACTAGATTCTTCCTTATAAATCATTTGCATTGAATTCATCATCTTAGGACATTCTTTTGGGGAACCCAACTAAGCTAGACTGTTGCTGGATGTATGTAACTGAAGGTCTGGATGAAAACTGCACTTTATCATAGGCAAAGCCAGGGTATCATCATGCCTCACTTGTCTCTTCCTCCTGTCGTTTCTGTTAGAGATGCAACATTCTCATAGTTACCCAGGCACACTGCTTTTTAAAGCCATTTCTATTGTTTCTTTTTAGTTAATGAATTGACATTTACATTCAGTTTTATAGTTTGTAAAACATTCTCATGTATTTAATAGCATTTTATTTTCAAAAATTATTTTCAAAATAAAATAGGTCAGATTTGATCATATTTAGTCTTAGAGTGAGGCAACAAAGGATACAGGAAATTAAATAGGTAGTAAATTGAGTAACTGGAATGAGAACATGTGCCTTTGACTTTGATTGACTACTTTTCTACAAAGCCAGATGTTCTTCCTTCAGGACATCTCTCAGATGCTTCCTTTTTTATTTTTTCTATTTCTTCCACACAACCTTGGTTTGCTGCTGCTGCTGCTGCTAAGTCGCTTCAGTCGTGTCCGACTCTGTGAGACCCCATAGACGGCAGCCCACCAGGCTCCCCCATCCCTTGGATTCTCCAGGCAAGAACACTGGAGTGGGTTGCCATTTCCTTCTCCAATGCATGAAAGTGAAAAGTTAAAGGGAAGTCGCTCAGTCGTGTCCCACTCTAGCGACCCCATGGACTGCAGCCTACCAGGCTCCTCCATCCATGGGATTTTCCAGGCAAGAGTACTGGAGGGGGTGCCACTGCCTTCTCCGAACCTTGGTTTAGAGCCCTGCTATTCTTTCTTAGGTGATAGCAGTCATCTCCTAAAAGAGAGTACTCTGCCTCTGTTTCTTCTTCTTTCATGCCCTCATGCCCCTCTCAGATTAAGATCCTACATAACATCTATTCTCACTTACCTACGATCTAGATCCTACAGACATTTCTGGTTTTAACTTTTACTCTTCTTCGCTTTCTAATTCTAGACTTTATTTATTACTACATCATAGTTTAGCTATATTTAATAGTATAGAAAAGGGTTCATTGAAGATGGGTATGGATACTGCTGTAACAAACACCTAAAGTATATGCCATTGAGATAACAACCAATTAATAACAGGAGATAAAAATGAAATAAGAAGCTGGAAGATGGCTATGCCTGATATGCAACGGAAAACTCTTGACAGAACTGTCATCTGTTATATAACTTGGGAATGCAGATGACATACCTAATGAACTTACTGCACTGGAGAAAGAGGTTGGTAAACTTAAAGTTAGAAGTATGTGTTGAAAAGGTGATTAGTTTCTAGTTGATAAGGTGTCAGTAGAAGTGATAAAGCCACCTCTAGGTCTGTTCCTAAAATCCATCCTATGCAATCCTTTAGCTTTCTTTCCCTCCAAATGGACCTTAGAAACCTTATGTTAGAAGACGGCGAAACCTTGAGATGGAAAGATCCTAGACCCCAAAAAGTGCTGGAGAACTTGTCTCCAAGGAAAATTGCCAAGCCATGCATTGGGCTCTAAAATGAAAGGAAAACAACATGTTGTTTGTTTAACCCTGAGATATTGCTGTTTGTTTGATACCAAGGTGTATTCTAGACCATCCTGTTTGAAAGCCTGCAATGCCGGCATCTTTTATTACAGCATCTAATAGCATGCTATGATAGAGCTAAATGTTCAGTGCTTATTAAATTAAATAGAAACAAAAACTCATATCATGAACTGATTTCAATGAATAAAAAGTAGACAGCCATTATGGATACTAGTGCACAAAACAACATAAATAATATAAGAAATAAACAGCAAGGAAGAAAATTATAATTATGTTTAATATCTCAAAATAATTATTCTTAACAGCTATGAATTGAATTATTCAATTATAACAAAGTGAATAGAAAACAATAATGAGTTAAGACATTTTCCGAAAATATTCTTTACAATTCTCCCAAATTGTTTTTATGTAAATCATTAAATAAACGGATGAAATGTATATAAGCTACATTCTTTGTAACAAATTTATTGCTTTTTTAGTTAGTGCAATAAAAATATCCTGTCAGTTACTTATTAAGGGGGTAAAAATATTAATTAGTAAACAATGTTAGCAAACAACTCAGAGCAAGAGAAGTCAGGCTTGCTGGAGTTTGTGACGTCCACAGCATCTGAGACTGGATTCATTAAACTGTTTCTTCAATGACTCTGGTTTGCAGGGTCGGGTTCTGGGGGCCCCATCCTGCTGCGTCAGTCAAGGAGAGTTATCTGAACATGACAAAACCTGACACAGGGACATGTTACAGGCCAGCAGACACCACAGTTCACAAATTATTAACGTGACTTTCAGAAAGAGAGCTTTCCTCACTCTGCTGGCCTCCACAGCTTCCAATTTTGTCTTGAGCCAAGTGTATCAGCTTTCTTCTTCAAGTCCTACTGCTGAGAATTCAAGGATCAGTTGTATGAAACCAAAACTAATGTATTCCTCGTCACTGTCATTTAACCTCTTGCCATTCACACCTTCTGAGTGGCCTCTTCTCATTCTAACCATACCCTGATGTCTGTATTATTAACATTCCTGTAATGAGATCATGGCTTTTTGTCGGTAGGGTCTCTTCTAGCTTCTTCAAGCTTTCCTACTCTGACACCAGTTTCCATCCTCACCTGCCTGCATACATCCCAGCTCTCCAATAATGTGCCTTGGCTCCTCAGTGCTGTGGCCCCCTGGAGTTTGCAGCCTGGCTAGCCTGGGCTCCAAAATACTGGCTCTACCTCTGGTCAAATTTTCACTTCCTTTCCAAACATTAGGACCCTTCACAGGCACACATCTGCATCTCATTTGCTTTTTCTGGATGTAGTCAAAGCAAACCCATAGAATATGGAGCAATGAAGTTAGTCAAGAGCATGAAAACTGATGAGTCTATTCTTGGACTGCCCTTTTCAATTCCCCAAACTGGTTCACTGTGGCTTGCAGGGTCTCTGCTACTCTCCTAGACACTCTTCTGGGCCCAAATGCAGGAAATCACAGCCTCAAAGTCTTTTCTATATTTTCCTTCATATGCCCTCCAATCATACTCCCAAATCCTGTCCCATAAGGCAGTGGTCCCTGACCTTTTTGGCACCAGGGACCAGTTTTGTGGAAGACAATAAATCCATGAACCAGGGTGGAAGGGAGGAATGGTTTCAGGATGATTTAAGCACATTACATATATTGTGCCCTTTATTTCTATTATTATTTCATTGTGATATATAATGAAATAATTTTGCAACTGACAACAATGCAGAATCAGATCTTCAAGCATTAGATTATTATAAAGTGTACACAACATAGATCCCTCACACGTCCAGTTCACAGTAGGGTTCAAGCTTCTGTGAGAATCCAACCCTGCTGCTGATCTGACAGGAAGTGGAGCTCAGGCAGTGTTAATAATACAAACAATGGGGAGCTGCTGTAAACACAGATGAAGCTTCACCAGCCACTCACCTCCAGCTCTGAGACCCAGTTCCTAACAGGGGACTGACTGTGGACTCCTGCCCTAAGGGACTTATTGGGTTTATGTAAATATCATGAGACAAGTGACAAGTGCAGAAACTATCTCAAAGCTTGACTATTGATAATATTAATAGCACTGCTCTCTCTTCGAACTATTTGGTAGAAAGACTAAGAGTGATGTTTACCAATGGCATAATAATTGCAATGTGCAGCATTATTTATTTTAAGAACTAGGGGAGATAATGAGTTCACTGTTTTCCAGAATTTCTGGAAAAAATAACTCCATGTATGTTAGGGCATCTCAAGTCTGGGCAATTAGCATGGGAATTACTCTAAATGGTCATATTACATTTTAAAAAATGATCTCAGATTTTTAAAATTGCACTTCCCAATTGTAAATAAAAGTTTCAAGCACATATCTCTTTTTTATATTTATAAATTATATCTGTATATTATTGCATGATTATATCATGAACATTATAAAACCTTTATAAATAGAAATTTTAAAAGATGAGATAAGAGAAAGAAGGAAAATAAAATAAGCTCTCACATTTTTTTCACTCCTAATAGAGTTTTAGATACTCCCTGAGGAAAAAGAATTTGACTTTGGTGATGACTATTCTAATAAAAGTATAGAGACAATGGCACCCCACTCCAGTACTCTTGCCTGGAAAATCCCATGGATGGAGGAGCCTGGTAGGCTGAAGTCCATGAGGTCGCTAGGAGTCGGACACGACTGAGCGACTTCACTTTGACTTTTCACTTTCATGCATTGGAGGAGGAAATGGCAACCCACTCCAGTGTTCTTGCCTGGAGAATCCCAGGGACAGGGGAGCCTGGTGGGCTGCCATCTATGGGGTCGCACAGAGTCGGACACAACTGAAGCGACTTAGCAGCAGCGGTAGCAGCAGCAAGCAGTAGGTGTTACCTTAAAAGTGTCAGTGACATGATCAGCATAATCCAGCAAGGAGTAGGTATTGGTGGATAGGACTTTCAGATCCTATTCTTAAATTCCTGCTCAGAGTAAAGTTTTCTCTGCAGCTGGAATATACATTGTTTGTATCTCCCTTTATTGATATAAGTCAGAATGCATCTGCTATGGATGCCATGGACAGTCTCTAACCATTTCCTCATATAGAAATCTGTGAGATAGTCAACATTTCCCACTCATCTTTGTCCCTGGTTCTCTTGCCTAAATTCTTCCAATTTAGATTGCTTGCTTGGGAGAATCATGGGTCGCATTATTTCTTCTTTCTTGTGGATTCATCTACTGGATCCCTCGACGGGAAGATGTGTATGTGCTGATAGGGAAAGAAGATCCAGGTGCCTTGGCATTTTTTGTTTCCATGTAATAGGCACCCACTGAAACCAGCTAAAGGGCATCGTGAGCTGTCCTTGACTCTCCAGAGCACAAATAGCATTTATCTCTGGGCAGCAGGCAGCGCCAATGTGGGTTTTTGTCAACCTGTCAATTTTTTTTTTCTTAAACAGAAAGCAGAGTTCAGTAAATAAAGATAAATGATTGTGCTCCTTCTCTGCAGACCCTGGAGCTAAACTGAACAGGCCTCTTATGGTTTGGCCCTGCTTCATTGACTGTTCAGACAGCCCAGTAATACGACAGATGTACCCAGCCATTCCCTCTTCCCCGCTGTCCATTAGATTATGTTCATTTTGTCTGAAATGCCATTAGAAGTCTCAAGGTCAAAGAAGTCACAAGGAAGAAAAGAGGATGACTAGTTTTTTTTTTTTTTTTTTCTGCAGCCCTTCATTGCCCAAAGAGCCTCCAGACAGGTGGGCTCCTGCTTTGTAAGAGGCACAGAGAGGGGAGCTCCATGCAATTTACTTGAAATAAAATGCAGGTGTGCAATTAACCCAGACACACTTCTGGCAACCATCACAGCCCAGCACTGGAAGTTTTATTTTAATCAGGGGAGAATGTTATTTGGGATATTTTCCTAAATGACAAATGAATGATTTGCTTGCAACAACATGTTGAGGAAGAACTTAGGGAGCCATTGGGATTAGCATTTCTTTCTTTTCTTACATTTAAAAAATATATATATACTAGTGTTTTGGTCTCAAACAGTGTTCCCCTTGGGATTTCTTGAGGTTATCATGCAAACAGGGAATTTGTCCCTGCTTAGCAGCTGTGATTATGCATGTAATGGTCCTTGAATTTATATAGTGCATTACTCCTGAGCTCAGATCACTTAACACACATGGCTACATCATTAACACTTAGAATCATAGAATGTGAAAACTGGAGGAGACTATGAGGACCACCTGCTTCAGCTCCTCCATAGACAGAAAAATGTACAGGGCTGTTATATTGAGGCCCTTTACTTGCTTCATGCATGTGGGGCAGGTTATCTTTCTCAGTGATGACAAAGGATACATTTTCTTCATCTCTGAAAGCTTTCACAGCTTCTGGCATAAGCCTGGGGATAAGAGAAAAATAATAAGCCATGCCATTGTCTGATATGAAGTATGGAGTCAAATAGAAACTTAAAGATAGACCACCTAGTCTATCCAGAAATCCAAGCATTCTGCCCAAATGTCCAGAAAGGGGGTACACAAAAGAGAAATTATGTAAGAGGGCTCCAATTTCCATCACTATTTCAACCAAATTATCTTTCATTAATTGTTAAATATTTTGCAAGATTATATGACATGAAGTTATTGTTTTTGAAAAAAGTCCTCCATTGCTTAATTTAAAAAAAAAAAAAGACTTAGAGAAATCTTCCTGTAGCACCCTCAAGATATTATCATCTAACTTTCCCCCTTGAGCAAGTGTGAGAAAAACAGCAGAATTTAACTCCTGTTCCATTTCACCTTACAGAGTTTTGGTTGTGTGAGGCAAAGCAGTGACCAAACAGTGCAGAATGATTATATGTGTGTTTCTGACACCTTTATGCCTATCTTATTCCATTCAATAAGTGTTTATTGAACCTCTTGTTATGGTTATCATTGTATTGAAAGGAAGGCTGTGTGTAGTACCAGAAAATAAACTCTTGATGAGCTTTGAATGATATTTGAGCAGAGGAAATCCATAACATGCATAAATAACTATACATTTAGGAACATAAGCATCACTATGCACAGTTCAGAACATAAGAGAATAACCACAAGATAAATTAGGTGAAAATATGAAAAACCTGAAACTCATTGTACTTGGAAGCAATCTTATGTACTATTTCTTTTAAAAAATATTTAATTTATTTGAAGAATAATTGCTTTACAGAATTTTTCTGCTTTCTGTCAAACCTCAACAGGAATCAGCCATAGGTATACATATATCCCCTCCTTTTTGAAACTCCCTCCTCATTCCAACCCAGCTCCTGTTTGAGTTTCCTGAGCCATACAGAAAAATTCCTGTTGGCTATCCATTTTACATATGATAACATAAGTTTCCATGTTACTCTTTCCATACAGCTCACCCTCTTCTCCCCTCTCCCCATGTCCATAAGTCTATTCTCTATGTCTGTTTAATCTTAGGTACTATTTCTTTATCGGATGGGTAAGTAGAGGCCCAGAGAAAGAATGTGATACACTAAAGGTTGCCCAAGTCAAAACACACTTAACTGCTACCGACACATATGTTTCCCTTCCTCCAATTTAGTATCCTTCTGTACATCATGCTGCTTTATTTAAACTATGAAGAAGGAGACTTTGAGAAGAAATCAGGGTTTAAACTAGGAAAGGAAAGAGGAGAGCCCCTTCAGGACAGGAGGAAGAACAAGGGGGCAGCTCAGTGGGCTGCAACCAACTCGGCTGTGAGGGGAGTCAGATGATTGTAGAAGACTCCACCAGGCAAACAGTCAAGTGTGGTCCCTTCACGAAGCACCGTGTAAGATGCTGTGCATGCATGCTTAGCTGCTCAGTCGTGTCTGACTCTTCACGAACCCATGCACTCTAGCCAGCCAGGCTCCATTGTCTGTGGGATTCTCCAGGCAAGAATACTGGACTGGGTGACCATTCCCTTCTCCAGGGCATCTTTCCAATCCAGGGATCAAACCCCTGGGTTGCAGGCAGATTCTTTACCATCTGAGCCACCAGGGAAGCCCAAGACAACTGTGAGGGAAGCAATAAATAGGTAAGTAATGTGGTTTCTGCCTTCAAGAAACCCTTTCCAGAGTAAAGAGATAAGAAATAGTACACACATCAACAATTCAAAGATGAGCCCCATAACAGAACAATCAGAGTGCTTGGCAGACGGTGAGTATCTACATACTAATGACTGTCAAATTTCATCCAGACTCAGCTTCCCATATTAGTAAGTGGCAACACCACAGACACACCATCTATCCAGTACCTCAAGCCAGAAAACTGGGAGTCATTCTTGACTCCTTCCTCTCAAGATTTCCTGCCGATGCCCTAGTCAAAAATGCCATTACCTCAAAAATGCCATTACCTCCTGAACTATAACACCAGTGTCTTGTCTCCTTAACTTCTCCCTTCAAAAACACGATATACGTTAGAACTTAAATGACTGTTCTTTAATTCACATCTAATTGTATCCTTCCTCTTATGGTTGCTCTTAGGATTAAGTACAAAACTACTTAAATGTTAAAAAAGTTTTCCCCATTTTCCTCCCACTCACCTCCCCAAACTCGTCTCCCACCTATTTTCCTTCCCTTTATACTCTCCAATCTTAACTCCCATCAGTGGCTGGTTCTGCTGGATTCCTTCATATTGCCATGTTTTGTTCCCTTTGCACAGGCTGTTTCCCTATTTGCATTCATCCCTACTGGACCTGTCTCACACTAAGTCACACAGGCATACATGGAGGCAATACAGACATGCTGGCTTCATCTAGCTAGCTCCTATTCATCTCCAGATTCCAGCTTAAATTTCACTTCCTCCAGAGTTTCCCAGACCCTAGGCTAAGTACAGACCCATTTTCCGTAGCATCCAATTTTTTCCATCATAATATGTAGCATATTTTATAGTAACTTTTTAAAATGACTGTCTTCCTCATAGGAGCACAAGCCCCTCACTCGTGCCCTGCTCTGCTCCTAGAATAAACCACACAGGCACATAGTGCTTAGTAAATACTGATTGAACAGTTACTAGATGATATCCAGAGCATTTAATCTCAGGTAAACAAATCTCTAAAGGTTTAAAGGAGGGCAACCTTTAAGCGAAAATTAAGTATATTGGAGGCAATTTAAAAGATTCTTATCCCAGGAGGCTGGTGCCATGGCTTGATAGACCATGGCTGAGACTGACATTTTACTGAGCATTAAATTCATACACAAATGTTAATGGGTCTGAAACAAAAAAGCAATTGCAATGGTAACAAATTAGGGGTTTGTTACACTAACTAACTTTTCTCTATTAACATAGAATTTACTTTGAAGAGCAGAAAGAGCCAAGTGAGCAGATTTCATAATTGCAGAACTTTATTTTCACTTTATTCTAACTTTCCCAGTGAAGGAGAACATAAAGAAAGCCTTTTGCAAATGGATAATTACACACCACATCTCAGAATTATGAGATACTGTGTAACCTTTTCTCCTCCTCTTCTAACATGACTGAGCACCAATGCCTAGCTATTCTTGCCCTTATTGGGGAAAAAAAGCACTTTGCGTCACTCTTCACATTTAATAGCATGATTTCATGTTTATTAACGTATACCTATAAAATGTATAATGTTTCAGAACCTGAAGGAGCCATCTGGATCAACTAACCCAAACTGTGATTTTAAAAGGCTGAAACTAAGGTTTAGAAAAGTTAAAAGATTCCTTCCAACACAAAAATTCTGGAATAAGAAATTTAAATCAAATGACCAGTAATAACTGCCTTTATGGAGAAACAAAGCAGGCAATCATCCTTAGGTGTGGAAAGAGAATATGGAATGGAATCAGGTATCCAAAGGGATAAAAACTTGATTCAGAGATCTGCTTGCTTAGTTCGAGTCTAAGACAGTTTTTTGACACCATCCTCTGCACACACAGAAAGGAAACAAACTATGAAGTTAGGGGCATAGACAATGGAATCACACAGGCTTGTCTCCAAACCAAAATGAATCCCACTCACATCATGATCCCCAAAATATTATCTCCCAATTTCTGTTTATTCATATGCTTATTTTTCTGCTACATTTATTTCCGTTGAACTTATCATCTGATTTATTGTCTATTTATTTATTTAATATGTCTTTCCTCGTTCTACCAGAAGGCAAGTTCTATATAATCATGAAATTTATTTTGTTTATTGATAGTCCCCAGTACCTAAAATAGTGCCTGAAACATAATGGATACTTAATAAAAAATTGAATAAATAAAACACTGTTTGAATAAATAAAACACTGAATTAACTGAATGCTAATTTGACCTTGAAAAGAACATGGCTGCTTGATAGTAAATGCTGAAAACAGCCATGGGAATTGGTGCTCAAATTATTAGTCAAGATATCAGTGGTATAATTTGAGGTATATGGAGCAAGTTCTGAGCCCAAGAAGAATCTTAAATTGAATGCTTTTGGAGTTTGAATTTCATTTATAAATATTAAAAGTCCAGGAAAAACATAAAATCTCACTCATGAAGTGAGTGAAAATGGAAGCAAAAAATGGTTATGTCTCCCTGCACCTTATTTGGCCTAGCATTTCACATACCATAGTCAGGGGAAAAAAAGGTATCCAGTTATGATCAAAATAAAAGAAGTCTTTGAGATTTTCCATAAATGTGACTCTATAGCAAGATAAAAGAAAAAGAAAACCTGCTTTCCCTATGCTGATGTGTAAAGGTAAGTGAATATCTTTGTGAATATGATGATTATATGAGGTGAGTTCTGTTTCTTCACCATCACTCCAAGGTAAATGTGGTGATTACCGCTAATTTTTCATGTTGTTTTTATCTTTAAAATACTTGTTTTGTTTTAATTTAGTAAGCTGTTCTGAAGTCTGACTCTCTTTGCAAGTGAACATTTCCTTTTCTTTTCTCTGAGTCATCCTACGACCAAGCATTGCTGATTGATGGAGTCACCATCAGTTGCTCCTCTGAACTCCTCATCACTCTAGTCAGTACCACACAATTAGTAGTCCTAATACTAATAACTAATGATATACTTTTTATATCACTAAGTATTCTTTAAATAGATCTGGATTTAGAAGTTAAAGGAACTCCATTCACATCCAGGGTGTACTTCTTATTAGCTGGACAATCTCAGGCAGCTTAATCTCCCTACATTTAGAATTTCTCGTAATCACTGAGATAACAACGTCTGTCTTCATTCACAGTGCTCAGTGAGACGTAGAAGAGGTCATTCATGTGATGCCCATAGCACCGCACCTCATACATTATAAACATCTCAGCTGCCAGCTGCATCTGGATCTAAGTTAATCTCCCCTAAGATTATAGCCTCTGGAGTCTGAGTTCTCAACTTTGGCCATGTGGTAGAAACACTGAACAGATTTCACAAAGCACTGGTTTTCTGATCCCACCTCAGACTGATTTGATTCTTAGAAGAGAATCAAGTGTTAGGTAATTTCTAAAAGCTACCCAGGTGATTCTAACCTACAACTAAGGGTGAGAGTAATGAGTGACAGTGATGAAGTCAATCTGCCTAAATTCAGATCCCATGTTCTGTGACTTTGGACAAGTAAATTGGTACCTCTAGACTTTAGTCTCCAATACTTAAACTGAAATTATTAATGGTACCTTCCTCACAGGGTTGTCATGAGCATTCAAAAGAATAAGCCATGGAAAATCCTTAAAATATCACTGACTTCATGCTTAAAGCTCAAAAGATTAGAGCTAACACTATTAACCCCAGTCATGGATCACAGCCTTGTCATGGCGAAAGGGTTTCTGTAATTCAGTGCTAGGCAACCAAAGATGGACTGGTCATAGTAAAAAGTTCTGACAGAATGTGGCCCACTGGAGGAGGAAATGGCAACTCATTCCAGGATTCTCGCCTTGAAATCAAATGAACAGTATGAAAAGGCAAGAAAATATGATGCTGGAAGATGAACCCCCCCACCCAAGTTGAAAACTGTCCAATAAGCAACTGGGGAAGAGTGGAGGACAATTACTAATAGCTCCAGAAAGAATGAAACAACTGGGCTAAAGCAGAAATGACAGTCAGTTGTGCATATTTCTGGTGGTGAAAGTAACAGACAGGTATGATCTTGGAATACAAAATGAAGCAGGACAAAGGCTAACAGAACTTTGTCAAGAGAAACCACTGGTCATAGCAAATCCCCTTTTCCAACAGCCCAAAATGAGATCAATTACATTCTTTGCAGCCAAAGATGGAGAAGCTCTTTACAGTCAACAAAAACAAGACCTGGAGATGACAGTGACTCAGATGATGAGCTCCATATTGCAAACTTCAGGCTCACATTGAAAGAATAGGGAAAACCATTAGGCCATTCAGATATGACATAAATCAAATCCCTTGTGATTATACAGTAGAGGTGATGAATAGATTCAAGAGATTAGATTGGGTAGAAGAACTATGGGTGGAGGCTCATAACACTGTATAGCGGCAATGACCAAAACTATCCCTAAGAAAAAGAAATGAAAGAAGGCAAAGTGGTTTTCTAAGGAAGCTATACAAATATTAATTAATAGCTGAAGAAAGGAGAGAAGTGAAAGACAAAGGAGAAAGGGAAAGATATACCCAACTGAATGCAGAGTTGGGTATATTCCAGAGAATAGCAAAGACAGATAAAAAGGCCTTCTAAAATCCACAATGCAAAGACATAGAGGAAATACTAGACTGAGAAAGACTAGAGATCTCTTCAAGAAAATTGAAGATACCAAGGAACATTCAATGCAAGGATGGGCAAGATAAAGGACAGAAAATGTAAGGACCTAGCAGAAACAGAAGAGATTAAGAAGAGGTGGCAAAAATACACAGAAGAACTAAAAAAGAAAAGAAAGTCTTAATGACCTGGATAACCATGATGATGTGGTCATTCACATAAAGCCAGACATCCTGGAATGTGAACTCACTTGGGCCTCAGAAAGCATTACGATGAACAAAGCTGGTAGAGATGAAATACCTTATGATTATTCAGTGGAAGTGACAAATAGATTCAAGGGATTCAATCTAATAGAGTGCCTGAAGAACTATGGATGGAGGTTTGTGACATTGTACAAGAGGCAGTGATCAAGAACATCCCCAAGAAAAATGAATGTAAAATAGTTGCCTGAGGAGGCCTTACAAATCGCTGAGAAAATAAAAGAAGCTAAAGGCAAAGGAGAAAAGGAAAGATATACCCATTTGAATTCAGAGTTCCAAAGAAAAGCAAGGAGAGATAAGAAAGCCTTCCTCAGTGATCAATGCAAAGAAATAAAGGAAAACAATAGAATGGGAAAGACTAGAGATCTCTTCAAGAAAATTAGACATACCGAGGGAATATTTCATGCAAAGATGGGAACAATAATTGTTTGGACAGGACAGAAATTGTATGGACCTAACAGAAGCAGAAGCTATTAAGAAGAGGTGGCAAGAATACACAGAAGTACTATACAAAAAAAGATCTTCATGATCCAGATAACCACAATGGTGTGATCTCTCACCTAGAGCCAGACATCGTGGAATGTAAAGTCAGGTGGGCCTTAGGAAACATCACTACAAACAAAGCCAGTGGAGGTGATGGAATTCCAGTTGAGCTATTTCAAATCCTAAAAGATGGTGCTGTGAAAGTGCTGCACTGAATATGCCAGCAAACTTGGGAAACTCAGCAGTGGCCACAGGACTGGAAAAGGTCAGTTTTCATTTCAATCCCAAAGAAAAGCAATGCCAAAGAATGTTCAAACTACCGTACAATTGCATGCATTTCATACGCTAATAAGTTTATGCTCATAATTCCTCAAGCTAGGCTTCAACAGTATGTGAACTGAGAAAAAAATCAATTGACACAAGAATTGGACCAGAAATAATAGTGAAGTGAGAGTGAAAGTGTCATTCACTCATTCGTGTTCAGCTCTTTGCGACCCCATGGACTGTTCAGCAGTATCCTCTCCTCTGTCCATGTAATTCTCCAGGCAAGAATATTGCAGTGGGTAGCCATTCCCTTCTCCAGAGGATCTTTCTGACCCAGGGATGGAACCCAGATCTCCTGCAATGCAGGTGGATTCTTTACCAGCTGAGCCAGCAGGGAGCCCCCATGAAGAAGTTTGAGTGCCAAATAATTGATATTTTTGAATTGTGGTGCTGGAGAAGACTCTTCAGAGTCTCTTGGACAGCAAGGAATTTAAATCAGTCAATCCTAAAAGAAATCAGCCCTGAATATTCATTGGAAGGACTGATGCTGAAGCTAAAGCTCCAGTACTTTGGCTACATGATGTGAAGTGCCAGTTCATTGGGAAAGACCCTGATCCTGGGAAAGGTTGAAGGCCAAAGGAGAAGGAGGTGGCAGAGGATGAAATGTTTAGATAATATCACCAACTCACTGGACATGAATTTAAGCAGACTCAGGGAGATAGTGGAGGACAGAGGAGCCTGGCATGCTGCAGTCCATGGGGTTGCAAAGAGTTGGCACCCCACTCCAGTACTCTTGCCTGGAAAATCCCATGGACAGAGGAGCCTGGTGGGCTGCAGTCCATGGGGTCGCTAAGAGTCGGACACGACTGAGCAACTTCACTTTCACTTTTCCCTTTCATGCATTGGAGAAGGAAATGGCAACCCACTCCAGTGTTCTTGCCTGGAGAATCCCAGGGACGGGGGAGCCTGGTGGGCTGCCGTCTATGGGGTCGCACAGAGTCGGACACGACTGAAGCGACTTAGCAGCAGCAGCAGTATGTGACTTAGCAACTGAACAGCAGTGAGTACAATACTGTTAATAAAAATCATCTCTGTTTCGTTCTACTCAAGGACTGGCACTGTGACTTGTGTTCATTTCTCACCACAGAGATCCTGTAACCAATGACTGCTCCAGTCATGAGTGTAGACCAGTTAGGACATTCTTTTGACTGTTACAATGCATGACCCTACAGGATAACATCTTAATGTAAACCATGAAGACCCCACATCCACTCACAGTTCAGAGATGATCAACTGGGAACTGTTTATGGCAAGACATTCACCTGGGAAATATATGAAAACAAGAATATCACAAACGAAAATGAAATACCTTACATCATCACAGTTTTGTCCTTGGCTGGCCTTAGTGGGAAGCCAATGGGAAGGAAAGCGATGACTGTGTTTAAGCATATTTAAATTATGGAAACACGCAATTTGAAAGAATCTCAGTCTTCAATATGTGAGTGATATCAACCTTGAGGTGAGGAATCCCTCGAAACTTCTCTGTATCCTTTGACGTGAATATTGAGAGTTTATTACATAAGTAGAACATTCACAAGGTGGTGTTAAAAACCACGTGGGGCTCTAAGTTGCAATCTTCAGAGGAATGCTTATCAAGAGGGACACACAGTATAATGGCTAAATGATATTTTCTCCATTATATTGGCAGAAAATTAAGAAAGGAACAATTGCCTCATATAATTTGTTTTCCATTGACAGTTTCAAAAAGAAAAATACCAAATAATTATATTCTTGTTACTCTCCAGAATTTTCATTTGATACTCAGTGGAAGACTAATATGAAGATGTGGAAAATAATTTCTCTTAACCTATTTGGTATAATTTACTTTTATTACCCAAGCTCTTTACTGAAAATTCAATAGACTGTATATAGCTTACCATTTAATCTATGAACTTTGCATTCTTTTAATTTTGACACTGACTACATAATACAAGGAATGAGGTTTTTAAAAAAATGAATTTGTAGTAACAGTAACTAATCTGACATATGGTGAATTGTTCTATTTTCTGACATCTTTTAGTGAAAAAACATGATGCTTGCTACATTATAGTAATGATGATTACTTCCAACATATTTAATAAAGTGCTTTAGATTTGACTATTTATATTAAATTAACCAGATGGTGATAGCACATAATTTTGCCCAGAAATGTACATTAATTATTAACAATAAATGTAGGGCAAAACAACAGACTTTAGTAATATAACTGCACATCTGCAAAAGAGGTTGTTGGCGATTTGAAAATGCTAATTCTGTGATTAATCTTCCATTTGGCTACTGAGCAGCAGAAGTCACACAAATAAGAATGCTAAGATGAATGATGGAGCATGCACACTTCAAAATAGATTCTGATCTCAGACAGAAGAAAGAGGCTTTGTGGGCCATAGAAACTCCCCACCAAAAAAAAAAAGTGTAACTTTATCACAGAACCATTTTGAGGAAGATGTGTTCTCTTGTCTTTATTTGAGGCATTATGTCCTTGGGATAACATAGGAAATTTTTTATTTCTTCTTTCCAAATATTTCAAATCCACCATCCTGAAACCTTCATGAATTGCCATTTTCATATAGCTTGAAATCTCCTTTCCACAACACAAGGAAGATTATCCTCTTTTGTTACAAAACTGTAGTGTATTCACACCTGGAATACAGCATGAAATTCTGGCATTTCACCTCAAAGGAGGGAAAACATCAATGGAAAAGGTTCAAATAATCTAATAGACTGATTAAGGACCTTATACAATAGCATAGACTGGGATACTGGACTGATTAGGGACCCTTCAATCCACAAAAAAAAGACAGAAGGGTAACACAACTAAAGTCTTTAGTGCTACAAACAATAAGTAATTCAACTCCACATTTCATAAGTGGATCCAATTGTGAATAACAGATAATTAAGAAAAGACCATGTTGTTAGCATTTTGCGATGACATAAAATATTTTATACTTTACAAAATTAGATTGTGGGGGGATGAATATAAGGAAGTCCATTTTATAGAACTTTCTGACATTTACCACCAAAGAAGGAATGTATATTGAAAGTATCATTTTAGAAAGTTTTCATCTTAACTTCCAGAGAATGCTTCCATAATGAGTAATGAGCTGTTTTAGGAAAATAATTAGCTAAAGATGATAACTACAGGATGCTCGAGGCTGGTGCACTGGGATGACGCAGATGGATGGTATGGGGAGGGAGGTGGGAGGGGAGTTCAGGATGGGGAACACATGTACACCTGTGGCAGATTCATGCTGATGTATGGCAAAACCAATACAATATTGTAAGTAATAAGCCTCCAATTAAAATAAATAAATTTGTATTTTAAAAAAACCAACATATTGGAGTCTATCAGTCAGAAAGACTATTCAACAGAGTCCTTGTATATCCTGCTCATGAACTTTAAAAATGATCAGTATAAACAAAATTGATAAAACTTTAGACTGACCAATAAGGAGAGAAGACTGAAGTTGCTGAAGTCAGTAATAAAATAGCAGATACCAGCACCTTTAAAAAATGTTTGTTGTTGTTTTTCAACAACATGTGAAGTCATGACCACCTCTTTGCAACCCCATGGACTGCAGCATGCCAGGCTTCTCTGTCTTTCAGTATATCCCAGAGTCTGCTCAAATTCATGTCCTTTGAATAGATGGTGATATCTACCCATTTTATCTTTTGCTGCCCCTTTCCCCTTTGACCTTCAATCTTTCCCAGCATCAGGATCTGTTCCAATGAGTTGGCTCTTCACATTTGGTGGCCAGAGTATTGGGGCTTCAACTTCAGCATCAGGCTTTCCAATGAACATTCAGTACTGATTTCCTTTAGGATTGAATGGTTAGATATTCTTGCTGTACAAGGGACTCTCCAGAGTATTCTCCAGCATCACAATTCAAAAACATCAATTCCTCAGCCCTCAGCCATCTTTATGGGCCAATTCTCACATATGTACGTGACTACTGGAAAAAGCATAGCTTTACCATATGGATCTCTGTTGGAAAAATGATGTTTCTGCTTCTTAGTATGCTGTCTAGATTTGTCATAGCTTTCCTTCTAAGGAGGAAGCATCTCTTAATTTCATGGCCTCAGTCACCATCTGACGTGATTTTGGAGACCAAATAATAATAATAATAATCTGTCACTGCTTCCATTTTTTCCCCCTCTTATTTGTCATGAAGTGATGGGACCAGATGTCATAATTACTGTTTTTTTGAATATTGAGTTTTAAGCCAGCTTTTTCACTGTCTTATTTCACCCTCATCAAGAGGTCCTTTAGTTCCTCTTCACTTTTTGCCCTTAGTGTGGTTCAGTTCAATTGCTCAGGGGTGTCCAACTCTTTGCTACCCCATGAACCACAGCATGCCAGACCTCCCTGTCCATCACCAACTCCTGGAGTTCACCCAAACCCATGTCCATTGAGTCGGTAATGCCATCCAACCATCTCATTCTCTGTTGTCCCTTTCTCCTCCTGCCCTTAATCTTTCTCAGCATCAGGGTCTTTTCAAATGAGTTAGCTCTTCGCATCAGGTGGCCAAAGTATTAGAGTTTCAGCTTCAACATCAGTCCTTCCAATGAATATTCAGGACTGATTTCCTTTAGGATGGACTGTTTGGATCTCCTTACAGTCCAAGGGACTCTCAAGAGACTTCTCCAACATCACAGTTCAAAAGCATCAATTCTTCTGTGCTCAGATTTCTCTATAGTCCAACTCTCACATCCATACATGACCACTGGAAAAATAGCCTTGAGTAGATGGACATTTGTTGAAAAAGTAATAGCTCTGTTTTTCAATATGCTGTCTTGCTGTCTAGGTTGGTTGTAACTTTCCTTTCAAGGAGTAAGTGTCTTTTAATTTCATGGCTGCAATCACCATCCGCAGTGATTTTGGAGCCCCAAAAAATAAAGTCTGACACTGTTTCCACTGTTTCCACATATATTTGCCATGAAGTGACAGGACCAGATGCCATGATCTTAGTTTTCCGAATGTTGAGCTTTAAGCCAACTTTTTCACTCTCTTCTTTCACCTTCATCAAGAGGCTCTTTAATTCTTCACTTTCTGCCATAAGGGTGGTGTCATCTGTGTAGTGTGGTATTATTTGCATATCTGAAGCATTGATATTTCTCCCAGCAATCTTAATTCCAGCTGGTGACTCATCCAGCCCAGCATTTTGCAGATAAGTTAAATAAGCAGGGTGACAATATACAGCTTTTCCATCCTCCTTTCCCAATTGGGAACCAGTCAGTTGTTCCATGTCCACTTCTAACTGTTGCTTTTTGACCTGCATACAGATTTCTCAGGAGGCAGGCAAGGTGGTCTGATATTCCCATCTCTTTAAGAATTTTCCATAATTTTTTGTGATCTACACAATAAGAAGCTTTAGCATAGTCAGTGAAACAGAAATAGATGTTTTTCTGGAATTCCCTTGCTTTCTCCCTGAATCAATGAATGCTAGCAATTTGATCTCTGCCTCTTTGAAACCCAGGTTGTACATCTCTGAGTTCTCAGTTCACATTCTGCTGGGGACTAGCTTGAAGAATTTTTTTTTTTTTTTTTGAAGAATTTTTTTTAACATAACCTTACTAGCATGTGAAACGAGCACAATTGTATGTATTTCAAACATTGTTTGGCCTTACTCTTCTTGGAAACTGGAATGAGAGCTGACCTTTTCCAGTCCTGTGACTGCCGAGTTTTTCAAAGTTGCTAACATATTGAGTCCAAAACTTTAACAGCATCATCTTTTAGAATTTTAAATAGCTCAGCTGAAATCCCATCACCTTCACTAGCTTTCTTCATAGCAATGCTTTCTACAGCTCACTTGAGTTCACACTTCAAATTGTCTGGCTGTAGGTGAATGACCACATCACCATAGTTATCCAGGTCATTGAGACATTTTCTGTATAGTTCTTCTGTGTATTTTTGCCACCTCTTCTTAATCTCTTCTGCTTCTGTTAGGTCCTTACCATTTCCGTCCTTTGCTGTGCCCATCCTTTCATGTAATGTTCCCTTGATATCTCCAATTTTCTTGAAGAGATCTCTAGTCTTTCTCAGTCTATTGTTTTCCTCTATGTCCTTGAACTGTTTTTGTAAAAAGGTCTTATTTCTCCTTGTTATTCTCAAGAACTCTTCATTCAGTTGGGTGTATCTTTCCCTTTCTCTCTTGCCTTTTGCTTCTCTTCTTTCCTCACCTGCTTGTACAGTCTCCTCAGACAACCATTTGCCTTCTTGCATTTCTTCTTCTTGAGGATATTTTCAGTCACTGCTTCTTGTAAATTATGAACCTTCATCCTTAGTCTTTAGATGCTCTGTCTACCAGATCTAATCACTTGAATCTATTCATCAACTACACTGTATAATCATAAGGAATTTGATTTAGGTCATATGTGAATGACATATTGCTTTTCCCTACCTTCTTTAAGTGAAGCCTGAATTTTGGAATAAGAACCTCATGATTTGAGCCACTGTCAATCCATCTGGTGATGTCCATGTGTAGAATTGTCTCTTGTATTGTTGGAAAGGGTGCTTGCTATGACCAGTGTTTTCTATTGACAAAACTCTGTTAGCCTTTGCCCCGCTTCATTTCATACTCCAAGGCCACATTTGCCTGTTCTTCAGGTGTTTCTTGTCTTACTTTTGTATTCCAAACCCCTATGATGAAAAGGACATCTTTTGTGGTGTTAGTTCTATGAGGTCTTGTAGGTCTTCATAGAATTAGTCAGCTTCAGCATCTTTAACATTAGTTGTTGGGGCATAGACTTGAATTAATGTGTTTTTCCATGATTTGCCTTGGTAGCGAAATGAGATCATTCCGTCATTTTTGAGATTACCTCCAAGTACTGCATTTTGGATGCTTTTGTTAACTATGAGGGCTCCTCCATTTCTTCTAAAGGATTCTTGTTCACAGTAGTAGTTATGGTCATCTGAATTTCATTCGCCCATTTATGTCCATTTAAGTTCACTGATTCCTAAGATTTCGATATTCACTTTTGCCATCTCATGCTTGACTGAATCCAGTTTACCTTGATCCATGGACCTATGCATGGACCTATTCAAGGTTCCTATGCAATACTGTTCTTTACAGCATCAGACTTTATTTTCACCACCAAACACATCCACAACCGACCATCGTTTCTGCTTTGGCCGAACCACTTCATTCTTTCTGGAACTCTTAGTTATTGCCCTCCACTCCTCCCTAGTAGCATATTGGACACCTTCCAACCTGGCAGGTTCATCTTCCAGTATCATATCTTATTGCCTTTCATACTGTTCATGGAGTTCTCATGGCAAGAATACTGGAATAATTTGCCATTTCCTCCTTCAGTGAACCATATTTTGTCAGAACTCTTCACTATGACCTGTGTGTCTTGGGTGGCCCTGAAAGGCATGGCTCATAGCTTCACTGAGTTAGACAAGGCCTTTAGCCAAAACAAGGCTGTGATTCATTAAGTAGACAGAATTATTTCATTATTAAAAATGTGTTATGGAATAATATGTTGAATTTTATTTAAAAAATCTTTTTATGAAGATAAATGATCAAATGCATAGAAAGAAGCAAACTATTAAAATTGATTTAAGAAAAAAATCTGAATAGACTTATAGTAAATAAAGAGATCGAATCAGTAATCAAACAACTTCCCACAAAGTAAGTTAAGTCCAAGCCTAGATGGTGTCACTGGTGAATTCTACCAAATCCTTGGAGAGTTCCATGGACTGTGTAGTCCATGGGGTTGCAAAAAGTCAGACATGACTGAACGACTTTCACTTCACTTCACTTAAAGAATTAACAGCAGCCCATTCCAACTCTTGCAAAAACATGAGGAGGGAAAACATACCAATGCTTTCTATGAAGCTAGTATTACTTACTACCTAATCCAAACAAAGACATCAGAAAGAAAGAAAACTACAAAGTAATATTCATTATAAATATAGATGTAAAGATCTTCAACAAAATGCTAACAAACCAAATCCAGTAACCTACAGAAAGCCTCCTACACAATGAACAAGTGAAATTTTCCCCAAGAGTGTAAGATTAGTTTATCATATGAAAATCAATCAGTTTAATACAACCATGTTAAAGACAAGACAATCCATGATAATCTCAATCACTGCTAAAAAAGAATTTAATAAAAATCCAATACCCTTTTGTGGTAAAAACTCTCAATAAAATAACAATAAAAGGGTTCTTTCTCAATCTGATCAAGTATGAGTACAAAAACTCACAATTACATCATAGTAATTATGGAACCATGACAGCTTATCCCTTAAGTTCAGGAACAAAATAAGGGTGTCCACTCTCATCACTCTGTTCAATGTTGTATTGGAGCTACTGGCCAGAGGAATTAGACAAGAAAAAAAAAGAGGGGAGGGAGCATCCAGTTTAGAAAGAAAGAGGCAAAACTATCTTTATTTGGAAATGACATAATCTTGTATATACAAAATCTTCAGGAACCCAAAGTGGGTGGAGGGGGTGCCTTTTAGATTAATTAAACATTTTTTAAACAAGTTTTCCAGACACAAGACAAACATACAAAAATCCATTGGACTTCTGTACATTAGCAATGACTAAGCCAAAAAATAAATTAAGAAAAAAATTCCTTTTACAATAGCATTAAAAACATTAAAATATTTAGTAATATGTATCAAAAGAAATGTAAGACTTTTACACTGAAAACTGCAAAGCAATGTTGAAATAAATTTTAAGTAAATGAAGAGACATCCTGTGTTCATGGATTGAAATATTTAATCATTTTATATTGAAAAGATGAAAATACTCCCCAAATTGACCTACAATTTCAAGGCAATCCTCATCAAAATCCCAGCTGACTTCTTTGCAGAAATTAACAAGATAGCCCTTAAAGTAGCATGGAAGTTCAAGGACCCAAAATTTCTCAAACGATTTTGATAAAGAAGAAAAAATGAAGGATTCACACTTTGGTATTTCAAAATTTACTGCAAAGTTAAGGTAATTAGAGTTTTTACTGGCATGAAGGTACACATAGAGATCAACAGAAAGGAATCAAACTCTTACATTTATGGTAAGAAATAATATCTTACATTTAACACCAATGATTTTCAAGATAATTCAGTTGGGAAAGAGTAGTGCTTTTAGTAATTACAAAATGAACTTGGACCTACTACCTCACAGCATACATAAAAATTAACTCAAAATATATTGTAAATCTAAATGTAAGAGCTAAAACTATAAAATTCCTAAAAGAAAATATAAGAGTAAATCCTTATGACCTTGGAGTATAATACCTTCTTAAATATGACATTAAAAGCATAAGCAACCTATAGATAAGCTGGACTTCACCAAAATGAAAAAGTGTTGTGCCTCAAGAGAAACCATTAATAAAGTGAAAAGACAGTACAAAGAATCTAAGAAGATACTTACTAATTCTATACCTGATAATGATCTAAATCCAAAATGTGTAAAGAGTGTTTAAAACTATTTATACAATAAAAAGATAAATAACCCAACTAAAAATCTAGCAATACAATTGAAGACATTTTTCCAAAGTACATATGCAAATTGAAACAAGTGCATGAAAAGATGCTAAATATCTTTAATCATTAAAAAAATATATACCAAAAGCATAATATGGTACTTTTTCACTAGTATGATTGTAACAAAAGAGATGGACAATAACATGTTTGTGAAATGTGGAGAAATTGGAACACTCATTCGTTGCCAGAAGGAATGTAAAATGGTGTGGCCACAATGGAAAATGGAATGTCTGTTACTCAGAAAGATATATCTAGAGTTAGCCTATGACCCAGGAGTTCCACTTCCAGGTGTATTTCCAAGATAGTTGAAAGCACATTTTCACACAAAAATATGTATACAAATGTTCACAGTAGCTTAACTCATAATGGCCCCACTATGGAAAAAGAAAAACAAATGCTTGTTAATCAATGCATGGATAAACAAAATGTTGTATGTGTATATAACAGAATAATATTTGGCAATAAATATGGACTTATTATTGATACATGGTACAACATGGATGAACCTACACATGATGTATGATTTCATTCATATAAAATGTTCATAAGAAGAAAATCCATAGAGACAGAAAGTAGATTAGTGGTCACCAAGTACCTGAGGAGGAGTCATTGGGGAATATCTGTTAATGGGTACAGAATTTCTTTTTAGGGTGATGAAAATGTCCTGTGACAAACTATTTTGCATGATATATGAATATAATAAAAGTCACTGAATTGTACAGTTTAAATGGGTGAATTTTATTGTATGTGAATATTTCAGTAAAAATAATAATAATAATAATCACATACTTCTTATACTGTTTTTTAGTTTACAGTTTCATAGGTACAACCAGAAGTGGAACTCCTTTCAGATCATATTTTGCTACCATTCCCTTTTTAGACAGCTGAGTGAAAAGAAGTTCATAAGGCATCTGCCACAATTATAGCCAAGAAGAGTACAGTAGATGACAGCAAATCACAGCTGTTCTTTTTACCTTAGGGATGTTGGATAATAAAACCTTCTATCATTGGTTGTAAAAGAATAAATAAGAAAATTATAACACGATTCAACATATAAAGACTTTAGAATATCTTATACTTATATTCTCTTTCCTTCTTATAACTTTAAATATTCTAACAAAAATATTGCATTGATCTGTGTGCTGTCACTGTATGGCTGTAAAGCCCATTTGTTCATATATTAAAATAAAGTTACTCCTATGGCCTGCTCTTCGGGTTTGTCTTAAAGGATATTAGCTGATCAAAAATACCACATGTCTTAACCATGATTAACTTTTTTAAGTTTTTCTAGTCAAGATAATCATGAATTGTCTATAGTGCCAGATCTTTGTAGTTAAAGATAGAGGATTACCTTCATCGCCAGACAATTCCCACAATGTGTTATGATCCACACTGTTTCAAGACAAGGAACTGCAGGAACCATGCAGGAAAAGGAAAAAGATGGGGTAATGAGAAATTAATTCATGGAGATTTCAGTCTTTCTAAGGAAAGGCATAAGGCCAACAGGCTGTGCTCTAAAGGGAATACAGTGGATTGATTTTGATCAGGTATCCTTCTATTTGCCCTTCTGTCCATGAATCCATCCATCCCTTTATTCAGTGTTCATTATGTTATAGGCACTTAAGCTAGGAAATAAACATCACTCAATAACTTGGGAGTCCAGAGTTGGAGGGGGAAAGACATTATGGCAGAAATCAGTAATTTTGAAGCTAAGCAGATATGTTTCCAAATATTAAATCCATTATTTCAAAACCATGTCAGTAATCACAGAAAATTAACCAAGATGATCACATGGCTCACAGCCTTGTGTAACTCAATGAAACTATGAGCCATGTCCTGCAGAGCAATCCACAGAACAGACAGGTCATGGTGAAGAGTTGACAAAATATGGTCTGCTGGAGAAGGGAATGGCAAGCCACTTCAGAAGTCTTGCCTTGAACAAGAATACTGAACGGTATGAAAAGACAAAACATTAACAGTATGAAAAGACAAACATTTGACAAACAATGTCAAAGATATGACATTGGAAGATGAGCCCCCCAGGTTGACAGGTGTCCAATATGTTACTGGGGAGGAATGGAGAAATAACTCCAGAGAGAATGAAGAGGCTGAGCCAAAGTGGAAATGATGCCCAGGTGAGGATGTGCCTGGTAGTGAAAGTAAAGTTCTATGCTGAAAAGAATAATACTGTATAGGAACACAGAATGTTAAGTCCATGAATCAAGGTACATTAGATGTGATCAAATAGGAAATGACAAGAATGAGCATCAACATTTTAGGATTCAGTGAAATAAAATGGACAGGAAAGAGAGAACTTAATTCAGATGACCATTATATCTACTACTGTGGGCAAGAATCCCTTAGAAGAAATGGAATACCCTGTATAATCAACAAAAGTCTGAAATGCAGTACTTGAGTGCAATCGCAAAATGACAGAATGCTCTCCATGCGTTTCCCAGGCAAACCATTCAACATCAGAGTAATTCAAGTCTGTGCCGCAATGACTAATGTCGAAGAAGCTAAAGTTGAATGGTTCTACAAAGACCTACAAGACCTTCTAGAACTAACACCAGAAATGATGTCCTTTTCATTACAGAGGACTGGAAGGCAAAAGTAGGAAGTCAAAGGATACCTGGAGTAACAGGCAAGCTTGGCCTTGGAGTACAAGATGAGAGAGACAAAGGCTAATGGAGTTTGCCAAGAGAACAAACTGGTCATAGCAAAGGCCCACTTCCAAGAACACAAGAGAAGACTCAATACATGGAAATCACCAGATGGTCAATACCGAAATCAGATAGACTATATATTTTGCAGCTGAACATGGAGAAGCTCTACACAGCGAAAAAAAAAAGAAAGAAAGAAAGAAAGAAAGGAAAGAAAAAATACTGGGAGCTGACTACGGCTCAGGTCATGATCTCCTTATTGCCAAATTCAGACTTAAATTGAAGAAAGTAAAGAAAAGCACTAGGCCATTCAGGTATGACCTAAATCAAATCCCCTATGATTATACAGTGGAAGTGACAAATAGATTCAAGGGATTAGATCTGATAGACAGAGTACCTGAAGAACTGTGGACAGATGTTCATGACATTGTAGAGGAGGCAGTGACCAAAACCATCCACAAGAAAAAGAAAAGCAAGATGGCAAAATGGTTGCCTGAGGACACCTTACATATACTTGGGGAAAGAAGACAAACAAAAGACAAAGGAGAAAAGGAAAGGTGTACCCAACTGAATGCAGAATTCCAAAGAATAGCAAGGAGATATAAGAAAGCCTCCTTAAGTGAGCAATGCAAAGAAATAGAGGGAAACAATAGAATGGGAAAGACTAGAGCTTTATCCAAGAAATTAGAGATATTGAGGGAACATTTCAGGCAAAGATGGGCACAATAAAGGACAGAAATGGTGTGGACCTAACAGAAGCGAAGAGATTAAGAAGAGGTGGCAAGAATACACAGAACTATTCAAAAAAAGTCTTAATGACCCAGATCACTACAGTGGTGTGGTCACTCACCAAGAACTAGACATCCTGGAGTATGAATTCAAGTGGGATTTAGAACACATTACTATGAACAAAGCTAGTGGACTTGATGCAATTCCAGCTGAGGTATTTCAAACGCTAAAAATGATGCTGTTAAAGTGAGGTATTCAATATGTCAGCAAATTTGGAAAACTCAGCAGTGGGCACAAGAAGTCAATTTTCATTCCAATCCCAAACAAGGCCAATGCCAAACAATGTTCAAATTATCACACAATTGCTCTCACTTTACACACTAACAAGGAAATGCTCAAAAATCCTTCAAGTTAGGCTTCAACAGTACGTGAACTGAGAAATTCCAGATGTACAAGCCGAATTTAGAAAAGGCAGAGGAACCAGAGATCAAATTCCCAACGTTTGTTAGGTCAGGGGGAAAGTAAGAGAATTCCAGAGAAACATTTGTTTCTGCTTCAGTGACTACTCTAAAGACTTCGACTGTGTGGATCACAGCAAAGTGTGGAAAATTCCTAAAGATATGGGAGTACCAGACCACCTTACCTGCCTCCTGAGAAACCTGTATGCAGGTCAAGAAGCAAACTTTAGAACTGAACATGGAACAAAGAACTGGTTCAAAATTGGGAATGGTATACATTAAGGATATATATTGTCATATCCTGCTTATTTAACTTATATGCAGACTGATGTCAGGCTAGATGAATCACAAGCTGGAATTAAGATTGCCAGGACAAATATCAACAATCAGATATGCAGATGACACCACCCTTATGGGAAAAAGTGAAGAGGAACTGAAGAGCATCTTAAGGTGAAAGAAGAGAGTGAAAAAGCTGGCTTAAAACTCTGCATTCAAGAAGCTAAGAGCATGGCTAATAGATGGAGAAAAAATGGTAACAGTAGCAGGTGTTATTTTCTTTGGCTCCAAAATCACTGTGAACAGTGACTGCAGCCACAAAATTAAAAGATACTTGCTCTTTGGAAGAAAAACTATGACAAATCTTTACAGTGTATTAAAAAGCAGAGACATCACTTTGCCAACAAAGGGCCATGTAGTCAAAGCTATGGTTTTTCCAGTTGTCATGTACAGATGTGAGAATTGAACCATAAGAAAGCTGAGCACTGAAGAACTGATGCTCTTGAACTGTGGTGCTGGAGAACAGTGTTGAAAATCCCTTGGACAGCAAGGGGATCAAACCAGTCAGTCCTAAAGGAAATAAACCCTGAAATTCACTGGAAGGACTGAGGCTGAAACTGAAGCTCCAATATTTTGGCCGCCTGTTGGAGCGAGCTGACTCATTAAAAAAAACCCTGATGTGGGGAAAGATTGAGGCAAGAGGAGATGGAGGCAGCAGAGGATGAGTTGGTTGGAGGGTGTTATCGACTGAATGGATATCCGTTTGAGCAAACTCTTGGAGATCATGACAGATAGGGACTTTTGGCATGCTTGGTGTTCATGGGGTCATGAAGAGCCAGACATAACTGAGAGACTGAACACCAGTGAAATATCAATAATAGGATGCCAAAAGATGCCAAGCTCTGTGATTCCTCCTTCTTGTTCTTTAACCCCGTTTAACCTTCACAGAATGTGAGATGTGTGTTATATTTTCCAAATAAGGAACATGATAATCAAGAAATTCAAATAACTTACACAGGACATAAAATGGATTCGGACTCCAAAGCCCACAATCCTTCTATAATGCCATCCTGGGCACAAGATTCCCCCATTGCATGGTGAGGCAACCTTATCCAAGCTGAAGTTCTAGGCAGAGATATAATCCCAGAGGAGATAAAGTTTGCTATGTAGCAAAAATGAGGCCATCAGCTTGTAAGTTACCTAGCGTATCCACATACTAGAAATCAAGTCTCACCAATGGGTCAGCTAAAGCCACTGATGCTGGCATCTGCTAGTCTAGGTCATATCAAGAACTAGGGTGAGGAGATTTCAGTGAGGGAAGAGCATAATTAATTCCAACTGAAAGAGTTTGAAATTATGACCCATTAGAAACAAAGCCTGAGATACAATTACCTGTACATACAATACATATGAAAGTGAAAAGTGAAAGTGAAGTCGCTCAGTCGTGTCCGACTCTTTGCAACCCCATGGACTGTAGCCTACCAGGCTCCTCCCTCCATGGGATTCTCCAGGCAAGAGTACTGGAGTGGGTTGCCATTTCCTTCTCCAAGGGATCTTCCCAATCCAGGGATCGAACCCAGGTCTCCTGAATTCCAGGCAGACGATTTAACCTCTGAGCCGCCAGGGAAGCCCCAATACAATACATATAGCAATGCTCAAATTCTATATGAAATGTCTTCTAGTATTAATAGGGACATTTGCCTCTCTTCCTCCAACATAGAAACAATGCCTCTTCAAGCTGGAAGCCAAAGAGTAAATGCTTATTTGCTGGTTGCAGTGAACATTGTTTTGATAACTCTTAATGAGGATAGCAGACATTAATGTTATATACAAGCCTTAGAGTTGAAAACAGAAATATCAACATAGGCACTATCTCCTACCCACTCCAGTACTCTTGCCTGGAAAATCCCGTGGACGGAGGAGCCTGGTAGGCTGCAGTCCATGGGATCGCTAAGAGTCGGACACGACTGAGTGACTTCACTTTGACTTTTCACTTTCATGCATTGGAGGAGGAAATGGCAACCCACTCCAGTGTTCTTCCCTGGAGAATCCCATAGACAGAGGAGCCTGGTGGGCTGCCATCTACGGGGTCGCACAGAGTCGGACACGACTGAAACGACTTAGCAACAGCAGCAGCAGTTGGTTAATGGAGTTGAGCCAGGATACCTACATAGTCTAAACAAAGTGGATAATTGTGCAATTATCTGATGAATTTTTTTTTCATTTATGTGTTTATATTTCTGTTTCAGTATAGAAGTTTTTTATTTTACTGCACAACCTCCTGGAGATATTTACATGCCAGTTTACATAGACTCTAACTCAATCTAGTTAGTTAACTACTTAACTCTTTCACACGGCTAGACTAAAATTGATGCATCTTGTTATATTCATTAATTCTTCAGTTTTTTCTATGTTTAATAATTCTGTAATGAAATTTAAAAATTTTTTTCTGTATTAGTTCTAAGAAGTAGAATTATTGAGTCAATTATTTTATGTATTTAAATGATGATGTTGATAGTTATTGTCAGAAATGCTGTCTGGGGATCTTTTCACATGTTTCAAGTCATTTATATTCCTTTTCCATGAACTGCTTATAAATTAACTTTATATATTTCCCTTGATTGCTGATCTTTTCCATTTGATTTGGATAGTGTAGTCACTTTAACAATATTTTTCTTTATTCTTCCAATTCATGAACATTGGGTATCCTTCTTTGTTTCTTTAATTTCTTTTATTAATATTAAATATTTTTCAGTATACAAGTATTTTGTTTCCATTATTTACTTTATTCCTATGTATGTTATTATGACTGATGTTATTTTTTAATATAAATTTATTTTAATTGGAGGCTAGTTGCTGCTGCTGCTGCTAAGTTGCTTCGGTTGTGTCTGACTCTGTGCGACCCCATAGACGGCAGCCCACCAAGCTCCCCCGTCCCTGGGATTCTCCAGGCAAGAACAATGGAGTGGGTTGCCAGTTCCTTCTCCAATGCATGAAAGTAAAAAGTGAAAATGAAGTCGCTCAGTCATGTCCGACTCTTAGCAACCCCATGGACTGCAGCCCAACAGGCTCCTCCATCCATGGGATTTTCCAGGCAAGAGTACTGGAGTGGGGTGCCATTGCCTTCTCCGTGGAGGCTAGTTACTTTACAATATTGTATTTGTTTTGCCATACATCAACATGAATCAGCCACGGGTGTATACGTGTTCCCCATCCTGAACCCCCCTCCCACCTCCCTCCCCATGCTAACCCTTCTGGGTCATCCCAGTGCACCAGCCCCAAGCATCCTGTATCGTGCATCGAACCTGGACTGGCGATTCATTTCATATATGATATTATACATGTTTCAATGCCATTCTCCCAAATCATCCCACCCTCTCCCTCTCCCACAGAGTCCAAAAGACTATTCTTTATATCTGTGTCTCTTTTGCTGCCTCAAAATTAAAAGCTTCTGCACAACAAAGGAAACTATAAGCAAGGTGAAAAGACAGCCTTCAGAATGGGAGAAAATAATAGAAAATGAAGCAACTGACAAACAACTAATCTCAAAAATATACAAGCAACTCCTACAGCTCAATTTCAGAAAAATAAATGACCCAACCAAAAAATGGGCCAAAGAACTAAACAGACATTTCTCCAAAGAAGACATACAGATGGCTAACAAACACATGAAAAGATGCTCAACATCACTCATTATCAGAGAAATGCAAATCAAAACCACAATGAGGTACCATTTCACACCAGTCAGAATGGCTGCGATCCAAAAGGCTACAAATAATAAATGCTGGAGAGGGTGTGGAGAAAAGGGAACCCTCTTACACTGTTGGTGGGAATGCAAACTAGTACAGCCACTATGGAGAACAGTGTGGAGATTCCTTAAAAAACTGGAAATAGAACTGCCATACGACCCAGCAATCCCACTGCTGGGCATACACACCGAGGAAACCAGAATTGAAAGAGACACGTGTACCCCAATGTTCATCACAGCACTGTTTATAATAGCCAGGACATGGAAGCAACCTAGATGTCCATCAGCAGACGAATGGATAAGAAAGCTGTGGTACATATACACAATGAAGTATTACTCAGCCATTAAAAAGAATACATTTGAGTCAGTTCTAATGAGGTGGATGAAACTGGAGCCTATTATACAGAGTGAAGTAAGCCAGAAAGAAAAACACTCATACAGTATGCTGCTGCTGCTAAGTTGCTTCAGTCGTGTCCGACTCTGTGCAACCCCATAGACGGCAGCCCACCAGGCTCCCCCGTCCCTGGGATTCTCCAGGCAAGAACACTGGAGTGGGTTGCCATTTCCTTCTCCAATGCATGAAAGTGAAAAGTGAAAGTGAAGTCACTCAGTAGTGTCCAACTCTTCTCGACCCCATGGACTGCAGCCTACCAGGCTCCTCCATCCATGGGATTTTCCAGGCAAGAGTACTGGAGTGGGGTGCCATTGCCTTCTCCTCCAATACAGTATACTAACGCATATATATGGAATTTAGAAAGATGGTAATGATAACCCTGTATGCGAGACAGCAAAAGTGACACAGATGTATCTGATGAATTTAAACACTAAAGAAAGTAACTTTGGATAATTAAGATTTTGTTTGAAACTACTGGAACATCTTTCTTTGGGGAAAAGTCATAAAGACTAAAGTAGAAGTAGGTGTGCATATATGCCTTCACCATTGCATTACATACAGCCTGAAAAGACAGTTAGGCTGAGAGATCCAACCTTCCTGGCTGTTTTTTATAAGCTACATGTTTAGGAATCCCTTTCTGCTGCCTTCATTTGGAGCCAAGATACAAATAAAATTATGAAATGGTATTATTTTAGGATAACCCTTTTTGGAAGCTGAATGTTTAAGATTCTGGAGAGAAGCAGTCCCCCTCGCTTGGTGTGATCTGGTGTGATACAAGCCTTGTAATTTTAATGATGTACTGTGTCAAGATAGTGGCTGGACCTACATGGAGCTTCTTTGGTTGAAGAAGCACCAGTCCCTAATATGACACAATGAATATGATGGTTGGGATCTAGATGTAGCTATATAGCATTGGTGCAAAACTGGTTGCCATGGAGCTTTGAGGGCAGTCAACTGCTTTGCAAATGATCAGACTTGAACAGGCTAACTCTTATCTATAAATATTATTATCCATGTTCAATAGATGGAATAACTGAGGCATGGAGAGATTAACTAGCTCAAAGACAAATATCAAAGAGATGATACTTCTGGGCCAAATCCCAGGTCTGTTTGGCTCCAAAATTGCTACACTCTAATGACTTCATAGAGGGCTTCCCTGGTGGCTCAGTGGTATAGAACCTGTCTGCCAATGCAGAAGACGCAGTTTCAATCCTTGGGTTGAGAAAATCTCCTGGAGAAGGAAATTGCAACCCACTCCAGTATTATTTTATTCTTGCTTGGGAAATCTGATGGACAGAGGAGTCTAGAGGGCTACTGTCTGTAGTGTCACAAAGAGTTGGACACGACTTAGCAACTTAGCACTAACAACAACAATGACTTCATACACCCCAAAAAAACTATCCCCACAAAACTGAAAGTAAGATATACCTTTATATAATGCATTATCTCAATTGGGGCTGTTTTCATTGTAATATGGGGTAAGACAGTTAGCCCAGTTCCCTGCAGTTGGCATTCCCTTATAATCGCATTATAGATTATCCAGGCATGACCATCCCACTGGACCAGAATTACCTAACCTGTCAAGCAATGTAGCAAACACTTTCCTTCAGAATTGAAAATAAAAAATAAGAATTAAAATCAGATACAGAGAAAATGGGAATATGTTGTATTCTTATATAAGGCAGTTACCTTAATTATTCAAGTAGTAGTAGGGCAAATAGACGGGGAAACAGTGGAAACAGTGGCTGACTTTGTTTTTTGTTTTTGGTGGGGGGGACTCCAAAATCACTGCAGATGGTGATTGCAGCCATGAAATTAAAAGACACTTACTCTTTGGAAGGAAAGTTATGACCAACCTAGACAGCATATTAAAAAGCAGAAACATTACTTTGCTAACAAAGGTCCATCTAATCAAGGCTATAGCTTTTCCAGTAGTCATGTATGGATGTAAGAGTTGGACTATAAGGAAAGTTGAGCACTGAAGAATTGATGCTTTTGAACTGTGGTGTTGGAGAAGACTCTTGAGAGTCCCTTGGACTGCAAGGAGATCTAATCAGTCCATCCTAAAGGAAATCAGTCCTGAGTGTTCATTGGAAGGACTGATGTTGAAGCTAAAACTCTAATATTTTGGCTACCTGATGTGAAGAGTTGACTCATTTGAAAAGACCCTGATGCTGGGAAAGATTGAAAGCAGGAGGAGAAGGGGATGACAGAGGATAAGATAGTTGGATGGCATCACCAACTTGATGGACATGAGTTTAAGCAAGCTCCAGGAATTGGTGATGGACAGGAAAGCTTGGCATGCTGCAGTCCATGGGGTCACAAAGAATTGGACACGACTTGGTGTCTGAACTGAACTGACTGAGTATTCAAGTAGTGTGCACATATTAATTCAAATAATTTCAAAGTCAAAATATAAATTTTAGCATATTTTCATGGATCAAAATAGATTGAGTATTGGAAATTTTATATGATAAAACATTAAACTTTATGGGATAAAGTAAACTTCCCATTCACCAAGCAGTTGACAGTCAATTTCAACTATTGAACATTACTTTATATCAAAACAGTTTATATACTCTTTTGAAAACATTAGTCAAAACCTAAACAAGGAAATATTAATGACGTTGCATTTCTGCCAACATTTAATAAAGACTTTTTACAGCTTCAATAACTAGTTAGCAAGAAACCACATAACAATAGTTGGATAGGGGAGTGATTAGGGAGGAATATAAATTCTAAGTAAGAAGTTTACTAGCTCCTAGGACCTCCTAAAGAATAAAAAGCAGCTCCAGATTATGCACCTATACCTGGTGCGAGATGTATACCTGGTGTGAGAAACATAACAAATATCCAAGTATATAATCAGTTCAGATCAGTTCATTCACTCAGTCATGTCCAACTCTTTGTGATCCCATGAACCACAGCACGCCAGGCCTCCCTGTCCATCACCAAATCCCAGAGTCCACCCAAACCCATGTCCTTTGAGTCGGTGATGGCATCCAACCATCTCATCCTCTGTCATCCCCTTTTCTTCTTACCCTCAATCTTTCCCAGGATCAGGGTCTTTTCAAATGAGTCAGCTCTTCACATCAGGTGGCCAAAGAATTGGAGTTTCAGCTTCAACATCAGTCCTTCCAATGAACACCCAGGACTGATCTTTAGGATGGACTGGTTGGATCTCCTTGCAGTACAGGTACTCTCAGGAGTCTTCTCCAACACCACAGTTCAAAACCATCAATTCTTTGGCACTCAGCTTTCTTCATAGTGCAACTCTCACATCCATACATGACCACTGGAAAAACTATAGCCTTGATTAGATGGACCTTTGTTAGCAAAGTAATGTTTCTGCTTTTTAATATGCTGTCTAGGTTGGTCATAACTTTCCTTCCAAGGAGTAAGCATCTTTTAATTTCATGGCTCCAATCACCATCTGCAGTGATTTTGGAGCCCAGAAAAATAAAGTCTGACACTGTTTCCACTGTTTCCCCATCTATTTGCCAATGAAGTGATGGGACTAGATGCCATGATCTTAGTTTTCTGAATGTTGAGCTTTAAGCCAACTTTTTCACTCTCCTCTTTCACTTTAATCAAGAGGCTCTTTAGTTCCTCTTCACTTTCTGCCATAAGGGTGGTATCATCTGCATATCTGAGGTTATTGATATAAGTATATAATACTTTGCTCTAAATTGAGAAATGAAGAGTTTTGAGTGATTATATTGAGATCTTTTCATATGAAGGGGGAATGTTATAAAACTTTTATATTAGAATCTATTTTCCAGGAACAGCTCAGAAGTTCTCTTTTGGAAAATTGTGGCTAAAGAATTAAAAAAAAAAATAGAACATCTTGATTTGAAAAGCAGAGCAAGAAATAAATCACACACAAATTTCAAAAATGAGAGAGAATTATGTCATATCTAATATCAAGTGGCAATAGCAGGACACTAGACTGGGCAAGAGTTAGGATGAAAAATTGCCTGGTTTAAATAGCAATTAAGGGTTTAATGGGAGAAAGTAATCAGGAATATGGGTGATCCAGCCAGTAAAAGAGCATTAAGTGAGTAATACAGCACTCAAAATATATCCTGAATATTCATGAGTTGATCTTATTGTGAATTATCTACACAGTGACATTTTCAAGTAGTAAAACATTTGACTAAAAGAAAGTAGTTCCTGAGCTTCTGAACATTATAAAATTCATAGTATAAAGGAAGGAAAATTGAGTGCTATGAGTAAATAATGAATAGTCGAATAAAATGTTGGAGAATAGGAGCTGTACCATTTAAAGTAATGTTACCATTTGGGAAAAATCCATACATTTTGATATATTCAAAAAACACATGAAAAGTTTTTGGTTTACAAAGATAGAAATATCTTCCTTCCTAGTCTGTCTTTCAAACATTGGTGCATATACTTGTTCACTTAAGAGAATTATTTTCATTAAAATTTGGAAAGAGCTACAAAGAAGTCTCAGATAAGAAAAAAAAAATCATGTCCAGTTTAAGAAAAGACTGTCCTTTTGCTCTCATGAAGCTATCTGGAAGGAAGCAAACAAATTACAACAGCAACGGAAGCAGCAGCAAAAGTCCAGTCAGGAAAAAAAGAATCAACTTAGGAAAATGACATCACTTCAGAGCCCCCAGTAGGTATGGAAATCAGGAGAACTCAAATACATGCAGATGAAACGTTGGCTGCACTTAACTCATGCAAAAGAACCTGCTGAGAAAATGCATCAGGTTTGACCTGAATTAGCCAAACAGGCTGTCTAAAGCTGTGTCTGCATGTCAGCAAATGATGTGAGAAGATGAAATAAATATATATGTAGTTTGTTGCCATAGAACTTCTTTATGAACATACTGTCAACATCGTTTGCTTTTATATCTTGGTCCAAAACATGACAGTCAAACTGAGTGGTTTTCCCCGTGGTTTTCTTTAGAAATAGCTAACTGTGGTTTCTGGGTCTGTAGGAGGTGATGTTCCAGCTGAGGGGAGTTCACAAGCCCACCATTTTTACCTGAAGCTTCATCTCATAGAGGTGCTAATGACTACTCCCATCCAACTTCTCTTTCTTTTTTGGCATCATAATCATGGTTACATTCAGCATCCAAGATTTAAATAAAGGAGCACTCTTCCAACAACTTAATAGAAAGAAAAATCTTGATCATAGCCAAAGAAACCCTGTCACCTACAGCCTCAAAAATAAAATCCAACCTTTCCTTCATTCATATTAATTGAATTTGGGGTTCACTCCAAGTTCTGTGCACTGCCAAGAGAAAAAAAAGTACCTTCCCACCCCATTCCCCCTAAATTTTACACATGTAAGTTTGAGATTTAAAAATCTCTAAAGTTATTGTGAAGATGAATCTAACTTAAAGATATTAAAACTTAACAGAACTCCAAACACTCCTCCCTTCCATCAAAAGTAAAATTTTTGGTTGGTTTGCTTCCTGGGGAAAAAAAGTACATGATCACTAGGGAGATGGATACTTATAATTAATACACCCTGTGAATGTCAGCTTCAGCATAACTTTTCCCTCCACACTTGTCATGGTGTCGCATTCATCCTTGAGGGATCCATCAATTCACACGGAAGCATCAGGAGGCCAGAAGGAAAGTTTGTCTTCATTTCTTCCTTCTTTTCAAGGTTAACTATCTTCAGATCACATTCAGACTAAAATAAGGAACTTAGGTTTTTGTTTGTTTTTTTTCCCTAGGGTTTTAGCTCTTAAAGCAAAAAGAAAGGAAAGAAAAATTAAGCCTAAAATGAGTGTGATGCATATTCATGAAGGTCAAAGCAATACTCAAGCTATTGCAGTATTGGTGACCTTGAGTTGTAACAATTTACTGATCTTGATCTGTAAAAGATCTGATGAAATGTACAACAGAGATATCTTCAAATATAATGATAGACCCATATATCTCTATTAGTAAATAAACCTGTAAATACAGAGTCATGATGTGATAAAATACAGAGTCATGATGTGATAAAATACAGAGTCATGAAATGATAAAATACAGGTTCACGAAGTGATAAAAGGTGTTGATTGTAACAAAGCAAGGACAGTGATACTACACTGAAGACTGAATGAAGCCTAAAGGGGACAATCCATCTGCTGTTCAGAAAGTGTGAGAGCACAATAGAAGCAGAGCACACGATGACCTCCTCTATTCTCTCTGCTACCTTTCTATTTTTATCCCCATGTATTATACCAGTCTCTCCCTGTGCATAGCATTAATAATCCTTAGTATTATTTTTAAATATGTTTCTGTGAGCCTCAGTTTAGCTTGGGACTTAGATTTCTTGAAACACTTTTTTTAGCTTTTTATTGTGTAATTTTCTTTTTCTTTTCCATCTACTCTTAGCCCTTTGTTCCTTCTTTCCTCCATCCCTTTTAATCTTTGACTCCATCTGATCTGAAAACCTGCACACATTTTCTGTAAATGACTCTTTATGCTCTGAATTTGGAATATCATCTGGACACTATTTTCAGACTTTCTCATCTACTTTTCAGCCACATGACTGCCTCAGCACTACTCTAACTGTATTTGTTTAATCTGAGGAATGAAGAGACTGCTAGTTTCTTCTATGTGTTATTTCTTTCCTGCCCCTTTCTCTGACTGCTTTTTCCATGCCTTGATACTCCATCACCAGCATCAACTACAATCTCAGTTATTCTTCCTGGGTTTATCCCTGACCTTGACAACATTATCCTGTGCCATTTCTGACTCTGTGCCCCACCACCAACAAAAAATCTATATGGCTCTGAAACCTAGTTAATCAATCCTATACACCCAGCTTAACTCCCACTTCTGCAGGTCATATTTTTCTTACAACCAGCATAAAAAGCTTCACAAATTCAGGTTACAAATCTGGTCAAACAGAGAGGGCTGACTAGAGACTCAATATGCCTGCAGAATAGGAAATTCAGTATTTCAGCCTTGAGATTCTCTTCTAAAACATTAAAAAGAAAAGCCTAGGAGGTATACACAGTCCCCAAATTGGATTATCCCACCTTCTACTCCTAGACAGAATCTAGTAAGTTCTCTTGCTGACATTATTATTGTTTTTGTTTGTTTGTGTTTGTTTGTTTTTTGGTGATAGTTCAGTTCAGTTCAGCCGCTCAGTCTTGCCTGACTCTTTGCGACCCCATGGACTGCATGGAGCACAGCCAAGCCTCGCTGTCCATCACCAACTCCTGGAGTTTACCCAAACTCATGTCCATTGAGTCTGTGATGCCATCCAACCATATCATCCTCTGTCATCCTCCTCCTGCCTTCGATCTTTCCCAGAATCAGGGTCTTTTCAAATGAGTCAGTTCTTCGCATCAGGTAGCCAAAATATTGAAGTTTCAGCTTCAATATCAGTCCTTCCAATGAACACTCAGGACTGATGTCCTTTAGGATGGACTGGTTGGCTCTCCTTAAAAAATGAGTCTCCTGGGTTAAGACCTTGCTGTGGGTCTAATCAATGACCAGGGAAGATCTGGTATGTTGGATTTTCTAAGAAAGATGTACCACATCTTTAGGGTCCTTCCCTGACCCCTCGACATCACAAAGATTCAGATGCATTCGGATGCATTGCCATCTACAGGTGAGGAGGGCATCTGTGGCTCACAATCCCTGCAGGTGGTTTCACTGCACCTTTATCTTTTCCTTGCCCTGTCACATTTGGCACCTCTAGGTTAATATTGTCTTTTCTTACTCTTTATTATGAGTTCCAGTAGGCTATAGCCTGGGATATCAATCTTCAGTATTTGATAAAAAATTAAATGGGCATCATGTTATGTTAAGTATATAGCTCTTATTGTTGTTTAGTAGCCAAGCCATGGGCTTCCCTGGTGGCTCAGATGGTAAAGAATCTGTCTGCACTGTGGGGGACCTGGGTTCAATCCCTGGGTTGGGAAGATCCCCTGGAGAAGGGAATGATTACCCACTCCAGTATTCTGGCCTGGAGAATTCCATGGACTGTATAAGTCCATGGGGTTGTAAAGAGTCAGACACAACTAAGCAATTTGCACAAGTCCAACCATTTTGAGAAACTCCATCACCTTTATCCCTCCAGGCTCCTCTGTCCATTGGATTTCCCAGGCAAGAATACTGGAGTAAGTTGTCATTTCCTTCTCTAGGGGATCTTTCTGACCCAGAGATTGAATCTGAGCCTCCTGCATTGGCAGGCAGATTCTTTACTGCTGAGGCACCAGGAAAAATGTAGCTCTTACTTTCAGCAAAATTAGCTTTATATATATGTATATATCCCCTTTATATACATAAATATATATATATATCCCTTTATATAAGTATATATATATATATATGTCCCCTTTATAACATAGACATTTGTTCTGTCTTCCCTCTGCGTGTTTTGAAGCATATTCCTGCTACATCATTGATTCTGTGTCTAAGTCTTCTAATCTGGATTCACCTGCTTCCACCACATCCACCACCCCATTTTCCTTGATTTTTCATAGTTATAGACATTTTGAAGATATAAAACTTTATTCCTTCTCTACTTACTATACTATCTTAAGAACAAATTATGTCTTCCTTTCATCAATCTTAACCTGCTAAGTCTCAAGAGAGACTTTGATAATTATATTTTGTCTATAGGTATTTAAATATCATTATCTTCTTTCTCTTCCACTCAAAGTGATTTCTTTACTTTGAATTCCCTACATTGTCTCAAATATATCTTATCTCTGGTCTCCTTTGTCAGTTACTTTTAAAATTCAGGTTCATGATGTTTCCATTCTCTTTACTATACTGAAATGCAGAAAGGTAGTCCTCAAATCCTTTTTTTTTTTTTTTTTTGATGTTCTAGGAAAAATAAAAGTTTAATTTTGCTTTTTTTAATTTTTTTATTATTATTTTTAATATAAATTTATTTATTTTAATTGGAGGCTAATTACTTTACAATATTGTATTGGTTTTGCCATACATCAACATGTACACATGTTCCCCATCCTGAACCCCCTGTCCACCTCACTCCCTGTTCCATCCCTCTGTGTCATCCCAGTGCACCAGCCCCAAGGATCCTGTATCATGCATCAAACCTGGACTGGAGATTTATTTCCATACACAAAAATAAACTCAAATCCTTTTAATGTTTCCTCTGGCAGTGGGCACATTATTTCATTTATAGCAGATGAAGCTAGTGTCAGGCTTGGGGTAAAATAGACATTTAATACATTATTATAATTCTTGCAACAATTCTTGTAGTTTCCAATATATTTTGAAGCTTCAGATGAATATATATCCTTACTGAAGTGAAGTGAAAGGAAGTAAAACTCACTCAGTCATGTCCAATTCTTTGCAACCCCATGGACTGTATAGATTCTCCAGGCCAGAATACTGGAGTGAATAGCCTTTCTCTTCTCCAGGGGATCTTCCCAACCCAGGAATCAAACCCAGGTCTCCAGCATTGCAGGTGGATTCTTTATCAGCTCAGCCACAAGAAAAGCCCATATCCTCATTCAGTTCAGTTCAGTTCAGTTCAGTCTCTCAGTCATGTCCGACTCTTTGCGACCCCATGAATCGCAGCACGCCAGGCCTCCCTGTTCATCACCAACTCCCGGAGTTCACTCAGACTCACGTCCATCGAGTCAGTGATGCCATCCAGCCATCTCATCCTCTGTCGTCCCCTTCTCCTCTTGCCCCCAATCCCTCCCAGCATCAGAGTCTTTTCCAATGAGTCAACTCTTCACATGAGGTGGCCAAAGTAGTGGAGTTTCAGCTTTAGCATCATTCCTTCCAAAGAAATCCCAGGGCTGATCTTCTTCAGACTGGACTGGATGGATCTCCTTGCAGTCCAATGGACTCTCAAGAGTCTTCTCCAACACCACAGTTCAAAACCATCAATTCTTCGGTGCCTAGCCTTCTTCACAGTCCAACTCTCACATCCATACATGACCACAGGAAAAAAAATAGCCTTGAATAGATGGACCTTTGTTGGCAAAGTAATGTTTCTGCTTTTGAATATGCTATCTAGGTTGGTCATAACTTTCCTTCCAAGGAGTAAGCGTCTTAATTTCATGGCTGCAGTCACCATCTGCAGTGATTTGGGAACCCAAGAAAATAAAGTCTGACACTGTTTCCACTGTTTCCCCATCTATTTCCCATGAAGTGATGGGACCGGATGCCATGATCTTCGTTTTCTGAATGTTGAGCTTTAAGCCAATTTTTTCACTCTCCTCTTTCAATTTCATCAAGAGGCTTTTTAGTTCCTCTTCACTTTCTGCCATAAGGGTGGTGTCATCTACATCTCTGAGGTTATTGATATTTCTCCCAGCAATCTTGATTCCAGCTTGTGTTTCTTCCAGTCCAGTGTTTCTCATGATGTACTCTGCATATAAGTTAAATAAGCAGGGTGACAACATACAGCCTTGACGTACTCCTTTTCCTATTTGGAACCAGTCTGTTGTTCCATGTCCAGTTCTAACTGTTGCTTCCTGACCTGCATATAGATTTCTCAAGAGGCAGATCAGGTGGTCTAGTATTCCCATTTCTTTCAGAATTTTCCACAGTTTATTGTGATCCACACAGTCAAAGGCTTTGGCATAGTCAATAAAGCAGAAATAGATGTTTTTCTGGAACTCTCTTTCTTTTTCCATGATCCGGCAGATGTTGGCAATTTGATCTCTGGTTCCTCTGCCTTTTCTAAAACCAGCTTGAACATCAGGAAGTTCACGGTTCACATATTACTGAAGCCTGGCTTGGAGAATTTTGAGCATACTTTACTAGCGTGTGAGATGAGTGCAATTGTGCAGTAGTTTGAGCATTCTTTGGCATTGCCTTTCTTTGGGATTGGAATGAAAACTGACCTTTTCTAGTCCTGTGGCCACTGCCGAGTTTTCCAAATTTGCTGGCATATTGAGTGCAGCACTTTCACAGCATCATCTTTCAGGATTTAGCACCCCCATAAACACTATCTATAAGTATCTATGGAAATTTTCTTATTTCTGAAGTTTGGGATGTAGATTCTGGAGAATAGATGGAGAGAATTGTTCAATAAATATAACTCTCTTCCTTTTACAACTCTCTTCCTTTTAGGCTGAGATAACTCAGTGTACCAAGCACTCAGGGCAGAGTCAAAGTATTTAGTCAAAGTATTTACTTCAAGTTGTCAGAAGCAAGAGACTAAGGGGGAGACTAAATTTATTGCAAAAAGACATGGTTTTGCATAATCTAACTAGAAATACCTTGAAAACATACACATTCTGTTATAACCAACACCACAGAAAATGCTTAAATAGAGGGTGCTGAGTCCTTCTTGCAGTTTTTCCAAGTGAATAAACTCAAACGAATTTGCACCTAGGCATTTGAGATATCCTATCACGAGCAAGTTAAAGTCCAGGAACCCAAAATTCACATTTTCAAAGGTTTGAAAGAATAATCAGACCTTATGGCTAAGGTAAATATGTATCTTGAAATTCAGGAAATCAAGCAAGCAAGATACTGACACCAATCATCACAGGAATGAATTTAATCCTAAGGCAAGAATGATTTCCCTTCGGCATCTATGAGATGCTCTTTGCCTGTGTATAAATAAGTAAGGATCTGGAAACAACACACACCTGGTTGGAAACCAGAACCCTGCTCCCTGGGCACATTCTGATTAGAGCTAAGGTGAGGACAGGAATTTTGTCCTCAGAAATTTTACATACAATTATTCCTTGTCATCAAGGGAACATATATCACTATTTGATAAAATGGCCCACATGTGAAACAAAACTGCTTCTAAAGTAACTTTGAGAAAGTTCAGAAAAGTGATGAAGATGGTCTTACATAAATACTATAATAATGGCAATACTACTGTTATAAAAATAAAAATTAAATTATTAATATGCCAGACTCTGCTCTATTGCCCACATCATTTAATCCTCACATGCTGACTATGAGGCAAAAACTATCATTTCTTTCACTTTCAAATCAGGAAAACAGGTTAGAAGAGGCTACATAAATTTCAGCACGAGTTGGGACTTCTGATCTAGTTGAACTCATCACCACACTTTTCCAGGCACTTGATGTTCTCATAGTCCTTACAGAGAATAGTCCTCACAGAGAATAGTCCTCTGTTTAATAGGTTTGTAGCCTGCTAGGCTCCTCTGTCCATGAAATTCTCCAGGAAAGAATAACAGAGTGGGTTGCCTTTTCCAGGGGATCTTCCTGACCCAAGAATCGAACCTAGGCCTCCTGCATCACAGGCAGATTCTTTACCATCTGAGTCACTGGGGAAGTCTCTCCTTAGAGAGTTACTTGTTCAAAATCACATTTTGCTTTCTTCTAAATTTCATTTTTCTCTGTTCCACACTAGTTGTACTCTTTAGTGCAGCTGGTCTCTGCATGTCACAGGGAAGCAATATAATTAAATAAATAATATTAAATATAATTAAATAGATAACTAAGGTGTGACTGGCTGAGAAGTTTTGATCTTACCATCATTATGTCCACTTTGAAAAGTACAGTTAAAATACATGCATTGAGTGACAAATGTGTTTAAAATCCAAATTAAGCTCTTGTCAATAGAAATCACAGTCTTTTATACAAGTTTTTTAAAAATACAGGAGGGAGACGAGAGGGTTTTTTGTTTTGTTTTTGGCAATATGGACAAGTATCCTTTCTTGTAGTATGTTTGACCCAGTATTTCTTTATTATAGTCAAAAAGACCCTCTTGTAGAATAGCATTAATGTGACACATGTATTAGAGCAATTTTAATTTGAGAATATTTGCCAATGATGTTGAATTACGACTTCTGGGAAGATGGTGACGATTCCAGGAAATTTCAACAACAAAGCAAACAGGGACCAATGATATTCACATCGGTTTTACATAAAGATAACCAGGTGGCCAGAAACATTCTGACTTTTCATCTCAGCTAGGGACTCACAGGCCCCCTGATGAAAAGGACTCAAGGCACAACATTGAGGACCGCTCGATAAAGATGTTTTCCCAGCATGTGGCAGCAGTTAAAAAGCAAATAGGTTTCCAGGATATAACAAAAAGGGTTGGAAGATACCGTGGCACAATGAACAATGAAGGCTTTTTTCTTTAGAGAGACTGGACGCCTGCCATCTTACCACCTGAAAGCTAGGAGGCAGGTTGAAAGAATCCCCAGCAATGTGTCTGAGACAGCTCGAAGTGAGGATGATCTATTGTGAATGTCTGGGAAGGCGAATTACTGGCAGTCAGATGGAAGGATTCACAATTATGAAAGGCATGGAGAAAGCTGATCAGATTCTCCTTTCTACTAGGCTTCATGCTTCAAAACAGCCAGAATCTCATTTTATGAAAATGCTCATCGCTGTCACTTAAGGAGACAGGAGTCTGCTTGACAGCACTGCCTACAAGGCATTGTTAGGGATACTGGCGGGGCTCTCAGGCCATCTGACCTAGCCAGAGCTCTTACTTATGCATCCTCATAGCATAGACCTGGAAGCTAAAAGGCATCGTGAAGACGAGTCAGACTGATTTCTAGATTAAATTCCCCTGTCCACTGCTGTGTGCTTCACCGAATGTGGTAAGCTGAGCGTGAACTTCAGCAAAGGGCTGTTGAGCAAATAAAGGCAGATAAAGAATGTTAAAGGGGCAAAAAAAAATTATAAATTGCAAACTGTCAGACCATCCATAGCCTCCGCCAAGTCCAAATGGCTTCATTTTCCTTTTCTAGCTTGGCCAGTCCGCTGAGTCTCTCCCACTGGTATTTTTGGGATACAATCCAGGCCATTATGAACCGATCCAACAATGTGCAGTGATCTTGAAGCTTGCAGGAAAGTTTGGGACTACTTAAATTACATCCCATTTATCTTTACCAGGGGATTGTGTATTTCTGTCCAAAGTATTCTTTGTTCTCTAGTGAGCTAACTTGCAGTAATTCTGTGATTTGGGAAAGATTTAGAGGTACAGTTCATAATAAATGTTCAGGATTTGGTATTTCCTTTGAGTTGAAAGTTCTGTCTCCTTCCATGCCAATGACTGCAGACTCTTTCCTTTTGTAATATATGGCTATTGACCCTGGATGTCTTTTCAGCTAGAGTTGGAGTCCTGCTCTTTTGTCAACCTTAACGTCCACCCAAACATGGAAGACTGTTTCTGTACTCAGTCAAGCCATTTATTAGTTGTTCATTTGTCTAGGTAAGCGGGTTCAAGTTTCTGTGTTCCCACATATAACATTTCCCTTCTCTGACTGGCATTTAGCTAAAACAATACCTTAGGGAAACTGTTAAGAGTTCTCAAGAAATCAAGTGCCAGACAACACGGTGTTGTGGCAAGGACCCTGGTCCCAGAGGCAGAGGAGCTGAACTGGACACCAAGCTTCACTCTTGGGAACTGAAATTTTTAGAGAGTCCATCTGGCTCAGCCTTGGTCTCCTTGTCTGTGAAAAGAGGTCAAGTGCCTGCCCCCAGAGACCAGCAGAGTACCCGACACGATATACGTGAGGGTTATTTCATACAGTGCTCTGCACTGAGTAACTCTTTTCTGCTTCTCTTCCTTGCTTTACTCCTTTCCTGTCCTCTCTCTTCTTCCTTCCTTCCTTCTTTCCCTTTTTCCTTCCTTTCTTCTTTCTTTCCTTCCTTCTTTCCTTTTTTCCTGAATCTCATTATGCCTGTATTGTACTATACCCTCTACACCCTCTACTCTTACAGGAAGGTCTATTAGCAAACCCTATACACGCAATATCTGCTCCTACAAACTTTTTGCTTACATGGCTCCCTGATCATACTGGCAATCACCTCTCCGTGACCCAAATGCTGTTCAAATACAGCTCTTTCTTTAAGATTCTGCTCTGGTCTCACCTTCATTATATACTATAGATGAACCTCCCCAGTACTCAGCTCTTTTTACCTCTTAATTTTTATTATACTTATGCATCCCTTTGATATAAGGTTACTGTTCTTCAAGTATTTTATTCATTTGGGTCTTGTCTTTATAGACTCTCAGTTACCTAAGGTGAGACTTATACATCTTTTACATTCCCTAAAGCAATCATATTTGTAAGTATACTATAGGCTTAAAACATCTTAAATGATGAGTGACTAAATACTTGCCAATTCTCCACTTTTATATAAACCGTTTATTTCAATAGATCCTCTTGTGTCTCCAAGTATAGATAAAAAATGAACTTCCTTTCATATCTATTATTGCCATGCTGCGAGTTAATAATAATATATTTAGCCAAAGTTATTTTAAAGGGACAATTTTAAAAGAAAAATAAACTTCTGAATAAAATTTTTATTATTGTCTATGGCTTTAATGTTAGGATACTATAATGTCCAGTGTTGTTCTGGTAAAGGTTTAACAACCATCTTTCTGTAGAAAAGCAAAAAAGCTTAATTTGCAGTATTTTTCAGGTTTCATGGTATAAACGGTCCCATCATGACTGATTTCAAGCTTCCACAATGATGTTACAGAGCGCAAAGTAGGGAAGAAGTGTGCACACCAGCCTCCAGAACCAGTGCATGCCAGTCCCAGCTCACCATAGGAATCTTTAAGATTGGTGATAGTCTCTGTTTTAGAATATCATAAAATCTTATCTCTTTTGGCAGTTCTTAAGTAGACTCATCTAAATATCATTCCCATTGACAAAGAAACCAAAAGCTGTCCAAGAACAAAGCTGAATTTTCCACTTTAGAAATTTGTCTCAGAATTCCTGCATGGAGTGTTCTAAGAGAGACTGAGATGTTTGTTCTTTGACATGAAGAAAAGAAATCATCTCTCTTCATCTCGAGTCAGAGGTCATCTCTACAATACTACCATTGCTTTATTCAGTGTCTAATCGATGGTGCTGTTTTTATGAGCGTGTGTTAAAGGAGTGGGATTCACTGTTTCTTTCATGTTGAACAAAGTCTTGGCATGTTGCATTACTTTGGTATATTTATACAAGCAAACATGGCATTTGTCATTTTAGTTATCGGTCATATTACTTAAAATTTCCATTTTCCTAAATACACATCAAGTCAATAACATTCTGACAAATATTTTCTCCTGGGTTGTAGATTCTAGCATTTCCCACTATGGCTGATTTCAAGCTTACAACATGATAATAACCAGCTAACAAAACTCCTGAAAATGTATTAATCAACTCTAGAGGACTAACATTCTAAAACAAAAAAGAAGCCAGTGTCAACTTTTCATGTCTCACGTGTACCTATGATGGTATCTCTTGGTACTAATGCAAAGTGAACGAGGCGTCACGTCATTTCTCGTATTCCATTCAATGCAATACTCATGATGAATATTCAATTTAGAAAGCATACTTGAATTATGTCCAAAGGACCAAAGTTATATTTTGGATCTTCCACAATCAGATACGGACTTTATGTTCATTCTTTAATTTTCTTTAGTTACAGCTTTCCATCTGAAGAAAAAGGGCTACAGCATATTCAAGGTAACTTTCTAGTGTTTATCCTTCTAGTAGTCTAAGTATAGAGAAATGGGCTTTGCAATAATAGGCAAATACCTGCCCTTGGCATGTGTGTCAAGCACTACCATATAATAGCTTCAAAGATCATTTGAAACTCACCAAAAGGTGCCACTGAAGCATAAATGGTCAACGTGTATTGGTTTATCAGTCCCTTCAGCAAAAACATCCCTGACATTCCACTCTCTTTCTGCTTACTTCTAAATTCATCTCAGTGACTCTTTCCCCATCAAGACTCTTGCTTTGTTTTTACCTCCTTGTTGTTTGTTGTTCTTTATCTTCAACACGCATTAATAAAGCAAGACCCAGGAAATAGGTTGTATTAATTGCAGAAATTCATACCACCAGCCACCTATCTCATTATATGGATCACATGCATCTCAAAACACTTGGATCATTGCCTCTGTCCTAAGATTATAGTTCTTATATATCTGGACCTTCTTTGTTAAGTCATTCTATTATTAACATAATGTATACTAATAATTTTACACAATAAAAATTGAAATACTGGTTGTCTCTAGCAAATATAGAAAAATAATATATGTACTTGGTTTCAGCAGAGTTAACATTATATATGACCTCTTTACTTGCAACATAGCAAACAGTAACTCTAAACTAATGCAAATCAAGAATTCAGCTCAGGCATCTAAGCTCATACTGTTCACATGTCAAATGTGAGCAGAAGCAGCAGGATACTGGCCTGCTCTTTCTAGTTACAATTATGATAAGAGTTTAGCACAAGTCTACTTAAAATCATAAAACCTTTCAGAGTAAGATTGGTGTTTTATCTCATTGTATATTCATATGATTAGGTTTATTTGACTGCTCAGAGGGAAAAGTACTTCTCATTGTCCAAAATATTCTTACTTAGGATGCTATGAGGAGTATCCCACAAGCAATCACACATTGTCTAGTCTTCATGTAAATGGCATAAGCCTGAAAAATAAGATGATGGGAAAGACTTTTCCCCTCCTCCCTAAAACTAATCTCTCCCTTCTAAAGGAGACCACAAATTTGGAGTTCAAACAAGGGTCCTTTAACTGGATGGAATTTCTATGCAAAAGTTAGAGTTATTTGGACCAGCAGGAAAGTGCAACTCTCCATCTTGTCAGGAAAACACATTTTCTCAGCCAAGCTGGGTCCCTCTCTCCCAGCAAAACAAAAAGTGTTCCAATTAGTGAGGTTGATTTTTCTCCTATCATGCTCCTCTCAGGTGCCAGTGTGGAGTAAGTGAGGGTAGGCATAGGAAATTGCTTGAAGTCCTTAATGGAAGAACCAACTGATTGATTGATATTGGGCTGAAGTAATCTTCCTGTTCAGCCATTGGTTTGCCATTCATAGGGAAGCTGGGAGCCCTGAAAATGAGCCAAGCCTGTCAGATGTGCCACTGAGAACACTGTTCTTTGTGGAATATTTTTGGATGCCAGATGCCAATCACTCATGGGACTTTGCTGCTCAACAAGAATTTCAGATGTGGACTTTAATTATAGTCTAGCAGAAAAAGGATGATGGAGGGAGCAGAAACAGATTTATTTTTAGCAAACCCAGCTCTTAGCCACCACAAACCCTGTGAATCTATTTTGGGGACTTGTCATTGTTGTTGGGTGGCTTTTACCAATGTTGTTAAAAAAAAAATATCAGCTTGACAGCTTTGGGGAGTTGAAGGTTCTCATTCTAGGGAAACTGCAAGACAGAAAGGCCATATTTGGGAGGGGCTATGTCCTGATGCTCTGGTACTTAACTTGCTGAACCACCTCCAGGGGATGTAGAAAAGTTTGGATTTTAAGAATATTATGAATAACCAGTTGCCTTTAATGTCTGCCTCAAAGCACTTTGAGAAGAGAAAGAAAAGTTAGTCAAGGAGTCTACAACTGAGTAAAAATTAAAGGGCAGAAGAGTTCCAATTTTATTAACACTGGTCTCTGTGTACACTTTCATGCACCAGGGATTTCTCGTGAAATCAGTCATTAGTGGCTGAGGCAGTCAAGAAGGTATTGACATTTATTGAACATAAACTTCATCCTAGGTAAGAAGAAAGCATAACGACTTTTTTCTCAGGAAGTTCACCTATGTAATTTGAGAACCACTAGTCAACAGCTGAAAATGCAGCGGTTACATACTTGTATTATATATTATTAGTTTCACAGAAGCTAATGCTAACTGGGGTCAGAGAAGTGGCAACCAACTTAGCAGTGATATTAGGAAGTTAATTTTAAAAAGATGGGTATGTATATGCCACTCACACTCTGCATACACACACCTTAGCTAGGAGTTGGACAAAAACTTTCTTTTTATATCATGAAGCAGACATCAGAAGGTAAAGAATTGATGCTTGTGAATTGGCAACCTAATGGTGAGAGGACCCTCAGCCCACTACCATTTCTTGAGCTCTACCACTGCCACTTTTGAGCTTAATGTTAAAGGGCATTAAGCCAAGGACATCCTCCTTTAAGCCTGCTGGGTTTGGTTTTGTTTGTTTGTTTGTTTTATGTTTGTTTTCAACATTTGATGTGCTGTCTTAACATAGGCTTTCATCTTAAAAGCCATGGTTGAACTTCCCTGGTGGTACACTGAATAAGAATCTGCCTGCCAAAGTGGGGTTAGATACCTGGTCCAGGAAAATTCCACGTGTCTTGGAGCAGCTAAGGCCATGCACCACAACTGCTGAGCCCCTGTGCCTAGAGCCTGTGTTCCATGACAAGAGAACCCACTGCAATGAGAAGGCTATGCAACACAGTTAATGAGTAGCCTCCGCTCTCTGCAATTGGAGAAAGCCTGTGTGCAGCAGAGAAGAACCAGGGCAACTGAAAAAAAAAAAAAAAAAAACGCCATGGTCCTCACAGACTGTGAATATTTATTAAATAATGCTTGAATAATACTGCTTTGGCATTGAGAAGTATAGTATTTTGAACAGATGGAGAGCTGGCAGTTAATGAAAGCAGTCAAATAATTTAGCACCGGTTTCAAATCCAGGACTTACACAATTTACCCCTGTTTACTACTTATTTTCATTCAAAAACTATACACTGAAAACTTACTGTATTTAGTGTCTGGGTATCTGCTTTTGGCAATACAAAATAGACATAAGATATAGTAGCTACTACTGTAGCTTACAAAACAAAAATGTAATGATGCAATCACATTTAATCAAGCACAAAAATCAGGAAATCAAGTAATATGAGTTATGTAAGATCAGATCACAAAAAGACCAGTATAGGTTGAAATGTTTAACAAAGATTTAAAATAAAAAAAAATAAAAAGAAGGAACAAATCTCCAAATATTTTAACCCCTTCTTTGTCATATATGAATGAGTCCAAATACAACTGAATTATTTTGACCAGTCAGGACATGTTGATGGTGTAATTTAAGCCTAAGCTCCTTTTAGAAAAGAATATAAGGACATCCCTGGTGGTCCAGTGGTTAAGAATCCACCATGCAATGCAGGTAAACCATTCAATATCATAGTAATCCAAGTCTATGCCCCAAGCAGTAATGCTGATGAAGCTGAAGCTGAAGACCTACAAGACCTTCTACAACTAACACCCCAAAACAGATGTCTTTTTCATCATAGGGGACAGGAATGCAAAAGTAGGAAGTCAAGAAACACCAGGAGTAACAGACAAATTTGGCCTTGGAGTACAGAATGAAGCAGGGAAAAGGCTAATAGAGTTTTGCCAGGAGAATGCACCCAGTGGAAACACTCTCTTCCAACAACACAAGAGAAGACTCTACACCCGGACGTCACCAGATGGTCAGTACCGAAATCAGATTGATTATATTCTTTGCAGCCAAAGATGGAGACGCTCTAAACAGTCAGACTGAACTGAATTGAACTGAACCCAATGGTATCCCCACAAACTAGGGGTCACAGATCCCCAAATCATGAAGGTGTTCCTCAAACAAGTGGAATAGGGGAAAAAAAAACCTGTATTTCACTCCCCCCACACCTTGTCCAGTCAACCATCAGTAAATATTCCTTTAACAGTTGAAAAAAAAAAAAAAAAAGATTTAAAAACCTCCTTAGAGATAAAGCAGTTATCTAGTTAATACCATAATAATAGATAAATTGGAAAACTTATCCTAAATAAGGGCCTCCCTGGTGACTCAGATGGTAAAGAATCTGCCTGCAATGCAGGAGACCTGGGTTCAGTCCTTCGGTTAGGAAGATTTCCTGGAGAAAGGAATGGCTACCCACTCCACTATTCTTGCCTGGAGAATCCCATGGACAGAGGAGCCTGGTGGGCTACAGTCCATGGGGTCCCAAAGAATCAGACACAACAGAGCAACTAAGCATACACATTCTAAATAATGATGTTTTAGTCTTGAATTATCCACTGTGATTCTGGTTTGATCAGAAAACTTAAATACTCATCAAAAGATTTTGGGTAGTCACAAAACACTATTAATTGGATGGATTTAAATTTAAAGATATTGCAATATATTACAAGAGAACCTCTTATTAGGATGCCTTTTCAATGCAACCCCAGTAAGAAATGCAGTTCCCTTTTGTAAACAGATCTTTAGGATCTGAGGTAACCATAATGCCCAAGTTGCATGGCTGGCTTCCTATCCATGCCTGGAATAGTTCCTGTTTTCATACTATGTCATGTGAAGTAGGCAAAACCACCACCATCTGTTCAAATCAACTAGAGACGGCTCATGGCAGCGAGTCTTAATGACCTGTCTTGATCAATTCATCACAAGTATTCACTGAGTTCTTGAGATGTTCAAGATAATTTTTATGAGTTGTGTGTAATACAGAAAAGAGACCTGCCCTCCAAGAGCTTCCTATAAACTAGGAAACCAAGATATGCACGCTTGACAGATAATTAACTATAAGCAATGTAAGAAATAATAAAGGCCCAATGAATATACGTGAATACACCAGATATGGTAAAGTATGGAAAAAGGCCCACGTTGAGAGGAATTGCTCTCCTTTTCCTAAAGTCACCAGCATCTCTTCCATTTCTCCACGCAGTAGTCAGACAAAAGCCAGCTATAGATAGATATTCATTTACTGGCCATCACTCAAGTCTGCTCTCAGACTTGTTATTCCTTCTTTACTCTGGCTGTGAATATCTATTTCTAGTTCCTCAGTTTGGCAACTTGTTTAGTCTCCTCTCTGGTTTAGTGGGGAGAAGGAAATGGCAACCCACTCCAGTATTCTTGCCTGGAGAATCCCGTAGACAGAGGAGCCTGGTGGGCTGCTGTCCATGGGATTGCACAGAGTTGGACATGACTGAAGCGACTTAGCAGCAGCAACAGCAGCTGGTTTAATGAACCTGGTTCCTTTTTGACTTTCCATTCTGCATCAACCCCTAAATTCCACATGCTTCGTAGATACAGTTACAGACTATCATTTCCCAGCCTAATGGAGTCTACAAGCCAGATTAGCCCCCGGTCACTCCTGCCAAATAAAAGAGTATCAGAGAAAAGAGAAAAGGACAATTAATGCATGTGTCATGCATCAAGGCACAGGACAACCAAATTAAAACCAATGTCAAGCAGTTAAAAGTTCAGAACTAAAGATGGAAGGGTTGGTGTTCCTCCCACTTGATCATTCCCTAAAACAGCTAGTAAAAACAAGTTTTAACCAGTGTCTTGAAATCCTCTTTTAAGCAATTTAATGTTGATCAATGAGTATATTCAGGGTTTCCTAGTGGCTCAGACAGTGAAGAATCTGCCTGAAATGCCAGAGACCTGGGTTTGATCCCTAGGTTGGGAAGATCCCTTGGAGGAGGCCATGGCAACCCACTCTAGTATCCTTGCCTGGAGAATCCCCATGGATGAAGGGGCCTGGTGGGCTAGAGTCCATGGGGTTGCAAAGAGTCAGACACGACTGAGAGACCAAACACAACAGTGCTGAGTTTGGTCACTTGTCCACCCAACTCTCCTTCATTTGTCCCATGGTCTGAGTTACAGACAGTGTGCCTGTGGTCATTAACATGTCGTATCTGCCTTCATGGTTTTGACTCAGAAGATTTACTGATTCCCATTAAGGACAGAAAGAATTGACTCCTGGAGCACAGATCAAGTTCTGAACCATCACAGATACTCTTGTCTTCTCAACTAGCTTCTAAGGAAAAGTACCATGCCTTTAGTTCAGTTTTGAGAAGAAGGGAAAAGTGAAACAACAATATTTACTCTTGTACCTTTACAGTTACCATCCTCCTATGACCAAACTCCTTCATTCCACCCCCTCAGAGACTTGGAAGAATTGCTATGAGAAATTCACAGAAGAAAGGAGTAGGTGGGGAAGGTAAGGAAGACTAGCTGATTGTTGTAACTTACTTTCAGGAGAATGGAATGAACGTTTCCCCTGACTCGTTACATCTTAAGAAATTCTGGCAGCTCAGTTATGGGTGATGACTGAAGGACTCACTCTGTGACTCTTTTATGACCACTCAGGATGTAACTCAGGTGCTCAAAGACCAAAAAGACAGATGCTGTAAGCGATTCTGATGCGTCTGGGGACAGCAGTGGTGGCCAAGCTGTCAGCAAGTTTGATGCGCTGACACGATGCTTTAGAGCAGCATCAACAGCCCCGTCTCTTAAAAGCAAAGCCTCTGCATCAGTCACTGGTTGTTATACTGTAACATACAGATTCTTAAGGGAAAATCAAATATGTGAATCATTATCACTGACATCATTACCATTTCAGTGAATCCCAAAGAGTCCTTTGCAGATAGAAAATAAAAACAGACATGAACTCTAGAGCCAGCATACCTGAACTTGAATCTGTATGTGACTTTGGGAAAAAATTAATCTCTCTATATTTTGATTTCCTCATATGTAAAGTGGAGATAATAGTACTATATACTTCACAAGATTGCTGTAAGGACTAAATGAGATGGTGTAGGCAAAACACTCAGAGCAGGGCCTGAAATGTGGTAAGTGCTATTTAATGTTATCTATGTATATCGTTGTTATTAAATCCTACTTATAGATAAATCCTTATGAAATACTAGACTTAGAAAACTTCAAAAATCTCTCTATTGTCTTCTGGAAAAATTCCCATTTCCTTAGATGAAAAGATCATCCAAGTCAGCAAACACTTAATGGAGTCTTTTTTGTTCAAGGAAGAGGGATTCAAGGAATCGGACACAAATTGTTCTGAACCTATTGCAGGCTAGAAAAGTTCTAGTAGAATTTCACAAAAGGCAAAATCCTGTCCACACTTGAAACCTATCAGCTTGAATGTCAACCTGTGAGTTATTCTTTTTACAAAAAAGCAAACATAAACACCTGTTCCCTTCATTTGCACACATGGACAGAGTAGATGGTCATCTGCTTGCAGGATCCAAGGCACTTAGAACAGAGGACACAGCAGAGAACCAGAGAACCTCAAGAACAATAAAAAATTCATTCTAATGCAAAGCACTTGAAGACCATGTCATGGAGGAGCCAAACCTCCTTTAGCCTTGCTTTGCCTGTAGGCAACTTTGAGAATGTTTTCATGTGCTGCAGTTGATATTGTCTGCCTATGGGACAGGGCCCCAGCGTTAAGAAATGACACACAGTATAAACTGTGATGGGACAAAGACACAGAAAAGGGTGAGCAGAATTTGAATATTAAAATATCATGACTATATTTAAACAGAAAAATTACCCTAATTATAATAGACAAAAGTTTCTCCTAGAGAACTTCTTGCTGGAGAGGTAACTAGAAGTTAGTATCAGACCAGGTTATAGTCCATGTACACATTATAATATCTTCTCTGCTTAACTAAAATGAGTAGTATATTCAGAAAGTTCACATATCATGGTGTATGTTTTGTTAGCCTCAGCCTAACTTACATGTTTTTAGGAAGTTCCAAGTTAAAGAACCTTCCAAGAGATGTTAAAGGAGTTATCTTAAAGAGTGATCCTTCCTCAGAACTAGAGCCAGGATCTTGGTGCATAAAACTGGATGAGGAACATTTACTACAAAAGGTTTCCTTAATAGTTTGAGAGGACTGATGGTGGACTCCCACTTGAAAGTGAAAGTCACTCAGTCATGCTCTTTGCAACCCTGTATAGTCCATGGAATTCTCCAGGGAAGCTTTTCCCTTCTCCAGGGGATCTTCCCAAGCCAGGGACAGAACCCAGGTCTCCCCTATTGCAGGAAATTCCTTTTTTTTTTTTTTCATTCAAACATTCTTCTTTATTTATTTTTTTGCTTATATATATATACATATTTTTTTAATTGGAGGCTAATTACTTTACAATATTGTGGTGGTTTTTGCCATACATTCACATGAATCAGCCATGGGTGTACACGTGTTCCCCATCCTGACCCTCCCTGCAGAAAATTCTTTACCAGCTGAGCCACGCAGGAAGCCCAAGAATACTGGAGTGGTAGCCTATCCCTTCTCCAGTGGATCTTCCCAACCCAGGAATCAAACCAGGGTCTCCTGCATTGCAGGTGGATTCTTTACCAGCCAAGCTATGAGAGAAGCCCACTTAAGCCTCTAGTTTTCCACTGCAGTATTATCTGCCTTTTACTTTCTGTATCATTCCTATAAAAATAAGGTTTCAAAATCTTCTGGAAAAGGAAATGGCAATCCACTCCAGCACTCTTGCCTGGACGGAGGAGCCTGATAGGCTACAGTCCGTGGGGTCACAAAGAGTCAGACACGACTGAGCGACTTCATGCAAGATCTTCATCACTTACTGAAACTGTATCTCTCCATTAAAACTCAATTCCTACCTTTGCATAACACTATCCAATGATCAGCCAGTGTAGTGGGCACTCCCTCCCCATTTTACAACTGTGAGCCAGTAAAGAGTAGTCACCCTGGTGGTTTATCTTTCCTCTTTCCCCACTGAACCTTCCATATATGTGGGTGTGAGTTGGTATGTATGGTGGGTGGGTATGTATCTTAGTCTCTCAGTTGTGTCTGACTCTTTACAACCCCATGAACTATAGCCGGCTAGGCTCCTCTGTCCATGGGATTCTCCAGGCAAGAATATTGGAGTGGGTAGCCATTTCCTTCTCCAGGGGATCTTCCTGACCCAGGGAACTTACCCTGGTCCTCCTGCATTGCAGGCAGACTCTTTAACACCCGAGCTACAAGGAAAGCTCCAACTTTCCATATAATGTAGTAGTAGTAGTGAAGTCGTTCAGTCATGTCCGACTCTTTGCAACCCCATGGACTGTAGCCTACCAGGCTCCTCCGTCCATGGGATTTTCCAGGCAAGAGTACCGGAGTGGGTTGCCATTTCCTTCTCCAGGGGATCTTCCTGACCCAAGGATTGAACCCAGGTCTCCTGCATTGTAGGCAGACACTTTTAGCATCTGAGCCACCAGGGAAGTCACTAACCTTTCATATGGTATTTGTTAAACGAATTTTAACATATATTAATGCTACTATGCTATGATTGCTTTATCCCATTTATGTTGCCTCTAGATATATGTATAAAAGACTGACCATGTTACAGCTCAGCTGAGTTGGCCAGAAGGCAGAGAAAATGGAAAAAGCTTCAGGACCTTTGTGGAACATAAAGGAGCTCTCACTCCCTAGCAGTCTTGGCTTTGACTCCATGAACTTTAGCAACAACACGTGCTTTTTTCCTTTTTCTAATTTTTTCTTTAAATGATGTTATTTTTAATTAAATAAATGAGTTACAAAGTAGATCTTTCATGAATGGAATAAAAAAAAATAACTACTTCATTTTGGGAATGATTTTGTTTCATTTCTTCTTTGATGTCTATATTAAGGTGAGTAAATTTTACCACCATGCAGTAGAGGTTATGAGACAGGAGGGCTGGTCTTCTCCAAGCTGCATTCATTCACCCCACAGAACTTATCTCGTGGTTCCAAGGAACAAATGGCTTTTGCTGGGCTCTTCAATAATATGATTTGCATGCTTGAAATGAGATCGCCAAAGTAATTGTAGAATATTGCTTGCCATTACCGTCATTAAAAACAGGCAGATGTAGGAGCACTCCCAGGGAAAATCTTCCTGCTGGGTTTTCATGGAGATAAGTGCACAAAATCCACTTTTGAAAAGATGTTGAATGGAATGAATTCGCCATTCACTAGCTGTCTGATGATGATTTGCTTGTTAATTGGAAGTTTAGGCTTTAGAGAAGCCTTAACAAATTTGATTGCTAAATTCAGGAGGTTTACTCTCTCCTCACAAGCCATATTCAGAGGCATAAATCCTACTTTTTGCATATGTGTCTATGTGCTCATTTAGAATCTCTGTGCAAAGAAACCAATCCCTAACCCTCTTGTCAGTGGCACTTTCTGGAACGACTTTACTAACAAACAAGGACGAAGCATTCTGTCCCTTCATTTCTCTAGGGCCCCAAAATTTGCTAGGATGTGAGAGGACAATGCTATGAGATAAGCTGAGATAAGGAGCAGAAATTTTATCACGTGATCTCGGTGCATATGTCTGTCAATTGTCTCCCACTGTGTAGCTAATAACTGGGAGGCTGGATCCCACTTGGGGCCACCATTTCATTTCATTCCAGATCAGCTCCACTGCTGATAAACTCAAGTAAAACTTAGGGAGAGAGAGCAAGCATTTGTTTGGAAATCCTGCTGTTTTTCTTCTCTCTTCACACACAGGCTGAGTGTCCTCTGATCTAAACAATGTCAACTACCTGGCAAGGTTAGCAGCCCCCTGAGAAGGGTCTGCTTTATTTTTAATGACCACAGTTGCACATCTACAAAATGACTTTATTCATTCCTGTCATTACCTACCCAGATTAGTTTCCTCTAAGTGATGATAGGTTTATTGCCAGCCCAGGAGAATGACAAATGCCATGCGGAGCTTACATGAGTGTCATGTAAACAATGTAGACAAGAACTCCTACGCAGTGTCAGGGAGAGTTGCCCAGATCTAACAGTTGAAGCAAAGAGTGGTCAGATAGCCTTTCCTTCCTCATCATTCCCAGTGGTTTAATAGTATGGATCACTTAATAAACCTGTGCTGAACATTATTTACATAGCAAAATGATATTGGCATCTAATTACAATATAGCATTAATATACATATAACTGCAGCTTAAATAAATATTTTATAAATTAAAATCCTCCCCATGATCCTTAGTTCTCTGAGTCTGTCAACAACACATCTAGGCACTCCTAAGTTACAAAAGCCAGGAGGAGGTAAACTTGACCCTCCAGGAGGTCAAAATGCCAGCTTCACACCCTTCTGCAGCTTATGAGACGAAGACCATTGTGGTTGCATTTATTCATTAGGTGTCGTCTGTGTGCCATGTTCTATGTAGACTCTGGGAATATAATAGAAAGGATGGTCTCTGCTTTAAAGGATCATACTGTGCAGTGGGGATGAAATGCAACTGAACAGTTGTATCATGAAGCTTATCAAGAATTAATTATAATGGAGGAGCATTCAGTCTGGTCTGAGTTCTAGGAAAGCCCTCCTGGTGAAAGTATTCATTAATAAGGCACCTAAAGAATGATTAGTTCAGCTTCCCTGGTGGCTCAGACGGTAAAGTGTCTGCCTGCAACGTGAGAGACCCGGGTTCACCTCCTGGGTAGGGAAGATCCCCTGGAGGAGGAAATGGCAATCCACTCCAGAACTCTTGCCTGGAAAATCCCATGGACGGAGGAACCTGATAGACTACAGTCCATGGGGTCACAAAGAGTCGGACACGACTGAGTGACTTCACTTCACTTCACTTCAAAGAATGAGTAGAGTAAGTTGGGAAGAAATGGGGGTGAGGACAGTTTGGGCCAAGACAAACTTCATGTAGGGAGACTCCGATGAAAGAAGGTATGTAACACACGCAAAGGTAGGTGACATGTCATTTAGTAGAGGATCCTCAGAAGGAAGGATGACAGTGTGTCAGTTGCTCAGTTATATCTGACTCTGCAACCCCATGGACTGTAGCCCACTAGACTCCTCTGTCCACAGTATTTTCCAGGCAAGAATACTGGAGTGAGTAGCCATCCCCTTCTCCAGGGATCTTGCTGACCCAGGGATAAAACCCAGGTCTCCTTCATTGCAAGTGGATTCATTACTCTCTGAGCCACCAGGGAAGCGTGGGGAAATAGTGGTGCTGATAAAGAGGTTGAAATCGGGCTTGAGGAGGAGACGGGCGGGTTCAGTTAGGGTTTTGTGCCACTGGGTCTCAGGACAGTGACTGTGCAATGACTATGTACAGTACACATGCACGCAAGGATGAATGAAATACCAGGGACATATGTGAAATCCCAAGAACTGTTTACTTTGCTCAAAGTTTGGAGAGAGAATAAGAGTTCCTACGTGTCAGTCCCATAACTCTAAAAAGGGGCCAAACAACAACAGCAACAGTAACAACAACTGTGAGGAAATACATATATTTACACTGGAGCATTGTTGAGACCATAGAGACACCACCTTAGCAGAAGGCGACCCAGAGGCTTTGCCTCTGGCTTGCCCTTAGCCCCTCTCAGAGCACAGCTACTCCCCATGAGGAATAGCCTACTTCCTCAATATGGTCCAAACACATCATTTCTGGCTACCAGGTGGGAAACAAAAACAACGCTGTTCCTAATTAATTGCAGGAATCAAGTGAGTTTTCCAAAATAGTTGTAAAAGATAAGACCATTCTTCCAGGAGACTGGAGGGGAAAGAGTTTGGTGAAGCAAGTGAAGCAAGAGTCGACAAAGACAGGAGAAAAAAAGGAAAAGACTTGCTCATCTTCAAACTACCCCTCTTTATAACTTCAGTTGACCTTTTCTCACTCCAGCTTTCTGAATAATGCTCATCCTAAAACAAGGAATTCAGTTGCCTATGAAATCCCAGGCACATCCCAGAGGCACAGGAATGCATCCTATCACAGGTACACGGTGTCATTTGCCTGCTATGAAACAACAGATCACGATGAGCTTGATATGAAAATAAGGCTAAGGAGACCCTTGGCTGACAAAGCAGTGATTTGAGGAGAGCAGAGTTTGGGAGAGGACTGAGTCTCATGCTACTTGAAAGCAAAGCAGGCCTCTGACCCTAACAGATTGATTTCAGTCTAATATTGAATTTATTTTGAATTTCAAATTGTATGAAGGGAACACATGAGCTTTTTATGCTTTAAAAAGACTGAGAAACCACACACAAACCCTGAGAGAGAGCTTGGTATCTTTCTGGACTTTTTTTATCTATTCAAGATTTTTAAATAGACATCAATGGCTTCCCTCCCCAAAACCCTGACACACACATATTGCACAGCAATACTATTTATTTAGGCAGTGTTTTACTATATAACTCTAGGATGAATTAGTCCAGCTTTCTTTAATTTTAAAATGGGTAACTGCACTCCTGTATCTTATGAACATAGAATAAAACAGAGTCTTTATTCACAAGTATTGGAGGGGGTGGAATTGAGCAAGGCAGGCAGAACTACTAAAGAGTTACAAAGTTTATCCAAGGTCAGCTTTGTCTATTAGTACTAGAGCTGGAAATAAAAGTCAGAACTCACCCTTCTTTTTCTTGTCGTGTGCCCATTGGACCAAACTGCTCTCAGTCAATAGGCAGCCTGTTATGATGGATTCATATTCTACCTAGTATCAATAAAAACAAAAATCAAGTTTTAATCAAAACACATAACCAAGATCTACATTTCTCTTGGCCACAATAAATCTTCCCCAAAGGAAGCGGGCTAAAATTCTTTACATTTAAAAAATGAGCTCCGCTGGGACTCCAAATTCCAGTTCGATTTTTGAGCCAAGGCATTTTTTTTCTTTATCATGCACTGGGTGCTGTAGTGTGATAAGGGCCCCATGCAGACCATAAAACTAATTTATCATCTGTAAGGTGTACAAAGAAAATGGTAGCTGCCTACTTGTCTGCTTGACATATGAGGTCATTTTTGCCGCTAGCTTTCTAATACTGAGCAATTTTATCAGCTATTTATATACATTAATTGTGGGTACCCATATGCTCAATGTTGTATTTAATAATGCATTGCATTGAATATGCATTCCTTAAGTTTTAGCATGCAGCAAGCATCTTGCATTTAACTATTTGGTTTGCCTATTAAAGCCCATTATTCAGCTATGCCATGTTACCTTCTCTTTCAACTGAATTTATGTTTCTTCAAATCTGGCTTACCCTGCTGAAACCCACTGAACTGGACAAGGCCACCTCACATGTCCCAAGGGCTCCAAGCAAAAACAAGCAGAGGAAGTTCCATGGTCCACTTCATAATACCCAAGCAAAAGGATTATTTGATGAATCCCTTTCCCCAAAGAACAGCAGCATATTCACGCTTCACAGTGTAAATACAAATACAGTTCTCAGGCAACAGAGACATGAGATGGTAGATAAAGTGTGAAAAATACCACAGCAAACAGCTATGCCAGAGTGATTTCTTAACTAGAAAGAGGGAATCAGTTCAAATATCCAGAGCAATCCCAACCCCTTATTTTCCAAGCCCTCCCCAATTTTGTCCCCCAGAAAAGAAAACAAAGTCAGATTAGTTGGATCCTTGAGCGATTAATTGCTTTAGTCTGCTAAAAAAACTTCTTTCTTAGAAAGGAAAAAAGAAGCCCAGAATATCACCCACCCTCAGAGATATCTTCCCACAAGCTCACATGTCATAAGTGTTAACACTTGCATCATAAAATTAACTGCTGTCGGACAAGAACTTAAATGACCCTGATCAAAGACAAACAATTTCTATGGGTATAATAATCTATAAAGTATTATCCCTTGAATGCTTTGGTTCAGAATAAATTTTCAGAGGAGCTTTTGTTACTCAGAAGAACAAAAGAAAGGTATAGTTTTGATCCCAGCAAAAAAAAATCAAGGAAGCCAAACCCAAGTAAAATGCAGCAGATGAAGGACCAGTCCAGGCAAAGTCAGCCTAAATGCCCAGGAGCTGAGGTGGACAGGTGACCAAAGAGAAGGGAAGGTGCTGACCTGGCAGTCTGGATGGCGGACAGTCACATTATTTTTCTTGCCCAAGTCTGTGATCTGCATCTATTTCAGTCAGATATTTGGCATTTAAGTGTGTTCAGAATTCTTGACACATCTGGATAACTTGAAACAACACAGCAAGGAGATCAGAAGTCATTCCTACAGGAAATCAACCCTGAATATTCATTGGAAGGACTGATGCTGAAGCTGAAGCTCCAATACTTCAGTCACCTGATGTGAAGAGTCAATTCATTGGAAAAGATCCTGATGCTGGGAAAGATTGAGGGCAGGAGGAGAAGCGGGTGACAGAGAATGAGATAGTTGGATGGCATTAAAGATTCAATGGACATGAGTTTGAGCAAACTCTGGGAGATGGTGAAGGACAGGAAATCCTGGAGTGTTGCAGTCCATGGAGTTGCAAAGAGTCAGACATGACTGAGCAACTGAACAGCAAAAGCCCAGAATACATAAAGACCTTCTACAATTTAACAACAACAAAAAGAAATAACTCAGTTTGAAGATGGGTAAAGGATTTAAAGAGACATTTTCTCAAAAATATACAAACAACCAATAAGTACATGATAAAACACTCAATATAATGAATTATTAGAGAAGCGCAAATCAAAATCACAATGAAATACCACTTCACACCCATTAGGATCTCTTTTATTATAAAACAAGCAAAAGTAGAAAATAATATGTGGTTGAGGATATACAGGAATTGGAACTCTCGGCACTGCTGGTGAAAAGGTAAGCAACAGCCTCTGTGGAAAGAAAACAGCTTGGCAGCTCCTCACAAAAATTAAGCAAAAAATTATCAAATGATTCAGCAATTCCACTTCCAGGTATATATCCAAAAAAATCGAAATCAGAGACATTTGTACACTCAAGTTCATTACAGTGCTATTCACAATGGCCAAAAAGTGGAAGCAACTTTAGCATCCATCAGTAGATGAATAAACAAATTGTTATGTATCTATACCATGGAATGTTATTCAATCTTAAAAAGGAAGGAAAACTGGCAATTGCTATAACATAAATGAATCTGAAGAAATTGTGTTCCGTGAAAGAAGCCAGACACAAAAGAACAAATGCTACCTGATTCCACTTGTTTGAGGTACCTAGACTAATCAAGTTCATAGAAATAGAAAGTAGAATGGTGGTTGCCAGAAGTTAGAGAGAGGGGAAGTGGGGAATTTGTGTTTAACACATACAGAATTTCCACTGGGAAAGATGAAAAATTTCTGGGAATGTATGGTGGTGACTGGGCTTCCCTGGTGGTGCTAGTGGTAAAGAACCTGCTTACAAATGCAGGAGATATAAGAGACATGGGTTCGATCCCTGGGTTAGAAAGATCCCCAGAGAATGGCATGGAAACCCACTACAGTATTCTTGCCTGGAGAAACCATGGACAGAGGAGCCTGGTGGGCTACAGTCCATGGAGTTGAAAGAGTCTGACACAATTGAAGTAACTTAGCATGCACATTACTGTTGCACAGCATTGTGAATATATTTAATGCCACAGGACTGTATATTTTAAAATGGTTAAAATAGTAAAGTTCTACCTTTCACCACACACACACACAAAATGACAATATCAGGGAGATCATCTAGGAATGAGACTCACAGACCTTAGCTGTGAATCACTTCCAGTGTCTCCGTAGAAAGTGTGAAGTCAAAAACAATAACCATTTAACACATGAATCACTTTAGCAGACACTATGAATTCCATGTTTCAGATAAAAATGCTGCTGCTGCTGCTGCTAAGTCACTTCAGTCGTGTCCAACTTTGTGCGACCCCATAGATGGCCTCCCACCAGGCTCCCCCATCCCTGGGATTCTCCAGGCAAGAACAAAAATACAGAATCACAAAAAGCCTAAGTAATCTGTCCAAGGTCTTCTGCAATTTCCAATTCCTATGCCAGCAACCTCTCCAGGAAATCTATAGAAACATTGCCAAGAATACTGTGCACACACTCCGGTTCCCTTGTGTGCCTGACCATGAAACCTCCCACAATAGCCTAATGCCTTCCCTACTCCAACTCCCTGTCCCTCCCTTCTTTTCCCACTTTCTACTGAGCAGACCTACTCAGATGTATGATCCTCATCTAATTGTTTTGCCTTTGCCCCATCTTTCTCTTTAGACTTATTTTGAGCACTGTGCCGTCAGGTCTGTTTTATGTAATTATGATAGCTACAGGCTGAGGAAAATTCTTGCTCAATGAATTCATGATTCCATTGATCCTGAACCCTGATGCCCGTCCAACATGTTCCTAGAAGAGATGGAGAAATAGATGTCCATTTGCTTCAGAAATACACTTCATTCTCCAGCTTATTGTCATTACATTCCACTCAATGCTGTACAGAACCATAGTGGAGCCTGAGGTAAAAGAAAATATCTAATACTGTTCCTGCCTTATATTAGAATGTTGATATTTTGTTCATCATGAATTTTTGCATTGATTTTGATTTTTCAAAATATTGCACAAAAGTATGACTATCTTGATTCTTGGGATTTTTTGTGTGCTAAGGTGCTTCAGTTGTGGCCGACTCTTTGTGACCCTATGGACTATAACCTACCAGGCTCCTCTATCCGTGGGATTCTTCAGACAAGAATACTGAGTTGCCATATTCTCCTGCAGGGTTTCTTCCCAACTCAGGGATCAAATCCAAGTCTCCTGCAGCTCCTGCGTTGCAAGTGGATTCTTTACTGCTGAGCTACCGGGAAAGCCACCTCACCCTAAAGTGAAAAATGAAAGTGAAAGTTGCTCAGTGGTGCCTGACTCTTTGTGACCCCTTGAACTGTCCAGGGGATCTTCCCAACCCAAGGATCGAGCTCAAGCCTCCCACATTGCAGGCAGATTCTTTACCAAATGAGCCACAAGGGAAGCCCAGGAATAGTGGAGTGGGTAGCCTATCCCTTATCCTGGGGATCTTCCCTTCCCAGGAATCGAACCAGAGTCTCCCGCACTGGAGGCAGATTCTTTACCAACAGAGCCACCAGGGAAGCCCACCTCTCCCTAAACCTGACCCCAAATCTCTTCGTGACCAAAAAAAAAAAAAGGAAAGAAAAAAAAGATAAAGGAAAAACAGAAAATCAGAAGCTGCCTTCTCTGAATCAGCTACTAAAGTAAAGTAGGGAAGTCAGGTGCCAGTCAAGTGTTCTGGGGATAAAAAGACGTGAGAAGGATCAGCTATAACCCTAAGTATTAATAGAAAAGAGCCCAGAGTAAATGTCTTTCATGTACCTTTTTGACAAGATCGTTTCAACCTAAAATCAAAAGCTTATATTTAAACACCATAAATTGCATATCTATGAAAAATGAAGTCCCTACAGGCTAACTTTCTGCATTTTTGTTCTCTTTAAAGAAAGTATTAGAGCAATTTGGACTGTCTTCTTAAAAGATTTTTATTGTTTGTGATAGGTAGCAGGAAGCTATCAACTGAATATGTAGCCAACAGGTCAGAAAGAAGCAATGCTGCTTGACTGCTAAATATGTCAGTTCTGTCTTCAGCTGACCAGAGGCCCGTGTGTGGGTCTTTATCTTTATGTCTATGTGTGTATGTGTGTGTATTTTGCATTTCTTACCCCAGGCTTTGTTTATCAGCTCGCAGCCAAACAACCTGAAATAGCTTTGTTTTCTAAGCACTATAGAGCTTTTCTCTTTGACTATGATATCTGTCCGGAGACCTGGCAGAACATCCTCCCACTTGATGACAGTGGGATAAGCAAGTCTGCTCTCCCCTTTCCAGGGGATGCATTTGGAATCAGCTTGAGGATGCTCTGGTCAGATCTCAATGTGCAGGGCTGTTGGGAGAGGAAAATTCTCTCTTCCTTCCTCAGGCAAGGCAAATGCCATCACATTGCAGGCTCAGTGGGAGAGTGGAGATAATGAGGTGTTTTGAAACAGCAGACATCATCAGAAAGACAGAAACTGGGAAAAGGAGGAATGGAACAGAAAATGGGTCTCGGTTTGGGTTAAGCAAGGGAGATGAGACAAAGAAGTGCGTTATGAATTATTTACCACTGCATATAGTTTAGTTTTGATCCGAGTCCTAATTGTGAGTTGTCTTGGTGTGCACGAGCTGAAATAAAAAAGAGTTGCCAGCTCTTCTGACTGTGTATTCCCCTGGACACACATATACACTGATGTTCTTTAAAGGTTATACAAAGGCCAAGCTTAAATTCACTTATGAAGTGTATAATTCAACAGGTACTGGGATATGACCCACCAATAAATATCTTTCTCATCATGGGATAAAGAGAGTAAAGCAAAGAGAATTCTATCATTGGAGATGAATTAACTTGGGTTAATTATTATCTTCTCACTTGGTCATTTTAATTTAAAAGAAAAAGTATTCAAAGCAAAAGGTAGCATTTATTAGGTGCACACTGAAGTATCTCCAAAAGGCTATTATATTAAGTCTTTAATATTTAAGAAGTCCATACATCCTCATTTACCCAAGACAGTCTTGGATTATGCCTATTGTCCTGAAATAATTAATAGTAACCTCTTTCATGCTTAAAATTTATATAAAATAATAAATTATATTCACTCTATAAAAATCATACTTTCGTCCATTAGTTTGCTACTCTCAGTAACAGAAGAGACCCTGGAGAAACATGACGACAGTGGGCCTTTGGTTACATAGATGTGCTGGTAAGAGAAAATTAATAAGTGAGAACTAAAGGTAAATGTCACCTATTTTATAATTTTGCTTCAGTCTTGGTCTGATCTGGGAAGTTTATTCTACCCCTACCTGGCTTCCAGCTCTTCCCTCATCACACATAGAATGTAATGTAGTACCTCCCCCATCTTGTTATAACCACTCTATTAATTAAAATCAACCAAGAAAAAGCATACAGGAGCTATGCAATACACATGTGCAGAAGACTGTGCATATAATCTGCTAAGCAGAAACCTCTGAAGGGTACAAAAGACCAAAATGGGCACCACTGCGGCTAGCAGAAGAGAAGTTAGAGAGAAAATGGAAAAAAAAAAAAAAAAAGCTGAAAAACTCAGAGACTCAGTAATAGTCCCACAAGGAATGGAAAGTTGCTATTGGCATTCGTTCAGCCAGTGCTAATAAAGCAGCTCTCAGAGCAAACTTAACTTCCCCTAGACACGTCCCTTGCCCTTTAGACTAGGTCAGGTACTTCTGCAAGTTTTTCCATAATACTTCAGAATTTCATTCTCATAACCCTTGCCACGCTTTCATGGTGTTATGCTGTTATTTTTAAATTACCCATCCTTCAGCTGAAATATAAAGCCCAAGATCATTAAAAACATTTCACATGACAGACAGTGGTCAAAGTGCATGTGTGCATGCTCAGTCGCTTCAGCTGCATCCAACTCTTTGCAGCCCTATGAACTGTAGCCCGCCAGATTCCTCTGTCCATGGAATTCTCCAGGCATGAATACTGGAGTGGGTTGCCATGCCCTCCTCCAGGTGATCTTCCTGATTCAGGGATGGAACCTGTGTCTCCATCTCTTATGTCTCCTGTATTGGCAGGTGGGTTCTCTACCCCTAGTGACACCTGGGAAGCCCAGTGATCAAAGTATTTTGTAGTAATTCAATGAATCCTCCAGGTCTTCCAACCAATGATTTCTTTCTTCTGATTAAACAAACAAAAACAGACTCAAGTAGATTTCTCCAGGTCATACTTTTCTAAGAAGTAGAATTACTTTAGGTATTTGAATTCAGATCATGTTTGAATCACTATGCTACTATATCACCTGCTTTAGAGAACAGAAATCAAGTTTTCCTATTTTTGGCCACTGTTTTTTCAAAAACTAGAAAAAATGCTCTCACCATAGTTAAGACTCAATAATATTTCTAAAATGTATGAATTAATGATTATGTTTTATATGCCAAACACTATGGAAGATGCCATTCCAAAAGAGCCAAATAAGTCTCCTTGGGCACATTTCCTGCCTTGAGAAACTCAAGCCCCAGTGAAATAGGCAACACCTAGTCAATACAGTTGGAGAAGGCAATGGCACCCCACTCCAGTACTCCTGCCTGGAAAATCCCATGGACGGAGGAGCCTGGTAGGCTGCAGTCCATGGGGCTGCTAAGAGTCGGACACGACTGAGCGACTTCACTTTCACTTTTCACTTTCATGCATTGAAGAAGGAAATGGCAACCCACTCCAGTGTTCTTGCCTGGAGAATCCCAGGGACAGGGGAGCCTGTTGGGCTGCCGTCTATGGGGTCACACAGAGTTAGACACGACTGCAGTGACTTAGCAGCAGCAGTCAGTACAGTGAAGACTCAGGGTGGATGCTTTCCATCTTTCCTTTGTTTCACATATTTTAAGTTCAATAATCTTGTTGTTAACCATAAAATAGGTTATTCTGATTGAGCTCAAATTTAATGTGGTGTTTTAATGAAAGTATTATGATAGAAAAAATTTAGGAGAATCACAAGAAATGTGCTAGACTCAAAAGTCATGAATTGTTTTCATTGATGTCACAGTATAAATGCTGAATAAAAATTGTTATGCTGCTTTTCATTCCTCTTAAAGATGATGCATTTTCCTTCAATAGCAGGCCAGTGAGCAGACAGAGCTGTGGACAAGAATAATTGGGAACAGCTCTGAGGAGAATATGGAACAAGGCTAGATAGGTCAGAATGAATGATATACTGTGACACTCACTTTATGCTGTGACTTTAAAATTACATGTTACGTTTTAAGGTTTTTTTTAAACTCTAACGTCTAATGAATAACTGCTAAGTCACTTCAGTCGTGTCTGACTCTGTGCGACCCCAGAGATGGCAGCCCACGAGGCCCCCCAACCCCGTCCCTGGGATTCTCCAGGCAAGAACACTGGAGTGGGTTGCCATTTCCTTCTCCAATGCATGAAAGTAAAAAGTGAAAGTGAAGTCACTCAGTCGTGTCCGACTCTTCGAGACCCCATGGACTGCAGCCCACCAGGCTCCTCCGTCCATGGGATTTTCAGGCAAGAGTACTGGAGTCAGGTGCCATCACCTTCTCCAAATGAATAACTAGAAAAGAGTTATAAGAACACATGAGAATGAAAGAAATCACATATAAGAACATGAGAACCATCAGTTTGGGGAACTTGGAGGAGAAAAGGCTGACTGCAGTCAATAGTAAGAATTGTGGGTGAGAAAATAAAAGGATAGGATAATGCTGGGGTTAAATGAATTAGAAATGAGAAGTCACCCTTAGAGTTTGTCTGTGGGAAAGTGTTTTATATTATGACAAATACTATTCTTTCCATTAATACAGAAACTTTTCTAGTTATAAACATGTTTAAAATTATGTACTATGCCTTAAATCTTCTGTTGCTTGCCAATACTCTAAGATGAATTCTCAACAGTTAAAAAAATCTTTCAGTTTCCCCAAATCTCTAGCTTCATGCCAATTCTATCTCCACCACACTGACACCATGATGACTGACATTGGTTTTGATTTGACATTTCAACTGTTGAAATACACAGGCACACTCACACACTCACACACACAGAACCTTCAACTTGAGATTTGATTGGCATCAGTCATTTTATAACTTGTCTCTTGGGGATTGGACCAGTGGACCTTTTTAAAGCTTGCCTTATTGAACTGACCCTTCTGATCTAGACGCATAATTCATACTTGTTAATCTTCTTGGGATCCTTCCTTACTCTTAACAAGCCTGTCAGTTTTTCCTCCACTGAAATATTTTCCTCTAGGTAACAGATGATTTAAAATGTTATTTTTAATGTCTTTTCTTGATTTTTGTGAAAAAAAAATCATATAAATGCATCAAAGAAGTAATTATTCCAACCTGATTAGTTAATTTCCCCCAAAGGAATACAGACATCACTATGCTTGTGAATTGCATTTTAAAGGTACATAAGGCTTCAATAAAACTCAGTAAGCAACCTCATAAAATGTTAGATTTGAAAAGTTCCTTAAAGTTTAACACAACCTTCTGTCTAGTAAAAGTATCTCCATGTTGTCTCTCAAATAATTAGTCTTTGTTTGAACATTCTCTGTTAATAAAAGTTATTTTGAAAGCCAATCCCATTTGAAGTAACTCCATCTCTTGAAAGTTCTTCCTTATTTAATATTGAATCAACCTCCCCCTACTCACTAGTTTTGTCATCTGGAGCCACATAAAGTTAAGTCCTATCTTACTTCCACAAGATAGCTCATTGCTGAACTAAGCTGGACATCTACAATTCCAAATATGCATATCTTCCTCATCCTGAACCTCAGGACAATCTCACCCACTGCTATTCTTTACCACCTCTCACGTTTCCCACAGTCACCCCACAATGTCCACTGTGGAAGGTTCTGTGATCATGCTTGTAAGTTCTTTCAGAATAAGAACTTTTGCTATCTTCTTGTCTAATTTCCTCTTTTTTTTTTTTTTTTTTTGCAATATTATCTTCTTTTTTTTTCAGTTTGAAAATTATTTTCTAAATGAAAACAAAGCATTCCCTGAACAGAAAATAGAACAGCCACTTATTGAAATCCTGATATGTATCAGGCACTGTACAAAAGGTAAGGATAGGAAAGACATAAGATGGTAGAAAAACAATACCCTCAAGAAATTGCAGTCTACTAGGGGAAAGAGACAGTTTATACATACATACATACATATATATATATATATATATATACACATAATTCAAAATGATATATGCTATTCTTACAAATGAGTCAAGCAATTTATAAACATACAGAACTACATGATTTCTGTCCAGTGAAGGAGATATTCTCTGTCAGGTGAAGGCATAAAGGTAACATATAAAAAGTCATAATACTAGAAACTATAAATCACATTTTGTATAATAGTTAAACTGTATGTACATATTTAATGTACAATAATAATGACCTCTTCATATATGGTTCCAAATTTCTACCCATCTCAGGATATAATATATCCCATAAGCTTCCGACAGGATGTTTCCTGTACACAGTTCTCCCAAACCAAAACCCATCAATGTATCCTCATTATTTAAGAGGTAAAATACAACAATATGAATCCCCCAACTATCTTTATCCTTAATTGATACTACTCCTCTACTTACGTCCTTCACTCCAGTACATTTAAGAAGATTACAGTTTCAAAGGGTTCCAATTCTGACTTTAATCCTTTTAATCCTGGCGTGTTAAAATTGCCATGTTACTGCTTCTCTTACCACACCCACTTCTTAGAGAACTAACCTTACCCTCAGAGCTTGGAAAGTGCAGCTTGTGGCTCTAGCCCCAGGTTGAATATCCATCCCCTGGCTGGCAATGAGACTAGATCTTCTCAGAATTTACACAGTCGTCAGCTGGAAGACTTCTTAAACTGGGAGGTCATGTTGTCAGTTAGACTAGCCAGCAAGACAAACGGAAGACAAGTACAGAGAAAAGTTAAAGGGAACAGGCAAGCCATGAGCAGCAGAACCCAGCTGAGTGAGGGAAGAGAAAGGCTCACACACGCATGAGTGGAAGCCGGAGGCTACATACCTCCACAAGTGATTGAGAGAGGAGCCTCTGTTCATATCTTGGCTATTCCAGTCCTTCTGTGGTTGTCTGAGCAAGACCTAGTTTTGTGAACTCTCTCAGCTGCAATAGCGCCTGCTATGTCCTTTCAATAAAATTACTTTATACCTGAGCCAGTTAGTGGGCTTCAGTTCCTTGCAGTAAAGTAATCCTTGACTAAAACACACTTACAGGCTCTACTTACATTTCTCTCGGAGTCCAGCTTGCCCTTGATCATTTGACACCAGCACAGCTTCCAAAATTTTGTGCAGGAGAAAAGCATGTTGGACTGGAAGAAGCACAAGCTGAATCAAGATTGCCGGGAGAAATCAATCACCTCAGATATGCAGATGACACCACCCTTATGGCAGAAAGTGAAGAGGAACTAAAAAGCCTCTTGATGAAGGTGAAAGTGGAAAGTGAAAAAGTTGGCTTAAAGCTCAACATTCAGAAAACGAAGATCATGGCATCCGGTCCCATCACTTCATGGGAAATAGATGGGGAAACAGTGGAAACAGTGTCAGACTTTATTTTTCTGGGCTCCAAAATCACTGCAGATGGTGACTGCAGCCATGAAATTAAAAGACGCTTACTCCTTGGAAGGAAAGTTATGACCAACCTAGATAGCACGTTGAAAAGCAGAGACATTACTTTGCCAACAAAGGTTCGTCTAGTCAAGGCTATGGTTTTTCCTGTGGTCATGTATAGATGTGAGAGTTGGACTGTGAAGAAGGCTAGGCGCCGAAGAATTGATGGTTTTGAACTGTGGTGTTGGAGAAGACTCTTGAGAGTCCCTTGGACTGCAAGGAGATCCAACCAGTCCATTCTGAAGGAGATCAGCCCTGGGATTTCTTTGGAAGGAATGATGCTAAAGCTGAAACTCCAGTACTTTGGCCACTTCATGGGAAGAGTTGACTCATTGGAAAAGAGTCTGATGCTGGGAGGGATTGGGGGCAAGAGGAGAAAGGGATGACAGAGAATGAGATGGCCGGATGGCATCACTGACTCGATGGACATGAGTCTGAGTGAACTCTGAGAGTTGGTGATGAACAGGGAGGCCTGGCGTGCTGCGATTCATGGGGTCGTAAAGAGTCGGACACGACTGAGTGACTGATCTGATCTGATCTGATCTGATGATTAAACAAATGGTAATGTGTTGATTTTTAAAAATTTTAGTCAGTGCTTAAAGTTAAACAAATAAAGAGAGCTGTATGTTAGTTTCTTTGCATAATAAGGATGTGGAAGCATTTATAACTAGAGCTTGATAAAAGGGGAGAAAATGAAGTAAAGGGATTTGTGTACTTTATCCTTGAAAAAAATTAAAAAGAATCTCCTGGGAAGGTTTAATGACAGTGGTGTGGGTAAATGTTTAACAAATGGTTCTTTAGGAAGGGGGATTTCTGTTTTGTGCATTTGCCTATTTCCATGGTATAAATATGCTCACCATAGTAGATTTTGAGATCCCAATGTCAAGTCACTGAATGAGATTGGGAAGAAGAGCATTATCTAACTCAGAGTGAGCCGGCCCCACCGCATTCTGAAAGAGAACTAACTACTGCATTTTGTGTCCATCTATGGTACAGATCATGACGGGTTCCTTATGCCTGTCTCTCTCCACTCAATGGATTGTGAAGTCACTAAAGAGACAATTTCTTGTTCATTTTTATTTCTGCAGTGCTTCACACAGTGTTGGACACACAGAACTACTTATCAAAAAAAGCATTTGGAGGAAATTACACCAATGTTAGAGAATATGTGAGAAAGAATCTATGGATGAAGAATGTACTTTATATTTAAAATCTATTTGCATAGGATATTTTAGATATAACTGCATAAGAATCAGCTTTGTTTAAAAAATTGCAGTAGGTTTCAACCTCCATTTGATGAGTTAAAACCAATGTGTTGTTATATGGGAGAATTTGTCTCAGAAACAGAAAAAAAACGGGATAAATATAAAAACATAGTATTGATAAAAGAGAAATATTTCTATAGCTGAGGCTAAATGCCTAGGGAAAAAAAGCAATTCAGTTTCCCAATATTAATTATTGGGTCATCTCCTGCTATTGGTCTGTGCATGTAAAAATCAATGCAAAGATAAGAACCTTTATAATTGACAGGAATAATTTTGAAGTATACTCATTGACATTCAAAGAGGCAGGACACAATGAAAAGGTTATGGAAGAGCAAACTTTGGATTCATCTGAAGTTTTAATTACTACTTTTCAAACTTCTAAAGGAAATAGGGGAAGCATATTATTTTATTCCTTATTCCTTCCAGTTTGCAAAATAAGAGAAACTTGCAACTAACACTTAATAGTATATTACATGCATAGAGCCTTTTTAAAGGCAATTTAAAAAAAATGCAAAATTCTCCCATATTCACATTTTATTCTTATTTCAACTTGTGGGTAGAGGCCATGTAGGTACTTTTGTCTAACAGATGGGAATGAGACTCTGACTCTTACTGCTGTATTCTTTTTATTAAAATATGTTTTCTCCCTGATAAGTGTGTGTATATGGATTTTTGCTTGGAAAGGCAAAAGTGTTAAACAAAATAATCAGAGGACCTTATAAGACTGATTTTTTTTTTTGGTAAAAAAGTTCTATTTCTTTTCCTTACTTGTTCCACTGTGTCCTCTCTTCTAGGTCACGATGGTGCTCAACTTGGCAATCTAATGGGAACTTTGTAGTAAAACAGTACAGTCAACAAGAAAAGTATCCACTAGTTTAGGACTCTTGTTATCCATGTGGATCAGTTATTTCTTCAGTTAAGTGTGGTGTACTCTGAAACTTTTTTCTGTAGCTCAAGGTTTTATGCTACCACATATCATAACACTCAGACAGAGGAGCCTGATGGGCTACAGTCCATGGGGTCTCAAAGAGTAAGACACGACGGAAGTGATTTAGCACACCTCACACACGACCACAACACAACCGAGGAAAGGCTTTTATAAACTGTATTTGTTTTTATGCATAATTGTTTAAAAATTGCAATACAAGGTCAGTTGTTTGGAAGAATGGAACTTTGCTAATTTTAATTATTTGGACAGTGATCAAACTGGCCAAGAAGCAGTAATAGCTGGACATTTAAATGAACAAATCAAGACAATAACTACATACCAACTAGAAAATTTTTGTCATTAATTTCTATTACAGTAGTTTCAAAGGATAAGAAAAATATCCCCTAGTGCTTTGGGGTTTCATGCTATCATAGAAGTTTGAAATGTGTAGGGAATTATCACAAAATAATCCTCAGGGATAATACTTTTCTTTGAATAGCCATGGTGAGATAGTTAAAAAACTGACGGTTCAAATACAGATGAACTCTTCATTAGGACAGAAAATAAAATACAGGCCAACAGATGACAAAACTGAGCTTAGCACGGGTCAAAAGTCACAGGAGTTTCACATACAACTTATCAGTGACCACTGTGAAGAAACTTCTCATGTTGATTTGGTTCTCTCTCCTTAGAGCTTCAGCCTGTGATCTTACCCAGGCCACGAAGTTTTTTATTACTTTTTTTATTGTTACAGAATATAGGGTCAGTAGAAGAAACCTCAAACAGATAAGGTAAAAGAAGTAAATAAATAGAAATATAAGCTTGTCATTTAAAATAATCCCTAATAATGTAATTTGTGTGTATATATATGTATGTATATGCCTATATATTTTTATATTTATATATATGTGTGTGTGTGTATATATATATATATATATATATATATAATATAAATATAACGTGGAATACCTTGGTTTGATCCCTGGATTGTGAAGATCCCTTGGAGAAGGGAATGGCTACCCACTCCAATATTCTGGCCTGAAGAATTCCATGGACTGTATAATTCATGAGGTCGCAAAGAGTTGAACGCGACTGAGCGACTTTCACTTTTACTTTATATTTTATAGATAGAGATAATACAGTCAAATTTGAAACTTCTTTTGTAAATTGTATGCATATTTCCATGTTATTACACATTATTCCTTATATTAGAAATGTAAGTTGTTTCCAATTTTTTTCCTATAGTAATATAAAGATGACCATCCATAAAGTTAATCTTTACACATGCATATTGAATATACAATTATTTCTTTAGGTCAAATTATTTAAAATAACAGATTAAGGTCAAAGGGTAAAAAAAAATCTAAATGTTGACAAATATTGGCAAATTTTTCTTCCATAGGAGTTGTATCAATTTTACCTACATCACAATGTATGAGTACCATTTTCCTATATCCTCACTAAAATTACAACTTATTTTTAATATTGTTTCTTGTAATGATTGAAAAATCTTACCTTTCTTTCATTTAAATTCCTTTTAAGCATAAATTCATTTAAACAAGTTTTCATAAGTTCACCAGTCACTTTCATGTGTAAGTTCTTTGTGAATTTCCCATCCATATTTTTTGACCAAAATTTTTTGATGAAGGTAGTATCTTTCTATACAGCAAGTAAAAGAATTTTTCTAACTACATGTTAGAAATATTTTCTCAATGTGACATGAGAACAAATTTTAGGGTCCATATTATTTTGATGTTACTTTCCTTATGATATTTACCTTTTATAAAGAAAATTCATTTATTTTTTACTGCATACAGAATTAATTCATCCCCTCAATTTACAAATGTATAAAAAAATAATAATGATAATAGTGATTATGATTATTATAAATAATAAAGTACAAGCTGCAATCCAGATTGCCAGGAGAAATATCAATAACCTCAGATAGGCAGATAACACCACCCTTATGGCAGAAAGCGAAGAGGAACTAAAGAGCCTTTTGATGAAAGTGAAAGAGGAGAGCAAAAAAGTTGGCTTAAAACTCAACATTCAGAAAACTAAGCTCATGGCATCTGGTCCTGTCACTTCATGGCAAATAGATGGGGAAACAATGGAAACAGTAACAGACTTTATTTTCTCCAACTCCAAAATCACTCCAGATGGTGACTGCAGCCATGAAATTAAAAGATGCTTGCTCCTTGGAAGAAAAGCTATGCTAAACCTAGACGGCATATTAAAAAGCAGAGACATTACTTAGCTGACAAAGGTCCGTCTAGTCAAGGCTATGGTTTTTCCAGTAGTCATGTATGGATGTGAAATTTGGACCATAAAGAAAACTGTGTGCCGAAGAATTGATGCTTTTGAACTGTGGTGTTGGAGAAGACTCTTGAGAGTCCCTTGGACTGCAAAGAGATCAAACCAGTCAATCCTAAAGGAAATCAGTCCTGAATATTCATTGGAATTACTGATGCTGAAGCTGAAGCTCCAATACTTTGGCTTTCTGATGCAATGAACTGACTCATTGGAAAAGACCCTGATGTTCAGAAAGATTGAAGGCGGGAGGAGGAGGGGATGATAGAGGATGAGATGGTTGGATGGCATCACCAACTTGATGGACATGAGCTTGAGCAAGCTCCGGGAATTGGTGATGGACAGGGAAGCCTAACATGCTGCAGTTGACGGGATCTCAAAGAGTCGGACATGACTGAGCAACTGAATTGAACTATTATAAAATTTTATACAACACATGGGGCTTATAGGACATTACAAAGTACAGGTATAAATCACTTAGCAGTGTTGTACTCCATATGTAAGTTGCTATATATTATAGGAGTCATTATAAACCAAATTTTAATATACTTAAAAGAAAAAATAAAATTATTTCACAATGCTAATATAATGTAACAATCAGTTAATGATTGTTAATGTGTCTTAGGTAATAAACAAAAGTTTAAGATCTCTAACTACTATTATCTTATTTCCGAAGATAAGACTTAATGACTTAACTATATTTAAGACTGTGAAAATTTAGTTATGGGACTAGTATAAATTTTGTCCACCCTTGTCTTTGTTGTAACTACCTTATGAAAATTGATTACTGCTAAGTCGCTTCAGTTGTGTCCGACTCTGTGCGACCTCAGAGACCGCAGCCCAGCAGGCTCCCCCGTCCCTGGGATTCTCCAGGCAAGAACACTGCAGTGGGTTGCCATTTCCTTCTCCAATGCATGAAAGTGAAAAGTGAAAGGGAAGTTGCTCAGTCGTGTCCGACTCTTAGCGACCCCATGGACTGCAGCCCACCAGACTTCTCCATCCACAGGATTTTCCAGGCAAGAGTACTGGAGTGGGGTGCCATTGCCTTCTCCGAAAATTGATTACAATAAGGGATTATTTGCTCACATCTGTTTTTGTGACTCATGAGCAAGAGATTTCCCTTAGCTGATGATAACACATCATAACTGCTCTAGATACGTTGTTCAAAGGAAGTTATATCATTTTAAGTTTCCACAGAGGACAAGCTAATCATATAAATAAATTATACATGGGTACAAGAAATTGAATAAAACTGGACAAATTGAGTTTAAGAGAAGAAAACATAATTGTGTAGTTTTAGGAAGGAATAAATATTGACCAAAATGCACATTTTTACAAGCAATTGTATCTCTGATCAGCAACAAACATGTTTCTTGATCAATATTTGTAGTTTGATTCATTTCCTGCCGTATAGAACTTGATAGGCTTGTCAATATACATGAAGGTTTAAAAAATGAAAGAAAGAAGATTGCTTCTAAAATAAGTTTTTTTCCTAAAAGTTTCTCCTTTTTTCCCCATATACTTCCTAAATGTGTGCAGGAGCAGTAGTACAAGGGAAGGTGGGGTCTGCTGAAAGAGAGGAATGTCTTCGAGACACAGTTGAGGAATAGAAAGGCTTCTAAGATCTTGAACTTTGGTGAAAGATTTTTTTGAACTAAGAATAACATGGACTGAAAAATACATGATCTTGTTATAAAATGGTAATGAGTCTGAGAAATTATTGAGCCAGAGGGTTTAAGGAAATTGAGGTATAGTGGGAAATGATACTAAAGGATGGTGTCATGTTTTTGAGAACCTTGAATGCAATACTATGGTCACAAGATCTTATATTTTTAAAATGGAAAGTAAAAAAAAAAAAAAAATAGTGAACAGAGGAACATCAACACTGCAATAGCCCATGAATATATAGATCTGTTTCCAAGTGTGAAAAGTGCAATATGGACAAGTAAATGGTCAAAGGAGAGCCAAAGAATGAACATTACACAGAAACCTCTAGATGTTTTCCAAAGCACAATAATCCTCAGTGACCTTTTCAAAATAAAGAATTTCAGCATTAAGGATGAACTTTATGACAAAATGCAAATCTAACTAAGAAGTGATGACTTTCAAAAGTTGTCTCCCAGCATCGTCACCTCCATCTGTGAGCCAATACCTAAGATTAGAGTTGTTTTGATGGTAGAGATTCCTTGATCAGTACAACTCTTCAAGAATGGGGTTCAGGGCCAACTAATTGGGATTCAAAGGACAGGCTGACCACTATTGCCATCAACACACATGTGGTGACCTCTGGATCTCACGACCACAGACATTTCTGCTCAGAACAAGGGGAAAGAGTGGAAACTCACTTAGAAGTCAGACTGTAAAAAAATAGTATCAATTTCTGTAGGAATAAAAAGTCAACATCATTGGAGACCACACAAAAAAGAAAATAGAATTATTTAGGAACTTTTTTTTTAAATAGTCCCAACATGTCAAGCTGAAACTCCAGTACTTTGGCCACCTCATGCGAAGAGTTGACTCATTGGAAAAGACTCTGATTCTGGGAGGGATTGGGGGCAGGAGGAGAAGGGGACGACAGAGGATGAGATGGCTGGATGGCATCACCGACTTGATGGATATGAGTCTGAGTGAACTCTGGGAGTTGGTGATGGACATGGAGGCCTGGCATGCTGCGATTCATGGAGTTGCAGTCAGACATGACTGAGCGACTGAACTGAACTGAACTGAACATATCAAACTAAAGTAAGGTGATCTCTGAGCATAAGAGGTGAACCCCTAGGCAGAGATGGTTCCATAAACCAGAAGGGGATTGAAGACAGAGAATTCCACAACATCTGTCTGCATCCAACTGAGTATGAACTCAAACCTGATTTGAACAGCTGGAGAGCCACTTGCTGGATAGTACATTATTTTCTGCAACAACCTGTCCCTTCTACTAAATGAAACTGAAAGTCTCTCAGTCGTGTCTGACTCTTTGCAACCCCATAGACTATACAGCCCATGGAATTCTCTAGGCCAGAATACTGGAGTGGGTAGCCTTTCCCTTCTCCAGAGGATCTTCCCAACCCAGGGATCAAACCAGGTCTCCCTCATCGCAGGTGGATTCTTCACCAGCTGAGCCACAACGGAAGCCCAAGTATTCTTAGCCTATCTCTTCTCCAGTGAATCTTCCTACCCTGGAATCTAACTGGGGTCTCCTGGATTGCAGACAGATTCTTTACCAACTGAGCTATCAAGGAAGCCCAATAACCCTTCTGCTAAGTTATACTGAAAATAATGGATATGTAGGTGCCCACTAGGGCAGCCCCCAGAGACAGATGCAAGAGGAAAGAGTGAGAGGAAAAGGAAGAACTGTCAAGCATTTCTTCCTTCTGAATAAGCAAAAAAAGAAGAAAGAGCTCCTTCTTGAGACTTCTTTGCACACAAATATTTTCAAAATGAATGCTCTTTCTGTTGAGCTGTACTGGCTTTTCAGATTGTAAAAGTAATTGTACTCTTAAAACATTTGTAGGATATAAAGAAGTGTGGAGATAACTGAGAAAATGGCCTATTACCCAGAAACAATCATGGTAAATATTTTGAGATATTTTCTTCCATTCTTTTAATGATACAGACATCTACAATTTCTAGCAGATTTGGAAACTTGGAAATCTTGTGTTTATTTTTGTTCATTTAATAATATCATGATTATTTTCCTACATTGTTACCTAATCTTCAAAATGTGAAGATAAAAATGTAGTTACTTCTAATTTCATCAATTATAATAAATATATCATTCTGGTAAAAAATGTTGATATTGGAGAATACTGAGCATATGTGCTTGTGTGGGGGCAGGGTTTATATAGGACATCTTCTCCCATCCCTCAATTTTGCTGTGAACCTAAAACTGTTCTGACAAATAAAATTTTAATTAAAAAAAATAAGAAAGAAAGGAAGGAAAGAAAGAATGAGATGGATGAAAGAAAGAAAGCTTGCCCTATCAAATATCAAGATGTGATCTCTATAGTAATTAGACCATGTGATAGTAATGTATTGATAAATACACAGAAGTGCTGAAAAGAATAGACCCATGCCTATTTGGAAATTTGATTCTTGACACAGAGGGCATTACAAATCAGCAGGAAAGGATGAATTGTTTAATATATTGTTCTAAGATAATTGATTATCCACATGAAATCAAATTCCTACCTTACCTCATAAACAATATTTATTCTAGATGTGTTAAAGACATATATAAGTGGCAAAACTAAATCTTAGAAGATGCTATAGGAAAGTACCTATGTTTTCTGCGTAGGGTAGTATTTGTTAAACAACACACCCAAAACAGAGTTATTAAAAAAAAAAGATTATAAATTTGACTATATTAAGTTAGGCCTGTCTTCATTGAAATATAATAAAGAATATTTATATATATTTCATATGCATATATTTATAGATATATAAGAATATATGCAGATATATTAAATCTATACAGACATATACCTATATATTATATAAATATACGCATATACAAATTTTTAAACACATATATAAATGACTGAGCCTGCTTTAGCACACCCTAATTGTATTACCTCAGATATCTTTTTCTCCTCTAAATTAAACTGAAAAATTCTTTTATTACCTCTATACACAGATAATCCTTTAATTCTGAGGATACTTGCCTAACAACTGCCCCCATCTCACTTGACCAAGTAGGTCAATCATTTGTCCTTTGCGCCACATCTATATCTTACACATTTCTTAATTAGAGCACCTCCTTCATGAGTCAAACACTGTACAAGGGCTTTCTTAGCATCTGCCGTTTCATTGCTTCCTCGTCTCTATATTAGTGTTGCAATGCACTAGTCTCTCTCTTTTATAAGTGCAGACAATGAAATCAGTACAATCAACCTGTTCAAGGGGCAGAGTCAAAATATAAACTCCAGCCTGACTGTTGCTAAGGCTCTATCATTCATAGCTGTTATGCAATAGTGTGCATATTAAACTGCATTGCTTACATCAGTTTTTTTTCTGTTTAATAAAAAGGCTACCTGGTTACCTATTGCTGCATAACAGATTACCCTGAAATGTAACGGTCTTTTAAAATTCCATTTTATTTTATTTCATAGCTTTCTGGGTCTAGAATTCAAGAAGGGCTTAACTGGACTATTCTTCTAGTCCACATTTCATGGAATGACCCCATTTGGTAGTTCTTAGCCAAGCACTCATCCAAGACAGCTCCACTAAAACGTCTAGGGTAAGTAGAAACAACTGATAACCGGGATCAGCTGGGACTGTTGACAAAACACCTCTACATGCCTCCTACGTTGGTTGTTTTCAGAGAAATCAGATTTCAAACCTACCAATTTATGAAGTCTTTCACCCAGAAGCTGGCACAGCATCACTTCTATACTATTCAAAAGAGTCCCAGATTCAAAGGGAGGAGACATAGATTATACTTCCCATTAAAGGGAATGTCAAAGAAAGGGAAGTTTTCTTTAATCTGCTTCATCATAGAAAATGTAAAGGACAGATTTGAAGAAAATATTAACTATGTCTAAAACCAATAAGGAACTAATATTTCTAGGACAGCACTATCCTAAGCAACTTTCTGTGATAATGGAAATTGTCTATGCATGGTCTCCAGTAGCTATATGGAGAAGCGCATGGCTATTGAGCATTTGAAATGTAGCTAGTGTGACCAAGGCACTGAATTTTAATTTTTAGTTATTTTAAATTCAAATAGTCATAAGCAGTTAGTTGCCACACTATTAGACAACACTGCTCTATAAGATAAAAGATACACCTGCGAATCAAGAAGAAATTGATAGAAGTTTCTGTCTTCTACCTTCCAGGTTCAGTCACAAATTCAGTCCAGATAGTCTCGGCAACACATTCTTCTCTCAAGGCTACATTCCTGAACCTGGCTCCTAACGTGAGAACGGTGGGCAAAGCATACGTTCCAAAGATGGGGGATGGAACTAGACGCCCGAGATTGCCCAGGTTCAGCTCTGTGGTCAACTGGCAGTCACGTCCTCTTCACGACCTCCAAGACACAATTTTTTTTTTGTATTTCCTAAGGAAAGAGGCATAGCAAGGAAGGGAAGGAGGGAGAGGTGAAAGAAACTTATGCTAACTGTTGACAAAAGTTAACAATAAGCTAAGGACTATGATTACTGCAGTCCTCTGGATGCCCCGAACTCATTTCTGTATTCCACAGTTTACACAATACCTTGTACACAGTCCGTGCTTGATAAATGCCTTCTGGTGGATTAATTAATGAGTTAATTAATACTGTTAGGAAGACCAGATGAAGAGAACTATGAGAAATTAAGTTAAAGCTACTGATAAAAAAGGGCTTGTGAAAAATACTATTGCTTTGTATTTTCTTGGCCAATACTACCCCAATGCCTAGGAGTTTCCAGCAGCTCCCCAACTGTCTGTTCCACTCATTTAGGCTAGGTTGGAGGATGGTTCAGGTGGGTCTCCAAGTCTGGGGAGGCACCTGTTTGAGAAATTGGATATTTCTGAGCAATTACATCAAATTCATTAAGCTTATATTGAACAGCAGCAATAGTAACTCACAGACCTCTATGGTAGGCTAAAGAATGCCCCCAAGATAGCAGATCTTATCATAGAACCTATGAGTGTTATGTGTAAAGTCATCACAAATGTGAGTAGATTAAGGATCTTGCAATAGAGAAAGTATTGTGGATTATCCAGGTGGGACCTAAACGCAATCACATGTTATAAGGAGGCAAATGAAAATTTGACACACACATCTCTCTTCAGTGACTAAGCAGAGAGAGATTTGAAGATGGTGGCCATAAACCAAGGAATGCTAGCAGCCACTATGGGCTGGAGGTCGCAAGACCTACTGACACATTGATTTTGTTCCAGTAATACTTATTCTGGACTTCTGGTTTCCAGACTTGGAGAAAATAAATTTCTGTTCTATTCTAAAATATGACCCTTTCCCTCAGGCCTGTAGCACAAGATTTATATCACCTTTTAATGATTCTGCATCCCCTACACACAGTCTCTCTTTATCCCTCATAGATGTCCAAAAGTATGACACTAAACACAAAATAATCAAACTATATCACATACAGTTACAAGAGAGTCACTGGTCATAGCATAACTAGGAATTAGCCCAGCTTCACTAGCACTTGCCTTTTTCCTCAACACACAACATCGATGCAGAAAGCCTAAAGGAAAACTGTTTGCTACAGCCGAGGTCATTTACTCAACAGTAAATCCATCTCCCTTTCTCTCCCAAGCCAATCCCATTGATAGCACTGCAGGCTGAAATGTCTGAAGGGAAAACACTTTACTACTCAGTTTGCAGCACTGATGACTTAAGTACATTTACAGGGCTGTGGAGCTTAAAATCTACATTGTCCCTCCCATGTTCTAATTTCCTGCTTCTCCACACTATTTATGCTCACCTGTTACCCAATTAGCACCCCAGTAAACTGAACTCCTGTAGTTGTTTTACCCTAGCAATTAACCCTCTCCAGCACCCCCTCTGCAAAGAGCTCCTGATTAAAATAAATTGCTCAATTATTCACCTAACAACGGGAAGTATGCCACAGTAGATCAGGAGGAGAACAATTTATTTCTTCATAGATCTCTAAATGTGTCCAGGATTAGCTGAGAAGAAAGATTCTCCTGAAATAATCTAAAGGATTTGGTTAAGGTTTATGGTAAGGGCACAAACATAAAATGTCAGCACCTATCTATAGGTTTTTGAAATGGTCAGCATCCCTAGTTTGAAGAAAATGCTAAAATGAAAAGAAAGTGGTTTACTTTCATTTTTTTTAATTATATACACTGCTAACATGAATTTCTCATTAATGACCACAATGACATATAAGAAAGATATAATGGGGAAAAAAAAGAGGTGGGGGAAGTAAAAGGGAAGGGAGGGCATTAAGGGAGGGCATTAAGGGAGGGCATTAAGTACCCAACGTCTTTAAGTTGGATGGGATGTTCATGGTATGTTTAAGCAATATTTCTTCACAACTGACAGTACTCTGCATACTATACATCGCTTTCCTATTATTAAAAATATAATATATTTAACATAAAACTCCAATTAAACATAACTTTCTGTAATAAAATTTCAAAGAACTTAAGAATTTCAAGTGCCTAAGACATTCATTGGCAGGATTGATTCTGAAGCTGAAGTTCCAATACTTTGGCCACCTGATGCGAAGAGCTGACTTGTTCGGAAAGACCCTGATACTGGGAAAGATGAAAGGAAAAAGAAAAACGGCGCAGCAGAGGATGAAATGGTTAGGTACATGGTTAGACTACAGACCACTGTATAAAATATCAGAGTGGGTTAAAACTATATTTGTACATTTTATATTGAACCACATATAATTCCCTAAATATCCTACATGTAGATTTTAAGGGGGAAAGAAATCACTTCTTAATCAGACTGAAATTTATTGACTACTTTTTGTTCTATTTTTCCTTACCCACACATTAATCCTAAATCATCCTGTAACAAAAAAGGAAGAAGGACACACAACTAAAGGAGTGTGTTATTGAACATAGAACAATTGAACAATGACCTTAATGCAGTGTAATCTGGAAAGAAAATACATTAAAAGTTATAATTTAAGGGTACAAGATTGCCCACTAGGCAATGACAGCAGAGGGTGTTTCCAAAAATCTCACTCTGAAAATGCAGCCAAATGGCCCTCTGCACGCATGAGTTTCCTGAAATGTTTCCACTGCAGAAAGCCACAAAAGCCAGGCATTTTAGAAAACCGTTTTCATCACCACGGAAGGAAGTCAGTCTTCCTTTTCCAGTACCTTTCATTAATTGAAATTCTAACCCTACCTAAACTAAACCTGGATGGTGGAGGAAGGGAGGAAGACAGACAAAAAAGAAAGAAAGATCTTCCTGCATATGCAATGTTTAAACCCTGAAAAATTATTTGCAGACAAGAAGTAGACGGCTCATAGCTGTAGCATTCTTGCCCAGAAGGAAAGCAGCCTGCAAACTGCAGTGCCCAGGAGCAGAGAAGAGCACAGTCACTGCTCCCTATGAAAATTTAACAATTCATTAACGGGAAAAGGCGACATAAAGGGATGCGGGATCAGAGGCAGCTCAGCGGCATCAAATTCTGAGAGAATGAAGGATGGGGAAGGGAGATGTGGAAATTCAGACTGCGGAGAAAGGCGGAAAGAGGAGGGAGACTTGATAGGAACAGGGACAAAGAGAGACTGGACAGTAAAAAGGGTAGGAGAGATGAAAGGAGGGAGAGGAAAGGGGAGAAAGGATTTGAATAAAATTCAAATTTCTAATCTGGTTTTAATCTGCTTTCGGGGGAGGGTTTGAAGGTACGATGCTGATTTTTCTGCCTTTTTTTTTTTCCTCCCCTAAGCGCCCCTCACTGACCAAACCATGTGTTAAAAACAGTTTCCCTCCTGGAAGGGATTATGCCCTTTGACTTTCACAGCCGTCTCTCCCTTCCTGACATCAAGGAGGCGGGATGGCGGCGTGCGCGCTGGTGCGGAGCGCGGCGGGCGTCTGCGGCGCGGCGGATGTCTCACTCGGCGGCCGCGCGCGGGGACGCCTTGTTTCTTCCACACCTTTACCTCGGCCGGCGTAGGCTTATTTATTTGTAAGCATCCAGGGTATGTATGCGCCCGTGTAAATAAATAAGTTTAAATACAATTTCCAAATGAACAACATGAGAAAAATGGTCGATTTGTGAGCGTGTCAAATAATGAGTGGCAAACACAGCGTCTGCGGCCGCCGCGGCCCAGCCCGTGGCCGAGGCCGCCCTGCCATCTAGCGGGACGCGCAGGAACTCCGCTCACGGCCTCGCGCGGCCTCACTTACCCTCGCAAATGGGCCCGGCTGGGCCGATTCTCCTAAACGCGTTAACTTAGCCGTGCTATATCCTAGGAACAAGTTAATATACGATTCCTCTCTGTCTTAAGGTCATTACTGTCGAAGCATAAATTAATAGAGCGACTCCAGTTAATTCCTTTTGGCGTTTGCTTCCGCAAGTCTGAGCGCAGACGTGAAAACAGCCGCCCCTCAAAGTTGTGGAGGGGAGGAAGGAAGGAGGCCGAAAAGGAGCTCAGCTGGAAGAACAGGCTCCCTGACCTAAAAGCCCGATGGAAGACGCGCCCTTTAGAGACCCAACATAATTCCCCCCACAGTCAAGCTAAAATAGGAGGGGGAGTGCAGAGGGTGGGCTTCTTCGGGGGGCACCGTCGTCACAAGGCAGCGTTATGAACATACAGGGTTCAGTTTTCTATGGAGGAGGAGTAAGGGCAATCAGGGCTCCTCTTTACGAGCAAGAAGTGGCATATGCTGTTGAAGAGGCTGCACATCAGGCTATCTGGTCACCTGCCCTTACGCCAGAAGCGCCTGCATCCTCATCACCACTCCCCATGTCAGTGAGCTCACAGAGGCTACACAAAGGTCTACCGCCGTGCAAAAACCGCTCTGTGAAAACCCCCCAGAAAGGGAAGATGAAGTGGGGGTAAGCCTGAAGGGTTTCCCTGACCTGCCTTTAATATTTTTCAGGTCACTGAGGGGCACAGGCCCTTGAGGAATAGGCTACACTAGCTTCTTTAAGCTTCATTTTGGTCTGTTCAGATTCAGATGGGATTTTGGAGCACCACGGTTTTCTTAAATAAATTTCATAACAGTCAGGTTAGATGTAGGTAAGTCCAAATTTTTATTTTCATCAGGAGTTATTGTTTTTCATATTAATTCGGAATTCTAAAAAAATTGTCTAAAACTGCCAGCAGGCTTTTGTTCCTGGCTAAATAAACAGGGCTCTTGAAGCATGTGTGTTCTGTTGGGGGGGAGTCTTTGCATGTTCCTTATGATTAAATGCGTTTAGTAACTGTCCTGGAGAAGTGTATCTGGGGTCAGAGCCATGACTTCTTCCAGTATCTCTGCAAAGTGAATTAATCAAAGCAATGTACAGTGCTATTGACAGTGCAGATGCTGTAAGGTGAAATACTCTAGTGAAACTGCAGTGCCTTGTAATTTAGTTACAAAGAAGATTTACTCAAAAATGCAAAATATTAAGTCAAAAGTTGTGAACCATAATTAGGCCTCGGAATCACCCATAGGACTTTATACAAATGCAGAGGACCAGCATGATTTCTGGGTATGGTCTCTTTGTTTTTGCAAAGTTGCATAACTAATTCGGAAACAAGAGTCAAGTTGAAAGTAAATGATTCAATATTTAAAAGAAAGAAAAAGAAAAGAAGTCTGCATGAATGATTCTCTGGCACAACCAAAAATGAGAATATGCATGTGAAATGCAATTCCAGGTGGTGCAGTGTGAACCTGAGCCACTGTGAGAGGTTAGTATAGACACAGAAAGTGTCCTGGAGCGGGCACCTTCAAGAATGGGGAGAAGATAAATGGAGCAAGAACAAAGGAGCAAGCATTCCAGATTACATCAGCTCTTCTGCAGGAAAACAGACTGCCAATTCTAGGGATCACAGAGATCTGCTGCCTGGTGAAACAGAATAAGTCCATTTGAAAGGAGTGAGTCCAGACCACTTCTGGAGCAAAGCATAGCAAAAGTGCAGTCATCAGAGTAAAAAGAAAATATTAAATAGTCCAAAATACTGTCCAATGAGTGCATGTATTTTACTTTTGTCCAAGGCCTCCCTGACTTCCCAATTCACGGTATTTTGAATCCCTGAAAAGTACGTAGTTGGTTTTTCCCTATTGTGCTGCTACCTGAGAGTTAAAGATTTTCACTTCTGGGTAAGATAATGCACTCAGATGCATTAAGCAGACAATTAATTTATCCTCTTGGCTGCCCACTACCTATGCTTAATGTACTTAAAAAAGGAAATAATGCTTATCTAGCTTTTACTTGCACAGTGTCTGAAAGTAAAAAAGGAATAAGGGAGATAATGCTAAAATCAGTGTACTGAGGATCACCCTGATCATCATTGGATCATCATGTCAAATGTTAATTTCATAATATTGTTACAGAGACATCAGAGCAGATGGATAAGAATTTTCATGTGATGGAGGGAGTGTTACTGTCTCATTTCATCTTTCTATATCACAATTATAAAATGTGCTGTCACTAACTCATGTCTGATTCTTTGCAACCCAATGGACTGCAGCACACCAGGTTTCCCTGTCCTTCACTATCTCACAGAGTCTACTCAAATTCATATCCATTGAGTTGATGATGCCATCCAACATCTCATCCTCTGTCACTCCCTTGTACAACTGCACTCAATCTTTCCCAGCATCAGGGTCTTTTCCAGTGAGTCGGCTCTTCCTATCAGCTGGCCAAAGTATTGGAGCTTCAGCATCCATCTTTCCAATGAATATTCAGGGTTGATTTCCTTTAGGATTGGCTGGTTTGATCTCCTTGCAGTCCAAGGGACTCTCAAGAGTCTTATTTAGAACCACATTTCAAAAGCATCATTACTTTGGCATTCAGCCGTCTTTATGGTGCAACTCTCACATCCGTACATGACTGCTGGAAAAACTATAGCTTTGACAATACAAACCTGTGTCAACAGGTCTTTTTAATATGCTGTCTATGTTTGTCATAACTTTTCTTCCAAGGAGAAGTGTCTTCATTTTGTGGCTGCAGTCGCCATGTACAGTGATTTTTGAGCCCAAGAGATAAAGTCTGTCACTGTTTCCATTATTTTCTCATCTATTTGCCATGAAGTGATGGGACCAGATGCCATGATCTTCATTTTTTGAATGTTAAGTTTTAAGCCAGCCTTTTCACTCTCCTCCTTTACCCTCATCAAGAGGCTCTTAAGTTCTTCTTCACTTTTGCCATTATAGTGGCATCATCTGCATATCTGAGGTTGTTGGTATTTCTCCCAGCAGTCTTGATTCCAGCTTGTGATTCATCCAGCCCAACATTTCACGTGGTGTATTCTGCATATAAGTTAAATAAGCAGGGTGACAATATGAAGCCTTGTACATTCCTTTCCCAATTTTGACTAGTCCCTTGTCCCATGATCAGTTCTCACTGTTGCTTTTTGACTTGCATATGGGTTCCTCAGGAGACAACTAAGGTGGTTTGGTATTTCCATCTCTTGAAGAACTTTCCACAGTTTGTTGTGATCCACACAGTCAAAGGCTTTAGCATACTCAGTGTAGCAGAAGTAGATGTTTTTCTGGACCTCTCTTGCTTTCTTTATGATCCAAAGGTTGTTGACAATTCGATCTCTGTTTCCTCTGCCTTTTCTAAATCCAGTTTGTACATCTGGAAATTCTCAGTTCACACACTGTTGAAGCCTAGTTTGAAGGACATTGAGCATTTCTTTGCTAGCATGTGAAATAAGTGCAATTTTATGTTGGCTTGAACATTCTTAGCCATTGACTTTCTTTGGGATTGGAATGAAAACTGACTTTTTCCAGCCCTGTGGCCACTGCTGAGTTTTCCAAATTTGCTGACATATTGACTATAGCATTTTAACAGCATCATAATTTAGAATTTTGAATAGCTAAGCTGGAATTCCATCACTTCCTTTAGCTTTGTTCAGATTAATGCTTCCTAAAGCCCACTTGACATCACATTCCAGGATGTCTGGCTCTAGGTGAGTTATCACATCATCGTGGTTATCTGGGTCATTAAGACTTTTTTTGTACAATTCGTCTGCATATTCTTGCCACTTCTCCTTAATCTCTTCTCCTTCTGTTAGGTCCTTGCTGTTTCTGTCCTTTATTGTGCCCATCTTTGCATGAAATGTTCGCTTAGTATCTCAAGTTTTCTTGAAGAGATCTCTAATCTTTCCCATTTTTTTTTGTTTTCCTCTGTGTCATTGCATTGCTCACTTACGACTTTTTTTCTTTCATTTCTCCTTGCTATTCTCTGGAACTCTGCATTCAGATGGGTATATCTTTCCCTTTCTCCTTTGCTTTTTTTGTTCTTCTCTTCTCAGCTATTTGTAAGGCCTCCTCAGACAATCACTTTGTCTTCTTGCATTTCTCTTTCTTTGGGTTGCTTTTGGTCACTGCCTCATGTACAGTGTTGCAAACCTCTGTCCATAGTTCTTCAGGCACTCTGAGTAACCAGTATGTTGACTTCTGACAAATGCCAGGCTTTTGAGTATATGTGGTAATCAAAGATATCCCATAAAGTTGTCCGAGATGAGCAAGACTAAGGCCTTGATTTCTGAAAATCTGGTTTGTCCAAGTTGAGTTGCAAAAAGAATGAACATTTTAATTGAAAGAACACAGTGATCTACTTGACTAGAGAGTTTAAATGTTCCAGAAGAAATACTACCTATCTAGCTGGTATAATAAATACTTCGTTATTTGAAAACATATAACAGGACTGGAAAAGATTAGTTTTCATTCCAGTCCTACAGAAGGGCAATGCCAAAGAGTGTTCAAACTACCATACAACTGCACTCGTTTCACACGCTAGCAAAGTAATACTCAAAATCCTTCAAGCTTCAATAGTACATGAACCAAGAACTTCCAGATACACAATCTGGGTTTAGAAAATGCAGAGGAACCTGGGGTCAAATTGCAAACATCGTTTGGATCATAGAAAAAGCAAGGGAATTCCAGAAAAACATCTGCTTCACTGAGTATATGAAAGCCTTTGACTGTGTAGATCACAACAAACTATGGAAACTTCTTCAAAAGATGGGTATAACCAGACCAACTTACCTGCCTCCTGAGAAATCTGTATACAGGTCAAGAAGCAACAGTTAAAACCCAATATGGAACAACAGTTCAAAATTGGGAAAGGAGTACAACAAGGCTGTATGTTGTCACCTTGTTTATTTAACTTATATGCAGAGTACATCTTGCAAAATGGGCTGGATGAATCACAAGTTTGAATCCAGGTTGCTGGGAGAAATATCAGTAACCTCAGATATGCAGATGACATCACCCTTATGGCAGAAAGAGAAGGAAGAGGAACTAAAGTATCTTGATGAAGATGGAAGAGGAGCATGAAAAAGCTAGCTTAAAACTTAACATTCAAAAACTAAGATCATGGCATCTGGTCCCATCACTTCATGGCAAATAGATGGAGAATAAATGGAAACAGTGACAGACTTTACTTTCTTGGGCTCCAAAATCACTGTGGACAGTGACTGCAGCCATGAAATGAAAAGATGCTTGCTCCTTGGAAGAAAAGCTGTGACAAACCTAGACAGCATATTAAAAAGCAGAGACATCACTTTGCTGACAAAGGTTTGTATAGTCACAACTATGGTTTATCCAGTAATCATATATGGCTGTGAGAGTTGCACCATAAAGAAAACTGATTACCAAAGAATTGATGCTGTTGATCTGTGGTGCTAGAGAAAACTCTTGAGAGTCCCTTGGACAGCAAGGAGATCAAACCAGTCAATCCTAAAGGAAATAAACCCTGAATATTCTTTGGAAGGACTGATAATGAAGCTCCAATACTTTGGCCATCTGATGGGAAAAGCCAACTCATTAGAAAAGACCCTGATATGGGAAAAGATTGAGGTCAGGAGTAGAAGGGATGGACAGAGGATGAGATGGTTGGATGGCATCATTGACTCAATGGACATGAGTCTGAAGAAACTCCAGGAGATGGAGAAGGACAGGAAAGCCTTGCATCCTGCAGTTCATGGGGTCACAAAGAGTCAGACACAAAAGAGCAACTGAACAACAATATGAAAACATGAGCTAGAAGTTGATAGCCTTACAAGATTCCTGCAACCTCTTATATATAATTCTGAAGCATTTAATTTTATTTTACTCTAAGAAATCTTTAGTTACTTCTATGGTTAAAGTCCTTAACTGGCTATTCAAAGTCCTTTGCCATCTCACCTGAACCAGTCAAACTTTTCTCACACTTTCCTGCATAAATTCTGTTCTAATCATGTTGACCTGCATAATACACTCTGGATGTGCATTATGGGAACTCACCCCAATCCTTGCCATGCACTGCAAATCTCTCTCCACCAGTCAAAATTTCCCTTCATATCCCAAGTCAGTCCCGTCTCCCAAGGAGTCTTCCTTGAAAGTGCCAACATGAAATACCTTCATGTGAGTATTGGTCATGCTGGATATCTCCACCTCCATATCACACATTACATTAAATGGGTAATTATCTGCATATATTTTCTCCTTTTCTAAATGTCAGTTCCTGAAGATAAGACCTATACTTTAAATATTTTATCCTCTTTACAGCACCTGATGCAGTGCCTGCCCTAGTCTTTCTGCACGGTGACATCTGGAAGTAGCCATCGTTTACCACTCTATGATAGAATTTAACGTAGCACCTGGGGAGCTGAACAAAGGAAAGCTGTACAAATTCCTTTTGAATTTCTTGAATACAAAGAAGCTACTAAGTCGCAACTTAGCTGCTGCTAAGTCGTTTCAGTGGTGTCTGACTCTGTGTGACCCCATAGATGGCAGCCCACCAGGCTCCTCCGTCCCTGGCATTCTCCAGGCAAGAACAGTGGAGTGGGTTGCCTTTCCCTCTCCAATGCATGAAAGTGAAGTTGCTCAGTCGTGTCCTACTCTTTGCGACCCCATGGACTGCAGCCTACCAGGCTCCTCCGTCTATGGGATTTTCCAGGCAAGAATACTGGAGTGGGGTGCCATTGCCATCTACCCTGTTGAAGTACAGACCACATTAGATAAATGACAGAAGAATGGAAGTGTCTAGAAGTTATTTTCAGTATATTTAAAAAAGAATCTCATTCAGCCTATAAAGAGAAAACTTATCACTCTCTGAAAGTACATTTTTATTTGGTTAATGATCTCCTGTAAAATACAGAGATGAAAATTGAGAATGATAGAAACATAAAATGAAAAATAGTTCAAGTTATGAGATTCACTCAGTTGTTTTTGATCTTTGGGTGATCATTTTAAGAAAAAGAAACAGTAGTTCATGCCTATTAAAATTGCTTCATCAACAAATTTATTCATGGGACCTTCTTTATAATGGGGGCTGATTAGAAAATCTTTATTCTGTGTAAGACATACTGTGGACTGCCTCAGCAGAAAAACGAATTTGGGACAAAGGTTTTCCATGAAAAAGTTAAAGGGAATATTATGAAATTGGAACTCAATCATGGCTCAGTCACCAGTCATGATGGATTTCTAGATATTTCTTATAAAGTATATCAGTATATGGGTTTAGTTACATCATTGGTAACTATGTAAATGGAATATTTTATGTAACCCACAATGAAATCAAAGTCATGGTGTAATAATATGGTTTTTATTGAGTTCATCCAGACCACTCTCATTCCCAGATATTAATTTCACAAAGATCTGTAAACTAAGACCTTGGTTATGAAGGGCAGCAATGTATTACAGGTGAGAGCAATGCTAATATACAAAATTGAGAGGTTCCTGTTACATTTTGGATCTCCAAAACAAACTAATGAACAAAAAGCACCTGCCTCTCATCCCCTCTTACCTTCTCCCTTTTTGTCTTTGTGTCTTCACATGGATAAAGAATTTGTAATGTTTCCAACCTTTTCACTTAATGATCTGGATGCATCTACATAATGTCCTCCTGATATTAGCCATTATGGTTGAGATTCATGTTATTTATAAATTAGCTCTCTTGTTCCTGCTTATTTCTGAGTTTATCATCATTGAGGAGAAACGTTTCTCAACAAAAGACACAAGCACTATAGTAATAGACCCAGTAGTAATGCTTAGATACACAGATAGGCATGTTTCCATTTTGGTTTTTTGTATCCATCTTCACTTGACCCAAATATGCCATTTTCTGATTCTCAGGGTGAGGAATATTTTGAAATACATTTGCACATTCATGGATTGTTGGCTATATTAACATTTTTATATTCAGCTAATATTTAAATGTATTTAAGAAACAGGCATCAGTTTAGATTTGTGAAATATAAAGAAAAATCACTTTTAGGCTGTTAGACCCAGTGCCACTGGGGAGATCCAGAGGTTCAAAGCATCCTTCAGCCCACATTTTCACAATCCTTTCCATACTCAACAATACTGAGTGATGTGGCTGCTAACCCAGAAAATAGAAATACCTGTGAAACACTAGAACAGGGGAATTATCAAATATTTGAGTTAAATTCTTACAAGCTCACAGGCTGAATTCTTTGGCAGACTAATATCTTCCAGACATGAGCCTGCATCTGTGTCAGTTTTAAGGCTGGTTTAATGTATGGCTGGCAAAGACAAGGAATGACTTCCCATAAGAAGGAAGAATATAAGAGAAGCAGTTATTTGAGAAGCCATCCAGTGTCCTCTATTAACTCTCAGTTCCTTATTTGCCTTTGACAATTAACCCAGTGAATTCTGTACAGAGCAAATGAAATCTAATATAAAAGTATAGGTCCTAACTTTACACATGTTATATTCTGTGACCTCAGGCTAAGCTCCATATCCCAGTTAGTCATCTTGTCAAGTTACCTGAGTTAGTTGTGTTTGATTCTTTGTGACCCCATGGACTGTAGCCCGCCAGGGTCCTCTGTCCATGAGATTCTCCCAGAAAGAATACTTGAGTGGGTAGCCATTCCCTTCTCCAAGGGATCTTCCTGACCCAGGGATTGGACCCAGGTCTCCTGCCTTGCAGGTGGATTTTTTACCATGAGCCACGAGGATGAGCTCAAGTTACCTAAGAAAGAGCACAATTGATTCTACTATGTAACAGAAGAGTCTATTGATAGGGAGATAATGGTGGCATCCCTGGACCTTATGGTCCAGAAGTCTAAGTGTATCTTTCTTATAGTGGAAAAAACAGCCAAACAGAATCCATCTCAAGGGCAGTGATTACTAAAGTTTTGATGATGAAGCTTACGATGCTGTCATGATGATGGGGATGATGGCGGTGATACTAACAAGAGGAAGATCCTCTCCAACATTTCCACCAGCAAAAAGCAAGTGATTTCCTTGTGATCCCCTCCTCCCAAGAATAAATAAATAATAAAAACACAAATCAGAAACAAAACACACTCATTTTGTGTTGTCTATAATGTCAATGATCTGCACGTGCACACAATGTGCACACACACACACACACATATACACAGTGTGTGTGTGCCTGACAAGGAAATAAGCCAGAATTAATAGCTGAGACTGAAATAAGCATCCAAATTCCAATTGTGGCCTGAGATAAAAGGTGCTCTAAGGTGGTGTTCCCTTCCCTCCAGATGTAGCTATAGTTCAAAATCAGACAACGAAGAAGTCACTATTGCTTCCTGTCTCTGGCAAAATTTACATTGATTAGAGAAAAGATCACTCGACAAACATCCCTGGCACACTCACATGATCCTGAAGACACCTGATCTATATTCATAAAGCATTTTAGGATAATTAAATATCAAATTCTAGGACAGTGCAAGACATAATTAATCATTGAGACAAACAAAGAATCTCCATTCAGCTAATGCACTTCACAGTTGAGAAGAGATGGGGACTTAGCAAGATTTTCTTTATAAATCCTCTCATGGTAGTGGGTTTGCAGCACTCACATTTGCTATGTAATTTCTCTTTTACAAGCAGCAATTTAGAGCCAACTAACAGATTACAAACTGAAAATGAAGAGACAAATTTGTAACAAACAATTTCAAATGGAAGATTCCAGATTATGCTCAATGGAAACCAAAAGAGTGTTACAAGTGTCACTATACAAGTGTACACGTGTTACAAGTACATCCAGTACTACTGATTTTAAAATAATTCATAATTATTTATCTTTCTCTGGATATGGCGTGTATTTCTTTATCCATAATGTAAAAAGAAAAACTTTAGATCAGGGATTAAGTGGTATACTTCCTTTTATTCTCATCAGAATTGATAGTACCTTGCAAATGAGTAGACACCCAACAAATATTTGTTGAATGATAGCTGTATTCATATTCCTGACATGGAGTTATGATTATAACATTTCCATACACAACCAAAAATTGTCACTTTGTTAGCTGCAGAATAAATAAGCCTTTTAGATTTTAAGGCATTTAAACCTTATAACTGAGCCTAAACTGACTTTGCCAACTTTAATTTTCCATCATTGCCCTCATAGAACTCACTTTTTCAACAGTTTTCCCAGATGACTTCTTTCCCACTTATCAAAGGGATTGTCTTTTCTCCATTGTATATTTTTGCCTCCTTTGTCAAAGATAAGGTGTCCATATGTGTATGAATTTATCTCCTTTTAAATGGTGTGATTTAGCTCAGGAAGCATTTGCTAAATTTCATGCTTAATAACTGTTTAGAGTTACCGCAGGATCAGCAGACTCATCCATATCCTAACATATGCTCTTCTCCCCACTTCCTAAACTCACTACCTCACCTGTTACTGTATGATTTTCCCCCTTTATTCCGTTCAGCCAAATCCCTTCCTGGCCAACTTTACACTTACCCCCAATCATGCGTTCATGCCTCACCCTCATATTAATAATCAGGTAGTTCATAACCTGGTTAGCTTTCTAGAAACAGCTTTGTCTCTCCAGTTTGGCCCAACATATTGGCTGTTTGACTTCCAAAGAGAGTAAGGGAAATCACAAGGTCACTCCCTAGATGCATAAATTATCAGTATGAGACTTCCCGGGAGAGGAAGGAAGACAAAGGCAAGAAATACAAAAGGCAGTCCCAACAAATGGATTTTTACACATGATAAGGGAAAGTCTGTCCTTCCAAAGAAATGCAAGTACTCTGCTTAAAGGTTGACTACATTGTCCAGCAAATTTCTGAAATTCTCTTAAAAAATATATGACATATTTTTTCTAGGAAGACCTCCAAGAAAGTACTAGACTCTGACATCCTCAAGTGAAGTGAAGTGAAATTTGCTCCATTGTGTCCAACTCTTTGTGACCCCATGGGTTATACAGTCCATGGAATTCTCCAGGCTAGAATACTGGAATGGATAGCTTTTCCCTTCTCTAGGGGATCTTCCCAACCCAGGGATCAAACCCAGGTCTCCTGGATTGCAGATGGATTCTTTACCAGCTGCCACAAGGGAAGCTGACATCCTCGAGAGGATGACTATATATTATCCATTGCCATATCATCAGTGTCTAGGGCAGTGCCTGTGATATAGTGAACTTTCTGTAAATGTTTGATAGATGAATAAGTTTTTATAGTAATGAATGAATGAATTTCCTCTATGGTGCCTCATTTGAAAGAAGCTGGTCCAAGTGGTCCCATCCTGATGAGCATGCCATGTACAAGAGCTCTGCTATCTACCTGTCAAACATTTACTCCTCAAATCAGTCAGCTGCAGGTCGTAGATAAAGAGGGAAAATGCTAAAAGCAGGAGGGAAGGCATAATAGGAAAGGGTTGAAAAAAGGGACTAAGAACAAAAGAGGAATTTATAAAATTACAAAAATGCCTTCATTTGCACAGCTGTTTACTTTAATTTCTTATGTGCTTCGAACATGTTTTCCCTATTGCATCTCATGATGATTGGCAAGGCAGTCAGAGTAGGTATTATTCCCTCCACGCTACTGTAGCTCCACACACATTACACATTACATTACAGATGAAAGACCTGACATCTAGTGGGTTTTATATCTCCTAATTCCAGAATCCAGCTCAATGTTTGTAATGACTTTATTTTTCAGCTCTTAACCTGACCTCAATTCATCGTGCTAAACACATACTATGTAGATGCTCTCAGTTCATCTATTTCCTGCTTCTTTTCTTTCCATCTCCATAATCCCTGATCTCTTTGTTTTCAGTTTAGACAGAATGAAGGATGCAAAATAAGGGCCACACATCCTTCCCTGAAAGCTCTTATGTTTCCCTATATTCAAGAAGTCTTTCATGTTATTTTCTTTCCTGTCAGTTCCAAGGCGATGACTGCCCCCCACCCCGCTATTTCCCCCATGTACTTCCACTTACTTGGCTCATTTATTGGGAATGAATAATTGAGTCCAATTACTACACCCATGGCTAAGCAAGTTCTGAGGAATCCCAGCGAAGCAGAGGTAGCAGCACCATTAAGACTAAAAGCCTGTAGCATAGCAGTCAAGTGCTGTCTTTAGCCCACTGTGGCTGAAAAGTATTTGGTTAAATCAGGCATAGAAAATGCCATTCTCCCCGAGATTGTTACATTCTTCTCCAAAAGAAATTTCTAAGGTTGTCTCCCCAAACCATTTTGAAACAAAGAGCCTACCACTTAGGCTTTTCTGCATTTCATCCTTTTTGTAATTACAATGCACAGGGGTATGGAGTGAACAACAGCAAGTGGAAGAAACACCTGAAGTCATCTAAGCATCAAGGATCTCTGTTGTTGGTCTTAGGTTGAGTTCTAACTTATTAGGAGACCCTTATTGTCAAGCCTGTTACCTGAGTTCAAGGTCCAATTCCCAATTAGGTGAACCTATGGGACCTTTCCGGAGAAGGCAATGGCACCCCACTCCAGTACTCTTGCCTGGAAAATCCCATGGACGGAGGAGCCTGGTAGGCTGCAGTCCATGGGATCGCTAAGAGTCGGACACGACTGAGCAACTTCACTTTCACTTTCATGCATTGGAGAAGGAAATGGCAACCCACTGCAGTGTTCTTGCCTGGAGAATCCCAGGGACGGGGGAGCCTGGTGGGCTGCCGTCTATGGAGTCGCACAGAGTCGGACACGACTGAAGCGACTTAGCAGCAGTATGGGACCTTTCTACCCAGATGAGGTCCCTCCTCCTCCAGGGCTGCAGCCCACCTGGGAGAGGTGAGAGTGGCTGGGGTTCAGCCTCAGTTAACCCCTTACCAAGCACCTTTGTTCAGGGCACACTTTATCTTGCCGTAGGACATGGCCTTGCCTGGGTGTGCTTTGCTAATCTGCCTTCTTCCACCTTCAGGCATACCCAGGAGGCTCCTGGAGCCTTCAACATTGTGATATTAATTTGACAAAATTTCTCCTAACCTCTCCTTTCTACTCCTGCTTCTTACCTCCTTGAGCAGCATCACTGTCCTTCAATTCAACTGACCTCATTTGAACCTGGCGTCCAGAAGGATGCTATTCCAGACTGCTAATTTTCACCCCAGTTTTCAGGCCCTGCTCTCTTCTCAAACAGCTGAAGATTCTTTCCACCAGCGCTTATACCACTAACCTCATCTGGAAAATGGGCATTTGCTGCACTGAGAAGTTAGTGTGATGGTAAATGTGAGATTGTGACTATGAAGTTATATTGTCAAACACACAAAGGTATGTTATACTAATGAAGTGTGTGAGATTCCAGGCAGATAGATCCAGTAGAGTGGGAGTCCAGAAAGGACAAGAAAACAGATGCCAAACTGTAGTTACATGCTTCTATGTAACTACATGGAGAACCAGGAGCACCCAGATATCTGCACCCAGATATACAGATATCTGTATATCAGCAGATATCAGCAGATATCTGTATATCAGCAGATATCAGCAGATATCTGTATCCATTTGTTCACCTGTATAGTAAAACAAACAAAATTTATATTCTCTCTGTTTGTTTCTATAAAATTCCCAAGAAAAATGTTTGACAAGAAAAAAGAAATCAACACCCCCTCTTCTTTTTCTTCTCTCAGATCCCTGACATACTCACTGCATGAGATGAGGGGCATTGGAATTAAAACCTCCAAACCCAGAGGAATAAAGACCGTAGCACGAGAAGATCAGCCAACCAAAATAGAGCAAGTTAGAAAAAGCGAAAGCACAGTCAGAGAGAGAGGAAAAGTGAAGGAGATTGTGTGGTCTGGGAGACTGGAGAGGAAGAGGGAGTGAGCTGAGAGGAGGGAAAGAAGGGGTGAGTGAGAGATCCAGGGGAAGAGGGAGGGATGCAGAATGAAGGAAAGAGAAGAGGAGAGAAGAAAACAGCAAGAAGGAAGAAGCAGGGAGAGAGGGAAAGAACAGGTTGGGTGACTGATGCTTAGTTTTGATATAAAGGTAAATTGTCGTTTAAAGTCCCAGATGTCTTCATTTGCCACAGCTAAGATTTAAAGGACAGAAGTTCAATTTAGTTGCTCTTTTCTCTAATAAAAAAATGTTTTATCCCAATGGAAAATGTGTTTCTTTCTGCCAATAAGTGTCAGCTAATCTGAAGCCTTCAATGAAACAGCACCATTAAATAATTTAACCTGGAAAAAAAATCACTGATGTCTGTGAAATAATGTGTAGATTTCAGATGGATCAAACTTTAAAACAGAAAAATAAAGTGCAAGAAATGGGCTTTGGGAAACAAAGGGGCTTCTGCCACCAAACAGAAAGGAAATACATTTGATCGAGGGAATTGGAACTAGCCATGGCAGACTGCTGCTGCTACTGCTAAGTTGCTTTAGTTGTGTCCAACTCTGTGCAACCCCAAAGACAGCAGCCCATTGGCAGCCTGGTGGCTCCCCCGTCCCTGGGATTCTCCAGGCAAGAATACTGGAATGGGTTGCCATTTCCCTCTCCAACGCATGTAAGTGAAAAGTGAAAGTGAAGTTGCTCAGTCGTGTCTGACTTTTCACGACCCCATGACCAGGCCCCTCCGTCCATGATATTTTCCAGGCAAGAGTACTAGAGTGGGTTGCCATTGCCTTCCAGCCATGGCAGACAGTGTTGTATAAAGCACACAACAGGCCTCTCTCAGTGTGATAAAATTGTTTGGAACAGAGCTTCTGCAAAACGTAAATCTGGAGACCGAATCAGCTTACTTATTTTTCCACCCATAATGCAAATATTTGCATTCAGTGAAATCTCCCAGATATGAACAGGCCCATCGGAGTAGCCTCTAAGGTAAGTGAGAATCTGCACAAAATTTAGCAGATCAAAGTTTTAGTCCCAGTTTTGCCACTAACTAAAACTATAGTCTCTTTAATGCATTTATCCCCAAACAGTCTTAGTTGTCCCCCCACCTTACTGGTAAATCCATATAGTGGTACTTAACTATACAAGCATCATGGAAATACACAGTGAAGTTATTCTCTAACATAACTTCTCTCTCGTTAGTAATTTACTTATCCTCTCACTCAACTGTGTCTCATCAAAAGTGAGGCAATTATCTCTACTGATTCTGAAGAGACCCATTTCTTTCAACACCCCTCATAAAATGGTCCATAGACCAAAAGGTTTGAGGACCACTCACTCTGGGGCTCTCTCCTCCCTCCCCTCCATTAGTACCTCTATTAATCATTTAGGCCAGTGGTTTTCTACTCGAAGTGAGCATTAGAATCACCTGGGGAGCTAAAAACTAAAACAAAACACAGAAAAAATATTGGACTCCACTCCACACCAATTAAATCAGAATCTCTGGAGGTTGACGCAGGCTGTCATATTTTTTCAGGCTTCTGAGGTGATTCTAATTTTTGTGTTGAGAATCACTGTTCCAGATGCATCATAGAGGTTGACTGGTAGAAATGCATTTGACCAGTCTCTTTCAAGCAAAACTTGGATCAAAATACGACATGGTGATTTCCATTAAGAACAAAAATTATAACTTCAAAATGAAGCATATAGGAACAGAGGACAGGGAGAGATTAAAGTTATTAAAACCTAAACATTATCTTCTGCCTAATGACAGAGGTAGGACATCTATCACTGCTCCAATTTTCACAATCCTTTGTGTTGGTCTTTTATTTTCTGACTCCAGGTGAACATTTCTCAAGGCCATGTTAGAGTAAACAGAATTTTTCCTGAGTTCATCATCATAGCTTTAATCCAGATGAGATCTGGGAAGAAGATAAGTACAGATTCCCTCACACGGTCCAGCAAATTCAGTACAGCCTTCTGACCACAGACGAAAAACACAAGAAATAACACAAAACAAAAAACCAGGCTTCAGAATGGACAGAATTAAGCTTGAATTCATTCTGTTGCCCTCCAGCCATACGTCCTTGAGCAAGCCCCTTTACTCTTATCTGAGCCTCTGATTCTTTATTTGCGAAACAAGAATAACTACTTTTAAGTATCGTGAAAATGAGAATAACAAATATAAAGACTTCATGTGTTAAGGGCACAAGTGTTGACAACTAGGAAGATGATTGTGATCCTGATCATGTCTTAAAGCAGAAAACTGATAGAAAAACAACACGCTAGAAAACTGGTTAGCATTTTGGAAGAAATCTTACATTTAGCAGTGTAATTGTTCACCAGTGACTGCAGCCATGAAATTAAAAGACGCTTACTCCTTGGAAGGAAAGTTATGACCAACCTAGATAGCATATTCAAAAGCAGAGACATTACTTTGTCAACAAAGGTTCGTCTAGTCAAGGCTATGGTTTTTCCTGTGGTCATGTATGGATGTGAGAGTTGGACTGTGAGGAAGGCTGAGCGCTGAAAAATTGATGCTTTTGAACTGTGGTGTTGGAGAAGACTCTTGAGAGTCCCTTGGACTGCAAGGAGATCCAACCAGTCCATTCTGAAGGAGATCAGCCCTGGGATTTCTTTGGAAGGAATGATGCTAAAGCTGAAACTCCAGTACTTTGGCCACCTCATGCAAAGAGTTGACTCATTGGAAAAGACTCTGATGCTGGGAGGTATTGGGGGCAGGAGGAGAAGGGGACGACAGAGGATGAGATGGCTGGATGGCATCACTGACTCAATGAACGTGAGTGTGAGTGAACTCCGGGAGTTGGGGATGGACAGGGAGGCCTGGCGTGCTGTGATTCGTGGGGTCGCAAAGAGTCGGACACGACTGAGTGACTGATCTGATCTGATCTGAAATGGATACACAGGGAGAAAGGTGAATAATATTTATAAAGCTATTAGAAATGATGAACCTTGGAAGAAAGTTGAAAAATACAGTTGGTTGCTACATAAAATTAATAACTGGACACTTGAGAGTCATCATAGGATTTGTTTATATGGGTATCTTCATATTTAAAAGATACATCAAAGCTTTTAATCACTAGATAAACTCCCAGATGATCACGGTAGATACTTATGGCAATGAAAAACTACACCCATCCCTCTTTTCCACTTTTACACTTCATTGAACTGCTGCAAAGACAAGAACCACTTTTCCCAGCTTTCTCTTAGACTAAAGGAGGTTATGTGGTCCAGTTCTGGCCTTCTGTTTTCTCTTTCCTCCTGTCTTGATTGTGGATATAATGGCTAGCGCCATCTTGAAAGAGTAAGAGAAAAGCTAAGAGAATCACTGAGAAATCAGCTGTAGTCTCACTAAACCTCTTCCCTGAAGATGTCTCTGATTTCTCAAGTTTATTTCTCTTTGTAGTTTTTAAGCCACCTAATTTAAAGTAGATTTACGGGAGTGTGTGCACACTCACTTGCACAGCACACACCCCTACCACCTTTGCCAAGTGTCCCCTGACTGTAGCTCTGCAGAGGCCAGGCACATCACACACTTGACCCTCCCCTCTTATTGTGCCACACTGATTGTTAACAGGAAAATTTTATAGATTCTCAGATAAATTATATGGATTTTTATAGGCCCTTCAGGAGACACTGCTTTATCTAAACCCCCTGTTTAGAATATAAGAAATTCTGGGTGGTCCTAGGAAGCCATCTTTAAAAGATAGAAGTGGCCTGGTAACATTCACCCACACAGTGCCCTACAAAATGCAGGCACCAGGAGACGTGGTGTTGTGGTGCATGTGGCACATAGACCAGGCTGTCACGTTGTGCTGGGGTCCCAGGAAGTTTCAAAACTTCCTCATGAAGAAACGTTGGGAGCCCTCTCTGCACGTCTCCCGCCCATCCTCCTTTCTGCCAGCTGGTCCTCTGTCTCCTTTATCTCAGGGAATCTTCTCTCTTCTGTTTACTTCTCCAAGGCCTTTATGATTCTGCTTTTCCTTTTGCCTTTCCCTACAAACTCCCACTCACTGTTCTTGCCTTGAATATAATTGTTTTTTCTCACTCGGAGTCTTCCCATCTATTCTTCATTCTCCAAGTTTGATTTCTCAACTAACCTACTAGGTAGCTTATAGACAAAACCAAGGTTTTTCTTAGCATAAAGAATGCCAAGGCCCTGGCAGGAAAGGTATGTGTCCATGGTCATAGCACGTTAGTGCCAGTGGGAACAGAGAGCACTCAGAGCCCATGAAGTCCATTTCACTGACTGGTATCAGGAACCACCTCAGATGTAAAAATCAACTCTCTGGCAGCAACTAGACACCACAAATTTCAGAGCAGTGGCAGTTGATCTGACTAGATCATGCTACAGAGACTTGACAGTAAAATGAGAAGAGAGTTAACAAACTTGGAAAGGATACAGAAATGAAGAAAAAGTCCCTCCTTTCTTAAAAATAGTGTTTGCAGAATATTAGATTTACTAAGGAATTTGTACACCCGTTCCACCCAGCCTTACCATGCCTCTCTTTTAATTGGGGATTTATTTCAAGGTCTTACCAATCATACACTAAAGCCAGTACATCACTAAAACATCTTCTGGGAGGACAGGGAGAAATCCAATCTAGGATTGAAAGCTGCAACTGTCATAGATAAAAAGTACCCTTCTGAGGGTTGCTATTGAGTCAGACAGTTGGAAGAATTACTGCAAAGTTGTCTGAGCTTTACAGAAGTTACTGGCTAGTATTCTGGACAATGCTGGGTTCCTCATTCTTAGGGAGCCCCTGGAAGAATGCAGTCAGGCTCCTTCCATAACTGCCCCCCAATGACTTAAAGTTGCTACTATCAGAGACCCTCAGGGAGGAGTTGGCTAAATAATTTCTACTGGAAAAGGCAGCAGCTATACAGAACTAGATCTCTTTACTCAAATTGTGTATTAACCAAACTCTCAGCACAGTTGAGGGAAGATCTATCCAGATAAAAATATACTTTTTGAAAAAGAAAGCTATCCTATTCCCTGACATGAAAAGGCATACATATTGAACTTATGACACTCCTGCCATCAACAAGCTGTTATAAAATCCCATGGTTTGATCAAGATTCATTTGTACATTTGTGTACTGCCCACAAGAAACTCCCAGATTTTAGTCAGAAAATCTCAACTTTCCTAACAGAATCCCATACACCAACTGATGCTCTGAATGTCACCAGTAGCCCTTGAACCCTCAGCCTTATGATCTTTCTGTCCCTTTCATGTATCCATACATACATGTATATGCACGTGTGCACATACTTACACACAAGCATATAGCAACATGTGTGTAGTTATATGCCTTGAATCAAATTATCCACGTCTAACTATTGCCTACTCTCATAGATCATTCAATATTTGCATTCTTAATTTATGTACTACAGACATTTTTGGTCAGTGAAAATCATTATTTTATAAATAAAACAAGAGACTACAGGCAACCTTGCTTCCTGGGATAGCTGTGTGGTGAGTCAGATTGCTCATTCACGAGCACAGCTTTTGGATCAAATGGCCCACCGGGTATTACAAAATCCTTCTTTGGGAAAATGGACAGTCTATTCACTGGGGATGGAGAGTGGTCAAAATACCTTCTCTCATAATCAGGGTTAAAGTTTTTATGACAATTAGAAAAAGTGGAGTGGCCTGCCTCCTCCAGTAAAGTGTAGCTTAATTTATAAGTATAAAGAAAGACATGTTTTGGTATCTTGAAAACCTAAAGGAATATGCACTGGACTCTATTTAAGTTTTTAATTGACAGCTCCAACTTGAAACTTCAGTATTATTAGTATAATGTCCTGTGCCCCCAAGATGTTAAATACAAAAGGACCTTTATGTACTTTCAACTGCAAGGCCTCTCTTAACACATCTATATACTTTAAACTCCTTCCCTCTTTCTACTCACCTACAAATGCCACAACCTTTCCTTTTCCTGTACAAAAGGATATCAAACAAATTGCACTTCTTGATATATGTCGGTCCCTTCACTCAGGAAAAACGACATGGCTATTTTATTAGACGGGAGGTCTCCAGAGCTCCTGAACCCCACAGACAGTCTCGTAAATTACCAAGAGCCACACCACCGGAACGACAGTAAACTTGAAATGGGTTAAGTGCTTTTGTTTCTGCCTCTCCCAAACATTTCTCTGTGGATCACCCTGTAACCACACAGCCTCATGGATATATAATCACTGAAACCGGGGTACCTGGGGTCCAAACTCAAGAACATCTTTACATCTGACCTTGAACTACAGTCAGCAAATCAATTGCTTCTTTGAATAAGATTCCCTAGAAAGAGTTGCTATTAACTATCAAAGGGTTTATGTATAAATATATTACTTCACTGCTTGAAATTTTTATATTTTTCAACTCTGTAATGTTGCAATTGTTTCAAAAAATCTCTAACTCCACCATTTTTATGTGTAATAATGTTTCCTTTTATTTGACCTAAACTTGAAACTTTAAGAAATGACTTTGGATAGGACTATTCCATATTGATCTAGTCAGGAATTATCAAGAAGACAGCTGAAATCAGATCATCAATGCTGCATCCCAGGGTGCCTGCTGGGTGCAACCACAACTGCAGCTTACAAAACACAGAGAAGAATAGAAGAAGAAAAGTTCACTAGTGAATGCCAAGGACCTCTCACTCTTCTCCTTGGCTCAGCCCTGTGTATGAGATGTCTCTGGATTCAGACTTTAGCAGGTCGTTACAGCACAAGTCAATATATCGGTCTATAAAATGGGTAGCTATAATGAAGTCTCTAAATAACAATCTAGTCCTCAAATCTGTGGCTTTTTCCAATGCTTTAACTGGTCTTCAGGAGGTCTAGGGGTCTGTGACTCCGGGGCAGAGCCATAGGTCAGACATGAAAACAGGGTTCCATTCCCATTCTTGGTAATCAAATGGCCTTCCTTGTGCTTGCATCAGGTATTACACACCTGAAGTATGTTCTTTCCCCCAACCTTTCACCCTCTAAGAGACTGGAAGCCATATCCTTTTGAGTTTCTGGATACATATAGTTCTAACCACCTACACCACATACAGCTGTTGTTGAAGCATTGTTTCCATGTTTAGATTACAAGTGCCATTCTGACCGCTATGTTGTTTTGGAAAAGAAAATTGTATAATGGCTAAGAAGTCAGGCCTTGGAATAACACTATGGGGTCCCAACAAGCCTCCAATAATACCTTCTCTGTGACGTCAGTAAGTATCAACTTCCCAAGGCCTTAGTTTTCATGTCTGTTGGCTGGGAATGATATAACCCCTGCTTTAAGAAACTGTCACAAGAGTCAACATATGAAAAACTTAGCATGCTACTGTGCGTATACTAACTGCTCAAAGAAATGTAAGAGTTTGTTGTTATGTACTGTAGGATTGGTTATCATGTGTCACATGCTAGGAGTAACACAAGGAAGAAAAGACATTTTCTCACATGAGAAAGTATACACATACCCTCTATTTTGTATTTGCTATTGTACCTCTCCACCTGTTTATCTCACAAGGGCTAGGAAACCAAAAACTGGAAAATATACATATGCCCAGTTGTGTTCAAAATCTCAAGCACAATAAATTTGATGAACTATTTATATAAAACTTTACCGAAATCAACCTCAACCTCAGGATTCACTCTCATAGAAATGGACCCAGAGGGCCAGCCAAACAAATGAAACCATGACTTCCTTCCTAATGTTGTCTAGTAAACCTGATCTTTGGGAAAATTTAAATGCTTGTATCAATATTCAAATTGGGAGTTTGAAAAGCAGACAAAAGAACAAGGAGGGAGCTTTGAAGCAGTCAGGAACACAACAAGGAGCAGATTCCAAATATCAGTCACGGAATTCAAAGAAAATGGCCTTTCATGGATGCCTCAAAGGAATCATTTGAGTTTGAATTAAAAAAAAAATGCAATTATTTGGTGAAGATGAAGTCAAGCAGTTTCAAGAGGAGCACGAGGGGGCCTGCAGGAAAGCACAGATGGCTTAAACCAAACTCAGCACAGACCCAGCCCCAAGAAGCCCCTTCTCTGAAAAGGCTGTGGTTGCCTCTCATGGAGGCCAGTCAGACATGTCAGGGCAGAGAGCAGGAGGCAGCTGGAAGAGCTGAGATGAATGAGGAAGCACAGAATGAGAAAGGGCAGCAACTGGAAACCCTTGCGGTAACATCAGGAACAGAGCCAGAGACGACAACCTTGTTATCGCATCTGCTCCGTCATTATAATTAAATGGTAATGCCTGTCGCTTGTTGGTCACCAGGGGGAAGTTCCAAGTGGGGGAGCCCCTTCCCACTCACCGAGGCCCCCAGCAGCTGCCCTCCTTGTTGAAGTTGAGGAATTGTTTCGGGTGCTAATAGACTGGGTGTCAGGAGCAAGTGTTAATTTTGGATTACAACTGAGTGGAAATAAGATGAAGATCTGGGGAATGCTTTGCCTTCACTCAGATGTTTCATTTCCATTTACTAGCACTGCAGAATACCCAGGGAGATGTTTTCATTCCAATTTGGAAGATTTCATAAACCTCCAAACTTTTAGGTATTGATCCAAGCTCTTGCACTTTGGAAGCCTGTGCACACGCTCTATGGGGAGGATCTGAAAGCTCCTGAGGAGAGAGGGCGGGAGAGAGGGTAGGTGATGTAAACCTCATCTGGGGAGATTTGCTCACTCTCAGACTGCCTGCCTCTCTGCTCATGCCAAAATTGGCTCTGCCCAACCCGGGGGCCCATTAGAGGCACTCAGAACCATTAGCTCCGACTGGCTCTGTGCTGAGTAAATACTCTCGTGTCCAACTAGAAACTAGGGCAGCTGCCTGTGTGTTTTTCTTTTTGCTTGCTTTCTTTCTTTCAAAATCAGCAAAGCAAAGTTCTCAACCCCAAATGGCTCACATGCGCCTCTTAATAAGTATACTGCTTTATGTATTCTGCTAGTGGAGGTCAGTGGCAATTTGAATTTTGCTAAACTCTCAGTCTTTATTCATTTGGTTTTGAATGTCTCTGATTTTTGTTTGATTTTTGGACAGGGTCATTTGCAGAGAGCATGCCAATAATCAGATTTCCACCGTCAGAAGGTAGGATATCTTATACCGGCAGGAAAAGGCCTCTGTCTATCATCTTTGGAATCTATGAGCTACATAGCAGCTGTTTGTGAAGCCTCCCAAAGGAGGTTTTGAAAAACAAAGCACTTCAGTCAATGAAAGCAGGGAGGCTGTGCAGTGACTTTGAGCTCATGCATTATTCAGCTCGGCTTCAATCCCTGAGTATCTGGTTACCATAATGCCCTGGTACCTGGGCACAATGTGGCTGTGTTTTCAGGGCAAGAAGTAGATATAATTGAGCCTAAAAAAAAATTAATGAAAAAATAATATTTGCCTTTTCTTTTATCTTTTAGGTTTAATAACAGCCTAGTGAATTAGAGAATAGAGAATCTGTGGAGATGTTTCCCTTGTGATTCAGAAAGTATTCTAACAACTTGGTATGAGTTATTTCTACACTCAAAACAACAGAACACCAAGCAGCACAATCGTGGAGTGGCCTTGCATGTTTAGTGTCTAGCTGACATTTAGAGATGCTGTGCTGGTAGGAACTTTCACAATCAAGGCTCCTCAGACAAGGGCTAGGAATGAGAATTGGGGAGCATTTGTTATCTTAGTGTGGAAGTTGATTCCTTGAAATGGAGTGTTATCATAACGAAAACCAAAATGAGGGCATTGACTTAGAAACCACATGACAAATAACTGGGAAACTGACGTTAGAGGCCAGGAAAATGGTGACTCCTGTTAGGTAACTGCAACACATGCAATAACCTGGGAGGAAGATTTCATATCCATCAAGCCTGGAACTCTAGGTGAAGTACTTGGAAAGCCAATAGGGTATTAGTATGTGTTTGCAATCATTGCTGAATTTAGTTTAAAAATTATTAAATTTTTAAGCTGATGAGTTCAAGGGAAAACTCATCAGCTTATACAAAGAGGTAAAGAGGAAGAGAGAAAAGTCCAGTAATAATGGAACCTTGAATTACAAATATTCATTGCTTCTTTGACCCTAAGGAATAGGAAAAAAAAAGATCAAAAAGGACTTTGAGCAACATTCCACTAATTCCCACCTTCGTGGAAAAGATCAGATGAAAGATAACCCAGGGGCCTCAGATAGCCGCCTTTAAGTTGAAAGAGGAAACCAGACTGTGAGGAAGCAAAGAAATAGTCATATTTGGACTCTACCTGGAGAAAGAACCCTGGATGCCTCAGTTACTCACATGAAACCGACTTTAAGCAGACAAGTCAACAGCTCACTGAGTCTTCAAGGGAATTGTGTTGCTAGAGAAACCATAAACCAAGACTAAAACAACCCCTTGATGATTTAAGATTTAAAACAATCCTTGTGATCTCAGCCTCAGAGCCTTTAAATGGGTTCTGAAAGCTCCACAGAAGCCACAGGACTGGAAAAAGTCCATTTTCATTCCAATTCTAAAGAAGGACAACGCCAAAGAAAGTTCAAACTACCACATAATCATGCTCATTTCACATGCTGGCAAGGTAATGCTCAAAATCCTTCAAGCTAGCGTACAATAGTAAGTGAACCAAGACCTTCCATATGCACAAGCTGGATATAGAAAAGGCAGAGGAACCAGAGATCAAATTGCCAACATCCATTGGATTATAGAAAAAGCAAGAGAATTCAAGAAAAACATCTACTTCTGCTTCATTGACTACACTAAAGCTTTGGACTGTTGTTCCACAGCAAATTGTGGAAAATTCTTAAAGACATGGGAATGCTAGACCATCTTACCTGTCTCCTGAGAAACCTGTATGTAGGTCAAGAGGCAACAGCTAGAACCAGACATGGAACAATGGACTGGTTCAAAATTGGGAAAGGTATACGTCAAATCTGTATATGTCAACCTGTTTATTAAACTTATACGCAGAGGACATCATAAGAAATGCTAGACTGGATGATCACAAGCTGGGATCAAGATTGCCAAGAGAAATATCTGTAACCTCAGATATGCAGATGATATCACCCTAATGGCAGAAAGTGAAGAGGAACTAAAGAGCCTCTTGATGAAGGTGAAAGAAAAGAGTGAAAAAGCTGGCTTAAAACTCAGCATTCAAAAAATGAAGATCATGACATCTAGCCCCATCACTTCATGGCAAATAGATAGGAAAACAATGGATAAAGTGATAGACTTTATTTTCTTGGCCTCCAAAATCACTGCAGATGGTGACTGCAGACATGAAATTAAAAGATTGCTCCTTGGAAGAAAAGCTATGACAAACTTAGCATATTAAAAAGCAGAGATAACACTTTTTTGACAAAAGTCCATATAGGCAAAGCTATGGTTTTTCCAGTAGTCATGTAAGGATGTGAGATTTGGACCATAAAGAAGGCTGAGCACCAAAGAACTGATGCTTTCAAATCATGGTGCCTGGGCGGTAAGGAGACCACACCAGTCAGTTCCGAAAGAAATCAGTCCTGAATATTCACTGGAAGGACAGATGCTGAAACTGAAGCGCCAATACTTTGGCAACCTGATGAGAAGACCTGACTCATTGGAAATGATCCTGATGTTAGGAAAGATTGAAGGCAGGAGGAGAAGAGAGTGACAGAGGATGAGATGGTTGGATGGCATCAGAGATTCAACAGACATGAGTTTGAGCAAACTCCAGGAGATAATGATGGACAGGGAAGCCTTTCATGCTGCAGTCCATGGGGTCTCAAAGAGTGGGACATAACTTAGCAAATAAACAACAAAAATCTCCACACCCTGAGTAGGGCATACATCCCAGTGCCTACAGTGATAGTTAATTTTTCATGTGTCAACTTGATTGGATCAGGAAATGCCCCAATACTTGGTTAAACATTATTTCTGGGTGTGTCTATGAGGGTGTTTCTGGAAGAGATTGCCATTTGGATTAGTGGGTTCAATTAAGTTGATTGCCATCAGTGAAAGTAGGCATCATACAACCTGTTGAGGGTCAGAATAGAAAACAAACAAACAAAAAAACCTGAGGCAGGAACTGGGCCCCAGCCCTTTTCTGCTGGCTTGATGTTCACATTGGGAAAACACTCATCTCTCTCTGTTGGTGATTGTGATTCTAGATTCTAAGTCTTGAATTTTACCAAGATTGATTGCATTAGGACACAGAGATTTGCTTGAGGCCAATTCTTTGTCAAGGAAAGCCAATGTTATGGGTTGAATTCATACCCCCCAAAAGGATATATGCAAGTCCTAACTGCCAGTACCTGTAGAGCTTCCGAAGTGGCACTAGTGGGGAGAACTAACTGCCTGCCAGTACAGGAGACATAGGAGATGCTGGTTCAATCCCTAGCTTGGAAAAATTCCCTGAAGGAGGGCATGGCAATCCACTCCAGTATTCTTGACTGGAGAATCCCACGGACAGAGGAGCCTAGAGTTACTACAGTCCATGCTGCTGCTACTACTAAGTCACTTCAGTCATGTCTGACTCTGTGTGACCCCATAGATGGCAGCCCACTGGTTCCGCCATCCCGGGGATTCTCCAGGCAAGAACACTGGAGTGGGTTGCCATTTCCTTCTCCAATGCATGAAAGTGAAAAGTGAAAGTGAAGTCTCTCAGTCATGTCCGACTCTTAGCTACCCCATGGACTGCAGCCTACCAGGCTCCTCTGTCCATGGGATTTTCCAGGCAAGAGTACTGGAGTGGGGTGCCAGTGCCTTCTCCGACTCCAGTCCATAGGACCACAAAAAGTCAGACCACTTAATAGGACCACTTAATAACTTAAAAGTCACAAGTACCTGTATATATGAAATTTTTTGTAAACAAGGTCTTGTAAAAGTAATTAAGTTAAAATAAGGTCATATTGAATTGTTCTAGTTGTTTAGTTATATCTGACTGTTTTTTAACCTCATGGACTACAACCCATGAGGCTCCCTGTGGCTCAGTGGTAAAAAATCCACCTGTCAATACAGGAAATGAAGGAGACATAGGTTCAATTCGTGGGTTGGGAAGATCTGCTGGAGAAGGAAATGACAACCCACTCCAATATTCTTGCCTGAAAAATCCCATGGACAGTGGAGCCTTCTGGGCTACAGTACATGGAGTCACTAAAGAGTCAGAGATGACTGAGCATGCACGCACAGGTTTTGTGTACCAGGTGCTACACTAGATGCTTAAATGTGGATTTGGGCTTCCCTGTGGCTCAGAGAGCTAAGAATCTGTCTGCATGCAAGAGGCCTGGGTTTGATTCCTGGGTCAGGAAGATCCCCTGGAGAAAGGAATGGCTGTCCACCCCAGTGTTCTTACATTGTTCTTACGTGGAGAATTCCATGGACAGAGAAGTCGCAAAGAGTCAGACGCAACTGAGTGACTAACACGTTCACTCTCACTCTCCCAGAGCTATGTAGTTATATGATTGAATTCTAATCAAAGGAAACCAGAAGGAAGTACTGTTGCCACTTCCAGGCTTGGTGGCCTCAAGGTGCCATGATCCTCCATGTTCTCTTTCTGTCCTTTGCCTTGCAGCGGGTTGTCAGCACACTACCTGATCTAGGGAGCAACACAGTGAACAGAGCAGAGCCTCTGACACCAAGGAACCGTGGATGACTACAAGCAGCAGAGCCTCACTCTGTACCCACTGATCACACTGAACTGACATGAAAGTGAGAAGGGAAGTTTCCTGAGTTAAGCTCTGAATTATGCTGGAGACAGTTCCTATCAGCTCCATCAATAGTTAGCATCTCTTCCTAGTCCCATATGCAATGACATGATACTCTAAACTTAAATCTTCACATCAGTCATAGTAGGAATATGTAGCCCATGAAAATACCAAATTCTACATATCAAGGCTTTTTTTCCTCTCTTTTGTTTGAATAGTCAGTTGTTAAATATTTACTATCACATCACTGTTTAAGCCTCTGAGAAATGAAGGGGTTTGTTGCAAAACCTAGCTTTAGTACACTCACTAATAAAAATCTGATAATTTTAGTTCTAGGAGGATGACTGTGATACTTAAAAAAAAATCCAAGTGGAATTATAGAATCTAGGAACTGAGCAGTCTTAGAAATTACCTGAGCCAATGTATTTATCTGACTGATAAAAAAGTGATACTTATGGCAAAAATTTATCTCCCACTAAAAATCGTATCCCTAAGTGTTAGGTAGCTCTGGACTGGTCTTCAGAAAAATAATTACATAACTGGATTAAAACTTAAAAGGAATATTTTAATGACTGCTGAGGAACACACTGGAGAGGCCTGAAGTATTTGTGGAAGACTGGCAAGGAGGCTACTTCAGGAGCTGAGATGGGAGACATTGGTGACCTGACTTTGGAAGGGATAGTGGTTAAGACAAAGAAAATAGTTTTGAAATCAAAATTAACACTGACAAACTTGGTTCTGTTACTTGCTTATAAGTTTGTATTCACTGCTAGAAAACTTTAGGGCATATAAGGACCACATTGGTGGGAATCAACGGGAATCCTTAAGTGTCTGAAGTGAGTGCTACCACAGTAAGGGATCAAAATCAAATCTATCAAGTGGCTATTTTTTAGTGCCTCCTTATATTCCAGGCACTTTATATATATTTTAGTTCTAACTATTACAAGCACTCAAAGGTAGATATTAATATTTCCATATTAGAGACAAGAAAACTGAGACTCAGAAAAACTAATTTGTTCAAGGTCACACATACAGGTTTTAGCACTGCATAAACTGAGAACTTTTAGGTGTACAAGTTGGGTTTCAAAGAGGCAGAGGAACCAGAGATCCAATTCACTGGAGAAAGCAAGGGAGTTCCAGAAAAACATCTACTTCTGCTTCATTGACTATGCTAAAGCCTTTGACTGTGTAAATCATAACAAACAGTGGAAAATTCTTAAAGAGATAGGAATACCAGACTTTCTTATCTGCCTCCTGAGAAACCTGTATGTGGGTCAAGAAGCAACAGATAGAATTGGACATGGAACAAGTGACTGGTTCAAAACTGGGAAAGGAGTACAAGGCTATATGTTGTCACTCTGCTTATTTTACTTCCATGCAGAACATATCATGTCAAATACCAGGCTGGATGAATCACAAACTAGAATCCCAAAATTGCCAGGAGAAATATCAACAACCTCAGATATGCAGATGATACCACTCTAATGGCAGAAAGTGAAAAAGAACTAAATAACCTCTTGATGAGGGTGAAAGAGGAGAATGAAAAAGTTGAAAGTGAAGCAGTGACAGATTTTCTTTTCTCAGGCTCCAAAATCACTGGGCATGGTTATTGTAGCCATGAAATTAACCGATTCTAGCTCTTTGGAAGAAAAGCTATGACAAATATGACAAAAACTAGACAGTGTATTAAAAAGCAGAGACATCACTTTGCCAACAAAGGTCCACATGGTCAAAACTATGGTTTCTCCAGTAACCATGTATGGATGTGAGAACTGGACCATAAAAAAGGCTGAGCACTGAAGAAGTGATGTTTCAAACTGTGGAGTTGGAGAAGACTCTTTCCCACTGCAAGGAGTTCAAGCCAGTCAATCCTAAAGGAAATCAACCCTGAATGTTCACTGGAGGGACTGTTGCTGAAGCTGAAGCTCCCATACTTTGGCCAGCTGATGCAAAGGTCATTGAAAAAGACCCTGATACTGGGAAACACTTTTAAGGCCAAAGGAGAAGAGGGTGGCAGATAATGCGATGGTTAGATAGCATAACCCAACTCAATGGACATAAATTTGTGCAAACTCTGGAAGATAGTGGGGCTTCCCTGGTGGCTCAGCTGATAAAGAATTCACCTGCATTGTGAGAGACCTGAGTTCAATACCTGGGTTGAGAAGATCCCCTGGAGAAGGGAACAGCTACCCGCTCCAGTATTCTGACCTGGAGAATTCCATGGACTGGGAGATAGTGGATGACAGAGGGACCTGTTATGCTACAGTCCATCGGGTTGCAAAGAGTCAGACAGGACTTAGTGACTGAAAACAGCAATAAGAACAACAAAACAGCTAATAAGGTATGAAACAAAATTCAAATCCAGATCCACTTAACCCTCAAATTTTTTAAACTATAATACTTCCCTTTTTACAGTGGGTACTCATTTGGCTCAAGACAAGAAGGGCACAAACCAATTTTGATAAGAAAAATTTATCAAGAAACTTCCCATATCAAACAGTGACAAAATAGTACATTATTAACATGAGCTTAATTAATAAAAAGTCATTAATGTTCCTGATTTCTTTTATAACAAATGTGTAATACATATAAAGCATTTTATAAATGTTGGATATTATAACAGTTTTATCAAATAGAAAACTGGAGAATACTGTTTGGAAACATGACTATTCAGGATGTTTAGCAATTAACAAAATATCTCCCTTTCTTCATTCCTGCTTCACTCAGAGCACACCACATCATCCAAGAAAAAAAACAATGTAACTGTCTAGGCAGTCAGCTGGGACAGGTCCAGAGTCATTAGCAGATGCACGTGTATGTGGTAGCCTTTCACCCTGAAGTAATGAGCCATGTACCATGTAGATGTGAATGTAGACACATCTCTGACTACCTCACCTGCGAACTGTCCAGGGCAGTTCTCACTCCATTTCTTAGCTGTGATTTTTTTTTTTTTTTTTTACTCCTAGTAGAGCAAGGATGTAGCAGACAGATAAACTTGGCACTGGATTTAAAATCCAAGATTCCTCAAACTTTGCAGAATTTTCTTTCTTTCTGAAGGTTCTGCAAGTTACATACCTCTGAGTGTTTATACATAACGAGTTTGAAATGTATATATGTGCCTTGGAGAGGTAGAATTAGCCCAGGCTTTGGAGAACTGATGCAAGAACTGATGCCAGATAATTATTTTGAGTATTCTCAACAGGCTAGGTACTCTTTTCAGTGTAATGTTTGACTTAATTGATTTAATTATCACAACAACTGGACCTAGTGGGTACTATTGTTATCTTTATTTTACAAAGGAAGAAACTGAGTGTTCAGTTCAGTTCAGTCACTCAGTCACGTCCGACTTTGCGACACCATGGACTGCAGCACTCCAGGCTTCCCTGTCCAACACCAACTCCTGGAGTTTACTCAAACTCATGTCCATTGAGCCAGTGATGCCATCCAACCATCTCAGCCTCTGTCGTCCCCTCCACCTCCGGCCTTCAATCTTTCCCAGCATCAGGGTCTCTTCAAATGAGTCAGCTCTTCACATCAGGTGGCCAAAGGATTGGAGTTTCAGCTTCAATGTTAATCCTTCCAATGAATATTCAGGACTGTTTTCCTTTAGGATGGACTGGTTGGATCTCCTTGCAGTCCAAGGGACTCTCAAGAGTCTTCTCAAACACCGTAGTTCAAAAGCATCAATTCTTCAGTACTCAGTTTTCTTTATAGTCCAACTCTCACATCCATACATGATTACTGGGTTAGATAGGTGGGTCAGTTTTCCAAGGTTCCACAGCAGGTTTCAGATAGAGGCAGGACTAAAGTCCAGGCATTCAGACTCCAGAGCTTGAGCTTTCATCTCTTGCTCTTCACAGCTCTATGGCCTCCTGTGTATATTGGTAGGGGATGGGGGGTGGGGGGAGGGAGGGATGAATGGAGAGAGGGAATGGGAGCCAGCACTTCCCTCAGTTTGAATCTAGCCCTGGTTCCATTCCTCCTCGGCCATATGCCTATGCCCTCTTCCACAGCCTGTTTATCAAGATGCTAACCAAGATGGTCTGTGGATGCATCACTTAACCCCTAGTCCTCCTCCTCATGTTGGCCTTAAAGAAGCTCCAAGCACTCCATCTTCTGCTTTGTCCTCCTACTCTCAGTACTACATGCTTCTCTCTCCACTGCCTAGAACTTACTGTAGTTCTTGAAGGCTAAAATCAGGTCTATGAAGTAGCAATCTGTAGATTGCTACATGGAAATAGTCTTCATGAGCCCTCTAGTTGCTAAATTACTGTCCATTTTTAGCTATAAATCTTTCTTAGAAGGCCAATAATAGTATGTACTGTCTACCATGTTAATAATAGATGCATAATATTAATATCAATCAAGCATGTTTACTATAACCTATGGCAAACACTACTCACAGAAATAAGCAAAATCTACAAGGAAAATGAAATGCATATAAAAGCACAAAGTAAATAGCAATGGAAAAACAATACATAATCAGGCTTATTTTTAGCAGTGTTTGAGACACATATTAGCATTCTGTGTAAATTTTTTGAAAAATTTATGATAAGTCAGCATAGTATTAATAATGAATTCAACAGGATGGGCTTAAGGTTGGAGGAGAGGTGGAAAGAATATTTCGTCAATCAGAGGCATTTTTCCAGACTTTTTCTAGTCACACTATAAATGCAGGATGTCTTTCCAAATATACAGCAATCCTCTCTTGCTGCTTTGTTGGAGGAGATAATTGGATACAGTTTCAAGCTACCCTAAAATATATTATTTATTTTAATCCCAGGTGCCTTTGAAGAACATACAGATAAAGAAGAAGGATTTTATGTTTAGTTACTCATAAAATACCTTTGATGATTCCTTCCAAATGCAAGATACTTTTCTGAAACATCTTTCAAACCCAAACATGTCCCAGTTTCCCAAATTACCCAGGAATTATTCTTTTGTTGGCTCTTTCTTGATCATGTATATTAAAGGCAAAAAGATAAAACATGCTCTCAAGCATTGCATAGTGGATAATTATATTTTTAAGGAGCTTCAGTTACACTATTTTAGCATCTGTGTAATTAAACCAAAGTGTGATTCTCAATTAGCAGGTTTTCTTTTCATCTCTTGGATATAATATCTTCATGGATAGAACAGTGCTTCCCCTCTTTGAGTAGCTATATTTATGCCCATTAAACCAGGAGAAGTGTGGTGCAGCTTTAATGAAGAAGTCCATTGGCCAGGCAGCAAAGCTGAGGGGAAATATTGAAGTTGCCCATCAACGCCCGTTGAGCACTGCAAAGTAATAACGCTTTCTGGGGAGAGACTGACAGAAAATAGCAAAGGTGTGAAATGAAAGATGAGATTTTCTTTGGAGCTTATCCAGATTTTGATACTCTTCTAACCTGCCTCTCCCCCACAACAGGTTTTTCCCAATCTGTAAATGCCAAGATGCCAGCTTGGCCAGCTGTCAATACTATTCCCCAAGAGAATCCCTGATGATTAAACACCTGTGGTGAGCAGAGTCTCTTGGGTTTCTGACACATTTGGCTGAAATTTCCTTTTGGCTGTGGTAGAAAATTCAAGTCCAAATTTCAATACAAAGCAAAGGATCCACCATGATAATGGGAAATATAACACTGCATTTTGATCAGCCTATGTTCATTTGGTCTGATACCTATGGTTTTTATTGGGATATTACAGCATTTGGATACAATTCTTCACTAATTAATGGTTTTGAAGCAGCTGAAAAACTTGGAGATACAACTTATGAGAAATGTTACAGCATAGAGTTCAAAGACTTATTGTCCCAAATCTTGTTGTCATTGTCCAGCTGCTCAGTCATGTCCAACTCTTTGTGATCCCATGGACTACAGCACACCAGGCCTATCTTTTACCATCTCCCGGAGCCTACTCAAACTCATGTCCATTAAGTCAGTGATGCCATCCAACCATCTCATCCTCTGTCATCTCCTTCTTCTCCTACCTTCAATCTTTCCCAGCATCAGGGTCTTTTCTAATGAGTTAGCTCTTTGCATCAGGTGGTCAAAGTATTGGAGCATCAGCTTCAGCATTAGTCCTTCCAATGAATATTCAGGATTGAGTTCCTTTAGGATTGACTGGTTTGATCACCTTGCAGTCTAAGGGACTCTCAAGAGACTTCTCCAACACCACAGTTCAAAAGCATTGATTTTTCAGTGCTCAGCCTTCTTTATTTACTGAAAACTACTGCACAATTATCCCAAATCTTATCCGTAACTAATCCAGTCATTATGCAGGGCAGTGATTTTATGGCAATTTCTTGCACATACCTGTAATATAGTCCTTCTTGTTTTGGTGAAGGGAAAATAGTATTCAACATTCTTGCAGCTTGAAATAAATAATACTTTGTGAATTTTGAAGTGGAAAGAAAATGAATTAGAAAAATTTTCCATTCCAGCCTGTTTTCAGGATTGAGACAGCCTTCATTCTATGAATATGTTTATTACAAATTTTCCAAAGAATTTTGGATTTCTAGTTCTCTCATGATACTTTATTTGAAAAAAATTTCATAGGAAAACAATTTGAAACATGTGGAATTTCATATAGGATTTTGTATACCAAAAATGGAAAACTGAAAACTCCAGTCTATTTAACTGTATGTAAGCTACGTTTTTCAAACATATTTGGACCTCAGAAAAAAATGTATTTATTTTTTAAGTTACTGATCAAGTAGTAGCTTTGGTAAATCTTATCTTAAATTCTATTGGGCGTGAGATCCTTGGTATCAAAATTTGTTTGTTGATGAAGACAAATATTTCAGAAAAAAAAATCTACATTCAATTATTAACCCTAATGTGGGCAATTTTTTCTTTAAATTCTCTCCAACATGACTAGCAAGTTGAGAGGAAGTGAGAAGGTGGGTGTGGAATGAGTATGCAGTCACTCTTCTGAAGTCTAGACAGAAGGAATTTGAGCCAGGACCTAGCAAGATGTAGAGAAAAAAAAATGGCAAGAGTAAAAAATGTATTCCCTTCTCAATTAATATCGTGACAATGACTATTCAATGCAATCTCTATCAAATTACCAATGTTTTTTTTCCTAAAAATAGAACAAAAAATTTCACAATTTGTATGGAAACAAAAATCCCTGAATAGCTAAAAGAGTCTTAAGAAAGAAGAATGGAACTGGAGAAATCAATTTTCCTAACTTTAGACTATACTACAAAGCTACAGTCATCAAGACAGTATAGTACTGGCACAAAAACAGAAGTGCAGACCAATGAAACAAGGCAGAAACTTCAGATAAACCCACATACCTATGAGCCCATGATCTTTGACAAAGGAGGCAAAAATATACAATGAAGCAAAGAAAGTCTCTTCAGTAAGTGGTATTGGGAAAACTGAAAAGCCACATGTAAAAGAATGAAATTAGAACAATTCTTAACACTATACACAAAAATAAACTCAAAATAGATTAAAGACCTAGAACTATAAAGACAAGAAACTATAAAACTCTTAGGGGAAAACAAAGGCAGAACACTCTTTGACATAAATCAAAGCAAGATCCTCTATGACCCACCTTCTAGAGTAATGGGAATAAAAGCAAAAATACACTCAGTTCAGTTCAGTTGCTCGTGTCTGACTCTTTGTGACCCCATGAACCACAGCACGCCAGGCCTCCCTGTCCATCACCAACTCCCGGACTTCACCCCAACCCATGTCCATTGAATCCGTGATGCCATCCAACCATCTCATCCTCTGTCGTCCCCTTCTCCTCCTGCCCTCAATCTTTCCTAGCATCAGGGTCTTTTCCAAGAGTCAGCTCTTCACATCAGATGGCCAAAGTATTGGAGTTTCAGCTTCAACATCAGTCCTCCCAATGAAGATTCAGGACTGATCTGGTGAGAACTGCTGCTGCTGCTGCTAAGTCACTTCAGTTGTGTCCAACTGTGTGACCCCATAGACGGCAGCCCACCAGGCTCCGCCCTGGGCTTCTCTACAGGATTCTCTACAGGGATTCTCCAGGTAAGAACACTGGAGTGGGTTGCCATTTCCTTCTCCAACGCATGAAAGTGAAAAGTGAAAGTGAAGTCGCTCAGTCGTGTCTGACTCTAGCGACCCCATGGACTGCAGCCTACCAGGCTCCTCCGTCCATGGGATTTTCTAGGCAAAATTACTGGAGTGGGGTGCCAATGCCTTCTCCGAAACTTTTGCACAGCAAAGGAAACAATAAACAAGGTGAAAAGACAAGCCTCAGAATGGGAAAAGACAATAGCAACTGAAACAACTGACAAAGGATTGATCTCCAAAATATATAGCAGCTCATGCATCTCAGTACCAGAAAAACAAACAACCCAATGAAAAAGTGGGCAGAAGACCTAAACACACATTTTTTCAAAGACATAGGGATGGCTAATAAAAACATGAAAAGATGTTCAACATCACTCGTTATTAGAGAAACGCAAATCAAAACTACAGAGGTATCACCTCACACCAGTCAGAATAGCCATCATCAAAAATCTACAAACAATTAATGCTGAGAGGATGTGGAGAAAAGGAAACCCTCTTTCACTATTGGTGGGCATGTAAATGGATATAGCCATGGAGAACAGTTTTGAGATTCCTTAAAAAACTAGGAATAAAACTACCATATGACCCAGCAATCCCACTACTGGGGATATATACCTGAGAAAACCATATTGAAAAAGACACATGCACCCCAATGTTCATTGCAGCACCACTTACAATAGCTAGGACACGGAAGAAACCTAGATGTCCATCAATGGACGGATAAAGAAGCTGTGGTACATATACACGATGGAATATTACTCAGCCATAAAAAGGAACACATATGAGTCAGTTCTAATGAGGTGGATGAACCTAGAGCCTATTATACAGAATGAATTAAGACAGAAAGAGAAAAGCAAATATCATATATTAGCAAATACATATGAAATCTAGAAATATGGTATGATGAGCCTGTTTTCAGGGCAGCCAAGGAGACGCAAACATAGAGAACAGACTTGTGGACACAATGGAGGAAGAAGAGAGTAAGACAAATTGAGAGAGTGGCATGGAAACATATATATTACCACATGGAAACTAGCCAGTGGGAATCTGTTGTATGATGCAGGGAGCTCAAACCAGTGCTCTGTGACAAACTAGAGGGGTGGGATCATGTGGGAAGTAAGAGGGAGGCTCAAGAGGGAGGAGACATATGTATACCTATGGTTGATTCACATTGATGTATAGCAGAAACCAACACAATATTGTAAAACAATTGTCCTCCTAGTTAAAACAAATACATTTAAAAAATATACCCCCTTCTCTTTCCCACTCCCATGTAGAAAGGTATCTTGAAAAAAGAAACAAAACAGATAAGATGTTCTCCATTAGAACCTCTACTTCTAGTCACCTGCCTACCTTTCTGACTTTGCTATGTTAATGCTTCCCCTTCAGCTAATCAGAAAATAATTACTGAACACCTACCTTATTCTAAACATTGTACTTGGCACTTGAATGTAGAAGCAAATTAAGATAAAATTTCTTCCCTTCAAGTCAAGAGAGAAAAATAATGAAAATCTACAACTAAATGCTGGCCCATGTTTCCTAGAGTCCCCTCACCTTCCAGGAGATAAAATACTATTAGAATAACATTAATAAACAACATTCCTTCCCTCTGCTTCTGTTTATAGCCCTATTATCTCTCTCTCTTTTTTTTTTTAGTTATACAAATTTTTTTTTAGCTTTTTTTTAAATTTTATTTTATTTTTAAACTTTACAATATTGTATTAGTTTTGCCAAATATTGAAATGAATCCGCCACAGGTATACATGTGTTCCCCATCCTGAACCCTCCTCCCTCCCCATACCATCCCTCTGGGTCGTCCCAGTGCACTAGCCCCAAGCCTCCAGTATCGTGCATCGAACCTGGACTGGTGACTCGTTTCATACATGATATTATACATGTTTCAATGCCATTCTCCCAAATCTCCCCATCCTCTCCCTCTCCCACAGAGTCCATAAGACTGATCTATACATCAGTGTCTCTTTTGCAGTCTCTTACACAGGGTTATTGTTATCATCTTTCTAAATTCCATATATATGCATTAGTATACTGTATTGGTGTTTTTCTTTCTGGCTTACTTCACTCTGTATAATAGGCTCCAGTTTCATCCACCTCATTAGAACTGATTCAAATGTATTCTTTTTAATGGCTGAGTAATACTCCATTGTGCATATGTACCACAGCTTTCTTATCCATTCATCTGCTGATGGACATCTAGGTTGCTTCCATGTCCTGGCTATTATAAACAGTGCTGCGATGAACACTGGGGTACACGTGTCTCTTTCCCTTCTGGTTTCCTCAGTGTGTATTATCTATCTCTTTCAAGTTTCCTTTTCTTCTCCAATTTTAAAGTAGTCAATCCTCAATAAAAAAATGAAACTGATTTCTCCTGAGAAATAAACTTATTGAATTATGCAGTCAGATTAAAGGGCAATAAGTATTATCCCCATAATTACAGAATATCTAAAGGGGACTTAAGCAAATTTCTCAAAGATGCTGAATGTGTTTATTAATTCATTAGTACATTCATTTATTAAAAAGAGATTTATAAAGCATCTCAGTACTGAGGAGGACCACAAGGTGATTTCACAATCACCAAGTCCAGAAAAGTCTTAGAGTAGAGAACCATGGACAAATGAGCCATGCTCATGTTTAGTCATAAGCCATTGTTCTTCCCACAAAACCAAGTTTGCTTAATCAGAATTGTCAGCTCAAGTTTGCTCATATCACTAACATATTAAGTTTGAAACCATTTGGAAGCTTAATGGAGGGAGAATCTCATAATAGGCAAAACAGGCAGGGGAAGGAATCAAAAAAATAAATACACTTAGTCTTATAGACTGTAGATTTAGAACTCACATTTAGTTTAACAAAAAAAAAAAAACACAAAAAACAGACAACCTATTATTTCAAACACCAACTCTCTGCAATATGCCTTGCAGGAGTCATGAGTGAGTGGCCCTAAGAAGTATAACCTGAATTCACAAAACTAAATTTTAGTTAGAGAGCTAAGAAAATAAACACGAAAACAAATAAATGCCTTAGATCAGCACTCAAAGAGCAGACCAGAGTCAAATTAACCCAAACTCCAGGAATCTAAAAGGAGGAAGGGGCTGAAAGTGTGGGAGGCAGCAATGGTGAGACTTAAGCTTGAATTTGAGAATAAATCCTATTTATAGAAGAAATTGTAGCATTTGCTTCAGAATATTTGACCCGCCATAACAAAATTGCCACGTCCAAGGTGACTTACATTTCTAGACTGTAAGTCACTGTGGAGCATAGGAAGAACCTCAGGACCTTCTTCATGGCCACCATTACTCCCATTTCAGAGGCAGCAGAGTGAATCTCCACTAAAGCCACCTTTATTTGTGTCCTTTATTGATTAGAACTGGTCTTGTTGGCAATAAAAGCAGGGTGACTTCATCCCCAGTTTCCTTGTGGTCACCACAGAAGTGCTTGACCAGGTGTATGAGAAAAACAAATAGAAAAAAGGTGGAGAAAGAAAGGATCCAAAAGTGAGTACAGCCTGCTTCTCTTTCTTTCTCTCTCTCTCTTCTTCTCTTTTGTTCAGTGTCAGCACTTTTTGTCTCCAGAGAAACTTTACTTCCCTCTAAGAGTAGTCTCAAAATTACTGCTAATTTTCTGGAAGGAAAGTGTTCTTTGAAATATATCATATACCATTTTCTCCCCCTACCCAACCCCACTTTTGTAAATGCTGGCATTGCGTTGGCTGTGAACATGTAAGTATAGTTGCTTTTGAATGCTGCAAGGTAAATGCAGAAAATGACAGCTTAAATGGAATCATTAAAGCAGATGTAGGTAATATCTGAATGCTACGAAGCCTTCTTTGCAAGGCAATAAAGTCTTTATTTTCAGTTCTAATGCCTTACAGCTTTTCAGGGAAGCTGACAACCTATCATTTCTTACTCCCCACCCCCATTCCCAGCGCGAACTCAGGGGTATCGTTTCTATCTTAAGTTATAACCTGTTGATTGGTAGAAAAGGGAAGAAATGTATACAGTTCCACTCTAAATGGTTATTTCCTGGCAGTGCAGCAGTGAGCTCTGTCAGCTCATTCGAAGATATTAAGTGTGAGAAAGTCACAACAAAATTGCTACCTGTCCATGTACTGGGTGAACCACCAAGTGCAAGTTTCAGGCAGCGCTAGGAGACACAAGAGACCACATCCTGGTTTTGCAGATTGCCAGACTTGCATATAAAGGAATCATAATAATATTTTGCATTTCTTTAAGTTCATACTTTTAAATACAGTTTTCACTGTACTCTCCTAGTCTTCTTTTGAAAAAGGCAGTTTGATGTTTTCTCTCAAACAAGTATAGACAAATGGAAAGTCATAGATATTAATTTTTAGAAATACCATGGAAATAGTTTATTGCGATGCCAGTTATTCAAAATATGGTCAACACCATATTTTGTTTTGTTTTTGTTTCTGTTTTTAACTTTACCAAACATTTATATGACATTATGTGCCAGGTACTTTCTAAATGACTTTAAAATATTAATTTACTTATTCTTATAACAACTCCCTAGTGTGTGTGTTAGTTACTCAGTCATGTCCGATTCTTTGTGACCCCACGGACTGTAGCCCTTCAGGCTCCTCTGTCTATGGAATTCGATAAGCAAGAATACTGGAGTGGGTAGCCATTCCCTTATCCAGGTGATATTCCTTACCTAGGAGTCTCCCACATTGCAGGTGGATTCTCTTATCAGCTGAGCTACCAGGGAAGCCCCATAACTACCTAAGGTCAGAACTATTTTATAAAAGAATGAACTGAGGCTCAGCCTCAAAAAGGTGGGCGTAATAGTGGAGTTAGGATTCAAATCCAGACCCTCTGTCTCCAGAATTCGTGTTCTCAACACCTTCACTGTGAGCGTTTCAATACATGGGAAGGTGTGCTATAAAACAGCAGGAAATAAAGCAACACTACTTTCTGATTCTGGGGCAGTCACCCACCAACCCACCACTGAACAAGCCTTTATTCAGCAATAACTACTGGCCAAGGTTTTAGTGTTTGAGGTATCCAAAGAAATGTGACAAATGTAATTAATTCTCATTATTCATGGATTTCATCTTTACAAATATTCATATTGCTAAAATTTATTTGTAACTCCTAAGTCAATACTTATGGGCTTTCCAGCCATTTATAGGCATACATGGACATGCTTAAAGTGGTGAAAATTTTAAGCTTCCAACCTGTATTTCCCAGCTCAGGTCAAATAAAATTATGCTCATTTATCTTGTTTCAGCTGTCACAGAGATGACCAGAGGAGGACAGTGTAACTCTAGAACCTGTTGTTGGAGTGACCTCAGACAAGTCACTCAACACTTCTGATATATGTCCTCTAAGAGCAATGAATAGTTCAGTATTTGCTACTTCAGGGCTTGGGCTACTTTATAGAATATAAATATTTCAAATAAAAAGAATCTACTGCATATCTCCTACATTCATAGACCTTATACCCTGAGTGAGAGGAAAATGCAAAAACAAAGCAGAAGAATATTTTGATAACTAGGAATATGTGCCGGAGAAGGCAATGGCACCCCACTCCAGTACTCTTGCCTGGAAAATCCCATGGATGGAGGAGCCTGGTAGGCTGCAGTCCATGGGGTCGCTAAGAGTCGGACACGACTGAGCGACTTCACGTTCACTTTTCACTTTCATGCATTGGAGAAGGAAATGGCAACCCACTGCAGTATTCTTGCCTGGAGAATCCCAGGGACGGAGGAGCCTCGTGGGCTGCCATCTCTGGGGTCGCACAGAGTCGGACATGACTGAAGCGACTTAGCAGCAACAGCAGCAGGAATATATGCAGGATGTACAAAGGGCAAAGTTACTGAGTATCACTACATACTTTTGAAGACTTCAGTTAGTAACTAAAATGATCAGTATAAGCATCAGGGAGAAGAGGGAATTTGGGACTTGAAGCAACAAAAGCAAAGCCAGAAGAAATCCTGGAAAATATCTCTGGCCTTGGTTTTATTTCATTCTCTGGCTTGTATTAACTATGCAGTGAGACCCCCTTTAGATGGGGTCGCAAAGAGTCGGACACGACTGAGTGACTGAACTGAACTGAACTGAACTGATCATATCATTGGCTAAATTAACTGAAGACCTAGTTGTAGGAATTATAAAATTTCTATCATATTTTTATGATGAAACTATTGTCTTGAATTTTTAATTGGAATGACTCAGTTGTCAAGGAAGTAAGCCTGGTCGCATCTGTTGGTAACTTGTAAAAATCACAGATATATTTTCAGAAGCTCCATGAAAAGACATTTACTGTATCTGCTCTTCAGTGCAACTGGATTATGGACCTTGGTGACTGCAGCCATGCGAACCCACAGGGAGAAATGCTATCCATTCCCTGCCCAAAATACTGCTCAGAGGCTTAAGAGAATCTGGAGATTGCAGGAGAGGCCTGTGTTCTTTCCTTTGTTGTCACTGGTTATACTAGAGGGTTTGCACTTTTGAGTAAATATTTTAACTAGATCCCTCCATTCTCTTGCCCACTTAAGTAGGAGATAGTGAAAACTACACATCAAAGCAAACGTGTACCTTTGATACACAATTGTGTTTTACAACGTTTATTGTTAGATATAGCCAATTGTAAAAAAGACATGAAAGAATTGCCATTGGATCTATATGTGATAATCCTTGGGCATTATAAACACACAAAAAAATAGGCAGGTTATCCTAGACTGGGAAGACTTGAAAGATTTAGCATATTAGAGTTAAATGAGATATAATTCAACAAAACTTGAATTTGATGTGCTCTGTTTTGAGCATGATAGCATAGGAAGTAATATGAAGTGGCAATGAGCTTGGGAGTATAAGACCTTGTAAAAGGTTTGTAGGGTCTATGATAATTTTGAAGATGGATGTAATTATTGTGTCAAGTTGAAAATAATTTGCAAAGTTACCATGAGGTAGTATCCCTCATACTGTGTTGTATTTCATACTGTTTAACTATGGAACAATGGACTAGTTCAAAATTGGGAAAGGAGTATGTCAAGGCTATATATTGTCACCCCTTTTATTTAACTTATATGCAAAGTACATCATGTGAAATACTGGGCTGGATGAATCACAAGCTGAAATAAAAATTACCAGGAGAAATATTAACAATCTCAGATATGCAAATGATACTACTATAAATGGCAGAAAGTGAAGAAGAACTAAAGAGCTTCCTGATGAGGGTGAAAGAGTAGAGTATAAATGCTGGCTTAAAATACAACATATAAAAAATCAAGATCACGGCATCCAATCTCATCACTTCATGGCAAATAAATGGAGAAAAAGAGGAAACCGTAGCAGACTTTATTTTCTTGGGCTCCAAACTCACTGTGGACTTCAGTCACAAAATTGAAAGACATTTGCTCCTTGGAAAGAAAGTTATAACAAACCTAGATAGCATAGTGAAAAGCAGAGACATCACTTTGCTGAGAAAGATCCGTATAATCAAAGCTATGATTTTTCCAGTACTCATGTAGGGATGTGAGAGTTGGACCATAAAGAAGGCTGAGCTCTGAAGAACTGATGCTTTCAAACTCTTATGCTGGAAAAGACTCTTGAGAGTCCCTTAGATAGCAAGGAAATCAAACCAGTCAATCCTAAAGGAAATGAACCCTGAATATTCATTAGAAGGACTGATGCTGAAGCTGAAGCTCCAATACTTTGGCCACCTGATGCAAAGAGCCAACTCATTAGAAAAGACTCTGATGCTGGGAAAGATTGAGGGCAGGAGGAAAAGGGGATGACAGAGGATGAGATGGTTGGATGGCATCATCAACTCAATGAACATGAGTTTGAGAAAATTCCAGAAGATAGTGAGGGACAGGGAAGCATAGGGTGCTGCAGTCCATAGAGTGGCAAAGAGTTGAACATGACTTAGCTACTGAATTACAGCAAATAAGGGCTCCCCAGGTGGCACTAGTGGTAAAGAACCCACCTGCTAATGCAGGAGATGTAAGAGACAAGGGTCCGATTCCTGGGTTGGGAAGATCCTGTTGAGGAGGGCATAGCAACCCACTCCAGTATTCTTGCCTCGAAAATCCCATGGACAGAGGAATCTGGTGGGCTACAGTCCATAGGGTTGCAAAGAGTTGGACATAACTTAGCATGTATGCAACAATAAATGAGGTATCTCTTCTTTTTCTAAGCCTAATCTGTCCCAGATAGAATATTAACTTCTAAATTATTAATTTACCAGCTTATGATAGTTTATTACTCTTCATCTTTCTTTCTGAAATATATGGAATACTTGGGTGTGAGTGACTATTCCACTAAAGTACAGGCCATGACATTGAGTCATGATATTGATAATTCAAAATACTCCCTAAATCACAATGCCATTAATATTTCAAGCAAGAAACGCATATGCACACACACACAAAGTAGAGAGAGAAAGAGAGTGAGAGTGTGTGTGTGTGTGTGTCTGCATGCAGATCATCTAATTGTTTTAATTCTTTAATCAGTTGGTAAACATAGATCTTGTTTGGGAATACGTCTATTGCGTAGGTAAAATAAAATACGTACATAAAGATATTCTTCTGACAGAATCGAAATAGAAAATGAGGTGATTTTCTAATGAAACAACATTAAACCCAAAACAAAAACATCAGAGTCACAGTGCAATTACTGTTTTCAGACCATGTACTGCCTGCCCATTCCCCAGCAGCCAACAGAAAACAGTGCATCATTATCTGCCCCGCTCACTCGGCAACAGGGTATTAGCATCATGTCTTACAACTCCGGAGACTGAACCAATTAAGGTACAGTTTAAACAAGGCACTCATAAATATTGTAGCTTTGTAGTATTGACACTTTTAAATAATAAAGAAATATAGAATAAGGCTTCCAAAAGTAAGTAATCCATCTTAGGAGAAAAGGTTCCACGGAGCGACTCCTGCCTTGTGAATAAATATGCAAAATCAAAACAGGAACCCAACTCAAGTCTCTCTCCTACTCATTTGATATACCTCTTCATGTCATATCCATTTTCATATAAACAACACAATAGTATAACATCTGCATTGCTAAATAACACTACTATGTTCTAATTTCTTTGGAATGACATGAATAAAATCTTTCTACTCCTGTTTATTAGAATTTATTGGTGACAGTTCTTTGCAAAGCAGCAGAAGATACAATTATTTCTGGTACAACCCTAAGTTGGATATAGCAACTCAACAGGGTTTACTTTTGACTTCAAATGATCCATCACTTGATAACACAGAGGGGAGGCAGCAGGAGGAGTCTGCGAACCTCTATAACTTCATTCTAAACTGCTGCCATGACACTCCACACAGTTAATGTTATATACACACACTGTCAGCACTGTAATACAATTGTACTTTTCTTTATTCCATGTAGATCTTTGGATACAATGTTCTACAGGGTGGAAAAAACACAGCATTTCCAGGTTTGGGTAGAAATCTTACTAAAACAAATATTTAGAAGTCTCTCTAACTCATCATGGGTGTCCTAACACTTGCTCCTACTTATTCAATTCTCTTTGTTTAGGACATCTGCTAAATTGGGGGACAGATGATTTCACAGTCATGGGAAATGAAAATTAACGCCATTTCAGAAATTCTCTCATATAGGCTGCTTATATATGCACGATTCTCATCAACAGGAGAAATGATCAGATTATGCTAGAGGTTTGATATCTGATGGAGGAGCCTGGTAGGCTGCAGTCCATGAAGCCGCTAAGAGTTGGACACGACTGAGCGACTTCATTTTCACTTTTCACTTTCATGCATTGGAGAAGGAAATGGCAACTCACTCCAGTGTTCTTGACTGGAGAATCCCAGGGATGGGGAGCCTGGTGGGAGGCCATCTAGGGGGTCGCCATGACTGAAGCGACTTAGCAGCAGCAGCAACTTTAGCTTATCTTACTGATGAATGTCGTTGCTAGGAAGGGAGAAGAAGCAAAGAGAGTTGTTACCCTGGGCTTAATTCAGACCAATGAGAAAAGAAGCTAATAATTTAGAAATAAGACAGAAAATGATTGTGTCAGCCTAGAATTTATGACATTTAAGACAGAAACACTTGGATAGTTACATGTTGGGGGAAAATTTAATGTCAGGCAAAATTTAGAGATGTCTTGATGACTGCTTTCTTACTGTTTGTTATTTATTTGAGTGTGCTCAAACTTAGTTATGGCACACAAGAGTCTCAGCCTTCATTGTGGTGTGCCGGTTCTTTAGTTGTGTCACGAAAACTCTTAGCTGCAGCACGTGGGACCAGGGATCAAACCCAGGTCCCCTGCATTAGGAATGTGGAGTCTTAGCCGCTGGACCATCAGGGAAGTCTGATGACTGCTTTTTAAAGGGAAAAAGTCTCACAAGAGGTGAAAGTGTCTTTAAATTGCAATTTATTATGTCTCGGAAAATTTTCTGAATTTTAAAGGTGGGCAAGAGGTAACATCCAAGGGAAAAAATGTAGCCGTGATGATGCCTCTGATAACAGCAGATTGCAAAGTGTAAGGAGGAGTGCATTTCAACTCTCTAACAACAGAGTGTTAAAGAGTAAAATGGATAGTCTCAGCAAGTACAGAGGGGAGGAAAGAGAAGTGGTCGATGTCCTCAAGGTTTCTTTCAATTTGAATTCTAAGTTGTATAGAAATAGATTATCGTTCAACATTAAAAATTGTTTTTGGAGTGATTCTAAACAATAACTTACACATTGGAATGGTGCCTCGTAATTTACAAACTTTTGATGTGCATTATTAGTTCGTACCACAGCCATGAGCGCTCATGCTCCCCAGTTCATAAGTGAGCAGGTGGAGCCTTAAGGTTAACCTGTGGCCCTAGGACCCCACATTTGTAAGACTCAGGGCAAGAATACAACTGGGAGTCGACATACCTCATGCTTAAGTATTTAAAAGTTAAAAAATTAAACAACAGTTAAACATGTCCTAGCCTATTTTGGATTGGAGAAAGTGAAACGTGAAAGTGAAGTCGCTCAGTCGTGTCCGACTCTTTGCTGTACTGTAGCCTACCAGGCTCCTCCGTCCATGGGATCCTCCAGGCAAGAGTATTGGAGTGGGTTGCCATTTCCTTCTCCAGGGGATCTTCCTGATCCAGGGATCGAACCCAGGTTTCCCGCATTGTAGGCAGATGCTTTATCGTCTGAGCCACCAAATGGCAACCCACTCCAGCATTCTTGCCTGGAGAATTCCGGGGACGGGGGAGCCTGGTGGGCTGCCGTCTATGGGGTAGCACAGAGTCGGACACGACTGAAGTGACTTAGCAGCAGCAGCAGCAGCCTATTTTTGAAAATATATCTTAAAACCATAATAACACAAGGTACATATACTTTCTTAAAGTAAAAGTTGGCAAAATATAACATATGACATAATTATAATTAAAAATTACTGCTTCAGGTCTGAATATTCTGTAGATGGACCTGTGATGTTTAAAATACATTAATAATTCATAATATATTTACAGGGAAAAATATATTTTTACTTAATTTTCATAAGATTACTAATTATGCTATACCAATATTTTCATGTAATTTAGATTCTATTGAACATAATGATCTGTAACTTTCAATTTAATTATATTCAAAGTATATACACTTAGTATATTTTGATAACAAATCAATATAATGCTAAAATTTAAATATCTTATACATATTTTAAAGTTCATTTTCTTCTAAACTATTAAAAATTAAAACATCAATTTTGATCCATGAATAAAATTTTTGGAACTTTTCTTTTTATAAATTGAATTTAATAATTTAAATTTAATAATTTGAAAACATAATAAGATATTAAGAATCTGTAAGTACAAATATTTACTGTACTAGGTTTCAATATCTGTCAATGGAAAGAATCAGTATCACTCTTTATTTATGCTACATCTAGCTAAAACTGTATATATACAAATTTCAAATTAGCACAATTATCAGATCAGATCAGTCGCTCAGTCGTGTCCGACTCTTTGCGACCCCATGAATCGCAGCAGGCCAGGCCTCCCTGTCCATCACCAACTCCCGGAGTTCACTCAGACTCACGTCCATCGAGTCAGTGATGCCATCCAGCCATCTCATCCTCTGTCGTCTCCTTCTCCTCCTGCCCCCAATCCCTCCCAGCATCAGAGTCTTTTCCAATGAGTCAACTGTTCGCATGAGGTGGCCAAAGTACTGGAGTTTCAGCTTTAGCATCATTCCTTCCAAAGAAATCCCAGGGCTGATCTCCTTCAGAATGGACTGGTTGGATATCCTTGCAGTCCAAGGGACTCTCAAGAGTCTTCTCCAACACCACAGTTTAAAAGCGTCAATTTTTTGGCACTCAGCCTTCTTCAAAGTCCAACTCTCACATCCATACATGACCACAGGAAAAACCATAGCCTTGACTAGACGAACCTTTGTTGGCAAAGTAATGTCTCTTCCCCAGAAACTTGTGAGGAACTGGAGAATCATGAGATGGATCCTGAAGAGCAGTGAGAAATAGAGCCCAGCTCTACTGCAGAAACTGAGTGTTCTATCACCTTCCGAAAGAAAAGACTCAACGTGCTAATTAATTTGTCTTTTATCTTAACTACAGATTTTCTCCACTCAAATCCTTCCCATACTCCACAGCACTGTCTGACCCTGGCTTCCACAGTACTCAAGCTACCTGACTTTATGTCACTCAGACACATGTGATTTGTGTTTTGAGGACTTGAGAAAAGAGATGAGGGGGAAACTTCCCTGGGTCTTGAAAAAGGTTAGTCCTGAAATCAGATACTTAGAATCATAGGTCACACTGCATCAGCCCTGAGTACCTTACACCAAGAAATAGAGGCACCTAGACAGCTTTAATTTACCATATTTCCATGTGTTTTTGATCTGTAGGGCTTTCTAAAGCACATGACCTAGGCCCACCTTCCCTGTGTGAGAGTGGTAATGATCAATTAAACCAGAAGTTAATCTAAACGATGTCCCTTCAGTGACCTCTGCAGTCTTCAGAGGTGGTGACATCCTTGTGAATAAAGATACCAAAGCAGACTTTTTATTTCAAAAACCCACAGAAACAGTAAAATGATTTCTGATTTGGATTAAAATATTTTATGTCTAGGTCTCTTGAAGCACTATAATCAAGGAATAGTTTAAGAATGTTTCAATCCCATCATCAGGGTATATATGCTCATTTGACTTGCACTGAAAGTTGATTTTGGAGTAGGAAATGGCAACTGACTCCAGTATTCTTGCCTGGAAAATTCCATGGACAGAGGAGCCTGACAGGCAGTCCAAGGGGTTGTAAAGAGTCAGACACAACTGAGTGACTGAGTATGTACAAGAGGTAATTTGGAGTAAAGTCCTGCCAAATCAATTCAGTGATCAGCTGCAAGCTAGCATAACAGTCACAATTACTATTTTAGTAGACCTATTACTATTACTATTGCTATTACTATTTTAGTAGACCTAGAGGAGCTTATGCACAAAGATAAAGAATTAATTTTTTTAAAGTCAGATGTCTGAATTAGGTCCTATTTTATGGTCAGACTCTTCTAATCTCCTGTAATTTCTCCATCTAGATGGAAATTCTTCAGATGAAAATAGAGTTTCGAAATGAACTCATGCACCTGCAGGACCATCACTTACACAGATAAAAGCCCATTTCACTGAGCGCTGGGCTTCCCAGGTGGTGCCAGTGGTAAAGAATCCACCTGCAATGCAGGAGCTGCAAGAGACAAGAGTTCAGTCCCTGGGTCCAGAAGCTCCCCTGGAGAAGGAAGTGGAAACCTGTGTCAGTATTCTTGCCTGGAAAATTCCATGGACAGAGGAGCCTGGTGGGCTTCAGTCCGTGGGGTCACAGAGTCAGACACAACTAAGCACACACACAGTCGTGCCTGTTAATGGTGCTCAGAGGTGTGCACTGCACACACGTTCAGAGAAGCTGTTCTCAGCTGCCTTGAGTAGCTCCTGCTCCATAGAACTGCAGCAAAGATCACATGGGTTAATCCATACAAGGCATTTAGACCAAAGCCTGGCACCTAATTAACACTCCATGAGTTTAATACAATATTCTTTATAATATATTTGTCAGAAAACGGTGAGTAGGAGAAAGCTGAGAATAGCAAGAAAAACAGACAAATAAAATTGAAGTCACTGTTCTGACTGGATGGCAAGAGAAGAAAAGAAAGTTGCCAATTGCTTCTCTAATCTGATCAGTGTCAGCTCATGATAAGCATAGAATGGCATCCGTGCTCCATTACTAATGAGCCACATTTCCCTTATGATACAGAAATGCAAAACCAGGGAATAGGAAATCCTCCTGTTCGAGGGGAAAAAGCAAATGACCAAACAGTAAAGCCTGTCGTTGGTGGTCTATCTGGAACTCCATGACTTGGGGAGGTGAGTTTGACCGTGACAGCTAATGGGGAACAGTTTATGATCAGTGCCTATGGCTGGTGTATTACTCACCAAGGGCTGACAAGCCCAACTCTTGACAGTGAAATGAGTGGGGATGATATCAGTCACTCTGTCACTCGAGTTGCAAATCTTCTAGTCAATAGGAAAAACCTAGAAGCAGAAATAGGAAAAGGAGAAGTTGACAGGTTCAGCCATGGCTGGAGGTGCCCTGATAGAAGGTCAGAAAAGTGAAGTGAAGACAGCAGTATTAATGGAGCCAGCCATGAATAAAGGAGGCAGAACTGTCCATGAGCCATACCAGAGGACCTGAAGGGAACACCAGGAGAAAAGCAGGGGCTGGGGTGCTGGAGAAAACTGGATTCAAATCCCAGCTCTACCATTTAATAAATGGCCTTGGGCAAGCTACTTAATATCTCTAAGCCACTATTTATTCACCCATAAAATAAAGATAATAAAATCCACCTCAGAGAGCAGGGTGCAGAAATTTATTAAGATAACGGATAGCACATGTATGCCGCAATGTCTGGCAAGTTGGAGGTATTCAATGAACCTTAATCCCTTTCCAGGAGCTGCCATAAGAGGCTCACAGCCAAGGGAAGTGGGGTGGGAGAGATGCAATTAATTAATTACAAAAAAACGCACTAGACATGAGAACAGACCATCAGGAGGACACAGGGATGTACCCTAGTGCAGCCTGCGTGGAGCAGGAAGCAGCAGAGAAAGAGACACTTGGGAAAGCTAAAGAAAAGATGAGGGTGGGCAATTGAGTTGAAGATAGCCAATCTCAGAGTTGTTCACTTGCTAAGTAGTGTCCTAGTCTTTGTAATCCCATGGACTGTAGCATACCAGGCTTCCCTGTCCTTCACTATCTCCTGGAGTTTGCTCAAATTCATGTCCACTGAGTCAGTGATGCTATCTAACCATCTCATCCTCTGCTGTCCACTTCTTCTTTAGCTTTCAATCTCCCAGAATCAGGTTCTTTCCCAATGAGCCAGTTCTTTATATCAGGTGGAGCTTCAGCTTCAGAATCAGTCCTTCTGATAAATATTCAGGGCTGATTTCCTTTAGAATTGATTGGTTTGATCTTGCTGTGCAAGGGAATCTCAAGAGTCTTCTCCAGCACCACAGTTCAAAGGCATCAATTCTTCAGCACTCAGCCTTTTTTATGGTCCAACCCTATATCCATACATTACTACTGGAAAAACCATAGTTTTGACTATGTGGACCTTAGTCAGAAAAGTGATGTCTCTGCTTTTTGCTAAAAATACACAGTTCAGTTTTGACACAGCTTTCCTCCCAAAGAGCAAGGGCCTTTTAATTTCATGGTTGCAGTCACCATCCACAGTGATTTTGGAGCCTAACAAAATAATATCTGTCATTATTTCCACTTTTTCTCCTCCTATTTGCCATGAAGTGATGGGGCTGAATGCCATAATCTTAGTTTTTTTGAATGCTGAGTTTTAAGCCAGCATTTTCACTCTCCTCTTTCATCCTCAACAAGAGGCTCTTGAATTTCTCTTCGCTTTCCGCCATTAGAGTGGTATCATCTGCATATCTGAGGTTGTTAGTATTTCTCCCAGCAATCTTGATTCCAGCTTGTGATTCATCCAGCCTAGTATTTCACATGATGTACTCTGCATATAAGTTGAATAAAGAAGGTGACAATATATAGCCTTAGCATTTTCCTTTTCCAATTTTGAACCCAATTTTAACTGTTGTTACTTAACCAGCATACAGGTTTCTCAGGAGACAGGTAAAGTGGTCTGGTATTCTCATCTCTTGAAGAATTTTCCATGGTTTCCTGTGATCCCATAGTCAAAGATTTCAGTGTAGTCAATGAAGCAGAAGTATATATTTTTCTGAAATTCCCTTGCTCTCTCTCTAATCCAGTGAATGTTGGCAATTTGGCCTCTGACTCCTCTGTCTTTTCTGAAAGTTCTTGGTTCACATTGCTAAAGACAAGGATTTTGAGTGTAACCTTGTTAGCATGTGAAATGAGCACAACAGTGTGGTAGTTTGAATATTCCTTGGCATTGCCGTTCTTTAGGATTGGAATGCAAATTTAGAGAGCATAAGGCAAATGGTATGTGCCAAGGCCTAGAAACAAGAGACATCACAGAAGAGGCTGTCCTGGGTCTCAGGCCTATCAGAAACAGTACATCACTGCTGATCTCTCCATTCTATCATTCAAAGATCATATAAAGAGAGAGAGAGATAAAGCTCAATAAGTTCAAGTTAACACAGACGAGTCAACTATCCTCTATAATAGACAACTTTTGAACAGATTCTTCAGGAAGCATGGAAAGAACATTGAGGATTAGTATTTACTGTAAAGGAAATCTTCACCCAGGCCTCTTTTCCTCATACTAATTTCTCACAAGGAAGAGAAGCTCTCAATCTAATTCTTGAGAATCTGAGACTTAAAGCCATTTTTTCTGGCTAGTGATCAAAGTCACTGGCTACTGCATATGAGCATCCAACTGTGGAGAGAGCACTCCCACTTCCTGACTCATGGGTTAAACTTCCCAGGGCGGGTCTGTCCTTTTAGACCCCATCCAGGAATCCTGCATCTTGCTTGCCATTCTGACTCTACATGGTTAACACACCTAGCAGGTATATTCAGAGATGCTTCCTAGACAGTCCTTCTACCTTTCTCTAACTGCCTTCACTGCATCTGCTACAACCATGGCAAGAGAGAAAATGATTGGGAAACATTATGGTGGAAAGCCCATTTTGGCAATGCTTGACTATTTGAGATTCAGAGGAGAGGATGGAAGAAGCAAGGACTTCCCTGGTCCAAGCCACGGTCAACTTTTCTCAGAGTGCTGATAAGTGGGATACAGTAACCTAGACACCAGCAGAAAAACAATTTGTCTTTAATTTTTACTATGATGTGTTGCAAACCTATATCCTTCAGTATTTCCAGAGTGAGGAAAATTTAGAGGCATAAATAAGGCACAAAAATCCCACCTTGAAATCTTCAACAGTGATAAGAGCTGAAGTTAGATTTATAAAACACAAGATCAAAGTTCAGTTCAGTTCAGTTCAGTCGCTCAGTCGTGTCCGACTCTTTGCAACCCCATGAATCGCAGCATGACAGGCCTCCTGTCCATCACCAACTCCTGGAGTTCACTCACACTCATGTCCATCGAGTCAGTGATGCCATCCAGCCACCTCATCCTCTGTCGTCTCCTTCTCCTCCTGCCCCCAATCCCTCCCAGCATCAGAGTCTTTTCCAATGAGTCAACTGTTCGCATGAGGTGGCCAAAGTACTGGAGTTTCAGCTTTAGCATCATTCCTTCCAAAGAAATCCCAGGGCTGATCTCCTTCAGAATGGACTGGTTGGATATCCTTGCAGTCCAAGGGACTCTCAAGAGTCTTCTCCAACATCACAGTTCAAAAGCATCAATACTTTGGCACTCAGCCTTCTTCACAGTCCAACTCTCACATCCGTACATGACCACAGGAAAAACCATAGCCTTGACTAGATGAACTTTTGTTGGCAAAGTAATGTCTCTGCTTTTGAATATGCTATCTAGGTTGGTCATAACTTTCCTTCCAAGGAGTAAACGTCTTTTAATTTCATGGCTGCAATCACCATCTGCAGTGATTTTGGAGCCCCCCAAAATAAAGTCTGACACTGTTTCCACTGCTTCCCCATCTATTTCCCATGAAGTGATGGGACCGGATGCCATGATCTTCGTTTTCTGAATGTTGAGCTTTAAGCCAACTTTTTCACTCTCCACTTTCACTTTCATCAAGAGGCTTTTTAGTTCCTCTTCACTTTCTGACGTAAGGGTGGTGTCATCTGCATCTCTGAGGTTATTGATATTTGTCCCAGAAATCTTGGTTCCAGCTTGTGCTTCTTCCAGCCCAGCGTTTCTCATGATGTACTCTGCATATAAGTTAAATAAGTAGGGTGACAATATACAGCCTTGACATACTCCTTTACCTATTTAGAGCCAGTCTGTTGTTCCATGCCCAGTTCTAACTGTTGCTTCCTGACCTGCACACAGGTTTCTCAAAAGGCAGGTCAGCTGGTCTGGTATTCCCATCTCTTGAAGAATTTTCCACAGTTTATTGTGATGAAAGTTAAGAACATGGAAATGATAGAGCAAATATAAGGTACCTATCTATAGAGATTAATCTGAAACCCAGAAAGACAAATGATAATAAACAATAGTTTTGTAGTTAATAATGGTATACTTTAATTGTATGGATAGTCAGCACATGAGTATTAAAAATTTATGATATCTGGTAATATTTAAAGGTTATACAGAAAAATCAACCAATGGATTAATTAATCCATATTTATTTGGCAAGAGAATCTATTCTGAGACCCCTGGGATACTGGAGAACACAGAAACAGACAACAAGAATGTTTGAATACTTCCTAAATACAAGATGTTTTGATAGACATAGGTAATTCAAAATAAAATGTCTTTTCCCTCATGTAACATGGTTGGAAATAAGATTGTTTAGAAACAAGAGTATTCTTTTTGGAGTCAATATACTTCAAGTGCACATAGAGATGGCCAAATGTCTCATATCTTGCTGAACTTAAGTTTTCTCAATTTAGAAAGGGGAAAATAAGTCCCACTTTATGAAGTTGTTGTTAGGATTAAAAGAGGTAATCTACAAACATTTCTGACACTGCCTGGCTTACAATAGCTCAAAATGATGAGATACCCACCTTTGTTTCCCTAGATAGATTAAATTTTACGCATGAGAAAGGCAATGAATAATGCCTTGAAGAACATGGAAAGGGTCACATAAGCAAAGCAGAGAAGTCAGGGCCACAGAACTTGAAAATGCTGGTGCATTTCAAGTGGTAAGGAAAGGATCCTGCAATATTCTGGAAATTGAACTTAGAAGAAATCAGGAGGGATAGTGGGAACTCTTGCCCTTTGGTCCCAACCTCCTTGTGGAAAAGGGACTAACAAGGTAGTTCTTAGAAAGAACTTAGAAAGAACCTGAATTCAGAGGGCCAGAAGAAACAGAAAATTCATATAAACTACCATGACTTATGAGTTTAAGACAGTAATAATCAAGGATGTCTACTATGTGTCTTGACAGAGAGGGCATAGGAAAAAGAGGAAGATGAGAAAGTAAGGAGAAGGAAGAGAAGGATGATTAAAAAGAAGAGCAGGATGAAGAGGAGGGAGGTTAAGAGGAAGAAGAGAAAGGAAAAAAGGAGTACAAGAGGAGGAGAAGGAAGAAGATGGGAAGCTGATTAGTGCCATAGACATCACACCGTAATTTGAAAGGGTAAACTTGAAATGGGTCCATTCAGTTCAACAGTTCCTTCATCACTGATACCATATTGAGCTGCTCCGAGAAACACTTTGCCTTGATATATGAGGTGCTGAAGCTGATTGACAGTGAGAGACTTTATTTTCCTGGGCTCCAAAATCACTGCAGATGGTGACTGAAGCCCTGAATTTAAAAGACTCTTGCTCCTTGGAAGAAAAGCTATGACAAGCCTAGACAGCATATTAAAAAGCAGAGACTACTTTGCCGACAAAGGTCCATCTAGTCAAAGCCATGGTTTTTCCAGTAGACATGTATGGATGTGAAAGTTGGACCATAAAGAAAGCTGAGCACCAAAGAATTGATGCTTTTGAACCGTGGTGTTGGAGAAAACTCTTGAGAGTCCCTTGGACCGCAAGGATATCAAACTAGTCAATCCTAAAGGAAATCAGTCCTGAATATTCATTAAAAGGGCTGATACTATAACTGAAGCTCCAATACTTTGGCCAACTAATGTGAAGAATTGACTCGTTGGAAAAGACCCTGATTCTGAGAAAGACTGAAAGCTGAAGGAAAAGGGATGACAGAGAATGAGATGGTAGGATGGCATCACCGGCTCAATGGACATGAGTTTGAGCAAGCTCTAGGAGTTGGTGATGGACAGGGAAGCCTGACATGCTGCAGTCCATGGAGTCTTGAAGAGTCAGACACGACTGAGCTACTGAACTGAACTGAACTGAACTGAGGCTAATTGTGTGTCTCTGTGTGTTAGTTGCTCAATCATGTCCAACTCTTTGTGACCCATTAGACTGTAGCCTGCCAAGTTCCTCTGTCCATTGAATTCCCCAGGCAAGAATACTGAAGTGGGTTGCCCTTCCCTTCTCCAGAGGCTCTTCCTGACCCAGGGATCGAACCTGTATCTCCTGCATTGGCAGGCAGATTTTTTACCATCTGATCCACCAGGGAAGGTCAGTGAGGCTGATTAGCTAAGTCTATATAATCCAATGCATGAGAACTCAACAAAGATTTAGTCATTTAAAAAGACATTAAGCTTTGGCCAAGGATTTTAAAAATGAATATTCCATGTTGGGGGATGCTAAAGAAGATAATGATTGAAGAAAATCTTTCTATAATTATTGCTCCATATATTGTCACCTTCAAGGGAAAATATACATAAAAAGTAAGAATAATCCCCCATATGGACTTCCAGATCCATTTTTCAAAGTGAGCAACCCAAATATCAGAGCAAAGGAGCATCATTAAGTGATTATAAACTGCAAGCCTTCTAGGGGAACAGCCCCCAGTTCCAGAACAAACATGGAGAACACCGGGGCAAGGTGATCTGGCTCTCCAGGATTTATGGCTCTTAGAGAACACTGCCCAGGCTGGAAGGGATATTCAGAAGTTAGCAAGTACAGTACCCTTCCTCTAGGCCACTTCACTTGCTTTTTCATCATGACGAACTAGCATTTTACATGTAAGGTAGATGTGAAAGCAAAATGAGTGTTACAAATAGGTGATTAGAGCAGGGGACTGGGAGGGGATTGTGTATGTTTCTCCCACTTAGAATCATAAAAACCTCAACTTCATCTCTCTACACTATTTCTCTCTCTCGAGTAATTAGGGTAGCATCTGATACATTTTAGACACTCAGTAAATATTTGTGATGGAAATGAATGAATCCGTATGGGATTTCATACGGAATCCTCCTGGAATTTCACTTCACTTCCTTGAGTTCTGCCAGGAATTTAAGATTCAGTCAGTACCTCTCTGGAACAGAGTTTTAGCCATAGATTTTCTTGATTTCTTTCTTTACAATCTAGATTTTCTAATATTTCTTTTGAAAATGAGGATTTGTGTGTGTGTGTGTGATTGCTGCACACTCCAAAAGGCCAGCTGAAAACTTGACAGCTCTTCCTGTTACAACTTGCAGACAGATTTTAAGTCAAAACATTGACAAGATTTCCTGAATAATAATTTGTTTTGTGGTGAATACAGCATGAATATCAAAGTTGCCTAAATAATGAATAACTTAATTTCTTCAATTAAACCTTCTTTGATGTCACAAGCCTACATGGATCTTTATTTCCTAGACTTCTATAATAAGTTTGTCTGTAACACCTATGGAATACTTGGCTAATTAGTGTCCTATGAAGTGAAAATAGCCCAGTCATGTCTGACTCTTTGTGACCCCATGGACTATACAGTCCATGGAATTCTCCAGGTCAGATTACTGGAGTGGGTAGCCTTTCCCTTCTCCAGGGGAACTTCCCAACCCAGGGATCAAACCCAGGTCCCACACACTGTAGGCGGATTCTTTACCAGCTGAGCCACAAGGGAAGCCCAAGAATACTGGAGTGGGTAGCCTTTCCCTTCTCCAGGATATCTTCCAGACCCAGGAATTGAACCAGGGTCTCCTGCATTGCAGGCAGATTCTTTACCATCTGAGCTTTCAGGGAAGCCCAGTGTCCTATAACTTTTCTAAATATTTACAAAGATATATTTTGATTTCTCAAAAAGCATGGAAGCCCTTGGAGAAGAATTGTAATACTATGCCTCATTAAGTCACACAAAAATTTTTGTGTCATTTTTCAAAGTATGTTATACTAGTGTGTTTTTGTTTGCCCTCAATATAGTTACATATAATAAAACTTTTGAAAATCAATTATCTAGATGATCCAATATAACATGTTGCTAAACATGTGACACTGAAGGAGTAACCAGCTTACCTTCAGAAGGCCATGGTGGATAGTCTTCTCAGACAGGCTAACAGAATCCTGAAGGCCAAAGACAGAGGAGCCAAGCGAAGGCAAAGACAGAGGGCACAGCATCCTTAGAAATCCAGGGAGAGGACTTTACAGTTTGAGCAGGACAAACTGGAGCAAGACAGAAAAAAAGACCTAAAAATAAAAGATTAAACCAATTAGTTCTCTAAAGTTTAGAAAGATGAAGGCTAAAAGGAGAGAAAGCTCAAACCTGCCCTTCAACCATAATTTGGAACAATATGCAATATAAATTGAAAATGTTGTTTAATATGGACCTTTCTGGAGAATGTTTAGAAAATCCAGTAGACTGTCTGACATATTTTTACCCAAATTTGTTTGAGTACTAGGGAGAGGCTCACCAACTTCATTTCAACTTGGGCTACTTTAGTTATTAGACATTTTTTTTCCTTTTTTGAAATAATATGGCCTCCTCAGTTCTACTGGCTTCAGTTCTGTCTTTAGGGATTAGTAAATATAGTTTCACAAACTAATAATTACCAAAAACCTTATGGAGAATGAAAATGTTCTCCAGAAAGGTCCATATCATACAACATTTTCAATTTATATTGCATATTGTTCCAAATTATGGTTGAAGGGCAAGTTTGAGAAACTTTTCTCTGTCTCTCCATCAGAATATTAAGGAGTTATTTCTAGTTGAAGTAGAATGCTGCCATGTTTGCTGTGTAATTCAACTCCATGTTGCAAGACCTTTGACTTACAAAGAACTTTTGTTTTAATACATAATAAATACTGAAAAAATAATCAACAAAGGTAAACTGAAAAAGGCTAACATTTCACACAGCAAAATTAAAAGAAAAGTTGACTAAAAATTTGACTGAAAAATTGACATCAATGTTAATACGTTTCAAAACTACAAAAATCAACCCAGGAAAATTAGACATAGTAGAAATAATCTTTGCAAAATAAGACAGAATGGTTGAAACTTCATTATGGGAAAATGTATTATTGACTAAAAATTGACAAAGGAATCTAATTTTCTTGCCCAAATTTTGATCTGGAAAATCTGATTCAGGAAAATTGGACACAGTAAAAAAAATTTAGACTGACAGAAGCAAGACTGTTTTTTTATAGCTGATTGATGAAAAAAAATCATTACTGTAAGTTTTATGCATGGAGATTTGATCCTGAAGAAAATTATATTAATTAAAAAAATTAAATTGGGGATAAAAAAGAAAATAGTAAATGGCTTAACTGCCATCTATCAAAAAATTGATCAAGATGTTAAATTGTCTTGTGTCACTCTCAAAAGGGTTTCTAATTGAAATTTTATTGATTAGAACCAATCATTGTTGATATAGTTCTGATCTTCTAACATTGAGTTCAAATATCATCATTGTCTAATGTTGGGGTCCAAAAAGCACTGGGTTAACTACATTATTCTTAAAAAAAATACCAAAAATTCATATCTTTATGAATAAATAGGCTTCTAGAAAAGTTTAGACAAACACAAGATTAATCCAACTTCCATATTAAGGGAATGTTGGGGTCTTTGTTGTCAAATTCTTGTTCAGAAACAGAAGGCTCTATTAAAGGGGCATTTCTTTAATATTTTGGAGATATATAATATTTCTCCAGTTGGCCTCTATAATATTCTGTTATTTCAGTGCAAAGACAATTAATAAATATATATTTCTTGTGTATCTACTTTGTAACAGATAGTTGGTCAGTTTTGTTTGACCCCTTGCAAACCCATGTACTGCAGCACACCAGGTTTCCTTGTCCTTCACTATCTTCCAGAGCTTGCTCAAACTCCTGCTGATCTAGTCGGTGATGCCATCCAACCACCTCATCCTCTGTCATCCCCTTCTCCTGTCTTCAATCTTTCTCAGCATCAGGGTCTTTTCCAGTGAGTCAACTCTTCACATCATGTGGCCAAAGTATTGGAGCTTCAGGTTCAGCATCAGTCCTTCCAATGAAGAGTTGGTTGATTTCCCTTAAGATTGACTGGTTTGATCAGGTTGCTGTCCAAGGGACTCTCAAGAGTCTTATCCAGCCCCACAATTTGAAAGCAGCAATTTTTTGGTGCTCAGCCATCTTTATGGTCCAACTCTCATATCCATACATGACTATTGAAAAAAATCATATCTGTGACTTTGTGGACTTTTGTCAGCAAAGTGATGTCTGTGGTTTTTAATAGCTATCTCAGTTTGCCATAACTTTTCTTTCAAGGGAGAAGTGTCTTTTAATTTCATGGCTGCAGCTAACCATCCACAGTGATTTTGGAGCCTAAGAAAATAAAATCTGTCAGTGTTTCCACTGTTTCCCTGTCTATTTGCCAAGAAATGATGAGACCAGATGCCATGATCATTTTTTGAATGTTGAGTTTTAAACCAGTTTTTTCACCTCATCAAGAGGATTTTTAGCTCCTCTTTGCTTTCTGCTACTAGGGTAGTGTCATCTGAATATCTGAGGTTATTGATATTTCTCCCAGCAATCTTGATTCTAGCTTGTGCTTCATCCAGCTCAGCATTTCACATGATGTACTCTGCATATAAGTTAAATAAGCAGAGTGACAATATACAGCCTTGACATACTCCTTTCCCAATTTGAAACAAGTCTGTTGTTTCATTTCCTGTTCTACCTGTTGCTTCTTGACCTGCTTGCAGGTTTCTCAGGAGGCAGGTCAGATGGTCTGATATTCCCATGTCTTTAAGAATTTTCCAGTTTGTTGTGATCCACAGTCAAAGGCTTTAGTGTAGTCAATGAAGCAGAAGTAGATATTTCTCTGAAAAACCCTTGCTTTTTCTATAATCCAGTGAATGTCAGCAATTAGATCTCTGGTTCCTCTGCCTTTCCTACATCCAGCTTATACATCTGGAAGTTCTCTGCTCCTGTACTGTTGAGGCTTGCTTCAAGGATTTTGAGCATTACATCACTAACATGTGAAATGAGTGCAGTTGTGCAGTAGTGTGAACATTGTTTGGCATTGCCTTTCTTTGGAACTGGAAAGAAAAACTGATCTTTCCGGTCATGTGGCCACTGCTGAGTTTTCTAAGTTTGCTGGCATACTGAGCGCAGCACTTTAACAGCATCTTATTTTACGCCCACTTGACTTCACACTCCACGATATCTGACTCTAAGTGAGTGATCACACCATCATGGTTATCCGGGTCATTAAGACTTTTTTTCACAGTTCTTCTGTGTATTCTTGCCACCTCTTCTTAATATTTTCTGCTTCTGTTAAGTCCATACATTTTCTTCCTTTATTGTGCCAACCTTTGCATGAAATGTTCCCTTGGCATTTCTAATTTTCTTGAAGTGATCTGTAGCAGATACTGTAATACTAAAGGCTGATGGTATTAGAAGAGGCAGAGGAACCAGAAATCACATTTCCAACATCCATTGGATCATAGAAAAAGCAAGAGAGTTCCAGAAAAACATCTACTTCTGCTTTATTGACTAGACCAAAGCCTTTGACTGTGTGGATCACAACAAGCTGTGGAAAATTCTTCAAGAGATGGGAATACCAGACCACCTTACCTGCCTTCTGAGAAATCTGTATGCAGGTCAAAAAGTAACAGTTAGAACTAGACATGGAACAAAAGACTGGCTCCAAATTGGGAAAGAAGTACGTCAAGGCTGGATACTGTCACCTTGCTTATTTAACCTATATGCAGAGTACACCATGTGAAATGCTGAGCTGGATGAAGCACAAGCTAGAATCAAGAGTGCCCAGAGAAATATCAATAACTTCAGATATGCAGATGGTACCACCCTTATGGCAGAAAGCAAAGAAGAACTAAAGAGTTCTTGATGAACTCTTTCATCAAAAGAGTTGATGAAAGTGATGAAATGAAAAAATGAAAGAGGAGAGTGAAAAAGTTGGCTTAAAACTTAACATTCAAAAGATTAAGATCATGGCATCTGGTCCTATCACTTCCTGGCAAATTGATGGGGAAACAATGGAAACAGTGAGAGACTTTATTCCTTTGGGCTCTAGAATGACTGCAAAAGGTGACTGCAGCCATGAAATTAAAAGATGCTTGCTCCTTGGAAGAAAAGCTATGACCAACCTAGACAGCTTATTAAAAAGCAGAGACATTACTTTACTGACAAAGGTCCATAGAGTCAAAGCTGTGGTTTTGCCAATAGTCATGTATGGATGTGAGAGTTGGATTATAAAGAGAGCTGAGGGCCGATGAATTGATGCTTTTGAACCGTGGTGTTGGAGAAGACTCTTGAGAGTCCCTTGGACTGCAAGGAGATCAAACCAGTCAATCCTAAGGGAAATCCGTCCGGAATATTCATTGGCAGGACTGACACTGAACCTGAAGCTCCAATACTTTGGCCACCTGATGCAAAGAACTGACTCTTTGAAAAAGAGCCTGATGCTGGGAAAGATTAAAGGCAGGAGGAGAAGAGGATGACAGAGAATGAGATAATTGGATGGCATCATTGAGTCAATGGACATGAGTTTGAGCAAGCTCCAAGAGTTGGTGAAGCTCCTGACGTGCTGCAGTCCCTGGGGTCACAACTGAGCGACTGAACTGAACTGATGGTATACAGAGTCATTTAGACTTGTCTGTGTCCTTGGAGTTTATTCTGAAGCCTGCTCCACAGAGAAACTAAAAGAGATACCCATAAGATAACCCAAACTCAGAGATGTCCCTAATCAGGTCATAGTGTTTGAGCTTGCTCCCATCAACTCTCTTGTAAGAATAAAACCCATGCCAGTGAGCATCAAGAATGTTGACAAATTAGACTGACATTTGACAAACTGTATTTACTTAAAGCAAGGGTTAATTTTATATGTCAACTTAAAAGAGCTAACAGATGCTGAGATAACTGTTAAAACATTATTTCTGGGAGTGTCTGTGAGGGTGTTTCAAGAAGAGAGTAGCATTACATGGGCAGACTGACTAAAGAAGATTGTCTTCATGAATGCAAGTAGATGTCATCCCATCCAGGAAGTGCCTGAATAGAACAAAAGAGCAGAGAAAGAATGAATTTCTTTCTGCTTGAGCTGGTCTGTCCATCTCGTCTGTATCTATCCCTCATGGATAGACAAACAGGTAGACATCATAAAGGTTCTACTTATTTGGAGAAATCTGACTAGTATACTCAAACAAAGAATGCAAAAATCACCCAGAAAAAGTAACCACGTTCAGAACCCAGGACAAGATCCCAGCAGGTCAGACATGCTCAGCAGAGTCACACCTGCACACTGACTACAGGCTGAAAACCAGCACGATGCAGACACTCACTCAAACAGTCTTCATGTGTCTCTGTCACTTTTCCATAATATTGGGCTGGTCCAAATACATTTTGAACTCAGCACCATGGAACCAGTACAAGGGTCCTTTGCACAGGTATCTCTTATCACACTAACAGAGAGCTATAAGGCCTTTCTCAGAAGCTGTCAGTGACCCAAGGAGAGAAAGAAATTACACACAAGTCTCATTGCTATAAAGTCTCATGGGAAGATTGCCAGTCATCCCTCATTATCCATTCTCACCTTCGTGTGCTGTGTGTTGGGTGCTAAGTCACTTCAATAGTGTTCAACTTTTTATGACCCCCTGGACTGTAGGCCACCAGGCTCCTCTATCCATGAAATTCTCCAGGCAAGAATACTGGAGTGGGTTGCTGCGCCCTTCTCCAGGGGATCTTCCAGACACAGGGATCATACCTGCATCTCCTGAGTCTCCTACATTGGCAGGTACGTTCTTTACCTCTAGTGCCACCTGGGAAGCCCCTCACCTTCTTATCTGATAATTAAATTATTAACTGGGCAATTGGCCTTCTAGGTAGGACTATCTTTCCCAACCACAAGATAAAGTCTGATCAACAGAACATTAGTTTAATTGATGTTGGTGATTTATTTCTGGATTGTGACCTTAAGGAAACAGTAAAACCCTTCCCTATAAAAATAATAAGAATATAGACAGCTGGCTTGAAATATGTGGACGAAGGAGACATCCTTTCAGGGAAGGGGGTGCACATAATCTCTCTCAATAACATTTCTCTTTTTTTTTTTTTTTCTAATTTTATTTTATTTTTAAACTTTACATAATTGTATTAGTTTTGCCAAATATCAAAATGAATCCACCACAGGTATACATGTGTTCCCCATCCCAAACCCTCCTCCCTCCTCCCTCCCCATACCATCCCTCTGGGCCGTCCAGTGCACCAGCCCCAAGCATCCAGCATCGTGCATCGAACCTGGACTGGCAACTCGTTTCCTACATGATATTTTACATGTTTCAATGCCATTCTCCCAAATCTTCCCACCCTCTCCCTCTCCCACAGAGTCCATAAGACTGTTCTATACATCAGTGTCTCTTTTGCTGTCTCGTATACAGAGTTTCAATAACATTTCTCAACCACATAAATTTTCCCCAAACATTCCAGACACCTTGTTGGTTTGTGAGCATTCAAAACTTCCAAATACGTTTGGACCTTCATGGGAGAGAGAAACTGAATTCCATATTCTTTGAACCAATGCTATCTGAAGCCCTTGTTAGAACTAAATTGATAGTGAAATAAATTGAGCCATATGTTTTTGTTTTTAATAGCAATGATTACACCTAAAGAAGATCTTTGCATAAGTAAGAATACAGTACAAGAGGTCCACATTTGCACCATCTTGTCCGTATGCCATCTGACAGAGGATCCCAGATGTAACTTTAGAATTTAACAAACTTCATCGTTTGCACAAGTCACTTAGAATGGACTGTTTAGATCATCAGATTTCTAATTAAATTATTTTGTGCTTAATAGGGACTAAAAAATCTTCAGAAAAATAATACATTTTGACTCAGATTTTACTGGATAAAATTTAATCTTTAACAAATTGGAAAATACTCCACAACCTAGTTATACAACAAGGCCATGATTTTAAACACCAATAATTGTTATGCTATGAACAGTAGGGCTCTAATTTTTAAATAACAAAAGAGTGATGGAGAATAGAGTCTCTCCTATAGTCTGCATTTGTTAAAAGTGCTAGTTCATCAAGCACTTATTCAGCACCTGCTGGCTCCCACATCTGGTTTCACCACTTCACTCCTATACAAACTTGTGCAGCCTGCCCCTTTTTCTGACTTTCTGATTTTTCATGGGGAAAAAAAAAAAAAGATGGGGAGAGAACTCTGGGCTGTAGCTATTCTTCGAAAGGCCTTGATTCTAAGAATGGGACCTTGTCACAGGAAAATGACTCCTGTCACTGCCTTGACTTACTCCTCTTTTTCTGCAGGCAACTCATGCTAGAGCCAGATGTCTGCAGTTGGAGCTATCTCCCAGAAGCAACATCCCGTAACTGCTCCTCCACAGCTTCTTTAACAACTTGAGTTGACAACAATTGTGTTGCCTCAGGGCCTTTTCCATGCTGAGGATATCAATGTGGTATCTGAGCCATCAGCCCTGACTGGACATTAACATCTTATAATGTGTGCTCTTGGAAAAAAGAAACTTGAATTCCAAAATCCCTCCCTCTGTTAGAGAAATTGTTTGCCTATCATTCTGCTGATCTCCAAATATAGCCTTTCCAGGGTGCCCAGCCTCTTCCCCACATTCCAACAGGGCGGAGGTGGCTGTCTACTCTGCCAGGGCTGTGTTCATCTGGCCATGGTGAGAAACGTGGTGGGTTAATTAGATACTTCAGGTGGGATGATAAGCCTGCTGCTTAAGATAAAACAAATTTGTGGATGAGTTAATCAGATTCCTCTGTTCAGTTTAGGATTCAGTTCAGAAGGTAAGCATACACACATGGATGTCCGGGATCCATCCAGGCCAGAACTCTGCTTCCAGGAGTTTCCCTGTGGGGCACCTGGAGGGCAGTGTAACATTCACATGGTGTAACAGTGTGACCAAAGCTCAGCATTCCTGGGATAACAGGTTAGAGAGCTGTAATTCATTAATTAACCCAAGCTGTTTTAAATATACACATATTTTTGAAAATGATATCTTTGGAATTCCGTTCCACCACTTATTATCTAGGAAAATTTTGACAAACTACTTGATTTCTGATTTCACACCTGAAATGGAGATAGTCACATGGTTATCTTACAAAGATTAAATGAGCTACTGTGTGTAAAAAGCCTAAAACAGTGTTCTCAGTTAGCATTGCATATTTTTTTATTAGTGTAAGATAACAACTTCCAAGTGCATAAGCATGAAAGGAAGTGTATGATGTCATAGGCTTTGAAGTCAGACAGACCTGACTTGGAGTCAAGGCTCTGGTACTTTTAACTACATGATTTAAGTCATTCTGCTTAACCCTCCTGAGTCATGGTTGCTGGATCTGAAAATGAGGGTACTAATGGCTATGTTAGAAAGTTGTGGGAAATATATGCGCAATATCAGACAAGTAGCATATACCAGGAGATCCACTTACCCTTTAGCTTCCCTTAGGAGAAGCAGTCTGAGCTTCACTGTAGAATAAGTGTGGCTTATGAAGTTGGAAACACCTTTTCTAGGATGCAAGGATAGCATTCCTCAGAAGATACTGTTCAAAATGACATTCACATTCAACTAAACAGAGTTTTTGTTTCCCCAATTGGAAACAATTTTAAAGGTCCTAGTAATAAATGGAATTTAGCTATTACTAGAGTTTTTTGTGATTCTCTCTAAGGCCTACTGATGTCAAAAAGAAAACTAAAAGGATAAATCAGAACAATTAAATGGGACTTTAGAATGGAAATTAGGAAATTCAGCAGCAGCACAAACCAGATAAAAGATAACCCAGATGTGAAGCCTATGGTTGATGAGCAGAGGTGTTACTGTAGTGCCGGTTTTACCTCCCTTACCTGCATAACTTGTCCTCTTCCAGCCAACTTCTGATGAAGACCTGCATGTTCTAAAGAAGAAGCCAATATCCCTAAACTTTAAAGACATCAGCAAAAGCATTTCCCAACTTAACCATTAAGTTTAATTCCTGAAAGGAAAATAAAAATAAACACTAAATGGCATGAACTTAGAGGACCAGGATCTGAAACTTTTAGGCATGTGAGACTCAAGGGAAAACAAAGACCACTAGATAAGAACTTGAGATCTTTTCTGATTGCTTACTTCCCCCACTTAAATATGATATAAGTAGATTAAAGACCAAATATAAAAACAAAGCAACAAATAACACTGAAAAAATACACAGAAGAACATTGGAGTAAGAAAGATTCTCCTATGTAAGACCAAACCTAGAAAGGATAAAGGAGAACATTATAATTCATCAGATCAGATCAGATCAGATCAGTCGCCCAGTCGTGTCCGACTCTTTGTGACCCCATGAATCGCAGCACGCCAGGCCTCCCTGTCCATCACCAACTCCCGGAGTTCACCCAGACTCACGTCCATCGAGTCAGTGATGCCATCCAGCCATCTCATCCTCTGTCATCTCCTTCTCCTCCGGCCCTCAATCCCTCCCAGCATCAGAGTCTTTTCCAATGAGTCAACTCTTTGCATGAGGTGGCCAAAGTACTGGAGTTTCAGCTTTAGCATCATTCCTTCCAAAGAAATCCCAGGGCTGATCTCCTTCAGAATGGACTGGTTGGATATCCTTGCAGTCCAAGGGACTCTCAAGAGTCTTCTCCAACACCACAGTTTAAAAGCGTCAATTTTTTGGCACTCAGCCTTCTTCAAAGTCCAACTCTCACATCCATACATGACCACTGGAAAAACCATAGCCTTGACTAGATGAACTTTTCTTGGCAAAGTAACGTCTCTGCTTTTGAATATGCTATCTAGGTTGGTCATAACTTTCCTTCCAAGGAGTAAGCGTCTTTTAATTTCATGGCTGCAGCCACCATCTGTAGTGATTTTGGAGCCCAGAAAAATAAAGTCTGACACTGTTTCCACCATTTCCCCATCTATTTCCCATGAAGTGCTGGGACCGGATGCCATGATCTTCGTTTTCTAAATGTTGAGCTTTAAGCCAACTTTTTCACTCTCCACTTTCACTTTCATCAAGAGGCTTTTTAGTTCCTCTTCACTTTCTGCCATAAGGGTGGTGTCATCTGCATATCTGAGGTGATTGATATTTCTCCCGGCAATCTTGATTCCAGCTTGTGTTTCTTCCGGTCCAGCGTTTCTCATGATATACTCTGCATATAAGTTAAATAAGCAGGGTGACAATATGCAGCCTTGATGTACTCCTTTTCCTATTTGGAACCAGTCTGTTGTTCCATGTCCAGTTCTAAGTGTTGCTTCCTGACCTGCATACACATTTCTCAAGAGGCAGATCAGGTGGTCTGGTATTCCCATCTCTTGAAGAATTTTCCACAGGTGATTGTGATCCACACAGTCAAAGGCTTTGGCATAGTTAATAAAGCAGAAATAGATGTTTTTCTGGAACTCTCTTGCTTTTTCTATGATCCAGCGGATGTTGGCCATTTGATCTCTGGTTCCTCTGCCTTTTCTAAAACCAGCTTGAACATCAGGAAGTTCACAGTTCACATATTGCTGAAGCCTGGCTTGGAGAATTATGAGCATTACTTTACTAGTGTGTGAGATGAGTGCAATTGTGCAGTAGTTTGAGCATTCTTTGGCATTGCCTTTCTTTGGGATTGGAATGAAAACTGACCTTTTCCAGTCCTGTGGCCACTGCTGAGTTTTCCAAATTTGCTGGCATATTGAGTGCAGCACTTTCACAGCATCATCTTTCAGGATTTGGAATAGCTCAACTGGAATTCCATCACCTCCACTAGCTTTGTTCGTAGTGATGCTTTCTAAGACCCACTTGACTTCACATTCCAGGATGTCTGGCTCTAGGTGAGTGATCATACCATCGTGATTATCTGGGTCGTGAAGATCTTTTTTGTACAGTTCTTCTGTGTATTCTTGCCATCTCTTCTTAATATCTTCTGCTTCTGTTAGGTCCATACCATTTCTGTCCTTTATCGAGCTCATGTTTGCATGAAATGTTCCTTTGGTATCTCTGATTTTCTTGAAGAGATCCCTAGTTTTTCCCATTCTGTTGTTTTCCTCTATTTTTGCATTGATCGCTGAAGAAGGCTTTCTTATCTCTTCTTGCTATTCTTTGGAACTCTGCATTCAGATGTTTATATCTTTCCTTTTCTCCTTTGCTTTTTGCTTCTCTTCTTTTCACAGCTATGTGTAAGGCCTCCCCAGACAGCCATTTTGCTTTTTGCATTTATTTTCTATGGGAATGGTCTGTCATATGACTACATCATACAACTTGTACACTTTCATAAGACAAAGATACACAAAGTTAGAAGACAAATCACAGACTTTAAGTGACAACAATAAGTTGCAAAGTGTTACCTCAAGAGATGGGAGAAAAAATAGAGCAAGGAGGTAAAAGAAACTTGAAACTATGGCTCTATATTATTTTTGATCGTTTGAATTTTGTGCCACCAGTATATACTTTAAAGGGAAGAGGGAAGAAGACTGGAAAGAAAGAGGAACAGGAGGGAAAGGCAGGCAAAGTCTTGTCCAGGAACTGAAAAACTGAGTCCATGAGTAAAGAAACTATAGATCAGATTTAGGGAAAAAGAAGAACATGACTGAACCTTGATAGAGAATTGAAATCCTGACACCACCACTTACAAGCTATGTAAACTTAGAAAAATTCATTCAATCCTTTCTAAGCCCCAAACTTCTTTACTAAATAATGAAGATAATAGTTTAATTTTTAGAGTTATTAAAAGGGTAAAATAAAATGCAATATGTAATCTCCTAAACATAGTGCTTAAAACATACCATGTCTTAAATAAATAAGAAAGTTTTTTAATCTTTCTCTTTAAAAAAATGGGAAAAGGGGCATTCGAGAGAATGAAAGGATAGAAGGCAATTCAGGTGACAAGGACAGTGAACAGATCAAGCTAAATAAAACTTGAGGCTGATTTAAGGTGTAGTCAGAGAATTATAAGGGAAAATCTGAGCTGATTATATGCAAATATGCACATTTTAACTAATCCTTTGTTTCCATGCAGCTCAGACGTGTTCAACCAAGGTACACAGCTGTGTTATATAAGGGGTAGTTGCAGAGCTGCAGGGTGCTGAGCACACAGCATTCTTGATTAAGAGGAAAAATCAAATTTCTTCTCTTCTAATATACAAATCAGTGCTTATGGCATTCCTTGGTTTCTGGCCACCTAGCAATAATATAGCAAATTTCAAATCTAGGTGTTCTGAAAGAGACATAGTCCAAGGGGAGAAGGATGCACTTGAAAACCCATTAGAAACACATGCAGAGTGTCCTTTGAAGTCTCAGCTCCCCCACCCCCATGTTCTGCCTGAGTGTAAGACCTTATTCCAAAAGGTTGAACAAAAAAGGAAGATAGACTAATGATTAAAAAAAAAAAAAAAATCAAATACAGCCTTGCCCCGATAGCCCACCCATCATACTTTCAAATAAGCTGATCACTTACAGTAGAGGTTATTTAGAACAAAGTGGAGCTCCAGAGTCCATTTATTTGAATGCATTTCCATTTCAATCACCCTGCTTCAGAAGTCGCCTCTCCTTCCTGTCACGTAAGGTGAACAGATGTGATTTTAAGGACTTACTTCACGAACTCCTCCTCTGAAGAAAAAAAAAAAAAAAAACAAAGTTGTCCGGATAGAGAATTTTTTTTAACCTCATTTGGGGCATAAGATTCAAAAATGAGTTCATTTCTGATCCTATTCTTGTGAGGGCATCATATTAGTTGCCTTTCAATATCCTTAGTCATAGGTTCTTAGATGAGTGAGTTTTCCTCCACTCTGTGCATAAATAGATTAAAGTTGTCTGTTCAAGTGAGGAAGCAGAGATCAAAAAGATTTTTTTGAGATTTTTTCATTTCACTTGGCATAATCATGGGTATACAAAGGAGTCCCTCTAACAGGGGTGGTCCATCAATTGAAGTTACTTTTCCCAAAACAGGAGATGATGGATGAATCTGAAGAGAACAACTGCATAGCTCCTTGTGCAATAAGTACTCTTGTGACAAAAAAGCTTTTTATTCAAATGATTAACCAATACCAGGGTTGGTATCTATCCTGAGACTAACTATGAATAGAGATACTATACACAGAATATTTAGCATTCATTCTTCATTTCCAGTGTATTATAAGAAGCAGTAGCAACACTGAAAAGCAAGATACAAGAAAAAATTGTGCCACAAATTTTCACCTTTCCTACCACTTGAGCACTTATTCTTTTATGCACTGGGATCCCTGGACACTCTGAGGGAATATAGTACTCCTGCATTCCCTCTGAAAAGATAAAGCACACACACCCTCAACAAAATATAAAGCTATTCTGAACAAACCAGAAATAAACCAGGTGCAGCTGTGAGGGCAAGGAGCATATGGGAATTCTCTGTAATTTCCACTCAATTTTGCTGTGAGCCTAAAAATGCTCTAAAATTTTTTTAATTAAATAGATATACAGATATATAGATGTGGAGATAATAGGCAGAGAGTCATAGAAAGTTTCCTAGAAGAGGCAGACTTTGATTTGGGACTTAAGATACACTTAGTGAAAGCAGAGAACTATAATGAACAAAGGCCAGGAGTCCGGAATGTTTGGACTTCAGAGAAACCATCATTATTCTGTCAAAAGGAGCATGCTGGAAAATACTTTCAAATAAGTCTGAAGAGTGAAGTAACTAGGAGGTAATGTCCTTGTTTTAAAATTATAACCTCAATCATCTCACTAATTTATGCTATAGCATGCCTACTTAATAGAGTCAAAATGCAGGTCTAATTAATGAGGTTGAATCTCTGAGAATCAAAGCATATGATTTCAGAAAGTTTGGTAGTGACCTGGCGCCATATAATTCACCTTAGAGTCCTGGTGACCTGCCAGCCTGAGAGATCTCTAGCCCTATGGCACTGAATATACTCAACAATCCAAGGACTAAGGAAACAGGGTAGCTTTTCAGGAAAAAAGAAATCCTGAATCCTGTGGAATTTTTTCCTGGAGAAAGGAGTTCAAGGGGAGAGGTGCCAGGAGCAACTGAAGCAAACAGGAGGAAAAAAAAAAAACCTCATGCAATGGTAATTTGAAGGGTAGGAGGGAGGCTTGTGCATTTAATTATGATAACATCAGTTCATCAGGAAAGTTAAACTCAACAAGAAAGTCCTTAATCATTAACACTGCCATTCCAGAAATGTGCCTTCTCTCACATGTGTTTGATAGATTCTGGGTGACAGAGCCTGCAGACAGGACTTGTGAGTCCTGCGGCTTGGAACCCCTAAGAACCCCTGAATATGGTGTCTGTGTGTCTGTGTGTGTCTGCCTGTGTCTATGTGTGTGGTGTGAGTCTTTGCAGGATGTATATTTGTTTTCACTTTTGCTTCTCACCCTCCATCCTTGAAAATTCTTCCTTCTTGTTCCCTAAAATAAATCAGCAATGCCCAGTTTGCGCCACATTTTCTCCTCCCAGTACTTTCTGCTTGCTTTTGTCCCTGAAGGGTTTAGTCATCTTCACTCTCTGCTTCTAAAGGGTGGGCGGGGGTGGGGTGGGGGGCATATTATTGAAAACCATTTCTCCAGCCTTTGTCTTCTTCCAGCAAGCCCCTCCACCCCTTTCATCTAACCTCAGAATAGAAGTTTCTAAACCCTTCGGAGAGGTTGAGAGGTAGTTAGAGGCCACCCACCTGGCCCAGATCCCCGCAGCCAGGACCCATGCCATCGAAGAGGTCAGGCTTTAATTGGTCTCTTGTTGACTCCTGCCACTTCTTCCCTCCTTGCCAGCCAAGCACCTGGCAGGCAGTTCACCAGACACGTGGATATTCACCTCCTCAGGCTTGCGATCCGCTGCTCTAAATCAACCGCCCTCTCCTGTGCCCTTCTCACTTCTCCCAGCACACAGTCTTGAAAAATATCCTAGCGATTTAGCATTTAAATTGGAAGCATTTATTCTAACACCCACACGAAGCTATGGAGACCGGCTGGTAGGGCTAGGGAGGGAACTGTGGGAAATAGTAAAAGTCCCAAAAGAGGTGAAAATAATTGTATATCACCCAAGAAAACAATGAAATGGGGGATTGAAGGAAAGTAAGTAAGCCTTATTGCAAGGGAAAAGTTCTAACTAAGAGTCCGTGAAACTGCGGGATTACTTCCCTGGGGAAATGGTAAGACCTGCATCCATGGAGTTGTCAAAGACTAACCCAGCAAAGCACACAAAATAAACCATGAGACATTCCACACAAAAGGCCGAATTTTGTCAGCACATGGTAATGGCAGATTTCCCAGTTTGGACATCTGTTCTTAGAGTTTGACCAGAGGAAAAAACTACTATTGACTTTTCTGTACACTTGATGAGGACTCCCTGAAACTTGTGAGATGGCAAAAAGTGGCATTCTGCCATCTTCCAAAAATACATTTCTATAACAGAGTCTTGGTTTATCACAGAATCACAGGTCTTTGCTAGGTCTTCACTTTATTTGAACCTATAAGACATTTGACAGTTAACTGCATCTTGTCTTGTACCATCTTTTCCATGACATATGTCTCACTTGTATGTCCTTAGTGATTTGTGTTTCTGACCTCTGTTGCTAGCTAGTAAGTTCTCTGAGGTCGGAGACCACTTGATTTCTCAAAACTTTCAGCATTGGATCTTCTATGTAGTAGGCAATCGTAAATATGCCCCCAAAGTGTAATCATCAAATACTACTATAAATTCAATTAAGTATGTCATTGTCCACGGAAAGTCTCTCAGAGAGGGTGCTAAGAAATGTGAGTCATCACCTCATCTAATTTTCTGAATGGTCTAATAGGTATTATTGTTCCCACTTTACAGAAGAAGAGACTGAAGCTTAGAGAAATAAGAAAAGTAAAAAGAATAACAAACTCATCTGAAGTCTCCCAGTTAGTAAGTGACAGAGTCAAAATCCAAACTTACCCCATGCTTTTGCTCCAGCTCTGAAGGCCAGGGAATGAAAATTTATTATTGTAAAGCATTAGCTAACTTCTTTGAAGGCTGTGCAGTGGGTTTGGGCTAAGTGCTTTCTCTGTGTTAGCTAGCATGGGATGCAAGCACATAAAGTACAATCTTTTACAGATGAGAAGACTGATACACAGAGACATCAAAGAATAAGGCCATGCAACCAGTAGGGAGGAAAGCTGGGATTTGCACCCCACTGGTCTCATTCTGGTGCCCATGCTCTTTATTATTTAATTAACATCACCATTCAGGAGAAGGAAATGAAAATTCAAAAAGAAAATCTAGGGCCATCTAGCCACATACCACTTTCACCACAGCATAATTTACTAATTCAATAATTGTTTAGTAGAACTGACTTTCCATCAAATTTCATTTAATGTTTATTCCTAGTCCAGAAAACATTCACCCAAATACATCAAGACAAGTCAACACTGCTCTTGTACCTTTCTTGAGTTCCAACATAGCAATATTCAAAGTGTTTCTTGGTGAGGAAAGTAATGCCACTGCCCAGGAACCCCCTGCAGGAACTGGTGATGAGGCAGAGCAAAGCTGTCGCTAAAGTCTTGGGCACAGAGTTTGCAGAAGATGTGGAACGGAAAGTGTGTAAACAGAAATTCCATACTTGAAGTTTCCATGATTCAAAAAAACCACAAAGCCTTTGTACCAAAGTTTCTACCATTCACAATTTATGTCATTAATATTCATTCCTTACAGAGAAAACTAATAATACAAGATAATATACACTAGAAGTTCAGTTCAGTTCAGTCGCTCAGTCATGTCTGACTCTGTGACCACATGGACTGCAGCATGCCAGGTTTGGAGCTTGCTCTAACTCATGCCCATCAAGTCGGTGATGCCATCCAACCATCTGTCATCCCCTTCTGTCATCCTCTGTCATCCCCTTCTCCTCCTACCTTCAATCTTTCCCAGTATCAGGGTCTTTTCAAATGAGTCTATTCTTCTCCTCAAGTGGTCAAAGTATTGGAGTTTCAGCTTCAACATCAGTCCTTTCAATGAACACCGAGGGTTGATCTCCTTTAGGATGGACTGGTTGGATCTCCTTGCAGATCAAAGGACTCTCAAGAGTTTTCTCCAATACCACAGTTCAAAAGCATCAATTCTTCAGCCCTCAGCTTTCTCTATGGTCCAACTCTCAGATCCATACATGACTACTGGAAAAACCACAGCTTTGACTAGACAGACCTTTGTCGGCAAAGTAATGTCTCTGCTTTTTACTATGCTGTCTAGGTTGATCATAGTTTTTCTCCCAAGGAGAAAGTGTCTTTTAATTTCATGGCTGCAGTCACCATCTGCAGTGATTTTGGAGCCCAAGAAAATAAAGTCTGTCACTGTTTCCATTGTTTCCACATCTATTTGCCAGGAAGTGATGGGACCATATGCCATGATCTTAATCTTTTGAATACTGAGATTTAAGCCAGCTTTTTCACCCTCCTCTTTCACTTTCATCAAGAGGCTCTTTAGTTCTTCACTTTCTACCATAACGGTGGTGTCATCTGCGTATTTGAGGTTATTGATATTTCTCCTGACAATCTTAATTCCAGCTTGTGCTTCATTCAGCCCAGCATTTCTCATGATGTACTCTGCATATAAGTTAAAGAAGTAGGGTGACAATATCCAGCCTTGATGTACTCCTTTCCCAAATTGGATCCAGTCTGTTGTTCCATGTCTGGTTCTAAACTGTTGCTTCCTGACCTGCATACACATTTCTCAGGAGGCAGGTAAGGTGGTCTGGTATTCCCATCTCTTGAATTTTCCAGTTTGTTATGATCCACACAGTCATAGGCTTTGGCATAGTTAATAAAGCAGAAGTAGGTATTTTTCTGGAATTCTCTTGCTTTTTCTAAGAGCCAATGGATGTTGGCAATTTGATTTCTGGTTCCTCTGCCTTTTCTAAATCCAGCTTGAACATACGATAGAAAAGATACCCCAATAAGTAACTATAATAAAGCCACAAACTCCTTCAAAGTGGGCACTCACCTCTTGGCTCTCTTCTATGTCCATCCAAGTTTGCCTGATAAGTGAAAACTAAATGTAACTAAAACTTTCTGCGTTCTTGTCCTGACTCTACCACAAGCCAGCTAGGCAACAAGCTAGTTATAGGACTCAGGGAAGATGACAGACATAGAGGACTGGGATACAGGAGGACACTCTCCTCTTCAAGAAAGGCAAGTCACATATCTAGTGGGTACTAGAGTCTGAACAAATGATCTATTTTACACATACATGTGTATGACAATTTTTCTTCAACGTATTATAGATGGAGAGATAAATAAGATTCAGATTTAACAATGTCACTAAATTCATAATGGCTTTCTGTAATTATTTTTTTAATCAGTGAGCACAACTACTGTGCAAAGAAACTGGGAAATTTTATAACATTTTTGAAAGAATCCTCACATTAATAAGGGGCCTCCTAGGTAGCACAGTGGCAAAGAATCCACTTGCCATTGCAGAAGAAGCAGGAATCTTGGGTTCAGTCCCTGGGTCAGGAAGATCCCCTGTAGTAGGAAATGGCAACCTACTCCAGTATTCTTGCCTGGAAAATTCCATGAATAGAGAAGCCCAATGTGCTCCATGGGTTCACAAGAAGTTGGACATACTGAGCACTCATGCACATTAAAAAATGTTTGGAAATACTAGATCAGAGGACTTTTTTTTTCTATGTTAAACTTTAACAATCCTTTGAGTTAAAGTGCGAATGAGATGACTTTTCCATGTCTTTCTTTTTTTTTTTTTTTAATTTCTTTTTTAATTGGAGGAAAATTGCTTTACAATGCTGTGTTGCTTTCTGCTGTACAACAAAGCAAATCAGCCATAATTATACATTTATCACTTCCCTCTTGAGTCTCCCTCCCTTCCCCCATCCCACCCCTCAAGGTCATCACAGAGCACCAGGCTGGGCTCCCTGTGTGATATAGCAACTTCTCACCAGCTATCTATTTTATACATGGTAGAGAATATATGTCGATACTACTTCTCCATTCATCCAACTCTTTCTTTCCCCACCTGTGTCCACAAGTCCATTCTCTATATCTGTGTCTTCATTCCTTCCCTTCAAATAGGTCCATGAATACCAATTTTCTGGATTCCATATGTATGGATTAATGTACGATATTTGTTTTCCTCTTTCTGACTTCACACTGTATAACAGGCTCTAGGTTTACCCACCTCACTGGAACTGACTCATATGTGTTCATTTTTAGGCCTGAATATTATTCTTTTGTATATATGTACTGCAGCTTCTTTGTCCATCCATCTGTTGATGGACATCTAGGTTACTTCCATGTCCAAGCTATTGTAAATAGTGCTGCAATGAACAGTAGGGTACATGTGTCTTTTTCAATAATGGTTTCCTAGGAGTATGAAGCAACTTAGCAGCAGCAGCAGGAGTATATGCCCAGTAGTGGGACTGCTGCTGGGTCATATGGTAGTTTTATTTCTAGTTTTTTAAGGAATCACCCATTCTCCATAGTGGCTGAATCAATCTACCTTCCCTCCAACAGTGCAAGAGGGTTCCCTTTTCACAACATTGTCTCCAGTATTTATGGCTTGTAGATTTTTTGATGATGGCCATTCTGACTGGTGTGATGTGATACCTTATTGTAGTTTTGATTTGCATTTCTCTAATAATTAGTGATGGTGAGCATCTTTTCATGTGTTTATTGGCCATTTCTATGCCTTATTTGGAGAAGTTTCTGTTTAGGTTTCCTGCCTATTTTTTGATTAGGCTGTTGTTGTGGGTGTTTTTTTTTCTTCTGATATTTAGCTGTATGAGCTGCTTATACACTTTGAAGATTAATCCTTGGTCACTTGTTTCGTTTCCAATTATTTTCTCGCATTCTGAGATTTGTCTTTTCGTCTTGTTTATTGTTTCCTTTGCTATGCGAAAGCTTTTAAATTTACTTTAGCTCCCATTTGTTTATGTTTGCTTTTGCTTCCATCACTCTAGGAGGTGGGTCATAGAGGACCTTGCTTTGGTTTATGTCATTGAGTGCTCTGCCTATGTTTTCCTCTAAGAGCTTTATAGTTTCTGGACTTACATTTAAGTCTTTAATCTATTTTGAGTCTATTTTTATGTATGGTGTTGGGAAGTGTTCTATTTTCATTCTTTTACATGTAGCTGTCCAGTTTTCCCAGCACCGCTTATTGAAGAGGCTGTCTTTTCTCCACTGTATGTTCTTGCCTCATTTGTCAAAGATAATGTCAATGCCTTTCAAACCAAGTACGTGCTTCATTCTTAGAAATCGTCTTTCGCTGATGATAATTTCCATAATTTACCATTATAAATCAGGAATTTTTGTATTTTCTTATCTGGCTCTATCAATAAGGTCTTCTGAACATTTTCTAAATTGAAAAGGTAACTATTACCTTTAATTGGGTTTTTCCATCTCCTTCAATGATAGCCAGGTCTTTGTAAGGATACCACGAGCTTTACAATGGTGGGTGTGGATTGCTCAGCCCCATCTTTCACTGTATTCCTCTAGTCACACAAACCATTGTTTTCTTTCTGAAACCTGCCACACATCCTCACACACACACACCGTTCCATTTCCTGGACATGCCTTTTTATCTCTCTGCAGACCAGTTTAAATATCGTTAAGACTTTCCCCCTTGCATCATCACTGTTCAGCACTCTGTCCCTGCACACAGATGGCGGTGTGCCTAACGGAGGGCACCGTCCTCGTCTGCTGCGATAGCTCATTGTTTGGATGGCTACGCTCACTCATGGCCTGGAGCTACTGGAGTTAATTATGACTGTCCCTCATTTATCTTCTTTCCCCTAGATATTCTAGCTAAGGCGATCTCTAAGTGTTCATTATAGGCCCTGAATGAATGAAATGATAGATGAAGTAACCATAGAAAGCAAATATCTTTGATTATGAAAAACTACACTTGAATTCACAAAGTTGAAACTGGTTTCCAACTTGTACCTGACATGGTTTAAAACGAGTCTAATATATATATATATATATAAACTTCCTACTCCTAATTATCTGATGTTCTTTACACTCTCTCAAAAGGAAAGTGAAAGGAAATAAATTCTTTCCGCAGTTTCTCCACCTTGCTTCTATACTCTACAAAGGGAATTAATAAACCAACATTATTCCTAGAGCTGGTTTGATATAAATTGATGACTCTAGTATTCAAACCAAGATGGGTTGGTAGGATAAGACTCTGAGAGAATATATTTTTGGTAAAAGAAGAAATACATTAATTCTATCACCACATATAAAAAACCTAAAATTAAGGAAAAATAGAAAAGAGAAAATTATACCTCCTTGTGGAGGTAAGCATAGGCAAGAGAGGGAAAAATAAATTTGTTCTTTTATTGTCAAACCAAGTGGAAAAGATTAAACTGTACATGTAAGAAGGAAAACACTTGCTAAAACAAAGGCTATTGCACTGTGTTTGTTCTCACTGCAAAATTGTTTCTTTAAACTGCAGAAGGATAGTACACCATTTAGTACAGGGCCCAGGACAAAGAACTGACAATTGCTAACATGAACAGATTACTTCATCCCAATTACTTCATCCCCATCAGGTACTACACTAAGCTCTTTATCTGCTCACAATATTTTATTCTTACAATAGCCCTATGAACTGTAATTTGAGATCTGTTATTATCTTCACTACAGATGGTGACTGCAGCCATGAAATTAAAAGACGTTTACTCCTTGGAAGGAAAGTTATGACCAACCAAGATAGCATATTCAAAAGCAGAGACATTACTTTGCCAACAAAATTTCGTCTAGTCAAGGCTATGGTTTTTCCTGTAGTCATGTATGGATGTGAGAGTTGGACTGTGAAGAAGGCTGAGCGCCGAAAAATTGACGCTTTTGAACTGTGGTGTTGGAGAAGACTCTTTAGAGTCCCTTGGACTGCAAGAAGATCCAACCAGTCCATTCTGAAGGAGATCAGCCCTGGGATTTCTTTGGAAGGAATGATGCTAAAGCTGAAACTCCAGTACTTTGGGCACCTCATGCGAAGAGTTGACTCATTGAAAAAGACTCTGATGCTGAGAGGGATTGGGGGCAGGAGGATAAGGGGACAACAGAGGATGAGATGGCTGGATGGCATCACTGACTCGATGGATGTGAGTCTGAGTGAACTCCGGGAGTTGGTGATGGACAGGGAGGCCTGGAGTGCTGCGATTCATGGGGTCACAAAGAGTCAGACATGACTGAGCGACTGATCTGATCTGATCTGATTATCTTCATTTTTCAGATGAAGCTTAATAAGATTAGGTTGCCCAAGATGACAGAATTAGTAAGCAATCAGACTCAGGCAGTCTGATTTCAAAGTCCTAACCACCTCCTATTTCTAGGATAGTCTGAGAATAGGAAATCTGGAATTTCATCTCAATTCTCTATTTGAGGTAGATTTTTAATATTAGACAGAATTTTGACAAATCTGGACCAAGATAAGATTTTTCAGTTTGAGAGACCTACATCAATAAAGATGTGGAAGTGAGAAAACAAGAGTTATCCCTAGGGGATAGAAGGACCCAGGGAGATAAAACCACATCATCTCAGAGGAGAATGGGACTGGTACATTTAATCCCCAAGCCAAATTTAGCCACCAAGTGTTTTTGTAGAGCTGCTGATTGAAGAATGCTTTTTTTATATTTTTAAGTGGCCGGAAAACAATTTCAAAAAGAATATTTCATGACAGGTAAAATTATTATTACATGAAATGTATAACAATTTTAAAAGTGCTGTATCCAGAGCTCTGAAAGACTTTGAGATATAAAGTGGCATAATTAAGAACTTGGTTTATAAGATTGTAAAAAAAGACATTTTCAGATGCTTTCTGTAATGATTGTTCACTGTATGATCACAAAAGGAAGCAGGACAGCAAGGCAACTGACTGAGGAGCAATAAAGCCATTTGGGGCCCCAGAACTTCTAAGATTCAAGAAAAGCAGTTTATCTACTCTAGGACTCATCATAACCTCAAGGGAGCCAGTTTTATGCACCTGTAGCATTGTTCCCCCAAGAGAGTCTATCTGGTTGAAATGATTCATTGCTGACTAGTATGGAGCATACCTTATCCTGCATAGTACGGTGGCTAGTCCCTACAGATCAAGCCTACCCATGGTTGTCCATGGCTGAGACCATTTGTTGGTCTAGACAATTGCAGAAGAGCAGGTTCAACTGCTCTCAACATCCAGAGACGAAGCTTCAGCATCTACACAAGAAGTTCTTGAGAGCACTCGCCTTCAAAGGGAGAAGTGAACGCAGTAGCCCCTTAGCATTTTTTTAAATATTTATTTTGTAATTAATTATTTTAATCCGAGGCTAATTACTTTACAATATTGTAGTGGTTTTCACCATACATTCACATGAATCAGCCATGGGTGTACATGTGTCCCCCATCCCAAACTCCCCTCCCACCTCCCTCCCCATCCCATCCCTCAGGGTCATCCCAGAGCACTGGCCCTGAGCGCCCTGTCTCATGCATTGTACCTGGACTGGTGATCTATTTCACATATGGTAATATACATGTTTCAGTGCTATTCTCTGATTCCTCCCTCAAATAACTACTCCATGGACCTGGCACCATACACCTGTCTAGATTTCAGTGGAGCCTCTACCTCAGCACCTGTGCTCTGGCTACCCTGCTCTATGCCTCACAGCTACACCAAGTCTTATTGGCTCAAAATATCCAAAGGTAAATATAAGCATCAGCTCTGAATTCTAATCTTACATCCTAAAATCCTAGTCCATTTTTATCTATTGCCTTAACCACAGCATTCTTTTTCCTGCAGTACTCTTTGTCTTTACTGCAATTACCCTAGTTCTTTCAAAAGAAGGAAGGAAGAAATAAGGGAGAGAGAAAGGGGAGAAATAATAAAGAAAACTAAGATGCTCACCCTTGGGAGTGTATCTGTACATTAGCGATGACAAGTCAATAGGCAGTTGGTCATTTATCCTCCTTTGTGGTCTTTATTTGTGTCTTACTTTGAATAAAATAGCAAACACTTACCTTTATAACTAGCTCAACAAGTCCTAGTAGTTTCCAAATCTGAGTTCTTAAAAGATTTTTGTTTAAACTATTTTGAACAAACAGGAAAAAATCAGTTTTGCAGTAAACCTGACAGTTGGAGAAAAATGTAAAGTAAACCTTTTTACATAAACCTGGCTTATATAAATAAGCCAGGAGAGAAACTGGCTTCTAATCCTCAACCTATTGTCACTAGCTACAAGGTCTTGATGAAGCCCAAACACTTCAGAGCCTCATATTGGTCGGATATGAAAATGAATAATAAAACTTCTGTCACAAACATCGCAACTGGCACTGGTGATCAAATAGAAGATCACCAGAGAAGATAACACTTTCCAACTTTCAGAAATTGTCAAATACAGACTACATGTGAATAAAGGATTTGAATGTTCATACACAGAATAAACATTGCAGGCCTACAGAGGAATGAGCCATCACTCCAGGGCAGATTGATAAGGGGCTGGTTTTAGATGACTTGTTATTTCATTGGAATTTCTTGGAATTCACTAGAATCTTGAAGGAAGGGAGTATATTCTAAGCTGAAACGACTTGTGCAGGCAAAGCATGGAAGTCAAGAAGTTTAGTGTGTTTAAGGAGCATGTTTGAGTAGTATGGCGAGAGCAAGAGTAAGTCTGTTAGCCAAGTCAAGTTGAAGGAGATGAACGTGGAAAAAGTGATCTTAAACCCACCATTCAGTTCTGTTCAGTTCAGTTGCTCAGTCGTGTCTGATTCTTTGTGACCCCATGGACTGCAGCACGCCAGGCTTCCCTGTCCATCACCAGTACCTGGAGCTTGCACATGTCCATCAAGTCGATGATGCCATCCAACCATCTTATCCTCTGTCATCCTTTTCTCCTCCTGCCTTCAATCTTTTCCAGCATCAGAGTCTTTTCCAAGGAGTCAGTTATTCGCATTAGGTGGCCAAAGTATTGGAGTTTCAGCTTTAGCATCAGTCCTTCTAATGAGTGTTCAGGATTGATTTCCTTTAGGATTGACTGGTTTGATCTTGCAGTCCCTCAAATGCCAGGGTTACAATTTCGGAGATTATTTGAGAGTCACAGAGCAGTATTTTCAGACCAATGGTTTGGCAATAGGAGGCAGAATAGATCAGAGGGAGACTAGGGAGCAGATAGAATCTGTTAGAAATTGTTGTCCACATCCATCTAGGGATGAGATAAAGAACTAAACTAAAGTTATCACTGTGTTGGCTAACATAAAGGATTTGGTAACAGATGAGGATGTAAAGAGATAATGAAGCACCACTTTTAGAGATGCTGCCATTGGAAACAGTGAAGTCATTCAGTATAAGCCATCCCAGAAGGAATTAACTCCATTTAAGCCTCAGTTTTTGGAGGTGATGATATCTGTGACTTGAAAGAGCTTGAATATATTACATGGGAAAGCATCACAATATTGTAAAGTAATTATCCTCCAATTAAAATAAATATATTATTTTAAAAAATGAAAAGACTTTGAGAAAGGAATGGACATGAATGGGGCTTGGAGCCACAGAGAAAGACAGGAGACAACCATTTCTCTGGATTTTTCTTTTTTTTTTTAATTTTATTTTATTTTTTAACTTTACAATATTGTATTGGTTTTGCCATATATCAACGTGAATCCGCCACAGGCATACACGTGTTCCCCATCCTGAACCCTCCACCCTCCTCCCTCCCCGTACCATCCCTCTGGGTCGTCCCAGTGCACCAGCCCCAAGCATCCAGTATCGTGCATCGAACCTGGACTGGCGACTCGTTTCATGTATGATATTATACATGTTTCAATGCCATTCTCCCTATTAGCAAGGTTCTTCAAAATAGGCATAAGGAGGCTTAGAACAATCCAGTCAGAAGGGAGACAGCTCCTCAGGGATCTTGAATAGTGGAGAAAAAGATGCAAGCCTCTTATATGAAGACTCCTGATGGTCTAAACCCAACCCTCTCCAGAGGTCCTACACACAGAAGGAAACCACAGTTCAAGCCAAATATTTCTGAACTAGGAGAATGAGAAGCCAAACAGCAAGGAGTACTGATTTCTATTTAAATATAGTATTTTTATTACTTTTCTGGAAATTTGATACCAATCCCTTTTTAAACTAGAAAAAGCAGCATAATTTTTTTCTTTCCAAATGATTGACACTCAAAAGGTAATACCCTTTAAATTCCTCCAATTAAAGCAAATTTAATTTTAAGTTTAATTAAAGGAAACTTTAATTAGAAAGAAGATTAAATTTTAATTAAATTTCTCTAAAATCTTCATACCAGCCTTTACAGCTAATATTTCTGTCAGAAACCAAATCCCTTCTTAATATTCTTAAATTCTATTCTAGCATTTTCCTTCATATTAAAACAGCATCTCACCAGCTGTACCTGCCACTGTGAAAATTATTCTCATCTTAAAATACTGGAAATGCAACTAAGGAACCAAAGTCTCCCTGGGCAGAGAAGAAAAAACAACAGATTCTATTATTGATGAGAATTTTATTTTCAGTCTCTTCGCAGTCCTTTCTGAGGCAATTAGGTATGGTGGGCCTGTTGTGAGCCAGTTGGGCTGTATCCACACCACTGACAACCACTTATGGAACTCCTACAGTGTGTGTTGCCCCGCGCAAAGTTCCCTGTCTAGCAGGGAAATGTTAAAATACTAGCTCAGTCAGAGACCCATTTGACAGAGCATAGACCAGTTTGGCCTCCTGGATTCTTGGCTGTTCCTCCCCTCCCAGAGTCAGGAAGAGAAACACCATCTCCTGATGCCTGACTCATCCAGGTCTTTCCACTGCTTCTCCCTGCCTGATACCGGACACAGCTCCCTAGCCAAGGACTCAGATTCGGCACCTAAATTGCTGCCTGACAGTTACATTATCTGTAAGAATAAACTAAACACTATCTCTCACATTCCTCATCTGTAAAATGGGGTAATAAAATCTGTCATGCTTACTTCTTAAGAAGTCAGAAATACCAAATGAAATAGTGTAGATAAAAAGATTCTGAAAATTGCCAAGTGCTACATATTCCTGTGTATAACCACCTCCTACTGCCACATTGCATAGCTTATCCCATTCCTCCCAGGACCCATGTCCTGTTCCATCAACCTATATAACCAAGCCCAGCTTTTATGTCACCTCCTCCTTAAAAAGAACACTGAACAAAAACCCGACAGGGAACATTCTTTTTACACATGAACCCTGGCCCACTGCTTTATATTTACTGATATACAGCAGAGTCCTGTCTCTGCCTCCAGACACATGAAAGGACCTTAAAGTTTCCCAACATAAGAGTGAAGTTAAAATAAAATGAGAATAAAGAACTTCATTAAGAAAAGTTACCTTTAGTTTTCCTGACAGTCAAAACTCTCCTTGGCAGGTTACTAGATTGAGTTTACAACCACTGTAAAAAAGGCTGCGCTGAGCTCAGTACCTGCTACTCCATGTGTCAGCCAAACACCGCATTTTCTTGAGGAGCTAATATGTGCACTCTAATTTTATCCACCTTTGATTGTCCACTAACAACTCAACTTGCCCTCACCCTAGGGCATATTTTGGCCCTAGACCTGGAATGCCCCTCCCAAATTTTCTACTACTTGTCTTCAAAGCTTTCAACAAATCCAAGCTCCTCCAAGAATCCTGTCTTACTCCTCCTACTTCTTCTGAATTCCTGTGTCCCTACTACTTGGGTGACACCCAATGAAGGCTTAGGTGCCGGGCCTATTTCCTTGCTGTATGTACCCTGGGTGTCGGTCTCATCCTGCAACTTCTCCAACGAAAGATCTACATTTTGTGCTCTTTCTGTAACTCTTGCACTGCCCGGATCACTGCTGCCTACATAGGAGATAACTAGAAACACTTACTCATTAACTTTTTCAAATGGAGTAGAAGCATACACTAATTTGTGAAGTGCAGAGTACATGAGAGATGCCATAATTCTCACAAAGCAGCAAAGACATTTAATACACAAGCAAGCAAAAGAGACGATGGCCAGAAATAGAAATTTAAAGATGGAGGAAAGACGCTTAAATCCGTGGTAAAGAGGATTGGACTCGGGGTAAAGATGATGGTAGGGAGGATAACTTCTCCCAGGAGTGTGTGTAGAGTGTGTGGGAGGTTGATAAGCCCCCAAAGTGGGAGGAAGCAGTCGTGGACAGAGGCCTCAGAGAAGACTTTTTTCAAGACCAGCTCTGGGCCCTTGGTGATCCATTATTCAACTGTAAAATGGGTGCACTGTAATTCTCCTGTTCCTGCTTCAGGGCTTTTGTGAGACCTAATTATTTATTGTTTGTCAAGGCTTTGAACTCTCTGGATGACAGACACCACAAGCAGTTCAAAGGCTGACTCTAGACCATTATTAGCTCCAGTTAGACTCACAGTGAGAGGAAAGACATGACCATTTTCAGCACACCTGTCAGCTCAGCCTTTTTTATCATTTGTAGGGATTTTGTGGCTAAATTAGAATTGCTGTTCATTACTTTTTCACCGGCAATTAAAAAAAGATCAAAATGGGACTTGTAACAGGGAGGCTGAATGGTAATTTTTGCTCTCTATAGAAAGGCACAACATACATCTCAGGAATCCCTTTCTCTTTACCCCTACAGTCTGCAAGAATTTTAGAGGATATATGACTCTCCTCTTTGTCTGCCTCAGAAAAATTAAGAGAAGGGGACTTAAAGAAGTTGGAGATGAAGTTAAAACTCACCAGTTTTAAATGTTTATTCTTTTCCTTCTTTACACTAGTTACCAAACTTCCAAACTGCCCAATAATGGAGAACTTTTTTAAAAACTGAACCTCTAAATAGAACCACAGTTGTCATTATCAAAAAGCTGTTGACAATGAATCCTGAAATTCTTTCTGTCTCTTTTTCTCTCTGCCTCCCCTCCATTCTCCCAGCTCCTATGAATGGTTTAAGTTCTGTAAGTGAGCTTCTCAAGGATCCAATAGGACTGGAGTTCGATAATTTCCTTTTTCTGTTCTAGATGAAGGATACTTTGGCATCCCATTTCCATCAAGGGCTCTTGCCTACCGGTCATGCCCACCTCATACTGAGATCCCCATTTGCCTCCGGCTTTCATTCTTCCTTGTCTTCTCCTTGACCTTCCTGCTTCCAGGAATATCTTCACTGAGAACCTGCTTGCTCCCATACATTTGTCTAGCTTTATTGAGGTATACTTGACAAATGAAAATGTATTTTCACAATCAAAATATTTAACCTGATGTTTTGATGTATGTATACATTGTTAAATGAGTATCACAATTAAACTAATTAACACATCTATCATCTCACATACTTTTTTTTTGTGGTAAGAATACATTTGTCCTAGCAAATTTCAAGTAAACAAGATAGTATTATTAACTATAGTCACCATGCAGTACTTTAATCTCCAGAACTTATTTGTCCCACATAACTGAAACTTGGTATCTTTTGACCTACATTGACTCCACCACTCAGCCCCTAGCAGCTACTATCCTACTTCCTATTTTTATGAATCTGACTTTTAGAATCCACATATAAGTAAGAAGATATCGGGTTTGTCTTTCTGTGTTTGGCTTATTTTACTGAGCATAATTCTTTCCAGATTCATCTTTGTCACAAAGGAATTTATTGTGTGTGTATTATACACTACATATAATATACATGTATATATTTAATGTATACATCTATATTACATATGTAGATATTTCACATCTTCTTTGTCCATTTGGGAATGACAGAGGATGAGATGGTTGGATGGCATCACCGACACAATGGACATGGGTTTGGGTGGGCTCCAGGAATAGGTAATGGACAGGGAGGCCTGGCATGCTGTGGTTCATGGGGTTGCAAACAGTCGGACATGACTGAGAGACTGAACTGAACTGAACTTGTCCATTCATCCATCCATGGACACTTAGATTGTTTCCACATCTTGGCTATTGTGAATAATGCTGCAGTGAACGTGGGGGTGCAGATGTCTCTCCATGGTCCAGATTTCATTTCCTCTGGATAAATACCTAGAAGCATGATTGTGGGATTGCCGGGTCATAGGGTAGCTTTATTTTTAATTTCTTGAATACCTTGTTTATTGTTTTCTCCCACCTTTGAGAATTAGGGCTTGCAACAGGCATTGACCTAACTTTTTCCTTAGCTCTTCTCCTTTCTCTCTTATCTGCAGAAGTTAATTTACCAAAATAAATATTGATGTTGGAGTTTCATGTGGAAATTAGGAAAGAGCAACCATGTCACTGCTCTACACACTCTATATTCTTCTCCACCTTAGATTAATCTTCACAAGATTAATCCTAAGAATCTAAATTTTTAAATAATGCTTAAAGATGACAAGCTGGACCCAGAATGGGGAGTTGAGATAGAGTTGTCTGGAAAAAAAAAAATGAAGTAGAATGTTTTCTGTTCTGTTTCACCTGCAAAGTTGGGAGTTGACAAGGTTCTATGTAGCATTATCCCCCACAACAGTAGATACTGTCTAAACAACAAAAAAGGATAAGGTAGCCCACCCGCATGGACAACAAGAATGATGTCCCACATTTTTCCTGATTCAGGAGAGTCAGTGGACCCCAAACTATGATGTGGGGACACGTAGAAACTTTCCTGGTCCTCTATCAAGGTCTTGTATCCATATTCAGGGTATTTGCAAGTATCTTGTAAATAACTTTTCATCCCACAGCAAAAGAAGTGTGCACCACATGATTATTCAGTCTAAAATATCTTGAATGTGCATTTAGTAAACACACATTCCCTGTTTCCATGAATTGTTTATCCAAGAACCCAAAGTTTCCTTTTTAATAACTGTCATTGGGTTCCTGTTATTGTTGCTGCTGCTGTTACTGGGGGACATGTTATGTAATATAAACAGCAAAAGCATGCATTTCAATAGTAATTCCTTCAGTTCAGTTCAGTTCAGTCGCTCAGTCGTGTCCGACTCTTTGCAACCTCATGAATCATAGCACGCCAGGCCTCTCTGTCCATCACCATCTCCCAGAGTTCACTCAAACTCACATCCATTGAGTCGATGATGCCATCCAGCCATCTCATCCTTTGTTGTCCCTTTTTCCTCCTGCCCCCAATTCCTCCTAGCATCAGAGTCTTTTCCAATGAGTCAACTCTTCGCATGAGGTGCCCAAAGTACTGGAGTTTCAGCTTTAGCATCATTCCTTCCAAAGAAATCCCAGGGCTGATCTCCTTCAAAATGGACTGGTTGGATCTCCTTGCAGTCCAAGGGACTCTCAAGAGTCTTCTCCAACACCACAGTTCAAAAGCATCAATTCTTCAGTGCTCAGCTTTCTTCACAGTCCAACTCTTATATCCATATATGACCACTGGAAAAACCATAGCCTTGACTAAACGGTAGAGAAGGCAATGGCACCCCACTCCAGTACTCTTGCCTGGAAAATCTCATGGACAGAGGAGCCTGATGGGCTGCAGTCCATGGGGTCGCTAAGAGTTGGACACGACTGAGCGGCTTCACTTTCACTTTTCACTTTCATGCATTGGAGAAGGAAATGGCAACCCACTCCAGTGTTCTTGCCTGGAGAATCCCAGGGACAGGGGAGCCTGGTGGGCTGCCGTCTATGGGGTCACACAGAATCAGACATGACTGAAGTAACTTAGCATAGCATAGCATAGCATGACTAAAAGGACCTTTGTTGGCAAAGTAATGTCTCTGCTTTTCAATATGCTATCTAGGTTGGTCATAACTCCCTCCAAGGAGTAAGCGTCTTTTAATTTCATGGCTGCAGTCACCATCTGCAGTGATTTTGGAGCCCAAAAAAGATAAAGTCTGCCACTGTTTCCACAGTTTCCCCATCTATTTCCCATGAAGTGATGGGACCAGATGCCATGATCTTCATTTTCTGAATGTTGAGCTTTACACCACTTCAACAACAACTCAAAAACCTTAATGCTCCAAAACTAGAGCAATAGGATGGAACTTTCAGAAGTCTCCCCAGTGTTCTGTCTTTACTCCCTCTCATAGTCCTGTTACCAAGAGTATCTCTGCAAAAATGTTCCACTTTAAACATACAGCCGCTCTCTGCTCCCATTTTCACACCCCATATACCCACAAACATGATATATCTCAGTCATTTCATTTCGATACTGTTTATGATTTTCGTGTGTTCTCAGGTTTCTTTGGTTCCCTTATAAAATCCCATATTCATTTTTGGCTTATCATCCATTAAAAAACATTTGAATTAAAATTTTTAAAAAAAATCACTCAGCCACTGTCTCGACCATTGGAGTAGGGCACTGGAGACCTATATTCTGATCCCAGTTTTTCAACTAATTGGTTGTGTGACCCAGAACTAATCATTTAATCTCTGTCTAATTTCTTCATCAATAAGATAAGAAATATAACTTTCTTACCTGTTTTACAAAGCTGTTGTGGGAAATATTTGAGGACTGAATATACATCTGACATCTCTGGCTCTGATTCTCCTCTGAGAGCTGTCTCTGATGACTGCACTTCATCTACCTATAATCCATGCTTTCATTCACTAGGCACACATTTATTGTCCCAACTTATCTGTCAGGCTATAAGATCTCACACACCCGGGGAAGGCAGACTCTTGACAAAACCACACCTTGTCTGAGACGTACTCAGGTGCTGGGAGGCATGGTACACCCTCTGTAAAATCATGGACAGACTTGGGGCAGTTCATCAAGGTAAGTATGGAGTGGGCATGTGTCTTATTTTGTTTTTCTATCTCGTCACCCTTTATTCATTCCTCTTCTGTAATAGAATCTTCTTTTGCAAAATGTACACTTTCCCAGTGGGCCAAGGAGCAGACTGTGCTAATTGGGTGCTCCTTCCCTAACACATGCAACTTTTTCACAGTGACAGAGACTTTAAGAGTAGGAATTTCCTGATGATGGCTGTGGTCACTGGCCTAGCTCTCCCTGCTATGAGCTGTTCCAGTCATTAGTATTCCTGCTCCTTGGAGTTGTCTCACTTCCCATCAAATTCTGAGTTCTCAACTTTCTCTGTGAGTTAGCAATAGATTTCCACCAAATTTACTTGTTCTTTAGTTAGTCAGAGTTGCTGTAACAACAAAGCCACAACAACAGCAAAAACCTGAATAATGACAATAAGCTGTATATCATGTGCATGTGCCTCTGTGAAAGTGAAACACACAGGCCTACCTCAGTGCTCAGTACATATTCATTCATTCAACCAACACATATCCATTGAAAAACTATGAGTCAGGCCCTGGGCCCTCCTGAAGCTCATGGTTGGACAAGGTGGATGGACAGTGAGCAAGTAATTGAAAGTACAGTGAGTACTGAAGAAGGGCAGAGCTTTATTGAACAGTATGGCAGGCAATCTGGAACTAAGGGAGGACTTCCCATGTAGAAGTCATATTTTACCTTAGTTGTAGGGGATGAAGAGGAATCTTCTAGGTAGAGCCTGGGGGATGAAGTTCTAGAGGGAGGAAACAATCTGTCCCCTGAGTGAAAAACCATGAACAGAGCCCACTGCCTCTCTATTTCATGAATCACTGGGGTACAGCATAAAGGGATATGAATTATAAGTAGACAGGAAGCCATGTGTTAGCCCTGGTCCCACAGATGGCACACTCTGTGAGCTTGAAAAGGCACCTGCTTTTTTATGTGCATGACCTAATCTGTAATATTAGGGTGGAGGGACACCTAATACAGAAGGTCTCTAATATGTTATGATGTATGCACACTTCTCATGTCTAGTAACAGGTGGATAAAAGACATGACAAGAGCTTCATCTATAATGACCATCCATCCCACCTTCTTGCAGTCTCATCTCTGCTGCCCTCCATATGATAGAGCAGTGTAGGTGCAGAGTACTTTGAGAAGCAATAAGAAGACACAAAAGCACAGGTGGGTAAGGTGTGAAAGGCAGACAGGCAAACTGTTGCCTAAGGTACCTGTACTAATTTTTAGACAGTCAAGAAATAATCCTATTTAGTATCCACTTCCCTCATTCCTGCAATGTAAGACAGCAGCTCTCTCACGTTGTTTACCCCATTGTAATTATGTGTGTCTTCTCTTCTGTTTTCCTTACCACTAATTTTTTTCTCACTTTTTATGCTTCGGCTTAAATTGACATTTATTAAAACATCACCAAACAAATGCTCACAGAATGCACAACAAAACAGGCCATATTTGGGTCCATAAAAATCTCAATAACTTCCCAGTAATTGAGATTACACAAAATGTGGTCTCTGATCACAACAGCATTTACCTAGAAATCAATAAAAAGTCTGCCAAATCGCCCAGTTTTTGGACAGTCAGCAACACATTTCTGGGCCCACAGATCAAAGAAGAAATCACGTACCAAAAAAGAAAATATTTTGAATAGAAATTACTGTGCATGCTAAAATATCAACAAGAAATCTCTCACCATTTACTTGCTTAAATTTCTTTCTTATTTAGCCAATTAAATATAATTATGATTTATATAATTTTAATACAGCATAGGTTACAAATTCTATTCAATTTCCCATAGACTATGAACTAGGAGACATTGGAACATATCCAGGAATGTATAAACAAAACAAGGTGCAAAATGTCATGGTCTAAAGGTACTGAAATAATTGATGTGGTTCTCTTATCATTGTGGAATTATGTTAGAAATCAGTATTAAAAGATACTTGATAATAACCCACATATTTTCAAGTGTAGTATGACATTTACCAAGAGAGATTTTTGACTTATTTGAGTTGTTGAAAGCCTCAATAAACACATGTTTCAGATGAGAAACACGTCTGAAAAAAACACAGAGTAATTGCAGAGAAGATAGCATTTAAATGAGAACTTAATATCAAAATGAAAATTTAGTATCAAAGGAACTTTCAGTCAGTTCCCTTCAGTCGCTCAGTCGTGTCTGACACTTTAAAACCCCATATATTTGGAAATTAAATGTCTACTTTTCAGTGACGAGTATATCTAAGACGTCATAACAAGGAAAACTAGAAAATATCTATAACAAAATAAAAATGAAAAGATAATTTATTAGAATTTATTTCATGTAGCTGAAGTCACTCAGTGAAACTAAATACAGTGTGGAATCTTGAATAAGGTATGAAAACAAATAATGGACACAAGCATAAAATTTTGAGAAATTTGAATAAAATCTGTGCTTTAGTTAAAAATGCTGTATCACACATTGTTAATAACTTCCATTTTTCTTTTTTTTTTTTTACAACATAGATTTCTTTCTATTCTCAAAATTGGATTAGAAGTTTCAAACCTCATTCAAATTTATTTTTTAAGCACTAAGATAATAAACGTTCTAGTCTTTTAGCAGTAACATTAGATGCCAAAACATATGAAACTATATCAAAGCTTTGAGTGAATATAAATTAGAAATCTAGCATTCTATTCTTACTGTAAAACAAGTGGAATCAAATGCCATAATTTTTTAAGCAAAAATTTATGTTTTCTAAAATATATATTTTATTCTACACACTATTTATATACATATGTGTGTACAAAGCTTTTCTACTGTGCTTTATAAAGGCTTGAGAAAAAACAATAAAGAAGAGGTGGAGAAATTGGAAAACATAAACTAAGTGAAATGGGAGCATCGAATATGAAATAGAAAAAGTGAAACAAACTAGATAAAGGTAAAGCATAATCAAGCAGTCCAGTTGTTTTTAAACACAGATACTCATGAGAAACACATCTGAAGTTTGGAGGAAAAAAGCATTCAAGATAATTCTGATAGATATGCATCTGGATTTTAAAAATTGATTACAGATTTTTCTATTAACTGATAGTTTTAGTGATAAAGAATTCTATTATTTTCTGTTGACCAATCATAATATAATGGAATTAAGCAAATAACATTTACATAATCACAATAGAAAAAGATATTTGTCAGTTTTCATAACCAATAACCAGAAAAAAAAAAAGATAATTACAGTTGCAAGCCATAATGGAAATATGATCAACTTAACAATATAAAATAATTACATACAATTTTTTTAATCTGAGTGATGTGGTAAGTGGAAGTGCATACATTCACATGGTTTTATCCACCTAGCCAGTCTATGTCTTTTGGTTGGTGCATTTAAGCCATTTACATTTAATGTAATTATCAATATGTATGATCCTGTTACAGTTTTCTTAATTGTTTTGGGTTTATTTTGTGTTGGTCTTTTCTTTCTCTTGTGTTTCCTGCCTAGAGAAGTTTCTTTAATACTTATTGTAAAGCTGATTTGGTGGTGCCAAATTCTCTTAACTTTTGCTTGTCTGGAAAGATTTTGATTTCTCCATCAAATCTAAACATATGGATGGGTAGAATGCCCTTGGTTGTAGGTTCTTCCCTTTCATCATTTTAAATATACCATACCATTCCCTTCTGGCTCGTAGAATTTCTGTTGAGAAATCAGCTGAGTAACCTTACAGGAGTTCCCTTGTATGTTATTTGTTGTTTTTCCCTTGTTGCTTTTAATATTTTATTTTTGTCTTTAATTTTTGCCCATTTGATCACTATGTGTCTTGATGTGTTCTTCCTTGGGTTTATCCTGCCTGGGACTCTCTGCACTTCCTGGACTTGGTTCACTGTTTCCTTCCCCATGTTTGGGAAGTTTTCAACTATTATCTCTTGAAGTATTTTGGGAGGTCCTTTCTCTCTCTCTTCTCCTTCTGGGGCCCCTATAATGAGAATGTTGGTGTGCTTAGTGTTGACCCAGTGGTCTCTTAAGCTTTACTCTTTTTTTTTTTTTTCATTATTTTTTCTATATTGTGTCCTGTGGCAGTGATTTTTCACCATTCCAGGTCGCTTATCCATTCTTCTGCTTCAGTTAAACTGTTTTTTATTCCTTCTAGTGCATTGTTCATCTCTGCTTGTTTGTTCTTTAGTTCTTCTAGATTTTGGTAAACATTTCTTGCATCTTCTCCATTCTTTTACAGAGATCCTGGATCATCTTCACTATAACTATTCTGAATTCTTTTTCTGGAAGGTTGCCTATCTCCACTTTATATAGTTGTTTTTCTAGGGTTTTATCTTGTCCCTTCATCTAGGATATCACCTTCTGCTTTTTCATTCTGATTAACTTTCTGTGATGTGGTTTTCATTCTAGCAGGATTATGGTTCTTCTTGCCTCTGTCTTTTCATACTGTTCATGGGATCTCAAGGCAAGAATGCTGAAGTGGTTTGCCATTCCCTTCTCCAGGCTCAGATGGTAAAGCGTCTGCCTGCAATGCAGGAGACCTGAGTTCGATCCCTGGATCTGGAAGATCCCCTGGAGAAGGAAATGACAACCCACTCCAGTACTCTTGCTTGGAAAATTCCATGGACTGAGGACCCTGTTAGACTACAGTCCATGGGGTTGCAAAGAGTCGGACATGACTAAGCAACTTCAATTTTCACCAGTGGACCTTGTTTTGTCAGAACTCTCCACCATGACACATCCATCTTGGGTGGCCCTACACAGCATGGCTCACAGAAAGCATCACTATGAACAAAACTAGTGAAGGTGATGGAATTCCAGTTGAGCTATTTCAAATCCTGAAAGATGATGCTGTGAAAGTGCTTCCCTCAATATGCCAGCAAATTTGGAAAACTCAGCAGTGGCCATAGGACTGGAAAAGGTCAGTTTTCATTCCAATCCCAAAGGAAGGCAATGCCAAAGAATGCTCAAACCACTGCACAATTGCATTCATCTCACATGCTAGTAAAGTAATGCTCAAAAGTCTCCAAGCCAGGCTTCAGCAATACGTGAACTATGAACTTCCAGATGTTCAAGCTGGTTTTAGAAAAGGCAGAGGAACCAGAGATCAAATTGCCAACATTCACTGGATCATTGGAAAACCAAGGGAGTTCCAGAAAAACATCTGTTTCTGCTTTATTGACTATGACAAAACCTTTGACTTTGTGAATCATAATAATCTGTGGAAAATTCTGAAACATATGGGAATTCCACCTGTATGCAGGTCAGGAAGCAACAGTTAGAACTGAACATAAAACAACATACTTGTTCCAAATAGGAATAGAGTATGTAAAAGCTGTATATTGTCACCCTGCTTATTTAACTTATATGCAGAGAACATCATGAGAAATGATGGGCTGGAGAAAGCACAAGCTGGAATCAAGATTTCCGGGAGAAATATCAATAACATCAGATATGCAGATGACACCACCCTTATGGCAAAAAGTGAAGAACTAAAGAACCTCTTGATGAAAGTGAAAGAGGAGACTGAGAAAGTTGGCTTAAAGTTCAACATTCAGAAAACTAAGATCATGGCATCTGGTCCCATCACGTCATGGCAAATTGATGGGGAAACAGTGGCTGACTTTTATTTTTAAGGGGTTCCAAAATCACTGCAGATGGTGACTGCAGCCATGAAATTAAAATATGCTTACTCCTTGGAAGGAAAGTTATGACCAACCTAGATAGCATATCAGAAAGCAGAGACTTTACTTTGTCAACAAACGTCCATCTAGTCAAGGCTGTTTTTTCCAGTAGTCATGTATGGATGTGAGAGTTGAACTATAAAGAAAGCTAAGCACCGAAGAATTGATGCTTTTGAACTGTGGTATTGGAGAAGACTCTTGAGAGTCCCTTGGACTGCAAGGAGGTCCAACTAGTCCATTCCAAAGGAAATCAGTCCTGAGTGTTCATTGGAAGGACTTATGTTGAAGCTGAAACTTCAATATTTTGGCCACCTGATGTGAAGAGCTGACTCTTTTGAAAAGACCCTGATGTTGGGAAAGATTGAAGGCAGGAGGAGAAGGGGACGACAGAAGATGAGATGATTGGAATGTATCACCAACTCAATGGACATGAGTTTGAGTAAACTCTGGGAGTTGGTGATAGACAGGGAGGCCTGGTGTGTTGCAGTCCTTGGGTGGCAAAGAGTCAGACACAACTGAGGGACTGAACTGAACTAAACTGAACTTGCCTCTCTCTGCCCTCTGATGGATGAGGCTAAGAGTTTGTGTAAGCTTCCTGATGGAAGGGACTGGTGGTAGGAAAATCTGGGTCTTGCTCTGGTGGGCAGGACCATGATCAGTAAAACTTTAATCCAATTATCTGCTGATGGGTGGAGCTGCGCTCCCTTCCTGCTATTTGTTTGGCCTGATGGAACCCAACCCTGGGGTCTACCCTGGGGTATATGGTAGACTTTAGTGGCAATCTCCAACAGGACTTATGCCAAAGGGCACCTTCCAGGACTGCTGCTACCAGTGCCCCTATCCCTGCAATGAGATACTGCTGACCCACACCTCCAAAGAAGATCATCCAACACTAGAAGATAGGTCTAGTTCAATCTCCAGTGGGGTCACTGCTCCTTTGCTCTGGTTTTTCCTGACCCACCTGCCAGAATCTTAAGTATTATAGAGAGATCTTAATGGGTTCAATCATGTATTAATACGCCACCCATTGTGGTCTCAACACGTTTCTCTCTCAATGTTGCATCCTTGAACACACCTCCCACTGTGGGAACTATGAGTAGAGTGTACATTTCAAGGATGGGGGGAGGGGGGATGAGGAACTTCCTATTGCCCTGCATCCAGTTCAAGGGTCAACCAGTGATCATGTCCTCTCTGTGACCTCTTCTAACAATGGAAATATACTATCCTTGAGTGTGAGAAAGAAAAAAAACCACCCTCAAATAGAAGATGAATTCAGCCCCTAAAAGTTGTTTACTGACCACAGCATTGCTAAGGAAACACAGCTGAGAGGACCTTGCAGGGAATATATCTTAATAGATATGGCTCTGGAACCGCAGTGCCTCTCCAAGTACACAGAGGTATGCTCAGGGCTGGGGAGCAGCTTTATTCCCACACTTTTTTCTGGCTGTTGCTTTTCTACTACACAATATACATTGCTATTGCCATTGTTAAATTTTTGCCCACCCTGTTCCTATATCTGGGAACTGCCTTTCTTTTTCTCCCCACTTGTTTACATCCTAACTAATCTGAAGATCTAACCAAAGAGGACAGATGACCACTGGGAAGTTTTCTCAATTCAAACTAACCCTAATTGGCATGTTGTTATCTCAACTGCTGTGGCAACCACTGTGTGAATCTCTCATTTGGCACTTACAGTATCCTTATATTATTTTTAATTAAAGAAGATAATGAATATGAAAATCCATTGAAAGCTGTAAAGTGATCAGATCAGATCAGATCAGATCAGTCGCTCAGTCGTGTCCGACTCTCTGCGACCCCATGAATCGCAGCACGCCAGGCCTCCCTGTCCATCACCAACTCCTGGAGTTCACTCAGACTCACGTCCATCGAGTCAGTGATGCCATCCAGCCATCTCATCCTCTGTTGTCCCCTTATCCTCCTGCCCCCAATCCCTCTCAGCATCAGAGTCTTTTTCAATGAGTCAACTCTTCGCATGAGGTGCCCAAAGTACTGGAGTTTCAGCTTTAGCATCATTCCTTCCAAAGAAATCCCAGGGCTGATCTCCTTCAGAATGGACTGGTTGGATCTTCTTGCAGTCCAAGGGACTCTAAAGAGTCTTCTCCAACACCACAGTTCAAAAGCATCAATTCTTCGGCACTCAGCTTTCTTCACAGTTCAACTCTCATGTCCATACATGACCACTGGAAAAACCATAGCCTTGACTAGACGGACCTTTGTTGGCAAAGTAATGTCTCTGCTTTTCAATATGCTATCTAGGTTGGTCATAACTTTCATGGCTCCAATCACCATCTGCAGTGATTTTGGAGCCCAAAAAAATAAAGTCTGACACTGTTTCCACTGTTTCCCCATCTATTTCCCATGAAGTGATGGGACCAGATGCCATGATCTTCGTTTTCTGAATGTTGAGCTTTAAGCCAACTTTTTCACTCTCCACCTTCACTTTCATCAAGAGGCTTTTGAGTTCCTCTTCACTTTAGAGAGGTAGAAATCAGAATAGTGGTTTCCTGGGGGAAGGGGTGCAGACTAGGGGAGAACTGACTGGCAAGGATGATGAAAAAACTTTCTGGAGTGATAGAACTTTTCTTTGGGGTTTTGGTTACAAAACTGTATCACTGGAGAAAGCACTTTATACTTAAAATCTGCATATTTTGCTATATACAGTTATATTTTAGTAGAAAATTTAAAGTGGTATCTGTCAAAAGAAAAGCTTCCATCATGTTATTGTACGTTATAAATCTCCAGAAAGTGTACATAGTACTTTATTTGTCCAAAGCATTCTTCATTTTCAAAGCACTCTTCCTTTTCTTCACTCTATTCAGAATATATGGATAGCAGTATTCCATGAAAAACTCCATGCCATTATATAACATTTGTTTTCATTTTCTATTGTTATATTATATTCTCCAGAACAGAGACTGTTTTTTTTTTTCTTTTTATTCTGTTTGTTTGTTTGTTTTTTAACTGTCTTTACCCACAGAACATGGCACAGGACTCCACAGATAGTGAATGTGACTTGTTGCTTCTGTTACTGAAAATGATGATGAAGGTAATGATGATAAAGATACCATGACCAAAGTAAGGTCATGGGTAATTTGCATGGGTCACAGGATCAGAATCATACCAACCTTAGTCCCAAGGGGTTTGAGTAGATTCTTTTGCTATAAAAGCAGGATGAAGGGAGGATATCTTGGTGTGAAGGTTCTATTTAGAGCTCTCAGTTCTCATGAGGTGGCTGCATTCCCTACTCATTTAGGAGATTATGCAGCCACTTGTTGAGAATTTACTCACCTTAAAGCACCCGTAAAAAATTCTGGTTCTAGGCACAGGAATTCACAGTTACTAAAACACAGTATTTGCCCTCAAAAAGCTCATGATTTTAAGGAGAGGGGCATGACCACATATGTATTTAGAATATCACTTAAATCAGTACCACACAGCTAATTTTATACAGACTTGCGTCTTTCATGGTTTGTTCTCAGAGTCTTGTTTTCTCAAACCCATTGTAAGTTCACAAGATCTTTATCCCACATAATGAGCAACAATACACTGAGGCCATAGAATGCCCCAAATTTGCTACTTCTTGATTGATTCTAATACACTTATCTAACTCCCTTCTAGACTTCTTAAACAATAACACTTAAAAGGTTTAATACAATCATATATCATAAAGCAGAAATAAAAACCCTAGAGCACAGCAGTTTACATTGTGTGCAAATGTTTTATGAAAAAAAAGCTTGTTCCTATTTTTCAGAAGCCTTACATTTCACTCTATAGTGCAGGTAGATGGGTTGGTTTCTCTGAATATGTGTGGGAAAGTCTCTGAGCTATAAATGAGGGCTGCTGACTGTAGAGGCCTAAATAGAATAGAGGGCTAAGTAGAATTGGGCCAAAAGAGCTACATAAGTTCAAGAAATCCCAGAAAAGTATATTAGAAGGCAAGGAAAGAGAGGTGTGGTGAGGGACTGAAACTGGGATAAACAAAAAAAGGAAGTGGAATTAATAGAGGCAACCAACTTAAAGATATATTTACTTGCAGGTCCAAACTCTTCTTTGGAAACCACTGGATTTAGCAGCTCAAAGAAAAAAATATGCACAAATAAATTTAGAAAAATCAATGATAACTTTGTAGGCCATTGAAGATTTGAGTGAGTTATTTTGTTTTCTGTTGTTGATTTTTGTTCATGAGTAGAAACACACCACATGAACACACTTTGATCCAGTGTACCTTAGCCCCTCTTAGAATTCACAAACCCTGGATACTGCCCTTTGGGCCACACAATCCCTCTTCTCCCTCACAGAGATCAATTCATATCAGCCTAGCAGTCAGCCATCATCTATTCTCAGGGGAAGAGTATATAGCATGACTTCCCTTGAAATATTAGCTCTATTTACACGGGTTTGCGTGGACCACACTACTTATGAGTCACCAAGGGGAAACGGAGCCTCCAGTAGATAAAGCGATCAGCACAAACCTCTGTAAATAAATCTGAAATTTCAATGAAGGTCATGCCAAGCCTGATTTATTCCCCAGCACCCTATGAAATAATGTTGACCAGGTAAGTGGTTTTCATTTCTTTCCTCCCAGATAAGGGAGAACCTTTTAACTCTAAGGTGCTTGCCATGCATGTAACAATGAGCAACTGGCTAGAGAGATGCTACACCCTCAAGGAAATAACCCTCTATTATTATATTAGATTCTCAATACTGAAAAGCCAGGTCATACAGCAGCAATTTTGTGTTCTTTTTAAATTTAATATGGTGGTACAGGTTCTCATAACAGAACTTAATTGAGGAGCTATTGCTCAACAATGGAAACTAATTTTTATTCAATAAACAGAAATGGAGCATCTACCTATAGGGAGCACTGAGTGGAACATGAGGTTAACCAACACAAGGAAGATGAAGATAAATATGACATGGTGCCTGAAACCCTCCCTATATCTCCTGTGAAATTGCCCAACTAGTCTCAGAAGTCAAACTGTCCATGGCATATTGATAAGCCAGTCAATTTGGTAAATAAATAATCATTTAATCTGTATTTATTAAACACTTTTTAAGGACAATACTTTATGCTACATATTGGAGTGGGGATAGAAATAAAATGAAAGCAAAGGATAATCTTCCTAATCCTCAGAAGCTTACAATGCAGTTGAATTTAACTGTATAAATAGTCATTACAGTGGGGAAAAAAAATATCCAAATTAGGGAGGGTTTGGGGGAATGTGTGAGTGTGTGTGTGTGTGTGTGTGTATGTGTGTGTGTGTGTGTGTGTGTGTTTGAATTTTGGAGCTCAATCATGTATGTATCTTTTCTAAACTGAACTTTCTATTTTTCCATCTGTCTTATTACACATAGCCCATATGTATTAATAGCGAAGGGATTTGGGGACACGCAAAAATTGTCCTTTAAGCAGGAAGTGATATTGCTAGAAGATCTTAAGATAATTGGCAAGGAAGGTAAGGACATGGTTTAGGAAGTCAAAGATAAGAACTGGACATAGTTCTTTAAAGAAAAAGATGTCAATGACACTAGAAGTACAAGTAACCATGAAGAGTATTTACTCACAATATGATTTATCCAGGTTTGGTTAGAATTTACAGAACTAATGGTAACAGTTCTTGCTTTCAATCTATCTGGAATAATGATAAAAGATAAGTCTTCAGTGTATACTGCTGCTGCTGCTAAGTCGCTTCAGTCATGTCCGACTCTGTGCGACCCCATAGACAGCCACCCACCAGGCTTCCCCGTCCCTGGGATCTTCCAGGCAAGAACACTGGAGTGGGTTGCCATTTCCTTCTTCAATGCATGAAAGTGAAAAGTGAAAGTGAAGTCGCTCAGTCATGTCCAACCCTTCGCGACCCCATGGACTGCAGCCCACCAGGCTCCTCCGTCCATGGGACCCTCCAGGCAAGAGTACCAGAGTGGGGTGCCATTGCCTTCTCCGTGTATACAGATGTCATTAAAAACCACAGCATAGAACAGTAAGAGGTCTCTCCACCCAGTAACAGAAACACCAATCTCACCCTTTTTAAATAAAGATTTCTCTGGTTCTCATTAATAATCTCATTTATAGGCAAACAATTGATTATAAGGTATTTCCATCTATTCATAAAATTTCCTTATTTCAGGGAATCCATTGTATATCTAAGACTGAAAAACCTGGATTGTGCTACAGAGACTAGCTCTTATTTAAGCACATTTCTGTAACTTTATTCTCTCTTACAGTCTTCCAACATTCTGCAGTTCCACTTTTCTTCTCACAAATATCTCTTCTTTAGGGGTACAGCCTCACACACTTGGGAAAGAAAAGCCCAAAGTGTTGTTCTTTCCATCTGTAGTAACTCTGACCTCCAGAAAGGCAGGAGCACCAGTTCTGGACATATAAATATATACGTATATATGTGTGTGTGTGTGTGTAGTTGAATTTTTCAGTCTGCTTACAAAGGTTTCAGAACATTTTAGCCATATAGGACATCAGCAAAAACCCAAGGGCCACCTGTCATAATGCTGAGGTTCTCACCTATAGCTTTTGCCTTTTTTTCCATTCAATCAGGCTTTATGTGTGCTTTGATCCAGGCAAAACATTACAAAGATATTTTTCAGTTGCAAAACTCCAACTATATATCCACCGAGGGCAAAGCTAAAACTATCATTAGGCAACAATGATGCTTCGAAATTCTGGCTGTAGAATTTTGTGGAGCATATTCTCCTTCCCCTTTATGTGAATAAAATTCTTTGTACTGCTTCATATTCACGATGCCTCCTGGTTTCTCTCTAACAGGAAGCCCTGCTTTGTTATTCACTCCTCCTTACTGCTAAAGAAAGAGGACAAGAGTGGTTATGCAACTTATTCAATGTTATTTACATGGATTAGAATGAGAATATTAAACCTATTATAAAGAATGAAGTGGATGCTCTCCACAGTAACAGGTTCTTCCTGTAGCAATGCTAGTACTTACTGCCTGAAATGTACCCTCCTTCAACTACCACCTATTTCAAGTTCAATCCTTTAGAGGCTAGCTCAGGCCTCACCTCCACAAGGTTTACTTCCTCTGAACTAGCCTTCTGTGAATTTTGCTCAGACTTTCCAACCGAAAGCCACAATCAAACTCTTGGAGTCTATACTGCATTTCTTTTTATGTAACCCTACTTGGTAGCCTTAGGGATAATAACATGCTTCCCATGTCATCTTTTGTGGACATTGACACTTATCCTATTTCATGGCAACAGTATTAACACATAATTATTACATTGGTTGACAAAAAGCACTAGATTTAGAGACAAAAGAAAACATGGACTTATGTTTTCAATGAAAAGCTCTTAAAATCTGGACAAGTCTTTCTAAATTTTAGTTTTTCAACCTATAAAGGAAAAATATGAGATAACATGCTTTCTGGTAGTAATCCTAAAACTAAAATTGTATGTTCTATTGTTTTCCTTACACATAGTCTTTGAGATCCTAGGAGGGGAAGTTACCTAAGAGTTTTCTACTCCTTTTCCTCCTGCATCCGACTCTTTATCTACCTATACCTTCAACTCTGACCCAATTATCTCACTGTTTCTAGAAATGTGGTTTACAGAGGTGTTTCTGAATGAGTCCACTGCTAGTCTATTTATATTATCTATATTCTAAAACATATATTTCAAGACATACTGAAACAAAGCTAAAGATTATAATCACAGACTCTTCAATTTGGAAGAGTTACTTCATCTCCAGCATATGGAGGAGGAACATAACCATATATGTTTTTCTGGTATCTGGAAATACAAATAGAGTTATCAGAGTTTTTTAAAGATATTAAAATTGTTTCCATATGTGAAAAGTTCTTAGTAATTGAAGGAGGAAAATTTGTCACTGGAATCATTCTGTGATGCACAATGCACTCAACTTGGCATTATGATATCTGAGTTTTAGTTCAATTCCTGCTATTTTAATAGGTACTTGATAAGTTGAAAATGGTCTTAATGTCCCTTCCAGCACAAATATTCTAGTTTTTGAGATGTCTGATAGGCATCCCCTACCTCCTATCAGTAACTCCATACTGAAGTTCTCAATACCCTCCTCTCCACCATGGTAGTGTTCTCTTTCTCCAAATCACACTCTAGCAAAACAGTTTCCAATCAGCAGACCTAGTCCACCAGCTTCCACCTATATCAGCCTTAACCACATTTATTTCAATTCTTCAGAAACCTGCTACTGGTATAAATATTTGAAGCATAAAGTAAGTTCATACTGCCAATTCATATGCATATATGAGAATACAAAGTCTCCGGGGGATCTGCCCAACACAGCAAAAGAAGCCACTGTTGCATCAAAGGAAAATATGACCCCTGTTCCCTTGTGAATTGACCAGTCCTCTAAAGCAGTTATCTTATTTTTTATTATGATCTAATCTTTTACAAATACCAAATGATGCACCAACATTAAAGAAACTAACCTCACAGAACTTTTTTCCAGTAATAACTCTCATCTTCCCTATGAAAGCTACAGCATGACAAAGAGAAAGGACTCACAAAGATTCAAAGCATGGAGTATTTGCCCTGTCTCAGTTTCTTCAGTTATAAAGTGGGGTGGCCGTACATATCCTAAATTATAGGAATGATGTAGTCATTCAAGGTAGAACAAAACAATAGACTATCATGCAGGCGTTCAAATTAAAATTACAAAAACTGTGTAGTAATATGGAAAAATGCTTTTAATTCAATGTTGAATAATAATACAAAATATTTTATTTTTACTTCAGTAACCATAAAAATATGAGTCTTATGCCCCTGGTGGCTCAGTAATAAAGAATCCATCTAGGCATTTCCTATGTGTCCCTAGCAGCTGTCACATCCTTGGCACTGGCCAGGAAGGACTCTGTTCAGTGCACTGAGTCCCATGCCAGTAGTGGTGACCTGAACTGGTACCGGCCAACCTCAGTTGCCTGAGGGCTGTCGCTGAAGCACCCCAAGTTGGTCCCCTAAAGTCAAGAGGGAGAACGAGCAGATCTGGCTGCAAGATCCAGGAGCCATCAGGTCCTGCCATCCTCCTGCAGGGATCTTAAAACTGGCAGTGGGGATGGCCACCAGGGTCTGGACAGCTACCATCTTGAAATCAAGCCCTGAGCCTTTGGAGTGGGAGCACTGACTCCAAGACCCTAGACCAACAGAGAACTAACCTTAGGGTATATCAAATAGTGAGAACTCACAAAGGAAACCACTTGAATAAAAGACCTGCATCACCCAACCACCAGTAGCACCCTGTGCAGGACACTTCATCTAAACAACAAACAAAATTATAAACCCAATCAGCAGACAGGATTACCACCTCATTCAGCCTTTCCCATCAGAGGAAAAACAAGCAAAAAAAACAAAAACTCAGAATAAATCTCACCTTATACAAAGCTTACACAAACCACTGGACCAGCCTTAGGAGGGAAGAAACCATGCCAGGGGAAAGGAGACCTCAAACACAATAAGTTTAAAAAAAGAAGAAGAAGAATGAAAAGACAAAGAAATACTACACAAATGAAGCAAAAAACTACAAACACAGAAGTCCAAATAAATGAAGAGGAAATAAGCAAACTATCTAAATGAGAATTCAGAATAATGATAGTAAAGATGATCAAAAACTTGAAAGCAAAATGGAGAAAATGCAAGGATCAGTTAACAAAGACCTAGAAGAATTAAAGAATAAACATACAGAGACAAACAACACAATTACTGAAATTTAAAACTCTCAGTTCAGTTCAGTTGTTCAATCATGTCCAACTCTTTGTGACCACATGGAAGCAATCAACAGCAGAATATCCAAAGCAGAAGAACGAATCAGTGAGCTGGCAAATAAATTAGTAGAAATAACTTCTGAAGAGCAGAATAAAGTAAAAAGAATTAAAAGTACTGAGGATAGTCTTATTGACCTCTGGAACAATATCAAACACAACAACATTAGAATTATAGGGGTCCCAGAAGGAGAAGAGAAAAAGAAAGGGTATGAGAACATTTTTTAAGAGATTGTAGTTGAAAATAGAATCCTATAGACTGAGGAGCCTGACAGGCTACAGTCCTTGGGATCCCAAGAGTCAGACACGACTTAGCGACTAAACCACCATCACCACCATAGTTAAAATTTCCCCAGTATGGAAAAGGCAGTAGCCAATCAAGTCCAAGAAGCACAAGGGTCCCATACAGGATAAACCCAAGGAGAAACACACTAAGACACATACAAATCAAACTAACAAAGACTAAACACAAAGAAAGAATATGAAAAGCAACAAGAGAGAAGCAACAAGTAACATACAAGGGAAACTCCATATGCTTAACAGCAGAAACTCTGCAGGCCAGAAGGGAATGGCAGGATATATTTAAAGTACTGAAAGGGAAAAATCTACAATCAAGATTACTGTACACAGCAAGGATCTCATTCAAAATTGATGGAGAAATAAAAAGTTTTTCAGAAAAGCAAAAATTAAGCGAATTCAGTACCACCAAACCAGCTTTGCAACAAATGTTAAAGGGACTTATATAGTCAAGAAATACAAGAAAAGAAAAAAGATCTACAAAACAACCCCAAACAATTACGAAAACAGCAATAGGAATGCATATATCAAAGATTACTTTAAATGTAAATGGATTAAATGTTCCAACCAAAAGACACAGACTGGCTGAATGGATACAAAAACAAGACCCATATATATACTGTCTACAAGAAACCTGTCAGACCTAAAGACACATATAGACCGAAAATGAGAGGATAGAAAAATATATTCCATGCAAATGAGAAGCAAAAGAAAGCTGGAATAGCAATCCTCCTGTTAGACAAAATAGATCTTAAAATAAAGAATATTATAAGAGATAAGGAAGGACACTACATAATGATCAAGGGATCAATCTGAGAGGAAGACATAACAATTGTAGATATCTATGCACCTCAAGGAGCACCTCAATACATAAGAAAGACACTAACAGACACAAAAGGAGAAATTGACAGTAACACAATAATAGTAGACTTTAACATCCCACTCACATTAATGGACAGATTATCAAAACAGAAAATTAATAAGGAAACACAAATGTTAAATGATACCTTAGATGAGATGGATCTCATTCCATCCAAATGCAGAAGAATACACCTTCTTTACAAGTACACATGGAACATTCTCCAGGATAGACCACATCTAGGGTCGTAAATTAAACCTCAGTAAATTTAAGAAAGTTGATATCATATCAAGTATCTTTTATGACCACAACGCTATGAAACTAGATATCAATTACAAAAAAAAATTGTAAGAAGCACAAACACATGAAGATTAAACAACACATTTCTAAATAACCAACAGGCTACTGAAAAAATCAAAAGGAAAATCAAAAAATTTCTAGAAACACATAAGCATGAAAACACAACAACTCAAAACAACTCAAAACTTACGGGATGCAGCAAAAGCAGTTCTAAGAGGGAAGTTTATAGCAATACAATACTTCAAGAAACAAGAAAAACATCAAATAGACAACCTAACTTTCCACCTAAAACAACTAGAAAAAGAACAACAACAACAAAAAAAAAATTAGTACAAGGAAAGAAATCATACAGGTCTGAGCAGAAATAAATGAAAAAGAAATGAAAGAAACAATAGTAAAGATAAATAAAACTACAAGCTGATTCTTTGAGAAGATAAACAAAGATAACAAGCCTTTAGCCAGATTCATCAAGGAAAAAAGAGAGAAGAATCAAATCAACAAAATTAGAAATGAAAAAGGAGAGGTTACAACAGACAATGCAGAAGTACAAAGGATTATGAGAGACAATTATAAACAACTATATGGCAATAAAATGGGTAATCTGGAAGAAATGGATAGATTCTTAGTAAAGTTCAATCTTCCAAGACTGAACCAGGAAGAAATAGAAATTCTGAGCAACCCAATTACAAGCACTGAAATCAAAGCTGTGATCAAAAATCTCCCAGAAAACAAAATCCCAGTACCAGATGGCTTTACAGGAGAATTCTATCAAACATTTAGAGAAGAGCTAATGACTATCCCTCTAAAACTCTCAAAGTTTTACAGAGGAAAGAACACTTCTAAACTCATTCTACGAGGCAGCATCACCCTGATACCAAAACCAGACAAAGACAATACAAATAAAGAAAACTACAGGCCAATATCACTGATGAACATAGATGCAAAAATCCTCAACAAAATTCTAACAAACAGAATTCAGCAACATATCAAAAAGCTCATACACCATTATCAAGTTGGGTTTATTCCAGGAATGTAAAGATTCTTCAATATATGCAAATCAATCAATGTGATACACCATATTAACAAATTGAAAGATAAAAACCATTTGACCATCTCAATAGATGCAGAAAACGCCCTTGACAAAATTCAGCACCCATTTATGATTCAGTTCAGTTCAGTTCCATGGCTCAGTCGTGTCTGACTTTTTGTGACCCCATGAATAACAGCACGCCAGGCCTCCCTGTCCATCACCAACTCCCGGAGTTCACTCAGACTCACGTCCATCGAGTCAGTGATGCCATCCAGCCATCTCATCCTCTGTCGTCTCCTTCTCCTCCTGCCCCCAATCCCTCCCAGCATCAGAGTCTTTTCCAATGAGTCAACTCTTCGCATGAGGTGGCCAAAGTACTTGAGTTTCAGCTTTAGCATCATTCCTTCCAAAGAACACCCAGGGCTGATCTCCTTTAGAATGGACTGGTTGGATCTCCTTGCAGTCCAAGGGACTCTCAAGAGTCTTCTCCAACACCACAGTTCAAAAGCATCAATTCTTTGGCGCTCAGCTTTCTTCATAGTCCAGCTCTCACATCCATACATGACCACTGGAAAAACCATAGCCTTGACTAGACAGACCTTTGTTGGCAAAGTAATGTCTCTGCTTTTCAATATGCTATCTAGGCTGGTCATAACTTTCCTTCCAAAGAGTAAGCGTCTTTTAATTTCATGGCTGCAATCACCATCTGCAGTGATTTTGGAGCCCCCCAAAATAAAGTCTGACACTGTTTCCCCATCTATTTCCCATGAAGTGATGGGACCAGATGCCATGATCTTAGTTTTCTGAATGTTGAGTTTTAAGCCAACTTTTTCAGTCTCCTCTTGTACTTTCATCAAGAGGCTTTTTAGTTCCTCTTCATTTTCTGCTGTAAGGGTGGTGTCATCTGCATATCTGAGGTTATTGATATTTCTCCCAGCAATCTTGATTCCAGCTTGTGCTTCTTTCAGCCCAGTGTTTCTCATGATGTACTCTGCATATAAGTTAAAGAAGCAGCATGACAGTATACAGCCTTGATGTACTCCTTTTAAACTCTTCAAAAAATGGGCATAGAAGAAACCTACTTCAACATAGTAAAGGCCATATTTGATAAGCCTACAGCAAACATTATTCTCAATGGTGAAAAACTGAAGGAATTCCCCCTAAGATCAGGAACAAGACAAGGGTGTCCACTGTCACCAATATTATTCAACATAGTTCTGTAAGTCTTAGTTACAGCAATCAGAGAAGAAAAAGAAATAAAAAGAATCCAGAGTGGAAAAGAAGTAAAGCTCTCACTATTTGCAGATGATATGATACTGTACACAGAAAACCCTAAAGACAGTATCAAAAAATTACTAGAGCTAGTCAGTGAATTTAGCAAAGTTTCAGGATACAAAATCAATACACAAATCACTTGCTTTTTTATATACTAAAAATAAGAAATCAGAAAAAGAAATTAAGGCATCAATCTCCTTCACCATTGCAACAAAAAGAATTAAATATCTAGGAATAAACTTACCTAAGGAGAGAAAAGAACTGTACACAGAAAATTATAATACTGATGAAAGAAATCAAAGATGATATAAACAGATGGAGAGATATTCTATGTTCCAGGGTAGGAAGTCAATATTGTGAAAATGACTATACTACCAAAGGCAATCTACAGATTCAATGTGATTCCTGTCAAAGCAAAGGAGAAAAGGAATGATATAAACATTTGAATGTAGAGTTCCAAAGAATAGCAAGAAGAGATAAGAAAGCCTTCTTCAGCGATCAATGCAAAGAAATAGAGGACAACAATAGAATGGGAAAGACTAGGGATCTCTTCAAGAAAATCAGAGATACCAAAGGAACATTTCATGCAAAGATGAGCTCGATAAAGGACAGAAATGGTATGGACCTAACAGAAGCAGAAGATATTAAGAGATAGCAAGAATACACAGAAGAACTGTACAAAAAAGATCTTCATGACCCAGATAGTCATGATGGTGTGGTCACTCACCTAGAGCCAGATATCCTGGAATGTGAAGTCAAGTGGGCCTTAGAAAGCATCACTACGAACAAAGCTAGTGGAGATGATGAAATTCCAGTTGATCTATTTCAAATCCTGAAAGATAATGCTGTGAAAATGCTACACTCAATATGTCATCAAATTTGGAAAACTCAGCAGTGGCCACAGGACTGGAAAAGGTCAGTTTTCATTCCAATGCCAAAGAAAGGCAATGCCAAAGAATGCTCAAACTACTGCACAATTGAACTCATCTCACACGCTAGTAAAGTAATGCTCATAATTCTCCAAGCCAGGCTTCAGCAATATGTGAACCGTGAACTTCCTGATGTTCAAGCTGGTTTTAGAAAAGGCAGAGGAACCAGAGACCAAATTGCCAACATCTGCTGGATCATGGAAAAAGCAAGAGAGTTCCAGAAAAGCATCTATTTCTGCTTTATTGACTATGCCAAAGCCTTTGACTGTGTGGATCACAATAAACTATGGATAATTCTGAAAGAGATGGGAATACTAGACCACCTGATCTGCCTCTTGAGAAATTTGTATACAGGTCAGGAAACAACAGTTAGAACTGGACATGGAACAACAGACTGGTTCCAAACAGGAAAAGGAGTTTGTCAAGGCTGTATATTGTCACCCTGTTTATTTAACTTATACGCAGAATACATCATGAGAAATGCTGGACTGGAAGAAACACAAGCTGGAATCAAGATTGCCAGGAGAAATATCAATAACCTCAGATATGCAGATGACACCACCCTTATGGCAGTAAGTGAAGAGGAACTCAAAAGCCTGTTGATGAAAGTGAAAGTGGAGAGTGAAACAGTTGGCTTAAAGCTCAACATTCAGAAAACGAAGATCATGGCATCCGGTCCCAGCACTTCATGGGAAATAGATGGGGAAATGGTGGAAACAGTGTCAGACTTTATTTTTCTGGGCTCCAAAATCACTACAGATGGTGGCTGCAGCCATGAAATTAAAAGACACTTACTCCTTGGAAGGAAAGTTATGACCAACCTAGATAGCATATACAAAAGCAGAGACATTAGTTTGCCAACAAAGATTCATCTAGTCAAGGCTATGGTTTCCTGTGGTCATGTATGGATGTGAGAGTTGGACTGTGAAGCAGGCTGAGCGCCGAAAAATTGATGCTTTTGAACTGTGGTGTTGGAGAAGACTCTTGAGAGTCCCTTGGACTGCAAGGAGATCCAGCCAGTCCAGTCTAAAGGAGATCAGCCCTGGGTGTTCTTTGGAAGGAATGATGCTAAAGCTGAAACTCCAGTACTTGGGGCACCTCATGCGAAGAGTTGACTCATTGGAAAAGATTCTGATGCTGGGAGGGATTGGGGGCAAGAGGAGAAGGGGATGACAGAGGATGAGATAGCTGGATGGCATCACTGACTCGATGGACATGAGTCTGAGTGAACTCCGGGAGTTGGTGATGGACAGGGAGGCCTGGCGTGCTGCGATTCATGGGGTCACAAAGAGTCGGACATGACTGAGCGACTGATCTGATCTGATCAAATTACCACTGGCGTTTTTCACAGAACTAGAACAAAAAATTTTACAATTCGTATGGAAACACAAAAGACCCCAAATAGCCAAAGCAGTCTTGAGAAAGAAGAATGGAACTGAAAAAAAAAAAAAAAAAGAAGAATGGAACTGGAGGAATCAACCTTCCTGACTTCAGATTATACTACAAAGCTACAGTCATCAAGACAGTATGGTATGGGCACAAAAACAGAAATATAGACCAATGGAACAAGATAGAAAGCCCAGAAATAAACCCATGCACCTATGGATACCTTAATTTTTGACAAAGGAGGGAAGAATATGCAATGGGGCAAAGACAGCCTCTTCAATAAATGGTGCTGGGAAAACTGGACAGCTACATGTAAAAGAATGAAATTAGAAAACTTCCTAATACCATACAAGAAGATAAACTCAAAATGGATTAAAGACCTAAATGTAAGACCAGAAACTATAAAACTCTTAGAGAAGAACATAGAACATTCAATGACATAAATCAAAACAAGAACCTTTATGACCCATCTCCTAGAGTAATGTAAATAAAAACAAAAGTAAACAATTGGGACCTGATCAAATTGAAAAGTTTTTAACAGCAAAAGAAACTATAAGCCAGGTGAAAAGACAACTTTCAGAATGGGAGAAAATAATAGCAAATGAAACAACTGACAAAGGATTAATTTCCAAAATATACAAGCAGCTCATACAATTCAATGCCAAAAAAAGAAACAACTCAGTCAAAAAATGGGAAAAAGACCTAAACAGACATTTCTCCAAAGAAGACATACAGATGGCTAACAAACACATGAAAAGATGCTCAACATCATTCATTATTAGAGAAATGCAAATCAAAACCACAATGAGATATCACCTCACACCATTCAGAATGGCAATCATCAAAAAGTCTACAAACAATAGATGTTGGAGAGGGTGTGGAGAAAAGGGAATGCTCTTGCACTGTTGGTGGGAATGTAAATTAATACAGCCACCATGGAAGATAGTATGGAGATTCCTTTAAAAACCTAGGAATGAAACCACCATATGACCCAAGAATCCTTCTCCTTGGCATATACCTTGAGGAAATCAAAATTGAAAAAGACACATGCATCCCATTGTTTATTTCAGCACTATTTACAATAGCTAGAACATGGAAGCAACCTGGATGTCCATCAACAGATGAATGGATAAAGAGGTCATGGTACATATACACAATGGATTATTACTCAGCTATAAAAAGGAACACATTTGAGTCAGTTCTGATGAGGTGGATGAACCTAGAGCCTATGATACAGAGTGAAGTGAGTCAGAAAGAGAAAGATAAATATGGTATTCTAACACGTATGTATGGAATCTAGAAAAATGGCTCTGAAGAACTTATTTACAGGGCAGCAATGGAGAAACAAACATAGAGAATAGATTTATGGACATTGGGGAGAGGGTAGGAGAGGGTGAGATGTATGGAAAGAGTAACATAGAAACCTACATTACCAATGTAAAATAGATAGCCAATGGGAATTTTCTATATGGCTCAGGAAACTGAGGGGCTCTGTATCAATCTAGAGGGGCAGGATGGGGTGGGAGATGGGAGGGAGGTTCAAAAGGGAGGGGATATGTGTGTACCTATGGCCGATTCTTGTTGAGGTTTGACAGAAAACAAAATTCTGTAAAGCAATTATTCTCCAATAAATTAATAAAAAAAGAAAAAAGAATCCATCTACAATGCAGGAGATGTGGAGCAGACAAGTGTTTGATCCCTGGGTCAGAGGATCCCCTAGAGAAGGACATGGCAACCTACTCCAGTATATTGCTGGGAAAATCCCATAGATAGAGGAACCTGGCAGGCTATGGTCCATGGGGTCACAAAGAGTCGAACACGACTGAAGCAACTGAACAGGAGACAGATATAAATGGAAGACATTACAAAAAAGTGAAAATAACCATTTTAGAGTTGTTTGGTAATGGGTAATTTATATAGATAATAGCAACTTATTGATCAGTTCAGTTTAGTCATTCAGTCTTTTCCGACTCTTTGCAACCCCATGGACTGCAGAATGCCACGCTTCCTTGTCCATCACCAACTCCTGGAGCTCACTCAAACTCATGTCCATCGAGTCAGTGATGCCATCCAACCATCTTATCCTCTGAATAATGGTAGAGTCCCTCAACTAACAATAAAGTGTTTAGAATGATTTCTGAGGTCTCACCCAGCTGTGGAATTTTATGATCCTTTGATAAACATAGTCATGTCAACATGTTCAGCAGATGTAAATGGGATATGGAGCCCCTCATGGAGATAAAAGATACATTTTAAAAATCCAGATAAAATAGCTTTGTGAAAAAGTATGACCGAAATAGACTTGTTTATTCCATGTAGTTTCAAATTAAAAGGAAACTCTTATACTCTTGTCTGAATTTTCCCCTTAGCCTAGGAAGTGTTAGGCACCCATGGTTCTTTCTGAATGTCTTTATTACAGATAGTAATGTAGTTAGTACACTACACAACACAGGGACTGTGTGTCTTTGTCTACCTTTCCTAGGAAATTATGATTCCAAGAAGATAGCAATGGGGCTTCCTCATTTTTAAACCCCCAGAACTCAACACAGTGCTTTGCATACAGACAGAGGCCAAATTAAATGTTGACTTCAATGACTGAATGAAAGAAAAGGAGTATAAGAGATCAGCATTTTCTCTGAAAAATAGACATACTGCAGCTGCTCAGGGGCTTGGCGTCCCATCCCAGGCTCAGTAGTGTTTTTGTTTTCTTTTTCACTTTGTTGTGCCCCAAGTCATCTTCATACATACAGTTCACTGGACTATCTACTCGTTGCCAAAGAAACATGGCTTATATTTCACCTCACAGGTCCAGGGTTTGCCAGACCAGAACCATTAAGTTTGATAGTGTTACACATTCCCCTTTCCTATTTATTGTTTTAGTCATCATTGCTAAAACACAGATCATTTTGTATCTGTGTTCATCTTCATAGAGTGTTCTGAAAGGATCTCTCCTGGATAACCCTCTTCTCCCATAGACAAGACCATGAGGTTGTCCAGGCACATTGGTCCTCAAATCCTCTTCAGAGAGAGAGCTATGTTTCCAGCTGTGTGGCACTGGAGCAGATGTGAGGAGATTCCCCACATCTAAGGGCAAAAGAGAAGCCCCAGCAAGACGGTAGGCGCTAGAGTGGGGGCTGCGCAGCACTGGAGTGACTTTAAGGAGATATACCACATCCAAGGTCAGAGAAGCCCTAGCAAGATGGTAGGAGGGGCGAATTTGTGTTTAGAATCAGACCTCATTCCCATCAAAGATGCTCAGAGGGCTCAAACAAACCTTGTGTGCACCAGGATCCAGAGACTGAGACAGAACTGTGTTTGAGCATCTCCTGTGGAGGTACTGGTCAGCAGTGGACTGCTGCAGGGGCAGGGGCTCTGGGTGCAGCAGACTTGGATATGGCTTAAGCCCTCTTGGAGCAGTTCGCTACTAACACCATCATACAGCTGCCAGAACTGACACAGGACTGGGAAATGGATTTTTGGAGGGCATAAATAGAACACTGTGTGCACCAGGACCCATGAGAAAGGAGCAGTGAACCCACAAGAAACTGACCAGACTTGCCCGGGCGTGTCCAGGAGTCTCCAGCAGAGACGTGGGTCATGGTGGCCTGCTACAGGGTTGGGGCACTGAGTGCAGCAGTACATGTATGGGACCTTTTGAAGGAGGTCCCCATTATCTTCATTACCTCCAGCATAGTTTGGCCTTAGGTAAGTAACAGGGAGGGAACACAGCTCCACCCATTAACAGAAAATTGGATTAAAGATTTACTGAGCATGGCTTCACCCATTGAACAAGACCCAGTTTCCCCCTCAGTCAGTCTCTCCCATCAGGAAGCTTCCATAAGCCTCTTATCCCCTTCCATCAGACGGCAGACAGACTAAAAATCACCATCACAGAAAATGAACCAATCTGATCACATGGACCACAGCCTTGTCTAATTCAGTGAAACTATGAGACATGCCATGTAGGGCCACCCAAGTCGGATGGGTCATAGTCAGAGTTCTGACAAAACATGGTCCACTGGAGAAGGGAATGGCAAACCACTTCAGTATTCTTCCCTTGAAAGCCCCATGAACAGTATGAAAAGTCAAAAAGATAGGACACTGAAAGATGAATTCCCCAGGTGTAGGTGCCCAATATGCTGCTGGAGATCAGTGGACAAATAACTCCAGAAAGAATGAAGAGATGGAGCCAAAGCAAAAGCCACACCCAGCTGTGGATGTGACTGGTGACTGAAGCAAGGCCCGATGCTGTAAAGAGCAATATTGCATAGGAACCTGGAATGTTACATCCATGAATCAAGGCAAATTGGAAGTGGACAAACAGGAGATGGCAAGAGTGAACATTGACATTTTAGGAATCAAAAATGGATGGAATGGGTGAATTAACTCAGATGACCATTATATCTACTATTGCAGGCAAGAATCCCTTAAAAGAAATATAGTCCCCATCATAGTCAACAAGAGTCCAAAATGCAATACATGGATGCAATCTCAAAAATGACAGAATGAAAAAAAAAAAAATGACAGAATGATTTCTGTTAATTTCCAAGGCAAACCATTCAATATCATGGTAATCCAAGTCTATGCCCTGATCTGGAATGCTGAAGAAGCTGAAGATGAACGCTTCTATGAAGACCTACAGGACCTTCTAGAACTAACACCCAAAAAAGATGTCCTTTTCATTATAGGGGACTGGAATGCAAAAGTAGGAAGTCAAGAAACACCTGGAGTAACAGACAAATTTGGCCTTGGAGTACAGATTGAAGCAGGGCAAAGGCTAGTAGAGTTTTGCCAAGAGAACTCACTGGTCATGGCAAGCACCCTCTTCCAGCAACACAAGAGAAGACTCTACACATGGACATCACCAGATAGTCAATACTGAAATCAGATTGATTATGTTCTTTGCAGCCAAAGATGGAGAAGCTCTAAACAGTCAGCAAAAACAAGACTGAGAGCTGACTGTGGCTCAGATTATGAACTCCTTACTGCCAATGCTATGCTAAGTCACTTCAGTCATGTCCGACTCTGTGCGACCCCATAGATGGCAGCCCACCAGGCTCCCCCATCCCTGGGATTCTCCAGGCAAGAACACCGGAGTGGGTTGCCATTTCCTTCTCCAATGCATGAAAGTGAAGTCGCTCAGTCGTGTCCGACTCTTAGCGACCCCATGGATTGCAGCCTAACAGGCTCCTCCGTCCATGGGATTTTCCAAGCAAGAGTACTGGAGTGGGGTGCCATTGCCTTCTCCGCCTAATTTCCAAATTCAGACTTAAATTGAAGAAAGTAGGGAAAACCACTAGACCATTCAGGTATGACCTAAATCACATCCCTTAAGATTATACAGTAAAGGAAGGAACAGTACATCAAGGGACAGATAGACTCAAGGGATTAGATCTGATAGAGTGCCTAAATAACTGTGGATACAGGTTTGTGACACTGTACAGGAGACATGGATCAAGACCATCCCCATGGAAAAGAAATGCAAAAAAAGCAAAATGGCTGTCTGAGGAGGCCTTACAAATAGCTGTGAAAAGAGAAGTGAAAAGAAAAGCAGAAAAGGAAAGATATACCCATTTAAATGCAGAGTTCCAAAGAATAGCAAGGAGAGATAAGAAAGCCTTCCTGAGCTATCAATGCAAAGAAATAGAGGAAAACAATAGAATAGGAAAGACTAGAGATCTCTTCAAGAAAATTAGAGATACCAAGGGAACATTTCATGCAAAGATGGGCTCAATAAAGGATGGAAATTGTATGGACCTAACAAGCAGAAGATATTAAGAAGAGATGGCAAGAATACTCAGAAGAACTGTACAAAAAAGATCTTCAAGACCAAGATAATCATAATGGTGTGATTACTCACCTAGAGCCAGATATCCTGGAATGTGAAGTCAAGTGGGCCTTAGAAAGCATCACTACGAACAAAGCTAGTGGAGGTGATGGAATTCCAGTTGAGCTATTCCAAATCCTGAAAGATGATGCTGTGAAAGTGCTTCCCTCAATATGCCAGCAAATTTGGAAAACTCAGCAGTGGCCATAGGACTGGAAAAGGTCAGTTTTCATTCCAATCCCAAAGGAAGGCAATGCCAAAGAATGCTCAAACTACTGCACAATTGCACTCATCTCACACACTAGTAAAGTAATGCTCAAAATTCTCCAAGCCAGGCTTCAGCAATATGTGAACCATGAACTTCCAGATGTTCAAGCTGAATTTAGAAAAGATAGAGGAACCAGAAATCAAATTGCCAACATCTGCTGGATCATAGAAAAAGCAAGAGAGTTCCAGAAAAACATCTATTTCTGTTTTACTGACTATGCCAAAGCCTTTGACTGTGTGGATCATAACAAACTGTGGAAAATTCTTCAAGAGATGGGAATACCATACCACCTGACCTGCCTGTTGAGGAATCTGTATGCAGGTCAGGAAGCAATAGTTAGAACTGAACATGGAACAACAGTCTGGTTCCAAATTGGGAAAGGAGTATGTCAAGGCTGTATACTGTCACTTTGATTATTTAACTTATATGCAGAGTACATCATGAGAAATGCTGGGCTGGATGAAACACAAGCTGGAATCAAAATTGCCAGGAGAAATATCAATAACCTCAGATATGTAGATGACACCACCCTTGTGGCAGAAAGCGAAGAACTAAGGAGCCTCTTGATGAAAGTGAAAGAGGAGAATGAAAAGGTTGGCTTAAAACTCACAATTCTGAAAACTAAGATCATGACAACTGCTCCCTTCACTTCATGACAAATAGATGGAGAAAGAGTGGAAATAGTGACAGACTTTATTTTGGGGGGCTCCAAAATCACTGAAAATGGTGACTGCAGCCATGAAATCAGAAGATGCTTGCTTCTTGGAAGAAAAGTTATGACCAACCTAGACAGCATATTAAAAAGTAGAGACATTACTTTGCCATCAAAGGTCTGTCTAGTCAAAGCTATGGATTTTCCAGTAGTCATGTATGGATGTGAGTTGGACTATGAAGAAAGCTGAATGCCAAAGAATTGATGCTTTTGAACTGCAGTGTTGGAGAAGACTCTTGAGAGTCCCTTGGACTGCAAAGAGATCCAACCAGTCCATCATAAAGGAAATCAGTTTTGGATATTCATTAGAAGGACTGATGCTGAAGGTGATACTCCAATGCATTGGCCACCTGATGCGAAGAACTGACTCTTTTAAAAAGACCCTGATGCTGGGAAAGATTGAAGGTGGGAGGAGAAGGGGATGACAGAGGATGAGATGGTTGGATGGCGTCACCAACTTGATGGACATGAGTGTGGGTAAACTCCAGGAGTTGATGATGGACAGGGAATCCTGGCATGCTACAGTCCATGGGGTTGCAAAAAGTCAGACACGACTGAGTGACTGAAGCTCTATGTTTCCTAAAGCACGTGGATGCGTCATTTCTACAAGACTTGCTGGGACGCCTAAGGAAGCAGTCCTAGACAGCAGACCCTATTGTGGTCAGATACAGAGGCACTTATAAAAAATACTTTTTTTATTTGTTAAAATTGTTTATTTTACATCTCTTTTCTCATTATTCAGAATACTCTCCTTCTGTTCTCTATCTTTAAAAATCCCCTTGCCACTGGCTTTTTAATCAGTATTAAATATGTCCAAGTCTGTTCCATCTAGATGCTTCTCTCTCTTATTACCATTCAGTCCCTTGAAAGTATCTGTTCCATCTAGATGCTTCTCTCTCTTATTACCATTCAGTCCCTTGAAAGTATTGTCCATGATTACTGTCTTCATTTCCCTTCACCTTCTAACCCCTCCTCACCCCTTTGTTCCAATGGATCTAGTCTCACAATGGTCAGCAGTGGTCTCTGCTGCTAAATCCAGTGGACACTTTACTCTGCAGACACTCTGAGCTCTCTGCCGTGATGGACACTGTTCCTGCTCCTTCACTGTAACAAATTTGCTCTCATTCCTTGGCTTCTCAGAAACTTCAGTCTTGTTTTAACTCCGATTTCTCTAGCTATTTCTTCAACGAATTATCTTATTTTACTGCATCTTAAATATTTGGGTTCTGTTTTCATTTCTTTTCTCATTTTATTTTGTTTTCTTGGGTGAATTCAGCTATTCCCATGACTTTTGGCCCTGCGTGCTGATAATGTTCAATTTCTAACCATCTTTCACCTAAGCTCCAGAACCAATGTTCCATGTAGTAAACACCTCCATTCTAACATCTGCTGCTGCTGCTGCTGCTAAGTCGCTTCAGTCATGTCCTACTCTGCATGACCCTATGGACAGCAGCCCACCAGGCTCCTCTGTCCATGGGATTCTCCAGGCAAGAATACTGGATTGGGTTGTCACTTCCTTCCCCAATTCGAACATCTAGAGGCACATCAAATTCAACACACCATAAAGTGAATTAGTTATTCCACTCCATGGAATATATACCTCATTTGTATTCATATGAATACATACCTCATATGAATCACTTTGGTTCAGTCACTCAGTCATGTACAACTCTTGGTGATCCCATGGGTTGTAGCACACGAGGCTTCCCTGTCTGTCATGAACACCTGGAGCATACTCCAACTCATGTCCATCGAGTCAATGATGCCATCCAACCATCTCATCCTCTGTCATCCCTTTCTCCTCCTGCCTTCAATCTTTCCCAGCATCAGGGTCTTTTCCAATGAGTCAGTTCTTCACACCAGGTGGCCAAAGTACCAGAGCTTCAGCATCAGTCCTTCCAATGAATATCCAGGACTAATTTCCTTTAGGATGGACTGGTTGGATCTCTTTGCAGTCCAAGGGACTCTCAAGAGTCTTTTCCAACACCACAGTTCAAAAACATCAATTCTTTGGTTCTCAGCCTTCTTTATGATCCAACTCTCACATGACTACTGGAAAAACCATAGTTTTGACTAGATGGATCTTTGTCAGTGAAATAATGTCTGCTTTTTAATATGCTGTCTAAATTTGTCATAAGCTTTTCTTCCAACGAGGAAACGTCTTTTAATTTCATGGCTGAAGTCACCATCTTCAGTGATTTGGAGCTCAAGAAAATAAAATCTGTCACTGTTTCTATTGTTTCTCCATCTATTTCCATGAAGTGATGGGACTGGATGCCTAGATCATTTTTTGAATGTTGAGTTTTAAGCTAGCTTTTTCACTCTCTTCTTTCACTTTAATCAAGAGGCTTTTTAGTTCCTCTTTACTTTCTGCCATAAAAGTGATGTCATCTGCATAGCTGAGGTTATTGATATTTCTTCCTGAAATCTTGATTCCAGCTTGTGCTTAATCCAGCCCAGCATTTCACAGGATGTACTCTGCATATAAGTTAAATGAGCATGGTGACAATATACAGCTTTGATTTACTCCTGTCCCAATTTTAAACCAGTCCATTGTTCCATGTCCAGTTCTAATTGTTGCTTCTTGACCTGCATACAGATTTCTCGGAAGGCAGGTCATGTGGGTCTAGTATTCCCATATCTTTAAGATGTCTACACATGGACATCACCAGTCATTATGAATACTAAGCAATGGCAACCCACTCCAGTACTATTGCCTGGAAAATCCCATGGACGGAGGAGTAGGCTGGTAGGCTGCAGTCCATGACATCGCTAAGAGTCGGACATGACTGAGCGACTTCACTTTCGCTTTTCACTTTCATGCATTGGAGAAGGAAATGGCAACCCACTCCAGTGTTCTTGCCTGGAGAATCCCAGGGACGGGGGAGCCTGGTGGGCTACCGTCTATGGGGTCGCACAGAGTCGGACACGACCGAAGCGACTTAGCAGCAGCAGCAGAAGCAAGGCTATCTGTCCACTTACCTGAAACAGAAACCTGGTAGTCATCCCCAATTATTTCTTCTCTTCTTCCTTTTACACTTCTCCCACCTACCAAATCACCAAAACTTAAAACTTTTCCTGCCCCTATGACACACCATTCACTTCATCTACTGCTGATACCTTAATTTTGGTTACCATCTTCTTTCACATGGACTGCTTCCTCCATTCCACCACTAACCTTAGAAGATATAGTAGAATGAGACCTGAAATGCAATAATTCAGCTCAGTTCAGTCACTCAATCGTGTCCAACTCTTTGCGACCCATGAATTGCAGCACGCCAGGCCTGCCTGTCCATCACCAACTCCCGGAGTCTACTCAAACTCATGTCCATCGAGTCGGTGATGCCATCCAGCCATCTCATCCTCTGTCATCCCCTTCTCCTCGTGCCCCCAATCCCTCCCAGCATCAGGGTCTTTTCCAATGAGTCAACTCTTTGCATGAGGTGACCAAAGTATCGGAGTTTCAGCCTCACCATCAGTCCTTCCAATGAACACCCAGGACTGATCTCCTTTAGGATGGACTGGTTGGACCTCTTTTCAGTCCAAGAGACTCTCAAGAGTCTTCTCCAGCACCACAGTTCAAAAGCATCAATCCTTCAGTGCTCAGCTTTCTTCACAGTCCAACTTTCACATCCATACATGACCACTGGAAAAACCATAGCCTTTACAAGACGGACCTTTGTTGTCAAAGTAATGTCTCTGTATTACTTTCCTCTTAAAGCCAAATTATTTCCATCATCCTAAAGATACTACAATCCTTTGTAGTTACTTTACCTTAATTTTCAAATTGGTTACAGATTAAATATAAAGCTAGGTACTCAGAATGTCACAACAATGTCCTGATATCCTTAATTTTGTGATTGGAGTTTATCTTCTCTCTCATTCACAGCTTCACTTCCTTCATGGTATTAATCAGTTAGTGCTCAAGAATACAGAGGGTGTCCCTGGTGGCTCAGATGGTAAAGAATCTACCTGCAGTGTGGGAGACCTGGGTTCAATCCCTGGGTCAGGAAGATCCCCTGGCAACCCATTCCAGTATTCTTGTCTGTAGGGCTCCATGGACAGAGGAACCTGGTGAGCTACAGTCAGACATGACTGAGCAACTAACACACACTCACAAGAATACAAAAAAAGTGTTATAAGTGCAGGCTCTGAAGCCCATATGCTTAGGTTACAGTACATACTGTGTGACATGGGGTAAGATATTTAACATTCATCAGCCTTAGTTATCCATCAGGAATAGGAAGATACGAATAGTGTCTACCTTAAAAGATTATTGTGAAGACAAAATTTGTTAATACAAGTAGAGGCAAGTGCTTGGCATATGGCAAACGTCATTAGTTTTTTCTATTATTATTTTAGTTGGCTTATCTCTTGCCCTTACAATTTTTTCTGAGCCAACTGTTCATGACCAACACCAGTTTGCCCTCCTTCTGCCACCAGGAACACCCTTTATGACATCATCTCTTTTTCTCCAGGCCAATCTCATCCCTGTACCCAAAAGTAAGCTTAATGATCTTCACTTTAGAAGGTGAGAGGAAAAAAGTTCAGAAACAGAAGCGAATGCCACAGTTACAGAAACAAAGAATGGCAGAGATGGAACCAGATCCCAGGAGCCCATAACTTTGCATTCAGGACTTTTCTCGTCCCCTGGGAGAGATCTTTGTATCTTTGTTGAACAGAAAATGTTTCCATATGCCCTGCACAAAGCATTATTTCTAGACATGATCAAAGGGTGACTGTAAAATGATGATTCTATCCTACCGTGTCACCTTAATTCTTAGCAATAAAAAACTCCCTAAAATATCCTGGAGAAACTTTCTCTAGGGAATTCATACCACTGCTTCCCTTCCATGCCGCTTCTTTCTTTTTTTGTTACCTCAAAGGATCTTACTGTTTCTGTGTCTCCTTTCACCACCACCCTCAACCAGTAGATTATGAGTTCTGTAAATGGAACGATGTCTCATTAATCTTTAAATTTCCATGCCTAGCATAGGGCCTGTCTCATAGAAGATAGCTTCATAAATGTGTATTTTATGAATTAGTAAATATATGCTCTCACTGAGTCAAAACACAATGTGTTTGAAAAACGGCAGCATCCCAAGGGAATCTTTTAGATGCTTCTACATGAGTCAGTAAATTAAAACTTGCATGGGATTAAACCTAGAACAGCTGGTTTTCATGACAATACACTTTCATCTGCAAGTCAGAATTCCCAACTAAAAGTGGCTCAGATTTTAAGGGTACCATTTGTTGCTTATTTCACAAGAAGTTCAAAAGTAAATAGTTTCTTAGCATCAGAGAAGCAGAGAAGAGATGACAAAGATACAGAAAAAAACTCACTTTTTCCTCTATGAGGCATAACTCAAATTGCCTTGCTAGGTTTTGTCTCCTCTTTTTAAACTTCCTTGAGTCTTCCTACTACTTGTCTGTAGTTTGCTCTGTTTTATACCCATAACTCCTCTTTGCAAGTAGATGCAAAAGTGGTCAAAGGAGAAAATAGTGTCTTGCGTGTATTTATATCTGTTACTGAGGTACTTATTATGCACTAGTAGGCACTGGCTCAGATGGTAAAGAATTTGCCTGCAAGGTGGGAGACCTGGATTTGATCCATGGATTGGGAAGGTCTCTTGAGGAGGGCATGGCAATGCATTCTAGTATTCTCACCTGAAGAATTCCCGTGGAAAGAGGAGCCTTGCAGGCTACAGTCCATAGCATCACAAAAAGTCAGACACAACTGAGTGACTAAGCACAGCACAACATAGGTACCTATAGCTTAATCATTATTTGCATATTTGATTGAGTCAAAGTTCTGCTCATGTCCTCAACACAGTAGATTTCTACAGAGAAGCAACACATGCTCCCTGGTGTGGAATACAGGCTTGAAGTAGGGAGGGGCTATATTCACTTGCTTATCCAGCAAATTAACTCAAACCCACTTGCATTTTCTTGGTTCTCTGAGGTATTACTGCATAATAATACCTGAAGAGAATGCATTTCAGTTGAGTTCCTCAGAGTCATGCTCTTATGCTGCCAACGTGGCCACAATTTTATCTGAACTGAGTTGAAGGCCTGTTGATTTAATCCAGAAATTTATTTCTGACAGACAGCTGGGTAGCATTTGTCACTGTGTTTGGAATCCAAAGTTAAAGAGATTGAGAGTCAGTGTCATCACTGTTTGGGTGGTAGTGAACCACAAACATGGTTTATTTCTATCATAAATTGTTAGTTGTTATTTTTACAATGTGCATAAACCCATAGGCTAAACAACGGGAATACTTTACACATTTTACAAATAAAGACATGAATACTCTGGAATGAGTACTATGTTTTGGCATCCAATTTTGAGTATTTTATTCAGAGTATCTGTTCTCTTTAATCTAGACTTTTTCCTCACTTATATCAATCAGTGGAGCAAAAATTAAATATACGTGCCATCAAAACTCCCCCTCTGCTCTTGGCAGATATTTACTGGAGGACACTGCTCTTGGCCTCACATCTCACAGATTCTCTGACAGCCTTGGCAGGGAAGATATGTGAGACAATACACAAAAAATGTGGGGTTAGTGTAGATGTTCTGTCAATGAACAGAAAAGTAATTCAGAGCCTCTGCCAGAATTCAACTTTCTGTAATATTTACCCACTCAAGTCAATTTGGAAGTAAAACCCCATGTGGAGAACCACATTACCACACCATTTTTCAAACAATTAGCTGTTCCCACCATAACCACATCTTATTCAGGGTGAAGACTAGCCAAACATACATATTTTACCTCACCTCAAAGATTAATGAACTTGCCAGAATCAAGAGCGGGGATTAGAGCTTCATAATCTCTCGGTCCTCTGTGAGGTTGGTGCCCGTATGCAGAGCTAAGCAACTACTATGGAAAATTAATCCTGGAGCAATCAACTGGAGGTTAATTTACTGGGTAATTAATTATTCATTTTGTACCTGAGGTTTTAAAGTAGAATTCAAAAGTATACAGAATATAATACAGTGAATTTTCTGAAAATAGAACGCAAATTTGCCTTCAAGCTTCCCAGAGAACTACAATTAAAAAAAAGAGAGAGAGAGAGAGAGAAGCTAGTAGTCACCTCACTTAGTGTCTGGAAGGCAAAACCCAAGCTATGTGCACAGGGGGTGATTCTTTTGGTACTAAGAGCAGAGTCCTCATGGAAAAAACACTCTCAGCTAGTGAATAATATCTTTTTAAAAATATATCCATGTCTTTAAAAAAAATACATTCCCATTATGAAAATGTTAATGGTTTTCAATGGCTGTTTCCCAGAGATGTCTTAGTGTAGCCATTGACGTGACACAGAACTTTAACACAGCATTTCCTATAGTAATTTTGTCATTACCTGCATAAATAAATTAGGCAGTGCATCAGAAAATTAACAAGCAACATTTGTTAATCATCTTTTGGGGTACCTTGCTGCATCATTTGACTTACAACTTAAAGGTAGGCAGGAAGATGGAAGAGATTTTTCTTTTTTTAAAAAAATATTGTAAAATTAGGGGACAGATGGGCTATTACTTACAGTGTTCTAGCTTTTTGAAAAGCTTCCTAAGATTTCTTGGACCCAGAAGCTGTACCTATCTAAGTATCCTGAAGTAGAGATATAAAAATTATTTAGAAACTTTGGCAAGGGAAAAAAAAAAAGCTGTTTTCACTAAAATGGCAGTTTTATCTAAATTTATGTAGTCTGGCTGTGTCATCAACCAAGTCAGTTAACAGTTTTTTTCAGAATTTCTATCCCTTCTGCCAATACATTAGCTTCACCCAAGGCATCAATTACTGCAAGCCACTTTTTGGAAGGTATTCAGAGACAGCTACCCTAGAAGTTCAGTAATCTGTAGCCATCACCCAATGAAACCTCCTGTCATTACTATAATCACTGTATATGTACTAAATTTCTCTGAAATCTATCAAATATTATAGAAGATGTGCCTATTTGATAAGTTTTCTCAGCTTCCATTTTGTCTCAAGATGAATGACTATGTTAAAAATAAAAAGTAGATATCTAGATAACCTATCATAAGGTACATGATTTTAACAAAATTGGTCAGTGTAGAACAAACCTATACTAAAACAAAAAGTTTCAATAGAGTTGAAAAGGGCAACTATTCCAGCTGAAGAAAAGAAAAAACAAAAAAAAACTGAACTGCTTACTAATAAATGCTTTCTCCTTGGGAAAAAAGTTATGACAAACCTAGACAGTGAATTAAAAGGCAGAGACATCACTTTGCTGACAAAGGTCCATCTAGTCAAAGCTATGTTTTTTCCAGTAGTCATGTACTGATGTGAGAGTTGGATCAAAAAGAAGGCTGAGCATCCAAGAATTTATACTTTCAAATTATATATATATTTTTTTAAATTTTATTTTTAAACTTTACAAAATTGTATTAGTTTTGCCAAATATCAAAATGAATCCGCCACAGGTATACATGTGTTCCCCATCCTGAACCCTCCACCCTCCTCCCTCCCCATACCATACCTCTGGGTCGACTCCTGAATGTTGCTTAGACAGCAAGGAGATCAAATCAGGCAATCCTAAAGGAAATCAACCCTGAATATTCATTGGAAGTCCTGATGCTGAAGCTGAAGCTCCAATACTGATGAGAAGGGACAACTCATTGGAAAGGACCCTGATGCTGGGAAAGATTGAAGGCAGGAGGAGAAGGGGACGATAGAGGATGAGAAAGTTGGATGGCATCAACGGCTCAATAGACATGAGTTTGAGCAAACTCAGGGAGATAGTGAAGGACAGGAAAGCCTGGCATGCTGAAATCCATGGGGTCACAGTCAAACACAACTTAGCCACTAAACAACAACAACTAATCAAAATGCTTCTTTTCTTATAAATCCAATGAGATTGTGTACTCAAAGCTTTCTGGGCTTAAGTCAACCTCCCTTGCTGTGTAAGAGCCAATATTCCCCTTTCTGCGACCTAACCGCATTCTTACACTTCCCAGAAAAATCCCTGCGGTAGAGGGTATTTTCCAAGAAGGCTGCAGCAATGTCTCCTTTCTCATGCATTCTTCAGTGTAATGGTGCCCTCCCCAACAAGAGGTAGAATCTTTTTCTCCACACCCTGGAATCTGGATGGACCCTATGACGGCTTTGATTGATAAATAAGGCAAAGTGATGCTGTGTTCCTTCTTGGCACCTTCCCCACCTCTTGTCCCTTGGAGCCCTTGTATGAAGTCCATGCTCCTCTGATAGAGAGGCCCTTGGAGGGGCTCTCAGGATATGGACATGTAAATGAAATGCCAGCCAACTTGGACACCAAAGCCAGTTGAGCCCTCACATGATCCAGCCCTAGCTTTTCTCTGAGTGCAACTACTTAAGACATTCCTAATGAGAACACCCCAGCAGAGCCTCATCAACCTACAGAATCATGACCGAAAATAAACTGTTTTTTAAGCCACTAAGTTTAGGGATGATTTGGAACAAGCCAAATTCTCCAGCACTATCCATGTTCTTATTCCTGTTCCAATTGCTTGGAAGTGGAATTATACTCTTTTTTAGTTCTGACTTTTAAATTCTCACTCACTCATCGAAAGCTGACTAACTCAATCCCTCTAGCCAGCATTAACCTCTCTCTGTCCTTTCTAGGCCCATAATAATTGGTCCATATCTCTGCTCTATGAGTTTCCATTCTCATAGGACAGTGGATTCATTCATTTCAAAATATTTGTTATTGCCTCCCATGTTCCAAGCAGAGCTTCCCGGGTGGTGTCTCCTGCCAATGCAGGAAACACAAGAGATGTAGTTGAATTCCTTTGTCAAGAAGATCCCCTGGAATAGGAAATGGCAATCCAGTCCAGTATTCTTCCCTGCAAAATTCCATGGGCAGAGGAGTCTGTCAGGCTACAGTCCACGGGGTCACAAAGAGTCAGACATAACTGAACGTGAACACATATGCACGTTCCAAGCAGAAGTTAATGCAATACAGTTGCCAGACCTCAAAGAGAGTGTTGATACGTGGGATTGACAGATACAGATACAGATAAGGTGGAGATCACTGACTGTAGTGCACAGAGAGCTTCACAGAAACACTGAGAAAGGATGGCAGGATGTGAAGGAATTAGGAGAGACTTCAGGGGATAAGTAAGCCCAGTACAAAGAGATAAGGAAGAATGTTTCTTATGAAAGGGATCACATGCACAAGCAAATTTCCCAGAAGTAGAAGGCAGTATGGTACCACAGGTATTTCTGCATGAACCAGATGTAAACCAAGAATTATTGAATGGTTAAAATACTGAAGAGGAAGGGCATAGATTATGGAGAGCCTCCTTAGCATCTTAGAGAACTAAGATGCAGAGAAAACCTCTAGAGTTGTAAGGAGAATGCCATGGTCAGGTAAGAGCTGTAATTTATATTCCTGACATTTACATGGAGGGTAGCAATGAGGGCAAGGCTGAGAGAAGAGAGAGTGCAATTAGGTATCCATGGCAACAGCCCATCTCAGAGATGGCAAGACCCTGCCCAACAGAAATGGTCATGGTGATGGCAAAGAGAATCAATTTAACCCAACTCATGCATTTATTGTGACTTCCCTGGTGGCTCAGACAGTAAAGAATCTACTTGCAATGCAGGAAACCTGGGTTAGATCCCTGGGTCAGGAAGGTCCCCTAGGAGAGGACATAGCTACCCACTCCAGTATTCTTGCCTGGAGAATTCCATGGACAGAGAAGCCTGACAGACTACAGTCCATGGGGTCACAAAGAGTTGGACATGACTGAGTGACTAACATTCTCATGCATTTGTAAGGGGAAAAACTAAACTCTCAGAAGGATAAGGGCTTTTTCCATGCTGTAACAACAAATCAGAGCAAAATTTGGAGTAAAATTTAGGCTACTTATTCTTCACTTTCTCCATTCTATTAAAATATTTCCAACCTCCTGTACCATTCACACTTCAATAAGGAAGTTACCAAGTACTGTTCATTTTTGTATTTCTTATAGCATGTAATGCAGACCCTTACAAACAATTGCAAAGTGTTTGTGGACTTTAACTGGCACTAACTCACATCCTGATGACAGTAGTATATATAACCATGCATACCATATTGATATTCTTTCTTAAAAATTTTAATGAACGTGAAGCAATTTGAAAAGACATGATTCTGATTTAGAGAGTAGACATTTTGGTAGCAACAATGTGTCATGGCATTTTTAAGAAAAGTATTTACTCACTTTCCCCCATCTGTAAATATGAATCTTATTCCTTTGCTGTATCTTAAGACAGCTGAGCACCAGCTTCAGAGGGGTCCTGATCCTCTGAGCTCACAGGCATCTGTGAGCCATCAAGTCTTTTCAAGCTCCCATGACATCAAATGTCTAGGACACTTTAGAACTTTACTATTCTTTTTCATATTTTTCTCTGATGGTGTCATTTATGTTGATCTGGTTTCCTCAGTGAAACGGCATCATTGTGGTAAGAAAGGCAATGAACACACTTTCTGCTCCTTTCTTTGCACACAACAAGAACACAGAGTACAGAAATATGGACCACAGGCAGTTTATAAAAGAGCTTTGAGTTTATCCTTGCCTCCAATGTTTTTGTAAACAAAGACATATGAAGTAATTACAAAGTAACATTTAAAGGAAATGGGCTCGATGAAGAAGGAAGAAAAACTATTGAACAAATTTATCTAGTATTTTACTGTATTTATTTTCTAATTGATTAATAATAATAATGTCATAAGGTATCACATGGTTTGCAAATTTTTCATAACCATTGTCTCATTTACTTTAGAAAACCTTATACTAAAGAAGGTAGAGTAATTGAAAAACACTGGCATTATATGCCAAGGAATGAATTACCAACTTTATTCTAATCAGTCAAGGAAGACTTCAGAAGTAATTGTGTGCTAAAGTGAACTCTTGTAGAGTGAAAATGATATCATTTTACTTTGCATTTGTCTATGAGATCTATAAAGAGCTATGTCTCTCCAAGGGAATAAGCAGAGTCTTTAAGATGTCAAAAGACAATTGCAAACCTGACATGGAATCCTGAAAGGCAACTAAAAGTAAAATGAAGACAAAAAATATTTTTTTCTGAATCTAGAAGAAAACCACTGTATCTCTTCAACAAGTAATTAAATCTGATTTCTTACAAGAAGAATATTATTGAACATATAAGAGTCAGTCAGTTCTATTGTCTTTCTCCTTACACACTCCTCCTTGGTGACTAATGAAATGGGTCAATGATTATTTTTTCTCTTTTCAAGGTCATCTTTGCATAGAATTTGGGAGCTCACCTATCTAACTACTGGGGATGGCCAAAAAAATAACAAATTAGAGAAGTAGAGAACTAGGTGGATCACAGAGACATGTCACAAGTCTTATAACAGTTATTTATTTTTTAATAATAATAGATCATATTATAGCTTCTTGGGTCCATTTGCTATTCCAAAAACAAGGATTGACTTTTGTGTACAGAGTCCAATAAAAATCATGCAGTAGATTTCCAGTAGATGAAATATTCTCTGCTACATTTTTCCATGTTTTTTAATTCAATTTTTATGAGCCTTTGTGGTTGAGAGAACTACGGCTTAAGGGACAGGGAGTTCTGGGTATTTTAACTTCAGGCTGATATATGCTTATAGAATTATAGGGATGGAATAGATCTTGAGAATAAGCTTGTCCAGTTCCTCTTACTTCATAGGAAGCTGAGGTCTAGAGCAGTACTTCCCAACTATGTACATGCCATGACAACATAGAAAGTGAATCCATTTTTTTATGTGATAGTGGGATAATCTTTAAAGGAGCTCCATGTAGGGTCCCTGGCTGCCCTCAGTCCTACTCGTCCACCAAGAAGTCCATGGGGATAAATACGTTGACACACCTGTAACCCATTCACAACAGTTCAGCGTTGCCAAGGACACATCAAAGAGGAGTGCTGGTCTAGAGCCCACACATTCAAAGAGCAGATTTATAACATCTGAATTTCTAACTCTCCAGAAGTTACTTGTGTTGTCTTGGCCAAGTGGCCAATGGCAGTGGTGAAAAACAGGATTGTCCAGGATCGGGTCTGTGAGGTGCAAATGGTGATTGCCTAAGAGATTTCCAGTTTTCTTATGCATGTCTATTTAGAGCCTGTATTTTCCAGATCCTTCCAAGATCTCTGACCTTATAAAACGGCAGATTTAAATCACTGCTCTATCCCCCTTTCCCTTTCCTATCCACTAACTTTTATAATAACTGAAGAGAACTGTGATTTTTGCAATAGGAAAAACATGAATGTGAACAACTGCTATAAATTTCATACACACACAGTCCACATATACACACAAAAGTACTCACAAACATCTACACTGAAATAACTAAAATCCTATGAGGCAGCAAGTGTCTTATTTATTATAACTTCTCAAAGTTTTATTTCACTGTACCATTTTCTTTAGCACTTAGGCTGTGACAAGGTGCTTGCTGAGCCCTAGGGTGGTTAGATGTTGGCCTCTGTAGCCTTCCTTAGCCGGACTTAGAAAATCTGAAAGCATCGAAACTGTTTAATATGTGCTTTATCATATTAAACTTATGTGAATCATCTTCATTTTATGTGGTGCTTGTGGCAGTACCAAAATCAAAAACAACAAGGCAGCTGATCAGTGGTGTTAGTAACATTCTGTTCATTAGCCTTTCTTCTCCATCATTCCTGGTTCCAGCTGAGTTCTTCTCCAAGCTCTGAGAGAGAGAAAAAACGCATTTGCTTGTGAAATATTTTCTTACATGCTGCACATTTGAGAAAGTAACAAGATGTCTCTCATTCCATTAAAAATTATTACTTAGGTAAATTCCAGGTTGAAAACAAGTGACTACGGAATGATTTTTTTAAAAAACATTTAGAAACCTTGTTTTTCAAACAACTCCATTTCCTTCACACAGAGAAAGCCCCAACGATTTATTCATTTCATTTGACTACTTTTTAATCTCAGTTTTTATGAGGACACTAATGACCCTCACAGATTGTTACCCTCCAGTGAAATAACAGAGCTTTGGCAGAGGCTGGATTGCAATTGAAGAGTTTTGAAACTCACTGTAAATCTTCCTGTTTTGTTGTTCTTCAAACTAGGCTGTGCCATCTGCCTTATGAATTGAATTTTTGTTGTGGTATTTCACATGATCTAAAATATGGTTATCGCCACCCATAAACTGAGGTTCCTGGAGAGTATTAATTAAGTCCAAAATATTACACCAATGTGCACAGTGAAATACAACAGAAATGTCACGGTGTGATCATCATTATAACCCTCTCTGCATTCCATGATGACTGTTCTTTCAAAACCCGGAGACAATTTGGTTGTAGCAGCCAACGAAGTTAAATCTGAAGACTTAAATTCAGGTGTATGAGATAAATTGAAACAGATCTTATTGCTCCCAAACACTCTCTTGGAAATAATGGCATCTTGACATTTTATCAGTCACTCAAGCGGTCATTCTCAGCAGTATCAGCCGGAGCTTGAAGGATAGAGCCGTAAAGAAAGGACTGTCAGCCGTAAACATTCCTCAAAACCATGAAAACCACAAATGAGAGCTTAAGTAATGGAGGACACAATACCCTTGATATTTCAACAGTTACCTGCAACAACAGGCTTTGTTCAGAACCATGGTCATTTTTTCAAAAGCCTTACTTGTCAGGCCCAGACCGGGGTAAAGGGGGAGAGAGAAGAGAATAGGGAGAAGGGTAGGAGTATGTATGATGTCTTTAGGTTAAAAAATGTAGTTGAGTTGGGTGTATATTTAAGCTTACGGGAATTGTTCAACAGCGACAAAATACAATTTTTTAAAAAAAACACTAAAGATGGATCTGAAGATATTAATATCATTAAGCTTGAAGTTAAGCTTTGAGATTATTAGAGAGGCATTTACACAGCTCAGCTGTTCCCTATGTGGCTGTTCCTGATGTCAAATTACAGAAGAGAAAAATAGAGGAGAATGCATTGCAGGGAAGAGAAAGTAGTAATGGATAAGAGTGTGAGTGTGGGAAGACAAAATGAATTTAACTTCATTACACCTCAGGAACATATTGCAGTGCTGTGGAAGGAGAAAGACTGATTTTAAATGGACTTGGTGCTATTATCTGGACAATTGGGACCCAAGACAACTAAATGAAATTGAGTATACACCACAACCAGGTCACCCAAACTCAAGAGACAGCAAACCTGGAAAGGTTAAATGCCCTAGAAATTGCATTTGTGGAGTTTCTCAACACATGAGATTAATGGTTACTCAAAGCAATGGATAAATATTAGCTAAAGACCATTAGCCGAGGAAAACACATCAGTGCATCACAGTTCTCGGGGCTTATCAGATCAATTTTAAATAGGTTTATCTTGGACTTTTCTAACGTTTAATGAGGAACAAATTGTGTTGTTTTTTTTTTTCCTATTTCCTCTACCCATGTTGACTTTTTGATATTACCTAGCAGAGAACAATTAAAATAAATGGGTCTGTGACAAAGAGTTAATTTGCTTGTCTTGGAAGCAATTGGAAAGGGGTCATTTTATGATTGTTTCCTCCTATTACACAGTTTATCATAAGTATCTATATTGAATAGTAGATTCTTTAAATAAGACAATAGTTTGAATGGTCATCTGTCTCTTTCCACAGCCTTCACATGGGGACCTACCTAAACAATAGTAGATTGACATGACTCTGTCTTATTTTTAATAGTTCTCAATCTATGTCAATCAGAATCAAAATGTCATTCAATTCTCTTTATATTTAACAGCAGCAAATAAAAACAAACACAAAGGTGTCTATCTGGCACCAGTCACTGTGCTAGGAGTGGTAAGCCATCCTTCTATCGCCAGGAAAAATGGAGAAAAGTGCAATTACTTTACTTACAGCATCTTGATTGCATGCAGGGAATATTAAAGTCCAGAGTTTCCTAATTAGGCATTAAAAACCATTAGGAGGACACCAGGGAGTAGCACCTGAAGACTGAGAAGAACAAATGTTAACTTGTGGCTGGGGCTTCTGCCTCCGTCAGCCTTTCTTTGTCTCTTTTCTTGGCCCCAAGGTATCACTGTGTTCTGCCACCAACTGGGTGGCCTGTTTAACCATTATTGATATCAAAAGACTATGAGATGAAAATTGGTCTCTTAAAATTTACTTTCTTTAAAAAAAAATTTTTTTTCTTTTTATATAGTTACACTCTGAAATTCAGCTGTAAGAATTCTGCAATACCTACCTAAATCTTTTGATAAACAGCAAGTAAAGCAATACAATATTTGATCAAATGTTCCAATTCTGAAAGTAGCAAGTGATATTTCTACTTCCTTCAATGAACCATGTATTTCATCTTCATTAAAAGAATCACTTCTTTTATTCTATGTCATTGGCTCATATTAAGGCATCAATAGAGTACTGCTTATATGCTATGGTTTGGCTGACCTGTAAAAGAGCTTCTCATGACCCCAATATTTCCCTCTGTGAACAGTACAGCATGAACTAGCCTAGTTCCACCCATACAGAAGGCTACAGTGTCAAAACAAGCAAAATAGCGCAGTAGAAGACCACGCACACTTTTCGTTGACTTAGATTTGAATCTGAGTACGTTTCTGGTCTGGAAACACAAGTCAAGAGTAAAGGAAGGTTTGAGAAGATTAGTTCATGAAAGAACAAAAGACAAGTCTCTTCCAGTAGTCAGAAAAAAAGAAATGTGTCCTGCCTCATATCAAATAAGTGAAATATTATGAACTTGCAAATAGTGACATTTCTTATTCACAGTGGAGGCTCTACATGAGGCAATTTGATTAGGGTAAAAAGGTACCAAAACAAAAGAACTTTATACTCTCTATTTCTCCTCCCCTCTCTCTCTCACAAACAAACAAAAAAACACAATCTCTCTGCTTTTACAATAAGTATGCATAACTGTGTTTTAAAAAATTAAAAAGAGAGCAAAATTTTCACTTAGTTTCTAGTGCACAGTTTGCTTTCCAATAAGATGTTTTTAATCTATGTTTTCAAAAGGGAGGGTGCCCAATATTTATTCTACCTTGTACCTTTTATTTAGAACATAAATCCCCTTTGTCCTGCTCATAACCAAAACAAGCAAACAAAAAAACCTATGAAAATCAATGGGTATCCTAAAAATAGCTTGGAACCCATAATCGGCATCTCCCTTCCACCCTGATAATCTGCTTACATTTTCTTGTTTAGCTCATTTTGAAATTTTCAGCGTCATACCCTGTCTACAAAACTTGCCTCTGACCCACTCTGGTTCAGGGAACCCCCGGTTTCCCAGGCTGGGTCTTCTAATTGCCACTTCCTCTGCTATTTAGGTCTTGCTTGAATCACTTGATTATCTAGGCCAGCACTCCATGCTTCTATCCTCAACTCTGGGAAGCCCCGTGACCAAACGATCTAGCTCCTGAGATTCTTTTCTTCTTTACCTGGAGGAACATAATCAAGTTAGCTGGAGAGAAAATTTGACAGTCAAAATAATAATTGCTATTACTATTTTCATTATTTAAAAAAAAGAGAGAAATTCAAATCTAAATGGTAAATCAGTAGGAAATATGACAGAAACTAACTTGAAAAGGAAAGAATCCAACAAAAGAGGTAGAAAGCAAGGAGCAATTCAAGGCAGAGAAGGAATTAAACTGCTGTCAGCCTTCACGCAAACACCAAGGGCACTACTGGATATGGGCTGGGGGTAAAGAGCATTCTCAGCCCACCAGAATAACAGGTATGACCCTAGGAACCTTCCATTTTCTTCCTCCACTTCATGCTTATATCTTTTTGTCTGTGTATTCAGACAAACAAATATGAATAAACCAACTCCAAAATTTAATACAAGAGTAACTATATAGAAACAGCAAAACAGAAGGAAAATTCTGTCCTTGTGCTTAAGGAAATTTGTCTATAAATGGGATATATGACTTACATTTGTATTAATAAGTAACTGAAAAAAAGAAATTTCTGCTTTCTCTAGAAGAGTCTGATAATTAAAAGCTTTCCAGAGTGTTTGATTATGCAAAGAAAGGCCAAGACCTGAATTTGGAGATAGCGCCAGAAGGGATCTGAATTTCTTTGCATAAGAAAATGGAGGAGAAATATTTGATCTTGGGATCAGAGTAGAAAAGAGAGGAGGAGGGAGAAGAGAAAGAATAACTCCACAACTTAGAGAAGTATGAGAAGGACTTATGTTGAGAAACAGGCTTAATATTGGATAAGATTTTGCTTTCCTAGGATACAGACTCTATTCTTCTCTCCAAACTTTCAGTACAGTCTGCAAAATGTGAAAAACAAAAATAAAATGCCTAGTATTTTTGTGAAAAATCAGGGAAATAGGCTAAAATCCATGCTTCAATAGAGGCCCAGTGGAAATCAGCAAGAAGAAAGTATGATATAGGAAATCTGGAATTCGCAGACAAGAAATTAGGGTCAGACACTTAATTTCATGACCCTTGAAGTTTTGAAAGTCTAAGGGAAGGACTTTACATAGGGCATAGTGTAGGAACATAGGCTGATACAGATCTCAAAAAGAAAGGAACCACAGCTGATGTCTGGGTTCTCCATATAACTAGTCATATGATGTAATATGGGCTTACCTGGTGGCTAGTAAAGAATCTGCCTGCAATGCAGGTGCTGCAGGAGATGCAGGTTCAATCCCTGGGTTGGGAAGTTCCTCTGGAGGAGGGCATGGCAACCCACTCTAACATTCTTGCCTGGAGAATCCCTTGGACAGAAGAACTTGGCAGGATCAGTCCACAGGGTTGCAAAGAGTAGGAGATGAATGAAGCAACCTAGCACACACACGATGTAATATGTATGTTAAATATTTAATACATACAAAAATTTGCTAGATAAAATGAAGAAATAAAAGCAGGTAGAGGATTAGGAAATTATTTTAGAGAAAGTAAGCTTCAAAACATGACCTTCATCTTGACCTCACTAGCTAACATGAAATATGTCTTTTGCACTTTATTATAATGTTAGAGCAATGGCATTTGGAAGCTGTGTCTTGGTCTCAAAGATTTTATAAAGACACCCAAAGCCCGAGGGACTAGTCACATTTAACCCAAACCAAAACACAGGGGAAAATATAATTTCAAACAAGGGTCTCCCAGGAGAGTTCTACTTTTCTTTGCTTTTTTTCACCCAGAATCTAATGCTAGTGATGTTCTTCCCATGAATTCCTCACATAAGAAAGGGAGAGCGCAACCTTACTATTTCACCTGCTCCTTATTTGGTAGAAGCATAGCTGTCAGATGCCTTTGAATCTCACTTCTGACATTGACTAGCATGTTGACTAGCCCAAAAATCAGTTGACTCTTCTGAACCCCAATATTACCATCTTTAAAGTGGAAATGAGAGCAGCTACTTCATAATATCCTTAAGAGAATTACATGAGATGTTATGGCCTGGTGACTATAGCTAACAATACTACACTGTATACTGGATAGTTGCTATGACAGTAGACCTTTAATGTTCTCACCATAACAACACAGTGGTGATTATGTGAGGTAAAGGATGTGGTAAGTAACCTTATTGTACAAACGTTTCACAATATATATGCGTATCAAGTGATGACACTGTATGCCTTAAACGTCTACAATGTCATATGTGTCAATTATATCTCAATAAAGCTAGAAAAAAATCTCTTACAGTGCTTCAGTTATAAGCCTTTCTTGAAATAACTAGACATAGATGAGGAGGTAGAGGAAGGGGAAATACAAGAAGAGTCTTTGCTTGTTTCCATTTGCTAACAATCCAGTAGCAATGGTTAAGGATTCCTGAGGACTCTTTCTGCCAGACACTGTGCAATGGGATGGGCACTGAATTTATTATTTCATTTAATCTTTACAACTATACCATGAAGTATAGACTATGATTCCTGTCTTACAGATGAGAAAATCAAGGCCTTCAGAGACTAATTTGTTCAAGGTCATATCAACTAATTAATCCATAGCAGAGATAGGAACTAGACAAAAGCAGTATAACTTAGAGCCTAAATTCTTCACACTCACTATTCTGTCTTTTTTTTGTACTATATTTACATTGCAAAAATATAACCACATTTAGGTCTAAGGTAATAGATTAATCATTTAATGTTGTTTCAGCCTACAATCCTTAAGAGCTCCCTCCCAACCTTTAAAGAAGGGTAAGATACAGGCAATTTATTGAAGTCCCTCCTACTTTGCCTCAGAAAATATCTACCAGCTATTGAGAGACCTTTAGGTAGCTCACTATCACCCACCAAGCTATTAGCTATCAAAAGCTGATTCTATTCTTGTTTCCCCAACTCCTGTGCCTGTACTTGTCACCCTGAGACTCCACTGCCTCTGAAACCATTCTCTTGGCTCCACGCTGAGCATCTGAAGTCCAGGTCTGCCCTCTTCCCCGACCACACCTCCAGACCCACTCAGTCAAATTCTACCCTCCTCCAACCAATCACGAAGGAAAGAGCAGAACTTCAGTCATTTATAGTCATGATAATTAATCTAGGCTTATTAATTTGTAGTCAGCAATGGTTTTAACAAATTGGGGAGCAATTTGACTAAATGACCCCAACTCCTATTTGCACCCTTAATGGAGAAAGGGAAATTGCCAAACCAGTGGAAAATGTTGTCTCCTTTTGCACACAAATAATCTATTTTAAGATTTTCCATGCCTTCAAGGTCCTCTTTTCTGGGTCAGAAATGATAAAGCACACAAAATTTTATTCATTTCTATCATGGTCCTGGGGATGTTAAAAATCATATTCTGCTTTTAATAGCTTCTCCATCAATACAGGTAGTAACCTCTCACTCAGCCTCCATCTCTAACTGCTATTCCTGCCAGTCTGTGTTAACTGCGGAAACAATTTGCTTGTGTGGATTCATTTATTAAGCGCAGAGTACAGCTAAGTGTTTTGCAGAACATACACAGCAATAGCACTTTGTGAGATTCACTGTGGTTTTGTAAATTGATGGCAAGAATAATGCTTTACATTTATGTAGTACTTTATATTTTTCAAAGGACTTTTTGTGTTCATTATCTCATTTGATCCAAATATACCTTGCAAGAGATGTAGAATAAGTATTATTCTGCCTATTTCATAATTTTCTATTTTAAATGAGGGTCAGAGAGGTTAAGTGATTTATTCTAGGCTAAATAATAAATTTTGTCAGTGTCAGTTTGGAACTCCCCCCCCCAATTTATTATACACTTTTAAAAATTTAAATACAGAAAAAAATGCAAACAAAAACCAAAAACTATGTGCCAACCACACACAACTAATAAACATCACTTTGTCATGGAAGGAAAGGTGGGCCAGAAGAAGGAGGGACTCGTTTGTCTAGCTGATTGGTTCATGAAAGAGATAGAATTCTATCTCACTCCTGAAGGATAGTTGAAATATTAATGGCCAGTTAGAGAAGGAATCGGCATACGCGATAGTGTGGGTATATGACCATCTATAAACATGCAAGTTGAGTTCATGAAACACTGGGTTCAAAAATTTGACTAGAGCAGAAGAATCAAGTAGGAGAATCAATAGCAAATAAGCCACGATCAGATAGTAGAGAATCTTGAATACTAGCCTAAGGAGTTTAAGGCTATCCATAATTAATAGTTGAATATTAGGACATATTCTCAAGTTAATTGTCAATTCATTAATCTCAACAATTACTACTAGGCTCAGTGCTGGGCAAAGTAACAAAGGGATTTAGGTAGTATGATTTTACACTCAAGATCCTACTCCCACTATTAAACACCCTTTACCCAGCCTTTGATCTGAATAGCCATACTGCAAGTTTAGAGTCACAGTTTTCAATGCTTGGCCATTCTTGGTTAACTAAACTCCATTTTACTGGTTATATTAATTACCATGGATTTTTTAAATTGCAATCAAGTAGTTGAACTTAAATACTAAGAAAATGTGAAAGAAAAGATAGTGAAACATGTGCTGTCATATATTTCTTTAAAAAAAAAAAAAGCACTGTACTGTATATCCTGTGGGACTCATTACATTTAGGCCAACTTCAGCAAGTTCTTGTTCCCTATGTCCATTCTTGGTGATGAGAATTCATGTTGAGACAAAGAATGATGGGATTCTATAGAAATTCCTTGGTAAAAGAATATTGAATTATGTTCCCTGGAGCCTACTGACTACATCAGAATTTTTCAGCCTTGACACTATTAGCATTTTAGGCCTAATAATTCTTTGTTTGGGGGTGATGGGAGGCGGGGAAGGCAGAGGGCAACTGTTCTGTGAATCAGAATGTAGAGCAGCTTCCATGGCCTCTACCCACTATATGTCACCACCAACCCCCTAGTTGTGACAACCAAAAATATCTCTAGACGTTATCAAATGTCCCCTGGGTGGCAAGATTGCTCCTAGTTGAGAACCACTCCACTACAGCACAAAAATCAGCTCAAAAGTATCTTAACAATAAGTTTGGAACAAAACTAAGAAAAATAAATTAAGTAACCTATTTCTCTCAGCTTCCCAGTTCATCAGGACTTTGCTACATAGTCTCAGTTGCCCAGGTAAACTTAACCAAATCAATAATGGAAGAAAAAAAAATGATGACAGAAAACAAATCCCAGCTATGAACCAGTTAACTAACATTTCACAGACAGAAAGTTATAGACAATTTCCCCCAAGAAATTAAATTCCTTTACAAAAGTACCCTTAGGACTTTTAACACAAATCACTCTTCTTACTTGAGACTATTTATCATTTTTTAGAGCTTATAAATTATACACACCAGCAGAAATTTTATACACCAACAATCACAACAATCCAGATACAAAACAGAGCAGTTGAAGGGTATTGTCTTCTAACAAAGAGAGAAAGAGGTGGTTGGGGGAGGGGAGGTGGCAAGAAAAAAGAACTAACCACACTCTCCTTTAGAGCTCCCCTCTCAGGAACATAGCTTTTCTTCTCTGTCCTCGCTGTCTTAATAGATTTCATCTTCCTTTAAAAGACAAGTCACAATCTGTCCCTGAAGACAGCCGTTATCATTAAAACGCTCCGCTGGGGGCAGAGGGGCAGCATTACTCAGTGTGAGACAGGACATGCAAGAAGACGTGTGACACTTTTCCTTCAGGGCCAGCATTTTGGAGAATGGAGGGGCTGAGACAGGACTCCCAGAGGTCAATGCTTCCATCCTCTTGCCTCTGGTTGAGGCTACAAAGTAAACCATTCAGGAGGGAAAGTTGTCAATTTTCTCTATTTATTAAAATATTTCCAGAATAGAGTGGGTTTTTTTTCATTTCACAGCAATTAAGAGTTAAGATTGCTGCTAGAGCAATAACATTCTTCTTTCAGTTGTAGCCTATGCTCACCTTAGCCATCCTGATCTGAACATCACTTACAATGATCAAGAATCAGATGCCAGATATTCACCTGTGCTACACACAGAGGATACATCACGTCTGCCCTCCCGGGTTGGGGTTGAGAGGAAACCAGATAAAGGACACACACAGTGGTCAGCGCTCACTGCAGCATTTTTCCTGTCCCCATCATTTGGAGTAGTAACCTACATATCACAATTAAGCTGCATGTCATTTACAGAACTCAATAGATACAAAATAATGACAGTATGGCGAGCTGGGAGGCACCTTGACAAACCTCTATATCCAAACTCATGTTACAAAACAAAAGCCAAAAGCACAGAGGTAAAATGACACTCCCCAAGGTCATACAGCTCATCAGTCACCCATGAGAACCAGAGCCCCTGTCTCCCAACTCAACTTGATCAAGGGCTCCCTTCATGACAGTAATGATGCTGCTCAGGAGCAGTGACAGAAAACCCAGCTCAAATTGGCACCAGGAACAAGAAAGGAAAAAAAAAAGTGGGGAGGGGGGAGTTCCCATAATCAAACAAATCAAAGTGAATATGTGTTTTCCAGAGGCTTCTCATCTGCCATCCCCCTTCCTGGTAGCTCTATATCTTCTTTTGAGACACCAGTGGTCTTCCATCCTCAGCCATGCAGTTTGGGTGGGCTCAGTCTTCCTGCCTGCTCCACGCATTCACAGTCACTTGCAGGCCCTTCAATGTAGATGAATTTATCAGACTGTCTCCCTTCCAATAAAGGGAAATAAAAGCAATGGGAAGGCAGGCACCCTGAAGGTATTGGAACCAGGAAATCCAAATATACACCTTCCTTTTGTTTGGAGCTGATGCTAAGAACTTTTTTTTTTTTTCCCCTTATACCTCCCCAAAGCCTTGGGAAAGCCCGAGACCAGGAAGGCCCAAGACTTCCCTCCAGATATCACAAAGCCACAGCTACCAAGTATAGCTCCAAGTTACTAACTCAAGGTCCTCCTGACCCAAACAGGAATCAACAAGAAAGTTCTCAGAGGGACTTCCCTGGTCGTTAAGAAACAGCCTTCCAATGCAGGGACACAGGTTCAATCCCTGGTTGGAGAACTAAGATCTCATATCCTGCAGAGAAGCTAAGCCCACACCCTACAACTACCCCAGCTCATGCTTTGAAGCCTGGGTACCACAACTAGAGAGAAACTCGTGCACCTCAGCGAGAGATTTCACATGCCACAACTAAGACTCCAGGCAATCAAATAAATAAATATTTTTTAAAAAGTAAAAGGAAGGTCTCAGAGAATTCAGAACACAGAACATTGTGTTTACATTCCAAGACACTTCTGGTAAACCCTCTGAGCTTAAATTAAATCCCATTTGTGCTGAAGATCAATGACTCTGTTTATTACCAGTTTATCATTATTTTTAAAATATTATCCAAGAATAACCTTGATTACATTCTGCATTTTTAATCATAAAGATCACATTTTACTAGCAATTTTATACTTTTTAAAAGTTTTATATGATGCTCACAAGTTGTTTCATATGATGCTCACAAGGCATTATTTATCTCCTCTTCCCATTTTTTTTTTTTTTTTTTTTTTCTGGCCACTCTTGATGGCTTGCAGGATCTTAGCTCCCTGACCAGGGATTGAACCTGTGCCGTGGGCAATGAAAGTGCAGAATCCAAACCATTGGACCACCAGGGAATTTCCATATCCTTATTTTATAAATGAGTATGACTGAATTACAGTTTCAGAGTTATTACCCAGGATTACATAGTAGAAGAATGGCAGAATCAGGATTCACGGCACAGGACTGAGACACATTTATTTTATATGATGTAATGAAAGGGGATGTTGTTTATTTTCCTTGGAACGACTCCAAATATATAACTCTCCTTCTCTGTCTTCAAATCTCTGAAGGTTTATCTAATCTTCATATATTAAGACATATATAGATCCCAAAGCAGACACAAAAGAAAATGCTTCTGAAGCAACCTGACATTATGAGAACTTCCAACAGGTTCATTCAGATTTCACAAGACTGACTCAGTTCTCCTGAGGCTGATAGAGGGCTCACAGTGACAATGTATGTGTGTAAAGGCGGAGGGCGGGGGTGGTGCATGTAGATATCAGTGTGAAATAACAGAAGGGCTACATGTGATAGATCATGCTACGATAATTAAAATCAGAAAAGCACATTTTTTATGCAACATTGTTGATTTTAGATTGGGAGTCAAGAGACTACTTAGGTCACCTGAAGTTCAAAGCAACTCCTTAAGGATGATAATTATACTTAGATTCTTATTCCTCTTGCTACTAAAATATATTAATATGCATTTGGGAGAATGACAATGATCCTGTGTCTGTGAACCTGGAGGTGCTCTGGGAGGCAGTGTTAAGTCAGTCAGAGGTGTTTGACTATGTCATCCATTATTCATTTACCTGGATCTACTTTTTCTGTTTGTTTCTTATCATCAAAAATGAGGAAATTTGACCACTTTATTAAAGTTTCAGAAGATTTAGTGAAAAGTATTGAAAGAATCACTTCCCAGTTCAGTGCTGGAAAGATTAAGAAAGGTGGCAGAGACAAACAGCAATCAGCTCCTGGAGCCTGGAAATGGAAGCGCTGTCTCAGGAAGAAGAGATGGGAGAAGGCCATGGAGCATGGAGAAGCTCAGACACCTCCCAGCTTCTGCTTCAAACAAGGCAGCTCCAGTGCTACCTGTTTTATGCATTAAAATTTTGTTAAGAATTTGTTAAATTCTGGTTCTACAGACACATCCCCCCCAAATTTGTAAAATTCAAGGCTAATGCAGGCAAAATGACCTGGTCGTTATCACCTAGTCACTGCAAAGCAAGGATCCCAGCCCAAGCCATCTGAGTCCAGACATGTGCTCTTCCCCATCACCATCCTCCAGACTTCTTACCTCTAATTTCACTGAATCATCACAACAGCCAAGCAAAGCAAGTATGATTAGCCTTCTTTTATGGAGGCAAAAATTGAACTCCAGAACTTCATAGGTTGGAATACCTACATTTCCTGCCTACAAACCACATGTTTTTTGCACCATGTGGATACTCATGCATCATGCCTCAATGCAAAAGGCTGTGTATTTTTTTTAATATGTGAGTCATGCTACCTTACTTTTCTATCTTAATATAAATTGTCTTCTTTAGATATCACCTTGTCTCTTCTGAAGTGTCCTTTGTTCTTTAGCTTTGAGTTCATTTCTTCTCTATTAAACTGAGTGTGTCTGTGGTGCCCTTCCAAAATGACCTCTGTCTGGCACAGAAAGCCATCCAATAGGCCATTTGTCACACCTCATCTCTTCTCTTTTATGAAGGGGACAAAGGCTGTCTTTGAGTCCCCTTTGGAAGTGTTTTCATGCTAATCCAAGAATTACTGTTGTGTTTGTTTTCTGGCCAGTGCAGTGTGAAGCCATTCATGGGGCCGCATGGAACTTGTCTAGTCACATTCCAGGCCATTCTTGGAACATTGTGGGGAAATGCATCATCGCTCTGCTGGTGGGAGACAAGTCTGTGTCCCTGCCTGAGGCTGGCAGCCAATGCGTCCGTGTCCTTGATCACACATGAAAACATCTCCTGCCATCTCTGCCAGGCAGCCCGCTGCACATGCACAAGGAGGGAGAAGAGCAGAATTAAACGTTCAAAAAGACTTGAGATCAGGAGGAACAACAGCCTCCTGAACGCGTATCTCTGTGGAAAATAGGGAAAGAAAGTGAGCTGAGTACTTTAGTCAAAGACACACATGCTTTTCCCAAACAATCTGAGTCACTGTGGATTAACAGAAATAGATCCAGAATGGGAATCAGGAGAAATGAATAACAGTTCTGATTCTGCCACTAAGTACCTGTGTGACTTTGGACATATTTCTTTATTTTGTTTCATAGTATTCCTTATAAGATGGGGCTAAAATTTCAGACCCCATACGACTCTGATAAGGATAAAAGAAAATACGGTCCACCAATGCAGTTGGTAAACGATGAAAACTAGACAAATACCCATTGCCATTGCTGCTGCCTCTGGGCCTCAGTTGCTTCACCTGTAAAATGAAGATAGTGGGATAAAACTATGTCTCCAATGCTTGCTGTTTATCAGGAACACCTAGGGAGCTTTGTACACTTGTAAAGTAGGGACCTCACTAACTCTTGAATGTTAGGACCCAAGGATGTATTTTTACTTTAATTTCCCAGATTAGTTGGATACAGTCTGCCCAGGGCTTGTTTTTAGGATCTCCTGGGCTATCCACTGAAGATCACCAGTTCAGCATTTAGTGACTTTTCAAAGACAGACTAGCTGATATAAGCGGAGATTGTCTATAATTTCACCATTTCAGATCAGTATTTTGAGTTTAAAAAAAAAAAAAAACTTATTTTCCAAAGTCACCTGTTAAAAGGTAAGTATCCTTGAGGGGGCAACATCCCAGTGCACCACAGCTTACCTGTTGACCCTTTTCCACCACACTAATGATTAGAGAGTGCTCGTATTTTACAGTGGAACACAGGAGAAGCCTGTGTATGTCTAAGGGTAGGATTTTCTAGAAAAATCTCTTTATTTGTCAAATATGGTAACTGAGCCCCAGGGGGTTTATAAGTAGAATGATCATATAATTTTTATCCCAAACAAGATACTTCAAGAGTGAAAGGGGATTATTGATAACTACATTAGACATAAACCAGGGCATATGAGGACATATGCTTGCCATGATAAAAGGCATGGATAAAACTTTCTCTACGTCACAGAGAAAGTTAATATGGAAAAGAAAGAGACCAGGAATGTCAAAGAGTGGACTAGAACTTCAGTCTCCAGACTTCTCCTTCATCAACCCATGTCTCAGCCTATGTGATTCAAATTCACTTCACTTTAGTCCATATTCACCCTTATATCTCAGAAACAACCTAACAGTATGTATCTTTCTCCTTTACTTCTCTGTCTCCAACTAGAATGCTGGCCCACGTTGGAACTCAAACTCCATCACATCTGTGACACTCCATTACTTCAGTGAACTCACTAACATGTTGAAGGTGCCTTTCCTTTGGATGAGCAAAGACCATCTGCTATGCAAGATCAATAAAGGCCCATGTAAATATCAGAGACTACACCAGGAACTTTAGAAACATCCCCAACTGAAGATTCATGTTCTTGAGGTTGTTACAAGACCCTGACAGTCCTATAGCTAACTGTCCAGAAACCCTGTATTTTCCCCCTCTGATGCTCATTGGGCTTTTTTAGTTAATCAGTGGCTCAGTCCTGTCCAATTCTTTGTGACCCCATGGACTGTAGCCTGCCAGGCTCCTCTGTCCATACGATTTTCCAGGCAAGAATACTGGAGTGGGTCACCATTGCCTACCCAAGGGGATCCTCCAACCCAGGGATCAAACCCACGCCTCTTGAATCTTCTGCATTGTCAAGTGGATTCTTTACAACTCGTACCACTTGGGAAGTCCAGTGCCATAACTAAACCTAAGCTGCCAGTCTGTCAGTACTCATCATGCATCAGGAAAAATGTGTCTTCCCAGTATTAGGTTTACTAATACTGCTTGTCTGACAAAAGTTATTTCATTCTGGCTTTAATTCCAAGAGATGAGTTCTGCATTAGTAATAAGCCTCTTCCTATACCTCTGTTCTCATTCAGACATATTAACAAGTAGCAAACACCAAGCTTGGGATTTAAAAAAATAAAATAACCTGGTTTCCAGTTCTCTTTCATGCTTGAAAGAAAATTTGTAAATTGTCAACTTGACTTAATTTTTCTTCTGGACTCACACCTATTTGCTGTAATAAGAATTTCCCCCCTGGGTTTCACTCATCTGCAGCATGTGGCAAGAAAAAGGGGATTAGGATTGTATTTGTCGACTTCTCGAAGCGGATTTTCTTTCAGCAAGTCTGCTATCAATTCTATCTGCCAAAATAGCATTTTAATGTGTTACTTGCCGGTCAAACATGTTCTGTTAACTTCTGCCTCTGCCGTGTTTTCTGACATTGTTTACCATTAATTTTTCCCATTGTTACCAAGCTTATTATTTTAAATATAAATGTGGATTATGCTATTTTGATCATGTCTTTATTTCTGCAATACATTGGTTTAAAACAGAAAAGAGGAGGGTGCAGAGAGGGTAGAAAACAGGTTTTCTCTTGCTGAAAAGACTATTTTAATGAGTTTTATTCTGTAGTTGGGAAGACGCTCTTAACCTCCTTGGCCCAGTCAGATGTGATTTCTTGACACTGAGCATATTGCAAACGCATTTTAATCAGAGCTGTGTAAGGTGGACACCAAGAGGATTTCTCCAGTATTTAACAAAGCCGTCTATTTGCAACACAAAGTAACGCTTTGTTTACCCTTCCTCTTTGTCCTGAGCGTGGTATTATTCCAGAGGCGTTGCTTCTCTCTTGCAAACTGTCAGTGGCCAAGGGTACTTTTCAGCATGTTTAGGATCATAATTGGCAAAAATGTGTGCTCAGAAGGAAAGGTCAGACGTGACCCAGTAAGAGCCATTCTCTGGTTTGCATGACACGGACACCAAAGTGCTTCACGCATTCTCCAAAGTTCACAAACCCTTCTCCGTATTCCAGGGACACAGCTTTCCTCCCTGCCAGATAATTAGCCGAAGCGGCAGCCCAGCCGCCTTGTCACTGGGCACTCAATGGTGCTCCTTTCCTCCAAGCTCATTTCCTTGGAAGGTGAGAGCCATTATCGTAAAGAGGGATATTGTAAATTCTGTTCCTTCTGCTATGCCGTGGCTCTGAGCAGAGAAATTTGTGTTTTCTGCCAGGGAGAAGAATAACATTTATTTAATGGATGCTGAGCAAAAGGTATTCACATTTCATGCTTCAGGGCTTAAGCTGATCCTAGATCAGAAGGGAACTTTTTCAGGCTCCAAACTATACAATTGGGTAAGTGCTTAGTGCTAACAACCCTTATGTCGCATCCAGGCATGGTCTGAGGTCACCATCTCAGGGGTACCCCCACATCTTCTCAGCTCCTGAATTTGTTCACAAATCATGTTTTATACCCCTCTCCCACCAGATTCCCCTAGAAATGTAAGCCTGCTTCTCACAGACAGCTCTGCTCCACGGAATCCCAGCTCTGCCCGTTCAGCCTCTCAGACCCTTCAAGAGAATCCTTGACAGTGTTAGAGCTGTAATACTTGAATGTGTCCTCACTCAGCTTTGGAGGTAGCAGAAAAAATCATGAGGATAGAGGAAGCCTGGGATAAGGGAAAGAGGACAGATTTCAAGCTAGAAGGATTGATCCAGGTTCAAACAATCTCTGCACTCTAAAGAGCTGGGTAAATCATAAATAGCTATATCTCATTGACAGTTTCCTTATCTTTAAAAAGGAATAATAAATCTTACCTTACAGTACACTTGCAGGGGCCAAGTGAAGTCACATGTGAGATGTGAGGTCCATAGAGGACAAAAGTTGGTTCATGTCTCCATTCTCTCAGGAGATTGCCGTCTAGTCCGGTTCCAATACTAGCTTGTTAAATATCTCCTGGCAAGTCATTCAAATTCTCTGTGAGTCCATCTTCAAATAAAGGAAAAGAAAAACCTTGATTCTGCCTTCCCTGCAGGATTATTATACAGATTAAATGAAATATTCATTAAAACAGAAACTTATAATGCAAGAAAAAGTGTTACCAAGAAATAAGGTGTTAATATTATGCTAATACTACTATTAATTTTTTTTTAATTCTAGAAACTGTGTCTTTTAGACTATTATCCACAATTAAGTAAGCCCATCTAAAAATACGAAGATATCTTTTAATCACATACAGATATAAGTCACAATGATGTGAGAGTGGAAAAGTTGTCATAATATTGTGTCTTGAGAATAGCTTGTTCTCAGAGCTGAGGCAGAAGATTCCTAGTGGGTTTGTCTATAAGTAAAATAAATAAGTACTTGGAAATTTAACTGCATTATAATTAGCCAAAAGCCTTGAATATAAACATGTGAAGCATGTCATAGATGCTCATTAAACATCAGATTTCAAGTGTTCATGGTATGCCAATCAGCCTTGACCATTCTCCTCACCACCATTGCTAGCCTCTGGGCTTTCTCTACCCTTTTCTCCTATACACTCTGCCCCACTTGAGTTCCTAGGGTCTCCTGGAATTAAGAAAAGTAATAGCTAGATATTTCCAGTTGTACACTCAATTCTTACTACTGGTTTTACTTGGGCATTAAGTTCCCAGTCTCCTAACTAAGGTTCTGCTCCATGCCTTTAGTTCTACTGAGGGTACTCCTTTCCCATTCATGCCTCTGTCTCACAGCTCAATCTCTCTATGGTAGGCCTCTTTTGTCTTCGGTCCATGTAGCTACTGCTAGTTTCAGAGAGTGTTTCCAGCTACCAGGAGAGAATAAACCAGTCCTTGAGGCCTAGTCACAAATCACAAATAGTGGAGACTAAGTAGTCCACCCTAAGTCATGTGCTTGCAGTGGTTAAACAATAGTAACAAAGGGGTGGATCATGACCAAAATTTGGGGAATACCAGGACATTATTAGCTGAGTACTCCCAAGGTACCCACCACACATAGTAGGGTGGTCTCCAGTATTGGCCTCTACCCCTTTACTAGGCCCTTTAGGTGATATCCTCCGCTGAGCCCTCCACAGGCTATAAGACATCATCAGGCCATGCCAGCAGCTTAGCAGGCCATAGAACAAGATCGCCTGCAGTGTCAGCCTCTTGGTTCACTCCAGTATCTGCCAACACTGGGTAATGCTGCTATTTCACTGTCTCCCTATCTCCACTAGAAGGCATTGCCCCTCTGTTGAGCCCCTCCACATCCATCAGGCAGCAGGCAACTTCAACTGGGTTCCATCACTCCTGCTGCAGTGCCCGCCTTTGTTGTGCATTGTGGAAGGTCTAAAAAAATACTTCCAGTAAGACACTGCTGTTGCTCAGAGGTCACTGTCTCCTCAGCTGCCCTTCCATGGCCTGTAATTTCCACCAAGTACCTCAACTGGTACACAGACTACTTAAAGAGCCACTGTACTTGAGGGTGACACGGAGAACAAAACTATTAATAGAAAGGGAAAGAATGCTTCCAGACTTTTACTCCATTCTTGTGTCAAAGTCTTTTAGTGTTATATTAAATCCAGATTGCTCATTGCCTTCTGTGTTACAGAGATTTAGGAGGAACTCTTTTTTCTGTCATTTATTTGTGACCCTCAGCATCACTCTAAACTCAAGTCTTTGCTAGTGGGTCAGGATCATCATGCCTGGTTCCTTCCTTCTTCTTTTTCTTTTTTATCTTATTTGAGGTATAGTTGGTTTACAATGTTGTGTTAATTTCTGCTATACAGAAAAGTAATTCAGTTATGCATGTATGTGTTCTTCTTCATATTCTTTTTTTTTATGGTTTGTCACAGGATACTGAATAGTTAGTTCCCTGTGCTATACAGTAGGGCCTTGCTGCTTATCCATACTATGTATAATAGTTCGCATCAGCTAATACCAAAGTCCCAATACTTCCCTCCCCCACCTCCCTTTAACATGAGTTTTTTTAACATGAGTTCCTTCTTTAACATGAGATTTTGTTTGTTTGTTTGTTTGTTTTCTCCCATAAGACCACTCAGCTTTCATGAAATTCCTTCTGGCAAGGCCTGAAATCCCATTTTTTCCTGGGCGTAGACATGTAAGGAATCTCATCTTGACCTGGGATCCTGCCACAATCAGACTTTAAAAGACTTAACTGTAGACTAGCTGTGAAGGTAAAGTTTGACTTAAAAGGATTTTCCTCACTATAAGTTTGTCAGAATCACCAGCCTTAATGAATTTCATTTTCCAGTCAACTAGGATTTTGCTTTTAAGAAGAGCTTGGAGAAGGCAATGGCACCCCACTCCAGTACTCCTGCCTGGAAAATCCCATGGACAGATGAGCCTGGAAGGCCTCAGCCCATGGGGTCGCTGAGGGTCAGACACAACTGAGCGACTTCACTTTCACTTTTCACTTTCATGCATTGGAGAAGGAAATGGCAACCCACTCCAGTGTTCTTGCCTGGAGAATCCCAGGGATGGGGGAGCCTGGTGGGCTGCCATCTATGGGGTCACATAGAGTCGGACACGACTGAAGTGACTTAGCAGCAGCAGCAGCAGCATTTTCCTACAGAGGAAATTGTCCCCAAACAACTTTGTTTTCTTTGTATTAAAACATTTTTTGTGTTTTTTGGTTTTTTTTTGTAATGAAATTGTATTAAAATAGATCTGTCAGACATGGGAGTAGTTTGAAACTGGTTATAAAAAGCTTGTTCCCTGACTGTTTCCAAGGCAAGGGAAGATGTTGGTGGTTGAGCGAGGCTGGGGCAAGGAAGGAAGAAGAGATTGGTTTAAGTTGGAGCCATAATAAAATACTGTAAAATGTTACTGAGGGTGTTGTCCTGAGCACCTTCTCCCTGAGTCCCTTGGAAGAACTGACAACTACCTGGCCTTTAAGAAATGAAATTGACATTTGCAGGCTTAGGTTCAACAGAAACTGAGAAGGGAGGGGTAAGGAATGCTGCAGGCAAAGCCAGAGTCCAATTCCCTGGATCCAGGACAGCAGGCCCATAACTCTGCTGTGAGTGATGGGTCAATATCCAATAACTCCAAATCAAAAGCTGAAGTCTTCTTGAGTCAGCAGAGCTGAAGCCTCCTTCAGGGGATAAGAATACAGCAGCAGCCCTTCTGACAGAGCTAGAGTTGCCAGTAGCCTTTAATCTAAGGAAACCACAGGCAAAGCAAACTTGGCATATAACTTTTCCTACATTAATTAGCACCCTTAAGTTTAAAGGAGGAAAAATAATAATACTCTTGGGAGAGCAGCTAGAGCTCAAACTCAACTCATTTGGATTCAGCACACAGAGACTCTAGGGAGGGGACGATGGGATAGAGAACAGAGCACAGGCTGGAGCAGAAGAGATTATTTTCAGGTCAACTGCACAGTGGCTCTCAGAAGCCCTCCATTGTTTGAATTGTGTTTCATGATATTGATTACAAATCATCCTTAGTAGTTCTTCATCCTTTTGGTCAAGCTCTGCCTGTCCTATTGGAAATGAGATGTGATGTGTTTTAGAGTTGTGCTAGATGTGTTCTTTTCTTAGAAGGCATGAGCCTGTTGAGGGGACATGGATTTTAAATGTATTTTTAGTAGGTCATTGTCTAGTAAAGGAAAATTAGCTAAATATTTTTATTTCTAGAAGTAAAAAAAAAAATGACTAGAAGTAAAAAAAAAAAGTGACTGAGAAAAAACAAAACATATGTAATGTTTATTACTTATGTGATATTAAAGACATAAACAAGTTCTTTTTTAAAAATGAACTGAGGATACACACTTCAGTCTCTGCAGTGATTCCATGTCTTGAGGAGGACAGAACTGAAAATGGTGGGCAAAGAAAACAGTAAGCTTTAACATAGGATTCTATTTTTTCTTTTTGAAAAAATAAAGTTCATAATTCATTTGTATAATTACTTCAAGAGAAAAATAAATCAGTGTAGCCCTTTGTATTTCTGTTAAGTTCCCAATATTAAGATACAGACTTGTCATCAGGTGGTTATTATTTATGAGGATGACATTTTAAGAACTGTTCTTATACAAAGAATACTGGACTCCTGACTCTCAGATCCTTATCTAAATTCTTCCTAAGTTTTAATGTAGACACAAATGTAAGACTTTGTTTCCTGAGTCAGCCAGAGAGGCAGCAGAAGTAAGGCTTTTTGGAGTAAATTTTCACTACTTCTTCCTGTCCACCTAGGCCAAGTAGCCCATGGGCTTATCCATTCACAGAACTTTATCTCCTTTTATTTTTATATATTTTTTTTTACCTTTACTGCACATGTAGCATATTTTAAAACAGTAATTTAAAATATTTTTGAATGTTCTAAAACTTCAAAAATGAAAACAATTTAAAATTGTATTTCACTCTCCAGTCACACAAGTAATTTTGCATTTATTATATTATTTAATTATCATAATACAGTTTGAAAAGTGTGAGGATTGGCATTATTTTATATCATTTTGCAAATGAGGAAACTGAGATTAACTTCTTTAAAGCATATCAGTAATATCAGTAGTAGGAGTTCAAGAGTTATAAGAGTCCAACCATAACTAGAGTTCAAGTCTCACTTCACATCCATTTATTAATCCAATAATAATTTATTAAGGCTCCTAGTATGCAGACTCTCTAAAATTCTTTTTAGTTGCTCTAGTAATTATTTTTCCTTTTTTGTTTTGTCATTATAAGATACCATTACAGACTGTATTATCAATTATTGTTTGATTTCACACGCCTTGTTCATCACCTCATCTAACTGATAGATTATAATGTCCTTGGGTAGTTCCATAGCTCCATGATATAAACTTTTTTTCACATTCCACAAGGCATGGCACAGTTCTATATATATGGAGAGAACCACTGTTTGCTGCTTAGCCAATTTACTGGTTATTACTCAATAGGTATGAAAGCGTATGAAAGCCTAGATGTTAATAATTAACCCACAGAGCTCTCATTATAAGGAGATAGAACAACACCATATATGTATCATTTGTCCCAGATACCTGGGGAAGATGATAAAACCCAAGAGCTGGCAGAAACCTCAGGGAACATTCTCAGTGCCTGTGCTATTCTAGGAACTACTCTAAGCTTCTGTTTCATTTCTGTTTAGAGCTCGTTACATAACATTGAGAATATAACAAGACCTTTTGGTTAGGAAAAAAAAAAGTTAAAGAACACTTAATTGTCATCTCTCAACTGATTTTTATTGAAGTTCTATTATGTGCACAATATTGTGGATATTATGAATAAACAAAATGGAACACACAGACTTCTTCCTTTTCCTTAATGTGAATTGCACTTTACAGTTTGTATGCTATCTCATTTCAAACTTTATAGTCCACCATGGCAGTTATACTGGCTTCCCAAGTGGCGCTAGTGGTAAGGAACCTGCCTACTAATGCAGAAGTGGTAAGACATACAGGTTCGATCCCTGGATCCAAAAGATCCCTTGGAGGAGAGCATGGCAACCCACTCCAGTATTCTTGCCTGGAGAATCGCATGGACAGAGGAGCCTAGCAGGCTACAGTCCATAGGGTCACACAGAGTCAAACACGACTGAAGTGACAGCATGCACGCACAGGGCAGTTACATGCTTGAGTTCTGAGTCAGTCTAAATTTAAATCCTGACTCTACTACTTTCCAGCTGTCTGACCTCAAGCAATTTGTTTAATCTCTACAAGACTCAATTTCCTCATTTGTAGACAGTGATAACAGGGCTCTTGGGAAGGTGAAAAGAGATAATTCATGTAAACCATTTAGCACAGTGTCTGGCACAGAGTAAGCCCTCAGTAAATGTTAGCTATTCCTATTATTTACAACCATCCTGCGAGGTAGGTTATACACATGTTATTTATACATTACAGAGAAAACTGAAGCTGAGAGAAATTATGTTAGTTGCAAAGGATGACTTCAGGCATTCTCACTCCAGTCTCAGTGCTAACTCCATTTTGCACTGGGTGAGGAAAAGTACAAATGTGGAAGACAATTGCTTTAATCAATATCTGATCTGCAACTTACCAACAGGTGAACACATGTTTGGTATGATGGAATTTTTTCCAATTAAACTTATTTTCTTTAATCTATGTCAGTTCTCTGTATTTTAATCCCACGCAAAAACTTACTGTTGGATTTTTTTTACACCACACTGTGTCTTCAGTTTGAACTAAAGTGTACAAAACATATATTCAAGGGATAGTTATTCAAGGGATGATGTGCCCAGAGAAATTATGAACGAGGCAAAATTTACCTCCAGTCCTACCATACCTACACCTAGTTCTTAAACTTCAGTAAGCATCAGAATCACACAAATTGCTGGTTGCATTTCATAGTTTCTGATTCGATAAGGCCTAAGATGAAGTTCAAGAATTTGTATTTCTTCTGGGGCCAAGGGACTGCCCTATATCAGTATTTCCTAAAACAGTCTCCAGATAATCTATACCCAATCAAATTAGGTGATTATCAAAATTTAGCTTCCTAAGTCCCACACCAGACTTGCTGGATATGATTCTCTTTGGATGGGTCCTGCTGCTGCTTCTGCTAAGTCGCTTCAGTCGTGTCCGACTCTGTTCGACCCCAGAGATGGCAGCCCACCAGGCTCCCCCGTGCCTAGGGATCTGCAATGTCACAAGTTTCCTAGGTGAATTTTAAGCCTGTAAAAATTTGGGAACCATTCATTTAAATTCTAAGTTTTTCCATGACCTAAGTATTCTTGTATGCCCAGGACCTAATAAAGTATTTGGTTTATAGTACCTACTAAAATAATATAAAAATGCTTTTATTTAAATAACCCCCCTTTTGTAGCTCAGTCGGTAAAGAATCTGCCTGCAATGCAGGAGACCTGGGTTCGATTCCTGTGTTGGAAAGATCCCCTGGAGAAGGAAATGGCAATCCACTCCAGTATTCTTGCCTGGAAAAATCTCATGGACAGAGGAGCCTGGTGGGCTACAGCCCGTGGGGTCGCAAGAGTTGGACACGACTTAGCGACTAAACCACCTTTTGTGTATCCATTCCACATCCTCCTCCCCCAAGTAACAGCTCTATTCTCTGAATTTCTACCTTATTGCCACACCTACTCACTCAATATTTACAGCTGATTGCCTTAAAATGGATTTTTATTGTCATTTTAATTACTTCTTCAAATTGTTATTAAACCTTACACAAACTCACTCTTTTAAATGGCATTATAATCTTCCTAAGAGAGTAACCAGGTCCCTTGCCTTCTTTCTGCCATCCACAGAACCTCAATCCCAGTCAATACACTGTCATTTCACCCCAAAATAAAATAATCAGCTTGATTTTAATTTTGTTTCATTGAATTAAAAACCTGTTTTTATTTGTTCAATAGTTTAATTTAGCACCCACTACCAGATATGTAGCAAAATACTAGGCTCTCAATTAACATGTATAAAAATAATCAGAGAGTGAATAGTTGCTGCTGCTGCTAAGTCGCTTCAGTCATGTCCGATTCTGTGCGACCCCATAGACGGCAGCCCACCAGGCTCCTCTGTCCCTGGGATTCTCCAGGCAAGAATACTGGAGTGCGTTGACATTTCCTTCTCCAATGTATGAAAGTGAAAAGTGAAAGTGCCCGACTTTTAGTCGGGCATTTTTACTCTTGGTCGCTCAGTCGTGCCAGACTCTTAGCGACCCCATGGTCTTCAGCTTACCAGGCTCCTCCTTCCATGGGATTAGTGAATAGTTAGCAAATATTAATCTTCTTTCATTTTTTTTTTTTTTTTTGTCTCCCCATCACAACACACACACTTCTACGAAGCTGGCAGTATTCACTAGAAACTGAAAAGGAACAAAACTCTGATAACAACGTGATTTTTCAGGAAAGTCCAGGGAGCTTATCTCAATAAGTATCTATGCAATTCTCATCCCCACCTAACCCCAGAGAAAGAAGCCACTCTCTTTGCCCCTTCTATCTGATGACAGACACTTTCATATTCCCCACATTCCATCCAAGCTTTATCATATCACACTACATTGTTTTTTCACTGTGTGGCAGGGAAATGCTATAATCAGTTTTATGGAAGGCTCACCCAGAATCAAGTAGCTGTAGGCAAGACTGGCTGGCAGCACAACTTAAGACATTTACAGATATGGATCTAGCTGTGCAGGAGAAAAAAGCGATTTAAAGAGACATTGTTAGGTTTGAGAGGCCTAAATATTTCATCTTTAGTTTGGTAATTAGTAGCTTGAAAAGTACCTGATTAGAAATATTTTCATGGATGTTTAAAAATATATAAAGAATTTTTTACTCACAGAATTATTCCCCAAATAATAAAGCCAGGAAAGCTGAAGGGCAAATAATAACTATCTCCACATAAACATAAGGTTTTTTGCTGGAAGAGGCCTTAAAGATCAGCAATCCAACATGCTTGTATGAGGAAACGGAGGCAAAATTTTGTTATACTGATCAAGTAAAATATTAATGGCAGGGACTCTCAGAAACCTTAAAGAAATAGTGTACAACTGAAGGAACTTGGGCAAAACCATGATCCAGGGTCACATAGCTTCCTCCCAGGCTCACAGCCACATCTCCTACTCCCCACTACCAATATAGGAAAAAAGAAGTTTCAACCAATACAGAAAAAAAGAAGTCTATCTTCATAAAGAGTTCAATTAGATTAAAAAAAAAAACATTTCCCATGGTAGATTTGGCTACAGGGAACCTCTCTTTCTGCATCCTCCTATTTTTCTTTAGAAGTCAGGAATGATGGCAATGCCACATTTGTACTTGGGAAGATGCCTGTGGTGTGGAATTTATAAGAACTAAAAACACATTTGTGCCTTGAAACCTCCTTATCATTTGCCTACCATGATGTCTAAAGTTTCACCATCAGAAAACTGTTCCAAAACCACTAAAATTAAAAGCATTTTGTCTTCAGAAAACTCCAGTATAATGCTGCTAATTCTAAAAAGGCTAACACATGAATCAAATAGTAGTCATTAGTGCACGGCAAAGCAGGATCCTGAGGAAATGGGACATATAATCCATACTGGGAAGAGTAGTCTGAAGCCATGAGTGCTGCCTAAGGAGGCAAACACACTCCCTATATTTATCACACCTAGGGAGGTGATATAAAATTAGCTCCTAACAAAGCTAGATTACACCTTAACGAGAGCCAATAGCTGAGTTACTGAGGGAAAGAAATGAATAAAGATAGAAAACCAAAAACAAGCCACCTTACTTCATAATTTGAACTCTGGACAACTTTGGATGATCTCCATGCAAAGCATAGACTAACACAAGCTTAACGACTCATTGTGAAAGTCATTCAGTTGTGTCTGACTCTTTGAGAACCCGTGGACTATATAGTCCATGGAATTCTCCAGGCCAGAATACTGGAATGGGTAGTGTTTCCTTCTCAAGGGGATCTTTCCAACCCAGGGATCGAAACCACGTTTCTTGCACTGCAGGTGGATTCTTTGCCAGCTGAGCCACCATTAAGCAAGTATTGATTTCAGACTTCCTTTGTGTTACATTCTGTGAAGGAATACAGGCAGGAATTTAAGGTATGTGTTTCTTTCCTTAAACGAGTAAAAAGACAAGATTGACAGAAACCAAATGACAAAAGAAATGCAATGGCTACATTAAAATTATGGCCAATCGTCTCTGTCTGACTTACTTCACTCAGTATGACACTCTCTAGGTGCATCCATGTTGCTTTAAATGGCATTATTTCATTCTTTTTAATGGCCAAGTAATATTCTCTTGTATATATGTACCACATTTCTTTATCCACTCCTCTGTTGATGGACATTTAGATTATTTCCACATCTTGATTCTTGTAAACAGTGCTGCAATGAACATCAGGGTGCATGTATCATTTTGGAACATGTTTTTCTCTGGATATATGCCCAGGAGTGGGATTTCTGGGGCATATGGTAGCTCTATTTTTATTATTTTAAGGATCCTCCATACTGTTCTCCATAGTGTCTATACCAATGTACATTCCCACTGTGTAAGAAGTTTTCCTTCTCTCCATGCCCTCTCCAGCATTTGTTGCTTATGGATTTTTTGATAATAGTCATTTCTGACCCATGTAAGGTGACATCTCATTGCAGTTTTGATTTGCATTTCTCTAGTAACTAGCAATGTTGAACATCTTTTCATGTGCCTGTTGGCCATCTGAATGTCTTCTTTGGTGAAAGAGACTTAGAAAGACTTAAAAAATGAAGTTTTGGTTGCCAGTGGGGAGGAATAGTTTAGGGAGTTTGGGAAGGTCATGTACACACTGCTATATTTAAAATGGATAAGCAACAAAGACAATGTTATGAGCCAGCCTGGATGGGAGGGGAGTTTGAGGGAAAATGGATACACATATGTGGATGGCTGAGTCCCTTCGCTGTCCACCTGAAACTACCACAACATTGTAATTGTGGTGTACAACACTATACCCCAGCACAAAATTAAAAGTGAAAAGGCAAAAAAAGAGAGAGAGAGAGATGGCCAACCAGATGTGGACAGAGAACATTGCCATTTCAGTAAACAACAAATATTGTGGCCATCAAGCCATCGGCCACTGCAGCTGCCCTTGATTGTGTGCCCTGTGGGGAATTCAGGATGGAGGAAAACAGGATACTGGCCCTAGATATTAAAAGTGTATCTCAAAGAAATTATTTCTACAAGCCCAGACCCTTGCATCTTCCCATATATAGATAAGCTAAAATCAACTTAAGATGTCTATTTTTTTGTGATTGGCAGATGTTCAACTACATGCTTATTTTTCAGCAAAAACTCCCACATAACCTGACTCCTCCCTTACCTCTTTGGAACAATTTCTTACAGTAATCTGAGACTCTGTCTACCAGACTATAGTCCTCAGTGAGGACCCCAAATAAAACATAACTCTCAACATTTAGTTTGAGGGTTATGTTTTTTTGTGTCTTTCAGTCAAGACAATATCCATTGAGCCCTAGTCTGACCAAGGCTGTGAGTTAGGTATTTGTGAGTTCTTGCTGCTCTCCTAGCCTAATAGTGAAGATGGCCTTGGTACACAAATAGCCGTAGTAGGATAAGAGGTGAGGTTCACACAGGAGATACAAGCAAAACCTAAGCCATAAGTGTGTGTGTTTGGGGAAGGAAGGGGATGTTATTTCTATGCAGAAAGTCTTCATTACAGATACGTCACTAAACCTGAACCTAAATGAAAGGGAGACCTCAGAAGCTGAGGATCAAGGGTGGGGCCTAAAAGAAGGCCATGGAAGCAAGTATCCAATGTATGTCTTCAAGACTGTGAGTAGTCTTTATTGATTGGGATGAAGAAAACAAGTAAAAATTTCAATGGGTCTTATATGTGCTTGGAGACATTGTCTTTTTTCCAGTTTTTAGACATCAAAGAAACTTTGAAGGGTCCTTAAAGCCTAAGCAGATTTCTCTAAAGTAGAATTAGAAGTTGAATTAGACTCAACTTCAAGGCTTGGTTTCCTCATTTAATGTGTGAGTAACTTGGACAAATCATGTAACTTCCTTTAGGTTGCTTCTTTATTTGTAAAATAAATTCTTATTACTGGCTTTGTAGAGTTATGAAAGCCAAATAAGTAAGGTTAAAAAAAAAATCCTAGACAGTTATACAAACATTCATTATCACTGTTATTATGGCAGTGTTCCCAGAATGCCTGGTAGAAGCCATCTAGCACCAGAGCAGGTCACAGAATTAAATTAGTCTGTCCTGAAAAGACCTCATATTCTGGGAAAGTAAATATCTATCCAGAGTTAGAAATCTAGAGCTAGTAGATCTGTGAGGTATATCTGGCTTCTGGTTAGTCACACTCATTCTGGATACTTCTCAAGAAGTGGAAAAGTTAGAGCTAGTGTGACATAGGGGTAGGAGGTCACCTTGACCTTCTAGAAGTGTTTAGATAGACAAAGTACTTTCAGAAAGAACAATCAAAAGAAATATTTTTCTCTATTTCTGATTGGTTAGAACTCCTTTGTATGTCATAATGCTAATAGGATTAAGATTTTCTTATAGCATAAATGCAATGCACAGTGTATTATATTTCCCTTTACTCATGCTTCAAAGACTTAAAATGCAGCTCCAAAGAGTCTTAGAGAATCTTAAGGCTGGTTGATGACCACTTCTTGGTGAGTAGGACATAGATTGACTTCTAATAACTATGGAGACTTTTAGCTTATTATAAGGATATTCTAAAGGATCTAGCTAACAATACACTCTCTTTTGATGTAAATGTCTCCTGTTGTCTTAATGAGCTTATTCCAACTCTTCCTCCCTAAAAGAGGGCATGGCAACCCACTCCAGTATTCTTGCCAGGAAAATCCCATGGACAGAGGAGCCTAGTGGACTACAGTCCATAGGGTCACACAGACATGACTGAGCAACTAAGCATGAACATGAGCAACTCTTCCTAATGAGTACTCTTATATGCAGGCTTCTCATATATTTTTAGAACCAATGAAGGGCTTTATGTGGAGTCTGAATGGGTCCCACATTCAGAAAGAGCCTTCACATGGTTTAATGCTCTTATTGTTTGTAGTCCCGGAGAAGGAAATGACAACCCATTCTAGTATTCTTCCCTGGAGAATCCCATTGTCAGAGTAGCCTGGCAGGCTGCAGTCCATGGGGTCACAAAGAGTCAGACACAATTGAACAACCCACACACATATTCTTAGTAGTTGTAAAGCCCTTTCTTTGAACTTGTATTTTATAAACAAGTTTGATGAGACAATAGAGCATAAGTGTGAGCAGAGGAATATACAAAGGAAAATAAAAAGTTCCACAATTTAGTACCTTTCAATGATTTATTTTGTCCTGAGTTGGCCAATGGCTATATTTGTGGAATAGATCTTTCAGAACAGGATGCAAGACAACCAGGCTGACCTGCAGGTATTGCTTCCTCATCTCCTGCTGGCCCTGGTTCTTAAGGCCCTGGTTCTGCCTCCAGACTCCCACTGGACCCATGATGTAAAAAATTGCCAGTCTTTGTAACCCAGACTGCACCTTCTCTGGACCACAAAGCTATATTACATTTTCAGAAATATATCAGGGTAGTGACATATATTCAGAGAAGGCAATGGCACCCCACTCCAGTAGTCTTGCCTGGAAAATCCCATGGACGGAGGAGCCTGGTAGGCTTCAGTCCATGGGGTCGCTACCAGTCGGACACGACTGAGTGACTTCACTTTCACTTTTCACTTTCATGTATTGGAGAAGGAAATGGCAACCCACTCCAGTGTTCTTGCCTGGAGAATCCCAGGGACGGGGGAGCCTGGTGGGCTGCCGTCTATGGGGTTGCACAGAGTCAGACACGACTAAATTTTATAAACAGTGACATATATTATTTATAAAAAGCAGCAGCAGCTTTTATATTATTTATAAAATTTATAAAAAGCAGCAGCAGCAGTGACATATATTAGCTTTGTATTAGTCTTTTGAACTGTAAGAATAGTGTTAATTTTCTATTGTAATCTATGATGAAGAAATATTCTCTATCAAAATCATTCCAGCCATGTTTCCCAAAGTAATTCTTGAAATGAAAAGCCAAAGAAATATTAAGCCACTTACTCAGAAATTCAAAGTAAAAACAGTGAATTAAGATTAAAATTCTGAAATTTCAAATTGGCTTCTCTTTTGGCTGCTGATACTCTAATTCTTTTCCTGGGACTAAATTTGTGTTTCTCTTTCATTTTTGTACTTCAGCATATTTTGATTTGTTTAAATGGGTGCAGGGCACACAGATATATGTCAACAAATGCATTTATTAAATTCACAGTCTATAGATATTGATGCTCTATTTAGAAGCAAGTCAGATAATATATAAAAGCTGTAGGAAAAAGTTTCTTTGCATAAAAGAGCTAATGCATCAAGTTATGGTTTGTTAATGGCATTCGATTAACACAACTATTGTTAGTTGATTAAAAATTAACTGGGGATAACCATTTAACATTTAGCACTTACAAATGTTCCCTGATTTATTAAAATTGTGGGAACTAAGGAATCAGGGGAGAAACTAGAAATATTTAGTTAGATTTTTTAATGAAACTTTTAGGCACATTGTGAAATATTTCTTCCTAGTAAATATACATTTGTAAATCAATCTTCATGTTTTAACAACTTGAGAAGAATTTGCAGACCTCCTGTTTTAAAGGCACTTGAGAAATAAATATCTGCCAGAGAGAGAAATCCCATCAGTTTTCTTGCTGTTTCTATACAGATGGTAGACCATACTGTGAAATTTGCTGTTCTTCAATTGCTCCATTCTGCACACGCCCCAAGGAACCTCAGAATTGTAGAAACTAGAGATGTAATAGACTAAATAGGTCACCTATTCCAATAGAAATTTTACCAGATTTATGTAAGACTCTTTTGAATTTACAATACAACTTACTTCCAAGGGGGTCCAAATGCTGAGCAGAAAATAGGCTTTTTTTCTGGCCATCCTGCATCCTTTATTATGTTCTACTGTTAATCATGTTTTTCTCTTGTGAAGATAATGTACTATCAGAATGTGCATATGGAATTGCTTTTCCAAAAAAGGAATTAAAGTGATCTGTACCCAGGCTCTCATCTGCACCCCGGCCCCAACTCCAACCCATTGGCTATATTCTCAAGACAGTTGTCTGAGGTCTCAAGAGTCTCGTGGCCCTGGAAAAAATAAATGTACTGGTGAATAGCCTCTATGTGCATAATGTTCAACAGTTTGGTTTCTTTAAAATATACCCAAACCAATCAAAATAACCTGTTGCAGGCATATTACATATACTCCAAAATCATTTTAACATATTTTTTAACACCAAGTGTATAAAAAACAGTCAGGGAAACAATGAAATTTGAGACACAGTCTCAAGGCTTAAAGTTTGCATTCTTGGGAGGATGAAAAAAATTAAATACATGAGAATTTTATGTGGATGTCCACTATTTTTGTCTGCCTTCATTCTTCTTCTGTTCCTACACGGAATATGCTCTCTGTGTTTCAGATGTAACTGATCCCAGAGTGACTCATATCTGTGGCCACAGCAAATGGTACAGAAATGATTAGCAATCTAAGTTAGCAAATCAGGATCCTCCCTGGAATTTTACACTAGAGGTCTCCAGGAAAATTTCGCACAATCACTGGAAATCCTAAAAGTCCTATGGTGAGAGATACAGGGTGAGAGGCAGCCAGTGACAACTTACTCAACACATGGGAAGCCCTTGTGAGAGAGAAGCAGGGGTGAGAGCAGCCAAGAGACTGTGAAAGTCCTGACAACATCACGAACTTCTAAATTCAGCTACTTCTCAGCCTACGTCCAAATTTTTCATTTCTCTCTTCTGTGATCTCCCACAAAAGATCTCCTTCCTCTAGTTAAGATGGTCTGAGTTGGGTTTCTAACACTTGTAACTGAGAAAGATCTAACTAATAAATAGAGATATCTGCCAACTGAGGTAACAAGAGTTATGGGACTGCAGGGTAGAAGTTCAAGGGAAGATTTTCCAGAGAAGATGGAACTTGAGCTATGCTTTTTAGAATTTGGGAAGATAGAAAGGAGAAAAGCACTGCAAGTGAGATGATGTATAAAATTGCTGAAAAGTACAACCCAGTTTCAAGGGTCAGAGAAGATCAATTTTGGGTGAAAAGTACAAGCCAGTTTCAAGAGTCAGAGAAGATCAATTTGGGGTGAAATGGAATATATATATGTATATGGTGTAAGAAGTAGAGATAAGGACAAAATTAGGAATGAGCTTAACAAATGTGGAATGTAACTGATAATCTAAAAGAGAGACAATGTTTTTGAATAAACTTTGAAGAGAATAAAATGTTGAACAAGTAGCATTTCATCATTATTAAAACCCATCAAATATTAGATTCATTCACAAAGGTTTAACCTTGCACTCTTTTTTCTCTGGAGAGAATCCTAGGAGAAAGTCCTGAGAAAGCATCTTGGTGGTTACCAGCCTTGCATGTGACCTCTGGCTCATCTACCCCACATTTGTCATGATGACATAATCCTTTTAGAAAGACCAATAGAATCGACTCTCTGTATAGATTGCAATTTTTCTCTTCTCTTGGTCTCTTATGTCTGGAAAATTATTCAATTAGATACTCTTTCTCCTCCTTCACACCATCCTGAACTTTTGTTTTTCCATGTCTTACATTCCATACACTAACTTTCTCTTGCTCTAATGTGTTGCTGCATGCATGATACAGAAGAGAAAAGCTTATAATTGTCTTATTCATCTACATCTGAAAAGTTCTTTTGTATTTATATAATGCATGGAAAACATACATCAAATGTAAAAATAGTTATCTAGCCATCATGATTCTTTCAGAGCAGTAGTGAGTTTGCAGTAATTTATGAAGACAAATTTTGTAAGCCACATTAATAGGAGCATATAGTTAGATATAAATGGCTATGATTTGAATATGGATATGGATTTAGATAGATAAAGATATAGATTTAGGTGTAGGTAGGCTTCCAGGTGGCGTTAGTGGTAAAGAACCTGCTTGCCAATGCAGGGAACATTAGAATCATGGGTACTTTCCCTTGGTTAGGAAGAGCCCCTGGAGGAGGGCATGGCAACCACTTCAGTATACTTGCCTGGAGAATCCCATGGACAGAGGAGCCTGAAGGGCTACAGTCCATAGGGTCGCAAAGAGTCAGACATGACTAAAGTGACTTAGCATGCACACACAGAGGTACAAGAAGGTACAAGAAGGTACAAGAAGGGGCAGGGACAGAGAGAGAACGAACACGTATGCAATCCGAGATCACCACAGGCGTTTGTACTGTCTTGCTTTTATCTCCTTTTTCCCAGTGACTTCTGGTCAAACTGTACTTCTTTCAGTTCTATAAGAGCTGTTTAATACCCTGTATCTTCTATTAGAGTGAACTCAATCAAAAACATAGTAGATTTTCTGTATGTTGGACAGTAACTGGCAATAAAGGTAAAACCATTTGAACCACTTCAGAATGTTGGCTGGAGAAAAGCAAAGGTTCAGTTATGTTTGACCAAGAGAAAGAGATTAGGCAAAACCTTTTTCGCAAGTATCATTTATTCCATCTACACACTTAGAGTTCATTCTTATGCTCACATATTTTATAGCCAGAGGGGGGAAAAATGCATAGTGGGAGCAGGGATTGGGATAAGAAAAGGATGCCAGTCTTAAAATTTCTAGACAATTGAGTTATATTAATTAAGTTAACAAATATTAATTGAGTACTTCCTATGTTCTAGGCATTGTTGGGGAGGAAGAAATTTTCCTCTACCTTACCAGGTTCTCTGGCTGTTCTAATAATTCAGCTGTCATGAGACAGATTAATAGAAGAAAATTATACAAAGTTTAATAACATGTGTACATGGGAGAGACTCAGAAAAATTGAGTAACTCACCAAATGGCTTAAACTCTCACCTTAAATACCAACTAAAGACAAAAGAGAATGTTGAGAGTAGGGGTCTGGGACTTCAAAGAGGAGAAAGACAACTGTCATGGAGGCAGAAAAGCATGTGTTTGGTAAACAAATGTTTGATGGGCCAGGCGGAGACAATGGGACACACAGTGGACTCTGATCTCCAGGCCCCACCCAAGTTTTTCCCACCACACCAAGCACATGTTCTCTGCAGATATTCTAATGATAGCTCTGTGTCTGTAATAGGCCCTCTATCTAAATTCTTCATACACTTAGGGAGAAGGTTAAAGTTTCTTCCTGAATCTTTTGGGCCTTAATTGTTTTCAGGCTGATATAAACTACATGCCAAAGACATTTTGGGGTGGCAAATTTTGTTCCTCTGTAGCATCAAATTAGCTGCGTAACTGGCACACATGTTCATGAGCCTGAGTTCTAGACTGTGAACATGTTGAATGATCTAGTCTATTTTTGTATCATAGAACCAAAGCAATATCAGATATGTGATAGATGGTCAATATTTGTTCAACAGATTAGTGATTTGATGATTAAATGATATAAAGCATGCAAATTATAACGTTTCATATCAATGTTACTGTTTGAATATCATAACATTTAAAGAGTGGATAGGAGTGAAGTGAAGTGAAAGTCATTCAGCCATGTCCAACTCTTTGCAACCCCATGGACTGTACAGTCCAGAAGAAGAAGAACCTGCATAGATTGAGAAGGAAGAGCTAAGAAGGGAATCAGAAAACTTTAATATCATATAAGCAATCTGGCTTCATATTTTTTGACATGATATTTTTTTTTTCCTGGTGGAATGCCCTCATAACTTAATCTCTTTTGTCTGATTTATTTCTACTTGTCGGCTAAGACTCAGGTTCCATGCCAGGAACCACCAGACTGCTTTACATGCTCTCCTTTTCTAATGGTACTAGACTGCATCTACCACCCTACATTCAGTATTTATAGCCTCCGGAAACCATCAGAGTTAAAATCATGAAGGCAGGAGTCTGATGAGTTTGTTCATTTAGATTCTCTGATGACCTCATTTATTCCTTCAGCTTATATTTATAGAGCACCCTACAGTGTAATGTACACCAACATCTAGAGTGAAAACCATGTCACATCTTAAGACCAGCCCAAAAAGTAAGCTTTTCAAAAAGGTATATGACCCAAGCCTATTGACATACTTCATGCCAGTAGTCTTTGCAGATCATTCCTACTACCATAACAACCCAAGCCCAGAATCAGCCGCATTATAAGGAAATTGAAGAAACCGGGTCATTTTTCCACAGGCGTATTAAATAAAGTTAAACATTTCTTAGAGTTCAACTAACATGAGGCCTGAAAAGTCTTCTGGATTGAGTCTCAGATGCTCCTTCACAGTCTCTGCCAGGAATGTTGATGTGAAGTGCAGAGATAGAAATCAGAAGGCAGTGGCCTCAATATGCAGTCAAGAAGCTTAACTCTCATCCAAAGGAGAGAAGGAAGTGGTTTCTAGAGGGAAGCGTGGAATACAGAGAGATTGATTTCAGGATTTTTTGTAGAATCTTGAGTATTTTCATAAGATAAAGAAGAAGAACCAATTTAAAATGCGAAGTTGAAAATGAGGAGAGAGGCAGAAAATGACAATGTCTTAGGGGTCACATAAACTGCTCTGGAGAGATTAACCTGTTCCTTAGAAAAGGAGAGGAGCCTAGGTGAAAACATACATTTCTCAGGAAGAAAGCGGCAAGGCCGCCTGCTATGACAGGAGCAGACTAGGAGCCAAGGACTCTGGGGACATGATGAAGTGGCCCTTAGGGCTTCCAGAAGGCCAGAATCAGACTTTACTTTTGTGGAGATGCCAGTCCTCACCATGGAGCTAGGCTGACCAGGAAAGGAGGTAAAATCATTCTGGATATCAACCTGGGGGAAAGGGGGGAGGAGACGTGAAGACCATCAATTTAGGAGAATGGAAGAAGGGTCAGAGACCACAGAGCCAGCTTAAGATTTTAGTTGGTTAAAAGAAACAAAAACCCAAGGTATGATCTTAGAATTATGGACCTGAGGTAAGAGGGATAAATATCATTTTAAGTTTAAAGCTAGGGCAAGAGGGTTAAGGATGCTTTGTCTCCGGAAGTGCTGTGCTGGCATGGGTATTAAAGTCTCCCAGCTAAGACCTGGGAGAGCAGAGCGAGGTAAGGCAGGAACCCAACTCCTCAATGACTAGGGATGGTAAAGCGTAGCTGCCAGTTTCATGAACTCAAACAGAGAAGGGGCTGTTTTTCCATAATCGTGTAAGAGTGATGATCTCCAAACAGCAAAAGGAATTAACAAAATACTGACAAAATATTAGAAGATGAGCAGTTCTGCTAAGATAAGGGGAGTCGGTGGCTTTAGGGGAAATTCAGTTTTCCATTAAGAACACTGATGGCCAAAACAAAGTATCTTAACTAAACCATGGAAGCATTCTCTGTGATATGCTGTCTTTGGGCTTACCATAGAGAAAGCCTGGTTTGCTTTTGTGCATAAATCAGTTAGGTGTGTCAAGAGCACTGAGTCTGATCTGTAGGGTAACAAAATTTGCCACCCCAAAATATCTCTTTGGAATGTGAATTATTTTGAGCTAAAAACAATCAAGCCCCAAAAGAACCTGGAAGAAATTTTGACCTCCCTAAGTGCCTAAAGGCTGTGGATCGAGGACTTGTTCCAGGCAGGGAGCTATCACCATGGATTCGTATAGCATGCACTAGGTATCTTTTAAGTCTGTTTGTTAGAATTCCTTTCTGTATCCCCTTGTCTTTGCCTGTCCTAGCAAACAAGCATTTGCTTTTCTGTCTTCAGGTGAATTGCATTCCTCCCCTTTGAGGTCCTAAACCACTACCTGCAACGATCTCTTTTTTAAGTTGAAGATGGCATTTAGGGTGAGTGTTTCAACCACTGTGGTGAGTTATTTAGTTTTTCTGAGTCTCTCCCACATACACGTTTTGTTAAACTGTGTTTAATTTTCTCCTGTTAATCTGTCTCATGTAAATTTATTTCTTATATCAGCCAGAGAATCTAAGAGGGTAGAAGAAAATTTCTTCCTCCTCAACAGATCATACATGGGTAAATAAGTAACAGGGGCTTCCCAGGTGGCTCAGTGGTAGAGAATCTGCCTGCCAATGCAGGAGACGTTAAGTTTGATCCCTGGGTCGGGAAGATCCCCTGGAGAAGGAAATGGCAACCCACTCCAGTATTCTTGCCTGGGAAACCCCATGGACAGAGGAGCCTGGCAGGCTACAGTCCATGGGGTCACAAAAAAGTCAAATAGGACTTAGCAACTAAATAACAACAAAGTGGGTAACAGTCATCCGAAAAACCACTCTGAACTGATACTCTCTGATTCAAAAACTTTCATTGAAAGCCCATATTCCTTAACCTGGTTTCAGTCTAGTTTTCCATTTTTTTCACCACTCCCCTAACTAACCTTCTGCCCTAACCAGGCCAATGCCTACTCCCCGCTTCTCATACTCATTCTGTCCTTTCAGCATCACCCCAGTCTCAGGAGCCCTTTGTTTTTTTCTATTTAAATCTTTCCTGTTGTTTCAAGGCCAATTCATTACCCACTATTTCATGAACTCTTCCTTTGATTCCAGAGAATTATGACGTCATTCTCCTCTTGCAACCATTTGTATTTTCAGTTGTCAGTTTTTTTTTTTTCATCACCAACAACCCTCTTAGCTCCCTGCATGAAAGAAGAACCCATGTGTCCTACTTCTTTTCATCCTCCACAATATCTGACATATACTAGATACTCAGTAGATAACTGATGGATAAATGAATGAATGAGCTAAGGAAAAAATGCCTCTTTTACTTCCACCCTGTAAGTTTTACCTTCTTAAGGGAGTGGGATGTGTGTGTGTGTGGCAGAGGGGGGTGGTTAGAGATAGAATTCGGGACCCAAAGACTGCAGCCTGAGAGAGAGAGGGAAGCAGAAATTCAGTTTGAATCCTATGGCTGCAGAGAGGGTGGCAGTGGTGGGGCGGGAGCCACAACCACCTGCAGGATAGAGGTGAGGCAGGCGCAGCCTCTCCCCCAGGCTTGAAGGGTATCTCTGCTGTCACTCACCAGACAGTGTGAGCGCTTCTGGCAAGCTCCCATTATCCCATCACTCTCTCAGATGGTGGGCAGTGGAATCGATATTCCCAAGGCTTTAAAAAGCTCCCAAATGTTGTGCTGCCATTCACTCAACAACAGGGGGAGAAATAAGGGAGGGAAAAACTGATGTTGGCTTCTTATTTTGCTTATGTTGTTAAAAACTGCTCCGATGCTGCAGTTCTGGAATGGGTCCCCTCTTCCTTTGAAAGCATGCTGTGTGATAGACTGTCATTTGTCCCCTGCCTCCAGAAGAGCCAGCTGGCAGCTAAGTGCCAAAGCCAGTGACTTGCATGTGTTTTTCTGACATTTAACAAATGGGAACAGCTTGCAAATCTGCATTAACTCACTCTGTCTCACAAATAATCAGGGCCTACACAGTGTAGACGCTGGGAACATTAGCTCTGACACAAAAGAGTGAGAGGCTGGGGGGTGGGGGGGGAGGGTGACAGAAAACAAGTCAGCAAATAACGGATGTTTTAACGAAGAGATGAATGTAACATTCTGGTTCAGAGGGAAGAGTTTTGAAGTCATTTTTGTTTTTCAACAAGCCACTGCTAATGGTGCTAAATCCGTCTGTCAAGGCCCAGCTTTGCAGCTTGAAGTCATCTTGCCTGTACTTCGCAAATGCTGATCTGTTGGTTGCTTCCATCTTGCAAATACCATTCCAAATTCCTTAGGCTTCAGAGCCAAGGATCTTTCAAAGGGGCTGTGCTTGACCACAAGTGGACTTATGCAAAGCCATAGCACACGACTAGGTTGCTGCCCCTACTCTGACCCCAAATGAAGGAAGGGAAAGAATACCACAGTTAAAAGGGTGCACACAGACATGCATTTGCAGCAAAGCTGTTAAATGCATGTTCAGGTGTTTATTATATGACTTCCTCACAAACCTATCCCATCAGTTGGGGTATGGCTCAAGCTCACATTAGCACTGTGCATTTATGATAAATTTAGAAGCCTTTCTTAAGGGCAATTTAGCATTTGAGGAATGCACTGCTGCTGCTGCTAAGTCGCTTCAGTCCAACTTCAGTGTCCGACTCTGTGCAACCCCACAGACGGCAGCCCACTAGGCTCCTCTGTCCCTGGGATTCTCCAGGCAAGAATACTGAGTGGGTTACCATTTCCTTCTCCATTGCATAAAAGTGAAAAGTGAAAGTGAAGTCACTCAGTCATGCCCGACTCTTAGCAACCCCATGGACTGCAGCCTACCAGGCTCCTCTGTCCATGGGATTTTCCAGGCAAGAGTACTGGAGTAGGGTGCCGTTGCCTTCTCTGGAGGAATGCACTACCAATCCCTAAAGTTTCATTCCATTTAGAAGATAGCTATATTTGTGAGGTTCCAATGTCAGCCTCAAATATCTAAAAAAAAAAAAAAAGTCCCTAAGCATGAATAAAGAAATAGATACACTAGGGACTGTATTTGGCAAAGAGCTTGGAAAATCTGTCTTCCAGGAGAGGGGAAATAAACTTATACTTTCCTTAAACATTCCGGAAGAGTTGCACTGGAGCAGCATAACCCCCATCCCCCGATCAAGGCCTGTGAGACACCAAGATAGACCCTCAGACCGTCTGGAAGGACTCGTTAGGGGACTGGGGGATCATAGTTAGATCACTGGACCACAGGGCTGGGACAGTTTCACAAAGAGGAGGGATACAAATGTCCCCAACGACAGGCATGAATGCCCAGGAAGGCAGCTGCTTGGCCTGTTGTCCAGCATGGCCCAGCCTGAGGCCTGCTCACAGTCAGAGCCCTTGAGGTGCCATCTCTCTGTGCTACCCCAGGACATGAGGAGAGGTTCCCAGGGAGGGTTTCCCTCCTTTCCAGGTACCTTGATAGAGGGAGCAATAACCTTAAACACCAAAACCAATTTTCAGGGATCAAAGACCAGGAATTAGAGTCCTACTTGGCCACTGCCACCTGAAAGAAAAACCACACTCAGAGGCAGAGGGGCAGCTGCAAGTGGAACAGATAGTGACCAGCGGCGCTGCAGCTGAGGCTGCAATACTTTAGCAAGAGCTCCTGCTTAGCAAGGAGGCAGAGGAGAGCACAGCACAGAGCTGAGGTTCAAGGGCATAAGTCCAGGTAGCCAGGATAAGGGACCCTGTGGCCTTGAGACTCCTCGGGTTTTTTGGGTTTTTTTCTACCACCCTAATTGAGTTTTTGTGATGCTGGGGAGAAAGGCCAGAGAAAAATGTGGCCCTAGTGCAAGGTATCATGGGTGTGGCCACCATGGCACTGGACATGACCCAAAGGCCTCTGCAATTCCATGAATGTTGATTTATCCCATGGTAGGGGCCTGGGGTAAACAAGAATTATAGACAAGTTTTATATATAAAAGATTAACAAATTACAGAACTTCCTTGACTTACAATAGGATTACCCTCACAATAAGGTTGCATCTGAAAAATTAATTGTAAATTGAAAATAGCATAAGTCAAAAACGCATTTAATACACCTTATGTACAGAACATCATAGGTTGGCCTAGCCTACTTTAAATGTGCTCAGAACATTGACATTAGGCTACAGTTGAGCAAAATCATCTCACACAAAGCCTATTTGATGATGAAGTGTTGAATATCTCATGTAATTTATTGACTACTATACTGAAAGTGAAAAAACAGAATGGTTGTTTAAGTACAGAATGGTTATAAGTGTCTGGATTGTTTACCCGCATGATTGTATGACCGACTGAGAGTTGTGCTCATTGCCACTGCCCAGCATCACAAGAGAGCATATTGCTAGCCCAGGAAAAGATCAGAATTCAAAGTACAATTTCTACTGAATACATATTGCTTTTGCACCATCATAAAGTTAGAGAATTGTAAGTCAAACCATAATAAGCAGTCTGAAATGCAAGACAGCTGTGAGATAAATCCCTGCACCTGGATGAAGCAGAGCTTAACAACAGAGTATATTTCAAAAACATTGTATCCTAAAATAAGTAATTATGGGTCCAAATTCTTTATTTTTCCTGCTCTCAACCCAAACCTTGTGTTTTGGTGGTTTTTATTTTAAATAATGTTCAGACACATGTCTTCATTTCCAGTCACACTGCGTGAGACCAAGACACCATCATTTTACCTTCTCTACTGCAACAGCATTTGAACTCATCTCCTCCAATTCCACTTTTGCCTCTGACCAATCCACAAACAAGAGTGGTTTCTTCAAACCACAGGCTTGTCATCTGAACATCCTGCTTAAAATTTTTTAATTGATACTTCTCAAAATGTACTCTATTAAACGCTCAAAAGAGTATTCTTGGATATTTTTTAATTTTTTGAGAGAAACAGCAATACTCTGCCTCAGACATTACAATTTCAACATTAGATCACATGACATTTCTTTCAATGACATCGTATCTTTTTGACGCCATTTTCAGTGATGGTTATGATAAGAAAGTCAATACCATACAAAAATGAATGTGGGACAGAAAATAAGGATGGTGGTGTCCAATCTGATTCCAAAGTTTGCGAAGCCATGTGATGCCCAATTAGCAAAATATCCAGTTAATAAGTCAGAACATAGAATGTTACCCCAGGTCTGGGGTTGCATTGAGGAACTAGCAATGCCTAGAGTGAGCATTGCACTATAGTTTTCCCTAGTTAACATTCACTTTTTGCAACCAATTCTTCATCCATACGATTGGCCTTATGGCCTGGTTTCTTGCACGTGTATTCTTGCCTTCACCAGTAACGAAGCCTTACTCTAAACCCCCAGGCAGTCAGCCGGGATCCTCAGCACCACTTTTCCACTCTGCCTGGGCCTCTCTTTCCCAGGAAGGCTCCTAGATCTCTTCTCTCAGATTAGTCCTCTTTGAACTGTATCAATGAGTCAGAAACTGCAATCTGCTGCCACCTTCTTTTTCACTCTACATCCCATCTTTCAACAACAATAACAATTTATTGAACACTACTGTGTGCTAGTCACTGAAATAAGTATAATATTCATACAAACAAAATTTAACATGCACAGTGCTGGGTTCAGGAATAAGCCAGTATACACACAAAGAACAAATGTCATTTTTTTACTTGGTCTTAATGATTGCATTTGTTTATCAACATTAGCTTAGAGTGAATTTGAGTTAACTCTACCTTCTGTCCCTACATATTTTCTATTTTTGGCTCCTCTCAAAGAGATCAGAGACCACTGCAGCTACCACAGTCAGCTCACAGCTCATTTCTACTGCGCTAGTCTCTCACATTTATTTCCATGCTGAGCTCCAACATCCTACGAACTCAAGTTCAAATTATTTAGAACATTATTGTAATGGTTAATTTTATGTATCCACTTGACTGTTTCACAAGATGTCCAGATATTTGGTCAAACATTATTCTGAGTATTTCTGTGAGGTGTTTTGGGGTGAAGTTAACTTTAAATCAGTGGATTTTGAGCGAAGCAGTTGCTCTTTGTAACATGGGTAGGCTTCATCCAACCAATTGAAGACCTGAATCAACCCAAGCAAGAGAAAATTCTCCAGCAGACAGCCTTTGAACTTCTGCAACATTGGTTCTTCCTGGCTCTCCAAAAGATGGTCTTCTGGAACAACTTGAGCTGGAAAATCATCTCTCTGGGTCTCCCACTTGCTGGCCCAGTCCACAAATCTTGGGACATATCAGCCCTCCATAATCATGTCAGCCAATTCCTACCTTAAATTTCTTCTTACCATATATGTGGTAGGAAAACAAAACAAAACCTAAAATATCTCCAGCTGAGACTAAGGTCAAATTGTATGTACCAACCCAGCACAACTAATCAATCAATCACTGATTGATTCAAACCAACCAGAGAAAGAAACAGTGATATTAATTACTGAATTTGGGATTATAAAACTGATACAAAGGCAAAAGATCAATACATTTCACAAAGAGCTTGAAGCAAAAACTATTGACTAGAGAACCAACTAGGGAAACTGATCTCATGTGCTATGCATTTATAAGAAGAAGACTTGGAGAGGAGGATAAGTAGCTTATTTTATCTCAAAATCCATGTGTCAAAAGTGGCAGAAGCAGGAGACTTCTTAGATCCTTATTATTTGTATCAGTCATGTCAAGTGTAAAATGATAATAATAGCATCTGCCTCACAAAGTTGTCATGAGGACCGAATGAGAGAATGAAAGAAAAGTGTTTGGACAGTGCCCGACTGTACATGCTAAGTACTCAGTAACTGGTGACTGCTCTCATTGTTTGTCTGCCCTACATCTTGAAATACTAAGGCCAGATAAGTAGCTAGAAATGCAATGAAATAAGACAGGGATTAAAAATAAGCAGGCCGATATAATATTATCCTGAGGAACATTAATTTATTAATATATCTCAACCCTCTCCTTGTCTCATGAAAATGCAAAGGTAAATAGAATCTGCTGAATATGACTCTAGTAGATTAGTTAACAGATGCATAAACAAATGCAATTGCATGTAAAAACACAAGAGCTGTAAGACAGTCTTAAATACCATGTTGTGGAAGTCCATGGAGAAGAAAGAAATCACAGCCTACAAGGAAATCAAGAGGGCAAGGGACATGAAGGCTGGTTTTGGAAGACAGAGATCACTTGTGTAAGTGGAGATGAATAATGCCATGAGGAAAACAGTGTGAGCAAAGGTGTGGAGTGTCTTCATTACTAGAAAGTAGTCCAGCCTGTTGTAGGCAAGGGAAGAGTGAGGCAGAATTGTAACAGGTTAAGTGAAATGACTCTTACCAATCCCAAAACCTCACCTTCTACTATTCAACTGAGCAAGCTAGAAATAATTTTTTTTTAATTGTGGCCAGTATCATAAAGAAAATAGTATTCATGTTTAATTCCTCATCACCTAAACATAACATCTAACACAGTAAAATGATAATATTAATATAAAATGTATTAAGATACAGGTAATGAAATGACATAGCATGGAAGGCCAGTTTGTTATAAGGTGGTGAATTAGTATATTCAATGAAATTTAACCAAAGTGTATTGAAATACCTCTTGAACACTATCCAGAATTGTGACTGATGGAAAAAGTTCTCAAAAGGAATTCTGCCTTCTTTTGTATGTCTTTTATATATCACCTTCTGGTCCTATCACCTTCTAATTACAAATCAAATAATTATACCAAATCCTTTCTAGTAACCTGCAGGCAAATTCTAATCTCAATTTGGAAGGCATTTGACACTAATCACCATCTCTATGCTCATGCATACCTAAGTTGCTTCAGTCATGTCCGACTCTTTGTGACCCTGTGGGCTGTAGCCTGCCACGCTCCTCCATCCATGGGGATTCTCCAGGCAAGATTCCTGGACTGGGTTGCCATGCCTTCCTCCAGGGGATCTTCCTCACCCAAGGATTGAACTCGCATCTCTTATGTCTCCTGCATTGGCAGGAGGGTTCTTTACCGCTAGCGCCACCTGGGAAGCCCCACCCTGAACTAAATTCATGACGAGGCTTCTGGCTGACACTTGAGTCTTGTGTGCACTAGACTTATTTGACAGCCTGTACGGTGAGAAGTGAGGACATGCCGCCATGGCAAACATGCACAAATTCCTGCCCTCAAGGCTTTCTTGAACATTCTTTGACTTCTCACTGTCTACTGTGGAGATCAGTAAATTTGTATCACGTCAGGTATGTATGTATGTATGTATGTATGTATGTATGTATGTATGAATGTGTATATGTGAGTGTGAGTTCTTTATTATTTTGATGACTTCTTCCTGGTCTCCCAACCACCATTCCTGATGCTGGCAAGATCATTTCTTTCTCCCTATGAGTTTTTTCCTTGTACTTTGTTCATTTTTAATAAATTACCAGGCTAGAGGAATAAGCTTTTTATTTTCTCTTCTCGTTTCTCCAAAAGTTTTGTTCTTTGGTGACTTCCCTGGACTTCCATTTATAATGTGTTTTCACTCTTTTCCAGAATATTCATGCATTTATTCAGCTAGTATATTTATGTAGACTCTATTATATGCAGGATGCCAGTAACATAGTTGGAGAAGGCAATGGCACCCCACTCCAGTACTCTTGCCTGGAAAATCCCATGGACGGAGGAGCCTGGTAGGCTTCAGTCCATGGGGTCGAGAAGAGTCGGACACGACTGAGCGACTTCACTTCCACTTTTCACTTTCCTGCATTGGAGAAGGAAATGGCAACCCACTCCAGTGTTCTTGCCTGGAGAATCCCAGGGATGGGGGAGCCTGGTGGGCTGCCATCTATGGGGTCGCACAGAGTCGGACACAACTGAAGTGACTTAGCAGCAGTAGCAGCAGTAACATAGTAGGCATTCCATGTAAACAAATAATCAATATAAAGACCAGAAAGCATTGAGTTTAGAAAGTCACACACCTCAGCTGGAAAGGCAGTCTGGTATGCTAAACCAGGAGGCAAAGGTTATAAATTTGGACCTTCCTTTAAAAATCAGTCTATATTTTTATTTTTCAAGTGTTTATTTTACATTGCAGTATAGCCTATTAACAATGTTGTGATAGCTTCAGGTAGACAGCAAAAGGAACTCAGCAATACATATCCATTCTCCCCCAACTCCCCTCCCAACCAGACTGCCACATAACATTGAGCAGGTTCACAGACTTAGAGAATGAACTTATGGGTACCAGCAGGGGTGCAAGAAGTGGAAGAATGAAGAGAAGGGATAGTTAGGGAGTTTGGGACCGACATGTACACACATCTATATTTTAAATGGATAACCAACAAGGTCCTACTGTATAGCACAAAGAACTCTGCTCAATATTTTTATTTTATATAAAAATTTAGGCAACAGGACTGAATGAGGAATGTTCTTTCTAGCTTTAAAATTTTAATTTAAAAATCTATTCAAGATCTCCTGAAATTTTCCATGTTCCATTACATAGAAAAATACTTTACTTGTAATTTATCTTATCTCATATTTCTTCAAGAGGCTCCTCATATTGGCTATCAATGTTCTCTACCTTATAGCTCTATTCTATCTTTCTAATAAAATCTCCTACCATTTACCTCTTATACATACCTTAATTTCCCTCCCAGTTTAACCTCTAACAGTGTCCTAAAATCTTCCCACATTTTCCCATCCAAATGCCTTTGCTCTCACTGTTTTTTCAATCTGAAGTGTCTTTGTCTACCATCTCTATCAAGAGGCCACACTTTTCTGTGTGACTCAATAAGAAATGTTTCCTAATCCATAAACTTTGCCCTACTTGCTTCAGCTAACAATGCAGAAAGAATGAAAAAGGAAGGAAGGATGAAGGTAAAGAGAGAGGGAGGAGGAAGGGAGGAGATGCAAGGAGGAAAATATGGTGGAAGGTGTGGTGGTATGTAGTCCCTTCTCCAGGCCTGGACTCCTTTCTGTTGATGAAATAACATTCCCTCACTGCCACAGGTGACAGGAAAGACCACTATAATCTTGGGCAATTGATCGGCCATCAGGGGCACTCCTCTCAGATTTTTGCCATGCAAGCTGGTACATCTTCAAGAAGCTTGTTTCCAGTAGGTTATATTATAATAAGTAATTACCAGAAGCATGGACTACTTGGTCAAGCTGTATCCCCATCTAAAAGCAGCAGAAAGTGGGGCATTTTCTCCCCATCAGTCATCCATATTCAGCAGGTAGACTTTTGCCTTGATAAATGATTCCTTAGTCTTATGGGTGAGCTTTTTCCTGGGTATCACCTCAGCCCTCAGCTTATTTTTTAACATTTTTGGCTAAAAGCCTTCTCTGTCATAATCTTCAGCAGTTTACAAGGAAACTTAGGCTTTATGATACATTGTTATTATGCTCTGACTAATATAAATAACTTCTTACTTTATAATTTCCACTCATAGCAATTCATTCTCATAAAGATGACTCAGTAGGTAGCAAAATGAATACATATACGGTGGTGGCAGTGCATGAAGTAAAACAATAGCACAGTTCAGTCCAGTCGCTCAGTCGTGTCCGACTCTTTGCAACCCCATGAACCGCAGCACGCCAGGCCTCCCTGTCCATCACCAACTCCCGGAGTTTACCCAAACTCGTGTCCACTGAGTCGGTGATGCCATCCAACCATCTCATCCTCTGTTGTCCCCTTCTCCTCCTGCCCTCAATCTTTCCCAGCATCAGGGTCTTTTCAAATGAGTCCGCTCTTCACATCAGGTGGCCAAAATATTGGAGTTTCAGCTTCAACATCAGTCCTTCCAATGAACACCACACCATTACATGATCTGGGTCTACCTTTCCTACAAAACAAAGAACTCATGTATGTTAAGTCCAAGTTTCCCAGACCTCATAAACCCGTGAAAATGCAATCATAAAATACCTGATTTAGAACCCCTGTCAACAAAAAGATTGTAAGGCCCTGCCTACCTCTCATGTCCACGTCCTTTCCTCTCTCCTCACTGGTTATCTCACAGGTCCTACACGTAGCCAGGAGAGAATGGCTGCAGGACTAAGATTCTCAGGGAGACAGCAATATGTGCACCTTAAAAATGTTGCAATGTTGGAAACCATTCTTTGGCACCAAACTGAATCATCATTCTGGCCCAGAAAAGTCAGTGAGCCCCCACCCCTCTTTATAGGAATGGCCCTTTTACACACTGGGCTTCCCCAGTGGCTCAGCAGTAAAGAATCTGCCTGCAATGCAGAAGCTGCAGGACACCAGGTTCAATCTTTCCTGGGTTGGGAAGATCCCTTGGAGGAGGGCACAGTAACACACCCCAGTATTCCTGCCTGGTGAATCCACCAGGACAGAGAAACCTGGTGGGCTACAGTCCATGGGGTTGCAGAGTTGGACACGACTGAAGCGACTTAGCTAGCATTTTACAGATGGCTTGTTTGAGAATTTCAGCAGAGGGTAGACTATGATGAAAAGTGAAAGTGTCAGTGACTCAATAATGTCCAACTCTTTGCAACCCCGTGGACTGTAACCGTCTAGGCTCCTCTGTCCATAGGATTTCCCAGGCAAGAATACTGGAGTGGGTATCCATTTATTTCTCCAAGAGATCTTCCCAATCCAGGGATCAAAGCCAGGACTCCTGCGTTGCAGGCAAATTCTTTACCATCTGAGCCACCAAGGAAGGCCAGACCGTGATGACGTCACCCTTTCTGGAATATCTAGTAATTCCTTATACAAAAGTCTCCTGATGGTCCAGCCAGCAGTGTGTCCATATTGTCCAACCATAACACCCTTTGGGATTCTCCCTAGATAATGCAATAATTATATACATGAAAGGAGGGAATAGTCTGGTGTGTCATTACTGACCTGCAGCTTTCAAAGAGCCATCTGCTTCCAACACTGCCTATGAAGCAGTCAACAACATATGAGGAAACCCGTATGATCCCCATTTTTCACCACTATGTAAATATGACCCATCTTAGAACTTATTCAGCCCAGAACCCTCTGAAGAAGTCAAAAAGCAGGGTATTTTGAGAGGAAAAAGTGGGAAAAGAAATGAAGAGAGTATTTTTCCTTTAGTATATTTGCTTTTGAAAGTCTTCATGTTGTTCCAAAAGATCGAAAAAGACATCTAAGATTTTTAAGAAAATGGACAGTTCCTCTACAAAGTTAAACTACAAAGATCCAAGAGAAGTGCAAAACTCAATTGTTTTTTATCATATGTCATATTAATTTTACTCCATTACAGTTTACCATATAGTTTCACATATGTTAAGCAATTGCTTTCAACAGCTTACATAGAAGACAGCATTTATCCCTGCATCTCAGAGGAGGAAACAAAGTCAGAGAAGTGAACTCCTAATATTTATCCAAATAAATGTTAGTGGAATGGAAATTAGAGGACCTTCTAGTTCTTAAAAAAATGTGTTTCCATTTCACAACAAATCTTTTTTTACAAAAGGTTTGGAATGGTGGTGGGGAGGGAGTTTAGTATATTGCAGAATATCAGAATTTGGAAAGGCAGAATGGAGAGACATTTAAAAATTGAAAGAAGTGATTTTAAGATGAATAAAATTGCTATTAAGGCAGTTTAGCAAATCTATCATGCAGATAAATTCTGTCATCAGAATATGTGAATTAGGATTCCAGCTCTATCATTTACTTTAAGTGGGTTCTAAGGCAAATAAGGCTTGCTCCTTGGAAGGAAAGATATGACAAATCTAGACAGCATATTAAAAAGCAAAGGCATCCCTTTGCCAACAAAGTTTCTTGTAGTCAAAGCTAGGGTTTTTCCAGTAGTCATGTATGGATGTGAAGGTTGTACCATAAAGAAGACTAAGAGCCGAAGAACTGATGCTTTCAAATTGTAGTGTTGGAGAAGAATCTTGAGAGTCCCTTGGACTGCAAGGAGATCAAACCAGTCAATCCTAAAGGAAATCAATCCTGAATATTCATTGGAAAGACTGATGCCAAAGCTAAAGCTCCAATACTTTGGCCAGCTGATGCGAAGAACTGACTCATTGGAAAAGACCCTGATGCTGGGAAAGATTGAAGGTAAAGGGAGACGGGGATGACAGAGGACGAAATGGTTGGATGGCATCACTGACTCAATGGACAAGAGTTTGAGCAAACTCCAGGAGATAGTGAAGGACAGGGAAGCCTGACCTGCTGCAGTCCATAGGATCACAAATAGTCAGACACGATTGAGAGACTGAACAACAAGCCAAATAACCTACCCAAAAGTCTCAGTGTGATTGTCTGTAAGATGGGTGTGATCAGAGTATCATCCCTCTCAAAGTTGCTGTAAGGATAAAATGAGACAATGTACATAGTTAGTGAATCACATAGTATAGAAAAATATAATAACTACGTGAATACATTTTAAGAATTATCATTGGCAGCTCACAAGTTGTAACACCAGCTAGAAATTTAAAATATCTCAAAATGGTTGTTATGAATTTATAGATATCAGATCTAGAGATGTTCTTAAGAAGAATCAGAGTATTGGGGAAATTTTCCTAATTTCTAAGTTCTAAGGATAAGGGCCAGCCCATCGCCCCAGTCTCTCCTATTGTGCCTTACTAGAATGAACTCTAGGCAGATAGAACACAGAGCTTAATATATGTATTTATAGAAAATGTTTGTTGGTTAATACACACTTAAGACTATTCACTTCTGGAAGGCAAGAACCCAGTCTCCTTTAGATCACCTAAAATCCTCCCAAAGACCAATACACTGCTCTGCACTCAATGAAACAATTTTAATCCCTTATTTATTGATGGAAAAAACATGAGCTGTTTGGAGAGATCTGCCAACAGCAATTGATTGTGAAAAACAATTAAACTTCACCAAGCAAAGTCAATGGCAAGCAGAAACTAAGAAAATACACACTAAGAAATTGGGGAACTGAGGCAGTGATTGCCTGGTATAGAAAAATACCCATAGAAGAGCATTTATTCTGTAATTTTACATAAAACATTACATTTATATTCTCTTGATAGCCCTGAAAATGTAGGGTAATACTTACACATATGATTTTGAGATTCAGAGAGAGAAAATGGCTGACTTACAGGTACACAACTAAAAATAATTGATACAAAAAGATAAAGTCAAAGCTTTGAATTTGGGGGGAAAAAGGCAAACAATGTTTAGGGAAATGATCCTGCTTCAAATTTCTGTGTTTAAAAGATAACTATATAGCTTTTTTGTCTATACTAACATCTATACCGATAATAGTTTTTTGGTACTTTATCAAGATAATAATAGTTTGAGGCAGAAGGTGAGTTTTGTTTTTTAATGGAGTTGTGAGAGTGAAAATCACTCAGTCCTGTCAGACCGTGTACAACCCCACGGATTATACAGTCCATGAATTCTCCAGGCCAGTAGAGTGGGTAGACTTTCCCTCCTCCAGGGGATCGTCCCAACCCAGGGATTGAACGATGGTCTCCCACATTGCAAGTGGATTCTTTTTATTGGTTGAGCCACCAGGGAAACCCAAGAATACTGGAGTGGGTAGTCTATCCTTTCTCCAGAGGATCTTTCCAACCCAGGAATCTAACTGGAGTGTCCTGCATCGCAGGCAGATTCTTTACCAGCTGAGCTACCAGGGAAGAGTATACAGCTTCCCAGGTGGCACTAGTGGTAAAGAATCCACCTGCAAATGCGGGAGATGAAAGACATGCTGATTTGATCCCTGGGTTGAGAAGATCCCCTGGAGGAAGGAAATGGTAACCCACCCCAGTATTCTTGCCTGGAGAATCCCATGGACAGAGGAGCCTGGTGGGCTTCAGTCCGTAGGGCTGCAAAGAGTCAACACCACTGAGCACACACACACACACACACACACACACACACACACACACACACACAGTATTTGATGACTTCATGGCATTGCCCTGAAAACCTGACCCCATAGCCCAAAATGTTGAAATATGAATGTAAATATACATGCATGTTCTTATCTACCACCACTTCAGTTCATTATTAACCAGATCACCTGAGAGAGTAATCCTGTGAAAGACCTACATGCTCCCAGCAGCGCAACCTGAGCAGCAAGGAGTCCTCTCTTCTGCTCTCCCAGCTTTAGCATTGAGCTTCTCAAGCCCATGCCATGGAGTCCCACCCAGCAGTGATTCTCAGCGCCACGTTGGTCTGATCTGGTCAATCCAGTTGTCCTGATAGCCCCTTAAAATCAGGCACAATTCCTTCTCCTTGTGCTTAAACAAGAGCAGGCACTTGGCAAATATTTACTGATGAATGTATTGGGGATGGGGAATTGTAATAAAAATTTAATAACTCTTTGAGGAGAAACACGAAAAAACATTATAGAAATACAAATAAAGAAACAATTATTTCTTATTCAGACTAGATGTTACTAATGGATGATTGGATCATCACAGAATTAGGACAGTTAGGTAAACAGAGGTCCAGATAGAAGTTCAGTGGTAATGTAGTCCAGCAACACTTCCAGTATGATAAAATCCCTCCATAATTTGAAAAATGAACTCAAAATTTCCAATCACATAAGACATCTAGGCTGATTATTGTGATGTTAATGAAGTAACAAGTGTGGCATTTCATTTGGTGGCATTATCTGGATCTATCCAAATCCCAGGTATGGTTTAGTGCCACCTGATGGTGGTTATCTATTCCAGATTAATATTAATAAGACCATTCAGTGCTTGGGGGGTCGCACAGTCGGACACGACTGAAGTGGCTTAGCAACAGCAGCAGCAGCAAAGCTTGGGGCTGGCTGGGACTTTTAAGATTGCTGTAGCAATTCCAGGAATCATTAAATGAAATGGCACCTGCTCCTTAGGTCTGATCAGGAAAGACTGAACCAGGAAAACCTAGGCCTGCTTCCCCGGATGGGTTACCTGCTATTTCCCTACTTAAGCTCCCTCCCCTGTTCACAGCCCAGTGAGCTTTCCATTCCCAGCACCTTGAAGAAGATAACAAATTTAGCCAGTCCCTTTTGAAGAATGGACAGGGGAGCCAATTTTTAAATATATTATATTTTATACCTATTCTTATGGAGTTCATTATTACCAAATTTTACTATATTTGACTCCTTCTCATAAGATATCAGTTAACTTAATCTGTATACCCCAGTTGCAAAGCAACCTGTTCCATCCAGGTATGCTTTTCGACTGATGGAAAGTCCTGGCTCCCACCCTACTCTATTTTAACATACATGTATTAACACTAGCTCTGTGATCATACAGAAGGATGCTATGCCCTTCAAATGTTAGGAAATAGCACACATTTGCAAAGTTTTCTCCCTCACAGGCTAAATTTCCTCAGTTCCCCCTGGAATTGCTTGACTGCTGTGTTCACTGTCGTATCCCAAGAAGCAAGGGAAGTGCCTATAACACAGTCAGCACTAGTAAAGTTGTACTGAATGAGTGCTTAAGGCAGAATGGCTCCAGATGCTTTTGCCCTATGATGTCCTCATTTGCCTCTGTTCCTCTTAGTATAGTTCCCAAAATAGATTATAAAAGTCTAGGCATTGTCCAGCAAGCACAGAGAACCAGATTGATCTACTCTCATCCTGGAGACTAAACATCTGTGTGTGTGCGTGCTCAATCATGTCCAACCTTTTGTAACGCCAGGGACTGCAGCCCACCAAGCTCTGCTCTCCATGGGATTTTCCAGGCAAGAATACTGGAATGGGTTACCATTTCCTACTCCAAAACACCTGTGAATGCAGCCTAAAACTGATTTCACTTTTTGAACAACCATATTACTATGGATTCATGTCAAGTTTATAGTCAACTAAGACCATGCACTCCCTGAAATTCTTTTTCACACACCTACTATTAAACTATACCTAATGGCACCCCACTCCAGTACTCTTGCCTGGAAAATCCCATGGATGGAGGAGCCTGGAAGGCTGCAGTCCATGGGGTCGCTGAGGGTCAGACATGACTGAGCGACTTCACTTTCACTTTTCACTTTCATGCATTGGAGAAGGAAATGGCAACACACTCCAGTGTTCTTGCCTGGAGAATCCCAGGGACGGGGCATCCTGGTGGGCTGCCATCTATGGGGTCGCAGAGAGTCGGACACGACTGAAGTGACTCAGCAGCAGCAACCTCAATTGAGTTTTCAGACAAAAGTGTACAACCTCACATTATTCCCTATAAATTTCATCTTATTGAATTTAGACCATTACAATAGCATCTAAAGACCTTTTTGAGCCTTGATTCTGTCCTCTGACATGTTAGATATTCAGACTAGCCTTGTGCCACTTACAAATTTGATCAGCATTTTCTCACTGTCCTCACATAGGTCTTCAACAAGTAGCTGAACAGAGTCCTAGACAAAGTTCCAAGACTTGCTTCAAGAGACTTTCCTCCAGATTCATGGACATTTACTTTGCAGCTGCTTTATTGCCTGAGACCACGTGGGAAGTCATAAAAAAGAGAAATAGTATACCACCAGAACTTAGACAGACCTACTTTGTAGGTCTACCCCAGCTTGTCATTTACTGTGTTCCTTCTGGCAAGAGATATGGGGGAAAAAAAAGGATCTATTGCACATTTATGGTCTATATGCCAGATATTGGTAAAGGGTTTTAAACTCACAAGTTCTTGCCATTCTTAGTTCATCCCATCATTAGAACAACTTACATAAATATCATGATCACCATTTTACAGATGTGAAAACTAAGGTTTAAAAAGATTAAATAAGTGAACCTAACTATCTAAGTAGGAGGGAGTGGTCAGTACTAAAATCCATGCCTTTCTCAATTTTGAAACCTATGTTCTTTCTACTAAATATGTGCTCCATACAAATCTAAATTTACAAGATGGAAAATTAGAAAACTTAGCAATGGAGGAACCAACAGACACAACCTTAGTATAATCACATATTAAATCTTTGGGCCGTATATAACATCTTTGGGCTCTTCAGGCCTTTTTAAAGTCTCTTGAACATTTTTAAAACTTAGAAATGTTTTAAGACAAAATTCCAGAATTTTTCTGGAAAATTAATCATGTTGCCCAGAGACAGGGTGTGTTGGCAGCAAAGCCCATTTGGCAGACATCTAGTGAGAAACAGACCTCCATCTCCTTTCAACCCTACCTTGATTCAGGACAGGAAAATGCCTGCCTCACCTTAGGTGGAGATCAACATCAATCAGCAAGTACTTGACAAATGTATTCTTTGTACAAATTTCTTTCTTATGAGTTTCTGAGAGCACATAGAGAAAAATAAGATATGGACTCTTCCTTTAAGATGTTTATATTCTAAATGGGAAGATATACATAATATGATGCTATCTTATCTATATAATTCAACACTCTTGTATTAATGGTGTAACACAGGTAATATGGGATGAAATGTACAGATATAAGTAAGAGATAGCTCCTGTAGGGAGATACTTTTACCCTCCAGTTAAGTGCATAAGCTAACCAAACCATAGGATGAGGTATAACAATGTACAGGCCCCAGGAGATACAGGGAGTGTTCCAAAGACTTGAAGAATGAAAGGACTTCCTAAGATCTAGTGTGGTGCCTGACCCTTTGTGGGTACTCATGGAGAAAGGGCTTTTCACAGTAATAAAATTATGAGTTCAGAGTAGGAAGTATTTTTGGCATGCAAAGCACAGGAAAAAATATGTTGGGAAAAGGAAGTTGGATTTTTATCTTGAGAAACTGGTAAGATTTGACAATACTGTAAAGCTCTTCATCTACACTGTCCAGTTGTGGCAATTAAGCACTTTGAGATACAGCTTGTCAAAACTGAAATGTGCTGTAAGTATAAAATGCATATCAGATTTAGATAACTTAGTACAAAGAGAAGAATATAAAACATCCCATTAACAATTTTCTATATGAATTACATTCAAATAATAACAGTTGGGGTATATTCTTTTAATATTTAATATTTTAATATATGGAGAAGGAAATGGCAACCCACTCCAGTATTCTTACCCAGGAAATCTCATGAACAGAGAAGCCTGCCAGGCTATAGTCCACAGGATCACAAAGAGTCAGACACGACTGAGCGACTGAGCATGCATGGGTATATTGGGTTAAATAAAATATATTATTAAAATTAATTTCTACTGTTTAAATTTTTTATGTGACTACTAGAACATTTTACATCTCATGTGTAGCTTCCTTTCTGTTTCTGTGAGACAGCACCAGTGTTGAGAGTGTCTGGCACTCACTACATGTGTGTTAAACCAGAATGAGGCATAGGAAGGCTATTCCAAGAGATGCAAACAACAAAAGCAGCGGCACAGAATCAGAAAACGAAGGCATTCCAGGGAAAAAAGCATGCTGTGATGGTGCTTTGGACAAAGGATAAGCAAGGCACTATTTTATTTTGGGGGGAGGCTGTTTTGCTTTTATGTTCATATAAATATTGCCTCTTGGGACTTCCTGGTGGTCCAGTGGCTATGACTGCACTCCCGGTCCAGGGAGAGCAGGGTCAATCCCTAATCAGGGAACTAGATCCCACATATTTCAACTAAGAGTTCGTGTGCCACAACTAAAAGGCCCAGCATGCCACCGTGAAGATGGGAGACCCCACATGTGGCAAGGAAGACCTGATGCAGCCAAAAAAATAAATACATGTTTTTTAAAAACTGTTGAAAAAAGATTCCCTCCTTTCTTCATCTATTATCGGGGAACATTAACTGGGAAAATAACCCCCTTAAGTGATAACAAAATAATCTCTCTTAAGTTTTTATGTGCAATTGACTATATCAAGAGAAGACAGGGAGTAGTTCTTTGCAAACTTGCTTATGACATTGGCAAGGTCACTTAATCTCTTAGGTCTCCTTTTCTACAAAATAAGGAAGCTGGACTAAGGTCCCTGCACTTCCACTGTAGTGAGATTGGGTTGGCCGCAGGGCTGGGGGGATTAGGGTGTCATTTATGGGGCCAAAAAACAATAAGTTACATTCTAGTTCCTGCTAATGCATGTTTTTCCTTTCTCTAATCTTACTGCTTTTAAACTTAAGCTGCATCAGACTCCAAAAACCCTCCTGCCATTCTACTCTTAGTCCTTATTAAGAGAAAACACAAGAATGTTGTCCAGCTCAGCACACTGCCAGTCATCACAGTATTGAAGGAAAACATCCCAGGAGCTAATGAAAAACACATTCACTCTAAATTCTCCTATGAAAATGTGGTAAATTGTTGCAATTATTGGTTCCATCCTAAATAATACCTCTTGCAGTGACAGCTAATACTTGTGCTTCAGGTCATAAAATGATCATGAGTTAAAATGACCAAAATTTGAATTATAGCTATATTTTCTTCTAAAGACACTGACTGTTGTCTCTATTAGAATCAGATGGCAAGCTGAGCCAGTAAATGTAAAATAATTTACTTAATGAAATTCTTAGTAGCAACACATGTGCCATATTAGAAGACCCAGTTGGACTGGTTGGGAATATGTTAGTCGATTCTCAGGGTTTCCAGTGGCAGAAACCCAACTCAAATAGTTTAAGTTAAAAAGAGATTGCACTGGATCATGTAACTGGGAAGATGAGAGATGTACTTCATCTCTGCCTTTGCTCAACTAACATCCCTGCTTCTCTGCACATCGGCTTCATTCATTATAACTTCAGACAATTTTGTTCCATGTATTAATTGAGGACAGGAAGTAGCAATGCCACCAAAAACTCCAGGTTTGTATCATCCCAGCTTTGCTATTCGAGAGAATGAAATAGCATTTTTCCATATAAAAATAGAAGAATTCTAATTAGCTGGTCTGGATTGTAAGCCAGTTGTGTGCCAAACTCTATAACTGATGAGGCCTAATAACATAACTAATCAGAAGTTCATATATAACCAGAAGTTTGAAAGACTATGATACACATGGTTTTCAAGCTTCTCATGCATAATTTTCAATGTATTTGTTTTTTTTACATTTTTATATGTGTTCCTCCCTAAACTCAAATTCTGGCAGTTTACCAATAATTCAGCCCCTCTATTTCCTAATCCCAAAACGTTGGCCACCTGATGCAAAGAGCTGACTCACTGGGAAAGACCCTGATGCTGGAAAGATTGAGGGCAGGAGGAAAAGAGGGTGACAGAAGTTGAGATGGTTGGATGGCATCACGGATTCAATGGACCATGAGTCTGAGCAAGCTCCAGGAGAGAGTGAAGGACAGAGAAGCCTGGAGTGCTGCAGTCCATAGGGTTGCAAAGAGTCAGATACAACTGAGTGACTGAACAACAACAATTTCCTAATCAAATTGAGCATATTCGGTGCTATGGAAACCAACTAGGCTCCTGGCGGTACATTAATTTATAGGGATGGTTTTGCGAAAAAACACAAAACTAGGTAGCCTAAGTGATGACTTCACAAATAAGAGGAAAATACCACTGACAATGTTTGCAAAAACTTGCATTCCTACCATCAGAATTTTATTACACTGCTTTATGAAATTCTTGCTTTGTCTCCTGTTAACATAGAAATATTCAGTTGGAATTAGTTTATCAATCCTCTTCCCAAGGTATGAGTTGATAAGAGCACTTGGAAAAAGCGTAAAAGCTCTAAGTAACCAAAAAGAGGACCAAGAGGGGCCATTCTGGCGTAGGACCACAGGCACTGAAGAGAGCTCCCTCTCTGGCGTTGCACTGCCCCAGCACATACAGTTCTCTTTCTGGTTTCCCTTCACTCCTATGACCCAATCTGCTATTTTCTTTTTGCCCTACTGGAGCTCTCTGACCCTACCCTAATCTTCTTTAGGACAGATGTCCCTTTTATATCAGATCTGGCGATACTTCAAAACATGTGCTTACAGCAGCTTAGGCTAAACAGGAGAAAGCTGAGGCTACTGAAAGGACAGATTAGATGAGACCCAAACGAGATCAGCATCAGCACAGTGGCGACAAGCTAATGGGTTGGCAGAGCTGTAACTGGAAGATTGCCAGCATCTTCCCTTCCAGAAAGGGGGTTGTGTACTGCTGGTGGTTCTAAATGTTGGTAATAGGTCCAGGGCCAGAGCAATAAGGGGCGCAGGTCAGACAAGATTATCAGTTTTGTTGCCCCTGATTAGGCTGTCTTGCACTATTAAATTTTCTGGTTTGTTTGTTTTTTTTGCTTGTTTGGTATTTCTCTCTCTCTTTCTTTTTTTTTTTTTGAAGATGTCTCTATACTGGTTCAGGTATAGTTGTTGATGATGTTCACAGATGCTATTACCCTTTGCATCATCTGAGAATGTCCAGATGAGTTGGAGAGAGCAATGGACAACCAGGCAACCAACTCTCATAAAGATGAATCAAACTATGGTGAACTAATAAGAAGACTTCTGAGATCCATGTTTTTCACCCAAAAGGAAAAGAGTTATTATATCTTCTGAAAGTATCAGTGTTAAATTAACCAATTAACCACTATTCATACTTCACCCAAATCCACTGACTAGGTAAACAGAGAACCATGGCTCACACCACAACCATAAATTTAAAGTTAGTATTTCAAGTCTATATCTAAAGAATGATAGAATATCATCTCTCCTGATTCACCAGGCAAGAATGTATCATTCTTTTTCTCCCGATCTAATCAGGTACACTTCTGCCATGTTCATTTTTCTTTACAACTCAAGAAAGCACAGAAGAGATTTAGGCCCTCTCTTCTGCGTCCCTCCTGACTCTGGGTGGGGGAGGAAGTAGGCTGCATCAGAGCAAAACCTGCGATTCTTCTCTGACCACACCACAGGTACCCTTGTTTTCACAGATATGTTTCAAATGCTGTATACAAGTGCCATCTAGTGGTCAATAAATTCACATGCCTCTTCAAGAAAGAAGGAAAGATTTAATGGCTCTCATGAATAACCAAACGTGTTTTTCTTTTTCACTTAAATAGGATAATTTCTTTTTTACTTGTCTTCTTTTGTGGAGGAAATCATTTCTTCCATCTGTTTCTCTTTGGTCAGAATAGAAGTATCTTGGCTCATCTTCTGTCAAATTGTGCTTCAAGCCATAAAATGTAAGCTGGGAGTTATTCACAAGGAAACACATTGAGAATGTTTTCTTCATTGCCAGTCAGTACCCTGTGGGTTAAAACAGAGGTGCTTCCGTTGACTCTGAATTTTACTTTAGCAGGCACTATAGGAATGAGTGGCCAGAATGAGAGAGAAGTATAAGAAATGGGGATGGAAACCATAGTCGTCACTTTCAGGGGTTCTCCATTGAACGTCAAATGACAGACGACAGAAGCTGCTACCCCAAAGTCTCTGCAGTCTAACTTGAATTCACTTTTCTGGCTTCTTTATCCTCCTGCCCCCTAATGTAAAGTTTTATCTTCACATTAGCCTATCGACTGACTCCTGAATAAATACAACTGACCCTTGAACAACCCTCCTAGCAGTGGAAAATTTTCGTATAACTTATGGTTGATCCTCTGTATATGCGGTTTCTCTGCATCTATGGTTCTCCACCGGGGAATTCAACCAGCCACTGACTGTATGGTTATATTGTATGTACGTTTGGAAAAAAATAGCATGTGTGTAAGGAGAAGGCAATGCCACCCCACTCCAGTACTCTTGCCTGGAAAATCCCATGGACGGAGGAGCCTGGTAGGCTGCAATACATGGCGTCCCTAAGAGTCGGACACGACTAAGTGACTTCACTTTCACTTTTCACTTTCATGCACTGAAGAAGGAAATGGCAACCCACTTCATTGTTCTTGCCTGGAGAATCCCAGGGACAGGGGAGCCTGGTGGGCTGCCATCTCTGGGGTCGCACAGAGTCGGACACAACTGAAGTGACTTAGCAGCAGCAGCAGCATGTGTAAGTGGGCCTGCGCAGTTCAAAACCATATTATTTAATACTCAATTGTATATATTTTAACTGCTTATTTTCTTACTATTGTCCCTTCTCCCCAGTCTATGATACTCTTCTTCTCCTTTCCTTCAGGATATACATTACTGTAATAGGATATCAAAACAAAATTATTTTCGTCTTTGTGTGCGTGCTTAGTCATTCAGTCATGTCCAATTCTTTGCATCCCAAGGACTGTAGCCTGCCACGCTCCTCTGTGCATGGAATTCCCCAGGCAAGAAAACTGGAGTGGGTAGCCGTTTCCTCCTCCAGGGGATCTTCCCAACTCAGGAATCGAACCTGGGTCTCCTGCATTGCGGGCAGATTCTTTACTATACAAGCAAAGTCCATTTTAGTCTTGGTTCTCACTAAGTGAAAGTGAAAGTCGCGCAGTCATGTCTGACTCTTAACAATCGAATGGAGTGTACAGCCCATGGAATTCACCAGGCCAGAATACTGGAGTGGGTAGCCTATCCCTTCTCCAGCAGATCTTCCTTACCCAGGAATCAAACTGGGGTGTCATGCATTGCAGGCGGATTCTTTACCAACTGAGCTAGCAGGGAAGCTCTGGTTCTCACTAAAACCTGTATCAATTAGTTATTGCTGACTCATTGGAAAAGACCCTGATGCTGGGAAAGACTGAAGGCAGGAGGAGAAGACAGTGACAGAGAATGAGATGGCGGATGGCATCACCAATTCAATGGACATGAACTTGGGCAAACTCCAGGAGATGATGAGGGACAGGGAGGCCTGGCATGCTGCAGTCTATGGGGTGGCAGAGAGTCGGACACGACATGACTTGCTGACTGAACAACAACATAATGCATCAGCCCAAAACTTAGTGGGTCTAAACTACAAGGTTTAAGTAGGCATTGCCCGTCTCAGCTAAGCTTACTCATGTTTCTGTGGTCAGTGGTGGATCACAAGGGCAGCTCTGCTCTTCTTTGTCAAGCTCTCCTCCATTGTTGTTGTTGTGTAGCCACTAAGTCATCTTCCGACTCTTTTGCGACCCTATGGATGGTAACCCACCAGGCTCCTCTGTCCATCACATACCTTGGTATGACAAACTAAGAACTACATATTTTATTTCTGTTCCTGGTTCCTGACACAGGGCTCCTAAAACCCTTGGGATATCCTGGGTGATAGAAGAGTCTTTTGTTCTAAGAAGACAAATTTTGGTGGGCTCCTGCATAGCTTCAGGGTGGAAGCTGGTTATCAGAAAGACCAAAGCATAATTCAAATTGATGCTTTTGAACTGTGGTGTTGGAGAAGACTCTTGAGAGTCCCTTGGACTGCAAGGAGATCAAATAAGTCAATCCTAAAGGAAATCAGTCCTAAATATTCACTGGAAGGACGGATGCTGAAGCTGAAACTCCAATACTTCGGCCACCTGATGCAAAGAACTGAGTCATTTGAAAAGACCCTGATGCTTGGAAAGATTGAAAGCAGGAGGAGAAGGGGACAACAGAGGATGAGATGGTTGGATGGCATCACCAACTCAATGGACATGAGTCTGAATAAACTCCAGGAGTTGGTGATAGACAGGGAGGCCTGGCATGTTGCAGTCCATGGGATCAAAGAGTTGGACATGACTGAGCGACTGAACTGGGAAGCCATGAATAGAAGCTTGGAACTTTCAGCCCCACCCCCAACCCCCAGGGATGGGAGAGATATTGGAGATTTAATTAATAATCTAGCATGCCTACATGATGAAGCCTCTATAAAAATCCCTGAACTATGAGGTTTACAGAGCTCCCAGGTTGATGATCATATCCATGTGCTGGGAGGGTGGCAACACCCAACTCCCAGGGACAAGAGGTGCCTGAGGACAAGGTACTCAGGACCTTCCAGACCTTGCCTTTTGTAACTCTTCAGCTGTCTATTTGTATCCCTTAAAATAAATCAGTAAGTGTAAGTTAGTATTTCCTTGCATTCTTTAGGCCCTTAAAGCAAATTATCAAATCTGGGGAGAGGGTTGTGGAAACTGCCATTCTATAGCCAGTTGGTCAGAAGTACAGGTGATAACCTTGGACTTGTAAATGGTCTGAAGTGGGGGGCACCTTGAGGGACTGAGTTCTTAACCTGTGGGACCTGCACTAACTTTAGATATTTAATGTCATAATTGAATTGTAGGACACCTAGTTGATATCCAGAAAGTTGGAAAATTATTAATAATTGTTGTCAAGAAAAAAACTCACACATTTGGTGTCAGAGGTGTTGTGAGTATAGTATAGAAAAAGAGTTTCCTATTTAATTAATTGGGCTTATTAGGTGGCTCAGTGGTAAAGAATCCTCCTGCCCATACAGGAGGTGCAAGAGAGGCAGGTTCGGTCCCTGGGTCGAAAGGATCCCCTACAGAAATGCAACCCACTCCAGTACTCTTGCCTGGAATATTCCCTGGACAGAGGAGCCTGGTGGGCTACAGTCCATGGGGTCGCAAAGAGTTGGGTATGGCTGAGCGTGTGTGCACATGTGCGCACACGCACACACACACATTTAATTAACTAGCTGACTGTAGATTGATCTACGATGGACATGGCTGGGACAGCTGAGTTCTTCCTGTGCTCTCCCACCAGTGGGCTAGCCTGGTTTTTGCTCACTTGGTGGAATAAGATAACTAGAGAACAGAACCACTCAAAACTTGGATCGCAGGCTTGGAACCAGCACTCTGCCGTTTCCTCCGCAATCAAGTGGCCAAAGCAAATGACAAGATCAGTTCAGACACAAAGAAATAGAGTCCACCTTCTGAAAGTAGGAACTACAAAGTCACTTCACACAGGGTGTGGATACAAGGGAAAGTGAAGAAAAATGTCTGTTCTAGCAATCTACTTCAAGGCACCTGTAGATGCTACATTTCATGCAGCTTGTGGGACTTAGGTTTCCCAACCAGGGATTGAACCCAGGCCCTCAGCAATGAAAGCATGGAGTCCTAACCACTGGACAACCAGGAAATTCCTGAGCTTGTACTTCTTAATGCTCACTCTCATCAAGAATTAGAGCTCAAATGAGGTGTTGTGCTTTGAGTATAGCTAACACTTCCTCCAACACACACAGCAAGGTTAAAGGAGAGAAGCACCTGCCCTTAAACTGAGGTCTACAAAATAGATAATTCAGTGGTATCTTTTTTTTTTTCAGTATCATACTAAAATAATTCTTTTTTAAAGTTTTTCCATATTTTGCTTATTTTTAGTGTTGTTTATTTATCTATTTATTTTTAGCCGCACTGGGTCTTCATTGCTGCACACGGCCTGTCTCTAGTTGCTAAGAGCGGGGGCTGCTCTCTAGTTGCAGGGTGCAGGCTTCTCGTTGAGGTGGCGTCTCTTGTGGAGCACAGGCTCTGGGGCCTGCGGACTCTAGTAGTCACAGTGTGCGCTCCATAGCTGCAGCACACAGGTTTACATGGCTTGCGGCATGTGGCATCTTCCCAGACCAGGGATGGAACCTGTATCCCCTGCACTGGTAGGAGGATTCTCTACCACTGGACTACCAGGGAAGTCCTACCTTTTAAGTCTTCAAAAGACCACCTTTTGAAGACCTTGAAATGTGTCTCCTAAAATCTGGAGGGGGCCGAGAACTGGCATCTGCCTCAACATGGTAAAGCATAAGATTAGGGCAGTTAGATAAAGCACTGTGGCTTGTGGATTTACTGCATTCCCACGAATGAGGGGTCACACATGGAAGTCTTCCTGTAGAAAAGACATGAAGCAAGAGATTTTTTAGAGAGATGATATGACACTGTCTTGGTCCCCATCTGGAGGGCCATGAAAACCTAAGTTCTGTGAAGGACTGAAGCAAAAGAAAGCAGAATGCGTACCATGGGATGCCTGAAGTTAAGTTGACCAGCTCGGGGAAAAAATAAAACAAAATGCAGTTACCCATTTTGGTGGACCTGATGATCAGAGATGCTCAGATTGGAAGGAGGAGAAGATGCTCAGGAGAAGGGGAGCAAAAGGTGAGGGTCTCAAGAACCACAGAGGCATTCCCACTAGGGAAAGAGTCAGCCTTTGGTAAAGAAAACTAAGATCAGTGATACTTCCAGTCAAGTTAGAACTTTCCTCTGCCACTGACTCTCCTCCTCCTCCCTAACTCCCAACCCAGCATTATAACTCATATTAAGGAAGATAAACAGAGGAATAGCATCAAGTGAAGAACAACAGCAACTTCACTCTTTGCAACACCTAGTCTTGAGGCAGGGAGACAAAGAAGCTGTAATTTGAAGAGAAATTTTACTTTTTCATTACTGTACTAGACATACTATTACTGAGCTAGAATCACTTTTATAGCTTCAGAGTCATGGACCATGCCATAGTTTCCACTCAAAGGTAAAGGAAAATATTAGTCCTGCAGTATGTGTTTGAATGGTCACTGGAGGAATAAATCAAATTATTTTCTAATTACACCTCTTGAGTGTTGCAGTTCAGTTCAGTCACTCAGTTGTAATAGACTCTTTGTGACCCCATGGACTGCAGCACGCCAGGCTTCCCTGTCCATCACCCACTCCTGGAGCTTGCTCAAACTCATGTCCAATGAGTCAGTGATTGCCATCCAACCATCTCATCCTCTGTTATCCACTTCTCCTCCTGCCTTCAATCTTTCCCAGCATCAGGGTCTTTTCCAATGAGTCAGTTCTTCACATCAGGTGGCCAAAGTATTGGAGCTTCAGCTTCAACATCAGTCATTTCAATGAATATTCAGGACTGATTTCCTTTAGGATGGACTGGTTGGATATCCTTGTAGGCCAAGGGATTCTCAAGAGTCTTCTCCAACACCACAGTTCAAAAGCATCAATTCTTCAGCGCTCAGCTTTCTTTATGGTCCAACTCTCACATCCATACATCACTATTGGAAAAACCATAACTTTGACTAGAAGGACCTTTGTCAGCATCTCTGCTTTTTAATATGCTCTCTATATGGGACTTTGCTGACAGCTCAGTTGGTGAAGAATACACCTGCAACGCAGGACAGCCTGGTTTGATTCCTGGGTTGGGAAGATCCGCTGGAGAAGGGATAGGCTACCCAATCCAGTATCCTTGGGCTTCCCTTGTGGCTCAGCTGGTAAAGAATTCACCTCCAATACAAGAGAACTGGATTTGGTCTCTAGGTTGGGAAGATCCCCTGGAGAAGGGAAAGGCTACCCACTCCAGTATACTGGCCTGGAGAATTCCATGGACTGTATACTCCACGGGGGTCACAAAGAGTTGGATACAACTGAATGACTTTCACTTCACTTCACTTGACTTCTAGGTTTATCATAGCTTTTCTTCCAAGGAGAAAATGTCTTTTAATTTCATGGCTGCAGTCACCATCTGCAGTGACTCTAGAGCCCAAGAAAATAAAGTCTTTCACTGTTTCCATTGTTTCCCCATCTATTTACCATGAAGTGATGGGACAGGATGCTATGATCTTAGCTTTTTGAAAGTTGAATTTTAAGTCAGCTTTTTCACTCTCCCTTTCACCTTCATCAAGAGGCTCAAATATTGCTTTATTTTCAAGACTAGAATAAACCCATTACATATTTATACAGTATAAGTAATATATTTATTCAAAAATATTTGAGAAAAGTAAGAAAGTAACTATATTTTCCAAAGCAAAATAATTTAGGGAAATGAGTGACATTGTTTTCATTTTTACAAATCTTTTTAATATATGCCTTAATAGGAGACAGCTAGCTTCTTAAATTTGCTTCTGCATTCAACACAGCAAAACATAATTTTAGTTATAGTACATGAAAAACTTTGACCTCAAACAGGTAGGTGAAAGAGAGAACAGTATATTAATAGCAACTTCAGATAATTCTAAATATTCTTCTTTGATACTACACCAAAACTCAAGTGATGTGATTATTTCTGGAAAGTTAATTACAATATGGAATCCAAACCCTATCAAAGATATTTTTTTTACTTTAAGTAAAAATTCACTGGTTTATTGTGTACTTTGAGCAAATTTTTTTAATCCATGAGGATTTTATAACATAATATATTGGTCATTTGGAAAATAGTGGCTCACTGAGTTATACAGATCATCCAAAAGTTGACACATTTCATTATACAATGCTTTTTAAATCACATTTGCTAATAATATCACCACTGACCTCATCAGAAAAATCTTCAAATATTAGGAAACTATCATGGTCAAGTGGCAGATATAAAGGGTCCACACTGCCAATCTTTATTTAAAAGCTCAAATGTTTTCATTGGCAATAAATATTATTCATATTTTCTTGAAGTGACAAATTCACATTTTTAATTTTCAGAAAATGTCTGCCAAATTCTCTAGTCTAAATAACCATAATTTGTCTGTCATGTTCAATTTTAAGCAGAATGGTATCTCATAAAAAGTGCTACTAGTTAGATGATTTTAGAAGTGCTTTTCCAGTGCAAAATGGAGTTGGCCACACTGCTGTGCCTCTTGGCCAAGACATATATTTCAACAGAAATTTTATTTTGGCTTGAATCATCTAGAACAGCCATAGTATTAATACCAAATTTAGTGAATCATAGAATTAGAAAATATTTTAAACATCATCTAGTCCTTTCTGAAAGAAAATATTCTCTTCAGCAAGTTTGAAGTTCATTCAGCTTCTGATCAAGCACTTCCAGTGATGTGAATCTCAATGGTTTTCTAAGCAGCCTATTTCAGAATTCTTGGATAGCTTTAATTCTTATTCAGATCTTTGTCACAGCAAACTAGAACATTCTTTTTGTTGTTGTTGTTGTTTCATGATGCAGAAGAGAATGAATGTACTTTTTCCTTCCATATGGCTGAATTTCAAGAACTTAAACTAAATTTCTTTGAATTTTAAAGACAACTTTAATGCATACCCTTCCCCACTTCATATCCCCCCACCCCCCACCCCCTCCACACACATACACACACAAAACCTTCCCTCATCATGGCATTTCTTCTCTAGGATAGAACCTGATTTCTTTACTACTCATCCTCAAACAACAGTTTCTAGATCCCTGCCACTTTATCATCCTAGACTCTTTTGTTTGCTCATGAGCCGCTTCAAAATAATGCGAGAACACTATTAAAAGATTCTGACTTAAGTATTTCTGGATCAATTCCTTTCCTTCTTTTACACTTGTACTGGAGCCGTCTACAACTGTATTTGTTTTTGTTGTTGTTGTTTGATTTTGTATTTGTTTGCTTTTTAGGAACCACATCAAACTGTGGGCTTATACTGAATTAGTCTTCAAGCAAAATCCCCAACTTTTTCTTGCATGAACATTGCTAATTTGGCTGTCCTATTCTGCACTTGTACAATTCATTGTTTTTAGCCTAAGTGCAGATATTTATATAGTATTATAATTTTTTTATATTATAGGTTTAGACCCATTTAGAACAATTTAGACTGTCTAAAATTTTCTCATTTTTAATTTTATATCTATGGCAGAGAATACTTGCTGGCCACCAAAATCTAGTCTCACTTTCCTGCGCACATGATTGGGTTACATTTCTCAGCATTCTTTGTAATCAGATGTTATGCTGAGACTATTTTCTAGACTGTTTTTATGTGAATAAAAGACTGTACTTTGGGGTGGGGGGGTGTTGGGGATGGCAGTGCGCCTACTTCATCCTCTCTCCCTCGTTCTATTCTTGAACCCAGACCCTAACTATACTTCTGACAAAAAGTTGGGGGTGGGTATGACCGAGCCATAGGCAGAAGCAGCCTGATTCCCTCAATCTCTGTGCAGAGAAGAGCTGCCTTCTGACCTGGGATGCCTGCCCTGGAATTAAAGGTGAGAAATAAACTATTCCTTAAGGCACTACATCTGGGCTCTGTTTATTATAACAGCTTAACTTACATCATAACTATCACTAATAAGCTACATTAATAACATGTAGTTTATTAGTAGTAGTTACGATTAACAGGATATTTGTCTTCATCTAAATTGATTATGTTTTTCTGTGGTAGGAATGATGGGGAGAAATATAATGCTCACTAATAAATAGGCCTAATAATTAGGCCTTCTATATGTCTATGCTTCATTTCAGCTCAAGAAACCTGTTTTATTTCCTAGAAGATACCCTAAGGCCCTGACTCTGGTCTTAGTGCTTTTATTATAAATAACCTCCTCTTTGAAGTCTTTTCCATCTTCTCTAGACAGAGCCAGCACCTGTCTCTACCAGTGCTCCTGCTGAAACCTTGCCCAAGCTTCACCATTTGCAATTCCATTAAAATTGTTTGCCTGCTCTCTTTTCATTAGGCTTTGTGCTCCCAAGGATGGGACCACATTTTATTTATCTGTGCATTTTCAGTGCTGTGTCACAATGTCTGACATACAACAAAAACTCAATAAATGCTTGAGAATGAATAAGTAAACAACCGGATAATTTTACATTTGGACCTATAAGAAGAAACCAAACAGGAGCTATTCGTTCTAACATCAATATGTTTCCATTAATGTCAAAAAACAAACAAACAAACAAAAAAAAAACTGAATCCTTGAGTACAAATGGACAGGAACAGAACATTTAGTTCTCTGGGGAGTCTCTCTGGTATCCTGGGTTCCATGAATTCTTCTCTAGTCCTACTTTTGCTTGGACCCTAGAGCTAGTCATGGTGTCATAACCACCTAAGAGTAGTTAAAGTTCCATGTTGCAGTAAATAAGCCTCTGAAAACCACAGCATGTTTTTGTTTTTCAAACTTTGTACATTTTCTTAAGATGGAAACTACTGTCTCCTTAGATTTTTTTTTAACTTTTGGTTTGATTTATTTAAGACTATCCCTGACAGCCTGATACTTCACACTAGTTTCAGACGATTTATCACAGTGCTCCTCTACTGCATTAAATCTATTTCTTAAAGGAAAAAAATCATTTATTATTTTAACAAGAATTGAATAGGGCATCAGACCTACAAAGTCACCTAGATGTCAGTTCGTGGCTCCCTATTATGTGATTGGCACAAGCTCCATTCAACTTCTTGCGGAAATCCAAAGCCTTTACCTGATTTTTTTCTCCAAATTCTTGGAAATATGAGCAGAGTTGGGGGAGAGGCAGAGGGTAGGCAAGGGTGCCAAATATGTCCTAATGGTGATTTCTTGCTTGGAGGTTTTAATTCTCAGCATCTCAGGTACACTCTGCCTTCTATACCACATTAACCCATGAATGTAATTAAGCTCCTTTCTCAGTTCCCACTAAAACCCTAGTGGTATAGACGGTTTGGAGGAAGGTAAAGGAAAGCCAACAATATATTGAGTTGGTCAAAGGTTTATTGGGGGTTTTTAAGTTTAGCGCAAGATATAAATCATACAGATCTGATTTTGAGAACATGAACAAGTCATAGTAATTTAGTACATGGAAATATCTTAATATCTGGAAATAGTGAAATACTGAAATAGTGAAAACCCCAAACAAACTTTTTGGCCACTCTAACAGGATTGCAGACAACTTCAAAATGAATGCTAGCCTTTCAAGTAGACTTGCTCTCTCCATTTTTTTAACCCATCCCAGGGATCTTCTTGCAGATGACCACTTCACCTCCAGTGCCTTAGCCCTGTGTCTCCTCACTGGTTCTCACTGTCTCCTCACTCCTTCCAACTTCTTATACCTCTTCTCTCTCCCATCTCAATATTTGTTTCTTCCTAACTCAGAGAAATGTAGTTGTTTCATTTTTTGTTTTGGTTACTGCAAATTCAGTTAGGATCTCACCTTTCTCTTAGTCTTACCAAGGTAATTTCTCAGATAACAGTATTATTTTTCTAAGTGAATTCCAGATGATAAAACTTAAAGCCTATTACAAACATACTCTGGCTGGTGCAGAGAGATTATTGATATCTGGGCCTCAGTCATTTTGTACAGAGACTTGTCCAATAGCCAACAGTATAGCAGATGCCTAACACAGCCCTGCCTCTGGGCTCCCTGATTCCCAACTGGGGCCCCCTGATTCCCAACTGGTTTCACACTATAGATTTTATATCTAGCCTCTGCAGTGTGGAGTGAGTGGCCAACACCCTAATCCAATCACCGTGCCTCTATCCTCCTCCCTTTATGGCCCAAGTTCAGTAGCAATACACCTTTCTCATGCTCTGACCCCATGTTCCTGTCTTCACAACTTGCTCACCACCTCTGTCCAAGATTAGAACCACAATACCAGCTTTCAGTGTTTCACCATTTCCAGAATTGATATTTCCATGTACTAAATTACTACAATTTGTACATGTTTTCAAAGTCATATCTGTATGATTTATATCATGAGATAAACTTAAAAAGCATCCTGACCAAATAGTCCCCTCTTTAAAGTTCCTACACTGTATCTTGTTATTTTATCTTGTTTTCTTTATTTTATATTTTATCACATATACTGAAAAACTAAGCAGGTCAGACATGTTTTCTTATCTTTATTTATTGGTCATTTAAAAAAATAATTTTATTTATTTATTGGCTCTGCTGAGTCTTCATTGCTGTGTTGGCTTTACTCTAGTTGCAGAGAGAAGGGGCTACTCTAGTTGCAGTGCGTGGGCTACTCATTCTGATGGCTTTTCTTGTTTTGAAGCACAGGCTCTAGGGCATGCAGGCTTCAGTAGCTGTGGCACGTGAGTTCAGTAGCTGTGGCTCCTGGACTATAGAGCACAGCCTCAACAGTTGTGGCACACAGGCTTAATTGTTCTGCAGGATGGGGAATCTTCCCACATCAGGGATTGAACCCATGTCTCCTGCATTGGCAGACAGGTTCTTTACCACTGAGCCACCAGGGAAACCCCTGCTTATTGGTCATTTGAATTCATTTAGGGCTAATTCATTGATGACTAGATAATAAAATTATAGAAGTTAATGGGGGAAGCCAAAAAAAACTACAGGTGGATATATTGTTTACTTAACCATTACCATGATGAAATATTCTCTACTAGATACTAGATAAATTGTGCAGTACTTTGAACATTCTTTGACACTTCCTTTCTTTGGGATTGGAATGAAAACTGATTTTTTCCAGTCCTGTGGCCACTGCTGAGTTTTCCAAATTTGCTGGCATATTGAGTGCAGCATTTTAACAGCATCATCTTTAAGGACTTGAAATAGCTCACCTGGAACTGCATCACCTCTACTTGCTTTGTTCATAGTGATGCTTCCTAAGGCCCACTTGACTTCGCATTCCAAGATGTCTGGCTCTAGGTAAGTGTTCACATCATTGTGGTTATCTGGGTCATGAAGATCTTTTTTGTGTGGTTCTTCTGTGTATTCTTGCCACCTTTTCTTAATATCTTCTGCTTCTGTTGGGTTCATACCATTTCTGTCCTTTATTGTGCCCATATTTGCATGAAATGTTCCCTTGGTATCTCTAAGTTTCTTGCAGAGATCTTTAGTCTTTCCCATTCTACTGTTTTCCTCTGTTTCTTTGCATTGATTCCTGAGGAAGTCTTTCTTTTCTCTCCTTGCTATTCTTTGAAACTCTGCATTCAAATGGGTATTGCTTTCCTTTACTCCTTTGCCTTCAGCTTCTCTTCTTTACTCAGCTATTTGTAAGGCTTCTTAAGACAACCATTTTGCCTTTTTGCCTTTCTTTTTCTTGGGGGTGGTCTTGATCCGTGCCTCCTATACAATGTCATGAACTTCCATCCATAGTTCTTCAGATACTCTGTCTATCAGATCTAATCCCTTGAATCTATTTGTCACTTCCACTGTATAATCATAAGGGATTTGATTTAGGTCATACCTCAATGATTTAATGGTTTTCCCTACTTTCTTCAATTTAAGTCTGAATTTGGCAATAAGCAGTTCATGATCTGAGCCACAGTCAGCTCCCAGTCTTGTTTTTGCTGACTGTATAGAGCTTCTCCATCTTTGGCTGCAAAGAATATAATCAATCTGATTTCAGTATTTACATCTGGTGATTTCCACGTGTAGAGTGTTATTGGAAGAGGGTATTTGCTATGATGAGCGCGTTCTTTTGACAAAACTCTGTTAGCCTTTGCCCTCCTTCATTTTGTACTACAAGCCCAAATTTGCCTGTTACTCCAGGTATCTCTTGACTTCCCACTTTCACATTCCAGCCCCCTATGATGAAAAGGTTATCTTTTTGTGTGTGTATGTGTGTTAGTTCTAGAATGTCTTGTAGATCATCACAGAACCATTCAACTTCAGCTTCTTTGGCATTAGTGGTTGAGGCATAGACTTGGATTACTGTGATATGGAATGGTTTGCCTTGGAAATGAACAAAGATCATTTTGTCATTTTTAAAATTGTGCCCAAGTGCTGCATTTCAGACTTTTTTGTTGACTATGAGGACTACTGCATTTCATCTAAGGGATTCTTGCCCACAGTAGTAGATACAATGGTCATCTGAATTAAATTCACCCATTCCAGTCCATTTTAGTTCACTGATTCCTAAAATGTCGATGTTCACTCTAGCCATCTCCTGTTTGACCACTTCCAATTGACCTTGATTCATGGACATAACATTCCAGGTTCCTAGGCAATACTGTTCTTTACAGCATCAGACTTTACTTCCATCACCAGTCACAGCTACACCTGGGTGTTGTTTTTATTTTGGCTCCATCTCTTCATTCTTTCTGAAGTTATTCTCCACTTTTTTCCAATAGCATTTTGGGCATCTACTGACCTGGGGAGTTCATCTTTCATTGTCATATCTTTGCCTTTTCATACTGTTCATGGGGTTCTCAAGGCAAGAATACTGAAGTTTTTTGCTTCAGTGGACCACACTTTGTCAGAACTCTCCACGATGACCTGTCCATCTTGGCTGGCCCTACAAATAATGCTCAAAATTCTCCAAGTAAGGCTTCAACAGTACATGAACTGAGAACTTCCAGATGTTCAAGCTGGATTTAGAAAAGGCATAGAGATCATATGCCAATATCTGTTGGATCATAGAAAAAGCAAGAGAGTTCCAGAAAAACATCTACTTCTGCTTTACTGACTACTCCAAAGCCTTTGAATGTGTGGATCACAACAAACTGTGAAATATTCTTCAAGGGATGGGAATACCAGACCACCTTACCTGTCTCCTGAGGAATCTGTATGCAAGTCAAGAAGCAACAGTTAAAACTGGACATGGAACAATGTACTGGTTCCAAATTGGGAAATGGGTATGTCAAGGCTGTATATCACCCTGCTTATTTAACTTATATACAGAGTACATCATGCAAAATGCCAGACTAGATGAAGCACAAACTGGAATCAAGACTTCCAGAAAAATATCCATAACCTGATATGCAGATGACACCATCCTTTTGGCATAAAGCAAAGAGGAACTGAGGAGCCTCTTGACTAAAGTGAAAGAGAAGAGTGAAAAAGCTAGCTTCAAACTCAACATTCAAAAAACAAAGATCATGGCATCTAGTCCAATCACTTCATTGCAAATATATGGGGAAACAATGGAAACAGTGACAGACTTTATTTTCTTGGGCTTCAAAATCACTGCAGATGGTGACTGAAGCCATGAAATTAAAAGAACCTTGCTCCTTGGTTCTGAAAAGCTATGATCAATCTCAGTTCAGTTCAGTCACTCAGTCATGCCCGACTTCTTGCGACCCCATGAACTGCAGCACGCCAGGCCTCCGGGTCCATCACCAACTCCTGGAGTTAACTCAAACTCATGTCCATCGAGTCGGTGATGCCATACAGCCATCTCATCTTCTGTCATCCCCTTCTCCTCCTGCCCCCAATCCCTCCCACCGTCAGAGTCTTTTCCAATGAGTCAACTCTTCACATGAGGTGGCCAAAGTATTGGAGTTTCAGCTTTAGCATCATTCCTTCCAAAGAACACCCAGGATTGCTCTCCTCTAGAATGGACTGGTTGGATCTCCTTGCAGTCCAAGGGACTCTCAAGAGTCTTCTCCAACACCACAATTCAAAAGCATCAGTTAGACAATATATTAAAAAGCAGAGACATTACTTTGCTGACAAAGGTCCATCTAATCAAAGCTATGGTTTTTCCAGTAGTTGTGTATGGATGTGAGAGTTGGACCAGAAAGAGAGCTGAGTGCTGAAGAATTGATGCTTTTGAACTGTGGTGTTGGAGAAGACTCTTGAGAGTCCCTTGGACTGCAAGGAGATCCAACCAGTCCATTCTGAAGCAGATTAGCCCTGGGATTTCTTTGGAGGGAATGATGCTGAAGCTGAAACTCCAGTACTTTGGCCACCTCATGTGAAGAGTTGACTCATTGGAAAAGACTCTGATGCTGGGAGGGATTGGGGGCAGGAGGAGAAGGCGACGACAGAGGATGAGATGGCTGGATGGCATCACTGACTCGATGGATGTGAGGATGAGATGGCTGGATGGCATCACTGACTCAATGGATGTGAGTCTGAGTGAACTCCGGGAGTTGGTGATGGACAGGGAGGCCCGGTGTGCTGTGATTCATGGGGTCGCAAAGAGTTGGACACGACTGAGCGACTGAACTGAACTGATACATAAACATTCTTCTAAACTATATTATATACACTTTATCTCAGAGTTGCATATGAGAGGTGTTAATTATTGTTTCAACATGACATCAATATGTGTCCTAAAAAAGTTCACACAAACACATACACACACACACACACACACACACAACCCACATATCTTCCAGATGTGTTGTCTCCATATTCTGGGCACGGGCTTGTTCCTAAATAGCTGGGTGCATGGCTTCCTACAGGTGGAACATCTGGGTGATTGACTGCATTCATCCCTATTCACTCAAACATTTTGGCAGCTACTTGCAAACAGATTGAAAATCTTCCCCTGAAATAAGCAGGAGTAGCCTCTGTCAGCTGAATATTGACAGGATCCGTTGCATAGTTTCTTCCCTAAGTCTTGGCTGCCATCAAAATGTTATTTTCCAGCAGTGAAGTGCTGATCTTTTATAACTCAAGAACAATTATATTCAGAATGAAACATGAAAAATACATTTAAAATAGAAAAGAAAATATATTTAGTGGAGATTTTGGTTCTCACAGAGGTGTTTAGGTAACAGATAAAGTCATAGAATGGTATATAGGGCAATGTATTTGTGAATATCAGACTATTTGACACCTGAAATTTTCCTTCATGACTAATTTGGGCTTTATGTATTTAGGAAGAACTGTAATTGGTCATCTACAGGCAACTAAATCCATTTAATTTAATTTCATTAATAAAACAGATCCAGACCAGTATGTATCCATTTATTCTCATAAACAGTGAAATACTAAATAAAGGAATTTTCTGTGTTCCACTGGGATAAACGCATTTTAAATTGATTACAGATTGTATGGCATTAGCAATCACAAATAAATCATGTGAAATACACCTATATAGTAAAATATACACATATTTTTCCTGCATATGAATGCATTTTTTAGCTGTATGTTTGGTGGGTAAGAACATCTGTTTAACAATCAGGCTGGAGATGAATTCTGGCTTTAACATCTATTGTCTACATGAACTTGGACAAACTACTTAACAAACTTTCTGTGACTTTGTAAAATGCAAATCAACAGTAGAGCCTGCATCATATGGTTACCTTATGAGAGTTAAATGAGATAATATGTGTAAGGCATACGGGAGGTGCCTAGAATGCAATAAACTTTCAATAAACATAATAGGATTGTGTCTGTGACTGTGAATAGCGAGAGAGGGAGTTGTGTGTGTGTGTTTAAGATCTTTATTATTTTTTCTGAATAATCAAAAGCTTTTCACATTGATTTTCTAAATTTTACCCTCAAAGAACTGTCATATGATTCACAGGTTTTAAAAATACAGAAAGAAAAAAGCAAAGAATGGAAAAATTTTTGTTCAAAAATAAAATGCAATTCTTAAAGCTTATCTCTATGTTATTAATCTTTCTTAAATGTCACTTTGACCACTTCACTTCCTAAACCCTTCTAAACCCTTCCAAACCAGCTCTAAACCCTTCAGTGGACTTTGATCAAGTTCTTCCTTGCCCACTTACAATTTATTTGACTTTGGGTCAGCCACTGTGTCCTTGTCAACTGATGTGAATGGGAATCTTGATCCTACCTACATCTGGGAACTGCTATGAGGACACATGGGAAGTTCCAACAGATATTTGCTGCTCTTGTCTGCCTGGCTCCTCCTTCCTGGGAGGAAATGTCCTCTTTCTCCATCTGTGTGTCTCCTGGAAGATTGTTCACCATATGGCTTGCTTGGTTCTCATCTCAGACCTGAGCATGTGGCAGAGGCTTAATCAATCATGGCACTCCATTCCCACGTCCTCAGCACTTGGCCCAAGGAATAGACAACCAAGGATATCCGAGAATAGTTTATCTATAAATTTATATACAAAAAGACCCTTGGTGAGAAAACATCCTCTTCTTGGATCATTACAGGGGATGGATCACCATATAGAGCATGGAGTCTAGAGTTTTTCTATCACTTCCCCAGCCACATAAGAGGTATGCATGCATGCTCAGTCTCTCAGTCTTGTCCAACTCTTTGCAACCTTATGCACTGTAGTGTGCCAGGCTTCTCTGTCCATGGGATTTTTCAGGTAAGAATATTGGAGTGGGTTGCCAATTCTTCCTCCAAAGGATCTTTCAGACCCAGGAACTGAACCTGCATCTCCTGCATCCCCTGCATTGGCCGGCAGATTGTTTACCACTGAGCCACCTGGGGAGCCTCACATAAGGGGAGCTCTCAATGATAGTAGAGAAAGAGGGCAACAAGGAAAAAGAAGTAGGTATGAGCAAAAGGGAACAGAACAAGTCCATAGCAAAACCAATATCATTCTAGAGCTCCAAGGCATTATTTACATTATTTCTCACTACCTTACATGACGCAGCCTACAGTTTTCTGCCTTTATTCACATTGCTCTTTTGACACTCCTCTCCCCACACCCCACTTAAATCCCTTTTCCTGATGCATTTTCAAATCTCGAGCCCTTTAATTTCTAGATTTCTTTTACTTCTCCACCACTTACTGATTTCCTTTTCTTCTGAAATTTTACCAAATATTACTTTGTACTTTGGTTTATACACAATAATATGTATACTATAATGATACTTTTGGATGTTTCATGTATCAGTCTGGATTTCTGATGCACACTTGTTTCTGTATTCCAGTCCTAAGACTCCTCGTCCTCTGTAATAGATGTCAAAGCTGTTTGCTTGGCAACTGTTTCCTAATTTTCAAATATCCAATCCCTGTTCACGGCAAAATTTGTAGACCTTTAATAGATAGTGCTTAGTTTAAAAGATTTTAAAAATCAAGAATGCTATACCAACACCATTTATAAACATTAAATATACTCACAGACAAATAAAACATGTATCTTATTAATATAAAAATAGATACAAACAGAAAAGTACATATTAGAGTAAAATAGATGTAGAAAAGAGCATACTTATAGGAGTAGAGTACAGTGATGAAAGACTTTTTACATGAATTAATTGTGATGTGGGCTATAAACTGAGGGGTATTAAAATAAAACTTCCACATTGAGATCCTAAATAAATTCATAACTGTATACCTATATTCTGGGTCACAAGTATTATAGAATCCCTCATGTGTCCTTTAATTCCCTATGGATAATTAAAGTCAGAACCTTCCTCAAATATATGTTTTGTTACATGTACCCTGTTTTTACAATGAAGCAAGAAGATTGCACATTAAATGGATGTCAAACTTTAAGAAAACCCAATGTAAGAAAATATGGATTCAAAAATTCTAAAACATATATTAAAGAGATTGGGAAGCAGCTATTTCTATTGCCAAAAAATGTGTCCTATTTAATAGATAACTTGCTGCAATGTTAATTTAAAATCGAGCAGTCCAGTTCATGTAAAAGCATGTTTCAATTAAATTGTTCTTTGATTTAAAAAAATTTAACTCACACCAATATTTCATGAAAAGAAGCAGCTCATTTTTGTTGTCAAAACTCTGCTTTTCCAACCTTACTATACATGTTACATGTCTTAATAACGAACGGAATATGCTGCATAAAATGTATACGAGAGAAGTATGAGAATATTTAAATGTTTTAAATTTTTTTCCAAGTATTTGTTGAATAGTTTTCTGTTTTTTGTTTGTTTGTTGGCTTCTATTTTATTTATTTATTTTTTAAATGCTGGACAACAAAAACCCTCAAAAGCAAAGACACATACGGTCTTTTTGTTTGATTCCAGATTTGCAGGGATTGATGATGGTGGTGATCACACTAATGATGTTAACGACAGTAATAATATCAATGGCAGAAGCAGTCAAGACTGGCAAAATGAAAAATTTTATATTTGAAATGGGCCCTTTTAAATTGTCATTTCTTCCTTCCTTTCTTTTTTTGTCCTTTTCTCCATTGGCAACAGAGAAGGCAATGGCACCCCACTCCGGTACTCCTGTCTGGAGAATCCCGTGGATAGAGGAGCCTGGAAGGCTGCAGTCCATGGGGCTCTGAGGGTCAGACACGACTGAGCAACTTTACTTTCACTTTTCACTTTCATGCATTGGAGAAGGAAATGGCAACCCACTGCAGTGTTCTTGCCTGGAGAATCCCAGGGACGGGGGAGCCTGGTGGGCTGCTGTCTATGGGGTCACACAGAGTCGGACACGACTGAAGTGACTTAGCAGCAGCAGCAGCAGCAGCAGCTCCATTGGCAATAATAGAGAATCACAAACAATTTCAAACTATGTTATGTTCCTTGACACAGGAAGCCATATGTTTAATCCTGTTCTCAACCAAGCTGTAATGACATACTCATTTGTTAATATTGGCTGTAAAGTACTTTAATATCAATCATAGCATGTGACATAGATAAAAAGACATTAATAGGGAAAATACCTTAAAAAATACTGTTTCTAATAAAACAGTATCTTTGAAGCTGTACCATAAACAATGTCATTTTCATTCATTTTCTATCAAATTCATTCATTTTCTTTCAAATATGCTCTTTTGAGAGACCAAAAAAAATGAAGATATAAGTAGCATGTTAAAAATTATACATAAAGCCCCTTTTTTTTTGTCCATACCAGGACCCCATGCTGAAAATCTTCATGGATCCTCATTTTAAATGTCCTGTCATCTCCCAAACGAGGAAAGATTCCAGCATTCAGGACTGTCACTATCTCACAATCTAAATCTAACAATGTGCTTCTCAGTGGCAGAATTGGCACAAAAATCTTTTGTCAAATTCTAGATTGTGATTTTTTTTTTAAATATGGTCACCATGAAAATCTGCTAAAAATACAATTTTTGTTAATTGCCACATACAAGAGAAACAGCACCAGAGAACCACTATGTGGACATTAAATCGGATATAAATCAGGCATAAACTAGTAACGTATGAAAACCCAGGTTAAAAAATTCTCTTTCATCAAAGCAGTGCTTAATTAAATGATAATTTTAAGAATCCCCAACTCCAGCCTCTTTTTACTATGTCTGTTAACCAAAAAAAAAAAAAAAAAGAGAGAGAGAGAGAAATTGAAAAGGGCATCCAAGCCTCTAGGACTTTATAAGACCAAAAAGGGAGACATTTGGTTATATTCATACCTGCAATAGAGTGCCAGTCATTTGCAGTGTACTGAATAAAGAACTGCCATTTTCAGTTCACACTGGGGAGTGAGAATGGGAAAATTCTGTAGGTAAAAAGGAAAATGTCACATTCACACAAAATACTAAAGATATAAAGTTGAGTGAAAAAAAATATGTGGGAAGAAAAGAAGAAAAAGAAGACTGTGGGTGTTGGGGCAAGGCCGAAAGAGCAGAGAAACGAATCTGAGTTTTTAATTTTAAGAGAAGGAATTAAATTCCCCACCAGAAAAATAAATCAAGGGAACTTTTATAGGATGACTAATACATTAATAACCTACAGGAAGAGCTGAGCTCTCAGGTGAAGCCAGTTCAAAGACAAAAGGGCGAGCTCCCACTCTTCCGATACTGCCAAGGGATCTTCAATGAATTCACGGAGCGGAGACACAGAATCCGAAATTCCTAGAGATGTTCAACTGCGTCCAGAGTCTCTTGTGTACATCTCTGAAAGGCTTATTATTGACTAATGAGCTTGTCTGAATCACCTATTTGCTTTAGTATTTGCAAGCAAACATACAATTATGCCTGAGCTAATTTTTGATTCCAAGTTTTCATTTTTTATGCAGCTTAGTTAACGCATAAAACCTTTCACAGTGTTCATGACAAAAAGGTTACTCTTTATTCTTTTGTGCCAGTGATTTTTTTCAAAGCTAGCTTCACTGGATGTCATTTTCTCTAAAAACTTTTATGCTTCCTTCCATTAGTGAAAGAGTCTAATTACTACATAATCAAAAAGAGAGGCGCACACGGCTGCCTGGCTCCACCGCATCCACACAATGGCGCCGAACGCGTCTTAACAGTCCAGCGAACTGTCAGCCGCAAAAGTAATTGGAAATTGGGTGCTATTTCTTCTGTACTGGGAGTGGGAGTTGTTCTTGTGCTTGTTAATAGGCAAATCACTCTCCAGAGGTAGGGAGTGTATAGTTTGTAAAGACTGTTTATAATGTTTAAAAAAAAAAAAGAAGAAGTTAAGATACTGCCTTACTCCATCTTAAATTTGTTTTTTCAATTACACATTAAATGACTTGGCATTTGAGGTAATGTTATCTAGTGTTAATTCACCTGTTAGGAAATTGCCTCTGTCTAGAACCCGAGGTTAATAGAGTGCAAAAGACCATTCTTATCGAAGGGTGTGAGAAAGGTGATGAATTTACCCTATAAATTAAAATATAAAAAAAAAATGGAAAGAAAACAGACTCCAAGTTCTGGCCTCACTCCTGAAAAGCTATTATGTTTTGTTGTTTTTTTCTGTTTTTAATTTGTTATTTTTATCCACTTTAGCAGGCCTCTGATCATTCCAGGCAGAACACACAGTACGGATGAAACTATACATGAAAGAATATGCTTCAGGAAGCAAAATTAATTGACAATGCAGGGAACATATTCACAGAGTCCATGGAGTTGCAGCTGTGTGACTTCTATTCACATCACAGCAGAATCATTTGTCTGTTTAATATTTGCAAGAGCACATTGGAAAAGGAAAACCATGAAGTACTAAGCAGCCTTATTGACAAGCATGAATCCTCTTTATCCTATTTCACCTTTAATAGAAATACTAGTGCTAATAATTATTTAATCCATTTGCATCACATTCAGAATCCATTGGAAAGCAATGGAGGTCAGAAGATGGCTTCCCACAAGTGAGCCTATGAATAACTTTATGGACTACTAGGCTGCTGTTGGTGAAGCCCAGTTATTATAAATAAAGTCTCTGGTGAATTAATGGTAAAAAATGAATAACTAAAGACAGATACATGAGCTATTCATTTTCATTTCAGGAGATAGACCTTTGATCTCTACTTTACCCATCTCCAACAACTAAAGGTAACAGCAAATATGATCACATGTAATTTTTTTTCTAAATTGATATGTAATTGATTTATAATATTCTATTTGTTTCAGATGTAAGTAAAGTGATTCATTTATGCATATATATACACATATGGTGGTTTATTACAGGATATCGAATATAGTTTCCTGTGCTATACGATAGGGCCTTGTTGTTTATCCATTTTTATATATAATAGTTTATATCTGATGATCCCCAAACCCCTAATTTATCCTTCTTCCACCCCCTTGCCCCTTCAGTAGCCAGAAGTCTGAGTTTGTTTATGTTTCATAAATAAATTCATTTTTGTCATATTTTAGATTCTACATATAAATGATATCATGACTTTTTTTTCTCTTTCTGACTTACTCACTTAGTATGACAGTGTCTATATTCATCTGTGTTGCTGAAAATGGCATTATTTCATTCCTTTTGTGACTGAGGACATGCAAAATTTTAAATAAGCTTCTAATGCTTACCTTTCACTTCCCTGATTACCAGATACCAGCATTCTCTTGATACCTAATAATTTCTCAGGAGCCCACAGTCAGATACATCCTGTTTGATCTAACTATTTTCCTATTTTCTCCCTGCAGTACTTATTTTTCCTATTTCTTTCTCTCAAGACACTATCGTAGGTAATTACACAGAGGTTTGACCTGAGTGGCAACTGCTTAATGTATAAGTCAACTAAGTAGGACCATTTGAATTGTAGTTAGTTAATAATGATTTACTCTTTAACTATTTCAAATGATAGTCCAAATAGATCTGTTTGGCATTCCTTCTATTCAGTCTATTGTTGAAAACAATGACTTTTTTAAAAATCAAAATTATAATTAAGAAATTTCAACATATTACAAAGTAATTATTAAAAGATAGAAACTTTAAGGGGTCCCTGATAAACTGGGAACATTTTCTTTAAAACAGTGCAAAAATCAACAGAGATAAGGAGATACATTTACAGAAAATAAAGAAAAAGAACTGGGTTCATTTTCTTTAAAACAGTGCAAAAATCAACAGAAATAAGGAGATACATTTACAGAAAATAAAGAAAAAGAACTGGGTTGGGGGGAAGGAGGGACTTTTAAGAAAATGAATTTGAATTCGAATAAAACTCCACCACTTCTTAGTTCTACAGCTTTGTGTATGTATGTGTATGTGTATGTATATATATATATATTTATATATATAACTATTTCAACCTCAGTTTTCTTATCTTTAGAATGGAAATTTTGTCTCTGCAAGTATCTAGTGGAGACTAGAATAATAAATGCTCCAGGCACAGAGTAGCCCCTCAGTAAACAGCCATAGTGGAAGAACTGGTAGTGAGGGCAGCGGCAGCAGTAAGAGCAGACTAGTCTTTAGAGAGACATATTCAACTATGGGCTAAATACAAAATAGCAATTTCATGCTGTAGGGAAAAGACAGTGTTCTGAAATGTGTTTTTAGGCATGTCATGGAAGGGGGGAAAGCAAATGGCTAATAAACATGAAAAAAGAGTTCAATTTTACTAGTCATCAGGGAAATGCAAATTAAATAATGAGATACCATTATGCAAACATCAGATTGGCAAAAATTAAAAAGTGTGACAATATCAAATACAATTGAGGATATGAAAAAAAGGAGCTATGAGAAGCACTTTAGAGAGCAATTTGCAATATCTAGTTTAAAAGCTGTAGGTCCTCTGCTGCTCTCCTGTGGCATTGCTCCACTGGAGACATGCTCACACCTGAGCAGGAGGACAAATGTGCAAACATTGCTTATAACAGAACAAATAAATGGAGAAAACCTAAATGTCTCTCAACAGGAGAATGGATATATGAAAATGGATATATAATCATTAAATGGACTATGTTAGAATATTTAAAATTAAAGAATCAAAGCTATATGTATCAACATGAACAAACCTTAAAAACAATGTTAAAATGAAAAAAGGATGTTAATAAATAATGAACATAATAAACTGGCTTTATATTGGTCCTGGAAAAGTACAAAAGCATGAAATGGTACATAGTAGATTCAGAATGCTACTTGATCCTGGGAAGGAAATGAGAAAAATAGAAGTATAAAGTCCATGATATTTGATTTCTTTCAAAAAACCTGAAACAGAAATGACAAACGGATAAGATTTCTTGAACTTTGTACCATGTGTGCAGAAAGGCCCACACAATTGCATATATAAACTCTAAACTCTGGATCTTAGAGTCACCATCTGTAAAATGAAATAACTGGACCAGCTAATCACCAAGTTCCCTTCCAGCTGAGATATTACATAACTCAAAAAGTGATAAGACAGACTTATAATGATTGGGCAGGCTATCCAAGTTGTTCTCTGGCAGAGAAAGGGAAAATGAACACTTCTCTAGTGGTTTAGGGGTGAAGAATCTGCCCACCAGTGCAGGGGACACAGGTTTGATCCCTTCCAGGAAGATCCCACATACAGTGGGTCAACAAAGCTCAGGCACCACAACTATGGAGCATGACCCTGGAGCCTGTGCTCTGCTACAAGAGAAGCCAACCAAAGAAGCCTGTATACTGCAGCTAGAGAAGAGCCTCCATTTGCAACAACTAGAGAAAGCCTACACGTAGCAACAAATAAATAAATAAATAATAAAAATGTTTTTACAAAGGGAAAGTCAGTTTACATTTGAGGAGAAATAATAGAAAGCTATAGTAAGTACTGGCATAAAGATAAACATATAGATCAATGGAACAGATGTGAGAGTTCAGAAACAAGCACAAGGACAAAAGAAAAAGAAATAAATTAGATTTCATTAAATTAAAATATTTTGCATTTCAAAAGACACCATCAAGAAAATGAAAAGACAACCTACAGAATGGAAAAAAATATTGGCAAATCATATGTCTAATCAAATCCGTGTATCAAGAATAAAGAATTCTTATTAATCAACAATAAAAAGACAAATCACCCAATTTTTTAAATGAGAATGGGCTTTGAATAGACATTTATCCACAAACAAACATACACACAGTACACAAAGGAGCAATAAACACACAAAAAGATATTCAACATCATTCGTCATTACCAATAACAAGTGGCAAGGATGTGAAGAAATATGGAACCTCATGCATTGCTAGTGGGAATATAAATTAGTGCAGCCACTTTGGAAAATAGTTTGATAGTTCTTCAAAAAGTTAAACTTCAGAGTTACAATATTACCCAGCAATTCCACTCCTAAATAACTGAAAGGATATAACCACACAAAACTTGTACAATAATGTTCATAACAGTACTATTAATAATAGTCAAACAGTAGAAACAATACAAATATTTATACACTGATCAATGAATAAACAAATTAGGTATAGCTACGGAGAAGGCAATGGCAATCCACTCCAGTACTCTTGCCTGGAGAATCAGAGGAGCCTGGTAGGCTGCAGTCCATGGGGTCGCTGAGGGTCAGACATGACTGAGCGACTTCACTTTCACTTTTCACTTTCATGCATTGGAGAAGGAAATGGCAACCCACTCCAGTGTTCTTGCCTGGAGATCCCAGGGACGGAGGAGCCTGGTGGGCTGCCGTCTATGGGGTCACACAGAGTTGGACACAACTGAAGCAACTTAGCAGACTTAGCAGCAGCATGGAGAAGCTCTATACAGTCAACAAAAACAAGACCAGGAGCTGACTGTGGCTCAGATCATGAATTACTTATTACCAAATTCAGACTGAAATTGAAGAAAGTAGGGAAAACCACTAGACCATTCAGGTATGACCTAAATCAAATCCATTATGATTATACAGTGGAAGTGAGAAATAGATTTAAGGGCCTAGATCTGATAGATAGAGTGCCTGATGAACTATGTAATGAGGTTCGTGACATTGTACAGGAAACAGGGATCAAGACCATCCCCATGGAAAAGAAATGGAAAAAAGCAAAATGGCTGTCTGAGGAGGTCTTACAAATAGCTGTGAAAAGAAGAGAAGCGAAAAGCAAAGGAGAAAAGGAAAGATATAAGCATCTGAATGCAGAGTTCCAAAGAATAGCAAGAAGAGATAAGAAAGCCTTCCTCAGTGATCAATGCAAAGAAATAGAGGAAAACCACAGAATGGGAAAGACTAGAGATCTCTTCAAGAAAATTAGAGATACCAAGGGAACATTTCATGCAAAGATGGGCTTGATAAAGGACAGAAATGATATGGACCTAACAGAAGCAGAAGATATTAAGAAGAGGTGGCAAGAATACACAGAACTGTACAAAAAAGAACTTCAAGACCAAGATAATCACGATGGTGTGATCACTCACCTAGAGCCAGACATCCTGGAATGTGAAGTCAAGTGGGCCTTAGAAAGCATCACTACGAACAAAGCTAGTGGAGGTGATGGATTTCCAGTTGAGCTATTTCAAATCCTGAAAGATGATGCCGTGAAAGTGCTACACTCAATATGCCAGCATATTTGGAAAACGCAGCAGTGGCCACAGGACTGGAAAAGGTCAGTTTTCATTCCAGTCCCAAAGAAAAGCAATGCCAAAGAATGCTCAAACTACCACACAATTGCACTCATCTCACATGCTAGTAAAGTAATGCTCAAAATTCTCCAAGCCAGGATTCAGCAATACATGAACCATAAAATTCCTGATGTTCAAGCTGGTTTTAGAAAAGGCAGAGGAACCAAAGATCAAATTGCTAACATCTGCTGGATCATGGAAAAAGCAAGAGACTTCCAGAAAAACATCTATTTCTGCTTTATTGACTGCCAAAGCCTTTGACTGTGTAGATCACAATAAACTGTGGAAAATTCTGAAAGAGATGAAAATTCTGAAAATTTCTTTCTTCTGAAAGAAATTCTGAAACCAGACCACCTGACCTGCCTCTTGAGAAATCTGTATGCAGGTCAGGAAACAACAGTTAGAACTGGACATGGAACAACAGACTGGTTCCAAATAGGAAAAGGAGTACGTCAAGGCTGTATAACGTCACCCTGCTTATTTAACTTATATGCAGAGTACATCATGAGAAACTCTGGACTGGAAGAAGCACAAGCTGGAATCAAAATTGCCAGGAGAAATATCAATAACCTCAGATATGCAGATGACACCACCCTTATGGCAGAAAGTGAAAAGGAACGCAAAAGCCTCTTGATGAAAGTGAAAGTGGGGAGTGAAAAAGTTGGCTTAAAGCTCAACATTCAGAAAATGAAGATCATGGCATCCAGTCCCATCACTTCATGGGAAATAGATGGGGAAACAGTGGAAACAGTGTCAGACTTTATTTTTCTGGGCTCCAAAATCACTACAGATGGTGACTGCGGCCATGAAATTAAAAGACGCTTACTCCTTGGAAGGAAAGTTATGACCAAACTTGATAGCATATTGAAAAGCAGAGACATTACTTTGCCAACAAAGTTCCGTCTAGTCAAGGCTATGGTTTTTCCTGTGATCATGTATGGATGTGAGAGTTGGACTGTGAAGAAGGCTGAGCGCCAAAGAATTGATGCTTTTGAACTGTGGTGTTGGAGAAGACTCTTGAGAGTCCCTTGGACTGCAAGGAGATCCAATGAGTCCATTCTGAAGGAGATCAGCCCTGGGATTTCTTTGGAAGGAATGATGCTAAAGCTGAAACTCCAGAACTTTGGCTACCTCATGCGAAGAGTTGACTCATTGGAAAAGACTCTGATGCTGGGAGGGATTGGGGGCAGGAGGAGAAGGGGACGACAGAGGATGAGATGGCTGGATGGCATCACTGACTCGATGGACATGAGTTTGAGTGAACTCTGGGAGTTGGTGATGGACAGGGAGGCCTGGCATGCTGCGATTCATGGGATCTCAAAGAGTAGGACACAACTGAGCCACTGAACTGAACTGAACTGAACTGATGCTATAGAATATTAGTTGGCCTTTAAATATAATGAAGTACTGGGTTTCTGGTTCAAGACGGCAGAGTAAAAGGACGTGTGTTCCTCCCCTTCTGTGAGAGCACCAAAAATGTAACTAGTTGTTGAACAACCATCAGCAGGAGGATGCTGGAACCCACCAAAAAAGATCCCCATGCCCAGAGATGAAGACGAAGATCAAATGAGATTGTAGAAGGGATGCAATCACCATAAAATCAAATCCCATGCCCACTGTGGGGAGTGAAGGGGTTGCAAACCATGATCTGGAGAACAATAATACCAAAGAAGTTCTCTCACTATTTTGGAGGTCCTGAACCTCATGTCAGGCTTCTCAGCTTGAAGATCCGGCAAAGGGACTAGGAATTCCCAGGGAATCTGACTTTGAAAGCCAGTGGGATTTGATTATAGGACTTACACAGGACTGGGGGAAACAGAGACTGAATTCTTGGGAGGCACAAACAAACAAAATCTTGTGTGCACCAAGACCCAGGGGAAAGCAGCAGTGACCGCCCCCCGGCCCCCAGAGACTGAACCAGACTTACCTGCTAGTGTTGGAGGGTCTCCTGTGGAGGTGTGGGTTGGCAGCAGCTCTCTGTGGGGATGGGGGCACTAGTAGCAACATTCCTGGAAGGGGACATTTGGTATAAGCCCTCTTGGAGGTCATCGTTAACCATGCCATAGAGTCCAAAGACCCCAGAGCTGAGTTGCCTCAGGCCAGACAACAAACAGACCAGGAGCTCAACACCACCCCTCAGTGGATGACTGGATTAAAATTTTACTGAGCATGGCCCTGCCCACCACAGCAAGACCCAGTGCCTCCACCAGTCCTTCCCATCAGAAGCATATACAAGCATTTTAGCCTCATCCACCAGAGAGCAGACAGAAGAAGCAAGAAGAACCATAATCTTGCAGTGGCCAGAATGAAAACCACATTACAGAAAGTTAATCAGAATGAAAAAGCAGAAGGTTATGTCCCAGATGAAGGGACAAGATACACCCCCAGAAAAACAACTAAATGAAGCAGAGGTAAGCAACCTCCCAAAAAAGGAAGTCAGAATAGTGATAGTAAAGATGATCCAGGATCTCAGCAAAAGAATGGAGAAGATGCAAGAAGTGTTTACAAAGGACCTAGAGGAACTAAAAAACAAACAAACAGAGATGAAAAATACACTAGAAAAAAATCAATAACAGAGAAACTGAAGTAGAAGAATGGATAAGTGACCTGGAAGACAAAATGGTGATGATTACTGCCACAGAACAGAATATAGACAAAAGAATTAAAAAAAAAAAAATGAAGACAGCCTAAGAGACCTCTGAGACAACATTAAATGCACCAACATTCATATTATAGGAGTCCTAGACAGAGAATATAGAGAGAAAGGATCCAAAAACATATTTGAAGAGAAAATAGCTGAAAACTTCCCTAACTTGGGATAGGAAATAGTTAATTATCCACAAAGCACAGAGAGTCCCAGGAAGGATGAACCCAAGGAGGAACACAGCAAGACACATAGTAATTAAGCTGACAAAAATGAAAGACAAAGATAAAATATTAACAACAACAAGGGAAAAGCAACAAATAACATACAATAGAACTCCCATAAAGTTATCAACTTATTTCTCAACAGAAATTCTACAAGCCAGAAGGGAATGGTATGGTATATTTAAGATGATGAAAGGGAAGAACCTACAACCAAGAATACTCTACCCAGAAACACGTTCAGATTTGACAGAGAAATCAAAAGCTTTTCAGATAAGCAAAAGTTAAGAGAATTCAGCACCATCAACCATCAAACCAGCTTTACAACAAATATAAAGGAACTTCTCTAGGCAGCAAATACAAGAGAAGGAAAAGACCTACACAAAATAAACCCAAAGCAATTAAGAAAATGGTAATAGGATCATGTGTGTCAGTACCTTAGTCGTGTCTGCCTCTTTGCTACCCCATGGGACTGTAGTCCAAGCTCCTCTGTCCATGGAATTTTCCAGGCAAGAATACTGGAGTGGGTTGCCTTCTCCAGGGGATCTTCCCAACCCAGGAATCAAACCCAGGTCTCCTATATTGCAGGCAGATTCTTTACCATCTGAGCTGCCAGTAAAAGATCATACATATATGATCTTATATATATTTGATATATGATATCATACATATATGATACATATAGGATCCTACCATCTGAGCTACCAGGGAAGCCTATATAGGCTCATACTTATCGATAATCACCTTAAGTGTAATTGGATTAATTGCACCAACCAAAAGACATAGACTGGCTGCGTGATGAAACCACATGCATGACGCATGGATCACTCTACATAACTCCCCAAATTGTATGTAATTGTTTTATATTGTTAGGTTAATCATGTTACCGTTATGGCCTGTGATTGTAATTATCTTTCATTTTTTTGTCTGGCTATTGATTGCGAGAACTGATGAACTTTTTTACTATTGTGATTATGTAACCTTTATTCACTTAATGCCGTTATATCATGACTGGTCAATTGAAAATAATAGAATTATATATCAATAAAACTACCATTTAATAGAAAAACATGTAATCACTTTTAAAAATTCATATGCATATGGAGGCACAGTTATAGAGAACAGATTTATGGACATGAGGATAGAGGGAGAAAGGAGAGTGTGGGATGTATGAAGAAAGTAACATGGAAACATACATTTCCATATGTAAAATAGATAGGCAATGGGAATTTGCTGTATGATTCAAAGAGTCAGACATGACTGAGCGACTTTCACTTCACTTTAGAAATTTTATGAATTTTCGCCCAGCTAAAAATATGATGACATTTTGATTCCACTTGTTTTAAATTAGATTTCTAATTTATAGTCACTCAAAACTTTGATATAGTTCCATATATTTTTGGCATCTAGTTCAGTTCAGTTCAGTTCAGTTGCTCAGTCATGTCTGACTCTGCAACCCCATGAATGGCAGCATGCCAGGCCTCCCTGTCCATCACCAACTCCCAGAGTTCACTTAAACTCACGTCCATCGAGTCGGTGATGCCATCCAGCCATCTCATCCTCTGTCGTCCCCTTTTCCTCCTGCCCCCAATCCCTCCCAGCATCAGAGTCTTTTCCAATGAGTCAACTCTTCGCATGAGGTGGCCAAAGTACTGGAGTTTTAGCTTTAGCATCATTCCTTCCAAAGAACACCCAGGACTGATCTCCTTTAGAATGGACTCGTTGGATCTCCTTGCAGTCCAAGGGACTCTTCAAGAGTCTTCTCCAACACCACAGTTCAAAAGCATCAATTCTTTGGCGCTCAGCTTTCTTCACAGTCCAACTTTCACATCCATACGTGACCACTGGAAAAACCATAGCCTTGACTAGACGGACCTTTGCTGGCAAAGTAATATCTCTGCTTTTGAATATGCTATCTAGGTTGGTCATAGCTTTCCTTCCAAGGAGTAAGAGTCTTTTAATTTCATGGCTGCACTCACCATCTGCAGTGATTTTGGAGCCCAGAAAAATAAAGTCTGACACTGTTTCCACTGTTTCCCCATCTATTTGCCATCTAGTATTACTGTTAAAAAATCTATAAAATTTATTATCTTATTGATTTTAAAAAATTTGAATGAGACTTGAAACTTCTAATCCAATTCTGGGAATATAAAGAAATACTATGTTTAAAAAAAGAAAGAAATTGCCAAGTGATACAGTATTATTACTAAAGTACAGACTTCATTCAAATTTCACAAAGTGGTGTGCTAGTATCCATTATTTGTTTTCATACCTTATTCAAAACTCCATGTTGTATTTAACTGCATTGAGCAGCTTCAGCTGCATGCAACAAATTCTGATAAATTCTCTTTTCATTTTTAGTCTATTACAAATATTTTCTAATTTTCCTTGTTATGGCTTCTTAGATGCACCCATTATTTAAAAGTGGACATTTAATTTTTAAATTATGGGAATTTGTTTAAATTATCTTTAATATTAACTTCTCATTTGATACTAATTTCTCACTTAAATGCTATCTTCTCTGCAATCACCCTCTCTGTTTTTTTTTTTTTTTTTTTCAGTCTACCTTCATTGAGACTTTTGATGGCTTCAACATCAGTCCTTCCAATGAACACCCAGGACTGATCTCCTTTAGCATGGACTGGTTGGATCTCCTAGTAGTCCAAGGGACTCTCAAGAGTCTTCTCCAACATCATAGTTCAAAAGCATCAATTCTTCTGTGCTCAGCTTTCTTTATAGTCCAACTCTCACATCCATACATGACCACTGGAAAAACCATAGCCTTGACTAGACTGACCTTTGTTGGAAAAGTAATGTCTCTGCTTTTTAATATGCTGTCTAGGTTGGTCATAACTTTCCTTCCAAGGAGTAAGTGTCTTTTAATTTCATTTAAATTTCACTTAATTTAATTGGAGTAAATTCCAATACTTTGGTCACCTGATGCGAAGAGCTGACTCATTTGAAAAGACCCTGATGCTGGGAAAGATTGAGGACAGGAGGAGAAGGGGACGACAGAGGATGAGATGGTTGGATGGCATCACCAACTCAATGGACATGGGTTTGGGTGGACTCTGGGAGTTCGTGATGGACAGGGAGGCCTGGCGTGCTGCGGTTCATGGGGTCGCAGAGTTGGACACAACTGAGCAACTGAACTGAACTCGATGGCTTAGTCAAAGATCTTTCTTGGTAAATGTCACTTGACATTTGAAATGCGCTTGAAAATATGTGGGTTATTTTCAAATATCTTTTGATATTAATTTCTAACATAACACCACAGTGATAAGAGAACAGACGCTGTATGATTTCAATAACTTTAGACCATGAAATTCTTGCACCTTATGTCCCAGGATATGTTCCAGTGTCTTTTAGTTTACAGTTTATGGAAATTTGAATAGAATTTTTGTATGTTATGTGAAAATTGTATAAATATTAATTATGTTAAAGTGCTTCACAGGTCTACTACATCATTCTAATTCTCTGTATATTCATTCTATTACTTTTTGAGAATTTTATAATGAAACTCTAACTAAAAATCTTAATTTATATACTTAAAAATATAATATACAGTTCCACTATATATAACCTTGTTTTGTATTTTCCAAATCACCTGTAAATGTGTTACCACATTTTCATAATTTAAAAAATTAAAATAAAAAATGTTTAAAAAGTAATGATGTACTGATACATGCTATGTTAGGGACAGAGTAAAGGGACAAAGTAGGTTATTAATTCCACTAGAGAATTGTAAGTAAATAAAAAGTATAGGAGTATAGGAGAACCCTGTAAGTTAATCATTACTCAAGAAACCAGATTTGCTTAACCACAAAACCAAGCAGGCTTGCTTACCAATGAAACTATGGAGCAGAAGCATGAGACATGCCCCAAAACAACAGAACAATGGTGGCTAACTACATCCTGCCCAGTGAGCTCAGTAAGTTAATGACCTCTTGCACATGCTCTCTGTAGATGAAAGAAACAATAGTTAATGGAAAGGTGACATTTCAAAATTAAAGACCTTCATTGTACTAAGACTTGAAATAATTTTTCCATATACCATGACAGTCCTGTCTTGACCATGTATGTACAAGAAAACTCCTCTGCCCAACCTGGAGAAGGAGCTGATGATGGAAGTGTGCCATCTACTCAAGAATACAGAAGAAGGCGGTCTATTCCCCTTCTCCACTTTTCTTTTGATTATAAAACTGTAGCCCTCTAAGTTATTGGGGCACTGAAGATCATGGCACCTGGTCCTATCACTTCATGGGAAATAGATAGGGAAACAGTGGAAACAGTGTCAGACTTTATTTTTGGGGGCTCCAAAATCACTGCAGATGGTGATTGCAGCCATGAAATTAAAAGACGCTTACTCCTTGGAAGAAAAGTTATGATCAACCTATATAGCATATTCAAAAGCAGAGATATTACTTTGCCAACAAAGGTCCATCTAGTCAAGGCTATGATTTTTCCTGTGGTTATGTATGGATGTGAGAGTTGGACTGTGAAGAAAGCTGAGAGCTGAAGAATTGATGCTTTTGAACTGTGGTGTTGGAGAAGACTCTTGAGAGTCCCTTGGACTGCAAGGAGATCCAACCAGTCCATTCTGAAAGAAATCAGCCCTGGGATTTCTTTGGAAGGAATGACACTAAAGCTGAAACTCCAGTACTTTGGCCACTTCATACGAAGAGTTGACTCACTGGAAAAGACTCTGATGCTGGGAGGGATTGGGGGCAAGAGGAGAAGGGGATGACAGAGGATGAGATGGCTGGATGGCATCACTATTCGATGGACGTGAATCTGAGTGAACTCCGGGAGTTGATGATGGACAGGGAGGCCTGGCATGCTGCGATTCATGGGGTCGCAAAGAGTCGGACACGACTGAGTGACTGAACTGAACTGAACTGAATGAATGTACAACTTTGAATAAACTAAAAGCTACTGAATTCATTAAAATTCATTAAAAGATGAATGTTATGGTATATGCTGCTGCTGCTGCTAAGTCGCTTCAGTCATGTCCAACTCTTCGCAACTCATGGACTGCAGCCCACCAGGCTCCCCCGTCCATGGGATTTTCCAGGCAAGAGTACTGGAGTGGGTTGCCATTGCCTTCTCTGTATGGTATATGATTTACATATAAATAAAGCTGCTATTAAAATTTTAAGGGGCTGAGTCTTCTTGTTTTGTAAGTTCATTTGTATCATTTCTTTTTAGATTCCACATATAAGGGATGTCATTCAACATTTCTTCTCCTCTGTCTGACTTACACTCAATATGACACTCTCTAGGTCCATCCGTGTTGCTACAAACAGTATTATTTCATTCTTTTTAATGGCTGAGTGATATTTTATTGTATGTTATGTACCACATCTTCTTTACCCATTCTCTGTTGATGGACATTTAGGTTGCTTTCATGTCTTGGCTATTGTAAGCAATGCTGCAATGAACATTGGAGTACATGTATCAATTTGGAACATGCTTTTCTCTAGATATACACCCAGGAGTGGGGTAGCTCTATTCTCAGCTTTTTTAGGAACCTCTATCCTGTTCTCCAGAGTTTTTAAAGAATATCTTGATTATCAAACTATTAGAATTATTATAATTTCCATGGAAGGGCTTCCCTGATAGCGCAGTTGGTAAAGAATCCACCTGCAATGAGGGAGACCCCGGTTTGGTTCCTGGGTCGGGAAGATCCCCTGGAGAAGGGATAGGCTACCCACTCCAGTATTCTTGGGCTTCCCTTGTGGCTCAGCTGGTAAAGAATCTGCCTGCAATGTGGAAGACCTGGATTCTATCTCTGGGTTGGAAAAATCCCCAGGAGAAGGGAAAGGATACACACTCCAGTATTCTGGCCTGGAGAATTCCATGGACTGTCGATGGGGTTGCAAAGAGTTGGACACTACTGAGCGATTTTCACTTTCACTTTCCATGGAAAGCTTTGAGAAAATATGTAAGGACAATTTTAGAGGAGTTTCAGAAGATAATGTATTACTGCCTTAATGCCTTGAGACATTTTCTATCTGAAGGCATGAAGTTAGTTCATAGTATTTTATAAGATTTCTTATAGATTCATTCAATAATGAACCTAACACTTGTTACCAAATAAATTTTTTCTGTTTCCTGCTTGAGTTTTACTTCTAAATACAAAAAGCATTCTCTTTCTCATCAGAATTCAGGAAACTTTTTGCAGAAATCAAAATTAAGTGATACTACATTCACCTGTTATCATTAAAGAAAGAATTGTTCCATATAGGTAAATATTACAAAATGATTAAAATTTATCTGCAGCCAAGCTCTTCACTGTTTTCCTGAGTCACATTTGACAGAAATATATTAAAAATACTTTATTTCTGTGAGTTTTGAAGCAGAGAATAGTTAATATATCCACTTTTCTTCATGAAATCAGGTCAGCATTGTGGATGTCCATTTCCTATAATACACTATTGTGTACTCTGTATCAGACTCTGCATTGGTTTTGTGTGTCTTGTCCTCCCAGGATGTCAAGTCACTTCAACTGTCATTATTGTTGTTGTTGTTGTTCAGTTGCTAAGTCATGACTGACTCTTTGTGACCACATGGACTGCAGCACGCCCAGCTTCCCTGTCCTTCACTATCTCCTGGAATTTGCTCAAACTCATGTCCATTGAACTGGTGATGCCATCCAACCATCTTATCCTCTATCACCTCCTGTTCTTTCTGCCCTCAATCTTTCCCAGCATCAGAGTCTTCTTAAATGAGCCAGCTTTTCACATTAGGTGGCCAAAGTATTAGAGCTTGAGCTTCAGCATCAGTCTTTCAAATGAATATTCAGGGTTGATTTCCTTTAAGATTTGCTAGTTTGATTTCCTTGCTCTCCAAGGGACTCTAAAGAGCTTTCTCCAGCACAATTTGAAGTGTCAATTCTTGGGCATTCAGCCTTCTTTATGGTCCAACTCTCACAACAATATATGAGTACGGGAGAAACCATAGCTTTGACTATGCAGACCTTTATCGGCAAAGTGTTGTCTCTGCTTTCAATATGCTGTCTAGGTTTGTCATAACTTTCCTTCCAGGGAGCAAGCATCTTTAATTTGGGGGCTGTATTCACTGTCTTCATAATTTTGGAGCTCAAAAAAAAAAAAAAATCCGTCACTATTTTCACTTTTCCCCCATCTATTTGCCATGAAGTGATGGGACCAGATGCCATGATCTTAGTTTTTTGAATGCTGAGCTTTAAGCCAGTTTTTTGTTTTTTTTTTTTTAACTCTCCTCATTCACCCTCATCATGAGGCTTTTTAATTCCTCTTCACTTTTTGCCATTCCAGAGGTGTCATCTACATGTCTGAGGTTGTTCATAATTCTCCCAGCAATCTTGATTCCAGCTTGTGATTCATTCAGTCTGGCATTTCGCATGATGTACTCTGCATATAAGTTAAATAAGCAAGGTGACAATATACAACCTTGATGTACTCCTTTCCCAAATTTGAACCAGCTTGTTTCATATCCAGTTCCAACTGTTGCTTCTTGACCTGCATACAGGTTTCTCAGAAGATGGGTCATTACAGAATGCCTTTTGTGAAGGCTTTTCATAGACTGACAAAGGGATTATTTCACTTCTTCCTAACTTTTCCCATGTTTCAGCCCAATAAACACTTTCCTATGAGTCACTTTGGTGGAGGGGTGGGGGTGGAGGATATTTTATAGAGACAAAATGAAAATAGAGGACAGCAGTTGCCCTGAAATCCCATAACTTGAGTTCATCTCAGATTAACTGATAGGTGGAAGGCTTTTGAGTTCAGCTATTATTCCTCTGTAGGATGGATGGCTTACGGTGATCTCAATGTTAATGAATGGATGAATTCCCATCTTTTCAGTTCCAGGGAGAGCCAGAGGAGTTGAGATGGATACCAGGACCTTACTGTAATAAAGTGGGTATAATACTACTCCCAGCAGTCCCATTCTATAACCAAGACCTTTTCTCCTACCTCCTTTCTCTTCTCACAAATGTTCATATCATCTCTCTAAAGATGGTAAGACAGGAGGTTTAGAAAATGAGGAGGAACAAGGAGGCAGAAATGGAGTTCTTATATTGACTGATTTACTTCTAAGTCATAGCAGAAGAATATAGATTAATTCAGTTCAGTTCAGTTCAATTCAGTCTCTCAGTCATGTCCGACTCTTTGCAACCCCATGAATTGCAGCACTCCAGGCCTCCCTGTCCATCACCAACTCCGGGAGTTCACCCAAATTCATGTCCATCGAGTCGGTGATGCCATCCAGCCATCTCATCCTCTGTCATCCCCTTCTCCTCCTGCTCCCAATCCCTCCCAGCATCAGGGTCTTCCAATGAGTCAACTCTTCGCATGAGGTGGCCAGCGTATTGGAGTTTCAGCTTTAGTATCAGTCCTTTCAAAGAACACCCAGGAATGATCTTTAGAATGGACTGGTTGGATCTCCTTGCAGTCCAAGCGACTCTTCAAGAGTCTTCTCCAACACCACAGTTCAAAAGCATCAATTCTTCAGCTCTCAGCTTCCTTCACAGTCCAACTCTCACATCCATACATGATCACAGGAAAAACCATAGCCTTGACTAGACGGAACTTTGTTGGCAAAGTAATGTCTCTGCTTTTATATATGCTATCCAGGTTGGTCATAACTTTCCTTCCAAGGAGTAAGCATCTTTTCATTTCATGGCTTTAATCACCATCTGCAATGATTTTTGAGCCCAAAAAAATAAAGTCTGACACTGTTTCCACTGTTTCCCCATCTATTTCCCATGAAGTGATGGTACCGGATGCCATGATCTTCGTTTTCTGAATGTTGAGCTTTAAGCCAACTTTTTCACTCTCCTCTTTCACTTTCATCAAGAGGCTTTTAAGTTCCTCTTCACTTTCTGCCATAAGGGTGGTGTCATCTGCATATCTGAGGTTATTGATATTTCTCCCGGCAATCTTGATTCCAGCTTGTGCTTCTTCCAGTCCAGCGTTTCCCATGATGTATTCTGCATATAATCTAAATAAGCAGGGTGACAATATACAGCCTTGACGTACTCCTTTTCCTATTTGGAACCAGTCTGTTGTTCCATGTACAGTTCTAACTGTTGCTTCCTCACCTGCATACAGGTTTCTCAAGAGGCAGGTCAGGTGGTCTGGCATTCCCATCTCTTTCAGAATTTTCCACAGTTTATTGTGATCCACACAGTCAAAGGCTTTGGCATAGTCAATAAAGCAGAAATAGATGTTTTTCTGGAACTCTCTTGCTTTTTTGATGATCCAGCGGATGTTGGCAATTTGATCTCTGGTTCCTCTGCCTTTTCTCAAACCAGCTTGAACATCTGGAAGTTCACAGTTCATGTATTGCTGAAGCCTGGCTTGGAGAATTTTGAGCATTACTTTACTAGCATGTAAGATGAGTGCAATTGTGCGGAAGTTTGAGCATTCTTTGGCATTGCCTTTCTTTGGGATTGGAATGAAAACTGACCTTTTCCAGTCCCGTGGCCACTGCTGAGTTTTCCAAATTTGCTGGCATATTGAGTGCAGCGCTTTCACGGCACCATCTTTCAGGATTTGAAATAGCTCGACTAGAATTCCATCACCTCCACTAGCTTTGTTTGTAGTGATGCTTTCTAAGGCCCACTTGACTTCACGTTCCAGGATGTCTGGCTCTAGAGATTAATTACCATAATATTAAGTTCTTGATCTTACTTATAGATACAACTTGAATTAAATAATTAATTTAATTATTAATTATAATTAATTTAATTAAGCCAGTAAATTCTTCTGGCTACATCATGTTGACCAAACTGGACTATTTTTTGTCTTTGAATCCTGAGTAATGACATGGTCTTGGCTTTTTATTTTTTAAAAAAAGAAAAAAATATTTGCAGAGAAAATTTTGTCTCAAACTGACACCTATTTTCCTTCTTTTGTCTTCCTAACACTTTAGTGTTAGATTATTACTAATAAAACTAAGAGCCCTTGCTATCTTTATGGGAAGGAAATAATCAGATTAATTTATTCCAAAATACCTGTTATTTTGGAATCTTAGTACTTCCACTTCCTTTTATCTCAGCCCACAGAAAGGTGGAATATATCTGAAGTCTTGCTTCTAAATAAACTCAATACTATATTCCAGGAATTATTTAAAGGGGACAAGTACAATTTCAATAATTAAGGTTACTCTGAGTCCAGATTGTACAGCTTTTTTTCCCCCAGGTATTGGTTCTTGATTGTGTGCTAGAGAAAAACATTACCACCTTTATTAAAAATGTAGCATGAACAAACAATGAAGATTTGTCAAGTGACTGATATTTCAAAGTAATTTCTGCCACAACATACCAGTCTTGACTAAAGTAAGCTAGAAGTCCAAAATGAGAAAATCGATATGAAAAAAGGCATTCAGCTTTGTCAAGACCGGTTGTTGTTTGGAAAGAAAGAAAGCATTTGAAGCTAGAATATCAATGTGGGCAAAAGGAGAGATGTCAGGTCCACGTGAATAAAGAAGGAGAATGATGAGTACAAAGAAAATATTGGAAATTATAATTGACCATATGGTATAGGGCCAGAGTCTGAAATCCAGTGTATTACATAAGATACTCTAACTGCAAGTAACAGACTGATTTGACCTAGTTTAATCCAAACAGAGGAAACTATTTAAATGATATGGAAGAGTTTAAAGGAACCAGAATTGAAGAATGACACCAAGGCTCAGAGAAGGTTGAGAACCAAATCTGGGACAGCTGGCAGAAGCACCTTTTCTGAAAATTGCACTGCTACATTTTTTGGTATGTGTTTTTCATCCTTCTCTCTCTCACACTTTGCAAATGAGCTTTCTTTGCTTCTATTTATGTTATAGTTCTAGACACAGACTGATAATTTCTAGATTCCAATATCATATCCCAAGAAAGATGACATTTGGGTACTGTGAAAGTCACATCCCCCACCAACTCAATCAATTGTAGGCCAAAAGGGATGATTATATCATACTTACCAGGGTGCTTGAAACTCACCCTGTAAATCAAGAGTTTCCCACAAAGGAGACGGCTTTGTGGGCCAGACTAGCCCCCAGTAGTCGCTCACTACAGAAAGATAAATTAATATACGATAGCTTATACAACAATGAAAAGGCAAATAATATGATAAAAACTATTTTAGAAAATTTTACATTGGCATTAATGAGCAAAGTAGATAAAGATCAACAAAATAGATCAAGAAACATACATGTGAACATGTGTCCTAGCAAAATTAGCTGTTTATTTCACAACAAAACTAAATATGAAGTAAAATTCAGTTAAATTGTGTCAATAATCATGATTATTTCTCATTTGATATTCCAATACTTGAATACTTGAATTCCAGCACAATACTGAGTGGACAATTTCTTATTTGGTTAAAGGCATATTTTTTAATGGAGCAAATCAAGTCAGTTCTTCAAATTTTAAAGATAAACACACACAGACCTCATAACATTAGTAAATGAAACATTAATGCTTTCTACCTGGTTGATAATGGAATTTTCTTTATCCTTAAACATTTAACATTTTATGTTTAACTTTTCAAGCTATGAATATCTTCTCATATATTTTTTCATTGGAAATTTTTATCCTCTTTTGATTCAATCCTGAAAAGAAATGATAGTTTGATAAGGTGGAGAGGGCCTTAGCCTGATAGTTATAAGACCTGCTCTGATCATAATTCCACCTCTCTTAGTCCTTGAAGAACAGAACTAGGCAGAAAGAATCATTGTTTCCTCAAAAAGATATTGATTTTTAAAAAAATATTTAACAAAGAGGGTTTTGAGCAACACCAGAAAGCATCATTTGGTTCAGGCTAAAACCAAACGCAGAGAGTTGGTACATGTATGGTCTCCGCATTTCCTATGCCATCCTATGGTACCACTGTGATTGGCTGAGTAGCAAAAACCCCACCATAACACTGGACTCTCAGAAAAGAATCTTAGAATCTTGCTGTATTCCCTTCCTGTGGTGCTCTGCATTGTGGAGGATAAAGATGTAGCCTAACAGAGGACATCAGAGTCTGAACTTGGGTGTAACTGTTCTAGGGTTTCTGAATGCCAGCAGCCCTACACAAAGCTACTTACAGGAAGTTGATCTTTTCAAAAACCCAAGCCTTAATTATTTACTGAGGTGTATAATTTTCCTGTTCCAAGGTAGTCTGACACTGTGCTTGTGCTTAGTCACTCAGTTGTGTCCAACTCTTTGTGACCCCATAGACTATAGCCTGACAGGCTTCTCTGTCCATGGGAATTCTCCAGACAAGATTACTGCAGTGGGGTTCCATACCTCTCCAGGGGATCTTCCCAACCCAGGATTTGAACCCAGGTCTTCTGCATTGCAGGTGGATTCTTTACCATCTGAGACACCACGGAAGCTCAAGAATACTGGAGTAGGTAGCCTATCCCTTCTCCAGGGGAACTTACTTACCCAGGAATCAAACCAGGGTCTCCTACATTGCAGGCAGATTCTTTACTAGCTGAGCTACCTGGGAAGCCCCAGTATCTGACACTACTTATCAGCAAATAGAAGATAGAAAGGCATGCATGATCTAAATTTTCTTTTCTAGCATCACTTGATGATAGGGTTAAAACATACATTTTCAAATAAACATATGTTCTCCCAAACCTACAGTAGTATAAGCCATGATTTGATCTGGCACAACTTCTACTGACATCTCTTATCATACAATGTTAGTGTCCCCCATTGAACTCTGAAACCTCAGGGGAAGATAATTTGCCCTTTTTGTCTTTGTATTACCTGAACATTTTATACTGCTTAAAACAGAATATATTAGATGATCAATAAATATTAATTAGACTAAGAAAACACAAAATGTTTTCTTATAAAATAAACATCCAAAAGAAAGAAATGAAGGGGAAGCAGAAGAAGATGGTGGGGGAGTAAGAGAAGGAGATTGCCTGCCTCCCCACAAATACATAAAAGAACTTATCAAGATACAGGACAACTCCTATAGAGCAACTTCTATACGACAGCAGAAGACCCTAGGCCTCCAAAAAGGCAAGCTAATCTCCCTGGATGAGGTAGGACAAAGATAAAAATACTAAAAAAAAAAAAAAAAAAGACTTCAGGATGGGTGCTCCAAGGGAAAGAGGGAGTCATGAAGGAAGAAAAATTTCCATGCACTCAGAAACCCCATCCGAGGCCAGACCAACAGGGAGTTGCAGAACCTCAGAGTGCCATGCAACAGAGCGGGGCTTAGAAGGCAAAATACATAGAAAGTTCGCAAACAGCACTTCTCAGCCCATAGGCAGCTTATAAACCACAGCCTGGACAAGAGGGTTGGGGAAGGGAGCCTAGAGAAGCAGCTAGCAAGCCCTAGCCTGGCCCAGAAAGAGCAGTTAGGGAACCAAGAAGAGGCACACAAACATCCACCTGAGAAGAGGGTGGTGGTAGGGAGCCAAGAGAAGTGGCTAGCAAGATCTGGCCTGCCTGCTATAGAGGTTGGGACCAGAGGTGGAAGCTCCTGCAAAGATCCCAGGGAGAGGTAGCAGGCTGGTGGCCGTGAGGATGTGCTAAGAGGCCTCTTTGACATGGCTGAAGAAATGGATATGCGTATCACAGCCAAAGCCAGGAGAGGTGCTGAAGGCAGCAGATAAAATACCACCAATGTAGTCTCAGTCCCAGAGGTTGCAGCTATCACCAGGCTGTGAGCAGGCACAGGTTACTGCTCACAACCTGCTAGGAGCTTAAACAACTGAACTCTTTCTAGGGATCCATGAAATGGGGCTTTTTCTTTTGGGAAAACCCACAACTCTTCTCAGATTGTAACAACATCCAACAAGTCACTATTAACACAGGCACTCCAAGTACAACCCATATGTGGCTTCCATATCCTCCCCTCTCCCCAGCCCAAGAGAGCAGGTGAGCCCTAATGAGTCTCAGACTTAGCCCACCCACCATGTCCAGGTGAGTAATAGACTGTGGATTCTAAGTGCAACTGTGAACATTAGGGGCAATTACAAGTTGAAATAAAGCCAGATCTGAGACTGAGGTGACCACATGCTGCCCAAAACAGGTCCAGAGACCTTCCTAGAAAGATTAGAGGACTTAGGTGTAAACCTGACTGGGTTTTCTGGGCTGCTGAGTGTTGCCTTCACCAAGAGTACTGGGACCTTGTCTTTCATGCTGGGTGTCTTGTGAGGATTTGGAGCCTCAATCAACCTTGAGCCTCTGACGTGGGAGACTTAAGCCCAAGACTTTGAACCACCAGAGAACTCTCAACCACAGGGATCATTAATAGATGAGAGCCTCAAAAGGCCTCCATCTTAACACCAAAACCAAGCCCACCCAAAGGCCAGCAAGCACCAGTGCCCAGATATCCCACATCAATCCTTCAACAAAAAACAGAAACACAGCACTGCACACTAGCAGACAGGCTACCCAAAGCCATACTGAACCCATGTTGTTGTTTAGTCACAAAGTCATGTTCAAATCATTACCCCATTGACTGCAGCACATTAGGCTTCCCTGTCCCTTTCCATCTCCCAGAGTTTGCCCAAATTCATGTCCATTGCATTGATTATGCCATCCAGCCATTTCATCCTCTGTTGCCCTCTTCTCCTTCTGCCCTTCAATCTTCCCAGCACCAGGGTTTCTTCCAATGAATTGGCTCTTTGCATCAGGTGTCCAAAATATTGGAGCTTCAACCTCAGCACCAATCCTTCCAATTAATTTTCAGGGTTGGTGTCCTTTAGGGTTGACTGGTTTGATCTCCTTGCTGTCTAAGGAGCTCTCAAGAGTCTTCTCTAGCAATACAGTTCAAAAGCATCAATTCTTCAGCATTCAGTCTTCTTTTTTTTAATTTTATTTTTTAAATTTACAATGTTGTATTGGTTTTGCCATATATCAACATGAATCCACCACAGGTATACACGTGTTCCCCATCCTGAACCCTCTTCCCTCCTCCCTCCCCGTACCATCCCTCTGGGTCTTCTTTATGGTCCAGCTCTCACAACCGTACATGACTACTGGAAAGACTTTGCTTGCTTGCTTTAGTCACTAAGTTGTGTCAGACTCTTACAACTCCATGGACTATAGTCTGCCAGGCTCCTCTGTCCATAGGATTCTCCAGGCAAGAATACTGGAGTGGGTTGCCATTTCCTTCTCCAGGGGATCTTTCCAACCCAGGAATCAAACCCAGGTCTTCTGTACTGCAGGCAGATTCTTTACCAACTGAGCTATGAGGGAAGCCCCCTTTTGGCAGCCCATGGACCATACAGTCCATGGAATTCTCCAGGCCAGAATACTGGAGTGGCTAGCCTTTCTCTTCTCCAGGGGATCCTCCCAACCCAGGAATTGAACCCAGGATCTCCCACATTGCAGGTAGATTTTTACCAGCTGAGCCACAAGTTGGATAGACTTTAGCCTTGACTATATGGACCTTTGCTGGCAAAGTGACGTCTTTGTTTTTTAACACACTGTCTAGGTTTGTCAACGCTTTCCTGCCAAGAAGCAATCGTCCTCTAATTTCATGGTTGCAGTCACCATCTGCAGTGATTTTAGAGCTCAAGAAGAGGAAATCTGTCACTGCTTCTACCTTTTCCCCTTCTATTTGCCATGAAGTGATGGGATCAGATGCCATGATCTTGGTTTTTGCTTTTTTTTTTTTTTTTTAATATTGAGCTCTAAGCCAGCCTTTTCACTCTCCTCATTCACCCTCTTCAAGAGGTTCTTTAGTTCCTCTTCACTTTCTGCCATTAGAATGGTATTGTCCACATATCTGAGGTTGTTGATATTTCTCCCTGAAATCTTGATTCCAGCTTGTAACTCATCCACTCTGGCATTTTGCATGATGTGCTCTACATATAAGTTAAATAAATAGAGTGACAAGAAATAGCCTTGTCATACTCCTATACTCCTTTCTCAATCCTGAACCTGTCAGTTGTTCCATACAAGGTTCTAACTGTTGTTTCTTGACTGGCATACAGGTTTATCAGGAGACAGGTAAGATGGTCTGTTATTCCCATATAAATCTACTACTTGACACAGTATGGCCCTTCAGAGGGACAAAATCAGCTCCATTGACCAGAACACTGGATGGAACCCAGCGCAGGACACCTCACCCAAACAACAAGCAAGACAAAAACACAAAACCAATCAGCAGACAGGATTCCCAGAGACAGCCCCAAATATACCACCTCACACAGCCCGACCCATCAGAGGGAAAAAAAAAACACCTCCTCCTACTAGAATGCAGGCACAAGTCACCCCCAACACAAAGACAACACAGACGACTGGACCAAGCTTACCCACCAGGGACAGAAACCAAAAGGAAGAAGGAATACAACCCTAAGCCCAGGAAAAGGAGACCTCCAATGGAGTAAGTTAGAGGAAAAAAAAAAAAATTAAAAGGCAGAGAAAAAGAGAGCAAATGAAGGAACAAGGTACAAATTCACCAAAAAAAAAAAAAAAAAAAACAATCAGGAAATAGGCAAACTATCTGAAAAAAAAGATTTCAGAGTAATCATAGTAAAGATTTCCCAAAGCCTTAAAAATAGAATGGAGAAAATGCAAGCATCAATTAACACAATTAACAAGAACCTAGAGAAATAAAGACTAAACAAACATAGATGAATAACACAATTATTGAAATTAAAAATACTCTAGAAGGAACCAAAGGAGAATAACTGAGGTAGAATTGATAAGTGAGCTGGAAGACAGGATGGTGGAAATAACTTCTGAACAGCATAATAATGGAAAAAGAATGAAATGAATTGAGGATAACCTCAGAAACCTCTCAGGATTCCCTGGTGGCTCAGATGGTAAAGCGCCTGTCTGCAAAGCAGGGGACCTGGGTTCGATCCCTGGGTTGGGAAGATCCCCTGGAGAAAGAAATGGCAACCCATTCCAGTATTCTTGCCTGGAAAACCCCATGGACAGAGGAGCCTGGCAGGCTATAGTCCACTGGGTCACAAAGAGTCGGACATGACTGAGAAACTTCACTTTCACTTTCAGAGACCTCTGGAAAATATTAAAGGCACCAACATTTGAATTATAGGGTTCCCAGAGGAAGAAGAGAAAAAGAAAGGGTCTGAGAAAACTTTTGAAGAGAGTGTAGTAGAAAACTCCCCAAACATGGGAAGGAAATAGTCAATCAAGTCCAAGAAGTACAGAGAGTCCCATACAGGATACATCTAAGGAGATATACATTGAGACAAATACTAATCAAGCTAACAAATATTAAACACAAAGAAAGAATATTAAAAGCAGCAAGGGAAAAGTATACAAGTAACATTCAAGGGAAAACCCATATAATCAACAGCTGATTCATGTAGTCAAAGCTATGGTTTTTCTAGTAGTCATGTATGGTTGTGAGAGTTGGACTATTAAGAAGGCAGAGTGCAGAAAAGTTGACGCTTTTGAATCGTGGTGCTGGAGACGACTTTTGACAGTCCCTTGGACAGCAAGGAGATCAAAGCAGTCCATCCTAAAGGAAATCAACCCTGAATATTCACTGAAAGGATTAATGCTGAATCTGAAGCTCCAATACTTTGACCACCTGATGCAAAGAGCAAACTCCTTGGGAAAGACCCTGATGCTGGAAACATTGGAGGCAGGAAGACAAGGAGGTGACTGAGGATGAGAGGGGTGGATGGCATCATGGATTCAATGGACTTGAATTTGAGCAAACTCACGGAGCTAGTGAAGGACAGGGAAGCCTGGCATGCTGCAGTTCATGGGGTCACAAAGAGTGGGACATGACTGAGCAACTGAACAACAACAACAACAGCTGATTATTCACTCAGCAGAAACTGAAGGGAATGGCAGAATATAATTATAGTACTGAAAGAAAAAAAATCTACAATCAAGATTACTCTATAACACAAGGATCACATTCAAAACTGATGGAGAAATCAAAAGCTTTACAGAAGAGCAAAAGTTAAGAGAATTCAGCACCACCAAACCAGCTTTACAATAAATGTTAAATGGACTTATACAGGCAGGAAACACCTATAGAGAGAAGGAAAAGACCTATAAAAACAAACCCAAAACAATTAAGAAAAATACTATAGAACATATATATATATATATATATATATATATATAAAATTACTTTAAATGTAAATGGATTAAATACTCCAACCAAAAGAAACAGACTAGCTGAATGGATACAAGACTCATATATATGCTGTCTACAAGAGGTCCACTTTAGACCTAGAGACACATATAGATTGAAATTAAGAAGACAGAAAAAGATATTCCCTGTAAATGGAAATCAAAACAAAGTTGGAGTGGTGATTCTCATTTCAGATAAAATAGAGTTTAAAATAAAGATTATTACAAGAGATGAAGAAAGACACTATATAATGATCAAGGAATCAATCCAAGAAGACATAATAATTGTAAATATTAATGCACCCAACATAGGAGCACCTCAATACATAACGCAAACATTAACAGACAAGAAAGAGGAAATTGATGGTAACACAATAATAGTAGGGAACTTTAACACCCTACTTGCACCAATTAATTATCCAGACAGATAATTAATAAAGAAACACAAACCTTAAATGAAACATTAGACTGAATGGATCAAAAACTGATATCTTTAGAACTTTCCACCCAAATGCAGAAGGATATACTTTCTTCTCAAGTGCACATGGAACATTCCCCAGGATAGACCAGATCTTAGGTCGTAAATCAAGCCTCAGTAAATTTAAGAAAATTGCAATTGTATCAAGCATCTTTTCTCACAACAAGCCTATGAGACTAGATATCAATTACAGGAGGAAAAACTGTAAAAAACACAAACACATGGAGATTAAATAATACATTTCTAAGTAATAAATAGGTTACTAAAGAAATAAGAAGGGAAATTTAAAAATTCCTAGAAACAAATGACAACAAAAACACAATGACTCAAAGCCTATGGGATTCAGAAAAAGCAGTTCTAAGAAGGAAGTTTATAGCAACACAATCCTACCTCAAGAAACCAGAAAAACATTGAATAGACAACCTAAATATACACCTAAAACAGCTGGAAAAAGAAGAACAAATAAACACCAAAGCTACTAGAAGGAAAGAAATCATAAAGATCAGAGCATAAATAAATGAAAAAAATGAAGGAAACAATAGTAAAGTTTAATAAAACTAAACTGATGTAGATATATTCCATGCTCCTGGGTTTGAAAAATCAATATTGTGAAAATGAATATATTACTAAATACAGTTGACAGATGCAATGCAATTCCTATCAAATTACCAATGGCATTTTTCACAGAAACAGAACAAAAAAACTCACAATTCATGTAGAAATACAAAAGACCCTGAATAACCAAAGCAATCTTGAGAAAGAAGAATGGAGCTGGAGGAATCAACCTACCTGATTTCAGAGTATACTACAAAGCTACAGTCATCAAGACACTATGGCAATTGCACAAAAACAGAAATCTAGACCAATGGAACAAGATGGAAAGACCAGAGATAAACCCATGCACCTATACACACCCATGTTTATTTAACAAAGGAGGCAAGAATATATGATGGGAAAAAGATAATCTCTTCAATAAGTGGTACTGGGAGAACTGGACAAAAGAATGAAATTAGAACTCTGCTTAACAACATACCCAATACATTCAAAATGTATTAAAAACCTAAATATAAGACCAGGAACTATAAAAACTCTTAGAAGAAAATATAGGCTGAATACTGTATGACATAAATCATAGCAAGATCCTCTATGACCCACGTCCTAGAATAATGGAAATTAAAAACACAAACAACTGGGACCTAATCAAACTTAAAACTTTTGCACGGCAAAGGAAACTATAAACAAACTGAAAAGACTACCCACAGAATGGGATAAAATAATAGCAAATGAGACAACTGATGAATGATTCATTTTCAAAATATACAAGCAGCTCATACAACTCAATACCAGAAAAACAAACAATCTATTCAAAAAGTGGGGAAAAGACCTAAACAGACATTTCTCCAGAGAAGACATGCAGATGGCTAATAAACACACAAAAAGTCATTCAACGTCACTCATTATTAGAGAAACTCAAATCAAAACTACAGTGAGATATAACCTCACACAGGTCACAATGGCCATCATCAAAAAATCCACAAACAAGTGCTGAAGAGAGTGTGGAGAAAAGGGACACCTCTTGCACTGTTGGTGGGAATGTAAATTGATACAGCTGCTATGGAAGACAATAGGGAGATTCCTTAAAAAACTAGGAATAAAACCACCATATGACCCAGCAATACTACTTCTAGGCATATACCCTGAGGAAACTAAAACTGAAAAATGCACATTTACCCCAATATTCATTTCAACACTATTTACAATAACTAAGACATGGAAGCCACCTAGATGTCCATAAACAGATGAATGGATAAAGAAGCTGTGGTACATATATGCAATGAAATACTATTCAGCCATAAAAAGGAACGAATTTGAGTCAGTTCTAATGAAGTAGATAAACCTAGAGCCTATTATACAGAGTGAAATAACTCAGAAAGAGAAATACAAATATATTAACATATATATATATATATATATATAATCTAGAAAGATGGTATTGATCTGCAGGGCCTCAGTGGAGATGCAGAAATAGAGAACAGACTTATGGACAAGGGTTGGGGAGAGGAAGGAGAGGGTAAGATGAATGGATAGAGTAGCATGGAATCACATACACTAACATATATAAAATAGATAACCAATGGAAATTTAACGGGGAACGCAATCTGGGACTCTGTAACAACCTAGAAGTATGGGAAATGGTGGGAAGTGGGAAGGAGGGTCAAGAGGGAGGGGACATATGTACACCTATGGCTGATTCATGTTGATGTATGGCAGAAATCAAACCAATATTGTAAGGCAATTATCCTTCAATTAAAAATAAATAAAATTAAAAAAAATAAATACATGGAAACAAAGATTTTGAAAGTATGCAAATGAATAGTGGGAGAACTTAATAAAGTTCCAAGTGGATTTCCACCTGCCCTAGGAAGTACTTATTTATTTATTTATTTTGTAAAAAGGACCAAGGGATCTCTCAGCAATATTGCATGCCCTTTCTTTCTAGTCCAGTTTCTTTTACCCTTTTCATTTAATGATTGTAATAGGAAGGTGCGCGAGTCTTTGGATTTTCTGTATTTGCTAATCACTCAGGTCTTTAATCTGCAGGTTTATGTCTTTCACCATATTCGGGAAAATTTCGGCTATTTCTTTAAGTTTTTAGTTATATTCTCTCTTCTCTTTCAGGGACTTTAAAGATATAAACATCAGCTTACATTCCTGAGATTCTATTCATTTTTTTTAGTCCATTTTCTCTTTGTTGTTCAGATTAGGTAAATTCTGTTGATCTATCTTAATGGTCACTGACTTTCTTCTCTGTCATCTCCACATATAAGTTTTTCACTTCAAGTTACTGCATTTTCCAGTTGTATTAATCTCCATTAGGTTAATAACTTCTATTTCTTCACTGAGATTTTTTTATTTTTTCATTTGTTTCAAGAGAATTCATCACCGTTTGTTGAATCGTTTGATGATGGCTTCCTTAAAATATTTGTTAGATAATTTCAATATATCATTCATTTCAGAATTAACGAGTGTTGCCTTTCCTCATTCAGGTTATAATTTCCTGGTTCTTGGTGTGACAGGTGATTTTCAAATGCATCATGGTAATTTGAAATATTATAGACTCTGGATCTTACTTAATTTTTTTTTAAGCAGGTAGTCTGCCTGTTGAAGTGTAACGAGGGGACCAGGTGGGTGTGTATGTTCTTTTTCCTAGGCATCATCTCCCGTCTCCCCATCCCCTACACCACTCCTGCAAAAGTGAACCCTGATTCCTATTGCCTCTTTGCAGTTATATGGAGTGGAATCTCATCTCCCAATTTTGCCAGGCTGATACCTATCCTGGAAAGTGAGATAACATTAGCACCATAGCATTGCCTCCAGTAGAAGTATAAACCCAGCTTCAATCTAGACCTCCTGCTGACACCAGGAGAGGCGAGGGGAGAAAGTAAATTTCCAACCACCCCTGTAAATTATCAACTCACTCTGCCTTGTCAGATGCCAAGTGGTGGTAGAGGCTGGCTCCTCACCAGGCTTTGTAGATCAGAAAATGAAGGGCGAGGGATATGGAAGCGGGAGAGGAGAAGGGAGGCTAATACAAGCTAGCCCTGTTTTGCACTGCTGCATTCAGTCTCATTGCAGCCAGGTGGGTATAGAGGTTCAGCTCCCAACTCAGCCCCACTAACTTGGGTTGGGCTGGAGAGGAGTAAAGCATAGTGACAATGAACCACATCCATCTTCCCAATTCCCCACACCCACCTGCCACACACCATGTCTTTTAAGTCTTGTTGCTGCCTCCTGGTGGTGGAAGCTCAGGTGCATAAGGATTCTGCTGCTGATGCCCTGTTCTCTGGGAGGGAGGCAAGGAAGATCAGTTCCCCATTCAGTCCTGCTGAAATCATGATAGAGGCCACCCTTTTCCTGATTCTTTGGCTAGGAGAAGCAAGCTTTCCTTGCAGCTATTTTTGTCTGCACCTGTTGGAGGTTTCAAGGTTGGAAGTTTCTGCCAGCCAGATCTAATCCAGGGATATACAGGAGGCAATAAAGAAACCCAGGGAACTAGTTGTCCTGTGGTTGCTCAAGTCCTGAGGTCCCTAGGCAGTCCATCTATTTCCTTCCACATTTCAGAGACTCCTTAGTCTTTGTTTGTCTTGTTATGTTGACGGTCTTTTAGTTAACCCCTATTTAAGTGAGAACCAAAAGTTTGGGGTATGATACTTTAACTCAGACAACTCAGACACTCCAGATTCATAGGCATGAGCCAGCTCAACCAGCAACCTTCTTAGGCAAAAACATTTTAGAGGAATGAATGAATGAATGCATGCATGAATATCATAGACTCTAAAATTTAAGTTATTATCACATAACTGGGAAGAGAAGTTTCATCCCACTATCATCCACTTTCATGTATTTTAATATATCCATTCTTTATTTTCAGTCTAACACAAAAAAGACAGTATACTAAAACAGACAAATTAACACAAAAACAAAACACTCTCTAGTTAGTTGTGAAGTACATATTTCAATATTTTAAAGATACTTAGTTACTAATTAAATGTTGAACTTGTCTCAAAATTTGATTTTAAAATCTTTAACTTTTAAAAAGTTCATTAATTTTATTAGAAAGATAATACATGCTTATTATGGAAATCGTAAAAGTACAGAAAAGTTTAGAGAAGAAATTAAATGTATCTTTAACTGCTTTTAATATTTTGGAACATTCTTTTCTAGTCTTTTTGTGTATGGGTCTACTTATATGTATAATTGGATTAACTCAGTACATATAAATTTAAATCCTCCTTTTTTTTTTTCATCTAACACTGTATCCTGACCATTTCTTATGAGACCAAAATTATTGGGAAAATTTATTTTAAAGACAATGGAGTTTTCCATTTCAGAAATAACTCTGAATTTATGTGGACAGTCCCCTTTTGTTGAACATTTAGATTGTTTTCTTTTTGTTACTATAAATTGTGTTGCAAAGTATAATTTTTAAATAAATATTTATTTTTATCTAATTGTGATTATTTTTTAAGATAGATTTCTTACCTTCAATTTTTATTTTGAAGGGGAATTTAATCCCATAAAGTTAATACCAGTGTTTTGGTCTGTTCAGTAAAGGTAGAGAAATAACCAACACCCTAGTTTTGAATTTTCCAATATACTGTAAAACCATATAAAAATGTACACAGTTATACGGAAAGTGAGAGCTTCATGTTTCTAGTACATATTTACATCTTTGTGATTAGATGCTTTAATAGAGCTCATGATACTTTCATTAGTCTCTGTAATTATGTAGGATTAGTGATGAGTGGTTCTTACCTGGCATATCTGATTTTCCCACTGCTGTGTGAAGATTGCATTTGAAATAGTAAGCAACATCTTTAAGATATACATGAACACATTGTTTTCAGTTTTAGGTCTTGATGATATCATAATAAAAATGTATTAATTTTTCTTGAATAACATACAGGAAAAACTATGTTAAACGCAATTTAAGAATAGTCATAGGTAGCATGTAAATTAGTGGAATTTTTTAAAGTCTTTCGCCTATAAGAATCAAATGGTTTTTAAAAATGAAGTGAATCTGTTTATCATTGTAAAGCACAATAATTAAGCTTCAGTAGAAAGGGGTACAAAGAATATCACAGAAGATGAAAAACACATTATTTGAGTTCAGATGACTTGAGGATAAAAACACTCGTTATAGATAAAATTCTTCATTTCCTAAAATCCTCAATGGTAGAGGAAATATTCACGTAAAAGAGTTTACAGATTAAATTGCCTTTCCTTCCTTTAGAAAATAGACACAATATGGCTTTTGTAGCAACACATCTCTTCTGTAATTGAAATGATAAATAAATGGAGCTGGGCAAAACCTGAGGTGGTTAGGAGCTTGAGCTGAGAGTATTGCCTTTACACTTTCTGAGTCTCCTTTCTTACCTTGTGGATCTGGGGCTGAAATAATGATCTCTTTTTTCCCTTTAAAATAAATCTTTCCTTGCTTCTAACTGCCAGGGGAATATTATGAAAACATTCAGTACTAACATTACAGACCTAACATAGCTAAAAACTGTGCATCAGCATTGTGAACAGGCCTGTAATCCCAGAGAGAAAGAAAAGCTCCAAACACATCAGCAGAGCAGGGCTCTTTACTGTTGATTCTGAGAAACACTAAGTTTGGGGTTCTTGTTGCTCATTTAGCAAAAGTAAACTTTAAAAAGAAGAAAGAGGAGGAGGAGGAAGAAGAGAGAAAAAACAAAAGGAACCACATAAAAAACACTTCCTCGTGTTACCCTCCACCTTGGTACTTCACGACCAAACTCTCACAAGAGCAGATATAGGACGGTGGGGAGGAGAGCATGAACAGAGAGAGGGACAGAATAGGAGCATCATATTTCTGAGTGCTGCTTCCTCCTCCACACTGCTTTGCTCATCCAGGAAAGACTATGGATGGCAGACATCAGTTTTACTCCACTATGCCTTCCCAGTTGGTGGGGGACTGGGCAGTGTATCTTAAGCAGCTCCAGTTTAAAAAAAAAAAAATGTTCTTAGCACAATTATAACTCCCCACTACCACACACACACACACACACACACATATTAAACAAATGCTTCCATCTCACCATGAGTTCTCTGGTTCCTTTTTGTTGTTTAGTTACTCCCACTATAGTTTCAAAGTCCACTATAATTTCAAAGTCCACTGCGCATATCTCTTATCACAGCATGCATGGCTGTGTATGTGGTAGGGGATAGGGTGTAGGGGTAATTCTTTGTTTCAATGTCTCACCACTTAACTAGGAACTTCTTAAGAGTATCTTTGAATCCTTAAGACCTCGCAAAGTACTTGGCATACAGTAAGCATTCAACAGTAATAGTAATTATTGACTTTTGAGCAACTAGGGCTTCCCTGGTGGCTCAGCAGTAAAGAGGTCATCTGCCAGTACAGGAGACTTAGGTTCCATCTCTAGATTGGGAAGATACCTGGAGAAGGAAATGGCAACCCACCCCAGTAATCTTGCCCAGGAAACCCCATGGACAGAGGATCCTGGTGGGCTACAGTCTCAGCTCAGTTCAATTCAGTTGCTCAGTCGTGTCTGACTCTTTGCAACCCCATGGACAGCAGCAAGCCAGGCATCCCTATCCATCACCAACTCCCAGAGTTTACTCAAATTCTTGTCCATTGAGTCAGTGATGCCCTCCAACCGTCTCATCCTCTGTCATCCCCTTCTCCTCCTGCCTTCAATCTTTCCCAGCATCAGGGTCTTTTCAAAAGAGTCAGATCTTCACATCAGGTAGCCAAAGTATTGGAGTTTCAGCTTCAACATCCATCCTTCCAATGAATATTCAGGACTGATTTCCTTTAGGATGTATTGGTTGGATCTCCTTGTTATCTAAGGGACTCTCAAGAGTCTTCTCCAACATCACAGTTGGCTGCAGTCACCATACGTGATTTTGGAGCACAAAAAAATAAAGTCTGACACTGTTTCCACTGTTTCCCCATCTATTTCCCATGAAGTGATGGGATCAGATGCCATGATCTTAGTTTTCTGAATGTTGAGTTTGAAGTCAACTTTTTCACCCTCCTCTTTCACTTTCATCAAGAGGCTCTTTATACAGTGCAAAACAGTCAGACATGACTTAATGACTAAACAACAAAACTGAGCAACCATGCACTTCCAGGAATTTCGCTAAGTAATTTTACATAGATAATAAACAGAGGTTTAGAGAAATGAAATAATTCATCTAGGGTTAGGAACCAGTCTAGCCCCAGGAGCTAAGCTCCTGACAAGCAATAAAGCCTCACTCATTTGTTGAATAAACATAGGAAGCCCTCTACCTCTCTCCACATTGTGTTAACTAACTATGAGTATAGATAGCTGATATTTTTAATTTAGAAATTAGAAAAATCTATCTTTTCACTACCATCAAAACACTATTCAGCACTTATATATACCTTAGAAGTGTTTCCTGCCTCAATGGCACCCACTCCAGTACTCTTGCCTGGAAAATCCCATGGATGGAGGAGCCTGGTAGGCTGCAGTCCATGGGGTCACTGAGAGTCGGGCACGACTGAGTGACTTCACTTTCACTTTTCACTTTCCTGCATTGGAGAAGGAAATGGCAGCACACTCCAGTGTTCTTGCCTGGAGAATCCCAGGGACAGCGGAGCCCGGTGGGTTGCCGTCTATGGGGTCGCACAGAGTCGGACATGACTGAAGCGACTTAGCAGCAGCAGCAGAAATTTAGAACCCAGGGCAATTGCATCATGGGAAGCATGGACACATAAAGGGGATACAGCATGAGAATAAAAGCACTATCCTATACATTAATGAACCATAATATACTACTCAAGGTGCTTTACTTTTCAAGTTATACTTGCAATTACAGCAGGAACGTCTGATATATACTTAGATTAATATATGTATATATATAGTATATAAAATGTCAGAATATACATACTTCTGTATATATATACACAGACTTCTGCAGTTATATACACTTATGTATATATGGGCTTCCCTGGTTTTCAGGGGTTAAGAACGTGCCCACAATGCAGGAGACCTGATTTCGATCCCTGGGTCAAGAAGATCCCCTGAAGGAGGGCATGGCAGCCCACTCAGGTACTCTTGCCTAGAGAATCCCATGGATGGAGAAGCCTAGAAGACTTCAGTCCATAGGGTCGCAGAGAGTCAGACAGGACTGAAATGACTAAGCAGCAGCAGCGTATATGTATGTAGGTATACACAGGTTTTTCCTCTGCTATCCAAAAGTAGAGCATGTCTATAAAACCTTTTGTAAATGGAAATGGCATAGAGCAAAGAAGCCATTACCTTAGGACACATCTTGCTAACAGATGCACAAAATTGGCAGTGCCCCTCTCGCTGCTCTGGGTGGGAGCTGCTTCTATAACAGCTAGTTGCAGAACAAGTGCTGAACACTGGCTATTTCCATTTTCCTCCCTTTTTTGTAAAAGCAAAAACTCTCTTCAAATTTCTTTTGGTTATTGAAAACAGGTACTAATGTAGGTTTCTCATTAAAAAAAAAAAAAGTTGCCTAAGCAAACTTTGGAAAAGCAGGGGATACCTGTATGTATACATGTGTGTAGTGTATACACACATACATACATGACAAGAGTCATTATTGAGGAGTGGCCCCTAGATAAGTAACCACCTCTCAATTTCTCTGATCTCTCCACTGTAAAATGGGTTGCTGTGGGAATTAAATGAGATTAAAGCATTAAAATTTCTTTGAATACAATCTGTACCTTCTCAGTCACTTTACAGATTATCACAGTGAGGGAACAGTCCCTCTGCTGTTAAAGTTAGCAGTCAAGTGAGCTGAACTTCCAGAGTAAGTTTCCTCAGGACCACCTGAACCTAATTCTGAACAGCTCAGGACCATTCCAGGCACATGGAAATGAAAAAGACACTCAGTCGTTTCCAGCTCTTTGCGACCCCATGGACTGTATAGTCCGTGGAATTCTCCAGGCCAGAATACTGGAGTGGGTAACCTTTCCCTTCACCAGGGGATTTTCCCAACCCAGGAATTGAATCCAGGTTTCCCACATTGCAGATGGATTCTTTACCAGTTAAGCCACAAGGGAAGCCCAAGAATATTGGAGTGGGTAGCCACCCCTTCTCCAGGGGATCTTCCCAACCCAGGAATCAAACTGGGGTCTCCTGCATCACAGGTGGATTCTTTACCAACTGAACATGGCAGCCCACTCTGGTACTCTTGCCTAGAGAAGGTCTTCTCAGGGAAGACCACAGTGACTTACATTCAAGTTGCCCCTGCCACCAGAAATCAACTCATCCTGAATTTTCATTCGCATTTGGCCACACTATCCCTAATCTGACTCAGTTCCACCTCTTCTCCGAATCCTTTCTCTGGGCTTCTGGAACTGTCTTCTATGATCAGACGATTGCAGTCTCATTTCTGACACATTCCTTCATCTTTACACCTACGGGTAATGTATTTGTCCTTGAGAATACTATTCTCCTTTTCAAATGGAAGTTGTTGTTTCTTTTTTCCTCTCACACACCACCTACTTCAGGACCAGGAGGTGGATCAGATATACTCTTGATCCCAGTGCCACCTCTGATCATTCCTCCGTCATCCCCCTTCAGAGACTGCACAGTAAGCACGGGGCCTAGAGTCTGTGTTGCTTTTAGAGAACTGGGGAAATATTTTTATTTCTTTTTAAATCAGAAGGAAAAAGTGAATATACTCTAGCATGGATTATATTTACCTTTTATTAACACAGTTATAAAATGTATTTTTTTAATATTTTTCATGAAGGAAGGGGCTAAATATGCACATAGCCCAGGAAAGCAAATGACCTGGCTCTGCTATAAAATCCTAGCTCTTTTCAAGTTCCTGCCATGAGGGTCTATCACCTCTTCTCCCCTATTTGTCCATTTAAGGGCCAGGGTTCTGCTCTTATTTATCAACGACCAGAGCTCCCATCTACTACTCTCCTCTCCATCCAAACTCCAGTATCCAAGATTGGCCCAACTGAATACTGAGACATTAATGCAAAAGCCATACTAGATTCATCTTGATCAGCCTCCCCACTAGATTGGAGAAGGAAGGTGTGTTTGGGTGGGTGCAAGGGTGAAGAAAGAAAAGATTCAGCTAAGGGCTGAAAAACTCTAAGTCTTTCCTGTTTGGTTCAACTCATCTTGGACTTTGGGTAAGGATTGAATCTGCTAGTAGAGGGCCTTGGCAGGACTGATAAGTTCTGGGAATGGCAGAGGGAGGGATGGCAACAGAGGCAGAGGATAGAGTCGTAGCCATGCATTCCAGGAAACAAACCCACTCAGAAGGACAATGCAGATAGTGGAGTGCAGTTTATTACACCGGCGGGCCCAAGGCAGAGTCTCCTCTTCACCAAGGACCCTAAACCAGTTTTTGTGAAAACCTTATATACCCTAAGTGTACGTGCTCAAACCCACCTCCCCAAATTCTCTGAAACTAGTCTTAACAAGGGAAAAGAAAGATACAGTCAAAGTTAACCCATGATTCGTATGCCTTAAGCCCATGATTCGTATGCCTTAAGCCTAGGTAGCTAACAGTGGACAATTATCAATAGGCCTATGGTCATACCCCAATAGGCATAGTAGAACTTGTGATTCTATTTGGTTACATAGATAATTAGGGTATTCTTTTAGGCCACGGAGTGTCTAGGTATGAGCCCTGGGGCTCTTCATCTGGGGGGTCTGATTTTCCAGTTGGTATGTCGTTTCCATAGATACTGGGCATATAGCTCAAAGTCCACAGTCCAGCCCAAGATGGAGTCCTGCTTTCAAGATGGAGCCTGTTCTGTCTGTTTCCTCCTTCAGATAGTACAAGCTTTTGGGGTTCTTTATCAATATTCTCTTCTCTCTGTAGCCTCAGCTACTCCCATTTGCTGGGCTGGGCTTGGTGAGCCAAGCGAGGAATGCCATGAGGGTGTGCTCATGGCCAGTGCTGCTAAGTCCCCCCTTGTGCTCCAGCCCAGGATGAGCAGAACATGCCTATCCCTCTGAGTGCCTGTGTCCTAAAGCTACGATGTGAATTTTTAAGGTACTTCAAAGCCTCCTGTAGGGAAGGCAAACGCTCATCACAATGGAGGGAGAAAAAAACTGAATCCTTATTTCCCCTGAAGCTTCCTAAGTTCTTGAAGTGCAAAGTAGAGAGAAAAGCTCAATGTGTGTGCAGAGGGCTCTTCAGGCTATAACAGCCAGTCTGAGCGTGGCAGGCACGCTCATTAGGCAGGCTCCCGAGAAAGCCTCTTCTTCAAAAGGCAGGTGGCAAGGTAACAGCTGATGGGGCAGCTGTGTTTGTTTAGTTCTGACTTGGTCCCGGGACTGCTCTGTGGGGAAGGACAATTGCCTGGGGTCAAAGAATGACCTTGCCCCAGGCATCCCTCTCTCCTCTTCCTCTCTCTTTGTTAAAATACAGATTTACATCAGGAAGCAGCCCAGATCCATAATGATGGAGACTACCTCTGTGCAGATAGAATCTCTGATTGATGGGGTTGGTGGGGATGGGGGCGGGGGAGAGAGGGGAGGAAGAAGACTAAAGAGTTTATGAATTCACTCTAAGATTCACATCACATCAGCTGCCCTGCCAGTCTCCTTAGGCATAAAATTGGGCAAGGCAGAGAACAGCAGTATGTGTGTGTGTGTTGATATTTTGCTTGCTTCCCCTTTTCTATAAACCTCTGTTTACTCATTTAACAACCTACTGTACTTTCAGAATGTAACCTTACTACCCGATCTAAGGCAAAATAAAAATGAAGATTCTTGCTTTTTTTCTTTTAATCACCACTAATCCCTGCGGACACTAGCAAAACTGAATTTATTGGATCATTTTTAAAGAAACGTTTATTTAAGTTGCTTCTAGTGGAATGTTTCAACATTAGTTTACTATTTGTCTCAGTATTTAAAATTAATGTATTAATTACAAACGGAAATTTCCAAGTACTCATTGTCTCTGAGAAACATATTCTCAGAAGATAATCCATTTAGCATCAATACTTTTTTTTTTCCTTTTGGAGTGCCAAGATCTGTCTGGCAGTATTCTGGGACCTTTGATGAATATAAGAAAATGTTATAGTCCATCTGATCAATGTGGGATTAAAAAGCAAACGTGTGAAACAATAACAAAGAAAATAGCATGCTGGTTACCTCACCCATTTAACATGAAAATCATCTGATTCAAATGAAATAAAAGAGGATGAGGTCTTTTTATTTTTGCTCTGAGATTTGTGATGCTATGAAAAAAAAATCAACAAACCATAGAGAGATTCTAAGTCATGCAGAACTATGTGTAAGAAAAACTTGCAATTTAAAAGGATGCCTTCTGTAGAAAGAGGAATCAATCGCTTCTGTACATTGCACTGAAATACACTTTAATAATCCTAAAGTCAGCTGGGAACACACATACTAATACATATATCATCAAGTGTTCATAGAAGTTATTTAGCTTCTTGCATCAACTACCTTTAAAGAAAATAGCATGTTGTATGATTTTGCCTTCAGAATTTTTCTCTTTCTTCACATAATTTTGAATTCTTTTCACCGTGCATGTGTCCATGCTAAGTCACTTCAGTCGTGTCTGACTCTCTGCAATCCCATGGACTCATCTGACCATGGAATTCTCCAGGCATGGATACTTGAGTGGGTTGCCATTTCCTCCTCCAGGGGATCTTCCCCACCCATGGATGGAATCTGTGTCTCCTGCGGTGGTAGGCAGGTCATTACCAAGAGAGCTTCCTAGGTGGAAGCTCTTTCACTTTTCATCTATAAAAATAAATTTAATTATAAATAGTTAAATTGAACAAGAAGTTTAAAAATTTTAACCAGAAGATTGTAGTGCAGAGAAACATCAGCCCTCTTACAGTGTCCCAACAGTGTTGGATGCAAAAACCATAGATGAAACTCCAGCTATGAAATGGGAAGACAGAAGTCACATAGAGTTGACATGGGCACTAAGCTTGACGAGGAAATAATAATTTCACTGAATTTATAAGCTGTCTATTAAATTCTAGATTTCTTTCCAATTTCAGGGCTATTTGAAGCCACTTGGAATCTGAGAAGGAAACTTTTATTCAAACTTACAATAGGGAGAACATCCCAAGTCCAAAGATCAGATTTTCTCATCAGGATGCTTTCATCTTAAACTTGTGTAGGGAGAAGTAGACAAATTATAGGTAGGTGATGTTATAATTGGGATTGTTTTTATAATCAGAGAGATTTTCAGTCAGTCACCTGAACAGGAAATATTTTTCTCTGTGTCCAACTAACTTGGGGAGAACAAATGGTTCAGCTAAAAATTTATAAAACAAAGAATAGAAGTATAGAGGTGTCTCCATCTGGTCTTAACATTAAAAAAAAAAGGTGTTTATTAGCAAGTTTTATCTAAGTCACAGGCTTCTCTGGTGGCTCAGTTGGCAAAGAATATGCCTGCAATGTGGGAGACCCGGGTTTGATCCCTGGGCCAGGGAAGATCCCCTGGAGAAGGAAATAACAACCCACTCCAGTATTCTTGCCTAGAAAATTCCATGAACAGAGAAGCCTGGTGGGTCATGTGGGGACCCACAGTCCATGAGGTCACAAAGAGTTGGGCACGATTGAGCAACTAACACACACACACACACGCACACACACGCACACATCTTAGTCACAGGGAGAAGTGTAGGTCTTTATAATAACCTATTTCCCTAGGTTACAGAGAGTAGAGATTGTCTTAACCATCCCTGTTTTCCAAGAACACAGGGCTCAACATAAAGTTCAACATTGTCATTCTCAATCTGGTTATTAACTATAACTAAACTGTCTTGTCTCTTGAGAGTTTACCTACTAGGTTAACTGACTTATTCATGCAGTGTTCATTTATTGATGTATTATCCACCAAGGGATTCACATTCTTGTAAAAGGCAATTTTCAGAAAAAGGTAAAATGATGACTCATACAGACATAAAAATGAAGACACTTTAACAATTTCATTCTACTCATTAACTAAAGATGGAACCAGGCAGACATCCTAACCAGTTCAAAAGATAATTCAGAGATTACTCCTGATATTTTTAGATGAAGAATATTGACATTAATAGCAAATTAAAGCAAAACTGCTTTTTCTAAAGGTGGTAGAGGGAAATTAATTTGGATTTATCTTAGGAATTATTTTGCATCATTATTTGTTGCCTATAATCTACAAAATGTTAAACCAGTTCAAATACTATGAAATACAAGAATCATATAGCCTGGATGAGTGTCAGTAGAAAATGCATAATTCTTTGCTGAAGCACAGTTTTTTTCTATATTCCTTTACAGTGAAATCTTAACTGTTTAGTCATTTTTACTAGGTTCTGGGTCTTCCTGTCTCTCACCCTCTTTCATTACCTTTACTGTTGTTACTGACTGAATTGTGTTCTCTCAAAATTCTTACATTTAAATGCTAACCCCTAGTAACTTCAAATTTGGAAATAGGGTTTGCAGATATAATTAGTTAAAATGAGATCATACGGAAGTATGATCCTAATAAAACTGGTGTCCTTAAAAAAAGAGAAAATTTGGACACATGACATGCATGCAGGAAGAACACTTTGTGAAGATGAAGCTGAGTGTCAGGGTGACATTTCCTGAGCTGAGGGACACAGAAGGTTGCCAGCAAAGCACCAAAAGTAGGGGAGAGATGTGAAACAGATTCTCCCCTATAGACCCCAGAAGGAACCAACCTTGCCAGTAAGTTGATCTTGGACTTCTAGCTTCCAGAACTGTAAGACCAAAAAATGTCTATTTTTTTATTGTACCCTGTTTATGGTACTGTGTTACAGCAGATCTTGCAAACTAATATATTTCCTTCCTACTGTGTTCTGTGCTTCTTTCAAGTCACTTTGTTTTTTCTTTTTTGAGAAAACACAGGATGTTTTCTCTGCACAGAACACTTTTATTATTTCCTTCCTGTCTATATTTCTTCCTAGTTACCTAGGCAATCTCTATTTATTCTTCAGATCTCTGCTTCATCCTTTCTTCCTTTGCAAAGTCTTCTTTGTCCCATCTGCACCCTCCCCAAATGTAGAAACACACTGTATCACCTTTCAGACCTATCATAAACAATGATTATTTGTGGTAGTTATGTTCTATAAAGAAGTCGTGAACACTGAATTAGTGAATACTGAACCATTGCCCCTCGGAGAAATACAGGTTTAGGTTCCTGTAAGGGCACTGGTAACATTTTCATTAATCAGCACAAAATCTCTTTTTATGTATGTTTCTGTTTAAAGACACCTTATTCAATATATATTATTGATTCACTAATGTTGAAGTCATGACCAACAGCCCTGTAACTCATGCCTGAGTGGAACTTCAACTATTTTCTCCATAAGGTACATCACAACCAATTTATACTTAGGAACATATGACAGCACTTCGGCACTACATTTGGGGGCCATATTAAATTTCTTTTTGGCCACGCTGCATGGCATGTGGGAACTTAGTTCCTGAACAGGACCAAGCTCCTGCAATGGAAGCACTGAGTCTTAACCACTGGGCTGCCAGGGAAGTCCCTAGGGCCTGCATTTAACAGCAAAGTCACCAATAAAAAATACAAACATGCAAAACAATGTGACACTAAATAGACTGCAAAAAGTTTACTTTACAGTATGAGAGCCGAAGGCAGAGCATTGCTTTGTTTGACCTCAGCAGGGAATGTGTACTCTAGATGACTTAGAGTTTCCCCAATCTTCATGTTTGTGAACAACCATGGAAGTGCCATAAGTATTAATTTGGGAGTTACAAATACATTTTAGTGAGTAGGTAAATCCATGAGTATAGACTATGAACAATGCGGATTAACTGTACTTGTTCAGTTTTCTGCCTTCCCTATGAGACTGTACCTTGGGGACAGCACAAGCAATACCTACCTGTAGCTACTGTATCTCTAGTGCTAGCCCTGGATGGATAGCCGATGCTCAGTAAATATTTGTTGACTGAGAGAATGACATATGAGATTGACACTTAATATATAATATGAGTTTGTCACTTCTCTGCTCAAAACCCTTAATGCCTAATCACACCTGGTGGAATAAAAATCAGGTCTCTTGACTAGCTAGAGCTGCTTTATCTTTCAGATTTTTCCTTCAGCCTCCTTCTGGTATGTTATTTTCTACTGCTTCCCAAGATGGACACTCTGTCTAGGTTCCAGCCAACTACAGTCTTCTTGCAACCTGTGTTTCCCCACCTACGTGTTGCTTATGCTATACCTTCTCCCTAAAAAGTCACCTCTTCCTTCTGTGAAATAAAATTCATATTTTATGGCAAGACAAGAAAAAAAATTAATCATAAAAGACTTTCTTTGCCCCACTCTTTTCCCTCCACTGTGTGCTGTGTTATGAGTGTTTCAATATTTACTAATTCAGTGTACTGTGATTTTATAGACTGTAAATGCCATGTGCAACAAGAATCAATTCTACCACTACTGGGTGGAGATAAAGGTAAAATCTGAATACAGAATAAGAGAAAAGATATTATTCAGAATTAGTATGTTCAAACAAACATTGAGAGACAAAACAGAAAATAAGTTCACAAAACAACTAAAACTTAGCTCCAATTTTAAACAGACCATGAGGTTCTGGAAAGCCTCTCTTTCCTCTTAATGCCTGTGAAGGACCCTGGTATAGAATATCACTTCTGTGTTGCAAACTTGAGAGCTTCTGAGTATAATCTGAAACTGGCTCCATATGCAGAGGACAAAGAGAGACCAGAGACAACTCTTGGTAGGTGGTGCTGTTAATATAGGGAAACTCACCCAGGAGTGGATCCGGTCCACATAACAGCATCTTAAGAGTTGATAGAGAAGCATTAACGGGGTTCAGTCATGTACACATCCAATGTGGCCTCAACAACAGGTTGCTCTTTCAATACTCCATCCTTAAACACAGCTTCCACTGCGGGAACTATGGGCAGAGCATACATTCCAAGGACAGTAGAGGGATGAAGACCTTCTGATTCTCCAGGTCCAGCTTGAGGATTGGCCAGTGGTCAAGTCCTCTCCTAAACTTCTCCAACAGTCTTTAAGACAGAAAGAGGGATAATGTTTCACCTTTGTCCTGTAGGTAGAGTAGGTTTCTCTGAGACGATGAAGGTCTAAGTATTTTAGTTCTCACATTCTCTCATTTAGTCTTTCTCTGTCTATTCCCTCATCAAATCCCATTGCTATCCTAAGCATTCCTCCCTGAAAAGATTGTTAGCTTTTGTAACTCTCACACTAATGCACAGCTCAAACCCAAGCAGACCCTCAAGTGAACAATTCTCCTTTTCTTTCCTCTTTTTCATTCTTTTCCTTCCTTTTTTCCTTTTTGTATTTTTAAGGTCTCTGCCATTCTTTCCCTGTGCATTTGAAGAATCTGGGTAGGTAGCAAAGTGACTTAAAAGACTCCAGGGATCTTGAGGAGTTAGTTGTGTCACTAATGACTGCCTACAGACTCAGGCTCTGATTGCTTTTTTTCTTTTTGTCTCAGAGAAGCAAGTCTGATCGCAAGTCAACAACCTTTCTGGGATTAAATATTCATGCACAAACAAAAATGCATACAATCAAAGCAATAAGAAGTGTCAAAAATAACAGCAGCATTCTCTGTCCTTCAAAGCATATAGAATCACAAGGAAATAATTAACATAGAGCAGGATTACACATCAAACATAATGTGGGCTGAGGTTGCACTCAGAGTAATGGATTTTCTAAAAACAATGGATTCTTGGAGATGCCTGAAGTCATTATCATCCCACAGTTTCTTATAGAACAAGCGAAATAAAGCTCTTTGTGTCCTATGATATTAGAAGACAGGTTGCACAATGACATAGGAAACACACTCTGAGGGATGATGCCGGGGTGACACCACATGCAGACAAGGAACACTGTTCTCTGGTGAGACTGGAGAGGCCAGTGTCTGATACAATGCTTTCTGCAGTTCTTGGCACATTTTTAGCACTAAGTAAAAATTTGTTAAATTAATGGATGACCTGAAAAGATGCTGAGTGGGCCAAAATTTCCTCCCTCCATGGAATTGATCTGTAGTGAGTCAAGATGTTTACCTGAGAGTATAATCTATAGAGAGGTGGAGGGAATCAATGGCAGTGCTAAATAACAGCAAGGATGCTAAAAGGACTGTCATTAATAATTTTTTTCCTCTTACAAAAAATAAATTTAGGAATTATTCTGGAATATTCCTTCACAGTTTGGTAAAAGTATCATGTGTTTTGAAGTTGAACACATCTGGTTCTGCCATTTATTAGCTGTTAATTTTACATAAATTACCTAACATACATTACAGTTACTTTTCTGTAAAATAGGATAACAGCACCTACTTCACTATGTTCTGAAATAACAGCACCTACTTCAGTATTATACTGATGTAATGGGCTATCTGACAGATAATAGTTTTCAAGTGCTAGATTCTTTCCTACTTCTCTTATTCAACATCTGTTCTGTGCCAGGAACTAGAGTACAGGGGTAAATAAAATTGACAGAAATCTTTCCCTTGGAGAGCTTGTAGCCTAATGGAAAGGACAGCCATCAATTAAATAATTATTATAAAGACTATTGAAAATACTATGGAAGAAGAATACAGGAGGAATGGATTTTTGAGTGAGATGACTTACTCTAGTGCTGGGAGGGAGGGTGGGGTCAGAGGAGGCTTCTCAGAGGTAGAAATCTCAGGCCTGCAATACATAAATCTAATCTTTTTTGTTTGTTTGTTTGTTTTTCTGGCAAAGGTAAGGGAGCATACTGGAGACTCTTTTGGGGTCTAGAACATGTTATAAAAGCCCAGAGTCCATGGGGCTTAGAGTTTAAAAATCTCTAAAAATCTTAAATCAAGAGATTATTAATAACAGCAGATAGTTCTCAAAGTTTTAAAGCTCTTCTTTCCAAGGTCTGAGTACTAGAGATCACTCCTCTTATTGAATGAAGGGGTTGAGGAGGCACAAAGAGTTTAACCCAGAAGCATGTTCCTTGGGAGGGACCTGATTGTGCTTTCTGGGGGAAATATGACCCCATTTTTCTCTTACAACTGCAATTTTTGACAATAATATTATTCAACTATCAGCATTTTTTTTTTCTCATGACACTTAAAGGAGCTTCTTTAATTACAGAGTAGGAGGAGCACACACACAAAGTATACTTTTATTATTTTTCAGAAAATGCATTCTTTTGATCTGTTCTATTTTGTAGCTGATAGAACTTACTTTTTTCAATGGAACCACCCACTTTGTAGGTTCCTACTCCAAGATCACTAGGAGACAGTCTCAAGTTCACCTTTTTCAACACTGTCACTTGACAAATGACTATAGGTCTTGGCTTATGATGTAGGATTTTTCAAGTTTCCTGATAATGTAGTCTGTTCTATCATGCGATTAGGTTCTAAAATCCCTAGTTACTAGAAAACTTGTAAAGGCAATTTTTAATTGGAGAAAAAGCAGTTTTGAGATTATTTTAATCTCACAATATCACAGTTATTTTATCTTGATGGAAGGCTAATAATAGATGGTAAATATTTTAAGCTATGAGTAAATTTTTTTATTACAAGCTAAAGAGAATGAAGTGGGTGACAGAAACTGACAAATATAAGCCTGATAATCACTACATAAGTCCTGGGCAACTTGAGGGAACAGATTATTATCAACAAATTTCTCAACCAACATTAAAGTTTGTATTTGGAATAAACATTAAATTGAAAAAAAATGGCAAAGGAAACAAAATAAAAACTGCAAATACAAAGATGAGTTAATTAAATTAAAATTGGATATGAGACCAAATATTCAATGAAGTAGCCTACCACATAAAGAAAACATTTATGCAAAAAATTATTTTCCTACAGACACACAGTAGTCTGTAAAACTGAGAATTTTTGCAATGCAAGAAATATGTTCTATAACTTTCAGTGTCCTATATTGAGTTCTAAAAGATCACATGGGAAAGAAGGCATCACTTCTTTCCTTTTAGAAAAAGATACCCAAGGCTTTCATTTCCCATGGTCTTGCTAACTGGAGTCTGATACTCACATCTATTAACCACATCTTCTCAATCTATGGTTGGTCCAGGAAAGACATTGCCAGTTTTGATTTCTGTGACTTTTCCAATGCTTCTGTGACCTACCATTATCTTCCTCACTTGCAGATTAGTTTTCCTTGTTGCATTATCGTCTTTGACAATTACAGTACAGTCTTCTAAGATTCTCACATAATACATTTTTAATATTATTGTAAACATTTTTTCTTGATTATTACCTTTAAAACATTAACATAAGTCTATCCAGGACCCTATGAATGAATATCTTACAACTAAGTATTGATATTTCATTTTTATGCCTTTATCTGTGGTGTGTCTGTAACTGTATTGGAACTTTAAATGTTATGAGCTAATGAGAAAAGAACGGATAGACTTAAGACAAAAAAAAGTACTTTTGGGGTCAAATGAAGGCCAGATACTCTCATGGTACTTAGACTAATAGAGTTCATAGTTATTTGAATAGAAAAAGAGGCAAGAAAATGGAATTGCCATAAAAGGGCAGTATCAGTTGAGTTCAGTTCATTTCGGTCACTCAGTAGTGTCCAACTCTTTGTGACCCCCTGGACTGCAGCATATCAGCCCTCCCTGTTCATCACCAACTTCCAGAGTTTACTCAAACTCATGTCCATTGAGTCCATGATGCCATCCAACCATCTCATCCTCTGTTGTCCCCTTCTCCTTCTACCCTCAATCTTTCCCAGCATCAGGGTCTTTTCAAATGAGTCAGTTCTTCGCATTAGGTGGCCAAAGGATTGGAGTTTCAGCTTCAGCATCAGTCCTGCCAGTGAATATTCAGGACTGATTTCCTTTAGGATGGACTGGTTGGATCTCCTTGCAGTCCAAGGGTCTCTCAAGAGTCTTCTCCAACACCACAGTTCAAAAGCATCAGTTCTTCGGTGCTCAGCTTTCTTTATAGTCCAACTCTCACATCCATATGTGACTACCGGAAGAACCACAGCCTTGACTAGATGGACCTTTGTTGGCAAAGTAGTGTCTCTGCTTTTTAATACAGAGGTCTTGAATTTCAAAGAACCAGTTCTGTAAGAGTAGTCAATTCCATATTCCTGCTGTAGGCAATAGGGTTTCAGCAAAAAGGCTATGTACTGCATTAAGGTTGTTAATTTGAAGTTTTTATATCTAATTTGTAAACTTGCTTTTTAAAATTTTATAAGAAATATATTGGTGTATATATGAAGTTTACACAGGTTTATACATTAAATAATATTGTAATAAAAGCAATTTAAGTCAGCAGAAAATTTAGTTCTTTACAAATTGTCAATATTTTATTCAAGTTTGAGCAATCTATTTCACCTTATACCTGACACCCACAGCTGGAATTATCCCATAGACAGGGGACTTGTAACTGTTTGTTTTACCGTTGGGAGCTCTGTTGATCAGAAAGTTCAAGTTTCATTACTTAAAATTACATTTCCTGTCAGTTCCAACCATTGGTAGTAGTTATGTTAATACTTCGGAACAAGTCAAGTCTGCTTTTTGTTGGAACTGTACCTTATAAGAGACTAATTTATGTTTTTCCCTACTGTTGCTTCCACAAATGTTTTTAAAAACTTAACTTTGGACAAAACATTGTACATTAGTCATTTTTTGGCTTTCCAAGTTAAATGGCTACAAGCCTTGCAATCTTTCCTTGAAAACTTTTTCTTCTCCCCTCAATTATAATAACTTATACTCTTGCATTATCTCTTTTACAATATGACACCTAAAAATAAACACGTAGAGATTTTTAGTCAATATCACTAACAATGAAGAAGTGAAGTGAAGTTGCTCAGGCCTGTCCGACTCTTTGCGACCCCATGGACTGTAGCCTACCAGGCTCCTCCGTCCCTGGGATTCTCCAGGCAGGAATACTGGAGTGGGTTGTCATTTCCTTCTCCAGGAGATCTTCCCAACCCAGGGATCGAAACCGGGTCTCCCGTATTGCAGGCAGACGCTTTACCATCTGAGCCATAAGGGAAGCTCACCACTAACAATAATGAATAGCAATTATTACAGTCAACAATATATTAGGCATCAAGTGCTTACTCAGTCATTTCTCACTCTTCCAGACCCCATGGACTGTAGCCTACGAGGGTCCTCTGTCCATGGAATTTCCCAGGCAAGAATACTGGAGTGGGTTGCCATTTCCTTCTCCAGGGGATCTTCTCAAACCAGGGATCCAACTGGGTCTCCTGCATCGCAGGCGGATTCTTTAGCGTAATCTGACCAACCAGAGAAGTCTATTAGGCACCAAGGGACACACTGCTCTTGCCAAGAGCTTTGGTTCTAGTTGGAAGTGATTACAGTTCCATTACAGTTTTATATACTAAAAATTACAGTTTTATATACTAAAAATAAACATTGTAGGAGTTTAGAGGTCAGAATTCTGAGTCCTAGACTTGTTATTGGATGTTTCTAGGTTCCATAGGTCTTCAAGTGTACATTGGGTCTGAGAACATCCAGCGGTAAACAAGCACACAAACACTCTAATCAAAATAGCGTAAAGCCAGATTTCCTTGATCTTTGCTTAGTTCTTTCTCCACTCTTTAGAACAGAAAGAGGAAATCTTTGCTTGAGAGAGCAAATACGTGATTAAGCTACAGGTTTTGGAACGGCCACTGAAATTTACACTTGGTAAATCTCTAATCCTTGTGCTTATTCCTTGGTTGACCTCCAGGCAATGAAAGTTGTTACACTTCTTTTTGAGTTGAATTTCCTTTTGGTCTGACTTCAGAATAGATCCGAATCAAAAGACAGTTTCTTACTTTCTTAAAACAAAAAAATCGAAAACAAAACCGCGGGAATACCGGAAGTCTGGAATGTAACCGAGTACACTGCGTTTCCGGAATCCTGCTTGCACTCAAGCAAGATGGCTGCTCCCTTTGCACATGCGCAGGAGGACGCATGGGCGGGGCGTGCAGTTCCGCCGCAAACGGTCGCGCTCGGGCCAGGGATTGGCGGCGCCAGGGCCGAGAGGCGGAACCGGAAGCGCCTGTGTTGTGCTGTTCTGCGAGTTCAGCCCCAGCCTCTTCCCAGCGCCGTGCTCTCGGCCTTAGGTGTACCTGTTACTTGGTGGTCCCATGGGGGAAGCGGAGAAGTTTCATTATGTCTACAGCTGTGACCTGGACATCAACGTGCAGCTTAAAATGTGAGAGAGTCCGGGGACGGGGATGGGGATTGCCGAGGCTGAGGCCGGGCGGCAAGGGCCTGCGGGTTGGGGAGAGAAGATGGTTCTTAGCTTGGGGGTCGGCCTGGCCACGGCCGAGAGGGTTGCAGCCGGGAAAGCGGAGGTGGACTGGAGGTCGGAGAGGGGCCGTGCGGGAAGACCGAGGGCGCGATCTCGTGAGAAAGACAGCGGTAGGAGTAAGTCCGTAAATTCCGGAGGGTTTGTTTTCCATAAAGCGTTTGCTATTCACAGCAACCTTTTGTGGGATTATTACTGTCTCATGTTACAGAGAAATCAAGTCTTGGTTAAATCGTCGTCCTGCCGTTATAACTGGAAGATATTACTTTAAAACGGGACTGGAAGGTGGAATGGAGACTGAAGAAATTACGGAGGGGCAGATAAAGTAGCTGAGAATTGGATATAGTACTAAAAACATGAGAGGTGAGAGAGGCTTAGATTGAATCTTAGGAACAGTCAGTTATTATTGTTCAGCTACTGAAGCTGGAAGTCAGTCAAAGGTGAGGAGGGTTCCGGTTGTAAAGGGACCAGAATATATGAGAAGAGATCTTCGCAGGAAAGTCTTGAGGCATCACAGTTGAAGTCCAGGACATGACGTCTTGAGACCGCACTAATGGAACCGAGATGGGGAACAGCTAGGACCAAGTTGGAAATTATGTCCATTAGCAGTCTCTTAGATACATTTTCACGTGTGAAAACGATCGTGAATTATCACAAGTTATTTATCTAACATCATCCACCATATTTTAGTCAGTATTTAACAAATGTACTTTGGGCAAAGGGCTGCACACTTATATTTTCTCAGTTGTTAGATGCTCCCTTGAATGATTGTTTCTGAAAGTTACTTCAGACTCTGATAAGTCCTTTACTTTTGATTTTGTGGTGGCAGTAAGAATAATATATCAACAACCAAACTGCACCTTTGTAATGCTTGACACACCCATTTAAAGTAGTTTTTACAGATAGATGCTTATATAGGACCTGTGTTGCCATCATCTGGTAAAGGACTTTCCTTCAGTCCCATTCGTCTCAGTGTTTCTTGGGTATATGAATGCATTTTTTATTTGTTTGAAACTTTTGGACATTAAAAGGAAAAATGAAAAAAAAAAAAAAAAAAAACGGGTCCTTTATTAACAGATGCATTGAGTATTTTGAAGAAAATTTAGTCCTAACCACCTTTTATTTTCTGAGACTGATTTTGGAGACGACAGGAAGTATCAATTTAGGATCATAAAATCAAAGAGTAGTAAATTTTAAAATTTTGTTTTCCCCAGGTCTTTTCATCTCTTTCTATCATTTTAATAATTTGCACTTTGATGTCCCGTTTCTCAGTGCCATAGTTGAATATCGAACTGCCCACAAGACATGGTCATTTTGGGTGTTCCAAAACACATTAGAAGTAACTTGTTCACAACGGAGCACATCATTAGCCTGCCCTTTTAATGTTAATCTTCTCTCACTCTATTTTGGTGACTGTTAGCATTATTCACTGAATTGGTTAAGATAGAAAATGAGTCTTAAGGAGTCATACAGACACCCGTCTCTCACCTCTGTTTCATCATTCACAAGTTGCCTTGAATCTACCTGCTCAGTATCTTTGATCCATGTCCCCTAGAAAGCCCACTGCCCTAGTCTTAATCTGTCTTTTTCCTTTTAATTTTGATAAAAAGTCTTCCAACTGACCTTACTTTCAATCCCATCTCTCCATTACATTCTTACACTCCTGCCAAAGTATCATGAACACAAATGTGATCATAGTACTCTCACTTCAAATTGTTCAATGAACAGATTTTTGAATATTCATTTTGTTACACACACTGCACTGAATGTGGTGGCTACTTTTTAGCTTCATTGTCCTCCTCCCCTTGATTCTCATCTCTAGCTTCTTCTCCACATGAGCTTTATGCTTTAGCTGTACCAACTTGTAGTTCCCCAGACACACAGTCTTACCTTTTTGCCATATATGGTGTACTTTAACTCTGGGATGACTTCCTGCCTGTAGCTTTTCATCTCCTGTGTATTGTTCAAGCTCATTTCAGGCAGCCCCTGCCTCCAAGGTGTTCCTGAGACTTTTTGATGTATTTTTCTGTAATCGGAAAACTACTGGCTTTGGCCTCCTCTGTTCTGGTTTTTATTGTCTGCTCTGTTACTTGTTTTGTGATCCTCAATAATAAATTCTATCTCTGAGTCTCTGCTTCATGATTTATAAAATGGTAAGATGGTGGGAAGTAAGTAGGAAAGTCTCTCTAAAATGCCTGGCACAGTATATGATGTAATCTTAATTTCAAAGCAATGTTCCTATCTCTTTTATAATCTTACACATATTTTTTTATGACTTAAAACACTGTATTTCTTAATTTAAAAAATGGACTAGATAATACATCTACATAGTAAAAAAATAAATAAATTGAAAGTATAAAAAAATATACAGTAAGTTTTCTCCCCAGAGCAAGGATGTAATATTTTCTTGTAACACTGTATTGTTTATCTTGTCTTTGATTGCTGGGCCTTTATGCTGAGTACAATAAATGTTGTTGAAAGAATATGGGAATAAGTGGTCAACTTGAAATTAAAAAAAATTAGTGCTTGGAGAGCTGGTGACATCTCAAAGATAGATCTAACAGTTGATGACAGGGTTTAAAATTAAGAAGCCTGAAATAGAGAAGTACGTTGATGAAAATAGGAATGATCTTTGGTATGCTAGGATTTTAAGAGACCTTTAGACTTTAGTTTTATCTATAGGAAAATGTTGAGGTAGCATAAGTTTACTAGGACATAACCATAAAGTCTTCTTAGTATTTTTTAGGTTTGTTTTAAAAAAATGTGTCTAAATGTTATTTTATGCTTTCAGAGGAAGTTTGGAAGGGAAGAGAGAACAAAAGAGTTACAAAGCTGTTCTAGAAGACCCGATGTTGAAGTTTTCAGGACTGTATCAAGAAACATGTTCAGACCTCTATGTTACTTGCCAAGTTTTTGCAGAAGGGAAGCCTTTGGCTTTGCCAGTAAGAACCTCCTACAAGGCGTTTAGTACAAGATGGAAGTAAGTTGTTTTCTTGCATATGGTGGGTTCCTAACTATTCTCCAGTTTTTTTTATGGATATTTAAAGTATTATTTGGAAGGGATACCAAAGGAATTAAAATTATTTAGTACCTATAACCGTAGATCAAGTAGGAACCTACTCAGATAAAGTTGTTACACATAGCAGTATTATAACTAATTGAGGTGGAAGTGAGTTTATGTTTGTATTGAGTACATTGAAATATTTTTGTATGAATAAGAACTTGATTGATTCACAGAATGACCCAAACCAAAAACACATCTCTACATTTGTTCCCATTCTATGCCCTTGAACACAGAAATACTACTGGATAGTCAGATGTTTCAACTGATGCTTGAAATTCAGATCTTTAGAGAGAGAGAGAGAGATGTATTGTCATCTGGATCAGATGTTTATCTTAAATAACTTTATTTTTAAAAGTTCTTGGTTTATTAATCATGATATATTAGCAGGCCATTGTTGGTATTGAAGGTAAATATAGTGAATATGAAGTTCCTGTTTTTCTTGTAGGTCCTTAATAAAATCTCTTGACACTTCTTTTTTGATAGAGTGATGGTGTAGTTTTAATGTTTGATCCATGAGTCTTATTCAGTACCTTGGTAGGCTTGGTACAGGATAAGCAGGTTGTGTGCCTCTCTAGGAAGGAATTTATACCTTTAGTATTCATGGAGGACAGGGGATGGCCACCTGGACTCTCAAGCTGTGCTGTTGAGGGTGCAGCCCTCTCCCCACTTCTTTTTTTTAACCAAATGTGGCCTGGCAGACTGGGAAAAATTTTCTGAAGAGTTCAGAAATCTAAGCTCTGATGATCTGTCTGCATGGAAACTAACTATTTTCATGATGTGTTTTTTTTTTTTTTAGTAGTCTTTTTTGTGGCTGCACGCACGCACACACATACACACACGCACGCACAAATATGTGAATGCATTTGTACTTGTTACTCTGGAAAATTTCAGACCTGTAGAAGTAGAGAATAATGTAATGAACTTCCAGCGCCCTGTCTCCTAGCTTCGTTAATTATTACCTCAAGGCCACTGTTTTTATTTCACTGTTATTTTGAAGCAAATTCCATTATTGTATCATCTCAAATATTTCTGTGTGTCTCTAACATAGCTACAGTACCATTATTGCACCTAAAGCAATCCACCCAAACTCCTAAATTGTATCAGAGGTTCTTAAATTGGAATCACGAAATCTACAAAACTTTGAAATTCTATGCAGAGTGTTTTGTGTCTTATGTGTTTTTACAGGGACAGCTCAAAGCTTTTATTAGACTTTTTGAGGTGGCTTGTGACCCCAAAAAGACTTACAACCAGAAATTTGGGTCTATAAAGTCAACATTTATGGTGAATTCCACTTTTTTGAGGAAAATTGTATGATGGTTCTGTACCATGCCTCGGCAATAAAAAAAATTAGAGCAAAAGCAAATTCCCAGTTATAAGGAAGTTAGCATCTTTCTCCTCTTCCTTCCATTTACCAACTCCTCTGTGCATTGTTTATATATTATGCATTTGTGCATTGTTTATATATTATGCATTTTCAAGGATTTAAAAACTTTCATATTTTCTCTTTCACATTGGAGATTTTTAATTTATATTTTTTAAATTGTGAGGCTAAGAAGGTACTCTAAAATACCTAGAATGGCTTTTTATATTATTATTATTAAAAGGCTTAAAACAGTTGTGAAGAAAATAGATTGAGAAAATACCTCATTTTGGGTAGTGAGGCTTTTGTTTTCTTTTAAATATACATATACTTTGGGCTTAGGGGAAGCACTTGCAGATTTTGTGCATCCTGCTCTTTAGTATTTAACAGTTGAATTTTTTTACCAATTCATCAGTACAAAAACTGTACTTCTAAAATAAATAAAGGCAAACTTTATACAGCCATTGTTTTCTATAAGCACTTACTTAAAAGAAGAATTACGTATTCTGTGGGGAAAATAAATTATATTATGAAAGAATCTCTTGCTATCTTAATTTTTGCATTTCCTTAGTTGAGAAAGTAATTTTGGGTAGGATGAAATTCTAAGTTGTCTAAATCTGATTTCAGAGTTTTCTAATAGTGAGTCATACGAGTTCAAATAATGAAGAATTCATTTAAAATTGATTAAGTCTCGTCTATCATATTCTGTTCTGTCTTGTCCGATAATAAAAGAGCCCATAGTGAGGGAACCTGTACTTCCTTTACACTTAGGGTAAAATCATCAATTTTAGGCATGAAATGCTGCAAATGTTTATGTTACATATATATGAAATATATGAATATTATTTTGCATTGCCAGTGGTTTAAACTTTTTTAAAAATTTATATTCTGTTTTGTCATGTGGAAGATTTGAAATAGTTTTATATATAGACCTACAATTTTAAAATTAGAAAGTTAGGATTTTGGAGTGTGTTAATCAGACTAGAGAATTAGTACAGTGATGTATGGGAGTGGGGTTAATGATAGGACATTAGATCATCCAGAATAGGGCTTTGAATCTGGGAACATTTGCAAGTTGCCAGATGAATTTAGGCCTAATTAGAGTTGGGACGTCCCCCTGGTGGCTCAGATGAGAAAGGATCTGCCTGCAGTGCATAAGACCTGAGTTTGATCCCTGGGTTGGGAAGATCCCCTGGAGAAGGAAATGACAACCCACTCCAGTATTCTTGCCTGGAAGATTCCATGGACAGAGCAGCCTGGCAGGCTACAGTCCATGGAGTCTCAAGAGTCGGACCTGACTTAGTGACTAAATCACCACAACCAGAGCTGGGGCAGGAGGAAGGGATGATGCCTGGGAAGGGAGAGAACAAAATTTTGAATACACAGCTCCTTAATGTCTCACCAAATCTTTCCATAATTTCTGGACTATCTTGAGCAGTTTTCAAACTATTTTTTAGCTGCAGATTCATTCTTTAAAAGAAATCTTCTGTAGAAGCTCAGTATGCAAAACAGGTTAAAGTGTTTTTGCTTTAATTTAAAGAGGTGTGAGGACCTGGAGTTGGATGGATCAAGGTTTGAGGCAAATGATTACTTGCTCTTAAGTGTTATTTCCTGGGCTTCCCTTGTGGCTCAGCTGGTAAGAATCTGCTTGCCATGTGGGAGACCTGCTGTTCGATCCCTGGGTAGGAAAGATCCCCTGGAGAAGGGAAAGGCTATACATGCCAGTATTCTGGCCTGGAGAATTCCATGGACTGTATATAAGCCCATGGGGTTGCAAAGAGTTTGACTTGACTGAGCAACTTTATCTATTTTCTCCTAGTCAAAGGACAGAACATAGAGGTGAGTATTTTTACAGCTCATTTTTGGATAGTGTCACTGACTTTTCTTTTTAACTTTAGCCTGTGTAAACTAATCTCTGTGGTTTGTTCGTTGGCATAAGGTAACACTGCTTATAATTTACCTTTTCAGTCTGGCCCATCATGTGAATAGTAAATAAATAAATTCATTTACTTTTTTAAGTTTATCTGAAGTGAAGAAAGGCTTTTTAAAGCATGTGTTTTATGTTTTTAAGAACTTTGTAGAAGAAAAAGATTTAAGGTCGTTTAGCGTTTCCTTTAAATTAGTAGCCATCTCTAATTTTTCTATAATATAGTGGATGTAAATGTTTTATTCTTTAAATTTATGAAAATTCTGTTTAGATTCTTACTGATGCGGGTGTATCTGACCTAAACTCCGATATGCCCTTTGAGAATAATTTTGAGTAAACAGAAGAACCAATTCTGTGTGTCTGCTGGATATTACTTTGTGTGTTTGCATGGTTTTCTTTGGGGATTTTGAAAGCCATCTGTTGTTTAAGGGAGTGGGAATGATCAGATAAATCAAGTATTAAGTTTGAATGCAGAAGAAAATTTGCAGAGGTGAATAGAGAATGAAAAAAAAAAAAATGGGAGAGCTGTGCTGTCATTACTGTTAGTAAGAACAAACATTCCTTAGTGAAAGCATATGTACAAATATGCTTTGAAAGCATTAAAAAACAATAGTTAAACATTATTGATATTAATAAATAACGTGAGTGAAAGAAAAATCTCACCTAAAAAATTGTCATATGTTTGTCCAGAGCAGTCTAGTAACTTCTTCATGTTACAAAGTTACTGGATGGTCTCCTTTGACCTCTTTGAATTTTTGGTGGTTTCTTCTGCTTTATTGAGATACTGCTGTATATTATAGGACTGTATATAGCATATTTTGAGTATAACATGAATAATTCTAATTTCTTTCTTTTCTTGATAAAAAGCTGTTCTGGAGGATACTTACATTAAAAAAAAATCATGGTTTGGTTGAAAACAAGTTTGGTTCTAACAGGTTTAAGTGTTTTCCCAGGTGTTTATTTGTTGTTGTTTTTGTCACTAAGTTATGTCCAACTCTTTGCAACCCCGTGGACTATAGCTGGCAGACTCCTCTGTCTGTGGGATTCCCCAGGCAAGAATATTGGAGTGGATTACCATTTCCTTCTCCAGGAGATCTGCCTGACCTAGGGATCAAACCCATGTCTCCTGCTTAACGGTGGATTCTTTACCACTGAGTCACCAGGGAACTGTTATTATAGCCTTGTGTCTTAGTCATATTGTCTCTTCCTCCTTTTTTTAAAATTGAAGTGTGATTGATATTCAGCAAAGTGATTCTATCATACATACACATATGTATATATCTGTATTATTTTTTAATCCTTTTCCATTATAGTTTAGTATGAGATATTGATTATAGTACTCAGTGCTATATAGTAAATTTTTGATGTCTGAGTTTCTTGATTAAAGGACTTAGCAGCATTATTTTTCATGAATTTTGTCTTACAAAAATTTTTTCACGTGTTCTGTAGGCATACCTTGAAGATACTGCAGGTTTGAGTTTAGATCACCACCATAAAGCAAATGTTGTAGTAATTTTTTTGGTTTTTCAATGCATATAAAAATGGCCTTTATACTATCCTATTAGTCTCTTTGGTATGCAATAACATTGTGTCTAAAAACACAATATATGTGCCTTAATTAAAAATGACTTTATTGCTAAAAACTTCCTGTGATCTGAGCCTTCGGTGAGTCATAGTAGTAACATCAAAGATCACAACAGATCACCATAAAAACAATAATGAAAAAGTTTGCAATATTGCAAGAATTAACCAAAATACGACACAGAAACACAAAATGAGCAAATGCTGTTGTTGGAAAAATGGTGCCCATGACTTGCTAGATGCAGGGTTGTCATAAACCTCAACTTGTAAAATATGCAGAATCTGCAAAGTCCAATAAAGTGAAGTGAAGTAAAATACAGATTTTTCTGTATTTGAAGTTGAACTTGCCTAGAGCAAAATTGAGGTTAAGTGCCATGTTAGTTTTTGTACTACTAACTAATCTTTGGTACATTTTCTCTGAATCAAATTTCTTGTATGATTTGTTAATTTAGAAGAAAGTTATACACATATGTCTGTGTTGATTTTCTGTCCTTAGCTTTATGTTTTTGTTTACCTTATTTTCATAGCTGGAATGAATGGCTAAAACTGCCTGTGAAATACCCTGACCTGCCCAGGAATGCCCAGGTGGCCCTGACAATATGGGATGTGTATGGACCAGGAAAAGCGGTGCCTGTGGGAGGGACAACAGTTTCACTGTTTGGAAAATACGGGTAAGCATTTTCTTCTCCTAATGGGAATGCTGTGATTTTTGGTAGGAAATAGTCATTGAAAGCTGGAACCTTATTTTTAGGGGCAGGGGGGAAGACAATTTGGCATATACTGTAACTGCTTTATTATAGGGTTTTTCTACTTTGTCATAATAATGAGAAAGAGAACATTTAACGGGATTAAAAAGCACTAATACACTATTTTGCCATGCTGCTGCTGCTGCTAAGTCGCTTCAGTCATGTCCAGCTGGGTGCAACCCCATAGACGGCAGTCCATCAAGCTCCCCCGTCCCTGGGATTCTCCAGGCAAGAACACTGGAGTGGGTTGCCATTTCCTTCTCCAATGCATGAAAGTGAAAAGTGAAAGTGACATCGCTCAGTCTGTGCGACTCTTAGCGACCCCATGGACTGCAGCCTACCAGGCTCCTCCATCCATGGGATTCTCCAGGCAAGGGTGCTGGAGTGGGGTGCCATTGCCTTCTCCGATTTTGCTATAATGGTAATGATTAAGATAGACAAGTTAAATTTGGTTTTAAAAATTTACAGGTAATATTGATAGAGGTTTATTATGGGGGGGAAAAAACCAGAACAAAACCAAAAACATGATAGTCCTGAAGGGTGTAATTTCTCTATACCTTTTCTCCTGAACAGAGAGATGACTCTTCATCTTAAGAAAATGGTTGACATTCTGTTCTTTCTATGAATTAGTACCTTGTTAACCTGCAAAGGTGATGATTATTTGTTTTGTTTTTTTTTTAGTTTTGGTCTTAAGTTTTATTATGACTTTTAAATAGTTTTGAAGTGTTTCAACCCATTGCTCTTTTTATTCTTTATAGTTCTCAAAAAAATTCCCATTTTTGGTCATTAGGAGCCCCTTCAAATTGATCCTATATCTTCGCCAGCAGTTATTGGTAGCTTCTTTACTTTCTGGTAGTCAAACTATTACAGGCTCATTGGGCAATTTTTTGCCCCAGACCTGGAGTCTGAAAGAAGTTCTAGTCCCTTTTGGTATGAAATAATAGAGATCATAATCTAGATATTATCAAACTTCTTAATTTTTGCCTATTTTTACATCATAAAATACGAGCAAAGGTGATCATATTATGATATTTTCATTTACTCTTTGTGTTTATGTTTCTGTGAATTGCATTTTCATATCCTTTGCCCATTTTTTAAAATTGAGGTATAATTCACACTCCATAAAATTCTTTGCCTTTTTTTAAGTTGTCATTTTTCTTCTTAATGTGTATGAAGTCTTTGTAGATTAATGAAATTAGCCCTTTGTGCGTTACATGTTACAAATATTGTTTTTCCTGCTTGACATTTTGAATTGTCACATATTTGTTTATTGCTTATTCAGTTGCAATTCATGAATCTTAAATTATGATACTGAATTTAGGAGCTTTTTATAAGCTGATGGTAGTTAGGAAGGCAGACTGTAGAACTAGATTGTCTGAGTTCAAAACCTGGCTCTTTTGCTTCTTAGATTCTCTGGTAGCTCAGTGGGAAAGAATCCACCTACCAATGCAGGAGACTTGGGTTCGATCCCTGAGTCAGAACATCTTCTGGAGAAGGAAATGGCAACCCACTCCAGTATTCTTGCATGGGAAATCCCGTGGACAGAGGAGTCTCGTGGGCTGCAGTCCATGGGGTCGCAAAAGAGTTGGACATGACTTTGAAACTAAACAACAATACCACCTTAACACTATACATAATTTTGCTTATTATTTGTGTACCCTTGGGCAAGTTATTTAATCTATGTCTCAATTTCCTTTTCTGTAAAATGAAATCATAGTAATAGTATTTACCTCACAGAATAGTTTATGATGATAAATTTCTAAAGACAGTAATATGCTTAAGAAGTACTAAGTAAATATTAGCTGTCATTATTTCTGAACTATTCTTGTTAGTTTTGAATACTATTAATTATAAAATGTTTTAATGTTGGAGAGGGATAATCTTCAGTAATAGTCATTTCAGAATTTCTCTGAATATTCTCTGTATTGATACATTTTAATATTTACTTAATTTTGAAAGGAAAACTCACTGTTATTTTGTTGGGAAACTGATTGAATTAATATGTGAATTACAGGGAAAAATTGATAATCTTATAATACTGAATTTCTCTATTCAGAAATAAGGTGTCTCAGAAAAATTTCATCTCAGGAATAAAATTTAGATGTAATTCCATTTAGAATAGCTTGATTCCTTAGTAATGTGTAGGTATCTTAGTTTAATGTACCTATTAAAGAATTATTTATCATTGAAATCCATGTAGAAACAGTACTTTAGACATAGCATGATATATTGTGGCCTCCAGTTTTAAACATAGTTTTTGATAAAATGACATGTTATAGTAGAATGGACATATTACAAAATCAGTATTGTTCCTTTGCCAAAGTGTTTGTTTCTTTTTGTCTCTATGAGGGTGAAATTTGTTTGCCATACAGAAAAAAAGATTTATCACTCTTACTGTAGTTTTACTGGTTAAATGTTCTTAAGAAACAGCCAGATAGACCTCTTGGTTTTTCCTCCTGGCTTCTTCATAAGTGGTTTACTTTCTGAAATATCAGTGGGAGTTTCCCTCATGGTAATGTCTCTTTTAACACACATGCATTTTCATTGACCTTAGGATACTGTTTCAGGAGACAGTCTGACTAGACTGTAGGTGTGAGACAATAGAAATTTCCATAGAAGTACAGTGGAATAACCTGCCTACGGCCAAATAAACTCAGACCGACGAAGTACATGAAATCAGTAATCATTGTGTGTATGTGTGTTTGTAATAACTCATACTAGATCACCTACTATTCCCTCTAGGCTGATGCTGCACCTCGAAAAAGGAACTCTGAGAAGCTCTATGAAATTAAAATGACTCCTTTTTCTCTGTGTGTCTTGGGGCCTTTCCTTGAAGGGGAATTGGGTTGCAGTGGAGACAAGCCCAGGCATTCTCTTGCTGGATATTGGACTTCTGTGTATCTTTGGATTGTGGAAGAATAGGACATTCAGGATGTTTCAGGTGCCTTAGCAGAGTGCAGACATCTGCTTGTACTGCTGGATCACAGCCGCTTTCTGTGTGGGGTTGCTGACACTCATGGTGAGAAAGTAGCATGAGTCTTCTGGATGACCTCAGGAGGACGCCTGTGCAAAGTTTTTTTCCACGTACCCTTAAGAATCATGTCATGTGCCACCACAGTTCTCATGACTTAGGGAGATGGTGCTTTAGACCTTCACTTCCTCAAATGTTTCTTAAGCAGTGATATAGCACCTATCCCACTCTTGTTCCTGAAATAGGCCTAGTATGGACTTGCTATTTGCTATTATCTGTTTTGTATACCTGAGTCAGTATGAATCAGTACTTCTTGGAAAACAGTGTAAATTAATTGAAAGATGTGTTAGGATATGGCTAGAATAACTAATTGTCCTCATTTTGAAAATCTAGCTTATGAGATTTCTAAGTAGCTAAAGAATGGATTGATCATTAGGTTGAATTGGCAAAGGACCATAGATTTCTCTTGTAGATGATTTTTGCAAATGTGGGTTCTGAAGTCAAGGCAGTTCCTTCTGTAGTGGCTTGGCCCCGGGAGCTGGAACATCAGCAGCAGCTGTTGCTGGGTCCTTTGCTGATGTCTGAGGGTGATCCTGCTGTACTGTTTTCTTCTGCCTTGGGCGGGGGGGGTGTGTGTGTGTGTGTGTGTGTGTGTGTGTGTGTGTGTGTTAGTCCCTCGGTTGTGTTAGTCACTCAGTTGTGTCCAACTCTTTGCGACCCCATGGACTGTAGTCTGCCAGGCTCCTCTGTCCATGGAATTCTCCAGGCAAGAATACTGGAATATATATATAGCAACCCAGGGAATACTGGGTTCCTATTCCCTTCTCCATGGATCTTCCCAATGCAGGGATCAAACCTGGGTCTCCTGCATTGCAGGCAGATTTTTTACTGTCTGAGCCACCAGGGAAGCTCCTTACAAAATGCCTTAATTTGGCTTAAAATGCCTTGGTTTGGCTTAATTTCCCAAGTGGACTTAATCCACTGAGCATCTTCTGACTTGTCACCTGGAATTTTTGTGTCTGCTTAGTCACTTCAGTCGTGTCCAACTCTTTGTGACCCTGTGGACCGTGGCCCGCCAGGCTCCTGTGTCCATCTGCAAAGGTGCCATTAGTGTTAAAAGAAAGTAAGATGTTCACTTGATCATTTGAATCATTTGGCATCACCCCATCCTCCATGTCCTCTATCCTTAAATTTCTTTTCCAGGTCCATCCCAAGGCACCTAAATCATTTAGTAAACTAACATCCTGCCAAATGTTCTGATTTTTTACTTAGTTAAGTTTAGCCAAACTATTCAGTTGAGGGGTAAGGAAAAGGAGAGAAGAAAGGGAAGCCTTTTGCTGTTTCTGAAGGTACATTTAAGGATATTCACTGAAAGTGGAATTATGACCTCACTGTACCCAGTTTCTTGGAGACTAAGAAGGTCTGCTGGATGTTGAATCTCTCTCAGTTGAAAGGGAAAGAAAATAAACTTTATAACTGCTGCTACGTCGCTTCAGTCGTGTCCGACTCTGTGCGACCCCATAGACGGCAGCCCATTAGGCTCCTCTGTCCCTGGGATTCTCCAGGCAAGAATACTTGAGTGGGTTGCCATTTCCTTCTCCAAAAACTTTATAAAGTACTTCTTTAATAGTATAACTTTTTTTTTTTTATCTTTAACATAATAGATAAATATTGAGAGTTTTGATTCTTAACAACCATTTCATACATTTTGTATTGGGCTTATATAGTAAGCTTTTGCAGATATGGCTGCTAGATATTTACCTGTTTATTACCAGGCTTAGAAACTTTTAAAACATTTGGTCCTTAATCTTATACTGCACATGAGCTTATAGCAATCCTTTACAGTTCCAGTTTAAATGTTTATGGCATCATTACTTACATACATTACATAATATTCAGTGAAAATCCTCTTTATTATCTCAGGAAAATCTGCTAAGAAATTTTCTATTGGTAATATAAAGATAATAATTGTTTAAAAATTTATGTAACCCTTTTACAGTTAAATAGGGCCTCCCTGTTAGCTCAGTAGGTAAAGAATCCGCCTGCAGTTCAGGAGACCCTGGTTCGATTCCTGTGTTGGGAAGATCCGCTGGAGAAGGGACAGGCTACCCACTCCAGTATTCTGGCCTGGAGGATTCCATGGATTGTATAGTTCATGGGGTCGAAAAGAGACGGACATGACTGACTTTCACTTTACTGTTAAATAGGGTTTCCATGGTAGCTCAGACAGTAAAGAATCTGCCTGCAATTCAGGAGATCCCGGTTCAATCCCTGGGTTGGGAGGATCCCCTGGAGAAGAAAATGGCAACTCACTCCAGCACTGTTGCCTAGAAAGTTCCATGGACAGACCATGGGGTTGCAAAAAGTGGGACATGACTAAGCAACTAACACACATACACACACAGGCACATCACACGTACAGTTAAATACAGTGTTTTTAAAGATAGTAAGAATGTATCAATATATCCAATATGTACCTAGTTAAGAGAATTATTTAATGTAGAAGTTTTTGGATTTGCCTGCTCACCTACACACACTTTTAGTCTTAGTCTTTCCATTGCAATTGACAACTTGCCCTTTCAGCTTTGAGGGTATGTTTGAATAGACTTTATAATGTTTGAAAGACCTTATTAACACTTAAGAGAGAACACACTAACAGAAGACTATCTGTGCAGTGCATTTTAAAAAGTTACCCAGAGCTCCTTTATGAGTCTGTTCAACCTCTACTCTGGGTCTTCTTGGTAGCTTGTTTTCTTATATAAAAAAAAAAAATTAATCATTTTTATTGCTAGTTGCTTTACACTGCTGTATCAGTTTCTGCTGTATAGCAGAGTAAATCAGCCATACATATACACATATCCTCTCTTGTTTGTATTTCTTTCCCATATAGGTCCCCACAGAGCACCAAGTTAGGCTCCCTGTTCCATGCAGTAGGCTCTCATTAGTTACCTAATTTATACATCGTAGTGAATATATGTCAGTGCCACTCTCCCAATTCATCCTACCCCACCCCTGTTCCCTGTTGGTATCCATACATTTGTTCTCTATGTATATGTCTCTGTTTCTGCTTTGCAAATAAGACCTTTACCATTCTTCTTGATTCTTCATTGAGATATGATATTTGTTTTTCTCTTTGATTTACTTTAGTCTGTATGACAGTCTCTGGGTCCATCCACATCTCTGCAGATGACACAATTCTGTTCCTTTTTATGACTAATATTCCATTGTATGTACCACATCTTCTTTGTCCATTCTTCTGTTGATGGACATTTGGGTTGTTTCCATGTCCTGGCTGTTGTAAATAGTGCTGCAGTAAACACTGGGGTACGTATATCTTTTTGAATCATGATTTTCTCTGGGTATGCCCAGTACTGGGACTGCTGGCTCATATGGTAGTTCTGTTTTTAGTTTTTTAAGGAACCTCCATCTTATTCTCCATAATGACTGTATCAGTTCACATTCCCACCAACAGTGCAAGAGGGTTCTCTTTTCTTCACGCCCTGCCCAGGGTACATTTTTTGATGATGGCCATTCTGACTAATGTGACATGATACCTCATGGTAGTTTTAATTTGCATTTCTCTAGTAATTAGTGATGTTGAGCATCTTTTCTTGTGTTTGTTGACTACCTGTATGTCTTCTTTGGAGAAATGTCTATTTAGGTCTTCCTTCCCTGTTTTTTTTTTTTTTTTTTTTGGTATTGAGCGGCATGAGCGGTTTGTATATTCTGGAGATTAATCTTTTGTCAGTTGCTTCATTTACACATATTTTGTTCCATTCTGAGGGTTGTTTTTTCATCTTGTTTTTTATTTCCTTTGCTGTGTAAAAGCTTTTAAATTTAATTAGGTCCCATTTGTTTATTTTTGTTTTTATTTTCAGTACTCTAGGAGATGAGTCCAAAAAGATCTTGCTATGATTTCTGTCAAAGGGTATTCTACCTATGTTTTCCTCTAAGAGTTTTATAGTATCTGGCCTTATATTTAGGTCTTTAATCTACTTGAGTTTATTTTTGTGTACAGTGTTAGGTAGTGTTCTAACTTCATTCTTTTACATGCTGCTGTCCAATTTTCTCAGCACCACTTATTGAAGACATTGTCTTTTGTCCATTGTATAGTATTGCCTCCCTTGTCTTAGGTTAGGTGACCATAAATACGCTGGTTTATCTCTAGGTTTTCTATCCTATTCCATTGATCTCTTGTTTTGTGCCAGTACCATACATCTTTTTTTTTTTTTTTTGGTAATGTCTCTGCTTTTTAATTTACTGTCTAGATTTTATTTTTTGTATTTTTATATATTTATTTATTTTTACTGTTCCTCCAGCTTCAGTTTTCTTTCTCAAGATTGTTTCGCTCTTCAGGGTCTTTGTGTTTCCAAATAAGCTGTAAAATTTTTTGTTCTCATCTGTGAAAAATGTCATTGGTAATTTGATAGCAATTGCATTGAATCTGTAAGTTGCTTTGGGTAGTATAGTCATTTTCACAATATTGAGTCTTGTAATCCAGGAACATAGTATATCTCTGTTTCTGTCATCTTTGATTTCTTTTATCAGTATCTTAACAGTTTTCTGTGTATAGTCTTTGGCCACCAGGGTAGATTTATTCCTAGGTATTTTATTTTTTTTGTTGCAGTGGTAAATGGAATTGTTTCCTTAATTTATCTTATTTTCTAATCTTTCATTGTTAATGTACAAAAATGCAAGAGATTTCTGTGTATTAATTTTGTATCCTACAACTTTACTAAATTTATTGATGAGCTCTAGTCATTTTTTGATGGCATCTTTAGGATTTTCTATGTACAGTATTATGTCTTCTGCAAACAGTGACAGTTTTACTTCTTTTCCAGTTTGGATTCCTTTTATTTCTTTTTCTTCTCTGATGATTGTGGCTAGGACTACAAATCTGTGTTGAATAAAAGTGGTGAGAGTGGACACCCTTGTCTTGTTCTTAGAGGAAATACTTTCAGTTTTTTACCAGTGAGAATTATATTTGATGTAGCTTTGTCATATATGGCATTTATTATATAGAGGTAGGTTCCTTCTTTGCCCACTTTCTGGAGAGTTTTTACCATAAATGGGTTGAATTTTGTCAGAAGCTTTTTCTGCATCTATTGAAATGATTACATGGTTTTTATTCTTCACTTTGTTAATGTGGTGGATCACTTTGGTTAATTTGCATATATTGAAGAATCCTTGCATCCCTGCAATCAGTTCAGTTCAGTTCAGTCGCTCAGTCGTGTCCAACTCTTTGAGACCCCATGAACTGCAGCACTCCAGGCCTCCCTGTCCATCACCAACTCCTGGAGTTCACCCCAACTCATGTCCATTGAGTCGGTGATGCCATCCAACCGTCTCATCCTCTGTCGTCCCTTTCTCCTTCTGCCCTCAATCTTTTCCAGCATCAGGGTCTTTTCAAATAAGTCATCTCTTCCCATTAGGTGGCCAAAGTATTGGAGTCTCAGCTTCAACATCCATCCTTCCAAGGAGATCACCCAGGACTGATCTCCTTTAGGATGAACTGGTTGGACCTCCCTGCAGTCCAAGGGACTCTCAAGAGTTTTCTCCAACACCACAGTTCAAAAGCATCAATTCTTTGGCGCTCACCTTTCTTCACAGTTCAACTCTCACATCCATACATGACCACTGGAAAAACCATAGCCTTGACTAGACGGACCTTTGTTGGCTAGGTTGCAGTAAATCGTACTTGATCCTGGCATCTGATCCTTTTAATGTCCTGTTGGACTCTATTTGCTAGTATTTTGTTGAGGATTTGTGTATGTATGTTCATCAGAGATACTGACCTGTAATTTTCTTTTTTTGTGATACCTTTGTTTGGTTTTGGTATTCAGGTGATGGTGGCCTCATTGAATGAGCTTGGGAGTTTTCTTCTCTCTGCAGTGTTTTGGAAGAGTTTGAGAAGGATACGTGTTAGCTCTTCTCTTAGTGTTTGATAGAATTCCCCTGTGAAGCCATCTGGCCCTGGCCTTTGGAATATTTTTAATCACAGCTTCAATCAGTACTTGTGATTGGTCTGCTCATATTTTCTGTATCTTCCTGATTCAGCCTTGGAAGGTTTTATCTTTCTGACAGTTTGTCCATATTTGGAGCATATGGTTGTTTGTAGTAGTCTCTTAACGATTCTTGGTATTTCTGTGGTGTCAGTTGTAGCTTCTCTTTTTTTCATTTCCAATTTTATAAATATGAGTCCTCTCACTTTTTTCTTGATGAGTCTGGCTAAAGGTTTATTGATTTTGTTCATCTTCTTAAAGAAAAACCTTTTTGTTTCATTGATCTTTTCTGTTATTTTGTCTTTATTTCTGCTCTGATCATTATGATTTCTTTCCTTATACTTACTTTGGGTTTTGTTTGTTCTTTCTCTAGTTGCTTTAGGTGTAAATTAAGGTGGTTTACTTGATATTTTACTTATTTCTTGAGATGAGACTGTATTGCTGTAAACTTTCGTCTTAGAACTGCTTTTGCTGCACCCCAGACTCTGACCTGGCCCAACTTCTGCATGTACTACTTTCTCTCAAAGTCCACTGCTGCTAAAGCTAGACTCTTGTCAGTTGTGGGACACTCGTCTATTCAGATATCCCACAGATGCAGGGTTTACCAAACCGATCGCAGGGATTTAGTCTGAGGCTTGTCCAGCTACCTGGAGATTTCATTCCTCTAACTTAGTTGCACAGCCCCTGAGGCTCAGCTTTGGTGTTGGCCCCAGCTCTGCATGTAAACCCCCTTCTGGCATCTGTTCTACACCCATGCAAAAGGGAGCGAAAGCAGTGGCTGACTGAGGCAGACTTACTCAGGCCCACAGGGCTGTGCAGCCACACTGGGGTGTGTGTGAATTGCCTGTGGTGGTGGAGATTGGCAGACAGTTGGGTAACAGAATGGGGCATGTTTACTCTGGTGGGAGTCCCTCCAGGTGTCTGGAGGCAGGGGCTGGCATGTGGGGACAGTGACACCCCCCACCCCCCCACTCCACATGCCAGTCAACAGTGGTGCCTCATTTCCTAGGCAAACCATACTTCCTTTAGGGACGTTCCACTCGGGGCCTCACACTCCTGTTCTCTTTCTTGTATTCTCAGGGTCAACAGCAGTCCTCTCTCCACATCCGTTCTCTTGTTCAGTCGTGTCTGACTCTTTGCAACCCCGTGGACTGCAACATAGGAGGCTTCCCTGTCTTTCACAGTCTCCCAGAGTTTGCTCAAACTTTTGTCCATTGAATCGATGATGGCATCCAACCTTCTTGTCTTCTGTTGTCCCCTTCTCCCCCTGCCTTCTATCTTGCCCTGCATCAGGGTCTTTTCCAGTGAGTCAGCTCTTCACATCAGGTGTCCAGACTACTGGAGCTTCAGCTTCAGCATCAGTCCTTCCAATGAATATTCAGGGTTGATTTCCTTTAGGATTGACTGGTTTGATCTCCTTGCTGTCCAAGGGACTCTCAAGAGTGTTCTCCAACACTACAGTTCGAAAATATCAATTCTTCAGTGCTGCAGTCCATGGGGTCACAAAGAGTTGAACACGACTGAGTGATTGAATAACAACAACAGCCTTCTTTGTGGTCCAACTCTTCCATCCATAAATGACTACTGGAAAAACCATAGCTTTGACTATATGGACCTTTGTCAGCAAAGTAATATCTCTGCTTTTTAATATGCTGTCTAGGTTTGTCATAGGTTTTCTTCCAAGGAGCAAGCATATTTTAATTTCATGGTTGCAGTCATCGTCTGCAATAATTTTTAAGCCCAAGAAAATAAAGTCTGTCACTGTTTCCATTGTTTCCCCATCTGTTTGCCATGAAGTGATGGGACCAGATGCCATGATCTTAGTTTTCTGAATGTTGAGTTTTGAGCCACTTTTTCACTCTTTTTCACTTTCTTCAAGAGGCTCTTTAGTTCTTCTTCACTTTCTGCCTTAAGGGTGGTGTCATCTGCATATCTGAGGTTATCGATATTTCTCCGGGCAGTCTTAATTCCAGCATGTGCTTCATCCAGCCTGGCATTTATCTTGATGTACTCTGCATATAAGTTAAATAAGCAGGTTGACATATATTGTATTGTACTTTACCTATATTGTCAAGTACAGCCTTGACGTACTCCTTTCCCAATTTTGAAGCAGTCTGTTTTTCCACGTTGTGTTCTAACTGTTGGTTCTTGACCTGCATACAGATTTCTCAGGAGACAGGTCATGTGGTCTGCTATTCCCATCTCTTTAAGACTTTTCTACAATTTGTTGTAATTTACATAGTCAAAGGCTTTAAGTAATCAATGATGCAGTAGTAGATGTTTTTCTGGAATTCTCTTGCTTTTGCCATGATTCATCAGAGGTTGGCAATTTGATCTCTGATTTCTCTGCCTTTTCTAAATCCAGCTTGAACATCTGGAAGTTCTCTGTTCATGTACTGTTGAAGCCTAGAATTTTGAGCATAATTTGCTAGCATGTGAAATGAATGCAGTTGTCCGGTAGGTTGAACATTCTTTGACATCGCCTTTCTTTGGGATTGAAATGAGAACTGACCTTTTCCAGTCCTATGGCCACTGCTGAGTTTACCAAATTTGGTGCTATATTGAGGGCAGCACTTTAACAGCATCATCTTTTAGGATTTGAAGTAGCTCAGCTGGAATTCCTTCACCTTTGTGCTCTTAGCCCCACATTTTTGTATTCAGTTCTCTCAGCCCCCACCAGCACTGGCAAAATCCTCTCTTGGTCAGTGGCACCCAGGGCTGATTTTGAAGGAGGCTTTGGGATGGACGATGCTCAGGATGCTGGAGCCTATCCTGGCAGAGGAGACCTTGGCTTGAGGTGTGTGTGGAGGGTGAGCCTCCTCAGATGAGTGCACCTCCCAGTGCTTGTACAGGCTGAAGCGGGTGGGTGGGGATGGGGATTAAAATGACAGCCCTGCCTGTTGCTCACCACTCAGCAGTGGCGCCTTGCTTCTGTGGTGTCCTGGCCTTCTTCTGCAGACTTTCTCAATCGTTGAACTCCTTACTGCTGTCCATTCAGGCTCTCTTCACAGCCACCAGCTGTCCCCTTCCTGGGTCCATGTCCAAACCCCACTTTCCAGCACCCAGCCCTCCTCTTGACAGAAGACACGTGACTCAGGCTGGGCTGGCAAGGCTGCAGTACAGACCGTGTGCACAGTTCTTACTTTGTCCTGCCTTTCACAGATGGTCCACCGTGTTCTTTGATCCTCCGAAGGTCCCTTTCTGTCCCCGCAGATTTCCCCACCATGAGGGGATTTTCTGATTGCAAGAACCTCTTCTCGCCTTCAGCTTCCCCCCAGGGTTGCTGGTCCCTTTTATGATTCTTTTTTTTTTTCCTTTCATTTTTCCTACCCCACTCCGAGGGGATTTTTCTTGTCCTTTTAGGTGTTCAGAGTCTTCTTCTAATGTTCAGTAGGTACTCTGTGTGAGAATTGTTCCATTTATAGATATAGTCTTGATGTCCTGGTGAGGAGACATGAATTCCACGTCCTTCTCTTCTGCCATCCCGACTCCTCTTTGATAGCTTTTGAAGGAAGCAAAAGCGTGACAAAGTGATACAGTCTTTCACTTTAAAGTAGGATCATCCAACTCAGTCTGAATTCTGACGATATGTTAAATTTCTGATTTGTAGACATGGGCATTTTTTCTTGTTTGAATACAGTATTGTATTCCCTTTTAGACATCTCTCTTATGCAAAAGAAGACAGGAGAAAAATAAGCCTCTACCCAGTGAAAAGGAAAATAGTAGCTTATATTTATTGGGTTCATATTATATGATAGGCACTATTCTAAGTACTTGTTACTTGTACTGGTTTATTTAATATTTCTAACTGTGTGAGACACAGTTACTCTTTATAGTCTCATTTTATAGATGAGGAAGCTAACACAGAGATGTTAAATAGTTTACCAAAAGTCTTGTAAGTAACATTTGGCACAGCAGGGATCCAAATCCCAGCTGTTCAACACCACTGTCTATTAATACTCTGCTGAATTGTCACTTAAAGTGGCAAGTTATGTAATTATTTTAATTTTAGTTTCCATCGATGTAAATGTGACATTCTCTCTCTGGGTAGAAATTTTGTTTCTGTTTCTAAGATCTCCACTGAAGTGATGAAGTGTGTGTAGCCTATTCCTGATGCTTCTCTTTTTGCACTCTACCTTTGGAATATCTATAATAGTTCTAACTGCTTGAAGGAAAAAAGAAGTATGTGAAAAACAGTGCTACGTGGATTCAGTTGCTTGGTTAATTCCACTGGAGGCTTGCTGGAATTGTTTCTATTTAGAAATCTAAAATTTCCCATAATGAACTAAATTAATTCTGTCCTGAACATTCTTTTTGCCTAGCATGTTTCGCCAAGGGATGCATGACTTGAAAGTCTGGCCTAACGTGGAAGCAGATGGATCAGAACCCACCAAAACTCCTGGCAGAACAAGCAGTACTCTCTCAGAGGATCAGATGAGTCGCCTTGCCAAGGTAAAAAAGAAATTACTGAAACAGGTGGAAAGCTTTAAATGATAATCTGTTGTATAAATTGACATTATGAATTCTGTGAGGTTACTTTTTAATTTAAATTCAATCTTTTAATAATAGTTTTATTGAAATATAATTCATGTACCATAAAGTTCACGCTTGGAAAGTGTACTGTTCAGTGATTTTTTTTTAGTGAATTCACAGAGTTGTGCATTCATTACCATTCTACCTTTAGACCATTTTTTATCAAAAATGTAACCATGTACACATTAGCAGTCATTCCTTGTTCCCTCCTCTCTCCAGCCCCTAGCAACTACTAATCTACTTTCTAGCTCTGTGGATTTTCCAGTATTGGATATTTCATGTAAAGAGAATCATGTAATATATTGCTTTTTTGTGTCTGAAACTCCAATGGATTTGAAAACATAGAGCTTTTAGTGATATTTTCAGGATGATCACCTCCCTTTTTTGGTCACATAATCTGAAAGATGCATGTGTTATTACATGCTGGAGATTCTTATACTGTTTGAAAATGAAAATTTCTTTTACTAGGTAGTTTAAATTGCCCTCACTCCACCATACTCCTCTTTTTGTAAACTGAGTTATTACCTTTTTCTTTCAGAATTGTGTTAATGAAGTGTTTTCCTTTAGCTTTTGTATTTTTAAGTTAAATTCTTTTTTTAAATCACAACAGTTTAACTTATTTTGTGAATATCTGTTCAGAAAGTACTATGTTACTTACTAGCTTCCCACCAGCCGTCTGTTTTACACATGGTGGTGTGTCACGTCCGCGCTGCTTTCTCAGTTCGTCCCACTCTCCTTCCCCGGCTGTGTCTGCATGTTCGTACTCTACATCTGTGTCTCTATTGCTGCAAACAGTACAGGGAACTATATTCAATATCCTGTAATAACCTGTAGTGGAAAATAATTGGAAAAAGTGATCAGTATCTTGTTATAACCTGTGTTGGACAATAATTGGAAAAAGTGTACACAAACATGTTTCGTTCGAATCACTTTGCTGTACGTGTGAAACATAATATTGTAAGGCAAAAAAAAAAGTACTATGTTAGATATTGTTTAAATATCCTTTTACAGTTCTTTAGTTAAGAGATGAGACTTTAATTTTTACATGTGGTTTTCCTTTCTGATCTTATTAGTTATGGATGACTCTATAATGTCTGGTGAAAGTTTTGGTGCCAAACATTTTACAACTTGTTGCCTCAATCTACATGTGGAAGAAATCCTAATTATAAAGAATAAGCACTTGGAGTGTCTAAGCTTTATGCTTCAGTGTAATTTTTTTCAAGTTTATTCTGTCTTTTTATATGTCTCTTTTATGGAAAAATTGTATCAGAGCTTCTTAATAAGCATTTTGACCAAATTGCTGTTGTCCTCCATAAGTACTATTCCCCTCCATAATAAATAAAACTTAGCTTTCAGTTCAGCTACTCATTGTGAGATTTTGTTGACATTCTTACATGTAATATAGGAAACCGCTTACACTTTTCATATGTATACTTTCTCTTTAAGAATTTATCTTAGTGATGCTATTTTATTGAAGCTACTCTCTGAATTTTATAAACTGTGAATAATAGAAATTGTATCAGAATCACCTCATTAATAAGCTATAAGCTTGTATTTCAAATGCAGGAAAACCTTAAATTGTCTTTAAGAACAGCATTCATCATGAGAATGAATATTATGATTCATGTAATAACAAAATGCTGGATTTGAGGAGAAATGGCTGAGTCAAGAAATATAAAGATATGTAGTTGCACAGTGCATCCACTTTGTTTCTTTCATATTAAAAAAATTATAGGCTTCTATTCATATGTTCCTAATTTTTTTTCCCAATTATTTTTTATTTATTTTTTTAAATTATGACTTTAATTGAATGATTATAGTAGAAATTTTGCTTTTCACGATTTAGTCATTGCAATGAAAATTTTACTTTTAGTAAATTTAAGGTAACCAACCTTACAAATAAATATCAACAAGTATCATAAATACCAATAAATATAAAAGAACATGTAAAATTTCAAAATTTCTGTCATAACTTGTATTATAGTTGACATCTTTGATTCATAGAAGAGGAGGATCATATAAACTCTTAAAACATCCTTACAGCAAAGATGAACGTAAAACCACTTTATGCTTTTATTATATATATTATTATTGTTGTTGCTGTTGTGTTGCTGTTGTTCAGTCGCTAAGTTGTGTCTGACTCTTTGCCACCACATCAGATCAGATCAGATCAGTCGCTCAGTCGTGTCCGACTCTTTGCGACCCCATGAATCGCAGCACGCCAGGCCTCCCTGTCCATCACCAACTCCCGGAGTTCACTGAGACTCATGTCCATCGAGTCAGTGATGCCATCCAGCCATCTCATCCTCTGTCGTCCCCTTCTCACCACATAGCAACATTCCAGGCTCTTCTGTTCTCCAGTATCTCCTGGTTCAGTCAGTCGCTCAGTCGTGTCCAGCTCCTTGCGATCCCATGGACTGAAGCATGCCAGGCTTTCCTGTCCATCACCAACTCCTGGAGCTTGCTCAAACTCATGTCCATCAAGTTGGTGATGCCATCCAACCATCTCATTCTCTGTCATCCCCTTCTCCTCCTGCCTTCAATCTTTCCTAGCATCAGGGTCTTTTCCATTGAGTCAGTTCTTTGCATCAGGTGGCCAAAGTATTGGAGTTTCAGCTTCAGCATCAGTCCTTCCAATGAATAATCAGGACTGATTTCCTTTAGGATGGACTGGTTAGATCTCCTTTCAGTCCATCAAGAGTCTTCTTCAACACCACAATTCAAAAGCATCAATTCTTTGGCCCTCAGCTTTCTTTATAGTCCAACTCACATCCATACATGACTACTGGAAAGACCATAGCTTTGACTAGACGGACTTTTGTTGGCAAAGTAATGTCTCTGTTTTTAATATGCTGTCCAGGTTGGTCATAACTTTTCTTCCAAGGAGCAAGCATCTTTTAATTTCTTGGCTGCACTCACCATCTGCAGTGATTTTGGAGCCCAAGAAAATAAAGTCTCTCACTGTTTCTATTATTTCCCCATCTATTTGCCATGAAGTGATGGGACTGAATGCCATGATCTTAGTTTTCTGAATATTGAGTTTTAAGCCAACTTTTTCATTCTCCTCTTTGACTTTCATTAAGAAACTCTTTAGTTCTTCTTTACTTTCTGCCATAAGGGTGGTGGTATCTGCATATCTGAGGTTATTGATATTTCTCCCGGCAATCTTGATTCCAGCTTGTGCTTCATCCAGCCTGGCATTTTGTATGATGTACTTTGCACATAAGTTAAATAAGCAGGTTGACAGTATGCAGCCTTGACGTACTCCTTTCCTGATTTGGAGTTTGCTCAAATTCATGTCCATTGAGTCGATGATGCTATCTAACCATCTCACCTTTTCCTGCCCCCTTCTCCTTTTGCCTTCAATCTTTCCCAGCATCAGGGTCTTTTCCAGTGAGTCAACTCTTCACCTCAGTTGGCCAGAGTATTGGAGCTTCAGCTTCAGCATCAGTCTTATCAAAGAGTATTTAGGGTTAATTTCCTTCAGAATGACAGGTTTGATCTCTTTGCAGTCCAGGAAACTTTCAGTTGTCTTTTCCAGCACCACAGTTGGAAAGTATTAATTCTTTGGTGCTCAGCCTTCTTTATGGTCCAACTCTCACATCTGCACATGACACTGGAAAAAACATTGCTTTGACTATATGCATACCTTTGTCTTTGACAAAGTGATATTTCTGCTTTTTAATACACTATTTAGGTTTGTTATAGTTTTCCTTCCTTTTAATTTCATGGCTGCAGTCTCTGCAGTGATTTTGGAGCCCAGGAAAATAAAATCTGTCACTGCTTCCACTTTTTCGTTTTTTATTTGCTATAAAGTGATGGAACTGGAAATCATGATCCTAGTTTTTTGAATGTTGAGTTTTAAGCCAGGTTTTTCATTCTTCTCTTTAACCCTTATCAAGAGGCTCTTTAGTTCCTCTTCCCTTTCTGCCCTTAGTGTTATCATCTGAATTTCTGAAGTTGTTGATATTTCTCCCAGCACTCTTGATTCCAGCTTGTGATTCATCCAGCCCCACATTTCACATGATGTACTCTGCATATAAGTTATATAAGCAAGGTGACAATATACAGCCTTGTTGTACTTCTTTCCCAGTATTGAAGCAGTCTGTTGTTCCATGTTCAGTTCTAACTGTTGCTTCTTGACCCACATACAGGTTTATCAGGAGATAGGTAAGATGGTCTGATACTCCCATCTCTTTAAGAATTTTCCATAGTTCGTTGTGATCCACACAGTGAAAGGCTTTAGCGTAGTCAGTGAAGCAGAAATATATGTTTTTCTGGAATTCCCTTGCTTTCTCATGATCCAACAAATGTTGACATTTTGCTCTCTAGATCCTCTGCCTTTCCTAAATCCAGCTTGTTCATCTGGAAGTTCTTGGTTCATGAACTGCTGAAGCCAGGCCTGAAGCATTTTGAGCATAACCTTGTTAGCATGTGAAATGAGTGCAGTTGTATGCTAGTTTGAACATTCTTTGGCTTTGCCCTTCCCTGGGATTGGAATGAAAAATGACCTTTTCCAGTCCTGTGGCCACAGCTGAGTTTTGTATGACATATTGTATGACAAATTTGCTGACATATTATATGGAGCACTTTCACAGCTACATCTTTTAGGATTTTAAATAGCTCAGCTAGGTACCCATCACTTCCACTAGGTTTGTAATAATACTTTCTAAAGCCTATTTGACTTCACACTCCAGGATGTCTGGGTCTAGGTGAATGACCACACCATCGTGGTTATCTGGGTCATTAAGACCCTTTCTGTATAGTTTTTCTGTGTATTCTTGCAACCTTTTCTTAATCCCTTCTGCTTCTGTTAGGTCATTACTGTATCTGTCCTTTATCATTCCCATCCTTGCATGAAATGTTCCCCTTGATATCTCTCAATTTTCTTGAAGAGGTGGCTAGTCTTTGCCATTCTACTGTTTTTCTCTGTTTCTTCACATTGTTCCTGTAAAAAGGCCTTTTTATTCTCCTTGCTATTCTCTGGAACTCTGCATTCATTTGAATGTATCTTTCCCTTTCTCCCTTTCCTTTTGCTTCTCTTCTTTGCTCAGCTATTTGTAAAGCCTTCTCACACAACCACTTTACCTTCTTGCATTTCTTTTTCTTGGGGATGGTTTTGGTTACCTCCTCCTGTACAGTGTTATAAACCTCCATCCATAGTTTTACTTCACTTTATCAGATCTAATTCCTTGCATCTATATTTCACTTCCATTATATAATCATAAGGGATTTGATTTCAATCATACCAGAATGGCCTAATGGTTTTCCCTACTTTCTTCAGTTTAAGCCTGAATTTTGTAGTAAGGAGCTCATGATCTGAGTCACAGTCAGCTCCAGGCCTTGTTTTTATCGACTGTATTGAGCTTCTCCATCATTGGCTGCAAAGAGCACAATAAATCTGATTTCAGTATTGACCATCTGGTGATGTCCATGTGTAGAGTCTTCTCTTGAGCTGTTGGAAATAGTGTTTGCTATGACCAGTCTGTTCTCTTGAGAAACCCTGTTAGCTTTTGCCCTGCTTCATTTTATACTCCTGTGTAGCGGTTCATATTCTATGATTCTAAAAGCACTGACATAGCAAATAATGGGGATTTTTTTCTCTCCACCTTAGTAGAAGAAAAAACATGCAGTCATCGTTTGCCAGTTGTGGCACTGTTGTTCATGCCATTCCTTTTTTTCTGTAAAACATATGCCTGGAGTAAAGCATTGTTTAGGACCTGCTTTAGCGAATGATCTGGCTATGCTCTTAGATTTTGTTTTTGTTGTTGTTTGATTAGTGCCTGTTTCTTGACTTAAGTTTTTCAGACTGGCTTCCTGAATATTTCCTTTCTGTTATACCAGAAAAAGTATACTTTGATATTTGTTGTGATCTTAATTTCTAAACTTATCGAAGAGAGTACACTTTGATCCTAGGTATGCTCTGAACTTAAAATGTATTTTGGTATTGTTTTTTCTTTAAATTATGCCACAGTAGCTCTTTCTCCCTCCTCTCTTCCTCTCAGTTTTCCGGTTCCACGTTAAAAAGTTTGTCCTGTTAGATTGTCATTCTCATCTACAAAATATTTTGAAACTGTCTGTGGTGCAATATACTTTTAAAACCTGGGGAAAGAATGTCTGTGCTCATTTTTCCATTTTCATGTAAAAGGAACAGATACTTCTGTTTCTCACTATCATTTTAAGAAAAGAAATGAGTATTCTAATAGATGATGTTCAAGTGGTTAGAACTGAACGATTTCTTTCGTATTGTACTTTGATTTTTCAGCCACTGAATTTACTCTGATTGTTTCTAATTGTTAAGAAGGTGGCTTTGTTAGCAGAAGGAATCTGGAGACTTCCTCCTGTGGGCCTTGGCTCTTGGTAGGGATGCAAAGAATTTAAGGTCTTACCCCATTGCAAGAAGGTTTATTAACAATAAGGAAAGAAAGAACAAATTGCAAAGAGTTGCACCCGACTAAGTGCACACAAAGAACAGAGAGAACACTTCATGAGAGAGGGCCGTCAAGGGAGACAAATTTCCCTGGAGGGTTGGGGTACAAGAGTTTTTAAGGCAGGATCATTTGCATAATCCAGGGAGTTTGTTGAGTAACTGCTGCAAGTTATAGTAATATGGAAGGATGCTCTACTGCGCATGTCCTTCACATAATTCAGTCTGTTACAATTAGATGTATGTTTTCAAGGAATATTTATGAGCAGTTAAAGTCCAATGGCCACCAAAGGTTACCTTAGTACTGGATAGTTAGGGGTGTGTCAGTGTGCTAGGGTCGGGAAAGTTCTGACAGTAGGGCCGGTGGGGGGGCGGTTTAAAGTCTCCTGACTATTTTTGGAGTACTGGTGGGTGTATCAGGGGCGGGACTGGTAAATTGCTTGGTGAGGTTATGGGGCTCTTGGATGGTTAGTTGAAGGGACCGCCTCTCATTGCTCTCTGCTACCTTCCTGTTGATCAGCTTAAACATAAAATGGTGTGTATTAATCTTAATAATACACTGTATTATTAAATAATACACAGTGTATCTTAAAGTGTAGTTTCCATGCATCCTGTAAGCCAAAATAAATAGCAAAGTGACAGTTTTCAAACTACAGATTAAGAGAGTTTATTCAGTTAAAGAACTGCTTTAGTCTTGGCTGCTTCCAGTTAATAGGATAAGAGAGCTGGGAAATGAAGATGAACTTTTTAAATGGCCTATGAAAAGACAGTGTTATATAATTACTAAGCAAAGAACCTCAAACTCAAGCTGTACTAAATATTCTAATTCTTATTGATAGATCTGAAAGTAAATTATAACTGCAATTTGAATAATTGAAGTTTAAAAGCCTGATATCTAGGTTTAACATTTTTTAAGAGTTTAAATACTCCTGGAATAGTTTTTGTGGAGTTAACTTTTAATGATTATACATCATGTTTTGAACATGCCTAATTTTCGTTTGAGGAAAAATTGAGTGTAAGAAAAGGAAACAACTCAATAGTCTTCAGTTTAGTTCTTACTTTGTATAACTTGAATTTCTTAGACTTAGTAGGGAACAGGAAGATAGTGAATGTATTGAAATATACTCTTTCCCCCATTTTCCTCATTGTCTTCTCTTTCCCATCTCTAAATTTCCCCAATTAATTTTTATTAATGTGTAGTAACTTTCTGTTAGAATTGATTTGTGAAAATAATAAAAGGCCAGACCTCTTGGGCATTTTATTACCCTTTGGTTGTCTGTGAACCAACCTTTTAATAATTGTGGGTGTTACTTGAGCTCCATTTTTCAGCTCCATTTTTCAGCTTGTCATATTTTAAGAGTTTTATGGCTAGGATGCATATCCACCTGGGGTTTTGGATGTGACTACTAAGTTGTAGTGTTTGATTTATATTTGAGTTCATGTCTTTAGATAAAAGCGTCCATCTCCACTGTCTTCATTTTAGCAGCTCTGCTTGTTGCCTTTGGAATGTGCTTTAGTTTCTGTCAATTTGATTAAGAGGAGGCAAAAGAAAGTAAGGACTATTTGAAAAATGCTTTGTGCGACAAGATAGGGTAGGCACTCTTAGGGAGAGGGTACAGATGACTGCTGCTGCAGAGAAGTCGTGGTAGGATGTGGTTATGTGTCAGGCTGACCCCTCGAGTGCCTTGAAGGGGTAATTGTGGGTCCAGAATCAGACTCAGGTTTGTAACCGCAGGAACTGGATTTATTTTACTTCATCCAGAAAAAGTTAGTATCTTGAACATAGGTTCATGCCAATCAATTCAAGGGGTTATTTTTAACCTTATGATGTAGACCTGTACTGTCATAATAGCCTCAATTCACATATGGCAACTTAATTAAAATTAAATAAATTTAAAATCAGTTGTTTTGTTACCATAATCACATTTCAAGTGCTCAATAGCCACATGTGGCTAGTGGTTACCTAGTAGGCAGTGCAGGTAGGGGAATATTTCCATTATTGCTGAAAGTTCTGTTCAGCAAGTTCTGTTGAGCAGCAGTGGTCTTGAATGCCAATTTAATAATTTTTAAATAGTGAGCAACCATATTATCTTTATGGTAACCATGCTACTTGTGCCTGTTACCCAGGACACCATTTTTCAAGGCAAGTTGCAAATTAAATTAGTCTTCAGGAGATTATTAATTTCTTAATCATGAAGGACCCTGAAGGAGCTAGAAAGCTTGTGAGATATTTCTCTCAGTTTGAGGAAATCTTTAAAGTTCTTTTCCTCTTTTTCTCTTGACATCATTTCTCTAGTTTCTTGAATATACTGTATGTTTTCAATAAACATTGACTAATTATCATGATCACAAAATAATCCTTTACAACTGAGATTAAGGTAACGAAGAAATTTTCTTGTTACAAAATTTTATGAAATGAAATTGAGGCTATTTAAATTATTTTACAGTACTAATTGACCTGCTGAAATATTTACCCTTGAAAGTAAATATTTTACATAGAATGAACTGCATTGAATGGGTACTTGTCTTGAGGTATGAATTTAGAGGAGTTCACTGAGATTTTAAGTATGTGGACAAGTCCTCTTTAGTGCCACCATCATCACTTCTTCTTGTTGCTGATGCACTCCTAAATGTTGGAGATTTAAGAACTAGATTACCAGGTTGAAACTGTTATTATTAGTGACATTTTGAGTAATACTAAAATAGTAATAATCACCTTGCATGTATAAACAGCATTAATAGCTCTAAAACCCTTTAGCATGGATCAGGAACTAAAATGGAGACTGTTTTTCATTCAAATTCCAATTGTGTCTTGTTCACTTGTGATATTGGATAGCTACTTAACCTTTACGAAGTCATGAATTCCTCATCTATGAATAGGAGTAATTATTATATCTACTTTTTTGAGTTTCTATGAAGACTAGATATAAATGAGGTTAAATAAATAGTTAAAGGATTTAACATATTATGGGACAGTTGTTCAGTCGCTAAGTCTGACACTTTGCGACCCTGTGGACTACAGCACGCCAGGCCTCCCTGTTGTTCACTATTTCCCAGAGTTTGCTCAAACTCATGTCCATTGAGTTGGTGATGCCATCCAACCATCTTACCTCTATTGCTCCCTTCTCCTCCTACCCTCAATCTTTACCAGCTTCAGGGTCTTTTCCAGTGAGTCGACTATTTGCCTCAAGTGGCAAAACTATTGAAACTTCAGCTTTAGCATTAGTCCTTCAGATGAATATTCAGGGTTGATTTCCTTTAGGATTGACTGGTTTGATCTCCTTGCAGTCCAAGGGACTCCAAAAAGTCTTCTCCAGCACTACAGTTCAAAAGCATCAATTCTTGGTCACTCAGCCTTCTTTATGGTCCAACTCTCACATCTGTACATGACTACTGGAAAAACTAAGTGTGTTAGTCACTTAGTCACATCTGACTCTTTCTGACCACAGAGACTGTAGCCCTCCAGGCTTCTCTGCACATGGAATTTTCCAGGCAAGAATACTGAAGTGGGTCCCATTCCCTTCTTCAGAGAATCTTCCTGACCCAAGGTTTGAACCCATGTCTCCCGGGATTGCAGGAGGATTCTCTACGGTCTGAGCCCCCAGGGAATCCCAGAAAAACCATAGCTTTGACTATACAGCCTTTTGTCAGAAAAGTAGTATCTCTGCTTTTTAATGTGCTATCTAGGTTTGTCATAGCTTTTTTTCCAAGGAGCAAGTGTCTTTTAATTTCATGGCTACAGTCACCTTCCGCAGTGATTTTGGAGCACAAGAAAATAAAGTCTATCAGTGTTTCTACTTTTCCTCGGTTTGCCATTAAGACCAACCTAGATAGCATATTCAAAAGCAGAGACATTACTTTGCCAACAAAGGTCCGTCTAGTCAAGGCTATGGTTTTTCCTGTGGTCATGTATGGATGTGAGAGTTGGACTGTGAAGAAGGCTGAGCGCCGAAGAATTGATGCTTTTGAACTGTGGTGTTGGAGAAGACTCTTGAAGAGTCCCTTGGACTGCAAGGGGATCCAACCAGTCCATTCTGAAGGAGATCGGCCCTGGGATTTCTTTGGAAGGAATTCTGCTAAAGCTGAAACTCCAGTACTTTGGCCACCTCGTGCGAAGAGTTGACTCATTGGAAAAGACTCTGATGCTGGGAGGGATTGGGGGCAGGAGGAGAAGGGGACGACAGAGGATGAGATGGCTGGATGGCATCACTGACTCGATGGACATGAGTCTCAGTGAACTCCGGGAGTTGGTGATGGATAGGGAGGCCTGGTGTGCTGCGATTCATGGGGTCGCAAAGAGTCGGACACGACTGGGCGACTGATGTGATCTGATCTGATCTGAGTGATGCTGGATGCCATGATCTTAGTTTTTTGAAAGTTGTTGCTTTTCCACTCTCCTCTTTCACATTTATCAAGAGGCTCTTCAGTTGTTCTTCCTTTTCTGCCATTAGGGTGGCATCCTGCATATCTGAGGTTGTTGGTATTTCTTATGGCAATCTTAATACCAGCATGTGATTCATCCAGCTTGGCTTCCTTGGTGGCTCAGATGATAAAGAATCTGCCTGCAATGCAGGAGACCTGGGTTCAATCCCTGGATTGGGAAGATCCCCTGAAGGAGGGCATGACAGCCCACTCCACTATACTTGCCAGGAAAATCCTCATGGACAGGGGAGCCTGGCGGGCTACAGTCCAAGGGGTTGCAAAGAGTGGGACACGACTGAGCAACTAAGCACACAGCACATTCTGCATAGAAGTTAAATAAGCATAGTGATACTCACTATATGGCCTGTTGTACTCCATTGCCAGTTTAGAACCAGTACATTGTTCATGTCTCGTTTTAACTGTTGCTTTTTTACCCCCATATATAGGTTTCTCAGGAGACAAGTAACATGGTCCGGTACTCCCATCTCTAAGAATTTCCCACAGTTTGTTGTGATCCACACAAAGGCTTTAGTGTAGTCAGTGAAGCAGAAGTAGATGTTTTTCTGGAATTTCCTTGGTTTTTCTACAATCCAGTGAATGTTGGCAATTTGATCTCTAGTTCCTCCGCCTTTTCGAATTCTAGCTTGTACCTCTGGAAGGTCTCAGTTCACATACTCCTGAAACCTAGTTTGAAAGAGTTCAAGCATAACCTTGCTGACATGTGAAATGAACATAATCGTGTGTTAGTTTGAACCTTCTTTGGTATTGCCCTTCTTTGGGATTGGAATGGACACTGACCTTTTCCAGTCCTGTGGCCACTGTTAAGTTTCCCAAATTTGCTGACATGTTGAATGTAGCACTTTAACAGCATCTTAGGATTTTAAATAGCTCTGCTCAGATGCCATCACTTCCACCAGCTTGTTCGTAGTAGTGCTTCTTAGACAGTACTGAGCACTCATAAATGTTAGCTGTTGTTATTTGATCTTATTTGCTTTGCTTTCATTTGAATCTAACAAGTGTAATGATTGGCTTTGTAATATACACTGTTTTTATCCTCATGAAATGTACATTGTTTTTAAACTCCTGAAAGGATGGAAGCTTAGAGAGGTTAAGTGCTGTATTTTAATGATTCAAGTAAACAGAAAATTGTTTTACCAGGACCTGAAATCAGGTCTTTAAATCCTTTTTATAAATACCTTTCTAAAGATAAGTATCAGTATCATGTTTTAGATTTAGGGTTGTGAAGAATTGGTTTGCGTAGAGAATGTTAAAAAGTAGAGACATTACTTTGCCAACAAAGGTCCATCTAGTCAAGGCTATGGCTTTTCCAGTAATCATGTATGGATGTGAGAGTTGGACTACAAAGAAAGCTGAGCACTGAAGAATTGATGCTTTTGAACTGTGGTGTTGGAGAAGACTCTTGAGAGTCCTTTGACTGCAAGGAGATCCAACCAGTCCGTCCTAAAGGAAATCAGTCCTGAATATTCATTGTAAGGATTGATGCTGAAGCTGAAACTCCAATACTTTGGCCACCTGATGTGAAGAACTGACTTATTTGAAAGGACCCTGATGCTGGTAAAGACTGAAGGCAGGAGGAGAAGGGGACGGCAGAGGATGAGATGGTTGGGTGGCATCACCGACTCAATGGACATGAGTTTGAGCAAACTCTGGGAATTGATGAAGGACAGGGAAGCCTGGTGTGATGCAGTCCGTGGGATTTGCAAGGAGTTGGACATGACTGAGCAACTGAACTGAACTGAGAGAATTTTATTATTATCAAGAATGTTAAAGTTGAAAGGTAGAAGAGGCAGAGTATGAAATGAAAAAATGTAATTGGTTGGCCTTAATGTTTGTTTGTTTTTTTCTGTAAGATGGCTCTTGCTTGTCTTTAACTTCATTCAGAACAATTTTGTTAGATTATATTGTGACAGCAGTCATATCAGTGTGCAAAAAAAAAAAAAAAAAAAGCAAACTTTTGTTTTCTTTTGGCAACATGTCCCTTTATCTGGTTTTTAATTTTTTAAATTATGAAACAGTAAGCCACTAGATCCCACCCAGTATGTATAGGATTTGATTTTATTGTGATCCTACCATTTCATTGTGGCTTCTCCTTTTTCTTGGAATATAGGGTATCTTTTTGTGTGTGATTTCCAGGGTCCTTCTGTTGATGGTTGTTCAACAGCTAGTTGGGATTTTTGGGCTCTCACAGGAGGAGATGAGCATACTTCCTTTAACTACACCATCTTGATTTGATCTCTTTTTTAAAAAAAGCTTTTATTCAAAATTGGTGAGTTTTTGTGTAGCCATTTTAATAGTGAAGATGAAGGGAAAAAAGTAACATTTTCAGCTTATTATGCTTTAGTTTTTCAAGAAAAGTAAAAATGCAACTGAAACACACAAAAAGATTGTGTAGTGGATGGAGAAGGGGCTGTGACTGATCAAACATGTCAAAAGTGGTTTGCAGTGTTTCATGCTGCAAATTTCTCACTAAAGGATTCTCCAAAGTCAGTTAGACCAGTTAAAGTTGATAGCGATAACATTGAGACATTATTTGAGTATAGTCAATGCTACGGGAGATACCCTGTACTCAGAAGATAGCCAACACACAGAAAATATCCATATCAAGCATTGAAAATCATCTGCATCAGCATGGTCATGTTAATCACATTGACATTTTACTTTCGCATTAAAAAAAAACCCTTCTTGACTATATTTTATATGCTATTCTCTACTGAAGTGTAATGACAGTGTTTCGTTTTTAAAACAAATTGTGATAAGCAATGACAAATTGATACTGTACAATAGTGTAGAACAGAAGAGATCGTGGGGCAAGTGAAGTGAACCACCACCAACCACACCAAAGACCTGCCTTCGTCCAAAGAAAGTAATGTTATGTGTATGGTGGGATTGGAAGGGAGTGCTCTATTATGAGCTCCATCTGGAAAACCGAACGATTAGTTTCGCTCCCAGTCTGACCAACTGAAGGCAGCCCTTTATAAAAAGTGTCAGAATTAGTCAACAGAAAATGCATAATCTCCCATCAGGATACTGCAAGATTGTATGTTTCTTTGATGACAGACAAAGACTGTTAAAGCTTGGCTGGGAAGTTCTGAGTCATCTGTGGTATTCATCTTTGGATTTCCATTTATTTTGGTATTTACACAATTCTATTAGTGGAAAAATTTCAGTTCCCTGGAAGACTATAGAAAGGGCACTTGAACAGTTCTTTGCTTATGAAGATAAGGTGTTTGGGGAAGATGGAGTTATGAAGTTGCTTTTAAAATGGCAGAAGGTAGTAGAACAGAATGGTGAATACATTGTTCGGTAAAGTTCATGGTGAAAATGAAAAATTAGGTCATTTTTACTGAAGGAACTTTTTGGCCAACCCTGATACATTCCTATAGGTCCTCAGGTATAGCATAGAAGATGGTGAGTCAAGAAACAGTGACTTTCCTGTGCTGAGTGAGCAAATCAATATCTGTGCTATAAATCAACTGTCCTTAACCAAAGACTTCCCGGGTGGCCCAGACGGTAAAAGCGTCTGCCTACAAAGCAGGAGACCCAGGTTCGATCCCTGGGTTGGGAAGATCCTCTGGAGAAGACAGTGGCAACCCACTCCAGTATTCTTGCCTGGAAAATCCCATGGGCAGAGGAGCCTAGCAGGCTTCAGTTCACAGGGTTGCAAAGTCAGACAGGACTGACTGAGCATGCATGCACATATCTTTATTGATTGATCTGTAGATGAACACTGCTGTGTTTTGGCTGTTGTAAATAGTGCTGCTGTCAACCTTGGGGTGCATGTATCTCTTTGAACTAGTTTTCATCTTTTCTGGATACATGACCAGGAGTGGGATTGCTGAATTATATGGTAACTCTTATTTTTAGTTTTCTAAAGCACTTGGAATGTTTTCCATAGTGGCCACACCAATTTACCTGTCCATCAGCATCTCTTCTCCACACCCTCTCCAGCATTTATTATTTGTAGACTTTTTAATGATGAGCATTAGATTGGTGTGAGGTAATTTATTATTGTAGTTTTGATTTGCATTTCTCTAATAATTAGCAGTGGTGAGTATCTTTTCATGTGCCTGTTGGCTCTCTTTATGTCTTCTCTAGAGAAATGTCTGTTTAGGTCTTCTTCCTGTTTTTTGACTGGATTGTTTGGGGTTTTTTGAGCTATATGAGCTGTTTGTACATTTTGGAAATTAAGCACATCATTTGTAAATATTTTCTCCCATAGTTTGTCTTTTCATTTTGCTTATGATTTTCTTCGCTGTATAAAAGCTTTCAAATTTAATAAGTCCCATTTGTTTACTTTTGCTTTTATTTCTTTTGCTTTGGGAGACTGATCTAAGAAAGGACTGCTATGACTTAATGTCAGAGAAAGTTTTGCCTACAGTCTCTTCCAGGAGTTTTATAGTGTCATGTCTTATAATTAAATCTTCAAGCCATTTTGAGTTTTATTTTTGTGTTTGATGTGAGGGAGTGTGCTAACTTCAGTGATTTACATATGGCTGAAAGGACACTTTTTTTTAATGTGAAGAGATCCAATCAAGGACAGACATTGCAAAGAATACCAACTTTACCCCCAAAAGCCCTAAGATAGCTCAGGTAGGAGACCTGGGTTTGATTCCTGGGTCGGGAAGATCCCCTGGAGAAGGAAATGGCAACCCACTCCAGTATTCTTGCCTGGGGAATCCCATGGACAGAGGAGCCTGGCAGGCTACAGTCCATGGGGTCACAAGAGTCGGACATGACTTAGTGAATAAACCAAACCCAGGAACTTTGTGTTATATTCTGAAAATGATTAATTACATAATCATAATGAGGGAGACAGATCATTAATAGGTCCTACTGAATAATTTATTTTCTTAAACTAATTTTATCTAGAATATCAGTTTATTCACAAAGCTACTTCAAGGTAGAAATATGTTCAGAAACCAAGACAAATATGCTTAATCAACTTGCTATACTATAGAGAAAATAGTCTCTTTTCTTTTCAGAACAGCTGAAAAATATCATGATGATGATGACACTGTTATGATTCCTATAATTCACAGAGAGAATAGAGTCCAACTGACGACATTATATCAATGAAAAATGTTCACAAACAGAAATACCTGGCTAGTCATTGATCCACTGTGAGAGCTATAAATCAGGGGTTTTGACTGCCAGTCTTTCTACCCGGTTTTAATGTACCTTAGTCAGTCAGTTTAGTTGCTCAGTTGTGTTCAGCTCTTTACAACCCCATGGAGTGTAGCACACCAGGCTTCCCTGTTCATCACCAACTCCCGGAACTTACTCAAACTCATTACTATTTAAATATTCCATAAATTTTGTTCTATTAATTTTAAAAGCATAAAATTAAAGGTAATGCTTTTAATTATCAAACCATGTCTCTGAAAATTCCATGTTTCTCATTTCTCTAAAATCTAACTGCAAATATCATGATGTGGATATTGGTTTAAAAACCCATGTAAATTATCACTTTAATAATCTGTTCTTCAATTTATAAACAAAAATGATATCTAGCTTATAAATCACATTTCAAAAATCAAAACATTTGCCAAATTTCAGTCAGTCAGTCAGTTTATTCACTCAGTCATTTCTGATTCTTTGTGACCCGCACGGACTGCAGCATGCCAGGCTTCCCTGTCCATCACAAAATCCTGGAGCCTGCTCAAACTCATGTCCATTGAGTCAGTGATGCCATCCAACCATTTCATCCTCTGTTGTCCCCTTCTCCTCCTGCCTTCAATCTTTCCCAGCATCAGGGTCTTTTCCAATGAGTCAGTTCTTCACATGTAGTGGCCAAAGTATTGGAGTTTCAGCTTCAGCATCAGTCCTTCCAATGAATATTCAGAATAGATTTCCTTTAGGATGAACTGGTTGGATCTCCTTGCTGTCCAAGGGACTCTTAAGAGTCTTCTCCAACACCACAGTTCAAAAGCAACAATTCCTCGGTGCTCAGCTTTTTTTTATAGTCCAACTCTCACATCCATACATGACTACTGGAAAAACCACAGCTTTGACTAGACGGACCTTTGTTGGCAAAGTAACATCTCTGCTTTTTAATGTGCTCTCTAGGTTGGTCATAACTTTTCTTCCATGGAGCAAGCGTCTTTTAATTTTATGGCTGCAGTTATCATCTACAGTGATTTTGGAGCCCTCCAAAATAAAGTCTGTCACTGTTTCCATTGTTTCTCCCTCTATTTGCCATGAAGTGATGGGACCAGATGCCATGATCTTAGTTTTCTAAATGTTGAGTTTTAAGCCAACTTTTTCACTCTGCTCTTTCACTTTCATCAAGAGGCTCTTTAATTCTTCTTTGCTTTCTGCCATGTTTTCTAATATATTCCCTCCTTTCTCTGGATTCCTCTAACATCAATAGAAGATAAGCAAATAACGTTTGATTTCTGGTTTCAGTCATGTGGAAGACTAAGATAAACTGAGAATCCTCCTACAACAAATTGCTAATAGTATGAAGTAGCAGTAAAATAAGTATGACAATTTGGGAAGCCCTACAAAAGATCAGTTATAACAAACAACTGGAATATATCCACCAAAAATTCAGATAGTAAAATACTGAAAGGATAATTTAAAAATAAAACAATAATATAAAACTATAAAACATAAATCAAGGGATCAAAACATAAAAACCAAGATACTGTTTGCTACTATAGCTGTATAGTGAGCCCTTTATTCTCCTTTTTTCAAACTCAGGTGGTTTTATAAGCTAGATGTATAAAACCTGCTGAGATCAGTATGACTATGAACTAGAAAAGGAAAGTGAAAGAAAGGAAAATTAGACACTTATCACTTACAGATGGTAAATTTCAGCAGAAAATTAGAAAACTGAATCAAGCAATTAAAAATACATCATGCCCAAACATGAGTTATTCCAAGAATGTTTACATAAAAGCAGTTTGGGGCTTCCCTTGGGGCTTAGACGATAAAGAATCTGCCTGCAATGCGGGAGACCATGTTCAATCCCTGGGTTGGGAAGATCCCCTGGAGAAGGAAATGGCAATCCCCTTCAGTTTTCTAGCCTAGAGAATATCATGGACAGAGGAGCCTGGTGGGCTACAGTCCATGGGGTTGCAGAGAGTTGGACACAACTGAGTGACTACACTTTTCACTTTTCAGAAGCAGTTTAACACAGGATATCTCTTATTGTACCTTATTATTATATTATTGAATGTTTCAATTCAGTTCAGTCGCTCAGTTGTGTCTGACTCTTTGCAACCCCATGAACTGCAGCACACCAGGCCTCCCTGTCCATCACCAACTCCTGGAGTCCACCCAGACCCATGTCCATTGAGTTGGTGATGCCATCCAACTATCTCATCCTCTGTCGTCCCCTTCTCCTCCTGCCCTCAATCTTTCCCAGCGTCAGGGTCTTTTCCAATGAATCAGCTCTTTGCATTGAGTGTTTCAGGGGTCCCCCAAAAGGAGATGGTGGAATCACAGGACTCAGAGGGAGTTGTAATCATAGCTAAGATTGATTATAAGCAACACAGTAAGTATATACAACTAGATGGTTCAGTTAGGTAAAAAGGTGTAGTGGGGTCTGGAGAAATCCATATACAAGCTTTCTATTCTTCCCCTTCCCAGCCCAGGAAGAGACTCATTTGATAGTGCTGCTTTCTCCAGAAACTAAAATGAAGCCTTTTAGAAAAAAGGCCTTTGAGACTCAGAAATTGGGGGTTTTACTAGGGGTCTGGTCACACAGACATTCTTTGCCCTCAACTGCAAAAATTCTAGCCTTCCAGAAAGAGAGCAGGTGCTCACCATAAATCACAGTGTACGAAGAGCCGTGCCACAATGAAACATCTATACCAGTTAGGGAATGTTTCAGAAGTCAGATTTTCACACATTGACCAGGGCTGTCTTTGCAAGCAGGTCCTTCTGAAATTAGAGCTTCAAGCCCACTGTGTTAACTATCTCCTGCATATTAAAGGAGAAAATAACATACGGTCAGAAGGATCCCCAGTCTTACCAATTTTTTGGTAAACTTCAACAAACATTCATCATATAAAGTTTTGGTAAAATAAAATATGACTTTCTTAACCTGATATAAGAAATAGACCAAAAACTGATAACAAACATCTTACCAAATGATTAAATGTAAGACACGTTTTCATTAAAGTCAGGAACAAAATAAGGATGTTTCTACTACAGCTTGGGTTAGACACTGTACCAGAGTTTCTTGTACTAGTCAGTATAAGGAAACTGTATATATAGAGGTAAGGGATAGGAATTATTTACAGATGATGATCATATAGAAAAGTCAAAAGAACTGTTAGAGAAACTGTTACAAATAATTAGTCAAGAAATGTTAAATACAAGATTAATTAAGCAGACATCAGTTAACTATTCCAAAGTTTCTATCGCCAATCTAAAAATACAATGTTTAAAGAATATTTGCAGTAGTAAGAAAAAGTACATGAAATTTAGAAATAAACCAATCAGGAAAGGTATTGATTTTCATCTTGGAAATCCAGCAATTACATGCTTAGATTTCTACACTAAAAAAACTCATGGGCATAAGGAGATACATACTTATTCACGTTAGCCCTGATAATAACACAAAATGTTGAGCTTGTTGGGAGAATAAATGATACATTTACTCATATTGGGATACTCTACAGCAATTTAAATGAAAACATTTGAGTTGTGTAGATTAACACAGATACATGTCAACAACAGCATTAAGTTTAAAAAAGCAAATTCAAAGAATGAGGGAAGTCTTTACAAATACCTTTGGTTTGCTTTTTTTTAATCTTTTTTGAAAAGAGTGAAAGAAGACAAACTGTTAATACATGTTCAGTTTTGACAGTGAATACATGGATGTTTATTACATTATTCTGCATACTTTGTTTTATAATAAAAATAAAAAATTTAACTGCATACATAATTTTAAAACTCAGGCATTTAACTTTGCAGAACTGGGGAAACAATAAATAATAATATTAAGTCAACCAGTGTGTTTATACCACCTCTTGTCACACATCTTGGAATTCATTTACCACTTAGTGAAATTATTTGGTCAATTCCCTCACACTGAAAAGCATTTTGATGAAAAAGATCAAAGCAACTAACTCAGTTAGATTGTCTAACACACTACTTTTTCAGTGTGCTTTTAGTGGGAAGGAAGGAAGAATGGTTGGGAGGGGAAGGAGGGAAGGAGGAAAAATGAATATTCTGTTATCCTTAGGGATTTTTCCTTCCAAATGTCAAACAAGTCTCTGTAAAATTATTCAAAACTGTAAAACTTGTTTAGTGGCACCATTGATGTCATCAAAAGTACCTCAGCTATAACTTTTTGTATAGTATGTGTAACTTTTTTAAAAATAGCATATTGGTTTTGATTCTGTTGGCTTTTTTTCTGTCATAAAAGAATGTGGGAATCTCTTACAAATTTATTCCTAATGATACATGGTAGAATGTTTTTTATCAGTCACTTTGATTTGCTTACTGATGTCTAAGATTGTCAAAACTTTTAGATTTGTATTGAAATTGATGGTAGCAAGTAGACTAAATTCATTTTTACCAGTGAAAGATTAAGCCCTAAAAGAATATCGATTTATGTTCTGTAAATCTATTGTCTGTCTTCACAGCTATAGTTTTTGCCAGAAAACTACACAATAATATGCTTTTAAGACTAATCTCTGAGAAGTTAAATTGAAAACAACTTTTATGAGACAAATACCACTCATCCTGAATAAGATGCACATGTAAAATTTCAAAGTAAAATTGAAAATCTGTGGCTAAGGAAATTAATCAGGAAGGTAGAAGAAACTCCTTGTCTTGTAAGAATTAAGTACCGTAGGTGTGTATGCAAACTCTTAACATATAGATATACCTCCTTTTTAAATCTCAGTTCAAGTAAATTCTTATATACAACTATATTTTTTTTTCAATTATAAATTACTGTGTAACTTGTGTTTGATTTGAAACAGATTTGACACATTAAAAATTATTAAAGAATCATACTGTTTAACAATTGAAATCTGTATCAGTGAGCCATAGTGCATCCTACAAATATTGATAGATTAGCTGACCAATAATGATTTTCTGTTTAGTGAGTACTTCTGCTCAGTTCTAGTCTAGGCTTAGTAAAACTTTCCTGTTAAAAAGAGTTATATTATAACATTTAAATTGAGAGGATTTAGATGAATCAGATATGCTGCTGCTGCTGCTGCTGAGTCGCTTCAGTCATGTCCGACTCTGTGCAACCCCATAGACGGCAGCCCACCAGGCTCCCCCGTCCCTGGGATTCTCCAGGCAAGAACACTGGAGTGGGTTGCCATTTCCTTCTTGAATGCATGAAAGTGAAAAGTGAAAGTGAAGTCGCTCAGTCGTGTCCTACTCTTCGCAACCCCATGGACTGAAGCCTACCAGGCTCCTCCACCCATGGGATTTTCCAATCAGATATGAAGTAGTTGAATAAACACAACCCTTTATCATCATGGTGGAAAAAAATAGTCTTGGGTTTGTTTGGTAGTTCCAGCCTTTTTTATTGGGCAATATTCCTATAAATGTGTCAAGAGAGTGATTTCTAAACATTCACATAGGCTGTCTGAATCTGGAAGTTTCCTGTCTGGTGATGAGAGTAGACTGGGGTGGGGCGGGTGTTGTTTGTTTTTTCAAGTGGCAGAGGGGGAAAAAATACAGCTTGGTCACTTTTTTCTCCTTAGATTTCCTGAAAAAGCATCAGTGTATCCGACCCAAGCATCACCTGTTTTGTAGTTACTTACTTTGGAAAAGCCACCTATCTTGTAACTCCCCTCTTAAAGTTTCTCAATGTGAGTAAAGTTTGAAACCTTAAACCTATACATTTTGCTGTATAGGCGGTTTTATTAACCATAAGGCAGCAGCATCATTTTATTTACATGGGTTTTTAGTTGGATCTAGTTGAAAGACCCTTGGAAGAAGTAATTTAAGAGAGAATAATTACGTTAATACCTGGGTTTCATTTCATGTGTTTGAGGTAAATTAATCAGATTGATCCTTATTCTTTGAGTTTATTATGAAGCAAAATAACCTTATTAGCATCATCTTGATAAATGCTCATCTTTTGTGGTTTTCTCAACAGAATTTTCTCCACAGTTATTTTAAAAGTAAGTTTAGTTTTTAAATAACATTACAAGATAATGTACATCTATACTAGTAGAAGATTGTTAAAGTACAAAGGCTGTAAAAATCACCTCCAGTTCTTTACCCACAATAGTCACCATTATTAATATTTTAGTTAATATGCTTTTGGTAAATAAATGTATATATCTATGTAATATATGAATGTATATATTTATTTTTAATTTGGGATCATATTATGTGTGTTTAAATGAATGGTGTTTCAGAATTGTTCCAGGTCATTTAAGATTCTTTCATGGCATAATTTGTAAAGACTGTAGGATTTTGTGTAATGTGCTGCTGCTGCTTCTAAATCACTTCAGTCGTGTCCGACTCTGTGCGACCCCATAGACGGCAGCCCACCAGGCTCCCCTGTCCCTGGGATTCTCCAGGCAAGAACACTGGAGTGGCTTGCCATTTCCTTCTCCAATGCATGAAAGTGAAAAGTGAAAGTGAAGTTGCTCAGTCATCTCCAACTCTTGGCGACTCCATGGACTGCAGCCCACCAGGCTCCTCCGCCCATGGGATTTTCCAGGCAAGAGTACTGGAGTGGGGTGCCATTGCCTTGGATATGCCATACTTTGTTTTAGCACTCCTCTATGGTTGGCTATTCAAACTATTTGCAATTCTATGTGGTTGCTAAGCCTTTATCCACTTTAAATTTTCTCTAGCTTGAACATAGAAAGCGAGAATTATTCTTCAAATTGTTTTTATGTGGCTTATTTGATATGTCTTCATATGCTGTATTTCCATATTATCAGACATAGTCATAGAGTTATGTGGGTGCTTAAAACCAGGATCACAGCTAGATATTAAACTTTGTAAATTATTATATCTTCTCTTGTAAAGCAACAAAGCCTACCATTTTCTCTCCAGTTGAGTCTATCTCTTCCTATTACCTCCCTACAGATTCCTAGGCAGATTTGAAATGGATAAAAGTTTTTCAGTTATTTTTACTCTCCCCTTTCTTCCTTCATTTAAGCAGAGACTTGAAGGATAAGGAGTGAGTCAACAAACAGGATGGAATCTTCCTTGCAGAGGAAACAGCTTTGTCAGGATATCAGAGAGCTTGCCAGTCTCCTCTGTCCATGGAATTACCCAAGCAAGAATACTGGAATAGGTTGCCATTTCCTACTCCACGGGATCTTCCTGGCCCAGCAATCGAACCCATGTCTCTTGTTTCTCCTTGGTAGGAGGGTTCTTTACCACTGAGTCACCTGGGAAGCCCCCTTCTTCCTTGAGGCTATAAGAGCATTGTTTACTATAAGGAAAAATCCAGATCATGGTGAACCTCAAGAAAACTGATTCCCAGTAATCATCTTAGGTATATATTGATCTTACTATTCTCCACTTTGACGAGGACTTGATTTACCTAAATATTCACTCTGGGCTACCATTCTGGTCTCTCTTTAGTACCTAGACACATCAGGCTCTCTGATGTCCTGACAAGTAAAGCTGTTTCCTCTTCATGGAAGATTTCATCCTGTTTGTTTGACTCATTTCTTATCCTTCAAGTCTCTGCTTAAGTGTTATGTGCCTGAGAGGCCTTCTCAAGAACCCCCATTATTTTCTGTCAGTCACCCTGTTCATGACTTTAATATTACTGTTTTAGTTTGTGTATCTGATGCTGAAGCTCCAGCTTTGACCACCTGATGCGAAGAGCTGATTCACTGGAAAAGACCCTGATGCTGAGAAAGAGTGAGGACAGGAGGAGAAGGGGGCAGCAGGATAAGATGGTTAGATGGCATCACACTCAATGGACATGAGTCTGAGCAAACTCCGGAGATACGCAGGACAGGGAAACCTGACTTGCTGCAGTCCATGGGGGTCCCAAAGAGTCAGTCAGACACGACTTAGCAACTGAAAAACAGAGACATATAAGCATTTATCATATGGACATACAGGCATTATCATATAAATAACTCACCCCTATCTTAAGTTCTTTAAGGCAGAGAATTTGCTTCTGTTATCTCCAGAGTGGAGGACCCTGATGGAAGTTTGTAACTTAAAACAACAAACTAACATATATTCATGTTGAAATTATCTTAAGTACTAGAGAAAAGTGACTAAGCATGAACATTCTTTTCTCCAGCTTCCTTTTGAGTGTCACTTCCTCCTCCTTGCCCCTCATTCACTCCCCAAAGCTCTTAAACAGAATTGCAGAGTATACAAGCATTAATTTTGTGTTATGTCACCCTTTCATTTAGAATTCCTGTCAATAAATGTAAATAATTGAATGAATAAATGCTAGGTTCTGTCAACCATTCATAGCTCCAGCACTCAAGAAGCTTATGGTCTAGTAGGGTAGATATGCATAAGGAGCAATGACTTGTGAGTTGTGGTAATCGTGGAAGTGTGTGTTCCCAGGGATAGCTATCCGGCTTGACATTCTTTTTCTCTGCTGTTCCTCGTCTATATACAGTGTAGCAAGCTGGCCTACTTCTAAGTTCTCTTCTTGGTACTTGTATTGAATACATACTCACCTGAAGCATCTTCATTAAGTATATATCTGTTCTCGCATTAAATCTGATATACATTATTTATAGTCCAAGCAGTTTCCTGTAATGTTTTTATTTGGTTCTTACAGAGTCTTTTATTTAAATAGCTTTTAAAACCACTTGATGTTTAATTCTTAGTTAAGTTCAGTTCAGTTGCTCAGTTGTGTCCAACTCTTTGCGACCCCATGAATCGCAGCATGCCAGGCCTCCCTGTCCATCACCAACTCCCGGAGTTCACTCAGACTCATGTCCATCGAGTCAGTGATGCCATCCAGCCATCTCATCCTCTGTCGTCCCCTTCTCCTCCTGCCCCCAATCCCTCCCAGAGTCAGGGTCTTTTCCAATGAGTCAACTCTTCGCATGAGGTAGCCAAAGTACTGGAGTTTCAGCTTTAGCATCATTCCTTCCAAAGAAATCCCAGGGCTGATCTCCTTCAGAATGGACTGGTTGGATCTCCTTGCAGTCCAAGGGACTCTCAAGAGTCTTCTCCAACACCACAGTTCAAAAGCATCAATTCTTCAGTGCTCAGCCTTCTTCACAGTCCAGCTTGCACATCCATACATGACCACAGGAAAAACCATAGCCTTGACTAGACGGACCTTTGTTGGCAAAGTAATGTCTCTGCTTTTGAATATGTTATCTAGGTTGGTCATAACTTTCTTTCCAAGGAGTAAGCGTCTTTTAATTTCATGGCTGCTAGTCACCATCTGCAGTGATTTTGGAGCCCAAAAAAATAAAGTCTGACACTGTTTCCACTGTTTCCCCATCTAGTTAAGTTAGAGCTCAATAACGATACTATTATTTCTGTGACAGTGGGCTTCTTTTCCAACCTCTATATGACTTCTTGTGAATTCTGTAGAAATCTATGTTTCTTAAAAAGAAAGAATGACTCTTACTGATACCTTGACCTGGCTACTTTTTAGGATGACCACCTTGGTGAGGATTGTATCTTCACAAGCAATTTGAGACAGATTGCACTAGTTTCACCCTGCTGTTTAACAGAATGCAGGTTTTCTCATGTAGGAGATCTAAGTCATTGACATTTCAGACCCTAAATGAAATCTAAATTGTTCAAGTTCATTATTGGTCTTCATTATTTCTAGATATTCTCAGACTGGAGACAACTGGAAGCTGCTTCGGACTGGTGAAAACCACCCAAGTCTGTCTACATAGTCATCAGCACCTGTAGAGATGAAGTGACATAGATTATGGGCTAATAACAGCTGCTTACAATATGCACAGTGCTCTATAGTTTTCTAAAGTTTTAGTAAAATTTTTCATCTAATATTAAATTATTTAATCTGCATTGTGTCTTACAGGCCTTTTGATCTGGAGAACTGAAATGGGTGGCTGGAGTTAGCATGTCAGTTGGAGAGTTGTAGGAACTTATTTTGGAAAAGGAAAGGCTTAATCATTTAGTAACTGTGATAGATTCTAGACTTTACTTGATGCCTAAAGTCTAGTTACGAGCTAGCTTTGCCATCTTCAGATTCTCTCCTCTTGCTCATTTGCAATTAAGTGATTTGTTTTATGCTTATATTATCTAGTAAGTGCTGTAGTAGCTAGTTTCCAAAGATGACCCTCAGGGAAAGAAACATGCTTCACAATGCTCATGCTTTCATGTTGGATCTGCACTTAACTCTGTGACTTATTTTAACTAACATGATGCAGCTGAAGTGATGCTTGCCTGTTCCAGAACTAAACTTTAAGACAACCCGAAGGCTTTTGTTTTTGCACTTTGAGGAGTAATGAGCCACCATGTAAGAAGTCTGGCTGCCTTGTTGGAGTTTCTGTGTTGAAAGACTACTTGAAGAGGGAGCAGCTCTGAGAATACCTTCAGAAAGATAGAGGCCCCCACCACCCTGGTTTCCCAGCTGAGCTCACCCTTTCCCACAAAGGTGTTAGAATTGTGAGTGAAGCAGTCTTGGACAGTCCAGCTCCAGTTACCACATGAGAGACTGTTAGACTAATTAAAAAATATCCAGAATTCCTCAAGAAAATGACTTCTTGATGTTTCCACATATTGTTGTTGTTCAGTTGCTCAGTTGTGTCTGACTCTTTGTGACCCTGTGGACTGCAGCACACCAGGCTTTCCTGTCCTTCACTATCTCCTTGAGCTTGCTTAAACTCACGTTCATTGAGTCGGTGATGCCATCCAACCATGTCATCCTGTCGCCCCCTTCTCCTGCTCGCAATCATTCTCAGTATCAAGATCTTTTCCTATGAATTGGCTCCTCACATAAGGTGGCCAAAGTATTGGAGCTTCATCTTCAGCATCAGTCCTTCAAATGAACATTCAGGGTTGGTTTCTTTTAGGATGGACTGGGTTTGATCTCCTTGCTGTCCAAGGGACTCTTAAGATTCTTCTCCAGCACTGCAATTAGAAAGCATCAATTCTTGGAACTCAGCCTTCTTTATTATGACAATTAAGATATATGTTAAGTCACTCAACTTTCGGGGTGCTCTTTTACATAGTATCAGATAAATAAGCTTTCCTGATGGCTTAGTGATAAAGAATCTGCCTGCCAGTGCAGGAGATGTGGGTTTGATCCCTGGTTTGGGAAGATCCCCTGGAGAAGGACATGGTGACCTACTCATCTTGCCTGGGAAATCCCACTGTGGTGGCTTCTCGGGTTGCGGAGTACAGGCTCTAAGCCCGCGGGCTTCAGTAGTTTCAGCTTTCAGGTTCTGGAAGCTTAGGTTCATTGGTTGTGATTCACAGGTTTAGTTGCTCCACGACATGTGGGCCCAGGGATGGAACCTGTGTCTCCTGCTTTGGCTGGCAGATTCATTACCACTGAGCTACCAGGGAACCTCTGCAGTTGCTTTTGTATTCAACAGTCATAGTAATCTTTCCTAGCAGGTTATAAAGACTTCTTTCTTTTTGCTTGAAGTATTTCTTAGTATGTGTACCATAGTTTACTTTAACAGTTCCCATTGTTGATAGACATTTACATTCTTTTATGTCTATGTTTTCCATATTGGAAACAGTGATGCACAAATACTAATATATCTCAGGTAATTTAAACTTGTACTCTGAAATGGTCATACCAGTTTATGGTACTACCATCCTTGACCATGCATTCTTTGGTTGCTATTTGTAAGGTTGAGAATAGTCATCTTTTAGTATTCAAATAGAAAAGCTAGAAATATACTATGCAAGTGCTTGAGTGTGTGCTAAGTTGCTTCAGTCATGTCCGACTCTTTGCGACCCTATGGTCTGTAGCCCACAAGGCTCTTCTGTATATGGGATTTTTAGGCAAGAATACTGTAGTGGGTTGCATGCCCTCCTCCAGGGGATCTTCTAGACCCAGGAATTGAACCCACATCTCCTGTGGCTCCTGAATTACAGTTGGATTCTTTACCATTGAGCCACTGGGGAAGCCCATGTATAATATATTAGCAGCAAACATGAATTCTGGTGTTAGTGAAATTACTTTAGAAAATTTTCAATTTATCTTATGATTTAATAAGGGAAAGAAAAATGCCCAACACATTCTCCCATATCTAAACTTAATATACATTTGACAATTTTTTCCTCAAAGGAAACTAGTGGAGAATCAACTACTGTGTCATAAGTATGAAAGTTGTGTTTAAAACATTAAAATATTTAATTGGATTTAAATCTCATCTCTTTCTACAAATGCATCATTTGAGGAGGTAGTGAAGACTGGTGGAAAGAGTATGAACTTTACAGACCTGGGGTGTCAGTTCCATCTCTGACACTTCAGTGTTGATGTGCTGTGTGCTATGTTGATGTGCTGTGACCCTGTATATTTTTATTAATTTAAAAAACTAGTTGGAAACATGGCAAAGTGAGAATACAATTCTTTACAGACTATATGGGTTAATACTGTCTGTCATAATGTGTATCCATAATTCTATTTGAATTTTGGTACCAGAACTAGAAGTTAATCCTTTTTGTAGATCTGTGGGTTCAAAAATGACAGAATTCAAAAATGGAGTGCTAGGATTAGAATTTTAGGTCATGAACTTGTAGACTCATGTTCGTTTGGTTCCCTTATGATTAATTCTTGGTCTGTTTCCATGTTAGTATATTTGTCTAACGTTCCATGAAATGTTTAGTTCCTGCTGCTTTGTGTGAATAATAATGCTAACCACTTATTGTTGCCTTATCCATTTTCATTTAGAGGTTACCTCAGATGGAAAAGAATTTGTTATTCAGAAGACAGCTAAGCTGATAATATTTTTATCTTACAGTGGTCCTCAAAACTTGTATGAAGTTACTGTTTTTATTTCTGAAATAGTATGACCATGTAATTGTGATAAGAGTACCTTATTTGAGGACTATAAAGAATACTGATGAAGATTTTTGGTTCTGTGAGAGAGATAAATTATAATTGGTGAAAGTATTTACCATCCTTGTAGTAATGCCATCATAGCATGTATAATAGAAATGAAGACAAGTCATAAAGTCCAGCTACCATGAAGTCCTTAATGCCCAGTTTTGCTTTATGCTATGAATTTGTTTAGAAAGAAAGGTTTGATGCATAAATAATGCTGTTGTTTAAAATTACACTATCTTAGACAAAATCTAGTTGCAGTTTGAAGACCTTAGAAATTATCTTGAATTCTCTATAGTAGTAGATTTATTATTTAAATTGTGAAACCAAGGTTAGGTTGGTATGTAAGACCTTCAGAGCACTCTACCAACTGCAGCTCTAGAAATTCTTTTTCTAGCCCTAGATCTTCTATTACTGTTAATTCTTTTATTGTTGTTATTATTTAGTTGCTAATTCTTTTAAAATTAAAATGCAACACACACACACAGTGCGCTTACATCTTAGAGTATTATAGGCTCCAGAGAAATGCCTTTTGTATGTAACTATTTTTCATATTGAGATGTGGAAAAAAAGTTTACTTTCAATTTGAATAACTATTATTATAATTCCCTTTATAATAATCAAACTGTAAGAAATATAGATGCAGATATGTTCAGTAAAGTCTTCATTATTTTTTAGCATGTTTAGTGACAGATTATAGACCATTTAAAAACATTTTTTTAAAGTTTAACAGTTTCTAGCCAAAGTCCATTTCTTATCTTGATAGTTGTGTATGGCTTTTGTTGTTCATAGAAATGTGTCAAATGTAAATGTGACATAACCCTTCATTTTTTTTAAGTTTTTAGATTTTTTTTTTAAAAGATTTTACTTTTGTTGAATAGTTTTACATTCACAGCAATGCTAAGAGGAAGGTACAAATATTTCTCATATACACTCTGCCCTAACTCATGCATAGCTCCCCTGTTTTCAACACCTCCCACCACAGTGATACATTTGTTATAATTTGTTAAAATTGATGAGCCTGTAGGGAAACGTCATAATTACCACAAATCCATGGTTTACCTCATGGTTCTCTGAATATTGTACGTTTTATGGGCATTGACAAATGTTTAATGTCATTTATTCATCATTATAATGTGATAGCTCAGAGGATAAAGCATCTGCCTGCAATGCAGGAGACCCGGGTTTGATCCCTGGGTTGGGAAGATCCCCTGGAGAAGGAAATGGCAACCCACTCCAGTATTCTTGCCTGGAGAATCCCATGGACAGAGGAGCCTGGCGGGCTACAGTCCATGGGGTCGCAAAGAGTCGGACACGACTGAGCGACTTCACTTTCTTTCTTTCTTTTATAATGTGATACAGAGTAATTTTACTGCCCTAAAAATCTTCTGTGTTCCACTTTTATTTCCCTCTTCTCCCCACTACCCTGGGCAACTTTATTGTGGTTGTCTTTAAGTCACTAAGTCCTGTCCGGCTCTTTACAAACACATGGACTGTGGCAAGTCAGGCTCCTCTGCCCTCCACCGTCTCCTGGAGTTAGCTCAAATTCATGTTCATTGAGTTGGTGATACTGTCTAACCATCTTATCATCTGCTGCCCTCTTCTTTTGCTTTCAGTCTTTCCCAGCATCAGAGTCTTTTCTTATGAATTGGCTCTTGGTATCAGGTTGCCAAAGTATTGGAGCTTCAGCATCAGTCCTTCTGATGAATATTCAGGGTTGATTTTCTTTAGGATTGACTGGTTTGATCTCCTTGTGGCCTAAGGGACTCTCGAGTCTTCTCCAGCACCGCGTCCATTCTTAGAAAGCGTCCATTCTTTGGCGCTTACAGCATTCTTTATGGTCCAACTCTCACATCCACACATGACTACTGGAAAAACCGTAGCTTTGACTATATGGACCTCTGTTGGCAAAGTAATGTCTCTGCTTTTTAATACACTGTGTTTGTCATAGCTTTTCTTCCAAGGGGAAAGTGACTTTTAATTTCATGGCTGTAGTCAGTGTCCACAGTGATTTTGGAGTCCAAGAAAATAAAATCTGTCATTGCTTCCACTTTTTCCCCTTCTATTTGCCGTGAAGTGATGGGACCAGATCTTAGTTTTTTTCATGTTTAGTTTCAAGTCAACTGTTTATCTTTGTATTATCTCCATAGTTTTTCCTTTTCTTTAATTGGAATCATACTGTAGGTAGCCTTTTCAGACTGGCTTCTTTCACTTAGCAATGTGCAAGTAATATGCACTTAAGGTTTCTTGGTGTCTTTTCATGGATTAATAACTTTTTTTTTTAATTAGGGGATAATTGCTTTATAATGTTGGGTTGGTTTCTGCCATACATCAGCATGAATCAACTGTAGGTATACATATATCCTCTCCCTCTGAAACCTCCCTCCCACCTTCCACCCTGTGCCACCCTCTAGGTTGTCATAGAGTACTGGTTTGAGCTCCCTGCATTATACATTTTACATTATGATACCTCCTTTCTTTTTAACACTAAGTAACATTGTCTGAATGTATCAATTTATCCATTTACTTACTGAAGCCCATCTGAGTTGTGCCCAGGTTTTGGCTATTATAAATAAAGTCATAAAGCCATAAAAATATCCATGTGCCCTCTTTTGTGTGGGCGTAAGTTTTCACCTCTAGGTAAAACCCAAGGAGGGCCATTCCTGGAATGTACGGTAAGAGTATGTTTAGTTTGTATGAAGCCGCCACACTGTCTTCCAGAGCGGCTGTACGTTTTGCATCCCTCAGGCAATTAGTAGGAATCCTGTAACTCTACGCACTCACCTGCAGTTGGTGCTGTCAGTTTTCCAAATCCTGGTCATTCTGGTAGACGTTTAGTGATTTCTCATTTTAATTTGCATTTCCGTGACGTCATGTGATGTGCAGCATTTTTTCATATAACTATTTACCATCCATATTTCTTTTTTGGTAAGTTATTAAGATCTTTGGCCCTTTTTTTAAATCCGATCATTTGGTTTTTTTTGTTGTTATTGAGTTTTAAGAGTTCTTTGTGTATTTTGGCTAACATTCTTTATCATGGGTCTTTTACAGATATTTTCTTCCAGTCTGTGACTTGCTTTCTCATTCTCTTCACACTGTCTTTCACAGAGAGAAGTTTTTAATTGTAATGAAGTCCAGTTTATCAATGATTTTCTTTTATGGATTGTGCCTTTGGTGTTATATCTAGAAACTAGTCATCATACCCAAGGTCATTTAGATTTTCTACTATATTATCTAATAGGAGTTTTGTATTTTGTGATTTACATTTAGGTCTGTGATTTATTTTTTGTAAAGGATGTAAGGTCTTTGTCTACATGTATTTGTTTGCACCTGCATGTCCAGTTAGTCCAGCAACACTTGTTGAAATGACTCTTTGCTCCGTTTTATTGCCTCTTCTTCTCAGTCAGAGATCTGTTGACTGTATTTATGTGATCTGTTTCTGGAATCTATTGTGTTTCATTGATCTATTTGTTATTTTCCATACTATCTTGATTACTGGGATTGCTTTGCATCTATAGGTCAAGTTGGTAAGTACTGACATCTTGACAATACTGAATCTTCTTACCCTGATTGGAGTATCTATTTATTTATTTCTTCTTTGATCTTGTTCATCAGAGTTTTGTAGTTTTCCTCATATAGATCTTATACATATTTTGTTAGATTTATATCAATTTTATTTTTGGGGGGTGCTAATATAAATGATTAGCTTATATTATGAGATGAGTTTGAACAAGCTCTGGGAGTTGGTGATGGACAGGGAAGCCTGGCGTGCTGCAGTCCATGAGGTCACAGAGTCAGACTCGACTGAGCGACTGAACTGAACAGAATATAAATGATTAGTGTCTGACTCTTTGGGACCCCATGGACTGTAGTTCACCCAGCTCCTCAGTCCATGGAATTTTCCAGGAAAGAATACTGGAGTGGGTTGCCATATCCTTCTCCAGAGGATCTTCCTGACCAGGGATCGAACCCAGATCTCCTGTGTCTCCTACATTGATTGATGGATTCTTTACTGCTGCGCTACCTGGGAAGCCCAATGTAAATGACGATTGTGTTTTTAATTTCAAGTTTTACTTATGAATTGCTGGCATATAGAAAAGAGATTGACTTTTTATATGAACCTTGTATCCTCCTTGTTATAATTGCTTATTAATTCCAGGAGCTTTTTTTTTGGTCCATTTTAAAATGTTTGCTACATAAATGACTATGTCACCTTTGACTAAAGAATGTATTATTTCTTCCCAATCTGTTTATTGTTTATTTCCTTTTCCTTGTTTTATTGCATAAGCTAGCACTTTCAGTGTCATATTGATGATCATTACTATTCTTTTTCTTTTTAAGGGGAAAGCAAGTTTATTTAGAGAGATACACATCCTGTAGGTAGAATGTAGTCTTTCCCAGAAGGTGAGAATGGCCTGTTACCATTCTTTATCCTCTTTTCTATGATATCTGTCTCTTAAAATTTTCTGCATTTTGTTTTACAGCTCACCAAAGCTCATCGACAAGGTCACATGGTGAAAGTAGATTGGCTGGACAGATTGACATTTAGAGAAATAGAAATGATAAATGAGGTGGGTTGTATCCCTCTTTTTTATTTCAAAATTTTTTCTCCAGAATTTTAAATGAAAAATTATTTAGAAGAATTATTCATTGTCATGTATCTCTCATATGTGAGATATTGAGGATAACTTCTAGTTATGAATTCTATGCTAATAAGAGGAAACATTGAGATATCTGCCTTTTTTATATTTTAGTGTTCTTTTGAACCCTGACATAAGTAGTAGATATCTCTGGCTCAGACAGTAAGGAATGCTTCTACAATGCAGGTGACCCGGGTTCAGTGCCTGGGTCAGGAACATCTGTTGGAGAGAGTAATGGCTACCTACTTCAATATTCTTGCCTGGAGAACTCCATGGACAAGAGCCTAGTGGGCCACAGTCAATGGGGTCACAAAGAGTCAGATACGACTAAGTGACTAACACTTCCCTTATTACTGCTTTTCATCGTAAATATCATACAAGTGAAGCCCATGTTAAGTTTGATACCTCACTTGTAGATTCTCTCTTTCTCCATATGGTAGTTTATGTCTAAGTTGGATATGTCTGTCAACAATATATCAACACAATGTCTTTACTTCAGTGACCTTAAGTCATCGTTAGCAGTTCCTCTCCCCAGTTAGGATGCTCCTTCTCTTACGTAGTACATGTAGGACTGTGCGCACTTGATGAAGTTACATAGTTCAGATAATTTGTGTACTTCCTGATATTGTGTATTGGTCCAGAATAGGTTTAATTAAGATACGACTTTAGTGAAACTCTTTACAAAATTAGGACAACAAAAGTTTCTGTACATTAGCACTGAAATACTATATGTTTGGCTTAGAGAGCAGAAATAGCAATTGTATATTAATCACATTAGGAGAGAGGGATAACAGGTTTGTGATATATGTAGCTTATAGTGATCAGCACATGGCACAACTGACTTAATTTTTGTTCTCTGAACAGTTTTTAGTAGGAGGAAGAGAGAAATTCGTCATTTTATAGTGAACACTTAGAAAAGTTGAATTTTAGCATTGTGCATTTTTAAAAAACAAATTGGTAGTGTCTAACAACAGTTACATTTAGTATGAATACTGGATATCTTTTCTAAACTTATTCTTAATATATTTTTATATACTGAAACTGGAAAAAAAAATTTGTTTTGAATTTTTATAGTTGTCACATTCTAAAAACAGTTTAATTGAAATGCTTCCATTCATCAACTTACATACCCCTGGATTTAGAAAATGTAACGTTAGCGCATACTTTGCTCAGACTTTTTCTCACTCTGTCCACACTCTTTAAAAGATAAGAGGCTAAGAGGCCATTACCATTATCATAATAGACTTATAATATGCTTCATAAGCTGAACAGTTTTAAGTGACCTTCTTAGATCCTTGTGATTATGTAACTATAGATTTAAAGCCATTTTTCAAACTGATTTGGGTTAGAATTAATCACCCTTTTAAGTTTCTTTTTTTTTTTTACTTCATTATTAACATAATATTTGCTTTCTTAAGGGAATACAGTTACACACAGCCAACATTTTATATGTTGGGGAAGAATAACTGTTCCCCACTGTATTTAAAGTGTGTTGATAAAAATTTACAAATGATTGCAAGTTATTTTAAGACCATTTATAAATTGTCAAAAACTTGTAAATGTTGTATCTGTTAAGCTCAAATTGCCTCTGTCATTAGTTACATACTTTGTTTTACTTTTGTTTTTGTTATATTAACTTTTATATTTGAATTAGTCCGTAGGGTTTAAGAGTGAACTGTTCTTTGCTTAAAATTTTTAGAAATACAAAAATATTATTTTTTTTTGAGATGAAATAACTTTCCTGCAAATGTATACTAAATACCTTTACAATGTTACGTAATAAAATTCCTACTACTGAAGAAACCAAAAATTTAATTAAGTTTGAGGAAGGAGTTACAAATGAGTAGTAGGCACTTCTGGATAAGGCAGTAGTGAAATAGTAGTAGTATATAGTACACTTATAATAATGACATAAACATTTGTTACATTTTAAGTTGTATTTGATGGATTCCATGTACTACTAAATTGGGAATAAGATACAAACTAATGTTGAAGAAAATCATTTTTCATAATTTTTTTCTTTTTTAGAGTGAAAAACGAAGTTCTAATTTCATGTACTTGATGGTTGAGTTTCGATGTGTCAAGTGTGATGATAAGGAATATGGTATTGTTTATTATGAAAAGGTATTTTCCTTGGAACTGTTTATGGTCTCTAAAGTAGAGGGGAGGGGAAACATTAAAAAAAAATTACTACTGTTCCTGCTGGGATGAATTATTTGGCTACAGGATGGCAGCAGACAGCTGTCAGCAGCAGTTGTTTATACACACACACACACACACACACACACACACACATCAAATCATTTAGCTAGAATAAGGTTACAAAAGCTGATCATATAATACATTTCTGGGTTACAGAATTCAATAAATATGCAAGAGATTAAAAACTTTTTGATTAACTGTTCTCTAAATTGGCAAGTAGGACATTAAAGCAATAGCTTCATTAACAATTAGTATCCACTTGAAAAGTAAAAAGAGGGTATCATATTTTTTATGTGTTAGGCTATTGCATGTTAAGGGTATGTTTGTATATAAGTATGTATATAATGTGTTGAAACTGTATATGTGACCCTAAACATAAGTATGCTTATGAAAGACCTTTTAAATGTTCATTTATTTATAAAGTACTTGCAATATTAAGAAAACCATGTTATCAATAGTCTGAGTGGTAAAAGAATGCAGTTACAAATTTGCTCAGGTTTGTTCATTACCAAAAGAAAGTAGTTGTGTGTTTGATATCTAGCTACTTGAAAAATATCTATGCTTTAAATACTTATTGATGGGTCTTCATTTCAATACTACAGAAATAATAGTATGTGGAGTTCAAAAGCACATAACCTTCTGTTATTGTGAAAGTACTGAGACAAGTGCTTACAAGGATGGAGTCAGAATCAGTGTAAATGAGGACAGACTTTTGATACATGGCATAAAAGAATAATATTTCGTCCAGCATAGAGCTAAGTTGTTCATAAGAAGTAGTGCTTTGAAATTGCATTTACATGTTAGTATTATTTACTAAAGTTGTCACAAGTGATTTTTTTTTTATCCATGTTTTATAGCTGGTAAATTACTATTTGAAAGATGTTTTCATAATGAAGGTTTAGGATTTGCATAGTTAATTTGTGATTATTTTTCTGGTACTTCACAAGGTATATATATATTTCCCTTTATCTTTTACCCCTTCCTTTAGAAAAAAGGTTAAAAAAAGTTAACTTGTTTCTGCTTTTTATTTTATAAATTATATTCTCTGGGGGGGGAAAAGATAGGAAGGTAAACTACTTTACACTCTGTTTATTCATTAGAAAAATTGTTAAAAAGAAAGGGTAATGAAGTGTGAGTGAAATTGTTTTGTTACCAATACATTTTAATAAAATCACATTTTTAATTTTTACTATATGTAATTTCATTAAAAGCAATATTTCCCACCCATATGGAGTTTATATTGCAAAAGCATGCTAATGGTGATGGTATTTTCACACTGGAGATGTGAAGGATCTTTTGAAAGATAGCTTTGATAATAGATGAAATAATAACAGAATAGAAATTAGAAGAATTTCAAGTATTTTTGAAAAGGTTCTTGACCCCTTTCTAACTGCTTCTTGAAAATTGCCCATAAATTAATGCCTGTCTACTTTTCCTGTCATATTTCCACTTAGTGTAAAGATTGCTGGGCCAGTGCATTGAATCTAATGGAAATAGACTTTCTTGTCACCTGTCTTCTGTGACAGATAGCCTTAGTGAAGATTACTTGTCACAGTTGGGTTGATAAATGTGTTTTTTGGTGTTGTGACTGAGAACCAGCCTGTTAAACAATAGCTGTGGGAATTTGTGGTTTTCTCTAAGACTCAATTACTGAACTTAAAGTAAAGTCACAATACTTCCCCTCTTTCAGTCTCCCCTGATTTTGTTACACATATGTAAAATTGAAAATATACTAGCATTTGGAAGTTGACAGAAAAATTTGATGCTAGGTATACAATTGTGAGGAAATGAGTTTCAACCTAAATTAGTTTACCCTTTTCCAGGATGTATTCAGTGACATTTATTAGGCCAAATTACCTTTCTTCCCTGAATTGGGTAAAAATAAAAGCCAGAGTTCTTAAAAAATGATAATGCCAACAAAATAAGACAGTTTTATTTCATAAGAATTGATTCTTGTTATTCTAGCTTGCATGGTGTTGAACAAGTGTCCTCTGAGAAGCAATGCTGCTGAGTTTCTAGTTAGATATAACTTTGAGTAAACTTTCCTGAGTGGAACTTAATTGTAGTAATTTGAAGAATTACCAAAATCTGCTAAGTGATTTTTGCAAGTAATGTGACACATCCATTGTGCCATATTTTAATTATACTCTTTGATTTTTTTGTTCTGAGTTTTAAAATTAGGACATATTATTTTGACTCAGTCATTACAAACAAAGTTTAAAACAAAATCCTGACAAATATAGTCTACTGATTTTCCTGACATCATATCTCTAATAACTATATAATACAGGTTTTTTTATTGTTAAATTTTATTTTTCTCAAAATATTTCATCAGCAACAGAAGGTAACAAATGGATATATATATGTAACAAATGGATTTAAAATATAGTTGAAAGATGATAATTTAAAGGGAGGAATTATTTAAAAATTAAAATACATTCGAGTACACATGTTCATGTATTGTCTCTTGCCATTTGGTTAAATATATATATGTATGTATTTTTTGAATTTGTTGTATTGTGATCCAGGATGGTGATGAGTCATCTCCAATTTTAACAAGCTTTGAGATAGTGAAAGTTCCTGACCCTCAGATGTCTATGGTGAGTCACTGTGAAATTTCTAATGAAAGTTCTTTTCTCTAGACTGATTATGACTTACATCCACATCATACACTTTCTAAAAAGTGTCTCTGTAACTTCACTGGTTATTTAAAAGTGAATCATAAATTCACTTCAGCCATATGGAATCAGATTTAAATGGAATATTTATAAGAAATACTACCTTATCATAAGGCCTGGATAGTGCAGTGTTGGTAAACCATTTTAATTGTTGAAAGAGCTATAGAATGTGATCTTGAAATAGATTTGGAGAAACAAGTATTTGAAAGATTGTCATCATAATAGAAGGAGAATTTATTTATACCACGAGGTAACAGATCAATGGATAAAAATTTGAGGGAGATTGATTTTAGTGAAAAATAGGGAAGATTATGGGTAGTTACCTGAACTGTTCAGTTTGGATTATGGTTTCTGGGATGATTTTGGGATACCCTGCTTATGAATTGTTGAGATGATAGCTCTCTCAGTAATAAGAAAGAGGAAGAATTCTTTCTTTGTAGCAGATGTTTGATTTGATGACTTGAGATTTAGAAAGTTCCAGAAAAAAATCCTTTTTAACAGCATAATATAAACTGTGATATTCACACTTAGAATTCATTTACATTACTCTGAACTATTTTATTCTTATTTCATTCATTTCTAATTAGATTAATTACCTTCCTAATCAGAACAAAGTAGATTGAAAGTAGTGCATTGGAAGATGAAAACATGATGATTAGGGTAAATACGACATGTATTTACCTAACTTCAAAGGAAGAAATAGGAGGGAAAAGGGAATAAAAATTTGGAAGAAAAAGATCACTTGGGAATTGTAGAAACAAACATCTTAGTACTTCTCCTGTTCCCAATCCTGGCATAATTTAAAATAGAGTTCAGTTCAGTTCAGTTGCTCAGTCATGTCCGACTCTTTGCGACCCCATGAACTGCAGCACGCCAGGCGTCCCTGTCCATCACCAGCTCCCAGAGTCTACCCAAACCCATGTCCATGGAGTCAGTGATGCCATCCAACCATCTCATCCTCTGTCGTCCCCTTCTCCTCCTGCCCTCAATCTTTCCCAGCATCAGGGTCTTCTCAAATGAGTCAGCTCTTCGCATCAGGTGGCCAAAATATTGAAGTTTCAGCTTCAACATCAGTCCCACCAATAAATACCCAGGACTGATTTCCTTTAGGATGGACTGGTTGGATCTCCTTGCAGGCCAAGGGACTCTCAAGAGTCTTCTCCAACACCACAGTTCAAAAGCATCAATTCTTCGGTGCTCAGGTTTCTTTATAGTCCAACTCTCACATCCATACATGACCACTGGAAAAACCATAGCCTTGACTAGATAGATCTTTGTTGACAAAGTAGTGTTTCTTTCCAATATGCTGTCTAGGTTGGTCATAACTTTCCTTCCAAGGAGTAAGTGTCTTTTAATTTCATGGCTGCAATCACCATCTGCAGTGATTTGGGAGCCCAGAAAAATAAAGTCAGCCACTGTTTTAATAGATCTAAAATGGATACTGAGTTTTCATTATAAAATCAAATTGTCTTTTACATTGTAGATATAGGAAACACATGAAGAGTTTCCTTCAAAATGGATGAGTGTGTACAAATTTTGTCATATTTGAAACATATTACTTTCATATAACTTGTACCAAAATGTCAGGTAAATGAGAGGTCGGTTTATTTAGTGTATTTTTTTCTAAATAAAATGTTCATCAACAATTACAGGTTTAACATTTTGGATACTGTAATTAAAAAAATCAAAGATGTTAGACCTCTATTAAATTTTTTTAGCTTTAAATGCAGTTGAGAAAGGACAAAACAAACCCTTATCTGCTATGTTAAAAAAATTTAATTTGTAGCCTTTAGTATTAACTAAATAGAGGAATATAGCAAACATTGAATACCACCAAGCTGGTTTATCCCTGTATCAGACAATAAAACAGACTGTGTAAGTGTGATACTAGCACATGTACATATACACATAGACTGATAAAACTGTCTAAAAATCCCAGAAATAAATCCAAGTACATAAGGAAATTGATAAAGGTGACTTTTCATCACTGGAGCATAGTGCTAGGGAAGAACCATTTAGAAAAAAATAAAATTCCCATACCATACATTACCTCCCACCATGCATAAGGAAAAACTCCAAATGAATCATGATTTAAATATTATGAAATGGATCCTAACTGGATCCTAACTGTTCATTGGAAGGAATGATGCTAAAGCTGAAACTCCAATACTTTGGCCATCTGATGCAAAGAATTGACTCATTTGAAAAGACCCTGATGCTGGGAAAGACTGAGGGCAGGAGGAGAAGGGGACGACAGAGCATGAAATGGTTGGATGGCATCACCGACTCAGTGGACATGAGTGTGGGTGGACTCCAGGAGTTGGTGATGGACAGGGAGACCTGGAGTGCTGTGGTTCATGGGGTTGCAAAGAGTCAGACACGACTGAGCAACTGAACTGAACTGGTACTTTACTGTCAGTGTAGGTAGACTTCTAAAGCTGGGTCAAAATCCAGAGGCAACAAAAGAAATGATTGGTAAATTCGACTATGTTAAAAAAATGTTGCACGACAACAACACTGTAACAAAGTCAAAAGACAGTTGAGAAACTGGGAGAAACTATTTGTGACATACCACAAAGGGCTGTGTATGTAGTATGTCAAAAACTCTTAATACTGGAGAGTAGAGGACCAAAAAGCCAATTGCAAATTAGGAAAAATACAGAAACAGACAATTCATACATGTAAAAATGAATAAAATAAGGTCTCTTTAAGCAAAGACAGTGTGTTCAAAGCTTATGATTTTGGCCATAGATATAATAGTCAAGTGTTTTGGTCATTGTCACTGCCCTAGGCAGTTTGAACGAAGGTGATAGTATGATTATATCACAAAGTTGCTAGTAACTCCTAGGAAAAAGGAGCTTTAGTCTGGGTTGCCAAGGGAAATTTTTGGAGTGAAGGTGACACTTGATTGGCTAGACGATTTAAAACCTTGAATACAATGGGGAGTTAAGACAAGGGCCTGGGATGGCATGCACGTGTGCACCAGTGCCTGGTGAAGCATACGGCAAGCTTGCTTAGCTTTCCCTATCACCACGAGATACAGAGGAGACTACAGTTGTAACAAGAAGAAAATAGCATTATAAACTGGTCTTAAGTAACTATTTGCTTTTTCTGAGTGACTGTTGAAACTGATTATTGGTGAAATTTACATTGTTGGTTAATATTTTTAAATAATAGGAGAATTTAGTTGAGAGCAAACATCACAAACTTGCCCGGAGTTTAAGAAGTGGACCTTCTGACCATGATCTCAAACCTAATGCTGCCACAAGAGATCAGCTAAATGTAAGAGCGTTTTAAAAATATTAATATAAAAATAATTGAGTGGATATTTTGATTGCAGCTCATGTGATAGCACATCACTTGAAAGTGATTGAGATGCAGGTTAATGAATCCTATGTAGTTTCAACAACTCAACGTTTCTGTCGTTTTGTATCATTTTGGGGCTTTCAGGAACTATTAGCCCTAGAGACAGAGCTACAAATAGTATATCTCCTTAGTATAGTATTCTTAGAAACTGACCCTAAGATAACATTGTCTAAGAGAGGTCTTCTGTTGGCTTAACAAGATAATGTGAAGTGAAAGTGAAAGTTGCTTAGTCCAGTGGACTGTCTATGACCCCACAGACTATACAGTCCATGGAATTCTCCAGACCAGAATACTGGAATGGGTGGCCTTTCTCTTCTCCAGGGGACCTTCCCAACCCAGGGATCGAACCCAGGTCTACCCGCATTGCGGGCGGATTCTTTACCAGCTGAGCCACAAGGGAAGCCCAAGAATACTGGAGTGGGTAGCCTATTCCTTCTGCAGCAGATCTTCCTCACCTAGGAATCGAACCAGGGTCTCCTGCATTGCAGGCAGATTCTTCACCAACTGAGCTAGCAGGGAAACCCATTAGCAAGAGAAAAGTTTATACTTCTGGTTTTTTGTTTTGATTTTTTTTTTTCCTTTTCTTGTGTGTGTATTGGTGGGGGCTTTTTCCTTCCTCATTTTTATTTTTTTTAAACTTTATACAAATTTAAGGGTTACTTTGCATTTACAGTTATTACAAATTGTTCTCTCTGTTCCCATGTTGTATAGTATATCTTGCAGGCAGTAGTTTGGTAGGGTAAAACTTTTGTTATTTGAGTTTGTTGTATTTTTCATAGAAATAAATTAACTGTAACAACAGACTTTTTTATATGAGGCTTAACTTTTATCTGTCTTTTTCTCCCCTTACACTCTTAACAATGTCCTTTTTGAACTGATAGGTGGGTACAGCAGATTTATGTCTTCTTAGCTTCATGTACGTTTTCCTTTCTTCTGTAGTAATTATAGATATATTTAAATGAATGGAAAATTTTAAATGAAATGGAAATAGATAGCAAGTTTTTTTTTTTAATTTGATAAAGTGGTTCTTTTTTTCTTTGTTTTAGATTATTGTGAGTTATCCACCAACAAAGCAACTTACATATGAAGAACAAGATCTTGTATGGAAGTTTAGATATTATCTTACTAATCAAGAAAAAGTGAGTTTCTCGAATATTTTCACATATCAAATTTATCTGTAAACTTTGTTGCTAATGAGCAAAACTGTCATAGAAATACAGACTAATTGTCAAATTTTTATTAAAATGTTACAGAGCAAAGTATGTTGCTCCATTTCTTAAAAATTATGAAACTATACACCCAAAGACATATGTACCTCTTTGTTGATGTATAGACAGTGTCTAAATGGGTTAAGTCACAGAGATTTGGGTTCCGTTTGCAGCAGTACAACTTACTCTTTCTGGATAAGGTGAAGCAGATTTCTTTGGAAGCTTTGTTTCCTCATTTTACTAATTATGACAGCCCTTCTTCACAGGTGAGAGAATACATATGAGTGACCCGGTTGAGTCCTTAGTGCATAGTAGGTGCAGAGTTAAATGTTGTCTCACTTTTGTCTTCTCTCTTTTCATAGAAGTAAATTAGCTCTGTGACAACATACTTTTTTATACGAAGCTTATATTTTATCTTTCTTTTTGCCTCCTTGAGCCTGGGTGGCTGTCAAAGAACTGTAGAATTCTGGAGATGTGGCTAGTGAGAGAGTATGAGAACTATAATCTGAAATGATGGATTGGTAGAATGGCATCGAGTGTGAGATGAGGGTAGAGAGGGTAGGTCAGAACTAGACAGTGCCTTCCATATTGAAGCTACGGAGTAAATACAGTTTCCTTCTGGGCTCACTGAAATCATTCCTTTCACGTGCACCTCAGCTATCTGGGGCCAGTATCCTATGAGAGAGAGAATTGTGGTGAAGAAGTCAGTACTCAGGGGCTGTCTCAGGTGGCACTAGTGACAAAGAACCCGCCTGCCAATGCAGGAGACATAAGTGATGCACCAAGATATTCTGGAGGAGGGCATGACAACCTGCTCCAGTGTTCTTGCTTGGAGAATCCCATGGACAGGAGCCCGGGGCGGGGCTACAGTTCATAGGATTGCAAAGAGTCTGACACGACTGAAGCAACTTAGCACACACAGTCAGTAGTAGACTTGAGTGTAGAGACTTAGTTTTGAGGCTGATTGTTTATTGCTATGTATTTTCATGAAGAAGCTTTTTGATTAGCATCTTCACATTTAATATGAGTTGATTCAATTATAGTGAACTTTAAGTCTCTTCTAGTTTATGTTGTGTTGTATGCTTAGTCGCTCAGTTGTGTGTGAATCTTTGTGACTCCATGTTCTGTAGCCCGCCAGGCTACTCTGTCCATGGGATTTTTCAGACCAGAGTACTTGAGTGGGTAGCCATTTCCTCCTCCAGGGGATCTGTGTGACCTAGGGATCGAACCTGCGTCTCCTGCACTGTAGGCGGATTCTTTACCACTGAGCCATCAGAGATTAGTCTCACTTCTTCCATGGGAGCGTTGAGGAGCAGCTATAAATACAGGTGAAGCTTCGCTAGGTGGTCCACTCACCTCTTGCTGTGTGGCCTCGTTGCTTACAGGCCACGGACCGGTACTAGTCCATGGCCTGGGGATTGGATAAAAATCCAGTTACAGCTCATTTTAACTCTTCAGCTTTTCTTTTCTATCTTTTATTGATGCCTTGGGAAATTCTTTGTGGATGAACCATACTCATTCTCTTTTACATCTATAATAAGAATGAGAGAGGAATTCTAAATTTGCTGTAGCTTTTGAGTGTTATTCTTTTTATCCCTGCAAGAAAAGGAAGGAATCACCAGCAGAAGCACAGATTTGTGATCTTTGTGTTTTTTAAAAAGATTGAGTTAGTATATGATACTCTACTAAATGAAGAATAACCTTATTCACAGAAATTGAATCTTGAATGCAGCAGTTTTGTCTAAAAATAAATAGCAAGATATTGAATTAAACCTGTTAAAATGTATAGGTTCAAGAATCATAGATTTGCAAAGCAGAACTCCCTTAGATCGAAAAACTTCCAAGGAAAATTGTGTAAACAAGTTGTCACTTCCCCCTGAAATTCAGTTACCTCTAGATATGTGTAAATATGTGACAGATTGCATTTAACTAGTTGATTTCAAGTTTTTAAATGGTAGGTGATGAAACTTCAATTCTCAGGATGTATTGTAGAGTTCTTATGATCACTACAGTAAGGTGAATACTGTTTTTTACTATTTGGAAGCACTTTTCAGAAAACCAAATATATATTGTTCTTGAAATGACCAAAGGAATTATTCACATAGCCACATTTGTATCTTTGTAATAATTTTAAATGGGTTTTACAGAAAATAAATACTTCTCTACCACTGTCCCTTAATTTATTTATAAAAGAAATTTGGTCAATGCCAGTTTCTCAGGAACTATGATTTAGGTTATTTGACATTTGTGCCCTAAAGGCTGTAAAGATTTCCTAGCGAAAAAGCAGTGCTCAGGAAACAAGTTATTGGAAATTGGTTCTTACAAAGTTATACTTCTTATTTATTTTTAAATTAAATTTGTTCTTTCCACCTATTTTTTCCTAAATGACCTGCCTTAAGTATTTCAGATAAAAGCCCTCTAGTCTAGACTTAACGTTGCACCTGAAAAGTTCACAGTAATAAGTTTGTCCAATAAAAGCAGTTAAATTTATGAAGTAGTTTTAAATTTATGGTCCGTAGCATGTACAAAGTGACTCATTTTTGTGGAACCAAAAGTGTGAATATTATAACTTTGTAAATTCAGCTTTTAACATGGTAAATGTCCTTTCTTCTTGTGGAAATGTTAATTAAAGGTAACCATCATTTTACTATCTTTCTGTTATGCTTAGGGAACAAAACAGTAGGAATAGTCATATGGTGAAGGTGATGGTGATGCACACGGACCGCACTGACGAGGCTGCTTCTGAGACAGTGACGTCAGGATGGTAGTCGTACTTGTGACTCCTGGCAAGGAGCTGATGGCATACCATAGCAGAAACGAATTCAGTTCAGCACACAGTTGGTATCAACTCTTGGCCTAGTGTTATTTAAGGCTTTGGGCTTTGAGATACTATGTCACTGTAAATTTCATATAAATTAAAATTGTTTGGGTGTGCCTGCTAAGTCGCTTCGGTTATATCTGATTCCTTGCGACCCTATGGACTGGAGCCCACCAGGCTTCTTTGTCTGTGAGGTTCTCTAGGCAAGAACACTGGAGTGGGTTGCCATGTTCTTCTCTAGGGATCTCTGCCTGGCCCAGTTTGTCTGGGGGAAAAGATAATTATAGATAACCAAAATGGAGAAGTATAGGATAGTAATTGATAAAGGGTCACTGTCTCATTAGTTAATAGTTAGGTAATTACTAGAATAGTGATGTGAAGGAGAACAAGATTAATGTGCTGTGATATGAGGGAGGTTTTACAGAAGTAAGATTGGTCCTAAAGTTTGAACAAACTTTGGTGGTCATTCTTATTTGATGATCATGTTTCATGGGAAAGAAAAGCATGAGTAAGGCAGAGTATTAAGTTTGGGAGATAGAAATGTTTGTATGAAATGTTCTTTAAATAGAAAAGATGGAGTCAGATTGTAGTGAGTCTTGAATTCTATGATTCAAAGTTGGATATCACTCGCAAAAGGAAACCTGTAAAGCCAAGAATGTGTCTTAACAAGTGATGTTTTAAGGAAGACAAACCAGGAGGATTGCAGCAGAGGTGACAGTGAAGAAAGACATAATTAGGAGGTTCATGTATGGATTTTGAGAGCTGTACTGGAGGGCAGAGGAAGGAGAGGAAAATGTATAAAATTACTTGGAGGCGATGGCCAAGAATTTGTCCTGAGCACCTGAAATAAATATGGCAAGTGGAAGGATCAGGATAAGGAGATATTTTGGTTTTGAATGTTCTGAATTTAAAATATTAAAATAGCTGTGATATGGTGATACAATAAAAAATAATATGTTTAGTCTTCATCTCTGGTTACTAACACTGAGTTTCGAAAACCCTAGGAATTTCATGAGTGGTAAGAATGAGAAGAGCATCTTTTGTTTTTCAAAATAAGGCCTTTTCAACTGTACGTGTATTTGTGCTAATGAGGTGACTCTTGGAGATGGGCTCATTGCCAAAAGAGCTGCAGTTTTGATTAGAGGGTTGGAACTTTCAGCTCTACCTTTGACCTCTGGAAGTGGGGGAGCAGGGATAGGGGATTGGAGAGAGGCTGGGAATTGAGCTAGAACCCAAGAATAGTTAATGATTTAATCAGTTTGCCTGTGTAATGGAATCTCTGAAAACCTGTAACAGTGGAGTTCATAGAGCTTCTGGGTTTGTGAATGCATCCATATGCCAGGAGGTTGCATCCCTAACTATGGGGACAGATGAAGCTCCCGTGCTTGGGACCCTTCCGGACCTCACCTAATGTGTTTCTTCACCTGGCTATTCATTTATATATTTTATAATAAACCAGCAATAATAAGTAAACTAGTACTCTAAGTTCTTTGAGTCATTATAGCAATTACTGAGCCTGAGGAAAGTTAGTTGTGGGAACCCCCAATATGTATCCATATTGGACTGATTTCTGGGTACCTGAGGACCCAGTGTTTGCTCTTAGCATCTGAGATGGGAAGCAGTCTTGCACTGAGTTCTGCACTGAGTATCAGATTTCAGTTAAGTTGCAGGATACTCAGTGTCTGCAGAGAATTAGGGTGTCAGAAGTGTCTTGAGTAGAACAGGTTTTCCTGTTCTACATTTTGGAAATGCAGAAATTTCCAAAAATTGGGTTGGTAGAAGTTAATATTAGAAATATGTATGATAAATAGTGTTTTCAGCTCTGAAGTGTGATCGTGATTCTAAAAGTAGGAGATAACAATGAGGTGACTCTAAGTTCAGAAAGGAGGTTAACAAAATATTTATTGCTATTAATATAAAACATGATAATACATGTGATAATGTTAACATTTGACAGTAACATCAGAAGCACTTGTCAACTATTTATTATGTATGTATTCTGTTTTAAACATCTGTATCATTAACTTATTTAATATTTACATAAACTTATGAGATAGAGCACTTAAAAGTTAAATAATGTGCTCCATGTGACTCAGTAATTATTGACAGAGCTGGAAACTAAGATTTGAACCCAAACACCTTTCCTCTAAAACCTATACAGTTATCTGTGGAAGCCCTAGGTATAAAATTGCATTTGAATCCTCTATCTTTGTTTTATATAGATCAATAAAGCATCTTTAAAGCACCTGAAATAAAGTATCATTATTACTATTTCTGACTTCACATTCTTATACTTCCTTTCTTTCTCATTCTTCTTCTTATTTCCACCTTCATTCTATTATATCCTTGTTTACCTTTGTCACATTTAGCATGATCAGGTTGTGAAATCTTTGTACAGTCCCTGGCAGCAGTATACTCCATAAATCTTACTAAAAAATCTATAAATCTGAGAATCTGAGGGTTAGATTGTTTCAGTTACTGAATTGAGTACATCAGCTTGCTACAAGATTTGCTTATAGTAAGTACATACTGGCACATTTTCCTTAAGACTGCTGATATACTGTGAAGTGGAAAAGCTTTCACTGTAGTTATTTAGGAAGTATTGCTTTATTTCCACATTAAATCTAGAAATACATTTAAAAAGTAAAAAATAAATGCATAGAATAAGGAGGGCCGTCCATGTGCTTTTATGGAAAGAGAGCACTTAAATGACGTGCAGGAGGTACAGAAGAAATGGCTAGCTATCCTTGGGGAATGGAAATTCCAGTTGTAGACATAAGAATGTCCAGAAAAGCATTTGGTAGTTAGAAGAGAGTAATTTAATTGAAGAATGTAAAATTAAGCAGCTACTGAGAGAAGAGCTGAAAGTTGCTGAAAACTTCCTGGAAAAGTTGATATTTTGGCAAGTTGGCCTTAAAGAAGATGACACTACTATTTTGACAAAGAGCATAAGAAAGGAAGGAACTCCCTGTAGATAGGAGTTAGACTGTTATATATAAAATAGGTTAGCTTGATTGAAGCATAGAGGGGCAATGAGAGCTTATTGAGAATTAAAGGTTTGGATTATGGTAAGAGGTATAAAGGAATATTTCGAAAAAGAAGCCAAGGTTTTAAAAAAAAAATGGCTTCACTGTCTGTAAATACAATGAGTACGTTGGAAATTAATCACTGGAATTTCTTAGGTAAATATCAAGTCTCTTTTTGTCAGATATTATACAGTAAATTTGTGCTATTAGTGGGAGGTTGTGCTAATAAATCACTTCCAACTTGAATATCTGACAGTTTGTGAAATGATTAGAAGAGAAACCCTTAGCTTGAAGGCTGTGCCAAACTCTAGATGTGTGGCATAGTGAGAGTCAGTCTGAGGGGAACAGTGGGAAATATCACCAGGAAATAATCGAAGAGAATTAGGAATGGATTTGAGACAGGAAGAAAGGAGGCAGGGCACAACCATTAAAAGAATGAAGCAGCCGTTAAGAACAGGATTCACAAAAACTGATTGGAACCTAAATAGGCCCAAGGTGGCAGAAAATTTGACTTCCAGGAGACTTTGAGCCTCATTTGTACTCACTGTAATACATTAGCTAAATAACACACCCTCTGGTGCCATGACAGTTCTGAGGCCAACCATAAAAGGCCACAAAGTCAGTGGTGCCCCAGTTCTGGAAATCTCTGCCCTTTCCTCAAAATAGTTCGAATCATCTTCCCTCTTGTTAGCCTGTGAAATTACCTAGGCCATAAAAACTAACCACCCCCGTATTTCAGGGTCACTTGTGCCTTCTGAGACAGCCCACACTTTGTCTATGGAGTGGGTATCTCTCTACATAAATCTGCTTTCACTTTACTGTGGCTGGTTCTTGAATTCTTTCCTGTGTGAAGCCAAGGACCTTCACTAGGCAGCCAGTCCTAAGGACTCATTTGAGACCTGGAAAATGACCCTCCACTTGTGCCCCTTTTTTTTCCTAAAAGTTTAGGGGATAAGTGTTGGTAGAGTAATGGCTCCCAGGGGCTTGGGCTAGCTAATTAGTAGATAGTAGTTCCTTAATGGTAAGGAGAAACCATCTGGTAAAACATGCATGGGTTGAGAGTCAATGGATTTAGATTCTAAGTCTAGCCTGTCTGATATTTTGAGATGATGGGCAAGTGACTTCACTCAGATTATACAAATTTGAGCACTCCATAGTGCTTTTATCCCATAATTTAGTTAAGTCAAGAATAAGTTCAGTTCAGTTTAGTTCAGTCACTCAGTCGTGTCCAACTCTTTGTGACCCCATGGACTGCAGCATCCCTGTCCATCACCAGCTCAAAGAGCTTGCTTAAACTGATGTCCATTGAGTCAGTGATGCCATCCAACCATCTCATCCTCTGTCATCCCCTTCTCCTCCCACCTTCAATCTTTCCCAACATCAGGGTCTTTTCATTGGAACTTCAGCTTTCAGCATCATTCCTTCTAATGAATATTCAGGACTGATTTTCTTTAGGGTTGACTGGTTGGATCTCCTTGCAGTCCAAGGGACTCTCAAGAGTCTTCTCCAGGACCACAAGTCAAGAGCATTAAGTCTTCGGTGCTCAGCTTTCTAAATGGTCCAGCTCCCACATCCGTACATGACTACTGGAAAATCCATAACTTTTATGAGATGGACCTTAGTTGGCAAAGTAATGTCTCTGCTTTTTAATATGCTTTCTAGGTTTGTCATAGCTTTCCTTCCAAGGAGCAGCCGTCTTTTAATTTCATGGCTGCAGTCACCAACTGTAGTGATTTTGGAGCCCAAGAAAATGAAGTCTGTCACTGTTTCCATTGTTTCCCCTTCTATTTGCCATGAAGTGATGGGACTGGATGCCATGGTCTTAGTTTTTTTAAGCCAGCCTTTTCACTCTCCTGTTTCACTTTCATCAAGAGGCTCTTTAGTTCCTCTTCACTTTCTGCCATAAGGGTGGTGTCATCTGCATATGTGAGGTTGTTGATATTTCTCCTGGCAGTCTTGATTCTAGCATAAGCTTCATCCACCCCAGCATTTTGCATGATGCACTCCACATATAAGTTAAATAACAATAAGTTAGGGAATGGGAATGAAGATTAATTTTATGTCATACTAATAAGTAATTGTGTTTTATTATTCAAGGGAACATTTTTTTGGAGAACTTGGTTAGTTTACTAATGAAAATGTTTTTAGTTGAGCGGAGCAAGAATTTAAAAATTTAAAGTTATCTTTGTTCAAGAGATGAATTCATAGAAAAAGAAGAAAATGTCTGGATATCAGCCAGCAAAGTGTTAGTAGGGAGATCTGGCAATAGGGATTGCTTTTTTTTTATGTTTTGTACCTGTTTTATGAAAAACAGGTACAAACCTTTCTTTAAAAAGCATTTATTGTTATGCAGCCGTGAATCATATGCTCCAAGGTAGCTTCCTCACCTGACAGTCTTAAGAATTGGCTACCTTTCTAAAGAAGGGAGATTCCAGAAAGATTCTACACACAGCCAGCTGAATCATAGAATGAATATACAGAAACCAATGCTCCTGTGTGTTTATCTATTTTTATACTTGTTTCTGTAGAGGTTTTTTTTTTTTTTTTTTAATTGTCTCTCTTTTTCTGTAGTTACTTCTCTCTGTAAGAGAGACATACATATTCAGCTTCGTTTGAGTCATCCTATGTGAGTATCTAGGGAAACCATTGACTCTAGGATGTGTTCTTTTCTTTCTTTTTTTTCTTTTCTTATAATTGTACCTTGAATGGGGTTCTACTCTTTTTGGCCCTGGACTCTTTCATTCTTTGGTTGCAATGTTTTATGTCTCACGTGTTGATATTGTAAAATGAAGTTTTTCTCTTAAGGCATTTCAGACTTCATGAGACATGTCTCAACGCTTTCCTTGTGTTGAGTCTTGCAGTATTTTAAAATAGTGAAAGCATAATGAAGAAAAGTTGAAGAAAATTTAAAGCTTCATAGTGCTTTGTAGTGCTCTGAAAAAAAAAAAGTTACAAGAAACATGCATTTCCCACCCCCTCACTCTACCCTCACCCCTTGGTCCTGCATTTTTTTTCTCAGATTGTGTGTTTAGTGTTTATGTGAGGAGTCTGTCGTTGACTTTGTGACTCTGCCGTCAGGTCCAGGTTGAGCTCTGCCTCGTCATCCTTGATTCTCCCTTTTCCAGAATAAGATATTTCTAATTTTCAAACCTTTTCTGATTTTAGGCTTTGACAAAGTTCTTGAAATGTGTTAATTGGGATCTACCTCAGGAGGCCAAACAGGCACTGGAACTTCTAGGCAAGTGGAAGCCTATGGATGTAGAGGATTCCTTGGAGCTGTTGTCCTCTCATTACACGAATCCAACAGTGAGGCGCTACGCTGTGGCCCGATTACGGCAGGCCGATGATGAGGTGCTTTAGTGTTCACTACTCCTCTGCAACTGGGTACATTTTAAACTGGGACCTGTGTGTGTGTGTGTGAGAAAGAGAGAGAGAGGGAAAGTTTTAGAAGGGAAGAGGATATACTATGTGTGTTTTTAGAAGCAAAATTAAAATATTTCTCTAGGGGCTCTTCTGTGAAATGAAAATTTACTTCCTGATCTGTTTATGATGGGACAGCCTCCCCCAGGGCATTTACCTGGCAGCAGAGCTTGTATTGCTCTGTCTGGAAAAAGGAATTCCAATGAAAAATGGTTTAGTGCAGTACCAGCTAGGGAATAATTCAGATCCCCTCTATCAGTCAGTCTACAACAAGCCACATTTAATAGTAGTTTTGAAAAGCCTTTGGGGCCTTTAAAGCATAGAGATGCGTGGTCATCTTATTCTTTTTCAGACTCCTCCTTTAAACTTTAAGCTACTACAATTGTGTGTGTAAGTAAATTTTTTTAAAGGTGGTTTTGAATCCTCTGCAAGAAGAAGACTACAAGCTTTATAGTGGCTGTTTATATACATATGAGGCCACCTGGGAAGGTTGGAAACTGTATTGACCCAAAACATTGCTAGATGTTGAATTTTAGTAATTCCTAATCAGGTAGATGAATTCACTAATTTTTTTATAACTTATTAATTTTTATAGAGGAAATGTGTTCTCATACTTAGCCTGCAAGGCTTATGGAACATAAGATGACTCTTCTTAAGCCTCAGTATATGTATAGGAGTGCTCATCATGATTTTGAACTCCTAGTGGTATCTGAATTTCAAGAAGCAGAATGCCACATTTATTAAAGTTGATAGTTGTATATGTATCTAATTACAGTAAAATTTAAGCACTAAAGAAAGTAGTACTGTGACTGTTCATGCGTAATTTACCTATCTTCAGAGTTGCCAACTCATAGACAATTTTGTTTTCATCTCTAATGCCAGTTATTCTCTCCTCCCCATTCCTTACGTTCCACTAGATTATTCTGAGGCAATTCTCAGATATTGTATAATTTTTTTGGACTAGGATGTTTTTCAGTCTCCTATCAAACAGCAGTTCCTAGCATTGTGATTCAGTATATTATCTTCTTTATTGTTTTTTTTTTTTTTTACTATAGCACAAGTAAAAATAAATTATTGCAATATTTATTTAAAATGAAGTATTTATTTTGAAATTCACTAGAAATTTCACTTTAGTCATTAAGTCTTTATCTGTATTTGACATGAGTCAGGATTTAGATAAATGTCTTGGGTTGTAGTCAGTACAGCCCTCCCCAACATGGGTTCAGAGTTTAAATAGAAATATTATAAATCATCATTTTTGGTTGTCTGACTGCTGCTGCTGCTGCTAATTCGCTTCAGTCGTGTCCGACTCTGTGCGACCCCATAGACGGAAGCCCACCAGGTTCCCCCGCCCCTGGGATTCTCCAGGCGAGAACACTGGAGTGGGTTGCCATTTCCTTCTCCAATTCGTGAAAGTAAAAAGTGAAAAGGAAGTCGCTCAGTTGTGTCTGACTACATTCCCTTATAAACTTAGAGGTTAAACATTTAATTGTCTCTGAAATTAATAGTATTAGTGCAAGTACTGAACTATTTATAGATTTTTTATAATTTTTGTTATGAGATAAAGAATGATGATAGAAATATTGCATGTATCCCAAACTGCAGAATATGGTTGTTAATTTGGGAGTGTTTTTTGAGGTTTTAGAGATGATAGATAGTGAGATGGTAGCTATCTCTTGATTTCCCTTTCTCTGAACTTGGTTCAATAATGAATTTTGTATACTCAGCTTAAAAAAATATTTTAATTTAGTTTCTACTGATTCTTCAAATGTACATTAAGATTTGAATTTTGGATTTTATCTGACTCTGTGTACCCATATGTCTTTGGGAACATGTGTTATTCTCACCTCAGTTTCCTATCCAAAAAAAATGTAAAAAATAGTGATAGTAGCTATTTATATCACTTAATAGTTATGAGGAAAAAATAACATGGGAAAAATTTTGAAAACTATACTTATACATAATATGCTGAAAGATTATAAATTTATATCAATTTTATACTAAAATCATTCATGTTGCACCTTTCTTTTCTAATTGGTATAAAATGTTTCTCTGCTTTTGCATTATCTGTGGCTGCTGCTGCTGCTGCTAAGTCACGTCAGTCGTGTCCGACTCTGTGCGACCCCATAGATGGCAGCCCAACAGGCTCCTCTGTCCCTGGGATTCTCCAGGCAAGAATACTGGAGTGGGTTGCCATTTCCTTCTCCAATTATTATCTGTGGAGTAGTATGGTATTCATGGTTATGAACTTCAAATGTTTTTTAGTATTTCAAGTGAAAGTCACACAGTCATGTGTGACTCTTTGTGACCCCGTGGACTGTAGCCTGCCAGGCTCCTCTGTCCATAGAATTCTCCAGGCAAGAATATTGGAGTGGGTAGCCATTGCCTTCTCCAGGGGATCTTCCCAACCCAGGGATTGAACACAAGATCTCCCACATTGCAGGCAGATTCTTTACCATAGTGAGCCCTTAATGTAGTCCTTTAATATAATATAATCATGTAAACACAGCATCACATCAAAGGTCACTTTGTCTAAACATCTACATCTTGGACAATTGAAAAACTTGAATGAAAATGACTGCACTTTATATTTGGACAGTAATTCGTTCAGGATGCCATAGTCCCTCTAGTACTCAAGCCTGTATGTGTGTTACTTCATTTTCCTAGTGAGGTCTTCCTGCTGTTCATCCTTCAAGGAGTAGCACAGACCTCAACATCTCTGAGAAACTTCTCTTAACCACTGAAGGAAGCAGATGACATTTTGGTTTCTTTTCTGCTCCCACAGCATTTGGTTTGTTCCTTTACTGTTATTATATTATCATGTTTTTTTCTTTTTTTCTGATTTGCTTTCCTTTTAAATTATAAATGAAATAGTAACATTGAAGCTCCTTTAATGATTCCACTTTTCCAGCCATTTTTTATCCCCCGAAAAATAGTCACTCATATCTTTTCATATATTCTGTATGCAAATTGCAAGCATATATATACATGTATGGTTTATATGATGAAAAGTGAAAGTCGCTCAGTTGTGTCTGACTCTTTGTGACCCCATGGACTGTAGCCCGCCAGGCTTTTCTGTCCATGGAGTTCTCTAGACAAGAACACTGGAGTGGGTTGCGTTTCCCTTCTCCAGGGGATCTTCCCGACCCAGGAATCAAACCCAGGTCTTCCTTATTCCAGGCAAATTTTTACCATCTGAGCCACCAAGACATCTCTTAAAATTAAGGTAAATAGGAGTATCCTATCCATGTTTTTAAAAGCATGCCTTATTAACTGAACAGTATAATCTTGGACATTTTCTCATATTCAACAAATACAATAACTGGTGTCTGTAAAGTCTGGAAACACAGGCAAATGAATATCAAGGCAAATGATGTCAAAGGTACATCTAGTCTGTAGAAAAACACTGTGGTTTTAGACTTTATGGATACCTATAGATCTACCTTATTCTTTTAAAACAGCAGCATAATATTTTACTGCACATTTATTTTATAACTTATTTTACCAGTCAGCCTCTTGTGGTAAGCAATTGTTTTATTTCTAATCTTTTGCTGTAACTGTATTAGTGAACAGAGTTTTGTGTATGTTTTTCCATATTCTTGAATAAGTAACCTGCATTGAAATTGTTAAAATATACATGCCTTTATCACAATTTTTCATGAAATTTTTTCACATTTTAAAAATGTGAAAATTTTTGTGACAGTCATTACTGTTATAACTACCTCACCACTGTTATCTCTTATTTCTGTTTGTTGGTTAAATGAAAACTGCATTTTTATTTTAATATTTATGTTTTATCTAGTTTCTTTAGTGATGTCTGTTTATAGTTTTAATAGGTGTTAAATGGGTCCCTGTAATTTGTAGGTATAGCATCATGCTATCTGAAAAACATTAATATATTATAAATACAATATATGATAGATGCTGAATTCCTAATGTTAAACTCACCTTACATCTGTAACATATATCTTAACCAGTCTTTTAATGTCTTTCTGAATTGGATTTGTTTAATGTTCTTTAAAGGCATTTTTAAAAGCCATATTTCTTTCTATGGTGTGGCTCAGAAGGAGAGAGATTCTCCATTAGAATTTGAGGAAGAAATAGCATTTGAGAAAGACATTGAAGGAAGAGTAGAATTTCAGAGTTGAACTTGAGTTTATTTTCCAAGTGGAGAGAGCAATACGAGCAAAGGCCAGGAGATTGAAAAGTGCAGGAAAATAGAAAGTATTTCATTTCACCAGAAATATGGGATATATGTAGCTGTCTGGGAACCAGGGTCAGAACCCATGTCTCTAACTGTAAATGCCTATATGAAAAATTACTCTTAATTCAATAAGAAATAGTGATTTTGACATGAAATCTTGCATTTGTATTCTAAAGCATTAGAATTAACTTCTTTAGAAGAATGACGATTACTATCTAGATAGTATTTCATAGCTCTTGAGAAAGTTTTCCTGAATTGTCTAAGATAGAAATCTGATTTGTTTGTTTGTTTGTTTTGCTTTACTTAAATGCTTATATCCTTCATGCCTGGAGGGATTTTATGTTTTTTGAATGTGACTGTGTAATGAACAAACAGCCTTTGCACTTAACTATTGAAGTTAATTTATTTTCATACAAATGAAGGAATGGGTAGTTTGAATACAGAAAGCAGATGACTAACACAATCGTACTGTGATGAGTGACTTAAAAAGATGTGTTTTCTTCTGAATTTCTCCTTCTTGGGGAATTTAATAACAGTGCAACCTTTTTGCTTTCATGCAATAAGTCTTTTCTGTATTTGGGAAAGCACACTAGGTGGTACATTCAGCAGCATTTCCAAAGCCTGTCTGGTAATAAAGGGTAGCAGTGAAACTGAATTACTTAAACCTCCTAAGAATACTTGATTAAACAATTTTCTGTTATATAATTTTTTCTTAGAATATACATAGAAGAATATCTAGAGCTATAAGGTGTGATAAATCCTAAATAAGATAATAGAAAATCAAACATTTATTGATCCAATTAAAATTTGTTTTTAGAAGCAGAACTCTATATAAGTATTTTGATAAAGTCATTTGATTTTCCTGGCCACTGATACTGATATATTTGAATAAGAATTAATAAGGCAGTTATCACAGAGTGGACTTCCCTATAGCTTTTGCGGTAAAGAATCTGCCTGCAGTACAGGAGACTTGGGTTCAATCCCTGGTTTGGGGAGATCCTCTGGGGAAGGGAATGGCACCCCACTCCAGTATTCTTGCCTGGAGAATTCCATGGACAGAGGAGCCTGGTGGGCTACAGTCCATGGGGGTTGCAAAGAGTTGGACACAACTAAGCAAATTTGGAAAACTCAGCAGTGGCCACAGGACTGGAAAAGGTCAGTTTTCATTCCAATCCCAAAGAAAGGCAATGCCAAAGAATGTTCAAACTACCGCACAATTGCACTCATCTCACACGCTAGTAAAGTAATGCTCAAAATTCTCCAAACCAAGCTTCAGCAATATGTGAACCGTGAACGTCCTGATGTTCAAGCTGGTTTTAGAAAAGGCAGAGGAACCAGAGATCAAATTGCCAACATCCTCTGGATCATGGAAAAATCAAGAGAGTTCCAGAAAAACATCTATTTCTGCTTTATTGACTATGCCAAAGCCTTTGACTGTGTGGATCACAATAAACTGTGGAAAATTCTGAAAGAGATGGGAATACCAGACCACCTGATCTGCCTTTTGAGAAATCTATATGCAGGTGAGGAAGCAACAGTTAGAACTGGACATGGAACAACAGACTGGTTCCAAATAGGAAAAGTGTTAACGTCAAGGCTGTATATTGTCACCCTGTTTATTTAACTTATATGCAGAGTACATCGTGAGAAATGCTGGACTGGAAGAAACACAAGCTGGAATCAAGATTGCCGGGAGAAATATCAATAACCTCAGAGATGCAGATGACACCACCCTTATGGCAGAAAGTGAAGAGGAACTCAAAAGCCTCTTGATGAAAGTGAAAGTGGAGAGTGAAAAAGTTGGCTTAAAGCTCAACATTCAGAAAACGAAGATCATGGCATCTGGTCCCATCACTTCATGGGAAATAGATGGGGAAACAGTGGAAACAGTGTCAGACTTTATTTTTCTGGGCTCCAAAATCACTGCAGATGGTGACTGCAGCCATGAAATTAAAAGACGCTTCCTCCTTGAAAGGAAAGTTATGACCAACTTAGATAGCATATTGAAAAGCAGAGATATTACTTTGCCAACAAAGGTTCATGTAGTCAAGGCTATGGTTTTTCCTGTGGTCATGTATGGATATGAGAGTTGGACTGTGAAGAAGGCTGAGCACCAAAGAATTGATGCTTTTGAACTGTGGTGTTGGAGAAGACCCTTGAGAGTCCCTTGGTCTGCAAGGAGATCCAACCAGTCCAATCTGAAGGACATCAGCCCTGGGATTTCTTTGGAAGGAATGATGCTAAAGCTGAAACTCCAGTACTTTGGCCACCTCATGCGAAGAGTTGACTCATTGGAAAAGACTCTGGTGCTGGGAGGGATTGGGGGCAGGAGGAGAAGGGGACGACAGAGGATGAGATGGCTGGATGGCATCACTGACTCGATGGACGTGAGTCTGGGTGAACTCCGGGAGTTGGTGCTGGACAGGGAGGCCTGGCGTGCTGCGATTCATGGGGTCGCAGAGTCAGACACGACTGAGCAACTGAACTGAACTGAAGCAACTAACACTACTCCTCAGCCAATTAAGCTTTCATTTAGTTTTTTGTGAAAAGAATCATATAATGGTAAAATCACATGTATTGCTTTTTGTCAGTATTTGGGCAACTGTAAAAAAGGTTGACTATGTCAGTATAAGAAAAAAGATGAAAAGAATATATTTTGGTATTAAGTAAGGGAAAATAGCATGTTGGGAAGTAGTCATCTTCATGCAATTTTTAAAATGGTGGAAATGACAAAGAGTAAATAAGCAATTAATTGCAAATACTGGGCTTCCCTGGTGGCTCAGCTGGTAAAGAATCCACCTGCAATGTGGGAGACCTGGGTTCGATCCCTGGGTGATGGTCCCCTGGAGAAGGGTATGGGTACCTACTTGAGTATTCTGGCCTCTGGAGAATTCCATGGATTGCATAGTCCATGGGGTCGCAAAGAGTTGGATACGACTGAGCGACTTTCACTCTCACAAATGCTGTAGTTGTTAACAAAATACAGAAGGAAAGATTTGTTTATACCTGAAGTATAAATATAAATATTTAGCCAGGGATTTAACCTGGTTTCTGGGCTTAAGGAACGGTGACTAAAATTAAACTGGTAATCACAATGTCTTAATACTACATAATTGAATTTTAACTGCCTGAGTGGCAATTAGAACTGGAAGATAATAGATGCTGTCAATTTTCTTTTGAGTTTTGTGAGTTTCTTCAATTTGTAATTATTTTTGAAAGCAAAACTTTTGGCGTTTTCTTAATAGTCATTGGGAGGGGCTAAGAAGTACATTTATAGAGTATGATGGAAAATACTTCCATTCTTAACATTAAGGGAAAACTCAGAAAGGTAAAAACAACTTTCCTGATGCTTTTTTTTTCGGTATGAATTATCTCACTGTTTATCAGAAGAAGTAGGAGAAATTTAGATTTAGAAATTTGTTTTCTTCAAGCCAGTTTTGGTAGTTGGAAGGAAAATAAATATTTCCTTTAACTGAGTGTTAAAATATCTACTTCATTGTAGTTTCCATTTAAGAGACAACCCAAATTCTCTAAATTCACTCAACTCCAAATTCTCTTAAAGGGAAAAAAAGCAATATAATATTTTTTAAAAAATCCCAACCAGGAAACATTATGAAATAGAAACACTTTGAAAACTTAATAGATTGGAGTTTCACATGTAATCTTAGACCTAAAATGCCATTGCTGTAAAAAGGATCTTTTGTTAATTTCTCAGCTTTATATGAACCATCTCAATTATTTTTCTTAGTTTTTGTTTTTTTTTTCTGTGCTTTTGGGATACTTTTTATTTTTTATTTTTATTTTCTAATAGAGCATGACTGATTAACAGTGTTGTGTTAGTTTCAGGTGTACAACAAAGTGATTCAGTTATATATATACATGTATGTATTCTTTTTCAAATTCTTTTCCCATTTAGATGATTACAGAATATTGAGCAGAGTTCCCTGTGCTGTACAGGTCCTTATTGGCTATCTGTTTTAAGTATAGCAGTGTATACATGTCAATGGGGTACCATTTTAAACAAGATGTTTACTGGTCACTTACTCTGTGCCAGGAACTATTCTGTGACTTTTTTCCTGTTAACTGATTTAATCCTCACAACTCAGTCTCTAAGGTTTATATGATTATGGCCATTTTAAAGAAGAGGACCCATTGAGGCACCAAGAAGTTTAGAAACCTTGGGACCTGCCCAAGGTAACACAACTGATAAGTGGTAGATTAAATCGTTTAACTTGATATTTAGGAATACCTATAACTTGTATGTAATCATTTGCATTTTTCTAATATTGGCTTATTTTTTGTTTGTTTTCCAGGATTTGTTGATGTACCTATTACAGCTGGTCCAAGCTCTCAAATATGAAAACTTTGATGACATAAAGAATGGATTAGAACCTACCAAGAAGGATAGTCAGGGTTCAGTGTCAGAGAGTGTGTCAAATTCTGGAATAAATTCTGCAGAAATAGATAGGTATGGATATCCAGGGAGGACTTATTTTCAAATCTGATAGTTTTCTACCTTTTCAGACTGTCGTCTTTTCTTTTTTCCCGGATGTACCAAGCCCTGGTTGGTAATAAGTTTGAAGTTCTACCAGTGAACATGGCATGTGTGCTCCAGAACACAAACTACTGTATTATAGGGCAGTGTTTTAAAAGCAAGCTATAGAGTCAGAATGCCTGAGTTAAAATCTTAACTCTACCACTTGCTAGCTGTGTAAACTTCTGCAAGTTAAATATTCTCTCTGTGCCCCTGGCCCTAGTTTCTCATGTTAAAAATGGGGATACAGCAATAGTAACTGATCTTTAAGGACTGCTGAAAGATTAAATGACACACATAAAGCATTTAGAAAAGTGTCTGACACGTGGTGCTTGGTAAGTGTTGGATGTCATTGCTGTTCATGCAAAAAGAAAATGAAAGATTAGGCATATTAGTGGACTCAGACATTTTTATTGTAAAGTTGTATTTTTTATTGACTGCTTTTCACCTCTTTAGTAGTTAAAGCAACCTGTTAATTGAATTGAAAGTAGGCTATTAACAGTAATAACAGTTAAGAACTCCCACCTCTGTAGCAGACACCAGGAGATGGCCCATATACATTAAACTTGTTATTAGTAATCCTCTGAGGTAGGTGTTCATATCCCTAATTTAGACATGAAGAACTTAAGGAGAAGTAAATTCCCAAAGTCTTCTGTGTTGCAAATTAGGTAGAGTTTACTCCAAAGCCCTTGTTCTTTCTACTTTGCCATTTTTCTTTTCATAAAATCTTAAAATTTGAGATGAATAGAAACATTTGTATGAGAAGTTCTAGACTTAGTGTGTATAAAATTGTTTTGTGAAGAAATCATGAGATTTGTTAATTACAAATGAGATCTAGAATTCAGATTATCTGGATTAGTACAGTTATTTCGATTATCACATGAGTTCAAGATTATATTTCTGAATTTTTGTTGATGATAATGCTTTTTTTTTTTTTAAATCTGCTGTTTTTCACTTAGAAGGAAACTGAGAAACAGTGAGGGGAAAACATTTTTTTTTTTTATATAGACTCCTTTATGTTTTCCTGTTTTTAAGAGAGGAGATCCCTTACATTTTCTTCCACTGTACATGAGAGGGCTTCAGTCTCTAGGCATGTTTACTTAACTTCATCTTACTTTTTCCACTTAGAGTGTTTTATTAGAACTCTATTTAAGATTTTATGACAGGATTTAAACTATAAACTATTGTATCTGCTGGTCACCAATTTGTATGCTTTTTAAAAGATGAAAAAGAGATAGGAGTTGTCTTGTGGCCAAATATATTTGGAAAATACTGGCTTAAAGTAAAATGTACTTTTTAAAAACACTGTAGTATTTATCAGAAACTTTAATGTATGCAAACTTGCACATACATCTCAAAGATGAATCACCCATATTCTTTGACTATGGAGCCTCTTTTCCAGAATCTAATGTGACTCAGTGCTACCCAGAACACACTTCAGGAGATGGTACTTTATCCAGACTCACTTGTGGTGAACTCTAATGTGACTCAGTGCTAGCCAGAACACACTTTAGGAGATGGCACTTTATCCAGACTCACTTGTGGTGAACTGTGCTGAACATATGTATCTTCTCTTACAGAAAGAGGATTTTACATATCAGTGTATTATTTTTTCAGCTCCCAAATTATAACCAGCCCTCTTCCTCCAGTGTCTTCCCCTCCTTCTGCATCTAAAACGAAAGAAAGTTCAGATGGTGAAAATCTGGAGGTGAGTACAGAGCTTTTCATGTTTCCTGTAGGAGGGATCCTATCAAGTAAACATTTTATGTTGGTCTTGAAAATATTGATTTTGATGAATAATTACAACTTTATGAAATAATTTGGTTTATGATACATGTTTATAACTTTTCCTTTCAGCAAAAAGTGCCATCAATTCAGTTCAAGGCATTTTATTGGTGCCTTTGGACATGTTAATATAAATGGATTGAAATACAATGTAAAAATAAAGTGGACCTAAATATTTTATTAAGGAAACTCAGAATATTTATTGTTAACACATTTATGAACATTACTGGAGTTGTTGGTGTTTGTAATTACCTTGTAGAAATGTATGACTTTGATACTAGGGAAATAAACTAAGCTGCTCTTAAGTTCTTTTACCTAAGCAGAGGTAAAATTTTTTTTGAGGTAAAACAGGTCTATATGGCTAGTGCTACTCTGAAAATTGTATTTGGGAGTACATTTGCTGAAGTTCAACTAGTATGTATTGTTGTTTTTTATCCCTGTGACTTCTAATTTGAGAAGAACCTTTCATATCCCTGATGCTGAAAATAAGTAATACATGCTTGATATTGGAAAGTTTGTTTTGTTTTAAATGTATATATTCAATATCATTTCTTTTAGTCACATTTTAGGCATTAATGTTGTTAACTGAGTGACATTTGTTTTCACTATTAACTTTTAATTAGAGTATGCTTGTCTCTGCCTACCTCTTGATATATCAGGAAATATTGAAAAAATAATTTTATATTACTGGATCATAGAATCCTTAAAGGAGTTCTTTAAGGAACCATTTAGCTCCAGTTTATTTTTCTCTTTCAAAAGGGACTGATTGACTGATTCAGTAAGCAGTTCATTCACATGTATTTTTTTGAGTTCTGTGTACCAGAAATTGTTGTAGGTGCTAGGGTTGATACATGGACGGAGGAGCCTGGTGGGCTGCAGTCCATGGGGTCGCTAGAGTCAGACACGACTGAGCGACTTCACTTTCACTTTTCACTTTCATGCACTGGAGAAGGAAATGACAACCCACTCCAGTGTTCTTGCCTGGAGAATCCCAGGGACGGGGGAGCCTGGTGGGCTGCCGTCTCTGGGGTCGCACAGAGTCGGACACAACTGAGGTGACTTAGCAGCAGCAGGGTTGATACAGCAGAGAAGAAAACAGTCAAAATCTTTTCGCTTCATGGAATTCATTCTAGTGTTTGGGCTGATGATAGTCAATAATATTTATATGCCGTAAAAGAGTAGAAGAAAAATCAGAATAGAATGATAGAGAATGTTGGGGTGGGGTTAGGTGATTGAAATTTTGAAAAGGCTGTTCAGGGAAGGCCTCCCAGGAAAAGTGACATCTTCTGTAAAGATGAAGCAGGTGAGGAAACAACCGTGTGGTGACCTGTGGGATGAGCACTTTAAGCAGAGGGAACAAGGACCAGTTTTTTGTACTACTGCCCTGAAACATCTAAATGCATTGATCTCTACCTTTTTTTTTGTTTATCAGTACCCTTTAATGTTTGCTTTCCTCTGAGTACAGCTTTTATCCCAACTCATCATTTTAATCATTCTTCAGTTCCCTTGGCACAGTCTTAACCCTTGATAAGGCTAATTAATTACCTAATTTGTCTGTGCCTTAATACTTTGAAAGAAATCACATAGCCTAGCGTGTTGATATCACCATACATTCATGACCACAAACACCAGGTGGGCACTCAACACTGGCTGACTTCCTACATTTCTCTAGATGGTTGCTCTCCCTGCTCTACAGTGACTCTTTCATACCTTTTCAGCCCTGTTCTTTATGCCCTGCCTCACAGTTCCTAGATCACAATTCTGCCTCATTTTTAATGGAAATAAATAGGAGTCATTAAATAAAAATGGTTCCCATTTACCATCACTAGATTTACAGATGTGAATCTCTTCCCATTCTTTACTTCTGTTTTCTTAACAATGAATAATATAACCATCTTGAAAGATATGCTCTCTTCTTTTCCTGGTAGAAATATTCAGATATGTTAGTATCTCTCATTTTAAAAATTCAGATATTGGAAAAAAAAAGAAAACAAGAAAAATTCTTCCCTGATACCACATCCTTCACAACAGTACCTAATTTTCTTTGTTTTCTTCATAATCAAGTATCTCAGAGGAGTTGTTTGTCCATCTCGACTCTCCTTCCTTTCTTTTTAGTCTTTAATTCACATCATTCAGGGCCTTTGTTTCCCATCATTATATTAAAACTTACTTTGCTAAAATAAAATAGTAAATGGCTTCAGTGTTTGTGGTTGTGTGTATTTAAATTTCTCGCAGCATTATTCAGGAAAATAAATGACTCCCTTCTTGAAAAGCTGACTCTTTTCATGGTTTGAGTGATACCATACATCCCCCGTTTTCCTCTTCACCTCTCCAGCCGTTCCTTCTTGGTTTCCTTTGTCAGTACTTTCTTGTTGCTTGACATGAGTACCTCAGGGTACTCACTGCTAGCACATTTCTCTCTCCTGAGTTTTAGATTCGTATATCCAGATATCTACTTGATTTCTGTTGTATATCTGACAGGCATTTCAAACTTAATATTTCAAGATACAACTCTCTCCCCCAACACTCTTGCTTCACTTGGAATTTCTGTGACGTAACAAATCAATCCATTTACTAAATCCATAAATTTAGGAGTTGCTGTCAGTTCTTTTTTGTTTCATACATCCTCTCCATCAGCAAGTCCTATCAATTGTACTTGCAAAATATTGTAATAATCTATTGCCTCTCTGTCACCATTCAGTCTTCTAGACTACCGTAATAGCATGCTGACTGATCTCACGTCTGTACTTCTCAGAGCAAATAGAGTCATTTTCAGAAGATGTAAAGCAGATCACCTCACTCTCCTGCTTTAGATCTTTTGTTGAGTGTTGATTGCTTTGCAAATAAAGTCCATACTCAGTAGTGTGACAGTTTGGTCTTTGCTTCCCTTTTCAGCCTCCTTTACTTTTGTGTTCACTGTATGTTAGCTACATTGGGCCTTTTAAAAGTTCTTTGAACAGTGAGATTCAGGGCCTTGGTCCATACCATCATGCTGGTCGTGCCTAAACATCACATCTTCATTGCAGCCTCTGACCTCGCAGTCCAAGTTATTTTTATGACTTCCTTTAATGCATCTCTCCTCCACTAAATGTTAAGCTTCCAGTAGAACCAGGAACTCTGCAAACTATGGTGTCCTTAACCTCTCTCACATATTGCCTGGTCTAGAATAAATATTAGATAGGTGGGATGGAGGGATAGATAGATGCATAAAAATCTGATCTGTGGCATAGGTATATAGGTGAAAACTGATAGGCAAATGTAGACTCTCTTATTTCCCCCTCGTGAATAGCAGATGGTAATATATAAATACATTTCTTTTAATTCTTTCAGCAAGATCTGTGTACCTTCTTGATATCAAGAGCCTGCAAAAACTCAACACTGGCTAATTATTTATACTGGTATGTGAAATAATTTTTTATTTTATAATCACTGTTTAGGACTATTTTTTTCCCAAACTAAACAAAAAGGCAGTTTAAAGTATGAGCAATCATCCAAAAACCTATACAGTATTTATATCTAGCTGTATTTCTTTGCAATTATGCTCATGGAAATGCTTGTTAGCATCACAGTTTTTCTTCCTTTCACTAACTTTCTAGGATCTAAGATAAAACTAGGTAAGTTAATTGATTTTTTTCAGTTTTATGTCTGTTTGCCTTTTATGCTGTTTAAATAGTGTAAGTATGATACTTTACTGTAATTCAGTATATTCACATTATTTACTAAAATACTGCAATCATGCTAAAGTAGAATTTGAAGTTACTTATCTTATAGATGAGGAAACTGAGGCAGAGGCATGATGTAGCTGAACTTGCTAAAACTTGAGCTGGGATTAGATCACTGATTTCAAATTTTGCCATTTACAGAGTGCTTTCAGTGACCTTTTCTCGTTTGTTCATGTGAAGTTAAATAGGGCAAATGTAAGTATCTCTGTTTTACGTGAGAACACATTTCCTGAAGGAAAGAAAGAGAAGAACTAAGGTATAGAAAGGTTAACTGACTTACTGAGACACACTTAATATGAAGCATGGCTCCCTTTTGTCATAGAATTTTAAAGTGTAGAGAACAAGTAGCTTAAGCCACAGGAGAAATACTTTGTTTTTGGTTCAGTTAAAGAAAGCAGTAGGATTAAACACTAGACAAGAGAACCGTATCCAGTTTTTAGCAAACAAAAGGCAGAGCCAGTGGGTAAGCTCTACTTGAAGCCTCTGTACATTTGAGAGAACATTTTTTTTAAACTTCCCGACAAACTTGATATTTTTTTATCTGTAGAAAAGATCCGGGATTTAATCTTACTGCTCAGTTTACTATGTTTAACTGTGTTTTTCTGTTTTGGTCTTTGTAATGGGAAGAAAAATAATTCCATGCTTTTCTTTAGCAATTTAATATAATATTCATAAAACTACATTTCCCTCACAGTAACTTTCAGTATGTCCGTGAAAATACATCCACAGAATGTTTTGGCTAGTTAATCACCATTTTAACTTTGAAAGGTTTGCTTAGAAATTATTATATTACCAAATCACTACTATTTCCTTTTAATGCAGCTTCTTGCTTCCTAAAGTTCTCCATATTGCAGTTTGAATTCTTAAGTGTATGTCTATTAATTGGTGTTAAGGAAAAATACTTCCTCGTAAAAATTTAGGTAAATAATTTAGAGTAAATTAAAATGTGTAGGGCACAGTGCCAAGGTTTTGAGTAAGTACTTTTAAGCCTTGTAAGTATTTAAAAATCAAGGTTTAATATATTTTTAAATGTTTTACTAAGAATTCCTTTATAGCTATATTTATTTCCTTGTAATATTCATTTCCTTGTAATATTCATGGAAAGTTTCTCTGGCTCATTACTTGCAGTGTAGATTAGTCACTTATAGAAGCTGTTTGTACATACACTGATTATGTGCTGTTTAAAATTATGTATTCTTTAGATTTGAGTGTAGACTAGATTTCACTGTAAAATTTGAAATTAGTTGTGATAAAATCTTTGCTGTCTTATTTCAAGTAGGAAGAGTTTTCAAACCATTCTGAATGCAGCTAAACAGTAGGAAATCTATTCGGTGAACAGTTTCCAGTGAGGCAACAGTTTCTGTTCAGAAAGAGTACTTTGTTTTCTCTACAGATAATAAACAAAGTGAAGCCCTAGCTCCCAGTCTTATAAATGTTCCATCAAACTTAGATTTGATTTGTGTTCTCCCACTGTATTTCTGATTCACTGATGCAATAGCATGTGCTATGTCTATTCATTCTCTGAGGAGTAATTGTTTTTCCCATATTTACAGTCCACATATTACATATTCAGAAATACTCAAGGGGGGAAAGAGCTTTTGATGTGGACTTCTGACTTTGGTAGATACGACTTTTGTGGTTGTAGCATGAAAATAAGGAAATAATTTCAAGGAGTTGACTTAAAATAATCATTCTTTTCTGTTGAACCTGGACAGAGTAGTATAAAATATTAATCACATGTAATAGTTTATATGCTTCTCAGTCTAAGCTTACCCTAACAAATGTATTAAAATATAAATTTCAGTTGATTGTGCTATTTCATTTTGAACATTTTGAATTTCCTTGTTCATCTGTTCCCTTTCTGTTGATTTAAACAGGATTCCTGCTATAGTTGAATCCTTAGGGGCCTATAATAATACAGACAATCCTTTTAAAATAAATGATGTCAACCTTTTAAACCACAGAGAGAAGTAATAGCTTCTAATCTGTTAAATGTTGAACATCAGGATCTATAAATTGTTCCACTTTTTTTTTTTTCTATAGCTATTCCAGTATGTTGAAATTAAAAATAAACTTTGGCTGCTTTGACATGTTTTTCTGTAACTTTTAAGACCTTTCAAGGTAATAAAGTTTATTTACCTCACAAAATGAGATTGTCAGGAAAGTAGGTAGCCCACTGCTGTCATCATACAATGGGTACCCACATAATTTTGTCTGCATTTCTACTTGAAAATGACAGGTTTTAAGGAAGTTCAGTTCAGTTCAGTTCAGTGGCTCAGTCGTGTCCGACCCTCTGTGACCCCATGAATCGCAGCACGCCAGGCTTCCCTGTCCATCACCAACTCCCGGAGTTTACTCAGACTCACATCCATTGAGTCGGTAATGCCATCCAGCCATCTCATCCTCTGTCATCCCCTTCTTCTCCTGCCCCCAATCCTTCCCAGCATTAGGATCTTTTCCAGTGATTCAACTCTTCACATGAGGTGGCCAAAATATTAGAGTTTCAGCTTCAACATCAGTCCTTCCAAAGAACACCCAGGACTGATCTCCTTTAGGATGGACTGGTTGAATCTTCTTGCAGTCCAAGGGACTCTCAAGAGTCTTCTCCAACCACAGTTCAAAAGCAGAAGTACATGAGTGCTTTGTAGAATCTTCTTACTGCTGTGAACGGAGTTCAGAAGTGACTCAAATCTTGGTCTTCTTGTCTTAATCTAAGTTTATCCTTCATTTTGGAGATGACAGTCATTTTTGTTTTAGATGGACTTGCCCTTTGTATCAGAACTTTGGCTTGAGTGATTTTGAGAGCTGTTTGTTATGTGACCTTTATCACATGGCTGTAGCCATTGTGTTTACTTGGTAGTCAAGGGGACCTGAACAAAGCAATGGAGCCTGTATATCACGGTCATCTGTATTGCTCATTTAGAAAGGAGTTGCTGTGTAAATACAGGAAAAGACAATGAATATACTAACGTGACAAAGATAGTAAAGACTTTAAAGGATTATTGTTGTTGTTCAGTCACCAAGTAGGGTCCAACTCTTCACAACCCCCAGGACTGTAGCATGCCTGGCTTCTCTGTTCCTCACCATCTCTTGGAATTTGCCCAAGTTCACATCCAGTGAACTGGTGATTCCATCCATCCATCTCATCCTCTGTCACCCTCTTCTCCTTCTGCCTTCAGTCTTTCCCAGCATCAGGGTCTTTTCCAGTGAGTCAGCTGTTCACATCATGGCCAAAGTATTAGAGCTTCAGCTTCCACTTCAGTCCTTCCAAGGAGTATTCAGGGTTGACTTCCTTTGACTGATTTGATCTCCTTCTTGCTTTCCAAGGGACTCTCAAGGTGATGGAGATAGTAAAGACCTCACTATTCCATACTGAGACTTTGCTACCTACATACTAAGGTGATGGAGACGGTAAAGACTTTAAAGAGTTATTGGCTTTTTTAAATTTTATTTTAAATTCGTATGTGTCCTGTGGCTATAGAAGGACACTTATGAATCCTGTGGTTTTCTTTGTTCAAGATTTAAGAATGCTTTCTTGAATTTTTGGTTTTGAACTATTGTCAGGAACATAAAGTAAATGTAGTTTCATGGTTTAGTTTTTCATACTGCTTTACAGAAAATTCTAGGTTATGCAGCTCTGAGGACTTCCAGATCACCTGTTATTATGGTACAGCATGGCACTGGGAAGTCAGTAGGAGAAGGCACTTAACTTTTACCAGCCTTTAAAATATTTCTGTGTATAAGACTATATTGCATATGTCAGGGCCCACTAAATATTTTTTAAGATACAGAATCTGACATCAGGTTTTTTATAACTTCTGAAGGGAGCTAGGGAGTAAGTTGTGAAACAGTGATGAGCCAGGTAACATTATCAGCAGAAGTTGTTGTGAGAGGCCGTACCTCTTCTGGGACGTTAGAGAAGAAGGAAGTTTTTAGTGTTTAAGAGTTCCGGGAAGTGATGGAGTGTCCCTGTGTTTGAAGTGTGGGTAGAATCAGGAAGGGTGGAGGCGGGAAGGTATTTCAGGACAGTACTATAACATGAGCAAAAGCACAAAGTGGGGTAGGGGAGTCGAGCTGACTAGAGTGTGAATGCATTAACTGGAGACAGTGGAGGTTGAACCAGAAACTTAGGGCCCCAGAGAGTTGTTTTTAAATAGAGGGACCCATGATGGGACCCATCATGCCCCATCAGTGGGGCATGATGAAGGTAGTTTAAAGAAGAAAACTTTAGGATGATTATATTGATCAGTAAGGTGTTTGTCTTAGGGTTAGAGAAGCTGGGTGAAAGGTATCTGCTGATTGATTCCAGACAGGGCTGGCTAGTAGTGAGAACAATTCCAGGTGTTTGAAATGGGTGAATGTGGCCTAGGCTTGGCTTTAGATCTAGAGGCCCCAAATTAAACACAAAGTGCTAGGAATAGTTTTAGGTAGGACCTGTGTTCACTGGTTTGGTTACAACCTCACTTTTTTCTTTTTTTCTTGTATTGAGGTGATCCAAACTGTAGCCCAAATGACAGAAATGTTGATAATGCCTTAAATTGAGAGAAAAATCATTCATTTAGTGTGATAGCTTCAGTTTTACACATGTTCAGTTATAAATGACAAGCAGTTTCTTGAAAAGGGGATCTACTGCTTGAAAACTAAGGTAGATGAATGTAAAAGCAGACCACCTTAAGTATTATGTCCAGGCATGGAAGTGCTAACTGTTATAGTACAAACAGATAAACTCTCTGTTCTCTTGAAGCTTACCTTCTAGGTGGTTGAATATTTCTTTCTGGACATAGTGTAAAGGAAAATAGTAAGCCCTGTGATTTGAGATTTGTGAAGTACTATCAGTTAAGGAGGTTAAGAAGTTTCATGTGGTTTTTAAAAGGTCAAACAGTGTGAGAGAGTAAGATTATTAGAAAGAATTCTGACCTTGGAGCCCAGAATCCCGGATTCTGATTTCAGCTCTTCATTCAACTTAATTGCATCACCATGGGCAAGATACAACCACCTCTAAGTTTGCAGTTCAGTTCACTCGCTCAGTCGTGTCCAACTCTTTGCGACCGCATGAGTCACAGCACGCCAGGCCTCCCTGTCCATCACCAACTCCCGGAGTTCACCCAGACTCACATCCATCGAGTCATTGATGCCATCCAGCCATCTCATCCTCTGTTGTCCCCTTCTCCTCCTGCCCCCAATTCCTTCCAGCATCAGAGTCTTTTCCAATGAGTCAACTCTTTGCATGAGGTGGCCAAAGTACTGGAGTTTCAGCTTTAGCATCATTCCTTCCAAAGAAATCTCAGGGCTGATCTCCTTCAGAATGGACTGGTTGGATCTTGCAGTCCAAGGGACTCTCAAGAGTCTTCTCCAACACCACAGTTCAAAAGCATCAATTCTTAAAACAAGCAAGTTTCCAACTGTACATCATGATCCATTTGAAATAAATTTTAAGGCTCACAGTCTAGCTCACAATCTTGTGTTATTTAAAGAAAAATGAAATAGAACAATAACAAATATTAACATATTATTCATAGAATATTGCTTTGTGAATCTTTTTTCTGCGTTACGCGTCTGCATGCACACATGGGCTCTGTGCAACAAGTACTGATATAAAATGCATGTCAGTATGGCTTGTTCCAGTAATAACAACTGAAAACACTGGATTAGACAACCTCTAAAATCTAATCCAGGTCATTGTTCATATAATTAAGTGAATTGTATAAGCAGTGTAGGTTTAAGAATATATTTATATTTAAATTTTTTTAGCTCTCTAAAATCACAGTTTTATGATGGAAACATTGAAGATTTTATATGGAATTTCAAGAAATGAAGAAATTGGGTGGGAAAGGGAAAGTTAATAAATTTATCTTTTGGACTTATGTTAATGAGAAAAGCTTCAGAGTTTTTTTTTTTTTTCCCCAGAATAAGAGAGCCTTATGTAATACCAAAAATATTACAGAAATTTTAAAAATATTTTTGTTCATGAGTTACTTGGTAGATTTGTGAGCTTATATGATTTCTGAAGATGTTAATGTTCTATGTACCTCATAAAGAATTAGGAGAAAATGCTCATTTTGATCCCAAAATTTTTAGAAAATCTAGGATATTTTACAAATTAAGGCATCCTTTTACTAATTTATCTTTTATAGAAGGTTTTGTGTGTTGTTCCCTTCATTTTCAGATTTTGAAAGAGTGATAATAAAATGTTACATTACTCATTATTTTTGCAAATGTGGATTAATCTTTTAATGGAAAGGCATAAATAAAATGAATCTGTGTTTCATTTCACACTTATATGAATGACTTAACCTGTTTTTAAGGTATGTGATAGTGGAATGTGAAGATCAAGATACTCAGCAGAGAGATCCAAAGACCCATGAAATGTACTTGAATGTCATGAGACGGTTCAGCCAAGCATTGTTGAAGGTAACCATTTAATGTATGGATTGGCGTATACAGTCCATGGGCCCTATCTGGCCCATTGCCTGTTTTGGTATGGTCTATGGACATGACTGAGCGACTAATCTGATCTGATGAGCTAAACATTGCTTTTTGTTTTTAAATAATTGGGAAAAGTCACAAGGAGAGTAATACTTTGCAACACATAAAAATTATGTCAAATTCACAAGTCAGTGTTCATAAGTAATATTGTATTGGCACATAGTTATGCTCATTTGCTTTCATATTGTTTGTGACCACTTTGACTACAATAGGAGTAAATAGCCAGAATGGAAACTCTGTAGTCAGCAACACCTAAAGTAGTTAATCCTTGGCCCTTTATAGAAAGTTTGTTGACCCCTAAGTTAATGAAACAAACCTGTTGATGCAACCAAAAAAACCCCAAATCTCTGCTCTTTTGTTTCACTCTCTGTTTTCTATTTTTATTTTTAAGACTAGGTACATTTACATAAATCTGGCAGTGATCATATTGCAGATACTTTACATGGACACATTTTCTAGAGATCTGTAGGCCTTTTTTACCTGGTGTTCTTGTGATTGTTAAGGCAATGTCTCAGTTCAGCCAGCAGAGGGTGCATGGGCCATGAAAAAAAACTCACAACATTACCTGATTTGCTGTAGAAACATTTGCTTCATAGCATATTTATCTGCTGTTTCATGTTCCATTTAAATTGTCTTGAAATTTAAATCACATCTTATTGAATTCTTTGACCAAACTTTTTTATAGTTCTCAGAGCCCGTAGATTTGCTATATCTAAACTGATTGGAAAATAAGCAGTTGGTCCTCTCTTCTAATCTCAATTCTGTCACTAATAGCCTTTGTCATCCTCTGAGGAAATTTTGGTCTCTTTGAGATTAAATTTCAGTCTTTTAAATAAAAATATATAATTGCCAAGCTGCTTCTTTCAGTGTAATTGGAGAAATTAAATGAGAAAATGTTATTTTATAATATCTTATGAACTGCAAATTACTACATAAGACTTCATAGCATTGGTTTTTATGGCTTTTATTTTACTAAGCTAGCATATTATATTGCTATCTGAGAACTTTTTTTTAACGATTTAATTTGTTGCTTGAAGATAGTATTGTTTTACTATATGCCCAGAACATTTTTGAAGAAATTATAAGCGTCCAGATATGTATTGAATCAGTAAGTGAATACACTTTGGGTCAATAAATTCTGTCTTGTCACACAGTTGCATGTGGGAAAAAACGTGCAATTTTTGATAGATGAGTATTCACTGACGACTCACATAATTTTCAACTGTAGAAGAGTTGGTGTTTAAGATAGCAGGCTTCTCGTTATCTCTGAATCAAGATAATTCTTTTTTCAGTATTACTTTGTGTTGAAGTTTGTAGTTATTAAATAATAAATAAAGGTCACCCATGCTATTGAAGAAACTCTGATCATTATGCTATATAGAATTAACTTTTCTTTCCTTTGAATTCCTTCAGGGTGATAAGTCTGTCCGAGTTATGCGTTCTCTGCTGGCTGCACAACAGACTTTTGTAGATCGGCTGGTGCACCTAATGAAGGCAGTGCAGCGTGAAAGTGGAAATCGTAAGAAAAAGGTAAACCTTCTGGCTGTGCTTTCTGTTTATGCTTAGAGGTGGTGGTTTAGTCACTAAGTCATATCCGACTCTTTGTGATCCCATGGATTGTAGCCTGCCAGTCTCCTCTGTCCATGGGATTTTCCAGGCAAGAATACTGAAATGGGTTGCCATTTCCTTCTCTAGCAGATCTTCCTGACCGAGCGATCAAACCTGGGTCTCCTGCATTGCAGGCAGATGAACAACATTAGTCTCACTGTACATCTTCACCAGAACTCTTATGTGACCAGTAGCTCTCAACAGTGGGCTTAAAATATTCAGGAAACCATGTTGTAAACAGATGTGTTACCATGCAGGCTTTGTTCTTAATTTAAGAGCAACAGTTGATTTAGCATAACTCTTAAGGGCCTTAGGATTTTTGAAATGGTAGATAAGTGTTGGCTTCAACTTCAACCCCTAACCAGAGCATCAGCCTGCCCTTTGAAGCTTTGAAGCCAGGCATTGACTTCTCCTTTTGAGCTGTGAAAGTCCTAGATGACATCTTCTTCCAATAAAAGGCTGTGTCATCTGCAGTGAAAAATCTGTTGTTTAGTGTAGTAGCAACTTTTGTTAATTATTTTTGCCAGATTCTCTGGATAACCTTGCTACATCTTCTACATCTGCACTTGCTGCTTCATCTTGCATTTTCATGCTATGAGATGACTTCTTTCCTTAAACCTCATGAGCCAGCCTCTGCTAGCTTCAAATTTTTCTTCTGCGTTCTCTCACCTCTTTCAGCCTTCACAGCCTTGAAGAGACTTAGGGCCTTGTTCTGGATTAAGCTTTGGCCTAAGGGAGTGTTGTGCCCGGTTTGATCTTGTATCGAGACCACTAAAACTGTCTCTGTATCAGCAATAAGCTTGTTTTGCTTTCTTATCATTTCTGTGTTCCATAATATCCTTCAAGAATTTTTCCTTTGTGTTTACGGTTTGGCTGTCTGTTTGGCATAAGAAGCCTAGCTTTTGGCCTGTCTTGGCTTTCATCATGCGTTCCTCACTAGCTTAATTATCTCTAACTTTTGATTTAAAGTGAGAGGCATGTGACTTTTCCTTTCACTTAGACACATAAAGGCCATTGTAGGGGTTGTAAATTGGCCTAATTTCAACATTTTTGTGTCAGGGAATAGCAGAAGAAAGAAGAAGGACAGCTGGTCAGTGGGGTAGTCAAAACACTAGTAACATTTTATTGATTAGGTTCTGCGTTTTATATGAGCTTGGTTTATGATGCCCCAAATCAATTGCAGTAATATTAAAGATCACTGATCATGGATCATCTTAAGAAGTATAATAATAGAAAGTTTGGAATATTGCAAAAGTTAGCAAAATGTGACATAGAGACACAAAGTGAGCAAGTGGTGTTGAAAAATTGGCACCAGTAGTTTTGCTTGATGCAGGGTTGCTGTAGACCTTCAATTTGTAAAAAATGCAATACCTGCGAAGCGCACCAAAGTGAGGTGCAATTAAATAAAGTGTGCCTGTTATAGTATAGGAGTGGTTAGATCCTGTACTGATTTTGTACTGGATCCTATTTTATGAGTTTATATACATTGATTGAGGTACTGTTATTATCCCAGTCATGAGGAAAAGTAGGTAATGGGAAGCTAAGTAAGTTGCAAGATGTCCCCAGGTAGTAATTGTTGGAGTTGGGGTTTGTACCCAGACATTCTGAGTCCATATTTTTATATACAGTGTTTCCTGGCTCTCATTTTAGAATCTTAGCATCTTAGAATGCAGTTTATTTGGCATGGAAAGAACCTCGAGAGGTTACTTAGATGGGAATTCTTCTGAGAAAAAGAAGATCCAGAGTGATTCACCCAAGGTTACAGAACTGGTGATAATAACTGGCAATCTGTTCTCATAACCAGTACATTGATCTTGCTGTCAGTGGGGTCAGGTTTCTACCTAATGAAAACAGATTAACATCTGTTCTTCAAATGCTATTTTTCCTGAACAGTTGCCCAAATGATATGAAGGACTCAACTTGATATCTTCTCTTTACCTAATCCTATAATTGGAAAGTCTTTCTTAGTGACCTTTGTAAAACACCAGAACACATTTTGCTGTTGTTCCTCAGAATTGTAAGAGGAAAGCAGAGAGGAAAAGGTGAAAAATTGAGTCAGAAATTTAAAGCAAGGGATCTAGTCCAGCAGAGATGTATGTGAGGAATAATGTTAACATTATAATAGTGTTAATAAGGTCAGGGAGGAGAAAATAGACTGAAGAGAAACACATTTTTATTGAGTTGGCATTTTCTTTGTTTTTGAGAAGAATTAAAAATCCTGGTTAAATTCCTACTGCCATTCCTCCTGGAGCCCTTCTCCCTAGAGGTGCCCGTGTGAGAAGCAGTGTGATCCCAGTGCTCACAGCAAAAGCATGCCTGTTCTCGTGACTGTCAGTTTGTTTAAACCACACTTTGTTCTTATGTGACTCTTCTATTCACCACATGCATGAACCTCTAGCTACACCTCAAATTTTGGCAGTCTGGAAGATGACTGCTTCCTGGAGATACCACTTACAGTCCCTAAAATACATTTTGTATTTGCCACATACTGCAGAACACATTGTTTTGCCTGTGTTTTAAATCAGACAGTCCCAAATGTAGTGTTAACATTGGCTAAAACTCTTCTCAGACATTTTTTCATGATGATAAGAAAAGGCAAACTTGGTTTTTATTTACGTAGTTTTACTAGAAACAAGCCCCCACATTTAAGTGCAAGGCCAAGAGGATGCTCCACCACCATTATTTGCGTTATTACCAGGAATAATGAATTGGCTACAGTTAATAATTTAAAATCATATGTAATGCTTTTCCATCCCTCATAATGAAGTTGGGAGAGACTTGTCTTGGTGAGTCCAGCAGTGGTAAATGTGTCGCAAGGGAATCCGTGAGTTAGGTTTCAGATGGTAAAACAGATACTAATACTGTTGCTACCTTCTTTCCTTTGCTGATGTCATTTAGGAAAAATTCTCTTGATTCAAGTCTTTGAATCTAGATGTTTGAGTTCTAATAAAAATACATTAATTCCACATTTAAAAACAAAGCTTTTATTTTAAATATTAAGTATTCTCTTTCACTTCATAATTCTTTAGATTATAATATATATTCTATAAAAATATATTGCATGCCTATTGTGTGCCAAGCACTCTTTTTAGAGTCTGGGATACAGTGGTGACTATAAAAGTCCCTACCTTTATAATGTAAGGAGCTTACATTCCTGTTGGAGGAAAAAGTTAACAAAATAAGTTAAAATATATTATATGCTATATAGTGTCTTATGCTATTGAGGAAAATAAAGCAGGAAAGGGGAATAGGTAGTGCCAGGTTCAAGTATTAAGGCAGTGGTTCATTTCTCAATGGAATGATCATGAAGGCCTCACTAAGAGTTGACATTTGAACAAAAACCTGAAGCAAGTCGGGGAGCATACCATGTGAATATCTAGAGAAGATTGTTTCAGCAAGAGGAACCGCAAGCACGAAGGCCCTAATGTGGGAGCATGTGTGACATGTTTGAGAAATAGGAAGAAGTGCAGTGTATTTGGTCAAGTTTTCTCCCCTTGAAAACAAGCTTACTTATTTAAAGAATGCTAGACTCACAAGGTTTCCCAAATGGCGCAAGTGGTAAAGAATCTGCCTACTAATGCAGGAGATGCAAGGAAGGTGGGTTCCCTGGACAGAGGAGCCTGGTGGGCTACAGTCCATGGGGTTGCAAAGAATTGGACAGACTGAGCATGCACGTGTGCGCGCACACACACACACACTCTCTCTCTTTCTCTCTCAATCTCTCTCTCTCTCTCAATCTCTCTCTCTCTCTCTCTCTCACAGCTTTCCAAGGAAATAGATTGTCCTTTTGAAATTGAATAGGTGGGCTTGGTCTAAACATTATAAATGCTGCTAAGTGAGAAAAGTGTTTCATCCTGACTTGAACTGCTCAGTTTCTGAAATCTTGGCTTAATGCAGTATGTATGTGAGCTAAAGAAGATAAATAAATGATTATAAGAGTTTGAGCAAGCTCTGGGAGTTGGTAATGGATATGGAAGCCTGGCGTGCTGCAGTCCACAGGGTCACAGAGTCAGACACAACTGAACTGAACCTGATATCTTAGTAAAAGTTTCATCAGACAGAATCAATGAATAGTAAAATATAGGGTCCAAGTTCCTCCAAGTAAATTGAGTTTACTTTTTAAACCGAAAATACACAGTGAAACAGCTAATGAAATTCTTGCTTAATATCTGGTCATGTGAAATTAAGCTTCAAATGAAATTAGTCTCTTTGTGACTTCACAAGTCCTTTTAAAGCAGAAATTATATCTTTAAGTTCAGCCTGAGAATATCCCTGATGCTCAGTTGCAGCAAGAGAAACATATTCCCTGACCTCTGAGAGTCTAGCATTTCATAGGTCAGGGGATCGTGCCTTACAAAGCATGCTGCTGTTATTCTCAGGTGGATTTTAAGTGCTTTTCTCTCACACATACTAACTCCTTTATGTTATGTTAGTTCACATAGACTTTTATGGTGCTTTGCAAATATTTTAAAGTTAATGTTGTCGGTCTTTTACATCCTTACCATATGCTTTAAAAGCCACTTTTCCATTTTAACCTAATTAGTACTTTATAACTTGTTCTCCTAGAATGAGAGACTACAGGCATTGCTTGGAGACAATGAAAAGATGAACCTGTCTGATGTGGAACTTATCCCACTGCCTTTAGAACCTCAGGTGAAAATTAGAGGAATAATTCCAGAAACAGCTACATTGTTTAAGGTAATTGTGGTGGATCTTTGATATCTATGACTGGAGCTGATTCTTTAAAGCTGAATCAGAGACTCTACGTTTGGGGGGAAAAAATGCCTTTTATTTATCAGTGTGTTTTAAGATCTTTTTGTAATACCTGTGGACATTTTTATGCGAAATATATGAAGTATTTTTATATCACTGGGTTTTTTAATGTTTAATTCTTTGAACTATTTATTAATCAGAGCCACACCTGTCTTTTCCCATGTAAGCTTAAAAAAATAAATTGAATTGCACACTTAGGCATTTACTTTATAAATTCCTGTGGTTAGATAAGAATTCCAGTTACCCTTTTATAAAATTTTTCAATTTGGTATCTGTTCCTATGACTTAAATATTTTCTCATCTTTTTAAGTGATAATTCTCTTTAGTTCATAACAGCATGTGCCTGGCTTTCTTTTGGCTGGCCCCCACTTGAATAGTTAGAAAGGACTGGAGGCAGCTGCCTTCTCTAAGCAGACCAGAGGGCTGAGATCATTCCTTGTGAAGCTTCATTGAGACATGATGTCATAGGTTGTCTGATTCTAGGGTTGGAAAAGGGGGAAGTTGCATTGGAATATTACTTTCTATTGGGTAAGAAAGGCCTCATAGATCTCTCCTTTGGATATATTTTAAAAAGGGTATGATTACAATAAGAAATAGTTCAGATTTTTTTTAAGGGTGTGATTTGAAAGGCCACCTATGGCAGCCCAGCATGCACAACTGCAATATGTTTCAAAAAGCAGTACTTTAACCTTACTGCATGTGATGGACTGATAGTGTCTATTCTTCTAAAAATTATTCTTTTGCATCAGTTTTCAAATGTTGTTTGCAACCTGTTTAGTTCGTTTTAAGACTCATTGAGTTATAAACCTGCATTTTAAAAAATACTGGTTATAGGAGAGAGAATACAAGTATTTCTTAGTTCATGCTAGAACTCCCAAATAAGATCTAATATTCTCATTCCCTTAGGACTAACCAAGAACAGTGTTTTATCATTTTTTTAAATTAAATTTATTTATTTTAATTAGAGGCTAATTACTTTACAATATTGTATTGGTTTTGCCATATATCAACATGAATTCTCCACGGGTGTACACGTGTTCCCCACCCTGAACCCCTGTCCCACCTCCGCCCCATACCATCCCTCTGGGTCATCCCTGTGTCCCAGCCCCAAGCATCCTGTATCCTGCATCAAACCTGGACTGGTGATTCGTTTCTTATATTATACATGTTTCAAAATGTTTTATCATTTTTCAGCAAACAGGATGAAAAAGAATATTTAAGACATAGAGCCGGAGTAAAAGTGCGATATGAGAATCTGTCGCCATTGTTAGGTAGATTCTGGATCCATTTTTTTCCTTAAATAATTTTATTATTATGTAATAATACAAAGTATAGATGGTCAATAAGATATCATGGGATATCTTTTTAATCCTAATGTTCAATTCTGAATTTTTTCTTCTAGCCTTTATTAAATAAGCGGACATTCTTGAAAATTCTGAATTGGAGTTTAGGACTAATGGTTCTAGGGCATTTACTGCATAACTCTAGGATTATAATTCTTAACCATTTGGGGGTCATGAGTTTAAGAGTCCAATGAAAGTGATGGATTGGATATTTTAGAAAGTTACCTGGAATGCTTGTACATACACTGAAATGTCTGCACAGAATTGTAGCAGAATCTGTGAATTCTTGTTGCCCTTCTATGAACTCCTTAGAGCTGAAAAGGTTATGGACTTAGTTTTCAATATTTTTAAACAGTATTTTGTTAGACCCTAGCTTAAGAACAAAAGCTAGGTCTCTGTGGGGAGTGAGCCCCTTAAGGCACTGGGATTAGTGCCTAGTTATCTTTAGATTGTCATATGTTTACACTAGATTTCAGATGTACTCTAAATTTCAAAATCAGATCCAAATCGGAGTAGGGAAGTTATAACAAAGAACATCTTGCTTATCATTTATCTTCAGGAGTTTTGCTTTCAGTTGTTTTCTTGAGCGTTTGTGAGTAGGGTACAGGGATAAAATATATTTACCCTGAGGTGATCAAAGGATACTACAACTATTTGAAGTTTTAATTCACTAAAGGTTGTAGTTTCTAAACTTACATTCTTTGAAGGATTTTTGATGCTTTTCCCCTAACATTTTATAGTGAAGTTTTCAAACATACAGCAAAGTTGAAAGGCTTTCACAGTAACCAACTATATACTCACTACTTCTGTTCTGTTAGTAACATTTTACTGTACTGTTTTTGTCACACGTCTGTTCATCCCTCTATCTGATACTTTTTATGCTATTATTTCTCATGGTCTATAGAAATTAATATTATTATTTGCTTTGTCAGACTCATTTCTTTTCTTTAGATTATTATAAGTTTCTCCACATTTCCATCTTATATAATTTGAAAATAATATTTTTATTTCCAGAGTGCTCTTATGCCTGCACAGTTATTCTTTAAGACTGAAGACGGAGGCAAATATCCAGTTATATTTAAGCATGGGGATGATTTACGCCAAGATCAACTTATTCTCCAAATCATTTCACTCATGGACAAGGTGAGCATAACCTTATGTTGGTAGGGAACATGTTTTCATTTCAGAAATCAGTGGATTAGTGGATAGGCTATGCATGGATACAGAATTACATGTACCTAGAATTATATAACATTCAGGTACAATCCTGGAGAGCTGAACAATCTCCACTTGATCTTGAACAAATGGAGTTGTTATTGTATTACTGCAGATGGCTCTTAAGATGAGTATAAAATGAAACTGCATGTGTTCCTTTTTATAAAAACTTTTTCACAGTTCTTTCAGTGTTGGATATAGTAATTTTCTTCCTCTTAGTCAATTAAATCTTCTTTCTTAAATCCTGTTTCTGTCCATGGATTTTAAAGAAACATATTTGTCTTCATTTCCTTATTTGGAGCTCTAAAATACTTCATGACCAGTAAGGCCTGCATAAATCCTTAGGGGGAACCCCCTATCAGTGAAAACTGACAGTGATTTAAAACAAGATAAAGAGATGTATTAAACTGCTATAATACTTACTACAAAACTATTTCATAACATTTTTTCATTTGTTTAATATGACTTTTGATCTTAAGCTGCTACGAAAAGAAAATCTGGATTTGAAGTTGACTCCCTACAAAGTATTAGCCACTAGTACAAAGCATGGTAAGTTTATTTTTTAACAATTATTTATTTCAGTGTCCAATGAGTATATTTTTCCTTTTTAAATTGGAAATTGTTAAGAACATTAGGGATTGAACTCATTTGTAACACTGAAGACTAGTCGGGCCTTCCTGGCTGTCTACCTTCCCTCCTTCCCTTTCTTTTTATACCTCTTGAAATCATTAAACAGCATATTTGGGAGAAAAATGAGAACCTTTATGATATATTTCTTTGGATTCAAAACTGTTTCCAAACCACAGTAGTTTTCTCCTGTGGTAATCTGTATCTGAAATTATTGTTTTTGTTATCGTTCAGTTACTAAGTCATCTTCAAGGCTCCTCAGTCCTCTACTATGTCCTGGAGTTTGCCCAGATTTGTGTCTATTGAGTCTGTGATGCTACCTAACCATCTCATCCTCTGCCGCACCCTTCTCCTTTTGCTTTCAATCTTTTCCTAGCATCAGTGTCTTTTCCAGTGAGCTGGCTCTTCACATGAAGTAGCCAAAGTATTGGAGCTTCAGCTTCAGCATCAGTCTTTCCAATGAGTATTCACAGTTGATTTCCATTAGGATTGGCTGGTTTGATCTCTCTACAGTAAAAGGGATTCTCAGGAATCCTCCCACACCACAATTTGAAAGCATCAATTCTTCGGAACTCACCCTTCTTTGTGGTCCAGCTCACATCCCAACATGACTACTGGAAAAACCATAGCTTTGTTTATATAGACCTTTGTCTTTGATGTCTCTGCTTTTTATTACACTGTCTAGATTTGTCATAACTTTCCTTCCAAACAGCAAACAACTTTTAATTTCATGGGTGCAGTCACCATCTGCAGTGATTTTGGAGCCCAAGAAAATAAAAACTGTCACTGCTTCAACGTTTTCCCCTTCTATTTACCATGATGTGATAGGACTGGATGCCATGATCTTAGTTATTTGAGTGTTGAGTTTTAAGCCACTTTTTTCACTCTCTTTAACCCTAATCAAGAGGCTCTTTAGTTCCTCCTCACTTTCTGCCTTTACAGTTGTATCATCTGCATATCTGAGGCTGTTGATATTTCTTCTGGCAATCTTGATTCCAGCTTGTGATTCATCCAGCTTGGCATTTTGCGTGATGTACTCTGCATATAATCATTATTGAGAGTTACTAAAACCTAGAAAGGCTTTGTATTGAGCCCTGCTTATGCAAACCACTCATCAGATGCTGTTGCTTTTATTCATTGATTTTTTTTTTTTTTTAATATATATGTCTAACTTTCTGAGATTGAGTAACCTCTGGAAGTTTGGCAGAAGATTCCCTCAGAATGCTTGCCTATTGTGTATTGTAAATTTTATAATCTTGTTACTCTTAGAGCTTCTTACCTTTAGATTAGGTACCTTGGAGAAACAAGTACCTGTTTTATTTTAGGCTTTCTGCCTTTCTCCTTGTTATTCCCAAATCTTTCTGGCGGTTTAATTTCTTATATGTTCTATTACTATCCTACATAAATTGATTTACTTAGTTTTTATTTGCTCCTGGAACCAAGACAAAAGTCTTAGCTTAGTTTATTAGTTCTTGTGTGGTATAACATACCTCCACGCCTCTCTGTGACACCTCTTTTTTCCACTCTCCTTGCTTCTTAGACTTTAGCCACACCATCTACCTTCCATTTTCGCAAATGTACCATGCTCTTCTTAGCCTTATATTATTGTTATCTTTAATATCCTTTCCGCTTTATTTATACATCTTTATTATCCTTCAAAACACAGTTCAGATGTCAGAGGTCCTCTGATCCCTATTGTAATATAGGTCTCCCTTTACTATTGCTTTTCATAGTGTCCTTTCATTCATAGTTTTTATTCCAATAAAACTTGCAAACTTGTGAGATCTTTGAAAGCAGGTCAAAGCTCTATTTTTGCTTACCTGCAAAATTCTTGCTACCTACTAGAAAAACTACGAATATATGTTTAAGTGCATTGATGCAGACTGTTTAGTATTTATCATATGGGAATAAATGAGATGCTTCTTACTCTAAAGTAATGCACAGTCTCCTAATTTGCATGCAAATAATTATGTGTCGTTGTTTAGTCACTTAGTCATGTCCAACTCTGCAACCCTTCGGACAGTAGCCTAGTAGCTTGCCAGGCTTATCTGTCCATGGGATTTCCCAGATAAGACTACTGGAGAGGGTTGCCATTTTCTTCTACAGAGGATCTTCCTGGAGCAGGGATTGAATTTGTGTCTCTTGCATTGGCAGACAGATTCTTTAACACTGAGCCACTGCTGCTGCTGCTGCTAAGTTGCTTCAGTCGTGTCCGACTCTGTGTGACCCCATAGACGGTAGCCAACCAGGCTCCCCCGTCCCTGGGATTCTCCAGGCAAGAACACTGGAGTGGGTTGCCATTTTCTTCTCTAATGCGTGAAAGTGAGAAGTGAAAGTGAAGTCACTCAGTCGTGTCCGACTCTTAGCGACCCCATGGACTGCAGCCCACCAGGCTCCTCCATCCATGGGATTTTCCAGGCAAGAGTACTGGAGTAGGGTGCCATTGCCTAGGGCAGCCCAATTATAATGTAAGGCTTACCAAAACCATATCATAGTTGTTTATGATTCTGAAATACTTCCATCATTGAACTTTGATTTTTTTTTTTTTTTTCACAGATTTGTAGTTTTATCCTACTTTTGTTGTCCCTGGACTTACAGGTTTACTTTTTCTCCTTATTCTCCTGTATACTATCCTCCTCCCCTTCTTTTTGGTAGTTCAGATAAGGGATTTATACTTCCCTTTCATAGCATTTCCAGGGAATGGCAGAAGATAGAGTATTACACAAAGAAAGCCAATGAATATACTATAATTTTAGGGTTAGGTGATTGATATTCTAAAATGCCAAAATTTCAGATTTGTTCAAGTGATTTTACATTTAGAATTTTAATTGACATATGTTATAAAACTGCAGAAGAAATTTTTATGCCAAATTTAAGAAGCCTTACCCTGTTACTGATCTGATAAATAGAGTGCCTGAAGAACTATGGACACAGGTTCTCACATTATACAAGAAGCAGTGATCAAGACCATCTCCAAGAAAAACAAATGCAAAAAGGCAAAATAGTTGTCTGAGGAGGCCTTACAAATAGCTGAGAAAAGAAGAGAAATGAAAGGAAAAGGAAAGATATACCCATATGAATGCAGAGTTTCAAAGAATAGCAAGGAGAGATAAGAAAGTCTTCCTCAGTAATCAGTGCAAAGAAATAGAGGAAAACAGTAGAATGGGAAGGACTAGAGATCTCTTCAGGAAAATTAGAGATACCAAGGGACCATTTCATTCAAAGATGGGCACAATAAAGGACAAAAATGGTATGGACCTAACAGGAGCAGAAGATATTAAGAAGAGGTGGCAATAATACACAGAAGAACTACACAAAAAAGATCTTAATGACCCAGATAACCACGTTGGTATAATCACTCACCTAAAGCCAGATATCCTGGAATGTGAAGTCAAGTGGGCCTTAGGAAGCATCAATACAAAGTTATTAGAGGTGATGGAATTCCAGTTGAGCTATTTCAAGTCCTAAAAGATGATGCTGTGAAAGTGCTACACTCAGTATGCCAACAAATTTGGAAAACTCAGCAGTGGTCAGGACTGGAAAAGGTCAGTTTTCATTCCAATCCCAAAGAAAGGCAATGCCAAAGAATGTTCAGACTACCACAAAATATTGTACTCATCTCACATGCTAGCGAAGTAATGCTCAAAATTCTCCAAGTGAGGCTTCAACAGTACGTGAACTGAGAACTTTCCAGTGTTCAAGCTGGATTTAGAAAAGGCAGAGGAACCAGAGATCAAATTGCCAAAATCCGTTGGATCGTAGAAAAGGCAAGAGAGTTCCAGAAAAATACCTATTTCTGCTTTATTGACTATGCCAGAGCCTTTGACTGTGTGGATCACAACAAACTGGAAAATTCTCAAAGAGATGGGAATGAGACCACCTTACCTGCCTCTTGAGAAATCTGTATACAGGTCAAGAAGCAGCAGTTAGAACCGGACGCAAAAAAATGGGCTGGTTCCAAATTGGGAAAGGAGTGCATCAAGGCTGTATTTTGTCATCTTGTTTACTTAACTTACATGCAGAGTACATCATGGGAAACACTGGGCTGGATGTAGCACAAGCTGGAATCAAGATTGCTGGGAGAAATATCAATAACCTCAGATATGCAGATAACACCACCCTTATGGCAGAAAGCGAAGAGGAACTAAAGAGCCTCTTGATTGAAGTGAAAGAGGAGAATGAAAAATCTGGTTTACATCCAACAAACGAAGATCATGGGATCCAGTCCCATCACTTCATGGCAAATAGATGGGGAAACAATGCAAACAGTGAGAGACTTTATTTTGGGGGGCTCCAAAATCGCTGCAGATGGTGACTGCAGCCATGAAATTAAAAGATGCTTGCTTCTTGGAAGAAAAACTATGACCAACCTAGACAGCATATTAAAAAGCAGAGACGTTACTTTGCCGACAAAGGTCCATCTAGTCAAAGCTATGGTTTTTCCAGTAGTCATGTATATATGTGAGAGTTGGACTATAAAGAAAGCTAGGCACCAAAGAATTGATGTTTTTGAACTGTGGTGTTGGAGAAGACTCTTGAGAGTCCCTTGGACTGCAAGGATATCAAACTAGTCAATCCTAAAGGAAATCAGACCTGAATATTCATTGGAAGGACTGATGCTGAAGCTGAAACTCCAATACTTTGGCCACCTGATGCGAAGCACTGACTCATTGGAAAAGACCCTGATGCTGGGAAAGGTTGAAGGCAGGAGGAGAAGGGGATGACATAGGACAAGATGGTTGGATGGCATCACCAACTCAGTGGACATGAGTTTAAGCAAGCTCTGGGAGTTGGTGAGGGACAGGAAAGCCTGGCGTGCTGCAGTCCATGGGGTTGCAAAGAGTTGGACACGACTGAGTGACAACTGAACCTTATTACTTTGTGTTCCTGTGTATAATAATAGAAATTGGCCTAGAGAAATATACAGGTTTTCAGCTTAATTTTTTAAATGTTTCCGTGTATTTCCTATGATGTAAATGCCAATATATGCTAAATACAATAAGAGTCGGACACGACTGAGCGACTTCACTTTCACTTTTCACTTTCATGCATTGGAGAAGGAAATGGCAACCCACTCCATGGTTCTTGCTTGGAGAATCCCAGGGAAGGTGGAGCCTGGTGGGCTGCTGTCTATGGGGCCGCACAGAGTCGGACACGACTGACGTGACTCAGCAGCAGCAGCAGCAGCATAGACCTCTTTAAGCTAATAAGTTTGTATTGTATACATTTGCAAATGAAGACTATTCTTAACAGAATCTTTAGTGCTTAACCAATATTGTTGTTTTGTCATTCAGTCATGTCTGATTCTGCGATGCCATAGACTGCTGCACAGCAGGCTTCTCTGTTCTCCACTATCTCTCTGAGTTTGCTCAGATTCATGTCTATTGAGTCAGTGATGCTGTCTAACCATGTCATCCTCTGCTGCCTCCTTCTCCTCCTGCCTTCAGTGTTTCCCAGCATCAGGGTCTTTTCCAACTGAGGGGGCTCTTCACATCAGGTGGCCGTAGTGGGCTTCAGCTTCAGCAAGTCCTTCCAGTGGCTTAACCAAAAGCTGTGCTTAATACAATGTATCTGTTTCTGTGTAGGCTTCATGCAGTTTATCCAGTCAGTTCCTGTTGCTGAAGTTCTTGATACAGAAGGAAGCATTCAGGTACAGTATCTATTTTAATGATTTATGAATTTCATGAATATTTCTTGTTAGAAAAGTTTCAGTCTCTATAAAAAGTACATAGAGTTAGAAATGAAAGTCTCTTTTTCTCACTTTTCTTCCCTCAAGTTGTTTTTTTTTTCCAGAGAAGTAAACAGTGTTAACAGTTGGAAATGTTTCCAACGTAGACAGATAGATGTTCAGTTCCTTAAACTTTGCCTGGCATATAATAGGCAATCAGGAATTAATGGGGAAACAGAATTTAAATTTTCTGAAGTTTATGGTTACATTATATTGCAAAGTATGGAAATACTGATTTATGTAGCCATCAATGAACGTTCTGATTATTTCCAGTTTTCGTTGTTATTCAGAACAAGGCTATAGTGATATTCTTGTCATACATGTTTTACATAATTATGTTTTTTAAGACCCTTTTCCCCAACCTCCCCCTCCAAAATCATTATTCTCCTTTAAGATAAGAAAAGGCAAGTTGTACTAAGCCATATATATCTTTGGAATTGTTTTTATATTTTAAAATCATGAATTAGTGTTTATTGCAAAATTCATACTGCATGTGAATAGTTTACTTTTGTTATCTTTTTAATGTAATTTTTTTCCTATGAAAAATGTATGTAATTCACACTGAAAAAATTGATATGCCTGAGATGAAAAATCATACAGTGAAGGGCTTGATAAAGGATATTTACTATAGTATGTTTTTGTATTTCTCAGTTTAGAGTGTCCCAGTAATTCAGTGTGGAGTTTACACTTTCAGAAAGACTTTACTCTGATTTCTTAACAAATAAGAGGTTGATTCCATTGTTTGGTTCAAGGTACAATTGTGCTCAGTTACTTAAAAGCTCAGACACAAAACATCAAACTTCCAGAGTTTGAAGTTTGGTTCTGCGGCTTTCTATCTATATTTTGAGTAACCTTGCAGACAGGTTAGCCTTTAGCTCGTGTTTGGATTTCAGCAGGAACTCATAAGGGTGGTTCACATACCTAGACTCTTTGTACAAATAATATGATTTATAGGAAATAACCGGCCTTCCTTCTAGAATTTTGATAGTTGCTGGAGTAAATAGACTATAGAGGGTGCCTGTATGAGCAGCCCCCAGGAAATAAGCTCAGTGTATCCCTTCAGAAGAGAACAAGGAGGATTCACATGTAATTCACAGGCTTTGCCTGTGTGTCTTCTCCATGTTGATCCTGTTGCGTTTACTTCTGCTGTAATACACCTTACTAGTGGTACAGCTGTAAGTTGAGTCTGTGACCCCATCTAATAGATCAAATCTGTCAGAGGTCTAGGGAACCTCCTAACATACCCTTTAAGTCTCAGTTTTTGTATCTATAAAATTGGGGTAATAAGAGTACTTAGCTGTAGAATTCTTCTGAAGATGGCATGAAATGTATACAGAGCTTGAACACAGGTTCTAACTGAAGTAATTGTTTAATAAAGTTGTCAATTATTATGTTGTTCTGTGGAATTATGATTTTGTAAAATAAAGACAGTGACAGTTTGTGTCCTGATTCATAGTTCCATGTGTGATCTGTGTAAATAATTTTGCCAAGTTGTAGCTTATCTCATCTTCAGCATTAGTAGATAGTTAAAAATTGTTTACCAAAATAATTATTTTTGAAAACAGCTGTTTTTCTTTGCTACTCATCTTTACTAATCTTGGTATTGTCGAGCTTCTAAATTTTCGTATTTATTATTATTTAGTTTACATTTCCCTGATCACCAAAAACATTGAGTGAAATATGTGTATAGGCCATTTATTTCTTCTGTGAAGTGCTTGTTCATATATTTTGCCCATTTTTCTCTTGGATTTTTTTGCCTATTGGTTTATAGGAGTCTTTATATTTTCTAGATATACATTCTTTTTCACTTACAGAATGTTCAAAAAGCTTAAAACATAGGATAAATTTATTTTTTAATAGTGTGTTATTTTTTGTCTATTGGTTTATAGGCATTCTTTATATTTTCTAGATATATATTCTTTTTCACTTAATGTTCAAAAAACTTAAAACATAGGATAAATTTATTTTTAATAGTGTGTTAGTTGTATTTTCAGATAGTGTACTGTGTCTGTTTTTCTTTAACATCTAGATGTAAAAGAATAGGCTAGTTGATAATCTGGGGAAAAGAAAGTATACAGTTTTCCCCAGTATTTCCAGACTGTTTGGACACTCTAGTGTATTTATTGTGCCCTTGCAGTTCTTTGGTTCACACTGTATCTCATGTTTATCTTCTGTCAATTTCCTCTTAATTTGAAAAGTCTTAGCATTGTATTGAATGCTGTTTTGAATATTGGAATGTAATTTTGAATGCTATTTTGAATATTGGAATGTAATTTTATTGAGCTTGTTAATGGTAGCAGTATTTCAGTGGCTATACTTAAAAGGTCATTTTAAAAATTCATGTTCACTTTTAGGAGAATGTATGATTCACAGAAAGCCCCTCATGTTTACTTTCAGGAGAAATGGGAAACAAACTGGTAAATTAACTATGAGATATAGCAGTACATTTATTTAATGTTTTCCCCTGTGATATAGAAGTAGCACACTTTTATTTATTTGTTTATTTCTTAGTCTCAGACTATAAGCATAGTAATATGACTGATTCCTGAGGAATATGCTTCCCCAGTTCGGCATTTTATAAAGTTTTATACCAGACACCTGTTTGTCATTATTTACAATTTTGAAATGCCTGACTTGTTTAAAGGATTGAATTTGTAAACATGTAAACATCTTTTCAGAACTTTTTTAGAAAATATGCACCAAGTGAGAATGGGCCAAATGGAATCAGTGCTGAAGTTATGGACACTTACGTTAAAAGCTGTGGTGAGTTTCTCAACATACTGCTTTTCATTGATACGTGGGAATAAAAGAAAGGAAGCTATCTTGTTGCCATATTCATATACATTTAGAACATGTTAAGATTTGGCTTAGATTTGTCCATTTTGACTGCAATAACAAAATACCAGATACTGGGTGACTTATGAACAATAGAAATTTATTTCTCATAGTTCTGGAGGCTGGAAGTCTGAGATAAGGTGCCAGCTTGGTCAGGTGAGGACCTTCTTTGGGTTAAAGACCTGTTATTCTATCTGCACCTGCTGGGAATGGCAAGGCAGCTCTGTGGGGTCTTTTATAAGGTGCTGATTCCATATTGAGGGCTGTTGCTGCTGCTGCTGCTAAGTCGCTTCAGTCGTGTCCGACTCTGCGACCCCATAGACGGCAGCCCATCAGGCTCCACCGTCCCTGGGATTCTCCAGGCAAGAACACTGGAGTGGGTTGCCATTTCCTTCTCCAATGTATGAAAGTGAAAAGGGAAAGTGAAGTCGCTCAGTCGTGTCCGACTCTTAGTGACCCCATGGACTGCAGCCCACCAGGCTCCTCCGTCCATGGGATTTTCCAGGCAAGAGTACTGGAGTGGGGTGCCATTGCCATCTCCGATACTTGAGGGCTAAATACCTCCAAAAGGTTCCACCTCCTACTTGGGCATTAGAGGCATGTTCATTTTGAGGGGACACTACTATTCAAGCCACAGCAGTTTTAAATGCCCTATAAGAAGATTAAAAGATAGAAACTGTGATAAAAGAAGTCATTAATGTTTTGACATAATGGCAGGAATGCGGTGTAAATTCTGCTTAGTCTTTTATAGATGTGTCTTTGTAATCACTTAACTATTTTGTAACTGTAAGTTATCTCTTCCTGGAAGCTGTCATTTTTTCCTTGATTTTCTTTGAGTTTCAGTAAGTGATTAAGTGGTGGTGGTGGTGGTTTAGTCACTAAGTTGTGTCCAACTCCTGTGAACCCATGGACTGTAGCCTGCTAGACTTCTTTGTCCAAGCAATTAAGTAGATTGGGAAAAGTCTGTCAGGAATAATCATGTTTTTGATAAATCTCTAGACCCAAGATTACAGTGCTGTGTTAAGAGCTACCTCTCATGGTATTTTAGATTAGTACTTATGGTCACTTACTGGAAATGTCAGTAGTGGCAAGCTGAAGAGATTAATTGAAATGTTTCAACCACTTATGCCTATTCTCATGAAGTTTATATTTTTTATTTTCATAAGGGTTTTTTTTTTTTTTTAATGGCTAGATTGTTTAAGGGAGGGTTAATAAAGGAATTGACACTAGAGTTGAGTCCTGAATAGTATGTGGCATATATCATGTTATTCCTGTTTTACATAAATATTTATGTTTACATCCATATTTATACTTAAGCAATCAAAGCTGAGGGAAGCAAGTAGAGGATTTTCTAGACATACGATAACTATATTTATACTTTTGCATCGTTTAATGGTTTATAAGTTGCTCTCTTATACATGACTATTTTTTATTTTTCACAATGCTCCTATGAGGTTGTATTCCAGATTATTTTGTACTGCATAATTTATTCTAAACTTACATTTGGTATATTTTTGACTGAGAAGTATACAGAAAATGTAATATTCTTAGGAACTTTTAAAACACTGAAATAAAATGTGTGTATATATATTCAAATTCTTTATGCGTTTAATTTTTATTTTAAACTAAGAAACATAGCATTTTACAGGTAACTGTGTTTACCCATGAAAATGTGTTCAACCATAAAAATGATCACATACAGTGTATTTTGATTTGAAAATTTTTTTTTAATTGATTGAAGCATTTAGGAGAGAATATTCCCCTTTTCTTACGCTGTATTTCTCTCTCCTCTCCTTCCCTCCCTGCTTTACTTCTTTATTTTTTCCCTTTTCTCTTCCATCCATTTTTTTCTCCATTCATTCTATGTTTTCTAAGATCTAAAAAATTAGTATATCTTCTAAAGGCTTTATAGATCACTCACATGGCTGGCAGCTTATACTGTTTTCAGCCAAGCTGGTTAATCAAGTCACTTGTACAGGCTTCCCTGTGACTTGTGTTTTTCAGAGCTGGGTTTGAAAGGAATTCTAAGAGACAGGAAGTAGAAACTTTTGGTTTCTGAAGGCCTGGATTGGGAAGCTGGTAGTTTGTCACATCTGTCATATTCTGTTGGTCAGAAGAGTCACACTACCTGCCTGGCTTCAAGGGAAAAGGAGATAGTTCCTACTTTGAATGAAAAGCATGTAAAAGAATCTTTAATTAGCCACACCTAGTTTTCATTACTTTATTACTTGAGATATTTTGCATGCCATCAATCAATTACCTTCTGTCTTTTACTTAACTTTCATGTAGTTACTGTACCTTTTTTATATCATACATATATATTTAATAAAGAAATGTTAACTCTTCATTTTTAGTTCTTTAAATTATGAAAGTATTGTAACACATTTACAGGCAACTTGGAAAATACAGAACAAGGTTATATATAGTTCTACTATATAATTATTTTTTAAGTAAATAAATATTTTTAGTTGGAATTTCAGTATCAAATTCTCAGAAATTAACAGAGTGAATATACAGAGACATAGAAGGATATAGTAGACCTGAAAAGCACTGTGAACCACTTCAGCATAAGTAGGATTCATACAATTTTCACACAACAGTAGGATACAAATTCTTTTCAAGTTCCCATAGACTGTAAGCTAGGAGACACTGGAACATATCCAGGGACATAAGACAAAGTGCAAAAATTTCTTGGTCTAAAGGTATTGAAATCATACAAAGGCTGTTTGTTTATCACTGTGGAATTATGTTAGAAATCAGTATCAAAAAGTATTTGAAAATAAGCCACATATTTTCAAGTGCAGTGTGACTTTACCAAGAGAGATCTTTGAGTCACTGAAAGCCTTAATAAAGTTAGCTTGAAAAAAAACACAGAGAATGATTGCAGAGAAGAAAACATTTAAATGAGAAATTAGTATCAAAATGAGAAGTTCATGTTAAAGATATTTAAAATATCATGTATGAAACAAGATGCCAGTCCAGGTTCAATGCACGATACTGGATGCTTGGGGCTAGTGCACTGGGACGACCCAGAGGGATGGTATGGGGAAGGAGGAGGGAGGAGGGTTCAGGATGGGGAGCACATGTGTACCTGTGATCGATTCATTTTGGTATTTGGCAAAACTAATACAATTATGTAAAGTTTAAAAAAAAAAAAATCCCATGTATTTGGAAATTAAATGTCCACTTTTTAATGATGGGTGTATCTAAGCTATAATAAGGAAAACTAGAAAATATTTGTACTAGAATAAAAATGAAGAGAATTTACCAGAATTTGTTGCAGGTGACTAAAGCTGCTCAATACAATTAAATACAATGTGGAATCTTGAATAAGATATGAAAACAAATAATGAATACTAGCATAAAATTTTGTGAAATTTGAACAAAATCTGTACTTTAGTTAATAATATTGTATCACTTGTTAGCTTCCTATTTTTTTTTACAACATAATATTTCTTTATATTCTCAAAATTGAATTAGAAGTTTCAAGCCTCATTCAAAAATTTTTTAAAACTAAGATAATAAATTTTCTAGATTTTTAGCAGTAATACTAGATGCCAGAATACATGGAACTATATCAGTTTTGAGTAAATATAAATTAGAAATCTAGCATTTTATTCATACTAAGTCAAACTAATGGATCAAATAATCCCAAGGAGGAACGCACTCAGGCACATAGTAATCAAAATGATGAAAATTAAAGACAAAACATTAAAAGCAACAAGGGAAAGCGACCAGTAACATACAGGGGAACTCCCATAAGGTTACCAACTGATTTCTCAACAGAAACTCAACAAGCCAGAAGGGAATGGCATGATATATTTAAAGTGATAAAAGGGAAGAACCTATAACCAAGCATATTCTACCCAGTAAGACTATTGTTTAGATTTGATGGAGAAACCCAAAGCTTTCCAGACAAGCAAAAGTTCAAAGAATTTAGCACCACCAAACCATCTTTACGATAAATACTAAAGGAAATTGTACATCTCTAAAACTACCATTTAATAAAAAAACTTGTAATCACTTTTTAAAATCCAGGTGCATAACAGAATTGTCTTGGAAGTCTTTGAAAAATGCAGATGCTCAGATATTGCTGTTCTCCAAAGCTCCAGGTGTGTTTCTAATGAGCAGCTGTGTTTAAAAACAATTGGACTGTATGATGATCTTTTACTTTTATTAATTTATTTCACTTTTTCTATTTCATATTTAGTGCTCCCTTTTCATTTAGTTTATGTTTTCCAGTTTCTCAGTCTTTTTTTGTTTTTTTCTTAAGCCTTTATGAAGTGTAGCAGAAAATCTTTTGCATACCTATACATACAGTATTGTGTATGCTGTGTGCTTAGTTGCTCAGTTGTGTCCGACTCTTTGCAACCCCATGGACTGTAGCTCTCCAGGCTCCTCTGTCCATGGGGATTCTCCAGGCAAGTATACTGAAGTGAGTTGCTATGCCTTCCTCCAGGGGATCTTCCCAATCCAGTGATCAAACTCAGGTCTCCCAAAGTGCAGGCAGATTCTTTACTGTCTGAGCCATCAGGGAAGCCCTAGTATGTGTAATATATAATATATATATTTTAGAAAATATGTGAATTTTTGCCCAGCTAAGAAATGTTAATTTTTTTTACTTGAAATATACATATAATCCATAAATATTGACAAATTTGAAAACCCTGCTCACTTAATGAGAGTATTGGAACAATATTTTATATGTGCTAAATGTCATAGTATTGTGCCTTTTATATAATGTTTCCTTTTTTCCCCAAGAGCTAATGAGAATATGACTTTTCTAATGTTAAAAAAAAAGCTATTTAAATTGTTCTTGTACAGTTAACTCCAAATTAGATCTTCTTTCTAATAAGAGCATTACACATTTATTCATATCCTGATAACTGATTTGATAACAGACCTTCTCTTTATCTTACTTTGAATATTCTTCTGCTTTCTATATATATTGCTACATTACAAAATACTTTTTTTTTGTTTCAATGAGTTTGGTAGCATTCCAGGTAATGTTAGGGGTTGAAAGCCATTATTTAAAGAGGAGTCAATGCAGCATTGTACTAGAATCTGATTGTTGGGCGTTATCATATGGATACGTGTATAACTTTCATTTTAAAAAGTAATATTTTAGGTTTTTGGTAGAGATTAAGAAGAAGAATACGATTAGTTATGGTGACATTTTATTCCAGGTTATGCAGGGTGTCAAGTCTGTATCATGAAAGTAATGTGGGAACACTGATTATTCTCACACTCATATCTTTACTAAAGAAAGGGAAATGGTATTGTTTATTTGTCTATATTTCTCTATATTTTACTTTAAATCAAAGTTGTTTTACAAAATCAGTTTCAAGATGTTTATTTCACGTGGAATCAAAATGCTAATGAAAAGCACGCTTTTGACAAAGTTGTCTGGAACAGGTATAGTGTTCCCATTATACTTAAAGAATATTTTCAGTTTTCCTAAAACTCTTCTGTTCTTCTCTGTGCCATCTCAAATCATCCTGAGTACTGTGTTTATGTCCTCAGTTTCTGAGGCTTATCCTAATCTTGCATCAGATATCTTTTTCAGGATGTAATCTTTTCTCTTAAGTTTTGATATTTAAATTACTGAAACATCCCCAAATACTCACTTTCACCATTAATATGTATGAAAGAGAGAGAGATCATACGCTGTCTGACTTGATGTTAAAAGAAATTTCCTGAAATGACATTTCAAGAAATATTTATTACCATAACTCACTGAGGCAGAATAAAAGGCTCTTTCTCATACATTTTTTATTACTTGGAAAGCAATCCAGTAATAACAAGGAAAAATTACTGAAAAAGCAAATTTGATGACAAAGAATAGTTTATAAAAGCATCTTACTTTATCAGTAGTCACTAAGTAGTGTCTGACTCTTGCAACCCCAATTGGAATGTGGCCCACCAGCCTCCTCTGTCCTTGGGATTCTCCAGGCAAGAATACTGGAGTGGGTTGCCATTTCCTTCTCCAGGAGTCTTCCTGACCCAGGACACAGACCCAGATCTCCTGCATTGCAGGCAGATTCTTTACCAATTGATCTACAAGGGAAGCCCTACTTTATCAGTAGCTGCTGCTGCTGCTGAGTCACTTCAGTCGTGTCTGACTCTGTGCGACCCCGTAGACGGCAGCCCACCAGGATGCCCTGTCCCTGGGATTCTCCAGGCAAGAACACTGGAGTGGATTGCCATTTCCTTCTCCAATGCATGAAAGTGAAAAGTGAAAGTGAAGTCAGTCAGTCATGTCCGACCCTCAGCGACCCCATGGACTGCAGCCCACCAGGCTCCTCCATCTATGGGATTTTCCAGGCAAGAGTACTGGAGTGGGGTGCCATTGCCTTCTCCGACTTTATCAGTAGAGACAAGCATAATTCATACATGTTTAGTTATATGAAAATTTTAGGTCAAAAATATTATTGCTGTACATGTGAATAATTTTCATAGAGATAGCTAACAACTTGAAACAAAGTAGTAATAAAAAGTAAACTAATTCTAATTAATAATTAATAAGAAAGTAGCTAGTATCACATGACAACTCAGACACAATCATAACGTAACAGTTTTCTTTTTGATGCTGTCTTCATATGCGTATATCAGTAGTTTTGTATTTTGTATCCTTGACAAGTGGAGGCCAGATTTCTAAGGGAATCCCTTATTAGTGAACACAGTGTGCTAATAAGTTCTAATATGTTCTCAGTTCTCTTTACCAATACCAGGTGTAATGTCTTCAGTAACTCACTAATTTTTAAGTGGAGAGCTTTCAGTCATTTGTAAAACTGCATATTTTGCAGCAGTTTTAGAGTCGGGCTACCACAGGTATCATTGGAGAAGGAAATGGCAACCCACTCCAGTGTTCTTGCCTGGAGAATCCCAGGGACGGGGGAGCCTGTTGGGCTGCCGTCTATGGGGTCGCACAGAGTTGGACACGACTGAAGTGACTTAGCAGCAGTAGCAGTACCACAAGTATCATCCAGCAGCATTGGCTTCACCAGGGCACTTGTTTGTAAGACAAACTCTCAGGTCTTTCCTCTGCTGATGTTGGATCAGCATCTCCACACAGGATTCCCAAGTACATTAGAACACTAGAGACGACTTTGATATGTATAAGAATCACTCTGGCCACTGCCCCCTGGAAATTCTGATGCAATAGGAATGAAGTAGGGCTTAAAAGTTTGCATTTTCACAAGCTTCTAGATAGTAGTGAAACTGCCAATCTGTGTATTCTATGTTGAATAGTAATGCCTTAGATCAAATATCGGTCCATTTTTCCCTAAAACCATTCAGATAAGTAAATATATTTATGCTTTTTAGGCCTGGTGGTCTCTTTTGCAGCCGTTCACCCAGGCCATTGTAGTGCTCAAGATATATTGAAATAAATGGGTATGTCTCTGTTCCAATAAGTTTTCTTTATAAAATGTAAAAACAGAGGGAGACCAGTTTGGGCCAGCAAGCTGTATTTCCTCATCCGTTATGTAAATGACCCTCAAGTCTCCCAGTAGCCTACTAACAGTTTCTTTCAGCAGAAGTTAACATGACCTGACTGTAGTGGTTTACACACGTAAAAGTTAATTTCTTCTTTGTAAGAAGCCCAGGTGTAAGCCGATGTGGTTGGAGTTTGAGCTCTTTAGGAATATTAGGGTCAATCAAGGTCTCCTGGTTAGTTCGTGCTTTAAAAATGCTAACCGTTAAGACGCTATTTGCCTACATCTCAGTGGACAGGCCTAACTTCAAGTGAGCCTGGGAAATGTCTTTAGTGTAGGCACATTCTTGCCCCAAAAATCTTGGTTTAGTTTTGTTTTAAGGAAGAATATAGATAGGATATTGTGTTGTTGACAAACCAGTAGTCCTTGTCACACTACAAACTATATTTTGAGAATAACTGATTTGTTTAGTCAACTGTAATTGATTTGTAACTGATTGTTAAAATGCAGCTATGGGCACAGAATTGGAAAAGGTCAGTTTTCATTGCTGTCCCAAAGAAGGGCAATGCCAAAGAATGTTCACACTACTGCACAGTTGCACTCATTTCACATGCTAGCAAGGTAATACTCAAAATCCTTCAAGCTAGGCTTCAATAGTATGTGAACTAAGAAATACCAGATGTACAAACTGGATTTAGAAAAGACAGAGGAACAAGAGATTAATTTGCCAACAGCCACTGGATCATAGAAAAAGCAAGAGAATTCCAGAAAAACATCTACTACTTCATTGACTATTCTAAAGCCTTTGACTGTGGATCACAACAAACTGTGGAAAATTCGTGAAGAGATTGGAATACCAGACTACCTTACCTGCCTCCTGACAAATCTGTGTGCAGGTCAAGAAGCACTATTTAGAACCAGACATGGAACAATGGACTAGTTCCAAATTGGGAAAGGAGGCTGTATATTGTCAACCTGCTTATTTAATTTATGCAGACTACATCATGTGAAATGCCAGGCTGGATGAAGCGCAAGCTGGAATTCAGATTGCTGAGAGAAATATCATGCAGATGACACCACCCTTATGGCAGAAAGCAAATTAAAAGGAAGAACTAAGAGCTTGAGGAACGTGAAAGAGGAAAGTGGAAAAAGCTGGCTTAAAACTCGACATTCGGAAAACTAAGATCATGGCATCCAGTCCCATCATTTCATGGCAGATAGATAGGGAAATGGTAGAAACAGTGACAGACTTTATTTTCTTGGGCTCCAGAATCATTGTGGATGGTGACTGCAGCCAGGAAATTTAAAAGATCCTTGTTCTGTGGAAGAAAAGCTGTGACAAACCTAGAGACCATATTATAAAGCAAGAGACATTACTTTGCCGACTAAGGTCCATATAGTCAAAGCTATGATTTTTCCAGTAGTCATGTATGGATATGAGAGTTGGACCATAAAGAAGGCTGAGTGCCATAGAATTGATGCTTTCGAAATGTGGTATTGGAGAAGACTCTTCAGAGTCCCTTGAACTACAAGGAGATCAAACAGTCATTCCTAAAGGAAATCAACCCTGAATATTCGTTGAAAGGACTGATGCTGAAGCTGAAGCTCCAATACTTTGGCCACCTCATGTGAAGTGCTGCCTCATTAGAAAACACCCTCTTGCTGGGAAAGACTGAAGACAGGAGGAGAAGGGGATGACAAAAGTTGGATGGCATCACTGACTCAATGGACATGAGTTTGAGCAAACTCTGAGAGATGGCGAAGGACAGGGAAGCCTGGTGTGCTGCAGTCCATGGGTTCACAAAGAGTTGAGCATGAGTGAGCAACTGAACAACCAGAAGAAGTGAAAATTATTAGACTAATAATATGATTACAAGCTTTTGGAATGATAATATCTTTCATTCATTTGGTACATATGAATATTTTTGAAATAGATATACTTTTATATCTAGTATTAGGGTATGGTGAGTTACTCTTAAAAAATATACTTGAAATTAAATATGTTGCTGAGTGTTGCACCCATCAAAGTGGCCACTTTGTACTGTTTGCTGCTACTGCTAAGTCACTTCAGCCGTGTCCGACTCTGTGCGACCCCATAGACAGCAGCCCACCAGGCTCTGCCATCCCCAGGATTCTCCAGGCAAAAACACTGGAGTGGGTTGCCATTTCATTCTCCAGTGCATGAAAGTGAAAAGTGAAAGTGAAGTTGCTCAGCCGTGTCTGACTCTTTGTGACCCCATGGACTGCAGCCTACCAGACTCCTCCATCTGTGGGATTCTCCAGGCAAGAGTACTGGAGTGGGTTGCCATTGTCTTCTCCTTGTACTGTTTAGGGGGAGTGTAAATTGACATAGCCACTATGGAGAACAGAATGGAGATTCCTAACCTAGGAATAAAGCTACCGTATTATCTAGCAATCTCACTACTGGGCATATGCCCTGAGAAAACCATAATTGGAAAAGACACCCTGTACCCCAGTGTTTATTGCAGCACTATTTACAATAGCTAGGACATTGAAGCAACCTACATGTCTGTAGACCGATGAATGAATAAAGAAGCTGTGGTACATATATGCAATAGAATATTACTCAGCCATAAAAAGGAACACATTTGAGTCAATTCTAATGAGGTGTATGAACCTAGAGACTTATTATACAGAGTGGAGTAAATCAGAAAAATATCATATTAATGTATATGTATGGAGTCTAGAAAGATGATACTGATGAACCTATCTGCAGGGCAGCAGTGAAGACACAGACACAGAGAACAGACCTGTGGACCCAGGGGGCAAGGAGTGGGTGGGAAGAAGAGAGAGTAGCATAGAAACATACACGTTACTGTAATATGTATACTACGTAGCCAGTGGGGTTTGCTGTATGACTCAGAAGATCGGACAGATGCCATGTGACAATCTAGAGAGGTGGAATGGGGGGAGAGAGGGGAAGGAGGTTCAAGAGGGAGGGGAGATATATATATATATACACACAACTATGGCTGATTCGTGTTGATGTATGGCAGAGACCTATACAATATTGTAAAGCAATCATTCTCCAATTAAAAATAAATTTTAAAAAATTAAAAAATTTAAATTAAAAAAAATTAAAAAATAGCCACTCTGGGAAGGAGGAATTGCACAAAGTACGGTGCAAAAGTGGTGTGAGTGATGGAGTCTAACTTAGGTTTAAACTCCAGTCTGGTGACTTTGGACAATCCTGTTAATATCTGGAACCAGAGGTTTTTTCATTCAATGGATATTTATAATACTTAATTTACATCATTAAAAGGGTTAGTCATAATGAATGTAATGTGTCTATTTAAAAGCCTAGCCTTCAATAAATTATAACTTTATAATTAGGTTGGTGCAAAAGTAATTGCGGTTTTACATTGTTAACGTTTGCCATTTGATATTGGAATAATTCTTAAATGTGGTTATTTTATACATGCTTTTAATGTGGATTTCTCACTTCATGTGTTTTTGCTAATGACTTATTGCTTTGGATTTTATATCTATTTTAGACTATAGATATCATGTTAGACACAAAGCAAATTCAAGTGATTGTTTTATTCAAGTTCAAAATGAGTCATAAAGCAGAGGAAACAGCTCACAACATCAACAATGCATGTGGCTCAGGAATTGCTATCAAATGTGCAATGTAGTGGTCATGAAGTTTTGCAAAGGAGATGAGCAAAGTTCTGCCTTGAAGATGAGCATAGTGGCTAGCCATTGGGAGTTAACAATGACCAGTTGAGAGCTCTCATCAAAGCTGATCCTCTTACAGCTACATGAGAAGTTGCCCAAGAACTCAGCGTCAACCATTCTAAAGCCATTTGGCATTTGACACAAATTGGAAAGGTGTAAAAGTTCGATAAGTAGGCTGACCACAAATCAAATAAAGCATTGTTTGGAAGTGTCATCTTATTCTGCACAACAACAACGAACCATTTCTCAATCGGATTGTGACATGCGCTGAAAAGTGGATTTTAAACGACAGCCAGCAACAACCAGCCCAGTGGTTGGACCAAGAAGTTCCAAAGCACTTTCCAAAGCCAAAGGGTGCACCGAAAAATGGTCATGGTCACTGTTTGGTAGTCTGCTGCCCGTCTGATCCACTACAGTTTTCTGAATCCTGGTGAAACCATTACAAAATGCTCAGCAAACTGATGAGATACACCAGAAACTGGAATGCCTGCAACCAGCATTGGTCAACAGCATGGACCTAGTTCTCCTGAAAACGCCCGACTGCACATCTCAGAACCCAACACTTCAAAATTTGAACAAATTGGGCTATGAAGTTTTGCCTCATCCGCCATATTCATCTGACCTTTCTCCAACTGACTACCACTTCTTCAAGCATCTTGACAACTCTTTGCAAGGGAAACGCTTCTGCAATCAGCAGCATGCAGAAAATGCTTTCAAGAGTTCATCAAATCCCAAAGCACAGATCTTTGTACTCCAGGAATAAACCAACTTAGTTCTCTTTGCTAAAATCATGTTGATTGTAACAGTTGTATTTTGATAAATAAAGATGTGTTTGAGCCTAGGTATAATGATTTAAAATTAAGGGTCCAAAACCGCCATTACTTTTGTACCAACCTAATAATTGAAGATTGATCTAACGGTAATGTCATTACGTAAGTCATTTTTGGACTTCCGGTATGGCCTTCAGAACATGTATTAAATGAACATTAATAATATTAATTGAATTTAGACAGGATTAATGCCGTTATTAACAAGTGGTCTGATTTTTATTTTCCATAGTGACTGAAATAAATGTATGTTTGTAAATACTGGCATAGTCATGTGTATTTGCAAATTTTATTTATTGTTAGGTTATTAATGAGAGAAACAGAGCAGAAAAAATTCAGCTTCAAACAGATGTTATTTGCTTAAATTTTTTGAGCATTTTTCAACATGTGCCAGGTTTCCAGATTTTATGAGAAAGAAAAAAATGAGACAATGACTGGTCCTGCTTATGTAATTTTTCTTAATTTAGAGGATTATGCTATGAACTTTATACATGTTTTTACAACTCAAGTGAATTCATTCATTGTTCTTTCTGCTGCCACTTCAAGATTATTTCTCTAAAATTTGTTTTAATTTTACATTTACTTTTGTCATTGTGTAGATAAGATGGTTGTGGTATGATTGACTTCATTATGTATGTTTCTGCGACCCTTTTTTCACTGTCATTCTTAACATATACCCAGTTTGAAGTGAGAAATGATAGACACGTGTTATAATTAAGGTTTCTACAATCTCACTTAACTTTGGTTAAAATGACTTTTTAACAATTTGACAGAATTTTGCACGATATTTTTTCTGATGCAAATAATAATTTGAGTTTAAAGTGAAACTGCTTCATAGAATCAAAGATTACACATTTTCTTTGAAAATTTAGGTAAGAAATTGAAAAGAGTAGTAATCAGTTTAAAATTAAATTAGCTCAAACTGCTTTTGTATTCAGTTGTATGTGTAACCTGGTTTGCCTGTGTTTTTCACAATTCTTCTGCTTTTTTGTTTTTGAACTGTTATTGCAGCTGGATATTGCGTGATTACATATATTCTTGGAGTAGGAGACAGGCACCTGGATAACCTTTTGCTGACAAAAACAGGTAATAATGGCTAGTAGAAGATATACATTTTATATGCCAATGATTTTTGCTGTGGAATCTACTTCGTAATAAAATAAGTTGCCTAAGTGAATATAAACTGTAGTCTTAGAAATCCCTCTATATGGTACTTTTAAGAACATACAAAGGAAATGCCTATACTTTTTAAGAATTGCTATAGTAAAAATCCTGTAGATGATCATATAGCCTTTACTTCTTGAAATGCCTCCTCTAGTAGAAAGCCCTTATTGTCTGCAAGTAGTCCAGTTTATTACTGTATAGCTCTAGTTTTAGAGTGTTTAAATATTCTTTCTCTTATCAGACAACACCAATAAGTCGCAGTATCAGTCAACACTGAAATCACATTAACCTCCACCTTTAATTCTTTACCTTTTCCTCTTGGAGGTATTTGGAATAAGTGTTCTCACCCTCCTTCTTCGTATTAACTCCTTGGCCCAATGCTTTAAACACCTTTTCTGTGCAAACAACTTCCAAACTTACTCTATTTCAATCAATTTCACTAGCTATTTACTTGAAATCCTAAATATACAGCTATTTGTAAAAGTTATTTTCTTCTTCCACTACCTGCCTAATAAACTGTTCCTTGCTTGATTTTCCCATCCTAATAAATAGGAACATCATTTACTCAGTTGTTTAAGCCTCAGAGTTGGGAGTTATTTTTAATTCCACTATTGGCTTTGTTTCATATATTGAACATATTATCAGATTGTATCTACTGCTCACTAAAATGGATAATGAAGTTAACCCCTCTCTTCATTTCCCCTGCTTGGACCCCATTTGAAACCACCAGTATCTTTTGCCCAAACTCTTTGATTAAAATATGAACTCTTTAATGTAGGCATTGTGGCTTGCCCAACCGGTTTGAATGTCTGAATGTGGAATCACTCCTGTGTGGAGCCAGTGCTCTTGTTTTGTTCTTCCTGGGAAGCTCTTCTGTCAGATCTTCGCGAGACTTTGGTTCCTAAGCTTAAGTTTGAATGGCATCTTTTTTAGAATAGCCTTTTCTAACTCTTGAGTCTGAAATAATGTATACCTGCCACCCCACCCCTCTCCATTTCTACTTACTCTGTTTTGTTTTCTTTGCAACACTTACCACCAGCTTAAGTTATCTTTTTTTCAAATACAATTCAACAAGTATTTATTAAGCACCTACTATATTTTAGGTGTTGTTCTAGGTGCTAGAGATACCAAACAAAAGAGACAGAAATCCTAGCTCTCATGGAGCTTATTGACTTCTTAACATCATCCATCCTCTTCTATTCAGGATGTAAGTTCCCTAAGAACAAGGACCCAGTCCATTCACTGTGCCTCCAGAGCCTTGAACAACATTCAGCTCAAATGTTTGATAAATTATTGTTGAATTAATGAATAAATATTTCTTCTCTTCTATAGAGCTTTTTCTTCCCTATGCCATATGATCCAAGTTTTTTCAGCCCTCCACAGAAAGTAGATTTTAAAGTACCCTTAAAATAGTCTCTCAGGTAATGATATTATCTATTAGTATTTCTCCAAATTTTCATGCCAAGAATTTAACATCCAGTGTAGCCTCACTAATTGCTAATATAATAACTGTGTTATTCATGTAATCTGCAATTTCATATATTCAACTTTAAATCTTTAGTGTGAAAAATTATCTGGTAAAATTTGCATGTGGAACTGTCTGTATCAAGGCCATACAATCCCCTTAATAATCAAAGCCTGAAAGAATGTAACCAAATTGAATTGGAAGTTGGAGGTTCTTGCCAAATTTATTCATTTAGTAAAGTATATTTTTTATAAAATGTTATGCTGTGTTTGGAAAAAAAATAATAATTTGGAAAATGTTTACCTGTGTTGTTTTTTAGCTCTCTTTTTCAGTTGAATCTTTTAACCACAGAATCAAACTACAAAAACAATTACATTTGTTTTTATATTGTATTCATTTTATAACCACAGTGGAATTCTTTAATGTATAGAGTAGCAATATATCTGTAATATTTAGGTATTGTTCTAGGTGCTGACGATTCACAGATCTTACCTGTCTCTTTTAGAAATTGATAAATAAGAGACCTTTTTCTGTTGAACTTTGAGAGCTGTTCTGTCTTGTGTGTGTCTATGTGTATTGATGGGGATACTTTAAGAGTTAAGATTTGGAAAGAAAGGTCTATCTAATATACTTTTTTGGCCCAGGTCATAGATACTTGCGGAGAAGGATATCGCAGCCCACTCTAGTATTCTTGCCTAGAGAATCCTGTGGACAGAGGATCCTAGTGGGCTGCCATCTATGGGGTTGCAGAGAGTCAGACACGACTGAAGCGACTTACCATTCATGCATGCATTGGAGAAGGAAATGGCAACCCACTCCAGTATTCATGCCTGGAGAATCCCAGGAACAGAGGAGCCTGGTGGGCTACAGTCCATGGGGTCGCACAGTGTCGGACACGACTGAAGCGACGCAGCAGCAGCAGCAGCAGCAGCAGCAGCATAGACACTTGTGGAAACTGAATTGTGTAATTTCAGGAACAGATTTTAAACTTCTTGTCACCAGTTTTCCACTAGAGGGTGCTCTAAATTTTGTTTTTGAAGAATAAAAGCTTACCTTAAAATGTCCTGGGTAGGAAGCATGTCTGTTTCTTTTAAAACAGCATTTCTCCAAGTTATTTCTTCTTAATCTCTCTAATTATTTCATCCATTTATATTATACAACAGCATTTTAAACCTTCCTCACTGGGATAAATATTTTCAGTTCTGGGGTTTAGATTGAATGAAATTGGATTATGTGAGGAAAAACAAGTTATATCAAGACAAATGGAAGTATAATACATTCCTCAACTTCCTGAAGTTTATAATGATTTATTTTAAAATATTTGTGTCTCTAGTTGTTTTTTACTAACAGTCCATATTTCAGAGTAGTTTCAAGTCATGTTAATTACGTATGTTATAATTTGACTAGAGCTTCCCTGGTGGCTCAAACAGTAAAGAATCTGCCTGAAATGCGGGAGACCTGGGTTCGATCCCTGGGTTGGGAAGATCCCCTGGAGAAGGAAATGACAACCCACTCCAGTATTCTTGCCTGGAGAATCCCATGGACAGAGAAGCCTGGTGGGCTACAGTCCATGGGGTCACAAAGAGTTGGACATGACTGAGCAACTAACACACACACACACAAAATTTAAGCTATATCATATATATAATGAAAGTTTCTCTGTCATGTTTGACTTATTATGTGCGACTCCATGGACTGTAGGGGTTAATATGTCATTATAGGAGTTAATATGTCAGGCTCTGAAGTCAAATTCTTTGAATTTAAATGGTCCCTCCACCATTGGATGACTGAGCATGTTATCTATCTGTGTCTCAGTCTCTTCTTCTCAATGTATAATAATAGAATCTCTCTCCTGGTGTGAGAGTTGAACAATTTAATATGGTAGAATTTTGTATGGTACCGAGTACCTAGTAAACATTCCTTTTGGGCTATTATGGTTTTGTTTATTTCACCACCAGAAAATAAGAACGCCTTCCTTTTTTGACTTATATAGCTGTTATCATAATTGATAACAGCTGAAATCATGATTTTAGAGAGAAGCAAGCAATGTATTTCTAGTTGTTTTTCCTACTCCAGAATCCAAATGCCTTCAAGTTACTGCTCTCTGAATTCTCTTTTGAGAGTCTCATTAATTTAATAATATAGGAAGCTTTTTAGAGGAAAAAGTTTGATGATTTAATGCTATCCTCTCAGTGTTTTAAGGTGAAAGTGAATGTGAAAGTCGCTCAGTCATGTCCAACTCTTTGTGACCCCAATTTTCCAGCTGAGAATACTGGAGTGGGTAGCCTTTCCCTTCTCCAGGGGATCTTCCCAACCCAGGGGAAGATTTATTTTATTTTAAAAATAAATATGATTATTTGTTTTTTTTTTTCAGGACATATTTTCAGGATATCATGAATTGGTGATATTCAAAATCTTTCTTAAGTAGAATGAACTTAGTTACTATTCAAATGGTAGTGCTTTCTCAGCTGTTTGCACTTGTTATTTAGTTTGGAGGATTAAGCATACTATAAAATCCAAAACTACAGACTTGTTTTCTTAATGTGCTTGTTTATTCTCTGCAACATGAGAGAAGGGAATATAAATAAAGTTTTGTACATAGTAGGCACCCAGTAGATGCTTTGGAAAGAAATAAATGAACTAGGTTTTTTCATATCATTTTTTATCTTTCTGCAGGTTACAGAAAAATCTATATCCTATCAAAACTTATTTTTACTATAGACTGTGGACATACTATTATTTATCAGTTTGATTTGTGTTTCTCAGTTGATATATACAGAAGAGAGCCAAGCACATAAGACCTTCCCTTTTATCCATAAATACTTTTTTAGTCTTTATTGATCATTACTTTAGATGTTTAAATAGTGAGAACTTGTCCTCATGAGAATAGTTTTCTTTTTAACATTATTTAAAATCTGCTCTTTGGAAAGTTTCTTAAATATTCAGTGTCAGGAAGTAAGTCTTTTTGTTTACTGAAACCTGTCATAAGGAAAATGTTAATAGTTTCCTTATAGCTGCCTTAAAAAAAAAAAAAAAAAGGTTCTTTGAGAAGAGCATTGTTTCTTCTCATAGAGGTAATCAAAAGTAATAGAGGGCTATACTCATTGTGCCTAAGGAGACAGAGATTACTTCATGGAAAGAGTAATTTAGACGGGGTCATTAAGAATGTGTTGGATTTGTATGGGATGCAAATGGAGAAAAATATGCAGTACAATAAAATACCCCGAAGCTGAAATAAGCCAGTCCTTTTCAGGTAATATATAGTCTGGTTGGAGAAATTTGAAGTCAGATTGTGGAGGAAAGTCAGTCTACTTCCTTTTGGATCACCTATTATATGACAAAGCTTAATTCATGTCACTGAAACTGAAGTAAAACTATAGATTAGGGTAGTAAATATTTTAATATAAGTTTTATCAGATTATATATTCCTTAATGCTGCATAGACACTATTTTGCTTCAAAATGAATAACTTGAAGAGAGATTACATTTTGGTGTATTTCAAAGAATTTGAAGTTTCATAAATGAAAATATTAAAAAATTATTTTCATAGTAATCCCTATAACCAAAAAAATGTGTCAATTTTTAAGCTAGTGAAGTTGAACAACACAAGGAAACTGTAACCATTGGTCTGAATCATCATTTAGATGATTCATCTTGCCACTGTCCCCTCCACAATGACCTAACTGAAGCCGAGAGTTGTACTCTTCGGCATAAAGTAGATCAGAAATCCTCAAGCTTCTGAGTGTATCAGAATCATCAGGAGAGCCAGTTAAAATACACACTGCTGGTCCCCAGGCTTAGATATGATAGGGCCTGAGAATTTGTTTTAGTAGCAAAGAATTACATATGATAGGGCCTGAGAATTTGTCTTAGTAGCAAAGAAAACTAAGTAATTATCTGAAATGATTATTAAGATTCTTCTTCCTTTTTAAAATCCTTTTTTATCAAGTTTTTAAAACTTTTTATTGTATATTGGAGTATAGCCAATTCACACTGTTGTGATAGTTTCAGGTGGACAGCAAAGGGACTCAGCCATATACATACATACATATATATGTATGTATGTATCCATTCTCCCCCAATCTCCCCTCTCATCCAGGCTGCCACATAACATTGAGCACAGTCCCTTGTGCTGTACAGTTAAGTTCTTGTTGGTTATCCATTTTAAATACAGGAGTTTGTTCCTGCCCATCCCAAATTCCCCAACTATCCCTTCCCCCAGTTTTCCCCCCATACCCATAAATTCATTCTCTAAGTCTGTGAGTCGGTTTCTATAAAGGGTATCATACGATATTTCTCTTGCTCTGTCTGACCTACTTCACTCAGCATGATAATCTCTAGGTCCATCCATGATGCTGCAAATAGCATTATTTCATTTCTAATGGCTGAGTATTATTCCTTTATATATCTGTACATCTTCTTTATCCATTCCTCTGTTGATAAACATTTAGGTTGCTTCCTTGTCTTGGCTATTGTAAACAGTCCTGCAGTGAGCATTGGGGTGCATGTGTCCTTTCAGATCATGTTTTTCTCCAGATATGTGTGCAGGAATGGGATTTATGGGTCACATGTAGCTCTATTTTTTTTTTTTTTTTTTTTTTTAAGAAAACTTCACACTGTTCTCTATAGTGGCTGTACCAGTTTACATTCCTACCAACAGTGTAGAGGAGTTCCCTTCTCTCTACACCCTCTCCAGAATTTATTGTCTGGATTTTGATGATGGCCCTTTTGACTGGTGTGAGGCAATGTCTCATTATAGTTTTTATTTTTATTTCTCTATTAAACAGCAGTGTTGAATAAATTTTCATATGCCTCTTGGCATCTATATGTCTTCTTTGGAGAAATGTCTATTTAGGTCTTTGGCCCATTTTTTGGTTGGGTTGTTTTTAAGATGTTAAAGCCCCATGAACTGTTTGTAAATTTTGGAGACTAATCAATTGTTGATTCCATTATTTGCAGCAATTTTCTCCCATTCTGTGGGTTATCTTTTTGTCTTCTCTGATTTCTTTTGCTGTACAAAAGCTTTTCAGCTTAATTAGATTTCTATTACTGTGATTTATGTCAAAGAGTGTTTTGCCTATGTTTTCTTCTATGAGCTTTATACTGTCTGGTCTTCAATTTAGGTTTTTAATCCATTTTGAGTTCATTTTGTGTATGTTGTTAAAGAATGTTCTAATTTCATTTTTTTTTTTACACATAGCTGTCCAGTTTTTCCAATTTATTGAAGAGACTGTCTTTTCTCCATTGTATATTCTTCCTCCTTTGTCAAAGATAAGTTGCCTACAGATGTGTGGGTTTATTTCTGGGCTTTCTATCCTGTTCATTGATCTACATTTCTGTTTTTGTGCCAGATTCATACTATTTTGATGACTGTAGCTTTGCAGTATAGTCTGAAACCAGGAAGCCTGATTCCTCCAACTTCATTTTTCTTTCTTAAAGTTGCTTTGGCTCTTCAGAGTCTTTTGTGTCTCCATACAAATTTAAATTTTTTTTCTAGTTTTATGAAAAATACCACTGTAGATTGCCTTGTGTAATATAGTCATTTTGACAATATTGATTCTTCTATCCAAGAACATGCTATACCTTTCCATCTGTTTGTGTCATCTTCAGTTTCTTTCATCATTATCTTACAGTTTTCAGAGTACAGGTGTTTTGTCTCATTGGGTAGGGTTATTCCTAGGTATTTTTTACTTTTTGAGGCAGTACTAAATGTGATTGTTGCTTTAATTTCTTTCTAATCTTTCGTTGTTAGTATATAGAAATGCAGCATATTTCTGTGCTCTAATTTTGATCCTGCAACTTCACTAAATTCATCGGTGAGGTGTAGTAGCTTTTGGTAGCATCTTTCGGATTTTCTGTGTATAATATCACGGCATCTGCAAACAGTGACTGTTTTTCTTTTCCAATTTAGATTCCTTTTATTTCTTGTTCTTCTCTGATTGCTGTGGCTAGGATATCCAAAATTATGTTGAATAAAAGTGGTGAAATAGATATCCCTGTCTTGGTCCTGATCTTAGAGGAAATGTTTTTAGCTTTTTGCTGTTGAATATGATGTTAGCTGTAGATTTGTTTTATATGGCCTTTATTATGTTGAGGTATGTACACTCCGTGCTCAGTTTCTGGAGAACTTTTATCATAAATAGTTGCTGAGTTTTGTCAAAACCTTTTCCTGCATCTTTTGAAATGATCATGTGTTTTTTTCCTTCAATTTTTTGATGTGGTTTATCACACTGATTTGAGGATAGTGAAAAATCCTTGACTCCTTGGGTTAAATCCCACTGTTCATGGTGTATGATTCTTTTAATGTATTGTTGGATTCAGATTCCTAGTATTTTGTTGAGGATTTATGCACCTGTGTTCATCAGTGATTTTGCCCTGTGATTTTCCTTTTTTTGTGATATCTTTGGTTTTTGTGTCAAGGTGATGTGGACTCACAGAATGAGTTTGATAGTTTTCTTTCCTCTGCAATTTTTTGGAACAGTTTCGGGAGGATTATTGTTAGCTCTTCTTGGAATTTGCCTGTGAAGTCATCAGGTCTTGGACTTTTGTTTTTTGGGAGTTTTTAAATCACAGTTTCAATTTCAGTGCAGTGATTGGTCTCTTCATATTTTCTGTTTCTTCCTGGTTCAGTCTTGGGAGAATGTACCTTTCTAAAAATTTGTCCATTTTTCCCAGGTTGTCCACTTGGCATACATGTTGTTGCATACTTGTTGCTCTTACAGTTTCTTGTAAGAGTCTCTTATGATCCTTTGGCTAAAGGTTTATCAATTTTGTTTATCTTTTCAAAGAACCAGATTTTAGTTTCATTGATCTTTGAATTTTTTTATTTTTGGTCTCTGTTTCATTTACTTCTACTCTGATCTTTATGATTTTTTTCCTTCTGCTAACTTTGATTCTGTTTATTATTCTTTCTCTGGTTGCTTTAGGTGTAAGGTTAGGTTGCTTATTTGAGATATTTCCTATTTCCTGAGGGATGATTGTATCATTGTAAACATCCCCCTTAGAATTGCTTTTGTTGTATTCTATAGGTTTTTAATTGATGTGCTTTTCATTTTCATTTGTTTCTAGGTATTTGATTTCCTCTTTGATTTCTTCACTATTTTTCTTGTAGTTTATTTCTAATCTCATAGCATTGTGATTGGAAAAGGTGTTAAGATTTCAGTTTTCTTGATTTTACCAAGGCTTACCTTGTTGCCCAGACCGTGGTCAATCCTGGACAATGTTCCATGTGCACTTGAGAAGAATGTATATTATGCTGTTGGATGGAATCCTATTTAAATATCAATTAAGTAGGTCTGGTCTAATGTTTCATTTAAGGCTCTAACCTTACTGATTTTCTGTTTGGATGATCTGTCCATTGATGAAGTGGGGTGTTACAAAGAACATGAGAGATTCAAGGAGAAAGAATAAGTAGAGGTATAAAAAACAATAAGTACAGTTTTGAGATTGGTTCCAGTTAATTATTAAATATTCAAAAGGAAAATTAAGAATAACTCTACACTATATACTATTAATTTCAGCAGTATATATTCTCTTTAATCCAAAAAATTGTCTTCACCTACAATTATAAAAATATTTCCATGTCTCTAATGCAAATAGACTTCCCTGGTGGCTCAGATGGTAAAGAATCTGCCTGCAGTGCAGTAGACCCAGGTTCGATCCCTATGTCAGGAAGATCCCCTGGAGAAGGAAATGGCAATCCACTCCAGCATTCTTGCCTGGAGATTTCCATGGACAGAGAAGCCTGGTGGGCCTCAATCCATGTGGTCGCAAAGAATTAGAAATGCAAATAACAGGAAAATTTAATTAACACCTCTTATTAGCAAGAAGAGATAAGAAAGCCTTCTTCAGCGATCAATGCAAAAAAATAGAGGAAAACAACAGAATGGGAAAGACTAGGGATCTCTTCAAGAAAATGAGAGATACCAAAGGAACATTTCATGCAAAGATGGGCTCGATAAAGGACAGAAATGGTATGAACCTAACAGAAGCAGAAGATATTAAGAAGAGATGGCAAGAATACGCAGAAGAACTGTATAAAAAAGATCTTCACGACCCAGATAATCACGATGGTGTGATCACTGACCTAGAGCCAGACATCCTGGAATGTGAAGTCAAGTGGGCCTTAGAAAGCATCGCTACGAACAAAGCTAGTGGAGGTGATGGAATTCCAGTTGAGCTATTCCAAATCCTGAAAGATGATGCTGTGAAAGTGCTGCACTCAATATGTCATCAAATTTGGAAAACTCAGCAGTGGCCACAGGACTGGAAAAGGTCAGTTTTCATTCCAGTCCCAAAGAAAGGCAATGCCAAAGAATGCTCAAACTACCACACAATTGCACTCATCTCACACACTAGTAAAGTAATGCTCAAAATTCTCCAAGCCAGGCTTCAGCCATATGTGAACCGTGAACTTCCTGATGTTCAAGCTGGTTTTAGAAAAGGCAGAGGATCAAATTGCCAACATCCACTAGATCATGGAAAAAGCAAGAGAGTTCTAGAAAAGCATCTATTTCTGCTTTATTGACTATGCCAAAGCCTTTGACTGTGTGGATCACAATAAACTGTGGAAAATTCTTCAAGAGATGGGAATACCAGACCACCTAATCTGCTTCTTGAGAAATTTGTGTGCAGGTCAGGAAGCAACAGTTAGAACTGACATGGAACAACAGACTGGTTCCAAATAGGAAAAGGAATTTGTCAAGGCTGTATATTGTCACGCTGCTTATTTAACTTATATGCAGAGTACGTGATGAGAAACGCTGGACTGGAAGAAGCACAAGCTGGAATCAAGATTGCCGGGAGAAATATCAATAACCTCAGATATGCAGATGACACCACCCTTATGGCAGAAAGTGAAGAGGAACTCAAAAGCCTCTTGATGAAAGTGAAAGTGGAGAGTGAAAAAGTTGGCTTAAAGCTCAACATTCAGAAAACGAAGATCATGGCATCCAGTCCCATCACTTCATGGGAAATAGATAGGGAAACAGTGGAAGCAGTGTCAGACTTTATTTTTCTGGGCCCCAAAATCACTGCAGATGGTGACTGCAGCCATGAAATTAAAAGACACTTACTCCTTGGAAGGAAAGTTATGACCAACCTAGGTAGCATATTCAAAAGCAGAGACATTACTTTGGCAACAAAGGTCCGTCTAGTCAAGGCTATGGTTTTTCCTGTGGTCATATATGGATGTGAAAGTTGGACTGTGAAGAAGGCTGAGCACCGAAGAATTGATGCTTTTGAACTGTGGTGTTGGAGAAGACTCTTGAGAGTCCCTTGGACTGCAAGGAGATCCAACCAGTCCCCATTCTGAAGGAGATCAGCCCTGGGATTTCTTTGGAAGGAATGATGCTAAAGCTGAAACTCCAGTACTTTGGCCACCTCATGTGAAGAGTTGACTCATTGGAAAAGACTCTGATGCTGGGAAGGATTGGGGGCAGGAGTAGAAGGGGATGACAGAGGATGAGATGGCTGGATGGCATCACTGATTCGATGGATGTAAGTCTCAGTGAACTCTGGGAGTTGGTGATGGACAGGGAGGCCTGGCGTGTTGCGATTCACGGGGTCTCAAAGAGTTGGACACGACTGAGCGACTGATCTGATCTGTTTCTCTTTATACTTCCAGTCAGGAACAAAATAAGGTAGTTACAGTGAACATTAAGTTTGTTTTATATATACTTTGTTCCTTGACTATTTAACATCATAGATTTGAATAAGACACACTCCCTGAATTTTTTAAATATTTTCTTAAATTTCATGAAGTACATTTTAAAATCTCCTGAAATTTTAATTTACAGATATTAACTTTAAAAAGCCATTCTTTTTTGTATGAAGATGAATTTTCTTAAAATATTGATAGCCTCTTTTCAAAATACATTCCTCTTTGAACTTGCAATGTATAGTAATAGCTTCATAGTTAGATATTGCATCTTTTATGCCTTATAGTTATTAATCTTCTTCTTTGAGAATTTTCTTACAAGAAGGATAGAAATATACTCTTCATTTGCAGGCAGTGATGCAAGCTGACATTGGAATTCCAGTAACGCCTGTTATGAAATGAAGAAAAGTGGGACTAAGTTTCCTATTAAAAGCATTGAGCCCATTAAATAAACTCCATGTGATGGTTGATACCATTTGATACATGATTTATTAAGGGAAGCAGTTTTGAATCAGAGGTTCTTAAGATAGACTCTCTACTCAAGTGGTGAGTTTCAGTCAGATTTATATCGATAACAAGACATTATTTAAATGATTAAATAAAACTAAGAAAGGATTATCTGTATCTATGATATTATTAGCTTCTCATTTGTTTACCTTGTGAAGGGTAGAATGGGATTTGTCTAACAAACTATATAATAAGTGGTAATTCCAGGATAAGAATAAAGCAGAAAATGAAGATCTTAGCTTAGTTGAACAGAGGATACATGTTTAGTTGAAAGCAGTGAAACCTTTAACAGAAATTTTGATCATAAACTTTTCACCAAATCATGGGAAAACCAATGATACTGTACTCCCTTGAACATTAAGAGATTAGGAGATGTTGTATTCCCAGTGAGTATCAACTTTTCAAATTATTTATTTCCAAACCAATTTCTCATCTTTTTGGAATCATGGACTTCCCTTGGGAAATTGTTGGTCTATGAACTTCTGAAAGTATTAAGTTCACTGTGTTTAGAAACCCCCTGAAGCCCATTTTGAAATTCTGAAAAGGTGTTTTTCAATCATAAGTAATACATAAAACTATTTTTAAAAAATGAAACCCCCTGTGTTGACATGTTACAGTTTATAATCTTAAATACGTACAACATAAAGTCTGATATTAACTTATTATGCATCTACTCATATTAATACATAACTATAAAATAAAAACATTGATAGGTTAAATAATGTTACAAACTGCTGCTGCTGCTAAGTCACTTCAGTCATGTCTGACTCTGTGCGACCCCATAGATGGCAGCCCACCAGGCTCCCCCGTCCCTGGGATTCTCCAGGCAAGAACGCTGGAGTGGGTTGCCATTGCCTTCTCCAATGCATGAAAGTGAAAAGTGAAAGTGAAGTCGCTCAGTCGTGTCTGACTGTTAGCGACCCCATGGACTACAGGCTAGCAGGCTCCTCCATCCATGGGATTTTCCAGGCAAAAGTACTGGAGTGGGGTGCCATTGCCTTCTCTGAATGTTACAAACTAGCAAAATGTAATCCAGCAGTATTAATGTGACAGACAGGAATATTGAAACTAAATTATCACTTGCTAGTGTGAAGATACCCATAATATAGTATGAGTTCCAGTTTAGAATGCTGTTAATGTCCTATCCCATGCACATATTCTTATTGTACTTTACTTGAACTACTTCATGTTGTTGTTATTCAGTCGCCCAGTCATGTCTAGCTCTTTGCAACCCTATGGACTGCAGCATGCCAGGCCTCCCTGTCCCTTACCGTCTCCTGGAGTTTGCCCAAGTTCATGTTCAAATTGCAGTGGTGATGCCATCCAGCCATCTCATCCTCTGATGCCCTCTTCTTCTGCCCACAGTCTTTCCCAGTGTCAGGGACTTTCCAGTGAGTAACCATTCTCATCAGATGGCCAAAATACTGGGGCTTCAGCATCAGTCTTTTCTAGTAAATATTCAGGGTTGATATCCCTTAAGATTGACTAGTTTGATCTCCTTGCTGTTCAAGGGACTTTCAGGAGTCTTCTCCAACACCGCAGAATGAACACATCAATTGTTTGGCGTTCTGCCTTGTTTATGGTCCAGCTCTTACAATTGTACATGACCAGTGGCAAGACTGTAGCCTTGAGTATATGGACCTTTGTCAGCAGAGTAATGTCTTTGCTTTTCAACATATTGTCTAGGTTTGTCATCGCTTTCCTGCCAAGAAGCAATCGTCTTCTAATTTCATGGCTGCAGTCACCATCTGCAGTGATTTTGGAGCCCAAGAAAAGGAAATCTGTCACTACTTCCACCTTTTCCCCTTCTATTTGCTATGAAGTAATGGGACTGGATGCCATGATCTTAGTTTTTTTAATATTTAATCTTAAGAGGCTGTTTTGCTCTGCTTCTCACCCTCATCAAGAGGCTCTTTAGTTCTTTGCTTTCTGCCATTAGAGTGACATCATCTGCATATCTGAGTATCTGAGGTTGTTGATGTTTCTCCCGACTATCTTGATCCCAGCTTGTAACTCATCCAGTCCGGCATTTCTCATGATGTGCTCAGCATATAGTTTAAATAAACAGAGTGACAGCAGACAGCCCTGTCGTACTCCTTTCTTGATCTTGAAACAATCAGGTGTTCCATACAGGGTTCTAACTGTTCCTTCTTGACCGGCATACAAGTTTCTCAGGAGACAGTAAGATGGTCTGGTATTCCCATCTCTCTTAGAGCTTCCCACAGTTTGTCATGATCCACACAGTAAAAGGCTTTAGCTTAGTTGATTAAACAGAGATAGATGTTTTTCTGAAATTCCCTTGCCTTCTCTATAATCCAGCAAATGTTGGCAATTTGATCTCTAGTTCCTCTTCCTTTTCTAAACCTAGCTTGGACATCTGGAAGTTCTTGGTTTGCCTAATGCTAAAGCCTAGCATGCAAGATTTTAAGCATGACCTTACTAGCATGGGAGATGAGTGCAGTTGTCCCATGGCAAGTGCATTCTTCTTGGGAACTGGGATGAGAATTGACCTTTTCCTGTTGTCTTTTCCAGATTTGCTGACATAATGAATGTAGAACCTTGATGGCATCATCCTTTAAGGATTTAGATAGTTCTGCTGGAATTTCATTGCATTCACTAGCTTTATAAACAGCAGTACTTCTTAAGGCCCACTTAACTTCACATTCCAGAATGTCTGGCTCTGGGTGACTAACCACACCATTGTAGTAATCCAGTTCTTTAAGATATTTTTTATACAGTTCTTTTGTGTATTCTTTCCATCTCTTCTTGATCTCTTCAGCGTCTGTTAGGTCTCTGCCATTTTTATCATTTATTGTTCCCATCTTTGAGTGGAATGCTCCCTTGATGTTCCCAGTTTTCCTGAAGAGATCTCTAGTCTTTCACCTTTCAGTTTTTTTCTTCTGTTATTAAGCACTGTTCATTAAAGAAGGCCTTCTTGTCTCTGCATAGCTAGATTGAAATAGCTGCATTTGACTGGATATACCTTTCCCTCTCTCCCTTGCTTTTCCCTTCTCTTCATTCTTCTGCTGTTTGTAAAGCCTCCTCAGATAACGACTGTACCTTCTTGCTTTTCTTCTTCTTTGGAATGGTTTTGTTTGCCACCTCCTGTATAGTATTACGGACCTCTGTCCATAGTTTTTCAGGCACACTAGTCCCTTATATCTATCTGTTACCTCTACTGCAAATTCATATGGGATTTGATTTGAGTCATACCTGGCTGGCCTAATGTTTTTCCCAGTTTTCTTTAGCTTGAGCCTGAATTTTGCTATGAGAAGCTGATGATCTGAGCCACAGTCATCTCCAGGTCTTGTTTTTGCTGACTGTATACAGCTTCATCATTTTCAGCTACAAAGAACGTAATCAATTTGATTTCAGTATTGACCATGTGGTGATGTCCATGTATAAAGTCATCTCTTGTGTTGTTGAAAAAGGGTATTTGCTATGACTAGTGCATTGTCTTGCCAGAATTCAGTTATCCTTTGCTCTGCTTCATTTTGTGCTCCAAGGCCAAACTTGTCTGTTACTCCAGGTATCTCTTGACTTCCTGCTTTTGCGTTCAAATCCTCAATGATGAATAGAACATCTTTTTTAGGTGTTAGTTCTAGCAGGTCTTCAGAGTCTTCATAGAACTGATCAGCTTCAGCTGCTTCGGCATCAGTGGTAGAGGCATAGACATGGATTACTGTGATGTCGAATAGCTTGCCTCGGAAACAAACAGAGATCATTCTCTCATTTTTGAGGCTGTACCCAAGTGCTGCATTTCAGACTTTTTCGTTGACTAAGAGGGCTACTCTGTTTCTTCTATGGGATTCTTGCCCACAGTAGTAGATATGGTCATCTGAATTAAACTCTCCCATTCCCGTCCATTTTAGTTTGCTGATTCCTACAATGTTAGTGTTTATTCTTCCCATCTCCTGCTTGACCATGTCCAGTTTCCCTTGATTCATGGACTATTTCTGATTCCTATACAATACTCTTCTTGGCAGCATTAGGTTTTACTTTCATCACCAGACACGTCCACAGCTGAGTGTCATATCCGCTTTGGTCCAGCCACTTCATTCCTTCCAGGACTATTGGTAATTCTCCTCTGCTCACCTTCCGACCTGGGAGACTCATCTTTTGGTGTCATTTTTTTTTTTGGCCTTTTATACAGTTCATGAGTTTCTCATGGCAAGTATACTGGGGCAGTTTGCCATTCCCTCCTCCAGAGAATCATATTTTGTCAGAACTGCTTCATAACCTCCATTTATTCAGGATGCTGTAATATAGTTTTCAAGGTACTCTGCCTCTGTTGTATTAGCCTGCAACAATTAAAGTAGTCTTGCTGTTTGATACCAGCTCAGTCAAAAACACTGAAATCACAGGATGGTATTAAGTCGTAAGGTATCAGCCAGGTGATTTAGACTCTGCCTTCCTTAAGTCCAATATAGATCCTCACAGAAAAGAAGACACAAGACATGACAACTTTTATAAGGACTCTTGGGTTTCTTGAGGAAGAAATGTTTCTATCAATACCTTTTTTTAAAAGTTGTCTAAGCTCTAAATGTGAAATTAAGATGTCACTGGTTAAATAAATGCAAAATAGCCACATTGTATGCCCCTGTGTGCTAGATATTACCTGGGTTTCAGGATTATAGTAAAACTGAATGAAACAAGGTTCTTGATTGTAAGACTCTTAATGGTTCATTAAAAGTTTAGTGTTGTTGAGAAGGATGAGTGAACAAATAACTTCAGTATACACCTCAGCCTAAAGTGTTTTGATAGAAATAGGTAAGGTAGGAGCTTACCAAATGCATGCTGATTTAGACAGACCAGTGTGACTAATAGAAAACATTTTGCTAACCTGGTTCGATGCACGATACTGGATGCTTGGGGCTAGTGCACTGGGACGACCCAGAGGGATGGTATGGGGAGGGAGGAGGGAGGAGGGTTCAGGATGGGGAACACGTGTATACCTGTGGCGGATTCATTTTGATATTTGGCAAAACTAATACAATTATGTAAAATTTAAAAATAAAATTAGAAAAATAAAAAAATAAAAAAAAGAAAACATTTTGCTAACCTGTAACTGCCTTTGGTTTTTGGGGTGGGGAGACAAAACCACTTTTGGTTGTCTACAGGCTTCTTGCTAGCTTGCTATTTCTAGTTAGAATTCCTTCTCATCTCACCTTCACCATTTTTCATTTACTATAGTAGGAACACTCATTTAAAAAATTCTTATGAGACTCTTGGGAAGGAAGAAATTTTTCTCTGCCCTCCTAGTTTCTTCTGGTTGGTTTAAGAACTAAAATAACATGGGATTATTGACAGAGTTACAGAAGAAAAACTAAAGTTGACTAATGTATATATGGGAGAGATCCAGAAAAAATGTGAATAACTCATCAAAATGACTGAAGTCTTCACCCTAAATTCCATCCTCAGCTAAAGACAAAAGAGGATGTTGGAGATAGTGGTTTGAGATCTCAAAGGGGAGGAAAACAATTGACATGCAGGTAGAAAAGCAAATGTTTGGTAAATAAATATTTGCTGCTGCCACACAGAGACAGTGAATGGGACATAAAGAAGAATTTTTAACAAGCAAACTTCACCAGGTACCTCCCTGTCTAGGCACATAATTCATACTGTGATTAATCTATGGTGAATAGGTCCCTTCCTGGAACAGTCCTCTAACTAACATTTTTTTAGGCAGCTTTGGGGAAGGTCAAAGTTTCTTCCTTTTGAGATTTGATTGGTTTCAGCTCAAAAATAATCTTTATGCCAAAAAGGTATTTTAGAGTGGAGAGTTGTGCCACCCTTATAAGACTTTAACCAGCCCTCTGATTTTAACAGAATATTTTAAGCCTGGTATATCTTAAAAAAAAATAAAAGTAATGAGATAATTTTGATAAATGGAAAAACTGATTTCCAGTGCAATAGTTACATTAATGATAGCACAGGGAAACCAGATTTGCCACCCCAAAATGTTTCTGGCATTTCAAGCTTCAAACAGTCTATGCAAGCCCCTGGAAGCACATTTGACCTTACCCCTAACTCCCTGAAAAGTTTAGATATAGTACCTATGCCAAGAATAGACCATTCAGCAGAAATATCTGCAAAGAATACAGTTAGGTGTGATAGGTGAAACTCTCGGAGATTTAGAGTCCACTCTGTGTCCTGTTGTCTCTGCTGCTGCTGCTAAGTCACTTCAGTCGTGTCCGACTCTGTGTGACCCCATAGATGGCAGCCCACCAGGCTTCCCCGTCCCTGGGATTCTCCAAGCAAGAACACTGGAGTGGGATGCCATTTCCTTCTCCAATGCATGAAAGTGAAAAGTGAAAGTGAAGTCGCTCAGTTGTGTCTGACTCTTAGCGACCCCATAGACTGCAGCCCACCAGGCTCCTCCATCCATGGGATTTTCCAGGCAAGAATACCGGAGTGGGGTGCCATTGCCTTCTCCATGTCTCTGCAAGGCCTACCAAACATTTGTTTTCCTAACATTTGCTTTTCCATTTCCATGCCTTCCTCACATCTGTGTCAACCCTTCCCCAATACCCTCCTTGGTCTTTAGCTGAAGATGGTATTTATGGTGAAGGTTTCATCCATTTTGGGGAGTTACTTGGTTTTTCTGGATCTCTTTCATGTATGTACATGTGTATGTGTGTTTGTGTGCACATGTGCTCAGTGATGTCTGACTCTTTGTGACTCCATGAACTATAGCCCACCAGGCTCCTCTCTCCACGATATTTTCCAAGCAAGGATACTGCAGCAGTATTTTGTACCCCAGGACAAAATACTTCCTAACCCAGGGATTGAACCCACATCTCTTGTGTCTCCTGCATTGGCAGGCAAATTCTTTACACTGCGCCACTTGGGAAGCCCCTTTGGTTTTCTCCTCTTAATATGTCTCATATCAATACAAGTCTTAGACTAGCCAAAGAACCTAGGAAAATAGAAGATAATTTCTTCTTCCTGCTCAGTTACTCCTTTTTCTATAGCCATGGTACGATAATGTTTAAATCTCTGGTTAGTTGTCACTATGAGCATTCATTTTTGAGCTATTGTTTCTCTTTGTATATGAATTCCATGTCCCATATTTAGTATAGGTTCTGTCAATTCCAAATAGTATGCAATATAGTTTTCTTTACTGTTGTGGGAAAATAGTGCTAGTATCTATCTTGAACTTCACTTAAATTTAATATGCCTAAAAACTTTTTTATTACCTTTTGTTGGCAGTTTTGAAGTTCTTTCTCACTTTCAGAGTTTAATGTATTGTTTAGTTTAAGGTATTATTAAACTATTATTTGTTTATTAGTAGTAGTATTTACTATTAAACTGATAAACTAGAATAATGTTATATTTTAGTTTAATTTATTATTTAGCTTTTCTTTGTAAGAAAGATGCCTGAAAGTATTGCAGAAAATAAGATTGCTTATCTCTTTAATATTTAATTAACATATTGATATTTATTTTTGAACAGAATTCAGTATTTAAAGTTTAGAGTGATGACTGTGTACCAAGTACTGTGTTAAGTATTAGCTATATTATCTCTTTTCATTCTGCCAGGAGATAATTATCAGTATTAACCTGTTTTGTAGGCTAGAAGGTAAGGCTTAGAAAGATTATGTAAGCAAGTTTATCAGGGTCATGTACGTGATCAAGGGCAATATGAAGTGTTTTACTAAAGGGTCTTTATACTCCTGACTCAGAGGCCTGCCAGGGGATCACTGTTTCCTGAGAGTTTGTTACCACAACTGGAGTCAGTTCTGTGCCCATCTTTGTTTCCAACAGTGATCTAATGACAGTGTATAAAGTTCACAGATAACAGTGACAATGCTCAGAGAAGGGCATAGACAGAAGGGTAAGCTTAACATTTTAACTGGATAGAATCACTATCTAAAATACTTTTCGAGATGGCTGAAGTGTGTGAAAATTCAATACATGCATCTCAAGGAGAGTTTTTGGCTTGTGCCATTGAGGGAAAGAAATCTAACCTTTCCAAATGCATGATGGAAGAAAGGTTTTCACATAAAACAGGTCAGAATGTAATATAGGATAAATAAAAGTGGGCACGTTGCACTAGGGAAATTTTTGGTTGGCTTTTTAAATGAATCAGTGTCTTCATTCAACATTGAGTACTTACTATATGCTAGAAACTATTCTGAGGTTGGGAAAACAGGCCTAACTCCCTGCCTTAGTGGTACTTAGATTGTAGAATCCGAGGAGTTACTTTTAGTTTTTTAATGTGCCTAATTAGACCTACTTGTAAATTAAAGATGGTTTATGAATTCAGTGGTGAATCATTATCCAAAGTGAATCATCAGTGGCATTCTTAAATATCTGACCTATGAGTTTAGATGACGGCTCAAGGGTTTCTCTTCGTGGGCACTATAGTGTGTTCAGCCCTTGGCAGAGGTGAATACTATGCTTGGTTTCCTAGTCTGCAGCTAGTAAATGACCCAGTTAATTGTAAATGGTTTAAATAAAGCTAACAATATAATTTGAAATTTGGGAGATGTTTTTGAAGGTCAGGAGAATAGTGATAAGTTAAAGAGAAGCATTTATCTCAAGAATACTTAAAGAAATGATCCTCCTTTGGCATAAGAAATTTGCTACAGTATACTAATTTCTACTAATACTTTTGACAGTTGTCTAAGCTTTAGCCATTTTTGATTCTGGAGATCTAAAAGTGAGATTTTTAATTTTAAAATATTACCCTGGGATTTTAAGTATAGTTTTATCTGAAGGAATGTGGGCTTCAAGGAGCTAAAATATGCTCTGAAGGCTACTCCTAAGTCTGGGGTTACAGTATCAAACAATTTAATGGACTTCATCTTGAACTAATATTCTTTATGAAGAGACACTGCTTTACCAATTGTGAAATACATAAAAGATTCTGGAAACAAATGAGTTTCTTATCAACATCCAGGCAAACTCTTCCACATAGACTTTGGATATATTTTGGGTCGAGATCCAAAGCCTCTTCCTCCTCCCATGAAGCTGAATAAAGAAATGGTGGAAGGAATGGGAGGCACACAGAGCGAACAGTACCAAGAGTTCCGAAAACAGTGTTACACAGCTTTTCTCCACCTTCGAAGGTAAGTTGATTTGCTTGACGCACAGAATTTTGGTAAATTCATTTCACAAATCAAGAAAAATATTTGTTTAAATGTATTCCCTGGTGGTTCCATGGTAAAGAATCCACCTGCCAATGCAGGAGATGTGGGTTCAGTCCCTGGGCTGGGAAGAACCTCTGGAGAATGAAGTATTCTTGCCTGGGAAATCCCATGGATAGAGGAGCCTGGAGAGCTATAGAGGAGCTATATAGAGGCTCCTCTATATAGAGGCTCCTATATAGAGGAGCCATGGGGTCGCAGAAGAGTTAGACATGACTTAAAAGACTGAAACAATAACAATTCATTTTTTTAGCATCATTCTTTTTCAGAATGACACAGGCAGCAGTATTTGTTAACATATATTTGATGACTGTTTTGATAAGCAGTCTGATTTCAAAGGAAAAAGACAATTTCGTGCTTTCTCACTAATTATCTGACTGCTCAATCCCACCAAATCTCAGGGAGGTTGACATTACACGAGAATGAACCATTTAGCTAACTTGGAATGATTAGCTAGATAATTTTTATTCTTTAACACCTTTATCAGCCTTAGTTTTAGTTGTTCTTGAGGAGCATTCTGAGGTTTGTTAAATAATTGAATAAGTGTTGCATATGGTTTTCTCTGTCTTTAGTACCACATCAGTCATTCTTCTTTAAAAAAAAGCTATTAATTTTTTTCTCTATCCTTTTTTTCCCAAGGCCACTATATCTCTGCTTCCTTCATCCAAATTTACTTAGGACTGAACATCATGTGGAGAAGGCAATGGCAACCCACTCCAGTACTCTTGCTTGGAAAATCCCATGGATGGAGGAGCCTGGTAGGCTGCAGTCCATGGGGTCACTAAGAGTCGGGCATGACTGAACGACTTCATTTTCACTCTTCACTTTCATGCATTGGAGAAGGAAATGACTACCCACTCCAGTATTCTTGCCTGGAGAATCCCAGGGACGGGGGAGCCTAGTGGGCTGCCGTCTATGGGGTTGCACAGAGTCAGATACTACTGAAGCAACTTAGCAGCAGCAGGAATAGAACGTCATGTATCATCAGGAAAAAGATAAATTAAAAGTCATGTTTGTTACATTCAGGACTTGGCTCTGATGATTAGTCAAAAATGATGGATCATTTGACCCTAACTCCATTTTTAACCTAACTAACGCAAAATGAATATTCTTAGTCCACCGGAAAAATCCCAGCTCGGGAGACCACCTGTATTCTCTTCCAGGTGAATATATAACCAGTAGAAATGAGTTGCCTATGCATGTGGGCACTGTCTTTTCTGTCTTTGTAACTTCAGTTTATGGACACTCAGAATATGTATGTTGAATAAAATCCTTCAATATTTGTATGAAAATTCCTGCTTCATATCTTGAGTGAAGCCATGTTCCCAGGTGATATTGATGCTACTGGTCCCAGGTGAATGGCTGTCCTATATTAATGAGTTTCATCTTTGCAGTGGCTCACTACTTCACCGTTAACTCAGGCTCCACTGCTGTCACAGATTTTAATGTACATTTTACAGACAGCCACGTTATTATCCTTTGGGTGGTAGAGTGGCTCAGTTTTACTTTCTCGAAATGCTGAAAGAATAATGAGAAGATCAGTGCCTGATGATGCAGAAGCACTTTCAGAGA